>NW_027422884.1:0-2677206 GCF_048934315.1 Petromyzon marinus | reverse complement strand
CGCCCCGGACCGCCGGGACTGCCCCCGACCGCCCGGACCGCCCCGGACCGCCCGGGACCGCCCGGGACCGCCCGGGACTGCCCAGGACCGCCCGGGACTGCCCGGGATCGCCCATGAGCGCCCGGGAGCGCCCGGACTGCCCCGGACCGCCCGGGACCGCCCCGGACCGCCCGGGACCGCCCCGGACCGCCCATGACCGCCCCGGAACGCCCGGGACCGCCCGGGACCGCCCCGGACCTCCCCGGACCGCCCCGGACCGCCCGGGACCGCCCGGGACCGCCCGGGACCGCCCGGGACCGACCGGGACCGCCCGGAACCGCCCCGGACCGCCCGGGACCGCCCCGGGACCGCGCGGGACCGCCCCGGACCGCCCGGGACCGCCCGGGACCGCCCGGGAACGCCCCGGACCGCCCGGGACCGCCCGGGACCGCCCCTGACCGCCCCGGACCGCCTGGGACCACCCCGGACCGCCCGGGACCGCCCGGGACCGCCCGGGACCGCCCGGGACCGCCCGGAACCGCCCGGGACCACACGGGACCGCGCCGGACCGCCCGGGACCGCCCGGGACCGCCCGCGACCGCCCGGGACCGCCCGGGACTGCCCGGGACCGCCCGGGACCACCCCGGACCGCCCGGGACCGCCCGGGATCGCCCGGGACCGCCCGGGACCGCTCAGGACCGCCCGGGACCGCCCGGGACCGCCCCGGACCGCCCGGGACCGCCCCGGACCGCCCAGAACCTCCCGGGACCGCCCCGGACCGCCCCGGACTGCCCGGGACCGCCCGGGACCCCCCGGGACCGCCCGGGACCGCCCGGGACCCCCCGGGACCGCCCCGGACCGCCCGGGACCGCCCCGGACCGCCCAGGACCGCCCCGTACCGCCCGGGACCGCCCGGGACTGCCCGGGACCGCCCGGGACCGCCCGGGACCGCCCGGGACCGCCCCGGACCGCCCGGGACCGCCCTGGGACCGCCCGGGACCGTCCGGACCGTCCGGGACCGCCCGGGACCGCCCGGGACCGCTCGGGACCGCCCGGGACCACCCCAGACCGCCCGGAACCGCCCGGGACCGCCCCGGCCCACCCGGGACCGCCAGGAGACCGCCCGGGACCACCCCGGACTGCCCGGGACCGCCCGAGACTGGCTGGGACCGCCCGGGCCGCCCGGGACAGCCCGGGACCGCCCGTGACCTCCCGGGACCGCCCTGGAACGCCCCGGACCGCCCCGGACCGCCCGGGACCGCCCCGGACCGCCCGGGACTGCCCCGGACCGCCCGGGACCACCCCGGACTGCCCGGGACCGCGCGGGACTGGCTGGGACCGCCCGGGCCGCCCGGGACAGCCCGGGACCGCCCGTGACCTCCCGGGACCGCCCTGGAATGCCCGGACCGCCCGGGACTGCCTGGGACCGCCCGGGACCGCCCGGGACCGCCTGTGACCGTCCGGACCGTCCGGGACCGCCCGGGACCGCCCGGGACCGCTCGGGACCGCCCGGGACCACCCCAGACCGCCCGGGACCGCCCGGGACCGCCCCGGCCCACCCGGACCGCCAGGAGACCGCCCGGGACCGCCCGGGACCGCCCGGGACCGCCCGGGACCGCCTGGGACCGCCTGGGACCGCCCGGGATCGCCGGGGACCGCCCGGGACTGCCCGGGACCGCCCGGGACTGCCCGGGAACGCCCGCAACCGCCCGGGACCGCCCGGGACTGCCCGGGACTGCCCGGGACCGCCCGGGACCGCCCCGGACCGCCCGGGACCGCCCGGGACCGCCCGGGACCGCCCGGGCACGCCCGGGATCGCCCGGGACCGCCCGCGACCGCTCGGGACTGCCCCAGACCGCCCGGGACCGCCCGGACCGCCCGGGACCGCCCCGGACCGCCCGGGACTGCCCCGGACCGCCCGGGACCGCCCCGGACCGCCCGGGACCGCCCCGGACCGCCCATGACCACCCCAGACCGCTCGGGACCGCCCGGGACCGCCCCGGACCTCTCCGGACCGCCCGGGACCGCCCGGGACCGCCCGGGACCGCCCGGGACCGCCCCGGACCGCCCGGGACCGCCCGGGACCGCCCGGGACCGCCCGGGCACGCCCGGGATCGCCCGGGACCGCCCGGGACTGCTCGGGACTGCCCCAGACCGCCCGGGACCGCCCGGACCGCCCGGGACCGCGCCGGACCGCCCGGGACTGCCCCGGACCGCCCGGGACCGCCCCGGACCGCCCGGGACCGCCCCGGACCGCCCATGACCACCCCAGACCACCCGGGACCGCCCGGGACCGCCCCGGTCCTCTCCGGACCGCCCGGGACCGCCCGGGACCGCCCGGGACCGCCCGGGACCGCCCCGGACCGCCCGGGACCGCCCGGGGACCGCCTCGGACCGCCCGGGACCGCCCCGGACCGCCCGGGACCGCCCGGGATCGCCCGGGACCGCTCGGGACCGCCCCGGATCGCCCGGGACCCCCCGGGACCGCCCGCAACCGCCCGGGACCGCCCGGGACCGCCCGGGACCGCCCAGGACCGCCCGGGATCGCCCGGGACCGCCCGGGACCGCCCGGGACCGCCCGGAACCGCCCGGGACCGCCCCGGACCGCCCGGGACTGCCCCGGACCGCCCGGGACCGCCCCGGACCGCCCGGGACCGCCCGGGACCACCCGGGACCGCCCGGGACCGCCCGGGACCGCCCGGGATCGCCCGGGACCACCCGGGACCGCCCGGGACTGCCCCGGACCGCCCGGGACCGCCCCGACCGCCCGGGACCGCCCCGGACCGCCCGTGACCGCCCCGGACCGCCCGGGAACGCCCGGGACCGCCCCGGACCTCCCCGGACCCCCGGGACCGCCCCGGGACCGCCTGGGACCACACCGGACCGCCCGGGACCGCCGGGACCGCCCGGGACCGCCTGGGACCGCCCGGAACCGCCCGGGGGACCACACGGGACCGCGCCGGACCGCCCGGGACCGCCCGGGACCTCCCGCGACCGCCCGGGACCGCCCGGGACCCGCCCGGGACCGCCCGGGACCAGCCCGGACGCCCGGGACCGCCCGGGACCACCCGGGACCGCCCGGGACCGCCCGGGACCGCCCGGGACCGCCCGGGACCGCCCCAGACCACCCGGGACCGCCCCAGACCGCCCGGAACCTCCCGCGACCGCCCCGGACCGCCCCGGACTGCCCGGGACCGCCCGGGACCCCCCGGGACCGCCCGGGACCGCCCGGGACCCCCTGGGACCGCCCTGGACCGCCCGGGACCGCCCCGGACCGCCCGGGACCGCCCCGGACCGCCCGGGACCGCCCGGGACTGCCCGGGACCGCCCGGGACCGCCCGGGACCGCCCGGGACCGCCCGGGACCGCCCCGGACCGCCGGGAACCGCCCTGACGCGGCCCGGACCGGCGGGACCGGCCCGGACCGCCTGCGACCGCCCCGGACCGACCGGGACCGCCCCGGACCGCCCGGGACCGCCCAGGTCCGCCCGGGACCGCCCCGGACCGCCCGGGACCGCCCGGGACCGCCCCGGACCGCCCCGGACCCGCCCGGGACCGCCCCGGACCGCCCCGGGACAGCCCGGGACCGCCCGGGACCGCCCTGGACCGCCCGGGACCGCTCGGGACCGCCCGGGAGCGCACGGGACCGCCCGGGACCGCCCGGGACCGCCCAGGAACGCCCGGGACTGGCAGGGACCGCCCTGGACCGCCCGGGACCGCCCTGGAACGCCCGGGACCGCCCGGAACTGCCCGGGACCGCCCAGGAACGCCCGGGACCGTCCGGACCGTCCTGGACCGCCCAGGACCGCACGGGACCGCCTGGGACCACCCCGGACCGCCCGGGACCGCCCCCGGACCGCCCGGGACCGCCCCAGACCGCCCGGGACCGCCCCGGACCGCACGGGACCGCCCCGGACCACCCGGGACCGCCCGGGACCGCCCGAGACCGCCCGGGACAGCCTGGGACCGCCCAGGACCGGCCCGGGACCGCCCCAGACCGCCCGGGACCGCCCCGGACCGCCCGGGACCGCCCGGGACTGCCCTGGACCGCCCGGGACCGCCCGGGACCGCCCGGGACCGCCCGGGACCGCCCCGGACCGCCCGGGACCGCCCGGGACCGCCCGGGACCGTCTGGACCGTCCGGGACCGCCCGGGACCGCCCGGGACCGCTCGGAACCGCCCGGGACCACCCCAGACCGCCCGGGACCGCCCGGGACCGCCCCGGCCCACCCGGGACCGCCAGGAGACCGCCCGGGACCACCCCGGACTGCCCGGGACCGCCCGGGACTGGCTGGGACCGCCCGGGCCGCCCGGGACAGCCCGGGACCGCCCGTGACCTCCCGGGACCGCCCTGGAACGCCCCGGACCGCCCCGGACCGCCCGGGACCGCCCCGGACCGCCCGGGACCGCCCCGGACCGCCCGGGACCACCCCGGACTGCCCGGGACCGCGCGGGACTGGCTGGGACCGCCCGGGCCGCCCGGGACAGCCCGGGACTGCCCGTGACCTCCCGGGACCGCCCTGGAACGCCCCGGACCGCCCGGGACTGCCCGGGACCGCCCGGGACCGCCCGGGACCGCCCGTGACCGTCCGGACCGTCCGGGACTGCCCGGGACCGCCCGGGACCGCTCGGGACCGCCCGGGACCACCCCAGACCGCCCGCGACCGCCCGGGACCGCCCCGGCCCACCGCGGACCGCCAGGAGACCGCCCGGGACCGCCCGGGACCGCCCGGGACCGCCCGGGA
Source organism: Petromyzon marinus (assembly GCF_048934315.1). Lineage (NCBI taxonomy): Eukaryota > Metazoa > Chordata > Hyperoartia > Petromyzontiformes > Petromyzontidae > Petromyzon > Petromyzon marinus. Next base: position 2,672,483 of record NW_027422884.1, on the reverse strand, counting down.
CCGCCTGGGACCGCCTGGGACCGCCCGGGATCGCCGGGGACTGCCCGGGACCGCCCGGGACCGCCCGGGACTGCCCGGGAACGCCCGCAACCGCCCGGGACCGCCCGGGACTGCCTGGGACCGCCCGGGACCACCCGGGACCGCCCCGGACCGCCCGGGACCGCCTGGGACCGCCTGGGACCGCCCGGGATCGCCGGGGACCGCCCGGGACCGCCCGGGACCGCCCGGGACTGCCCGGGAACGCCCGCAACCGCCCGGGGACCGCCCGGGACTGCCCGGGAACGCCCGCAACCGCCCGGGACCGCCCGGGACTGCCTGGGACCGCCCGGGACCGCCCGGGACCGCCCCGGACCGCCCGGGACCGCCCGGGACCGCCTCGGACCGCCCGGGACCGCCCCGGACCGCCCGGGACCGCCCGGGATCGCCCGGGACCGCCCGGACCGCCCCGGACCGCCCGGGACCGCCCGGGACCGCCCGCAACCGCCCGGGACCGCCCGGGACCGCCCGGGACAGCCAGGACCGCCCGGGATCGCCCGGAACCGCCCGGGACCGCCCGGGACCGCCCGGAACCGCCCGGGACCGCCCCGGACCGCCCGGGACTGCCCCGGACCGCCCGGGACCGCCCCGGACCGCCCGGGACCGCCCGGGACCGCCCGGGACCGCCCGGGACCGCGCGGGACCACCCGGGATCGCCCGGGACCACCCGGGACCGCCCGGGACTGCCCCGGACCGCCCGGGACCGCCCCGGACCGCCCGGGACCGCCCCGGACCGCCCATGACCGCCCCGGACCGCCCGGAACGCCCGGGACCGCCCCGGACCTCCCCGGACCGCCCGGGACCGCCCGGGACCGCCCGGGACCGCCCCGGGACCGCCCGGGACCGCCCGGGACCGCCCCGGACCGCCCGAGACCGCCCGGACCGCCCGGGACCGCCCCGGACCGCCCGGGACCGCCCTGGACCGCCCGGGACCGCCCGGGACCGCCCGGGACGCCCCGGACCGCCCGGGACCACCCGGGACCGCCCCTGACCGCCCCGGACCGCCTGGGACCACACCGGACCGCCCGGGACCGCCCGGGACCGCCCGGGACCACGTGGGACCGCCCGGAACCGCCCGGGACCACACGGGACCGCGCCGGACCGCCCGGGACCGCCCGGGACCTCCCGCGACAGCCCAGGGACCGCCCGGGACCGCCCGGGACCGCCCGGGACCACCCGGACCGCCCGGGACCGAACGGGACCGCCCGGGACCGCCCGGGTCCGCCCAGGACCGCCCGGGACCGCCCGGGACCGCCCCGGACCGCCCGGGACCGCCCCAGACCGCCCGGAACTTCCCGGGACCGCCCCGGACCGCCCCGGACTGCCCGGGACCGCCCGGGACCCCCGGGACCGCCCGGGACCGCCCGGGACCCCCTGGGACCGCCCTGGACCGCCCGGGACCGCCCCGGACCACCCGGGACCGCCCCGGACCGCCCGGGACCGCCCGGGACTGCCCGGGGACCGCCCGGGACCGCCCGGGACCGCCCGGGACCGCCCGGGACCGCCCCGGACCGCCCAGGACCGCCCTGGAACGCCCCGGACCGGCCGGGACCGGCCCGGACCGCCTGCGACCGCCCCCCGGACCGACCGGGACCGCCCCGGACCGCCCGGGACCGCCCAGGTCCGCCCGGGACCGCGCCGGACCGCCCGGGACCGCCCGGGACCGCCCCGGACCGCCCCCGGACCGCCCGGGACCGCCCCGGACCGCCCGGGACAGCCCGGGACTGCCCGGGACCGCCCTGGACCGCCCGGGACCACTCGGGACCGCCCGGGAGCGCACGGGACCGCCCGGGACCGCCCGGGACCGCCCGGGAACGCCCGGGACTGGCAGGGACCGCCCTGGACCGCCCGGGACCGCCCTGGAACGCCCGGGACCGCCCGGAACTGCCCGGGACCGCCCGGGAACGCCCGGGACCGTCCGGACCGTCCTGGACCGCCCAGGACCGCACGGGACCGCCTGGGACCACCCCGGACCGCCCGGGACCGCCCCGGGACCGCCCGGGACCGCCCCAGACCGCCCGGGACCGCCCCGGACCGCACGGGACCGCCCCGGACCACCCGGGACCGCCCGGGACCGCCCGAGACCGCCCGGGACAGCCCGGGACCGCCCAGGACCGGCCCGGACCGCCCGGGACCGCCCGGGACCGCCCCGGACCGCCCGGGACCGCCCGGGACCGCCCGGGACCGCCCGGGACCACCCTGCACCGCCCGGGACCGCCAGGAATGCTCGGGTCCGCCCGGGACCGCCCGGGACCGCCCGGGACCGCCCGGGACCGACCGGGACCGTCCGGACCGTCTGGGACCGCCCGGGACCGCCCAGGACCGCCCCGGACCGCCCGGGACCGCCCGGGACCGCCCGGGACCGCCCGGGACCACCCTGCACCGCCCGGGACCGCCAGGAATGCTCGGGTCCGCCCGGGACCGCCCGGGACCGCCCGGGACCGCCCGGGACCGACCGGGACCGTCCGGGACCGTCTGGGACCGCCCGGGACCACACGGGACCGCCCGGGACTGCCCCGGACCGCCCGGGACCGCCCTGGACCGCCCAGGACCGCCCCGGACCGCCCGGGACCGCCCCGGACCGCCCGGGACCGCCCCGGACCGCCCGGGACCGCCCGGGAACGCCCGGGAACGCCCCGGACCGCCCGGGACCGCCCGGGACCGCCCTGACCGCCCCGGACCGCCCGGGACCACCCCGGACCGCCCGGGACCGCCCGGGACCGCCCGGGACCGCCCGGGACCGCCCGGGACCGCCCCGGACCGCCCGGGACCGCCCGGGACAGCCTCGGACCGCCCGGGACCGCCCCGGACCGCCCGGGACCGCCCGCGATCGCCCGGGACTGCCCGGGACCGCCCCGGACCGCCCGGGACCGCCCGGGACCGCCCACAACCGCCCGGGACCGCCCGGGACCGCCCGGGACCGCCCAGGACCGCCCGGGATCGCCCGGGACCGCCCGGGACCGCGCGGGACCGCCCGGGACCGCCCGGGACCGCCCGGGACCGCCCCGGACCGCCCGGGACCGCCCCGGACCGCCCGGGACCGCCCCGGACCGCCCGGGACCGCCCGGGACCGCCCGGGACCGCCCAGGACCGCCCGGGACTGCCCGGGATCGCCCGGGACCGCCCGGGACCGCCCAGGACCGGCCCGGACCGCCCGGGACCGCCCGGGACCGCCCCGGACCGCCCGGGACCGCCCGGGACCGCCCGGGACCGCCCGGGACCACCCTGCACCGCCCGGGACCGCCAGGAATGCTCGGGTCCGCCCGGGACCGCCCGGGACCGCCCGGGACCGCCCGGGACCGACCGGGACCGTCCGGACCGTCTGGGACCGCCCGGGACCACACGGGACCGCCCGGGACTGCCCCGGACCGCCCGGGACCGCCCTGGACCGCCCAGGACCGCCCCGGACCGCCCGGGACCGCCCCGGACCGCCCGGGACCGCCCCGGACCGCCCGGGACCGCCCGGGAACGCCCGGGAACGCCCCGGACCGCCCGGGACCGCCCGGGACCGCCCCTGACCGCCCCGGACCGCCCGGGACCACCCCGGACCGCCCGGGACCGCCCGGGACCGCCCGGGACCGCCCGGGACCGCCCGGGACCGCCCCGGACCGCCCGGGACCGCCCGGGACAGCCTCGGACCGCCCGGGACCGCCCCGGACCGCCCGGGACCGCCCGCGATCGCCCGGGACTGCCCGGGACCGCCCCGGACCGCCCGGGACCGCCCGGGACCGCCCACAACCGCCCGGGACCGCCCGGGACCGCCCGGGACCGCCCAGGACAGCCCGGGATCGCCCGGGACCGCCCGGGACCGCGCGGGACCGCCCGGGACCGCCCGGGACCGCCCGGGACCGCCCCGGACCGCCCGGGACCGCCCCGGACCGCCCGGGACCGCCCCGGACCGCCCGGGACCGCCCGGGACCGCCCGGGACCGCCCAGGACCGCCCGGGACTGCCCGGGATCGCCCGGGACCGCCCGGGACCGCCCGGGACTGCCCTGGACCGCCCGGGACCGCCCCGGACCGCCCGGGCCCGCCCCGGACCGCCCATGACCGCCCCGGACCGCCCGGGACCGCCCGGGACCGCCCCGGACCTCCCCGGACCGCCCGGGACCGCCCGGGACCGCCCGGGACCGCCCGGGACCGCCCGGGACCGCCCCGGACCGCCCGGGACCGCCCGGGACCGCCCGGGACCGCCCCGGACCGCCCGGGACCGCCCCGGACCGCCCGGGACCGCCCGGGACCGCCCGGGAACGCCCCGGACCGCCCGGGACCGCCCGGGACCGCCCCTGACCGCCCCGGACCGCCTGGGACCACCCCGGACCGCCCGGGACCGCCCGGGACCGCCCGGGACCGCCCGGAACCGCCCAGGACCACACGGGACCGCGCCGGACCGCCCGGGACCGCCCGGGACCGCCCGCGACCGCCCGGGACCGCCCGGGACCGCCCGGGACCGCCCGGGACCACCCCGGACCGCCCGGGACCGCCCGGGACCGCCCGGGACCGCCCGGGACCGCCCAGGACCGCCCGGGACCGCCCGGGACCGCCCCGGACCGCCCGAGACCGCCCCGGACCGCACAGAACCTCCCGGGACCGCTCCGGACCGCCCCGGACTGCCCGGGACCGCCCGGGACCCCCCGGGACCGCCCGGGACCGCCCGGGACCCCCCGGGACCGCCCCGGACCGCCCGGGACCGCCCCGGACCGCCGGGGACCGCCCCAGACCGCCCGGGACCGCCCGGTACTGCCCGGGACCGCCCGGGACCGCCCGGGACCGCCCGGGACCGCCCGGGACCGCCTCGGACCGCCCGGGACCGCCCCGGACCGCCCGGGACAGCCCGGGACCGCCCGGGACGGCCCGGGACCGCCCGGGACCGCTCGGGACCGCCCGGGAGCGCACGGGACCGCCCGGGACCGCCCGGGACCGCCCGGGAACGCCCGGGACTGGCAGGGACCGGCCTGGACCGCCCGGGACCGCCCTGGAACGCCCGGGACCGCCCGGAACTGCCCGGGACCGCCCGGGAACGCCCGGGACCGTCCGGAACGTCCTGGACCGCCCAGGACCGCACGGGACCGCCTGGGACCACCCCGGACCGCCCGGGACCGCCCCGGACCGCCCGGGACCGCCCCAGACCGCCCGGGACCGCCCCAGACCGCCCGGGACCGCCCCGGACCACTCGGGACCGCCCGGGACCGCCCGAGACCGCCCGGGACAGCCCGGGACCGCCCAGGACCGCCCCGGACCGCCCGGGACCGCCCGGGACCGCCCCGGACTGCCCGGGACCGCCCGGGACCCCCCGGGACCGCCCGGGACCGCCCGGGACCCCCTGGGACCGCCCTGGACCGCCCGGGACCGCCCCGGACCACCCGGGACCGCCCCGGACCGCCCGGGACCGCCCGGGACTGCCCGGGACCGCCCGGGACCGCCCGGGACCGCCCGGGACCGCCCGGGACCGCCCCGGACCGCCCAGGACCGCCCTGGAACGCCCCGGACCGGCCGGGACCGGCCCGGACCGCCTGCGACCGCCCCGGACCGACCGGGACCGCCCCGGACCGCCCGGGACCGCCCAGGTCCGCCCGGGACCGCGCCGGACCGCCCGGGACCGCCCGGGACCGCCCCGGACCGCCCCGGACCGCCCGGGACCGCCCCGGACCGCCCGGGACAGCCCGGGACTGCCCGGGACCGCCCTGGACCGCCCGGGACCACTCGGGACCGCCCGGGAGCGCACGGGACCGCCCGGGACCGCCCGGGACCGCCCGGGAACGCCCGGGACTGGCAGGGACCGCCCTGGACCGCCCGGGACCGCCCTGGAACGCCCGGGACCGCCCGGAACTGCCCGGGACCGCCCGGGAACGCCCGGGACCGTCCGGACCGTCCTGGACCGCCCAGGACCGCACGGGACCGCCTGGGACCACCCCGGACCGCCCGGGACCGCCCCGGACCGCCCGGGACCGCCCCAGACCGCCCGGGACCGCCCCGGACCGCACGGGACCGCCCCGGACCACCCGGGACCGCCCGGGACCGCCCGAGACCGCCCGGGACAGCCCGGGACCGCCCAGGACCGGCCCGGACCGCCCGGGACCGCCCGGGACCGCCCCGGACCGCCCGGGACCGCCCGGGACCGCCCGGGACCGCCCGGGACCACCCTGCACCGCCCGGGACCGCCAGGAATGCTCGGGTCCGCCCGGGACCGCCCGGGACCGCCCGGGACCGCCCGGGACCGACCGGGACCGTCCGGACCGTCTGGGACCGCCCGGGACCACACGGGACCGCCCGGGACTGCCCCGGACCGCCCGGGACCGCCCTGGACCGCCCAGGACCGCCCCGGACCGCCCGGGACCGCCCCGGACCGCCCGGGACCGCCCCGGACCGCCCGGGACCGCCCGGGAACGCCCGGGAACGCCCCGGACCGCCCGGGACCGCCCGGGACCGCCCCTGACCGCCCCGGACCGCCCGGGACCACCCCGGACCGCCCGGGACCGCCCGGGACCGCCCGGGACCGCCCGGGACCGCCCGGGACCGCCCCGGACCGCCCGGGACCGCCCGGGACAGCCTCGGACCGCCCGGGACCGCCCCGGACCGCCCGGGACCGCCCGCGATCGCCCGGGACTGCCCGGGACCGCCCCGGACCGCCCGGGACCGCCCGGGACCGCCCACAACCGCCCGGGACCGCCCGGGACCGCCCGGGACCGCCCAGGACCGCCCGGGATCGCCCGGGACCGCCCGGGACCGCGCGGGACCGCCCGGGACCGCCCGGGACCGCCCGGGACCGCCCCGGACCGCCCGGGACCGCCCCGGACCGCCCGGGACCGCCCCGGACCGCCCGGGACCGCCCGGGACCGCCCGGGACCGCCCAGGACCGCCCGGGACTGCCCGGGATCGCCCGGGACCGCCCGGGACCGCCCGGGACTGCCCTGGACCGCCCGGGACCGCCCCGGACCGCCCGGGCCCGCCCCGGACCGCCCATGACCGCCCCGGACCGCCCAGGACCGCCCGGGACCGCCCCGGACCTCCCCGGACCGCCCGGGACCGCCCGGGACCGCCCGGGACCGCCCGGGACCGCCCGGGACCGCCCCGGACCGCCCGGGACCGCCCGGGACCGCCCGGGACCGCCCCGGACCGCCCGGGACCGCCCCGGACCGCCCGGGACCGCCCGGGACCGCCCGGGAACGCCCCGGACCGCCCGGGACCGCCCGGGACCGCCCCTGACCGCCCCGGACCGCCTGGGACCACCCCGGACCGCCCGGGACCGCCCGGGACCGCCCGGGACCGCCCGGAACCGCCCAGGACCACACGGGACCGCGCCGGACCGCCCGGGACCGCCCGGGACCGCCCGCGACCGCCCGGGACCGCCCGGGACCGCCCGGGACCGCCCGGGACCACCCCGGACCGCCCGGGACCGCCCGGGACCGCCCGGGACCGCCCGGGACCGCCCAGGACCGCCCGGGACCGCCCGGGACCGCCCCGGACCGCCCGAGACCGCCCCGGACCGCACAGAACCTCCCGGGACCGCTCCGGACCGCCCCGGACTGCCCGGGACCGCCCGGGACCCCCCGGGACCGCCCGGGACCGCCCGGGACCCCCCGGGACCGCCCCGGACCGCCCGGGACCGCCCCGGACCGCCGGGGACCACCCCAGACCGCCCGGGACCGCCCGGTACTGCCCGGGACCGCCCGGGACCGCCCGGGACCGCCCGGGACCGCCCGGGACCGCCTCGGACCGCCCGGGACCGCCCCGGACCGCCCGGGACAGCCCGGGACCGCCCGGGACGGCCCGGGACCGCCCGGGACCGCTCGGGACCGCCCGGGAGCGCACGGGACCGCCCGGGACCGCCCGGGACCGCCCGGGAACGCCCGGGACTGGCAGGGACCGCCCTGGACCGCCCGGGACCGCCCTGGAACGCCCGGGACCGCCCGGAACTGCCCGGGACCGCCCGGGAACGCCCGGGACCGTCCGGAACGTCCTGGACCGCCCAGGACCGCACGGGACCGCCTGGGACCACCCCGGACCGCCCGGGACCGCCCCGGACCGCCCGGGACCGCCCCAGACCGCCCGGGACCGCCCCAGACCGCCCGGGACCGCCCCGGACCACTCGGGACCGCCCGGGACCGCCCGAGACCGCCCGGGACAGCCCGGGACCGCCCAGGACCGCCCCGGACCGCCCGGGACCGCCCGGGACCGCCCCGGACCGCCCGGGACCGCCCGGGACCGCCCGGGACCGCTCGGGACCACCCTGGACCGCACGGGACCGCCATGGAATGCTCGGGTCCGCCCGGGACCGCCCGGGACCGCCCGGGACCGCCCGGGACCGACCGGGACCGTCCGGACCGTCCGGGACCGCCCGGGACCACACGGGACCGCCCGGGACCACCCCGGACCGCCCGGGACCGCCCTGGACCGCCCAGGATCGCCCCGGACCGCCCGGGACCGCCCCGGACCGCCCGGGACCGCCCCGGACCGCCCGGGACCGCCCGGGAACGCCCGGGAACGCCCCGGACCGCCCGGGACCGCCCGGGACCGCCCCTGACCGCCCCGGACCGCCCGGGACCACCCCGGACCGCCCGGGACCGCCCAGGACCGCCCGGGACCGCCGGGACCGCCCGGGACCGCCCAGAACCACCCGGGACCGCACGGGACCGCCCCGGACCGCCCGGGACCGCCCGGGACCGCCCGCGACCGCCCGGGACCGCCTGGGGCTGCCCGGGACCGCCCAGGACCGCCCGGGACCGCCCGGGACCACCCCGGACATCCCGGGACCGCCCGGGACCGCCCGGGACCGCCCGGGACCGCCCGGGACCGCCCGTTACCGCCCGGGACCGCCCGGGACCGCCGCGGACCGCCCTGGCCCGCCCGGGACCACCCCGGACCACCCGGGATTGCCCCGGACTGCCCGGGACCGCCCCGGACAGCCCGGGACCGCGCGGGACCGCCACGGACCGCCCGGGACCGCCCGGGATCGCCCGGGACCGCCCGGGACCGCCGGGGTCCGCCCGGGACCGCCCGGGACCGCCCGGGAACGCCCGGGACCGGCAGGGACCGCCCTGGACCGCCCGGGACCGCCCTGGAACGCCCGGGACCGCCCGGAACCGCCCGGGACCGCCAGGGAACGCCCGGGACCGTCCGGACCGTTCTGGACCACCCAGGACCGCACGGGACCGCCCAGGACCACCCCGGACCGCCCAGGACCGCCCCGGACCACCCGGGACCGCCCCAGACCGCCCGGGACCGCCCCAGACCGCCCGGGACCGCCTCGGACCGCCCGGGACTGCCCGGGACCGCCCGAGACCGCCCGGGACCGCCCGGGACCGCCCCGGACCGCCCGGGACCGCCCCGGACCGCCCGGGACCGCCCGGGACCGCCCGGGAACGCCCCGGACCGCCCGGGACCGCCCGGGACCGCCCCTGACCGCCCCGGACCGCCTGGGACCACCCCGGACCGCCCGGGACCGCCCGGGACCGCCCGGGACCGCCCGGAACCGCCCAGGACCACACGGGACCGCGCCGGACCGCCCGGGACCGCCCGGGACCGCCCGCGACCGCCCGGGACCGCCCGGGACCGCCCGGGACCGCCCGGGACCACCCCGGACCGCCCGGGACCGCCCGGGACCGCCCGGGACCGCCCGGGACCGCCCAGGACCGCCCGGGACCGCCCGGGACCGCCCCGGACCGCCCGAGACCGCCCCGGACCGCACAGAACCTCCCGGGACCGCTCCGGACCGCCCCGGACTGCCCGGGACCGCCCGGGACCCCCCGGGACCGCCCGGGACCGCCCGGGACCCCCCGGGACCGCCCCGGACCGCCCGGGACCGCCCCGGACCGCCGGGGACCGCCCCAGACCGCCCGGGACCGCCCGGTACTGCCCGGGACCGCCCGGGACCGCCCGGGACCGCCCGGGACCGCCCGGGACCGCCTCGGACCGCCCGGGACCGCCCCGGACCGCCCGGGACAGCCCGGGACCGCCCGGGACGGCCCGGGACCGCCCGGGACCGCTCGGGACCGCCCGGGAGCGCACGGGACCGCCCGGGACCGCCCGGGACCGCCCGGGAACGCCCGGGACTGGCAGGGACCGCCCTGGACCGCCCGGGACCGCCCTGGAACGCCCGGGACCGCCCGGAACTGCCCGGGACCGCCCGGGAACGCCCGGGACCGTCCGGAACGTCCTGGACCGCCCAGGACCGCACGGGACCGCCTGGGACCACCCCGGACCGCCCGGGACCGCCCCGGACCGCCCGGGACCGCCCCAGACCGCCCGGGACCGCCCCAGACCGCCCGGGACCGCCCCGGACCACTCGGGACCGCCCGGGACCGCCCGAGACCGCCCGGGACAGCCCGGGACCGCCCAGGACCGCCCCGGACCGCCCGGGACCGCCCGGGACCGCCCCGGACCGCCCGGGACCGCCCGGGACCGCCCGGGACCGCTCGGGACCACCCTGGACCGCACGGGACCGCCATGGAATGCTCGGGTCCGCCCGGGACCGCCCGGGACCGCCCGGGACCGCCCGGGACCGACCAGGACCGTCCGGACCGTCCGGGACCGCCCGGGACCACACGGGACCGCCCGGGACCACCCCGGACCGCCCGGGACCGCCCTGGACCGCCCAGGATCGCCCCGGACCGCCCGGGACCGCCCCGGACCGCCCGGGACCGCCCCGGACCGCCCGGGACCGCCCGGGAACGCCCGGGAACGCCCCGGACCGCCCGGGACCGCCCGGGACCGCCCCTGACCGCCCCGGACCGCCCGGGACCACCCCGGACCGCCCGGGACCGCCCAGGACCGCCCGGGACCGCCGGGACCGCCCGGGACCGCCCAGAACCACCCGGGACCGCACGGGACCGCCCCGGACCGCCCGGGACCGCCCGGGACCGCCCGCGACCGCCCGGGACCGCCTGGGGCTGCCCGGGACCGCCCAGGACCGCCCGGGACCGCCCGGGACCACCCCGGACATCCCGGGACCGCCCGGGACCGCCCGGGACCGCCCGGGACCGCCCGGGACCGCCCGTTACCGCCCGGGACCGCCCGGGACCGCCGCGGACCGCCCTGGCCCGCCCGGGACCACCCCGGACCACCCGGGATTGCCCCGGACTGCCCGGGACCGCCCCGGACAGCCCGGGACCGCGCGGGACCGCCACGGACCGCCCGGGACCGCCCGGGATCGCCCGGGACCGCCCGGGACCGCCGGGGTCCGCCCGGGACCGCCCGGGACCGCCCGGGAACGCCCGGGACCGGCAGGGACCGCCCTGGACCGCCCGGGACCGCCCTGGAACGCCCGGGACCGCCCGGAACCGCCCGGGACCGCCAGGGAACGCCCGGGACCGTCCGGACCGTTCTGGACCACCCAGGACCGCACGGGACCGCCCAGGACCACCCCGGACCGCCCAGGACCGCCCCGGACCACCCGGGACCGCCCCAGACCGCCCGGGACCGCCCCAGACCGCCCGGGACCGCCTCGGACCGCCCGGGACTGCCCGGGACCGCCCGAGACCGCCCGGGACCGCCCGGGACCGCCCGGGACCGCCGGGACCGCCCCGGACCGCCCCGGACCGCCCGGGACCGCACGGGACCGCCCGGGACCGCCCCGGACCGCCCTGGACCGCCCCGGACCGCCCGGGACCACCCCGGACTGCCCGGGACTGCCCGGGACCGGCCAGGACCGCCCGGGACCGCTGGTTGCCATATTTTTTTTTTTAATAAATAAATAAGCCTAAGTTGCTGAAATAAACCTGTTTAATAAGGCTATTTAATAAGCATAAGTTGCTGAAATAAGCTTATTTAATAAGCCTAAGTTGCTGAAATAAGCCTATTTAATAAGGCTATTTAATAAGTCTAAGTTGCTGAAATAAACCTATTTAATAAGCCTAAGTTGCTAAAATAAGCCTATTTAATTAGGCTACTTAATAAGTCTATTTAATAAGCCTATTTAATAAGCCTATTTAATAAGCCTATTTAATAAGCCTATTTAATACGCCTATTTAATAAACATATTTAATAAGTATTTAATGAGCCTATTTAATAAGTCTATTTAATAAGCCTTTTTAATAAGCCTATTTAATAAGTCTATTTAATAAGCCTATTTAATAAGTCTATTTAATAAGTCTATTTAATAAGCCTATTTAATAAGTATTTATTGAGCCTATTTAATAAGCCTATTTATTGAGCCTATTTAATAAGACTATTTATTGAGCCTATTTAATAAGCCTATTTATTGAGCCTATTTAATAAGCCTATTTAATAAGTCTATTTAAAAAGCCTATTTAATAAGCCTATTTAATAAGCCTATTTATTGAGCCTATTTAATAAGTCTATTTAATAAGCCTATTTAATAAGCCTAAGTTGCTAAAATAAGCCTTTTTAATGAGGCTATTTAATAAGTCTATTTAATAAGCCTATTTAATAAGCCTGTTTAATAAGCCTATTTAATACGCCTATTTAATAAACCTATTTAATAAGTATTTAATGAGCCTATTTAATACGTCTATTTAATACGCCTTTTTAATAAGCCTATTTAATAAACCTATTTAATAAGCCTATTTAATAAGTCTATTTAATAAGTCTATTTGTTAAGCCTATTTAATAAGTATTTAATGAGCCTATTTAATAAGCCTATTTATTGAGCCTATTTAATAAGCCTATTCATTGAGCCTATTTAATAAGCCTATTTATTGAGCCTATTTAATAAGCCTATTTATTAAGTCTATTTAATAAGCCTATTTAATAAGCCTAATTAATAAGCCTATTTAATGATCCTATTTAATGAGCCTATTTAATGAGTCTATTTAATAAGCCTGTTTAATAAGCCTATTTAACAAGTATTGAATGAGCCTATTTAGAAGCCTAAGTTGCTGAAATAAGCCTATTTAATAAGTCTAAGTTGCTGAAATAAGGCTATTTAATAAGCCTAAGTTGCTGAAATAAGCCTATTTAATACGCATAAGTTGCTGAAATAAGGTTGTTTAATAAGTCTAAGTTGCTGAAATAAGCCTATTTAATAAGCCTAAGTTGCTGAATTAAGTATATTTAATAAGCATAAGTTGCTGAAATAAGCCTATTTAATAAGTCTAAGTTGCTGAAATAAGGCTATTTAATGAGCCTAAGTTGCTGAATAAGCCTATTTAATAAGCCTAAGTTGCTGAATAAACCTATTTAATAAGTCTAAGTTGCTGAAATAAGCCTATTTAATAAGGCTATTTAATAAGCCTAAGTTGCTGAATAAGCCTATTTAATAAGTCTAAGTTGCTGAAATAAGGCTATTTAATAACCCTAAGCTGATGAAATAAGGCTATTTAATAAGTTTAAGTTGCTGAAATAAGCCTGTTTAATAAGCCGAAGTTGCTGAAATAAGCCTATTTAGTAAGGCTATTTAATGAGCCTAAGTTGCTGAAATAAGCCTATTTAATAAGCCTAAGTTTCTGAACTAAGCCTATTTAATAAGCCTATTTAATAAGTCTAAGTTGCTGAAATAAACCTATTTAAAATGCTATTTAATAAGCCTAAGTTGCTGAAATAAACCTGTTTAATAAGGCTATTTAATAAGCATAAGTTGCTGAAATAAGCTTATTTAATAAGCCTAAGTTGCTGAAATAAGCCTATTTAATAAGGCTCTTTAATAAGTCTAAGTTGCTGAAATAAACCTATTTAATAAGCCTAAGTTGCTAAAATAAGCCTATTTAATTAGGCTATTTAATAAGTCTATTTAATAAGCCTACTTAATAAGCCTATTTAATAAGCCTATTTAATAAGCCTATTTAATATGCCTATTTAATAAACCTATTTAATAAGTATTTAATGAGCCTATTTAATAAGTCTATTTAATAAGCCTTTTAAATAAGCCTATTAAATAAGTCTATTTAATAAGCCTATTTAATAAGTCTATTTAATATGTCTATTTAATAAGCCTATTTAATAAGTATTTAATGAGCCTATTTAATAAGCCTATTTATTGAGCCTATTTAATAAGCCTATTTATTGAGCCTATTTAATAAGCCTATTTATTGAGCCTATTTAATAAGCCTATTTATTGAGCCTATTTAATAAGCCTATTTAATAAGTCTATTTAATAAGCCTATTTAATAAGCCTATTTAATAAGCCTATTTATTGAGCCTATTTAATAAGTCTATTTAATAAGCCTATTTAATAAGCCTAAGTTGCTAAAATAAGCCTATATAATGAGGCTATTTAATAAGTCTATTTAATAAGCCTATTTAATAAGCCTGTTTAATAAGCCTATTTAATACGCCTATTTAATAAACCTATTTAATAAGTATTTAATGAGCCTATTTAATAAGTCTATTTAATAAGCCTTTTTAATAAGCCTATTTAATAAACCTATTTAATAAGCCTATTTAATAAGTCTATTTAATAAGTCTATTTGTTAAGCCTATTTAATAAGTATTTAATGAGACTATTTAATAAGCCTATATATTGAGCCTATTTAATAAGCCTATTCATTGAGCCTATTTAATAAGCCTATTTATTGAGCCTATTTAATAAGCCTATTTATTAAGTCTATTTAATAAGCCTATTTAATAAGCCTAATTAATAAGCCTATTTAATAAGCCTATTTAATGAGTCTATTTAATAAGCCTGTTTAATAAGCCTATTTAATGAGCCTATTTAATGAGTCTATTTAATAAGCCTGTTTAATAAGCCTATTTAACAAGTATTTAATGAGCCTATTTAATAAGCCTATTTAATGAGTCTATTTAATAAGCCTGTTTAATAAGCCTATTTAATGAGCCTATTTAATGAGTCTATTTAATAAGCCTGTTTAATAAGCCTATTTAACAAGTATTTAATGGGCCTATTTAATAAGCCTAAGTTGCTGAAATAAGCCTATTTAATAAGTCTAAGTTGCTGAAATAAGGCTATTTAATAAGCCTAAGTTGCTGAAATAAGCCTATTTAATAAGCATAAGTTGCTGAAATAAGGCTATTTAATAAGTCTAAGTTGCTGCAATAAGCCTATTTAATAAGTCTAAGTTGCTGAAATAAGCCTTTTTAATCAGCATAAGTTGCTGAAATAAGCCTATTTAATAAGCCCAAGTTGCTGAAATAAGCCTACTTAATAAGGCTATTTAATAAGCCTAAGTTGCTGAAATAAGCCTATTTAATAAGCGTAAGTTGCTGAAATAAGGCTATTTAATAAGTCTAAGTTGCTGAAATAAGCCTATTTAATAAGCCCAAGTTGCTGAAATAAGCTTATTTAATAAGCCTAAGTTGCTGAAATAAGCCTATTTAATAGGCCTATCTAATAAGTCTAAGTTGCAGAAATAAGCATATTTCATAAGCATATTTGATGAGCCTAAGTTGCTGAAATGTCTATTTAATAAGTCGTTTTAATAAGTCTAAGTTGCTAAAATAAGCCTATTTAATAAGGCTATTTAATAAGCCTAAGTTGCTGAAATAAGCCTATTTAAAAAAGGCTATTTAATGAGCCTAAGTTGCTGAAATAAGCCTATTTAATAAGCCTAAGTTTCTGAACTAAGCCTATTTAAAAAGGTATATTTAATAAGTCTAAGTTGCTGAAATAAACATATTTAAAAATGCTATTTAATAAGCCTAAGTTGCTGAAATAAACCTGTTTAATAAGGCTGTTTAATAAGCATAAGTTGATGAAATAAGCTTATTTAATAAGCCTAAGTTGCTGAAATAAGCCTATTTAATAAGGCTCTTTAATAAGTCTAAGTTGCTGAAATAAACCTATTTAATAAGCCTAAGTTGCTAAAATAAGCCTATTTAATTAGGCTATTTAATAAGTCTATTTAATAAGCCTACTTAATAAGCCTATTTAATAAGCCTATTTAATAAGCCTATTTAATATGCCTATTTAATAAACCTATTTAATAAGTATTTAATGAGCCTATTTAATAAGTCTATTTAATAAGCCTTTTAAATAAGCCTATTAAATAAGTCTATTTAATAAGCCTATTTAATAAGTCTATTTAATATGTCTATTTAATAAGCCTATTTAATAAGTATTTAATGAGCCTATTTAATAAGCCTATTTATTGAGCCTATTTAATAAGCCTATTTATTGAGCCTATTTAATAAGCCTATTTATTGAGCCTATTTAATAAGCCTATTTATTGAGCCTATTTAATAAGCCTATTTAATAAGTCTATTTAATAAGCCTATTTAATAAGCCTATTTAATAAGCCTATTTATTGAGCCTATTTAATAAGTCTATTTAATAAGCCTATTTAATAAGCCTAAGTTGCTAAAATAAGCCTATATAATGAGGCTATTTAATAAGTCTATTTAATAAGCCTATTTAATAAGCCTGTTTAATAAGCCTATTTAATACGCCTATTTAATAAACCTATTTAATAAGTATTTAATGAGCCTATTTAATAAGTCTATTTAATAAGCCTTTTTAATAAGCCTATTTAATAAACCTATTTAATAAGCCTATTTAATAAGTCTATTTAATAAGTCTATTTGTTAAGCCTATTTAATAAGTATTTAATGAGACTATTTAATAAGCCTATATATTGAGCCTATTTAATAAGCCTATTCATTGAGCCTATTTAATAAGCCTATTTATTGAGCCTATTTAATAAGCCTATTTATTAAGTCTATTTAATAAGCCTATTTAATAAGCCTAATTAATAAGCCTATTTAATAAGCCTATTTAATGAGTCTATTTAATAAGCCTGTTTAATAAGCCTATTTAATGAGCCTATTTAATGAGTCTATTTAATAAGCCTGTTTAATAAGCCTATTTAACAAGTATTTAATGAGCCTATTTAATAAGCCTATTTAATGAGTCTATTTAATAAGCCTGTTTAATAAGCCTATTTAATGAGCCTATTTAATGAGTCTATTTAATAAGCCTGTTTAATAAGCCTATTTAACAAGTATTTAATGGGCCTATTTAATAAGCCTAAGTTGCTGAAATAAGCCTATTTAATAAGTCTAAGTTGCTGAAATAAGGCTATTTAATAAGCCTAAGTTGCTGAAATAAGCCTATTTAATAAGCATAAGTTGCTGAAATAAGGCTATTTAATAAGTCTAAGTTGCTGCAATAAGCCTATTTAATAAGTCTAAGTTGCTGAAATAAGCCTTTTTAATCAGCATAAGTTGCTGAAATAAGCCTATTTAATAAGCCCAAGTTGCTGAAATAAGCCTACTTAATAAGGCTATTTAATAAGCCTAAGTTGCTGAAATAAGCCTATTTAATAAGCGTAAGTTGCTGAAATAAGGCTATTTAATAAGTCTAAGTTGCTGAAATAAGCCTATTTAATAAGCCCAAGTTGCTGAAATAAGCCTATTTAATAAGCCTAAGTTGCTGAAATAAGCCTATTTAATAGGCCTATCTAATAAGTCTAAGTTGCAGAAATAAGCATATTTCATAAGCATATTTGATGAGCCTAAGTTGCTGAAATGTCTATTTAATAAGTCGTTTTAATAAGTCTAAGTTGCTAAAATAAGCCTATTTAATAAGGCTATTTAATAAGCCTAAGTTGCTGAAATAAGCCTATTTTAAAAAGGCTATTTAATGAGCCTAAGTTGCTGAAATAAGCCTATTTAATAAGCCTAAGTTTCTGAACTAAGCCTATTTAAAAAGGTATATTTAATAAGTCTAAGTTGCTGAAATAAACATATTTAAAAATGCTATTTAATAAGCCTAAGTTGCTGAAATAAACCTGTTTAATAAGGCTGTTTAATAAGCATAAGTTGATGAAATAAGCTTATTTAATAAGCCTAAGTTGCTGAAATAAGCCTATTTAATAAGGCTCTTTAATAAGTCTAAGTTGCTGAAATAAACCTATTTAATAAGCCTAAGTTGCTAAAATAAGCCTATTTAATTAGGCTATTTAATAAGTCTATTTAATAAGCCTACTTAATAAGCCTATTTTAATAAGCCTATTTAATAAGCCTATTTAATATGCCTATTTAATAAACCTATTTAATAAGTATTTAATGAGCCTATTTAATAAGTCTATTTAATAAGCCTTTTAAATAAGCCTATTAAATAAGTCTATTTAATAAGCCTATTTAATAAGTCTATTTAATATGTCTATTTAATAAGCCTATTTAATAAGTATTTAATGAGCCTATTTAATAAGCCTATTTATTGAGCCTATTTAATAAGCCTATTTATTGAACCTATTTAATAAGCCTATTTATTGAGCCTATTTAATAAGCCTATTTATTGAGCCTATTTAATAAGCCTATTTAATAAGTCTATTTAATAAGCCTATTTAATAAGCCTATTTAATAAGCCTATTTATTGAGCCTATTTAATAAGTCTATTTAATAAGCCTATTTAATAAGCCTAAGTTGCTAAAATAAGCCTATATAATGAGGCTATTTAATAAGTCTATTTAATAAGCCTATTTAATAAGCCTGTTTAATAAGCCTATTTAATACGCCTATTTAATAAACCTATTTAATAAGTATTTAATGAGCCTATTTAATAAGTCTATTTAATAAGCCTTTTTAATAAGCCTATTTAATAAACCTATTTAATAAGCCTATTTAATAAGTCTATTTAATAAGTCTATTTGTTAAGCCTATTTAATAAGTATTTAATGAGACTATTTAATAAGCCTATATATTGAGCCTATTTAATAAGCCTATTCATTGAGCCTATTTAATAAGCCTATTTATTGAGCCTATTTAATAAGCCTATTTATTAAGTCTATTTAATAAGCCTATTTAATAAGCCTAATTAATAAGCCTATTTAATAAGCCTATTTAATGAGTCTATTTAATAAGCCTGTTTAATAAGCCTATTTAATGAGCCTATTTAATGAGTCTATTTAATAAGCCTGTTTAATAAGCCTATTTAACAAGTATTTAATGAGCCTATTTAATAAGCCTATTTAATGAGTCTATTTAATAAGCCTGTTTAATAAGCCTATTTAATGAGCCTATTTAATGAGTCTATTTAATAAGCCTGTTTAATAAGCCTATTTAACAAGTATTTAATGGGCCTATTTAATAAGCCTAAGTTGCTGAAATAAGCCTATTTAATAAGTCTAAGTTGCTGAAATAAGGCTATTTAATAAGCCTAAGTTGCTGAAATAAGCCTATTTAATAAGCATAAGTTGCTGAAATAAGGCTATTTAATAAGTCTAAGTTGCTGCAATAAGCCTATTTAATAAGTCTAAGTTGCTGAAATAAGCCTTTTTAATCAGCATAAGTTGCTGAAATAAGCCTATTTAATAAGCCCAAGTTGCTGAAATAAGCCTACTTAATAAGGCTATTTAATAAGCCTAAGTTGCTGAAATAAGCCTATTTAATAAGCGTAAGTTGCTGAAATAAGGCTATTTAATAAGTCTAAGTTGCTGAAATAAGCCTATTTAATAAGCCCAAGTTGCTGAAATAAGCCTATTTAATAAGCCTAAGTTGCTGAAATAAGCCTATTTAATAGGCCTATCTAATAAGTCTAAGTTGCAGAAATAAGCATATTTCATAAGCATATTTGATGAGCCTAAGTTGCTGAAATGTCTATTTAATAAGTCGTTTTAATAAGTCTAAGTTGCTAAAATAAGCCTATTTAATAAGGCTATTTAATAAGCCTAAGTTGCTGAAATAAGCCTATTTAAAAAAGGCTATTTAATGAGCCTAAGTTGCTGAAATAAGCCTATTTAATAAGCCTAAGTTTCTGAACTAAGCCTATTTAAAAAGGTATATTTAATAAGTCTAAGTTGCTGAAATAAACATATTTAAAAATGCTATTTAATAAGCCTAAGTTGCTGAAATAAACCTGTTTAATAAGGCTGTTTAATAAGCATAAGTTGATGAAATAAGCCTATTTTATAAGCCTAAGTTGCTAAAATAAGCCTATTTAATGAGGCTATTTAATAAGTCTATTTAATAAGCCTATTTAATACGCCTATTTAATAAGTCTATTTAATAAGCATATTTAATAAGCCTATTTAATAAGCCTATTTATTGAGCCTATTTAATAAGCCTATTTAATAAGCCTATTTAATAAGCCTATTTAATAAGCCTATTTATTGAGCCTATTTAATATGCCTATTTAATAAGTCTATTTAATAAGCCTATTTAATAAGCCTAATTAATAAGCCTATTTAATAAGCCTATTTATTGAGCCTATTTAATGAGTCTATTTAATAAGCCTGTTTAATAAGCCTATTTAATAAGTATTGAATGAGCCTATTTAATAAGCCTAAGTTGCAGAATAAGCCTATTTAATAAGCCTAAGTTGCTGAAATAAGCCTATTTAATAAGCCTATTTAATAAGCCTAAGTTGCTGAATAAGCCTATTTAATAAGCCTAAGTTGCTGAAATAAGCCTATTTAATAAGTCTAAGTTGCTGAAATAAGGCTATTTAATAAGCCTAAGTTGCTGAAATAAGCCCGTTTAATAAGTCTAAGTTGCTGAAATAAGCCCGTTTAATAAGCCTAAGTTGCTGAAATAAGGGTATTTAATAATTCTAAGTTGCTGAAATAAGCCTATTTAATAAGCCTAAGTTGCTGAAATAAGTATATTTAATAAGCATAAGTTGCTGAAATAAGCCTATTTAATAAGTCTAATTTGCTGAAATAAGCCTATTTAATAAGCCAAAGTTGCTGAAATAAGCCTACTTAATTAGGCTATTTAATAAGCCTAAGTTGCTGAAATAAGCCTATTTAATAAGCCTATTTAACAAGCCTATTTAATAGGCCTATTTAATAAGTCTAAGTTGATGAAATAAGCCTATTTAATAAGCCTATTTAATAGGCCTATTTAATAAGTCTAAGTTGCTGAAATAAGCCTATTTAATGAGCCTAAGTTGCTGAATAAGCCTATTTAATAAGCCTAAGTTGCTGAATAAACCTATTTAATAAGTCTAAGTTGCTGAAATAAGCCTATTTAATAAGGCTATTTAATAAGCCTAAGTTGCTGAATAAGCCTATTTAATAAGTCTAAGTTGCTGAAATAAGGCTATTTAATAAGCCTAAGTTGATGAAATAAGGCTATTTAATAAGTTTAAGTTGCTGAAATAAGCCTATTTAATAAGCCTAAGTTGCTGAAATAAGCCTATTTAGTAAGGCTATTTAATGAGCCTAAGTTGCTGAAATAAGCCTATTTAATAAGCCTAAGTTTCTGAACTAAGCCTATTTAATAAGCCTATTTAATAAGTCTAAGTTGCTGAAATAAACCTATTTAAAATGCTATTTAATAAGCCTAAGTTGCTGAAATAAACCTGTTTAATAAGGCTATTTAATAAGCATAAGTTGCTGAAATAAGCTTATTTAATAAGCCTAAGTTGCTGAAATAAGCCTATTTAATAAGGCTATTTAATAAGTCTAAGTTGCTGAAATAAACCTATTTAATAAGCCTAAGTTGCTAAAATAAGCCTATTTAATTAGGCTATTTAATAAGTCTATTTAATAAGCCTATTTAATAAGCCTATTTAATAAGCCTATTTAATAAGCCTATTTATTGAGCCTATTTAATAAGCCGATTTAATTAGTCTATTTAATAAGCCTATTTAATAAGCCAATTTATTGAGCCTATTTAATAAGTCTATTTAATAAGCCTATTTAATAAGCCTATTTATTGAGCCTATTTAATAAGTCTATTTAATAAGCCTATTTAATAAGTATTTAATGAGCCTCTTTAATAAGCCTATTTATTGAGCCTATTTAATAAGCCTATTTATTGAGCCTATTTAATGAGCCTATTTATTGAGCCTATTTAATAAGCCTATTTATTGAGCCTATTTAATAAGCCTATTTATTGAGCCTATTTAATAAGCCTATTTAATAAGCCTATTTATTGAGCCTATTTAATAAGTCTATTTAATAAGCCTATTTAATAAGCCTATTTAATAAGTCTATTTAATAAGCCTATTTAATAAGTATTTAATGAGCCTATTTAATAAGCCTATTTATTGAGCCTATTTAATAAGCCTATTTATTGAGCCTATTTAATGAGCCTATTTATTGAGCCTATTTAATAAGCCTATTTAATAAGCCTATTTAATAAGCCTATTTATTGAGCCTATTTAATAAGCCTATTTAATAAGCCTATTTATTGAGCCTATTTAATAAGTCTATTTAATAAGCCTATTTAATAAGCCTATTTAATAAGTATTTAATGAGCCTATTTAATAAGTCTATTTAATAAGCCTATTTAATAGGCCTATTTAATAAGTCTAAGTTGCTGAAATAAGCCTATTTAATAAGCCTATTTAATAGGCCTATTTAATACGTCTAAGTTGCTGAAATAAGCCTATTTAATAAGCCTAAGTTGCTGAATAAGCCTATTTAATAAGCCTAAGTTGCTGAATAAACCTATTTAATATGTCTAAATTGCTTAAATAAGCCTATTTAATAAGGCTATTTAATAAGCCTAAGTTGCTGAAATAAGCCTATTTAATAAGGCTATTTAATGAGCCTAAGTTGCTGAAATAAGACTATTTAATAAGCCTAAGTTTCTGAACTAAGCCTATTTAAAAAGGTATATTTAATAAGTCTAAGTTGCTGAAATAAACCTATTTAAAAATGCTATTTAATAAGCCTAAGTTGCTGAAATAAACCTGTTTAATAAGGCTATTTAATAAGCATAAGTTGCTGAAATAAGCTTATTTAATAAGCCGAAGTTGCTGAAATAAGCCTATTTAATAAGGCTCTTTAATAAGTCTAAGTTGCTGAAATAAACCTATTTAATAAGCTTAAGTTGCTAAAATAAGCCTATTTCATGAGGCAATTAATAAGTCTATTTAATAAGTCTATTTAATAAGTCTATTTAATAAGTCTATTTAATAAGTCTATTTAATAAGTCTATTTAATAAGCCTATTTAATAATACTATTTAATAAGCCTATTTAATAAGCCTATTTATTGAGCCTATTTAATAAGCCTATTTATTGAGCCTATTTAATAAGAATATTTATTGAGCCTATTTAATAAGCCTATTTATTGAGCCTATTTAATAAGCCGATTTAATAAGTCTATTTAATAAGCCTATTTAATAAGCCGATTTATTGAGCCTATTTAATAAGTCTATTTAATAAGCCTATTTAATAGGCCTATTTATTGAGCCTATTTAATAAGTCTATTTAATAAGCCTATTTAATAAGCCTATTTAATAAGTATTTAATGAGCCTATTTAATAAGTCTATTCAATACGCCTATTTAATAGGCCTTTTTTAATAAATCTAAGTTGCTGAAATAAGCCTATTTAATAAGCCTATTTAATAGGCCTATTTAATAAGTCTAAGTTGCTGAAATAAGCCTATTTAATAAGCCTAAGTTTCTGAATGAGCCTATTTAATAAGCCTAAGTTGCTGAAATAAGCCTATTTAATGAGCCTAAGTTGCTGAATAAGGCTATTTAATGAGCCTAAGTTGCTGAAATAAGGCTATTTAATAAGTTTAAGTTGCTGAAATAAGCCTGTTTAATAAGCCTAAGTTGCTGAAATAAGCCTATTTAATAAGGCTATTTAATGAGCCTAAGTTGCTGAAATAAGCCTATTTAATAAGCCTAAGTTTCTGAACTAAGCCTATTTAATAAGCCTATTTAATAAGTCTAAGTTGCTGAAATAAACCTATTTAAAATGTTATTTAATAAGCCTAAGTTGCTGAAATAAACCTGTTTAATAAGGCTATTTAATAAGCATAAGTTGCTGAAATAAGCTTATTTAATAAGCCTAAGTTGCTGAAATAAGCCTATTTAATAAGGCTATTTAATAAGTCTAAGTTGCTGAAATAAACCTATTAAATAAGCCTAAGTTGCTAAAATAAGCCTATTTAATTAGGCTATTTAATAAGTCTATTTAATAAGCCTATTTAATAAGCCTATTTAATAAGCCTATTTAATAAGCCTATTTAATACGCCTATTTAATAAACATATTTAATAAGTATTTAATGAGCCTATTTAATAAGTCTATTTAATAAGCCTTTTTAATAAGCCTATTTAATAAGTCTATTTAATAAGCCTATTTAATAAGTCTATTTAATAAGTCTATTTAATAAGCCTATTTAATAAGTATTTAATGAGCCTATTTAATAAGCCTATTTAATAGGCCTATTTAATAAGTCTAAGTTGCTGAAATAAGCCTATTTAATAAGCCTAAGTTGCTGAATAAGGCTATTTAATAAGCCTAAGTTGCTGAATAAACCTATTTAATAAGTCTAAGTTGCTGAAATAAACCTATATAATAAGCTTAAGTTGCTAAAATAAGCCTATTTCATGAGGCTATTTAATAAGTCTATTTAATAAGTCTATTTAATAAGTCTATTTAATAAGTCTATTTAATAAGCCTATTTAATAAGACTATTTAATAAGTCTATTTAATAAGCCTATTTAATAAGTCTAATAAGTCTATTTAATAAGCCTATTTAATAAGCCTATTTATTGAGCCTATTTAATAAGCCTATTTATTGAGCCTATTTAATAAGCATATTTATTGAGCCTATTTAATAAGCCTATTTATTGAGCCTATTTAATAAGCCGATTTAATAAGTCTATTTAATAAGCCTATTTAATAAGCCGATTTATTGAGCCTATTTAATAAGTCTATTTAATAAGCCTATTTAATAAGCCTATTTATTGAGCCTATTTAATAAGTCTATTTAATAAGCCTATTTAATAAGCCTATTTAATAAGTATTTAATGAGCCTATTTAATAAGTCTATTCAATACGCCTATTTAATAGGCCTTTTTTAATAAATCTAAGTTGCTGAAATAAGCCTATTTAATAAGCCTATTTAATAGGCCTATTTAATAAGTCTAAGTTTTTGAAATAAGCCTATTTAATAAGCCTAAGTTTCTGAATGAGCCTATTTAATAAGCCTAAGTTGCTGAAATAAGCCTATTTAATGAGCCTAAGTTGCTGAATAAGGCTATTTAATAAGCCTAAGTTGCTGAAATAAGGCTATTTAATAAGTTTAAGTTGCTGAAATAAGCCTGTTTAATAAGCCTAAGTTGCTGAAATAAGCCTATTTAATAAGGCTATTTAATGAGCCTAAGTTTCTGAACTAAGCCTATTTAATAAGCCTATTTAATAAGTCTAAGTTGCTGAAATAAACCTATTTAAAATGCAATTTAATAAGCCTAAGTTGCTGAAATAAACCTGTTTAATAAGGCTATTTAATAAGCATAAGTTGCTGAAATAAGCTTATTTAATAAGCCTAAGTTGCTGAAATAAGCCTATTTAAAAAGGCTATTTAATAAGTCTAAGTTGCTGAAATAAACCTATTAAATAAGCCTAAGTTGCTAAAATAAGCCTATTTAATTAGGCTATTTAATAAGTCTATTTAATAAGCCTATTTAATAAGCCTATTTAATAAGCCTATTTAATAAGCCTATTTAATACGCCTATGTAATAAACATATTTAATAAGTATTTAATGAGCCTATTTAATAAGTCTATTTAATAAGCCTTTTTAATAAGCCTATTTAATAAGTCTATTTAATAAGCCTATTTAATAAGTCTATTTAATAAGTCTATTTAATAAGCCTATTTAATAAGTATTTAATGAGCCTATTTAATAAGCCTATTTATTGAGCCTATTTAATAAGCCTATTTATTGAGCCTATTTAATAAGCCTATTTATTGAGCCTATTTAATAAGCCTATTTATTGAGCCTATATAATAAACCTATTTAATAAGTCTATTTAATAAGCCTATTTAATAAGCCTATTTAATAAGCCTATTTATTGAGCCTATTTAATAAGCCTATTTAATAAGCCTATTTATTGAGCCTATTTATTAAGTCTATTTAATAAGCCTATTTAATAAGCCAATTTAATAAGTATTTAATGAGCCTATTTAATAAGTCTATTTAATAAGCCTATTTAATAGGCCTATTTAATAAGTCTAAGTTGCTGAAATAAGCCTATTTAATAAGCCTATTTAATAGGCCTATTTAATAAGTCTAAGTTGCTGAAATAAGCCTATTTAATAAGCCTAAGTTGCTGAATAAGGCTATTTAATAAGCCTAAGTTGCTGAATAAACCTATTTAATAAGTCTAAGTTGCTGAAATAAGCCTATTTAATAAGGCTATTTAATAAGCCTAAGTTGCTGAAATAAGCCTATTTAATAAGGCTATTTAATGAGCCTAAGTTGCTGAAATAAGACTATTTAATAAGCCTAAGTTTCTGAACTAAGCCTATTTAAAAAGGTATATTTAATAAGTCTAAGTTGCTGAAATAAACCTATTTAAAAATGCTATTTAATAAGCCTAAGTTGCTGAAATAAACCTGTTTAATAAGGCTATTTAATAAGCATAAGTTGCTGAAATAGGCTTATTTAATAAGCCTAAGTTGCTGAAATAAGCCTATTTAATAAGGCTCTTTAATAAGTCTAAGTTGCTGAAATAAACCTATTTAATAAGCCTAAGTTGCTAAAATAAGCCTATTTCATGAGGCTATTTAATAAGTCTATTTAATAAGTCTATTTAATAAGTCTATTTAATAAGTCTATTTAATAAGCCTATTTAATAAGCCTATTTAATAAGCCTAATTAATACACCTATTTAATAAACATATTTAATAAGTATTTAATGAGCCTATTTAATAAGTCTATTTAATAAGCCTTTTTAATAAGACTATTTAATAAGTCTATTTAATAAGACTATTTAATGAGTCTATTTAATAAGCCTATTTAATAAGCCTATTTAATAAGTATTTAATGAGCCTATTTAATAAGTCTATTTAATAAGCCTTTTTAATAAGACTATTTAATAAGTCTATTTAATAAGACTATTTAATAAGTCTATTTAATAAGCCTATTTAATAAGCCTATTTAATAAGTATTTAATGAGCCTATTTAATAAGCCTATTTATTGAGCCTATTTAATAAGCCTATTTATTGAGCCTATTTAATAAGCATATTTATTGAGCCTATTTAATAAGCCTATTTATTGAGCCTATTTAATAAGCCGATTTAATAAGTCTATTTAATAAGCCTATTTAATAAGCCTATTTAATAAGCCTATTTATTGAGCCTATTTAATAAGCCTATTTAATAAGCCGATTTATTGAGCCTATTTAATAAGTCTATTTAATAAGCCTATTTACTAAGTATTTAATGAGCCTATTTAATAAGTCTATTTAATAAGCCTATTTAATAGGCCTATTTAATAAGTCTAAGTTGCTGAAATAAGCCTATTTAATAAGCCTATTTAATAGGCCTATTTAATAAGTCTAAGTTGCTGAAATAAGCCTATCTAATAAGTCTAAGGTGCTGAAATATACCTATTAAATAAGCCTAAGTTGCTAAAATAAGCCTATTTAATTAGGCTATTTAATAAGTCTATTTAATAAGCCTATTTAATAAGCCTTTTTAATAAGCCTATTTAATAAGCCTATTTAATACGCCTATTTAATAAACATATTTAATAAGTATTTAATGAGCCTATTTAATAAGTCTATTTAATAAGCCTATTTAATAAGTCTATTTAATAAGCCTATTTAATAAGCCAATTTAATAAGTATTTAATGAGCCTATTTAATAAGTATATTTAATAAGCCTATTTAATAGGCCTATTTAATAAGTCTAAGTTGCTGAAATAAGCCTATTTAATAAGCCTATTTAATAGGCCTATTTAATAAGTCTAAGTTGCTGAAATAAGCCTATTTAATAAGCCTAAGTTGCTGAATAAGGCTATTTAATAAGCCTAAGTTGCTGAATAAACCTATTTAATAAGTCTAAGTTGCTGAAATAAGCCTATTTAATAAGGCTATTTAATAAGACTAAGTTGCTGAAATAAGCGTATTTAATAAGGCTATTTAATGAGCCTAAGTTGCTGAAATAAGACTATTTAATAAGCCTAAGTTTCTGAACTAAGCCTATTTAAAAAGGTATATTTAATAAGTCTAAGTTGCTGAAATAAACCTATTTAAAAATGCTATTTAATAAGCCTAAGTTGCTGAAATAAACCTGTTTAATAAGGCTATTTAATAAGCATAAGTTGCTGAAATAAGCTTATTTAATAAGCCTAAGTTGCTGAAATAAGCCTATTTAATAAGGCTCTTTAATAAGTCTAAGTTGCTGAAATAAACCTATTTAATAAGCCTAAGTTGCTAAAATAAGCTTATTTCATGAGGCTATTTAATAAGTCTATTTAATAAGTCTATTTAATAAGCCTATTTAAAAAAAATCTATTTAATAAGCCTATTTAATAAGCCTAATTAATACACCTATTTAATAAACATATTTAATAAGTATTTAATGAGCCTATTTAATAAGTCTATTTAATAAGCCTTTTTAATAAGACTATTTAATAAGTCTATTTAATAAGACTATTTAATAAGTCTATTTAATAAGCCTATTTAATAAGCCTATTTAATAAGTATTTAATGAGCCTATTTAATAAGCCTATTTATTGAGCCTATTTAATAAGCCTATTTATTGAGCCTATTTAATAAGCATATTTATTGAGCCTATTTAATAAGCCTATTTATTGAGCCTATTTAATAAGCCGATTTAATAAGTCTATTAAATAAGCCTATTTAATAAGCCTATTTAATAAGCCTATTTATTGAGCCTATTTAATAAGCCTATTTAATAAGCCGATTTATTGAGCCTATTTAATAAGTCTATTTAATAAGCCTATTTAATAAGCCTATTTAATAAGTATTTAATGAGCCTATTTAATAAGTCTATTTAATAAGCCTATTTAATAGGCCTATTTAATAAGTCTAAGTTGCTGAAATAAGCCTATTTAATAAGCCTATTTAATAGGCCTATTTAATAAGTCTAAGTTGCTGAAATAAGCCTATCTAATAAGTCTAAGGTGCTGAAATATACCTATTAAATAAGCCTAAGTTGCTAAAATAAGCCTATTTAATTAGGCTATTTAATAAGTCTATTTAATAAGCCTATTTAATAAGCCTATTTAATAAGCCTATTTAATAAGCCTATTTAATACGCCTATTTAATAAACATATTTAATAAGTATTTAATGAGCCTATTTAATAAGTCTATTTAATAAGCCTATTTAATAAGTCTATTTAATAAGCCTATTTAATGAGCCAATTTAATAAGTATTTAATGAGCCTATTTAATAAGTATATTTAATAAGCCTATTTAATAGGCCTATTTAATAAGTCTAAGTTGCTGAAATAAGCCTATTTAATAAGCCTATTTAATAGGCCTATTTAATAAGTCTAAGTTGCTGAAATAAGCCTATTTAATAAGCCTAAGTTGCTGAATAAGGCTATTTAATAAGCCTAAGTTGCTGAATAAACCTATTTAATAAGTCTAAGTTGCTGAAATAAGCCTATTTAATAAGGCTATTTAATAAGCCTAAGTTGCTGAAATAAGCGTATTTAATAAGGCTATTTAATGAGCCTAAGTTGCTGAAATAAGACTATTTAATAAGCCTAAGTTTCTGAACTAAGCCTATTTAAAAAGGTATATTTAATAAGTCTAAGTTGCTGAAATAAACCTATTTAAAAATGCTATTTAATAAGCCTAAGTTGCTGAAATAAACCTGTTTAATAAGGCTATTTAATAAGCATAAGTTGCTGAAATAAGCTTATTTAATAAGCCTAAGTTGCTGAAATAAGCCTATTTAATAAGGCTCTTTAATAAGTCTAAGTTGCTGAAATAAACCTATTTAATAAGCCTAAGTTGCTAAAATAAGCCTATTTCATGAGGCTATTTAATAAGTCTATTTAATAAGTCTATTTAATAAGTCTATTTAATAAGCCTATTTAATAAGCCTATTTAATAAGCCTAATTAATACACCTATTTAATAAACATATTTAATAAGTATTTAATGAGCCTATTTAATAAGTCTATTTAATAAGCCTTTTTAATAAGACTATTTAATAAGTCTATTTAATAAGACTATTTAATAAGTCTATTTAATAAGCCTATTTAATAAGCCTATTTAATAAGTATTTAATGAGCCTATTTAATAAGCCTATTTATTGAGCCTATTTAATAAGCCTATTTATTGAGCCTATTTAATAAGCATATTTATTGAGCCTATTTAATAAGCCTATTTATTGAGCCTATTTAATAAGCCGATTTAATAAGTCTATTAAATAAGCCTATTTAATAAGCCTATTTAATAAGCCTATTTATTGAGCCTATTTAATAAGCCTATTTAATAAGCCGATTTATTGAGCCTATTTAATAAGTCTATTTAATAAGCCTATTTAATAAGCCTATTTAATAAGTATTTAATGAGCCTATTTAATAAGTCTATTTAATAAGCCTATTTAATAGGCCTATTTAATAAGTCTAAGTTGCTGAAATAAGCCTATTTAATAAGCCTATTTAATAGGCCTATTTAATAAGTCTAAGTTGTATTCTTAGTTTTTTCGGTAAAGTCACGTTGAAGAGAAACAACAAAATAACAAAATATATATAAAACAATAAAAAATTCTCACGACGTTTCGACCATAACTCAAACGGTCATCATCAGGTGTGTCGGTTTGCATAAATTTATTTTGAAAACGGCATATTTATTTATATATATAAAAATAACGTTTGCGTCACGCGCAACGATGGCAGTTTGCCAGGACTAGTCCATCTATTTTTTGAAAAGAGGAGGGGGGAGACGAAATTTGTTTTTATGTATGCTGTCTGAAAGGCACTGTAAGCGTGAACAATCAATCAAGAACTGAAATGATTTATCAAATCTTTCCAATGATTGCTAAGATAGAATCCATCTTCTCGGTTGAAATTGTCTCTGTGTTTGTATATGTGGATAGCCTCATGAACGAATCTCTCATGGAAGCCAGATGGCTTACAAAGAACCTCCGTCTTGGAAAAGTCAATGGCATGTGAGCCTAC
Source organism: Petromyzon marinus (assembly GCF_048934315.1). Lineage (NCBI taxonomy): Eukaryota > Metazoa > Chordata > Hyperoartia > Petromyzontiformes > Petromyzontidae > Petromyzon > Petromyzon marinus. Next base: position 2,641,740 of record NW_027422884.1, on the reverse strand, counting down.
TGAATTAGAACAATGATCTGCTACGGCCGAGGTGTTGGTCCTACCGTGTTTAAGGTCTGCTTTATGTTCACGAATGCGGTCCGAGATATGGCGTTTGGTTTCTCCAATGTAACTACTACCACAGAGGCAACTTAGTTTGTAGACACCAGGGTATTGTATGTCCGGAATCACATCTTTTACAGACGGAACCAGATCACGGATTTTATGTAATGTGTTGAAACGGACCTGGATCTTGTGTTTATTCAAGATTTTGGAGATCTTTTTTGTGATCCCAGCAATGTAGGGTAAAGTGATGGTTTTGAAAGGCTCCTCAAGAGGGTTTTTCTTCATGGTTTGAGTGATAGCTTTGCGGATTGTATAGTCGGAGTAACCATTAGCCCTAAGAGCTTGGTGTACGTGCTTGAGTTCACTGCTTATGTGTTCCTGGTCGGATATGCATTGGGCTCTATGATACAGAGTCTTGATGAGAGAATTCTTCTGTGATGGATGGTGGTGGGAATCCGGTTTCAGATAAGCATCCGTATGGGTAGCTTTCCTGTAGACAGAGTGGCTCATTGAACCATCAGGTCTCTTTTTAATTAGGACATCCAAAAAAGGTATCTTGCCATCTATTTCGACTTCCATGGTAAATCTGATGGCTGGGTGTATGGAATTGATGTGGTCGAAGAATTTGTCTAGAGCAGGCCGGCCATGTGGCCAGATGACAAAAGTGTCATCCACGTACCTCTTCCATAAGGTTGGGCGCAGAGTGGCAGTCTGGATGGCGTCAGTCTCAAATTTCTCCATGAAAATGTTAGCTATAACTGGAGAAAGGGGGGAGCCCATTGGGGTGCCCTCAGTTTGTTTGTAGAAAGTTCCATTCCAAGTGAAGTATGTATTGGTTAAACAGTGTCTCACCAGGGGGGGTACCTCAGTGTTTAGTCCTTGATGAACCAAGTCTTCAATGATTGCAATGGTGTCAGGTACAGGAACCTTGGTGAATAAGGAAACTACATCAAAACTGACAAGCAGGTCGTCTGGGGACAGGGAAATACCCTTGATTGTTGATACCAGGTGAGTAGAATTTTGTACCGCAGAGGTGGTCTTTCCAGTGAAAGGACGCAGGATTTCAGACAAAAAACGAGCTAGTTTGTAGGTGGGGGAGCTGATAGTAGAGACTATGGGACGAAGAGGTGTATCAACTTTATGTATTTTTGGTAAGCCGTATAATCTTGGTGGCCTGGCAGCAGAAGGTTTCAACGAAAACTGTTTAGATTGATCAATTAATGCGGTTGAATCAGAAATTATTTTGTTGGTTTGTGTGACGAGGCTGTTGGTGGGATCTCTTTTTATTTTTGTATAACTACCATCGTCGAGTAATTCTTTAATTTTGTTGTTGTATTCTATTTTATCCATGATAACAGTAGCATTGCCTTTGTCAGCTGAGAGAACTACAATATCATTCCTCTTTTTTAATTTATATAATTCAAAACGCTCATCTTTGCTGAGGTTGCTAGCTGGGATCTTAGCGTTTTTGAGGGTTGCAGCGATTTCAGATCTTGCTACGTCTGCAGCGATGTGACCCAGGCCCCTGAGAGCAACGTCTACTTGGGCAATTATATCATTAACTGGTATGTGTTTAGGTGTGACTGCAAAGTTTAGACCTTTAGCTAAAACGGATTTCAGACCATCGGAAATAGAACTGTTACTGCGATTAATTACGACTTTATTAACGTCTAACTTTTTGGTGTGTGGGTCCGGTCTTTTGTTTAAGAGGAGGTTAAATTTGGAAATCAGGTTTTTCTTACATTTGGTCGACATAGTAGCAGCTGAAGAGGCAGTCATATTGTCTACATGTTCCCAATCCGATGTGGACATTATTGCCGTCAATGATAAGTGTGATTTGTAGAGTGTCTTGTCTAACTGATCTAGTTCTGTGCGTATAAGTCTGATTTTTTCTGAGATAAGAGCTAAGCTAGTTTTGAAAAGAATTCGTTTCGCATTAGAAGAAGTTACAGTAGCAGAGGTGAGTGTAAATGCGATTGGTATTACCCCAGAGTCGCGGCATCTCTTCAGGAAGGTGAGAGACTCGATCAGCTGAGCTTTCTTATCCCGGAGTTTGTTGAAAGATCTTAAAGTTATGTGAAAACCCTCCCCGTAGAGGCGATTAAATTTTGATTTAAAGCTTTCGTGACTGCAGTAATTCATATTCTTAGTTTTTTCGGTAAAGTCACGTTGAAGAGAAACAACAAAATAACAAAATATATATAAAACAATAAAAAATTCTCACGACGTTTCGACCATAACTCAAACGGTCATCATCAGGTGTGTCGGTTTGCATAAATTTATTTTGAAAACGGCATATTTATTTATATATATAAAAATAACGTTTGCGTCACGCGCAACGATGGCAGTTTGCCAGGACTAGTCCATCTATTTTTTGAAAAGAGGAGGGGGGAGACGAAATTTGTTTTTATGTATGCTGTCTGAAAGGCACTGTAAGCGTGAACAATCAATCAAGAACTGAAATGATTTATCAAATCTTTCCAATGATTGCTAAGATAGAATCCATCTTCTCGGTTGAAATTGTCTCTGTGTTTGTATATGTGGATAGCCTCATGAACGAATCTCTCATGGAAGCCAGATCGAAATAGATGGCAAGATACCTTTTTTGGATGTCCTAATTAAAAAGAGACCTGATGGTTCAATGAGCCACTCTGTCTACAGGAAAGCTACCCATACGGATGCTTATCTGAAACCGGATTCCCACCACCATCCATCACAGAAGAATTCTCTCATCAAGACTCTGTATCATAGAGCCCAATGCATATCCGACCAGGAACACATAAGCAGTGAACTCAAGCACGTACACCAAGCTCTTAGGGCTAATGGTTACTCCGACTATACAATCCGCAAAGCTATCACTCAAACCATGAAGAAAAACCCTCTTGAGGAGCCTTTCAAAACCATCACTTTACCCTACATTGCTGGGATCACAAAAAAGATCTCCAAAATCTTGAATAAACACAAGATCCAGGTCCGTTTCAACACATTACATAAAATCCGTGATCTGGTTCCGTCTGTAAAAGATGTGATTCCGGACATACAATACCCTGGTGTCTACAAACTAAGTTGCCTCTGTGGTAGTAGTTACATTGGAGAAACCAAACGCCATATCTCGGACCGCATTCGTGAACATAAAGCAGACCTTAAACACGGTAGGACCAACACCTCGGCCGTAGCAGATCATTGTTCTAATTCAGTAGGCTCACATGCCATTGACTTTTCCAAGACGGAGGTTCTTTGTAAGCCATCTGGCTTCCATGAGAGATTCGTTCATGAGGCTATCCACATATACAAACACAGAGACAATTTCAACCGAGAAGATGGATTCTATCTTAGCAATCATTGGAAAGATTTGATAAATCATTTCAGTTCTTGATTGATTGTTCACGCTTACAGTGCCTTTCAGACAGCATACATAAAAACAAATTTCGTCTCCCCCCTCCTCTTTTCAAAAAATAGATGGACTAGTCCTGGCAAACTGCCATCGTTGCGCGTGACGCAAACGTTATTTTTATATATATAAATAAATATGCCGTTTTCAAAATAAATTTATGCAAACCGACACACCTGATGATGACCGTTTGAGTTATGGTCGAAACGTCGTGAGAATTTTTTATTGTTTTATATATATTTTGTTATTTTGTTGTTTCTCTTCAACGTGACTTTACCGAAAAAACTAAGAATATGAATTACTGCAGTCACGAAAGCTTTAAATCAAAATTTAATCGCCTCTACGGGGAGGGTTTTCACATAACTTTAAGATCTTTCAACAAACTCCGGGATAAGAAAGCTCAGCTGATCGAGTCTCTCACCTTCCTGAAGAGATGCCGCGACTCTGGGGTAATACCAATCGCATTTACACTCACCTCTGCTACTGTAACTTCTTCTAATGCGAAACGAATTCTTTTCAAAACTAGCTTAGCTCTTATCTCAGAAAAAATCAGACTTATACGCACAGAACTAGATCAGTTAGACAAGACACTCTACAAATCACACTTATCATTGACGGCAATAATGTCCACATCGGATTGGGAACATGTAGACAATATGACTGCCTCTTCAGCTGCTACTATGTCGACCAAATGTAAGAAAAACCTGATTTCCAAATTTAACCTCCTCTTAAACAAAAGACCGGACCCACACACCAAAAAGTTAGACGTTAATAAAGTCGTAATTAATCGCAGTAACAGTTCTATTTCCGATGGTCTGAAATCCGTTTTAGCTAAAGGTCTAAACTTTGCAGTCACACCTAAACACATACCAGTTAATGATATAATTGCCCAAGTAGACGTTGCTCTCAGGGGCCTGGGTCACATCGCTGCAGACGTAGCAAGATCTGAAATCGCTGCAACCCTCAAAAACGCTAAGATCCCAGCTAGCAACCTCAGCAAAGATGAGCGTTTTGAATTATATAAATTAAAAAAGAGGAATGATATTGTAGTTCTCTCAGCTGACAAAGGCAATGCTACTGTTATCATGGATAAAATAGAATACAACAACAAAATTAAAGAATTACTCGACGATGGTAGTTATACAAAAATAAAAAGAGATCCCACCAACAGCCTCGTCACACAAACCAACAAAATAATTTCTGATTCAACCGCATTAATTGATCAATCTAAACAGTTTTCGTTGAAACCTTCTGCTGCCAGGCCACCAAGATTATACGGCTTACCAAAAATACATAAAGTTGATACACCTCTTCGTCCCATAGTCTCTACTATCAGCTCCCCCACCTACAAACTAGCTCGTTTTTTGTCTGAAATCCTGCGTCCTTTCACTGGAAAGACCACCTCTGCGGTACAAAATTCTACTCACCTGGTATCAACAATCAAGGGTATTTCCCTGTCCCCAGACGACCTGCTTGTCAGTTTTGATGTAGTTTCCTTATTCACCAAGGTTCCTGTACCTGACACCATTGCAATCATTGAAGACTTGGTTCATCAAGGACTAAACACTGAGGTACCCCCCCTGGTGAGACACTGTTTAACCAATACATACTTCACTTGGAATGGAACTTTCTACAAACAAACTGAGGGCACCCCAATGGGCTCCCCCCTTTCTCCAGTTATAGCTAACATTTTCATGGAGAAATTTGAGACTGACGCCATCCAGACTGCCACTCTGCGCCCAACCTTATGGAAGAGGTACGTGGATGACACTTTTGTCATCTGGCCACATGGCCGGCCTGCTCTAGACAAATTCTTCGACCACATCAATTCCATACACCCAGCCATCAGATTTACCATGGAAGTCGAAATAGATGGCAAGATACCTTTTTTGGATGTCCTAATTAAAAAGAGACCTGATGGTTCAATGAGCCACTCTGTCTACAGGAAAGCTACCCATACGGATGCTTATCTGAAACCGGATTCCCACCACCATCCATCACAGAAGAATTCTCTCATCAAGACTCTGTATCATAGAGCCCAATGCATATCCGACCAGGAACACATAAGCAGTGAACTCAAGCACGTACACCAAGCTCTTAGGGCTAATGGTTACTCCGACTATACAATCCGCAAAGCTATCACTCAAACCATGAAGAAAAACCCTCTTGAGGAGCCTTTCAAAACCATCACTTTACCCTACATTGCTGGGATCACAAAAAAGATCTCCAAAATCTTGAATAAACACAAGATCCAGGTCCGTTTCAACACATTACATAAAATCCGTGATCTGGTTCCGTCTGTAAAAGATGTGATTCCGGACATACAATACCCTGGTGTCTACAAACTAAGTTGCCTCTGTGGTAGTAGTTACATTGGAGAAACCAAACGCCATATCTCGGACCGCATTCGTGAACATAAAGCAGACCTTAAACACGGTAGGACCAACACCTCGGCCGTAGCAGATCATTGTTCTAATTCAGTAGGCTCACATGCCATTGACTTTTCCAAGACGGAGGTTCTTTGTAAGCCATCTGGCTTCCATGAGAGATTCGTTCATGAGGCTATCCACATATACAAACACAGAGACAATTTCAACCGAGAAGATGGATTCTATCTTAGCAATCATTGGAAAGATTTGATAAATCATTTCAGTTCTTGATTGATTGTTCACGCTTACAGTGCCTTTCAGACAGCATACATAAAAACAAATTTCGTCTCCCCCCTCCTCTTTTCAAAAAATAGATGGACTAGTCCTGGCAAACTGCCATCGTTGCGCGTGACGCAAACGTTATTTTTATATATATAAATAAATATGCCGTTTTCAAAATAAATTTATGCAAACCGACACACCTGATGATGACCGTTTGAGTTATGGTCGAAACGTCGTGAGAATTTTTTATTGTTTTATATATATTTTGTTATTTTGTTGTTTCTCTTCAACGTGACTTTACCGAAAAAACTAAGAATATGAATTACTGCAGTCACGAAAGCTTTAAATCAAAATTTAAGTCTAAGTTGCTGAAATAAGCCTATCTAATAAGTCTAAGGTGCTGAAATAAACCTATTAAATAAGCCTAAGTTGCTAAAATAAGCCTATTTAATTAGGCTATTTAATGAGTCTATTTAATAAGCCTATTTAATAAGCCTATTTAATAAGCCTATTTAATAAGCCTATTTAATACGCCTATTTAATAAACATATTTAATAAGTATTTAATGAGCCTATTTAATAAGTCTATTTAATAAGCCTTTTTAATAAGCCTATTTGATAAGCCTATTTAATAAGCCTATTTAATAAGCCTATTTAATAAGCCTATTTAATACGCCTATTTAATAAACATATTTAATAAGTATTTAATGAGCCTATTTAATAAGTCTATTTAATAAGCCTTTTTAATAAGCCTATTTAATAAGTCTATTTAATAAGCCTTTTTAATAAGCCTATTTAATAAGTCTATTTAATAAGCCTATTTAATAAGCCTATTTAATAAGTATTTAATGAACCTATTTAATAAGCCTATTTATTGAGCCTATTTAATAAGCCTATTTATTGAGCCTATTTAATAAGGCTATTTATTGAGCCTATTTAATAAGCCTATTTATTGAGCCTATTTAATAAGCCTATTTAATAAGTCTATTTAATAAGCCTATTTAATAAGCCTATTTAATAAGCCTATTTATTGAGCCTATTTAATAAGCCTATTTAATAAGCCTATTTATTGAGCCTATTTAATAAGTCTATTTAATAAGCCTATTTAATAAGCCTATTTAATAAGTATTTAATGAGCCTATTTAATAAGTCTATTTAATAAGCCTATTTAATAGGCCTATTTAATAAGTCTAAGTTGCTGAAATAAGCCTATTTAATAAGCCTATTTAATAGGTCTATTTAATAAGTCTAAGTTGCAGAAATAAGCCTATTTAATAAGCCTAAGTTGTTGAATAAGGCTATTTAATAAGCCTAAGTTGCTGAATAAACCTATTTAATAAGTCTAAGTTGCTGAAATAAGCCTATTTAATAAGGCTATTTAATAAGCCTAAGTTGCTGAAATAAGCCTATTTAATAAGGCTATTTAATGAGCCTAAGTTGCTGAAATAAGACTATTTAATAAGCCTAAGTTTCTGAACTAAGCCTATTTAAAAAGGTATATTTAATAAGTCTAAGTTGCTGAAATAAACCTATTTAAAAATGCTATTTAATAAGCCTAAGTTGCTGAAATAAACCTGTTTAATAAGGCTATTTAATAAGCATAAGTTGCTGAAATAAGCTTATTTAATAAGCTAAAGTTGCTGAAATAAGCCTATTTAATAAGGCTCTTTAATAAGTCTAAGTTGCTGAAATAAACCTATTTAATAAGCCTAAGTTGCTAAAATAAGCCTATTTCATGAGGCTATTTAATAAGTCTATTTAATAAGTCTATTTAATAAGTCTATTTAATAAGCCTATTTAATAAGCCTATTTAATAAGCCTAATTAATACACCTATTTAATAAACATATTTAATAAGTATTTAATGAGCCTATTTAATACGTCTATTTAATAAGCCGATTTAATAAGTCTATTTAATAAGCCTATTTAATAAGCCTATTTAATAAGCCTATTTATTGAGCCTATTTAATAAGCCTATTTAATAAGCCGATTTATTGAGCCTATTTAATAAGTCTATTTAATAAGCCTATTTAATAAGCCTATATAATAAGTATTTAATTAGCCTATTTAATAAGTCTATTTAATAAGCCTATTTAATAGGCCTAATTAATAAGTCTAAGTTGCTGAAATAAGCCTATTTTATAAGCCTATTTAATAGGCCTATTTAATAAGTCTAAGTTGCTGAAATAAGCCTATTTAATAAGTCTAAGTTGCTGAAATAAACCTATTAAATAAGCCTACGTTGCTAAAATAAGCCTATTTAATTAGGCTATTTAATAAGTCTATTTAATAAGCCTATTTAATAAGCCTATTTAATAAGCCTATTTAATAAGCCTATTTAATACGCCTATTTAATAAACATATTTAATAAGTATTTAATGAGCCTATTTAATAAGTCTATTTAATAAGCCTTTTTAATAAGCCTATTTAATAAGTCTATTTAATAAGCCTATTTAATAAGTCTATTTAATAAGTCTATTTAATAAGCCTATTTAATAAGTATTTAATGAGCCTATTTAATAAGCCTATTTATTGAGCCTATTTAATAAGCCTATTTATTGAGCCTATTTAATAAACCTATTTATTGAGCATATTTAATAAGCCTATTTAATAAGTCTATTTAATAAGCCTATTTAATAAGCCTATTTAATAAGCCTATTTATTGACCCTATTTAATAAGCCTATTTAATAAGCCTATTTATTGAGCCTATTTAATAAGTCTATTTAATAAGCCTATTTAATAAGCCTATTTAATAAGTATTTAATGAGCATATTTAATAAGTCTATTTAATAAGCCTATTTAATAGGCCTATTTAATAAGTCTAAGTTGCTGAAATAAGCCTATTTAATAAGCCTATTTAATAGGCCTATTTAATAAGTCTAAGTTGCAGAAATACGCCTATTTAATAAGCCTAAGTTGCTGAATAAGGCTATTTAATAAGCCTAAGTTGCTGAATAAACCTATTTAATAAGTCTAAGTTGCTGAAATAAGCCTATTTAATAAGGCTATTTAATAAGCCTAAGTTGCTGAAATAAGCCTATTTAATAAGGCTATTTAATGAGCCTAAGTTGCTGAAATAAGACTATTTAATAAGCCTAAGTTTCTGAACTAAGCCTATTTAAAAACGTATATTTAATAAGTCTAAGTTGCTGAAATAAACCTATTTAATAAGCCTAAGTTGCTAAAATAAGCCTATTTCATGAGGCTATTTAATAAGTATATTTAATAAGTCTATTTAATAAGACTATTTAATAAGTCTATTTAATAAGTCTATTTAATGAGCCTATTTAATAAGTATTTAATGAGCCTATTTAATAAGTCTATTTAATAAGCCTTTTTAATAAGACTATTGAATAAGTCTATTTAATAAGACTATTTAATAAGTCTATTTAATAAGTCTATTTAATGAGCCTATTTAATAAGTATTTAATGAGCCTATTTAATAAGCCTATTTATTGAGCCTATTTAATAAGCCTATTTATTGAGCCTATTTAATAAGCATATTTATTGAGCCTATTTAATAAGCCTATTTATTGAGCCTATTTAATAAGCCGATTTAATAAGTCTATTTAATAAGCCTATTTAATAAGCCTATTTAATAAGCCTATTTATTGAGCCTATTTAATAAGCCTATTTAATAAGCCGATTTATTGAGCCTATTTAATAAGTCTATTTAATAAGCCTATTTAATAAGCCTATTTAATAAGTATTTAATGAGCCTATTTAATAAGTCTATTTAATAAGCCTATTTAATAGGCCTATTTAATAAGTCTAAGTTGCTGAAATAAGCCTATTTAATAAGCGTATTTAATAGGCCTATTTAATAAGTTTATGTTGCTGAAATAAGCCTATTTAATAAGCCTAAGTTGCTGAATAAGCCTATTTAATAAGCCTAAGTTGCTGAATAAACCTATTTAATAAGTCTAAGTTGCTGAAATAAGCCTATTTAATACGGCTATTTAATAAGCCTAAGTTGCTGAAATAAGCCTATTTCATAAGGCTATTTAATGAGCCTAAGTTGCTGAAATAAGACTATTTAATAAGCCTAAGTTTCTGAACTAAGCCTATTTAGAAAGGTATATTTAATAAGTCTAAGTTGCTGAAATAAACCTGTTTAATAAGGCTATTTAATAAGCATAAGTTGCTGAAATAAGCTTATTTAATAAGCATAAGTTGCTGAAATAAGACTATTTAATAAGGCTCTTTAATAAGTCTAAGTTGCTGAAATAAACCTATTTAATAAGCCTAAGTTGCTAAAATAAGCCTATTTCATGAGGCTATTTAATAAGTCTATTTAATAAGTCTATTTAATAAGTCTATTTAATAAGTCTATTTAATAAGCCTATTTAATAAGCCTATTTAATAAGCCTAATTAATACACCTATTTAATAAACATATTTAATGAGTATTTAATGAGCCTATTTAATAAGTATATTTAATAAGCCTTTTTAATAAGACTATTTAATAAGTCTATTTAATAAGCCTATTTAATAAGCCTATTTAATGAGTCTATTTAATAAGTCTATTTAATAAGTATTTAATGAGCCTATTTAATAAGCCTATTTATTGAGCCTATTTAATAAGCCTATTTATTGAGCCTATTTAATAAGCATATTTATTGAGCCTATTTAATAAGCCTATTTATTGAGCCTATTTAATAAGCCGATTTAATAAGTCTATTTAATAAGCCTATTTAATAAGCCTATTTAATAAGCCTATTTATTGAGCCTATTTAATAAGCCTATTTAATAAGCCGATTTATTGAGCCTATTTAATAAGTCTATTTAATAAGCCTATTTAATAAGCCTATTTATTGAGCCTATTTAATAAGTCTATTTAATAAGCCTATTTAATAAGCCTATTTAATAAGTATTTAATGAGCCTATTTAATAAGTCTATTTAATAAGCCTATTTAATAGGCCTTTTTTAATAAATCTAAGTTGCTGAAATAAGCCTATTTAATAAGTCTATTTAATAGGCCTATTTTAATAAGTCTAAGTTGCTGAAATAAGCTTATTTAATAAGCCTAAGTTTCTGAATGAGCCTATTTAATAAGCCTAAGTTGCTGAAATAAGCCTATTAAATAAGCCTAAGTTGCTGAATAAGCCTATTTAATAAGCCTACGTTGCTGAATAAACCTATTTAATAAGTCTAAGTTGCTGAAATAAGCATATTTAATAAGGCTATTTAATAAGCCTAAGTTGCTGAATAAGCCTATTTAATAAGGCTATTTAATGAGCCTAAGTTGCTGAAATAAGACTATTTAATAAGCCTAAGTTTCTGAACTAAGCCTATTTTAAAAGGTATATTTAATAAGTCTAAGTTGCTGAAATAAACCTATTTAAAATGCTATTTAATAAGCCTAAGTTGCTGAAATAAACCTGTTTAATAAGGCTATTTAATAAGAATAAGTTGCTGAAATAAGCTTATTTAATAAGCCTAAGTTGCTGAAATATGCCTATTTAATAAGGCTCTTTAATAAGTCTAAGTTGCTGAAATAAACCTATTTAATAAGCCTAAGTTGCTAAAATAAGCCTATTTAATGAGGCTATTTAATACGTCTATTTAATAAGCCTATTTAATAAGCCTATTTAATAAGCCTATTTAATAAGCCTATTTAATGAGTCTATTTAATAAGTCTATTGAATAAGTATTTAATGAGCCTATTTAATAAGCCTATTTATTGAGCCTATTTAATAAGCCTATTTATTGAGCCTATTTAATAAGCCTATTTATTGAGCCTATTTAATAAGTCTATTTAATAAGCCTTTTTAATAAGCCTATTTAATAAGTCTATTTAATAAGACTATTTAATAAGTCTATTTAATAAGTCTATTTAATAAGCCTATTTAATAAGTATTTAATGAGCCTATTTAATAAGCCTATTTATTGAGCCTATTTAATAAGCCTATTTAACAAGCCTATTTAAAACTTATTTAATGAGCCTGTTTAATAAGTCTATTAAATAAGTCTATTCAATAGGCCTATTTAATAAGTCTAAGTTGCTGAAATAAGCCGATTTAATAAGCCTAAGTTTCTGAATGAGCCTATTTAATAAGCCTAAGTTGCCGAAATAAGCCTATTTAATAAGCCTAAGTTGCTGAACAAGCCTATTTCATAAGCCTAAGTTGCTGAAATAAGCCTATTTAGTAAGTCTAAGTTGCTGAAATAAGCCTATTTAATAAGCCTAAGTTGCTGAAATAAGCCTATTTAATAAGCCTAAGTTGCTGAAATAAGGCTATTTAATACGTCTAAGTTGCTGAAATAAGCCTATTTAATAAGCCTAAGTTGCTGAAATAAGTATATTTAATAAGCTTAAGTTGCTGAAATAAGCCTATTTAATGAGTCTAGGTTGCTGAAATAAGGCTATTTAATAAGTCTAAGTTGCTGAAATAAGCCTTTTTAATCAGCGTAAGTTGCTGAAATAAGCCTATTTAATAAGCCCAAGTTGCTGAAATAAGCCTACTTAATTAGGCTATTTAATAAGCCTAAGTTGCTGAAATAAGCCTATTTAATAAGCGTAAGTTGCTGAAATAAGGCTATTTAATAAGCCTAAGTTGCTGAAATAAGCCTATTTAATGAGCTATTTAATAAGTCTATTTAATAAGCCTATTTAATAAGCCTATTTAATAAGCCTATTTAATACGCCTATGTAATAAGTCTATTTAATAAGTCTATTTAATAAGTATTTAATGAGCCTATTTAATAAGCCTATTTATTGAGCCTATTTAATAAGCCTATTTATTGAGCCTATTTAATAAGCCTATTTATTGAGCCTATTTAATAAGCCTATTTAATAAGTCTATTTAATAAGCCTATTTAATAAGCCTATTTATTGAGCCTATTTAATAAGACTATTTAATAAGCCTATTTATTGAGCCTATTTAATAAGTCTATTTAATAAGCCTATTTAATAAGTCTATTTAATAAGCCTATTTAATACGCCTATTTAATAAGTCTAAGTTGCTGAAATAAGCCCATTTAATAAGCCTATTTAATAGGCCTATTTAATAAGTCTAAGTTGCTGAAATAAGCCTATTTAATAAGCCTAAGTTTCTGAATGAGCCTATTTAATAAGCCTTAGTTGCTGAAATAAGCCTATTTAATAAGCCTAAGTTGCTGAATAAGCCTATTTAATAAGCCTAAGTTGCTGAAATAAGACTATTCAATAAGTCTAAGTTGCTGAAATAAGGCTATTTAATAAGCCTAAGTTGCTGAAATAAGCCTATTTAATAAGACTAAGTTGCTGAAATAAGGCTATTTAATAAGTCTAAGTTGCTGAAATAAGCCTATTTAATAAGCCTAATTTGCTGAAATAAGTATATTTAATAAGCCTAAGTTGCTGAAATAAGCCTATTTAATAAGGCTCTTTAATAAGTCTAAGTTGCTGAAATAAACCTATTTAATAAGCCTAAGTTGCTAAAATAAGCCTATTTCATGAGGCTATTTAATAAGTCTATTTAATAAGTCTATTTAATAAGTCTATTTAATAAGTCTATTTAATAAGCCTATTTAATAAGCCTATTTAATAAGCCTAATTAATACACCTATTTAATAAACATATTTAATGAGTATTTAATGAGCCTATTTAATAAGTCTATTTAATAAGCCTTTTTAATAAGACTATTTAATAAGTCTATTTAATAAGCCTATTTAATAAGTCTATTTAATAAGTCTATTTAATAAGGGTATTTAATAAATATTTAATGAGCCTATTTAATAAGCCTATTTATTGAGCCTATTTAATAAGCCTATTTATTGAGCCTATTTAATAAGCATATTTATTGAGCCTATTTAATAAGCCTATTTATTGAGCCTATTTAATAAGCCGATTTAATAAGTCTATTTAATAAGCCTATTTAATAAGCCTATTTATTGAGCCTATTTAATAAGCCTATTTAATAAGCCGATTTATTGAGCCTATTTAATAAGTCTATTTAATAAGCCTATTTAATAAGCCTATTTATTGAGCCTATTTAATAAGTCTATTTAATAAGCCTATTTAATAAGCCTATTTAATAAGTATTTAATGAGCCTATTTAATAAGTCTATTTAATAAGCCTATTTAATAGGCCTTTTTTAATAAATCTAAGTTGCTGAAATAAGCCTATTTAATAAGCCTATTTAATAGGCCTATTTAATAAGTCTAAGTTGCTGAAATAAGCTTATTTAATAAGCCTAAGTTTCTGAATGAGCCTATTTAATAAGCCTAAGTTGCTGAAATAAGCCTATTAAATAAGCCTAAGTTGCTGAATAAGCCTATTTAATAAGCCTAAGTTGCTGAATAAACCTATTTAATAAGTCTAAGTTGCTGAAATAAGCATATTTAATAAGGCTATTTAATAAGCCTAAGTTGCTGAATAAGCCTATTTAATAAGGCTATTTAATGAGCCTAAGTTGCTGAAATAAGACTATTTAATAAGCCTAAGTTTCTGAACTAAGCCTATTTTAAAAGGTATATTTAATAAGTCTAAGTTGCTGAAATAAACCTATTTAAAATGCTATTTAATAAGCCTAAGTTGCTGAAATAAACCTGTTTAATAAGGCTATTTAATAAGAATAAGTTGCTGAAATAAGCTTATTTAATAAGCCTAAGTTGCTGAAATATGCCTATTTAATAAGGCTCTTTAATAAGTCTAAGTTGCTGAAATAAACCTATTTAATAAGCCTAAGTTGCTAAAATAAGCCTATTTAATGAGGCTATTTAATACGTCTATTTAATAAGCCTATTTAATAAGCCTATTTAATAAGCCTATTTAATAAGCCTATTTAATAAGCCTATTTAATGAGTCTATTTAATAAGTCTATTTAATAAGTATTTAATGAGCCTATTTAATAAACCTATTTATTGAGCCTATTTAATAAGCCTATTTATTGAGCCTATTTAATAAGCATATTTATTGAGCCTATTTAATAAGCCTATTTATTGAGCCTATTTAATAAGCCGATTTAATAAGTCTATTTAATAAGCCTATTTAATAAGCCCATTTAATAAGCCGATTTATTGAGCCTATTTAATAAGCCTATTTAATAAGCCGATTTATTGAGCCTATTTAATAAGTCTATTTAATAAGCCTATTTAATAAGCCTATTTATTGAACCTATTTAATAAGTCTATTTAATAAGCCTATTTAATAAGCCTATTTAATAAGTATTTAATGAGCCTATTTAATAAGTCTATTTAATAAGCCTATTTAATAGGCCTTTTTTAATAAATCTAAGTTGCTGAAATAAGCCTATTTAATAAGCCTATTTAATAGGCCTATTTAATAAGTCTAAGTTGCTGAAATAAGCTTATTTAATAAGCCTAAGTTTCTGAATGAGCCTATTTAATAAGCCTAAGTTGCTGAAATAAGCCTATTAAATAAGCCTAAGTTGCTGAATAAGCCTATTTAATAAGGCTATTTAATGAGCCTAAGTTGCTGAAATAAGACTATTTAATAAGCCTAAGTTTCTGAACTAAGCCTATTTTAAAAGGTATATTTAATAAGTCTAAGTTGCTGAAATAAACCTATTTAAAATGCTATTTAATAAGCCTAAGTTGCTGAAATAAACCTGTTTAATAAGGCTATTTAATAAGAATAAGTTGCTGAAATAAGCTTATTTAATAAGCCTAAGTTGCTGAAATATGCCTATTTAATAAGGCTCTTTAATAAGTCTAAGTTGCTGAAATAAACCTATTTAATAAGCCTAAGTTGCTAAAATAAGCCTATTTAATGAGGCTATTTAATACGTCTATTTAATAAGCCTATTTAATAAGCCTATTTAATAAGCCTATTTAATAAGCCTATTTAATGAGTCTATTTAATAAGTCTATTTAATAAGTATTTAATGAGCCTATTTAATAAGCCTATTTAATAAGCCTATTTATTGAGCCTATTTAATAAGCCTATTTATTGAGCCTATTTAATAAGTCTATTTAATAAGCCTTTTTAATAAGCCTATTTAATAAGTCTATTTAATAAGACTATTTAATAAGTCTATTTAATAAGTCTATTTAATAAGCCTATTTAATAAGTTTTTAATGAGCCTATTTAATAAGCCTATTTATTGAGCCTATTTAATAAGCCTATTTAACAAGCCTATTTAATAATTATTTAATGAGCCTGTTTAATAAGTCTATTTAATAAGCCTATTTAATAGGCCTATTTAATAAGTCTAAGTTGCTGAAATAAGCCTATTTAATAAGTCTATTTAATATGCCTATTTAATAAGTCTAAGTTGCTGAAATAAGCCTATTTAATAAGTCTAAGTTTCTGAATGAGCCTATTTAATAAGCCTAAGTTGCCGAAATAAGCCTATTTAATAAGCCTAAGTTGCTGAACAAGCCTATTTCATAAGCCTAAGTTGCTGAAATAAGCCTATTTAGTAAGTCTAAGTTGCTGAAATAAGCCTATTTAATAAGCATAAGTTGCTGAAATAAGCCTATTTAATAAGCCTAAGTTGCTGAAATAAGGCTATTTAATACGTCTAAGTTGCTGAAATAAGCCTAAGTTGCTGAAATAAGTATATTTAATAAGCATAAGTTGCTGAAATAAGCCTATTTAATGAGTCTAGGTTGCTGAAATAAGGCTATTTAATAAGTCTAAGTTGCTGAAATAAGCGTTTTTAATCAGCGTAAGTTGCTGAAATAAGCCTATTTAATAAGCCCAAGTTGCTGAAATAAGCCTACTTAATTAGGCTATTTAATAAGCCTAAGTTGCTGAAATAAGCCTATTTAATAAGCATAAGTTGCTGAAATAAGGCTATTTAATAAGCCTAAGTTGCTGAAATAAGCCTATTTAATGAGCTATTTAATAAGTCTATTTAATAAGCCTATTTAATAAGCCTATTTAATAAGCCTATTTAATACGCCTATGTAATAAGTCTATTTAATAAGTCTATTTAATAAGTATTTAATGAGCCTATTTAATAAGCCTATTTATTGAGCCTATTTAATAAGCCTATTTATTGAGCCTATTTAATAAGCCTATTCATTGAGCCTATTTAATAAGCCTATTTAATAAGTCTATTTAATAAGCCTATTTAATAAGCCTATTTATTGAGCCTATTTAATAAGACTATTTAATAAGCCTATTTATTGAGCCTATTTAATAAGTCTATTTAATAAGCCTATTTAATAAGTCTATTTAATAAGCCTATTTAATACGCCTATTTAATAAGTCTAAGTTGCTGAAATAAGCCTATTTAATAAGCCTATTTAATAGGCCTATTTAATAAGTCTAAGTTGCTGAAATAAGCCTATTTAATAAGCCTAAGTTTCTGAATGAGCCTATTTAATAAGCCTTAGTTGCTGAAATAAGCCTATTTAATAAGCCTAAGTTGCTGAATAAGCCTATTTAATAAGCCTAAGTTGCTGAAATAAGCCTATTTAATAAGTCTAAGTTGCTGAAATAAGGCTATTTAATAAGCCTAAGTTGCTGAAATAAGCCTATTTAATAAGCCTAAGTTGCTGAAATAAGGCTATTTAATAAGTCTAGGTTGCTGAAATAAGCCTATTTAATAAGCCTAATTTGCTGAAATAAGTATATTTAATAAGCCTAAGTTGCTGAAATAAGCCTATTTAATAAGGCTCTTTAATAAGTCTAAGTTGCTGAAATAAACCTATTTAATAAGCCTAAGTTGCTAAAATAAGCCTATTTCATGAGGCTATTTAATAAGTCTATTTAGTAAGTCTATTTAATAAGTCTATTTATTAAGTCTATTTAATAAGCCTATTTAATATGCCTATTTATTGAGCCTATTTAATAAGCCTATTTAATAAGCCGATTTATTGAGCCCATTTAATAAGTCTATTTAATAAGCCTATTTAATAAGTATTTAATGAGCCTATTTAATATGTCTATTTAATAAGCCTATTTAATAGGCCTATTTAATAAGTCTAAGTTGCTGAAATAAGCCTATTTAATAAGCCTATTTAATAGGCCTATTTAATAAGTCTAAGTTGCTGAAATAAGCCTATTTAATAAGCCTAAGTTGCTGAATAAGCCTATTTAATAAGCCTAAGTTGCCGAATAAACCTATTTAATAAGTCTAAGTTGCTAAAATTTGCCTATTTAATACGGCTATTTAATAAGCCTAAGTTGCTGAAATAAGCCTATTTCATAAGGCTATTTAATGAGCCTAAGTTGCTGAAATAAGACTATTTAATAAGCCTAAGTTTCTGAACTAAGCCTATTTAAAAAGGTATATTTAATAAGTCTAAGTTGCTGAAATAAACCTATTTAAAAATGCTATTTAATAAGCCTAAGTTGCTGAAATAAACCTGTTTAATAAGGCTATTTAATAAGCATAAGTTGCTGAAATAAGCTTATTTAATAAGCCTAAGTTGCTGAAATAAGCCTATTTAATAAGGCTCTTTAATAAGTCTAAGTTGCTGAAATAAACCTATTTAATAAGCCTAAGTTGCTAAAATAAGCCTATTTCATGAGGCTATTTAATAAGTCTATTTAATAAGTATATTTAATAAGTCTATTTAATAAGTCTATTTAATAAGCCTATTTAATAAGCCTATTTAATAAGCCTAATTAATGCACCTATTTAATAAACATATTTAATATGTCTATTTAATAAGCCTAATTAATAAGTATTTAATGAGCCTATTTAATAAGCCTATTTATTGAGCCTATTTAATAAGCCTATTTATTGAGCCTATTTAATAAGCATATTTATTGAGCCTATTTAATAAGCCTATTTATTGAGCCTATTTAATAAGCCGATTTAATAAGTCTATTTAATACGCCTATTTAATAAGCCTATTTAATAAGCCTATTTAATAAGTCTATTTAATAAGCCTATTTAATAAGTATTTAATGAGCCTATTTAATAAGCCTATTTATTGAGCCTATTTAATAAGTCTATTTAATAAGCCTATTTAATAGGCCTTTTTTAATAAATCTAAGTTGCTGAAATAAGCCTATTTAATAAGCCTATTTAATAGGCCTATTTAATAAGTCTGAGTTGCTGAAATAAGCTTATTTAATAAGCCTAAGTTTCTGAATGAGCCTATTTAATAAGCCTAAGTTGCTGAAATAAGCCTATTGAATAAGCCTAATTTGCTGAATAAGCCTATTTAATAAGCCTAAGTTGCTGAAATAAACCTATTTAATAAGCCTAAGTTACTAAAATAAGCCTATTTCATGAGGCTATTTAATAAGTCTATTTAATAAGTATATTTAATAAGTCTATTTAATAAGTCTATTTAATAAGCCTATTTAATAAGCCTATTTAATAAGCCTAATTAATGCACCTATTTAATAAACATATTTAATAATTCTATTTAATAAGCCTATTTAATAAGTATTTAATGAGCCTATTTAATAAGCCTATTTATTGGGCCTATTTAATAAGCCTATTTATTGAGCCTATTTAATAAGCATATTTATTGAGCCTATTTAATAAGCCTATTTATTGAGCCTATTTAATAAGCCGATTTAATAAGTCTATTTAATAAGCCTATTTAATAAGCCTATTTAATAAGCCCATTTAATAAGTCTATTTAATAAGCCTATTTAATAAGTATTTAATGAGCCTATTTAATAAGCCTATTTATTGAGCCTATTTAATAAGTCTATTTAATAAGCCTATTTAATAAGCCTATTTAATAAGTATTTAATGAGCCTATTTAATAAGTCTATTTAATAAGCCTATTTAATAGGCCTTTTTTAATAAATCTAAGTTGCTGAAATAAGCCTATTTAATAAGCCTATTTAATAGGCCTATTTAATAAGTCTGAGTTGCTGAAATAAGCTTATTTAATAAGCCTAAGTTTCTGAATGAGCCTATTTAATAAGACTAAGTTGCTGAAATAAGCCTATAAAATAAGCCTAACTTGCTGAATAAGCCTATTTAATAAGCCTAAGTTGCTGAATAAACCTATTTAATAAGTCTAAGTTGCTGAAATAAGCATATTTAATAAGGCTATTTATAAGCCTAAGTTGCTGAATAAGCCTATTTAATAAGGCTATTTAATGAGCCTAAGTTGCTGAAATAAGACTATTTAATAAGCCTAAGTTGCTGAATAAGCCTATTTAATAAGGCTATTTAATGAGCCTAAGTTGCTGAAATAAACCTATTTAAAAATGCTATTTAATAAGCCTAAGTTGCTGAAATAAACCTGTTTAATAAGGCTATTTAATAAGAATAAGTTGCTGAAATAAGCTTATTTAATAAGCCTAAGTTGCTGAAATAAGCCTATTTAATAAGGCTCTTTAATAAGTCTATGTTGCTGAAATAAACCTATTTAATAAGCCTAAGTTGCTAAAATAAGCCGATTTAATGAGGGTATTTAATACGTCTATTTAATAAGCCTATTTAATAAGCCTATTTAATAAGCCTATTTAATAAGCCTATTTAATGAGTCTATTTAATAAGTCTATTTAATAAGTATTTAATGAGCCTATTTAATAAGCCTATTTATTGAGCCTATTTAATAAGCTTATTTATTGAGCCTATTTAATAAGCCTATTTATTGAGCCTATTTAATAAGCCTATTTATTGAGCCTATTTAATAAGCCTATTTAATAAGTCTATTTAATAAGCCTATTTAATAAGCCTATTTAATAAGCCTATTTATTGAGCCTATTTAATTAGCCTATTTAATAAGCCTATTTATTGAGCCTATTTAATAAGTCTATTTAATAAGCCTATTTAACAAGCCTATTTAATAATTATTTAATGAGCCTGTTTAATAAGTCTATTTAATAAGCCTATTTAATAAGTCTAAGTTGCTGAAATAAGCCTATTTAATAAGTATATTTAATAGGCCTATTTAATAAGTCTAAGTTGCTGAAATAAGCCTATTTAATAAGCCTAAGTTTCTGAATGAGCCTATTTAATAAGCCTAAGTTGCCGAAATAAGCCTATTAAATAAGCCTAAGTTGCTGAATAAGCCTATTTAATAAGCCTAAGTTGCTGAAATAAACCTATTTAATAAGCCTAAGTTGCTAAAATAAGCCTATTTCATGAGGCTATTTAATAAGTCTATTTAATAAGTATATTTAATTAGTCTATTTAATAAGTCTATTTAATAAGCCTATTTAATAAGCCTATTTAATAAGCCTAATTAATGCACCTATTTAAAAAACATATTTAATAATTCTATTTAATAAGCCTATTTAATAAGTATTTAATGAGCCTATTTAATAAGCCTATTTATTGAGCCTATTTAATAAGCCTATTTATTGAGCCTATTTAATAAGCCTATTTAATAAGTCTATTTAATAAGCCTATTTAATAAGTATTTAATGAGCCTATTTAATAAGCCTATTTATTGAGCCTATTTAATAAGCATATTTATTGAGCCTATTTAATGAGCCTATTTATTGAGCCTATTTAATAAGCCGATTTAATAAGTCTATTTAATAAGCCTATTTAATAAGCCTATTTAATAAGCCTATTTAATAAGTCTATTTAATAAGCCTATTTAATAAGTATTTAATGAGCCTATTTAATAAGCCTATTTATTGAGCCTATTTAATAAGTCTATTTAATAAGCCTATTTAATAAGCCTATTTAATAAGTATTTAATGAGCCTATTTAATAAGTCTATTTAATAAGCCTATTTAATAGGCCTTTTTTAATAAATCTAAGTTGCTGAAATAAGCCTATTTAATAAGCCTATTTAATAGGCCTATTTAATAAGTCTGAGTTGCTGAAATAAGCTTATTTAATAAGCCTAAGTTTCTGAATGAGCCTATTTAATAAGCCTAAGTTGCTGAAATAAGCCTATAAAATAAGCCTAAGTTGCTGAATAAGCCTATTTAATAAGCCTAAGTTGCTGAATAAACCTATTTAATAAGTCTAAGTTGCTGAAATAAGCATATTTAATAAGGCTATTTAATAAGCCTAAGTTGCTGAATAAGCCTATTTAATAAGGCTATTTAATGAGCCTAAGTTGCTGAAATAAGACTATTTAATAAACCTAAGTTGCTGAATAAGCCTATTTAATAAGGCTATTTAATGAGCCTAAGTTGCTGAAATAAACCTATTTAAAAATGCTATTTAATAAGCCTAAGTTGCTGAAATAAACCTGTTTAATAAGGCTATTTAATAAGAATAAGTTGCTGAAATAAGCTTATTTAATAAGCCTAAGTTGCTGAAATAAGCCTATTTAATAAGGCTCTTTAATAAGTCTAAGTTGCTGAAATAAACCTATTTAATAAGCCTAAGTTGCTAAAATAAGCCGATTTAATGAGGGTATTTAATACGTCTATTTAATAAGCCTATTTAATAAGCCTATTTAATAAGCCTATTTAATAAGCCTATTTAATGAGTCTATTTAATAAGTCTATTTAATAAGTATTTAATGAGCCTATTTAATAAGCCTATTTATTGAGCCTATTTAATAAGCTTATTTATTGAGCCTATTTAATAAGCCTATTTATTGAGCCTATTTAATAAGCCTATTAATTGAGCCTATTTAATAAGCCTATTTAATAAGTCTATTTAATAAGCCTATTTAATAAGCCTATTTAATAAGCCTATTTATTGAGCCTATTTAATTAGCCTATTTAATAAGCCTATTTATTGAGCCTATTTAATAAGTCTATTTAATAAGCCTATTTAATAGGCCTATTTAATAAGTCTAAGTTGCTGAAATAAGCCTATTTAATAAGTATATTTAATAGGCCTATTTAATAAGTCTAAGTTGCTGAAATAAGCCTATTTAATAAGCCTCAGTTTCTGAATGAGCCTATTTAATAAGCCTAAGTTGCCGAAATAAGCCTATTTAATAAGCCTAAGTTGCTGAATAAGCCTATTTAATAAGCCTAAGTTGCTGAAATAAGCCTATTTAGTAAGTCTAAGTTGCTGAAATAAGCCTATTTAAT
Organism: Petromyzon marinus; assembly: GCF_048934315.1. Taxonomy (NCBI): domain Eukaryota; kingdom Metazoa; phylum Chordata; class Hyperoartia; order Petromyzontiformes; family Petromyzontidae; genus Petromyzon; species Petromyzon marinus. The sequence continues at coordinate 2,618,825 of NW_027422884.1, read as the reverse complement.
AAGCCTAAGTTGCTGAAATAAGCCTATTTAATAAGCCTAAGTTGCTGAAATAAGGCTATTTAATAAGTCTAAGTTGCTGAAATAAGCCTATTTAATAAGCCTAAGTTGCTGAAATAAGTATATTTAATAAGCATAAGTTGCTGAAATAAGCCTATTTAATGAGTCTAGGTTGCTGAAATAAGGCTATTTAATAAGTCTAAGTTGCTGAAATAAGCATTTTTAATCAGCGTAAGTTGCTGAAATAAGCCTATTTAATGAGCTATTTAATAAGTCTATTTAATAAGCCTATTTAATAAGCCTATTTAATAAGCCTATTTAATAAGCCTATGTAATAAGTCTATTTAATGAGTCTATTTAATAAGTCTATTTAATAAGTCTATTTAATAAGCCTATTTAATAAGCCTATTTAATAAGCCTAATTAATGCACCTATTTAATAAACATATTTAATAATTCTATTTAATAAGCCTATTTAATAAGTATTTAATGAGCCTATTTAATAAGCCTATTTATTGAGCCTATTTAATAAGCCTATTTATTGAGCCTATTTAATAAGCATATTTATTGAGCCTATTTAATAAGCCTATTTATTGAGCCTATTTAATAAGCCGATTTAATAAGTCTATTTAATAAGCCTATTTAATAAGCCTATTTAATAAGCCTATTTAATAAGTCTATTTAATAAGCCTATTTAATAAGTATTTAATGAGCCTATTTAATAAGCCTATTTATTGAGCCTATTTAATAAGTCTATTTAATAAGCCTATTTAATAAGCCTATTTAATAAGTATTTAATGAGCCTATTTAATAAGTCTATTTAATAAGCCTATTTAATAGGCCTTTTTTTAATAAATCTAAGTTGCTGAAATATGCCTATTTAATAAGCCTATTTAATAGGCCTATTTAATAAGTCTGAGTTGCTGAAATAAGCTTATTTAATAAGCCTAAGTTTCTGAATTAGCCTATTTAATAAGCCTAAGTTGCTGAAATAAGCCTATAAAATAAGCCTAAGTTGCTGAATAAGCCTATTTAATAAGCCTAAGTTGCTGAATAAACCTATTTAATAAGTCTAAGTTGCTGAAATAAGCATATTTAATAAGGCTATTTAATAAGCCTAAGTTGCTGAATAAGCCTATTTAATAAGGCTATTTAATGAGCCTAAGTTGCTGAAATAAGACTATTTAATAAACCTAAGTTGCTGAATAAGCCTATTTAATAAGGCTATTTAATGAGCCTAAGTTGCTGAAATAAACCTATTTTAAAATGCTATTTAATTAGCCTAAGTTGCTGAAATAAACCTGTTTAATAAGGCTATTTAATAAGAATAAGTTGCTGAAATAAGCTTATTTAATAAGCCTAAGTTGCTGAAATAAGCCTATTTAATAAGGCTCTTTAATAAGTCTAAGTTGCTGAAATAAACCTATTTAATAAGCCTAAGTTGCTAAAATAAGCCGATTTAATGAGGGTATTTAATACGTCTATTTAATAAGCCTATTTAATAAGCCTATTTAATAAGCCTATTTAATAAGCCTATTTAATGAGTCTATTTAATAAGTCTATTTAATAAGTATTTAATGAGCCTATTTAATAAGCCTATTTATTGAGCCTATTTAATAAGCTTATTTATTGAGCCTATTTAATAAGCCTATTTATTGAGCCTATTTAATAAGCCTATTTATTGAGCCTATTTAATAAGCCTATTTAATAAGTCTATTTAATAAGCCTATTTAATAAGCCTATTTAATAAGCCTATTTATTGAGCCTATTTAATTAGCCTATTTAATAAGCCTATTTATTGAGCCTATTTAATAAGTCTATTTAATAAGCCTATTTAACAAGCCTATTTAATAATTATTTAATGAGCCTGTTTAATAAGTCTATTTAATAAGCCTATTTAATAAGTCTAAGTTGCTGAAATAAGCCTATTTAATAAGTATATTTAATAGGCCTATTTAATAAGTCTAAGTTGCTGAAATAAGCCTATTTAATAAGCCTAAGTTTCTGAATGAGCCTATTTAATAAGCCTAAGTTGCCGAAATAAGCCTATTAAATAAGCCTAAGTTGCTGAATAAGCCTATTTAATAAGCCTAAGTTGCTGAAATAAACCTATTTAATAAGCCTAAGTTGCTAAAATAAGCCTATTTCATGAGGCTATTTAATAAGTCTATTTAATAAGTATATTTAATTAGTCTATTTAATAAGTCTATTTAATAAGCCTATTTAATAAGCCTATTTAATAAGCCTAATTAATGCACCTATTTAAAAAACATATTTAATAATTCTATTTAATAAGCCTATTTAATAAGTATTTAATGAGCCTATTTAATAAGCCTATTTATTGAGCCTATTTAATAAGCCTATTTATTGAGCCTATTTAATAAGCCTATTTAATAAGTCTATTTAATAAGCCTATTTAATAAGTATTTAATGAGCCTATTTAATAAGCCTATTTATTGAGCCTATTTAATAAGCATATTTATTGAGCCTATTTAATGAGCCTATTTATTGAGCCTATTTAATAAGCCGATTTAATAAGTCTATTTAATAAGCCTATTTAATAAGCCTATTTAATAAGCCTATTTAATAAGTCTATTTAATAAGCCTATTTAATAAGTATTTAATGAGCCTATTTAATAAGCCTATTTATTGAGCCTATTTAATAAGTCTATTTAATAAGCCTATTTAATAAGCCTATTTAATAAGTATTTAATGAGCCTATTTAATAAGTCTATTTAATAAGCCTATTTAATAGGCCTTTTTTAATAAATCTAAGTTGCTGAAATAAGCCTATTTAATAAGCCTATTTAATAGGCCTATTTAATAAGTCTGAGTTGCTGAAATAAGCTTATTTAATAAGCCTAAGTTTCTGAATGAGCCTATTTAATAAGCCTAAGTTGCTGAAATAAGCCTATAAAATAAGCCTAAGTTGCTGAATAAGCCTATTTAATAAGCCTAAGTTGCTGAATAAACCTATTTAATAAGTCTAAGTTGCTGAAATAAGCATATTTAATAAGGCTATTTAATAAGCCTAAGTTGCTGAATAAGCCTATTTAATAAGGCTATTTAATGAGCCTAAGTTGCTGAAATAAGACTATTTAATAAACCTAAGTTGCTGAATAAGCCTATTTAATAAGGCTATTTAATGAGCCTAAGTTGCTGAAATAAACCTATTTAAAAATGCTATTTAATAAGCCTAAGTTGCTGAAATAAACCTGTTTAATAAGGCTATTTAATAAGAATAAGTTGCTGAAATAAGCTTATTTAATAAGCCTAAGTTGCTGAAATAAGCCTATTTAATAAGGCTCTTTAATAAGTCTAAGTTGCTGAAATAAACCTATTTAATAAGCCTAAGTTGCTAAAATAAGCCGATTTAATGAGGGTATTTAATACGTCTATTTAATAAGCCTATTTAATAAGCCTATTTAATAAGCCTATTTAATAAGCCTATTTAATGAGTCTATTTAATAAGTCTATTTAATAAGTATTTAATGAGCCTATTTAATAAGCCTATTTATTGAGCCTATTTAATAAGCTTATTTATTGAGCCTATTTAATAAGCCTATTTATTGAGCCTATTTAATAAGCCTATTAATTGAGCCTATTTAATAAGCCTATTTAATAAGTCTATTTAATAAGCCTATTTAATAAGCCTATTTAATAAGCCTATTTATTGAGCCTATTTAATTAGCCTATTTAATAAGCCTATTTATTGAGCCTATTTAATAAGTCTATTTAATAAGCCTATTTAATAGGCCTATTTAATAAGTCTAAGTTGCTGAAATAAGCCTATTTAATAAGTATATTTAATAGGCCTATTTAATAAGTCTAAGTTGCTGAAATAAGCCTATTTAATAAGCCTCAGTTTCTGAATGAGCCTATTTAATAAGCCTAAGTTGCCGAAATAAGCCTATTTAATAAGCCTAAGTTGCTGAATAAGCCTATTTAATAAGCCTAAGTTGCTGAAATAAGCCTATTTAGTAAGTCTAAGTTGCTGAAATAAGCCTATTTAATAAGCCTAAGTTGCTGAAATAAGCCTATTTAATAAGCCTAAGTTGCTGAAATAAGGCTATTTAATAAGTCTAAGTTGCTGAAATAAGCCTATTTAATAAGCCTAAGTTGCTGAAATAAGTATATTTAATAAGCATAAGTTGCTGAAATAAGCCTATTTAATGAGTCTAGGTTGCTGAAATAAGGCTATTTAATAAGTCTAAGTTGCTGAAATAAGCATTTTTAATCAGCGTAAGTTGCTGAAATAAGCCTATTTAATGAGCTATTTAATAAGTCTATTTAATAAGCCTATTTAATAAGCCTATTTAATAAGCCTATTTAATAAGCCTATGTAATAAGTCTATTTAATGAGTCTATTTAATAAGTCTATTTAATAAGTCTATTTAATAAGCCTATTTAATAAGCCTATTTAATAAGCCTAATTAATGCACCTATTTAATAAACATATTTAATAATTCTATTTAATAAGCCTATTTAATAAGTATTTAATGAGCCTATTTAATAAGCCTATTTATTGAGCCTATTTAATAAGCCTATTTATTGAGCCTATTTAATAAGCATATTTATTGAGCCTATTTAATAAGCCTATTTATTGAGCCTATTTAATAAGCCGATTTAATAAGTCTATTTAATAAGCCTATTTAATAAGCCTATTTAATAAGCCTATTTAATAAGTCTATTTAATAAGCCTATTTAATAAGTATTTAATGAGCCTATTTAATAAGCCTATTTATTGAGCCTATTTAATAAGTCTATTTAATAAGCCTATTTAATAAGCCTATTTAATAAGTATTTAATGAGCCTATTTAATAAGTCTATTTAATAAGCCTATTTAATAGGCCTTTTTTTAATAAATCTAAGTTGCTGAAATATGCCTATTTAATAAGCCTATTTAATAGGCCTATTTAATAAGTCTGAGTTGCTGAAATAAGCTTATTTAATAAGCCTAAGTTTCTGAATTAGCCTATTTAATAAGCCTAAGTTGCTGAAATAAGCCTATAAAATAAGCCTAAGTTGCTGAATAAGCCTATTTAATAAGCCTAAGTTGCTGAATAAACCTATTTAATAAGTCTAAGTTGCTGAAATAAGCATATTTAATAAGGCTATTTAATAAGCCTAAGTTGCTGAATAAGCCTATTTAATAAGGCTATTTAATGAGCCTAAGTTGCTGAAATAAGACTATTTAATAAACCTAAGTTGCTGAATAAGCCTATTTAATAAGGCTATTTAATGAGCCTAAGTTGCTGAAATAAACCTATTTTAAAATGCTATTTAATTAGCCTAAGTTGCTGAAATAAACCTGTTTAATAAGGCTATTTAATAAGAATAAGTTGCTGAAATAAGCTTATTTAATAAGCCTAAGTTGCTGAAATAAGCCTATTTAATAAGGCTCTTTAATAAGTCTAAGTTGCTGAAATAAACCTATTTAATAAGCCTAAGTTGCTAAAATAAGCCGATTTAATGAGGGTATTTAATACGTCTATTTAATAAGCCTATTTAATAAGCCTATTTAATAAGCCTATTTAATAAGCCTATTTAATGAGTCTATTTAATAAGTCTATTTAATAAGTATTTAATGAGCCTATTTAATAAGCCTATTTATTGAGCCTATTTAATAAGCTTATTTATTGAGCCTATTTAATAAGCCTATTTATTGAGCCTATTTAATAAGCCTATTTATTGAGCCTATTTAATAAGCCTATTTAATAAGTCTATTTAATAAGCCTATTTAATAAGCCTATTTAATAAGCCTATTTATTGAGCCTATTTAATTAGCCTATTTAATAAGCCTATTTATTGAGCCTATTTAATAAGTCTATTTAATAAGCCTATTTAACAAGCCTATTTAATAATTATTTAATGAGCCTGTTTAATAAGTCTATTTAATAAGCCTATTTAATAGGCCTATTTAATAAGTCTAAGTTGCAGAAATAAGCCTATTTAATAAGTATATTTAATAGGCCTATTTAATAAGTCTAAGTTGCTGAAATAAGCCGATTTAATAAGCCTAAGTTTCTGAATGAGCCTATTTAATAAGCCTAAGTTGCCGAAATAAGCCTATTTAATAAGCCTAAGTTGCTGAATAAACCTATTTAATAAGCCTAAGTTGCTGAAATAAGCCTATTTAGTAAGTCTAAGTTGCTGAAATAAGCCTATTTAATAAGCCTAAGTTGCTGAAATAAGCCTATTTAATAAGCCTAAGTTGCTGAAATAAGGCTATTTAATAAGTCTAAGTTGCTGAAATAAGCCTATTTAATAAGCCTAAGTTGCTGAAATAAGTATATTTAATAAGCATAAGTTGCTGAAATAAGCCTATTTAATGAGTCTAGGTTGCTGAAATAAGGCTATTTAATAAGTCTAAGTTGCTGAAATAAGCATTTTTAATCAGCGTAAGTTGCTGAAATAAGCCTATTTAATAAGCCCAAGTTGCTGAAATAAGCCTACTTAATTAGGCTATTTAATAAGCCTAAGTTGCTGAAATAAGGCTATTTAATAAGCGTAAGTTGCTGAAATAAGCCTATTTAATGAGCTATTTAATAAGTCTATTTAATAAGCCTATTTAATAAGCCTATTTAATAAGCCTATTTAATAAGCCTATGTAATAAGTCTATTTAATAAGTCTATTTAATAAGTATTTAATGAGCCTATTTAATAAGCCTATTTATTGAGCCTATTTAATAAGCCTATTTATTGAGCCTATTTAATAAGCCTATTTATTGAGCCTATTTAATAAGCCTATTTAATAAGTCTATTTAATAAGCCTATTTAATAAGCCTATTTATTGAGCCTATTTAATAAGCCTATTTAATAAGCCTATTTATTCAGCCTATTTAATAAGTCTATTTAATAAGCCTATTTAATAAGCCTATTTAATAAGTATTTAATGAGCCTATTTAATAAGTCGATTTAATACGCCTATTTAATAGGCCTATTTAATAAGTCTAAGTTGCTGAAATAAGCCTATTTAATAAGCCTAAGTTTCTGAATGAGCCTATTTAATAAGCCTAAGTTGCTGAAATAAGCCTATTTAATAAGGCTAAGTTGCTGAATAAGCCTATTTAATAAGCCTAAGTTGCTGAAATAAGCCTATTTAATAAGTCTAAGTTGCTGAAATAAGGCTATTTAATAAGCCTAAGTTGCTGAAATAAGCCTATTTAATAAGCCTAAGTTGCTGAAATAAGGCTATTTAATAAGTCTAAGTTGCTGAAATAAGCCTATTTAATAAGCCTAAGTTGCTGAAATAAGTATATTTAATAAGCATAAGTTGCTGAAATAAGCCTATTTAATGAGTCTAAGTTGCTGAAATAAGGCAATTTAATAAGTCTAAGTTGCTGAAATAAGTCTTTTTAATCAGCGTAAGTTGCTGAAATAAGCCTACTTAATTAGGCTATTTAATAAGCCTAAGTTGCTGAAATAAGCCTATTTAATAAGCGTAAGTTACTGAAATAAGGCTATTTAATAAGCCTATTTAATAAGCCTACGTTGCTGAATAAGCCTATTTAATAAGCCTAAGTTGCTGAAATAAGCCTATTTAATAAGTCTAAGTTGCTGAAATAAGGCTATTTAATAAGCCTAAGTTGCTGAAATAAGCCTATTTAATAAGCCTAAGTTGCTGAAATAAGGCTATTTAATGAGTCCAAGTTGCTGAAATAAGCCGAATTAATAAGCCTAAGTTGCTGAAATAAGTATATTTAATAAGCATAAGTTGCTGAAATAAGCCTATTTAATGAGTCTAGGTTGCTGAAATAAGGCTATTTAATAAGTCTAAGTTGCTGAAATAAGCCTTTTTAATCAGCGTAAGTTGCTGAAATATGCCTATTTAATAAGCCCAAGTTGCTGAAATAAGCCTACTTAATTAGACTATTTAATAAGCCTAAGTTGCTGAAATAAGCCTATTTAATAAGCGTAAGTTGCTGAAATAAGGCTATTTAATAAGCCTAAGTTGCTGAAATAAGCCTATTTAATGAGCTATTTAATAAGTCTATTTAATAAGCCTATTTAATAAGCCTATTTAATAAGCCTATTTAATAAGCCTATGTAATAAGTCTATTTAATAAGTCTATTTAATAAGTATTTAATGAGCCTATTTAATAAGCCTATTTATTGAGCCTATTTAATAAGCCTATTTAATAAGTCTATTTAATAAGCCTATTTAATAAGCCTATTTATTGAGCCTATTTAATAAGCCTATTTAATAAGCCTATTTAATAAGCCTATTTAATAAGCCTATGTAATAAGTCTATTTAATAAGTCTATTTAATAAGTATTTAATGAGCCTATTTAATAAGCCTATTTATTGAGCCTATTTAATAAGCCTATTTAATAAGTCTATTTAATAAGCCTATTTAATAAGCCTATTTATTGAGCCTATTTAATAAGCCTATTTAATAAGCCTATTTATTCAGCCTATTTAATAAGTCTATTTAATAAGCCTATTTAATAAGCCTATTTAATAAGTATTTAATGAGCCTATTTAATAAGTCTATTTAATACGCCTATTTAATAGGCATATTTAATAAGTCTAAGTTGCTGAAATAAGCCTATTTAATAAGCCTAAGTTGCTGAAACAAGCCTATTTAATAAGCCTAAGTTGCTGAATAAGCCTATTTAATAAGCCTAAGTTGCTGAAATAAGCCTATTTAATAAGTCTAAGTTGCTGAAATAAGGCTATTTAATAAGCCTAAGTTGCTGAAATAAGCCTATTTAATAAGCCTAAGTTGCTGAAATAAGGCTATTTAATAAGTCTAAGTTGCTGAAATAAGCCTATTTAATAAGCCTAAGTTGCTGAAATAAGTATATTTAATAAGCATAAGTTGCTGAAATAAGCCTATTTAATGAGTCTAAGTTGCTGAAATAAGGCTATTTAATAAGTCTAAGTTGCTGAAATAAGTCTTTTTAATCAGCGTAAGTTGCTGAAATAAGTCTACTTAATTAGGCTATTTAATAAGCCTAAGTTGCTGAAATAAGCCTATTTAATAAGCGTAAGTTACTGAAATAAGGCTATTTAATAAGCCTATTTAATAAGCCTACGTTGCTGAATAAGCCTATTTAATAAGCCTAAGTTGCTGAAATAAGCCTATTTAATAAGTCTAAGTTGCTGAAATAAGGCTATTTAATAAGCCTAAGTTGCTGAAATAAGGCTATTTAATAAGTTTAAGTTGCTGAAATAAGCCTGTTTAATAAGCCTAAGTTGCTGAAATAAGCCTATTTAGTAAGGCTATTTAATGAGCCTAAGTTGCTGAATAAGCCTATTTAATAAGTCTAAGTGGCTGAAATAAGGCTATTTAATAAGCCAAAGTTGCTGAAATAAGGCTATTTAGTAAGGCTATTTAATGAGCCTAAGTTGCTGAAATAAGCCTATTTAATAAGCCTAAGTTTCTGAACTAAGCCTATTTAATAAGCCTATTTAATAAGTCTAAGTTGCTGAAATAAACCTATTTAAAATGCTATTTAATAAGCCTAAGTTGCTGAAATAAACCTGTTTAATAAGGCTATTTAATAAGCATAAGTTGCTGAAATAAGCTTATTTAATAAGCCTAAGTTGCTGAAATAAGCCTATTTAATAAGGCTATTTCATAAGTCTAAGTTGCTGAAATAAACCTATTTAATAAGCCTAAGTTGCTAAAATAAGCCTATTTAATTTGGCTATTTAATAAGTCTATTTAATAAGCCTATTTAATAAGCGTATTTAATAAGCCTATTTAATAAGCCTATTTATTGAGCCTATTTAATAAGCCAATTTAATAAGTCTATTTAATAAGCCTATTTAATAAGCCGATTTATTGAGCCTATTTAATAAGTCTATTTAATAAACCTATTTAATAAGCCTATTTATTTAGCCTATTTAATAAGTCTATTTAATAAGCCTATTTAATAAGTATTTAATGAGCCTATTTAATAAGCCTATTTATTGAGCCTATTTAATGAGCCTATTTATTGAGCCTATTTAATAAGTCTATTTAATAAGCCTATTTAATAAGCCTATTTAATAAGTCTATTTAATAAGCCTCTTTAATAAGTATTTAATGAGCCTATTTAATAAGCCTATTTATTGAGCCTATTTAATAAGCCTATTTATTGAGCCTATTTAATGAGCCTATTTATTGAGCCTATTTAATAAGCCTATTTAATAAGCCTATTTAATAAGCCTATTTATTGAGCCTATTTAATAAGCCTATTTAATAAGCCTATTTATTGAGCCTATTTAATAAGTCTATTTAATAAGCCTATTTAATAAGCCTATTTAATAAGTATTTAATGAGCCTATTTAATAAGTCTATTTAATAAGCCTATTTAATAGGCCTATTTAATAAGTCTAAGTTGCTGAAATAAGCCTATTTAATAAGCCTATTTAATAGGCCTATTTAATAAGTCTAAGTTGCTGAAATAAGCCTATTTAATAAGCCTAAGTTGCTGAATAAGCCTATTTAATAAGCCTAAGTTGCTGAATAAACCTATTTAATAAGTCTAAGTTGCTGAAATAAGCCTATTTAATAAGGCTATTTAATAAGCCTAAGTTGCTGAAATAAGCCTATTTAATAAGGCTATTTAATGAGCCTAAGTTGCTGAAATAAGACTATTTAATAAGCCTAAGTTTCTGAACTAAGCCTATTTAAAAAGGTATATTTAATAAGTCTAAGTTGCTGAAATAAACCTATTTAAAAATGCTATTTAATAAGCCTAAGTTGCTGAAATAAACCTGTTTAATAAGGCTATTTAATAAGCATAAGTTGCTGAAATAAGCTTATTTAATAAGCCTAAGTTGCTGAAATAAGCCTATTTAATAAGGCTCTTTAATAAGTCTAAGTTGCTGAAATAAACCTATTTAATAAGCTTAAGTTGCTAAAATAAGCCTATTTCATGAGGCTATTTAATAAGTCTATTTAATAAGTCTATTTAATAAGTCTATTTAATAAGTCTATTTAATAAGCCTATTTAATAAGACTATTTAATAAGTCTATTTAATAAGCCTATTTAATAAGTCTAATAAGTCTATTTAATAAGCCTATTTAATAAGCCTATTTATTGAGCCTATTTAATAAGCATATTTATTGAGCCTATTTAATAAGCCTATTTATTGAGCCTATTTAATAAGCCGATTTAATAAGTCTATTTAATAAGCCTATTTAATAAGCCGATTTATTGAGCCTATTTAATAAGTCTATTTAATAAGCCTATTTAATAAGCCTATTTATTGAGCCTATTTAATAAATCTATTTAATAAGCCTATTTAATAAGCCTATTTAATAAGTATTTAATGAGCCTATTTAATAAGTCTATTCAATACGCCTATTTAATAGGCCTTTTTTAATAAATCTAAGTTGCTGAAATAAGCCTATTTAATAAGCCTATTTAATAGGCCTATTTAATAAGTCTAAGTTGCTGAAATAAGCCTATTTAATAAGCCTAAGTTTCTGAATGAGCCTATTTAACAAGCCTAAGTTGCTGAAATAAGCCTATTTAATGAGCATAAGTTGCTGAATAAGGCTATTTAATAAGCCTAAGTTGCTGAAATAAGGCTATTTAATAAGTTTAAGTTGCTGAAATAAGCCTGTTTAATAAGCCTAAGTTGCTGAAATAAGCCTATTTAGTAAGGCTATTTAATGAGCCTAAGTTGCTTAATAAGCCTATTTAATAAGTCTAAGTTGCTGAAATAAGGCTATTTAATAAGCCTAAGTTGCTGAAATAAGGCTATTTAATAAGCCTAAGTTTCTGAACTAAGCCTATTTAATAAGCCTATTTAATAAGTCTAAGTTGCTGAAATAAACCTATTTAAAATGCTATTTAATAAGCCTAAGTTGCTGAAATAAACCTGTTTAATAAGGCTATTTAATAAGCATAAGTTGCTGAAATAAGCTTATTTAATAAGCCTAAGTTGCTGAAATAAGCCTATTTAATAAGGCTCTTTAATAAGTCTAAGTTGCTGAAAAAAACCTATTTAATAAGCCTAAGTTGCTAAAATAAGCCTATTTAATTAGGCTATTTAATAAGTCTATTTAATAAGTCTATTTAATAAGTCTATTTAATAAGTCTATTTAATAAGCCTATTTAATAAGACTATTTAATAAGTCTATTTAATAAGCCTATTTAATAAGTCTAATAAGTCTATTTAATAAGCTTATTTAATAAGCCTATTTATTGAGCCTATTTAATAAGCATATTTATTGAGCCTATTTAATAAGCCTATTTATTGAGCCTATTTAATAAGCCGATTTAATAAGTCTATTTAATAAGCCTATTTAATAAGCCGATTTATTGAGCCTATTTAATAAGTCTATTTAATAAGCCTATTTAATAAGCCTATTTATTGAGCCTATTTAATAAGTCTATTTAATAAGCCTATTTAATAAGCCTATTTAATAAGTATTTAATGAGCCTATTTAATAAGTCTATTCAATACGCCTATTTAATAGGCCTTTTTTAATAAATCTAAGTTGCTGAAATAAGCCTATTTAATAAGCCTATTTAATAGGCCTATTTAATAAGTCTAAGTTGCTGAAATAAGCCTATTTAATAAGCCTAAGTTTCTGAATGAGCCTATTTAATAAGCCTAAGTTGCTGAAATAAGCCTATTTAATGAGCCTAAGTTGCTGAATAAGGCTATTTAATAAGCCTAAGTTGCTGAAATAAGGCTATTTAATAAGTTTAAGTTGCTGAAATAAGCCTGTTTAATAAGCCTAAGTTGCTGAAATAAGCCTATTTAGTAAGGCTATTTAATGAGCCTAAGTTGCTGAATAAGCCTATTTAATAAGTCTAAGTTGCTGAAATAAGGCTATTTAATAAGCCTAAGTTGCTGAAATAAGGCTATTTAGTAAGGCTATTTAATGAGCCTAAGTTGCTGAAATAAGCCTATTTAATAAGCCTAAGTTTCTGAACTAAGCCTATTTAATAAGCCTATTTAATAAGTCTAAGTTGCTGAAATAAACCTATTTAAAATGCTATTTAATAAGCCTAAGTTGCTGAAATAAACCTGTTTAATAAGGCTATTTAATAAGCATAAGTTGCTGAAATAAGCTTATTTAATAAGCCTAAGTTGCTGAAATAAGCCCATTTAATAAGGCTATTTAATAAGTCTAAGTTGCTGAAATAAACCTATTTAATAAGCCTAAGTTGCTAAAATGAGCCTATTTAATTAGGCTATTTAATAAGTCTATTTAATAAGCCTATTTAATAAGCGTATTTAATAAGCCTATTTAATAAGCCTATTTATTGAGCCTATTTAATAAGCCGATTTAATAAGTCTATTTAATAAGCCTATTTAATAAGCCGATTTATTGAGCCTATTTAATAAGTCTATTTAATAAGCCTATTTAATAAGCCTATTTATTTAGCCTATTTAATAAGTCTATTTAATAAGCCTATTTAATAAGTATTTAATGAGCCTATTTAATAAGCCTATTTATTGAGCCTATTTAATAAGCCTATTTATTGAGCCTATTTAATGAGCCTATTTATTGTGCCTATTTAATAAGCCTATTTATTGAGCCTATTTAATAAGCCTATTTATTGAGCCTATTTAATAAGCCTATTTAATAAGCCTATTTATTGAGCCTATTTAATAAGTCTATTTAATAAGCCTATTTAATAAGCCTATTTAATAAGTCTATTTAATAAGCCTATTTAATAAGTATTTAATGAGCCTATTTAATAAGCCTATTTATTGAGCCTATTTAATAAGCCTATTTATTGAGCCTATTTAATGAGCCTATTTATTGAGCCTATTTAATAAGCCTATTTAATAAGCCTATTTTATAAGCCTATTTATTGAGCCTATTTAATAAGCCTATTTAATAAGCCTATTTATTGAGCCTATTTAATAAGTCTATTTAATAAGCCTATTTAATAAGCCTATTTAATAAGTATTTAATGAGCCTATTTAATAAGTCTATTTAATAAGCCTATTTAATAGGCCTATTTAATAAGTCTAAGTTGCTGAAATAAGCCTATTTAATAAGCCTATTTAATAGGCCTATTTAATAAGTCTAAGTTTCTGAAATAAGCCTATTTAATAAGCCTAAGTTGCTGAATAAGCCTATTTAATAAGCCTAAGTTGCTGAATAAACCTATTTAATAAGTCTAAGTTGCTGAAATAAGCCTATTTAATAAGGCTATTTAATAAGCCTAAGTTGCTGAAATAAGCCTATTTAATAAGCCTAAGTTTCTGAACTAAGCCTATTTAAAAAGGTATATTTAATAAGTCTAAGTTGCTGAAATAAACCTATTTAAAAATGCTATTTAATAAGCCTAAGTTGCTGAAATAAACCTGTTTAATAAGGCTATTTAATAAGCATAAGTTGCTGAAATAAGCTTATTTAATAAGCCTAAGTTGCTGAAATAAGCCTATTTAATAAGGCTCTTTAATAAGTCTAAGTTGCTGAAATAAACCTATTTAATAAGCTTAAGTTGCTAAAATAAGCATATTTCATGAGGCTATTTAATAAGTCTATTTAATAAGTCTATTTAATAAGTCTATTTAATAAGCCTATTTAATAAGACTATTTAATAAGTCTATTTAATAAGCCTATTTAATAAGTCTAATAAGTCTATTTAATAAGCCTATTTAATAAGCCTATTTATTGAGCCTATTTAATGAGCCTATTTATTGAGCCTATTTAATAAGCATATTTATTGAGCCTATTTAATAAGCCTATTTATTGAGCCTATTTAATAAGCCGATTTAATAAGTCTATTTAATAAACCTATTTAATAAGCCGATTTATTGAGCCTATTTAATAAGTCTATTTAATAAGCCTATTTAATAAGCCTATTTATTGAGCCTATTTAATAAGCCTATTTATTGAGCCTATTTAATGAGCCTATTTATTGAGCCTATTTAATAAGCCTATTTAATAAGCCTATTTTATAAGCCTATTTATTGAGCCTATTTAATAAGCCTATTTAATAAGCCTATTTATTGAGCCTATTTAATAAGTCTATTTAATAAGCCTATTTAATAAGCCTATTTAATAAGTATTTAATGAGCCTATTTAATAAGTCTATTTAATAAGCCTATTTAATAGGCCTATTTAATAAGTCTAAGTTGCTGAAATAAGCCTATTTAATAAGCCTATTTAATAGGCCTATTTAATAAGTCTAAGTTTCTGAAATAAGCCTATTTAATAAGCCTAAGTTGCTGAATAAGCCTATTTAATAAGCCTAAGTTGCTGAATAAACCTATTTAATAAGTCTAAGTTGCTGAAATAAGCCTATTTAATAAGGCTATTTAATAAGCCTAAGTTGCTGAAATAAGCCTATTTAATAAGCCTAAGTTTCTGAACTAAGCCTATTTAAAAAGGTATATTTAATAAGTCTAAGTTGCTGAAATAAACCTATTTAAAAATGCTATTTAATAAGCCTAAGTTGCTGAAATAAACCTGTTTAATAAGGCTATTTAATAAGCATAAGTTGCTGAAATAAGCTTATTTAATAAGCCTAAGTTGCTGAAATAAGCCTATTTAATAAGGCTCTTTAATAAGTCTAAGTTGCTGAAATAAACCTATTTAATAAGCTTAAGTTGCTAAAATAAGCATATTTCATGAGGCTATTTAATAAGTCTATTTAATAAGTCTATTTAATAAGTCTATTTAATAAGCCTATTTAATAAGACTATTTAATAAGTCTATTTAATAAGCCTATTTAATAAGTCTAATAAGTCTATTTAATAAGCCTATTTAATAAGCCTATTTATTGAGCCTATTTAATGAGCCTATTTATTGAGCCTATTTAATAAGCATATTTATTGAGCCTATTTAATAAGCCTATTTATTGAGCCTATTTAATAAGCCGATTTAATAAGTCTATTTAATAAACCTATTTAATAAGCCGATTTATTGAGCCTATTTAATAAGTCTATTTAATAAGCCTATTTAATAAGCCTATTTATTGAGCCTATTTAATAAGTCTATTTAATAAGCCTATTTAATAAGCCTATTTAATAAGTATTTAATGTGCCTATTTAATAAGTCTATTCAATACGCCTATTTAATAGGCCTTTTTTAATAAATCTAAGTTGCTGAAATAAGCCTATTTAATAAGCCTATTTAATAGGCCTATTTAATAAGCCTAAGTTGCTGAAATAAGCCTATTTAATGAGCCTAAGTTGCTGAATAAGGCTATTTAATAAGCCTAAGTTGCTGAAATAAGGCTATTTAATAAGTTTAAGTTGCTGAAATAATCCTGTTTAATAAGCCTAAGTTGCTGAAATAAGCCTATTTAATAAGGCTATTTAATGCGCCTAAGTTGCTGAAATAAGCCTATTTAATAAGCCTAACTTTCTGAACTAAGCCTATTTAATAAGCCTATTTAATAAGTCTAAGTTGCTGAAATAAACCTATTTAAAATGCTATTTAATAAGCCTAAGTTGCTGAAATAAACCTGTTTAATAAGGCTATTTAATAAGCATAATTTGCTGAAATAAGCTTATTTAATAAGCCTAAGTTGCTGAAATAAGCCTATTTAATAAGGCTATTTAATAAGTCTAAGTTGCTGAAATAAACCTATTAAATAAGCCTAAGTTGCTAAAATAAGCCTATTTAATTAGGCTATTTAATAAGTCTATTTAATAAGCCTATTTAATAAGCCTATTTAATAAGCCTATTTAATAAGCCTATTTAATACGCCTATTTAATAAACATATTTAATAAGTATTTAATGAGCCTATTTAATAAGTCTATTTAATAAGCCTTTTTAATAAGCTTATTTAATAAGTCTATTTAATAAGCATATTTAATAAGTCTATTTAATAAGTCTATTTAATAAGCCTATTTAATAAGTATTTAATGAGCCTATTTAATAAGCCTATTTATTGAGCCTATTTAATAAGCCTATTTATTGAGCCTATTTAATAAGCCTATTTATTGAGCCTATTTAATAAGCCTATTTATTGAGCCTATTTAATAAGCCTATTTATTGAGCCTATTTAATAAGCCTATTTATTGAGCCTATTTAATGAGCCTATTTATTGAGCCTATTTAATAAGCCTATTTAATAAGCCTATTTTATAAGCCTATTTATTGAGCCTATTTAATAAGCCTATTTAATAAGCCTATTTATTGAGCCTATTTAATAAGTCTATTTAATAAGCCTATTTAATAAGCCTATTTAATAAGTATTTAATGAGCCTATTTAATAAGTCTATTTAATAAGCCTATTTAATAGGCCTATTTAATAAGTCTAAGTTGCTGAAATAAGCCTATTTAATAAGCCTATTTAATAGGCCTATTTAATAAGTCTAAGTTTCTGAAATAAGCCTATTTAATAAGCCTAAGTTGCTGAATAAGCCTATTTAATAAGCCTAAGTTGCTGAATAAACCTATTTAATAAGTCTAAGTTGCTGAAATAAGCCTATTTAATAAGGCTATTTAATAAGCCTAAGTTGCTGAAATAAGCCTATTTAATAAGCCTAAGTTTCTGAACTAAGCCTATTTAAAAAGGTATATTTAATAAGTCTAAGTTGCTGAAATAAACCTATTTAAAAATGCTATTTAATAAGCCTAAGTTGCTGAAATAAACCTGTTTAATAAGGCTATTTAATAAGCATAAGTTGCTGAAATAAGCTTATTTAATAAGCCTAAGTTGCTGAAATAAGCCTATTTAATAAGGCTCTTTAATAAGTCTAAGTTGCTGAAATAAACCTATTTAATAAGCTTAAGTTGCTAAAATAAGCATATTTCATGAGGCTATTTAATAAGTCTATTTAATAAGTCTATTTAATAAGTCTATTTAATAAGCCTATTTAATAAGACTATTTAATAAGTCTATTTAATAAGCCTATTTAATAAGTCTAATAAGTCTATTTAATAAGCCTATTTAATAAGCCTATTTATTGAGCCTATTTAATGAGCCTATTTATTGAGCCTATTTAATAAGCATATTTATTGAGCCTATTTAATAAGCCTATTTATTGAGCCTATTTAATAAGCCGATTTAATAAGTCTATTTAATAAACCTATTTAATAAGCCGATTTATTGAGCCTATTTAATAAGTCTATTTAATAAGCCTATTTAATAAGCCTATTTATTGAGCCTATTTAATAAGTCTATTTAATAAGCCTATTTAATAAGCCTATTTAATAAGTATTTAATGTGCCTATTTAATAAGTCTATTCAATACGCCTATTTAATAGGCCTTTTTTAATAAATCTAAGTTGCTGAAATAAGCCTATTTAATAAGCCTATTTAATAGGCCTATTTAATAAGCCTAAGTTGCTGAAATAAGCCTATTTAATGAGCCTAAGTTGCTGAATAAGGCTATTTAATAAGCCTAAGTTGCTGAAATAAGGCTATTTAATAAGTTTAAGTTGCTGAAATAATCCTGTTTAATAAGCCTAAGTTGCTGAAATAAGCCTATTTAATAAGGCTATTTAATGCGCCTAAGTTGCTGAAATAAGCCTATTTAATAAGCCTAACTTTCTGAACTAAGCCTATTTAATAAGCCTATTTAATAAGTCTAAGTTGCTGAAATAAACCTATTTAAAATGCTATTTAATAAGCCTAAGTTGCTGAAATAAACCTGTTTAATAAGGCTATTTAATAAGCATAATTTGCTGAAATAAGCTTATTTAATAAGCCTAAGTTGCTGAAATAAGCCTATTTAATAAGGCTATTTAATAAGTCTAAGTTGCTGAAATAAACCTATTAAATAAGCCTAAGTTGCTAAAATAAGCCTATTTAATTAGGCTATTTAATAAGTCTATTTAATAAGCCTATTTAATAAGCCTATTTAATAAGCCTATTTAATAAGCCTATTTAATACGCCTATTTAATAAACATATTTAATAAGTATTTAATGAGCCTATTTAATAAGTCTATTTAATAAGCCTTTTTAATAAGCTTATTTAATAAGTCTATTTAATAAGCATATTTAATAAGTCTATTTAATAAGTCTATTTAATAAGCCTATTTAATAAGTATTTAATGAGCCTATTTAATAAGCCTATTTATTGAGCCTATTTAATAAGCCTATTTATTGAGCCTATTTAATAAGCCTATTTATTGAGCCTATTTAATAAGCCTATTTATTGAGCCTATTTAATAAGCCTATTTAATAAGTCTATTTAATAAGCCTATTTAATAAGCCTATTTAATAAGCCTATTTATTGAGCCTATTTAATAAGCCTATTTGATAAGCCTATTTATTGAGCCTATTTAATACGTCTATTTAATAAGCCTATTTAATAAGCCTATTTAATAAGTATTTAATGAGCCTATTTAATAAGTCTATTTAATAAGCCTATTTAATAGGCCTATTTAATAAGTCTAAGTTGCTGAAATAAGCCTATTTAATAAGCCTATTTAATAGGCCTATTTAATAAGTCTAAGTTGCTGAAATAAGCCTATTTAATAAGCCTAAGTTGCTGAATAAGGCTATTTAATAAGCCTAAGTTGCTGAAATAAGCCTATTTAATAAGGCTATTTAATGAGCCTAAGTTGCTGAAATAAGTCTATTTAATAAGCCTATGTTTCAGAACTAAGCCTATTTAAAAAGGTATATTTAATAAGTCTAAGTTGCTGAAATAAACCTATTTAAAAATGCTATTTAATAAGCCTAAGTTGCTGAAATAAACCTGTTTAATAAGGCTATTTAATAAGCATAAGTTGCTGAAATAAGCATATTTAATAAGCCTAAGTTGCTGAAATAAGCCTATTTAATAAGGCTCTTTAATAAATCTAAGTTGCTGAAATAAACCTATTTAATAAGCCTAAGTTGCTAAAATAAGCCTATTTCATGAGGCTATTTAATAAGTCTATTTAATAAGTCTATTTAATAAGTTTATTTAATAAGTCTATTTAATAAGCCTATTTACTAAGCCTATTTAATAAGCCTAATTAATACACCTATTTAATAAACATATTTAATAAGTATTTAATGAGCTTATTTAATAAGTCTATTTAATAAGCCTTTTTAATAAGACTATTTAATAAGTCTATTTAATAAGTCTATTTAATAAGTCTATTTAAAAAGCCTATTTAATAAGCCTATTTAATAAGTATTTAATGAGCCTATTTAATAAGCCTATTTATTGAGCCTATTTAATAAGCCTATTTATTGAGCCTATTTAATAAGCATATTTATTGAGCCTATTTAATAAGCCTATTTATTGAGCCTATTTAATAAGCCGATTTAATAAGTCTATTTAATAAGCCTATTTAATAAGCATATTTAATAAGCCTATTTATTGAGCCTATTTAATAAGTCTATTTAATAAGCCTATTTAATAAGCCTATTTATTGAGCCTATTTAATAAGTCTATTTAATAAGCCTATTTAATAAGCCTATTTAATAAGTATTTAATGAGCCTATTTAATAAGTCTATTCAATACGCCTATTTAATAGGCCTTTTTTAATAAATCTAAGTTGCTGAAATAAGCCTATTTAATAAGCCTATTTAATAGGCCTATTTAATAAGTCTAAGTTGCTGAAATAAGCCTATTTAATAAGCCTAAGTTTCTGAATGAGCCTATTTAATAAGCCTAAGTTGCTGAAATAAGCCTATTTAATGAGCCTAAGTTGCTGAATAAGGCTATTTAATAAGCCTAAGTTGCTGAAATAAGGCTATTTAATAAGTTTAAGTTGCTGAAATAAGCCTGTTTAATAAGCCTAAGTTGCTGAAATAAGCCTATTTAGTAAGGCTATTTAATGAGCCTAAGTTGCTGAATAAGCCTATTTAATAAGTCTAAGTTGCTGAAATAAGGCTATTTAATAAGCCTAAGTTGCTGAAATAAGGCTATTTAGTAAGGCTATTTAATGAGCCTAAGTTGCTGAAATAAGCCTATTTCATAAGCCTAAGTTTCTGAACTAAGCCTATTTAATAAGCCTATTTAATAAGTCTAAGTTGCTGAAATAAACCTATTTAAAATGCTATTTAATAAGCCTAAGTTGCTGAAATAAACCTGTTTAATAAGGCTATTTAATAAGCATAAGTTGCTGAAATAAGCTTATTTAATAAGCCTAAGTTGCTGAAATAAGCCTATTTAATAAGGCTCTTTAATAAGTCTAAGTTGCTGAAATAAACCTATTTAATAAGCCTAAGTTGCTAAAATAAGCCTATTTCATGAGGCTATTTAATAAGTCTATTTAATAAGTCTATTTAATAAGTCTATTTAATAAGCCTATTTAATAAGCCTATTTAATACGCCTAATTAATACACCTATTTAATAAACATATTTAATAAGTATTTAATGAGCCTATTTAATAAGTCTATTTAATAAGCCTATTTAATAGGCCTATTTAATAAGTCTAAGTTGCTGAAATAAGCCTATTTAATAAGCCTATTTAATAGGCCTATTTAATAAGTCTAAGTTGCTGAAATAAGCCTATTTAATAAGCCTAAGTTGCTGAATAAGCCTATTTAATAAGCCTAAGTTGCTGAATAAACCTATTTAATAAGTCTAAGTTGCTGAAATAAGCCTATTTAATAAGGCTATTTAATAAGCCTAAGTTGCTGAAATAAGCCTATTTAATAAGGCTATTTAATGAGCCTAAGTTGCTGAAATAAGACTATTTAATAAGCCTAAGTTTCTGAACTAAGCCTATTTAAAAAGGTATATTTAATAAGTCTAAGTTGCTGAAATAAACCTATTTAAAAATGCTATTTAATAAGCCTAAGTTGCTGAAATAAACCTGTTTAATAAGGCTATTTAATAAGCATAAGTTGCTGAAATAAGCTTATTTAATAAGCCTAAGTTGCTGAAATAAGCCTATTTAATAAGGCTCTTTAATAAGTCTAAGTTGCTGAAATAAACCTATTTAATAAGCTTAAGTTGCTAAAATAAGCCTATTTCATGAGGCTATTTAATAAGTCTATTTAATAAGTCTATTTAATAAGTCTATTTAATAAGTCTATTTAATAAGCCTATTTAATAAGACTATTTAATAAGTCTATTTAATAAGCCTATTTAATAAGTCTAATAAGTCTATTTAATAAGCCTATTTAATAAGCCTATTTATTGAGCCTATTTAATAAGCATATTTATTGAGCCTATTTAATAAGCCTATTTATTGAGCCTATTTAATAAGCCGATTTAATAAGTCTATTTAATAAGCCTATTTAATAAGCCGATTTATTGAGCCTATTTAATAAGTCTATTTAATAAGCCTATTTAATAAGCCTATTTATTGAGCCTATTTAATAAATCTATTTAATAAGCCTATTTAATAAGCCTATTTAATAAGTATTTAATGAGCCTATTTAATAAGTCTATTCAATACGCCTATTTAATAGGGCTTTTTTAATAAATCTAAGTTGCTGAAATAAGCCTATTTAATAAGCCTATTTAATAGGCCTATTTAATAAGTCTAAGTTGCTGAAATAAGCCTATTTAATAAGCCTAAGTTTCTGAATGAGCCTATTTAACAAGCCTAAGTTGCTGAAATAAGCCTATTTAATGAGCCTAAGTTGCTGAATAAGGCTATTTAATAAGCCTAAGTTGCTGAAATAAGGCTATTTAATAAGTTTAAGTTGCTGAAATAAGCCTGTTTAATAAGCCTAAGTTGCTGAAATAAGCCTATTTAGTAAGGCTATTTAATGAGCCTAAGTTGCTTAATAAGCCTATTTAATAAGTCTAAGTTGCTGAAATAAGGCTATTTAATAAGCCTAAGTTGCTGAAATAAGGCTATTTAGTAAGGCTATTTAATGAGCCTAAGTTGCTGAAATAAGCCTATTTAATAAGCCTAAGTTTCTGAACTAAGCCTATTTAATAAGCCTATTTAATAAGTCTAAGTTGCTGAAATAAACCTATTTAAAATGCTATTTAATAAGCCTAAGTTGCTGAAATAAACCTGTTTAATAAGGCTATTTAATAAGCATAAGTTGCTGAAATAAGCTTATTTAATAAGCCTAAGTTGCTGAAATAAGCCTATTTAATAAGGCTCTTTAATAAGTCTAAGTTGCTGAAATAAACCTATTTAATAAGCCTAAGTTGCTAAAATAAGCCTATTTAATTAGGCTATTTAATAAGTCTATTTAATAAGTCTATTTAATAAGTCTATTTAATAAGTCTATTTAATAAGCCTATTTAATAAGACTATTTAATAAGTCTATTTAATAAGCCTATTTAATAAGTCTAATAAGTCTATTTAATAAGCCTATTTAATAAGCCTATTTATTGAGCCTATTTAATAAGCATATTTATTGAGCCTATTTAATAAGCCTATTTATTGAGCCTATTTAATAAGCCGATTTAATAAGTCTATTTAATAAGCCTATTTAATAAGCCGATTTATTGAGCCTATTTAATAAGTCTATTTAATAAGCCTATTTAATAAGCCTATTTATTGAGCCTATTTAATAAGTCTATTTAATAAGCCTATTTAATAAGCCTATTTAATAAGTATTTAATGAGCCTATTTAATAAGTCTATTCAATACGCCTATTTAATAGGCCTTTTTTAATAAATCTAAGTTGCTGAAATAAGCCTATTTAATAAGCCTATTTAATAGGCCTATTTAATACGTCTAAGTTGCTGAAATAAGCCTATTTAATAAGCCTAAGTTTCTGAATGAGCCTATTTAATAAGCCTAAGTTGCTGAAATAAGCCTATTTAATGAGCCTAAGTTGCTGAATAAGGCTATTTAATAAGCCTAAGTTGCTGAAATAAGGCTATTTAATAAGTTTAAGTTGCTGAAATAAGCCTGTTTAATAAGCCTAAGTTGCTGAAATAAGCCTATTTAGTAAGGCTATTTAATGAGCCTAAGTTGCTGAATAAGCCTATTTAATAAGTCTAAGTTGCTGAAATAAGGCTATTTAATAAGCCTAAGTTGCTGAAATAAGGCTATTTAGTAAGGCTATTTAATGAGCCTAAGTTGCTGAAATAAGCCTATTTAATAAGCCTAAGTTTCTGAACTAAGCCTATTTAATAAGCCTATTTAATAAGTCTAAGTTGCTGAAATAAACCTATTTAAAATGCTATTTAATAAGCCTAAGTTGCTGAAATAAACCTGTTTAATAAGGCTATTTAATAAGCATAAGTTGCTGAAATAAGCTTATTTAATAAGCCTAAGTTGCTGAAATAAGCCCATTTAATAAGGCTATTTAATAAGTCTAAGTTGCTGAAATAAACCTATTTAATAAGCCTAAGTTGCTAAAATAAGCCTATTTAATTAGGCTATTTAATAAGTCTATTTAATAAGCCTATTTAATAAGCGTATTTAATAAGCCTATTTAATAAGCCTATTTATTGAGCCTATTTAATAAGCCGATTTAATAAGTCTATTTAATAAGCCTATTTAATAAGCCGATTTATTGAGCCTATTTAATAAATCTATTTAATAAGCCTATTTAATAAGCCTATTTATTTAGCCTATTTAATAAGTCTATTTAATAAGCCTATTTAATAAGTATTTAATGAGCCTATTTAATAAGCCTATTTATTGAGCCTATTTAATAAGCCTATTTATTGAGCCTATTTAATGAGCCTATTTATTGAGCCTATTTAATAAGCCTATTTATTGAGCCTATTTAATAAGCCTATTTATTGAGCCTATTTAATAAGCCTATTTAATAAACCTATTTATTGAGCCTATTTAATAAGTCTATTTAATAAGCCTATTTAATAAGCCTATTTAATAAGTCTATTTAATAAGCCTATTTAATAAGTATTTAATGAGCCTATTTAATAAGCCTATTTATTGAGCCTATTTAATAAGCCTATTTATTGAGCCTATTTAATGAGCCTATTTATTGAGCCTATTTAATAAGCCTATTTAATAAGCCTATTTTATAAGCCTATTTATTGAGCCTATTTAATAAGCCTATTTAATAAGCCTATTTATTGAGCCTATTTAATAAGTCTATTTAATAAGCCTATTTAATAAGCCTATTTAATAAGTATTTAATGAGCCTATTTAATAAGTCTATTTAATAAGCCTATTTAATAGGCCTATTTAATAAGTCTAAGTTGCTGAAATAAGCCTATTTAATAAGCCTATTTAATAGGCCTATTTAATAAGTCTAAGTTTCTGAAATAAGCCTATTTAATAAGCCTAAGTTACTGAATAAGCCTATTTAATAAGCCTAAGTTGCTGAATAAACCTATTTAATAAGTCTAAGTTGCTGAAATAAGCCTATTTAATAAGGCTATTTAATAAGCCTAAGTTGCTGAAATAAGCCTATTTAATAAGCCTAAGTTTCTGAACTAAGCCTATTTAAAAAGGTATATTTAATAAGTCTAAGTTGCTGAAATAAACCTATTTAAAAATGCTATTTAATAAGCCTAAGTTGCTGAAATAAACCTGTTTAATAAGGCTATTTAATAAGCATAAGTTGCTGAAATAAGCTTATTTAATAAGCCTAAGTTGCTGAAATAAGCCTATTTAATAAGGCTCTTTAATAAGTCTAAGTTGCTGAAATAAACCTATTTAATAAGCTTAAGTTGCTAAAATAAGCATATTTCATGAGGCTATTTAATAAGTCTATTTAATAAGTCTATTTAATAAGTCTATTTAATAAGTCTATTTAATAAGCCTATTTAATAAGACTATTTAATAAGTCTATTTAATAAGCCTATTTAATAAGTCTAATAAGTCTATTTAATAAGCCTATTTAATAAGCCTATTTATTGAGCCTATTTAATGAGCCTATTTATTGAGCCTATTTAATAAGCATATTTATTGAGCCTATTTAATAAGCCTATTTATTGAGCCTATTTAATAAGCCGATTTAATAAGTCTATTTAATAAACCTATTTAATAAGCCGATTTATTGAGCCTATTTAATAAGTCTATTTAATAAGCCTATTTAATAAGCCTATTTATTGAGCCTATTTAATAAGTCTATTTAATAAGCCTATTTAATAAGCCTATTTAATAAGTATTTAATGTGCCTATTTAATAAGTCTATTCAATACGCCTATTTAATAGGCCTTTTTTAATAAATCTAAGTTGCTGAAATAAGCCTATTTAATAAGCCTATTTAATAGGCCTATTTAATAAGCCTAAGTTGCTGAAATAAGCCTATTTAATGAGCCTAAGTTGCTGAATAAGGCTATTTAATAAGCCTAAGTTGCTGAAATAAGGCTATTTAATAAGTTTAAGTTGCTGAAATAAGCCTGTTTAATAAGCCTAAGTTGCTGAAATAAGCCTATTTAATAAGGCTATTTAATGAGCCTAAGTTGCTGAAATAAGCCTATTTAATAAGCCTAACTTTCTGAACTAAGCCTATTTAATAAGCCTATTTAATAAGTCTAAGTTGCTGAAATAAACCTATTTAAAATGCTATTTAATAAGCCGAAGTTGCTGAAATAAACCTGTTTAATAAGGCTATTTAATAAGCATAATTTGCTGAAATAAGCTTATTTAATAAGCCTAAGTTGCTGAAATAAGCCTATTTAATAAGGCTATTTAATAAGTCTAAGTTGCTGAAATAAACCTATTAAATAAGCCTAAGTTGCTAAAATAAGCCTATTTAATTAGGCTATTTAATAAGTCTATTTAATAAGCCTATTTAATAAGCCTATTTAATAAGCCTATTTAATAAGCCTATTTAATACGCCTATTTAATAAACATATTTAATAAGTATTTAATGAGCCTATTTAATAAGTCTATTTAATAAGCCTTTTTAATAAGCTTATTTAATAAGTCTATTTAATAAGCATATTTAATAAGTCTATTTAATAAGTCTATTTAATAAGCCTATTTAATAAGTATTTAATGAGCCTATTTAATAAGCCTATTTATTGAGCCTATTTAATAAGCCTATTTATTGAGCCTATTTAATAAGCCTATTTATTGAGCCTATTTAATAAGCCTATTTATTGAGCCTATTTAATAAGCCTATTTAATAAGTCTATTTAATAAGCCTATTTAATAAGCCTATTTAATAAGCCTATTTATTGAGCCTATTTAATAAGGCTATTTGATAAGCCTATTTATTGAGCCTATTTAATACGTCTATTTAATAAGCCTATTTAATAAGCCTATTTAATAAGTATTTAATGAGCCTATTTAATAAGTCTATTTAATAAGCCTATTTAATAGGCCTATTTAATAAGTCTAAGTTGCTGAAATAAGCCTATTTAATAAGCCTATTTAATAGGCCTATTTAATAAGTCTAAGTTGCTGAAATAAGCCTATTTAATAAGCCTAAGTTGCTGAATAAGGCTATTTAATAAGCCTAAGTTGCTGAAATAAGCCTATTTAATAAGGCTATTTAATGAGCCTAAGTTGCTGAAATAAGACTATTTAATAAGCCTATGTTTCAGAACTAAGCCTATTTAAAAAGGTATATTTAATAAGTCTAAGTTGCTGAAATAAACCTATTTAAAAATGCTATTTAATAAGCCTAAGTTGCTGAAATAAACCTGTTTAATAAGGCTATTTAATAAGCATAAGTTGCTGAAATAAGCATATTTAATAAGCCTAAGTTGCTGAAATAAGCCTATTTAATAAGGCTCTTTAATAAGTCTAAGTTGCTGAAATAAACCTATTTAATAAGCCTAAGTTGCTAAAATAAGCCTATTTCATGAGGCTATTTAATAAGTCTATTTAATAAGTCTATTTAATAAGTTTATTTAATAAGTCTATTTAATAAGCCTATTTACTAAGCCTATTTAATAAGCCTAATTAATACACCTATTTAATAAACATATTTAATAAGTATTTAATGAGCCTATTTAATAAGTCTATTTAATAAGCCTTTTTAATAAGACTATTTAATAAGTCTATTTAATAAGTCTATTTAATAAGTCTATTTAAAAAGCCTATTTAATAAGCCTATTTAATAAGTATTTAATGAGCCTATTTAATAAGCCTATTTATTGAGCCTATTTAATAAGCCTATTTATTGAGCCTATTTAATAAGCATATTTATTGAGCCTATTTAATAAGCCTATTTATTGAGCCTATTTAATAAGCCGATTTAATAAGTCTATTTAATAAGCCTATTTAATAAGCCTATTTAATAAGCCTATTTATTGAGCCTATTTAATAAGTCTATTTAATAAGCCTATTTAATAAGCCTATTTATTGAGCCTATTTAATAAGTCTATTTAATAAGCCTATTTAATAAGCCTATTTAATAAGTATTTAATGAGCCTATTTAATAAGTCTATTCAATACGCCTATTTAATAGGCCTTTTTTAATAAATCTAAGTTGCTGAAATAAGCCTATTTAATAAGCCTATTTAATAGGCCTATTTAATAAGTCTAAGTTGCTGAAATAAGCCTATTTAATAAGCCTAAGTTTCTGAATGAGCCTATTTAATAAGCCTAAGTTGCTGAAATAAGCCTATTTAATGAGCCTAAGTTGCTGAATAAGGCTATTTAATAAGCCTAAGTTGCTGAAATAAGGCTATTTAATAAGTTTAAGTTGCTGAAATAAGCCTGTTTAATAAGCCTAAGTTGCTGAAATAAGCCTATTTAGTAAGGCTATTTAATGAGCCTAAGTTGCTGAATAAGCCTATTTAATAAGTCTAAGTTGCTGAAATAAGCCTATTTCATAAGCCTAAGTTTCTGAACTAAGCCTATTTAATAAGCCTATTTAATAAGTCTAAGTTGCTGAAATAAACCTATTTAAAATGCTATTTAATAAGCCTAAGTTGCTGAAATAAACCTGTTTAATAAGGCTATTTAATAAGCATAAGTTGCTGAAATAAGCTTATTTAATAAGCCTAAGTTGCTGAAATAAGCCTATTTAATAAGGCTCTTTAATAAGTCTAAGTTGCTGAAATAAAGCTATTTAATAAGCCTAAGTTGCTAAAATAAGCCTATTTAATTAGGCTATTTAATAAGTCTATTTAATAAGTCTATTTAATAAGTCTATTTAATAAGTCTATTTAATAAGCCTATTTAATAAGACTATTTAATAAGTCTATTTAATAAGCCTATTTAATAAGTCTAATAAGTCTATTTAATAAGCCTATTTAATAAGCCTATTTATTGAGCCTATTTAATAAGCATATTTATTGAGCCTATTTAATAAGCCTATTTATTGAGCCTATTTAATAAGCCGATTTAATAAGTCTATTTAATAAGCCTATTTAATAAGCCGATTTATTGAGCCTATTTAATAAGTCTATTTAATAAGCCTATTTAATAAGCCTATTTATTGAGCCTATTTAATAAGTCTATTTAATAAGCCTATTTAATAAGCCTATTTAATAAGTATTTAATGAGCCTATTTAATAAGTCTATTCAATACGCCTATTTAATAGGCCTTTTTTAATAAATCTAAGTTGCTGAAATAAGCCTATTTAATAAGCCTATTTAATAGGCCTATTTAATAAGTCTAAGTTGCTGAAATAAGCCTATTTAATAAGCCTAAGTTTCTGAATGAGCCTATTTAATAAGCCTAAGTTGCTGAAATAAGCCTATTTAATGAGCCTAAGTTGCTGAATAAGGCTATTTAATAAGCCTAAGTTGCTGAAATAAGGCTATTTAATAAGTTTAAGTTGCTGAAATAAGCCTGTTTAATAAGCCTAAGTTGCTGAAATAAGCCTATTTAGTAAGGCTATTTAATGAGCCTAAGTTGCTGAATAAGCCTATTTAATAAGTTTAAGTTGCTGAAATAAGGCTATTTAATAAGCCTAAGTTGCTGAAATAAGGCTATTTAGTAAGGCTATTTAATGAGCCTAAGTTGCTGAAATAAGCCTATTTAATAAGCCTAAGTTTCTGAACTAAGCCTATTTAATAAGCCTATTTAATAAGTCTAAGTTGCTGAAATAAACCTATTTAAAATGCTATTTAATAAGCCTAAGTTGCTGAAATAAACCTGTTTAATAAGGCTATTTAATAAGCATAAGTTGCTGAAATAAGCTTATTTAATAAGCCTAAGTTGCTGAAATAAGCCCATTTAATAAGGCTATTTAATAAGTCTAAGTTGCTGAAATAAACCTATTTAATAAGCCTAAGTTGCTAAAATAAGCCTATTTAATTAGGCTATTTAATAAGTCTATTTAATAAGCCTATTTAATAAGCGTATTTAATAAGCCTATTTAATAAGCCTATTTATTGAGCCTATTTAATAAGCCGATTTAATAAGTCTATTTAATAAGCCTATTTAATAAGCCGATTTATTGAGCCTATTTAATAAGTCTATTTAATAAGCCTATTTAATAAGCCTATTTATTTAGCCTATTTAATAAGTCTATTTAATAAGCCTATTTAATAAGTATTTAATGAGCCTATTTAATAAGCCTATTTATTGAGCCTATTTAATAAGCCTATTTATTGAGCCTATTTAATGAGCCTATTTATTGAGCCTATTTAATAAGCCTATTTATTGAGCCTATTTAATAAGCCTATTTATTGAGCCTATTTAATAAGCCTATTTAATAAGCCTATTTATTGAGCCTATTTAATAAGTCTATTTAATAAGCCTATTTAATAAGCCTATTTAATAAGTCTATTTAATAAGCCTATTTAATAAGTATTTAATGAGCCTATTTAATAAGCCTATTTATTGAGCCTATTTAATAAGCCTATTTATTGAGCCTATTTAATGAGCCTATTTATTGAGCCTATTTAATAAGCCTATTTAATAAGCCTGTTTTATAACCCTATTTATTGAGCCTATTTAATAAGCCTATTTAATAAGCCTATTTATTGAGCCTATTTAATAAGTCTATTTAATAAGCCTATTTAATAAGCCTATTTAATAAGTATTTAATGAGCCTATTTAATAAGTCTATTTAATAAGCCTATTTAATAGGCCTATTTAATAAGTCTAAGTTGCTGAAATAAGCCTATTTAATAAGCCTATTTAATAGGCCTATTTAATAAGTCTAAGTTTCTGAAATAAGCCTATTTAATAAGCCTAAGTTGCTGAATAAGCCTATTTAATAAGCCTAAGTTGCTGAATAAACCTATTTAATAAGTCTAAGTTGCTGAAATAAGCCTATTTAATAAGGCTATTTAATAAGCCTAAGTTGCTGAAATAAGCCTATTTAATAAGCCTAAGTTTCTGAACTAAGCCTATTTAAAAAGGTATATTTAATAAGTCTAAGTTGCTGAAATAAACCTATTTAAAAATGCTATTTAATAAGCCTAAGTTGCTGAAATAAACCTGTTTAATAAGGCTATTTAATAAGCATAAGTTGCTGAAATAAGCTTATTTAATAAGCCTAAGTTGCTGAAATAAGCCTATTTAATAAGGCTCTTTAATAAGTCTAAGTTGCTGAAATAAACCTATTTAATAAGCTTAAGTTGCTAAAATAAGCATATTTCATGAGGCTATTTAATAAGTCTATTTAATAAGTCTATTTAATAAGTCTATTTAATAAGTCTATTTAATAAGCCTATTTAATAAGACTATTTAATAAGTCTATTTAATAAGCCTATTTAATAAGTCTAATAAGTCTATTTAATAAGCCTATTTAATAAGCCTATTTATTGAGCCTATTTAATAAGCCTATTTATTGAGCCTATTTAATAAGCATATTTATTGAGCCTATTTAATAAGCCTATTTATTGAGCCTATTTAATAAGCCGATTTAATAAGTCTATTTAATAAACCTATTTAATAAACCGATTTATTGAGCCTATTTAATAAGTCTATTTAATAAGCCTATTTAATAAGCCTATTTATTGAGCCTATTTAATAAGTCTATTTAATAAGGCTATTTAATAAGCCTATTTAATAAGTATTTAATGAGCCTATTTAATAAGTCTATTCAATACGCCTATTTAATAGGCCTTTTTTAATAAATCTAAGTTGCTGAAATAAGCCTATTTAATAAGCCTAAGTTTCTGAATGAGCCTATTTAATAAGCCTAAGTTGCTGAAATAAGCCTATTTAATGAGCCTAAGTTGCTGAATAAGGCTATTTAATAAGACTAAGTTGCTGAAATAAGGCTATTTAATAAGTTTAAGTTGCTGAAATAAGCCTGTTTAATAAGCCTAAGTTGCTGAAATAAGCCTATTTAATAAGGCTATTTAATGAGCCTAAGTTGCTGAAATAAGCCTATTTAATAAGCCTAACTTTCTGAACTAAGCCTATTTAATAAGCCTATTTAATAAGTCTAAGTTGCTGAAATAAACCTATTTAAAATGCTATTTAATAAGCCTAAGTTGCTGAAATAAACCTGTTTAATAAGGCTATTTAATAAGCATAATTTGCTGAAATAAGCTTATTTAATAAGCCTAAGTTGCTGAAATAAGCCTATTTAATAAGGCTATTTAATAAGTCTAAGTTGCTGAAATAAACCTATAAAATAAGCCTAAGTTGCTAAAATAAGCCTATTTAATTAGGCTATTTAATAAGTCTATTTAATAAGCCTATTTAATAAGCCTATTTAATAAGCCTATTTAATAAGCCTATTTAATACGCCTATTTAATAAACATATTTAATAAGTATTTAATGAGCCTATTTAATAAGTCTATTTAATAAGCCTTTTTAATAAGCTTATTTAATAAGTCTATTTAATAAGCCTATTTAATAAGTCTATTTAATAAGTCTATTCAATAAGCCTATTTAATAAGTATTTAATGAGCCTATTTAATAAGCCTATTTATTGAGCCTATTTAATAAGCCTATTTATTGAGCCTATTTAATAAGCCTATTTATTGAGCCTATTTAATAAGCCTATTTATTGAGCCTATTTAATAAGCCTATTTAATAAGTCTATTTAATAAGCCTATTTAATAAGCCTATTTAATAAGCCTATTTATTGAGCCTATTTAATAAGCCTATTTGATAAGCCTATTTATTGAGCCTATTTAATACGTCTATTTAATAAGCCTATTTAATAAGCCTATTTAATAAGTATTTAATGAGCCTATTTAATAAGTCTATTTAATAAGCCTATTTAATAGGCCTATTTAATAAGTCTAAGTTGCTGAAATAAGCCTATTTAATAAGCCTAAGTTGCTGAATAAGGCTATTTAATAAGCCTAAGTTGCTGAAATAAGCCTATTTAATAAGGCTATTTAATAAGCCTAAGTTGCTGAAATAAGCCTATTTAATAAGGCTCTTTAATAAGTCTAAGTTGCTGAAATAAACCTATTTAATAAGCCTAAGTTGCTAAAATAAGCCTATTTCATGAGGCTATTTAATAAGTCTATTTAATAAGTCTATTTAATAAGTTTATTTAATAAGTCTATTTAATAAGCCTATTTACTAAGCCTATTTAATAAGCCTAATTAATACACCTATTTAATAAACATATTTAATAAGTATTTAATGAGCCTATTTAATAAGTCTATTTAATAAGCCTTTTTAATAAGACTATTTAATAAGTCTATTTAATAAGTCTATTTAATAAGTCTATTTAAAAAGCCTATTTAATAAGCCTATTTAATAAGTATTTAATGAGCCTATTTAATAAGCCTA
This sequence comes from Petromyzon marinus, assembly GCF_048934315.1. Classification (NCBI taxonomy): domain Eukaryota; kingdom Metazoa; phylum Chordata; class Hyperoartia; order Petromyzontiformes; family Petromyzontidae; genus Petromyzon; species Petromyzon marinus. The sequence continues at coordinate 2,585,551 of NW_027422884.1, read as the reverse complement.
TTTATTGAGCCTATTTAATAAGCCTATTTATTGAGCCTATTTAATAAGCATATTTATTGAGCCTATTTAATAAGCCTATTTATTGAGCCTATTTAATAAGCCGATTTAATAAGTCTATTTAATAAGCCTATTTAATAAGCCTATTTAATAAGCCTATTTATTGAGCCTATTTAATAAGCCTATTTAATAAGCCGATTTATTGAGCCTATTTAATAAGTCTATTTAATAAGCCTATTTAATAAGCCTATTTAATAAGTATTTAATGAGCTTATTTAATAAGTCTATTTAATAAGCCTATTTAATAGGCCTATTTAATAAGTCTATGTTGCTGAAATAAGCCTATTTAATAAGCGTATTTAATAGGCCTATTTAATAAGTCTAAGTTGCTGAAATAAGCCTATTTAATAAGTCTAAGTTGCTGAAATAAACCTATTAAATAAGCCTAAGTTGCTAAAATAAGCCTATTTAATTAGGCTATTTAATAAGTCTATTTAATAAGCCTATTTAATAAGCCTATTTAATAAGCCTATTTAATAAGCCTATTTAATACGCCTATTTAATAAACATATTTAATAAGTATTTAATGAGCCTATTTAATAAGTCTATTTAATAAGCCTTTTTAATAAGCCTATTTAATAAGTCTATTTAATAAGCCTATTTAATAAGTCTATTTAATAAGTCTATTTAATAAGCCTATTTAATAAGTATTTAATGAGCCTATTTAATAAGCCTATTTATTGAGCCTATTTAATAAGCCTATTTATTGAGCCTATTTAATAAGCCTATTTATTGAGCCTATTTAATAAGCCTATTTATTGAGCCTATTTAATAAGCCTATTTAATAAGTCTATTTAATAAGCCTATTTAATAAGTCTATTTAATAAGCCTATTTATTGAGCCTATTTAATAAGCCTATTTATTGAGTCTATTTAATAAGCCTATTTAATAAGTCTATTTAATAAGACTATTTAATAAGCCTATTTAATAAGACTATTTATTGAGCATATTTAATAAGCCTATTTAATAAGCCTATTTAATAAGCCTAATTAATACACCTATTTAATAAACATATTTAATAAGTATTTAATGAGCCTATTTAATAAGTCTATTTAATAAGCCTTTTTAATAAGACTATTTAATAAGTCTATTTAATAAGACTATTTAATAAGTCTATTTAATAAGTCTATTTAATAAGCCTATTTAATAAGTATTTAATGAGCCTATTTAATAAGCCTATTTATTGAGCCTATTTAATAAGCCTATTTATTGAGCCTATTTAATAAGCATATTTATTGAGCCTATTTAATAAGCCTATTTATTGAGCCTATTTAATAAGCCGATTTAATAAGTCTATTTAATAAGCCTATTTAATAAGCCTATTTAATAAGCCTATTTATTGAGCCTATTTAATAAGCCTATTTAATAAGCCGATTTATTGAGCTTATTTAATAAGTCTATTTAATATGCCTATTTAATAAGCCTATTTAATAAGTATTTAATGAGCCTATTTAATAAGTCTATTTAATAAGCCTATTTAATAGGCCTATTTAATAAGTCTAAGTTGCTGAAATAAGCCTATTTAATAAGCCTATTTAATAGGCCTATTTAATAAGTCTAAGTTGCTGAAATAAGCCTATTTAATAAGCCTAAGTTGCTGAATAAGCCAATTTAATAAGCCTAAGTTGCTGAATAAATCTATTTAATAAGTCTAAGTTGATGAAATAAGCCTATTTAATAAGGCTATTTAATAAGCCTAAGTTGCTGAAATAAGCCTATTTCATAAGGCTATTTAATGAGCCTAAGTTGCTGAAATAAGACTATTTAATAAGCCTAAGTTTCTGAACTAAGCCTATTTAAAAAGGTATATTTAATAAGTCAAAGTTGCTGAAATAAACCTATTTAAAAATGCTATTTAATAAGCCTAAGTTGCTGAAATAAACCTGTTTAATAAGGCTATTTAATAAGCATAAGTTGCTGAAATAAACCTATTTAATAAGCCTAAGTTGCTAAAATAAGCCTATTTCATGAGGCTATTTAATAAGTCTATTTAATAAGTCTATTTAATAAGTCTATTTAATAAGTCTATTTAATAAGCCTATTTAATAAGCCTATTTAATAAGCCTAATTAATACACCTATTTAATAAACATATTTAATGAGTATTTAATGAGCCTATTTAATAAGTCTATTTAATAAGCCTTTTTAATAAGACTATTTAATAAGTATATTTAATAAGCCTATTTAATAAGTCTATTTAATAAGTCTATTTAATAAGCCTATTTAATAAGTATTTAATGAGCCTATTTAATAAGCCTATTTATTGAGCCTATTTAATAAGCCTATTTATTGAGCCTATTTAATAAGCATATTTATTGAGCCTATTTAATAAGCCTATTTATTGAGCCTATTTAATCAGCCGATTTAATAAGTCTATTTAATAAGCCTATTTAATAAACCTATTTAATAAGCCTATTTATTGAGCCTATTTAATAAGCCTATTTAATAAGCCGATTTATTCAGCCTATTTAATAAGTCTATTTAATAAGCCTATTTAATAAGCCTATTTATTGAGCCTATTTAATAAGTCTATTTAATAAGCCTATTTAATAAGCCTATTTAATAAGTATTTAATGAGCCTATTTAATAAGTCTATTTAATAAGCCTATTTAATAGGCCTTTTTTAATAAATCTAAGTTGCTGAAATAAGCCTATTTAATAAGCCTATTTAATAGGCCTATTTAATAAGTCTAAGTTACTGAAATAAGCTTATTTAATAAGCCTAACTTTCTGAATGAGCCTATTTAATAAGCCTAAGTTGCTGAAATAAGCCTATTAAATAAGCCTAAGTTGCTGAATAAGCCTATTTAATAAGCCTAAGTTGCTGAATAAACCTATTTAATAAGTCTAAGTTGCTGGAATAAGCATATTTAATAAGGCTATTTAATAAGCCTAAGTTGCTGAATAAGCCTATTTTATAAGCCAATTTAATAAGCATAATTAATACACCTATTTAATAAACATATTCAATAAGTATTTAATGAGCCTATTTAATAAGTCTATTTAATAAGCCTTTTTAATAAGACTATTTAATAAGTCTATTTAATAAGACTATTTTTATAAGTCTATTTAATAAGCCTATTTAATAAGTATTTAATGAGCCTATTTAATAAGCCTATTTATTGAGCCTATTTAATAAGCCTATTTATTGAGCCTATTTAATAAGCATATTTATTGAGCCAATTTAATAAGCCTATTGATTGAGCCTATTTAATAAGCCAATTTAATAAGTCTATTTAATAAGCCTATTTAATAAGCCTATTTAATAAGCCTATTTATTGAGCCTATTTAATAAGCTTATTTAATAAGCCTATATAATAAGTATTTAATGAGCCTATTTAATAAGTCTATTTAATAAGCCTATTTAATAGGCCTATTTAATAAGTCTAAGTTGCTGAAATAAGCCTATTTAATAAGCCTATTTAATAGGCCTATTTAATAAGTCTAAGTTGCTGAAATAAGCCTATTTAATAAGTTTAAGTTGCTGAAATAAACCTATTAAATAAGCCTAAGTTGCTAAAATAAGCCTATTTAATTAGGCTATTTAATAAGTCTATTTAATAAGCCTATTTAATAAGCCTATTTAATAAGCCTATTTAATAAGCCTATTTAATAAGCCTATTTAATAAATCTATTTAATAAGCCTATTTAATAAGCCTATTTAATAAGCCTATTTATTGAGCCTATTTAATAAGCCTATTTAATAAGCCTATTTATTGAGCCTATTTAATAAGTCTATTTAATAAGCCTATTTAATAAGTATTTAATGAGCCTATTTAATAAGTCTATTTAATAAGCCTATTTAATAGGCCTATTTAATAAGTCTAAGTTGCTGAAATAAGCCTATTTAATAAGCCTATTTAATAGGCCTATTTAATAAGTCTAAGTTGCAGAAATAAGCCTATTTAATAAGCCTAAGTTGCTGAATAAGGCTATTTAATAAGCCTAAGTTGCTGAATAAACCTATTTAATAAGTCTAAGTTGCTGAAATAAGCCTATTTAATAAGGCTATTTAATAAGCCTAAGTTGCTGAAATAAGCCTATTTAATAAGGCTATTTAATGAGCCTAAGTTGCTGAAATAAGACTATTTAATAAGCCTAAGTTTCTGAACTAAGCCTATTTAAAAAGGTATATTTAATAAGTTTAAGTTGCTGAAATAAACCTATTTAAAAATGCTATTTAATAAACCTAAGTTGCTGAAATAAACCTGTTTAATAAGGCTATTTAATAAGCATAAGTTGCTGAAATAAGCTTATTTAATAAGCCTAAGTTGCTGAAATAAGCCTATTTAATAAGGCTCTTTAATAAGTCTAAGTTGCTGAAATAAACCTATTTAATAAGCCTAAGTTGCTAAAATAAGCCTATTTCATGAGGCTATTTAATAAGTCTATTTAATAAGTCTATTTAATAAGTCTATTTAATAAGTCTATTTAATAAGCCTATTTATTGAGCCTATTTAATAAGCCTATTTATTGAGCCTATTTAATAAGCCTATTTAATAAGCCTATTTAATAAGTCTATTTAATAAGACTATTTAATAAGCCTATTTAATAAGACTATTTATTGTGCATATTTAATAAGCCTATTTAATAAGCCTATTTAATAAGCCTAATTAATACACCTATTTAATAAACATATTTAATAAGTATTTAATGAGCCTATTTAATAAGTCTATTTAATAAGCCTATTTATTGAGCCTATTTAATAAGTCTATTTAATAAGACTATTTAATAAGTCTATTTAATAAGTCTATTTAATAAGCCTATTTAATAAGTATTTAATGAGCCTATTTAATAAGCCTATTTATTGAGCCTATTTAATAAGCCTATTTATTGAGCCTATTTAATAAGCATATTTATTGAGCCTATTTAATAAGCCTATTTATTGAGCCTATTTAATAAGCCGATTTAATAAGTCTATTTAATAAGCCTATTTAATAAGCCTATTTAATAAGCCTATTTATTGAGCCTATTTAATAAGCCTATTTAATAAGCCGATTTATTGAGCTTATTTAATAAGTCTATTTAATATGCCTATTTAATAAGCCTATTTAATAAGTATTTAATGAGCCTATTTAATAAGTCTATTTAATAAGCCTATTTAATAGGCCTATTTAATAAGTCTAAGTTGCTGAAATAAGCCTATTTAATAAGCCTATTTAATAGGCCTATTTAATAAGTCTAAGTTGCTGAAATAAGCCTATTTAATAAGCCTAAGTTGCTGAATAAGCCTATTTAATAAGCCTAAGTTGCTGAATAAATCTATTTAATAAGTCTAAGTTGCTGAAATAAGCCTATTTAATAAGGCTATTTAATAAGCCTAAGTTGCTGAAATAAGCCTATTTCATAAGGCTATTTAATGAGCCTAAGTTGCTGAAATAAGACTATTTAATAAGCCTAAGTTTCTGAACTAAGCCTATTTAAAAAGGTATATTTAATAAGTCAAAGTTGCTGAAATAAACCTATTTAAAAATGCTATTTAATAAGCCTAAGTTGCTGAAATAAACCTGTTTAATAAGGCTATTTAATAAGCATAAGTTGCTGAAATAAACCTATTTAATAAGCCTAAGTTGCTAAAATAAGCCTATTTCATGAGGCTATTTAATAAGTCTATTTAATAAGTCTATTTAATAAGTCTATTTAATAAGTCTATTTAATAAGCCTATTTAATAAGCCTATTTAATAAGCCTAATTAATACACCTATTTAATAAACATATTTAATGAGTATTTAATGAGCCTATTTAATAAGTCTATTTAATAAGCCTTTTTAATAAGACTATTTAATAAGTATATTTAATAAGCCTATTTAATAAGTCTATTTAATAAGTCTATTTAATAAGCCTATTTAATAAGTATTTAATGAGCCTATTTAATAAGCCTATTTATTGAGCCTATTTAATAAGCCTATTTATTGAGCCTATTTAATAAGCATATTTATTGAGCCTATTTAATAAGCCTATTTATTGAGCCTATTTAATCAGCCGATTTAATAAGTCTATTTAATAAGCCTATTTAATAAACCTATTTAATAAGCCTATTTATTGAGCCTATTTAATAAGCCTATTTAATAAGCCGATTTATTGAGCCTATTTAATAAGTCTATTTAATAAGCCTATTTAATAAGCCTATTTATTGAGCCTATTTAATAAGTCTATTTAATAAGCCTATTTAATAAGCCTATTTAATAAGTATTTAATGAGCCTATTTAATACGTCTATTTAATAAGCCTATTTAATAGGCCTTTTTTAATAAATCTAAGTTGCTGAAATAAGCCTATTTAATAAGCCTATTTAATAGGCCTATTTAATAAGTCTAAGTTACTGAAATAAGCTTATTTAATAAGCCTAACTTTCTGAATGAGCCTATTTAATAAGCCTAAGTTGCTGAAATAAGCCTATTAAATAAGCCTAAGTTGCTGAATAAGCCTATTTAATAAGCCTAAGTTGCTGAATAAACCTATTTAATAAGTCTAAGTTGCTGGAATAAGCATATTTAATAAGGCTATTTAATAAGCCTAAGTTGCTGAATAAGCCTATTTTATAAGCCAATTTAATAAGCATAATTAATACACCTATTTAATAAACATATTCAATAAGTATTTAATGAGCCTATTTAATAAGTCTATTTAATAAGCCTTTTTAATAAGACTATTTAATAAGTCTATTTAATAAGTCTATTTAATAAGCCTATTTAATAAGTATTTAATGAGCCTATTTAATAAGCCTATTTATTGAGCCTATTTAATAAGCCTATTTATTGAGCCTATTTAATAAGCATATTTATTGAGCCAATTTAATAAGCCTATTTATTGAGCCTATTTAATAAGCCAATTTAATAAGTCTATTTAATAAGCCTATTTAATAAGCCTATTTAATAAGCCTATTTATTGAGCCTATTTAATAAGCTTATTTAATAAGCCTATATAATAAGTATTTAATGAGCCTATTTAATAAGTCTATTTAATAAGCCTATTTAATAGGCCTATTTAATAAGTCTAAGTTGCTGAAATAAGCCTATTTAATAAGCCTATTTAATAGGCCTATTTAATAAGTCTAAGTTGCTGAAATAAGCCTATTTAATAAGTCTAAGTTGCTGAAATAAACCTATTAAATAAGCCTAAGTTGCTAAAATAAGCCTATTTAATTAGGCTATTTAATAAGTCTATTTAATAAGCCTATTTAATAAGCCTATTTAATAAGCCTATTTAATAAGCCTATTTAATAAGCCTATTTAATAAATCTATTTAATAAGCCTATTTAATAAGCCTATTTAATAAGCCTATTTATTGAGCCTATTTAATAAGCCTATTTAATAAGCCTATTTATTGAGCCTATTTAATAAGTCTATTTAATAAGCCTATTTAATAAGTATTTAATGAGCCTATTTAATAAGTCTATTTAATAAGCCTATTTAATAGGCCTATTTAATAAGTCTATGTTGCTGAAATAAGCCTATTTAATAAGCCTATTTAATAGGCCTATTTAATAAGTCTAAGTTGCAGAAATAAGCCTATTTAATAAGCCTAAGTTGCTGAATAAGGCTATTTAATAAGCCTAAGTTGCTGAATAAACCTATTTAATAAGTCTAAGTTGCTGAAATAAGCCTATTTAATAAGGCTATTTAATAAGCCTAAGTTGCTGAAATAAGCCTATTTAATAAGGCTATTTAATGAGCCTAAGTTGCTGAAATAAGACTATTTAATAAGCCTAAGTTTCTGAACTAAGCCTATTTAAAAAGGTATATTTAATAAGTTTAAGTTGCTGAAATAAACCTATTTAAAAATGCTATTTAATAAACCTAAGTTGCTGAAATAAACCTGTTTAATAAGGCTATTTAATAAGCATAAGTTGCTGAAATAAGCTTATTTAATAAGCCTAAGTTGCTGAAATAAGCCTATTTAATAAGGCTCTTTAATAAGTCTAAGTTGCTGAAATAAACCTATTTAATAAGCCTAAGTTGCTAAAATAAGCCTATTTCATGAGGCTATTTAATAAGTCTATTTAATAAGTCTATTTAATAAGTCTATTTAATAAGTCTATTTAATGAGCCTATTTAATAAGCCTATTTAATAAGCCTAATTTATACACCTATTTAATAAACATATTTAATAAGTATTTAATGTGCCTATTTAATAAGTCTATTTAATAAGCCTTTTTAATAAGACTATTTAATAAGTCTATTTAATAAGACTATTTAATAAGTCTATTTAATAAGTCTATTTAATGAGCCTATTTAATAAGTATTTAATGAGCCTATTTAATAAGCCTATTTATTGAGCCTATTTAATAAGCCTATTTATTGAGCCTATTTAATAAGCATATTTATTGAGCCTATTTAATAAGCCTATTTATTGAGCCTATTTAATAAGCCGATTTAATAAGTCTATTTAATAAGCCTATTTAATAAGCCTATTTAATAAGCCTATTTATTGAGCCTATTTAATAGGCCTATTTAATAAGCCGATTTATTGAGCCTATTTAATAAGTCTATTTAATAAGCCTATTTAATAAGCCTATTTAATAAGTATTTAATGAGCCTATTTAATAAGTCTATTTAATAAGCCTATTTAATAGGCCTATTTAATAAGTCTAAGTTGCTGAAATAAGCCTATTTAATAAGCCTATTTAATAGGCCTATTTAATAAGTCTAAGTTGCTGAAATAAGCCTATTTAATAAGCCTAAGTTGCTGAATAAGCCTATTTAATAAGCCTAAGTTGCTGAATAAACCTATTTAATAAGTCTAAGTTGCTGAAATAAGCCTATTTAATACGGCTATTTAATAAGCCTAAGTTGCTGAAATAAGCCTATTTCATAAGGCTATTTAATGAGCCTAAGTTGCTGAAATAAGCTTATTTAATAAGCCTAAGTTGCTGCAAAAAGCCTATTTAATAAGGCTCTTTAATAAGTCTAAGTTGCTGAAATAAACCTATTTAATAAGCCTAAGTTGCTAAAATAAGCCTATTTCATGAGGCTATTTAATAAGTCTATTTAATAAGTCTATTTAATAAGTCTATTTAATAAGCCTATTTAATAAGCCTAATTAATACACCTATTTAATAAACATATTTAATGAGTATTTAATGAGCCTATTTAATAAGTCTATTTAATAAGCCTTTTTAATAAGACTATTCAATAAGTATATTTAATAAGCCTATTTAATAAGTCTATTTAATAAGTCTATTTAATAAGCCTATTTAATAAGTATTTAATGAGCCTATTTAATAAGCCTATTTATTGAGCCTATTTAATAAGCCTATTTATTGAGCCTATTTAATAAGCCTATTTAATAAGCCGATTTATTGAGCCTATTTAATAAGTCTATTTAATAAGCCTATTTAATAAGCCTATTTATTGAGCCTATTTAATAAGTCTATTTAATAAGCCTATTTAATAAGCCTATTTAATAAGTATTTAATGAGCCTATTTAATAAGTCTATTTAATAAGCCTATTTAATAGGCCTTTTTAAATAAATCTAAGTTGCTGAAATAAGCCTATTTAATAAGCCTATTTAATAGGCCTATTTAATAAGTCTAAGTTGCTGAAATAAGCTTATTTAATAAGCCTAAGTTGCTGAAATAAGCCTATTAAATACGCCTAAGTTGCTGAATAAGCCTATTTAATAAGCCTAAGTTGCTGAATAAGCCTATTTAATAAGCCTAAGTTGCTGAATAAACCTATTTAATAAGTCTAAGTTGCTGAAATAAGCATATTTAATAAGGCTATTTAATAAGCCTAAGTTGCTGAATAAGCCTATTTAATAAGGCTATTTAATGAGCCTAAGTTGCTGAAATAAGATTATTTAATAAGCCTAAGTTTCTGAACTAAGCCTATTTTAAAAGGTATATTTAATAAGTCTAAGTTGCTGAAATAAACCTATTTAAAAATGCTATTTAATAAGCCTAAGTTGCTAAAATAAGCCTATTTAATGAGGCTATTTAATACGTCTATTTAATAAGCCTATTTAAGAAGACTATTTAATAAGCCTATTTAATAAGCCTATTTAATGAGTCTATTTAATAAGTCTATTTAATAAGTATTTAATGAGCCTATTTAATAAGCCTATTTATTGAGCCTATTTAATAAGCCTATTTATTGAGCCTATTTAATAAGCCTATTTATTGAGCCTATTTAATAAGCCTATTTATTGAGCCTATTTAATAAGCCTATTTAATAAGTCTATTTAATAAGCCTATTTAATAAGCCTATTTAATAAGCCTATTTATTGTGCCTATTTAATAAGCCTATTTAATAAGCCTATTTATTGAGCCTATTTAACAAACCTATTTAATAATTATTTAATGAGCCTGTTTAATAAGTCTATTTAATAAGCCTATTTAATAGGCCTATTTAATAAGTCTAAGTTGCTGAAGTAAGCCAATTTAATAAGTCTATTTAATAGGCCTATTTAATAAGTCTAAGTTGCTGAAATAAGCCTATTTAATAAGCCTAAGTTTCTGAATGAGCCTATTTAATAAGCCTAAGTTGCCGAAATAAGCCTATTTAATAAGCCTAAGTTGCTGAATAAGCCTATTTAATAAGCCTAAGTTGCTGAAATAAGCCTATTTAGTAAGTCTAAGTTGCTGAAATAAGCCTATTTAATAAGCCTAAGTTGCTGAAATAAGCCTATTTAATAAGCCTAAGTTGCTGAAATAAGGCTATTTAATAAGTCTAAGTTGCTGAAATAAGCCTATTTAATAAGCCTAAGTTGCTGAAATAAGTATATTTAATGAGCATAAGTTGCTGAAATAAGCCTATTTAATGAGTCTAGGTTGCTGAAATAAGGCTATTTAATAAGTCTAAGTTGCTGAAATAAGCCTTTTTAATCAGCGTAAGTTGCTGAAATAAGCCTATTTAATAAGCCCAAGTTGCTGAAATAAGCCTACTTAATTAGGCTATTTAATAAGCCTAAGTTGCTGAAATAAGCCTATTTAATAAGTGTAAGTTGCTGAAATAAGGCTATTTAATAAGCCTATTTATTGAGCCTATTTAATAAGCATATTTATTGAGCCTATTTAATAAGCCTATTTATTGAGCCTATTTAATAAGCCGATTTAATAAGTCTATTTAATAAGCCTATTTAATAAGCCTATTTAATAAGCCTATTTATTGAGCCTATTTAATAAGCCTATTTAATAAGCCGATTTATTGAGCCTATTTAATAAGTCTATTTAATAAGCCTATTTAATAAGCCTATTTATTGAGCCTATTTAATAAGTCTATTTAATAAGCCTATTTAATAAGCCTATTTAATAAGTATTTAATGAACCTATTTAATAAGTCTATTTAATAAACCTATTTAATAGGCCTTTTTAAATAAATCTAAGTTGCTGAAATAAGCCTATTTAATAAGCCTATTTAATAGGCCTATTTAATAAGTCTAAGTTGCTGAAATAAGCTTATTTAATAAGCCTAAGTTGCTGAAATAAGCCTATTAAATAAGCCTAAGTTGCTGAATAAGCCTATTTAATAAGCCTAAGTTGCTGAATAAGCCTATTTAATAAGCCTAAGTTGCTGAATAAACCTATTTAATAAGTCTAAGTTGCTGAAATAAGCATATTTAATAAGGCTATTTAATAAGCCTAAGTTGCTGAATAAGCCTATTTAATAAGGCTATTTAATGAGCCTAAGTTGCTGAAATAAGACTATTTAATAAGCCTAAGTTTCTGAACTAAGCCTATTTTAAAAGGTATATTTAATAAGTCTAAGTTGCTGAAATAAACCTATTTAAAAATGCTATTTAATAAGCCTAAGTTGCTGAAATAAACCTGTTTAATAAGGCTATTTAATAAGAATAAGTTGCTGAAATAAGCTTATTTAATAAGCCTAAGTTGCTGAAATAAGCCTATTTAATAAGGCTCTTTAATAAGTCTAAGTTGCTGAAATAAACCTATTTAATAAGCCTAAGTTGCTAAAATAAGCCTATTTAATGAGGCTATTTAATACGTCTATTTAATAAGCCTATTTAATAAGCCTATTTAATAAGCCTATTTAATAAGCCTATTTAATGAGTCTATTTAATAAGTCTATTTAATAAGTATTTAATGAGCCTATTTAATAAGCCTATTTATTGAGCCTATTTAATAAGCCTATTTATTGAGCCTATTTAATAAGCCTATTTATTGAGCCTATTTAATAAGCCTATTTATTGAGCCTATTTAATAAGCCTATTTAATAAGTCTATTTAATAAGCCTATTTAATAAGCCTATTTAATAAGCCTATTTATTGTGCCTATTTAATAAGCCTATTTAATAAGCCTATTTATTGAGCCTAATTAACAAGCCTATTTAATAAGTATTTAATGAGCCTGTTTAATAAGTCTATTTAATAAGCCTATTTAATAGGCCTATTTAATAAGTCTAAGTTGCTGAAATAAGCCTATTTAATAAGCCTAAGTTTCTGAATGAGCCTATTTAATAAGCCTAAGTTGCCGAAATAAGCCTATTTAATAAGCCTAAGTTGCTGAATACGCCTATTTAATAAGCCTAAGTTGCTAAAATAAGCCTATTTAGTAAGTCTAAGTTGCTGAAATAAGCCTATTTAATAAGCCTAAGTTGCTGAAATAAGCCTATTTAATAAGCCTAAGTTGCTGAAATAAGGCTATTTAATAAGTCTAAGTTGCTGAAATAAGCCTATTTAATAAGCCTAAGTTGCTGAAATAAGTATATTTAATGAGCATAAGTTGCTGAAATAAGCCTATTTAATGAGTCTAGGTTGCTGAAATAAGGCTATTTAATAAGTCTAAGTTGCTGAAATAAGCCTTTTTAATCAGCGTAAGTTGCTGAAATAAGCCTATTTAATAAGCCCAAGTTGCTGAAATAAGCCTACTTAATTAGGCTATTTAATAAGCCTAAGTTGCTGAAATAAGCCTATTTAATAAGTGTAAGTTGCTGAAATAAGGCTATTTAATAAGCCTAAGTTGCTGAAATAAGCCTATTTAATGAGCTATTTAATAAGTCTATTTAATAAGTCTATTTAATAAGTATTTAATGAGCCTATTTAATAAGCCTATTTATTGAGCCTATTTAATAAGCCTATTTATTGAGCCTATTTAATAAGCCTATTTATTGAGCCTATTTAATAAGCCTATTTATTAAGTCTATTTAATAAGCCTATTTAATAAGCCTATTTATTGAGCCTATTTAATAAGCCTATTTAATACGCCTATTTATTGAGCCTATTTAATAAGTCTATTTAATAAGCCTATTTAATAAGCCTATTTAATAAGTATTTAATGAGCCTATTTAATAAGTCTATTTAATAAGCCTATTTAATAGGCCTATTTAATAAGTCAAAGTTGCTGAAATAAGCCGATTTAATAAGCCTAAGTTTCTGAATGAGCCTATTTAATAAGCCTAAGTTGCTGAAATAAGCCTATTTAATAAGCCTAAGTTGCTGAATAAGCCTATTTAATAAGCCTAAGTTGCTGAAATAAGCCTATTTAATAAGTCTAAGTTGCTGAAATAAGGCTATTTAATAAGCCTAAGTTGCTGAAATAAGCCTATTTAATAAGCCTAAGTTGCTGAAATAAGGCTATTTAATAAGGCTCTTTAATAAGTCTAAGTTGCTGAAATAAACCTATTTAATAAGCCTAAGTTGCTAAAATAAGCCTATTTCATGAGGCTATTTAATAAGTCTATTTAATAAGTCTATTTAATAAGTCTATTTAATAAGTCTATTTAATAAGCCTATTTAATAAGCCTATTTAATAAGCCTAATTAATACACCTATTTAATAAACATATTTAATAAGTATTTAATGAGCCTATTTAATAAGTCTATTTAATAAGCCTTTTTAATAAGACTATTTAATAAGTCTATTTAATAAGACTATTTAATAAGTCTATTTAATAAGTCTATTTAATAAGCCTATTTAATAAGTATTTAATGAGCCTATTTAATAAGCCTATTTATTGAGCCTATTTAATAAGCCTATTTATTGAGCCTATTTAATAAGCATATTTATTGAGCCTATTTAATAAGCCTATTTATTGAGCCTATTTAATAAGCCGATTTAATAAGTCTATTTAATAAGCCTATTTAATAAGCCTATTTAATAAGCCTATTTATTGAGCCTATTTAATAAGCCTATTTAATAAGCCGATTTATTGAGCCTATTTAATAAGTCTATTTAATAAGCCTATTTAATAAGCATATTTAATAAGTATTTAATGAGCCTATTTAATAAGTCTATTTAATAAGCCTATTTAATAGGCCTATTTAATAAGTCTAAGTTGCTGAAATAAGCCTATTTAATAGGCCTATTTAATAAGTCTAAGTTGCTGAAATAAGCCTATTTAATAAGCCTAAGTTGCTGAATAAGCCTATTTAATAAGCCTAAGTTGCTGAATAAACCTATTTAATAAGTCTAAGTTGCTGAAATAAGCCTATTTAATACGGCTATTTAATAAGCCTAAGTTGCTGAAATAAGCCGATTTCATAAGGCTATTTAATGAGCCTAAGTTGCTGAAATAAGACTATTTAATAAGCCTAAGTTTCTGAACTAAGCCTATTTAAAAAGGTATATTTAATAAGTCTAAGTTGCTGAAATAAACCTATTTAAAAATGCTATTTAATAAGCATAAGTTGCTGAAATAAACCTGTTTAATAAGGCTATTTAATAAGCATAAGTTGCTGAAATAAGCTTATTTAATAAGCCTAAGTTGCTGCAATAAGCCTATTTAATAAGGCTCTTTAATAAGTCTAAGTTGCTGAAATAAACCTATTTAATAAGCCTAAGTTGCTAAAATAAGCCTATTTCATGAGGCTATTTAATAAGTCTATTTAATAAGTCTATTTAATAAGTCTATTTAATGAGTCTATTTAATAAGCCTATTTAATAAGACTATTTAATAAGCATAATTAATACACCTATTTAATAAACATATTTAATGAGTATTTAATGAGCCTATTTAATAAGCCTATTTATTGAGCCTATTTAATAAGCCTATTTATTGAGCCTATTTAATAAGCATATTTATTGAGCCTATTTAATAAGCCTATTTATTGAGCCTATTTAATAAGCCGATTTAATAAGTCTATTTAATACGCCTATTTAATAAGCCTATTTAATAAGCCTATTTATTGAGCCTATTTAATAAGCCTATTTAATAAGCCGATTTATTGAGCCTATTTAATAAGTCTATTTAATAAGCCTATTAATAAGCCTATTTATTGAGCCTATTTAATAAGTCTATTTAATAAGCCTATTTAATAAGCCTATTTAATAAGTATTTAATGAGCCTATTTAATACGTCTATTTAATAAGCCTATTTAATAGGCCTTTTTAAATAAATCTAAGTTGCTGAAATAAGCCTATTTAATAAGCCTATTTAATAGGCCTATTTAATAAGTCTAAGTTGCTGAAATAAGCTTATTTAATAAGCCTAAGTTTCTGAATGGGCCTATTTAATAAGCCTAAGTTGCTGAAATAAGCCTATTAAATAAGCCTAAGTTGCTGAATAAGCCTATTTAATAAGCCTAAGTTGCTGAATAAACCTATTTAATAAGTCTAAGTTGCTGAAATAAGCATATTTAATAAGGCTATTTAATAAGCCTAAGTTGCTGAATAAGCCTATTTAATAAGGCTATTTAATGAGCCTAAGTTGCTGAAATAAGACTGTTTAATAAGCCTAAGTTTCTGAACTAAGCCTATTTTAAAAGGTATATTTAATAAGTCTAAGTTGCTGAAATAAACCTATTTAAAAATGCTATTTAATTAGCCTAAGTTGCTGAAATAAACCTGTTTAATAAGGCTATTTAATAAGAATAAGTTGCTGAAATAAGCTTATTTAATAAGCCTAAGTTGCTGAAATAAGCCTATTTAATAAGGCTCTTTAATAAGTCTAAGTTGCTGAAATAAACCTATTTAATAAGCCTAAGTTGCTAAAATAAGCCTATTTAATGAGGCTATTTAATACGTCTATTAAATAAGCCTATTTAATAAGCCTATTTAATAAGCCTATTTAATAAGCCTATTTAATGAGTCTATTTAATAAGTCTATTTAATAAGTATTTAATGAGCCTATTTAATAAGCCTATTTATTGAGCCTATTTAATAAGCCTATTTATTGAGCCTATTTAATAAGCTTATTTATTGAGCCTATTTAATAAGCCTATTTATTGAGCCTATTTAATAAGCCTATTTAATAAGTCTATTTAATAAGCCTATTTAATAAGCCTATTTATTGTGCCTATTTAATAAGCCTATTTAATAAGCCTATTTATTGAGCCTATTTAATAAGTCTATTTAATAAGCCTATTTAACAAGCCTATTTAATAATTATTTAATGAGCCTGTTTAATAAGTCTATTTAATAAGCCTATTTAATAGGCCTATTTAATAAGTCTAAGTTGCTGAAATAAGCCTATTTAATAAGTCTATTTAATAGGCCTATTTAATAAGTCTAAGTTGCTGAAATAAGCCTATTTAATAAGCCTACGTTTCTGAATGAGCCTATTTAATAAGCCTAAGTTGCCGAAATAAGCCTATTTAATAAGCCTAAGTTGCTGAATAAGCCTATTTAATAAGCCTAAGTTGCTGAAATAAGCCTATTTAGTAAGTTTAAGTTGCTGAAATAAGCCTATTTAATAAGCCTAAGTTTCTGAATGAGCCTATTTAATAAGCCTAAGTTGCCGAAATAAGCCTATTTAATAAGCCTAAGTTGCTGAATAAGCCTATTTAATAAGCCTAAGTTGCTGAAATAAGCCTATTTAGTAAGTCTAAGTTGCTGAAATAAGCCTATTTAATAAGCCTAAGTTGCTGAAATAAGCCTATTTAATAAGCCTAAGTTGCTGAAATAAGGCTATTTAATAAGTCTAAGTTGCTGAAATAAGCCTATTTAATAAGCCTAAGTTGCTGAAATAAGTATATTTAATGAGCATAAGTTGCTGAAATAAGCCTATTTAATGAGTCTAGGTTGCTGAAATAAGGCTATTTAATAAGTCTAAGTTGCTGAAATAAGCCTTTTTAATCAGCGTAAGTTGCTGAAATAAGCCTATTTAATAAGCCCAAGTTGCTGAAATAAGCCTACTTAATTAGGCTATTTAATAAGCCTAAGTTGCTGAAATTAGCCTATTTAATAAGTATAAGTTGCTGAAATAAGGCTATTTAATAAACCTAAGTTGCTGAAATAAGCCTATTTAATGAGCTATTTAATAAGTCTATTTAATAAGCCTATTTAATAAGCCTATTTAATAAGCCTATTTAATAAGCCTATGTAATAAGTCTATTTAATAAGTCTATTTAATAAGTATTTAATGAGCCTATTTAATAAGCCTATTTATTGAGCCTATTTAATAAGCCTATTTATTGAGCCTATTTAATAAGCCTATTTAATAAGTCTATTTAATAAGCCTATTTAATAAGCCTATTTATTGAGCCTATTTAATAAGCCTATTTAATAAGCCTATTTATTGAGCCTATTTAATAAGTCTATTTAATAAGCCTATTTAATAAGCCTATTTAATAAGTATTTAATGAGCCTATTTAATAAGTCTATTTAATAAGCCTATTTAATAGGCCTATTTAATAAGTCTAAGTTGCTGAAATAAGCCTATTTAATAAGCCTATTTAATAGGCCTATTTAATAAGTCTAAGTTGCTGAAATAAGCCGATTTAATAAGCCTAAGTTTCTGAATGAGCCTATTTAATAAGCCTAAGTTGCTGAAATAAGCCTATTTAATAAGCCTAAGTTGCTGAATAAGCCTATTTAATAAGCCTAAGTTGCTGAATTAAGCCTATTTAATAAGTCTAAGTTGCTGAAATAAGGCTATTTAATAAGCCTAAGTTGCTGAAATAAGCCTATTTAATAAGCCTAAGTTGCTGAAATAAGGCTATTTAATAAGGCTCTTTAATAAGTCTAAGTTGCTGAAATAAACCTATTTAATAAGCCTAAGTTGCTAAAATAAGCCTATTTCATGAGGCTATTTAATAAGTCTATTTATTGAGCCTATTTAATAAGCCTATTTATTGAGCCTATTTAATAAGCCTATTTATTGAGCCTATTTAATAAGCCTATTTATTGAGCCTATTTAATAAGCCTATTTATTGAGCCTATTTAATAAGCCTATTTAATAAGTCTATTTAATAAGCCTATTTAATAAGCCTATTTAATAAGCCTATTTATTGTGCCTATTTAATAAGCCTATTTAATAAGCCTATTTATTGAGCCTATTTAATAAGTCTATTTAATAAGCCTATTTAACAAGCCTATTTAATAATTATTTAATGAGCCTGTTTAATAAGTCTATTTAATAAGCCTATTTAATAGGCCTATTTAATAAGTCTAAGTTGCTGAAATAAGCCTATTTAATAAGTCTATTTAATAGGCCTATTTAATAAGTCTAAGTTGCTGAAATAAGCCTATTTAATAAGCCTAAGTTTCTGAATGAGCCTATTTAATAAGCCTAAGTTGCCGAAATAAGCCTATTTAATAAGCCTAAGTTGCTGAATAAGCCTATTTAATAAGCCTAAGTTGCTGAAATAAGCCTATTTAGTAAGTTTAAGTTGCTGAAATAAGCCTATTTAATAAGCCTAAGTTTCTGAATGAGCCTATTTAATAAGCCTAAGTGGCCGAAATGAGCCTATTTAATAAGCCTAAGTTGCTGAATAAGCCTATTTAATAAGCCTAAGTTGCTGAAATAAGCCTATTTAGTAAGTCTAAGTTGCTGAAATAAGCCTATTTAATAAGCCTAAGTTGCTGAAATAAGCCTATTTAATAAGCCTAAGTTGCTGAAATAAGGCTATTTAATAAGTCTAAGTTGCTGAAATAAGCCTATTTAATAAGCCTAAGTTGCTGAAATAAGTATATTTAATGAGCATAAGTTGCTGAAATAAGCCTATTTAATGAGTCTAGGTTGCTGAAATAAGGCTATTTAATAAGTCTAAGTTGCTGAAATAAGCCTTTTTAATCAGCGTAAGTTGCTGAAATAAGCCTAGTTAATAAGCCCAAGTTGCTGAAATAAGCCTACTTAATTAGGCTATTTAATAAGCCTAAGTTGCTGAAATAAGCCTATTTAATAAGTGTAAGTTGCTGAAATAAGGCTATTTAATAAACCTAAGTTGCTGAAATAAGCCTATTTAATGAGCTATTTAATAAGTCTATTTAATAAGCCTATTTAATAAGCCTATTTAATAAGCCTATTTAATAAGCCTATGTAATAAGTCTATTTAATAAGTCTATTTAATAAGTATTTAATGAGCCTATTTAATAAGCCTATTTATTGAGCCTATTTAATAAGCCTATTTATTGAGCCTATTTAATAAGCCTATTTATTGAGCCTATTTAATAAGCCTATTTAATAAGTCTATTTAATAAGCCTATTTAATAAGCCTATTTATTGAGCCTATTTAATAAGCCTATTTAATAAGCCTATTTATTGAGCCTATTTAATAAGTCTATTTAATAAGCCTATTTAATAAGCCTATTTAATAAGTATTTAATGAGCCTATTTAATAAGTCTATTTAATAAGCCTATTTAATAGGCCTATTTAATAAGTCTAAGTTGCTGAAATAAGCCTATTTAATAAGCCTATTTAATAGGCCTATTTAATAAGTCTAAGTTGCTGAAATAAGCCGATTTAATAAGCCTAACTTTCTGAATGAGCCTATTTAATAAGCCTAAGTTGCTGAAATAAGCCTATTTAATAAGCCTAAGTTGCTGAATAAGCCTATTTAATAAGCCTAAGTTGCTGAAATAAGCCTATTTAATAAGCCTAAGTTGCTGAAATAAGGCTATTTAATAAGGCTCTTTAATAAGTCTAAGTTGCTGAAATAAACCTATTTAATAAGCCTAAGTTGCTAAAATAAGCCTATTTCATGAGGCTATTTAATAAGTCTATTTAATAAGTCTATTTAATAAGTCTATTTAATAAGTCTATTTAATAAGCCTATTTAATAAGCCTATTTAATAAGCCTAATTAATACACCTATTTAATAAACATATTTAATAAGTATTTAATGAGCCTATTTAATAAGTCTATTTAATAAGCCTTTTTAATAAGACTATTTAATAAGTCTATTTAATAAGACTATTTAATAAGTCTATTTAATAAGTCTATTTAATAAGCCTATTTAATAAGTATTTAATGAGCCTCTTTAATAAGCCTATTTATTGAGCCTATTTAATAAGCATATTTATTGAGCCTATTTAATAAGCCTATTTATTGAGCCTATTTAATAAGCCGATTTAATAAGTCTATTTAATAAGCCTATTTAATAAGCCTATTTAATAAGCCTATTTATTGAGCCTATTTAATAAGCCTATTTAATAAGCCGATTTATTGAGCCTATTTAATAAGTCTATTTAATAAGGCTATTTAATAAGCCTATTTAATAAGTATTTAATGAGCCTATTTAATAAGTCTATTTAATAAGCCTATTTAATAGGCCTATTTAATAAGTCTAAGTTGCTGAAATAAGCCTATTTAATAGGCGTATTTAATAAGTCTAAGTTGCTGAAATAAGCCTATTTAATAAGCCTAAGTTGCTGAATAAGCCAATTTAATAAGCCTAAATTGCTGAATAAACCTATTTAATAAGTCTAAGTTGCTGAAAAAAGCCTATTTAATACGGCTATTTAATAAGCCTAAGTTGCTGAAATAAGCCTATTTCATAAGGCTATTTAATGAGCCTAAGTTGCTGAAATAAGACTATTTAATAAGCCTAAGTTTCTGAACTAAGCCTATTTAAAAAGGTATATTTAATAAGTCTAAGTTGCTGAAATAAACCTATTTAAAAATGCTATTTAATAAGCCTAAGTTGCTGAAATAAACCTGTTTAATAAGGCTATTTAATAAGCATAAGTTGTTGAAATAAGCTTATTTAATAAGCCTAAGTTGCTGCAATAAGCCTATTTAATAAGGCTCTTTAATAAGTCTAAGTTGGTGAAATAAACCTATTTAATAAGCCTAAGTTGCTAAAATAAGCCTATTTCATGAGGCTATTTAATAAGTCTATTTAATAAGTCTATTTAATAAGTCTATTTAATGAGTCTATTTAATAAGCCTATTTAATAAGCCTATTTAATAAGCCGAATTAATACACCTATTTAATAAACATATTTAATGAGTATTTAATGAGCCTATTTAATGAGTCTATTTAATAAGCCTTTTTAATAAGACTATTCAATAAGTATATTTAATAAGCCTATTTAATAAGTCTATTTAATAAGTCTATTTAATAAGCCTATTTAATAAGTATTTAATTAGCCTATTTAATAAGCCTATTTATTGAGCCTATTTAATAAGCCTATTTATTGAGCCTATTTAATAAGCATATTTATTGAGCCTATTTAATAAGCCTATTTATTGAGCCTATTTAATAAGCCGATTTAATAAGTCTATTTAATACGCCTATTTAATAAGCCTATTTAATAAGCCTATTTATTGAGCCTATTTAATAAGCCTATTTAATAAGCCGATTTATTGAGCCTATTTAATAAGTCTATTTAATAAGCCTATTAATAAGCCTATTTATTGAGCCTATTTAATAAGTCTATTTAATAAGCCTATTTAATAAGCCTATTTAATAAGTATTTAATAAGCCTATTTAATAGGCCTTTTTAAATAAATCTAAGTTGCTGAAATAAGCCTATTTAATAAGCCTATTTAATAGGCCTATTTAATAAGTCTAAGTTGCTGAAATAAGCTTATTTAATAAGCCTAAGTTTCTGAATGGGCCTATTTAATAAGCCTAAGTTGCTGAAATAAGCCTATTAAATAAGCCTAAGTTGCTGAATAAGCCTATTTAATAAGCCTAAGTTGCTGAATAAACTTATTTAATAAGTCTAAGTTGCTGAAATAAGCATATTTAATAAGGCTATTTAATAAGCCTAAGTTGCTGAATAAGCCTATTTAATAAGGCTATTTAATGAGCCTAAGTTGCTGAAATAAGACTATTTAATAAGCCTAAGTTTCTGAACTAAGCCTATTTTAAAAGGTATATTTAATAAGTCTAAGTTGCTGAAATAAACCTATTTAAAAATGCTATTTAATAAGCCTAAGTTGCTGAAATAAACCTGTTTAATAAGGCTATTTAATAAGAATAAGTTGCTGAAATAAGCTTATTTAATAAGCCTAAGTTGCTGAAATAAGCCTATTTAATAAGGCTCTTTAATAAGTCTAAGTTGCTGAAATAAACCTATTTAATAAGCCTAAGTTGCTAAAATAAGCCTATTTAATGAGGCTATTTAATATGTCTATTTAATAAGCCTATTTAATAAGCCTATTTAATAAGCCTATTTAATAAGCCTATTTAATGAGTCTATTTAATAAGTCTATTTAATAAGTATTTAATGAGCCTATTTAATAAGCCTATTTATTGAGCCTATTTAATAAGCCTATTTATTGAGCCTATTTAATAAGCCTATTTATTGAGCCTATTTAATAAGCCTATTTATTGAGCCTATTTAATAAGCCTATTTAATAAGTCTATTTAATAAGCCTATTTAATAAGCCTATTTAATAAGCCTATTTATTGTGCCTATTTAATAAGCCTATTTAATAAGCCTATTTATTGAGCCTATTTAATAAGTCTATTTAATAAGCCTATTTAACAAGCCTATTTAATAATTATTTAATGAGCCTGTTTAATAAGTCTATTTAATAAGCCTATTTAATAGGCCTATTTAATAAGTATAAGTTGCTGAAATAAGCCTATTTAATAAGTCTATTTAATAGGCCTATTTAATAAGTCTAAGTTGCTGAAATAAGCCTTTTTAATAAGCCTAAGTTTCTGAATGAGCCTATTTAATAAGCCTAAGTTGCCGAAATAAGCCTATTTAATAAGCCTAAGTTGCTGAATAAGCCTATTTAATAAGCCTAAGTTGCTGAAATAAGCCTATTTAGTAAGTTTAAGTTGCTGAAATAAGCCTATTTAATAAGCCTAAGTTGCTGAAATAAGCCTATTTAATAAGCCTAAGTTGCTGAAATAAGGCTATTTAATAAGTCTAAGTTGCTGAAATAAGCCTATTTAATAAGCCTAAGTTGCTGAAATAAGTATATTTAATGAGCATAAGTTGCTGAAATAAGCCTATTTAATGAGTCTAGGTTGCTGAAATAAGGCTATTTAATAAGTCTAAGTTGCTGAAATAAGCCTTTTTAATCAGCGTAAGTTGCTGAAATAAGCCTATTTAATAAGCCCAAGTTGCTGAAATAAGCCTACTTAATTAGGCTATTTAATAAGCCTAAGTTGCTGAAATAAGCCTATTAAATAAGCGTAAGTTACTGAAATAAGGCTATTTAATAAGCCTATTTAATAAGCCTACGTTGCTGAATAAGCCTATTTAATAAGCCTAAGTTGCTGAAATAAGCCTATTTAATAAGTCTAAGTTGCTGAAATAAGGCTATTTAATAAGCCTAAGTTGCTGAAATAAGCCTATTTAATAAGCCTAAGTTGCTGAAATAAGGCTATTTAATAAGTCCAAGTTGCTGAAATAAGCAGATTTAATAAGCCTAAGTTGCTGAAATAAGTATATTTAATAAGCATAAGTTGCTGAAATAAGCCTATTTAATAAGTCTACGTTGCTGAAATAAGCCTTTTTAATCCGCGTAAGTTGCTGAAATAAGCCTATTTAATAAGCCCAAGTTGCTGAAATAAACCTGTTTAATAAGGCTATTTAATAAGAATAAGTTGCTGAAATAAGCTTATTTAATAAGCCTAAGTTGCTGAAATAAGCCTATTTAATAAGGCTCTTTAATAAGTCTAAGTTGCTGAAATAAACCTATTTAATAAGCCTAAGTTGCTAAAATAAGCCTATTTAATGAGGCTATTTAATATGTCTATTTAATAAGCCTATTTAATAAGCCTATTTAATAAGCCTATTTAATAAGCCTATTTAATGAGTCTATTTAATAAGTCTATTTAATAAGTATTTAATGAGCCTATTTAATAAGCCTATTTATTGAGCCTATTTAATAAGCCTATTTATTGAGCCTATTTAATAAGCCTATTTATTGAGCCTATTTAATAAGCCTATTTATTGAGCCCATTTAATAAGCCTATTTAATAAGTCTATTTAATAAGCCTATTTAATAAGCCTATTTAATAAGCCTATTTATTGTGCCTATTTAATAAGCCTGTTTAATAAGCCTATTTATTGAGCCTATTTAATAAGTCTATTTAATAAGCCTATTTAACAAGCCTATTTAATAATTATTTAATGAGCCTGTTTAATAAGTCTATTTAATAAGCCTATTTAATAGGCCTATTTAATAAGTCTAAGTTGCTGAAATAAGCCTATTTAATAAGTCTATTTAATAGGCCTATTTAATAAGTCTAAGTTGCTGAAATAAGCCTATTTAATAAGCCTAAGTTTCTGAATGAGCCTATTTAATAAGCCTAAGTTGCCGAAATAAGCCTATTTAATAAGCCTAAGTTGCTGAATAAGCCTATTTAATAAGCCTAAGTTGCTGAAATAAGCCTATTTAGTAAGTTTAAGTTGCTGAAATAAGCCTATTTAATAAGCCTAAGTTGCTGAAATAAGCCTATTTAATAAGCCTAAGTTGCTGAAATAAGGCTATTTAATAAGTCTAAGTTGCTGAAATAAGCCTATTTAATAAGCCTAAGTTGCTGAAATAAGTATATTTAATGAGCATAAGTTGCTGAAATAAGCCTATTTAATGAGTCTAGGTTGCTGAAATAAGGCTATTTAATAAGTCTAAGTTGCTGAAATAAGCCTTTTTAATCAGCGTAAGTTGCTGAAATAAGCCTATTTAATAAGCCCAAGTTGCTGAAATAAGCCTACTTAATTAGGCTATTTAATAAGCCTAAGTTGCTGAAATAAGCCTATTTAATAAGCGTAAGTTGCTGAAATAAGGCTATTTAATAAGCCTAAGTTGCTGAAATAAGCCTATTTAATGAGCTATTTAATAAGTCTATTTAATAAGCCTATTTAATAAGCCTATTTAATAAGCCTATTTAATAAGCCTATGTAATAAGTCTATTTAATAAGTCTATTTAATAAGTATTTAATGAGCCTATTTAATAAGCCTATTTAATAAGCCTAAGTTGCTGAAATAAGTATATTTAATGAGCATAAGTTGCTGAAATAAGCCTATTTAATGAGTCTAGGTTGCTGAAATAAGGCTATTTAATAAGTCTAAGTTGCTGAAATAAGCCTTTTTAATCAGCGTAAGTTGCTGAAATAAGCCTATTTAATAAGCCCAAGTTGCTGAAATAAGCCTACTTAATTAGGCTATTTAATAAGCCTAAGTTGCTGAAATAAGCCTATTTAATAAGCGTAAGTTGCTGAAATAAGGCTCTTTAATAAGCCTAAGTTGCTGAAATAAGCCTATTTAATGAGCTATTTAATAAGTCTATTTAATAAGCCTATTTAATAAGCCTATTTAATAAGCCTATTTAATAAGCCTATGTAATAAGTCTATTTAATAAGCCTATTTAATAAACATATTTAATGAGTATTTAATGAGCCTATTTATTAAGTCTATTTAATAAGCCTTTTTAATAAGACTATTCAATAAGTATATTTAATAAGCCTATTTAATAAGTCTATTTAATAAGTCTATTTAATAAGCCTATTTAATAAGTATTTAATGAGCCTATTTAATAAGCATATTTATTGAGCCTATTTAATAAGCCTATTTATTGAGCCTATTTAATAAGCATATTTATTGAGCCTATTTAATAAGCCTATTTATTGAGCCTATTTAATAAGCCGATTTAATAAGTCTATTTAATAAGCCTATTTAATAAGCCTATTTAATAAGCCTATTTAATAAGCCTATTTATTGAGCCTATTTAATAAGCCTATTTAATAAGCCGATTTATTGAGCCTATTTAATAAGTCTATTTAATAAGCCTATTTAATAAGCCTATTTATTGAGCCTATTTAATAAGTCTATTTAATAAGCCTATTTAATAAGCCTATTTAATAAGTATTTAATGAGCCTATTTAATAAGTCTATTTAATACGCCTATTTAATAGGCCTTTTTAAATAAATCTAAGTTGCTGAAATAAGCCTATTTAATAAGCCTATTTAATAGGCCTATTTAATAAGTCTAAGTTGCTGAAATAAGCTTATTTAATAAGCCTAAGTTTCTGAATGGGCCTATTTAATAAGCCTAAGTTGCTGAAATAAGCCTATTAAATAAGCCTAAGTTGCTGAATAAGCCTATTTAATAAGCCTAAGTTGCTGAATAAACCTATTTAATAAGTCTAAGTTGCTGAAATAAGCATATTTAATAAGGCTATTTAATAAGCCTAAGTTGCTGAATGAGCCTATTTAATAAGGCTATTTAATGAGCCTAAGTTGCTGAAATAAGACTATTTAATAAGCCTAAGTTTCTGAACTAAGCCAATTTTAAAAGGTATATTTAATAAGTCTAAGTTGCTGAAATAAACCTATTTAAAAATGCTATTTAATAAGCCTAAGTTGCTGAAATAAACCTGTTTAATAAGGCTATTTAATAAGAATAAGTTGCTGAAATAAGCTTATTTAATAAGCCTAAGTTGCTGAAATAAGCCTATTTAATAAGGCTCTTTAATAAGTCTAAGTTGCTGAAATAAACCTATTTAATAAGCCTAAGTTGCTAAAATAAGCCTATTTAATGAGGCTATTTAATACGTCTATTTAATAAGCCTATTTAATAAGCCTATTTAATAAGCCTATTTAATAAGCCTATTTAATGAGTCTTTAATAAGTCTATTTAATAAGTATTTAATGAGCCTATTTAATAAGCCTATTTATTGAGCCTATTTAATAAGCCTATTTATTGAGCCTATTTAATAAGCCTATTTATTGAGCCTATTTAATAAGCCTATTTATTGAGCCTATTTAATAAGCCTATTTAATAAGTCTATTTAATAAGCCTATTTAATAAGCCTATTTAATAAGCCTATTTATTGTGCCTATTTAATAAGCCTATTTAATAAGCCTATTTATTGAGCCTATTTAATAAGTCTATTTAATAAGCCTATTTAACAAGCCTATTTAATAATTATTTAATGAGCCTGTTTAATAAGTCTATTTAATAAGCCTATTTAATAGGCCTATTTAATAAGTCTAAGTTGCTGAAATAAGCCTATTTAATAAGTCTATTTAATAGGCCTATTTATTAAGTCTAAGTTGCTGAAATAAGCCTATTTAATAAGCCTAAGTTTCTGAATGAGCCTATTTAATAAGCCTAAGTTGGCGAAATAAGCCTATTTAATAAGCCTAAGTTGCTGAATAAGCCTATTTAATAAGCCTAAGTTGCTGAAATAAGCCTATTTAGTAAGTCTAAGTTGCTGAAATAAGCCTATTTAATAAGCCTAAGTTGCTGAAATAAGCCTATTTAGTAAGCCTAAGTTGCTGAAATAAGGCTATTTAATAAGTCTAAGTTGCTGAAATAAGCCTATATAATAAGCCTAAGTTGCTGAAATAAGTATATTTAATGAGCATAAGTTGCTGAAATAAGCCTATTTAATGAGTCTAGGTTGCTGAAATAAGGCTATTTAATAAGTCTAAGTTGCTGAAATAAGCCTTTTTAATCAGCGTAAGTTGCTGAAATAAGCCTATTTAATAAGCACAAGTTGCTGAAATAAGCCTACTTAATTAGCCTATTTAATAAGCCTAAGTTGCTGAAATAAGCCTATTTAATAAGCGTAAGTTGCTGAAATAAGGCTATTTAATAAGCCTAAGTTGCTGAAATAAGCCTATTTAATGAGCTATTTAATAACTCTATTTAATAAGCCTATTTAATAAGCCTATTTAATAAGCCTATGTAATAAGTCTATTTAATAAGTCTATTTAATAAGTATTTAATGAGCCTATTTAATAAGCCTATTTATTGAGCCTATTTAATAAGCCTATTTATTGAGCCTATTTAATAAGCCTATTTATTGAGCCTATTTAATAAGCCTATTTAATAAGTCTATTTAATAAGCCTATTTAATAAGCCTATTTATTGAGCCTATTTAATAAGCCTATTTAATAAGCCTATTTATTGAGCCTATTTAATAAGTCTATTTAATAAGCCTATTTAATAAGCCTATTTAATAAGTATTTAATGAGCCTATTTAATAAGTCTATTTAATATGCCTATTTAATAGGCCTATTTAATAAGTCTAAGTTGCTGAAATAAGCCTATTTAATAAGCCTATTTAATAGGCCTATTTAATAAGTCTAAGTTGCTGAAATAAGCCTATTTAATAAGCCTAAGTTTCTGAATGAGCCTATTTAATAAGCCTAAGTTGCTGAAATAAGCCTATTTAATAAGCCTAAGTTGCTGAATAAGCCTATTTAATAAGCCTAAGTTGCTGAAATAAGCCTATTTAATAAGTCTAAGTTGCTGAAATAAGGCTATTTAATAAGCCTAAGTTGCTGAAATAAGCCTATTTAATAAGCCTAAGTTGCTGAAATAAGGCTATTTAATAATTCTAAGTTGCTGAAATAAGCCTATTTAATAAGCCTAAGTTGCTGAAATAAGTATATTTAATAAGCCTAAGTTGCTGAAATAAGCCTATTTAATAAGGCTCTTTAATAAGTCTAAGTTGCTGAAATAAACCTATTTAATAAGCCTAAGTTGCTAAAATAAGCCTATTTCATGAGGCTATTTAATAAGTCTATTTAATAAGTCTATTTAATAAGTCTATTTAATAAGTCTATTTAATAAGCCTATTTAATAAGCCTATTTAATAAGCCTAATTAATACACCTATTTAATAAACATATTTAATAAGTATTTAATGAGCCTATTTAATAAGTCTATTTAATAAGCCTTTTTAATAAGACTATTTAATAAGTCTATTTAATAAGACTATTTAATAAGTCTATTTAATAAGTCTATTTAATAAGCCTATTTAATAAGTATTTAATGAGCCTATTTAATAAGCCTATTTATTGAGCCTATTTAATAAGCCTATTTATTGAGCCTATTTAATAAGCATATTTATTGAGCCTATTTAATAAGCCTATTTATTGAGCCTATTTAATAAGCCGATTTAATAAGTCTATTTAATAAGCCTATTTAATAAGCCTATTTAATAAGCCTATTTATTGAGCCTATTTAATAAGCCTATTTAATAAGCCGATTTATTGAGCTTATTTAATAAGTCTATTTAATAAGCCTATTTAATAAGCCTATTTAATAAGTATTTAATTAGCCTATTTAATAAGTCTATTTAATAAGCCTATTTAATAGGCCTATTTAATAAGTCTAAGTTGCTGAAATAAGCCTATTTAATAAGCCTATTTAATAGGCCTATTTAATAAGTCTAAGTTGCTGAAATAAGCCTATTTAATAAGCCTAAGTTGCTGAATAAGCCTATTTAATAAGCCTAAGTTGCTGAATAAACCTATTTAATAAGTCTAAGTTGCTGAAATAAGCCTATTTAATACGGCATTTTAATAAGCCTAAGTTGCTGAAATAAGCCTATTTCATAAGGCTATTTAATGAGCCTAAGTTGCTGAAATAAGACTATTTAATAAGCCTAAGTTTCTGAACTAAGCCTATTTAAAAAGGTATATTTAATAAGTCTAAGTTGCTTAAATAAACCTATTTAAAAATGCTATTTAATAAGCCTAAGTTGCTGAAATAAACCTGTTTAATAAGGCTATTTAATAAGCATAAGTTGCTGAAATAAGCTTATTTAATAAGCCTAAGTTGCTGCAATAAGCCTATTTAATAAGGCTCTTTAATAAGTCTAAGTTGCTGAAATAAACCTATTTAATAAGCCTAAGTTGCTAAAATAAGCCTATTTCATGAGGCTATTTAATAAGTCTATTTAATAAGTCTATTTAATAAGTCTATTTAATAAGTCTATTTAATAAGCCTATTTAATAAGCCTATTTAATAAGCCTAATTAATACACCTATTTAATAAACATATTTAATGAGTATTTAATGAGCCTATTTAATAAGTCTATTTAATAAGCCTTTTTAATAAGACTATTTATTGAGCCTATTTAATAAGCATATTTATTGAGCCTATTTAATAAGCCTATTTATTGAGACTATTTAATAAGCCGATTTAATAAGTCTATTTAATAAGCCTATTTAATAAGCCTATTTAATAAGCCTATCTATTGAGCCTATTTAATAAGCCTATTTAATAAGCCTATTTATTGAGCCTATTTAATAAGTCTATTTAATAAGCCTATTTAATAAGCCTATTTATTGAGCCTATTTAATAAGTCTATTTAATAAGCCTATTTAATAAGCCTATTTAATAAGTATTTAATGAGCCTATTTAATAAGTCTATTTAATAAGCCTATTTAATAGGCCTTTTTAAATAACTCTAAGTTGCTGAAATAAGCCTATTTAATAAGCCTATTTAATAGGCCTATTTAATAAGTCTAAGTTGCTGAAATAAGCTTATTTAATAAGCCTAAGTTTCTGAATGGGCCTATTTAATAAGCCTAAGTTGCTGAAATAAGCCTATTAAATAAGCCTAAGTTGCTGAATAAGCCTATTTAATAAGCCTAAGTTGCTGAATAAACCTATTTAATAAGTCTAAGTTGCTGAAATAAGCATATTTAATAAGGCTATTTAATAAGCCTAAGTTGCTGAATAAGCCTATTTAATAAGGCTATTTAATGAGCCTAAGTTGCTGAAATAAGACTATTTAATAAGCCTAAGTTTCTGAACTAAGCCTATTTTAAAAGGTATATTTAATAAGTCTAAGTTGCTGAAATAAACCTATTTAAAAATGCTATTTAATAAGCCTAAGTTGCTGAAATAAACCTGTTTAATAAGGCTATTTAATAAGAATAAGTTGCTGAAATAAACTTATTTAATAAGCCTAAGTTGCTGAAATAAGCCTATTTAATAAGGCTCTTTAATAAGTCTAAGTTGAATTTTGATTTAAAGCTTTCGTGACTGCAGTAATTCATATTCTTAGTATTTTCGGTAAAGTCACGTTGAAGAGAAACAACAAAATAACAAAATATATATAAAACAATAAAAAATTCTCACGACGTTTCGACCATAACTCAAACGGTCATCATCAGGTGTGTCGGTTTGCATAAATTTATTTTGAAAACGGCATGTTTATTTATTTATATATATAAAAATAACGTTTGCGTCACACGCAACGATGGCAGTTTGCCAGGACTAGTCCATCTATTTTTTGAAAAGAGGAGGGGGGAGACGAAATTTGTTTTTATGTATGCTGTCTGAAAGGCACTGTAAGCGTGAACAATCAATCAAGAACTGAAATGATTTATCAAATCTTTCCAATGATTGCTAAGATAGAATCCATCTTCTCGGTTGAAATTGTCTCTGTGTTTGTATATGTGGATAGCCTCATGAACGAATCTCTCATGGAAGCCAGATGGCTTACAAAGAACCTCCGTCTTGGAAAAGTCAATGGCATGTGAGCCTACTGAATTAGAACAATGATCTGCTACAGCCGAGGTGTTGGTCCTACCGTGTTTAAGGTCTGCTTTATGTTCACGAATGCGGTCCGAGATATGGCGTTTGGTTTCTCCAATGTAACTACTACCACAGAGGCAACTTAGTTTGTAGACACCAGGGTATTGTATGTCCGGAATCACATCTTTTACAGACGGAACCAGATCACGGATTTTATGTAATGTGTTGAAACGGACCTGGATCTTGTGTTTATTCAAGATTTTGGAGATCTTTTTTGTGATCCCAGCAATGTAGGGTAAAGTGATGGTTTTGAAAGGCTCCTCAAGAGGGTTCTTCTTCATGGTTTGAGTGATAGCTTTGCGGATTGTATAGTCGGAGTAACCATTAGCCCTAAGAGCTTGGTGTACGTGCTTGAGTTCACTGCTTATGTGTTCCTGGTCGGATATGCATTGGGCGCTATGATACAGAGTCTTGATGAGAGAATTCTTCTGTGATGGATGGTGGTGGGAATCCGGTTTCAGATAAGCATCCGTATGGGTAGCTTTCCTGTAGACAGAGTGGCTCATTGAACCATCAGGTCTCTTTTTAATTAGGACATCCAAAAAAGGTATCTTGCCATCTATTTCGACTTCCATGGTAAATCTGATGGCTGGGTGTATGGAATTGATGTGGTCGAAGAATTGGTCTAGAGCAGGCCGGCCATGTGGCCAGATGACAAAAGTGTCATCCACGTACCTCTTCCATAAGGTTGGGCGCAGAGTGGCAGTCTGGATGGCGTCAGTCTCATATATTTTGTTATTTTGTTGTTTCTCTTCAACGTGACTTTACCGAAAAAACTAAGAATAAGTCTAAGTTGCTGAAATAAACCTATTTAATAAGCCTAAGTTGCTAAAATAAGCCTATTTAATGAGGCTATTTAATACGTCTATTTAATAAGCCTATTTAATAAGCCTATTTAAGAAGCCTATTTAATAAGCCTATTTAATGAGTCTATTTAATAAGTCTATTTAATAAGTATTTAATGAGCCTATTTAATAAGCCTATTTATTGAGCCTATTTAATAAGCCTATTTATTGAGCCTATTTAATAAGCCTATTTATTGAGCCTATTTAATAAGCCTATTTATTGAGCCTATTTAATAAGCCTATTTAATAAGTCTATTTAATAAGCCTATTTAATAAGCCTATTTAATAAGCCTATTTATTGTGCCTATTTAATAAGCCTATTTAATAAGCCTATTTATTGAGCCTATTTAATAAGTCTATTTAATAAGCCTATTTAACAAGCCTATTTAAAAATTATTTAATGAGCCTGTTTAATAAGTCTATTTAATAAGCCTATTTAATAGGCCTATTTAATAAGTCTAAGTTGCTGAAATAAGCCTATTTAATAAGTCTATTTAATAGGCCTATTTAATAAGTCTACGTTGCTGAAATAAGCCTATTTAATAAGCCTAAGTTTCTGAATGAGCCTATTTAATAAGCCTAAGTTGCCGAAATAAGCCTATTTAATAAGCCTAAGTTGCTGAATAAGCCTATTTAATAAGCCTAAGTTGCTGAAATAAGCCTATTTAGTAAGTCTAAGTTGCTGAAATAAGCCTATTTAATAAGCCTAAGTTGCTGAAATAAGCCTATTTAATAAGCCTAAGTTGCTGAAATAAGGCTATTTAATAAGTCTAAGTTGCTGAAATAAGCCTATTTAATAAGCCTAAGTTGCTGAAATAAGTATATTTAATGAGCATAAGTTGCTGAAATAAGCCTATTTAATGAGTCTAGGTTGCTGAAATAAGGCTATTTAATAAGTCTAAGTTGCTGAAATAAGCCTTTTTAATCAGCGTAAGTTGCTGAAATAAGCCTATTTAATAAGCCCAAGTTGCTGAAATAAGCCTACTTAATTAGGCTATTTAATAAGCCTAAGTTGCTGAAATAAGCCTATTTAATAAGCGTAAGTTGCTGAAATAAGGCTATTTAATAAGCCTAAGTTGCTGAAATAAGCCTATTTAATGAGCTATTTAATAAGTCTATTTAATAAGCCTATTTAATAAGCCTATTTAATAAGCCTATTTAATAAGCCTATGTAATAAGTCTATTTAATAAGTCTATTTAATAAGTATTTAATGAGCCTATTTAATAAGCCTATTTATTGAGCCTATTTAATAAGCCTATTTATTGAGCCTATTTAATAAGCCTATTTATTGAGCCTATTTAATAAGCCGATTTAATAAGTCTATTTAATAAGCCTATTTAATAAGCCTATTTAATAAGCCTATTTATTGAGCCTATTTAATAAGCCTATTTAATAAGCCGATTTATTGAGCCTATTTAATAAGTCTATTTAATAAGCCTATTTAATAAGCCTATTTATTGAGCCTTTTTAATAAGTCTATTTAATAAGCCTATTTAATAAGTATTTAATGAGCCTATTTAATAAGCCTATTCATTGAGCCTATTTAATAAGCCTATTTATTGAGCCTATTTAATAAGCATATTTATTGAGCCTATTTAATAAGCCTATTTATTGAGCCTATTTAATAAGTCTATTTAATAAGCCTATTTAATAAGCCTATTTAATAAGCCTATTTATTGAGCCTATTTAATAAGCCTATTTAATAAGCCTATTTATTGTGCCTATTTAATAAGTCTATTTAATAAGTCTATTTAATAAGCCTATTTAAAAGGCCTTTTTTAATAAATCTAAGTTGCTGAAATAAGCCTATTTAATAAGCCTATTTAATAGGCCTATTTAATAAGTCTAAGTTGCTGAAATAAGCTTATTTAATAAGCCTAAGTTTCTGAATGAGCCTATTTAATAAGCCTAAGTTGCTGAAATAAGCCTATTAAATAAGCCTAAGTTGCTGAATAAGCCTATTTAATAAGCCTAAGTTGCTGAATAAACCTATTTAATAAGTCTAAGTTGCTGAAATAAGCATATTTAATAAGGCTATTTAATAAGCCTAAGTTGCTGAATAAGCCTATTTAATAAGGCTATTTAATGAGCCTAAGTTGCTGAAATAAGACTATTTAATAAGCCTAAGTTTCTGAACTAAGCCTATTTTAAAAGGTATATTTAATAAGTCTAAGTTGCTGAAATAAACCTATTTAAAAATGCTATTTAATAAGCCTAAGTTGCTGAAATAAACCTGTTTAATAAGGCTATTTAATAAGAATAAGTTGCTGAAATAAGCTTATTTAATAAGCCTAAGTTGCTGAAATAAGCCTATTTAATAAGGCTCTTTAATAAGTCTAAGTTGCTGAAATAAACCTATTTAATAAGCCTAAGTTGCTAAAATAAGCCTATTTAATGAGGCTATTTAATACGTCTATTTAATAAGCCTATTTAATAAGCCTATTTAATAAGCCTATTTAATAAGCCTATTTAATGAGTCTATTTAATAAGTCTATTTAATAAGTATTTAATGAGCCTATTTAATAAGCCTATTTATTGAGCCTATTTAATAAGCCTATTTATTGAGCCTATTTAATAAGCCTATTTATTGAGCCTATTTAATAAGCCTATTTATTGAGCCTATTTAATAAGCCTATTTAATAAGTCTATTTAATAAGCCTATTTAATAAGCCTATTTAATAAGCCTATTTATTGTGCCTATTTAATAAGCCTATTTAATAAGCCTATTTATTGAGCCTATTTAATAAGTCTATTTAATAAGCCTATTTAACAAGCCTATTTAATAATTATTTAATGGGCCTGTTTAATAAGTATATTTAATAAGCCTATTTAATAGGCCTATTTAATAAGTCTAAGTTGCTGAAATAAGCCTATTTAATAAGTCTATTTAATAAGCCTATTTAATAAGTCTAAGTTGCTGAAATAAGCCTATTTAATAAGCCTAAGTTTCTGAATGAGCCTATTTAATAAGCCTAAGTTGCCGAAATAAGCCTATTTAATAAGCCTAAGTTGCTGAATAAGCCTATTTAATAAGCCTAAGTTGCTGAATAAGCCTATTTAATAAGCCTAAGTTGCTGAATAAGCCTATTTAATAAGCCTAAGTTGCTGAATAAACCTATTTAATAAGTCTAAGTTGCTGAAATAAGCCTATTTAATACGGCTATTTAATAAGCCTAAGTTGCTGAAATAAGCCTATTTCATAAGGCTATTTAATGAGCCTAAGTTGCTGAAATAAGACTATTTAATAAGCCTAAGTTTCTGAACTAAGCCTATTTAAAAAAGTATATTTAATAAGTCTAAGTTGCTGAAATAAACCTATTTAAAAATGCTATTTAATAAGCCTAAGTTGCTGAAATAAACCTGTTTAATAAGGCTATCTAATAAGCATAAGTTGCTGAAATAAGCTTATTTAATAAGCCTAAGTTGCTGCAATAAGCCTATTTAATAAGGCTCTTTAATAAGTCTAAGTTGCTGAAATAAACCTATTTAATAAGCCTAAGTTGCTAAAATAAGCCTATTTCATGAGGCTATTTAATAAGTCTATTTAATAAGTCTATTTAATAAGTCTATTTAATAAGTCTATTTAATAAGCCTATTTAATAAGCCTATTTAATAAGCCTAATTAATACACCTATTTAATAAACATATTTAATGAGTATTTAATGAGCCTATTTAATAAGTCTATTTAATAAGCCTTTTTAATAAGACTATTTAATAAGTCTATTTAATAAGCCTATTTAATAAGTCTATTTAATAAGTCTATTTAATAAGCCTATTTAATAAGTATTTAATGAGCCTATTTAATAAGCCTATTTATTGAGCCTATTTAATAAGCCTATTTATTGAGCCTATTTAATAAGCCTATTTATTGAGCCTATTTAATAAGCCGATTTAATAAGTCTATTTAATAAGCCTATTTAATAAGCCTATTTAATAAGCCTATTTATTGAGCCTATTTAATAAGCCTATTTAATAAGCCGATTTATTGAGCCTATTTAATAAGTCTATTTAATAAGCCTATTTAATAAGCCTATTTATTGAGCCTTTTTAATAAGTCTATTTAATAAGCCTATTTAATAAGTATTTAATGAGCCTATTTAATAAGCCTATTCATTGAGCCTATTTAATAAGCCTATTTATTGAGCCTATTTAATAAGCATATTTATTGAGCCTATTTAATAAGCCTATTTATTGAGCCTATTTAATAAGTCTATTTAATAAGCCTATTTAATAAGCCTATTTAATAAGCCTATTTATTGAGCCTATTTAATAAGCCTATTTAATAAGCCTATTTATTGAGCCTATTTAATAAGTCTATTTAATAAGCCTATTTAATAAGCCTATTTAATAAGTATTTAATGAGCCTATTTAATAAGTCTATTTAATAAGCCTATTTAAAAGGCCTTTTTTAATAAATCTAAGTTGCTGAAATAAGCCTATTTAATAAGCCTATTTAATAGGCCTATTTAATAAGTCTAAGTTGCTGAAATAAGCTTATTTAATAAGCCTAAGTTTCTGAATGAGCCTATTTAATAAGCCTAAGTTGCTGAAATAAGCCTATTAAATAAGCCTAAGTTGCTGAATAAGCCTATTTAATAAGCCTAAGTTGCTGAAATAAGTATATTTAATAAGCCTAAGTTGCTGAAATAAGCCTATTTAATAAGGCTCTTTAATAAGTCTAAGTTGCTGAAATAAACCTATTTAATAAGCCTAAGTTGCTAAAATAAGCCTATTTCATGAGGCTATTTAATAAGTCTATTTAATAAGTCTATTTAATAAGTCTATTTAATAAGTCTATTTAATAAGCCTATTTAATAAGCCTATTTAATAAGCCTAATTAATACACCTATTTAATAAACATATTTAATAAGTATTTAATGAGCCTATTTAATAAGTCTATTTAATAAGCCTTTTTAATAAGACTATTTAATAAGTCTATTTAATAAGACTATTTAATAAGTCTATTTAATAAGTCTATTTAATAAGCCTATTTAATAAGTATTTAATGAGCCTATTTAATAAGCCTATTTATTGAGCCTATTTAATAAGCCTATTTATTGAGCCTATTTAATAAGCATATTTATTGAGCCTATTTAATAAGCCTATTTATTGAGCCTATTTAATAAGCCGATTTAATAAGTCTATTTAATAAGCCTATTTATTGAGCCTATTTAATAAGCCTATTTAATAAGCCGATTTATTGAGCTTATTTAATAAGTCTATTTAATAAGCCTATTTAATAAGCCTATTTAATAAGTATTTAATTAGCCTATTTAATAAGTCTATTTAATAAGCCTATTTAATAGGCCTATTTAATAAGTCTAAGTTGCTGAAATAAGCCTATTTAATAAGCCTATTTAATAGGCCTATTTAATAAGTCTAAGTTGCTGAAATAAGCCTATTTAATAAGCCTAAGTTGCTGAAATAAGTATATTTAATAAGCCTAAGTTGCTGAAATAAGCCTATTTAATAAGGCTCTTTAATAAGTCTAAGTTGCTGAAATAAACCTATTTAATAAGCCTAAGTTGCTAAAATAAGCCTATTTCATGAGGCTATTTAATAAGTCTATTTAATAAGTCTATTTAATAAGTCTATTTAATAAGTCTATTTAATAAGCCTATTTAATAAGCCTATTTAATAAGCCTAATTAATACACCTATTTAATAAACATATTTAATAAGTATTTAATGAGCCTATTTAATAAGTCTATTTAATAAGCCTTTTTAATAAGACTATTTAATAAGTCTATTTAATAAGACTATTTAATAAGTCTATTTAATAAGTCTATTTAATAAGCCTATTTAATAAGTATTTAATGAGCCTATTTAATAAGCCTATTTATTGAGCCTATTTAATAAGCCTATTTATTGAGCCTATTTAATAAGCATATTTATTTAGCCTATTTAATAAGCCTATTTATTGAGCCTATTTAATAAGCCGATTTAATAAGTCTATTTAATAAGCCTATTTAATCAGCCTATTTAATAAGCCTGTTTATTGAGCCTATTTAATAAGCCTATTTAATAAGCCGATTTATTGAGCTTATTTAATAAGTCTATTTAATAAGCCTATTTAATAAGCCTATTTAATAAGTATTTAATTAGCCTATTTAATAAGTCTATTTAATAAGCCTATTTAATAGGCCTATTTAATAAGTCTAAGTTGCTGAAATAAGCCTATTTAATAAGCCTATTTAATAGGCCTATTTAATAAGTCTAAGTTGCTGAAATAAGCCTATTTAATAAGCCTAAGTTGCTGAATAAGCCTATTTAATAAGCCTAAGTTGCTGAATAAACCTATTTAATAAGTCTAAGTTGCTGAAATAAGCCTATTTAATACGGCATTTTAATAAGCCTAAGTTGCTGAAATAAGCCTATTTCATAAGGCTATTTAATGAGCCTAAGTTGCTGAAATAAGACTATTTAATAAGCCTAAGTTTCTGAACTAAGCCTATTTAAAAAGGTATATTTAATAAGTCTAAGTTGCTGAAATAAACCTATTTAAAAATGCTATTTAATAAGCCTAAGTTGCTGAAATAAACCTGTTTAATAAGGCTATTTAATAAGCATAAGTTGCTGAAATAAGCTTATTTAATAAGCCTAAGTTGCTGCAATAAGCCTATTTAATAAGGCTCTTTAATAAGTCTAAGTTGCTGAAATAAACCTATTTAATAAGCCTAAGTTGCTAAAATAAGCCTATTTAATAAGTCTATTTAATAAGTCTATTTAATGAGCCTATTTAATAAGTCTATTTAATAAGCCTTTTTAATAAGACTATTTATTGAGCCTATTTAATAAGCATATTTATTGAGCCTATTTAATAAGCCTATTTATTGAGACTATTTAATAAGCCGATTTAATAAGTCTATTTAATAAGCCTATTTAATAAGCCTATTTAATAAGCCTATCTATTGAGCCTATTTAATAAGCCTATTTAATAAGCCTATTTATTGAGCCTATTTAATAAGTCTATTTAATAAGCCTATTTAATAAGCCTATTTATTGAGCCTATTTAATAAGTCTATTTAATAAGCCTATTTAATAAGCCTATTTAATAAGTATTTAATGAGCCTATTTAATAAGTCTATTTAATAAGCCTATTTAATAGGCCTTTTTAAATAAATCTAAGTTGCTGAAATAAGCCTATTTAATAAGCCTATTTAATAGGCCTATTTAATAAGTCTAAGTTGCTGAAATAAGCTTATTTAATAAGCCTAAGTTTCTGAATGGGCCTATTTAATAAGCCTAAGTTGCTGAAATAAGCCTATTAAATAAGCCTAAGTTGCTGAATAAGCCTATTTAATAAGCCTAAGTTGCTGAATAAACCTATTTAATAAGTCTAAGTTGCTGAAATAAGCATATTTAATAAGGCTATTTAATAAGCCTAAGTTGCTGAATAAGCCTATTTAATAAGGCTATTTAATGAGCCTAAGTTGCTGAAATAAGACTATTTAATAAGCCTAAGTTTCTGAACTAGGCCTATTTTAAAAGGTATATTTAATAAGTCTAAGTTGCTGAAATAAACCTATTTAAAAATGCTATTTAATAAGCCTAAGTTGCTGAAATAAACCTGTTTAATAAGGCTATTTAATAAGAATAAGTTGCTGAAATAAACTTATTTAATAAGCCTAAGTTGCTGAAATAAGCCTATTTAATAAGGCTCTTTAATAAGTCTAAGTTGCTGAAATAAACCTATTTAATAAGCCTAAGTTGCTAAAATAAGCCTATTTAATGAGGCTATTTAATACGTCTATTTAATAAGCCTATTCAATAAGCCTATTTAAGAAGCCTATTTAATAAGCCTATTTAATGAGTATATTTAATAAGTCTATTTAATAAGTATTTAATGAGCCTATTTAATAAGCCTATTTATTGAGCCTATTTAATAAGCCTATTTATTGAGCCTATTTAATAAGCCTATTTATTGAGCCTATTTAATAAGCCTATTTAATAAGTCTATTTAATAAGCCTATTTAATAAGCCTATTTAATAAGCCTATTTATTGTGCCTATTTAATAAGCCTATTTAATAAGCCTATTTATTGAGCCTATTTAATAAGTCTATTTAATAAGCCTATTTAACAAGCCTATTTAAAAATTATTTAATGAGCCTGTTTAATAAGTCTATTTAATAAGCCTATTTAATAGGCCTATTTAATAAGTCTAAGTTGCTGAAATAAGCCTATTTAATAAGTCTATTTAATAGGCCTATTTAATAAGTCTACGTTGCTGAAATAAGCCTATTTAATAAGCCTAAGTTTCTGAATGAGCCTATTTAATAAGCCTAAGTTGCCGAAATAAGCCTATTTAATAAGCCTAAGTTGCTGAATAAGCCTATTTAATAAACCTAAGTTGCTGAAATAAGCCTATTTAGTAAGTCTAAGTTGCTGAAATAAGCCTATTTAATAAGCCTAAGTTGCTGAAATAAGCCTATTTAATAAGCCTAAGTTGCTGAAATAAGGCTATTTAATAAGTCTAAGTTGCTGAAATAAGCCTATTTAATAAGCCTAAGTTGCTGAAATAAGTATATTTAATGAGCATAAGTTGCTGAAATAAGCCTATTTAATGAGTCTAGGTTGCTGAAATAAGGCTATTTAATAAGTCTAAGTTGCTGAAATAAGCCTTTTTAATCAGCGTAAGTTGCTGAAATAAGCCTATTTAATAAGCCCAAGTTGCTGAAATAAGCCTACTTAATTAGGCTATTTAATAAGCCTAAGTTGCTGAAATAAGCCTATTTAATAAGCGTAAGTTGCTGAAATAAGGCTATTTAATAAGCCTAAGTTGCTGAAATAAGCCTATTTAATGAGCTATTTAATAAGTCTATTTAATAAGCCTATTTAATAAGCCTATTTAATAAGCCTATTTAATAAGCCTATGTAATAAGTCTATTTAATAAGTCTATTTAATAAGTATTTAATGAGCCTATTTAATAAGCCTATTTATTGAGCCTATTTAATAAGCCTATTTATTGAGCCTATTTAATAAGCCTATTTATTGAGCCTATTTAATAAGCCGATTTAATAAGTCTATTTAATAAGCCTATTTAATAAGCCTATTTAATAAGCCTATTTATTGAGCCTATTTAATAAGCCTATTTAATAAGCCGATTTATTGAGCCTATTTAATAAGTCTATTTAATAAGCCTATTTAATAAGCCTATTTATTGAGCCTTTTTAATAAGTCTATTTAATAAGCCTATTTAATAAGTATTTAATGAGCCTATTTAATAAGCCTATTCATTGAGCCTATTTAATAAGCCTATTTATTGAGCCTATTTAATAAGCATATTTATTGAGCCTATTTAATAAGCCTATTTATTGAGCCTATTTAATACGTCTATTTAATAAGCCTATTTAATAAGCCTATTTAATAAGCCTATTTATTGAGCCTATTTAATAAGCCTATTTAATAAGCCTATTTATTGTGCCTATTTAATAAGTCTATTTAATAAGCCTATTTAATAAGCCTATTTAATAAGTATTTAATGAGCCTATTTAATAAGTCTATTTAATAAGCCTATTTAAAAGGCCTTTTTTAATAAATCTAAGTTGCTGAAATAAGCCTATTTAATAAGCCTATTTAATAGGCCTATTTAATAAGTCTAAGTTGCTGAAATAAGCTTATTTAATAAGCCTAAGTTTCTGAATGAGCCTATTTAATAAGCCTAAGTTGCTGAAATAAGCCTATTAAATAAGCCTAAGTTGCTGAATAAGCCTATATAATAAGCCTAAGTTGCTGAATAAACCTATTTAATAAGTCTAAGTTGCTGAAATAAGCATATTTAATAAGGCTATTTAATAAGCCTAAGTTGCTGAATAAGCCTATTTAATAAGGCTATTTAATGAGCCTAAGTTGCTGAAATAAGACTATTTAATAAGCCTAAGTTTCTGAACTAAGCCTATTTTAAAAGGTATATTTAATAAGTCTAAGTTGCTGAAATAAGCCTATTTAATAAGCCCAAGTTGCTGAAATAAGCCTACTTAATTAGGCTATTTAATAAGCCTAAGTTGCTGAAATAGACCTGTTTAATAAGGCTATTTAATAAGAATAAGTTGCTGAAATAAGCTTATTTAATAAGCCTAAGTTGCTGAAATAAGCCTATTTAATAAGGCTCTTTAATAAGTCTAAGTTGCTGAAATAAACCTATTTAATAAGCCTAAGTTGCTAAAATAAGCCTATTTAATGAGGCTATTTAATACATCTATTTAATAAGCCTATTTAATAAGCCTATTTAATAAGCCTATTTAATAAGCCTATTTAATGAGTCTATTTAATACGTCTATTTAATAAGTATTTAATGAGCCTATTTAATAAGCCTATTTATTGAGCCTATTTAATAAGCCTATTTATTGAGCCTATTTAATAAGCCTATTTATTGAGCATATTTAATAAGCCTATTTATTGAGCCTATTTAATAAGCCTATTTAATAAGTCTATTTAATAAGCCTATTTAATAAGCCTATTTAATAAGCCTATTTATTGTGCCTATTTAATAAGCCTATTTAATAAGCCTATTTATTGAGCCTATTTAATAAGTCTATTTAATAAGCCTATTTAACAAGCCTATTTAATAATTATTTAATGAGCCTGTTTAATAAGTATATTTAATAAGCCTATTTAATAGGCCTATTTAATAAGTCTAAGTTGCTGAAATAAGCCTATTTAATAAGTCTATTTAATAAGCCTATTTAATAAGTCTAAGTTGCTGAAATAAGCCTATTTAATAAGCCTAAGTTTCTGAATGAGCCTATTTAATAAGCCTAAGTTGCCGAAATAAGCCTATTTAATAAGCCTAAGTTGCTGAATAAGCCTATTTAATAAGCCTAAGTTGCTGAATAAGCCTATTTAATAAGCCTAAGTTGCTGAATAAGCCTATTTAATAAGCCTAAGTTGCTGAATAAACCTATTTAATAAGTCTAAGTTGCTGAAATAAGCCTATTTAATAAGCCTATTTAATAGGCCTATTTAATAAGTCTAAGTTGCTGAAATAAGCCTATTTAATAAGCCTAAGTTGCTGAATAAGCCTATTTAATAAGCCTAAGTTGCTGAATAAACCTATTTAATAAGTCTAAGTTGCTGAAATAAGCCTATTTAATACGGCTATTTAATAAGCCTAAGTTGCTGAAATAAGCCTATTTCATAAGGCTATTTAATGAGCCTAAGTTGCTGAAATAAGACTATTTAATAAGCCTAAGTTTCTGAACTAAGCCTATTTAAAAAAGTATATTTAATAAGTCTAAGTTGCTGAAATAAACCTATTTAAAAATGCTATTTAATAAGCCTAAGTTGCTGAAATAAACCTGTTTAATAAGGCTATTTAATAAGCATAAGTTGCTGAAATAAGCTTATTTAATAAGCCTAAGTTGCTGCAATAAGCCTATTTAATAAGGCTCTTTAATAAGTCTAAGTTGCTGAAATAAACCTATTTAATAAGCCTAAGTTGCTAAAATAAGCCTATTTCATGAGGCTATTTAATAAGTCTATTTAATAAGTCTATTTAATAAGTCTATTTAATAAGTCTATTTAATAAGCCTATTTAATAAGCCTATTTAATAAGCCTAATTAATACACCTATTTAATAAACATATTTAATGAGTATTTAATGAGCCTATTTAATAAGTCTATTTAATAAGCCTTTTTAATAAGACTATTTAATAAGTCTATTTAATAAGCCTATTTAATAAGTCTATTTAATAAGTCTATTTAATAAGCCTATTTAATAAGTATTTAATGAGCCTATTTAATAAGCCTATTTATTGAGCCTATTTAATAAGCCTATTTATTGAGCCTATTTAATAAGCCTATTTATTGAGCCTATTTAATAAGCCGATTTAATAAGTCTATTTAATAAGCCTATTTAATAAGCCTATTTAATAAGTCTATTTAATAAGCCTATTTAATAAGTATTTAATGAGCCTATTTAATAAGCCTATTTATTGAGCCTATTTAATAAGCCTATTTATTGAGCCTATTTAATAAGCCTATTTATTGAGCCTATTTAATAAGCCGATTTAATAAGTCTATTTAATAAGCCTATTTATTGAGCCTATTTAATAAGCCTATTTAATAAGCCGATTTATTGAGCCTATTTAATAAGTCTATTTAATAAGCCTATTTAATAAGCCTATTTATTGAGCCTTTTTAATAAGTCTATTTAATAAGCCTATTTAATAAGTATTTAATGAGCCTATTTAATAAGCCTATTCATTGAGCCTATTTAATAAGCCTATTTATTGAGCCTATTTAATAAGCATATTTATTGAGCCTATTTAATAAGCCTATTTATTGAGCCTATTTAATAAGTCTATTTAATAAGCCTATTTAATAAGCCTATTTAATAAGCCTATTTATTGAGCCTATTTAATAAACCTATTTAATAAGCCTATTTATTGAGCCTATTTAATAAGTCTATTTAATAAGCCTATTTAATAAGCCTAAGTTTCTGAATGAGCCTATTTAATAAGCCTAAGTTGCTGAAATAAGCCTATT
Source organism: Petromyzon marinus (assembly GCF_048934315.1). NCBI lineage: Eukaryota > Metazoa > Chordata > Hyperoartia > Petromyzontiformes > Petromyzontidae > Petromyzon > Petromyzon marinus. The sequence goes on along the minus strand of NW_027422884.1, from coordinate 2,540,789 downwards.
AAATAAGCCTAAGTTGCTGAATAAGCCTATATAATAAGCCTAAGTTGCTGAATAAACCTATTTAATAAGTCTAAGTTGCTGAAATAAGCATATTTAATAAGGCTATTTAATAAGCCTAAGTTGCTGAATAAGCCTATTTAATAAGGCTATTTAATGAGCCTAAGTTGCTGAAATAAGACTATTTAATAAGCCTAAGTTTCTGAACTAAGCCTATTTTAAAAGGTATATTTAATAAGTCTAAGTTGCTGAAATAAGCCTATTTAATAAGCCCAAGTTGCTGAAATAAGCCTACTTAATTAGGCTATTTAATAAGCCTAAGTTGCTGAAATAGACCTGTTTAATAAGGCTATTTAATAAGAATAAGTTGCTGAAATAAGCTTATTTAATAAGGCTCTTTAATAAGTCTAAGTTGCTGAAATAAACCTATTTAATAAGCCTAAGTTGCTAAAATAAGCCTATTTAATGAGGCTATTTAATACATCTATTTAATAAGCCTATTTAATAAGCCTATTTAATAAGCCTATTTAATAAGCCTATTTAATGAGTCTATTTAATACGTCTATTTAATAAGTATTTAATGAGCCTATTTAATAAGCCTATTTATTGAGCCTATTTAATAAGCCTATTTATTGAGCCTATTTAATAAGCCTATTTATTGAGCATATTTAATAAGCCTATTTATTGAGCCTATTTAATAAGCCTATTTAATAAGTCTATTTAATAAGCCTATTTAATAAGCCTATTTAATAAGCCTATTTATTGTGCCTATTTAATAAGCCTATTTAATAAGCCTATTTATTGAGCCTATTTAATAAGTCTATTTAATAAGCCTATTTAACAAGCCTATTTAATAATTATTTAATGAGCCTGTTTAATAAGTATATTTAATAAGCCTATTTAATAGGCCTATTTAATAAGTCTAAGTTGCTGAAATAAGCCTATTTAATAAGTCTATTTAATAAGCCTATTTAATAAGTCTAAGTTGCTGAAATAAGCCTATTTAATAAGCCTAAGTTTCTGAATGAGCCTATTTAATAAGCCTAAGTTGCCGAAATAAGCCTATTTAATAAGCCTAAGTTGCTGAATAAGCCTATTTAATAAGCCTAAGTTGCTGAATAAGCCTATTTAATAAGCCTAAGTTGCTGAATAAGCCTATTTAATAAGCCTAAGTTGCTGAATAAACCTATTTAATAAGTCTAAGTTGCTGAAATAAGCCTATTTAATAAGCCTATTTAATAGGCCTATTTAATAAGTCTAAGTTGCTGAAATAAGCCTATTTAATAAGCCTAAGTTGCTGAATAAGCCTATTTAATAAGCCTAAGTTGCTGAATAAACCTATTTAATAAGTCTAAGTTGCTGAAATAAGCCTATTTAATACGGCTATTTAATAAGCCTAAGTTGCTGAAATAAGCCTATTTCATAAGGCTATTTAATGAGCCTAAGTTGCTGAAATAAGACTATTTAATAAGCCTAAGTTTCTGAACTAAGCCTATTTAAAAAAGTATATTTAATAAGTCTAAGTTGCTGAAATAAACCTATTTAAAAATGCTATTTAATAAGCCTAAGTTGCTGAAATAAACCTGTTTAATAAGGCTATTTAATAAGCATAAGTTGCTGAAATAAGCTTATTTAATAAGCCTAAGTTGCTGCAATAAGCCTATTTAATAAGGCTCTTTAATAAGTCTAAGTTGCTGAAATAAACCTATTTAATAAGCCTAAGTTGCTAAAATAAGCCTATTTCATGAGGCTATTTAATAAGTCTATTTAATAAGTCTATTTAATAAGTCTATTTAATAAGTCTATTTAATAAGCCTATTTAATAAGCCTATTTAATAAGCCTAATTAATACACCTATTTAATAAACATATTTAATGAGTATTTAATGAGCCTATTTAATAAGTCTATTTAATAAGCCTTTTTAATAAGACTATTTAATAAGTCTATTTAATAAGCCTATTTAATAAGTCTATTTAATAAGTCTATTTAATAAGCCTATTTAATAAGTATTTAATGAGCCTATTTAATAAGCCTATTTATTGAGCCTATTTAATAAGCCTATTTATTGAGCCTATTTAATAAGCCTATTTATTGAGCCTATTTAATAAGCCGATTTAATAAGTCTATTTAATAAGCCTATTTAATAAGCCTATTTAATAAGTCTATTTAATAAGCCTATTTAATAAGTATTTAATGAGCCTATTTAATAAGCCTATTTATTGAGCCTATTTAATAAGCCTATTTATTGAGCCTATTTAATAAGCCTATTTATTGAGCCTATTTAATAAGCCGATTTAATAAGTCTATTTAATAAGCATATTTATTGAGCCTATTTAATAAGCCTATTTATTGAGCCGATTTATTGAGCCTATTTAATAAGCCTATTTAATAAGCCTATTTAATAAGCCTATTTATTGAGCCTATTTAATAAACCTATTTAATAAGCCTATTTATTGAGCCTATTTAATAAGCCGATTTAATAAGTCTATTTAATAAGCCTATTTAATAAGCCTATTTAATAAGCCTATTTATTGAGCCTATTTAATATGCCTATTTAATAAGCCGATTTATTGAGCCTATTTAATAAGTCTATTTAATAAGCCTATTTAATAAGCCTATTTAATAAGTATTTAATGAGCCTATTTAATAAGTCTATTCAATAAGCCTATTTAATAGGCCTATTTAATAAGTCTAAGTTGCTGAAATAAGCCTATTTAATAAGCCTATTTAATAGGCCTATTTAATAAGTCTAAGTTGCTGAAATAAGCCTATTTAATAAGTTTAAGTTGCTGAATAAGCCTATTTAATAAGCCTAAGTTGCTGAATAAACATATTTAATAAGTCTAAGTTGCTGAAATAAGCCTATTTAATACGGCTATTTAATAAGCCTAAGTTGCTGAAGTAAGCCTATTTCATAAGGCTATTTAATGAGCCTAAGTTGCTGAAATAAGACTATTTAATAAGCCTAAGTTTCTGAACTAAGCCTATTTAGAAAGGTATATTTAATAAGTCTAAGTTGCTGAAATAAACCTATTTAAAAATGCTATTTAATAAGCCTAAGTTGCTGAAATAAACCTGTTTAATAAGGCTATTTAATAAGCATTAGTTGCTGAAATAAGCTTATTTAATAAGCATAAGTTGCTGAAATAAGCCTATTTAATAAGGCTCTTTAATAAGTCTAAGTTGCTGAAATAAACCTATTTAATAAGCCTAAGTTGCTAAAATAAGCCTATTTCATGAGGCTATTTAATAAGTCTATTTAATAAGTCTATTTAATAAGTCTATTTAATAAGTCTATTTAATAAGCCTATTTAATAAGCCTATTTAATAAGCCTAATTAATACACCTATTTAATAAACATATTTAATGAGTATTTAATGAGCCTATTTAATAAGTCTATTTAATAAGCCTTTTTAATAAGACTATTTAATAAGTCTATTTAATAAGCCTATTTAATTAGTCTATTTGATACATCTATTTAATAAGCCTATTTAATAAGTATTTAATGAGCCTATTTAATAAGCCTATTTATTGAGCCTATTTAATAAGCCTATTTATTGAGCCTATTTAATAAGCATATTTATTGAGCCTATTTAATAAGCCTATTTATTGAGCCTATTTAATAAGCCGATTTAATAAGTCTATTTAATAAGCCTATTTAATAAGCCTATTTAATAAGCCTATTTATTGAGCCTATTTAATAAGCCTATTTAATAAGCCGATTTATTGAGCCTATTTAATAAGTCTATTTAATAAGCCTATTTAATAAGCCTAAGTTTCTGAACTAAGCCTATTTAGAAAGGTATATTTAATAAGTCTAAGTTGCTGAAATAAACCTATTTAAAAATGCTATTTAATAAGCCTAAGTTGCTGAAATAAACCTGTTTAATAAGGCTATTTAATAAGCATTAGTTGCTGAAATAAGCTTATTTAATAAGCATAAGTTGCTGAAATAAGCCTATTTAATAAGGCTCTTTAATAAGTCTAAGTTGCTGAAATAAACCTATTTAATAAGCCTAAGTTGCTAAAATAAGCCTATTTCATGAGGCTATTTAATAAGTCTATTTAATAAGTCTATTTAATAAGTCTATTTAATAAGTCTATTTAATAAGCCTATTTAATAAGCCTATTTAATAAGCCTAATTAATACACCTATTTAATAAACATATTTAATGAGTATTTAATGAGCCTATTTAATAAGTCTATTTAATAAGCCTTTTTAATAAGACTATTTAATAAGTCTATTTAATAAGCCTATTTAATTAGTCTATTTGATACATCTATTTAATAAGCCTATTTAATAAGTATTTAATGAGCCTATTTAATAAGCCTATTTATTGAGCCTATTTAATAAGCCTATTTATTGAGCCTATTTAATAAGCATATTTATTGAGCCTATTTAATAAGCCTATTTATTGAGCCTATTTAATAAGCCGATTTAATAAGTCTATTTAATAAGCCTATTTAATAAGCCTATTTAATAAGCCTATTTATTGAGCCTATTTAATAAGCCTATTTAATAAGCCGATTTATTGAGCCTATTTAATAAGTCTATTTAATAAGCCTATTTAATAAGCCTATTTAATAAGTATTTAATGAGCCTATTTAATAAGTCTATTTAATAAGCCTATTTAATAGGCCTTTTTTAATAAATCTAAGTTGCTGAAATAAGCGTATTTAATAAGCATATTTAATAGGCCTATTTAATAAGTCTAAGTTGCTGAAATAAGCTTATTTAATAAGCCTAAGTTTCTGAATGAGCCTATTTAATAAGCCTAAGTTGCTGAAATAAGCCTATTAAATAAGCCTAAGTTGCTGAATAAGCCTATTTAATAAGCCTAAGTTGCTGAATAAACCTATTTAATACGGCTATTTAATAAGCCTAAGTTGCTGAAATAAGCCTATTTCATAAGGCTATTTAATGAGCCTAAGTTGCTGAAATAAGACTATTTAATAAGCCTAAGTTTCTGAACTAAGCCTATTTAAAAAAGTATATTTAATAAGTCTAAGTTGCTGAAATAAACCTATTTAAAAATGCTATTTAATAAGCCTAAGTTGCTGAAATAAACCTGTTTAATAAGGCTATTTAATAAGCATAAGTTGCTGAAATAAGCTTATTTAATAAGCCTAAGTTGCTGCAATAAGCCTATTTAATAAGGCTCTTTAATAAGTCTAAGTTGCTGAAATAAACCTATTTAATAAGCCTAAGTTGCTAAAATAAGCCTATTTCATGAGGCTATTTAATAAGTCTATTTAATAAGTCTATTTAATAAGTCTATTTAATAAGTCTATTTAATAAGCCTATTTAATAAGCCTATTTAATAAGCCTAATTAATACACCTATTTAATAAACATATTTAATGAGTATTTAATGAGCCTATTTAATAAGTCTATTTAATAAGCCTTTTTAATAAGACTATTTAATAAGTCTATTTAATAAGCCTATTTAATAAGTCTATTTAATAAGTCTATTTAATAAGCCTATTTAATAAGTATTTAATGAGCCTATTTAATAAGCCTATTTATTGAGCCTATTTAATAAGCCTATTTATTGAGCCTATTTAATAAGCCTATTTATTGAGCCTATTTAATAAGCCGATTTAATAAGTCTATTTAATAAGCCTATTTAATAAGCCTATTTAATAAGCCTATTTATTGAGCCTATTTAATAAGCCTATTTAATAAGCCGATTTATTGAGCCTATTTAATAAGTCTATTTAATAAGCCTATTTAATAAGCCTATTTATTGAGCCTTTTTAATAAGTCTATTTAATAAGCCTATTTAATAAGTATTTAATGAGCCTATTTAATAAGCCTATTCATTGAGCCTATTTAATAAGCCTATTTATTGAGCCTATTTAATAAGCATATTTATTGAGCCTATTTAATAAGCCTATTTATTGAGCCTATTTAATAAGTCTATTTAATAAGCCTATTTAATAAGCCTATTTAATAAGCCTATTTATTGAGCCTATTTAATAAGCCTATTTAATAAGCCTATTTATTGAGCCTATTTAATAAGTCTATTTAATAAGCCTATTTAATAAGCCTATTTAATAAGTATTTAATGAGCCTATTAAATAAGTCTATTTAATAAGCCTATTTAATAGGCCTTTTTTAATAAATCTAAGTTGCTGAAATAAGACTATTTAATAAGCCTATTTAATAGGCCTATTTAATAAGTCTAAGTTGCTGAAATAAGCTTATTTAATAAGCCTAAGTTTCTGAATGAGCCTATTTAATAAGCCTAAGTTGATGAAATAAGCCTATTAAATAAGCCTAAGTTGCTGAATAAGCCTATTTAATAAGCCTAAGTTGCTGAATAAACCTATTTAATAAGTCTAAGTTGCTGAAATAAGTATATTTAATAAGGCTATTTAATAAGCCTAAGTTGCTGAATAAGCCTATTTAATAAGGCTATTTAATGAGCCTAAGTTGCTAAAATAAGACCATTTAATAAGCCTAAGTTTCTGAACTAAGCCTATTTTAAAAGGTATATTTAATAAGTCTAAGTTGCTGAAATAAACCTATTTAAAAATGCTATTTAATAAGCCTAAGTTGCTGAAATAAACATGTTTAATAAGGCTATTTAATAAGAATAAGTTGCTGAAATAAGCTTATTTAATAAGCCTAAGTTGCTGAAATAAGCCTATTTAATAAGGCTCTTTAATAAGTCTAAGTTGCTGAAATAAACCTATTTAATAAGCCTAAGTTGCTAAAATAAGCCTATTTAATGAGGGTATTTAATACGTCTATTTAATAAGCCTATTTAATAAGCCTATTTAATAAGCCTATTTAATAAGCCTATTTAATGAGTCTATGTAATAAGTCTATTTAATAAGTATTTAATGAGCCTATTTAATAAGCCTATTTATTGAGCCTATTTAATAAGCCTATTTATTGAGCCTATTTAATAAGCCTATTTATTGAGCCTATTTAATAAGCCTTTTTATTGAGCCTATTTAATAAGCCTATTTAATAAGTCTATTTAATAAGCCTATTTAATAAGCCTATTTAATAAGCCTATTTATTGAGCCTATTTTTTAAGCCTATTTAATAAGCCTATTTATTGAGCCTATTTAATAATTATTTAATGAGCCTGTTTAATAAGTCTATTTAATAAGCCTATTTAATAGGCCTATTTAATAAGTCTAAGTTGCTCAAATAAGCCTATTTAATAAGTCTATTTAATAGGCCTATTTAATAAGCCTATTTAATAAGCCTAATTAATACACCTATTTAATAAACATATTTAATGAGTATTTAATAAGCCTATTTAATAAGTCTATTTAATAAGCCTTTTTAATAAGACTATTTAATAAGTCTATTTAATAAGCCTATTTAATAAGTCTATTTAATAAGCCTATTTAATAAGTATTTAATGAGCCTATTTAATAAGCCTATTTATTGAGCCTATTTAATAAGCATATTTATTTAGCCTATTTAATAAGCCTATTTATTGAGCCTATTTAATAAGCCGATTTAATAAGTCTATTTAATAAGCCTATTTAATAAGCCTATTTAATAAGCCTATTTATTGAGCCTATTTAATATGCCTATTTAATAAGCCGATTTATTGAGCCTATTTAATAAGTCTATTTAATAAGCCTATTTAATAAGCCTATTTAATAAGTATTTAATGAGCCTATTTAATAAGTCTATTCAATAAGCCTATTTAATAGGCCTATTTAATAAGTCTAAGTTGCTGAAATAAGCCTATTTAATAAGCCTATTTAATAGGCCTATTTAATAAGTCTAAGTTGCTGAAATAAGCCTATTTAATAAGTTTAAGTTGCTGAATAAGCCTATTTAATAAGCCTAAGTTGCTGAATAAACATATTTAATAAGTCTAAGTTGCTGAAATAAGCCTATTTAATACGGCTATTTAATAAGCCTAAGTTGCTGAAGTAAGCCTATTTCATAAGGCTATTTAATGAGCCTAAGTTGCTGAAATAAGACTATTTAATAAGCCTAAGTTTCTGAACTAAGCCTATTTAGAAAGGTATATTTAATAAGTCTAAGTTGCTGAAATAAACCTATTTAAAAATGCTATTTAATAAGCCTAAGTTGCTGAAATAAACCTGTTTAATAAGGCTATTTAATAAGCATAAGTTGCTGAAATAAGCTTATTTAATAAGCATAAGTTGCTGAAATAAGCCTATTTAATAAGGCTCTTTAATAAGTCTAAGTTGCTGAAATAAACCTATTTAATAAGCCTAAGTTGCTAAAATAAGCCTATTTCATGAGGCTATTTAATAAGTCTATTTAATAAGTCTATTTAATAAGTCTATTTAATAAGTCTATTTAATAAGCCTATTTAATAAGCCTATTTAATAAGCCTAATTAATACACCTATTTAATAAACATATTTAATGAGTATTTAATGAGCCTATTTAATAAGTCTATTTAATAAGCCTTTTTAATAAGACTATTTAATAAGTCTATTTAATAAGCCTATTTAATTAGTCTATTTGATACATCTATTTAATAAGCCTATTTAATAAGTATTTCATGAGCCTATTTAATAAGCCTATTTATTGAGCCTATTTAATAAGCCTATTTATTGAGCCTATTTAATAAGCATATTTATTGAGCCTATTTAATAAGCCTATTTATTGAGCCTATTTAATAAGCCGATTTAATAAGTCTATTTAATAAGCCTATTTAATAAGCCTATTTAATAAGCCTATTTATTGAGCCTATTTAATAAGCCTATTTAATAAGCCAATTTATTGAGCCTATTTAATAAGTCTATTTAATAAGCCTATTTAATAAGCCTATATAATAAGTATTTAATGAGCCTATTTAATAAGTCTATTTAATAAGCCTTTTTAATAAGACTATTTAATAAGTCTATTTAATAAGCCTATTTAATAAGTCTATTTAATAAGCCTATTTAATAAGTATTTAATGAGCCTATTTAATAAGCCTATTTATTGAGCCTATTTAATAAGCATATTTATTTAGCCTATTTAATAAGCCTATTTATTGAGCCTATTTAATAAGCCGATTTAATAAGTCTATTTAATAAGCCTATTTAATAAGCCTATTTAATAAGCCTATTTATTGAGCCTATTTAATATGCCTATTTAATAAGCCGATTTATTGAGCCTATTTAATAAGTCTATTTAATAAGCCTATTTAATAAGCCTATTTAATAAGTATTTAATGAGCCTATTTAATAAGTCTATTCAATAAGCCTATTTAATAGGCCTATTTAATAAGTCTAAGTTGCTGAAATAAGCCTATTTAATAAGCCTATTTAATAGGCCTATTTAATAAGTCTAAGTTGCTGAAATAAGCCTATTTAATAAGTTTAAGTTGCTGAATAAGCCTATTTAATAAGCCTAAGTTGCTGAATAAACATATTTAATAAGTCTAAGTTGCTGAAATAAGCCTATTTAATACGGCTATTTAATAAGCCTAAGTTGCTGAAGTAAGCCTATTTCATAAGGCTATTTAATGAGCCTAAGTTGCTGAAATAAGACTATTTAATAAGCCTAAGTTTCTGAACTAAGCCTATTTAGAAAGGTATATTTAATAAGTCTAAGTTGCTGAAATAAACCTATTTAAAAATGCTATTTAATAAGCCTAAGTTGCTGAAATAAACCTGTTTAATAAGGCTATTTAATAAGCATAAGTTGCTGAAATAAGCTTATTTAATAAGCATAAGTTGCTGAAATAAGCCTATTTAATAAGGCTCTTTAATAAGTCTAAGTTGCTGAAATAAACCTATTTAATAAGCCTAAGTTGCTAAAATAAGCCTATTTCATGAGGCTATTTAATAAGTCTATTTAATAAGTCTATTTAATAAGTCTATTTAATAAGTCTATTTAATAAGCCTATTTAATAAGCCTATTTAATAAGCCTAATTAATACACCTATTTAATAAACATATTTAATGAGTATTTAATGAGCCTATTTAATAAGTCTATTTAATAAGCCTTTTTAATAAGACTATTTAATAAGTCTATTTAATAAGCCTATTTAATTAGTCTATTTGATACATCTATTTAATAAGCCTATTTAATAAGTATTTCATGAGCCTATTTAATAAGCCTATTTATTGAGCCTATTTAATAAGCCTATTTATTGAGCCTATTTAATAAGCATATTTATTGAGCCTATTTAATAAGCCTATTTATTGAGCCTATTTAATAAGCCGATTTAATAAGTCTATTTAATAAGCCTATTTAATAAGCCTATTTAATAAGCCTATTTATTGAGCCTATTTAATAAGCCTATTTAATAAGCCAATTTATTGAGCCTATTTAATAAGTCTATTTAATAAGCCTATTTAATAAGCCTATTTAATAAGTATTTAATGAGCCTATTTAATAAGTCTATTTAATAAGCCTATTTAATAGGCCTTTTTTAATAAATCTAAGTTGCTGAAATAAGCCTATTTAATAAGCATATTTAATAGGCCTATTTAATAAGTCTAAGTTGCTGAAATAAGCTTATTAAATAAGCCTAAGTTTCTGAATGAGCCTATTTAATAAGCCTAAGTTGCTGAAATAAGCCTATTAAATAAGCCTAAGTTGCTGAATAAGCCTATTTAATAAGCCTAAGTTGCTGAATAAACCTATTTAATAAGTCTAAGTTGCTGAAATAAGCATATTTAATAAGGCTATTTAATAAGCCTAAGTTGCTGAATAAGCCTATTTAATAAGGCTATTTAATGAGCCTAAGTTGCTGAAATAAGACTATTTAATAAGCCTAAGTTTCTGAACTAAGCCTATTTTAAAAGGTATATTTAATAAGTCTAAGTTGCTGAAATAAACCTATTTAAAAATGCTATTTAATAAGCCTAAGTTGCTGAAATAATCCTGTTTAATAAGGCTATTTAATAAGAATAAGTTGCTGAAATAAGCTTATTTAATAAGCCTAAGTTGCTGAAATAAGCCTATTTAATAAGGCTCTTTAATAAGTCTAAGTTGCTGAAATAAACCTATTTAATAAGCCTAAGTTGCTAAAATAAACCTATTTAATGAGGCTATTTAATACGTCTATTTAATAAGCCTATTAAATAAGCCTATTTACTAAGCCTATTTAATAAGTATTTAATGAGCCTATTTAATATGCCTATTTATTGAGCCTATTTAATAAGCCTATTTATTGAGCCTATTTAATAAGCCTATTTATTGAGCCTATTTAATAAGCCTTTTTATTGAGCCTATTTAATAAGCCTATTTAATAAGTCTATTTAATAAGCCTATTTAATAAGCCTATTTAATAAGCCTATTTATTGAGCCTATTTTTTAAGCCTATTTAATAAGCCTATTTATTGAGCCTATTTAATAATTATTTAATGAGCCTGTTTAATAAGTCTATTTAATAAGCCTATTTAATAGGCCTATTTAATAAGTCTAAGTTGCTGAAATAAGCCTATTTAATAAGTCTATTTAATAGGCCTATTTAATAAGCCTATTTAATAAGCCTAATTAATACACCTATTTAATAAACATATTTAATGAGTATTTAATGAGCCTATTTAATAAGTCTATTTAATAAGCCTTTTTAATAAGACTATTTAATAAGTCTATTTAATAAGCCTATTTAATAAGTCTATTTAATAAGCCTATTTAATAAGTAATTATTGAGCCTATTTAATAAGCCTATTTATTGAGCCTATTTAATAAGCCTATTTATTGAGCCTATTTAATAAGCATATTTATTTAGCCTATTTAATAAGCCTATTTATTGAGCCTATTTAATAAGCCGATTTAATAAGTCTATTTAATAAGCCTATTTAATAAGCCTATTTAATAAGCCTATTTATTGAGCCTATTTAATATGCCTATTTAATAAGCGGATTTATTGAGCCTATTTAATAAGTCTATTTAATAAGCCTATTTAATAAGCCTATTTAATAAGTATTTAATGAGCCTATTTTATAAGTCTATTCAATAAGCCTATTTAATAGGCCTATTTAATAAGTGTAAGTTGCTGAAATAAGCCTATTTAATAAGCCTATTTAATAGGCCTATTTAATAAGTCTAAGTTGCTGAAATAAGCCTATTTAATAAGCCTAAGTTGCTAAATAAGCCTATTTAATAAGCCTAAGTTGCTGAATAAACATATTTAATAAGTCTAAGTTGCTGAAATAAGCCTATTTAATACGGCTATTTAATAAGCCTAAGTTGCTGAAGTAAGCCTATTTCATAAGGCTATTTAATGAGCCTAAGTTGCTGAAATAAGACTATTTAATAAGCCTAAGTTTCTGAACTAAGCCTATTTAGAAAGGTATATTTAATAAGTCTAAGTTGCTGAAATAAACCTATTTAAAAATGCTATTTAATAAGCCTAAGTTGCTGAAATAAACCTGTTTAATAAGGCTATTTAATAAGCATAAGTTGCTGAAATAAGCTTATTTAATAAGCATAAGTTGCTGAAATAAGCCTATTTAATAAGGCTCTTTAATAAGTCTAAGTTGCTGAAATAAACCTATTTAATAAGCCTAAGTTGCTAAAATAAGCCTATTTCATGAGGCTATTTAATAAGTCTATTTAATAAGTCTATTTAATAAGTCTATTTAATAAGTCTATTTAATAAGCCTATTTAATAAGCCTATTTAATAAGCCTAATTAATACACCTATTTAATAAACATATTTAATGAGTATTTAATGAGCCTATTTAATAAGTCTATTTAATAAGCCTTTTTAATAAGACTATTTAATAAGTCTATTTAATAAGCCTATTTAATAAGTCTATTTAATACATCTATTTAATATGCCTATTTAATAAGTATTTAATGAGCCTATTTAATAAGCCTATTTATTGAGCCTTTTTAATAAGCCTATTTAATAAGTCTATTTAATAAGCCTATTTAATAGGCCTATTTAATAAGTCTAAGTTGCTTAAATAAGCCTATTTAATAAGCCTAAGTTGCTGAATAAACCAATTTAATAAGTCTAAGTTGCTGAAATAAGGCTATTTAATAGGCCTAAGTTGCTGAAATGAGCCTATTTAATAAGCCTAAGTTGCTGAAATAAGGCTATTCAATAAGTCTAACTTGCTGAAATAAGCCTATTTAATAAACCTAAGTTGCTAAAATAAGCCTTATTAAATAGGCTTATTAAATAGGCTTATTAAATAGGCTTATTAAATAGGCTTATTAAATAGGCTTATTAAATAGGCTTGTTAAATAGACTTATTAAATAGGCTTATTAAATAGGCTTATTAAATAGACTTATTAAATAGCCTCATTAAATAGGCTTATTTTAGCAACTTAGGCTTAATAAATAGGCTAATTTCAGCAACTTAGACTTATTAAAAAGGCTTATTTCAGCAACTTAGGCTTATGAAATAGGCTTATTCAGCAACTTAGGCTTATTAAATAGGCTTATTTCAGCAACTTAGACTTATTAAATAGGCCTATTAAATAGGCTTATTAAATAGACTTATTAAATAGGCTCATTAAATACTTATTAAATAGGCTATTAAATAGGCTTATTAAGTAGACTTATTAAATAGGCTCAATAAATAGGCTTATTAAATAGGCTTATTAAATAGGCTTATTAAATAGGCTTATTAAATAGACTTATTAAATAGGCTCATTAAATAGGCTCAATAAATAGGCTTATTAAATAGGCTTATTAAATAGACTTATTAAATAGGCTCAATAAATATGCGTATTAAATAGGCTTATTAAATAGGCGTATTAAATAGGCTTATTAAATAGATGTATTAAATAGGCTTATTAAATAGGCTTATTAAATAGACTAATTAAATAGGCGTATGAAATAGGCTCAATAAATAGGCGTATTAAATAGGCTCAATAAATAGGCTTATTAAATAGGCTCAATAAATAGGCTTATTAAATCGGCTCAATAAATAGGCTTATTAAATAGGTTTATTAAATAGGCGTATTAAATAGGCTTATTAAATAGGCTTATTAAATAGGTTTATTAAATAGGCTTATTAAATAGACTTATTAAATAGCCTCATTAAATAGGCTTATTTTAGCAACTTAGGCTTATTAAATAGGTTTATTTCAGCAACTTAGGCTTATTAAATAGCCTTACTAAATAGGCTTATTTCAGCAACTTAGGCTTATTAAATAGGCTTATTTCAGCAACTTATGCTTATTAAATAGCCTTATTAAATAGGCTTATTTCAGCAACATAGGCTTATTACATAGGCTTATTTCAGCAACTTAGACTTATTAAATAGGCCTATTAAATAGGCTTATTAAATAGACTTATTAAATAGGCTCATTAAATACTTATTAAATAGGCGTATTAAATAGGTTTATTAAATAGACTTATTAAATAGGCTCAATAATAAGGCTTATTAGATAGGCTTATTAAATAGGCTTATTAAATAGGCTCATTAAATAGGCTTATTAAATAGGCTTATTAAAAAGACTTATTAAATAGGCTCAATAAATAGGCTTATTAAATAGGCTCAATAAATAGGCTTATTAAATAGGGTCAATAAATAGGTGTATTAAATAGGCTAAAAAAATAGGCTTATTAAATAGGTTCATTAAATACTTATTAAGTAGGCTTATTAAATAGACTTATTAAATAGACTTATTAAATAGGCTTATTAAATAGACTTATTAAATAGGCTTATTAAAAAGGCGTATTAAATAGACTTAATACATAGGCTCATTAAATACTTATTAAATAGGTTTATTAAATAGGCGTATTAAATATGCTTATTAAATAGGCGTATTAAATATGCTTATTAAATAGCCTCATTAAATAGGCTTATTTTAGCAACTTAGGCTTATTAAATAGGTTTATTTCAGCAACTTAGACTTATTAAATAGCCTTATTAAATAGGCTTATTTCAGCAACTTAGGCTTATTATATAGGCTTATTTCAGCAACTCATGCTCATTAAATAGCCTTATTAAATAGGCTTATTTCAGCAACTTAGGCTTATTACATAGGCTTATTTCAGCAACTTAGACTTATTAAATAGGCCTATTAAATAGGCTTATTAAATAGACTTATTAAATAGGCTGATTAAATACTTATTAAATAGGCGTATTAAATAGGTTTATTAAATAGACTTATTAAATAGGCTCAATAATAAGGCTTATTAGATAGGCTTATTAAATAGGCTTATTAAATAGGCTTATTAAATAGGCTTATTAAATAGGCTTATTAAAAAGACTTATTAAATAGGCTCAATAAATAGGCTTATTAAATAGGCTCAATAAATAGACTTATTAAATAGACTTATTAAATAAGCTTATTAAATAGACTTATTAAAAAAGGCTTATTAAAAAGGCGTATTAAATAGACTTAATACATAGGCTCATTAAATACTTATTAAATAGGTTTATTAAATAGGCGTATTAAATATGCTTATTAAATAGGCGTATTAAATATGCTTATTAAATAGGCTTATTAAATAGGCTTATTAAATAGGCTTATTAAATAGACTTATTAAATAGCCTCATTAAATAGGCTTATTTTAGCAACTTAGGCTTATTAAATAGGTTTATTTCAGCAACTTAGACTTATTAAATAGCCTTATTAAATAGGCTTATTTCAGCAACTCAGGCTTATTAAATAGGCTTATTCAGCAACTTAGGCTTATTAAATAGGCTTATTAAATAGGCCTTTTTCAGCAACTTAGGCTTATTAAATAGGCTTATTCAGCAACTTAGGCTTATTAAATAGGCACATTAAATATTAATTAAATAGGCTTATTAAACAGGCTTATTAAATAGACTTATTAAATAGGCTCAATAAATAGGCTTATTAAATAGGCTTATTAAATAGGCTCATAAAATAGGCTTAATATATAGGCTTATTAAATAGGCTTATTAAATAGGCTTATTAAATAGACTTATTAAATAGGCTTATTAAATAGGCTTATTAAATAGACTTATTAAATAGCCTCATTAAATAGGCTTATTAAATAGGCTCATTAAATAGGCTTAATAAATAGGCTTATTAAATAGGCTTATTAAATAGGCTTATTAAATAGGCTTATTAAATAGGCTTATTAAATAGGCTTGTTAAATAGACTTATTAAATAGGCTTATTAAATAGGCTTATTAAATAGACTTATTAAATAGCCTCATTAAATAGGCTTATTTTAGCAACTTAGGCTTAATAAATAGGCTTATTTCAGCAACTTAGACTTATTAAAAAGGCTTATTTCAGCAACTTAGGCTTATGAAATAGGCTTATTCAGCAACTTAGGCTTATTAAATAGGCTTATTTCAGCCACGTAGACTTATTAAATAGGCCTATTAAATAGGCTTATTAAATAGACTTATTAAATAGGCTCATTAAATACTTATTAAATAGGCTATTAAATAGGCATATTAAATGGACTTATTAAATAGGTTCAATAAATAGGCTTATTAAATAGGCTTATTAAATAGGCTTATTTCAGCAACTCAGGCTTATTAAATAGGCTTATTCAGCAACTTAGGCTTATTAAATAGGCTTATTAAATAGGCCTTTTTCAGCAACTTAGGCTTATTAAATAGGCTTATTCAGCAACTTAGGCTTATTAAATAGGCTCATTAAATATTAATTAAATAGGCTTATTAAACAGGCTTATTAAATAGACTTATTAAATAGGCTCAATAAATAGGCTTATTAAATAGGCTTATTAAATAGACTCATAAAATAGGCTTAATATATAGGCTTATTAAATAGGCTTATTAAATAGGCTTATTAAATAGGCTTATTAAATAGGCTTATTAAATAGACTTATTAAATAGGCTTATTAAATAGGCTTATTAAATAGACTTATTAAATAGCCTCATTAAATAGGCTTATTAAATAGGCTCATTAAATAGGCTTAATAAATAGGCTTATTAAATAGGCTTATTAAATAGGCTTATTAAATAGGCTTATTAAATAGGCTTATTAAATAGGCTTATTAAATAGGCTTGTTAAATAGACTGATTAATTAGGCTTATTAAATAGGCTTATTAAATAGACTTATTAAATAGCCTCATTAAATAGGCTTATTTTAGCAACTTAGGCTTAATAAATAGGCTTATTTCAGCAACTTAGACTTATTAAAAAGGCTTATTTCAGCAACTTAGGCTTATGAAATAGGCTTATTCAGCAACTTAGGCTTATTAAATAGGCTTATTTCAGCAACTTAGACTTATTAAATAGGCCTATTAAATAGGCTTATTAAATAGACTTATTAAATAGGCTCATTAAATACTTATTAAATAGGCTATTAAATAGGCTTATTAAATAGACTTATTAAATAGGCTCAATAAATAGGCTTATTAAATAGGCTTATTAAATTGGCTTATTAAATAGGCTTATTAAATAGACTTATTAAATAGGCTCATTAAATAGGCTCAATAAATAGGCGTATTAAATAGGCTTATTAAATAGGCGTATTAAATAGGCATATTAAATAGGCTTATTAAATAGACTAATTAAATAGGCGTATGAAATAGGCTCAATAAATAGGCGTATTAAATAGGCTCAATAAATAGGCTTATTAAATAGGCTCAATAAATAGGCTTATTAAATCGGCTCAATAAATAGGCTTATTAAATAGGCTCATTAAATACTTATTAAATAGGTTTATTAAATAGGCGTATTAAATAGGCTTATTAAATAGGCTTATTAAATAGGCTTATTAAATAGGCTTATTAAATAGACTTATTAAATATGCTCATTAAATACTTATTAAATAGGCGTATTAAATAGGTTTATTAAATAGACTTATTAAATAGGCTCAATAATAAGGCTTATTAGATAGGCTTATTAAATAGGCTTATTAAATAGGCTTATTAAATAGGCTTATTAAATAGGCTTATTAAATAGGCTTATTAAAAAGACGTATTAAATAGGCTCAATAAATAGGCTTATTAAATAGGCTCAATAAATAGACTTATTAAATAAGCTTATTAAATAGACTTATTAAAAAAGGCTTATTAAAAAGGCGTATTAAATAGACTTAATACATAGGCTCATTAAATACTTATTAAATAGGTTTATTAAATAGGCGTATTAAATATGCTTATTAAATAGGCGTATTAAATATGCTTATTAAATAGGCTTATTAAATAGGCTTATTAAATAGGCTTATTAAATAGACTTATTAAATAGCCTCATTAAATAGGCTTATTTTAGCAACTTAGGCTTATTAAATAGGTTTATTTCAGCAACTTAGACTTATTAAATAGCCTTATTAAATAGGCTTATTTCAGCAACTCAGGCTTATTAAATAGGCTTATTCAGCAACTTAGGCTTATTAAATAGGCTTATTAAATAGGCCTTTTTCAGCAACTTAGGCTTATTAAATAGGCTTATTCAGCAACTTAGGCTTATTAAATAGGCTCATTAAATATTAATTAAATAGGCTTATTAAACAGGCTTATTAAATAGACTTATTAAATAGGCTCAATAAATAGGCTTATTAAATAGGCTCATTAAATAGGCTCATAAAATAGGCTTAATATATAGGCTTATTAAATAGGCTTATTAAATAGGCTTATTAAATAGGCTTATTAAATAGGCTTATTAAATAGGCTTATTAAATAGACTTATTAAATAGGCTTATTAAATAGACTTATTAAATAGCCTCATTAAATAAGCTTATTAAATAGGCTCATTAAATAGGCTTAATAAATAGGCTTATTAAATAGGCTTATTAAATAGGCTTATTAAATAGGCTTATTAAATAGGCTTATTAAATAGGCTTGTTAAATAGACTTATTAAATAGGCTTATTAAATAGGCTTATTAAATAGACTTATTAAATAGCCTCATTAAATAGGCTTATTTTAGCAACTTAAGCTTAATAAATAGGCTTATTTCAGCAACTTAGACTTATTAAAAAGGCTTATTTCAGCAACTTAGGCTTATGAAATAGGCTTATTAAGCAACTTAGGCTTATTAAATAGGCTTATTTCAGCAACTTAGACTTATTAAATAGGCCTATTAAATAGGCTTATTAAATAGACTTATTAAATAGGCTCATTAAATACTTATTAAATAGGCTATTAAATAGGCTTATTAAATGGACTTATTAAATAGGCTCAATAAATAGGCTTATTAAATAGGCTTATTAAATAGGCTTATTAAATAGGCTTATTAAATAGACTTATTAAATAGGCTCATTAAATAGGCTCAATAAATAGGCGTATTAAATAGGCTTATTAAATAGGCGTATTAAATAGGCTTATTAAATAGGCTTATGAAATAGACTAATTAAATAGGCGTATGAAATAGGCTCAATAAATAGGCGTATTAAATAGGCTCAATAAATAGGCTTATTAAATAGGCTCAATAAATAGGCTTATTAAATCGGCTCAATAAATAGGCTTATTAAATAGGCTCATTAAATACTTATTAAATAGGTTTATTAAATAGGCGTATTAAATAGGCTTATTAAATAGGCTTATTAAATAGGCTTATTAAATAGGCTTATTAAATAGACTTATTAAATAGGCTTATTAAATAGGCTTATTAAATAGACTTATTAAATAGCCTCATTAAATAGGCTTATTAAATAGGCTCATTAAATAGGCTTAATAAATAGGCTTATTAAATAGGCTTATTAAATAGGCTTATTAAATAGGCTTATTAAATAGGCTTATTAAATAGGCTTGTTAAATAGACTTATTAAATAGGCTTATTAAATAGGCTTATTAAATAGACTTATTAAATAGCCTCATTAAATAGGCTTATTTTAGCAACTTAGGCTTAATAAATAGGCTAATTTCAGCAACTTAGACTTATTAAAAAGGCTTATTTCAGCAACTTAGGCTTATGAAATAGGCTTATTCAGCAACTTAGGCTTATTAAATAGGCTTATTTCAGCAACTTAGACTTATTAAATAGGCCTATTAAATAGGCTTATTAAATAGACTTATTAAATAGGCTCATTAAATACTTATTAAATAGGCTATTAAATAGGCTTATTAAGTAGACTTATTAAATAGGCTCAATAAATAGGCTTATTAAATAGGCTTATTAAATAGGCTTATTAAATAGGCTTATTAAATAGACTTATTAAATAGGCTCATTAAATAGGCTCAATAAATAGGCTTATTAAATAGGCTTATTAAATAGACTTATTAAATAGGCTCAATAAATAGGCTTATTAAATAGGCTCAATAAATAGGCTTATTAAATCGGCTCAATAAATAGGCTTATTAAATAGGCTCATTAAATACTTATTAAATAGGTTTATTAAATAGGCGTATTAAATAGGCTTATTAAATAGGCTTATTAAATAGGTTTATTAAATAGGCTTATTAAATAGACTTATTAAATAGCCTCATTAAATAGGCTTATTTTAGCAACTTAGGCTTATTAAATAGGTTTATTTCAGCAACTTAGACTTATTAAATAGCCTTACTAAATAGGCTTATTTCAGCAACTTAGGCTTATTAAATAGGCTTATTTCAGCAACTTATGCTTATTAAATAGCCTTATTAAATAGGCTTATTTCAGCAACATAGGCTTATTACATAGGCTTATTTCAGCAAGTTAGACTTATTAAATAGGCCTATTAAATAGGCTTATTAAATAGACTTATTAAATAGGCTCATTAAATACTTATTAAATAGGCGTATTAAATAGGTTTATTAAATAGACTTATTAAATAGGCTCATTAATAAGG
Organism: Petromyzon marinus; assembly: GCF_048934315.1. Taxonomy (NCBI): domain Eukaryota; kingdom Metazoa; phylum Chordata; class Hyperoartia; order Petromyzontiformes; family Petromyzontidae; genus Petromyzon; species Petromyzon marinus. Next base: position 2,520,213 of record NW_027422884.1, on the reverse strand, counting down.
CTTATTAGATAGGCTTATTAAATAGGCTTATTAAATAGGCTTATTAAATAGGCTTATTAAAAAGACTTATTAAATAGGCTCAATAAATAGGCTTATTAAATAGGCTCAATAAATAGGCTTATTAAATAGGCTCAATAAATAGGTGTATTAAATAGGCTCAAAAAATAGGCTTATTAAATAGGCTCATTAAATACTTATTAAGTAGGCTTATTAAATAGACTTATTAAATAGACTTATTAAATAGGCTTATTAAATAGACTTATTAAATAGGCTTATTAAAAAGGCGTATTAAATAGACTTAATACATAGGCTCATTAAATACTTATTAAATAGGTTTATTAAATAGGCGTATTAAATATGCTTATTAAATAGGCGTATTAAATATGCTTATTAAATAGCCTCATTAAATAGGCTTATTTTAGCAACTTAGACTTATTAAATAGCCTTATTAAATAGGCTTATTTCAGCAACTTAGGCTTATTAAATAGGCTTATTTCAGCAACTCATGCTCATTAAATAGCCTTATTAAATAGGCTTATTTCAGCAAATTAGGCTTATTACATAGGCTTATTTCAGCAACTTAGACTCATTAAATAGGCCTATTAAATAGGCTTATTAAATAGACTTATTAAATAGGCTCATTAAATACTTATTAAATAGGCGTATTAAATAGGTTTATTAAATAGACTTATTAAATAGGCTCAATAATAAGGCTTATTAGATAGGCTTATTAAATAGGCTTATTAAATAGGCTTATTAAATATGCTTATTAAATAGGCTTATTAAAAAGACTTATTAAATAGGCTCAATAAATAGGCTTATTAAATAGGCTCAATAAATAGGCTTATTAAATAGGCTCAATAAATAGGCGTATTAAATAGGCAAAAAAATAGGCTTATTAAATAGGCTCATTAAATACTTATTAAGTAGGCTTATTAAATAGACTTATTAAATAGACTTATTAAATAGGCTTATTAAATAGACTTATTAAATAGGCTTATTAAAAAGGCGTATTAAATAGACTTAATACATAGGCTCATTAAATAGGCTTATTTTAGCAACTTGTGCTTATTAAATAGGTTTATTTCAGCAACTTAGACTTATTAAATAGCCTTATTAAATAGGCTTATTTCAGCAACTCAGGCTTATTAAATAGACTTATTCAGCAACTTAGGCTTATTAAATAGGCCTTTTTCAGCAACTTAGGCTTATTAAATAGGCTTATTCAGCAACTTAGGCTTATTAAATAGGCTCATTAAATATTAATTAAATAGGCTTATTAAACAGGCTTATTAAATAGACTTATTAAATAGGCTCAATAAATAGGCTGATTAAATAGGCTTATTAAATAGGCTCATTAAATAGGCTTAATATATAGGCTTATTAAATAGGCTTATTAAATAGGCTTATTAAATAGGCTTATTTAATAGGTTTATTAAATAGACTTATTAAATAGGCTTATTAAATAGGCTTATTAAATAGACTTATTAAATAGCCTCATTAAATAGGCTTGTTAAATAGGCTCATTAAATAGGCTTAATAAATAGGCTTATTAAATAGGCTTATTAAATAGGCTTATTAAATAGGCTTATTAAATAGGCTTATTAAATAGGCTTATTAAATAGGCTTATTAAATAGACTTAGTAAATAGGCTTATTAAATAGGCTTATTAAATAGACTTATTAAATAGCCTCATTAAATAGGCTTATTTTAGCAACTTAGGCATATGAAATAGGCTTATTCAGCAACTTAGGCTTATTAAATAGGCTTATTTCAGCAACTTAGACTTATTAAATAGGCCTATTAAATAGGCTTATTAAATAGACTTATTAAATAGGCTCATTAAATACTTATTAAATAGGCTATTAAATAGGCTTATTAAATAGACTTATTAAATAGGCTCAATAAATAGGCTTATTAAATAGGCTTATTAAATAGGCTTATTAAATAGGCTTATTAAATAGACTTATTAAATAGGCTCATTAAATAGGCTCAATAAATAGGCTTATTAAATAGGCTTATTAAATAGACTTATTAAACAGGCTCAATAAATAGGCGTATTAAATAGGCTTATTAAATAGGCATATTAAATAGGCTTATTAAATAGGCTTATTAAATAGACTAATTAAATAGGCGTATGAAATAGGCTCAATAAATAGGCATATTAAATAGGCTCAATAAATAGGCTTAATAAATAGGCTAAATAAATAGGCTTAAAAAATCGGCTCAATAAATAGGCTTATTAATTGGCTCATTAAATACTTATTAAATAGGTTTATTAAATAGGCGTATTAAATAGGCTTATTAAATAGGCTTATTAAATAGGTTTATTAAATAGGCTTATTAAATAGACTTATTAAATAGCCTCATTAAATAGGCTTATTTTAGCAACTTAGGCTTATTAAATAGGTTTATTTCAGCAACTTAGACTTATTAGATAGCCTTACTAAATAGATTTATTTCAGCAACTTAGGCTTATTAAATAGGCTTATTTCAGCAACTTATGCTTATTAAATAGCCTTATTAAATAGGCTTATTTCAGTAACTTAGGCTTATTAAATAGGCTTATTTCAGCAACTTAGACTTATTAAATAGGCCTATTAAATAGGCTTATTAAATAGACTTATTAAATAGGCTCATTAAATACTTATTAAATAGGCTTATTAAATAGGCTTATTAAATAGACTTATTAAATAGGCTCAATAAATAGGCTTATTAAATAGGCTTATTAAATAGGCTTATTAAATAGGCGTATTAAATAGGCTTATTAAATAGACTTATTAAATAGCTTTATTAAATAGGCTTATTTCAGCAACTCAGGCTTATTAAATAGACTTATTCAGCAACTTAGGCTTATTAAATAGGCTTATTAAATAGGCCTTTTTCAGCAACTTATGCTTATTAAATAGGCTTATTCAGCAACTTAGGATTATTAAATAGGCTCATTAAATATTAATTAAATAGGCTTATTAAACAGGCTTATTAAATAGACTTATTAAATAGGCTCAATAAATAGGCTGATTAAATAGGCTTATTAAATAGGCTCATTAAATAGGCTTAATATATAGGCTTATTAAATAGGCTTATTAAATAGGCTTATTAAATAGGCTTATTTAATAGGCTTATTAAATAGACTTATTAAATAGGCTTATTAAATAGGCTTATTAAATAGACATATTAAATAGCCTCATTAAATAGGCTTATTAAATAGGCTCATTAAATAGGCTTAATAAATAGGCTTATTAAATAGGCTAATTAAATAGGCTTATTAAATAGGCTTATTAAATATGCTTATTAAATAGGCTTATTAAATAGGCTTATTAAATAGACTTATTAAATAGGCGTATTGAATAGGCTTATTAAATAGACTTATTAAATAGCCTCATTAAATAGACTTATTTTAACAACTTAGGCATATGAAATAGGCTTATTCAGCAACTTAGGCTTATTAAATAGGCTTATTTCAGCAACTTAGACTTATTAAATAGGCCTATTAAATAGGCTTATTAAATAGACTTATTAAATAGGCTCATTAAATACTTATTAAATAGGCTATTAAATAGGCTTATTAAATAGACTTATTAAATAGGCTCAATAAATAGGCTTATTAAATAGGCTTATTAAATAGGCTTATTAAATAGGCTTATTAAATAGACTTATTAAATAGGCTCATTAAATAGGCTCAATAAATAGGCTTATTAAATAGGCTTATTAAATAGACTTATTAAATAGGCTCAATAAATAGGCGTATTAAATAGGCTTATTAAATAGGCGTATTAAATAGGCTTATTAAATAGGTTTATTAAATAGACTAATTAAATAGGCGTATGAAATAGGCTCAATAAATAGGCGTATTAAATAGGCTCAATAAATAGGCTTATTAAATAGGCTAAATAAATAGGCTTATTAAATCGGCTCAATAAATAGGCTTATTAATTGGCTCATTAAATACTTATTAAATAGGTTTATTAAATAGGCGTATTAAATAGGCTTATTAAATAGGCTTATTAAATAGGTTTATTAAATAGGCTTATTAAATAGACTTATTAAATAGCCTCATTAAATAGGCTTATTTTAGCAACTTAGGCTTATTAAATAGGTTTATTTCAGCAACTTAGACTTATTAAATAGCCTTACTAAATAGGCTTATTTCAGCAACTTAGGCTTATTAAATAGGCTTATTTCAGCAATTTATGCTTATTAAATAGCCTTATTAAATAGGCTTATTTCAGTAACTTAGGCTTATTAAATAGGCTTATTTCAGCAACTTAGACTTATTAAATAGGCCTATTAAATAGGCTTATTAAATAGACTTATTAAATAGGCTCATTAAATACTTATTAAATAGGCTTATTAAATAGGCTTATTAAATAGGCTTATTAAATAAGCTTATTAAATAGGCTTATTAAATAGGCTTATTAAATAGGCTTATTAAATAAGCTTATTAAATAAGCTCATTAAATAGGCTTATTAAATAGGCTTATTAAATAGGCGTATTAAATAGGCTTATTAAATAGACTTATTAAATAGCTTTATTAAATAGGCTTATTTCAGCAACTCAGGCTTATTAAATAGACTTATTCAGCAACTTAGGCTTATTAAATAGGCTTATTAAATAGGCCTTTTTCAGCAACTTAGGCTTATTAAATAGGCTTATTCAGCAACTTAGGATTATTAAATAGGCTCATTAAATATTAATTAAATAGGCTTATTAAACAGGCTTATTAAATAGACTTATTAAATAGGCTCAATAAATAGGCTGATTAAATAGGCTTATTAAATAGGCTCATTAAATAGGCTTAATATATAGGCTTATTAAATAGGCTTATTAAATAGGCTTATTAAATAGGCTTATTTAATAGGCTTATTAAATAGACTTATTAAATAGGCTTATTAAATAGGCTTATTAAATAGACATATTAAATAGCCTCATTAAATAGGCTTATTAAATAGGCTCATTAAATAGGCTTAATAAATAGGCTCATTAAATAGGCTAATTAAATAGGCTTATTAAATAGGCTTATTAAATAGGCTTATTAAATAGGCTTATTAAATAGGCTTATTAAATAGACTTATTAAATAGGCTTATTAAATAGGCTTATTAAATAGACTTATTAAATAGCCTCATTAAATAGGCTTATTTTAGCAACTTAGGCATATGAAATGGGCTTATTCAGCAACTTAGGCTTATTAAATAGGCTTATTTCAGCAACTTAGACTTATTAAATAGGCCTATTAAATAGGCTTATTAAATAGACTTATTAAATAGGCTCATTAAATACTTATTAAATAGGCTATTAAATAGGCTTATTAAATAGACTTATTAAATAGGCTCAATAAATAGGCTTATTAAATAGGCTAATTAAATAGGCTTATTAAATAGGCTTATTAAATAGACTTATTAAATAGGCTCATTAAATAGGCTCAATAAATAGGCTTATTAAATAGGCTTATTAAATAGACTTATTAAATAGGCTCAATAAATAGGCGTATTAAATAGGCTTATTAAATAGGCGTATTAAATAGGCTTATTAAATAGGTTTATTAAATAGACTAATTAAATAGGCGTATGAAATAGGCTCAATAAATAGGCGTATTAAATAGGCTCAATAAATAGGCTTATTAAATAGGCTAAATAAATAGGCTTATTAAATCGGCTCAATAAATAGGCTTATTAATTGGCTCATTAAATACTTATTAAATAGGTTTATTAAATAGGCGTATTAAATAGGCTTATTAAATAGGCTTATTAAATAGGTTTATTAAATAGGCTTATTAAATAGACTTATTAAATAGCCTCATTAAATAGGCTTATTTTAGCAACTTAGGCTTATTAAATAGGTTTATTTCAGCAACTTAGACTTATTAAATAGCCTTACTAAATAGGCTTATTTCAGCAACTTAGGCTTATTAAATAGGCTTATTTCAGCAATTTATGCTTATTAAATAGCCTTATTAAATAGGCTTATTTCAGTAACTTAGGCTTATTAAATAGGCTTATTTCAGCAACTTAGACTTATTAAATAGGCCTATTAAATAGGCTTATTAAATAGACTTATTAAATAGGCTCATTAAATACTTATTAAATAGGCTTATTAAATAGGCTTATTAAATAGACTTATTAAATAGGCTCAATAAATAGGCTTATTAAATAGGCTTATTAAATAGGCTTATTAAATAGGCTTATTAAATAAGCTTATTAAATAGGCTTATTAAATAGACTTATTAAATAGGCTCATTAAATACTTATTAAATAGGCTATTAAATAGGCTTATTAAATAGACTTATTAAATAGGCTCAATAAATAGGCTTATTAAATAGGCTTATTAAATAGGCTTATTAAATAGGCTTATTAAATAGACTTATTAAATAGGCTCATTAAATAGGCTCAATAAATAGGCTTATTAAATAGGCTTATTAAATAGACTTATTAAATAGGCTCAATAAATAGGCGTATTAAATAGGCTTATTAAATAGACTAATTAAATAGGTGTATGAAATAGGCTCAATAAATAGGCGTATTAAATAGGCTCAATAAATAGGCTTATTAAATAGGCTAAATAAATAGGCTTATTAAATAGACTAATTAAATAGGTGTATGAAATAGGCTCAATAAATAGGCGTATTAAATAGGCTCAATAAATAGGCTTATTAAATAGGCTAAATAAATAGGCTTATTAAATCGGCTCAATAAATAGGCTTATTAATTGGCTCATTAAATACTTATTAAATAGGTTTATTAAATAGGCTCAATAAATAGGCTTATTAAATAGGCTTATTAAATAGGCTTATTAAATAGGCTTATTAAATAAGCTTATTAAATAGGCTTATTAAATAGGCTTATTAAATAGGCATATTAAATAGACTTATTAAATAGACTCAAGAAATAGGCGTATTAAATAGGCTCAATAAATAGGCGTATTAAATAGGCTCAATAAATAGGCTTATTAAATAGGCTCAATAAATAGGCTTATTAAATAGGCTCATTAAATACTTATTAAGTAGGCTTATTAAATAGACTTATTAAATAGACTTATTAAATAGGCTTATTAAATAGGCTCAATAAATAGCCTTATTAAATAGGCTCAATAAATAGGCTTATTAAATAGGCTCAATAAATAGGCTTATTAAATAGGCTCAATAAATAGGCTTATTAATTAGGCTCATTAAATACTTATCAAATAGGCTTATTAAATAGACGTATTAAATAGACTCATTAAATAGGCTTATTAAATAGACTTATTAAATAGGTTTATTAAATAGGCTTATTAAATAGACTTATTAAATAGCCTCATTAAATAGGCTTATTTTAGCAACTTAGGCTTATTAAATAGGTTTATTTCAGCAACTTAGACTTATTAAATATCCTTATTAAATAGGCTTATTTCAGCAACTTAGGCTTATTAAATAGGCTTATTTCAGCAACTTAGGCTTATTAAATATGCTTATATCAGCAACTTAGACTTATTAAATAGGCCTATTAAATAGGCTTATTAAATATACTTATTAAATAGGCTCATTAAATAGGCTTATTAAATAGGCTTATTAAATAGGCTTATTAAATAAGCTTATTAAATAGGCTTATTAAATAGTCTCAATAAATATGCTTATTAAATAGGCTCAATAAATAGGCTTATTAAATAGGCTCAATAAATAGGCTTATTAAATAGGCTCAATAAATAGGCTTATTAAATAGGCTCAATAAATAGGCTTATTAAATAGGCTCATTAAATACTTATTAAGTAGGCTTATTAAATAGACTTATTAAATAGACTTATTAAATAGACTTATTAAATAGACTTATTAAATAGGCTTATTAAAAAGGCTTATTAAATAGACTTAATACATAGGCACATTAAATAATTATTAAATAGGTTTATTAAATAGGCGTATTAAATAGGCTTATTAAATAGGCTCAATAAATAGGCTTATTAAATAGGCTCAATAAATAGGCTTATTAAATAGGCTCAATAAATAGGCTTATTAAATAGGCTCATTAAATACTTATTAAATAGGCTTATTAAATAGACTTATTAAATAGACTAATTAAATAGGCTAATTAAATAGACTTATTAAATAGGCTTATTAAAAAGGCTTATTAAATAGACTTATTAAATAGGCTCATCAAATACTTATTAAATAGGTTTATTAAATATGCGTATTAAATAGGTTTATTAAATAGGCGTATTAAATAGGCTTATTAAATAGGCTTATTAAATAGCCTCATTAAATAGGCTTATTTTAGCAACTTAGGCTTATTAAATAGGTTTATTTCAGCAACTTAGACTTATTAAATAGCCTTATTAAATAGGCTTATTTCAGCAACTTAGGCTTATTACATAGGCTTATTTCAGCAACTTAGACTTATTAAATAGGCCTATTAAATAGGCTTATTAAATAGACTTATTAAATAGGCTCATTAAATACTTATTAAATAGGCGTATTAAATAGGTTTATTAAATAGACTTATTAAATAGGCTGAATAAATAGGCTTATTAAATAGGCTTATTAAATAGTCTTATTAAATAGGCTTATTAAATAGGCTTATTAAATAGGCTTATTAAAAAGACTTATTAAATAGGCTCAATAAATAGGCTTATTAAATAGGCTCAATAAATAGGCTTATTAAATAGGCTCAATAAATAGGCGTATTAAATAGGCTCAAAAAATAGGCTTATTAAATAGGCTCATTAAATACTTATTAAGTAGGCTTATTAAATAGACTTATTAAATAGACTTATTAAATAGGCTCAATAAATAGGCTTATTAAATAGGCTTATTAAATAGGCTTATTAAATAGGTTTATTAAATAGGCTTATTAAATAGACTTATTAAATAGGCTCATTAAATAGGCTCAATAAATAGGCTTATTAAATAGGCTTATTAAATAGACTTATTAAATAGGCTCAATAAATAGGCGTATTAAATAGGCTTATTAAATAGACTAATTAAATAGGTGTATGAAATAGGCTCAATAAATAGGCGTATTAAATAGGCTCAATAAATAGGCTTATTAAATAGGCTTATTAAATAGGCTTATTAAATAGACTAATTAAATAGGTGTATGAAATAGGCTCAATAAATAGGCGTATTAAATAGGCTCAATAAATAGGCTTATTAAATAGGCTAAATAAATAGGCTTATTAAATCGGCTCAATAAATAGGCTTATTAATTGGCTCATTAAATACTTATTAAATAGGTTTATTAAATAGGCTCAATAAATAGGCTTATTAAATAGGCTTATTAAATAGGCTTATTAAATAGGCTTATTAAATAAGCTTATTAAATAGGCTTATTAAATAGGCTTATTAAATAGGCATATTAAATAGACTTATTAAATAGGCTCAAGAAATAGGCGTATTAAATAGGCTCAATAAATAGGCGTATTAAATAGGCTCAATAAATAGGCTTATTAAATAGGCTCATTAAATACTTATTAAGTAGGCTTATTAAATAGACTTATTAAATAGACTTATTAAATAGGCTTATTAAATAGGCTCAATAAATAGCCTTATTAAATAGGCTCAATAAATAGGCTTATTAAATAGGCTCAATAAATAGGCTTATTAAATAGGCTCAATAAATAGGCTTATTAATTAGGCTCATTAAATACTTATCAAATAGGCTTATTAAATAGACGTATTAAATAGACTCATTAAATAGGCTTATTAAATAGACTTATTAAATAGGTTTATTAAATAGGCTTATTAAATAGACTTATTAAATAGCCTCATTAAATAGGCTTATTTTAGCAACTTAGGCTTATTAAATAGGTTTATTTCAGCAACTTAGACTTATTAAATAGCCTTATTAAATAGGCTTATTTCAGCAACTTAGGCTTATTAAATAGGCTTATTTCAGCAACTTAGGCTTATTAAATATGCTTATATCAGCAACTTAGACTTATTAAATAGGCCTATTAAATAGGCTTATTAAATATACTTATTAAATAGGCTCATTAAATAGGCTTATTAAATAGGCTTATTAAATAGGCTTATTAAATAAGCTTATTAAATAGGCTTATTAAATAGTCTCAATAAATATGCTTATTAAATAGGCTCAATAAATAGGCTTATTAAATAGGCTCAATAAATAGGCTTATTAAATAGGTTCAATAAATAGGCTTATTAAATAGGCTCAATAAATAGGCTTATTAAATAGGCTCATTAAATACTTATTAAGTAGGCTTATTAAATAGACTTATTAAATAGACTTATTAAATAGACTTATTAAATAGACTTATTAAATAGGCTTATTAAAAAGGCTTATTAAATAGACTTAATACATAGGCACATTAAATAATTATTAAATAGGTTTATTAAATAGGCGTATTAAATAGGCTTATTAAATAGGCTCAATAAATAGGCTTATTAAATAGGCTCAATAAATAGGCTTATTAAATAGGCTCAATAAATAGGCTTATTAAATAGGCTCATTAAATACTTATTAAATAGGCTTATTAAATAGACTTATTAAATAGACTAATTAAATAGGCTAATTAAATAGACTTATTAAATAGGCTTATTAAAAAGGCTTATTAAATAGACTTATTAAATAGGCTCATCAAATACTTATTAAATAGGTTTATTAAATATGCGTATTAAATAGGTTTATTAAATAGGCGTATTAAATAGGCTTATTAAATAGGCTTATTAAATAGCCTCATTAAATAGGCTTATTTTAGCAACTTAGGCTTATTAAATAGGTTTATTTCAGCAACTTAGACTTATTAAATAGCCTTATTAAATAGGCTTATTTCAGCAACTTAGGCTTATTACATAGGCTTATTTCAGCAACTTAGACTTATTAAATAGGCCTATTAAATAGGCTTATTAAATAGACTTATTAAATAGGCTCATTAAATACTTATTAAATAGGCGTATTAAATAGGTTTATTAAATAGACTTATTAAATAGGCTGAATAAATAGGCTTATTAAATAGGCTTATTAAATAATCTTATTAAATAGGCTTATTAAATAGGCTTATTAAAAAGACTTATTAAATAGGCTCAATAAATAGGCTTATTAAATAGGCTCAATAAATAGGCTTATTAAATAGGCTCAATAAATAGGCGTATTAAATAGGCTCAAAAAATAGGCTTATTAAATAGGCTCATTAAATACTTATTAAGTAGGCTTATTAAATAGACTTATTAAATAGACTTATTAAATAGGCTTATTAAATAGACTTATTAAATAGGCTTATTAAAAAGGCGTATTAAATAGACTTAATACATAGGCTCATTAAATACTTATTAAATAGGTTTATTAAATAGGCGTATTAAATATGCTTATTAAATAGGCGTATTAAATATGCTTATTAAATAGGCTTATTAAATAGGCTTATTAAATAGGCTTATTAAATAGACTTATTAAATAGCCTCATTAAATAGGCTTATTTCAGCAACTCAGGCTTATTAAATAGGCTTATTCAGCAACTTAGGCTTATTAAATAGGCTTATTAAATAGGCCTTTTTCAGCAACTTAGGCTTATTAAATAGGCTTATTCAGCAACTTAGGCTTATTAAATAGGCTCATTAAATATTAATTAAATAGGCTTATTAAACAGGCTTATTAAATAGACTTATTAAATAGGCTCAATAAATAGGCTTATTAAATAGGCTTATTAAATAGGCTCATTAAATAGGCTTAATATATAGGCTTATTAAATAGGCTTATTAAATAGGTTTATTAAATAGGCTTATTAAATAGACTTATTAAATAGGCTTATTAAATAGGCTTATTAAATAGACTTATTAAATAGCCTCATTAAATAGGCTTATTAAATAGGCTCATTAAATAGGCTTAATAAATAGGCTTATTAAATAGGCTTATTAAATAGGCTCATTAAATAGGCTTATTAAATAGGCTTATTAAATAGGCTTGTTAAATAGACTTATTATATAGGCTTATTAAATAGGCTTATTAAATAGACTTATTAAATAGCCTCATTAAATAGGCTTATTTTAGCAACTTAGGCTTATTAAATAGGTTTATTTCAGCAACTTAGACTTATTAAATAGCCTTATTAAATAGGCTTATTTCAGCAACTTAGGCTTATTAAATAGGCTTATTAAATAGGCTTGTTAAATAGACTTATTATATAGGCTTATTAAATAGGCTTATTAAATAGACTTATTAAATAGCCTCATTAAATAGGCTTATTTTAGCAACTTAGGCTTATTAAATAGGTTTATTTCAGCAACTTAGACTTATTAAATAGCCTTATTAAATAGGCTTATTTCAGCAACTTAGGCTTATTAAATAGGCTTATTTCAGCAATTTATGCTTATTAAATAGCCTTATTAAATAGGCTTATTTCAGTAACTTAGGCTTATTAATAGGGTTATTTCAGCAACTTAGACTTATTAAATAGGCCTATTAAATAGGCTTATTAAATAGACGTATTAAATAGGCTCATTAAATACTTATTAAATAGGCTTATTAAATAGGCTTATTAAATAGACTTATTAAATAGGCTCAATAAATAGGCTTATTAAATAGGCTTATTAAATAGGCTTATTAAATAGGCTTATTAAATAAGCTTATTAAATAGGCTTATTAAATAGGCTTATTAAATAGGCATATTAAATAGACTTATTAAATAGGCTCAAGAAATAGGCGTATTAAATAGGCTCAATAAATAGGCGTATTAAATAGGCTCAATAAATAGGCTTATTAAATAGGCTCAATAAATAGGCTTATTAAATAGGCTCATTAAATACTTATTAAGTAGGCTTATTAAATAGACTTATTAAATAGACTTATTAAATAGGCTTATTAAATAGGCTCAATAAATAGCCTTATTAAATAGGCTCAATAAATAGGCTTATTAAATAGGCTCAATAAATAGGCTTATTAATTAGGCTCATTAAATACTTATCAAATAGGCTTATTAAATAGACGTATTAAATAGACTCATTAAATAGGCTTATTAAATAGACTTATTAAATAGGTTTATTAAATAGGCTTATTAAATAGACTTATTAAATAGCCTCATTAAATAGGCTTATTTTAGCAACTTAGGCTTATTAAATAGGTTTATTTCAGCAACTTAGACTTATTAAATAGCCTTATTAAATAGGCTTATTTCAGCAACTTAGGCTTATTAAATAGGCTTATTTCAGCAACTTAGGCTTATTAAATATGCTTATATCAGCAACTTAGACTTATTAAATAGGCCTATTAAATAGGCTTATTAAATATACATATTAAATAGGCTCATTAAATAGGCTTATTAAATAGGCTTATTAAATAGGCTTATTAAATAAGCTTATTAAATAGGCTTATTAAATAGGCTCAATAAATAGGCTTATTAAATAGGCTCAATAAATAGGCTTATTAAATAGGCTCAATAAATAGGCTCATTAAATAGGCTCAATAAATAGGCTTATTAAATAGGCTCAATAAATAGGCTTATTAAATAGGCTCATTAAATACTTATTAAGTAGGCTTATTAAATAGACTTATTAAATAGACTTATTAAATAGACTTATTAAATAGACTTATTAAATAGGCTTATTAAAAAGGCTTATTAAATAGACTTAATACATAGGCACATTAAATAATTATTAAATAGGTTTATTAAATAGGCGTATTAAATAGGCTTATTAAATAGGCTTATTAAATAGGCTTATTAAATAGGTTTATTAAATAGGCTTATTAAATAGGCGTATGAAATAGGCTCAATAAATAGGCTTATTAAATAGGCTCATTAAATACTTATTAAATAGGCTTATTAAATAGACTTATTAAATAGACTAATTAAATAGGCTAATTAAATAGACTTATTAAATAGGCTTATTAAAAAGGCTTATTAAATAGACTTATTAAATAGGCTCATCAAATACTTATTAAATAGGTTTATTAAATATGCGTATTAAATAGGTTTATTAAATAGGCATATTAAATAGGCTTATTAAATAGGCTTATTAAATAGGTTTATTAAATAGGCTTATTAAATAGACTTATTAAATAGCCTCATTAAATAGGCTTATTTTAGCAACTTAGGCTTATTAAATAGGTTTATTTCAGCAACTTAGACTTATTAAATAGCCTTATTAAATAGGCTTATTTCAGCAACTTAGGCTTATTACATAGGCTTATTTCAGCAACTTAGACTTATTAAATAGGCCTATTAAATAGGCTTATTAAATAGACTTATTAAATAGGCTCATTAAATACTTATTAAATAGGCGTATTAAATAGGTTTATTAAATAGACTTATTAAATAGGCTGAATAAATAGGCTTATTAAATAGGCTTATTAAATAGTCTTATTAAATAGGCTTATTAAATAGGCTTATTAAATAGGCTTATTAAAAAGACTTATTAAATAGGCTCAATAAATAGGCTTATTAAATAGGCTCAATAAATAGGCTTATTAAATAGGCTCAATAAATAGGCGTATTAAATAGGCTCAAAAAATAGGCTTATTAAATAGGCTCATTAAATACTTATTAAGTAGGCTTATTAAATAGACTTATTAAATAGACTTATTAAATAGGCTTATTAAATAGACTTATTAAATAGGCTTATTAAAAAGGCGTATTAAATAGACTTAATACATAGGCTCATTAAATACTTATTAAATAGGTTTATTAAATAGGCGTATTAAATATGCTTATTAAATAGGCATATTAAATATGCTTATTAAATAGGCTTATTAAATAGGCTTATTAAATAGGCTTATTAAATAGACTTATTAAATAGCCTCATTAAATATGCTTATTTTAGCAACTTAGGCTTATTAAATAGGTTTATTTCAGCAACTTAGACTTATTAAATAGGCTCATTAAATATTAATTAAATAGGCTTATTAAACAGGCTTATTAAATAGACTTATTAAATAGGCTCAATAAATAGGCTTATTAAATAGGCTTATTAAATAGGCTCATTAAATAGGCTTAATATATAGGCTTATTAAATAGGCTTATTAAATAGGCTTATTAAATAGGCTTATTAAATAGACTTATTAAATAGGCTTATTAAATAGGCTTATTAAATAGACTTATTAAATAGCCTCATTAAATAGGCTTATTAAATAGGCTCATTAAATAGGCTTAATAAATAGGCTTATTAAATAGGCTTATTAAATAGGCTTATTAAATAGGCTTATTAAATAGGCTTATTAAATAGGCTTGTTAAATAGACTTATTATATAGGCTTATTAAATAGGCTTATTAAATAGACTTATTAAATAGCCTCATTAAATAGGCTTATTTTAGCAACTTAGGATTATTAAATAGGTTTATTTCAGCAACTTAGACTTATTAAATAGCCTTATTAAATAGGCTTATTTCAGCAACTTAGGCTTATTAAATAGGCTTATTTCAGCAACTTAGGCTTATTAAATATGCTTATTTCAGCAACTTACACTTATTAAATAGGCCTATTAAATAGGCTTATTAAGTATACTTATTAAATAGGCTCATTAAATAGGCTTATTAAATAGGCTTATTAAATAGGTTTATTAAATAAGCTTATTAAATAGGCTCATTAAATAGGCTTATTAAATAGGCTTATTAAATAGGCTTATTAAATAAGCTTATTAAATAGGCTTATTAAATAGGCTCAATAAATAGGCTTATTAAATAGGCTCAATAAATAGGCTTATTAAATAGGCTCAATAAATAGGCTTATTAAATAGGCTCAATAAATAGGCTTATTAAAAAGGCTTATTAAATAGACTTAATACATAGGCTCATTAAATAATTATTAAATAGGTTTATTAAATAGGCGTATTAAATAGGCTCAATAAATAAGCTTATTAAATAGGCTCAATAATTAGGCTCATTAAATAGGCTCAATAAATAGTCTTATTAAATAGGCTCAATAAATATGCTTATTAAATAGGCTCATTAAATACTTATTAAATAGGCTTATTAAATAGACATATTAAATAGCCTCATGAAATAGGCTTATTAAATAGGCTCATTAAATAGGCTTAATAAATAAGCTTATTAAATAGGCTTATTAAATAGGCTCAATAAATAGGCTTATTAAATAGGCTCAATAAATAGGCTTTTTAAATAGGCACAATAAATAGGCTTATTAAATAGGCTCAATAAATAGGCTTATTAAATAGGCTCAATAAATAGGCTTATTAAATAGGCTCATTAAATACTTATTAAGTAGGCTTATTAAATAGACTTATTAAATAGACTTATTAAATAGACTTATTAAATAGACTTATTAAATAGGCTTATTAAAAAGGCTTATTAAATAGACTTAATACATAGGCTCATTAAATAATTATTAAATAGGTTTATTGAATAGGCATATTAAATAGGCTTATTAAATAAGCTTATTAAATAGGCTTATTAAATAGGTTTATTAAATAGACTTATTAAATAGGCTCATCAAATACTTATTAAATAGGTTTATTAAATATGCGTATTAAATAGGTTTATTAAATAGGTGTATTAAATAGGCTTATTAAATAGGCTTATTAAATAGGTTTATTAAATAGGCTTATTAAATAGACTTATTAAATAGCCTCATTAAATAGGCTTATTTTAGCAACTTAGGCTTATTAAATAGGTTTATTTCAGCAACTTAGACTTATTAAATAGGCCTATTAAATAGGCTTATTAAATAGACTTATTAAATAGTCTCATTAAATACTTATTAAATAGGCGTATTAAATAGGTTTATTAAATAGACTTATTAAATAGGCTGAATAAATAGGCTTATTAAATAGGATTATTAAATAGTCTTATTAAATAGGCTTATTAAATAGGCTTATTAAATAGGCTTATTAAAAAGACTTATTAAATAGGCTCAATAAATAGGCTTATTAAATAGGCTCAATAAATAGGCTTATTAAATAGGCTCAATAAATAGGCGTATTAAATAGGCTCAAAAATAGGCTTATTAAATAGGCTCATTAAATACTTATTAAGTAGGCTTATTAAATAGACTTATTAAATAGACTTATTAAATAGGCTTATTAAATAGACTTATTAAATAGGCTTATTAAAAAGGCGTATTAAATAGACTTAATACATAGGCTCATTAAATACTTATTAAATAGGTTTATTAAATAGGCGTATTAAATATGCTTATTAAATAGGCGTATTAAATATGCTTATTAAATAGGCTTATTAAATAGGCTTATTAAATAGGCTTATTAAATAGACTTATTAAATAGCCTCAATAAATATGCTTATTTTAGCAACTTAGGCTTATTAAATAGGTTTATTTCAGCAACTTAGACTTATTAAATAGCCTTATTAAATAGGCTTATTTCAGCAACTCAGGCTTATTAAATAGGCTTATTCAGCAACTTAGGCTTATTAAATAGGCTTATTAAATAGGCCTTTTTCAGCAACTTAGGCTTATTAAATAGGCTTATTCAGCAACTTAGGCTTATTAAATAGGCTCATTAAATATTAATTAAATAGGCTTATTAAACAGGCTTATTAAATAGACTTATTAAATAGGCTCAATAAATAGGCTTATTAAATAGGCTTATTAAATAGGCTCATTAAATAGGCTTAATATATAGGCTTATTAAATAGGCTCATTAAATAGGCTTAATAAATAGGCTTATTAAATAGGCTTATTAAATAGGCTTATTAAATAGGCTTATTAAATAGGCTTGTTAAATAGACTTATTGTATAGGCTTATTAAATAGGCTTATTAAATAGACTTATTAAATAGCCTCATTAAATAGGCTTATTTTAGCAACTTAGGCTTATTAAATAGGTTTATTTCAGCAACTTAGACTTATTAAATAGCCTTATTAAATAGGCTTATTTCAGCAACTTAGGCTTATTAAATAGGCTTATTTCAGCAACTTAGGCTTATTAAATATGCTTATTTCAGCAACTTAGACTTATTAAATAGGCCTATTAAATAGGCTTATTAAATATACTTATTAAATAGGCTCATTAAGGAGGCTTATTAAATAGGCTTATTAAATAGGTTTATTAAATAAGCTTATTAAATAGGCTCATTAAATAGGCTTATTAAATAGGCTTATTAAATAGGCTTATTAAATAAGCTTATTAAATATGCTTATTAAATAGGCTCAATAAATAGGCTTATTAAATAGGCTCAATAAATAGGCTTATTAAATAGGCTCAATAAATAGGCTTATTAAATAGGCTCAATAAATAGGCTTATTAAAAAGGCTTATTAAATAGACTAAATACATAGGCTCATTAAATACTTATTAAATAGGCTTATTAAATAGACATATTAAATAGCCTCATGAAATAGGCTTATTAAATAGGCTCATTAAATAGGCTTAATAAATAAGCTTATTAAATAGGCTTATTAAATAGGCTCAATAAATAGGCTTATTAAATAGGCTCAATAAATAGGCTTTTTAAATAGGCTCAATAAATAGGCTTATTAAATAGGCTCAATAAATAGGCTTATTAAATAGGCTCAATAAATAGGCTTATTAAATAGGCTCATTAAATACTTATTAAGTAGGCTTATTAAATAGACTTATTAAATAGACTTATTAAATAGGCTTATTAAAAAGGCTTATTAAATAGACTTAATACATAGGCTCATTAAATAATTATTAAATAGGTTTATTAAATAGGCGTATTAAATAGGCTTATTAAATAAGCTTATTAAATAGGCTTATTAAATAGGTTTATTAAATAGGCTTATTAAATAGGCGTATGAAATAGGCTCAATAAATAGGCTTATTAAATAGGCTCAATAAATAGGCTTATTAAATAGGCTCAATAAATAGGCTTATTAAATAGGCTCAATAAATAGGCTTATTAAATAGGCTCATTAAATACTTATTAAATAGGCTTATTAAATAGACTTATTAAATAGACTAATTAAATAGGCTAATTAAATAGACTTATTAAATAGGCTTGTTAAAAAGGCTTATTAAATAGACTTATTAAATAGGATCATCAAATACTTATTAAATAGGTTTATTAAATAGGCGTATTAAATAGGTTTATTAAATAGGCGTATTAAATAGGCTTATTAAATAGGCTTATTAAAAAGACTTATTAAATAGGCTCAATAAATAGGCTTATTAAATAGGCTCAATAAATAGGCTTATTAAATAGGCTCAATAAATAGGCGTATTAAATAGGCTCAAAAAATAGGCTTATTAAATAGGCTCATTAAATACTTATTAAGTAGGCTTATTAAATAGACTTATTAAATAGACTTATTAAATAGGCTTATTAAATAGACTTATTAAATAGGCTTATTAAAAAGGCGTATTAAATAGACTTAATACATAAGCTCATTAAATACTTATTAAATAGGTTTATTAAATAGGCGTATTAAATATGCTTATTAAATAGGCGTATTAAATATGCTTATTAAATAGGCTTATTAAATAGGCTTATTAAATAGGCTTATTAAATAGACTTATTAAATAGCCTCATTAAATATGCTTATTTTAGCAACTTAGGCTTATTAAATAGGTTTATTTCAGCAACTTAGACTTATTAAATAGCCTTATTAAATAGGCTTATTTCAGCAACTCAGGCTTATTAAATAGGCTTATTCAGCAACTTAGGCTTATTAAATAGGCTTATTAAATAGGCCTTTTTCAGCAACTTAGGCTTATTAAATAGGCTTATTCAGCAACTTAGGCTTATTAAATAGGCTCATTAAATATTAATTAAATAGGCTTATTAAACAGGCTTATTAAATAGACTTATTAAATAGGCTCAATAAATAGGCCTTTTTCAGCAACTTAGGCTTATTAAATAGGCTTATTCAGCAACTTAGGCTTATTAAATAGGCTCATTAAATATTAATTAAATAGGCTTATTAAACAGGCTTATTAAATAGACTTATTAAATAGGCTCAATAAATAGGCTTATTAAAAAGGCTTATTAAATAGACTTAATACATAGGCTCATTAAATAATTATTAAATAGGTTTATTAAATAGGCGTATTAAATAGGCTTATTAAATAAGCTTATTAAATAGGCTTATTAAATAGGTTTATTAAATAGGCTTATTAAATAGGCGTATGAAATAGGCTCAATAAATAGGCTTATTAAATAGGCTCAATAAATAGGCTTATTAAATAGGCTCAATAAATAGGCTTATTAAATAGGCTCAATAAATAGGCATATTAAATAGGCTCATTAAATATTTATTAAATAGGCTTATTAAATAGACTTATTAAATAGACTAATTAAATAGGCTAATTAAATAGACTTATTAAATAGGCTTGTTAAAAAGGCTTATTAAATAGACTTATTAAATAGGATCATCAAATACTTATTAAATAGGTTTATTAAATTGGCGTATTAAATAGGTTTATTAAATAGGCGTATTAAATAGGCTTATTAAATAGGCTTATTAAAAAGACTTATTAAATAGGCTCAATAAATAGGCTTATTAAATAGGCTCAATAAATAGGCTTATTAAATAGGCTCAATAAATAGGCGTATTAAATAGGCTCAAAAAATAGGCTTATTAAATAGGCTCATTAAATACTTATTAAGTAGGCTTATTAAATAGACTTATTAAATAGACTTATTAAATAGGCTTATTAAATAGACTTATTAAATAGGCTTATTAAAAAGGCGTATTAAATAGACTTAATACATAGGCTCATTAAATACTTATTAAATAGGTTTATTAAATAGGCGTATTAAATATGCTTATTAAATAGGCGTATTAAATATGCTTATTAAATAGGCTTATTAAATAGGCTTATTAAATAGGCTTATTAAATAGACTTATTAAATAGCCTCATTAAATATGCTTATTTTAGCAACTTAGGCTTATTAAATAGGTTTATTTCAGCAACTTAGACTTATTAAATAGCCTTATTAAATAGGCTTATTTCAGCAACTCAGGCTTATTAAATAGGCTTATTCAGCAACTTAGGCTTATTAAATAGGCTTATTAAATAGGCCTTTTTCAGCAACTTAGGCTTATTAAATAGGCTTATTCAGCAACTTAGGCTTATTAAATAGGCTCATTAAATATTAATTAAATAGGCTTATTAAACAGGCTTATTAAATAGACTTATTAAATAGCCTCATTAAATATGCTTATTTTAGCAACTTAGGCTTATTAAATAGGTTTATTTCAGCAACTTAGACTTATTAAATAGCCTTATTAAATAGGCTTATTTCAGCAACTCAGGCTTATTAAATAGGCTTATTCAGCAACTTAGGCTTATTAAATAGGCTTATTAAATAGGCCTTTTTCAGCAACTTAGGCTTATTAAATAGGCTTATTCAGCAACTTAGGCTTATTAAATAGGCTCATTAAATATTAATTAAATAGGCTTATTAAACAGGCTTATTAAATAGACTTATTAAATAGGCTCAATAAATAGGCCTTTTTCAGCAACTTAGGCTTATTAAATAGGCTTATTCAGCAACTTAGGCTTATTAAATAGGCTCATTAAATATTAATTAAATAGGCTTATTAAACAGGCTTATTAAATAGACTTATTAAATAGGCTCAATAAATAGGCTTATTAAAAAGGCTTATTAAATAGACTTAATACATAGGCTCATTAAATAATTATTAAATAGGTTTATTAAATAGGCGTATTAAATAGGCTTATTAAATAAGCTTATTAAATAGGCTTATTAAATAGGTTTATTAAATAGGCTTATTAAATAGGCGTATGAAATAGGCTCAATAAATAGGCTTATTAAATAGGCTCAATAAATAGGCTTATTAAATAGGCTCAATAAATAGGCTTATTAAATAGGCTCAATAAATAGGCTTATTAAATAGGCTCATTAAATATTTATTAAATAGGCTTATTAAATAGACTTATTAAATAGACTAATTAAATAGGCTAATTAAATAGACTTATTAAATAGGCTTGTTAAAAAGGCTTATTAAATAGACTTATTAAATAGGATCATCAAATACTTATTAAATAGGTTTATTAAATTGGCGTATTAAATAGGTTTATTAAATAGGCGTATTAAATAGGCTTATTAAATAGGCTTATTAAAAAGACTTATTAAATAGGCTCAATAAATAGGCTTATTAAATAGGCTCAATAAATAGGCTTATTAAATAGGCTCAATAAATAGGCGTATTAAATAGGCTCAAAAAATAGGCTTATTAAATAGGCTCATTAAATACTTATTAAGTAGGCTTATTAAATAGACTTATTAAATAGACTTATTAAATAGGCTTATTAAATAGACTTATTAAATAGGCTTATTAAAAAGGCGTATTAAATAGACTTAATACATAGGCTCATTAAATACTTATTAAATAGGTTTATTAAATAGGCGTATTAAATATGCTTATTAAATAGGCGTATTAAATATGCTTATTAAATAGGCTTATTAAATAGGCTTATTAAATAGGCTTATTAAATAGACTTATTAAATAGCCTCATTAAATATGCTTATTTTAGCAACTTAGGCTTATTAAATAGGTTTATTTCAGCAACTTAGACTTATTAAATAGCCTTATTAAATAGGCTTATTTCAGCAACTCAGGCTTATTAAATAGGCTTATTCAGCAACTTAGGCTTATTAAATAGGCTTATTAAATAGGCCTTTTTCAGCAACTTAGGCTTATTAAATAGGCTTATTCAGCAACTTAGGCTTATTAAATAGGCTCATTAAATATTAATTAAATAGGCTTATTAAACAGGCTTATTAAATAGACTTATTAAATAGGCTCAATAAATAGGCTTATTAAATAGGCTTATTAAATAGGCTCATTAAATATGCTTAATATATAGGCTTATTAAATAGGCTCATTAAATAGGCTTAATAAATAGGCTTATTAAATAGGCTTATTAAATAGGCTTATTAAATAGGCTTATTAAATAGGCTTATTAAATAGGCTTGTTAAATAGACTTATTATATAGGCTTATTAAATAGGCTTATTAAATAGACTTATTAAATAGCCTCATTAAATAGGCTTATTTTAGCAACTTAGGCTTATTAAATAGGTTTATTTCAGCAACTTAGACTTATTAAATAGCCTTATTAAATAGGCTTATTTCAGCAACTTAGGCTTATTAAATAGGCTTATTTCAGCAACTTAGGCTTATTAAATATGCTTATTTCAGCAACTTAGACTTATTAAATAGGCCTATTAAATAGGCTTATTAAATATACTTATTAAATAGGCTCATTAAATAGGCTTATTAAATAGGCTTATTAAATAGGTTTATTAAATAAGCTTATTAAATAGGCTCATTAAATAGGCTTATTAAATAGGCTTATTAAATAGGCTTATTAAATAAGCTTATTAAATAGGCTTATTAAATAGGCTCAATAAATAGGCTTATTAAATAGGCTCAATAAATAGGCTTATTAAATAGGCTCAATAAATAGGCTTATTAAATAGGCTCAATAAATAGGCTTATTAAAAAGGCTTATTAAATAGACTAAATACATAGGCTCATTAAATACTTATTAAATAGGCTTATTAAATAGACATATTAAATAGCCTCATGAAATAGGCTTATTAAATAGGCTCATTAAATAGGCTTAATAAATAAGCTTATTAAATAGGCTTATTAAATAGGCTCAATAAATAGGCTTATTAAATAGGCTCAATAAATAGGCTTATTAAATAGGCTCAATAAATAGGCTTATTAAATAGGCTCAATAAATAGGCATATTAAATAGGCTCAAAAAATAGGCTTATTAAATAGGCTCATTAAATACTTATTAAGTAGGCTTATTAAATAGACTTATTAAATAGACTTATTAAATAGGCTTATTAAATAGACTTATTAAATAGGCTTATTAAAAAGGCGTATTAAATAGACTTAATACATAGGCTCATTAAATACTTATTAAATAGGTTTATTAAATAGGCGTATTAAATATGCTTATTAAAAAGGCGTATTAAATATGATTATTAAATAGGCTTATTAAATAGGCTTATTAAATAGGCTTATTAAATAGACTTATTAAATAGCCTCATTAAATAGGCTTATTTTAGCAACTTAGGCTTATTAAATAGGTTTATTTCAGCAACTTAGACTTATTAAATAGCCTTATTAAATAGGCTTATTTCAGCAACTCAGGCTTATTAAATAGGCTTATTCAGCAACTTAGGCTTATTAAATAGGCTTATTAAATAGGCCTTTTTCAGCAACTTAGGCTTATTAAATAGGCTTATTCAGCAACTTAGGCTTATTAAATAGGCTCATTAAATATTAATTAAATAGGCTTATTAAACAGGATTATTAAATAGACTTATTAAATAGGCTCAATAAATAGGCTTATTAAATAGGCTTATTAAATAGGCTCATTAAATAGGCTTAATATATAGGCTTATTAAATAGGCTTATTAAATAGGCTTATTAAATAGGCTTATTAAATAGACTTATTAAATAGGCTTATTAAATAGGCTTATTAAATAGACTTATTAAATAGCCTCATTAAATAGGCTTATTAAATAGGCTCATTAAATAGGCTTAATAAATAGGCTTATTAAATAGGCTTATTAAATAGGCTTATTAAATAGGCTTATTAAATAGGCTTATTAAATAGGCTTGTTAAATAGACTTATTATATAGGCTTATTAAATAGGCTTATTAAATAGACTTATTAAATAGCCTCATTAAATAGGCTTATTTTAGCAACTTAGGCTTATTAAATAGGTTTATTTCAGCAACTTAGACTTATTAAATAGCCTTATTAAATAGGCTTATTTCAGCAACTTAGGCTTATTAAATAGGCTTATTTCAGCAACTTAGGCTTATTAAATATGCTTATTTCAGCAACTTAGACTTATTAAATAGGCCTATTAAATAGGCTTATTAAATATACTTATTAAATAGGCTCATTAAATAGGCTTATTAAATAGGCTTATTAAATAGGTTTATTAAATAAGCTTATTAAATAGGCTCATTAAATAGGCTTATTAAATAGGCTTATTAAATAGGCTTATTAAATAAGCTTATTAAATAGGCTTATTTAATAGGCTCAATAAATAGGCTTATTAAATAGGCTCAATAAATAGGCTTATTAAATAGGCTCAATAAATAGGCTTATTAAATAGGCTCAATAAATAGGCTTATTAAAAAGGCTTATTAAATAGACTTAATACATAGGCTCATTAAATAATTATTAAATAGGTTTATTAAATAGGCGTATTAAATAGGCTTATTAAATAAGCTTATTAAATAGGCTTATTAAATAGGTTTATTAAATAGGCTTATTAAATAGGCGTATGAAATAGGCTCAATAAATAGGCTTATTAAATAGGCTCAATAAATAGGCTTATTAAATAGGCTCAATAAATAGTCTTATTAAATAGGCTCAATAAATATGCTTATTAAATAGGCTCATTAAATACTTATTAAATAGGCTTATTAAATAGACATATTAAATTGACTAATTAAATAGGCTAATTAAATAGACTTATTAAATAGGCTTATTAAAAAGGCTTATTAAATAGACTTATTAAATAGGCTCATTAAATATTAATTAAATAGGTTTATTAAACAGGCTTATTAAATAGACTTATTAAAAAGGCTCAATAAATAGGCTTATTAAATAGGCTTATTAAATAGGCTCATTAAATAGGCTTAATATATAGGCTTATTAAATAGGCTTATTAAATAGGCTTATTAAATAGGCTTATTAAATAGGCTTATTAAATAGACTTATTAAATAGGCTTATTAAATAGGCTTATTAAATAGACTTATTAAATAGCCTCATTAAATAGGCTTATTAAATAGGCTCATTAAATAGGCTTAATAAATAGGCTTATTAAATAGGCTTATAAAATAGGCTTATTAAATAGGCTTATTAAATAGGCTTATTAAATAGGCTCAATAAATAGGCTTATTAAATAGGCTCAATAAATAGGCTTATTAAATAGGCTCATTAAATACTTATTAAATAGGCTTATTAAATAGACTTATTAAATAGACTAATTAAATAGGCTAATTAAATAGACTTATTAAATAGGCTTGTTAAAAAGGCTTATTAAATAGACTTATTAAATAGGATCATCAAATACTTATTAAATAGGTTTATTAAATAGGCGTATTAAATAGGTTTATTAAATAGGCGTATTAAATAGGCTTATTAAATAGGCTTATTAAAAAGACTTATTAAATAGGCTCAATAAATAGGCTTATTAAATAGGCTCAATAAATAGGCTTATTAAATAGGCTCAATAAATAGGCGTATTAAATAGGCTCAAAAAATAGGCTTATTAAATAGGCTCATTAAATACTTATTAAGTAGGCTTATTAAATAGACTTATTAAATAGACTTATTAAATAGGCTTATTAAATAGACTTATTAAATAGGCTTATTAAAAAGGCGTATTAAATAGACTTAATACATAGGCTCATTAAATACTTATTAAATAGGTTTATTAAATAGGCGTATTAAATATGCTTATTAAATAGGCGTATTAAATATGCTTATTAAATAGGCTTATTAAATAGGCTTATTAAATAGGCTTATTAAATAGACTTATTAAATAGCCTCATTAAATATGCTTATTTTAGCAACTTAGGCTTATTAAATAGGTTTATTTCAGCAACTTAGACTTATTAAATAGCCTTATTAAATAGGCTTATTTCAGCAACTCAGGCTTATTAAATAGGCTTATTCAGCAACTTAGGCTTATTAAATAGGCTTATTAAATAGGCCTTTTTCAGCAACTTAGGCTTATTAAATAGGCTTATTCAGCAACTTAGGCTTATTAAATAGGCTCATTAAATATTAATTAAATAGGCTTATTAAACAGGCTTATTAAATAGACTTATTAAATAGGCTCAATAAATAGGCTTATTAAATAGGCTTATTAAATAGGCTCATTAAATATGCTTAATATATAGGCTTATTAAATAGGCTCATTAAATAGGCTTAATAAATAGGCTTATTAAATAGGCTTATTAAATAGGCTTATTAAATAGGCTTATTAAATAGGCTTATTAAATAGGCTTGTTAAATAGACTTATTATATAGGCTTATTAAATAGGCTTATAAAATAGACTTATTAAATAGCCTCATTAAATAGGCTTATTTTAGCAACTTAGGCTTATTAAATAGGTTTATTTCAGCAACTTAGACTTATTAAATAGCCTTATTAAATAGGCTTATTTCAGCAACTTAGGCTTATTAAATAGGCTTATTTCAGCAACTTAGGCTTATTAAATATGCTTATTTCAGCAACTTAGACTTATTAAATAGGCCTATTAAATAGGCTTATTAAATATACTTATTAAATAGGCTCATTAAATAGGCTTATTAAATAGGCTTATTAAATAGGTTTATTAAATAAGCTTATTAAATAGGCTCATTAAATAGGCTTATTAAATAGGCTTATTAAATAGGCTTATTAAATAAGCTTATTAAATAGGCTTATTAAATAGGCTCAATAAATAGGCTTATTAAATAGGCTCAATAAATAGGCTTATTAAATAGGCTCAATAAATAGGCTTATTAAATAGGCTCAATAAATAGGCTTATTAAAAAGGCTTATTAAATAGACTAAATACATAGGCTCATTAAATACTTATTAAATAGGCTTATTAAATAGACATATTAAATAGCCTCATGAAATAGGCTTATTAAATAGGCTCATTAAATAGGCTTAATAAATAAGCTTATTAAATAGGCTTATTAAATAGGCTCAATAAATAGGCTTATTAAATAGGCTCAATAAATAGGCTTATTAAATAGGCTCAATAAATAGGCTTATTAAATAGGCTCAATAAATAGGCATATTAAATAGGCTCAAAAAATAGGCTTATTAAATAGGCTCATTAAATACTTATTAAGTAGGCTTATTAAATAGACTTATTAAATAGACTTATTAAATAGGCTTATTAAATAGACTTATTAAATAGGCTTATTAAAAAGGCGTATTAAATAGACTTAATACATAGGCTCATTAAATACTTATTAAATAGGTTTATTAAATAGGCGTATTAAATATGCTTATTAAAAAGGCGTATTAAATATGATTATTAAATAGGCTTATTAAATAGGCTTATTAAATAGGCTTATTAAATAGACTTATTAAATAGCCTCATTAAATAGGCTTATTTTAGCAACTTAGGCTTATTAAATAGGTTTATTTCAGCAACTTAGACTTATTAAATAGCCTTATTAAATAGGCTTATTTCAGCAACTCAGGCTTATTAAATAGGCTTATTCAGCAACTTAGGCTTATTAAATAGGCTTATTAAATAGGCCTTTTTCAGCAACTTAGGCTTATTAAATAGGCTTATTCAGCAACTTAGGCTTATTAAATAGGCTCATTAAATATTAATTAAATAGGCTTATTAAACAGGATTATTAAATAGACTTATTAAATAGGCTCAATAAATAGGCTTATTAAATAGGCTTATTAAATAGGCTCATTAAATAGGCTTAATATATAGGCTTATTAAATAGGCTTATTAAATAGGCTTATTAAATAGGCTTATTAAATAGACTTATTAAATAGGCTTATTAAATAGGCTTATTAAATAGACTTATTAAATAGCCTCATTAAATAGGCTTATTAAATAGGCTCATTAAATAGGCTTAATAAATAGGCTTATTAAATAGGCTTATTAAATAGGCTTATTAAATAGGCTTATTAAATAGGCTTATTAAATAGGCTTGTTAAATAGACTTATTATATAGGCTTATTAAATAGGCTTATTAAATAGACTTATTAAATAGCCTCATTAAATAGGCTTATTTTAGCAACTTAGGCTTATTAAATAGGTTTATTTCAGCAACTTAGACTTATTAAATAGCCTTATTAAATAGGCTTATTTCAGCAACTTAGGCTTATTAAATAGGCTTATTTCA
Source organism: Petromyzon marinus (assembly GCF_048934315.1). Taxonomy (NCBI): domain Eukaryota; kingdom Metazoa; phylum Chordata; class Hyperoartia; order Petromyzontiformes; family Petromyzontidae; genus Petromyzon; species Petromyzon marinus. The sequence goes on along the minus strand of NW_027422884.1, from coordinate 2,491,480 downwards.
GCAACTTAGGCTTATTAAATATGCTTATTTCAGCAACTTAGACTTATTAAATAGGCCTATTAAATAGGCTTATTAAATATACTTATTAAATAGGCTCATTAAATAGGCTTATTAAATAGGCTTATTAAATAGGTTTATTAAATAAGCTTATTAAATAGGCTCATTAAATAGGCTTATTAAATAGGCTTATTAAATAGGCTTATTAAATAAGCTTATTAAATAGGCTTATTTAATAGGCTCAATAAATAGGCTTATTAAATAGGCTCAATAAATAGGCTTATTAAATAGGCTCAATAAATAGGCTTATTAAATAGGCTCAATAAATAGGCTTATTAAAAAGGCTTATTAAATAGACTTAATACATAGGCTCATTAAATAATTATTAAATAGGTTTATTAAATAGGCGTATTAAATAGGCTTATTAAATAAGCTTATTAAATAGGCTTATTAAATAGGTTTATTAAATAGGCTTATTAAATAGGCGTATGAAATAGGCTCAATAAATAGGCTTATTAAATAGGCTCAATAAATAGGCTTATTAAATAGGCTCAATAAATAGTCTTATTAAATAGGCTCAATAAATATGCTTATTAAATAGGCTCATTAAATACTTATTAAATAGGCTTATTAAATAGACATATTAAATAGACTAATTAAATAGGCTAATTAAATAGACTTATTAAATAGGCTTATTAAAAAGGCTTATTAAATAGACTTATTAAATAGGCTCATCAAATACTTATTAAATAGGTTTATTAAATAGGCGTATTAAATAGGTTTATTAAATAGGCGTATTAAATAGGCTTATTAAATAGGCTTATTAAATAGGTTTATTAAATAGGCTTATTAAATAGACTTATTAAATAGCCTCATTAAATAGGCTTATTTTAGCAACTTAGGCTTATTAAATAGGTTTATTTCAGCAACTTAGACTTATTAAATAGCCTTATTAAATAGGCTTATTTCAGCAACTTAAGCTTATTAAATAGGCTTATTTCAGCAACTCATGCTCATTAAATAGCCTTATTAAATAGGCTTATTTCAGCAACTTAGGCTTATTACATAGGCTTATTTCAGCAACTTAGACTTATTAAATAGGCCTATTAAATAGGCTTATTAAATAGACTTATTAAATAGGCTCATTAAATACTTATTAAATAGGCGTATTAAATAGGTTTATTAAATACACTTATTAAATAGGCTCAATAATAAGGCTTATTAGATAGGCTTATTAAATAGGCTTATTAAATAGGCTTATTAAATAGGCTCAATAAATAGGCGTATTAAATAGGCTCAAAAAATAGGCTTATTAAATAGGCTCATTAAATACTTATTAAGTAGGCTTATTAAATAGACTTATTAAATAGACTTATTAAATAGGCTTATTAAATAGACTTATTAAATAGGTTTATTAAATAGGCGTATTAAATATGCTTATTAAATAGGCGTATTAAATATGCTTATTAAATAGGCTTATTAAATAGGCTTATTAAATAGGCTTATTAAATAGACTTATTAAATAGACTTATTAAATAGGCTTATTAAATAGACTTATTAAATAGGCTTATTAAAAAGGCGTATTAAATAGACTTAATACATAGGCTCATTAAATACTTATTAAATAGGTTTATTAAATAGGCGTATTAAATATGCTTATTAAATAGGCGTATTAAATATGCTTATTAAATAGGCTTATTAAATAGGCTTATTAAATAGGCTTATTAAATAGACTTATTAAATAGCCTCATTAAATAGGCTTATTTTAGCAACTCAGGCTTATTAAATAGGCTTATTCAGCAACTTAGGCTTATTAAATAGGCTTATTAAATAGGCCTTTTTCAGCAACTTAGGCTTATTAAATAGGCTTATTCAGCAACTTAGGCTTATTAAATAGGCTCATTAAATATTAATTAAATAGGTTTATTAAACAGGCTTATTAAATAGACTTATTAAAAAGGCTCAATAAATAGGCTTATTAAATAGGCTTATTAAATAGGCTCATTAAATAGGCTTAATATATAGGCTTATTAAATAGGCTTATTAAATAGGCTTATTAAATAGGCTTATTAAATAGGCTTATTAAATAGACTTATTAAATAGGCTTATTAAATAGGCTTATTAAATAGACTTATTAAATAGCCTCATTAAATAGGCTTATTAAATAGGCTCATTAAATAGGCTTAATAAATAGGCTTATTAAATAGGCTTATAAAATAGGCTTATTAAATAGGCTTATTAAATAGGCTTATTAAATAGGCTTGTTAAATAGACTTATTATATAGGCTTATTAAATAGGCTTATTAAATAGACTTATTAAATAGCCTAATTAAATAGGCTTATTTTAGCAACTTAGGCTTAATAAATAGGCTTATTTCAGCAACTTAGACTTATTAAAAAGGCTTATTTCAGCAACTTAGGCTTATGAAATAGGCTTATTCAGCAACTTAGGCTTATTAAATAGGCTTATTTCAGCAACTTAGACTTATTAAATAGGCCTATTAAATAGGCTTATTAAATAGACTTATTAAATAGGCTCATTAAATACTTATTAAATAGGCTATTAAATAGGCTTATTAAATAGACTTATTAAATAGGCTCAATAAATAGGCTTATTAAATAGGCTTATTAAATAGGCTTATTAAATAGGCTTATTAAATAGACTTATTAAATAGGCTCAATAAATAGGCTTATTAAATAGGCTTATTAAATAGGCTTATTAAATAGGCTTATTAAATAGACTTATTAAATAGGCTCATTAAATAGGCTCAATAAATAGGCTTATTAAATAGGCTTATTAAATAGACTTATTAAATAGGATCAATAAATAGGTGCATTAAATAGGCTTATTAAATAGGCGTATTAAATAGGCTTATTAAATAGGCTTATTAAATAGACTAATTAAATAGGCGTATGAAATAGGCTCAATAAATAGGCGTATTAAATAGGCTCAATAAATAGGCTTATTAAATAGGCTCAATAAATAGGCTTATTAAATCGGTCAATAAATAGGCTTATTAAATAGGCTCATTAAATACTTATTAAATAGGTTTATTAAATAGGCGTATTAAATAGGCTTATTAAATAGGCTTATTAAATAGGCTTATTAAATAGGCTTATTAAATAGGCTTATTAAATAGACTTATTAAATAGGCTTATTAAATAGGCTTATTAAATAGACTTATTAAATAGCCTCATTAAATAGGCTTATTAAATAGGCTCATTAAATAGGCTTAATAAATAGGCTTATTAAATAGGCTTATTAAATAGGCTTATTAAATAGGCTTATTAAATAGGCTTGTTAAATAGGCTTGTTAAATAGACTTATTAAATAGGCTTATTAAATAGGCTTATTAAATAGACTTATTAAATAGCCTCATTAAATAGGCTTATTTTAGCAACTTAGGCTTAATAAATAGTCTTATTTCAGCAACTTAGACTTATTAAAAAGGCTTATTTCAGCAACTTAGGCTTATGAAATAGGCTTATTCAGCAACTTAGGCTTATTAAATAGGCTTATTTCAGCAACTTAGACTTATTAAATAGGCCTATTAAATAGGCTTGTTAAATAGACTTATTAAATAGGCTCATTAAATACTGATTAAATAGGCTATTAAATAGGCTTATTAAATAGACTTATTAAATAGGCTCAATAAATAGGCTTATTAAATAGGCTTATTAAATAGGCTTATGAAATAGGCTTATTAAATAGACTTATTAAATAGGCTGATTAAATAGGCTCAATAAATAGGCTTATAAAATAGGCTTATTAAATAGACTTATTGAATAGGCTCAAGAAATAGGCGTATTAAATAGGCTTATTAAATAGGCGTATTAAATAGGCATATTAAATAGGCTTATTAAATAGACTAATTAAATAGGTGTATGAAATAGGCTCAATAAATAGGCGTATTAAATAGGCTCAATAAATAGGCTTATTAAATAGGCTCAATAAATAGGCTTATTAAATCGGCTTAATAAATAGGCTTCTTAAATAGGCTCATTAAATACTTATTAAATAGGTTTATTAAATAGGCCTTTTTCAGCAACTTAGGCTTATTAAATAGGCTTATTCAGCAACTTTGGCTTATTAAATAGGCTCATTAAATATTAATTAAATAGGCTTATTAAACAGGCATATTAAATAGACTTATTAAATAAGCTCAATAAATAGGCTTATTAAATAGGCTCAATAAATAGGCTTATTAAATAGGCTCAATAAATAGGCGTATTAAATAGGCTCAAAAAATAGGCTTATTAAATAGGCTCATTAAATACTTATTAAGTAGGCTTATTAAATAGACTTATTAAATAGACTTATTAAATAGGCTTATTAAATAGACTTATTAAATAGGTTTATTAAATAGGCGTATTAAATATGCTTATTAAATAGGCGTATTAAATATGCTTATTAAATAGGCTTATTAAATAGGCTTATTAAATAGGCTTATTAAATAGACTTATTAAATAGACTTATTAAATAGGCTTATTAAATAGACTTATTAAATAGGCTTATTAAAAAGGCGTATTAAATAGACTTAATACATAGGCTCATTAAATACTTATTAAATAGGTTTATTAAATAGGCGTATTAAATATGCTTATTAAATAGGCGTATTAAATATGCTTATTAAATAGGCTTATTAAATAGGCTTATTAAATAGGCTTATTAAATAGACTTATTAAATAGCCTCATTAAATAGGCTTATTTTAGCAACTCAGGCTTATTAAATAGGCTTATTCAGCAACTTAGGCTTATTAAATAGGCTTATTAAATAGGCCTTTTTCAGCAACTTAGGCTTATTAAATAGGCTTATTCAGCAACTTAGGCTTATTAAATAGGCTCATTAAATATTAATTAAATAGGTTTATTAAACAGGCTTATTAAATAGACTTATTAAAAAGGCTCAATAAATAGGCTTATTAAATAGGCTTATTAAATAGGCTCATTAAATAGGCTTAATATATAGGCTTATTAAATAGGCTTATTAAATAGGCTTATTAAATAGGCTTATTAAATAGGCTTATTAAATAGACTTATTAAATAGGCTTATTAAATAGGCTTATTAAATAGACTTATTAAATAGCCTCATTAAATAGGCTTATTAAATAGGCTCATTAAATAGGCTTAATAAATAGGCTTATTAAATAGGCTTATAAAATAGGCTTATTAAATAGGCTTATTAAATAGGCTTATTAAATAGGCTTGTTAAATAGACTTATTATATAGGCTTATTAAATAGGCTTATTAAATAGACTTATTAAATAGCCTAATTAAATAGGCTTATTTCAGCAACTTAGGCTTATTAAAGAGGCTTATTCAGCAACTTAGGCTTATTAAATAGGCTTATTTCAGCAACTTATGCTTATTAAATAGGCTCATTCAGAAACTTAGGCTTATTAAATAGGCTTATTTCAGCAACTTAGACTTATTAAATATGCCTATTAAATAGGCGTATTAAATAGGCTTATTTCAGCAACTTAGGCTCATTAAATAGCCTTATTAAACAGGCTTATTAAATAGACTTATTAAATAGGCTCATTAAACACTTATTAAATAGGCTTATTAAATAGGCTTATTAAATAGACTTATTAAATAGGCTCAATAAATAGGCTTATTAAATAGGCTTATTAAATAGGCTCATTAAATACTTATTAAATATGTTTATTAAATAGGCGTATTAAATAGGCTTATTAAATAGGCTTATTAAATAGGCTTATTAAATAGGCTTATTAAATAGACTTATTAAATAGCCTCATTAAATAGGCTTATTTTAGCAACTTAGGCTTATTAAATAGGTTTATTTCAGCAACTTAGACTTATTAAATAGCCTTATTAAATAGGCTTATTTCAGCAACTTAGGCTTATTAAATAAGCTTATTTCAGCAACTTATGCTTATTAAATAGCCTTTTTAAACAGGTTTATTTCAGCAACTTAGGCTTATTAAATAGCATTTTTAAATAGGTTTATTTCAGCAACTTAGATTTATTAAATATACCTTTTTAAATAGGCTTAGTTCAGAAACTTAGGCTTATTAAATAGGCTTATTTCAGCAACTTAGGCTCATTAAATAGCCTTATTAAATAGGCTTATTTCAGCAACTTAGGCTTATTAAATATGCTTATTTCAGCAACTTAAACTTATTAAATAGCCTTATTTCAGCAACTTAGGATTATTAAATAGCCTTATTTCAGAAACTTAGACTTATTAAATAGGCTTATTTCAGCAACTTAGGCTTATTAAATAGGCTTATTCAGCAACTTAGGCTTATTAAATAGGCTTATTTCAGCAACTTAGACTCATTAAATAGGCTTATTTCAGCAACTTATGCTTATTAAATATACTTATTTCAGCAACTTAGGCTTATTAAATAGGCTTATTTCAGCAACTTAGACTTATTAAATAGCCTTATTTCAGCAACTTAGGCTTATTAAATAGGCTTATTTCAGCAACTTAGGCTTATTAAATAGCCTTATTTCAGCAACTTAGACTTATTAAATAGGCTTATTTCAGCAACTTTGGCTTATTAAATAGGCTTATTCAGCAACTTAGGCTTATTAAATAGGCTTATTTCAGCAACTTAGGCTTATTAAATAGGCCTATTAAATAGGCTTATTAAATAGGCTTATTTCAGTAACTTAGACTTATTAAATAGGACTATTAAATAGGCTTATTAAATAGACTTATTAAATAGGCTCATTAAATACTTATTAAATAGGCTTATTAAATAGGCTTATTAAATAGACTTATTAAATAGGCTCAATAAATAGGCATATTAAATAGGCTTATTAAGTAGGCTCAATAAATAGGCTTATTAAATAGGCTTATTAAATAGGCTTTTTAAATTGACTTATTAAATAGACTTATTAAATAGGCTTATTAAACAGGCTTATTAAATAGGCTTATTAAATAGACTTATTAAATAGCCTCATTAAATAGGCTTATTTTAGCAACTTAGGCTTATTAAATAGGTTTATTTCAGCAACTTAGACTTATTAAATAGCCTTATTTCAGCAAAATAGACTTATTAAATAGGCTTATTTCAGCAACTTATGCTTATTAAATATACTTATTTCAGCAACTTAGGCTTATTAAATAGGCTTATTTCAGCAACTTAGACTTATTAAATAGCCTTATTTCAGCAACTTAGGCTTATTAAATAAGCTTATTTCAGCAACATAGGCTTATTAATTAGCCTTATTTCAGCAACTTAGACTTATTAAATAGGCCTATTAAATAGGCTTATTAAATAGACGTATTAAATAGGCTCATTAAATACTTATTAAATAGGCTTATTAAATAGGCTTATTAAATAGACTTATTAAATAGGCTCAATAAATAGGCTTATTAAATAGGCCTATTAAATAGCCTCAATAAATAGGCTTATTATATAGGCTTATTAAATAGGCTTATTAAATAGACTTATTAAATAGGCTTATTAAATAGGCGCAATAAATAGGCTTATTAAATAGGCTCAATAAATAGGCTTATTAAATAGGCTCAATAAATAGGCTTATTTAATAGGCTCAATAAATAGGCTTATTAAATAGGCTCATTAAATACTTATTAAATAGGCTTATTAAATAGACTTATTAAATAGACTTATTTCAGCAACTTAGGCTTATTAAATAGCCTTATTGAATAGGCTTATTTCAGCAACTTAGACTTATTAAATAGGTTTATTCAGCAACTTAGGCTTATTAAATAGGTTTGTTCAGCAACTTAGGCTTATTAAATAGGCTTGTTCAGCAACTTAGGCTTATTAAATAAGCTTATTTCAGCAACTTAGGCTTATTAAATAGGCTCATTCAGAAACTTAGGCTTATTAAATAGGCTTATTTCAGCAACTTAGACTTATTAAATAGGCCTATTAAATAGGCTTATTAAATAGGCTTATTTCAGCAACTTAGGCTCATTAAATAGCCTTATTAAATAGGCTTATTAAATAGACTTATTAAATAGGCTCATTAAATACTTATTAAATAGGCTTATTAAGTAGGCTTATTAAATAGACTTATTAAATAGGCTCAATAAATAGGCTTATTAAATAGGCTTATTAAATAGGCTTATTAAATAGGCTTATTAAATAGGCTTATTAAATAGACTTATTAAATAGGCTTATTAAATAGGCTCAATAAATAGGCTTATTAAATAGGCTCAATAAATAGGCTTATAAAATAGGCTCAATAAATAGGCTTATTAAATAGGCTCAATAAATAGGCTTATTAAATAGGCTCATTAAATACTTATTAAATAGGCTTATTAAATAGACTTATTAAATAGGCTCAATAAATAGGCTTATTAAATAGGCCTATTAAATAGCCTCAATAAATAGGCTTATTATATAGGCTTATTAAATAGGCTTATTAAATAGACTTATTAAATAGGCTTATTAAATAGGCTCAATAAATAGGCTTATTAAATAGGCTCAATAAATAGGCTTATTAAATAGGCTCAATAAATAGGCTTATTTAATAGGCTCAATAAATAGGCTTATTAAATAGGCTCATTAAATACTTATTAAATAGGCTTATTAAATAGACTTATTAAATAGACTTATTTCAGCAACTTAGGCTTATTAAATAGCCTTATTGAATAGGCTTATTTCAGCAACTTAGACTTATTAAATAGGTTTATTCAGCAACTTAGGCTTATTAAATAGGTTTGTTCAGCAACTTAGGCTTATTAAATAGGCTTGTTCAGCAACTTAGGCTTATTAAATAAGCTTATTTCAGCAACTTAGGCTTATTAAATAGGCTCATTCAGAAACTTAGGCTTATTAAATAGGCTTATTTCAGCAACTTAGACTTATTAAATAGGCTTATTTCAGCAACTTAGGCTCATTAAATAGCCTTATTAAATAGGCTTATTAAATAGACTTATTAAATAGGCTCATTAAATACTTATTAAATAGGCTTATTAAGTAGGCTTATTAAATAGACTTATTAAATAGGCTCAATAAATAGGCTTATTAAATAGGCTTATTAAATAGGCTTATTAAATAGGCTTATTAAATAGGCTTATTAAATAGACTTATTAAATAGGCTTATTAAATAGGCTCAATAAATAGGCTTATTAAATAGGCTCAATAAATAGGCTTATAAAATAGGCTCAATAAATAGGCTTATTAAATAGGCTCAATAAATAGGCTTATTAAATAGGCTCATTAAATACTTATTAAATAGGCTCATTAAATACTTATTAAATATGTTTATTAAATAGGCGTATTAAATAGGCTTATTAAATAGGCTTATTAAATAGGCTTATTAAATAGGCTTATTAAATAGACTTATTAAATAGCCTCATTAAATAGGCTTATTTTAGCAACTTAGGCTTATTAAATAGGTTTATTTCAGCAACTTAGACATTAAATAGCCTTATTAAATAGGCTTATTTCAGCAACTTAGGCTTATTAAAGAGGCTTATTCAGCAACTTAGGCTTATTAAATAGGCTTATTTCAGCAACTTATGCTTATTAAATAGGCTCATTCAGAAACTTAGGCTTATTAAATAGGCTTATTTCAGCAACTTAGACTTATTAAATATGCCTATTAAATAGGCGTATTAAATAGGCTTATTTCAGCAACTTAGGCTCATTAAATAGCCTTATTAAACAGGCTTATTAAATAGACTTATTAAATAGGCTCATTAAACACTTATTAAATAGGCTTATTAAATAGGCTTATTAAATAGACTTATTAAATAGGCTCAATAAATAGGCTTATTAAATAGGCTTATTAAATAGGCTCATTAAATACTTATTAAATATGTTTATTAAATAGGCGTATTAAATAGGCTTATTAAATAGGCTTATTAAATAGGCTTATTAAATAGGCTTATTAAATAGACTTATTAAATAGCCTCATTAAATAGGCTTATTTTAGCAACTTAGGCTTATTAAATAGGTTTATTTCAGCAACTTAGACTTATTAAATAGCCTTATTAAATAGGCTTATTTCAGCAACTTAGGCTTATTAAATAAGCTTATTTCAGCAACTTATGCTTATTAAATAGCCTTATTAAACAGGTTTATTTCAGCAACTTAGGCTTATTAAATAGCATTTTTAAATAGGTTTATTTCAGCAACTTAGATTTATTAAATATACCTTTTTAAATAGGCTTAGTTCAGAAACTTAGGCTTATTAAATAGGCTTATTTCAGCAACTTAGGCTCATTAAATAGCCTTATTAAATAGGCTTATTTCAGCAACTTAGGCTTATTAAATATGCTTATTTCAGCAACTTAAACTTATTAAATAGCCTTATATCAGCAACTTAGGATTATTAAATAGCCTTATTTCAGAAACTTAGACTTATTAAATAGGCTTATTTCAGCAACTTAGGCTTATTAAATAGGCTTATTCAGCAACTTAGGCTTATTAAATAGGCTTATTTCAGCAACTTAGACTCATTAAATAGGCTTATTTCAGCAACTTATGCTTATTAAATATACTTATTTCAGCAACTTAGGCTTATTAAATAGGCTTATTTCAGCAACTTAGACTTATTAAATAGCCTTATTTCAGCAACTTAGGCTTATTAAATAGGCTTATTTCAGTAACTTAGGCTTATTAAATAGCCTTATTTCAGCAACTTAGACTTATTAAATAGGCTTATTTCAGCAACGTTGGCTTATTAAATAGGCTTATTCAGCAACTTAGGCTTATTAAATAGGCTTATTTCAGCAACTTAGGCATATTAAATAGGCCTATTAAATAGGCTTATTAAATAGGCTTATTTCAGCAACTTAGACTTATTAAATAGGACTATTAAATAGGCTTATTAAATAGACTTATTAAATAGGCTCATTAAATACTTATTAAATAGGCTTATTAAATAGGCTTATTAAATAGACTTATTAAATAGGCTCAATAAATAGGCTTATTAAATAGGCTTATTAAGTAGGCTCAATAAATAGGCTTATTAAATAGGCTTATTAAATAGGCTTTTTAAATTGACTTATTAAATAGACTTATTAAATAGGCTTATTAAATAGGCTTATTAAATAGGCTTATTAAATAGGCTTATTAAATAGACTTATTAAATAGCCTCATTAAATAGGCTTATTTTAGCAACTTAGGCTTATTAAATAGGTTTATTTCAGCAACTTAGACTTATTAAATAGCCTTATTTCAGCAAAATAGACTTATTAAATAGGCTTATTTCAGCAACTTATGCTTATTAAATATACTTATTTCAGCAACTTAGGCTTATTAAATAGGCTTATTTCAGCAACTTAGACTTATTAAATAGCCTTATTTCAGCAACTTAGGTATATTAAATAAGCTTATTTCAGCAACATAGGCTTATTAATTAGCCTTATTTCAGCAACTTAGACTTATTAAATAGGCCTATTAAATAGGCTTATTAAATAGACGTATTAAATAGGCTCATTAAATACTTATTAAATAGGCTTATTAAATAGGCTTATTAAATAGACTTATTAAATAGGCTCAATAAATAGGCTTATTAAATAGGCCTATTAAATAGCCTCAATAAATAGGCTTATTATATAGGCTTATTAAATAGGCTTATTAAATAGACTTATTAAATAGGCTCAATAAATAGGCTTATTAAATAGGCTCAATAAATAGGCTTATTAAATAGGCTCAATAAATAGGCTTATTTAATAGGCTCAATAAATAGGCTTATTAAATAGGCTCATTAAATACTTATTAAATAGGCTTATTAAATAGACTTATTAAATAGACTTATTTCAGCAACTTAGGCTTATTAAATAGCCTTATTGAATAGGCTTATTTCAGCAACTTAGACTTATTAAATAGGTTTATTCAGCAACTTAGGCTTATTAAATAGGTTTGTTCAGCAACTTAGGCTTATTAAATAGGCTTTTTCAGCAACTTAGGCTTATTAAATAAGCTTATTTCAGCAACTTAGGCTTATTAAATAGGCTCATTCAGAAACTTAGGCTTATTAAATAGGCTTATTTCAGCAACTTAGACTTATTAAATAGGCCTATTAAATAGGCTTATTAAATAGGCTTATTTCAGCAACTTAGGCTCATTAAATAGCCTTATTAAATAGGCTTATTAAATAGACTTATTAAATAGGCTCATTAAATACTTATTAAATAGGCTTATTAAGTAGGCTTATTAAATAGACTTATTAAATAGGCTCAATAAATAGGCTTATTAAATATGCTTATTAAATAGGCTTATTAAATAGGCTTATTAAATAGGCTTATTAAATAGACTTATTAAATAGACTTATTAAATAGCCTCATTAAATACGCTTATTTTAGCAACTTAGGCTTATTAAATAGGTTTATTTCAGCAACTTAGGCTTATTAAATAGGTTTGTTCAGCAACTTAGGCTTATTAAATAGGCTTGTTCAGCAACTTAGGCTTATTAAATAAGCTTATTTCAGCAACTTAGGCTTATTAAATAGGCTCATTCAGAAACTTAGGCTTATTAAATAGGCTTATTTCAGCAACTTAGACTTATTAAATAGGCCTATTAAATAGGCTTATTAAATAGGCTTATTTCAGCAACTTAGGCTCATTAAATAGCCCTATTAAATAGGCTTATTAAATAGACTTATTAAATAGGCTCATTAAATACTTATTAAATAGGCTTATTAAGTAGGCTTATTAAATAGACTTATTAAATAGGCTTATTAAATAGGCTTATTAAATAGGCTTATTAAATAGACTTATTAAATAGGCTTATTAAATAGGCTCAATAAATAGGCTTATTAAATAGGCTCAATAAATAGGCTTATAAAATAGGCTCAATAAATAGGCTTATTAAATAGGCTCAATAAATAGGCTTATTAAATAGGCTCATTAAATACTTATTAAATAGGCTCATTAAATACTTATTAAATATGTTTATTAAATAGGCGTATTAAATAGGCTTATTAAATAGGCTTATTAAATAGGCTTATTAAATAGGCTTATTAAATAGACTTATTAAATAGCCTCATTAAATAGGCTTATTTTAGCAACTTAGGCTTATTAAATAGGTTTATTTCAGCAACTTAGACATTAAATAGCCTTATTAAATAGGCTTATTTCAGCAACTTAGGCTTATTAAAGAGGCTTATTCAGCAACTTAGGCTTATTAAATAGGCTTATTTCAGCAACTTATGCTTATTAAATAGGCTCATTCAGAAACTTAGGCTTATTAAATAGGCTTATTTCAGCAACTTAGACTTATTAAATATGCCTATTAAATAGGCGTATTAAATAGGCTTATTTCAGCAACTTAGGCTCATTAAATAGCCTTATTAAACAGGCTTATTAAATAGACTTATTAAATAGGCTCATTAAACACTTATTAAATAGGCTTATTAAATAGGCTTATTAAATAGACTTATTAAATAGGCTCAATAAATAGGCTTATTAAATAGGCTTATTAAATAGGCTCATTAAATACTTATTAAATATGTTTATTAAATAGGCGTATTAAATAGGCTTATTAAATAGGCTTATTAAATAGGCTTATTAAATAGGCTTATTAAATAGACTTTTAAATAGCCTCATTAAATAGGCTTATTTTAGCAACTTAGGCTTATTAAATAGGTTTATTTCAGCAACTTAGACTTATTAAATAGCCTTATTAAATAGGCTTATTTCAGCAACTTAGGCTTATTAAATAAGCTTATTTCAGCAACTTATGCTTATTAAATAGCCTTATTAAACAGGTTTATTTCAGCAACTTAGGCTTATTAAATATCATTTTTAAATAGGTTTATTTCAGCAACTTAGATTTATTAAATATACCTTTTTAAATAGGCTTAGTTCAGAAACTTAGGCTTATTAAATAGGCTTATTTCAGCAACTTAGGCTCATTAAATAGCCTTATTAAATAGGCTTATTTCAGCAACTTAGGCTTATTAAATATGCTTATTTCAGCAACTTAAACTTATTAAATAGCCTTATATCAGCAACTTAGGATTATTAAATAGCCTTATTTCAGAAACTTAGATTTATTAAATAGGCTTATTTCAGCAACTTAGGCTTATTAAATAGGCTTATTCAGCAACTTAGGCTTATTAAATAGGCTTATTTCAGCAACTTAGACTCATTAAATAGGCTTATTTCAGCAACTTATGCTTATTAAATATACTTATTTCAGCAACTTAGGCTTATTAAATAGGCTTATTTCAGCAACTTAGACTTATTAAATAGCCTTATTTCAGCAACTTAGGCTTATTAAATAGGCTTATTTCAGCAACTTAGGCTTATTAAATAGCCTTATTTCAGCAACTTAGACTTATTAAATAGGCTTATTTCAGCAACTTTGGCTTATTAAATAGGCTTATTCAGCAACTTAGGCTTATTAAATAGGCTTATTTCAGCAACTTAGGCTTATTAAATAGGCCTATTAAATAGGCTTATTAAATAGGCTTATTTCAGCAACTTAGACTTATTAAATAGGACTATTAAATAGGCTTATTAAATAGACTTTTTAAATAGGCTCATTAAATACTTATTAAATAGGCTTATTAAATAGGCTTATTTAATAGGCTTATTAAATAGGCTCAATAAATAGGCTTATTAAATAGGCTTATTAAGTAGGCTCAATAAATAGGCTTATTAAATAGGCTTATTAAATAGGCTTTTTAAATTGACTTATTAAATAGACTTATTAAATAGGCTTATTAAATAGGCTTATTAAATAGGCTTATTAAATAGGCTTATTAAATAGACTTATTAAATAGCCTCATTAAATAGGCTTATTTTAGCAACTTAGGCTTATTAAATAGGTTTATTTCAGCAACTTAGACTTATTAAATAGCCTTATTTCAGCAAAATAGACTTATTAAATAGGCTTATTTCAGCAACTTATGCTTATTAAATATACTTATTTCAGCAACTTAGGCTTATTAAATAGGCTTATTTCAGCAACTTAGACTTATTAAATAGCCTTATTTCAGCAACTTAGGCTTATTAAATAAGCTTATTTCAGCAACATAGGCTTATTAATTAGCCTTATTTCAGCAACTTAGACTTATTAAATAGGCCTATTAAATAGGCTTATTAAATAGACGTATTAAATAGGCTCATTAAATACTTATTAAATAGGCTTATTAAATAGGCTTATTAAATAGACTTATTAAATAGGCTCAATAAATAGGCTTATTAAATAGGCCTATTAAATAGCCTCAATAAATAGGCTTATTATATAGGCTTATTAAATAGGCTTATTAAATAGACTTATTAAATAGGCTCAATAAATAGGCTTATTAAATAGGCTCAATAAATAGGCTTATTAAATAGGCTCAATAAATAGGCTTATTTAATAGGCTCAATAAATAGGCTTATTAAATAGGCTCATTAAATACTTATTAAATAGGCTTATTAAATAGACTTATTAAATAGACTTATTTCAGCAACTTAGGCTTATTAAATAGCCTTATTGAATAGGCTTATTTCAGCAACTTAGACTTATTAAATAGGTTTATTCAGCAACTTAGGCTTATTAAATAGGCTTGTTCAGCAACTTAGGCTTATTAAATAAGCTTATTTCAGCAACTTAGGCTTATTAAATAGGCTCATTCAGAAACTTAGGCTTATTAAATAGGCTTATTTCAGCAACTTAGACTTATTAAATAGGCCTATTATATTTTATTAAATAGGCTTATTTCAGCAACTTAGGCTCATTAAATAGCCTTATTAAATAGGCTTATTAAATAGACTTATTAAATAGGCTCATTAAATACTTATTAAATGGGCTTATTAAGTAGGCTTATTAAATAGACTTATTAAATAGGCTCAATAAATAGGCTTATTAAATAGGCTTATTAAATAGGCTTATTAAATAGGCTTATTAAATAGACTTATTAAATAGGCTTATTAAATAGGCTCAATAAATAGGCTTATTAAATAGGCTCAATAAATAGGCTTATAAAATAGGCTCAATAAATAGGCTTATTAAATAGGCTCAATAAATAGGCTTATTAAATAGGCTCATTAAATACTTATTAAATAGGCTTATTAAATACTTATTAAATATGTTTATTAAATAGGCGTATTAAATAGGCTTATTAAATAGGCTTATTAAATAGGCTTATTAAATAGGCTTATTAAATAGACTTATTAAATAGCCTCATTAAATAGGCTTATTTTAGCAACTTAGGCTTATTAAATAGGTTTATTTCAGCAACTTAGACATTAAATAGCCTTATTAAATAGGCTTATTTCAGCAACTTAGGCTTATTAAAGAGGCTTATTCAGCAACTTAGGCTTATTAAATAGGCTTATTTCAGCAACTTATGCTTATTAAATAGGCTCATTCAGAAACTTAGGCTTATTAAATAGGCTTATTTCAGCAACTTAGACTTATTAAATAGGCCTATTAAATAGGCGTATTAAATAGGCTTATTTCAGCAACTTAGGCTCATTAAATAGCCTTATTAAACAGGCTTATTAAATAGACTTATTAAATAGGCTCATTAAACACTTATTAAATAGGCTTATTAAATAGGCTTATTAAATAGACTTATTAAATAGGCTCAATAAATAGGCTTATTAAATAGGCTTATTAAATCGGCTCATTAAATACTTATTAAATATGTTTATTAAATAGGCGTATTAAATAGGCTTATTAAATAGGCTTATAAAATAGGCTTATTAAATAGGCTTATTAAATAGACTTATTAAATAGCCTCATTAAATAGGCTTATTTTAGCAACTTAGGCTTATTAAATAGGTTTATTTCAGCAACTTAGACTTATTAAATAGCCTTATTAAATAGGCTTATTTCAGCAACTTAGGCTTATTAAATGAGCTTATTTCAGCAACTTATGCTTATTAAATAGCCTTATTAAACAGGTTTATTTCAGCAACTTAGATTTATTAAATATACCTTTTTAAATAGGCTTAGTTCAGAAACTTAGGCTTATTAAATAGGCTTATTTCAGCAACTTAGGCTCATTAAATAGCCTTATTAAATAGGCTTATTTCAGCAACTTAGGCTTATTAAATATGCTTATTTCAGCAACTTAAACTTATTAAATAGCCTTATTTCAGCAACTTAGGATTATTAAATAGCCTTATTTCAGAAACTTAGACTTATTAAATAGGCTTATTTCAGCAACTTAGGCTTATTAAATAGGCTTATTCAGCAACTTAGGCTTATTAAATAGGCTTATTTCAGCAACTTAGACTTATTAAATAGGCCTATTAAATAGGCTTATTAAATAGGCTTATTAAATAGGCTTATTTCAGCAACTTAGGCTTATTAAATAGGCTTATTAAATAGGCATATTTCAGCAACTTAGGTTTATTAAATAGGCTTGTTTCAGCAACTTAGTCTTATTAAATAGCCTTATTTCAGCAACTTACGCTTATTAAATAGGCTTATTTCAGCAACTTAGGCTTATTAAATAGCCTAATTAAGTAGGCTTATTTCAGCAACTTGGGCTTATTAAATAGGCTTATTTCAGCAACTTACGCTGATTAAAAAGGCTTATTTCAGCAACTTAGACTTATTAAATAGCCTTATTTCAGCAACTTAGACTCATTAAATAGGCTTATTTCAGCAACTTATGCTTATTAAATATACTTATTTCAGCAACTTAGGCTTATTAAATAGGCTTATTTCAGCAACTTAGACTTATTAAATAGCCTTATTTCAGCAACTTAGGCTTATTAAATAGGCTTATTTCAGCAACTTAGGCTTATTAAATAGCCTTATTTCAGCAACTTAGACTTATTAAATAGGCTTATTTCAGCAACTTTGGCTTATTAAATAGGCTTATTCAGCAACTTAGGCTTATTAAATAGGCTTATTTCAGCAACTTAGGCTTATTAAATAGGCCTATTAAATAGGCTTATTAAATAGGCTTATTTCAGCAACTTAGACTTATTAAATAGGACTATTAAATAGGCTTATTAAATAGACGTATTAAATAGGCTCATTAAATACTTATTAAATAGGCTTATTAAATAGGCTTATTAAATAGACTTATTAAATAGGCTCAATAAATAGGCTTATTAAATAGGCTTATTAAGTAGGCTCAATAAATAGGCTTATTAAATAGGCTTATTAAATAGGCTTTTTAAATTGACTTATTAAATAGACTTATTAAATAGGCTTATTAAATAGGCTTATTAAATAGGCTTATTAAATAGGCTTATTAAATAGACTTATTAAATAGCCTCATTAAATAGGCTTATTTTAGCAACTTAGACTTATTAAATAGCCTTATTTCAGCAAAATAGACTTATTAAATAGGCTTATTTCAGCAACTTATGCTTATTAAATATACTTATTTCAGCAACTTAGGCTTATTAAATAGGCCTATTTCAGCAACTTAGACGTATTAAATAGCCTTATTTCAGCAACTTAGGCTTATTAAATAAGCTTATTTCAGCAACATAGGCTTATTAATTAACCTTATTTCAGCAACTTAGACTTATTAAATAGGCCTATTAAATAGGCTTAATAAATAGACTTATTAAATAGGCTCATTAAATACTTATTAAATAGGCTTATTAAATAGGCTTATTAAATAGACTTATTAAATAGGCTCAATAAATAGGCTTATTAAATAGGCTTATTAAATAGGCTTATTAAATAGGCTTATTAAATAGGCTTATTAAATAGACTTATTAAATAGGCTTATTAAATAGGCTCAATAAATAGGCTTATTAAATAGGCTCAATAAATAGGCTTATTAAATAGGCTCAATAAATAGGCTTATTTAATAGGCTCAATAAATAGGCTTATTAAATAGGCTCATTAAATACTTATTAAATAGGCTTATTAAATAGACTTATTAAACAGACTTATTTCAGCAACTTAGGCTTATTAAATAGCCTTATTGAATAGGCTTATTTCAGCAACTTAGACTTATTAAATAGGTTTATTCAGCAACTTAGGCTTATTAAATAGGTTTGTTCAGCAACTTAGGCTTATTAAATAGGCTTGTTCAGCAACTTAGGCTTATTAAATAAGCTTATTTCAGCAACTTAGGCTTATTAAATAGGCTCATTCAGAAACTTAGGCTTATTAAATAGGCTTATTTCAGCAACTTAGACTTATTAAATAGGCCTATTAAATAGGCTTATTAAATAGGCTTATTTCAGCAACTTAGGCTCATTAAATAGCCTTATTAAATAGGCTTATTAAATAGACTTATTAAATAGGCTCATTAAATACTTATTAAATAGGCTTATTAAGTAGGCTTATTAAATAGACTTATTAAATAGGCTCAATAAATAGGCTTATTAAATAGGCTTATTAAATAGGCTTATTAAATAGGCTTATTAAATAGGCTTATTAAATAGACTTATTAAATAGGCTTATTAAATAGGCTCATTAAATACTTATTAAATAGGCTTATTAAATAGACTTATTAAATAGGCTTATTAAATAGACTTATTAAATAGGCTTATTAAAAAGGCTTATTAAATAGACTTATTAAATAGGCTCATTAAATACTTATTAAATATGTTTATTAAATAGGCATATTAAATAGGCTTATTAAATAGGCTTATTAAATAGGCTTATTAAATAGGCTTATTAAATAGACTTATTAAATAGCCTCATTAAATAGGCTTATTTTAGCAACTTAGGCTTATTAAATAGGTTTATTTCAGCAACTTAGACATTAAATAGCCTTATTAAATAGGCTTATTTCAGCAACTTAGGCTTATTAAAGAGGCTTATTTAGCAACTTAGGCTTATTAATTAGGCTTATTTCAGCAACTTATGCTTATTAAATAGGCTCATTCAGAAACTTAGGCTTATTAAATAGCCTTATTTCAGCAACTTAGGCTTATTAAATAGGCTTATTTCAGCAACTTAGGCTTATTAAATAGCCTTATTTCAGCAACTTAAACTTATTAAATAGGCTTATTTCAGCAACTTAGGCTCATTAAATAGCCTTATTAAACAGGCTTATTAAATAGACTTATTAAATAGGCTCATTAAACACTTATTAAATAGGCTTATTAAATAGGCTTATTAAATATACTTATTAAATAGGCTCAATAAATAGGCTTATTAAATAGGCTTATTAAATAGGCTCATTAAATACTTATTAAATATGTTTATTAAATAGGCGTATTAAATAGGCTTATTAAATAGGCTTATTAAATAGGCTTATTAAATAGGCTTATTAAATAGACTTATTAAATAGCCTCATTAAATACGCTTATTTTAGCAACTTAGGCTTATTAAATAGGTTTATTTCAGCAACTTAGACTTATTAAATAGCCTTATTAAATAGGCTTATTAAATAGACTTATTAAATAGGCTCATTAAATACTTATTAAATAGGCTTATTAAGTAGGCTTATTAAATAGACTTATTAAATAGGCTCAATAAATAGGCTTATTAAATAGGCTTATTAAATAGGCTTATTAAATAGGCTTATTAAATAGGCTTATTAAATAGACTTATTAAATAGGCTTATTAAATAGGCTCAATAAATAGGCTTATTAAATAGGCTCAATAAATAGGCTTATAAAATAGGCTCAATAAATAGGCTTATTAAATAGGCTCAATAAATAGGCTTATTAAATAGGCTCATTAAATACTTATTAAATAGGCTTATTAAATAGACTTATTAAATAGACTTATTAAATAGGCTTATTAAATAGACTTATTAAATAGGCTTATTAAAAAGGCTTATTAAATAGACTTATTAAATAGGCTCATTAAATACTTATTAAATATGTTTATTAAATAGGCATATTAAATAGGCTTATTAAATAGGCTTATTAAATAGGCTTATTAAATAGGCTTATTAAATAGACTTATTAAATAGCCTCATTAAATAGGCTTATTTTAGCAACTTAGGCTTATTAAATAGGTTTATTTCAGCAACTTAGACATTAAATAGCCTTATTAAATAGGCTTATTTCAGCAACTTAGGCTTATTAAAGAGGCTTATTCAGCAACTTATGCTTATTAAATAGGCTCATTCAGAAACTTAGGCTTATTAAATAGGCTTATTTCAGCAAATTAGACTTATTAAATAGGCCTATTAAATAGGCGTATTAAATAGGCTTATTTCAGCAACTTAGGCTCTTTAAATAGCCTTATTAAACAGGCTTATTAAATAGACTTATTAAATAGGCTCATTAAACACTTATTAAATAGGCTTATTAAATAGGCTTATTAAATAGACTTATTAAATAGGCTCAATAAATAGGCTTATTAAATAGGCTTATTAAATAGGCTCATTAAATACTTATTAAATATGTTTATTAAATAGGCGTATTAAATAGGCTTATTAAATAGGCTTATTAAATAGGCTTATTAAATAGGCTTATTAAATAGGCTTATTAAATAGACTTATTAAATAGCCTCATTAAATAGGCTTATTTTAGCAACTTAGGCTTATTAAATAGGTTTATTTCAGCAACTTCGACTTATTAAATAGCCTTATTAAATAGGCTTATTTCAGCAACTTAGGCTTATTAAATAAGCTTATTTCAGCAACTTATGCTTATTAAATAGCCTTATTAAACAGGTTTATTTCAGCAACTTAGGCTTATTAAATAGCATTTTTAAATAGGTTTATTTCAGCAACTTAGATTTATTAAATATACCTTTTTAAATAGGCTTAGTTCAGAAACTTAGGCTTATTAAATAGGCTTATTTCAGCAACTTAGGCTCATTAAATAGCCTTATTAAATAGGCTTATTTCAGCAACTTAGGCTTATTAAATATGCTTATTTCAGCAACTTAAACTTATTAAATAGCCTTATTTCAGCAACTTAGGATTATTAAATAGCCTTATTTCAGAAACTTAGACTTATTAAATAGGCTTATTTCAGCAACTTAGACTTATTAAATAGGCCTATTAAATAGGCTTATTAAATAGGCTTATTAAATAGGCTTATTTCAGCAACTTAGGCTTATTAAATAGGCTTATTAAATAGGCATTATTCAGCAACTTAGGTTTATTAAATAGGCTTATTTCAGCAACTTAGTCTTATTAAATAGCCTTATTTCAGCAACTTACGCTTATTAAATAGGCTTATTTCAGCAACTTAGGCTTATTAAATAGCCTAATTAAGTAGGCTTATTTCAGCAACTTGGGCTTATTAAATAGGCTTATTTCAGCAACTTATGCTTATTAAATATACTTATTTCAGCAACTTAGGCTTATTAAATAGGCTTATTTCAGCAACTTAGACTTATTAAATAGCCTTATTTCAGCAACTTAGGCTTATTAAATAGGCTTATTTCAGCAACTTAGGCTTATTAAATAGCCTTATTTCAGCAACTTAGACTTATTAAATAGGCTTATTTCAGCAACTTTGGCTTATTAAATAGGCTTATTCAGCAACTTAGGCTTATTAAATAGGCTTATTTCAGCAACTTAGGCTTATTAAATAGGCCTATTAAATAGGCTTATTAAATAGGCTTATTTCAGCAACTTAGACTTATTAAATAGGACTATTAAATAGGCTTATTAAATAGACTTATTAAATAGGCTCATTAAATACTTATTAAATAGGCTTATTAAATAGGCTTATTAAATAGACTTATTAAATAGGCTCAATAAATAGGCTTATTAAATAGGCTTATTAAGTAGGCTCAATAAATAGGCTTATTAAATAGGCTTATTAAATAGGCTTTTTAAATTGACTTATTAAATAGACTTATTAAATAGCCTCATTAAATAGGCTTATTTTAGCAATTTAGGCTTATTAAATAGGTTTATTTCAGCAACTTAGACTTATTAAATAGCCTTATTTCAGCAAAATAGACTTATTAAATAGGCTTATTTCAGCAACTTATGCTTATTAAATATACTTATTTCAGCAACTTAGGCTTATTAAATAGGCTTATTTCAGCAACTTAGACTTATTAAATAGCCTTATTTCAGCAACTTAGGCTTATTAAATAAGCTTATTTCAGCAACATAGGCTTATTAATTAGCCTTATTTCAGCAACTTAGACTTATTAAATAGGCCTATTAAATAGGCTTATTAAATAGACTTATTAAATAGGCTCATTAAATACTTATTAAATAGGCTTATTAAATAGGCTTATTAAATAGACTTATTAAATAGGCTCAATAAATAGGCTTATTAAATAGGCCTATTAAATAGCCTCAATAAATAGGCTTATTATATAGGCTTATTAAATAGGCTTATTAAATAGACTTATTAAATAGGCTTATTAAATAGGCTCAATAAATAGGCTTATTAAATAGGCTCAATAAATAGGCTTATTAAATAGGCTCAATAAATAGGCTTATTTAATAGGCTCAATAAATAGGCTTATTAAATAGGCTCATTAAATACTTATTAAATAGGCTTATTAAATAGACTTATTAAATAGACTTATTTCAGCAACTTAGGCTTATTAAATAGCCTTATTGAATAGGCTTATTTCAGCAACTTAGACTTATTAAATAGGTTTATTCAGCAACTTAGGCTTATTAAATAGGTTTGTTCAGCAACTTAGGCTTATTAAAAAGGCTTTTTCACCAACTTAGGCTTATTAAATAAGCTTATTTCAGCAACTTAGGCTTATTAAATAGGCTCATTCAGAAACTTAGGCTTATTAAATAGGCTTATTTCAGCAACTTAGACTTATTAAATAGGCCTATTATATAGGCTTATTAAATAGGCTTATTTCAGCAACTTAGGCTCATTAAATAGCCTTATTAAATAGGCTTATTAAATAGACTTATTAAATAGGCTCATTAAATACTTATTAAATAGGCTTATTAAGTAGGCTTATTAAATAGACTTATTAAATAGGCTCAATAAATAGGCTTATTAAATAGGCTTATTAAATAGGCTTATTAAATAGGCTTATTAAATAGGCTTATTAAATAGACTTATTAAATAGACTTATTAAATAGGCTTATTAAATAGATTTATTAAATAGGCTTATTAAAAAGGCTTATTAAATAGACTTATTAAATAGGCTCATTAAATACTTATTAAATATGTTTATTAAATAGGCGTATTAAATAGGCTTATTAAATAGGCTTATTAAATAGGCTTATTAAATAGGCTTATTAAATAGACTTATTAAATAGCCTCATTAAATAGGCTTATTTTAGCAACTTAGGCTTATTAAATAGGTTTATTTCAGCAACTTAGACTTATTAAATAGCCTTATTAAATAGGCTTATTTCAGCAACTTAGACTTATTAAATAGCCTTATTTCAGCAACTTAGACTCATTAAATAGGCTTATTTCAGCAACTTATGCTTATTAAATATACTTATTTCAGCAACTTAGACTTATTAAATAGCCTTATTTCAGCAACTTAGGCTTATTAAATAGGCTTATTTCAGCAACTTAGGCTTATTAAATAGCCTTATTTCAGCAACTTAGACTTATTAAATAGGCTTATTTCAGCAACTTAGGCTTATTAAATAGGCTTATTCAGCAACTTAGGCTTATTAAATAGGCTTATTTCAGCAACTTAGGCTTATTAAATAGGCCTATTAAATAGGCTTATTAAATAGACTTATTAAATAGGCTCATTAAATACTTATTAAATAGGCTTATTAAATAGGCTTATTAAATAGACTTATTAAATAGGCTCAATAAATAGGCTTATTAAATAGGCTTATTAAGTAGGCTCAATAAATAGGCTTATTAAATAGGCTTATTAAATAGGCTTATTAGATAGACTTATTAAATCGCCTTATTAAATAGGCTCAATAAATAGGCTTATTAAATAGGCTCAATAAATAGGCTTATTAAATAGGCTCAATAAACAGGCTTATTAAATAGGCTCAATAAATAGGCTTATTAAATAGGCTTATTAAATAGGCTTATTTCAGCAACTTAGGCTTATTAAATAGGCTTATTAAATAGGCTTATTTCAGCAACTTAGGTTTATTAAATAGGCTTATTTCAGCAACTTAGTCTTATTAAATAGCCTTATTTCAGCAACTTATGCTTATTAAATAGGCTTATTTCAGCAACTTAGGCTTATTAATTAGCCTAATTAAGTAGGCTTATTTCAGTAACTTGGGCTTATTAAATAGGCTTATTTCAGCAACTTACGTTGATTAAAAAGGCTTATTTCAGCAACTTAGACTTATTAAATAGCCTTATTTCAGCAACTTAGACTCATTAAATAGGCTTATTTCAGCAACTTATGCTTATTAAATATACTTATTTCAGCAACTTAGGCTTATTAAATAGGCTTATTTCAGCAACTTAGACTTATTAAATAGCCTTATTTCAGCAACTTAGGCTTATTAAATAGTCTTATTTCAGCAACTTAGGCTTATTAAATAGCCTTATTTCAGCAACTTAGACTTATTAAATAGGCTTATTTCAGCAACTTTGGCTTATTAAATAGGCTTATTCAGCAACTTAGGCTTATTAAATAGGCTTATTTCAGCAACTTAGACTTATTAAATAGGCCTATTAAATAGGCTTATTAAATAGACTTATTAAATAGGCTCATTAAATACTTATTAAATAGGCTTATTAAATAGGCTTATTAAATAGACTTATTAAATAGGCTCAATAAATAGGCTTATTAAATAGGCTTATTAAGTAGGCTCAATAAATAGGCTTATTAAATAGGCTTATTAAATAGGCTTTTTAAATTGACTTATTAAATAGACTTATTAAATAGGCTTATTAAATAGGCTTATTAAATAGGCTTATTAAATAGGCTTATTAAATAGACTTATTAAATAGCCTCATTAAATAGGCTTATTTTAGCAACTTAGGCTTATTAAATAGGTTTATTTCAGCAACTTAGACTTTTTAAATAGACTTATTTCAGCAAAATAGACTTATTAAATAGGCTTATTTTAGCAACTTATGCTTATTAAATATACTTATTTCAGCAACTTAGGCTTATTAAATAGGCCTATTAAATAGGCTTATTAAATAGACTTATTAAATAGGCTCATTAAATAGGCCTATTAAATATGCCTATTAAATAGCCTCAATAAATAGGCTTATTATATAGGCTTATTAAATAGGCTTATTAAATAGGCTCAATAAATAGGCTTATTAAATAGGCTCAATAAATAGGCTTATTAAATAGGCTCAATAAATAGGCTTATTAAATAGGCTCAATAAATAGGCTTATTAAATAGGCTCATTAAATACTTATTAAATAGGCTTATTAAATAGACTTATTAAATAGACTTATTTCAGCAACTTAGGCTTATTAAATAGCCTTATTGAATAGGCTTATTTCAGCAACTTAGACTTATTAAATAGGTTTATTCAGCAACTTAGGCTTATTAAATAGGTTTGTTCAGCAACTTAGGCTTATTAAATAGGCTTGTTCAGCAACTTAGGCTTATTAAATAAGCTTATTTCAGCAACTTAGGCTTATTAAATAGGCTCATTCAGAAACTTAGGCTTATTAAATAGGCTTATTTCAGCAACTTAGACTTATTAAATAGGCCTATTAAATAGGCTTATTAAATAGGCTTATTACAGCAACTTGGGCTCATTAAATAGCCTAATTAAATAGGCTTATTAAATAGACTTATTAAATAGGCTCATTAAATACTTATTAAATAGGCTTATTAAGTAGGCTTATTAAATAGACTTATTAAATAGGCTCAATAAATAGGCTTATTAAATAGGCTTATTAAATAGGCTTATTAAATAGGCTTATTAAATAGGCTTATTAAATAGACTTATTAAATAGGCTTATTAAATAGGCTCAATAAATAGGCTTATTAAATAGGCTCAATAAATAGGCTTATAAAATAGGCTCAATAAATAGGCTTATTAAATAGGCTCAATAAATAGGCTTATTAAATAGGCTCATTAAATACTTATTAAATAGGCTTATTAAATAGACTTATTAAATAGACTTATTAAAAAGGCTTATTAAATAGACTTATTAAATAGGCTCATTAAATACTTATTAAATATGTTTATTAAATAGGCGTATTAAATAGGCTTATTAAATAGGCTTATTAAATAGGCTTATTAAATAGACTTATTAAATAGCCTCATTAAATAGGCTTATTTTAGCAACTTAGGCTTATTAAATAGCCTTATTTCAGCAACTTAGACTTATTAAATAGCCTTATTTCAGCAACTTAGACTCATTAAATAGGCTTATTTCAGCAACTTATGCTTATTAAATATACTTATTTCAGCAACTTAGGCTTATTAAATAGGCTTATTTCAGCAACTTAGACTTATTAAATAGCCTTATTTCAGCAACTTAGGCTTATTAAATAGGCTTATTTCAGCAACTTAGGCTTTTTAAATAGCCTTATTTCAGCAACTTAGACTTATTAAATAGGCTTATTTCAGCAACTTAGGCTTATTAAATAGGCTTATTCAGCAACTTAGGCTTATTAAATAGGCCTATTAAATAGGCTTATTAAATAGGCTTATTTAAGCAACTTAGACTTATTAAATAGGCCTATTAAATAGGCTTATTAAATATGCTTATTTAAGCAACTTAGACTTATTAAATAGGCCTATTAAATAGGCTTATTAAATAGACTTATTAAATAGGCTCATTAAATACTTATTAAATAGGCTTATTAAATAGGCTTATTAAATAGACTTATTAAATAGGCTCAATAAATAGGCTTATTAAATAGGCTTATTAAGTAGGCTCAATAAATAGGCTTATTAAATAGGCTTATTAAATAGGCTTATTAGATAGACTTATTAAATCGACTTATTAAATAGGCTCAATAAATAGGCTTATTAAATAGGCTCAATAAATAGGCTTATTAAATAGGCTCAATAAACAGGCTTATTAAATAGGCTCAATAAATAGGCTTATTAAATAGGCTTATTAAATAAGCTTATTAAATAGGCTTATTAAATAGACTTATTAAATAGCCTCATTAAATAGGCTTATTTTAGCAACTTAGGCTTATTAAATAGGTTTATTTCAGCAACTTAGACTTATTAAATAGCCTTATTTCAGCAACTTAGACTTATTAAATAGGCTTATTTCAGCAACTTATGCTTATTAAATATACTTTTTCAGCAATTTAGGCGTATTAAATAGGCTTATTTCAGCAACTTAGACTTATTAAATAGCCTTATTTCAGCAACTTAGGCTTATTAAATAGGCTTATTTCAGCAACTTAGGCTTATTAATTAGCCTTATTTCAGCAACTTAGACTTATTAAATAGGCTTATTTCAGCAACTTAGGCTTATTAAATAGGCCTATTAAATAGGCTTATTAAATAGGCTTATTTCAGCAACTTAGACTTATTAAATAGGCCTATTAAATAGGCTTATTAAATAGACTTATTAAATAGGCTCATTAAATACTTATTAAATAGGCTTATTAAATAGGCTTATTAAATAGACTTATTAAATAGGCTCAATAAATAGGCTTATTAAATAGGCTTATTAAATAGGCTCAATAAATAGGCTTATTAAATAGGCTTATTAAATAGACTTATTAAATAGGCTTATTAAATAGGCTCAATAAATAGGCTTATTAAATAGGCTCAATAAATAGGCTTATTAAATAGGCTCAATAAATAGGCTTATTAAATAGGCTCAATAAATAGGCTTATTAAATAGGCTCATTAAATACTTATTAAATATGTTTATTAAATAGGCGTATTAAATAGGCTTATTAAATAGACTTATTAAATAGGCTTATTAAATAGCCTCATTAAATACTTATTAAATAGGCTTATTAAATAGGCTTATTAAATAGGCTTATTTCAGCAACTTAGGCTTATTAAATAGACTTATTGAATAGGCTTATTTCAGCAACTTAGACTTATTAAATAAGTTTATTCAGCAACTTAGGCTTATTAAATAGGCTTGTTCAGCAACTTAGGCTTATTAAATAGGCTTATTTCAGCAACTTAGGCTTATTTAATAGGCTCATTCAGAAACTTAGGCTTATTAAATAGGCTTATTTCAGCAACTTAGACTTATTAAATAGGCCTATTAAATAGGCTTATTAAATAGGCTTATTTCAGCAACTTAGGCTAATTAAATAGCCTTATTAAATAGGCTTATTAAATATACTTATTAAATAGGCTCATTAAATACTTATTAAATAGGCTTATTAAAAAGGCTTATTAAATAGACTTATTAAATAGGCTCATTAAATACTTATTAAATATGTTTATTAAATAGGCATATTAAATAGGCTTATTAAATAGGCTTATCAAATAGGCTTATTAAATAGGCTTATTAAGTAGACTTATTAAATAGCCTCATTAAATAGGCTTATTTTATCAACTTAGGCTTATTAAATAGGTTTATTTCAGCAACTTAGACTTATTAAAAAGCCTTATTAAATAGGCTTATTTCAGCAACTTAGGCTTATTAAACAGGTTTATTTCAGCAACTTAGGTTTATTAAATAGCATTTTTAAATAGGTTTATTTCAGCAACTTAGACTTATTAAATATACCTTTTTAAATAGGCTTAGTTCAGAAACTTAGGCTTATTAAATAGGCTTATTTCAGCAACTTAGGCTCATTAAATAGCCTTATTAAATAGGCTTATTTCAACAACTTAGGCTTATTAAATAGGCTTATTTCAGCAACTTAAACTTATTAAATAGCCTTATTTCAGCAACTTAGGCTTATTAAATAGGCTTATTTCAGCAACTTAGGCTTATCAAATAGGCTCATTTAGAAACTTAGGCTTATTAAATAGGCTTATTTCAGCAACTTAGACTTATTAAATAGGCCTATTAAATAGGCTTATTAAATAGGCTTATTTCAGCAACTTAGACTTATTAAATAGGCCTATTAAATAGGCTTATTAAATAGACTTATTAAATAGGCTCATTAAATACTTATTAATTAGGCTTATTAAATAGGCTTAATAAATAGACTTATTAAATAGGCTCAATAAATAGGCTTATTAAATAGGCTTATTAAATAGGCTCAATAAATAGGCTTATTAAATAGGCTTATTAAATAGGCTCAATAAATAGGCTTATTAAATAGGCTCAATAAATAGGCTTATTAAATAGGCTCAATAAATAGGCTTATAAAATAGGCTCAATAAATAGGCTTATTAAATAGGCTCAATAAATAGGCTTATTAAATAGGCTCATTAAATACTTATTAAATAGGCTTATTAAATAGACTTATTAAATAGACTTATTAAATAGGCTTATTAAATAGACTTATTAAATAGGCTTATTAAAAAGGCTTATTAAATAGACTTATTAAATAGGCTCATTAAATACTTATTAAATATGTTTATTAAATAGGCTCATTAAATAGCCTTATTAAATAGGCTTATTTCAACAACTTAGGCTTATTAAATAGTCTTATTTCAGCAACTTAAACTTATTAAATAGCCTTATTTCAGCAACTTAGGCTTATTAAATAGGCTTATTTCAGCAACTTAGGCTTATCAAATACGCTCATTTAGAAACTTAGGCTTATTAAATAGGCTTATTTCAGCAACTTAGACTTATTAAAAAGGCCTATTAAATAGGCTTATTAAATAGGCTTATTTCAGCAACTTAGACTTATTAAATAGGCCTATTAAATAGGCTTATTAAATAGACTTATTAAATAGGCTCATTAAATACTTATTAATTAGGCTTATTAAATAGGCTTAATAAATAGACTTATTAAATAGGCTCAATAAATAGGCTTATTAAATAGGCTTATTAAATAGGCTCAATAAATAGGCTTATTAAATAGGCTTATTAAATAGGCTCAATAAATAGGCTTATTAAATAGGCTCAATAAATAGGCTTATTAAATAGGCTCAATAAATAGGCTTATAAAATAGGCTCAATAAATAGGCTTATTAAATAGGCTCAATAAATAGGCTTATTAAATAGGCTCATTAAATACTTATTAAATAGGCTTATTAAATAGACTTATTAAATAGACTTATTAAATAGCTTATTAAATAGACTTATTAAATAGGCTTATTAAAAAGGCTTATTAAATAGACTTATTAAATAGGCTCATTAAATACTTATTAAATATGTTTATTAAATAGGCGTATTAAATAGGCTTATTAAATAGGCTTATCAAATAGGCTTATTAAATAGGCTTATTAAGTAGACTTATTAAATAGCCTCATTAAATAGGCTTATTTTATCAACTTAGGCTTATTAAATAGGTTTATTTCAGCAACTTAGACTTATTAAATAGCCTTATTAAATAGGCTTATTTCAGCAACTTAGGCTTATTAAACAGGTTTATTTCAGCAACTTAGGCTTATTAAATAGCATTTTTAAATAGGTTTATTTCAGCAACTTAGACTTATTAAATATACCTTTTTAAATAGGCTTAGTTCAGAAACTTAGGCTTATTAAATAGGCTTATTTCAGCAACTTAGGCTCATTAAATAGCCTTATTAAATAGGCTTATTTCAGCAACTTAAGCTTATTAAATAGGCTTATTTCAGCAACTTAAACTTATTAAATAGCCTTATTTCAGCAACTTAGGCTTATTAAATAGCCTTATTTCAGCAACTTAGACTTATTAAATAGGCTTATTCAGCAACTTAGGCTTATTAAATAGGCTTATTTCAGCAACTTAGGCTTATCAAATACGCTCATTTAGAAACTTAGGCTTATTAAATAGGCTTATTTCAGCAACTTAGACTTATTAAAAAGGCCTATTAAATAGGCTTATTAAATAGGCTTATTTCAGCAACTTAGACTTATTAAATAGGCCTATTAAATAGGCTTATTAAATAGGCTTATTAAATAGGCTTATTTCAGCAACTTAGGCTTATTAAATAGGCTTATTAAATGGGCTTATTTCAGCAACTTAGGCTTATTAAATAGGCTTATTTCAGCAACTTAGACTTATTAAATAGCCTTATTTCAGCAACTTACGCTTATTAAATAGGCTTATTTCAGCAACTTAGGCTTATTAAATAGCCTAATAAAGTAGGCTTATTTCAGCAACTTGGGCTTATTAAATAGGCTTATTTCAGCAACTTACGCTGATTAAAAAGGCTTATATCAGCAACTTAGACTTATTAAATAGCCTTATTTCAGCAACTTAGACTCATTAAATAGGCTTATTTCAGCAACTTATGCTTATTAAATAGGCTTATTTCAGCAACTTAGGCTTATTAAATAGCCTTATTTCAGCAACTTAAACTTATTAAATAGGCTTATTTCAGCAACTTAGGCTTATTAAATAGGCTTATTCAGCAACTTAGGCATATTAAATAGGCTTATTTCAGCAACTTAGGCTTATCAAATAGGCTCATTCAGAAACTTAGGCTTATTAAATAGGCTTATTTCAGCAACTTAGACTTATTAAATAGGCCTATTAAATAGGCTTATTAAATAGGCTTATTTCAGCAACTTAGACTTATTAAATAGGCCTATTAAATAGGCCTATTAAATAGACTTATTAAATAGGCTCATTAAATACTTATTAATTAGGCTTATTAAATAGGCTTAATAAATAGACTTATTAAATATGCTCAATAAATAGGCTTATTAAATAGGCTTATTAAATAGGCTCAATAAATAGGCTTATTAAATAGGCTTATTAAATAGGCTTATTAAATAGACTTATTAAATAGGCTCAATAAATAGGCTTATTAAATAGGCTCAATAAATAGGCTTATTAAATAGGCTCATTAAATACTTATAAATAGACTTATTAAATAGGCTTATTAAATAGGCTTATTAAATAGGCTTATTAAATAGACTTATTAAATAGCCTTATTAAATAGGCTTATTTCAGCAACTTAGGCTTATTAAATAAGCTTATTTCAGCAACTTATTTTTATTAAATAGCCTTATTAAACAGGTTTATTTCAGCAACTTAGGCTTATTAAATAGCATTTTTAAATAGGTTTATTTCAGCAACTTAGACTTATTAAATATACCTTTTTAAATAGGCTTAGTTCAGAAACTTAGGCTTATTAAATAGTCTTATTTCAGAAACTTAGGCTCATTAAATAGCCTTATTAAATAGGCTTATTCAGCAACATAGGCTTATTAAATAGCCTTATTAAATATGCTTATTTCAGCAACTTAGACTTATTAAATAGGTTTATTCAGCAACTTAGGCTTATTAAATAGGCTTATTCAGCAACTTAGGCTTATTTAATAGGCTTATTTCAGCAACTTAGGCTTATTTAATAGGCTTATTTCAGCAACTTAGGCTTATTAAATAGGCTCATTCAGAAACTTAGGCTTATTAAATAGGCTTATTTCAGCAACTTAGACTTATTAAATAGGCCTATTAAATAGGCTTATTAAATAGGCTTATTTCAGCAACTTAGACTTATTAAATAGGCCTATTAAATAGGCTTATTAAATAGACTTATTAAATAGGCTCAATAAATAGGCTTATTAAATAGGCTTATTAAATATACTCAATAAATAGGCTTATTAAATAGGCTTATTAAATAGGCTTATTAAATAGACTTATTAAATAGGCTTATTAAAAAGGCTTATTAAATAGACTTATTAAATAGGCTTATTAAATAGGCTTATTAAATAGGCTTATTTCAGCAACTTAGGCTTATTAAATAGTCTTATTGAATAGGCTTATTTCAGCAACTTAGACTTATTAAATAGGTTTATTCAGCAACTTAGGCTTATTAAATAGGCTTATTCAGCAACTTAGGCTTATTAAATAAGCTTATTTCAGCAACTTAGGCTTATTAAATAGGCTCATTCAGAAACTTAGGCTTATTAAATAGGCTTATTTCAGCAACTTAGACTTATTAAATAGGCCTATTAAATAGGCTTATTAAATAGGCTTATTTCAGCAACTTAGGCTCATTAAATAGCCTTATTAAATAGGCTTATTAAATAGACGCATTAAATAGGCTCATTAAATACTTATTAAATAGGCTTATTAAATAGGCTTTTTAAATAGACTTATTAAATAGACTTATTAAATAGGCTTATTAAATAGACTTATTAAATAGGCTTATTAAAAAGGCTTATTAAATAGACTTATTAAATAGGCTCATTAAATACTTATTAAATATGTTTATTAAATAGGCGTATTAAATAGGCTTATTAAATAGGCGTATTAAATAGGCTTATTAAATAGGCTTTTTAAATAGACTTATTAAATAGCCTCATTAAATAGGCTTATTTTAGCAACTTAGGCTTATTAAATAGGTTTATTTCAGCAACTTAGACTTATTAAATAGCCTTATTAAATAGGCTTATTTCAGAAACTTAGGCTTATTAAACAGGTTTATTTCAGCAACTTAGGCTTATTAAATAGCATTTTTAAATAGGTTTATTTCAGCAACTTAGACTTATTAAATATACCTTTTTAAATAGGCTTAGTTCAGAAACTTAGGCTTATTAAATAGGCTTATTTCAGCAACTTAGGCTCATTAAATAGCCTTATTAAATAGGCTTATTTCAGCAACTTAGGCTTATTAAATAGGCTTATTTCAGCAACTTAAACTTATTAAATAGCCTTATTTCAGCAACTTAGGCTTATTAAATAGCCTTATTTCAGCAACTTAGACTTGTTAAATAGGCTTATTCAGCAACTTAGGCTTATTAAATAGCCTTAATAAATAGGCTTATTTCAGCAACTAAGACTTATTAAATAGGTTTATTCAGCAACTTAGGCTTATTAAATAGGCTTATTCAGCAACTTAGGCTTATTAAATAGGCTTATTTCAGCAACTTAGGCTTATTAAATAGGCTCATTCAGCAACTTAGGCTTATTAAATAGGCTTATTTCAGCAACTTAGACTTATTAAATAGGCCTATTAAATAGGCTTATTAAATAGGCTTATTTCAGCAACTTAGACTTATTAAATAGGCCTATTAAATAGGCTTATTAAATAGGCTTATTAAATAGGCTTATTTCAGCATCTTAGGCTTATTAAATAGGCTTATTAAATGGGCTTATTTCAGCAACTTAGGCTTATTAAATAGGCTTATTTCAGCAACTTAGACTTATTAAATAGCCTTATTTCAGCAACTTACGCTTATTAAATAGGCTTATTTCAGCAACTTAGGCTTATTAAATAGCCTAATTAAGTAGGCTTATTTCAGCAACTTGGGCTTATTAAATAGGCTTATTTCAGCAACTTACGCTGATTAAAAAGGCTTATATCAGCAACTTAGACTTATTAAATAGCCTTATTTCAGCAACTTAGACTCATTAAATAGGCTTATTTCAGCAACTTATGCTTATTAAATAGGCTTATTTCAGCAACTTAGGCTTATTAAATAGCCTTATTTCAGCAACTTAAACTTATTAAATAGGCTTATTTCAGCAACTTAGGCTTATTAAATAGGCTTATTCAGCAACTTAGGCATATTAAATAGGCTTATTTCAGCAACTTAGGCTTATCAAATAGGCTCATTCAGAAACTTAGGCTTATTAAATAGGCTTATTTCAGCAACTTAGACTTATTAAATAGGCGTATTAAATAGGCTTATTAAATAGGCTTATTTCAGCAACTTAGACTTATTAAATAGGCCTATTAAATAGGCTTATTAAATAGACTTATTAAATAGGCTCATTAAATACTTATTAATTAGGCTTATTAAATAGGCTTAATAAATAGACTCATTAAATAGGCTCAATAAATAGGCTTATTAAATAGGCTTATTAAATAGGCTCAATAAATAGGCGTATTAAATAGGCTTATTAAATAGGCTTATTAAATAGACTTATTAAATAGGCTCAATAAATAGGCTTATTAAATAGGCTTATTAAATAGGCTCAATAAATAGGCTTATTAAATAGGCTCATTAAATACTTATTAAATAGACTTATTAAATAGGCTTATTAAATAGGCTTATTAAATAGGCTTATTAAATAGACTTATTAAATAGCCATATTAAATAGGCTTATTTCAGCAACATAGGCGTATTAAATAAGCTTATTTCAGCAACTTAGGCTTATCAAATAGGCTTATTAAATGGGCTTATTTCAGCAACTTAGGCTTATTAAATAGGCTTATTTCAGCAACTTAAACTTATTAAATAGCCTTATTTCAGCAACTTAGGCTTATTAAATAGGCTTATTTCAGCAACTTAGGCTTATCAAATAGGCTCATTTAGAAACTTAGGCTTATTAATTAGGCTTATTTCAGCAACTTAGACTTATTAAATAGGCCTATTAAATAGGCTTATTAAATAGGCTTATTTCAGCAACTTAGACTTATTAAATAGGCCTATTAAATAGGCTTATTAAATAGACTTATTAAATAGGCTCAATAAATACTTATTAAATAGGCTTAATAAATAGACTTATTAAATAGGCTCAATAAATAGGCTTATTAAATAGGCTTATTAAATAGGCTCAATAAATAGGCTTATTAAATAGGCTTATTAAATAGGCTCAATAAATAGGCTTATTAAATAGGCTCAATAAATAGGCTTATTAAATAGGCTCAATAAATAGGCTTATAAAATAGGCTCAATAAATAGGCTTATTAAATAGGCTTATTAAATAGGCTTATTAAATAGGCTTATTAAATAGACTTATTAAATAGCCTCATTAAATAGGCTTATTTTAGCAACTTAGGCTTATTAAATAGGTTTATTTCAGCAACTTAGACTTATTAAATAGCCTTATTTCAGCAACTTAGACTTATTAAATAGGCTTATTTCAGCAACTTATGCTTATTAAATATACTTATTTCAACAATTTAGGCGTATTAAATAGGCTTATTTCAGCAACTTAGACTTATTAAATAGCCTTATTTCAGCAACTTAGGCTTATTAAATAGGCTTATTTCAGCAACTTAGGCTTATTAATTAGCCTTATTTCAGCAACTTAGACTTATTAAATAGGCTTATTTCAGCAACTTGGGCTTATTGAATAGGCCTATTAAATAGGCTTATTAAATAGGCTTATTTCAGCAACTTAGACTTATTAAATAGGCCTATTAAATTGGCTTATTAAATAGACTTATTAAATAGGCTTATCAAATAGGCTCTATAAATAGGCTTATTAAATAGGCTCAATAAATAGGCTTATTAAATAGGCTCAATAAATAGGCGTATTAAATAGGCTCAATAAATAGGCTTATTAAATAGGCTCATTAAATACTTATTAAATATGTTTATTAAATAGGCGTATTAAATAGGCTTATTAAATAGGCTTATTAAATAGGCTTATTAAATAGCCTCATTAAATACTTATTAAATAGGCTTATTAAATAGGCTTATTAAATAGGCTTATTTCAGCAACTTAGGCTTATTAAATAGCCTTATTGAATAGGCTTATTTCAGCAACTTAGACTTATTAAATAGGTTTATTCAGCAACTTAGGCTTATTAAATAGGCTTGTTCAGCAACTTAGGCTTATTAAATAAGCTTATTTCAGCAACTTAGGCTTATTAAATAGGCTTATTTCAGCAACTTAGGCTTATCAAATAGGCTCATTTAGAAACTTAGGCTTATTAATTAGGCTTATTTCAGCAACTTAGACTTATTAAATAGGCCTATTAAATAGGCTTATTAAATAGGCTTATTTCAGCAACTTAGACTTATTAAATAGGCCTATTAAATAGGCTTATTAAATAGACTTATTAAATAGGCTCAATAAATACTTATTAATTAGGCTTATTAAATAGGCTTAATAAATAGACTTATTAAATAGGCTCAATAAATAGGCTTATTAAATAGGCTTATTAAATAGGCTCAATAAATAGGCTTATTAAATAGGCTTATTAAATAGGCTCAATAAATAGGCTTATTAAATAGGCTCAATAAATAGGCTTATTAAATAGGCTCAATAAATAGGCTTATAAAATAGGCTCAATAAATAGGCTTATTAAATAGGCTCAATAAATAGGCTTATTAAATAGGCTCATTAAATACTTATTAAATAGGCTTATTAAATAGACTTATTAAATAGACTTATTAAATAGGCTTATTAAATAGACTTATTAAATAGGCTGATTAAAAAGGCTTATTAAATAGACTTATTAAATAGGCTCATTAAATACTTATTAAATATGTTTATTAAATAGGCGTATTAAATAGGCTTATTAAATAGGCTTATCAAATAGGCGTATTAAATAGGCTTATTAAGTAGACTTATTAAATAGCCTCATTAAATAGGCTTATTTTATCAACTTAGGCTTATTAAATAGGTTTATTTCAGCAACTTAGACTTATTAAATAGCCTTATTTCAGTAACTTAGACTTATTAAATATACCTTTTTAAATAGGCTTAGTTCAGAAACTTAGGCTTATTAAATAGGCTTATTTCAGCAACTTAGGCTCATTAAATAGCCTTATTAAATAGGCTTATTTCAGCAACTTAGGCTTATTAAATAGGCTTATTTCAGCAACTTAAACTTATTAAATAGCCTTATTTCAGCAACTTAGGTTTATTAAATAGCCTTACTTCAGCAACTTAGACTTATTAAATAGGCTTATTCAGCAACTTAGGCTTATTAAATAGCCTTATTAAATAGGCTTATTTCAGCAACTTAGACTTATTAAATAGGTTTATTCAGCAACTTAGGCTTATTAAATAGGCTTATTCAGCAACTTAGGCTTATTAAATAGGCTTATTTCAGCAACTTAGGCTTATTAAATATGCTCATTCAGCAACTTAGGCTTATTAAATAGGCTTATTTCAGCAACTTAGACTTATTAAATAGGCCTATCAAATAGGCTTATTAAATAGGCTTATTAAATAGGCTTATTTCAGCAACTTAGGCTTATTAAATAGGCTTATTAAATGGGCTTATTTCAGCAACTTAGGCTTATTAAATAGGCTTATTTCAGCAACTTAGACGTATTAAATAGCCTTATTTCAGCAACTTACGGTTATTAAATAGGCTTATTTCAGCAACTTAGGCTTATTAAATAGCCTAATTAAGTAGGCTTATTTCAGCAACTTGGGCTTATTAAATAGGCTTATTTCAGCAACTTACGCTGATTAAAAAGGCTTATTTCAGCAACTTAGGCTTATTAAATATGCTTATTTCAGCAACTTAGGCTTATTAAATAGCCTTATTTCAGCAACTTAAACTTATTAAATAGGCTTATTTCAGCAACTTAGGCTTATTAAATAGGCTTATTCAGCAACTTAGGCTTATTAAATAGGCTTATTTCAGCAACTTAGGCTTATCAAATAGGCTCATTCAGAAAATTACGCTTATTAAATAGGCTTATTTCAGCAACTTAGACTTATTAAATAGGCCTATTAAATAGGCTTATTAAATAGGCTTATTTCAGCAACTTAGACTTATTAAATAGGCCTATTAAATAGGCTTATTACATAGACTTATTAAATAGGCTCATTAAATACTTATTAATTAGGCTTATTAAATAGGCTTATTAAATAGACTTATTAAATAGGCTCAATAAATAGGCTCATTAAATAGGCTTATTAAATAGGCTCAATAAATAGGCTTATTAAATAGGCTTATTAAATAGACTTATTAAATAGGCTTATTAAATAGGCTCAATAAATAGGCTTATTAAATAGGCTCAATAAATAGGCTTATTAAATAGGCTCAATACATAGGCTTATTAAATAGGCTCAATAAATAGGCTTATTAAATAGGCTCATTAAATATTTATTAAATAGGCTTATTAAATAGGCTTATTAAATAGGCTTATTAAATAGGCTTATTAAATAGACTTATTAAATAGCCTTATTAAATAGGCTTATTTCAGCAACTTAGGCTTATTAAATAAGCTTATTTCAGCAACTTATTTTTTATTAAATAGCCTTATTAAACAGGTTTATTTCAGCAACTTAGGCTTATTAAATAGCATTTTTAAATAGGTTTATTTCAGCAACTTAGACTTATTAAATATACCTTTTTAAATAGGCTTAGTTCAGAAACTTAGGCTTATTAAATAGTCTTATTTCAGCAACTTAGACTTATTAAATAGGTTTATTCAGCAACTTAGGCTTATTAAATAGGCTTATTCAGCAACTTAGGCTTATTTAATATGCTTATTTCAGCAACTTAGGCTTATTAAATAGATATATTAAATAGGCTCATTAAATAGTCTCAATAAATAGGCTTATTAAATAGGCTTATTAAATAGGCTTATTAAATAGGCTTATTAAATAGACTAATCAAATAGCCTCATTAAATAGGCTTATTTCAGCAACTTAGGCTTATTAAATAGCCTTATTGAATAGGCTTATTTCAGCAACTTAGACTTATTAAATAGGTTTATTCAGCAACTTAGGCTTATTAAATAGGCTTGTTCAGCAACTTAGGCTTATTAAATAAGCTTATTTCAGCAACTTAGGCTTATTAAATAGGCTCATTCAGAAACTTAGGCTTATTAAATAGGCTTATTTCAGCAACTTAGACTTATTAAATAGGCCTATTAAATAGGCTTATTAAATAGGCTTATTTCAGCAACTTAGACTCATTAAATAGCCTTATTAAATAGGCTTATTAAATAGACTTATTAAATAGGCTCATTAAATACTTATTAAATAGGCTTATTAAATAGGCTTATTAAATAGACTTATTAAATAGCCTCAATAAATAGGCTTATTAAATAGGCTTATTACATAGGCTCAATAAATAGGCTTATTAAATAGGCTTATTAAATAGGCTTATTAAATAGACTTATTAAATAGGCTAATTAAATAGGCTCAATAAATAGGCTTATTAAATAGGCTCAATAAATAGGCTTATAAAATAGGCTCAATAAATAGGCTTATTAAATAGGCTCAATAAATAGGCTTATTAAATAGGCTCATTAAATACTTATTAAATAGGCTTATTAAATAGACTTATTAAATAGACTTATTAAATAGGCTTATTAAATAGACTTATTAAATAGGCTCATTAAAAAGGCTTATTAAATAGACTTATTAAATAGGCTCATTAAATACTTATTAAATATGTTTATTAAATAGGCTTATTAAATAGACTTATTAAATAGCCTCATTAAATAGGCTTATTTTAGCAACTTAGGCTTATTAAATAGGTTTATTTCAGCAACTTAGACTTATTAAATAGCCTTATTAAATAGGCTTATTTCAGCAACTTAGGCTTATTAAATAAGCTTATTTCAGCAACTTATGCTTATTAAATAGCCTTATTAAACAGGTTTATTTCAGCAACTTAGGCTTATTAAATAGCATTTTTAAATAGGTTTATTTCAGCAACTTAGACTTATTAAATATACCTTTTTAAATAGGCTTAGTTCAGAAACTTAGGCTTATTAAATAGGCTTATTTCAGCAACTTAGGCTCATTAAATAGCCTTATTAAATAGGCTTATTTCAGCAACTTAGGCTTATTAAATAGGCTTATTTCAGCAACTTAAACTTATTAAATAGCCTTATTTCAGCAACTTAGGTTTATTAAATAGCCTTACTTCAGCAACTTAGACTTATTAAATAGGCTTATTCAGCAACTTAGGCTTATTAAATAGCCTTATTAAATAGGCTTATTTCAGCAACTTAGACTTATTAAATAGGTTTATTCAGCAACTTAGGCTTATTAAATAGGCTTATTCAGCAACTTAGGCTTATTAAATAGGCTTATTTCAGCAACTTAGGCTTATTAAATATGCTCATTCAGCAACTTAGGCTTATTAAATAGGCTTATTTCAGCAACTTAGACTTATTAAATAGGCCTATCAAATAGGCTTATTAAATAGGCTTATTAAATAGGCTTATTTCAGCAACTTAGGCTTATTAAATAGGCTTATTAAATGGGCTTATTTCAGCAACTTAGGCTTATTAAATAGGCTTATTTCAGCAACTTAGACGTATTAAATAGCCTTATTTCAGCAACTTACGGTTATTAAATAGGCTTATTTCAGCAACTTAGGCTTATTAAATAGCCTAATTAAGTAGGCTTATTTCAGCAACTTGGGCTTATTAAATAGGCTTATTTCAGCAACTTACGCTGATTAAAAAGGCTTATTTCAACAACTTAGACTTATTAAATAGCCTTATTTCAGCAACTTAGACTCATTAAATAGGCTTATTTCAGCAACTTATGCTTATTAAATATACTTATTTTAGCAACTTAGGCATAATAAATAGGCTTATTTCAGCAACTTAGACTTATTAAATAGCCTTATATCAACAACTTAGGCTTATTAAATATGCTTATTTCAGCAACTTAGGCTTATTAAATAGCCTTATTTCAGCAACTTAAACTTATTAAATAGGCTT
Source organism: Petromyzon marinus (assembly GCF_048934315.1). NCBI lineage: Eukaryota > Metazoa > Chordata > Hyperoartia > Petromyzontiformes > Petromyzontidae > Petromyzon > Petromyzon marinus. Next base: position 2,449,527 of record NW_027422884.1, on the reverse strand, counting down.
ATTTCAGCAAATTAGGCTTATTAAATAGGCTTATTCAGCAACTTAGGCTTATTAAATAGGCTTATTTCAGCAACTTAGGCTTATCAAATAGGCTCATTCAGAAAATTACGCTTATTAAATAGGCTTATTTCAGCAACTTAGACTTATTAAATAGGCCTATTAAATAGGCTTATTAAATAGGCTTATTTCAGCAACTTAGACTTATTAAATAGGCCTATTAAATAGGCTTATTACATAGACTTATTAAATAGGCTCATTAAATACTTATTAATTAGGCTTATTAAATAGGCTTATTAAATAGACTTATTAAATAGGCTCAATAAATAGGCTCATTAAATAGGCTTATTAAATAGGCTCAATAAATAGGCTTATTAAATAGGCTTATTAAATAGGCTTATTAAATAGACTTATTAAATAGGCTTATTAAATAGGCTCAATAAATAGGCTTATTAAATAGGCTCAATAAATAGGCTTATTAAATAGGCTCATTAAATATTTATTAAATAGGCTTATTAAATAGGCGTATTAAATAGGCTTATTAAATAGGCTTATTAAATAGACTTATTAAATAGCCTTATTAAATTGGCTTATTTCAGCAACTTAGGCTTATTAAATAAGCTTATTTCAGCAACTTATTTTTTATTAAATAGCCTTATTAAACAGGTTTATTTCAGCAACTTAGGCTTATTAAATAGCATTTTTAAATAGGTTTATTTCAGCAACTTAGACTTATTAAATATACCTTTTTAAATAGGCTTAGTTCAGAAACTTAGGCTTATTAAATAGTCTTATTTCAGCAACTTAGGCTCATTAAATAGCCTTATTAAATAGGCTTATTCAGCAACTTAGGCTTATTAAATAGCCTTATTAAATATGCTTATTTCAGCAACTTAGACTTATTAAATAGGTTTATTCAGCAACTTAGGCTTATTAAATAGGCTTATTCAGCAACTTAGGCTTATTTAATAGGCTTATTTCAGCAACTTAGGCTTATTAAATAGATATATTAAATAGGCTCATTAAATACTTATTAAATATGTTTATTAAATAGGCGTATTAAATAGGCTTATTAAATAGTCTCAATAAATAGGCTTATTAAATAGGCTTATTAAATAGGCTTATTAAATAGGCTTATTAAATAGACTAATCAAATAGCCTCATTAAATAGGCTTATTTTATCAACTTAGTCTTATTAAATAGGTTTATTTCAGCAACTTAGACTTATTAAATAGCCTTATTTCAGCAACTTAGACTTATTAAATAGGCTTATTTCAGCAACTTATGCTTATTAAATATACTTATTTCAGCAATTTAGGCTTATTAAATAGGCTTATTCAGCAACTTAGGCTTATTAAATAGCCTTATTAAATATGCTTATTTCAGCAACTTAGACTTATTAAATAGGTTTATTCAGCAACTTACGCTTATTAAATAGGCTTATTCAGCAACTTAGGCTTATTTAATAGGCTTATTTCAGCAACTTAGGCTTATTAAATAGATATATGAAATAGGCTCATTAAATACTTATTAAATATGTTTATTAAATAGGCGTATTAAATAGGCTTATTAAATAGTCTCAATAAATAGGCTTATTAAATAGGCTTATTAAATAGGCTTATTAAATAGGCTTATTAAATAGACTAATCAAATAGCCTCATTAAATAGGCTTATTTTATCAACTTAGGCTTATTAAATAGGTTTATTTCAGCAACTTAGACTTATTAAATAGCCTTATTTCAGCAACTTAGACTTATTAAATAGGCTTATTTCAGCAACTTAGGCTTATTAAATAGGCCTATTAAATAGGCTTATTAAATATGCTTATTTCAGCAACTTAGACTTATTAAATAGGCCTATTAAATAGGCTTATTAAATAGACTTATTAAATAGGCTCATTAAACACTTATTAAATAGGCTTATTAAATAGACTCATTAAATAGGCTCAATAAATAGGCTTATTAAATAGGCTTATTAAATAGGCTCAATAAATAGGCTTATTAAATAGGCTTATTAAATAGGCTTATTAAATAGACTTATTAAATAGGCTTATTAAATAGGCTCAATAAATAGGCTTATTAAATAGGCTCAATAAATAGGCTTATTAAATAGGCTCAATAAATTCGGCTTATTAAATAGGCTCAATAAATATCTTATTAAATAGGCTCATTAAATACTTATTAAATATGTTTATTAAATAGGCGTATTAAATAGGCTTATTAAATAGGCTTATTAAATAGGCTTATTAAATAGCCTCATTAAATACTTATTAAATAGCCTTATTGAATAGGCTTATTTCAGCAACTTAGACTTATTAAATAGGTTTATTCAGCAACTTAGGCTTATTAAATAGGCTTGTTCAGCAACTTAGGCTTATTAAATAAGCTTATTTCAGCAACTTAGGCTTATTAAATAGGCTCATTCAGAAACTTAGGCTTATTAAATAGGCTTATTTCAGCAACTTAGACTTATTAAATAGGCCTATTAAATAGGCTTATTAAATAGGCTTATTTCAGCAACTTAGACTCATTAAATAGCCTTATTAAATAGGCTTATTAAATAGACTTATTAAATAGGCTCATTAAATACTTATTAAATAGGCTTATTAAATAGGCTTATTAAATAGACTTATTAAATAGCCTCAATAAATAGGCTTATTAAATAGGCTTATTAAATAGGCTCAATAAATAGGCTTATTAAATAGGCTTATTAAATAGGCTTATTAAATAGACTTATTAAATAGGCTAATTAAATAGGCTCAATAAATAGGCTTATTAAATAGGCTCAATAAATAGGCTTATAAAATAGGCTCAATAAATAGGCTTATTAAATAGGCTCAATAAATAGGCTTATTAAATAGGCTCATTAAATACTTATTAAATAGGCTTATTAAATAGACTTATTAAATAGACTTATTAAATAGGCTTATTAAATAGACTTATTAAATAGGCTCATTAAAAAGGCTTATTAAATAGACTTATTAAATAGGCTCATTAAATACTTATTAAATATGTTTATTAAATAGGCGTATTAAATAGGCTTATTAAATAGACTTATTAAATAGGCTTATTAACTAGGCTTATTAAATAGACTTATTAAATAGCCTCATTAAATAGGCTTATTTTAGCAAGTTAGGCTTATTAAATAGGTTTATTTCAGCAACTTAGACTTATTAAATAGCCTTATTTCAGCAACTTAGACTTATTAAATAGGCTTATTTCAGCAACTTATGCTTATTAAATATACTTATTTCAGCAATTTAGGCTTATTAAATAGGCTTATTCAGCAACTTAGGCTTATTAAATAGCCTTATTAAATATGCTTATTTCAGCAACTTAGACTTATTAAATAGGTTTATTCAGCAACTTAGGCTTATTAAATAGGCTTATTCAGCAACTTAGGCTTATTTAATAGGCTTATTTCAGCAACTTAGGCTTATTAAATAGATATATTAAATAGGCTCATTAAATACTTATTAAATATGTTTATTAAATAGGCGTATTAAATAGGCTTATTAAATAGTCTCAATAAATAGGCTTATTAAATAGGCTTATTAAATAGGCTTATTAAATAGGCTTATTAAATAGACTAATCAAATAGCCTCATTAAATAGGCTTATTTTATCAACTTAGGCTTATTAAATAGGTTTATTTCAGCAACTTAGACTTATTAAATAGCCTTATTTCAGCAACTTAGACTTATTAAATAGGCTTATTTCAGCAACTTATGCTTATTAAATATACTTATTTCAGCAATTTAGGCTTATTAAATATGCTTATTTCAGCAACTTAGACTTATTAAATAGCCTTATTTCAGCAACTTAGGCTTATTAAATAGGCTTATTTCAGCAACTTAGGCTTATTAATTAGCCTTATTTCAGCAACTTAGACTTATTAAATAGGCTTATTTCAGCAACTTAGGCTTATTAAATAGGCCTATTAAATAGGCTCATTAAACACTTATTAAATAGGCTTATTAAATAGACTCATTAAATAGGCTCAATAAATAGGCTTATTAAATAGGCTTATTAAATAGGCTCAATAAATAGGCTTATTAAATAGGCTTATTAAATAGGCTTATTAAATAGACTTATTAAATAGGCTTATTAAATAGGCTCAATAAATAGGCTTATTAAATAGGCTCAATAAATAGGCTTATTAAATAGGCTCAATAAATTCGGCTTATTAAATAGGCTCAATAAATATCTTATTAAATAGGCTCATTAAATACTTATTAAATATGTTTATTAAATAGGCGTATTAAATAGGCTTATTAAATAGGCTTATTAAATAGGCTTATTAAATAGCCTCATTAAATACTTATTAAATAGCCTTATTGAATAGGCTTATTTCAGCAACTTAGACTTATTAAATAGGTTTATTCAGCAACTTAGGCTTATTAAATAGGCTTGTTCAGCAACTTAGGCTTATTAAATAAGCTTATTTCAGCAACTTAGGCTTATTAAATAGGCTCATTCAGAAACTTAGGCTTATTAAATAGGCTTATTTCAGCAACTTAGACTTATTAAATAGGCCTATTAAATAGGCTTATTAAATAGGCTTATTTCAGCAACTTAGACTCATTAAATAGCCTTATTAAATAGGCTTATTAAATAGACTTATTAAATAGGCTCATTAAATACTTATTAAATAGGCTTATTAAATAGGCTTATTAAATAGGCTTATTAAATAGGCTCAATAAATAGGCTTATTAAATAGGCTTATTAAATAGGCTTATTAAATAGACTTATTAAATAGGCTAATTAAATAGGCTCAATAAATAGGCTTATTAAATAGGCTCAATAAATAGGCTTATAAAATAGGCTCAATAAATAGGCTTATTAAATAGGCTCAATAAATAGGCTTATTAAATAGGCTCATTAAATACTTATTAAATAGGCTTATTAAATAGACTTATTAAATAGACTTATTAAATAGGCTTATTAAATAGACTTATTAAATAGGCTCATTAAAAAGGCTTATTAAATAGACTTATTAAATAGGCTCATTAAATACTTATTAAATATGTTTATTAAATAGGCGTATTAAATAGGCTTATTAAATAGGCTTATTAAATAGGCTTATTAACTAGGCTTATTAAATAGACTTATTAAATAGCCTCATTAAATAGGCTTATTTTAGCAAGTTAGGCTTATTAAATAGGTTTATTTCAGCAACTTAGACTTATTAAATAGCCTTATTAAATAGGTTTATTTCAGCAACTTAGGCTTATTAAATAAGCTTATTTCAGCAACTTAAACTTATTAAATAGCCTTATTTCAGCAACTTAGGTTTATTAAATAGCCTTACTTCAGCAACTTAGACTTATTAAATAGGTTTATTCAGCAACTTAGGCTTATTAAATAGGCTTATTCAGCAACTTAGGCTTATTAAATAGGCTTATTGCAGCAACTTAGGCTTATTAAATAGTCTCATTCAGCAACTTAGGCTTATTAAATAGGCTTATTTCAGCAACTTAGACTTATTAAATAGGCCTATCAAATAGGCTTATTAAATAGGCTTATTAAATAGGCTTATTTCAGCAACTTAGGCTTATTAAATAGGCTTATTAAATGGGCTTATTTCAGCAACTTAGGCTTATTAAATAGGCTTATTTCAGCAACTTAGACGTATTAAATAGCCTTATTTCAGCAACTTACGCTTATTAAATAGGCTTATTTCAGCAACTTAGGCTTATTAAATAGCCTAATTAAGTAGGCTTATTTCAGCAACTTGGGCTTATTAAATAGGCTTATTTCAGCAACTTACGCTGATTAAAAAGGCTTATTTCAGCAACTTAGACTTATTAAATAGCCTTATTTCAGCAACTTAGACTCATTAAATAGGCTTATTTCAGAAACTTATGCTTATTAAATATACTTATTTCAGCAACTTAGCCTTAATAAATAGGCTTATTTCAGCAAGTTAGACTTATTAAATAGCCTTATTTCAGCAACTTAGGATTATTAAATAGGCTTATTTAAGCAACTTAGGCTTATTAAATAGCCTTATTTCAGCAACTTAAACTTATTAAATAGTCTTATTTCAGCAACTTAGGCTTATCAAATAGGCTCATTCAGAAACTTAGGCTTATTAAATAGGCTTATTTCAGCAACTTAGACTTATTAAATAGGCCTATTAAATAGGCTTATTAAATAGGCTTATTAAATAGGCTAATTAAATACGTATTAATTAGGCTTATTAAATAGGCTTATTAAATAGACTTATTAAATAGGCTCAATAAATAGGCTTATTAAATAGGCTTATTAAATAGGCTCAATAAATAGGCTTATTAAATAGGCTTATTAAATAGGCTTATTAAATAGACTTATAAAATAGGCTTATTAAATAGGCTCAATAAATAGGCTTATTAAATAGGCTCAATAAATAGGCTTATTAAATAGGCTCAATAAATAGGCTTATTAAATAGGCTCATGAAATATTTATTAAATAGACTTATTAAATAGGCTTATTAAATAGGCTTATTAAATAGGCTTATTAAATAGGCTTATTAAATAGCCTCATTAAATACTTATTAAATAGGCGTATTAAATAGGCTTATTAAATAGGCTTATTTCAGCAACTTAGGCTTATTAAATAGCCTTATTGAATAGGCTTATTTCAGCAACTTAGACTTATTAAATAGGTTTATTCAGCAACTTAGGCTTATTAAATAGGCTTGTTCAGCAACTTAGGCTTATTAAATAAGCTTATTTCAGCAACTTAGGCTTATTAAATAGGCTCATTCAGAAACTTAGGCTTATTAAATAGGCTTATTTCAGCAACTTAGACTTATTAAATACGCCTATTAAATAGGCTTATTAAATAGGCTTATTTCAGCAACTTAGGCTCATTAAATAGCCTTATTAAATAGGCTTATCAAATAGACTTATTAAATAGGCTCATTAAATACTTATTAAATAGGCTTATTAAGTAGGCTTATTAAATAGACTTATTAAATAGGCTCAATAAATAGGCTTATTAAATAGGCTTATTAAATAGGCTCAATAAATAGGCTTATTAAATAGGCTAATTAAATACGTATTAATTAGGCTTATTAAATAGGCTTATTAAATAGGCTCAATAAATAGGCTTATTAAATAGGCTTATTAAATAGGCTTATTAAATAGACTTATTAAATAGGCTTATTAAATAGGCTCAATAAATAGGCTTATTAAATAGGCTCAATAAATAGGCTTATTAAATAGGCTCAATAAATAGGCTTATTAAATAGGCTCAATAAATAGGCTTATTAAATAGGCTCATGAAATATTTATTAAATAGACTTATTAAATAGGCTTATTAAATAGGCTTATTAAATAGGCTTATTAAATAGGCTTATTAAATAGCCTCATTAAATACTTATTAAATAGGCGTATTAAATAGGCTTATTAAATAGGCTTATTTCAGCAACTTAGGCTTATTAAATAGCCTTATTGAATAGGCTTATTTCAGCAACTTAGACTTATTAAATAGGTTTATTCAGCAACTTAGGCTTATTAAATAGGCTTGTTCAGCAACTTAAGCTTATTAAATAAGCTTATTTCAGCAACTTAGGCTTATTAAATAGGCTCATTCAGAAACTTAGGCTTATTAAATAGGCTTATTTCAGCAACTTAGACTTATTAAATACGCCTATTAAATAGGCTTATTAAATAGGCTTATTTCAGAAACTTAGGCTCATTAAATAGCCTTATTAAATAGGCTTATCAAATAGACTTATTAAATAGGCTCATTAAATACTTATTAAATAGGCTTATTAAGTAGGCTTATTAAATAGACTTATTAAATAGGCTCAATAAATAGGCTTATTAAATAGGCTTATTAAATAGGCTCAATAAATAGGCTTATTAAATAGGCTTATTAAATAGGCTTATTAAATAGACTTATTAAATAGGCTTATTAAATAGGCTCAATAAATAGGCTTATTAAATAGGCTCAATAAATAGGCTTATAAAATAGGCTCAATAAATAGGCTTATTAAATAGGCTCAATAAATAGGCTTATTAAATAGGCTCATTAAATACTTATTAAATAGGCTTATTAAATAGACGTATTAAATAGACTTATTAAATAGGCTTATTAAATAGACTTATTAAATAGGCTTATTAAAAAGGCTTATTAAATAGACTTATTAAATAGGCTCATTAAATACTTATTAAATATATTTATTAAATAGGCGTATTAAATAGGCTTATTAAATAGGCTTATTAAATAGGCTTATTAAAAAGGCTTATTAAATAGACTTATTAAATAGGCTCATTAAATACTTATTAAATATATTTATTAAATAGCCTCATTAAATAGGCTTATTTTAGCAAATTAGGCTTATTAAATAGGTTTATTTCAGCAACTTAGACTTATTAAATAGCCTTATTAAATAGGCTTATTTCAGCAACTTAGACTTATTAAATAGCCTTATTTCAGCAACTTAGACTCATTAAATAGGCTTATTTCAGCAACTTATGCTTATTAAATATACTTATTTCAGCAACTTAGGCTTATTAAATAGGCTTATTTCAGCAACTTAGACTTATTAAATAGCCTTATTTCAGCAACTTAGACTCATTAAATAGGCTTATTTCAGCAACTTATGCTTATTAAATATACTTATTTCAGCAACATAGGCTTATTAAATAGCCTTATTTCAGCAACTTAGGCTTATTAAATAGGCTTATTTCAGCAACTTAGACTTATTAAATAGCCTTATTTCAGTAACTTAGACTTATTAAATAGGCTTATTTCAGCAACTTAGGCTTATTAAATAGGCCTATTAAATAGGCTTATTAAATAGGCTTATTTCAGCAACTTAGACTTATTAAATAGGCCTATTAAATAGGCTTATTAAATAGACTTATTAAATAGGCTCATTAAATACTTATTAAATAGGCTTATTAAATAGGCTCAATAAATAGGCTTATTAAATAGGCTTATTAAGTAGGCTCAATAAATAGGCTTATTAAATAGGCTTATTAAATAGGCTTATTAAATAGACTTATTAAATAGGCTTATTAAATAGGCTCAATAAATAGGCTTATTAAATAGGCTCAATAAATAGGCTTATTAAATAGGCTCAATAAACAGGCTTATTAAATAGGCTCAATAAATAGGCTTATTAAATAGGCTTATTAAATAGGCTTATTAAATAGACTTATCAAATAGCCTCATTAAATAGGCTTATTTTAGCAACTTAGGCTTATTAAATAGGTTTATTTCAGCAACGTAGACTTATTAAATAGCCTTATTTCAGCAACTTAGACTTATTAAATAGGCTTATTTCAGCAACTTATGCTTATTAAATATACTTATTTCAGCTATTTAGGCTTATTAAATAGGCTTATTTCAGCAACTTAGACTTATTAAATAGCCTTATTTCAGCAACTTAGGCTTATTAAATAGGCTTATTTCAGCAACTTAGGCTTATTAAATAGGCCTATTAAATAGGCTTATTAAATAGGCTTATTTCAGCAACTCAGACTTATTAAATAGGCTTATTTCAGCAACTTAGACTTATTAAATAGCCTTATTTCAGTAACTTAGACTTATTAAATAGGCTTATTTCAGCAACTTAGGCTTATTAAATAGGCCTATTAAATAGGCTTATTAAATAGGCTTATTTCAGCAACTTAGACTTATTAAATAGGCCTATTAAATAGGCTTATTAAATAGACTTATTAAATAGGCTCATTAAATACTTATTAAATAGGCTTATTAAATAGGCTCAATAAATAGGCTTATTAAATAGGCTTATTAAGTAGGCTCAATAAATAGGCTTATTAAATAGGCTTATTAAATAGGCTTATTAAATAGACTTATTAAATAGGCTTATTAAATAGGCTCAATAAATAGGCTTATTAAATAGGCTCAATAAATAGGCTTATTAAATAGGCTCAATAAACAGGCTTATTAAATAGGCTCAATAAATAGGCTTATTAAATAGGCTTATTAAATAGGCTTATTAAATAGACTTATCAAATAGCCTCATTAAATAGGCTTATTTTAGCAACTTAGGCTTATTAAATAGGTTTATTTCAGCAACGTAGACTTATTAAATAGCCTTATTTCAGCAACTTAGACTTATTAAATAGGCTTATTTCAGCAACTTATGCTTATTAAATATACTTATTTCAGCTATTTAGGCTTATTAAATAGGCTTATTTCAGCAACTTAGACTTATTAAATAGCCTTATTTCAGCAACTTAGGCTTATTAAATAGGCTTATTTCAGCAACTTAGGCTTATTAATTAGCCTTATTTCAGCAACTTAGACTTATTAAATAGGCTTATTTCAGCAACTTAGGCTTATTAAATAGGCCTATTAAATAGGCTTATTAAATAGGCTTATTTCAGCAACTCAGACTTATTAAATAGGCCTATTAAATAGGCTTATTAAATAGACTTATTAAATAGGCTCAATAAATAGGCTTATTAAATAGGCTTATTAAATAGGCTCATTAAATACTTATTAAATAGGCTTATTAAGTAGGCTTATTAAATAGACTTATTAAATAGGCTCAATAAATAGGCTTATTAAATTGGCTTATTAAATAGGCTCAATAAATAGGCTTATTAAATAGGCTTATTAAATAGGCTTATTAAATAGACTTATTAAATAGGCTTATTAAATAGGCTCAATAAATAGGCTTATTAAATAGGCTCAATAAATAGGCTTATAAAATAGGCTCAATAAATAGGCTTATTAAATAGGCTCAATAAATAGGCTTATTAAATAGGCTCATTAAATACTTATTAAATAGGCTTATTAAATAGACGTATTAAATAGACTTATTAAATAGGCTTATTAAATAGACTTATTAAATAGGCTCATTAAATACTTATTAAATATATTTATTAAATAGGCGTATTAAATAGGCTTATTAAATAGGCTTATTAAATAGGCTTATTAAAAAGGCTTATTAAATAGACTTATTAAATAGGCTCATTAAATACTTATTAAATATATTTATTAAATAGCCTCATTAAATAGGCTTATTTTAGCAACTTAGGCTTATTAAATAGGTTTATTTCAGCAACTTAGACTTATTAAATAGCCTTATTAAATAGGCTTATTTCAGCAACTTAGACTTATTAAATAGCCTTATTTCAGCAACTTAGACTCATTAAATAGGCTTATTTCAGCAACTTATGCTTATTAAATATACTTATTTCAGCAACTTAGGCTTATTAAATAGGCTTATTTCAGCAACTTAGACTTATTAAATAGCCTTATTTCAGCAACTTAGGCTTATTAAATAGGCTTATTTCAGCAACTTAGACTTATTAAATAGCCTTATTTCAGTAACTTAGACTTATTAAATAGGCTTATTTCAGCAACTTAGGCTTATAAAATAGGCCTATTAAATAGGCTTATTAAATAGGCTTATTTCAGCAACTTAGACTTATTAAATAGGCCTATTAAATAGGCTTATTAAATAGACTTATTAAATAGGCTCATTAAATACTTATTAAATAGGCTTATTAAATAGGCTCAATAAATAGGCTTATTAAATAGGCTTATTAATTAGGCTCAATAAATAGGCTTATTAAATAGGCTGATTAAATAGGCTTATTAAATAGACTTATTAAATAGGCTTATTAAATAGGCTCAATAAATAGGCTTATTAAATAGGCTCAATAAATAGGCTTATTAAATAGGCTCAATAAACAGGCTTATTAAATAGGCTCAATAAATAGGCTTATTAAATAGGCTTATTAAATAGGCTTGTTCAGCAACTTAGGCTTATTAAATAAGCTTATTTCAGCAACTTATGCTTATTAAATAAGCTCATTCAGAAACTTAGGCTTATTAAATAGGCTTATTTCAGCAACTTAGACTTATTAAATACGCCTATTAAATAGGCTTATTAAATAGGCTTATTTCAGCAACTTAGGCTCATTAAATAGCCTTATTAAATAGGCTTATCAAATAGACTTATTAAATAGGCTCATTAAATACTTATTAAATAGGCTTATTAAGTAGGCTTATTAAATAGACTTATTAAATAGGCTCAACAAATAGGCTTATTAAATAGGCTTATTAAATAGGCTCAATAAATAGGCTTATTAAATAGGCTTATTAAATAGGCTTATTAAATAGACTTATTAAATAGGCTTATTAAATAGGCTCAATAAATAGGCTTATTAAATAGGCTCAATAAATAGGCTTATAAAATAGGCTCAATAAATAGGCTTATTAAATAGGCTCAATAAATAGGCTTATTAAATAGGCTCATTAAATACTTATTAAATAGGCTTATTAAATAGACGTATTAAATAGACTTATTAAATAGGCTTATTAAATAGACTTATTAAATAGGCTTATTAAAAAGGCTTATTAAATAGACTTATTAAATAGGCTCATTAAATACTTATTAAATATATTTATTAAATAGGCGTATTAAATAGGCTTATTAAATAGGCTTATTAAATAGGCTTATTAAAAAGGCTTATTAAATAGACTTATTAAATAGGCTCATTAAATACTTATTAAATATATTTATTAAATAGCCTCATTAAATAGGCTTATTTTAGCAAATTAGGCTTATTAAATAGGTTTATTTCAGCAACTTAGACTTATTAAATAGCCTTATTAAATAGGCTTATTTCAGCAACTTAGACTTATTAAATAGCCTTATTTCAGCAACTTAGACTCATTAAATAGGCTTATTTCAGCAACTTATGCTTATTAAATATACTTATTTCAGCAACTTAGGCTTATTAAATAGGCTTATTTCAGCAACTTAGACTTATTAAATAGCCTTATTTCAGCAACTTAGACTCATTAAATAGGCTTATTTCAGCAACTTATGCTTATTAAATATACTTATTTCAGCAACATAGGCTTATTAAATAGCCTTATTTCAGCAACTTAGGCTTATTAAATAGGCTTATTTCAGCAACTTAGACTTATTAAATAGCCTTATTTCAGTAACTTAGACTTATTAAATAGGCTTATTTCAGCAACTTAGGCTTATTAAATAGGCCTATTAAATAGGCTTATTAAATAGGCTTATTTCAGCAACTTAGACTTATTAAATAGGCCTATTAAATAGGCTTATTAAATAGACTTATTAAATAGGCTCATTAAATACTTATTAAATAGGCTTATTAAATAGGCTCAATAAATAGGCTTATTAAATAGGCTTATTAAGTAGGCTCAATAAATAGGCTTATTAAATAGGCTTATTAAATATGCTTATTAAATATACTTATTAAATAGGCTTATTAAATAGGCTCAATAAATAGGCTTATTAAATAGGCTCAATAAATAGGCTTATTAAATAGGCTCAATAAACAGGCTTATTAAATAGGCTCAATAAATAGGCTTATTAAATAGGCTTATTAAATAGGCTTATTAAATAGACTTATCAAATAGCCTCATTAAATAGGCTTATTTTAGCAACTTAGGCTTATTAAATAGGTTTATTTCAGCAACGTAGACTTATTAAATAGCCTTATTTCAGCAACTTAGACTTATTAAATAGGCTTATTTCAGCAACTTATGCTTATTAAATATACTTATTTCAGCTATTTAGGCTTATTAAATAGGCTTATTTCAGCAACTTAGACTTATTAAATAGCCTTATTTCAGCAACTTAGGCTTATTAAATAGGCTTATTTCAGCAACTTAGGCTTATTAATTAGCCTTATTTCAGCAACTTAGACTTATTAAATAGGCTTATTTCAGCAACTTAGGCTTATTAAATAGGCCTATTAAATAGGCTTATTAAATAGGCTTATTTCAGCAACTCAGACTTATTAAATAGGCTTATTTCAGCAACTTAGACTTATTAAATAGCCTTATTTCAGTAACTTAGACTTATTAAATAGGCTTATTTCAGCAACTTAGGCTTATTAAATAGGCCTATTAAATAGGCTTATTAAATAGGCTTATTTCAGCAACTTAGACTTATTAAATAGGCCTATTAAATAGGCTTATTAAATAGACTTATTAAATAGGCTCATTAAATACTTATTAAATAGGCTTATTAAATAGGCTCAATAAATAGGCTTATTAAATAGGCTTATTAAGTAGGCTCAATAAATAGGCTTATTAAATAGGCTTATTAAATAGGCTTATTAAATAGACTTATTAAATAGGCTTATTAAATAGGCTCAATAAATAGGCTTATTAAATAGGCTCAATAAATAGGCTTATTAAATAGGCTCAATAAACAGGCTTATTAAATAGGCTCAATAAATAGGCATATTAAATAGGCTTATTAAATAGGCTTATTAAATAGACTTATCAAATAGCCTCATTAAATAGGCTTATTTTAGCAACTTAGGCTTATTAAATAGGTTTATTTCAGCAACGTAGACTTATTAAATAGCCTTATTTCAGCAACTTAGACTTATTAAATAGGCTTATTTCAGCAACTTATGCTTATTAAATATACTTATTTCAGCTATTTAGGCTTATTAAATAGGCTTATTTCAGCAACTTAGACTTATTAAATAGCCTTATTTCAGCAACTTAGGCTTATTAAATAGGCTTATTTCAGCAACTTAGGCTTATTACTTAGCCTTATTTCAGCAACTTAGACTTATTAAATAGGCTTATTTCAGCAACTTAGGCTTATTAAATAGGCCTATTAAATAGGCTTATTAAATAGGCTTATTTCAGCAACTCAGACTTATTAAATAGGCCTATTAAATAGGCTTATTAAATAGACTTATTAAATAGGCTCAATAAATAGGCTTATTAAATAGGCTTATTAAATAGGCTCATTAAATACTTATTAAATAGGCTTATTAAGTAGGCTTATTAAATAGACTTATTAAATAGGCTCAATAAATAGGCTTATTAAATTGGCTTATTAAATAGGCTCAATAAATAGGCTTATTAAATAGGCTTATTAAATAGGCTTATTAAATAGACTTATTAAATAGGCTTATTAAATAGGCTCAATAAATAGGCTTATTAAATAGGCTCAATAAATAGGCTTATAAAATAGGCTCAATAAATAGGCTTATTAAATAGGCTCAATAAATAGGCTTATTAAATAGGCTCATTAAATACTTATTAAATAGGCTTATTAAATAGACGTATTAAATAGACTTATTAAATAGGCTTATTAAATAGACTTATTAAATAGGCTCATTAAATACTTATTAAATATATTTATTAAATAGGCGTATTAAATAGGCTTATTAAATAGGCTTATTAAATAGGCTTATTAAAAAGGCTTATTAAATAGACTTATTAAATAGGCTCATTAAATACTTATTAAATATATTTATTAAATAGCCTCATTAAATAGGCTTATTTTAGCAACTTAGGCTTATTAAATAGGTTTATTTCAGCAACTTAGACTTATTAAATAGCCTTATTAAATAGGCTTATTTCAGCAACTTAGACTTATTAAATAGCCTTACTTCAGCAACTTAGACTCATTAAATAGGCTTATTTCAGCAACTTATGCTTATTAAATATACTTATTTCAGCAACTTAGGCTTATTAAATAGGCTTATTTCAGCAACTTAGACTTATTAAATAGCCTTATTTCAGCAACTTAGGCTTATTAAATAGGCTTATTTCAGCAACTTAGACTTATTAAATAGGCTTATTTCAGCAACTTAGGCTTATTAAATAGGCCTATTAAATATGCTTATTAAATAGGCTTATTTCAGCAACTTAGACTTATTAAATAGGCCTATTAAATAGGCTTATTAAATAGACTTATTAAATAGGCTCATTAAATACTTATTAAATAGGCTTATTAAATAGGCTCAATAAATAGGCTTATTAAATAGGCTTATTAAGTAGGCTCAATAAATAGGCTTATTAAATAGGCTTATTAAATAGGCTTATTAAATAGACTTATTAAATAGGCTTATTAAATAGGCTCAATAAATAGGCTTATTAAATAGGCTCAATAAATAGGCTTATTAAATAGGCTCAATAAACAGGCTTATTAAATAGGCTCAATAAATAGGCTTATTAAATAGGCTTATTAAATAGGCTTATTAAATAGACTTATCAAATAGCCTCATTAAATAGGCTTATTTTAGCAACTTAGGCTTATTAAATAGGTTTATTTCAGCAACGTAGACTTATTAAATAGCCTTATTTCAGCAACTTAGACTTATTAAATAGGCTTATTTCAGCAACTTATGCTTATTATTTCAGCTATTTAGGCTTATTAAATAGGCTTATTTCAGCAACTTAGACTTATTAAATAGCCTTATTTCAGCAACTTAGGCTTATTAAATAGGCTTATTTCAGCAACTTAGGCTTATTAATTAGCCTTATTTCAGCAACTTAGACTTATTAAATAGGCTTATTTCAGCAACTTAGGCTTATTAAATAGGCCTATTAAATAGGCTTATTAAATAGGCTTATTAAAAAGGCTTATTAAATAGACTTATTAAATAGGCTCATTAAATACTTATTAAATATATTTATTAAATAGCCTCATTAAATAGGCTTATTTTAGCAACTTAGGCTTATTAAATAGGTTTATTTCAGCAACTTAGACTTATTAAATAGCCTTATTAAATAGGCTTATTTCAGCAACTTAGACTTATTAAATAGCCTTATTTCAGCAACTTAGACTCATTAAATAGGCTTATTTCAGCAACTTATGCTTATTAAATATACTTATTTCAGCAACTTAGGCTTATTAAATAGGCTTATTTCAGCAACTTAGACTTATTAAATAGCCTTATTTCAGCAACTTAGGCTTATTAAATAGGCTTATTTCAGCAACTTAGACTTATTAAATAGGCTTATTTCAGCAACTTAGGCTTATTAAATAGGCCTATTAAATAGGCTTATTAAATAGGCTTATTTCAGCAACTTAGACTTATTAAATAGGCCTATTAAATAGGCTTATTAAATAGACTTATTAAATAGGCTCATTAAATACTTATTAAATAGGCTTATTAAATAGGCTCAATAAATAGGCTTATTAAATAGGCTTATTAAGTAGGCTCAATAAATAGGCTTATTAAATAGGCTTATTTCAGCAACTTAGACTTATTAAATAGCCTTATTTCAGCAACTTAGACTTATTAAATAGCCTTATTTCAGCAACTTAGGCTTATTAAATAGGCTTATTTCAGCAACTTAGACTTATTAAATAGCCTTATTTCAGTAACTTAGACTTATTAAATAGGCTTATTTCAGCAACTTAGGCTTATAAAATAGGCCTATTAAATAGGCTTATTAAATAGGCTTATTTCAGCAACTTAGACTTATTAAATAGGCCTATTAAATAGGCTTATTAAATAGACTTATTAAATAGGCTCATTAAATACTTATTAAATAGGCTTATTAAATAGGCTCAATAAATAGGCTTATTAAATAGGCTTATTAAGTAGGCTCAATAAATAGGCTTATTAAATAGGCTTATTAAATAGGCTTATTAAATAGACTTATTAAATAGGCTTATTAAATAGGCTCAATAAATAGGCTTATTAAATAGGCTCAATAAATAGGCTTATTAAATAGGCTCAATAAACAGGCTTATTAAATAGGCTCAATAAATAGGCTTATTAAATAGGCTTATTAAATAGGCTTATTAAATAGACTTATCAAATAGCCTCATTAAATAGGCTTATTTTAGCAACTTAGGCTTATTAAATAGGTTTATTTCAGCAACGTAGACTTATTAAATAGCCTTATTTCAGCAACTTAGACTTATTAAATAGGCTTATTTCAGCAACTTATGCTTATTAAATATACTTATTTCAGCTATTTAGGCTTATTAAATAGGCTTATTTCAGCAACTTAGACTTATTAAATAGCCTTATTTCAGCAACTTAGGCTTATTAAATAGGCTTATTTCAGCAACTTAGGCTTATTAATTAGCCTTATTTCAGCAACTTAGACTTATTAAATAGGCTTATTTCAGCAACTTAGGCTTATTAAATAGGCCTATTAAATAGGCTTATTAAATAGGCTTATTTCAGCAACTCAGACTTATTAAATAGGCCTATTAAATAGGCTTATTAAATAGACTTATTAAATAGGCTCAATAAATAGGCTTATTAAATAGGCTTATTAAATAGGCTCATTAAATACTTATTAAATAGGCTTATTAAGTAGGCTTATTAAATAGACTTATTAAATAGGCTCAATAAATAGGCTTATTAAATTGGCTTATTAAATAGGCTCAATAAATAGGCTTATTAAATAGGCTTATTAAATAGGCTTATTAAATAGACTTATTAAATAGGCTTATTAAATAGGCTCAATAAATAGGCTTATTAAATAGGCTCAATAAATAGGCTTATAAAATAGGCTCAATAAATAGGCTTATTAAATAGGCTCAATAAATAGGCTTATTAAATAGGCTCATTAAATACTTATTAAATAGGCGTATTAAATAGACGTATTAAATAGACTTATTAAATAGGCTTATTAAATAGACTTATTAAATAGGCTCATTAAATACTTATTAAATATATTTATTAAATAGGCGTATTAAATAGGCTTATTAAATAGGCTTATTAAATAGGCTTATTAAAAAGGCTTATTAAATAGACTTATTAAATAGGCTCATTAAATACTTATTAAATATATTTATTAAATAGCCTCATTAAATAGGCTTATTTTAGCAACTTAGGCTTATTAAATAGGTTTATTTCAGCAACTTAGACTTATTAAATAGCCTTATTAAATAGGCTTATTTCAGCAACTTAGACTTATTAAATAGCCTTATTTCAGCAACTTAGACTCATTAAATAGGCTTATTTCAGCAACTTATGCTTATTAAATATACTTATTTCAGCAACTTAGGCTTATTAAATAGGCTTATTTCAGCAACTTAGACTTATTAAATAGCCTTATTTCAGCAACTTAGGCTTATTAAATAGGCTTATTTCAGCAACTTATACTTATTAAATAGCCTTATTTCAGTAACTTAGACTTATTAAATAGGCTTATTTCAGCAACTTAGGCTTATAAAATAGGCCTATTAAATAGGCTTATTAAATAGGCTTATTTCAGCAACTTAGACTTATTAAATAGGCCTATTAAATAGGCTTATTAAATAGACTTATTAAATAGGCTCATTAAATACTTATTAAATAGGCTTATTAAATAGGCTCAATAAATAGGCTTATTAAATAGGCTTATTAAGTAGGCTCAATAAATAGGCTTATTAAATAGGCTTATTAAATAGGCTTATTAAATAGACTTATTAAATAGGCTTATTAAATAGGCTCAATAAATAGGCTTATTAAATAGGCTCAATAAATAGGCTTATTAAATAGGCTCAATAAACAGGCTTATTAAATAGGCTCAATAAATAGGCTTATTAAATAGGCTTATTAAATAGGCTTATTAAATAGGCTTATTAAATAGACTTATCAAATAGCCTCATTAAATAGGCTTATTTTAGCAACTTAGGCTTATTAAATAGGTTTATTTCAGCAACTTAGACTTATTAAATAGCCTTATTTCAGCAACTTAGACTTATTAAATATGCTTATTTCAGCAACTTATGCTTATTAAATATACTTATTTCAGCAATTTAGGCTTATTAAATAGGCTTATTTCAGCAACTTAGACTTATTAAATAGCCTTATTTCAACAACTTAGGCTTATTAAATAGGCTTATTTCAGCAACTTAGGCTTATTAATTAGCCTTATTTCAGCAACTTAGACTTATTAAATAGGCTTATTTCAGCAACTTAGGCTTATTAAATAGGCCTATTAAATAGGCTTATTAAATAGGCTTATTTTAGCAACTCAGACTTATTAAATAGGCCTATTAAATAGGCTTATTAAATAGACTTATTAAATAGGCTCATTAAACACTTACTAAATAGGCTTATTAAATAGGCTTATTAAATAGACTTATTAAATAGGCTCAATAAATAGGCTTACTAAATAGGCTAATTAAATAGGCTCAATAAATAGGCTTATTAAATAGGCTTATTAAATAGGCTTATTAAATAGACTTATTAAATAGGCTTATTAAATAGGCTCAATAAATAGGCTTATTAAATAGGCTCAATAAATAGGCTTATTAAATAGGCTCAATAAATATTCTTAGTAAATAGGCTCAATAAATAGGCTTATTAAATAGGCTCATTAAATACTTATTAAATATGTTTATTAAATAGGCGTATTAAATAGGCGTATTAAATAGGCTTATTAAATAGGCTTATTAAATAGCCTCATTAAATACTTATTAAATAGGCTTATTAAATAGGCTTATTAAATAGGCTTATTTCAGCAACTTAGGCTTATTAAATAGCCTTATTGAATAGGCTTATTTCAGCAACTTAAACTTATTAAATAGGTTTATTCAGCAACTTAGGCTTATTAAATAGGCTTGTTCAGCAACTTAGGCTTATTAAATAAGCTTATTTCAGCAACTTAGGCTTATTAAATAGGCTCATTCAGAAACTTAGGCTTATTAAATAGGCTTATTTCAGCAACTTAGACTTATTAAATAGGCCTATTAAATAGGCTTATTAAATAGGCTTATTTCAGCAACTTAGACACATTAAATAGCCTTATTAAATAGGCTTATTAAATAGACTTATTAAATAGGCTCATTAAATACTTATTAAATAGGCTTATTAAATAGGCTTATTAAATAGGCTTATTAAATAGCCTCAATAAATAGGCTTATTAAATAGGCTTATTAAATAGGCTCAATAAATAGGCTTATTAAATAGGCTTATTAAATAGGCTTATTAAATAGACTTATTAAATAGGCTAATTAAATTGGCTCAATAAATAGGCTTATTAAATAGGCTCAATAAATAGGCTTATAAAATAGGCTCAATAAATAGGCTTATTAAATAGGCTCAATAAATAGGCTTATTAAATAGGCTCATTAAATACTTATTAAATAGGCTTATTAAATAGAGTTATTAAATAGACTTATTAAATAGGCTTATTAAATAGACTTATTAAATAGGCCTATTAAATAGGCTTATTAAATAGACTTATTAAATAGGCTCATTAAACACTTATTAAATAGGCTTATTAAATAGGCTTATTAAATAGACTTATTAAATAGGCTCAATAAATAGGCTTATTAAATAGGCTTATTAAATAGGCTCAATAAATGGGCTTATTAAATAGGCTTATTAAATAGGCTTATTAAATAGACTTATTAAATAGGCTTATAAAATAGGCTTATTAAATAGGCTTATTAAATAGACTTATTAAATAGGCTTATTAAATAGGCTTATTAAATAGGCTCAATAAATGGGCTTATTAAATAGGCTTATTAAATTGGCTTATTAAATAGGCTCAATAAATAGGCTTATTAAATAGGCTTATTAAATAGGCTTATTAAATAGACTTATTAAATAGGCTTATTAAATAGGCTCAATAAATAGGCTTATTAAATAGGCTCAATAAATAGGCTTATAAAATAGGCTCAATAAATAGGCTTATTAAATAGGCTCAATAAATAGGCTTATTAAATAGGCTCATTAAATACTTATTAAATAGGCGTATTAAATAGACGTATTAAATAGACTTATTAAATAGGCTTATTAAA
This sequence comes from Petromyzon marinus, assembly GCF_048934315.1. NCBI lineage: Eukaryota > Metazoa > Chordata > Hyperoartia > Petromyzontiformes > Petromyzontidae > Petromyzon > Petromyzon marinus. Next base: position 2,428,059 of record NW_027422884.1, on the reverse strand, counting down.
TAGACTTATTAAATAGGCTCATTAAATACTTATTAAATATATTTATTAAATAGGCGTATTAAATAGGCTTATTAAATAGGCTTATTAAATAGGCTTATTAAAAAGGCTTATTAAATAGACTTATTAAATAGGCTCATTAAATACTTATTAAATATATTTATTAAATAGCCTCATTAAATAGGCTTATTTTAGCAACTTAGGCTTATTAAATAGGTTTATTTCAGCAACTTAGACTTATTAAATAGCCTTATTAAATAGGCTTATTTCAGCAACTTAGACTTATTAAATAGCCTTATTTCAGCAACTTAGACTCATTAAATAGGCTTATTTCAGCAACTTATGCTTATTAAATATACTTATTTCAGCAACTTAGGCTTATTAAATAGGCTTATTTCAGCAACTTAGACTTATTAAATAGCCTTATTTCAGCAACTTAGGCTTATTAAATAGGCTTATTTCAGCAACTTAGGCTTATTAAATAGGCCTATTAAATAGGCTTATTAAATAGGCTTATTTTAGCAACTCAGACTTATTAAATAGGCCTATTAAATAGGCTTATTAAATAGACTTATTAAATAGGCTCATTAAACACTTACTAAATAGGCTTATTAAATAGGCTTATTAAATAGACTTATTAAATAGGCTCAATAAATAGGCTTACTAAATAGGCTAATTAAATAGGCTCAATAAATAGGCTTATTAAATAGGCTTATTAAATAGGCTTATTAAATAGACTTATTAAATAGGCTTATTAAATAGGCTCAATAAATAGGCTTATTAAATAGGCTCAATAAATAGGCTTATTAAATAGGCTCAATAAATATTCTTAGTAAATAGGCTCAATAAATAGGCTTATTAAATAGGCTCATTAAATACTTATTAAATATGTTTATTAAATAGGCGTATTAAATAGGCGTATTAAATAGGCTTATTAAATAGGCTTATTAAATAGCCTCATTAAATACTTATTAAATAGGCTTATTAAATAGGCTTATTAAATAGGCTTATTTCAGCAACTTAGGCTTATTAAATAGCCTTATTGAATAGGCTTATTTCAGCAACTTAAACTTATTAAATAGGTTTATTCAGCAACTTAGGCTTATTAAATAGGCTTGTTCAGCAACTTAGGCTTATTAAATAAGCTTATTTCAGCAACTTAGGCTTATTAAATAGGCTCATTCAGAAACTTAGGCTTATTAAATAGGCTTATTTCAGCAACTTAGACTTATTAAATAGGCCTATTAAATAGGCTTATTAAATAGGCTTATTTCAGCAACTTAGACACATTAAATAGCCTTATTAAATAGGCTTATTAAATAGACTTATTAAATAGGCTCATTAAATACTTATTAAATAGGCTTATTAAATAGGCTTATTAAATAGGCTTATTAAATAGCCTCAATAAATAGGCTTATTAAATAGGCTTATTAAATAGGCTCAATAAATAGGCTTATTAAATAGGCTTATTAAATAGGCTTATTAAATAGACTTATTAAATAGGCTAATTAAATAGGCTCAATAAATAGGCTTATTAAATAGGCTCAATAAATAGGCTTATAAAATAGGCTCAATAAATAGGCTTATTAAATAGGCTCAATAAATAGGCTTATTAAATAGGCTCATTAAATACTTATTAAATAGGCTTATTAAATAGAGTTATTAAATAGACTTATTAAATAGGCTTATTAAATAGACTTATTAAATAGGCCTATTAAATAGGCTTATTAAATAGACTTATTAAATAGGCTCATTAAACACTTATTAAATAGGCTTATTAAATAGGCTTATTAAATAGACTTATTAAATAGGCTCAATAAATAGGCTTATTAAATAGGCTTATTAAATAGGCTCAATAAATGGGCTTATTAAATAGGCTTATTAAATAGGCTTATTAAATAGACTTATTAAATAGGCTTATTAAATAGGTTCAATAAATAGGCTTATTAAATAGGCTCAATAAATAGGCTTATTAAATAGGCTCAATAAATATTCTTAGTAAATAGGCTCAATAAATAGGCTTATTAAATAGGCTCATTAAATACTTATTAAATATGTTTATTAAATAGGCGTATTAAATAGGCGTATTAAATAGGCTTATTAAATAGGCTTATTAAATAGCCTCATTAAATACTTATTAAATAGGCTTATTAAATAGGCTTATTAAATAGGCTTATTTCAGCAACTTAGGCTTATTAAATAGCCTTATTGAATAGGCTTATTTCAGCAACTTAAACTTATTAAATAGGTTTATTCAGCAACTTAGGCTTATTAAATAGGCTTGTTCAGCAACTTAGGCTTATTAAATGAGCTTATTTCAGCAACTTAGGCTTATTAAATAGGCTCATTCAGAAACTTAGGCTTATTAAATAGGCTTATTTCAGCAACTTAGACTTATTAAATAGGCCTATTAAATAGGCTTATTAAATAGGCTTATTTCAGCAACTTAGACACATTAAATAGCCTTATTAAATAGGCTTATTAAATAGACTTATTAAATAGGCTCATTAAATACTTATTAAATAGGCTTATTAAATAGGCTTATTAAATAGCCTCAATAAATAGGCTTATTAAATAGGCTTATTAAATAGGCTCAATAAATAGGCTTATTAAATAGGCTTATTAAATAGGCTTATTAAATAGACTTATTAAATAGGCTAATTAAATAGGCTCAATAAATAGGCTTATTAAATAGGCTCAATAAATAGGCTCATAAAATAGGCTCAATAAATAGGCTTATTAAATAGGCTCAATAAATAGGCTTATTAAATAGGCTCATTAAATACTTATTAAATAGGCTTATTAAATAGACTTATTAAATAGACTTATTAAATAGGCTTATTAAATAGACTTATTAAATAGGCTCATTAAAAAGGCTTATTAAATAGACTTATTAAATAGGCTCATTAAATACTTATTAAATATGTTTATTAAATAGGCTTATTAAATAGACTTATTAAATAGCCTCATTAAATAGGCTTATTTTAGCAACTTAGGCTTATTAAATAGGTTTATTTCAGCAACTTAGACTTATTAAATAGCCTTATTAAATAGGCTTATTTCAGCAACTTAGGCTTATTAAATAAGCTTATTTCAGCAACTTATGCTTATTAAATAGCCTTATTAAACAGGTTTATTTCAGCAACTTAGGCTTATTAAATAGCATTTTTAAATAGGTTTATTTCAGCAACTTAGACTTATTAAATATACCTTTTTAAATAGGCTTAGTTCAGAAACTTAGGCTTATTAAATAGCCTTATTTCAGCAACTTAGGCTCATTAAATAGCCTTATTAAATAGGCTTATTTCAGCAACTTAGGCTTATTAAATAGGCTTATTTCAGCAACTTAAACTTATTAAATAGCCTTATTTCAGCAACTTAGGTTTATTAAATAGCCTTACTTCAGCAACTTAGACTTATTAAATAGGCTTATTCAGCAACTTAGGCTTATTAAATAGCTTATTAAATAGGCTTATTTCAGCAACTTAGACTTATTAAATAGGTTTATTCAGCAACTTAGGCTTATTAAATAGGCTTATTCAGCAACTTAGGCTTATTAAATAGGTTTATTTCAGCAACTTAGGCTTATTAAATAGGCTCATTCAGCAACTTAGGCTTATTAAATAGGCTTATTTCAGCAACTTAGACTTATTAAATAGGCCTATCAAATAGGCTTATTAAATAGGCTTATTAAATAGGCTTATTTCAGCAACTTAGGCTTATTAAATAGGCTTATTAAATGGGCTTATTTCAGCAACTTAGGCTTATTAAATAGGCTTATTTCAGCAACTTAGACGTATTAAATAGCCTTATTTCAGCAACTTACGCTTATTAAATAGGCTTATTTCAGCAACTTACGCTGATTAAAAAGGCTTATTTCAGCAACTTAGACTTATTAAATAGCCTTATTTCAGCAACTTAGACTCATTAAATAGGCTTATTTCAGCAACTTATGCTTATTAAATATACTTATTTTAGCAACTTAGGCTTAATAAATAGGCTTATTTCAGCAACTTAGACTTATTAAATAGCCTTATTTCAGCAACTTAGGCTTATTAAATAGGCTTATTTCAGCAACTTAGGCTTATTAAATAGCCTTATTTCAGCAACTTAAACTTATTAAATAGGCTTATTTCAGCAACTTAGGCTTATTAAATAGGCTTATTCAGCAACTTAGGCTTATTAAATAGGCATATTTCAGCAACTTAGGCTTATCAAATAGGCTCATTCAGAAAATTAGGCTTATTAAATAGGCTTATTTCAGCAACTTAGACTTATTAAATAGGCCTATTAAATAGGCGTATTAAATAGGCTTATTTCAGCAACTTAGACTTATTAAATAGGCCTATTAAATAGGCTTATTACATATACTTATTAAATAGGCTCATTAAATACTTATTAATTAGGCTTATTAAATATGCTTATTAAATAGACTTATTAAATAGGCTCAATAAATAGGCTTATTAAATAGGCTTATTAAATAGGCTCAATAAATAGGCTTATTAAATAGGCTTATTAAATAGGCTTATTAAATAGACTTATTAAATAGGCTCATTAAATAGGCTCAATAAATAGGCTTATTAAATAGGCTCAATAAATAGGCTTATTAAATAGGCTTATTAAATATTTATTAAATAGACTTATTAAATAGGCTTATTAAATAGGCTTATTAAATAGGCTTATTAAATAGGCTTATTAAATAGACTTATTAAATAGCCTCATTAAATAGGCTTATTTTAGCAACTTAGGCTTATTAAATAGGTTTATTTCAGCAACTTAGACTTATTAAATAGCCTAATTAAATAGGCTTATTAAATAGACTTATTAAATAGCCTCATTAAATAGGCTTATTTTAGCAACTTAGGCTTATTAAATAGGTTTATTTCAGCAACTTAGACTTATTAAATAGCCTTATTAAATAGGCTTATTTCAGCAACTTAGGCTTATTAAATAAGCTTATTTCAGCAACTTATGCTTATTAAATAGCCTTATTAAACAGGTTTATTTCAGCAACTTAGGCTTATTAAATAGCATTTTTAAATAGGTTTATTTCAGCAACTTAGACTTATTAAATATACCTTTTTAAATAGGCTTAGTTCAGAAACTTAGGCTTATTAAATAGGCTTATTTCAGCAACTTAGGCTCATTAAATAGCCTCATTAAATAGGCTTATTTCAGCAACTTAGGCTTATTAAATAGGCTTATTTCAGCAACTTAAACTTATTAAATAGCCTTATTTCAGCAACTTAGGTTTATTAAATAGCCTTACTTCAGCAACTTAGACTTATTAAATAGGCTTATTCAGCAACTTAGGCTTATTAAATAGCTTATTAAATAGGCTTATTTCAGCAACTTAGACTTATTAAATAGGTTTATTCAGCAACTTAGGCTTATTAAATAGGCTTATTCAGCAACTTAGGCTTATTAAATAGGCTTATTTCAGCAACTTAGGCTTATTAAATAGGCTCATTCAGCAACTTAGGCTTATTAAATAGGCTTATTTCAGCAACTTAGACTTATTAAATAGGCCTATCAAATAGGCTTATTAAATAGGCTTATTAAATAGGCTTATTTCAGCAACTTAGGCTTATTAAATAGGCTTATTAAATGGACTTATTTAAGCAAATTAGGCTTATTAAATAGGCTTATTTCAGCAACTTAGACGTATTAAATAGCCTTATTTCAGCAACTTACGCTTATTAAATAGGCTTATTTCAGCAACTTAGGCTTATTAAATAGCCTAATTAAGTAGGCTTATTTCAGCAACTTGGGCTTATTAAATAGGCTTATTTCAGCAACTTACGCTGATTAAAAAGGCTTATTTCAGCAACTTAGACTTATTAAATAGCCTTATTTCAGCAACTTAGACTCATTAAATAGGCTTATTTCAGCAACTTATGCTTATTAAATATACTTATTTTAGCAACTTAGGCTTAATAAATAGGCTTATTTCAGCAACTTAGACTTATTAAATAGCCTTATTTCAGCAACTTAGGCTTATTAAATAGGCTTATTTCAGCAACTTAGGCTTATTAAATAGCCTTATTTCAGCAACTTAAACTTATTAAATAGGCTTATTTCAGCAACTTAGGCTTATTAAATAGGCTTATTCAGCAACTTAGGCTTATTAAATAGGCATATTTCAGCAACTTAGGCTTATCAAATAGGCTCATTCAGAAAATTAGGCTTATTAAATAGGCTTATTTCAGCAACTTAGACTTATTAAATAGGCCTATTAAATAGGCTTATTAAATAGGCTTATTTCAGCAACTTAGACTTATTAAATAGGCCTATTAAATAGGCTTATTACATAGACTTATTAAATAGGCTCATTAAATACTTATTAATTAGGCTTATTAAATAGGCTTATTAAATAGACTTATTAAATAGGCTCAATAAATAGGCTTATTAAATAGGCTTATTAAATAGGCTCAATAAATAGGCTTATTAAATAGGCTTATTAAATAGACTTATTAAATAGGCTTATTAAATAGGCTCAATAAATAGGCTTATTAAATAGGCTCAATAAATAGCCTTATTAAATAGGCTCAATACATAGGCTTATTAAATAGGCTCAATAAATAGGCTTATTAAATAGGCTCATTAAATATTTATTAAATAGACTTATTAAATAGGCTTATTAAATAGGCTTATTAAATAGGCTTATTAAATAGGCTTATTAAATAGACTTATTAAATAGCCTTATTAAATAGGCTTATTTCAGCAAGTTAGGCTTATTAAATAAGCTTATTTCAGCAACTTATTTTTTTATTAAATAGCCTTATTAAACAGGTTTATTTCAGCAACTTAGGCTTATTAAATAGCATTTTTAAATAGGTTTATTTCAGCAACTTAGACTTATTAAATATACCTTTTTAAATAGGCTTAGTTCAGAAACTTAGGCTTATTAAATAGGCTTATTTCAGCAACTTAGGCTCATTAAATAGCCTCATTAAATAGGCTTATTTCAGCAACTTAGGCTTATTAAATAGGTTTATTTCAGCAACTTAAACTTATTAAATAGCCTTATTTCAGCAACTTAGGTTTATTAAATAGCCTTACTTCAGCAACTTAGACTTATTAAATAGGCTTATTCAGCAACTTAGGCTTATTAAATAGCTTATTAAATAGGCTTATTTCAGCAACTTAGACTTATTAAATAGGTTTATTCAGCAACTTAGGCTTATTAAATAGGCTTATTCAGCAACTTAGGCTTATTAAATAGGCTTATTTCAGCAACTTAGGCTTATTAAATAGGCTCATTCAGCAACTTAGGCTTATTAAATAGGCTTATTTCAGCAACTTAGACTTATTAAATAGGCCTATCAAATAGGCTTATTAAATAGGCTTATTAAATAGGCTTATTTCAGCAACTTAGGCTTATTAAATAGGCTTATTAAATGGACTTATTTAAGCAAATTAGGCTTATTAAATAGGCTTATTTCAGCAACTTAGACGTATTAAATAGCCTTATTTCAGCAACTTACGCTTATTAAATAGGCTTATTTCAGCAACTTAGGCTTATTAAATAGCCTAATTAAGTAGGCTTATTTCAGCAACTTGGGCTTATTAAATAGGCTTATTTCAGCAACTTACGCTGATTAAAAAGGCTTATTTCAGCAACTTAGACTTATTAAATAGCCTTATTTCAGCAACTTAGACTCATTAAATAGGCTTATTTCAGCAACTTATGCTTATTAAATATACTTATTTTAGCAACTTAGGCTTAATAAATAGGCTTATTTCAGCAACTTAGACTTATTAAATAGCCTTATTTCAGCAACTTAGGCTTATTAAATAGGCTTATTTCAGCAACTTAGGCTTATTAAATAGCCTTATTTCAGCAACTTAAACTTATTAAATAGGCTTATTTCAGCAACTTAGGCTTATTAAATAGGCTTATTCAGCAACTTAGGCTTATTAAATAGGCATATTTCAGCAACTTAGGCTTATCAAATAGGCTCATTCAGAAAATTAGGCTTATTAAATAGGCTTATTTCAGCAACTTAGACTTATTAAATAGGCCTATTAAATAGGCTTATTAAATAGGCTTATTTCAGCAACTTAGACTTATTAAATAGGCCTATTAAATAGGCTTATTACATAGACTTATTAAATAGGCTCATTAAATACTTATTAATTAGGCTTATTAAATAGGCTTATTAAATAGACTTATTAAATAGGCTCAATAAATAGGCTTATTAAATAGGCTTATTAAATAGGCTCAATAAATAGGCTTATTAAATAGGCTTATTAAATAGACTTATTAAATAGGCTTATTAAATAGGCTCAATAAATAGGCTTATTAAATAGGCTCAATAAATAGCCTTATTAAATAGGCTCAATACATAGGCTTATTAAATAGGCTCAATAAATAGGCTTATTAAATAGGCTCATTAAATATTTATTAAATAGACTTATTAAATAGGCTTATTAAATAGGCTTATTAAATAGGCTTATTAAATAGGCTTATTAAATAGACTTATTAAATAGCCTTATTAAATAGGCTTATTTCAGCAAGTTAGGCTTATTAAATAAGCTTATTTCAGCAACTTATTTTTTTATTAAATAGCCTTATTAAACAGGTTTATTTCAGCAACTTAGGCTTATTAAATAGCATTTTTAAATAGGTTTATTTCAGCAACTTAGACTTATTAAATATACCTTTTTAAATAGGCTTAGTTCAGAAACTTAGGCTTATTAAATAGTCTTATTTCAGCAACTTAGGCTCATTAAATAGCCTTATTAAATAGGCTTATTCAGCAACATAGGCTTATTAAATAGCCTTATTAAATATGCTTATTTCAGCAACTTAGACTTATTAAATAGGTTTATTCAGCAACTTAGGCTTATTAAATAGGCTTATAAAGCAACTTAGGCTTATTTAATAGGCTTATTTCAGCAACTTAGGCTTATTAAATAGATATATTAAATAGGCTCATTAAATACTTATTAAATATGTTTATTAAATAGGCGTATTAAATAGGCTTATTAAATAGTCTCAATAAATAGGCTTATTAAATAGGCTTATTAAATAGGCTTATTAAATATACTAATCAAATAGCCTCATTAAATAGGCTTATTTTAGAAACTTAGGCTTATTAAATAGGTTTATTTCAGCAACTTAGACTTATTAAATAGCCTTATTTCAGCAACTTAGACTTATTAAATAGGCTTATTTCAGCAACTTATGCTTATTAAATATACTTATTTCAGCAATTTAGGCTTATTAAATAGGCTTATTTCAGCAACTTAGACTTATTAAATAGCCTTATTTCAGCAACTTAGGCTTATTAAATAGGCTTATTTCAGCAACTTAGGCTTATTAATTAGCCTTATTTCAGCAACTTAGACTTATTAAATAGGCTTATTTCAGCAACTTAGGCTTATTAAATAGGCCTATTAAATAGGCTTATTAAATAGGCTTATTTCAGCAACTTAGACTTATTAAATAGGCCTATTAAATAGGCTTATTAAATAGACTTATTAAATAGGCTCATTAAACACTTATTAAATAGGCTTATTAAATAGGCTTATTAAATAGACTTATTAAATAGGCTCAATAAATAGGCTTATTAAATAGGCTTATTAAATAGGCTCAATAAATAGGCTTATTAAATAGGCTTATTAAATAGGCTTATTAAATAGACTTATTAAATAGGCTTATTAAATAGGCTCAATAAATAGGCTTATTAAATAGGCTCAATAAATAGGCTTATTAAATAGGCTCAATAAATAGGCTTATTAAATAGGCTCAATAAATAGGCTTATTAAATAGGCTCATTAAATACTTATTAAATATGTTTATTAAATAGGCGTATTAAATAAGCTTATTAAATAGGCTTATTAAATAGGCTTATTAAATAGCCTCATTAAATACTTATTAAATAGGCTTATTAAATAGGCTTATTAAATAGGCTTATTAAATAGGCTTATTTCAGCAACTTAGGCTTATTAAATAGCCTTATTGAATAGGCTTATTTCAGCAACTTAGACTTATTAAATAGGTTTATTCAGCAACTTAGCCTTATTAAATAGGCTTGTTCAGCAACTTAGGCTTATTAAATAAGCTTATTTCAGCAACTTAGGCTTATTAAATAGGCTCATTCAGAAACTTAGGCTTATTAAATAGGCTTATTTCAGCAACTTAGACTTATTAAATAGGCCTATTAAATAGGCTTATTAAATAGGCTTATTTCAGCAACTTAGACTCATTAAATAGCCTTATTAAATAGGCTTATTAAATAGACTTATTAAATAGGCTCATTAAATACTTATTAAATAGGCTTATTAAATAGGCTTATTAAATAGACTTATTAAATAGCCTCAATAAATAGGCTTATTAAATAGGCTTATTAAATAGGCTCAATAAATAGGCTTATTAAATAGGCTTATTAAATAGGCTTATTAAATAGACTTATTAAATAGGCTAATTAAATAGGCTCAATAAATAGGCTTATTAAATAGGCTCAATAAATAGGCTTATAAAATAGGCTCAATAAATAGGCTTATTAAATAGGCTCAATAAATAGGCTTATTAAATAGGCTCATTAAATACTTATTAAATAGGCTTATTAAATAGACTTATTAAATAGACTTATTAAATAGGCTTATTAAATAGACTTATTAAATAGGCTCATTAAAAAGGCTTATTAAATAGACTTATTAAATAGGCTCATTAAATACTTATTAAATATGTTTATTAAATAGGCGTATTAAATAGGCTTATTAAATAGGCTTATTAAATAGGCTTATTAAATAGGCTTATTAAATAGACTTATTAAATAGCCTCATTAAATAGGCTTATTTTAGCAACTTAGGCTTATTAAATAGGTTTATTTCAGCAACTTAGGCTTATTAAATAAGCTTATTTCAGCAACTTATGCTTATTAAATAGCCTTATTAAACAGGTTTATTTCAGCAACTTAGGCTTATTAAATAGCATTTTTAAATAGGTTTATTTCAGCAACTTAGACTTATTAAATATACCTTTTTAAATAGGCTTAGTTCAGAAACTTAGGCTTATTAAATAGGCTTATTTCAGCAACTTAGGCTCATTAAATAGCCTTATTAAATAGGCTTATTTCAGCAACTTAGGCTTATTAAATAGGCTTATTTCAGCAACTTAAACTTATTAAATAACCTTATTTCAGCAACTTAGGTTTATTAAATAGCCTTACTTCAGCAACTTAGACTTATTAAATAGGCTTATTCAGCAACTTAGGCTTATTAAATAGCCTTATTAAATAGGCTTATTTCAGCAACTTAGACTTATTAAATAGGTTTATTCAGCAACTTAGGCTTATTAAATAGGCTTATTCAGCAACTTAGGCTTATTAAATAGGCTTATTTCAGCAACTTAGGCTTATTAAATAGGCTCATTCAGCAACTTAGGCTTATTAAATAGGCTTATTTCAGCAACTTAGACTTATTAAATAGGCCTATCAAATAGGCTTATTAAATAGGCTTATTAAATAGGCTTATTTCAGCAACTTAGGCTTATTAAATAGGCTTATTAAATGGGCTTATTTCAGCAACTTAGGTTTATTAAATAGGTTTATTTCAGCAACTTAGACGTATTAAATAGCCTTATTTCAGCAACTTACGCATATTAAATAGGCTTATTTCAGCAACTTAGGCTTATTAAATAGCCTAATTAAGTAGGCTTATTTCAGCAACTTGGGCTTATTAAATAGGCTTATTTCAGCAACTTACGCTGATTAAAAAGGCTTATTTCAGCAACTTAGACTTATTAAATAGCCTTATTTCAGCAACTTAGACTCATTAAATAGGCTTATTTCAGCAACTTATGCTTATTAAATATACTTATTTCAGCAACTTAGGCTTAATAAATAGGCTTATTTCAGCAACTTAGAGTTATTAAATAGCCTTATTTCAGCAACTTAGGCTTATTAAATAGCCTTATTTCAGCAACTTAAACTTATTAAATAGGCTTATTTCAGCAACTTAGGCTTATTAAATAGGCTTATTCAGCAACTTAGGCTTATTAAATAGGCTTATTTCAGCAACTTAGGCTTATCAAATAGGCTCATTCAGAAACTTAGGCTTATTAAATAGGCTTATTTCAGCAACTTAGACTTATTAAATAGGCCTATTAAATAGGCTTATTAAATAGGCTTATTTCAGCAACTTAGACTTATTAAATAGGCCTATTAAATAGGCTTATTACATAGACTTATTAAATAGGCTCATTAAATACTTATTAATTAGGCTTATTAAATAGGCTTATTAAATAGACTTATTAAATCGGCTCAATAAATAGGCTTATTAAATAGGCTTATTAAATAGGCTCAATAAATAAGCTTATTAAATAGGCTTATTAAATAGACTTATTAAATAGGCTTATTAAATAGGCTCAATAAATAGGCTTATTAAATAGGCTCAATAAATAGGCTTATTAAATAGGCTCAATACATAGGCTTATTAAATAGGCTCAATAAATAGGCTTATTAAATAGGCTCATTAAATATTTATTAAATAGACTTATTAAATAGGCTTATTAAATAGGCTTATTAAATAGGCTTATTAAATAGGCTTATTAAATAGACTTATTAAATAGCCTTATTAAATAGGCTTATTTCAGCAAGTTAGGCTTATTAAATACGCTTATTTCAGCAACTTATTTTTTTATTAAATAGCCTTATTAAACAGGTTTATTTCAGCAACTTAGGCTTATTAAATAACATTTTTAAATAGGTTTATTTCAGCAACTTAGACTTATTAAATATACCTTTTTAAATAGGCTTAGTTCAGAAACTTAGGCTTATTAAATAGTCTTATTTCAGCAACTTAGGCTCATTAAATAGCCTTATTAAATAGGCTTATTCAGCAACATAGGCTTATTAAATAGCCTTATTAAATATGCTTATTTCAGCAACTTAGACTTATTAAATAGGTTTATTCAGCAACTTAGGCTTATTAAATAGGTTTATTCAGCAACTTAGGCTTATTTAATAGGCTTATTTCAGCAACTTAGGCTTATTAAATAGATATATTAAATAGGCTCATTAAATACTTATTAAATATGTTTATTAAATAGGCGTATTAAATAGGCTTATTAAATAGTCTCAATAAATAGGCTTATTAAATAGGCTTATTAAATAGGCTTATTAAATAGACTAATCAAATAGCCTCATTAAATAGGCTTATTTTAGCAACTTAGGCTTATTAAATAGGTTTATTTCAGCAACTTAGACTTATTAAATAGCCTTATTTCAGCAACTTAGACTTATTAAATAGGCTTATTTCAGCAACTTATGCTTATTAAATATACTTATTTCAGCAATTTAGGCTTATTAAATAGGCTTATTTCAGCAACTTAGACTTATTAAATAGCCTTATTTCAGCAACTTAGGCTTATTAAATAGGCTTATTTCAGCAACTTAGGCTTATTAATTAGCCTTATTTCAGCAACTTAGACTTATTAAATAGGCTTATTTCAGCAACTTAGGCTTATTAAATAGGCCTATTAAATAGGCTTATTAAATAGGCTTATTTCAGCAACTTAGACTTATTAAATAGGCCTATTAAAAAGGCTTATTAAATAGACTTATTAAATAGGCTCATTAAACACTTATTAAATAGGCTTATTAAATAGGCTTATTAAATAGACTTATTAAATAGGCTCAATAAATAGGCTTATTAAATAGGCTTATTAAATAGGCTCAATAAATAGGCTTATTAAATAGGCTTATTAAATAGGCTTATTAAATAGACTTATTAAATAGGCTTATTAAATAGGCTCAATAAATAGGCTTATTAAATAGGCTCAATAAATAGGCTTATTAAATAGGCTCAATAAATAGGCTTATTAAATAGGCTCAATAAATAGGCTTATTAAATAGGCTCATTAAATACTTATTAAATATGTTTATTAAATAGGCGTATTAAATAGGCTTATTAAATAGGCTTATTAAATAGGCTTATTAAATAGCCTCATTAAATACTTATTAAATAGGCTTATTAAATAGGCTTATTAAATAGGCTTATTTCAGCAACTTAGGCTTATTAAATAGCCTTATTGAATAGGCTTATTTCAGCAACTTAGACTTATTAAATAGGTTTATTCAGCAACTTAGCCTTATTAAATAGGCTTGTTCAGCAACTTAGGCTTATTAAATAAGCTTATTTCAGCAACTTAGGCTTATTAAATAGGCTCATTCAGAAACTTAGGCTTATTAAATAGGCTTATTTCAGCAACTTAGACTTATTAAATAGGCCTATTAAATAGGCTTATTAAATAGGCTTATTTCAGCAACTTAGACTCATTAAAAAGCCTTATTAAATAGGCTTATTAAATAGACTTATTAAATAGGCTCATTAAATACTTATTAAATAGGCTTATTAAATAGGCTTATTAAATAGACTTATTAAATAGCCTCAATAAATAGGCTTATTAAATAGGCTTATTAAATAGGCTCAATAAATAGGCTTATTAAATAGGCTTATTAAATAGGCTTATTAAATAGACTTATTAAATAGGCTAATTAAATAGGCTCAATAAATAGGCTTATTAAATAGGCTCAATAAATAAGCTTATAAAATAGGCTCAATAAATAGGCTTATTAAATAGGCTCAATAAATAGGCTTATTAAATAGGCTCATTAAATACTTATTAAATAGGCTTATTAAATAGACTTATTAAATAGACTTATTAAATAGGCTTATTAAATAGACTTATTAAATAGGCTCATTAAAAAGGCTTATTAAATAGACTTATTAAATAGGCTCATTAAATACTTATTAAATATGTTTATTAAATAGGCGTATTAAATAGGCTTATTAAATAGGCTTATTAAATAGGCTTATTAAATACACTTATTAAATAGACTTATTAAATAGCCTCATTAAATAGGCTTATTTTAGCAACTTAGGCTTATTAAATAGGTTTATTTCAGCAACTTAGGCTTATTAAATAAGCTTATTTCAGCAACTTATGCTTATTAAATAGCCTTATTAAACAGGTTTATTTCAGCAACTTAGGCTTATTAAATAGCATTTTTAAATAGGTTTATTTCAGCAACTTAGACTTATTAAATATACCTTTTTAAATAGGCTTAGTTCAGAAACTTAGGCTTATTAAATAGGCTTATTTCAGCAACTTAGGCTCATTAAATAGCCTTATTAAATAGGCTTATTTCAGCAACTTAGGCTTATTAAATAGGCTTATTTCAGCAACTTAAACTTATTAAATAACCTTATTTCAGCAACTTAGGTTTATTAAATAGCCTTACTTCAGCAACTTAGACTTATTAAATAGGCTTATTCAGCAACTTAGGCTTATTAAATAGCCTTATTAAATAGGCTTATTTCAGCAACTTAGACTTATTAAATAGGTTTATTCAGCAACTTAGGCTTATTAAATAGGCTTATTCAGCAACTTAGGCTTATTAAATAGGCTTATTTCAGCAACTTAGGCTTATTAAATAGGCTCATTCAGCAACTTAGGCTTATTAAATAGGCTTATTTCAGCAACTTAGACTTATTAAATAGGCCTATCAAATAGGCTTATTAAATAGGCTTATTAAATAGGCTTATTTCAGCAACTTAGGCTTATTAAATAGGCTTATTAAATGGGCTTATTTCAGCAACTTAGGTTTATTAAATAGGTTTATTTCAGCAACTTAGACGTATTAAATAGCCTTATTTCAGCAACTTACGCATATTAAATAGGCTTATTTCAGCAACTTAGGCTTATTAAATAGCCTAATTAAGTAGGCTTATTTCAGCAACTTGGGCTTATTAAATAGGCTTATTTCAGCAACTTACGCTGATTAAAAAGGCTTATTTCAGCAACTTAGACTTATTAAATAGCCTTATTTCAGCAACTTAGACTCATTAAATAGGCTTATTTCAGCAACTTATGCTTATTAAATATACTTATTTCAGCAACTTAGGCTTAATAAATAGGCTTATTTCAGCAACTTAGACTTATTAAATAGCCTTATTTCAGCAACTTAGGCTTATAAAATAGCCTTATTTCAGCAACTTAAACTTATTAAATAGGCTTATTTCAGCAACTTAGGCTTATTAAATAGGCTTATTCAGCAACTTAGGCTTATTAAATAGACTTATTTCAGCAACTTAGGCTTATCAAATAGGCTCATTCAGAAACTTAGGCTTATTAAATAGGCGTATTTCAGCAACTTAGACTTATTAAATAGGCCTATTAAATAGGCTTATTAAATAGGCTTATTTCAGCAACTTAGACTTATTAAATAGGCCTATTAAATAGGCTTATTACATAGACTTATTAAATAGGCTCATTAAATACTTATTAATTAGGCTTATTAAATAGGCTTATTAAATAGACTTATTAAATCGGCTCAATAAATAGGCTTATTAAATAGGCTTATTAAATAGGCTCAATAAATAGGCTTATTAAATAGGCTTATTAAATAGGCTTATTAAATAGACTTATTAAATAGGCTTATTAAATAGGCTCAATAAATAGGCTTATTAAATAGGCTCAATAAATAGGCTTATTAAATAGGCTCAATACATAGGCTTATTAAATAGGCTCAATAAATAGGCTTATTAAATAGGCTCATTAAATATTTATTAAATAGACTTATTAATCAGGCTTATTAAATAGGCTTATTAAATAGGCTTATTAAATAGGCTTATTAAATAGACTTATTAAATAGCCTTATTAAATAGGCTTATTTCAGCAACTTAGGCTTATTAAATAGCATTTTTAAATAGGTTTATTTCAGCAACTTAGACTTATGAGATATACCTTTTTAAATAGGCTTAGTTCAGAAACTTAGTCTTATTAAATAGTCTTATTTCAGCAACTTAGGCTCATTAAATAGCCTTATTAAATAGGCTTATTCAGCAACTTAGGCTTATTAAATAGCCTTATTAAATATGCTTATTTCAGCAACTTAGACTTATTAAATAGGTTTATTCAGCAACTTAGGCTTATTAAATAGGCTTATTCAGCAACTTAGGCTTATTTAATAGGCTTATTTCAGCAACTTAGGCTTATTTAATAGGCTTATTTCAGCAACTTAGGCTTATTAAATAGGCTCATTCAGAAACTTAGGCTTATTAAATAGGCTTATTTCAGCAACTTAGACTTATTAAATAGGCCTATTAAATAGGCTTATTAAATAGGCTTATTTCAGCAACTTAGGCTCATTAAATAGCCTTATTAAACAGGCTTATTTCAGCAACTTAGGCTCATTAAATAGCCTTATTAAATAGGCTTATTAAATGGACTTATTAAATAGGCTCATTAAATACTTATTAAATAGGCTCAATAAATAGGCTTATTAAATAGGCTTATTAAATAGGCTCAATAAGTAGGCTTATTAAATAGGCTTATTAAATAGGCTTATTAAATAGACTTATTAAATAGGCTTATTAAATAGGCTCAATAAATAGGCTTATTAAATAGGCTCAATAAATAGGCTTATAAAATAGGCTCAATAAATAGGCTTATTAAATAGGCTCATTAAATACTTATTAAATAGGCTTATTAAATAGACTTATTAAATAGACTTATTAAATAGGCTTATTAAATAGACTTATTAAATAGGCTTATTAAAAAGGCTTATTAAATAGACTTATTAAATAGGCTCATTAAATACTTATTAAATATGTTTATTAAATAGGCGTATTAAATAGGCTTATTAAATAGGCTTATTAAATAGGCTTATTAAATAGGCTTATTAAATAGACTTATTAAATAGCCTCATTAAATAGGCTTATTTTAGCAACTTAGGCTTATTAATTAGGTTTATTTCAGCAACTTAGTCTTATTAAATAGCCTTATTAAATAGGATTATTTCAGCAACTTAGGCTTATTAAATAAGCTTATTTCAGCAACTTATGCTTATTAAATAGCCTTATTAAACAGGTTTATTTCAGCAACTTAGGCTTATTAAATAGCATTTTTAAATAGGTTTATTTCAGCAACTTAGACTTATTAAATATACCTTTTAAAATAGGCTTAGTTCATAAACTTAGGCTTATTAAATAGGCTTATTTCAGCAACTTAGACTTATTAAATAGCCTTATTAAATAGGCTTATTTCAGCAACTAAGGCTTATTAAATAGGCTTATTTCAGCAACTTCTGCTTATTAAATATACTTATTTCAGCAACTTAGGCTTAATAAATAGGCTTATTTCAGCAACTTAGACTTATTAAAAAGCCTTATTTCAGCAACTTAGGCTTATTAAATAGGCTTATTTCAGCAACTTAGGCTTATTAAATAGCCTTATTTCAGCAACTTAAACTTATTAAATAGGCTTATTTCAGCAACTTAGGCTTATTAAATAGGCTTATTCAGCAACTTAGGCTTATTAAATAGGCTTATTTCAGCAACTTAGGCTTATCAAATAGGCTCATTCAGAAACTTAGGATTATTAAATAGGCTTATTTCAGCAACTTAGACTTATTAAATAGGCCTATTAAATAGGCTTATTAAATAGGCTTATTTCAGCAACTTAGACTTATTAAATAGGCTTATTAAATAGACTTATTAAATAGTCTTATTAAAAAGGCTTATTAAATAGACTTATTAAATAGGCTCATTAAATACTCATTAAATATGTTTATTAAATAGGTGTATTAATTAGGCTTATTAAATAGGCTTATTAAATAGGCTTATTAAATAGACTTATTAAATAGACTTATTAAATAGACTTATTTAATAGACTTATTAAATAGACTTATTAAATAGCCTCATGAAATAGGCTTATTTTAGCAACTTAGGCTTATTAAATAGGTTTATTTCAGCAACTTAGACTTATTAAAGAGCCTTATTAAATAGGCTTATTTCAGCAACTTATGCTTATTAAATAGCCTTATTAAACAGGTTTATTTCAGCAACTTAGGCTTATTAAATAGCATTTTTAAATAGGTTTATTTCAGCAACTTAGACTTATTAAATATACCTTTTTAAATAGGCTTAGTTCAGAAACTTAGGCTTATTAAATAGTCTTATTTCAGCAACTTCGGCTCATTAAATAGCCTTATGAAATAGGCTTATTTCAGCAACTTAGGCTTATTAAATAGCCGTATTAAATAGGCTTATTTCAGCAACTTAGACTTATTAAATAGGTTTATTCAGCAACTTAGGCTTATTAAATAGGCTTATTCAGCAACTTAGGCTTATTAAATAGGCTTATTTCAGCAACTTAGACTTATTATTAGGCCTATTAAATAGGCTTATTAAATAGGCTTATTTCAGCAACTTAGACTTATTAAATAGTCCTATTAAATAGGCTTATTAAATAGACTTATTAAATAGGCTCATTAAATACTTATTAAATAGGCTTATTAAATAGGCTTATTAAATAGACTTATTAAATAGGCTCAATAAATCGGCTTATTAAATAGGCTTATTAAATAGGCTCAATAAATAGGCTTATTAAATAGGCTTATTAAATAGGCTTATTAAATAGACTTATTAAATCGGCTTATTAAATAGGCTCAATAAATAGGCTCAATAAATATGCTTATTAAATAGGCTCAATAAATAGGCTTATTAAATAGGCTCAATAAATAGGCTTATTAAATAGGCTCATTAAATACTTATTAAATAGTCTTATTAAATAGACTTATTAAATAGTCTTATTAAAAAGGCTTATTAAATAGACTTATTAAATAGGCTCATTAAATACTTATTAAATATGTTTATTAAATAGGTGTATTAATTAGGCTTATTAAATAGGCTTATTAAATAGGCTTATTAAATAGACTTATTAAATAGACTTATTAAATAGACTTATTAAATAGGCTCAATAAATAGGTTTATTAAATAGGCTCAATAAATAGGCTTATTAAATAGGCTCAATAAATAGGCTTATTAAATAGGCTCAATAAATAGGCTTATTAAATAGGCTCATTAAATACTTATTAAATAGACTTATTAAATAGACTCATTAAATAGGCTTATTAAATAAGCTTATTAAATAGGCTTATTAAATAGGCTTATTAAATAGACGTATTAAATAGCCTCATTAAATAGGCTTATTTTAGCAACTTAGGCTTATTAAATAGGTTTATTTCAGCAACTTAGACTTATTAAAGAGCCTTATTAAATAGGCTTATTTCAGCAACTTAGGCTTATTAAATAAGCTTATTTCAGCAACTTATTCTTATTAAATAGCCTTATTAAACAGGTTTATTTCAGCAACTTAGGCTTATTAAATAGCATTTTTAAATAGGTTTATTTCAGCAACTTAGACTTATTAAATATACCTTTTAAAATAGGCTTAGTTCAGAAACTTAGGCTTATTAAATAGTCTTATTTCAGCAAATTAGGCTCATTAAATAGTCTTATTAAATAGGCTTATTCAGCAACTTAGGCTTATTAAATAGCCTTATTAAATATGCTTATTTCAGCAACTTAGACTTATTAAATAGGTTTATTCAGCAACTTAGGCTTATTAAATAGGCTTATTCAGCAACTTAGGCTTATTTAATAGGCTTATTTCAGCAACTTAGGCTTATTAAATAGGCTCATTCAGAAACTTAGGCTTATTAAATAAGCTTATTTCAGCAACTTAGACTTATTAAATAGGCCTATTAATTAGGCTTATTAAATAGGCTTATTTCAGCAACTTAGATTTATTAAAAAAGGCCTATTAAATAGGCTTATTAAATAGACTTATTAAATAGGCTCATTAAATACTTATTAAATAGGCTTATTAAATAGGCTTATTAAATAGACTTATTAAATAGGCTCAATAAATAGGCTTATTAAATAGGCTTATTAAATAGACTTATTAAATAGGCTCAATAAATCGGCTTATTAAATAGGCTTATTAAATAGGCTCAATAAATAGGCTTATTAAATCGGCTTATTAATTAGGCTTATTAAATAGACTTATTAAATCGGCTTATTAAATAGGCTCAATAAATAGGCTTATTAAATAGGCTCAATAAATATGCTTATTAAATAGGCTCAATAAATAGGCTTATTAAATAGGCTCAATAAATAGGCTTATTAAATAGGCTCATAAAATACTTATTAAATAGGCTTATTAAATAGACTTATTAAATAGACTTATTAAATAGGCTTATTAAATAGACTTATTAAATAGTCTTATTAAAAAGGCTTATTAAATAGACTTATTAAATAGGCTCATTAAATACTCATTAAATATGTTTATTAAATAGGTGTATTAATTAGGCTTATTAAATAGGCTTATTAAATAGGCTTATTAAATAGACTTATTAAATAGACTTATTAAATAGACTTATTAAATAGACTTATTAAATAGGCTCATTAAATACTTATTAAATAGGCTTATTAAATAGACTGATTAAATAGGCTCAATAAATAGGCTTATTAAATAGGCTTATTAAATAGACTTATTAAATAGGCTCAATAAATCGGCTTATTAAATAGGCTTATTAAATAGGCTCAATAAATAGCCTTATTAAATAGGCTTATTAAATAGGCTTATTAAATAGACTTATTAAATCGGCTTATTAAATAGGCTCAATAAATAGGCTTATTAAATAGGCTCAATAAATATGCTTATTAAATAGGCTCAATAAATAGGCTTATTAAATAGGCTCAATAAATAGGCTTATTAAATAGGCTCATTAAATACTTAATAAATAGGCTTATTAAATAGACTTATTAAATAGACTTATTAAATAGGCTTATTAAATAGACTTATTAAATAGTCTTATTAAAAAGGCTTATTAAATAGACTCATTAAATAGGCTCATTAAATACTCATTAAATATGTTTATTAAATAGGTGTATTAATTAGGCTTATTAAATAGACTTATTAAATAGACTTATTAATTAGGCTTATTAAATAGACTCATTAAATAGGCTCAATAAATCAGCTTATTAAATAGGCTTATTAAATAGGCTCAATAAATAGGCTTATTAAATAGGCTTATTAAATAGGCTTATTAAATAGACTTATTAAATCGGCTTATTAAATAGGCTCAATAAATAGGCTTATTAAATAGGCTCAATAAATATGCTTATTAAATAGGCTCAATAAATAGGCTTATTAAATAGGCTCAATAAATAGCTTATTAAATAGGCTCATTAAATACTTATTAAATAGGCTTATTAAATAGGCTTATTAAATAGACTTATTAAATAGTCTTATTAAAAAGGCTTATTAAATAGACTTATTAAATAGGCTCATTAAATACTCATTAAATATGTTTATTAAATAGGTGTATTAATTAGGCTTATTAAATAGACTTATTAAATAGGCTCAATAAATCAGCTTATTAAATAGGCTTATTAAATAGGCTCAATAAATAGGCTTATTAAATAGGCTTATTAAATAGGCTTATTAAATAGACTTATTAAATCGGCTTATTAAATAGGCTCAATAAATAGGCTTATTAAATAGGCTCAATAAATATGCTTATTAAATAGGCTCAATAAATAGGCTTATTAAATAGGCTCAATAAATAGGCTTATTAAATAGGCTCATTAAATACTTATTAAATAGGCTTATTAAATAGACTTTTTAAATAGACTTATTAAATAGGCTTATTAAATAGACTTATTAAATAGTCTTATTAAAAAAGCTTATTAAATAGACTTATTAAATAGGCTCATTAAATACTCATTAAATATGTTTATTAAATAGGTGTATTAATTAGGCTTATTAAATAGGCTTATTAAATAGGCTTATTAAATAGACTTATTAAATAGACTTATTAAATAGACTTATTAAATAGACTTATTAAATAGGCTCATTAAATACTTATTAAATAGGCTTATTAAATAGGCTCAATAAATAGGCTTATTAAATAGGCTTATTAAATAGGCTTATTAAATAGACTTATTAAATAGGCTCAATAAATCGGCTTATTAAATAGGCTTATTAAATAGGCTCAATAAATAGCCTTATTAAATAGGCTTATTAAATAGGCTTATTAAATAGACTTATTAAATCGGCTTATTAAATAGGCTCAATAAATAGGCTTATTAAATAGGCTCAATAAATATGCTTATTAAATAGGCTCAATAAATAGGCTTATTAAATAGGCTCAATAAATAGGCTTATTAAATAGGCTCATTAAATACTTAATAAATAGGCTTATTAAATAGACTTATTAAATAGACTTATTAAATAGGCTTATTAAATAGACTTATTAAATAGGCTTATTAAAAAGGCTTATTAAATAGGCTTATTAAATAGACTCATTAAATTGGCTTATTAAATAGGCTCAATAAATAGGCTTATTAAATAGGCTCAATAAAAATGCTTATTAAATAGGCTCAATAAATAGGCTTATTAAATAGGCTCAATAAATAGGCTTATTAAATAGGCTCATTAAATACTTATTAAATAGGCTTATTAAATAGACTTATTAAATTGACTTATTAAATAGTCTCAATAAATAGGCTTATTAAATAGGCTCAATAAATATGCTTATTAAATAGGCTCAATAAATAGGCTTATTAAATAGGCTCAATAAATAGGCTTATTAAATAGGCTCATTAAATACTTATTAAATAGGCTTATTAAATAGACTTATTAAATAGACTTATTAAATAGGCTTATTAAATAGACTTATTAAATAGTCTTATTAAAAAGGCTTATTAAATAGACTTATTAAATAGGCTCATTAAATACTCATTAAATATGTTTATTAAATAGGTGTATTAATTAGGCTTATTAAATAGACTTATTAAATAGGCTCAATAAATCAGCTTATTAAATAGGCGTATTAAATAGGCTCAATAAATAGGCTCATTAAATAGGCTTATTAAATAGGCTTATTAAATAGACTTATTAAATCGGCTTATTAAATAGGCTCAATAAATAGGCTTATTAAATAGGCTCAATAAATATGCTTATTAAATAGGCTCAATAAATAGGCTTATTAAATAGGCACAATAAATAGGCTTATTAAATAGGCTCATTAAATACTTATTAAATAGGCTTATTAAATAGACTTATTAAATAGACTTATTAAATAGGCTTATTAAATAGACTTATTAAATAGTCTTATTAAAAAGGCTTATTAAATAGACTTATTAAATAGGCTCATTAAATACTCATTAAATATGTTTATTAAATAGGTGTATTAATTAGGCTTATTAAATAGGCTTATTAAATAGGCTTATTAAATAGACTTATTAAATAGACTTATTAAATAGACTTATTTAATAGACTTATTAAATAGACTTATTAAATAGCCTCATGAAATAGGCTTATTTTAGCAACTTAGGCTTATTAAATAGGTTTATTTCAGCAACTTAGACTTATTAAAGAGCCTTATTAAATAGGCTTATTTCAGCAACTTATGCTTATTAAATAGCCTTATTAAACAGGTTTATTTCAGCAACTTAGGCTTATTAAATAGCATTTTTAAATAGGTTTATTTCAGCAACTTAGACTTATTAAATATACCTTTTTAAATAGGCTTAGTTCAGAAACTTAGGCTTATTAAATAGTCTTATTTCAGCAACTTCGCCTCATTAAATAGCCTTATGAAATAGGCTTATTTCAGCAACTTAGGCTTATTAAATAGCCGTATTAAATAGGCTTATTTCAGCAACTTAGACTTATTAAATAGGTTTATTCAGCAACTTAGGCTTATTAAATAGGCTTATTCAGCAACTTAGGCTTATTAAATAGGCTTATTTCAGCAACTTAGACTTATTATTAGGCCTATTAAATAGGCTTATTAAATAGGCTTATTTCAGCAACTTAGACTTATTAAATAGTCCTATTAAATAGGCTTATTAAATAGACTTATTAAATAGGCTCATTAAATACTTATTAAATAGGCTTATTAAATAGGCTTATTAAATAGACTTATTAAATAGGCTCAATAAATCGGCTTATTAAATAGGCTTATTAAATAGGCTCAATAAATAGGCTTATTAAATAGGCTTATTAAATAGGCTTATTAAATAGACTTATTAAATCGGCTTATTAAATAGGCTCAATAAATAGGCTCAATAAATATGCTTATTAAATAGGCTCAATAAATAGGCTTATTAAATAGGCTCAATAAATAGGCTTATTAAATAGGCTCATTAAATACTTATTAAATAGTCTTATTAAATAGACTTATTAAATAGTCTTATTAAAAAGGCTTATTAAATAGACTTATTAAATAGGCTCATTAAATACTTATTAAATATGTTTATTAAATAGGTGTATTAATTAGGCTTATTAAATAGGCTTATTAAATAGGCTTATTAAATAGACTTATTAAATAGACTTATTAAATAGACTTATTAAATAGGCTCAATAAATAGGCTTATTAAATAGGCTCAATAAATAGGCCTATTAAATAGGCTCAATAAAAAGGCTTATTAAATAGGCTCAATAAATAGGCTTATTAAATAGGCTCATTAAATACTTATTAAATAGACTTATTAAATAGACTCATTAAATAGGCTTATTAAATAAGCTTATTAAATAGGCTTATTAAATAGGCTTATTAAATAGACGTATTAAATAGCCTCATTAAATAGGCTTATTTTAGCAACTTAGGCTTATTAAATAGGTTTATTTCAGCAACTTAGACTTATTAAAGAGCCTTATTAAATAGGCTTATTTCAGCAACTTAGGCTTATTAAATAAGCTTATTTCAGCAACTTATTCTTATTAAATAGCCTTATTAAACAGGTTTATTTCAGCAACTTAGGCTTATTAAATAGCATTTTTAAATAGGTTTATTTCAGCAACTTAGACTTATTAAATATACCTTTTAAAATAGGCTTAGTTCAGAAACTTAGGCTTATTAAATAGTCTTATTTCAGCAAATTAGGCTCATTAAATAGTCTTATTAAATAGGCTTACTCAGCAACTTAGGCTTATTAAATAGCCTTATTAAATATGCTTATTTCAGCAACTTAGACTTATTAAATAGGTTTATTCAGCAACTTAGGCTTATTAAATAGGCTTATTCAGCAACTTAGGCTTATTTAATAGGCTTATTTCAGCAACTTAGGCTTATTAAATAGGCTCATTCAGAAACTTAGGCTTATTAAATAAGCTTATTTCAGCAACTTAGACTTATTAAATAGGCCTATTAATTAGGCTTATTAAATAGGCTTATTTCAGCAACTTAGATTTATTAAAAAAGGCCTATTAAATAGGCTTATTAAATAGACTTATTAAATAGGCTCATTAAATACTTATTAAATAGGCTTATTAAATAGGCTTATTAAATAGACTTATTAAATAGGCTCAATAAATAGGCTTATTAAATAGGCTTATTAAATAGACTTATTAAATAGGCTCAATAAATCGGCTTATTAAATAGGCTTATTAAATAGGCTCAATAAATAGGCTTATTAAATCGGCTTATTAATTAGGCTTATTAAATAGACTTATTAAATCGGCTTATTAAATAGGCTCAATAAATAGGCTTATTAAATAGGCTCAATAAATATGCTTATTAAATAGGCTCAATAAATAGGCTTATTAAATAGGCTCAAAAAATAGGCTTATTAAATAGGCTCATTAAATACTTATTAAATAGGCTTATTAAATAGACTTATTAAATAGACTTATTAAATAGGCTTATTAAATAGACTTATTAAATAGTCTTATTAAAAAGGCTTATTAAATAGACTTATGAAATAGGCTCATTAAATACTCATTAAATATGTTTATTAAATAGGTGTATTAATTAGGCTTATTAAATAGGCTTATTAAATAGGCTTATTAAATAGACTTATTAAATAGACTTATTAAATAGACTTATTAAATAGACTTATTAAATAGGCTCATTAAATACTTATTAAATAGGCTTATTAAATAGACTGATTAAATAGGCTCAATAAATAGGCTTATTAAATAGGCTTATTAAATAGACTTATTAAATAGGCTCAATAAATCGGCTTATTAAATAGGCTTATTAAATAGGCTCAATAAATAGCCTTATTAAATAGGCTTATTAAATAGGCTTATTAAATAGACTTATTAAATCGGCTTATTAAATAGGCTCAATAAATAGGCTTATTAAATAGGCTCAATAAATATGCTTATTAAATAGGCTCAATAAATAGGCTTATTAAATAGGCTCAATAAATAGGCTTATTAAATAGGCTCATTAAATACTTAATAAATAGGCTTATTAAATAGACTTATTAAATAGACTTATTAAATAGGCTTATTAAATAGACTTATTAAATAGTCTTATTAAAAAGGATTATTTAATAGACTCATTAAATAGGCTCATTAAATACTCATTAAATATGTTTATTAAATAGGTGTATTAATTAGGCTTATTAAATAGACTTATTAAATAGGCTCAATAAATCAGCTTATTAAATAGGCTTATTAAATAGGCTCAATAAATAGGCTTATTAAATAGGCTTATTAAATAGGCTTATTAAATAGACTTATTAAATCGGCTTATTAAATAGGCTCAATAAATAGGCTTATTAAATAGGCTCAATAAATATGCTTATTAAATAGGCTCAATAAATAGGCTTATTAAATAGGCTCAATAAATAGCTTATTAAATAGGCTCATTAAATACTTATTAAATAGGCTTATTAAATAGGCTTATTAAATAGACTTATTAAATAGTCTTATTAAAAAGGCTTATTAAATAGACTTATTAAATAGGCTCATTAAATACTCATTAAATATGTTTATTAAATAGGTGTATTAATTACGCTTATTAAATAGACTTATTAAATAGGCTCAATAAATCAGCTTATTAAATAGGCTTATTAAATAGGCTCAATAAATAGGCTTATTAAATAGGCTTATTAAATAGGCTTATTAAATAGACTTATTAAATCGGCTTATTAAATAGGCTCAATAAATAGGCTTATTAAATAGGCTCAATAAATATGCTTATTAAATAGGCTCAATAAATAGGCTTATTAAATAGGCTCAATAAATAGGCTTATTAAATAGGCTCATTAAATACTTATTAAATAGGCTTATTAAATAGACTTATTAAATAGACTTATTAAATAGGCTTATTAAATAGACTTATTAAATAGTCTTATTAAAAAAGCTTATTAAATAGACTTATTAAATAGGCTCATTAAATACTCATTAAATATGTTTATTAAATAGGTGTATTAATTAGGCTTATTAAATAGGCTTATTAAATAGGCTTATTAAATAGACTTATTAAATAGACTTATTAAATAGACTTATTAAATAGACTTATTAAATAGGCTCATTAAATACTTATTAAATAGGCTTATTAAAAAGGCTCAATAAATAGGCTTATTAAATAGGCTTATTAAATAGGCTTATTAAATAGACTTATTAAATCGGCTTATTAAATAGGCTCAATAAATAGGCTTATTAAATAGGCTCAATAAATATGCTTATTAAATAGGCTCAATAAATAGGCTTATTAAATAGGCTCAATAAATAGGCTTATTAAATAGGCTCATTAAATACTTATTAAATAGGCTTATTAAATAGACTTATTAAATAGACTTATTAAATAGGCTTATTAAATAGACTTATTAAATAGTCTTATTAAAAAGGCTTATTAAATAGACTTATTAAATAGGCTCATTAAATACTCATTAAATATGTTTATTAAATAGGTGTATTAATTAGGCTTATTAAATAGACTTATTAAATAGGCTCAATAAATCAGCTTATTAAATAGGCTTATTAAATAGGCTCAATAAATAGGCTTATTAAATAGGCTTATTAAATAGGCTTATTAAATAGACTTATTAAATCGGCTTATTAAATAGGCTCAATAAATAGGCTTATTAAATAGGCTCAATAAATATGCTTATTAAATAGGCTCAATAAATAGGCTTATTAAATAGGCTCAATAAATAGGCTTATTAAATAGGCTCATTAAATACTTATTAAATAGGCTTATTAAATAGACTTATTAAATAGACTTATTAAATAGGCTTATTAAATAGACTTATTAAATAGTCTTATTAAAAAGGCTTATTAAATAGACTTATTAAATAGGCTCATTAAATACTCATTAAATATGTTTATTAAATAGGTGTATTAATTAGGCTTATTAAATAGGCTTATTAAATAGACTTATTAAATAGGCTTATTAAATAGACTTATTAAATAGCCTCATGAAATAGGCTTATTTTAGCAACTTAGGCTTATTAAATAGGTTTATTTCAGCAACTTAGACTTATTAAAGAGCCTTATTAAATAGGCTTATTTCAGCAACTTATGCTTATTAAATAGCCTTATTAAACAGGTTTATTTCAGCAACTTAGGCTTATTAAATAGCATTTTTAAATAGGTTTATTTCAGGAACTTAGACTTATTAAATATACCTTTTTAAATAGGCTTAGTTCAGAAAATTAGGCTTATTAAATAGTCTTATTTCAGCAACTTAGGCTCATTAAATAGCCTTATGAAATAGGCTTATTTCAGCAACTTAGGCTTATTAAATAGCCGTATTAAATAGGCTTATTTCAGCAACTTAGACTTATTAAATAGGTTTATTCAGCAACTTAGGCTTATTAAATAGGCTTATTCAGCAACTTAGGCTTATTAAATAGGCTTATTTCAGCAACTTAGACTTATTAAATAGGCCTATTAAATAGGCTTATTAAATAGGCTTATTTCAGCAACTTAGACTTATTAAATAGTCCTATTAAATAGGCTTATTAAATAGACTTATTAAATAGGCTCATTAAATACTTATTAAATAGGCTTATTAAATAGGCTTATTAAATAGACTTATTAAATAGGCTCAATAAATCGGCTTATTAAATAGGCTTATTAAATAGGCTCAATAAATAGGCTTATTAAATAGGCTTATTAAATAGGCTTATTAAATAGACTTATTAAATCGGCTTATTAAATAGGCTCAATAAATAGGCTCAATAAATATGCCTATTAAATAGGCTCAATAAATAGGCTTATTAAATAGGCTCAATAAATAGGCTTATTAAATAGGCTCATTAAATACTTATTAAATAGGCTTATTAAATAGACTTATTAAATAGACTTATTAAATAGTCTTATTAAATAGACTTATTAAATAGTCTTATTAAAAAGGCTTATTAAATAGACTTATTAAATAGGCTCATTAAATACTTATTAAATATGTTTATTAAATAGGTGTATTAATTAGGCTTATTAAATAGGCTTATTAAATAGGCTTATTAAATAGACTTATTAAATAGGCTCATTAAATACTTATTAAATAGGCTTATTAAATAGGCTTATTAAATAGACTTATTAAATAGGCTCAATAAATCGGCTTATTAAATAGGCTTATTAAATAGGCTCAATAAATAGGCTTATTAAATAGGCTTATTAAATAGGCTTATTAAATAGACTTATTAAATCGGCTTATTAAATAGGCTCAATAAATAGGCTCAATAAATATGCCTATTAAATAGGCTCAATAAATAGGCTTATTAAATAGGCTCAATAAATAGGCTTATTAAATAGGCTCATTAAATACTTATTAAATAGGCTTATTAAATAGACTTATTAAATAGACTTATTAAATAGTCTTATTAAATAGACTTATTAAATAGTCTTATTAAAAAGGCGTATTAAATAGACTTATTAAATAGGCTCATTAAATACTTATTAAATATGTTTATTAAATAGGTGTATTAATTAGGCTTATTAAATAGGCTTATTAAATAGGCTTATTAAATAGACTTATTAAATAGACTTATTAAATAGACTTATTAAATAGGCTCAATAAATAGGCTTATTAAATAGGCTCAATAAATAGGCTTATTAAATAGGCTCAATAAATAGGCTTATTAAATAGGCTCAATAAATAGGCTTATTAAATAGGCTCATTAAATACTTATTAAATAGACTTATTAAATAGACTCATTAAATAGGCTTATTAAATAAGCTTATTAAATAGGCTTATTAAATAGGCTTATTAAATAGACGTATTAAATAGCCTCATTAAATAGGCTTATTTTAGCAACTTAGGCTTATTAAATAGGTTTATTTCAGCAACTTAGACTTATTAAAGAGATTTATTAAATAGGCTTATTTCAGCAACTTATGCTTATTAAATAGCCTTATTAAACAGGTTTATTTCAGCAACTTAGGCTTATTAAATAGCATTTTTAAATAGGTTTATTTCAGCAACTTAGACTTATTAAATATACCTTTTTAAATAGGCTTAGTTCAGAAACTTAGGCTTATTAAATAGTCTTATTTCAGCAACTTAGGCTCATTAAATAGCCTTATGAAATAGGCTTATTTCAGCAACTTAGGCTTATTAAATAGCCGTATTAAATAGGCTTATTTCAGCAACTTAGACTTATTAAATAGGTTTATTCAGCAACTTAGGCTTATTAAATAGGCTTATTCAGCAACTTAGGCTTATTAAATAGGCTTATTTCAGCAACTTAGACTTATTAAATAGGCCTATTAAATAGGCTTATTAAATAGGCTTATTTCAGCAACTTAGACTTATTAAATAGTCCTATTAAATAGGCTTATTAAATAGACTTATTAAATAGGCTCATTAAATACTTATTAAATAGGCTTATTAAATAGGCTTATTAAATAGACTTATTAAATAGGCTTATTAAATAGACTTATTAAATAGTCTTATTAAAAAGGCTTATTAAATAGACTTATTAAATAGGCTCATTAAATACTCATTAAATATGTTTATTAAATAGGTGTATTAATTAGGCTTATTAAATAGACTTTTTAAATAGGCTCAATAAATCAGCTTATTAAATAGGCTTATTAAATAGGCTCAATAAATAGGCTTATTAAATAGGCTTATTAAATAGGCTTATTAAATAGACTTATTAAATCGGCTTATTAAATAGGCTCAATAAATAGGCTTATTAAATAGGCTCAATAAATATGCTTATTAAATAGGCTCAATAAATATGCTTATTAAATAGGCTCAATAAATAGGCTTATTAAATAGGCTCATTAAATACTTATTAAATAGGCTTATTAAATAGACTTATTAAATAGACTTATTAAATAGACTTATTAAATAGACTTATTAAATAGTCTTATTAAAAAGGCTTATTAAATAGACTTATTAAATAGGCTCATTAAATACTCATTAAATATGTTTATTAAATAGGTGTATTAATTAGGCTTATTAAATAGGCTTATTAAATAGGCTTATTAAATAGACTTATTAAATAGACTTATTTAATAGACTTATTAAATAGACTTATTAAATAGCCTCATGAAATAGGCTTATTTTAGCAACTTAGGCTTATTAAATAGGTTTATTTCAGCAACTTAGACTTATTAAAGAGCTTTATTAAATAGGCTTATTTCAGCAACTTATGCTTATTAAATAGCCTTATTAAACAGGTTTATTTCAGCAACTTAGGCTTATTAAATAGCATTTTTAAATAGGTTTATTTCAGCAACTTAGACTTATTAAATATACCTTTTTAAATAGGCTTAGTTCAGAAACTTAGGCTTATTAAATAGTCTTATTTCAGCAACTTAGGCTCATTAAATAGCCTTATGAAATAGGCTTATTTCAGCAACTTAGGCTTATTAAATAGCCGTATTAAATAGGCTTATTTCAGCAACTTAGACTTATTAAATAGGTTTATTCAGCAACTTAGGCTTATTAAATAGGCTTATTCAGCAACTTAGGCTTATTAAATAGGCTTATTTCAGCAACTTAGACTTATTAAATAGGCCTATTAAATAGGCTTATTAAATAGGCTTATTTCAGCAACTTAGACTTATTAAATAGTCCTATTAAATAGGCTTATTAAATAGACTTATTAAATAGGCTCAATAAATCGGCTTATTAAATAGGCTTATTAAATAGGCTCAATAAATAGGCTTATTAAATAGGCTTATTAAATAGACTTATTAAATCGGCTTATTAAATAGGCTCAATAAATAGGCTCAATAAATATGCTTATTAAATAGGCTCAATAAATAGGCTTATTAAATAGGCTCATTAAATACTTATTAAATAGGCTTATTAAATAGACTTATTAAATAGACTTATTAAATAGTCTTATTAAATAGACTTATTAAATAGTCTTATTAAAAAGGCTTATTAAATAGACTTATTAAATAGGCTCATTAAATACTTATTAAATATGTTTATTAAATAGGTGTATTAATTAGGCTTATTAAATAGGCTTATTAAATAGGCTTATTAAATAGACTTATTAAATAGACTTATTAAATAGACTTATTAAATAGGCTCAATAAATAGGCTTATTAAATAGGCTCAATAAATAGGCTTATTAAATAGGCTCAATAAATAGGCTTATTAAATAGGCTCAATAAATAGGCTTATTAAATAGGCTTATTAAATAGGCTTATTAAATAGACTTATTAAATCGGCTTATTAAATAGGCTCAATAAATAGGCTTATTAAATAGGCTCAATAAATATGCTTATTAAATAGGCTCAATAAATAGGCTTATTAAATAGGCTCAATAAATAGGCTTATTAAATAGGCTCATTAAATACTTATTAAATAGGCTTATTAAATAGACTTATTAAATAGACTTATTAAATAGGCTTATTAAATAGACTTATTAAATAGTCTTATTAAAAAGGCTTATTAAATAGACTTATTAAATAGGCTCATTAAATACTCATTAAATATGTTTATTAAATAGGTGTATTAATTAGGCTTATTAAATAGGCTTATTAAATAGGCTTATTAAATAGACTTATTAAATAGACTTATTAAATAGACTTATTTAATAGACTTATTAAATAGCCTCATGAAATAGGCTTATTTTAGCAACTTAGGCTTATTAAATAGGTTTATTTCAGCAACTTAGACTTATTAAAGAGCTTTATTAAATAGGCTTATTTCAGCAACTTATGCTTATTAAATAGCCTTATTAAACAGGTTTATTTCAGCAACTTAGGCTTATTAAATAGCATTTTTAAATAGGTTTATTTCAGCAACTTAGACTTATTAAATATACCTTTTTAAATAGGCTTAGTTCAGAAACTTAGGCTTATTAAATAGTCTTATTTCAGCAACTTAGGCTCATTAAATAGCCTTATGAAATAGGCTTATTTCAGCAACTTAGGCTTATTAAATAGCCGTATTAAATAGGCTTATTTCAGCAACTTAGACTTATTAAATAGGTTTATTCAGCAACTTAGGCTTATTAAATAGGCTTATTCAGCAACTTAGGCTTATTAAATAGGCTTATTTCAGCAACTTAGACTTATTAAATAGGCCTATTAAATAGGCTTATTAAATAGGCTTATTTCAGCAACTTAGACTTATTAAATAGTCCTATTAAATAGGCTTATTAAATAGACTTATTAAATAGGCTCATTAAATACTTATTAAATAGGCTTATTAAATAGGCTTATTAAATAGACTTATTAAATAGGCTCAATAAATCGGCTTATTAAATAGGCTTATTAAATAGGCTCAATAAATAGGCTTATTAAATAGGCTTATTAAATAGACTTATTAAATCGGCTTATTAAATAGGCTCAATAAATATGCTTATTAAATAGGCTCAATAAATAGGCTTATTAAATAGGCTCAATAAATAGGCTTATTAAATAGGCTCATTAAATACTTATTAAATAGGCTTATTAAATAGACTTATTAAATAGACTTATTAAATAGTCTTATTAAATAGACTTATTAAATAGTCTTATTAAAAAGGCTTATTAAATAGACTTATTAAATAGGCTCATTAAATACTTATTAAATATGTTTATTAAATAGGTGTATTAATTAGGCTTATTAAATAGGCTTATTAAATAGGCTTATTAAATAGACTTATTAAATAGACTTATTAAATAGACTTATTAAATAGGCTCAATAAATAGGCTTATTAAATAGGCTCAATAAATAGGCTTATTAAATAGGCTCAATAAATAGGCTTATTAAATAGGCTCAATAAATAGGCTTATTAAATAGGCTCATTAAATACTTATTAAATAGACTTATTAAATAGACTCATTAAATAGGCTTATTAAATAAGCTTATTAAATAGGCTTATTAAATAGGCTTATTAAATAGACGTATTAAATAGCCTCATTAAATAGGCTTATTTTAGCAACTTAGGCTTATTAAATAGGTTTATTTCAGCAACTTAGACTTATTAAAGAGCCTTATTAAATAGGCTTATTTCAGCAACTTAGGCTTATTAAATAAGCTTATTTCAGCAACTTATTCTTATTAAATAGCCTTATTAAACAGGTTTATTTCAGCAACTTAGGCTTATTAAATAGCATTTTTAAATAGGTTTATTTCAGCAACTTAGACTTATTAAATATACCTTTTAAAATAGGCTTAGTTCAGAAACTTAGGCTTATTAAATAGTCTTATTTCAGCAAATTAGGCTCATTAAATAGCCTTATTAAATAGGCTTATTCAGCAACTTAGGCTTATTAAATAGCCTTATTAAATATGCTTATTTCAGCAACTTAGACTTATTAAATAGGCTCATTCAGAAACGTAGGCTTATTAAATAAGCTTATTTCAGCAACTTAGACTTATTAAATAGGCCTATTAATTAGGCTTATTAAATAGGCTTATTTCAGCAACTTAGATTTATTAAAAAAGGCCTATTAAATAGGCTTATTAAATAGACTTATTAAATAGGCTCATTAAATACTTATTAAATAGGCTTATTAAATAGGCTTATTAAATAGACTTATTAAATAGGCTCAATAAATAGGCTTATTAAATAGGCTTATTAAATAGACTTATTAAATAGGCTCAATAAATCTGCTTATTAAATAGGCTTATTAAATAGGCTCAATAAATAGGCTTATTAAATCGGCTTATTAATTAGGCTTATTAAATAGACTTATTAAATCGGCTTATTAAATAGGCTCAATAAATAGGCTTATTAAATAGGCTCAATAAATATGCTTATTAAATAGGCTCAATAAATAGGCTTATTAAATAGGCTCAATAAATAGGCTTATTAAATAGGCTCATTAAATACTTATTAAATAGGCTTATTAAATAGACTTATTAAATAGACTTATTAAATAGGCTTATTAAATAGACTTATTAAATAGTCTTATTAAAAAGGCTTATTAAATAGACTTATTAAATAGGCTCATTAAATACTCATTAAATATGTTTATTAAATAGGTGTATTAATTAGGCTTATTAAATAGGCTTATTAAATAGGCTTATTAAATAGACTTATTAAATAGACTTATTAAATAGACTTATTAAATAGACTTATTAAATAGGCTCATTAAATACTTATTAAATAGGCTTATTAAATAGACTTATTAAATAGGCTCAATAAATAGGCTTATTAAATAGGTTTATTAAATAGACTTATTAAATAGGCTCAATAAATCGGCTTATTAAATAGGCTCATTAAATAGGCTCAATAAATAGCCTTATTAAATAGGCTTATTAAATAGGCTTATTAAATAGACTTATTAAATCAGCTTATTAAATAGGCTCAATAAATAGGCTTATTAAATAGGCTCAATAAATATGCTTATTAAATAGGCTCAATAAATAGGCTTATTAAATAGGCTCAATAAATAGGCTTATTAAATAGGCTCATTAAATACTTATTAAATAGGCTTATTAAATAAACTTATTAAATAGACTTATTAAATAGGCTTATTAAATAGACTTATTAAATAGTCTTATTAAAAAGGCTTATTAAATAGACTTATTAAATAGGCTCATTAAATACTCATTAAATATGTTTATTAAATAGGTGTATTAATT
This sequence comes from Petromyzon marinus, assembly GCF_048934315.1. NCBI lineage: Eukaryota > Metazoa > Chordata > Hyperoartia > Petromyzontiformes > Petromyzontidae > Petromyzon > Petromyzon marinus. Next base: position 2,391,469 of record NW_027422884.1, on the reverse strand, counting down.
AGGCTTATTAAATAGACTTATTAAATAGGCTCAATAAATCAGCTTATTAAATAGGCTTATTAAATAGGCTCAATAAATAGGCTTATTAAATAGGCTTATTAAATAGGCTTATTAAATAGACTTATTAAATCGGCTTATTAAATAGGCTCAATAAATAGGCTTATTAAATAGGCTCAATAAATATGCTTATTAAATAGGCTCAATAAATAGGCTTATTAAATAGGCTCAATAAATAGGCTTATTAAATAGGCTCATTAAATACTTATTAAATAGGCTTATTAAATAGACTTATTAAATAGACTTATTAAATAAGCTTATTAAATAGACTTATTAAATAGTCTTATTAAAAAAGCTTATTAAATAGACTTATTAAATAGCCTCATTAAATACTCATTAAATATGTTTATTAAATAGGTGTATTAATTAGGCTTATTAAATAGGCTTATTAAATAGGCTTATTAAATAGACTTATTAAATAGACTTATTAAATAGACTTATTAAATAGACTTATTAAATAGGCTCATTAAATACTTATTAAATAGGCTTATTAAATAGACTTATTAAATAGGCTCAATAAATAGGCTTATTAAATAGGCTTATTAAATAGACTTATTAAATAGGCTCAATAAATCGGCTTATTAAATAGGCTTATTAAATAGGCTCAATAAATAGCCTTATTAAATAGGCTTATTAAATAGGCTTATTAAATAGACTTATTAAATCGGCTTATTAAATAGGCTCAATAAATAGGCTTATTAAATAGGCTCAATAAACATGCTTATTAAATAGGCTCAATAAATAGGCTTATTAAATAGGCTCAATAAATAGGCTTATTAAATAGGCTCATTAAATACTTATTAAATAGGCTTATTAAATAGACTTATTAAATAGACTTATTAAATAGGCTTATTAAATAGACTTATTAAATAGTCTTATTAAAAAGGCTTATTAAATAGACTTATTAAATAGGCTCATTAAATACTCATTAAATATGTTTATTAAATAGGTGTATTAATTAGGCTTATTAAATAGACTTATTAAATAGGCTCAATAAATAGGCTTATTAAATAGGCTTATTAAATAGACTTATTAAATAGGCTCAATAAATCGGCTTATTAAATAGGCTTATTAAATAGGCTCAATAAATAGGCTTATTAAATAGGCTTATTAAATATGCTTATTAAATAGGCTCAATAAATATGCTTATTAAATAGGCTCAATAAATAGGCTTATTAAATAGGCTCAATAAATAGGCTTATTAAATAGGCTCATTAAATACTTATTAAATAGGCTTATTAAATAGACTTATTAAATAGACTTATTAAATAGGCTTATTAAATAGACTTATTAAATAGTCTTATTAAAAAGGCTTATTAAATAGACTTATTAAATAGGCTCATTAAATACTCATTAAATATGTTTATTAAATAGGTGTATCAATTAGGCTTATTAAATAGGCTTATTAAATAGGCTTATTAAATAGACTTATTAAATAGACTTATTAAATAGACTTATTAAATAGACTTATTAAATAGCCTCATGAAATAGGCATATTTTAGCAACTTAGGCTTATTAAATAGGTTTATTTCAGCAACTTAGACTTATTAAAGAGCCTTATTAAAGAGGCTTATTTCAGCAACTTAGGCTTATTAAATAAGCTTAATTCAGCAACTTATGCTTATTAAATAGCCTTATTAAACATGTTTATTTCAGCAACTTAGGCTTATTAAATAGCATTTTTAAATAGGTTTATTTCAGCAACTTAGACTTATTAAATATACCTTTTTAAATAGGCTTAGTTCAGAAACTTAGGCTTATTAAATAGTCTTATTTCAGCAACTTAGGCTCATTAAATAGCCTTATGAAATAGGCTTATTTCAGCAACTTAGGCTTATTAAATAGCCGTATTAAATAGGCTTATTTCAGCAACTTAGACTTATTAAATAGGTTTATTCAGCAACTTAGGCTTATTAAATAGGCTTATTCAGCAACTTAGCCTTATTAAATAGGCTTATTTCAGCAACTTAGACTTATTAAATAGGCCTATTAAATAGGCTTATTAAATAGGCTTATTTCAGCAACTTAGACTTATTAAATAGGCCTATTAAATAGGCTTATTAAATAGACTTATTAAATAGGCTCATTAAATACTTATTAAATAGGCTTATTAAATAGACTTATTAAATAGGCTCAATAAATCGGCTTATTAAATAGGCTTATTAAATAGGCTCAATAAATAGGCTTATTAAATAGGCTTATTAAATAGGCTTATTAAATAGACTCATTAAATCGGCTTATTAAATAGGCTCAATAAATAGGCTTATTAAATAGGCTCAATAAATATGCTTATTAAATAGGCTCAATAAATAGGCTTATTAAATAGGCTCAATAAATAGCTTATTAAATAGGCTCATTAAATACTTATTAAATAGGCTTATTAAATAGGCTTATTAAATAGACTTATTAATTAGTCTTATTAAAAAGGCTTATTAAATAGACTTATTAAATAGGCTCATTAAATACTCATTAAATATGTTTATTAAATAGGTGTATTAATTAGGCTTATTAAATAGACTTATTAAATAGGCTCAATAAATCAGCTTATTAAATAGGCTTATTAAATAGGCTCAATAAATAGGCTTATTAAATAGGCTTATTAAATAGGCTTATTAAATAGACTTATTAAATCGGCTTATTAAATAGGCTCAATAAATAGGCTTATTAAATAGGCTCAATAAATATGCTTATTAAATAGGCTCAATAAATAGGCTTATTAAATAGGCTCAATAAATAGGCTTATTAAATAGGCTCATTAAATACTTATTAAATAGGCTTATTAAATAGACTTATTAAATAGACTTATTAAATAGGCTTATTAAATAGACTTATTAAATAGTCTTATTAAAAAAGCTTATTAAATAGACTTATTAAATAGGCTCATTAAATACTCATTAAATATGTTTATTAAATAGGTGTATTAATTAGGCTTATTAAATAGGCTTATTAAATAGGCTTATTAAATAGACTTATTAAATCAGCTTATTAAATAGGCTCAATAAATAGGCTTATTAAATAGGCTCAATAAATATGCTTATTAAATAGGCTCAATAAATAGGCTTATTAAATAGGCTCAATAAATAGGCTTATTAAATAGGCTCATTAAATACTTATTAAATAGGCTTATTAAATAGACTTATTAAATAGACTTATTAAATAGGCTTATTAAATAGACTTATTAAATAGTCTTATTAAAAAGGCTTATTAAATAGACTTATTAAATAGGCTCATTAAATACTCATTAAATATGTTTATTAAATAGGTGTATTAATTAGGCTTATTAAATAGACTTATTAAATAGGCTCAATAAATCAGCTTATTAAATAGGCTTATTAAATAGGCTCAATAAATAGGCTTATTAAATAGGCTTATTAAATAGGCTTATTAAATAGACTTATTAAATCGGCTTATTAAATAGGCTCAATAAATAGGCTTATTAAATAGGCTCAATAAATATGCTTATTAAATAGGCTCAATAAATAGGCTTATTAAATAGGCTCAATAAATAGGCTTATTAAATAGGCTCATTAAATACTTATTAAATAGGCTTATTAAATAGACTTATTAAATAGACTTATTAAATAGGCTTATTAAATAGACTTATTAAATAGTCTTATTAAAAAGGCTTATTAAATAGACTTATTAAATAGGCTCATTAAATACTCATTAAATATGTTTATTAAATAGGTGTATTAATTAGGCTTATTAAATAGGCTTATTAAATAGACTTATTAAATAGGCTTATTAAATAGACTTATTAAATAGCCTCATGAAATAGGCTTATTTTAGCAACTTAGGCTTATTAAATAGGTTTATTTCAGCAACTTAGACTTATTAAATAGCCTTATTAAACAGGTTTATTTCAGCAACTTAGGCTTATTAAATAGCATTTTTAAATAGGTTTATTTCAGGAACTTAGACTTATTAAATATACCTTTTTAAATAGGCTTAGTTCAGAAAATTAGGCTTATTAAATAGTCTTATTTCAGCAACTTAGGCTCATTAAATAGCCTTATGAAATAGGCTTATTTCAGCAACTTAGGCTTATTAAATAGCCGTATTAAATAGGCTTATTTCAGCAACTTAGACTTATTAAATAGGTTTATTCAGCAACTTAGGCTTATTAAATAGGCTTATTCAGCAACTTAGGCTTATTAAATAGGCTTATTTCAGCAACTTAGACTTATTAAATAGGCCTATTAAATAGGCTTATTAAATAGGCTTATTTCAGCAACTTAGACTTATTAAATAGTCCTATTAAATAGGCTTATTAAATAGACTTATTAAATAGGCTCATTAAATACTTATTAAATAGGCTTATTAAATAGGCTTATTAAATAGACTTATTAAATAGGCTCAATAAATCGGCTTATTAAATAGGCTTATTAAATAGGCTCAATAAATAGGCTTATTAAATAGGCTTATTAAATAGGCTTATTAAATAGACTTATTAAATCGGCTTATTAAATAGGCTCAATAAATAGGCTCAATAAATATGCTTATTAAATAGGCTCAATAAATAGGCTTATTAAATAGGCTCAATAAATAGGCTTATTAAATAGGCTCATTAAATACTTATTAAATAGGCTTATTAAATAGACTTATTAAATAGACTTATTAAATAGGCTTATTAAATAGACTTATTAAATAGTCTTATTAAAAAAGCTTATTAAATAGACTTATTAAATAGGCTCATTAAATACTCATTAAATATGTTTATTAAATAGGTGTATTAATTAGGCTTATTAAATAGGCTTATTAAATAGGCTTATTAAATAGACTTATTAAATAGACTTATTAAATAGACTTATTAAATAGACTTATTAAATAGGCTCATTAAATACTTATTAAATAGGCTTATTAAATAGGCTCAATAAATAGGCTTATTAAATAGGCTTATTAAATAGGCTTATTAAATAGACTTATTAAATCGGCTTATTAAATAGGCTCAATAAATAGGCTTATTAAATAGGCTCAATAAATATGCTTATTAAATAGGCTCAATAAATAGGCTTATTAAATAGGCTCAATAAATAGGCTTATTAAATAGACTCATTAAATACTTATTAAATAGGCTTATTAAATAGACTTATTAAATAGACTTATTAAATAGGCTTATTAAATAGACTTATTAAATAGTCTTATTAAAAAGGCTTATTAAATAGACTTATTAAATAGGCTCATTAAATACTCATTAAATATGTTTATTAAATAGGTGTATTAATTAGGCTTATTAAATAGACTTATTAAATAGGCTCAATAAATCAGCTTATTAAATAGGCTTATTAAATAGGCTCAATAAATAGGCTTATTAAATAGGCTTATTAAATAGGCTTATTAAATAGACTTATTAAATCGGCTTATTAAATAGGCTCAATAAATAGGCTTATTAAATAGGCTCAATAAATATGCTTATTAAATAGGCTCAATAAATAGGCTTATTAAATAGGCTCAATAAATAGGCTTATTAAATAGGCTCATTAAATACTTATTAAATAGGCTTATTAAATAGACTTATTAAATAGACTTATTAAATAGGCTTATTAAATAGACTTATTAAATAGTCTTATTAAAAAGGCTTATTAAATAGACTTATTAAATAGGCTCATTAAATACTCATTAAATATGTTTATTAAATAGGTGTATTAATTAGGCTTATTAAATAGGCTTATTAAATAGACTTATTAAATAGGCTTATTAAATAGACTTATTAAATAGCCTCATGAAATAGGCTTATTTTAGCAACTTAGGCTTATTAAATAGGTTTATTTCAGCAACTTAGACTTATTAAAGAGCCTTATTAAATAGGCTTATTTCAGCAACTTATGCTTATTAAATAGCCTTATTAAACAGGTTTATTTCAGCAACTTAGGCTTATTAAATAGCATTTTTAAATAGGTTTATTTCAGGAACTTAGACTTATTAAATATACCTTTTTAAATAGGCTTAGTTCAGAAAATTAGGCTTATTAAATAGTCTTATTTCAGCAACTTAGGCTCATTAAATAGCCTTATGAAATAGGCTTATTTCAGCAACTTAGGCTTATTAAATAGCCGTATTAAATAGGCTTATTTCAGCAACTTAGACTTATTAAATAGGTTTATTCAGCAACTTAGGCTTATTAAATAGGCTTATTCAGCAACTTAGGCTTATTAAATAGGCTTATTTCAGCAACTTAGACTTATTAAATAGGCCTATTAAATAGGCTTATTAAATAGGCTTATTTCAGCAACTTAGACTTATTAAATAGTCCTATTAAATAGGCTTATTAAATAGACTTATTAAATAGGCTCATTAAATACTTATTAAATAGGCTTATTAAATAGGCTTATTAAATAGACTTATTAAATAGGCTCAATAAATCGGCTTATTAAATAGGCTTATTAAATAGGCTCAATAAATAGGCTTATTAAATAGGCTTATTAAATAGGCTTATTAAATAGACTTATTAAATCGGCTTATTAAATAGGCTCAATAAATAGGCTCAATAAATATGCCTATTAAATAGGCTCAATAAATAGGCTTATTAAATAGGCTCAATAAATAGGCTTAATAAATAGGCTCATTAAATACTTATTAAATAGGCTTATTAAATAGACTTATTAAATAGACTTATTAAATAGTCTTATTAAATAGACTTATTAAATAGTCTTATTAAAAAGGCTTATTAAATAGACTTATTAAATAGGCTCATTAAATACTTATTAAATATGTTTATTAAATAGGTGTATTAATTAGGCTTATTAAATAGGCTTATTAAATAGGCTTATTAAATAGACTTATTAAATAGACTTATTAAATAGACTTATTAAATAGGCTCAATAAATAGGCTTATTAAATAGGCTCAATAAATAGGCTTATTAAATAGGCTCAATAAATAGGCTTATTAAATAGGCTCAATAAATAGGCTTATTAAATAGGCTCATTAAATACTTATTAAATAGACTTATTAAATAGACTCATTAAATAGGCTTATTAAATAAGCTTATTAAATAGGCTTATTAAATAGGCTTATTAAATAGACGTATTAAATAGCCTCATTAAATAGGCTTATTTTAGCAACTTAGGCTTATTAAATAGGTTTATTTCAGCAACTTAGACTTATTAAAGAGCTTTATTAAATAGGCTTATTTCAGCAACTTATGCTTATTAAATAGCCTTATTAAACAGGTTTATTTCAGCAACTTAGGCTTATTAAATAGCATTTTTAAATAGGTTTATTTCAGCAACTTAGACTTATTAAATATACCTTTTTAAATAGGCTTAGTTCAGAAACTTAGGCTTATTAAATAGTCTTATTTCAGCAACTTAGGCTCATTAAATAGCCTTATGAAATAGGCTTATTTCAGCAACTTAGGCTTATTAAATAGCCGTATTAAATAGGCTTATTTCAGCAACTTAGACTTATTAAATAGGTTTATTCAGCAACTTAGGCTTATTAAATAGGCTTATTCAGCAACTTAGGCTTATTAAATAGGCTTATTTCAGCAACTTAGACTTATTAAATAGGCCTATTAAATAGGCTTATTAAATAGGCTTATTTCAGCAACTTAGACTTATTAAATAGTCCTATTAAATAGGCTTATTAAATAGACTTATTAAATAGGCTCATTAAATACTTATTAAATAGGCTTATTAAATAGGCTTATTAAATAGACTTATTAAATAGGCTTATTAAATAGACTTATTAAATAGTCTTATTAAAAAGGCTTATTAAATAGACTTATTAAATAGGCTCATTAAATACTCATTAAATATGTTTATTAAATAGGTGTATTAATTAGGCTTATTAAATAGACTTTTTAAATAGGCTCAATAAATCAGCTTATTAAATAGGCTTATTAAATAGGCTCAATAAATAGGCTTATTAAATAGGCTTATTAAATAGGCTTATTAAATAGACTTATTAAATCGGCTTATTAAATAGGCTCAATAAATAGGCTTATTAAATAGGCTCAATAAATATGCTTATTAAATAGGCTCAATAAATATGCTTATTAAATAGGCTCAATAAATAGGCTTATTAAATAGGCTCATTAAATACTTATTAAATAGGCTTATTAAATAGACTTATTAAATAGACTTATTAAATAGACTTATTAAATAGACTTATTAAATAGTCTTATTAAAAAGGCTTATTAAATAGACTTATTAAATAGGCTCATTAAATACTCATTAAATATGTTTATTAAATAGGTGTATTAATTAGGCTTATTAAATAGGCTTATTAAATAGGCTTATTAAATAGACTTATTAAATAGACTTATTTAATAGACTTATTAAATAGACTTATTAAATAGCCTCATGAAATAGGCTTATTTTAGCAACTTAGGCTTATTAAATAGGTTTATTTCAGCAACTTAGACTTATTAAAGAGCTTTATTAAATAGGCTTATTTCAGCAACTTATGCTTATTAAATAGCCTTATTAAACAGGTTTATTTCAGCAACTTAGGCTTATTAAATAGCATTTTTAAATAGGTTTATTTCAGCAACTTAGACTTATTAAATATACCTTTTTAAATAGGCTTAGTTCAGAAACTTAGGCTTATTAAATAGTCTTATTTCAGCAACTTAGGCTCATTAAATAGCCTTATGAAATAGGCTTATTTCAGCAACTTAGGCTTATTAAATAGCCGTATTAAATAGGCTTATTTCAGCAACTTAGACTTATTAAATAGGTTTATTCAGCAACTTAGGCTTATTAAATAGGCTTATTCAGCAACTTAGGCTTATTAAATAGGCTTATTTCAGCAACTTAGACTTATTAAATAGGCCTATTAAATAGGCTTATTAAATAGGCTTATTTCAGCAACTTAGACTTATTAAATAGTCCTATTAAATAGGCTTATTAAATAGACTTATTAAATAGGCTTATTAAATACTTATTAAATAGGCTTATTAAATAGGCTTATTAAATAGACTTATTAAATAGGCTCAATAAATCGGCTTATTAAATAGGCTTATTAAATAGGCTCAATAAATAGGCTTATTAAATAGGCTTATTAAATAGACTTATTAAATCGGCTTATTAAATAGGCTCAATAAATAGGCTCAATAAATATGCTTATTAAATAGGCTCAATAAATAGGCTTATTAAATAGGCTCAATAAATAGGCTTATTAAATAGGCTCATTAAATACTTATTAAATAGGCTTATTAAATAGACTTATTAAATAGACTTATTAAATAGTCTTATTAAATAGACTTATTAAATAGTCTTATTAAAAAGGCTTATTAAATAGACTTATTAAATAGGCTCATTAAATACTTATTAAATATGTTTATTAAATAGGTGTATTAATTAGGCTTATTAAATAGGCTTATTAAATAGGCTTATTAAATAGACTTATTAAATAGACTTATTAAATAGACTTATTAAATAGGCTCAATAAATAGGCTTATTAAATAGGCTCAATAAATAGGCTTATTAAATAGGCTCAATAAATAGGCTTATTAAATAGGCTCAATAAATAGGCTTATTAAATAGGCTTATTAAATAGGCTTATTAAATAGACTTATTAAATCGGCTTATTAAATAGGCTCAATAAATAGGCTTATTAAATAGGCTCAATAAATATGCTTATTAAATAGGCTCAATAAATAGGCTTATTAAATAGGCTCAATAAATAGGCTTATTAAATAGGCTCATTAAATACTTATTAAATAGGCTTATTAAATAGACTTATTAAATAGACTTATTAAATAGGCTTATTAAATAGACTTATTAAATAGTCTTATTAAAAAGGCTTATTAAATAGACTTATTAAATAGGCTCATTAAATACTCATTAAATATGTTTATTAAATAGGTGTATTAATTAGGCTTATTAAATAGGCTTATTAAATAGGCTTATTAAATAGACTTATTAAATAGACTTATTAAATAGACTTATTTAATAGACTTATTAAATAGCCTCATGAAATAGGCTTATTTTAGCAACTTAGGCTTATTAAATAGGTTTATTTCAGCAACTTAGACTTATTAAAGAGCTTTATTAAATAGGCTTATTTCAGCAACTTATGCTTATTAAATAGCCTTATTAAACAGGTTTATTTCAGCAACTTAGGCTTATTAAATAGCATTTTTAAATAGGTTTATTTCAGCAACTTAGACTTATTAAATATACCTTTTTAAATAGGCTTAGTTCAGAAACTTAGGCTTATTAAATAGTCTTATTTCAGCAACTTAGGCTCATTAAATAGCCTTATGAAATAGGCTTATTTCAGCAACTTAGGCTTATTAAATAGCCGTATTAAATAGGCTTATTTCAGCAACTTAGACTTATTAAATAGGTTTATTCAGCAACTTAGGCTTATTAAATAGGCTTATTCACCAACTTAGGCTTATTAAATAGGCTTATTTCAGCAACTTAGACTTATTAAATAGGCCTATTAAATAGGCTTATTAAATAGGCTTATTTCAGCAACTTAGACTTATTAAATAGTCCTATTAAATAGGCTTATTAAATAGACTTATTAAATAGGCTCATTAAATACTTATTAAATAGGCTTATTAAATAGGCTTATTAAATAGACTTATTAAATAGGCTCAATAAATCGGCTTATTAAATAGGCTTATTAAATAGGCTCAATAAATAGGCTTATTAAATAGGCTTATTAAATAGACTTATTAAATCGGCTTATTAAATAGGCTCAATAAATATGCTTATTAAATAGGCTCAATAAATAGGCTTATTAAATAGGCTCAATAAATAGGCTTATTAAATAGGCTCATTAAATACTTATTAAATAGGCTTATTAAATAGACTTATTAAATAGACTTATTAAATAGTCTTATTAAATAGACTTATTAAATATTCTTATTAAAAAGGCTTATTAAATAGACTTATTAAATAGGCTCATTAAATACTTATTAAATATGTTTATTAAATAGGTGTATTAATTAGGCATATTAAATAGGCTTATTAAATAGGCTTATTAAATAGACTTATTAAATAGACTTATTAAATAGACTTATTAAATAGGCTCAATAAATAGGCTTATTAAATAGGCTCAATAAATAGGCTTATTAAATAGGCTCAATAAATAGGCTTATTAAATAGGCTCAATAAATAGGCTTATTAAATAGGCTCATTAAATACTTATTAAATAGACTTATTAAATAGACTCATTAAATAGGCTTATTAAATAAGCTTATTAAATAGGCTTATTAAATAGGCTTATTAAATAGACATATTAAATAGCCTCATTAAATAGGCTTATTTTAGCAACTTAGGCTTATTAAATAGGTTTATTTCAGCAACTTAGACTTATTAAAGAGCCTTATTAAATAGGCTTATTTCAGCAACTTAGGCTTATTAAATAAGCTTATTTCAGCAACTTATTCTTATTAAATAGCCTTATTAAACAGGTTTATTTCAGCAACTTAGGCTTATTAAATAGCATTTTTAAATAGGTTTATTTCAGCAACTTAGACTTATTAAATATACCTTTTAAAATAGGCTTAGTTCAGAAACTTAGGCTTATTAAATAGTCTTATTTCAGCAAATTAGGCTCATTAAATAGCCTTATTAAATATGCTTATTTCAGCAACTTAGACTTATTAAATAGGCTCATTCAGAAACGTAGGCTTATTAAATAAGCTTATTTCAGCAACTTAGACTTATTAAATAGGCCTATTAATTAGGCTTATTAAATAGGCTTATTTCAGCAACTTAGATTTATTAAAAAAGGCCTATTAAATAGGCTTATTAAATAGACTTATTAAATAGGCTCATTAAATACTTATTAAATAGGCTTATTAAATAGGCTTATTAAATAGACTTATTAAATAGGCTCAATAAATAGGCTTATTAAATAGGCTTATTAAATAGACTTATTAAATAGGCTCAATAAATCGGCTTATTAAATAGGCTTATTAAATAGGCTCAATAAATAGGCTTATTAAATCGGCTTATTAATTAGGCTTATTAAATAGACTTATTAAATCGGCTTATTAAATAGGCTCAATAAATAGGCTTATTAAATAGGCTCAATAAATATGCTTATTAAATAGGCTCAATAAATAGGCTTATTAAATAGGCTCAATAAATAGGCTTATTAAATAGGCTCATTAAATACTTATTAAATAGGCTTATTAAATAGACTTATTAAATAGACTTATTAAATAGGCTTATTAAATAGACTTATTAAATAGTCTCATTAAAAAGGCTTATTAAATAGACTTATTAAATAGGCTCATTAAATACTCATTAAATATGTTTATTAAATAGGTGTATTAATTAGGCTTATTAAATAGGCTTATTAAATAGGCTTATTAAATAGACTTATTAAATAGACTTATTAAATAGACTTATTAAATAGACTTATTAAATAGGCTCATTAAATACTTATTAAATAGGCTTATTAAATAGACTTATTAAATAGGCTCAATAAATAGGCTTATTAAATAGGTTTATTAAATAGACTTATTAAATAGGCTCAATAAATCGGCTTATTAAATAGGCTCATTAAATAGGCTCAATAAATAGCCTTATTAAATAGGCTTATTAAATAGGCTTATTAAATAGACTTATTAAATCAGCTTATTAAATAGGCTCAATAAATAGGCTTATTAAATAGGCTCAATAAATATGCTTATTAAATAGGCTCATTAAATACTCATTAAATATGTTTATTAAATAGGTGTATTAATTAGGCTTATTAAATAGACTTATTAAATAGGCTCAATAAATCAGCTTATTAAATAGGCTTATTAAATAGGCTCAATAAATAGGCTTATTAAATAGGCTTATTAAATAGGCTTATTAAATAGACTTATTAAATCGGCTTATTAAATAGGCTCAATAAATAGGCTTATTAAATAGGCTCAATAAATATGCTTATTAAATAGGCTCAATAAATAGGCTTATTAAATAGGCTCAATAAATAGGCTTATTAAATAGGCTCATTAAATACTTATTAAATAGGCTTATTAAATAGACTTATTAAATAGACTTATTAAATAAGCTTATTAAATAGACTTATTAAATAGTCTTATTAAAAAAGCTTATTAAATAGACTTATTAAATAGCCTCATTAAATACTCATTAAATATGTTTATTAAATAGGTGTATTAATTAGGCTTATTAAATAGGCTTATTAAATAGGCTTATTAAATAGACTTATTAAATAGACTTATTAAATAGACTTATTAAATAGACTTATTAAATAGGCTCATTAAATACTTATTAAATAGGCTTATTAAATAGACTTATTAAATAGGCTCAATAAATAGGCTTATTAAATAGGCTTATTAAATAGACTTATTAAATAGGCTCAATAAATCGGCTTATTAAATAGGCTTATTAAATAGGCTCAATAAATAGCCTTATTAAATAGGCTTATTAAATAGGCTTATTAAATAGACTTATTAAATCGGCTTATTAAATAGGCTCAATAAATAGGCTTATTAAATAGGCTCAATAAACATGCTTATTAAATAGGCTCAATAAATAGGCTTATTAAATAGGCTCAATAAATAGGCTTATTAAATAGGCTCATTAAATACTTATTAAATAGGCTTATTAAATAGACTTATTAAATAGACTTATTAAATAGGCTTATTAAATAGACTTATTAAATAGTCTTATTAAAAAGGCTTATTAAATAGACTTATTAAATAGGCTCATTAAATACTCATTAAATATGTTTATTAAATAGGTGTATTAATTAGGCTTATTAAATAGACTTATTAAATAGGCTCAATAAATAGGCTTATTAAATAGGCTTATTAAATAGACTTATTAAATAGGCTCAATAAATCGGCTTATTAAATAGGCTTATTAAATAGGCTCAATAAATAGGCTTATTAAATAGGCTTATTAAATATGCTTATTAAATAGGCTCAATAAATATGCTTATTAAATAGGCTCAATAAATAGGCTTATTAAATAGGCTCAATAAATAGGCTTATTAAATAGGCTCATTAAATACTTATTAAATAGGCTTATTAAATAGACTTATTAAATAGACTTATTAAATAGGCTTATTAAATAGACTTATTAAATAGTCTTATTAAAAAGGCTTATTAAATAGACTTATTAAATAGGCTCATTAAATACTCATTAAATATGTTTATTAAATAGGTGTATCAATTAGGCTTATTAAATAGGCTTATTAAATAGGCTTATTAAATAGACTTATTAAATAGACTTATTAAATAGACTTATTAAATAGACTTATTAAATAGCCTCATGAAATAGGCATATTTTAGCAACTTAGGCTTATTAAATAGGTTTATTTCAGCAACTTAGACTTATTAAAGAGCCTTATTAAAGAGGCTTATTTCAGCAACTTAGGCTTATTAAATAAGCTTAATTCAGCAACTTATGCTTATTAAATAGCCTTATTAAACATGTTTATTTCAGCAACTTAGGCTTATTAAATAGCATTTTTAAATAGGTTTATTTCAGCAACTTAGACTTATTAAATATACCTTTTTAAATAGGCTTAGTTCAGAAACTTAGGCTTATTAAATAGTCTTATTTCAGCAACTTAGGCTCATTAAATAGCCTTATGAAATAGGCTTATTTCAGCAACTTAGGCTTATTAAATAGCCGTATTAAATAGGCTTATTTCAGCAACTTAGACTTATTAAATAGGTTTATTCAGCAACTTAGGCTTATTAAATAGGCTTATTCAGCAACTTAGCCTTATTAAATAGGCTTATTTCAGCAACTTAGACTTATTAAATAGGCCTATTAAATAGGCTTATTAAATAGGCTTATTTCAGCAACTTAGACTTATTAAATAGGCCTATTAAATAGGCTTATTAAATAGACTTATTAAATAGGCTCATTAAATACTTATTAAATAGGCTTATTAAATAGGCTTATTAAATAGACTTATTAAATAGGCTCAATAAATCGGCTTATTAAATAGGCTTATTAAATAGGCTCAATAAATAGGCTTATTAAATAGGCTTATTAAATAGGCTTATTAAATAGACTTATTAAATCGGCTTATTAAATAGGCTCAATAAATAGGCTCAATAAATATGCTTATTAAATAGGCTCAATAAATAGGCTTATTATAATAGGCTCAATAAATAGGCTTATTAAATAGGCTCATTAAATACTTATTAAATAGGCTTATTAAAGAGACTTATTAAATAGACTGATTAAATAGTCTTATTAAATAGACTTATTAAATAGTCTTATTAAAAAGGCTTATTAAATAGACTTATTAAATAGGCTCATGAAATACTCATTAAATATGTTTATTAAATAGGTGTATTAATTAGGCTTATTAAATAGACTTTTTAAATAGGCTCAATAAATCAGCTTATTAAATAGGCTTATTAAATAGGCTCAATAAATAGGCTTATTAAATAGGCTTATTAAATAGGCTTATTAAATAGACTTATTAAATCGGCTTATTAAATAGGCTCAATAAATAGGCTTATTAAATAGGCTCAATAAATATGCTTATTAAATAGGCTCAATAAATATGCTTATTAAATAGGCTCAATAAATAGGCTTATTAAATAGGCTCATTAAATACTTATTAAATAGGCTTATTAAATAGACTTATTAAATAGACTTATTAAATAGACTTATTCAATAGACTTATTAAATAGTCTTATTAAAAAGGCTTATTAAATAGACTTATTAAATAGGCTCATTAAATACTCATTAAATATGTTTATTAAATAGGTGTATTAATTAGGCTTATTAAATAGGCTTATTAAATAGGCTTATTAAATAGACTTATTAAATAGACTTATTTAATAGACTTATTAAATAGACTTATTAAATAGCCTCATGTAATAGGCTTATTTTAGCAACTTAGGCTTATTAAATAGGTTTATTTCAGCAACTTAGACTTATTAAAGAGCTTTATTAAATAGGCTTATTTCAGCAATTTATGCTTATTAAATAGCCTTATTAAACAGGTTTATTTCAGCAACTTAGGCTTATTAAATAGCATTTTTAAATAGGTTTATTTCAGCAACTTAGACTTATTAAATATACCTTTTTAAATAGGCTTAGTTCAGAAACTTAGGCTTATTAAATAGTCTTATTTCAGCAACTTAGGCTCATTAAATAGCCTTATGAAATAGGCTTATTTCAGCAACTTAGGCTTATTAAATAGCCGTATTAAATAGGCTTATTTCAGCAACTTAGACTTATTAAATAGGTTTATTCAGCAACTTAGGCTTATTAAATAGGCTTATTCAGCAACTTAGGCTTATTAAAAAGGCTTATTTCAGCAACTTAGACTTATTAAATAGGCCTATTAAATAGGCTTATTAAATAGGCTTATTTCAGCAACTTAGACTTATTAAATAGTCCTATTAAATAGGCTTATTAAATAGACTTATTAAATAGGCTTATTAAATACTTATTAAATAGGCTTATTAAATAGGCTTATTAAATAGACTTATTAAATAGGCTCAATAAATCGGCTTATTAAATAGGCTTATTAAATAGGCTCAATAAATAGGCTTATTAAATAGGCTTATTAAATAGACTTATTAAATCGGCTTATTAAATAGGCTCAATAAATAGGCTCAATAAATATGCTTATTAAATAGGCTCAATAAATAGGCTTATTAAATAGGCTCAATAAATAGGCTTATTAAATAGGCTCATTAAATACTTATTAAATAGGCTTATTAAATAGACTTATTAAATAGACTTATTAAATAGTCTTATTAAATAGACTTATTAAATAGTCTTATTAAAAAGGCTTATTAAATAGACTTATTAAATAGGCTCATTAAATACTTATTAAATATGTTTATTAAATAGGTGTATTAATTAGGCTTATTAAATAGGCTTATTAAATAGGCTTATTAAATAGACTTATTAAATAGACTTATTAAATAGACTTATTAAATAGGCTCAATAAATAGGCTTATTAAATAGGCTCAATAAATAGGCTTATTAAATAGGCTCAATAAATAGGCTTATTAAATAGGCTCAATAAATAGGCTTATTAAATAGGCTTATTAAATAGGCTTATTAAATAGACTTATTAAATCGGCTTATTAAATAGGCTCAATAAATAGGCTTATTAAATAGGCTCAATAAATATGCTTATTAAATAGGCTCAATAAATAGGCTTATTAAATAGGCTCAATAAATAGGCTTATTAAATAGGCTCATTAAATACTTATTATATAGGCTTATTAAATAGACTTATTAAATAGACTTATTAAATAGGCTTATTAAATAGACTTATTAAATAGTCTTATTAAAAAGGCTTATTAAATAGACTTATTAAATAGGCTCATTAAATACTCATTAAATATGTTTATTAAATAGGTGTATTAATTAGGCTTATTAAATAGGCTTATTAAATAGGCTTATTAAATAGACTTATTAAATAGACTTATTAAATAGACTTATTTAATAGACTTATTAAATAGCCTCATGAAATAGGCTTATTTTAGCAACTTAGGCTTATTAAATAGGTTTATTTCAGCAACTTAGACTTATTAAAGAGCTTTATTAAATAGGCTTATTTCAGCAACTTATGCTTATTAAATAGCCTTATTAAACAGGTTTATTTCAGCAACTTAGGCTTATTAAATAGCATTTTTAAATAGGTTTATTTCAGCAACTTAGACTTATTAAATATACCTTTTTAAATAGGCTTAGTTCAGAAACTTAGGCTTATTAAATAGTCTTATTTCAGCAACTTAGGCTCATTAAATAGCCTTATGAAATAGGCTTATTTCAGCAACTTAGGCTTATTAAATAGCCGTATTAAATAGGCTTATTTCAGCAACTTAGACTTATTAAATAGGTTTATTCAGCAACTTAGGCTTATTAAATAGGCTTATTCACCAACTTAGGCTTATTAAATAGGCTTATTTCAGCAACTTAGACTTATTAAATAGGCCTATTAAATAGGCTTATTAAATAGGCTTATTTCAGCAACTTAGACTTATTAAATAGTCCTATTAAATAGGCTTATTAAATAGACTTATTAAATAGGCTCATTAAATACTTATTAAATAGGCTTATTAAATAAGCTTATTAAATAGACTTATTAAATAGGCTCAATAAATCGGCTTATTAAATAGGCTTATTAAATAGGCTCAATAAATAGGCTTATTAAATAGGCTTATTAAATAGACTTATTAAATCGGCTTATTAAATAGGCTCAATAAATATGCTTATTAAATAGGCTCAATAAATAGGCTTATTAAATAGGCTCAATAAATAGGCTTATTAAATAGGCTCATTAAATACTTATTAAATAGGCTTATTAAATAGACTTATTAAATAGACTTATTAAATAGTCTTATTAAATAGACTTATTAAATATTCTTATTAAAAAGGCTTATTAAATAGACTTATTAAATAGGCTCATTAAATACTTATTAAATATGTTTATTAAATAGGTGTATTAATTAGGCTTATTAAATAGGCTTATTAAATAGGCTTATTAAATAGACTTATTAAATAGACTTATTAAATAGACTTATTAAATAGGCTCAATAAATAGGCTTATTAAATAGGCTCAATAAATAGGCTTATTAAATAGGCTCAATAAATAGGCTTATTAAATAGGCTCAATAAATAGGCTTATTAAATAGGCTCATTAAATACTTATTAAATAGACTTATTAAATAGACTCATTAAATAGGCTTATTAAATAAGCTTATTAAATAGGCTTATTAAATAGGCTTATTAAATAGACATATTAAATAGCCTCATTAAATAGGCTTATTTTAGCAACTTAGGCTTATTAAATAGGTTTATTTCAGCAACTTAGACTTATTAAAGAGCCTTATTAAATAGGCTTATTTCAGCAACTTAGGCTTATTAAATAAGCTTATTTCAGCAACTTATTCTTATTAAATAGCCTTATTAAACAGGTTTATTTCAGCAACTTAGGCTTATTAAATAGCATTTTTAAATAGGTTTATTTCAGCAACTTAGACTTATTAAATATACCTTTTAAAATAGGCTTAGTTCAGAAACTTAGGCTTATTAAATAGTCTTATTTCAGCAAATTAGGCTCATTAAATAGCCTTATTAAATATGCTTATTTCAGCAACTTAGACTTATTAAATAGGCTCATTCAGAAACGTAGGCTTATTAAATAAGCTTATTTCAGCAACTTAGACTTATTAAATAGGCCTATTAATTAGGCTTATTAAATAGGCTTATTTCAGCAACTTAGATTTATTAAAAAAGGCCTATTAAATAGGCTTATTAAATAGACTTATTAAATAGGCTCATTAAATACTTATTAAATAGGCTTATTAAATAGGCTTATTAAATAGACTTATTAAATAGGCTCAATAAATAGGCTTATTAAATAGGCTTATTAAATAGACTTATTAAATAGGCTCAATAAATCGGCTTATTAAATAGGCTTATTAAATAGGCTCAATAAATAGGCTTATTAAATCGGCTTATTAATTAGGCTTATTAAATAGACTTATTAAATCGGCTTATTAAATAGGCTCAATAAATAGGCTTATTAAATAGGCTCAATAAATATGCTTATTAAATAGGCTCAATAAATAGGCTTATTAAATAGGCTCAATAAATAGGCTTATTAAATAGGCTCATTAAATACTTATTAAATAGGCTTATTAAATAGACTTATTAAATAGACTTATTAAATAGGCTTATTAAATAGACTTATTAAATAGTCTTATTAAAAAGGCTTATTAAATAGACTTATTAAATAGGCTCATTAAATACTCATTAAATATGTTTATTAAATAGGTGTATTAATTAGGCTTATTAAATAGGCTTATTAAATAGGCTTATTAAATAGACTTATTAAATAGACTTATTAAATAGACTTATTAAATAGACTTATTAAATAGGCTCATTAAATACTTATTAAATAGGCTTATTAAATAGACTTATTAAATAGGCTCAATAAATAGGCTTATTAAATAGGTTTATTAAATAGACTTATTAAATAGGCTCAATAAATCGGCTTATTAAATAGGCTCATTAAATAGGCTCAATAAATAGCCTTATTAAATAGGCTTATTAAATAGGCTTATTAAATAGACTTATTAAATCAGCTTATTAAATAGGCTCAATAAATAGGCTTATTAAATAGGCTCAATAAATATGCTTATTAAATAGGCTCATTAAATACTCATTAAATATGTTTATTAAATAGGTGTATTAATTAGGCTTATTAAATAGACTTATTAAATAGGCTCAATAAATCAGCTTATTAAATAGGCTTATTAAATAGGCTCAATAAATAGGCTTATTAAATAGGCTTATTAAATAGGCTTATTAAATAGACTTATTAAATCGGCTTATTAAATAGGCTCAATAAATAGGCTTATTAAATAGGCTCAATAAATATGCTTATTAAATAGGCTCAATAAATAGGCTTATTAAATAGGCTCAATAAATAGGCTTATTAAATAGGCTCATTAAATACTTATTAAATAGGCTTATTAAATAGACTTATTAAATAGACTTATTAAATAAGCTTATTAAATAGACTTATTAAATAGTCTTATTAAAAAAGCTTATTAAATAGACTTATTAAATAGCCTCATTAAATACTCATTAAATATGTTTATTAAATAGGTGTATTAATTAGGCTTATTAAATAGGCTTATTAAATAGGCTTATTAAATAGACTTATTAAATAGACTTATTAAATAGACTTATTAAATAGACTTATTAAATAGGCTCATTAAATACTTATTAAATAGGCTTATTAAATAGACTTATTAAATAGGCTCAATAAATAGGCTTATTAAATAGGCTTATTAAATAGACTTATTAAATAGGCTCAATAAATCGGCTTATTAAATAGGCTTATTAAATAGGCTCAATAAATAGCCTTATTAAATAGGCTTATTAAATAGGCTTATTAAATAGACTTATTAAATCGGCTTATTAAATAGGCTCAATAAATAGGCTTATTAAATAGGCTCAATAAACATGCTTATTAAATAGGCTCAATAAATAGGCTTATTAAATAGGCTCAATAAATAGGCTTATTAAATAGGCTCATTAAATACTTATTAAATAGGCTTATTAAATAGACTTATTAAATAGACTTATTAAATAGGCTTATTAAATAGACTTATTAAATAGTCTTATTAAAAAGGCTTATTAAATAGACTTATTAAATAGGCTCATTAAATACTCATTAAATATGTTTATTAAATAGGTGTATTAATTAGGCTTATTAAATAGACTTATTAAATAGGCTCAATAAATAGGCTTATTAAATAGGCTTATTAAATAGACTTATTAAATAGGCTCAATAAATCGGCTTATTAAATAGGCTTATTAAATAGGCTCAATAAATAGGCTTATAAAATAGGCTTATTAAATATGCTTATTAAATAGGCTCAATAAATATGCTTATTAAATAGGCTCAATAAATAGGCTTATTAAATAGGCTCAATAAATAGGCTTATTAAATAGGCTCATTAAATACTTATTAAATAGGCTTATTAAATAGACTTATTAAATAGACTTATTAAATAGGCTTATTAAATAGACTTATTAAATAGTCTTATTAAAAAGGCTTATTAAATAGACTTATTAAATAGGCTCATTAAATACTCATTAAATATGTTTATTAAATAGGTGTATCAATTAGGCTTATTAAATAGGCTTATTAAATAGGCTTATTAAATAGACTTATTAAATAGACTTATTAAATAGACTTATTAAATAGACTTATTAAATAGCCTCATGAAATAGGCATATTTTAGCAACTTAGGCTTATTAAATAGGTTTATTTCAGCAACTTAGACTTATTAAAGAGCCTTATTAAAGAGGCTTATTTCAGCAACTTAGGCTTATTAAATAAGCTTAATTCAGCAACTTATGCTTATTAAATAGCCTTATTAAACATGTTTATTTCAGCAACTTTTGCTTATTAAATAGCATTTTTAAATAGGTTTATTTCAGCAACTTAGACTTATTAAATATACCTTTTTAAATAGGCTTAGTTCAGAAACTTAGGCTTATTAAATAGTCTTATTTCAGCAACTTAGGCTCATTAAATAGCCTTATGAAATAGGCTTATTTCAGCAACTTAGGCTTATTAAATAGCCGTATTAAATAGGCTTATTTCAGCAACTTAGACTTATTAAATAGGTTTATTCAGCAACTTAGGCTTATTAAATAGGCTTATTCAGCAACTTAGCCTTATTAAATAGGCTTATTTCAGCAACTTAGACTTATTAAATAGGCCTATTAAATAGGCTTATTAAATAGGCTTATTTCAGCAACTTAGACTTATTAAATAGGCCTATTAAATAGGCTTATTAAATAGACTTATTAAATAGGCTCATTAAATACTTATTAAATAGGCTTATTAAATAGGCTTATTAAATAGACTTATTAAATAGGCTCAATAAATCGGCTTATTAAATAGGCTTATTAAATAGGCTCAATAAATAGGCTTATTAAATAGGCTTATTAAATAGGCTTATTAAATAGACTTATTAAATCGGCTTATTAAATAGGCTCAATAAATAGGCTCAATAAATATGCTTATTAAATAGGCTCAATAAATAGGCTTATTATAATAGGCTCAATAAATAGGCTTATTAAATAGGCTCATTAAATACTTATTAAATAGGCTTATTAAAGAGACTTATTAAATAGACTGATTAAATAGTCTTATTAAATAGACTTATTAAATAGTCTTATTAAAAAGGCTTATTAAATAGACTTATTAAATAGGCTCATGAAATACTCATTAAATATGTTTATTAAATAGGTGTATTAATTAGGCTTGTTAAATAGGCTTATTAAATAGGCTTATTAAATAGACTTATTAAATAGACTTATTAAATAGACTTATTAAATAGACTTATTAATAGGCTCATTAAATACTTATTAAATAGGCTTATTAAATAGGCTTATTAAATAGACTTATTAAATAGGCTCAATAAATAGGCTTATTAAATAGGCTTATTAAATAGACTTATTAAATAGGCTCAATAAATCGGCTTATTAAATAGGCTTATTAAATAGGCTCAATAAATAGGCTTATTAAATAGGCTTATTAAATAGGCTTATTAAATAGGCTCAATAAATATGCTTATTAAATAGGCTCAATAAATAGGCTTATTAAATAGGCTCAATAAATAGGCTTATTAAATAGGCTCATTATATACTTATTAAATAGGCTTATTAAATAGACTTATTAAATAGACTTATTAAATAGGCTTATTAAATAGACTTATTAAATAGTCTTATTAAAAAGGCTTATTAAATAGACTTATTAAATAGGCTCATTTAATACTCATTAAATATGTTTATTAAATAGGTGTATCAATTAGGCTTATTAAATAGGCTTATTAAATAGGCTTATTAAATAGACTTATTAAATAGACTTATTAAATAGACTTATTAAATAGACTTATTAAATAGCCTCATGAAATAGGCTTATTTTAGCAACTTAGGCTTATTAAATAGGTTTATTTCAGCAACTTAGACTTATTAAAGAGCCTTATTAAAGAGGCTTATTTCAGCAACTTAGGCTTATTAAATAAGCTTATTTTAGCAACTTATGCTTATTAAATAGCCTTATTAAACAGGTTTATTTCAGCAACTTAGGCTTATTAAATAGCATTTTTAAATAGGTTTATTTCAGCAACTTAGACTTATTAAATATACCTTTCTAAATAGGCTTAGTTCAGAAACTTAGGCTTATTAAATAGTCTTATTTCAGCAACTTAGGCTCATTAAATAGCCTTATGAAATAGGCTTATTTCAGCAACTTAGGCTTATTAAATAGCCGTATTAAATAGGCTTATTTCAGCAACTTAGACTTATTAAATAGGTTTATTCAGCAACTTAGGCTTATTAAATAGGCTTATTCAGCAACTTAGGCTTATTAAATAGGCTTATTTCAGCAACTTAGACTTATTAAATAGGCCTATTAAATAGGCTTATTAAATAGGCTTATTTCAGCAACTTAGACTTATTAAATAGGCCTATTAAATAGGCTTATTAAATAGACTTATTAAATAGGCTCATTAAATACTTATTAAATAGGCTTATTAAATAGACTTATTAAATAGGCTCAATAAATCGGCTTATTAAATAGGCTTATTAAATAGGCTCAATAAATAGGCTTATTAAATAGGCTTATTAAATAGGCTTATTAAATAGACTCATTAAATCGGCTTATTAAATAGGCTCAATAAGTAGGCTTATTAAATAGGCTCAATAAATATGCTTATTAAATAGGCTCAATAAATAGGCTTATTAAATAGGCTCAATAAATAGGCTTATTAAATAGGCTCATTAAATACTTATTAAATAGGCTCATTAAATAGACTTATTAAATAGGTGTATTAATTAGGCTTATTAAATAGGCTTATTAAATAGGCTTATTAAATAGACTTATTAAATAGACTTATTAAATAGACTTATTAAATAGACGTATTAAATAGCCTCATGAAATAGGCTTATTTTAGCAACTTAGGCTTATTAAATAGGTTGATTTCAGCAACTTAGACTTATTAAAGAGCCTTATTAAATAGGCTTATTTCAGCAACTTAGGCTTATTAAATAAGCTTATTTCAGCAACTTATGCTTATTAAATAGCCTTATTAAACAGGTTTGTTTCAGCAACTTAGGCTTATTAAATAGCATTTTTAAATAGGTTTCTTTCAGCAACTTAGACTTATTAAATATACCTTTTTAAATAGGCTTAGTTCAGAAACTTAGGCTTATTAAATAGTCTTATTTCAGCAACTTAGGCTCATTAAATAGCCTTAATAAATAGGCTTATTTCAGCAACTTAGGCTTATTAAATAGCCTTATTAAATAGGCTTATTTCAGCAACTTAGACTTATTAAATAGGTTTATTCAGCAACTTAGGCTTATTAAATAGCCTTATTCAGCAACTTAGGCTTATTAAATAGGCTTATTTCTGCAACTTAGACTTATTAAATAGGCCTATTAAATAGGCTTATTAAATAGGCTTATTTCAGCAACTTAGACTTATTAAATAGGCCTATTAAATAGGCTTATTAAATAGACTTATTAAATAGGCTCATTAAATACTTATTAAATAGGCTTATTAAATAGGCTTATTAAATAGACTTATTAAATAGGCTCAATAAATAGGCTTATTAAATAGGCTTATTAAATAGGCTCAATAAATAGGCTTATTAAATAGACTTATTAAATAGGCTTATTAAATAGACTTATTAAATAGGCTTATTAAATAGGCTCAATAAATAGGCTTATTAAATAGGCTCAATAAATAGGCTTATTAAATAGGCTCAATAAATAGGCTTATTAAATAGGCTCAATAAATAGGCTTATTAAATAGGCTCATTAAATACTTATTAAATAGGCTTATTAAATAGACTTATTAAATAGACTTATTAAATAGGCTTATTAAATAGACTTATTAAATAGGCTTATTAAAAAGGCTTATTAAATAGACTTATTAAATAGGCTCATTAAATACTTATTAAATATGTTTATTAAATAGGCGTATTAAATAGGCTTATTAAATAGGCTTATTAAATAGGCTTATTAAATAGGCTTATTAAATAGGCTTATTAAATAGACTTATTAAATTTCCTAATTAAATAGGCTTATTTTAGCAACTTAGGCTTATTTAATAGGTTTATTTCAGCAACTTAGACTTATTAAATAGGCTTATTTCAGCAACTTAGACTTATTAAATAGGCCTAATAAATAGGCTTATTAAATAGGCTTATTTCAGCAACTTAGACTTATTAAATAGGCCTATTAAATAGGCTTATTAAATAGACTTATTAAATAGTCTTATTAAAAAGGCTTATTAAATAGACTTATTAAATAGGCTCATTAAATACTTATTCAATATGTTTATTAAATAGGTGTATTAATTAGGCTTATTAAATAGGCTTATTAAATAGGCTTATTCAGCAACTTAGGCTTATTAAATAGCCTTATTAAATATGCTTATTTCAGCAACTTAGACTTATTAAATAGGTTTATTCAGCAACTTAGGCTTATTAAATAGGCTTATTCATCAACTTAGGCTTATTTAATAGGCTTATTTCAGCAACTTAGGCTTATTAAATAGGCTCATTCAGAAACTTAGGCTTATTAAATAAGCTTATTTCAGCAACTAAGACTTATTAAATAGGCCTATTAAATAGGCTTATTAAATAGGCTTATTTCAGCAACTTAGATTTATTAAAAAAGGCCTATTAAATAGGCTTATTAAATAGACTTATTAAAAAGGCTCATTAAATACTTATTGAATAGGCTTATTAAATAGGCTTATTAAATAGACTTATTAAATAGGCTCAATAAATAGGCTTATTAAATAGGCTTATTAAATAGACTTATTAAATAGGCTCAATAAATCGGCTTATTAAATAGGCTTATTAAATAGGCTCAATAAATAGGCTTATTAAATAGGCTTATTAAATAGGCTCAATAAATAGGCTTATTAAATAGGCTTATTAAATAGGCTTATTAAATAGACTTATTAAATAGGCTTATTAAATAGGCTCAATAAATAGGCTTATTAAATAGGCTCAATAAATAGGCTTATTAAATAGGCTCAATAAATAGGCTTATTAAATAGGCTCAATAAATAGGCTTATTAAATAGGCTCATTAAATACTTATTAAATAGGCTTATTAAATAGACTTATTAAATAGACTTATTAAATAGGCTTATTAAATAGACTTATTAAATAGGCTTATTAAAAAGGCTTATTAAATAGACTTATTAAATAGGCTCATTAAATACTTATTAAATATGTTTATTAAATAGGCGTATTAAATAGGCTTATTAAATAGGCTTATTAAATAGGCTTATTAAATAGGCTTATTAAATAGGCTTATTAAATAGACTTATTCAATTTCCTAATTAAATAGGCTTATTTTAGCAACTTAGGCTTATTTAATAGGTTTATTTCAGCAACTTAGACTTATTAAATAGGCTTATTTCAGCAACTTAGACTTATTAAATAGGCCTAATAAATAGGCTTATTAAATAGGCTTATTTCAGCAACTTAGACTTATTAAATAGGCCTATTAAATAGGCTTATTAAATAGATTATTAAATAGGCTCATTAAATATTTATTATATAGGCTTATTAAATAGGCTTATTAAATAGACTTATTAAATAGGCTCAATAAATCGGCTTATTAAATAGGCTTATTAAATAAGCTCAATAAATAGGCTTATTAAATAGGCTTATTAAATAGGCTTATTAAATAGACTTATTAAATCGGCTTATTAAATAGGCTCAATAAATAGGCTTATTAAATAGGCTCAATAAATATGCTTATTAAATAGGCTCAATAAATAGGCTTATTAAATAGGCTCAATAAATAGGCTTATTAAATAGGCTCATTAAATACTTATTAAATAGGCTTATTAAATAGACTTATTAAATAGACTTATTAAATAGTCTCATTAAATAGACTTATTAAATAGTCTTATTAAAAAGGCTTATTAAATAGACTTATTAAATAGGCTCATTAAATACTTATTAAATATGTTTATTAAATAGGTGTATTAATTAGGCTTATTAAATAGCCTTATTAAATAGGCTTATTCAGCAACTTAGGCTTATTAAATAGCCTTATTAAATATGCTTATTTCAGCAACTTAGACTTATTAAATAGGTTTATTCAGCAACTTAGGCTTATTAAATAGGCTTATTCAGCAACTTAGCCTTATTAAATAGGCTTATTTCAGCAACTTAGACTTATTAAATAGGCCTATTAAATAGGCTTATTAAATAGGCTTATTTCAGCAACTTAGACTTATTAAATAGGCCTATTAAATAGGCTTATTAAATAGACTTATTAAATAGGCTCATTAAATACTTATTAAATAGGCTTATTAAATAGGCTTATTAAATAGACTTATTAAATAGGCTCAATAAATCGGCTTATTAAATAGGCTTATTAAATAGGCTCAATAAATAGGCTTATTAAATAGGCTTATTAAATAGGCTTATTAAATAGACTTATTAAATCGGCTTATTAAATAGGCTCAATAAATAGGCTCAATAAATATGCTTATTAAATAGGCTCAATAAATAGGCTTATTATAATAGGCTCAATAAATAGGCTTATTAAATAGGCTCATTAAATACTTATTAAATAGGCTTATTAAAGAGACTTATTAAATAGACTTATTAAATAGTCTTATTAAATAGACTTATTAAATAGTCTTATTAAAAAGGCTTATTAAATAGACTTATTAAATAGGCTCATGAAATACTCATTAAATATGTTTATTAAATAGGTGTATTAATTAGGCTTGTTAAATAGGCTTATTAAATAGGCTTATTAAATAGACTTATTAAATAGACTTATTAAATAGACTTATTAAATAGACTTATTAATAGGCTCATTAAATACTTATTAAATAGGCTTATTAAATAGGCTTATTAAATAGACTTATTAAATAGGCTCAATAAATAGGCTTATTAAATAGGCTTATTAAATAGACTTATTAAATAGGCTCAATAAATCGGCTTATTAAATAGGCTTATTAAATAGGCTCAATAAATAGGCTTATTAAATAGGCTTATTAAATAGGCTTATTAAATAGGCTCAATAAATATGCTTATTAAATAGGCTCAATAAATAGGCTTATTAAATAGGCTCAATAAATAGGCTTATTAAATAGGCTCATTAAATACTTATTAAATAGGCTTATTAAATAGACTTATTAAATAGACTTATTAAATAGGCTTATTAAATAGACTTATTAAATAGTCTTATTAAAAAGGCTTATTAAATAGACTTATTAAATAGGCTCATTTAATACTCATTAAATATGTTTATTAAATAGGTGTATCAATTAGGCTTATTAAATAGGCTTATTAAATAGGCTTATTAAATAGACTTATTAAATAGACTCATTAAATAGACTTATTAAATAGACTTATTAAATAGCCTCATGAAATAGGCTTATTTTAGCAACTTAGGCTTATTAAATAGGTTTATTTCAGCAACTTAGACTTATTAAAGAGCCTTATTAAAGAGGCTTATTTCAGCAACTTAGGCTTATTAAATAAGCTTATTTTAGCAACTTATGCTTATTAAATAGCCTTATTAAACAGGTTTATTTCAGCAACTTAGGCTTATTAAATAGCATTTTTAAATAGGTTTATTTCAGCAACTTAGACTTATTAAATATACCTTTCTAAATAGGCTTAGTTCAGAAACTTAGGCTTATTAAATAGTCTTATTTCAGCAACTTAGGCTCATTAAATAGCCTTATGAAATAGGCTTATTTCAGCAACTTAGGCTTATTAAATAGCCGTATTAAATAGGCTTATTTCAGCAACTTAGACTTATTAAATAGGTTTATTCAGCAACTTAGGCTTATTAAATAGGCTTATTCAGCAACTTAGGCTTATTAAATAGGCTTATTTCAGCAACTTAGACTTATTAAATAGGCCTATTAAATAGGCTTATTAAATAGGCTTATTTCAGCAACTTAGACTTATTAAATAGGCCTATTAAATAGGCTTATTAAATAGACTTATTAAATAGGCTCATTAAATACTTATTAAATAGGCTTATTAAATAGACTTATTAAATAGGCTCAATAAATCGGCTTATTAAATAGGCTTATTAAATAGGCTCAATAAATAGGCTTATTAAATAGGCTTATTAAATAGGCTTATTAAATAGACTCATTAAATCGGCTTATTAAATAGGCTCAATAAATAGGCTTATTAAATAGGCTCAATAAATATGCTTATTAAATAGGCTCAATAAATAGGCTTATTAAATAGGCTCAATAAATAGGCTTATTAAATAGGCTCATTAAATACTTATTAAATAGGCTCATTAAATAGACTTATTAAATAGGTGTATTAATTAGGCTTATTAAATAGGCTTATTAAATAGGCTTATTAAATAGACTTATTAAATAGACTTATTAAATAGACTTATTAAATAGACGTATTAAATAGCCTCATGAAATAGGCTTATTTTAGCAACTTAGGCTTATTAAATAGGTTGATTTCAGCAACTTAGACTTATTAAAGAGCCTTATTAAATAGGCTTATTTCAGCAACTTAGGCTTATTAAATAAGCTTATTTCAGCAACTTATGCTTATTAAATAGCATTTTTAAATAGGTTTCTTTCAGCAACTTAGGCTTATTAAATAGCCTTATTAAATAGGCTTATTTCAGCAACTTAGACTTATTAAATAGGTTTATTCAGCAACTTAGGCTTATTAAATAGCCTTATTCAGCAACTTAGGCTTATTAAATAGGCTTATTTCTGCAACTTAGACTTATTAAATAGGCCTATTAAATAGGCTTATTAAATAGGCTTATTTCAGCAACTTAGACTTATTAAATAGGCCTATTAAATAGGCTTATTAAATAGACTTATTAAATAGGCTCATTAAATACTTATTAAATAGGCTTATTAAATAGGCTTATTAAATAGACTTATTAAATAGACTTATTAAATAAGCTTATTAAATAGACTTATTAAATAGTCTTATTAAAAAAGCTTATTAAATAGACTTATTAAATAGCCTCATTAAATACTCATTAAATATGTTTATTAAATAGGTGTATTAATTAGGCTTATTAAATAGGCTTATTAAATAGGCTTATTAAATAGACTTATTAAATAGACTTATTAAATAGACTTATTAAATAGACTTATTAAATAGGCTCATTAAATACTTATTAAATAGGCTTATTAAATAGACTTATTAAATAGGCTCAATAAATAGGCTTATTAAATAGGCTTATTAAATAGACTTATTAAATAGGCTCAATAAATCGGCTTATTAAATAGGCTTATTAAATAGGCTCAATAAATAGCCTTATTAAATAGGCTTATTAAATAGGCTTATTAAATAGACTTATTAAATCGGCTTATTAAATAGGCTCAATAAATAGGCTTATTAAATAGGCTCAATAAACATGCTTATTAAATAGGCTCAATAAATAGGCTTATTAAATAGGCTCAATAAATAGGCTTATTAAATAGGCTCATTAAATACTTATTAAATAGGCTTATTAAATAGACTTATTAAATAGACTTATTAAATAGGCTTATTAAATAGACTTATTAAATAGTCTTATTAAAAAGGCTTATTAAATAGACTTATTAAATAGGCTCATTAAATACTCATTAAATATGTTTATTAAATAGGTGTATTAATTAGGCTTATTAAATAGACTTATTAAATAGGCTCAATAAATCGGCTTATTAAATAGGCTTATTAAATAGGCTCAATAAATAGGCTTATTAAATAGGCTTATTAAATATGCTTATTAAATAGGCTCAATAAATATGCTTATTAAATAGGCTCAATAAATAGGCTTATTAAATAGGCTCAATAAATAGGCTTATTAAATAGGCTCATTAAATACTTATTAAATAGGCTTATTAAATAGACTTATTAAATAGACTTATTAAATAGGCTTATTAAATAGACTTATTAAATAGTCTTATTAAAAAGGCTTATTAAATAGACTTATTAAATAGGCTCATTAAATACTCATTAAATATGTTTATTAAATAGGTGTATCAATTAGGCTTATTAAATAGGCTTATTAAATAGGCTTATTAAATAGACTTATTAAATAGACTTATTAAATAGACTTATTAAATAGACTTATTAAATAGCCTCATGAAATAGGCATATTTTAGCAACTTAGGCTTATTAAATAGGTTTATTTCAGCAACTTAGACTTATTAAAGAGCCTTATTAAAGAGGCTTATTTCAGCAACTTAGGCTTATTAAATAAGCTTAATTCAGCAACTTATGCTTATTAAATAGCCTTATTAAACATGTTTATTTCAGCAACTTAGGCTTATTAAATAGCATTTTTAAATAGGTTTATTTCAGCAACTTAGACTTATTAAATATACCTTTTTAAATAGGCTTAGTTCAGAAACTTAGGCTTATTAAATAGTCTTATTTCAGCAACTTAGGCTCATTAAATAGCCTTATGAAATAGGCTTATTTCAGCAACTTAGGCTTATTAAATAGCCGTATTAAATAGGCTTATTTCAGCAACTTAGACTTATTAAATAGGTTTATTCAGCAACTTAGGCTTATTAAATAGGCTTATTCAGCAACTTAGCCTTATTAAATAGGCTTATTTCAGCAACTTAGACTTATTAAATAGGCCTATTAAATAGGCTTATTAAATAGGCTTATTTCAGCAACTTAGACTTATTAAATAGGCCTATTAAATAGGCTTATTAAATAGACTTATTAAATAGGCTCATTAAATACTTATTAAATAGGCTTATTAAATAGGCTTATTAAATAGAATTATTAAATAGGCTCAATAAATCGGCTTATTAAATAGGCTTATTAAATAGGCTCAATAAATAGGCTTATTAAATAGGCTTATTAAATAGGCTCATTAAATAGACTTATTAAATCGGCTTATTAAATAGGCTCAATAAATAGGCTCAATAAATATGCTTATTAAATAGGCTCAATAAATAGGCTTATTATAATAGGCTCAATAAATAGGCTTATTAAATAGGCTCATTAAATACTTATTAAATAGGCTTATTAAAGAGACTTATTAAATAGACTGATTAAATAGTCTTATTAAATAGACTTATTAAATAGTCTTATTAAAAAGGCTTATTAAATAGACTTATTAAATAGGCTCATGTAATACTCATTAAATATGTTTATTAAATAGGTGTATTAATTAGGCTTGTTAAATAGGCTTATTAAATAGGCTTATTAAATAGACTTATTAAATAGACTTATTAAATAGACTTATTAAATAGACTTATTAATAGGCTCATTAAATACTTATTAAATAGGCTTATTAAATAGGCTTATTAAATAGACTTATTAAATAGGCTCAATAAATAGGCTTATTAAATAGGCTTATTAAATAGACTTATTAAATAGGCTCAATAAATCGGCTTATTAAATAGGCTTATTAAATAGGCTCAATAAATAGGCTTATTAAATAGGCTTATTAAATAGGCTTATTAAATAGGCTCAATAAATATGCTTATTAAATAGGCTCAATAAATAGGCTTATTAAATAGGCTCAATAAATAGGCTTATTAAATAGGCTCATTAAATACTTATTAAATAGGCTTATTAAATAGACTTATTAAATAGACTTATTAAATAGGCTTATTAAATAGACTTATTAAATAGTCTTATTAAAAAGGCTTATTAAATAGACTTATTAAATAGGCTCATTTAATACTCATTAAATATGTTTATTAAATAGGTGTATCAATTAGGCTTATTAAATAGGCTTATTAAATAGGCTTATTAAATAGACTTATTAAATAGACTTATTAAATAGACTTATTAAATAGACTTATTAAATAGCCTCATGAAATAGGCTTATTTTAGCAACTTAGGCTTATTAAATAGGTTTATTTCAGCAACTTAGACTTATTAAAGAGCCTTATTAAAGAGGCTTATTTCAGCAACTTAGGCTTATTAAATAAGCTTATTTTAGCAACTTATGCTTATTAAATAGCCTTATTAAACAGGTTTATTTCAGCAACTTAGGCTTATTAAATAGCATTTTTAAATAGGTTTATTTCAGCAACTTAGACTTATTAAATATACCTTTCTAAATAGGATTAGTTCAGAAACTTAGGCTTATTAAATAGTCTTATTTCAGCAACTTAGGCTCATTAAATAGCCTTATGAAATAGGCTTATTTCAGCAACTTAGGCTTATTAAATAGCCGTATTAAATAGGCTTATTTCAGCAACTTAGACTTATTAAATAGGTTTATTCAGCAACTTAGGCTTATTAAATAGGCTTATTCAGCAACTTAGGCTTATTAAATAGGCTTATTTCAGCAACTTAGACTTATTAAATAGGCCTATTAAATAGGCTTATTAAATAGGCTTATTTCAGCAACTTAGACTTATTAAATAGGCCTATTAAATAGGCTTATTAAATAGACTTATTAAATAGGCTCATTAAATACTTATTAAATAGGCTTATTAAATAGACTTATTAAATAGGCTCAATAAATCGGCTTATTAAATAGGCTTATTAAATAGGCTCAATAAATAGGCTTATTAAATAGGCTTATTAAATAGGCTTATTAAATAGACTCATTAAATCGGCTTATTAAATAGGCTCAATAAGTAGGCTTATTAAATAGGCTCAATAAATATGCTTATTAAATAGGCTCAATAAATAGGCTTATTAAATAGGCTCAATAAATAGGCTTATTAAATAGGCTCATTAAATACTTATTAAATAGGCTCATTAAATAGACTTATTAAATAGGTGTATTAATTAGGCTTATTAAATAGGCTTATTAAATAGGCTTATTAAATAGACTTATTAAATAGACTTATTAAATAGACTTATTAAATAGACGTATTAAATAGCCTCATGAAATAGGCTTATTTTAGCAACTTAGGCTTATTAAATAGGTTGATTTCAGCAACTTAGACTTATTAAAGAGCCTTATTAAAGAGGCTTATTTCAGCAACTTAGGCTTATTAAATAAGCTTATTTCAGCAACTTATGCTTATTAAATAGCCTTATTAAACAGGTTTGTTTCAGCAACTTAGGCTTATTAAATAGCATTTTTAAATAGGTTTCTTTCAGCAACTTAGACTTATTAAATATACCTTTTTAAATAGGCTTAGTTCAGAAACTTAGGCTTATTAAATAGTCTTATTTCAGCAACTTAGGCTCATTAAATAGCCTTAATAAATAGGCTTATTTCAGCAACTTAGGCTTATTAAATAGCCTTATTAAATAGGCTTATTTCAGCAACTTAGACTTATTAAATAGGTTTATTCAGCAACTTAGGCTTATTAAATAGCCTTATTCAGCAACTTAGGCTTATTAAATAGGCTTATTTCTGCAACTTAGACTTATTAAATAGGCCTATTAAATAGGCTTATTAAATAGGCTTATTTCAGCAACTTAGACTTATTAAATAGGCCTATTAAATAGGCTTATTAAATAGACTTATTAAATAGGCTCATTAAATACTTATTAAATAGGCTTATTAAATAGGCTTATTAAATAGACTTATTAAATAGGCTCAATAAATAGGCTTATTAAATAGGCTTATTAAATAGGCTCAATAAATAGGCTTATTAAATAGACTTATTAAATAGGCTTATTAAATAGACTTATTAAATAGGCTTATTAAATAGGCTCAATAAATAGGCTTATTAAATAGGCTCAATAAATAGGCTTATTAAATAGGCTCAATAAATAGGCTTATTAAATAGGCTCAATAAATAGGCTTATTAAATAGGCTCATTAAATACTTATTAAATAGGCTTATTAAATAGACTTATTAAATAGACTTATTAAATAGGCTTATTAAATAGACTTATTAAATAGGCTTATTAAAAAGGCTTATTAAATAGACTTATTAAATAGGCTCATTAAATACTTATTAAATATGTTTATTAAATAGGCGTATTAAATAGGCTTATTAAATAGGCTTATTAAATAGGCTTATTAAATAGGCTTATTAAATAGGCTTATTAAATAGACTTATTAAATTTCCTAATTAAATAGGCTTATTTTAGCAACTTAGGCTTATTTAATAGGTTTATTTCAGCAACTTAGACTTATTAAATAGGCTTATTTCAGCAACTTAGACTTATTAAATAGGCCTAATAAATAGGCTTATTAAATAGGCTTATTTCAGCAACTTAGACTTATTAAATAGGCCTATTAAATAGGCTTATTAAATAGACTTATTAAATAGTCTTATTAAAAAGGCTTATTAAATAGACTTATTAAATAGGCTCATTAAATACTTATTCAATATGTTTATTAAATAGGTGTATTAATTAGGCTTATTAAATAGGCTTATTAAATAGGCTTATTCAGCAACTTAGGCTTATTAAATAGCCTTATTAAATATGCTTATTTCAGCAACTTAGACTTATTAAATAGGTTTATTCAGCAACTTAGGCTTATTAAATAGGCTTATTCATCAACTTAGGCTTATTTAATAGGCTTATTTCAGCAACTTAGGCTTATTAAATAGGCTCATTCAGAAACTTAGGCTTATTAAATAAGCTTATTTCAGCAACTAAGACTTATTAAATAGGCCTATTAAATAGGCTTATTAAATAGGCTTATTTCAGCAACTTAGATTTATTAAAAAAGGCCTATTAAATAGGCTTATTAAATAGACTTATTAAAAAGGCTCATTAAATACTTATTGAATAGGCTTATTAAATAGGCTTATTAAATAGACTTATTAAATAGGCTCAATAAATAGGCTTATTAAATAGGCTTATTAAATAGACTTATTAAATAGGCTCAATAAATCGGCTTATTAAATAGGCTTATTAAATAGGCTCAATAAATAGGCTTATTAAATAGGCTTATTAAATAGGCTCAATAAATAGGCTTATTAAATAGGCTTATTAAATAGGCTTATTAAATAGACTTATTAAATAGGCTTATTAAATAGGCTCAATAAATAGGCTTATTAAATAGGCTCAATAAATAGGCTTATTAAATAGGCTCAATAAATAGGCTTATTAAATAGGCTCAATAAATAGGCTTATTAAATAGGCTCATTAAATACTTATTAAATAGGCTTATTAAATAGACTTATTAAATAGACTTATTAAATAGGCTTATTAAATAGACTTATTAAATAGGCTTATTAAAAAGGCTTATTAAATAGACTTATTAAATAGGCTCATTAAATACTTATTAAATATGTTTATTAAATAGGCGTATTAAATAGGCTTATTAAATAGGCTTATTAAATAGGCTTATTAAATAGGCTTATTAAATAGGCTTATTAAATAGACTTATTCAATTTCCTAATTAAATAGGCTTATTTTAGCAACTTAGGCTTATTTAATAGGTTTATTTCAGCAACTTAGACTTATTAAATAGGCTTATTTCAGCAACTTAGACTTATTAAATAGGCCTAATAAATAGGCTTATTAAATAGGCTTATTTCAGCAACTTAGACTTATTAAATAGGCCTATTAAATAGGCTTATTAAATAGATTATTAAATAGGCTCATTAAATATTTATTATATAGGCTTATTAAATAGGCTTATTAAATAGACTTATTAAATAGGCTCAATAAATCGGCTTATTAAATAGGCTTATTAAATAGGCTCAATAAATAGGCTTATTAAATAGGCTTATTAAATAGGCTTATTAAATAGACTTATTACATCAGCTTATTAAATAGGCTCAATAAATAGGCTTATTAAATAGGCTCAATAAATATGCTTATTAAATAGGCTCAATAAATAGGCTTATTAAATAGGCTCAATAAATAGGCTTATTAAATAGGCTCATTAAATACTTATTAAATAGGCTTATTAAATAGACTTATTAAATAGACTTATTAAATAGTCTCATTAAATAGACTTATTAAATAGTCTTATTAAAAAGGCTTATTAAATAGACTTATTAAATAGGCTCATTAAATACTTATTAAATATGTTTATTAAATAGGTGTATTAATTAGGCTTATTAAATAGCCTTATTAAATAGGCTTATTCAGCAACTTAGGCTTATTAAATAGCCTTATTAAATATGCTTATTTCAGCAACTTAGACTTATTAAATAGGTTTATTCAGCAACTTAGGCTTATTAAATAGGCTTATTCAGCAACTTAGCCTTATTAAATAGGCTTATTTCAGCAACTTAGACTTATTAAATAGGCCTATTAAATAGGCTTATTAAATAGGCTTATTTCAGCAACTTAGACTTATTAAATAGGCCTATTAAATAGGCTTATTAAATAGACTTATTAAATAGGCTCATTAAATACTTATTAAATAGGCTTATTAAATAGGCTTATTAAATAGACTTATTAAATAGGCTCAATAAATCGGCTTATTAAATAGGCTTATTAAATAGGCTCAATAAATAGGCTTATTAAATAGGCTTATTAAATAGGCTTATTAAATAGACTTATTAAATCGGCTTATTAAATAGGCTCAATAAATAGGCTCAATAAATATGCTTATTAAATAGGCTCAATAAATAGGCTTATTATAATAGGCTCAATAAATAGGCTTATTAAATAGGCTCATTAAATACTTATTAAATAGGCTTATTAAAGAGACTTATTAAATAGACTTATTAAATAGTCTTATTAAATAGACTTATTAAATAGTCTTATTAAAAAGGCTTATTAAATAGACTTATTAAATAGGCTCATGAAATACTCATTAAATATGTTTATTAAATAGGTGTATTAATTAGGCTTGTTAAATAGGCTTATTAAATAGGCTTATTAAATAGACTTATTAAATAGACTTATTAAATAGACTTATTAAATAGACTTATTAATAGGCTCATTAAATACTTATTAAATAGGCTTATTAAATAGGCTTATTAAATAGACTTATTAAATAGGCTCAATAAATAGGCTTATTAAATAGGCTTATTAAATAGACTTATTAAATAGGCTCAATAAATCGGCTTATTAAATAGGCTTATTAAATAGGCTCAATAAATAGGCTTATTAAATAGGCTTATTAAATAGGCTTATTAAATAGGCTCAATAAATATGCTTATTAAATAGGCTCAATAAATAGGCTTATTAAATAGGCTCAATAAATAGGCTTATTAAATAGGCTCATTAAATACTTATTAAATAGGCTTATTAAATAGACTTATTAAATAGACTTATTAAATAGGCTTATTAAATAGACTTATTAAATAGTCTTATTAAAAAGGCTTATTAAATAGACTTATTAAATAGGCTCATTTAATACTCATTAAATATGTTTATTAAATAGGTGTATCAATTAGGCTTATTAAATAGGCTTATTAAATAGGCTTATTAAATAGACTTATTAAATAGACTCATTAAATAGACTTATTAAATAGACTTATTAAATAGCCTCATGAAATAGGCTTATTTTAGCAACTTAGGCTTATTAAATAGGTTTATTTCAGCAACTTAGACTTATTAAAGAGCCTTATTAAAGAGGCTTATTTCAGCAACTTAGGCTTATTAAATAAGCTTATTTTAGCAACTTATGCTTATTAAATAGCCTTATTAAACAGGTTTATTTCAGCAACTTAGGCTTATTAAATATCATTTTTAAATAGGTTTATTTCAGCAACTTAGACTTATTAAATATACCTTTCTAAATAGGCTTAGTTCAGAAACTTAGGCTTATTAAATAGTCTTATTTCAGCAACTTAGGCTCATTAAATAGCCTTATGAAATAGGCTTATTTCAGCAACTTAGGCTTATTAAATAGCCGTATTAAATAGGCTTATTTCAGCAACTTAGACTTATTAAATAGGTTTATTCAGCAACTTAGGCTTATTAAATAGGCTTATTCAGCAACTTAGGCTTATTAAATAGGCTTATTTCAGCAACTTAGACTTATTAAATAGGCCTATTAAATAGGCTTATTAAATAGGCTTATTTCAGCAACTTAGACTTATTAAATAGGCCTATTAAATAGGCTTATTAAATAGACTTATTAAATAGGCTCATTAAATACTTATTAAATAGGCTTATTAAATAGACTTATTAAATAGGCTCAATAAATCGGCTTATTAAATAGGCTTATTAAATAGGCTCAATAAATAGGCTTATTAAATAGGCTTATTAAATAGGCTTATTAAATAGACTCATTAAATCGGCTTATTAAATAGGCTCAATAAATAGGCATATTAAATAGGCTCAATAAATATGCTTATTAAATAGGCTCAATAAATAGGCTTATTAAATAGGCTCAATAAATAGGCTTATTAAATAGGCTCATTAAATACTTATTAAATAGGCTCATTAAATAGACTTATTAAATAGGTGTATTAATTAGGCTTATTAAATAGGCTTATTAAATAGGCTTATTAAATAGACTTATTAAATAGACTTATTAAATAGACTTATTAAATAGACGTATTAAATAGCCTCATGAAATAGGCTTATTTTAGCAACTTAGGCTTATTAAATAGGTTGATTTCAGCAACTTAGACTTATTAAAGAGCCTTATTAAATAGGCTTATTTCAGCAACTTAGGCTTATTAAATAAGCTTATTTCAGCAACTTATGCTTATTAAATAGCATTTTTAAATAGGTTTCTTTCAGCAACTTAGGCTTATTAAATAGCCTTATTAAATAGGCTTATTTCAGCAACTTAGACTTATTAAATAGGTTTATTCAGCAACTTAGGCTTATTAAATAGCCTTATTCAGCAACTTAGGCTTATTAAATAGGCTTATTTCTGCAACTTAGACTTATTAAATAGGCCTATTAAATAGGCTTATTAAATAGGCTTATTTCAGCAACTTAGACTTATTAAATAGGCCTATTAAATAGGCTTATTAAATAGACTTATTAAATAGGCTCATTAAATACTTATTAAATAGGCTTATTAAATAGGCTTATTAAATAGACTTATTAAATAGGCTCAATAAATAGGCTTATTAAATAGGCTTATTAAATAGGCTCAATAAATAGGCTTATTAAATAGACTTATTAAATAGGCTTATTAAATAGACTTATTAAATAGGCTTATTAAATAGGCTCAATAAATAGGCTTATTAAATAGGCTCAATAAATAGGCTTATTAAATAGGCTCAATAAATAGGCTTATTAAATAGGCTCAATAAATAGGCTTATTAAATAGGCTCATTAAATACTTATTAAATAGGCTTATTAAATAGACTTATTAAATAGACTTATTAAATAGGCTTATTAAATAGGCTTATTAAATAGACTTATTAAATAGGCTTATTAAAAAGGCTTATTAAATAGACTTATTAAATAGGCTCATTAAATACTTATTAAATATGTTTATTAAATAGGCGTATTAAATAGGCTTATTAAATAGGCTTATTAAATAGGCTTATTAAATAGGCTTATTAAATAGGCTTATTAAATAGACTTATTAAATTTCCTAATTAAATAGGCTTATTTTAGCAACTTAGGCTTATTTAATAGGTTTATTTCAGCAACTTAGACTTATTAAATAGGCTTATTTCAGCAACTTAGACTTATTAAATAGGCCTAATAAATAGGCTTATTAAATAGGCTTATTTCAGCAACTTAGACTTATTAAATAGGCCTATTAAATAGGCTTATTAAATAGACTTATTAAATAGTCTTATTAAAAAGGCTTATTAAATAGACTTATTAAATAGGCTCATTAAATACTTATTCAATATGTTTATTAAATAGGTGTATTAATTAGGCTTATTAAATAGGCTTATTAAATAGGCTTATTCAGCAACTTAGGCTTATTAAATAGCCTTATTAAATATGCTTATTTCAGCAACTTAGACTTATTAAATAGGTTTATTCAGCAACTTAGGCTTATTAAATAGGCTTATTCATCAACTTAGGCTTATTTAATAGGCTTATTTCAGCAACTTAGGCTTATTAAATAGGCTCATTCAGAAACTTAGGCTTATTAAATAAGCTTATTTCAGCAACTAAGACTTATTAAATAGGCCTATTAAATAGGCTTATTAAATAGGCTTATTTCAGCAACTTAGATTTATTAAAAAAGGCCTATTAAATAGGCTTATTAAATAGACTTATTAAAAAGGCTCATTAAATACTTATTAAATAGGCTTATTAAATAGGCTTATTAAATAGACTTATTAAATAGGCTCAATAAATAGGCTTATTAAATAGGCTTATTAAATAGACTTATTAAATAGGCTCAATAAATCGGCTTATTAAATAGGCTTATTAAATAGGCTCAATAAATAGGCTTATTAAATAGGCTTATTAAATAGGCTCAATAAATAGGCTTATTAAATAGGCTTATTAAATAGGCTTATTAAATAGACTTATTAAATAGGCTTATTAAATAGGCTCAATAAATAGGCTTATTAAATAGGCTCAATAAATAGGCTTATTAAATAGGCTCAATAAATAGGCTTATTAAATAGGCTCAATAAATAGGCTTATTAAATAGGCTCATTAAATACTTATTAAATAGGCTTATTAAATAGACTTATTAAATAGACTTATTAAATAGGCTTATTAAATAGACTTATTAAATAGGCTTATTAAAAAGGCTTATTAAATAGACTTATTAAATAGGCTCATTAAATACTTATTAAATATGTTTATTAAATAGGCGTATTAAATAGGCTTATTAAATAGGCTTATTAAATAGGCTTATTAAATAGGCTTATTAAATAGGCTTATTAAATAGACTTATTCAATTTCCTAATTAAATAGGCTTATTTTAGCAACTTAGGCTTATTTAATAGGTTTATTTCAGCAACTTAGACTTATTAAATAGGCTTATTTCAGCAACTTAGACTTATTAAATAGGCCTAATAAATAGGCTTATTAAATAGGCTTATTTCAGCAACTTAGACTTATTAAATAGGCCTATTAAATAGGCTTATTAAATAGATTATTAAATAGGCTCATTAAATATTTATTATATAGGCTTATTAAATAGGCTTATTAAATAGACTTATTAAATAGGCTCAATAAATCGGCTTATTAAATAGGCTTATTAAATAGGCTCAATAAATAGGCTTATTAAATAGGCTTATTAAATAGGCTTATTAAATAGACTTATTAAATCGGCTTATTAAATAGGCTCAATAAATAGGCTTATTAAATAGGCTCAATAAATATGCTTATTAAATAGGCTCAATAAATAGGCTTATTAAATAGGCTCAATAAATAGGCTTATTAAATAGGCTCATTAAATACTTATTAAATAGGCTTATTAAATAGACTTATTAAATAGACTTATTAAATAGTCTCATTAAATAGACTTATTAAATAGTCTTATTAAAAAGGCTTATTAAATAGACTTATTAAATAGGCTCATTAAATACTTATTAAATATGT
Organism: Petromyzon marinus; assembly: GCF_048934315.1. NCBI lineage: Eukaryota > Metazoa > Chordata > Hyperoartia > Petromyzontiformes > Petromyzontidae > Petromyzon > Petromyzon marinus. The sequence continues at coordinate 2,348,701 of NW_027422884.1, read as the reverse complement.
TTATTAAATAGGTGTATTAATTAGGCTTATTAAATAGGCTTATTAAATAGGCTTATTCAGCAACTTAGGCTTATTAAATAGCCTTATTAAATATGCTTATTTCAGCAACTTAGACTTATTAAATAGGTTTATTCAGCAACTTAGGCTTATTAAATAGGCTTATTCAGCAACTTAGGCTTATGTAATAGGCTTATTTCAGCAACTTAGGCTTATTAAATAGGCTCATTCAGAAACTTAGGCTTATTAAATAAGCTTATTTCAGCAACTAAGACTTATTAAATAGGCCTATTAAATAGGCTTATTAAATAGGCTTATTTCAGCAACTTAGATTTTTTAAAAAAGGCCTATTAAATAGGCTTATTAAATAGACTTATTAAAAAGGCTCATTAAATACTTATTAAATAGGCTTATTAAATAGGCTTATTAAATAGACTTATTAAATAGGCTCAATAAATAGGCTTATTAAATAGGCTTATTAAATAGACTTATTAAATAGGCTCAATAAATCGGCTTATTAAATAGGCTTATTAAATAGGCTCAATAAATAGGCTTATTAAATAGGCTTATTAAATAGGCTTATTAAATAGACTTATTAAATCGGCTTATTAAATAGGCTCAATAAATAGGCTTATTAAATAGGCTCAATAAATATGCTTATTAAATAGGCTCAATAAATAGGCTTATTAAATAGGCTCAATAAATAGGCTTATTAAATAGGCTCATTAAATACTTATTAAATAGGCTTATTAAATAGACTTATTAAATAGACTTATTAAATAGGCTTATTAAATAGACTTATTAAATAGTCTTATTAAAAAGGCTTATTAAATAGACTTATTAAATAGGCTCATTAAATACTCATTAAATATGTTTATTAAATAGGTGTATTAATTAGGCTTATTAAATAGGCTTATTAAATAGGCTTATTAAATAGACTTATTAAATAGACTTATTAAATATACTTATTAAATAGACTTATTAAATAGCCTCATGAAATAGGCTTATTTTAGCAACTTAGGCTTATTAAATAGGTTTATTTCAGCAACTTAGACTTATTAAAGAGCCTTATTAAATAGGCTTATTTCAGCAACTTAGGCTTATTAAATAAGTTTATTTCAGCAACTTATGCTTATTAAATAGCCTTATTAAACAGGTTTATTTCAGCAACTTAGGCTTATTAAATAGCATTTTTAAATAGGTTTATTTCAGCAACTTAGACTTATTAAATATACCTTTTTAAATAGGCTTAGTTCAGAAACTTAGGCTTATTAAATAGTCTTATTTCAGCAACTTAGGCTCATTAAATAGCCTTATGAAATAGGCTTATTTCAGCAACTTAGGCTTATTAAATAGCCGTATTAAATAGGCTTAATTCAGCAACTTAGACTTATTAAATAGGTTTATTCAGCAACTTAGGCTTATTAAATAGGCTTATTCAGCAACTTAGGCTTATTAAATAGGCCTATTAAATAGGCTTATTAAATAGACTTATTAAATAGGCTCATTAAATACTTATTAAATAGGCTTATTAAATAGGCTTATTAAATAGACTTATTAAATAGGCTCAATAAATCGACTTATTAAATAGGCTTATTAAATAGGCTCAATAAATAGGCTTATTAAATAGGCTTATTAAATAGGCTTATTAAATAGACTTATTAAATCGGCTTATTAAATAGGCTCAATAAATAGGCTTATTAAATAGGCTCAATAAATATGCTTATTAAATAGGCTCAATAAATAGGCTTATTAAATAGGCTCAATAAATAGGCTTATTAAATAGGCTCATTAAATACTTATTAAATAGGCTTATTAAATAGACTTATTAAATAGACTTATTAAATAGTCTTATTAAATAGACTTATTAAATAGTCTTATTAAAAAGGCTTATTAAATAGACTTATTAAATAGGCTCATTAAATACTTATTAAATATGTTTATTAAATAGGTGTATTAATTAGGCTTATTAAATAGACTTATTAAATAGACTTATTAAATAGACTTATTAAATAGACTTATTAAATAGCCTCATGAAATAGGCTTATTTTAGCAACTTAGGCTTATTAAATAGGTTTATTTCAGCAACTTAGACTTATTAAAGAGCCTTATTAAATAGGCTTATTTCTGCAACTTAGGCTTATTAAATAAGCTTATTTCAGCAACTTATGCTTATTAAATAGCCTTATTAAACAGGTTTATTTCAGCAACTTAGGCTTATTAAATAGCATTTTTAAATAGGTTTATTTCAGCAACTTAGACTTATTAAATATACCTTTTTAAATAGGCTTAGTTCAGAAACTTAGGCTTATTAAATAGTCTTATTTCAGGAACTTAGGCTCATTAAATAGCCTTATTAAATAGGCTTATTTCAGCAACTTAGGTTTATTAAATAGCCTTATTAAATAGGCTTATTTCAGCAACTTAGACTTATTAAATAGGTTTATTCAGCAACTTAGGCTTATTAAATAGCCTTATTCAACAACTTAGGCTTATTAAATAGGCTTATTTCTGCAACTTAGACTAATTAAATAGGCCTATTAAATAGGCGTATTAAATAGGTTTATTTCAGCAACTTAGACTTATTAAATAGCCTTATTAAATAGGCTTATTTCAGCAACTCAGGCTTATTAAATAGGCTTATTTCAGCAACTTATGCTTATTAAATAGCCTTATTAAACAGGTTTATTTCAGCAACTTAGGCTTATTAAATAGTATTTTTAAATAGGCTTAGTTCAGAAACTTAGGCTTATTAAATAGGCTTATTTCAGCAACTTAGGCTCATTAAATAGCCTTATTAAATAGGCTTTTTTCAGCAACTTAGGCTCATTAAATAGCCTTATTAAATAGGCTTATTTCAGCAACTTAGGCTTATTAAATAGCCTTATTAAATAGGCTTATTTTAGCAACTTAGACTTATTAAACCGACTTATTAAATAGACATTTCAGCAACTTAGGCTCATTAAATATGCTTATGAAATATGCTTATTTCTGCAACTTAGACTTATTAGATAGGCCTATTAAATAGGCTTATTTTAGCAACTTAGGCTTATTAAATATGCTTATTTAAGCAAATTAGGCGTATTAAATAGCATTATTAAATAGGTTCATTTCTGCAACTTAGACTTATTAAATAGCCTTATTAAATAGGCTTATTTCAGCAACTTAGGCGTATTAAATAGGCTTATTTCAGCAACTTATGCTTATTAAATAGCCTTATTAAACAGGTTTATTTCTAGCAATTTAGGCTTATTAAATAGCATTTTAAATAGGTTTTTTTCAGCAACTTAGACTTATTAAATAGACCTTTTTATATAGGCTTAGTTCACCAACGTAGGCTTATTAAATAGGCTTATTTCAGCAACTTAGGCTTATTAAATAGCCTTATTTCAGCAACTTAGACTTATTAAATAGGCTTATTCAGCAACTTAGGCTTATTAAATAGCCTATTTAAATAGGCTTATTTCAGCAACTTAGGCTTATTAAATAGGCTTATTTCAGCAACTGAGACATATTAAAAAGGCTTATTTCAGCAACTTAGGCTTATGAAATAGGCTTATTCAGCAACTTAGGCTTATTAAATAAGCTTATTTCAGCAACTTATTCTTATTAAATAGACTTATTAAACAGGTTTATTTCAGCAACTTAGGCTTATTAAATAGCATTTTAAATAGGTTTATTTCAGCAACTTAGACTTATTAAATATACCTTTTTAAATAGGCTTAGTTCAGAAACTTAGGCTTATTAAATAGTCTTATTTCAGCAACTTAGGCTCATTAAATAGCCTTATTAAATAGGCTTATTCAGCAACTTAGGCTTATTAAATAGCCTTATTAAATATGCTTATTTCAGCAACTTAGACTTATTAAATAGGTTTATTCAGCAACTTAGGCTTATTAAATAGGCTTATTCAGCAACTTAGGCTTATTTAATAGGCTTATTTCAGCAACTTAGGCTTATTAAATAGGCTCATTCAGAAACTTAGGCTTATTAAATAGGCTTATTTCAGCAACTTAGACTTATTCAATAGGCCTATTAAATAGGCTTATTAAATAGGCTTATTTCAGCAACTTAGACTTATTAAAAAGGCCTATTAAATAGGCTTATTAAATAGACTTATTAAATAGGCTCATTAACTAGGCTTATTAAATAGGCTTATTAAATAGACTTATTAAATAGGCTCAATAAATAGGCTTATTAAATAGGCTTAATAAATAGGCTTATTAAATAGACTTATTAAATCGGCTTATTAAATACTTATTAAATAGGCTTATTAAATAGACTTATTAAATAGACTTATTAAATAGGCTTATTAAATAGACTTATTAAATAGGCTTATTAAAAAGGCTTATTAAATAGACTTATTAAATAGGCTCATTAAATACTTATTAAATATGTTTATTAAATAGGCGTATTAAATAGGCTTATTAAATAGGCTTATTAAATAGGCTTATTAAATAGACTTATTCAATAGCCTCATTATATAGGCTTATTTTAGCAACTTAGACTTATTAAATAGGTTTATTTCAGCAACTTAGACTTATTAAATAGGCTTATTTCAGCAACTTAGGCTTATTAAATAAGCTTATTTCAGCAACTTATGCTTATTAAATAGGCTTATTAAACAGGTTTATTTCAGCAACTTAGGCTTATTAAATAGCATATTTAAATAGGTTTATTTCAGCAGCTTAGACTTATTAAATATACCTTTTTAAATAGGCTTAGTTCAGAAACTTAGGCTTATTAAATAGGCTTATTTCAGCAACTTAGGCTCATTAAATAGCCTTATTAAATAGGCTTATTCAGCAACTTAGGCTTATTAAATAGCCTTATTAAATATGCTTATTTCAGCAACTTAGACTTATTAAATAGGTTTATTCAGCAACTTAGGCTTATTAAATAGGCTTATTCAGCAACTTAGGCTTATTTAATAGGCTTATTTCAGCAACTTAGGCTTATTAAATAGGCTCATTCAGAAACTTAGGCTTATTAAATAGGCTTATTTCAGCAACTTAGACTTATTCAATAGGCCTATTAAATAGGCTTATTAAATAGGCTTATTACAGCAACTTAGACTTATTAAAAAGGCCTATTAAATAGGCTTATTAAATAGACTTATTAAATAGGCTCATTAAATAGGCTTATTAAATAGGCTTATTAAATAGACTTATTAAATAGGCTCAATAAATAGGCTTATTAAATAGGCTTATTAAATAGGCTTATTAAATAGACTTATTAAATCGGCTTATTAAATAGGTTTATTAAAAAGGCTTATTAAATAGACTTATTAAATAGGCTCATTAAATACTTATTAAATAGGCTTATTAAATAGACTTATTAAATAGGCTTATTAAAAAGGCTTATTAAATAGACTTATTAAATAGGCTCATTAAATACTTATTAAATATGTTTATTAAATAGGCGTATTAAATAGGCTTATTAAATAGACTTATTAAATAGGCTTATTAAATAGACTTTTTAAATAGGCTTATTAAAAATGCTCATTAAATACTTATTAAATGTGTTTATTAAATAGGCGTATTAAATAGGCTTATTAAATAGGCTTATTAAATAGGCTTATTAAATAGACTTATTAAAGAGCCTTATTAAATAGGCTTATTTCAGCAACTTAGGCTTATTAAATAGCATTTTAAATAGGTTTATTTCAGCAACTTAGACTTATTAAATATACCTTTTTAAATAGGCTTAGTTCAGAAACTCAGGCTTATTAAATAGTCTTATTTCAGCAACTTAGGCTCATTAAATAGCCTTATTAAATAGGCTTATTTCAGCAACTTAGGCTTATTAAATAGGCTTATTTCAGCAACTTAGACTTATTAAATAGCCTTATTTCAGCAAATTAGGCTTATTAAATAGCCTTATTTCAGAAACTTAGACTTATTAAATAGGCTTATTCATCAACTTAGGCTTATTAAATAGCCTTATTAAATAGGCATATTTCAGCAACTTAGACTTATTAAATAGGTTTATTCAGCAACTTAGGCTTATTAAATAGGCATATTCAGCAACTTAGGCTTATTAAATAGGCTTATTTCAGCAACTTAGGCTTATTAAATAGGCTCATTCAGAAACTTAGGCTTATTAAATAGGCTTATTTCAGCAACTTAGACTTATTAAATAGGCCTATTAAATAGACTGATTAAATAGGCTCATTAAATACTTATTAAATAGGCTTATTAAATAGACTTATTTAATAGGCTCAATAAAGAGGCTTATTAAATAGGCTTATTAAATAGACTTATTAAATAGGCTCAATAAATAGGCTTATTAAATAGGCTTATTAAATAGGCTCATTAAATAGGCGTATTAAATAGACTTATTAAATAGGCTCAATAAATAGGCTTATTAAATAGGCTTATTAAATAGTCTTATTAAATAGGCTCAATAAATAGGCTTATTAAATAGGCTCAATAAATAGGCTTATTAAATAGGCTCATTAAATACTTATTAAATAGGCTTATTAAAATGGCTTATTAAATAGACTTAATACATAGGCTCATTAAATACTTATTAAATAGGTGTATTAAATAGGCGTATTAAATAAGCTTATTAATAGGCATATTAAATAGGCTTATTAAATAGGCTTATTAAATAGACTTATTAAATAGGCTTATTAAAAAGGCTTATTAAATAGACTTAATACATAGGCTCATTAAATACTTATTAAATAGGTGTATTAAATAGGCGTATTAAATAGGCTTATTAATAGGCGTATTAAATAGGCTTATTAAATAGGCTTATTAAATAGACTTATTAAATAGCCTCATTAAATAGGCTTATTTTAGCAACTTAGGCTTATTAAATAGGTTTATTTCAGCAACTTAGACTTATTAAATAGCCTTATTAAATAGGTTTATTTCAGCAACTCAGGCTTATTAAATAGGCTTATTTCAGCAACTTATGCTTATTAAATAGCCTTATTAAACAGGTTTATTTCAGCAACTTAGGCTTATTAAATAGTATTTTTAAATAGGCTTAGTTCAGAAACTTAGGCTTATTAAATAGGCTTATTTCAGCAACTTAGGCTCATTAAATAGCCTTATTAAATAGGCTTTTTTCAGCAACTTAGGCTCATTAAATAGCCTTATTAAATAGGCTTATTTCAGCAACTTAGGCTTATTAAATAGCCTTATTAAATAGGCTTATTTTAGCAACTTAGACTTATTAAACCGACTTATTAAATAGACATTTCAGCAACTTAGGTTCATTAAATATGCTTATGAAATATGCTTATTTCTGCAACTTAGACTTATTAGATAGGCCTATTAAATAGGCTTATTTTAGCAACTTAGGCTTATTAAATATGCTTATTTAAGCAAATTAGGCGTATTAAATAGCATTATTATATAGGTTCATTTCTGCAACTTAGACTTATTAAATAGCCTTATTAAATAGGCTTATTTCAGCAACTTAGGCTTATTAAATAGGCTTATTTCAGCAACTTATGCTTATTAAATAGCCTTATTAAACAGTTTTATTTCTAGCAATTTAGGCTTATTGAATAGCATTTTTAAATAGGTTTTTTTCAACAACTTAGACTTATTAAATATACCTTTTTATATAGGCTTAGTTCACCAACGTAGGCTTATTAAATAAGCTTATTTCAGCAACTTAGGCTTATTAAATAGCCTTATTTCAGCAACTTAGACTTATTAAATAGGCTTATTCAGCAACTTAGGCTTATTAAATAGCCTATTTAAATAGGCTTATTTCAGCAACTTAGGCTTATTAAATAGGCTTATTTCAGCAACTGAGACATATTAAAAAGGCTTATTTCAGCAACTTAGGCTTATGAAATAGGCTTATTCAGCAACTTAGGCTTATTAAATAGGCTTATTTCAGCAACTTATGCTTATTAAATAGCCTTATTAAACAGGTTTATTTCAGCAACTTAGGCTTATTAAATAGCATTTTTAAATAGGTTTATTTCAGCAACTTAGACTTATTAAAATATACCTTTTTAAATAGGCTTAGTTCAGAAACTTAGGCTTATTAAATAGGCTTATTTCAGCAACTTAGGCTCATTAAATAGCCTTATTAAATAGGCTTATTTCAGCAACTTAGGCTTATTAAATAGGCTTATTTCAGCAACTTAATCTTATTAAATAGCCTTATTTCAGCAACTTAGGCTTATTAAATAGCCTTATTTCAGCAACTTAGACTTATTAAATAGGCTTATTCAGCAACTTAGGCTTATTAAATAGCCTTATTAAATAGGCTTATTTCAGCAACTTAGACTTATTAAATAGGTTTATTCAGCAACTTAGGCTTATTAAATAGGCTTATTCAGCAACTTAGACTTATTAAATAGGCCTATTAAATAGGCTTATTAAATAGGCTTATTAAATAGGCTTATTTCAGCAACTTAGGCTTATTAAACAGGCTTATTAAATAGGTTTATTTCAGCAACTTAGGCTTATTAAATAGGCTTATTTCAGCAACTTAGACTTATTAAATAGCCTTATTTCAGCAACTTACGCTTATTAAATAGGCTTATTTCAGCAACTTAGGCTTATTAAATAGCCTAATTAAGTAGGCTTATTTCAGCAGCTTGGGCTTATTAAATAGGCTTATTTCAGCAACTTACGCTGATTAAAAAGGCTTATTTCAGCAACTTAGACTTATTAAATAGCCTTATTTCAGCAACTTAGACTTATTAAATAGGCTTATTTCAGCAACTTATGCTTATTAAATATACTTATTTCAGCAACTTAGGCTTATTAAATAGGCTTATTTCAGCAACATGGACTTATTAAATAGCCTTATTTCAGCAACTTAGGCTTAATAAATAGGCTTATTTCAGCAACTTAGGCTTATTAAATAGGCTTATTTCAGCAACTTAGGCTTATTAAATAGCCTTATTTCAGCAACTTAGACTTATTAAATAGGCTTATTTCAGCAACTTAGGCTTATTAAATAGGCTTATTCAGCAACGTAGGCTTATTAAATAGGCTTATTAAATAGCCTTATTTCAGTAACTTACGCTTATTAAATAGGCTTATTTCAGCAACTTAGGCTTATTAAATAGCCTTATTAAATAGGCTTATTTTAGCAACTTAGACTTATTAAACCGACTTATTAAATAGACATTTCAGCAACTTAGGCTCATTAAATATGCTTATGAAATATGCTTATTTCTGCAACTTAGACTTATTAGATAGGCCTATTAAATAGGCTTATTTTAGCAACTTAGGCTTATTAAATATGCTTATTTAAGCAAATTAGGCGTATTAAATAGCATTATTATATAGGTTCATTTCTGCAACTTAGACTTATTAAATAGCCTTATTAAATAGGCTTATTTCAGCAACTTAGACTTATTAAATAGGTTTATTCAGCAACTTAGGCTTATTAAATAGGCTTATTCAGCAACTTAGACTTATTAAATAGGCCTATTAAATAGGCTTATTAAATAGGCTTATTAAATAGGCTTATTTCAGCAACTTAGGCTTATTAAACAGGCTTATTAAATAGGTTTATTTCAGCAACTTAGGGTTATTAAATAGGCTTATTTCAGCAACTTAGACTTATTAAATAGCCTTATTTCAGCAACTTACGCTTATTAAATAGGCTTATTTCAGCAACTTAGGCTTATTAAATAGCCTAATTAAGTAGGCTTATTTCAGCAGCTTGGGCTTATTAAATAGGCTTATTTCAGCAACTTACGCTGATTAAAAAGGCTTATTTCAGCAACTTAGACTTATTAAATAGCCTTATTTCAGCAACTTAGACTTATTAAATAGGCTTATTTCAGCAACTTATGCTTATTAAATATACTTATTTCAGCAACTTAGGCTTATTAAATAGGCTTATTTCAGCAACATGGACTTATTAAATAGCCTTATTTCAGCAACTTAGGCTTATTAAATAGGCTTATTTCAGCAACTTAGGCTTATTAAATAGGCTTATTTCAGCAACTTAGGCTTATTAAATAGCCTTATTTCAGCAACTTAGACTTATTAAATAGGCTTATTTCAGCAACTTAGGCTTATTAAATAGGCTTATTCAGCAACGTAGGCTTATTAAATAGGCTTATTAAATAGCCTTATTTCAGTAACTTACGCTTATTAAATAGGCTTATTTCAGCAACTTAGGCTTATTAAATAGCCTTATTAAATAGGCTTATTTTAGCAACTTAGACTTATTAAACCGACTTATTAAATAGACATTTCAGCAACTTAGGCTCATTAAATATGCTTATGAAATATGCTTATTTCTGCAACTTAGACTTATTAGATAGGCCTATTAAATAGGCTTATTTTAGCAACTTAGGCTTATTAAATATGCTTATTTAAGCAAATTAGGCGTATTAAATAGCATTATTATATAGGTTCATTTCTGCAACTTAGACTTATTAAATAGCCTTATTAAATAGGCTTATTTCAGCAACTTAGACTTATTAAATAGGTTTATTCAGCAACTTAGGCTTATTAAATAGGCTTATTCAGCAACTTAGACTTATTAAATAGGCCTATTAAATAGGCTTATTAAATAGGCTTATTAAATAGGCTTATTTCAGCAACTCAGGCTTATTAAACAGGCTTATTAAATAGGTTTATTTCAGCAACTTAGGCTTATTAAATAGGCTTATTTCAGCAACTTAGGCTTATTAAATAGGCTTATTTCAGCAACTTAGGCTTATTAAATAGCCTTATTTCAGCAACTTAGACTTATTAAATAGGCTTATTTCAGCAACTTAGGCTTATTAAATAGCCTTATTTCAGCAACTTAGACTTATTAAATAGGCTTATTTCAGCAACTTAGGCTTATTAAATAGGCTTATTCAGCAACGTAGGCTTATTAAATAGGCTTATTAAATAGCCTTATTTCAGTAACTTACGCTTATTAAATAGGCTTATTTCAGCAACTTAGGCTTATTAAATAGCCTTATTAAATAGGCTTATTTTAGCAACTTAGACTTATTAAACCGACTTATTAAATAGACATTTCAGCAACTTAGGCTCATTAAATATGCTTATGAAATATGCTTATTTCTGCAACTTAGACTTATTAGATAGGCCTATTAAATAGGCTTATTTTAGCAACTTAGGCTTATTAAATATGCTTATTTAAGCAAATTAGGCGTATTAAATAGCATTATTATATAGGTTCATTTCTGCAACTTAGACTTATTAAATAGCCTTATTAAATAGGCTTATTTCAGCAACTTAGACTTATTAAATAGGTTTATTCAGCAACTTAGGCTTATTAAATAGGCTTATTCAGCAACTTAGACTTATTAAATAGGCCTATTAATTAGGCTTATTAAATAGGCTTATTAAATAGGCTTATTTCAGCAACTTAGGCTTATTAAACAGGCTTATTAAATAGGTTTATTTCAGCAACTTAGGCTTATTAAATAGGCTTATTTCAGCAACTTAGACTTATTAAATAGCCTTATTTCAGCAACTTACGCTTATTAAATAGGCTTATTTCAGCAACTTAGGCTTATTAAATAGCCTAATTAAGTAGGCTTATTTCAGCAGCTTGGGCTTATTAAATAGGCTTATTTCAGCAACTTACGCTGATTAAAAAGGCTTATTTCAGCAACTTAGACTTATTAAATAGCCTTATTTCAGCAACTTAGACTTATTAAATAGGCTTATTTCAGCAACTTATGCTTATTAAATATACTTATTTCAGCAACTTAGGCTTATTAAATAGGCTTATTTCAGCAACATGGACTTATTAAATAGCCTTATTTCAGCAACTTAGGCTTATTAAATAGGCTTATTTCAGCAACTTAGGCTTATTAAATAGGCTTATTTCAGCAACTTAGGCTTATTAAATAGCCTTATTTCAGCAACTTAGACTTATTAAATAGGCTTATTTCAGCAACTTAGGCTTATTAAATAGGCTTATTCAGCAACGTAGGCTTATTAAATAGGCTTATTAAATAGCCTTATTTCAGTAACTTACGCTTATTAAATAGGCTTATTTCAGCAACTTAGGCTTATTAAATAGCCTTATTAAATAGGCTTATTTTAGCAACTTAGACTTATTAAACCGACTTATTAAATAGACATTTCAGCAACTTAGGCTCATTAAATATGCTTATGAAATATGCTTATTTCTGCAACTTAGACTTATTAGATAGGCCTATTAAATAGGCTTATTTTAGCAACTTAGGCTTATTAAATATGCTTATTTAAGCAAATTAGGCGTATTAAATAGTATTATTATATAGGTTCATTTCTGCAACTTAGACTTATTAAATAGCCTTATTAAATAGGCTTATTTCAGCAACTTAGGCTTATTAAATAGGCTTATTTCAGCAACTTATGCTTATTAAATAGCCTTATTAAACAGTTTTATTTCTAGCAATTTAGGCTTATTGAATAGCATTTTTAAATAGATTTTTTTCAACAACTTAGACTTATTAAATATACCTTTTTATATAGGCTTAGTTCACCAACGTAGGCTTATTAAATAGGCTTATTTCAGCAACTTAGGCTTATTAAATAGCCTTATTTCAGCAACTTAGACTTATTAAATAGGCTTATTCAGCAACTTAGGCTTATTAAATAGCCTATTTAAATAGGCTTATTTCAGCAACTTAGGCTTATTAAATAGGCTTATTTCAGCAACTGAGACATATTAAAAAGGCTTATTTCAGCAACTTAGGCTCATGAAATAGGCTTATTCAGCAACTTAGGCTTATTAAATAGGCTTATTTCAGCAACTTATGCTTATTAAATAGCCTTACTAAACAGGTTTATTTCAGCAACTTAGGCTTATTAAATAGCATTTTTAAATAGGTTTATTTCAGCAACTTAGACTTATTAAAATATACCTTTTTAAATAGGCTTAGTTCAGAAACTTAGGCTTATTAAATAGGCTTATTTCAGCAACTTAGGCTCATTAAATAGCCTTATTAAATAGGCTTATTTCAGCAACTTAGGCTTATTAAATAGGCTTATTTCAGCAACTTAAACTTATTAAATAGCCTTATTTCAGCAACTTAGGCTTATTAAATAGCCTTATTTCAGCAACTTAGACTTATTAAATAGGCTTATTCAGCAACTTAGGCTTATTAAATAGCCTTATTAAATAGGCTTATTTCAGCAACTTAGACTTATTAAATAGGTTTATTCAGCAACTTAGGCTTATTAAATAGGCTTATTCAGCAACTTAGACTTATTAAATAGGCCTATTAAATAGGCTTATTAAATAGGCTTATTAAATAGGCTTATTTCAGCAACTTAGGCTTATTAAACAGGCTTATTAAATAGGTTTATTTCAGCAACTTAGGCTTATTAAATAGGCTTATTTCAGCAACTTAGACTTATTAAATAGCCTTATTTCAGCAACTTACGCTTATTAAATAGGCTTATTTCAGCAACTTAGGCTTATTAAATAGCCTAATTAAGTAGGCTTATTTCAGCAGCTTGGGCTTATTAAATAGGCTTATTTCAGCAACTTACGCTGATTAAAAAGGCTTATTTCAGCAACTTAGACTTATTAAATAGCCTTATTTCAGCAACTTAGACTTATTAAATAGGCTTATTTCAGCAACTTATGCTTATTAAATATACTTATTTCAGCAACTTAGGCTTATTAAATAGGCTTATTTCAGCAACTTGGACTTATTAAATAGCCTTATTTCAGCAACTTAGGCTTATTAAATAGGCTTATTTCAGCAACTTAGGCTTATTAAATAGGCTTATTTCAGCAACTTAGGCTTATTAAATAGCCTTATTTCAGCAACTTAGACTTATTAAATAGGCTTATTTCAGCAACTTAGGCTTATTAAATAGGCTTATTCAGCAACGTAGGCTTATTAAATAGGCTTATTAAATAGCCTTATTTCAGTAACTTATGCTTATTAAATAGGCTTATTTCAGCAACTTAGGCTTATTAAATAGCCTAATTAAGTAGGCTTATTTCAGCAACTTGGGCTTATTAAATAGGCTTATTTGAGCAACTTACGCTGATTAAAAAGGCTTATTTCAGCAACTTAGACTTATTAAATAGGCTTATTTAAGCAACTTATGCTTATTAAATATACTTATTTCAGCAACTTAGGCTTATTAAATCTGCTTATTTCAGCAACTTGGACTCATTAAATAGCCTTATTTCAGCAACTTAGGCTTATTAAATAGGCTTATTTCAGCAACTTAGGCTTATTAAATAGCCTTATTTCAGCAACTTAGACTTATTAAATAGGCTTATTTCAGCAACTTAGGCTTATTAAATAGGCTTATTCAGCAACGTAGGCTTATTAAATAGGCTTATTAAATAGCCTTATTTCAGTAACTTACGCTTATTTAATAGGCTTATTTCAGCAACTTAGGCTTATTAAATAGTATTTTTAAATAGGCTTAGTTCAGAAACTTAGGCTTATTAAATAGGCTTATTTCAGCAACTTAGGCTCATTAAATAACCTTATTAAATAGGCTTTTTTCAGCAACTTAGGCTCATTAAATAACCTTATTAAATAGGCTTATTTCAGCAACTTAGGCTTATTAAATAGCCTTATTAAATAGGCTTATTTTAGCAACTTAGACTTATTAAACCGACTTATTAAATAGACATTTCAGCAACTTAGGCTCATTAAATATGCTTATTTAGGCAAATTAGGCGTATTAAATAGCATTATTAAATAGGTTCATTTCTGCAACTTAGACTTATTAAATAGCCTTATTAAATAGGCTTATTTCAGCAACTTAGGCTTATTAAATAGGCTTATTTCAGCAACTTAAACTTATTAAATAGCCTTATTTCAGCAACTTAGGCTTATTAAATAGGCTTATTTCAGCAACTTAGGCTTATTAAACAGGCTTATTAAATAGGTTTATTTCAGCAACTTAGGCTTATTAAATAGGCTTATTTCAGCAACTTAGACTTATTAAATAGCCTTATTTCAGCAACTTACGCTTATTAAATAGGCTTATTTCAGCAACTTAGGCTTATTAAATAGCCTAATTAAGTAGGCTTATTTCAGCAACTTGGGCTTATTAAATAGGCTTATTTCAGCAACTTACGCTGATTAAAAAGGCTTATTTCAGCAACTTAGACTTATTAAATAGGCTTATTTCAGCAACTTATGCTTATTAAATATACTTATTTCAGCAACTTAGGCTTATTAAATCTGCTTATTTCAGCAACTTGGACTTATTAAATAGCCTTATTTCAGCAACTTAGGCTTATTAAATAGGCTTATTTCAGCAACTTAGGCTTATTAAATAGCCTTATTTCAGCAACTTAGACTTATTAAATAGGCTTATTTCAGCAACTTAGGCTTATTAAATAGGCTTATTCAGCAACGTAGGCTTTTTAAATAGGCTTATTAAATAGCCTTATTTCAGTAACTTACGCTGATTAAAAATACTTATTTCAGCAACTTAGACTTATTAAATAGCCTTATTTCAGCAACTTAGACTCATTAAATAGGCTTATTTCAGCAACTTATGCTTATTAAATATACTTATTTCAGCAACTTAGGCTTATTAAATAGGCTTATTTCAGCAACTTAGACGTATTAAATAGCCTTATTTCAGCAACTTAGGCTTATTAAATAGGCTTATTTCAGCAACTTAGGTTTATTAAATAGCCTTATTTCAGCAACTTAGACTTATTAAATAGGCTTATTTCAGCAACTTAGGCTTATTAAATAGGCTTATTCAGCAACTTAGGCTTATTAAATAGGCTTATTTCAGCAACTTAGGCTTATTAAATAGGCTCATTCAGAAACTTAGGCTTATTAAATAGGCTTATTTCAGCAACTTAGACTTATTAAATAGGCCTATTAAATAGGCGTATTAAATAGACTTATTAAATAGGCTCATTAAATACTTATTAAATAGGCTTATTAAATAGGCTTATTAAATAGACTTATTAAATAGGCTGAATAAATAGGCTTATTAAATAGGCTTATTAAATAGGCTCAATAAATAGGCTTATTAAATAGGCTCAATAAATAGGCTTATTAAATAGGCTCAATAAATAGGCTCAATAAATAGGCTTATTAAATAGGCTTATTAAATAGACTTATTAAATAGGCTTATTAAATAGGCTCAATAAATAGGCTTATTAAATAGGCTCAATAAATAGGCTTATTAAATAGGCTCAATAAATAGGCTTATTAAATAGGCTCGTTAAATACTTATTAAATAGACTTATTAAATAGACTTATTACATAGGCTTATTAAATAGGCTTATTAAATAGGCTTTTTAAATAGGCTTATTAAATAGACTTATTAAATAGCTCATTAAATAGGCTTATTTCAGCAACTTAGGCTTATTAAATAGCCTTATTTCAGCAACTTACGCTTATTAAATAGGCTTATTTCAGCAACTTAGGCTTATTAAATAGCCTAATTAAGTAGGCTTATTTCAGCAACTTGGGCTTATTAAATAGGCTTATTTCAGCAACTTACGCTGATTAAAAAGGCTTATTTCAGGAACTTAGACTTATTAAATAGCCTTATTTCAGCAACCTAGACTCATTAAATAGGCTTATTTCAGCAACTTATGCTTATTAAATATACTTATTTCAGCAACTTAGGCTTATTAAATCGGCTTATTTCAGCAACTTGGACTCATTAAATAGCCTTATTTCAGCAACTTAGGCTTATTAAATAGGCTTATTTCAGCAACTTAGGCTTATTAAATAGCCTTATTTCAGCAACTTAGACTTATTAAATAGGCTTATTTCAGCAACTTAGGCTTATTAAATAGGCTTATTCAGCAACGTAGGCTTATTAAATAGGCTTATTAAATAGCCTTATTTCAGTAACTTACGCTTATTAAATAGGCTTATTTCAGCAACTTGGGCTTATTAAATAGGCTTATTTCAGCAACTTACGCTGATTAAAAAGGCTTATTTCAGCAACTTAGACTTATTAAATAGGCTTATTTCAGCAACTTATGCTTATTAAATATACTTATTTCAGCAACTTAGGCTTATTAAATCTGCTTATTTCAGCAACTTGGACTTATTAAATAGGCTTATTTCAGCAACTTAGGCTTATTAAATAAGCTTATTTCAGCAACTTATGCTTATTAAATAGGCTTATTAAACAGGTTTATTTCAGCAACTTAGGCTTATTAAATAGCATATTTAAATAGGTTTATTTCAGCAGCTTAGACTTATTAAATATACCTTTTTAAATAGGCTTAGTTCAGAAACTTAGGCTTATTAAATAGGCTTATTTCAGCAACTTAGGCTCATTAAATAGCCTTATTAAATAGGCTTATTCAGCAACTTAGGCTTATTAAATAGCCTTATTAAATATGCTTATTTCAGCAACTTAGACTTATTAAATAGGTTTATTCAGCAACTTAGGCTTATTAAATAGGCTTATTCAGCAACTTAGGCTTATTTAATAGGCTTATTTCAGCAACTTAGGCTTATTAAATAGGCTCATTCAGAAACTTAGGCTTATTAAATAGGCTTATTTCAGCAACTTAGACTTATTCAATAGGCCTATTAAATAGGCTTATTAAATAGGCTTATTACAGCAACTTAGACTTATTAAAAAGGCCTATTAAATAGGCTTATTAAATAGACTTATTAAATAGGCTCATTAAATAGGCTTATTAAATAGGCTTATTAAATAGACTTATTAAATAGGCTCAATAAATAGGCTTATTAAATAGGCTTATTAAATAGGCTTATTAAATAGACTTATTAAATCGGCTTATTAAATAGGTTTATTAAAAAGGCTTATTAAATAGACTTATTAAATAGGCTCATTAAATACTTATTAAATAGGCTTATTAAATAGACTTATTAAATAGGCTTATTAAAAAGGCTTATTAAATAGACTTATTAAATAGGCTCATTAAATACTTATTAAATATGTTTATTAAATAGGCGTATTAAATAGGCTTATTAAATAGACTTATTAAATAGGCTTATTAAATAGACTTTTTAAATAGGCTTATTAAAAATGCTCATTAAATACTTATTAAATGTGTTTATTAAATAGGCGTATTAAATAGGCTTATTAAATAGGCTTATTAAATAGGCTTATTAAATAGACTTATTAAAGAGCCTTATTAAATAGGCTTATTTCAGCAACTTAGGCTTATTAAATAGCATTTTAAATAGGTTTATTTCAGCAACTTAGACTTATTAAATATACCTTTTTAAATAGGCTTAGTTCAGAAACTCAGGCTTATTAAATAGTCTTATTTCAGCAACTTAGGCTCATTAAATAGCCTTATTAAATAGGCTTATTTCAGCAACTTAGGCTTATTAAATAGGCTTATTTCAGCAACTTAGACTTATTAAATAGCCTTATTTCAGCAAATTAGGCTTATTAAATAGCCTTATTTCAGAAACTTAGACTTATTAAATAGGCTTATTCATCAACTTAGGCTTATTAAATAGCCTTATTAAATAGGCATATTTCAGCAACTTAGACTTATTAAATAGGTTTATTCAGCAACTTAGGCTTATTAAATAGGCATATTCAGCAACTTAGGCTTATTAAATAGGCTTATTTCAGCAACTTAGGCTTATTAAATAGGCTCATTCAGAAACTTAGGCTTATTAAATAGGCTTATTTCAGCAACTTAGACTTATTAAATAGGCCTATTAAATAGACTGATTAAATAGGCTCATTAAATACTTATTAAATAGGCTTATTAAATAGACTTATTTAATAGGCTCAATAAAGAGGCTTATTAAATAGGCTTATTAAATAGACTTATTAAATAGGCTCAATAAATAGGCTTATTAAATAGGCTTATTAAATAGGCTCATTAAATAGGCGTATTAAATAGACTTATTAAATAGGCTCAATAAATAGGCTTATTAAATAGGCTTATTAAATAGTCTTATTAAATAGGCTCAATAAATAGGCTTATTAAATAGGCTCAATAAATAGGCTTATTAAATAGGCTCATTAAATACTTATTAAATAGGCTTATTAAAATGGCTTATTAAATAGACTTAATACATAGGCTCATTAAATACTTATTAAATAGGTGTATTAAATAGGCGTATTAAATAAGCTTATTAATAGGCATATTAAATAGGCTTATTAAATAGGCTTATTAAATAGACTTATTAAATAGGCTTATTAAAAAGGCTTATTAAATAGACTTAATACATAGGCTCATTAAATACTTATTAAATAGGTGTATTAAATAGGCGTATTAAATAGGCTTATTAATAGGCGTATTAAATAGGCTTATTAAATAGGCTTATTAAATAGACTTATTAAATAGCCTCATTAAATAGGCTTATTTTAGCAACTTAGGCTTATTAAATAGGTTTATTTCAGCAACTTAGACTTATTAAATAGCCTTATTAAATAGGTTTATTTCAGCAACTCAGGCTTATTAAATAGGCTTATTTCAGCAACTTATGCTTATTAAATAGCCTTATTAAACAGGTTTATTTCAGCAACTTAGGCTTATTAAATAGTATTTTTAAATAGGCTTAGTTCAGAAACTTAGGCTTATTAAATAGGCTTATTTCAGCAACTTAGGCTCATTAAATAGCCTTATTAAATAGGCTTTTTTCAGCAACTTAGGCTCATTAAATAGCCTTATTAAATAGGCTTATTTCAGCAACTTAGGCTTATTAAATAGCCTTATTAAATAGGCTTATTTTAGCAACTTAGACTTATTAAACCGACTTATTAAATAGACATTTCAGCAACTTAGGTTCATTAAATATGCTTATGAAATATGCTTATTTCTGCAACTTAGACTTATTAGATAGGCCTATTAAATAGGCTTATTTTAGCAACTTAGGCTTATTAAATATGCTTATTTAAGCAAATTAGGCGTATTAAATAGCATTATTATATAGGTTCATTTCTGCAACTTAGACTTATTAAATAGCCTTATTAAATAGGCTTATTTCAGCAACTTAGGCTTATTAAATAGGCTTATTTCAGCAACTTATGCTTATTAAATAGCCTTATTAAACAGTTTTATTTCTAGCAATTTAGGCTTATTGAATAGCATTTTTAAATAGGTTTTTTTCAACAACTTAGACTTATTAAATATACCTTTTTATATAGGCTTAGTTCACCAACGTAGGCTTATTAAATAAGCTTATTTCAGCAACTTAGGCTTATTAAATAGCCTTATTTCAGCAACTTAGACTTATTAAATAGGCTTATTCAGCAACTTAGGCTTATTAAATAGCCTATTTAAATAGGCTTATTTCAGCAACTTAGGCTTATTAAATAGGCTTATTTCAGCAACTGAGACATATTAAAAAGGCTTATTTCAGCAACTTAGGCTTATGAAATAGGCTTATTCAGCAACTTAGGCTTATTAAATAGGCTTATTTCAGCAACTTATGCTTATTAAATAGCCTTATTAAACAGGTTTATTTCAGCAACTTAGGCTTATTAAATAGCATTTTTAAATAGGTTTATTTCAGCAACTTAGACTTATTAAAATATACCTTTTTAAATAGGCTTAGTTCAGAAACTTAGGCTTATTAAATAGGCTTATTTCAGCAACTTAGGCTCATTAAATAGCCTTATTAAATAGGCTTATTTCAGCAACTTAGGCTTATTAAATAGGCTTATTTCAGCAACTTAATCTTATTAAATAGCCTTATTTCAGCAACTTAGGCTTATTAAATAGCCTTATTTCAGCAACTTAGACTTATTAAATAGGCTTATTCAGCAACTTAGGCTTATTAAATAGCCTTATTAAATAGGCTTATTTCAGCAACTTAGACTTATTAAATAGGTTTATTCAGCAACTTAGGCTTATTAAATAGGCTTATTCAGCAACTTAGACTTATTAAATAGGCCTATTAAATAGGCTTATTAAATAGGCTTATTAAATAGGCTTATTTCAGCAACTTAGGCTTATTAAACAGGCTTATTAAATAGGTTTATTTCAGCAACTTAGGCTTATTAAATAGGCTTATTTCAGCAACTTAGACTTATTAAATAGCCTTATTTCAGCAACTTACGCTTATTAAATAGGCTTATTTCAGCAACTTAGGCTTATTAAATAGCCTAATTAAGTAGGCTTATTTCAGCAGCTTGGGCTTATTAAATAGGCTTATTTCAGCAACTTACGCTGATTAAAAAGGCTTATTTCAGCAACTTAGACTTATTAAATAGCCTTATTTCAGCAACTTAGACTTATTAAATAGGCTTATTTCAGCAACTTATGCTTATTAAATATACTTATTTCAGCAACTTAGGCTTATTAAATAGGCTTATTTCAGCAACATGGACTTATTAAATAGCCTTATTTCAGCAACTTAGGCTTAATAAATAGGCTTATTTCAGCAACTTAGGCTTATTAAATAGGCTTATTTCAGCAACTTAGGCTTATTAAATAGCCTTATTTCAGCAACTTAGACTTATTAAATAGGCTTATTTCAGCAACTTAGGCTTATTAAATAGGCTTATTCAGCAACGTAGGCTTATTAAATAGGCTTATTAAATAGCCTTATTTCAGTAACTTACGCTTATTAAATAGGCTTATTTCAGCAACTTAGGCTTATTAAATAGCCTTATTAAATAGGCTTATTTTAGCAACTTAGACTTATTAAACCGACTTATTAAATAGACATTTCAGCAACTTAGGCTCATTAAATATGCTTATGAAATATGCTTATTTCTGCAACTTAGACTTATTAGATAGGCCTATTAAATAGGCTTATTTTAGCAACTTAGGCTTATTAAATATGCTTATTTAAGCAAATTAGGCGTATTAAATAGCATTATTATATAGGTTCATTTCTGCAACTTAGACTTATTAAATAGCCTTATTAAATAGGCTTATTTCAGCAACTTAGACTTATTAAATAGGTTTATTCAGCAACTTAGGCTTATTAAATAGGCTTATTCAGCAACTTAGACTTATTAAATAGGCCTATTAAATAGGCTTATTAAATAGGCTTATTAAATAGGCTTATTTCAGCAACTTAGGCTTATTAAACAGGCTTATTAAATAGGTTTATTTCAGCAACTTAGGGTTATTAAATAGGCTTATTTCAGCAACTTAGACTTATTAAATAGCCTTATTTCAGCAACTTACGCTTATTAAATAGGCTTATTTCAGCAACTTAGGCTTATTAAATAGCCTAATTAAGTAGGCTTATTTCAGCAGCTTGGGCTTATTAAATAGGCTTATTTCAGCAACTTACGCTGATTAAAAAGGCTTATTTCAGCAACTTAGACTTATTAAATAGCCTTATTTCAGCAACTTAGACTTATTAAATAGGCTTATTTCAGCAACTTATGCTTATTAAATATACTTATTTCAGCAACTTAGGCTTATTAAATAGGCTTATTTCAGCAACATGGACTTATTAAATAGCCTTATTTCAGCAACTTAGGCTTATTAAATAGGCTTATTTCAGCAACTTAGGCTTATTAAATAGGCTTATTTCAGCAACTTAGGCTTATTAAATAGCCTTATTTCAGCAACTTAGACTTATTAAATAGGCTTATTTCAGCAACTTAGGCTTATTAAATAGGCTTATTCAGCAACGTAGGCTTATTAAATAGGCTTATTAAATAGCCTTATTTCAGTAACTTACGCTTATTAAATAGGCTTATTTCAGCAACTTAGGCTTATTAAATAGCCTTATTAAATAGGCTTATTTTAGCAACTTAGACTTATTAAACCGACTTATTAAATAGACATTTCAGCAACTTAGGCTCATTAAATATGCTTATGAAATATGCTTATTTCTGCAACTTAGACTTATTAGATAGGCCTATTAAATAGGCTTATTTTAGCAACTTAGGCTTATTAAATATGCTTATTTAAGCAAATTAGGCGTATTAAATAGCATTATTATATAGGTTCATTTCTGCAACTTAGACTTATTAAATAGCCTTATTAAATAGGCTTATTTCAGCAACTTAGACTTATTAAATAGGTTTATTCAGCAACTTAGGCTTATTAAATAGGCTTATTCAGCAACTTAGACTTATTAAATAGGCCTATTAAATAGGCTTATTAAATAGGCTTATTAAATAGGCTTATTTCAGCAACTCAGGCTTATTAAACAGGCTTATTAAATAGGTTTATTTCAGCAACTTAGGCTTATTAAATAGGCTTATTTCAGCAACTTAGGCTTATTAAATAGGCTTATTTCAGCAACTTAGGCTTATTAAATAGCCTTATTTCAGCAACTTAGACTTATTAAATAGGCTTATTTCAGCAACTTAGGCTTATTAAATAGCCTTATTTCAGCAACTTAGACTTATTAAATAGGCTTATTTCAGCAACTTAGGCTTATTAAATAGGCTTATTCAGCAACGTAGGCTTATTAAATAGGCTTATTAAATAGCCTTATTTCAGTAACTTACGCTTATTAAATAGGCTTATTTCAGCAACTTAGGCTTATTAAATAGCCTTATTAAATAGGCTTATTTTAGCAACTTAGACTTATTAAACCGACTTATTAAATAGACATTTCAGCAACTTAGGCTCATTAAATATGCTTATGAAATATGCTTATTTCTGCAACTTAGACTTATTAGATAGGCCTATTAAATAGGCTTATTTTAGCAACTTAGGCTTATTAAATATGCTTATTTAAGCAAATTAGGCGTATTAAATAGCATTATTATATAGGTTCATTTCTGCAACTTAGACTTATTAAATAGCCTTATTAAATAGGCTTATTTCAGCAACTTAGACTTATTAAATAGGTTTATTCAGCAACTTAGGCTTATTAAATAGGCTTATTCAGCAACTTAGACTTATTAAATAGGCCTATTAATTAGGCTTATTAAATAGGCTTATTAAATAGGCTTATTTCAGCAACTTAGGCTTATTAAACAGGCTTATTAAATAGGTTTATTTCAGCAACTTAGGCTTATTAAATAGGCTTATTTCAGCAACTTAGACTTATTAAATAGCCTTATTTCAGCAACTTACGCTTATTAAATAGGCTTATTTCAGCAACTTAGGCTTATTAAATAGCCTAATTAAGTAGGCTTATTTCAGCAGCTTGGGCTTATTAAATAGGCTTATTTCAGCAACTTACGCTGATTAAAAAGGCTTATTTCAGCAACTTAGACTTATTAAATAGCCTTATTTCAGCAACTTAGACTTATTAAATAGGCTTATTTCAGCAACTTATGCTTATTAAATATACTTATTTCAGCAACTTAGGCTTATTAAATAGGCTTATTTCAGCAACATGGACTTATTAAATAGCCTTATTTCAGCAACTTAGGCTTATTAAATAGGCTTATTTCAGCAACTTAGGCTTATTAAATAGGCTTATTTCAGCAACTTAGGCTTATTAAATAGCCTTATTTCAGCAACTTAGACTTATTAAATAGGCTTATTTCAGCAACTTAGGCTTATTAAATAGGCTTATTCAGCAACGTAGGCTTATTAAATAGGCTTATTAAATAGCCTTATTTCAGTAACTTACGCTTATTAAATAGGCTTATTTCAGCAACTTAGGCTTATTAAATAGCCTTATTAAATAGGCTTATTTTAGCAACTTAGACTTATTAAACCGACTTATTAAATAGACATTTCAGCAACTTAGGCTCATTAAATATGCTTATGAAATATGCTTATTTCTGCAACTTAGACTTATTAGATAGGCCTATTAAATAGGCTTATTTTAGCAACTTAGGCTTATTAAATATGCTTATTTAAGCAAATTAGGCGTATTAAATAGTATTATTATATAGGTTCATTTCTGCAACTTAGACTTATTAAATAGCCTTATTAAATAGGCTTATTTCAGCAACTTAGGCTTATTAAATAGGCTTATTTCAGCAACTTATGCTTATTAAATAGCCTTATTAAACAGTTTTATTTCTAGCAATTTAGGCTTATTGAATAGCATTTTTAAATAGATTTTTTTCAACAACTTAGACTTATTAAATATACCTTTTTATATAGGCTTAGTTCACCAACGTAGGCTTATTAAATAGGCTTATTTCAGCAACTTAGGCTTATTAAATAGCCTTATTTCAGCAACTTAGACTTATTAAATAGGCTTATTCAGCAACTTAGGCTTATTAAATAGCCTATTTAAATAGGCTTATTTCAGCAACTTAGGCTTATTAAATAGGCTTATTTCAGCAACTGAGACATATTAAAAAGGCTTATTTCAGCAACTTAGGCTCATGAAATAGGCTTATTCAGCAACTTAGGCTTATTAAATAGGCTTATTTCAGCAACTTATGCTTATTAAATAGCCTTACTAAACAGGTTTATTTCAGCAACTTAGGCTTATTAAATAGCATTTTTAAATAGGTTTATTTCAGCAACTTAGACTTATTAAAATATACCTTTTTAAATAGGCTTAGTTCAGAAACTTAGGCTTATTAAATAGGCTTATTTCAGCAACTTAGGCTCATTAAATAGCCTTATTAAATAGGCTTATTTCAGCAACTTAGGCTTATTAAATAGGCTTATTTCAGCAACTTAAACTTATTAAATAGCCTTATTTCAGCAACTTAGGCTTATTAAATAGCCTTATTTCAGCAACTTAGACTTATTAAATAGGCTTATTCAGCAACTTAGGCTTATTAAATAGCCTTATTAAATAGGCTTATTTCAGCAACTTAGACTTATTAAATAGGTTTATTCAGCAACTTAGGCTTATTAAATAGGCTTATTCAGCAACTTAGACTTATTAAATAGGCCTATTAAATAGGCTTATTAAATAGGCTTATTAAATAGGCTTATTTCAGCAACTTAGGCTTATTAAACAGGCTTATTAAATAGGTTTATTTCAGCAACTTAGGCTTATTAAATAGGCTTATTTCAGCAACTTAGACTTATTAAATAGCCTTATTTCAGCAACTTACGCTTATTAAATAGGCTTATTTCAGCAACTTAGGCTTATTAAATAGCCTAATTAAGTAGGCTTATTTCAGCAGCTTGGGCTTATTAAATAGGCTTATTTCAGCAACTTACGCTGATTAAAAAGGCTTATTTCAGCAACTTAGACTTATTAAATAGCCTTATTTCAGCAACTTAGACTTATTAAATAGGCTTATTTCAGCAACTTATGCTTATTAAATATACTTATTTCAGCAACTTAGGCTTATTAAATAGGCTTATTTCAGCAACTTGGACTTATTAAATAGCCTTATTTCAGCAACTTAGGCTTATTAAATAGGCTTATTTCAGCAACTTAGGCTTATTAAATAGGCTTATTTCAGCAACTTAGGCTTATTAAATAGCCTTATTTCAGCAACTTAGACTTATTAAATAGGCTTATTTCAGCAACTTAGGCTTATTAAATAGGCTTATTCAGCAACGTAGGCTTATTAAATAGGCTTATTAAATAGCCTTATTTCAGTAACTTATGCTTATTAAATAGGCTTATTTCAGCAACTTAGGCTTATTAAATAGCCTAATTAAGTAGGCTTATTTCAGCAACTTGGGCTTATTAAATAGGCTTATTTGAGCAACTTACGCTGATTAAAAAGGCTTATTTCAGCAACTTAGACTTATTAAATAGGCTTATTTAAGCAACTTATGCTTATTAAATATACTTATTTCAGCAACTTAGGCTTATTAAATCTGCTTATTTCAGCAACTTGGACTCATTAAATAGCCTTATTTCAGCAACTTAGGCTTATTAAATAGGCTTATTTCAGCAACTTAGGCTTATTAAATAGCCTTATTTCAGCAACTTAGACTTATTAAATAGGCTTATTTCAGCAACTTAGGCTTATTAAATAGGCTTATTCAGCAACGTAGGCTTATTAAATAGGCTTATTAAATAGCCTTATTTCAGTAACTTACGCTTATTTAATAGGCTTATTTCAGCAACTTAGGCTTATTAAATAGTATTTTTAAATAGGCTTAGTTCAGAAACTTAGGCTTATTAAATAGGCTTATTTCAGCAACTTAGGCTCATTAAATAACCTTATTAAATAGGCTTTTTTCAGCAACTTAGGCTCATTAAATAACCTTATTAAATAGGCTTATTTCAGCAACTTAGGCTTATTAAATAGCCTTATTAAATAGGCTTATTTTAGCAACTTAGACTTATTAAACCGACTTATTAAATAGACATTTCAGCAACTTAGGCTCATTAAATATGCTTATTTAGGCAAATTAGGCGTATTAAATAGCATTATTAAATAGGTTCATTTCTGCAACTTAGACTTATTAAATAGCCTTATTAAATAGGCTTATTTCAGCAACTTAGGCTTATTAAATAGGCTTATTTCAGCAACTTAAACTTATTAAATAGCCTTATTTCAGCAACTTAGGCTTATTAAATAGGCTTATTTCAGCAACTTAGGCTTATTAAACAGGCTTATTAAATAGGTTTATTTCAGCAACTTAGGCTTATTAAATAGGCTTATTTCAGCAACTTAGACTTATTAAATAGCCTTATTTCAGCAACTTACGCTTATTAAATAGGCTTATTTCAGCAACTTAGGCTTATTAAATAGCCTAATTAAGTAGGCTTATTTCAGCAACTTGGGCTTATTAAATAGGCTTATTTCAGCAACTTACGCTGATTAAAAAGGCTTATTTCAGCAACTTAGACTTATTAAATAGGCTTATTTCAGCAACTTATGCTTATTAAATATACTTATTTCAGCAACTTAGGCTTATTAAATCTGCTTATTTCAGCAACTTGGACTTATTAAATAGCCTTATTTCAGCAACTTAGGCTTATTAAATAGGCTTATTTCAGCAACTTAGGCTTATTAAATAGCCTTATTTCAGCAACTTAGACTTATTAAATAGGCTTATTTCAGCAACTTAGGCTTATTAAATAGGCTTATTCAGCAACGTAGGCTTTTTAAATAGGCTTATTAAATAGCCTTATTTCAGTAACTTACGCTGATTAAAAATACTTATTTCAGCAACTTAGACTTATTAAATAGCCTTATTTCAGCAACTTAGACTCATTAAATAGGCTTATTTCAGCAACTTATGCTTATTAAATATACTTATTTCAGCAACTTAGGCTTATTAAATAGGCTTATTTCAGCAACTTAGACGTATTAAATAGCCTTATTTCAGCAACTTAGGCTTATTAAATAGGCTTATTTCAGCAACTTAGGTTTATTAAATAGCCTTATTTCAGCAACTTAGACTTATTAAATAGGCTTATTTCAGCAACTTAGGCTTATTAAATAGGCTTATTCAGCAACTTAGGCTTATTAAATAGGCTTATTTCAGCAACTTAGGCTTATTAAATAGGCTCATTCAGAAACTTAGGCTTATTAAATAGGCTTATTTCAGCAACTTAGACTTATTAAATAGGCCTATTAAATAGGCGTATTAAATAGACTTATTAAATAGGCTCATTAAATACTTATTAAATAGGCTTATTAAATAGGCTTATTAAATAGACTTATTAAATAGGCTGAATAAATAGGCTTATTAAATAGGCTTATTAAATAGGCTCAATAAATAGGCTTATTAAATAGGCTCAATAAATAGGCTTATTAAATAGGCTCAATAAATAGGCTCAATAAATAGGCTTATTAAATAGGCTTATTAAATAGACTTATTAAATAGGCTTATTAAATAGGCTCAATAAATAGGCTTATTAAATAGGCTCAATAAATAGGCTTATTAAATAGGCTCAATAAATAGGCTTATTAAATAGGCTCGTTAAATACTTATTAAATAGACTTATTAAATAGACTTATTACATAGGCTTATTAAATAGGCTTATTAAATAGGCTTTTTAAATAGGCTTATTAAATAGACTTATTAAATAGCTCATTAAATAGGCTTATTTCAGCAACTTAGGCTTATTAAATAGCCTTATTTCAGCAACTTACGCTTATTAAATAGGCTTATTTCAGCAACTTAGGCTTATTAAATAGCCTAATTAAGTAGGCTTATTTCAGCAACTTGGGCTTATTAAATAGGCTTATTTCAGCAACTTACGCTGATTAAAAAGGCTTATTTCAGGAACTTAGACTTATTAAATAGCCTTATTTCAGCAACCTAGACTCATTAAATAGGCTTATTTCAGCAACTTATGCTTATTAAATATACTTATTTCAGCAACTTAGGCTTATTAAATCGGCTTATTTCAGCAACTTGGACTCATTAAATAGCCTTATTTCAGCAACTTAGGCTTATTAAATAGGCTTATTTCAGCAACTTAGGCTTATTAAATAGCCTTATTTCAGCAACTTAGACTTATTAAATAGGCTTATTTCAGCAACTTAGGCTTATTAAATAGGCTTATTCAGCAACGTAGGCTTATTAAATAGGCTTATTAAATAGCCTTATTTCAGTAACTTACGCTTATTAAATAGGCTTATTTCAGCAACTTGGGCTTATTAAATAGGCTTATTTCAGCAACTTACGCTGATTAAAAAGGCTTATTTCAGCAACTTAGACTTATTAAATAGGCTTATTTCAGCAACTTATGCTTATTAAATATACTTATTTCAGCAACTTAGGCTTATTAAATCTGCTTATTTCAGCAACTTGGACTTATTAAATAGGCTTATTTCAGCAACTTAGGCTTATTAAATAGGCTTATTTCAGCAACTTAGGCTTATTAAATAGCCTTATTTCAGCAACTTAGACTTATTAAATAGGCTTATTTCAGCAACTTAGGCTTATTAAATAGGCTTATTCAGCAACGTAGGCTTATTAAATAGGCTTATTAAATAGCCTTATTTCAGTAACTTATGCTTATTAAATAGGCTTATTTCAGCAACTTAGGCTTATTAAATAGCCTAATTAAGTAGGCTTATTTCAGCAACTTGGGCTTATTAAATAGGCTTATTTGAGCAACTTACGCTGATTAAAAAGGCTTATTTCAGCAACTTAGACTTATTAAATAGGCTTATTTAAGCAACTTATGCTTATTAAATATACTTATTTCAGCAACTTAGGCTTATTAAATCTGCTTATTTCAGCAACTTGGACTCATTAAATAGCCTTATTTCAGCAACTTAGGCTTATTAAATAGGCTTATTTCAGCAACTTAGGCTTATTAAATAGCCTTATTTCAGCAACTTAGACTTATTAAATAGGCTTATTTCAGCAACTTAGGCTTATTAAATAGGCTTATTCAGCAACGTAGGCTTATTAAATAGGCGTATTAAATAGCCTTATTTCAGTAACTTACGCTTATTTAATAGGCTTATTTCAGCAACTTAGGCTTATTAAATAGTATTTTTAAATAGGCTTAGTTCAGAAACTTAGGCTTATTAAATAGGCTTATTTCAGCAACTTAGGCTCATTAAATAACCTTATTAAATAGGCTTTTTTCAGCAACTTAGGCTCATTAAATAACCTTATTAAATAGGCTTATTTCAGCAACTTAGGCTTATTAAATAGCCTTATTAAATAGGCTTATTTTAGCAACTTAGACTTATTAAACCGACTTATTAAATAGACATTTCAGCAACTTAGGCTCATTAAATATGCTTATTTAGGCAAATTATGCGTATTAAATAGCATTATTAAATAGGTTCATTTCTGCAACTTAGACTTATTAAATAGCTTTATTAAATAGGCTTATTTCAGCAACTTAGGCTTATTAAATAGGCTTATTTCAGCAACTTAAACTTATTAAATAGCCTTATTTCAGCAACTTAGGCTTATTAAATAGGCTTATTTCAGCAACTTAGGCTTATTAAACAGGCTTATTAAATAGGTTTATTTCAGCAACTTAGGCTTATTAAATAGGCTTATTTCAGCAACTTAGACTTATTAAATAGCCTTATTTCAGCAACTTACGCTTATTAAATAGGCTTATTTCAGCAACTTAGGCTTATTAAATAGCCTAATTAAGTAGGCTTATTTCAGCAACTTGGGCTTATTAAATAGGCTTATTTCAGCAACTTACGCTGATTAAAAAGGCTTATTTCAGCAACTTAGACTTATTAAATAGGCTTATTTCAGCAACTTATGCTTATTAAATATACTTATTTCAGCAACTTAGGCTTATTAAATCTGCTTATTTCAGCAACTTGGACTTATTAAATAGCCTTATTTCAGCAACTTAGGCTTATTAAATAGGCTTATTTCAGCAACTTAGGCTTATTAAATAGCCTTATTTCAGCAACTTAGACTTATTAAATAGGCTTATTTCAGCAACTTAGGCTTATTAAATAGGCTTATTCAGCAACGTAGGCTTTTTAAATAGGCTTATTAAATAGCCTTATTTCAGTAACTTACGCTGATTAAAAATACTTATTTCAGCAACTTAGACTTATTAAATAGCCTTATTTCAGCAACTTAGACTCATTAAATAGGCTTATTTCAGCAACTTATGCTTATTAAATATACTTATTTCAGCAACTTAGGCTTATTAAATAGGCTTATTTCAGCAACTTAGACTTATTAAATAGCCTTATTTCAGCAACTTAGGCTTATTAAATAGGCTTATTTCAGCAACTTAGGTTTATTAAATAGCCTTATTTCAGCAACTTAGACTTATTAAATAGGCTTATTTCAGCAACTTAGGCTTATTAAATAGGCTTATTCAGCAACTTAGGCTTATTAAATAGGCTTATTTCAGCAACTTAGGCTTATTAAATAGGCTCATTCAGAAACTTAGGCTTATTAAATAGGCTTATTTCAGCAACTTAGACTTATTAAATAGGCCTATTAAATAGGCGTATTAAATAGACTTATTAAATAGGCTCATTAAATACTTATTAAATAGGCTTATTAAATAGGCTTATTAAATAGACTTATTAAATAGGCTGAATAAATAGGCTTATTAAATAGGCTTATTAAATAGGCTCAATAAATAGGCTTATTAAATAGGCTCAATAAATAGGCTTATTAAATAGGCTCAATAAATAGGCTCAATAAATAGGCTTATTAAATAGGCTTATTAAATAGACTTATTAAATAGGCTTATTAAATAGGCTCAATAAATAGGCTTATTAAATAGGCTCAATAAATAGGCTTATTAAATAGGCTCAATAAATAGGCTTATTAAATAGGCTCATTAAATACTTATTAAATAGACTTATTAAATAGACTTATTACATAGGCTTATTAAATAGGCTTATTAAATAGGCTTTTTAAATAGGCTTATTAAATAGACTTATTAAATAGCTCATTAAATAGGCTTATTTCAGCAACTTAGGCTTATTAAATAGCCTTATTTCAGCAACTTACGCTTATTAAATAGGCTTATTTCAGCAACTTAGGCTTATTAAATAGCCTAATTAAGTAGGCTTATTTCAGCAACTTGGGCTTATTAAATAGGCATATTTCAGCAACTTACGCTGATTAAAAAGGCTTATTTCAGGAACTTAGACTTATTAAATAGCCTTATTTCAGCAACCTAGACTCATTAAATAGGCTTATTTCAGCAACTTATGCTTATTAAATATACTTATTTCAGCAACTTAGGCTTATTAAATCGGCTTATTTCAGCAACTTGGACTCATTAAATAGCCTTATTTCAGCAACTTAGGCTTATTAAATAGGCTTATTTCAGCAACTTAGGCTTATTAAATAGCCTTATTTCAGCAACTTAGACTTATTAAATAGGCTTATTTCAGCAACTTAGGCTTATTAAATAGGCTTATTCAGCAACGTAGGCTTATTAAATAGGCTTATTAAATAGCCTTATTTCAGTAACTTACGCTTATTAAATAGGCTTATTTCAGCAACTTGGGCTTATTAAATAGGCTTATTTCAGCAACTTACGCTGATTAAAAAGGCTTATTTCAGCAACTTAGACTTATTAAATAGGCTTATTTCAGCAACTTATGCTTATTAAATATACTTATTTCAGCAACTTAGGCTTATTAAATCTGCTTATTTCAGCAACTTGGACTTATTAAATAGCCTTATTTCAGCAACTTAGGCTTATTAAATAGGCTTATTTCAGCAACTTAGGCTTATTAAATAGCCTTATTTCAGCAACTTAGACTTATTAAATAGGCTTATTTCAGCAACTTAGGCTTATTAAATAGGCTTATTCAGCAACGTAGGCTTATTAAATAGGCTTATTAAATAGCCTTATTTCAGTAACTTACGCTTATTTAATAGGCTTATTTCAGCAACTTAGGCTTATTAAATAGTATTTTTAAATAGGCTTAGTTCAGAAACTTAGGCTTATTAAATAGGCTTATTTCAGCAACTTAGGCTCATTAAATAGCCTTATTAAATAGGCTTATTTCAGCAACTTAGGCTTATTAAATAGCCTTATTAAATAGGCTTATTTTAGCAACTTAGACTTATTAAACCGACTTATTAAATAGACATTTCAGCAACTAAGGCTCATTAAATATGCTTACGAAATATGCTTATTTCTGCAACTTAGACTTAATAGATAGGCCTATTAAATAGGCTTATTTTAGCAACTTAGGCTTATTAAATATGCTTATTTAGGCAAATTAGGCGTATTAAATAGCATTATTAAATAGGTTCATTTCTGCAACTTAGACTTATTAAATAGCCTATTAAATAGGCTTATTTCAGCAACTTAGGCTTATTAAATAGGCTTATTTCAGCAACTTATGCTTATTAAATAGCCTTATTAAACAGGTTTATTTCTAGCAATTTAGGCTTATTAAATAGCATTTTTAAATAGGTTTTTTTCAGCAACTTAGACTTATTAAATATACCTTTTTATATAGGCTTAGTTCACCAACGTAGGCTTATTAAATAGGCTTATTTCAGCAACTTAGGCTTATTAAATAGCCTTATTTCAGCAACTTAGACTTATCAAATAGGCTTATTCAGCAACTTAGGCTTATTAAATAGCCTATTTAAATAGGCTTATTTCAGCAACTTAGGCTTATTAAATAGGCTTATTTCAGCAACTGAGACATATTAAAAAGGCTTATTTCAGCAACTTAGGCTTATGAAATACGCTTATTCAGCAACTTAGGCTTATTAAATAGGCTTATTTCAGCAACTTATGCTTATTAAATAGCCTTATTAAACAGGTTTATTTCAGCAACTTAGGCGTATTAAATAGCATTTTAAATAGGTTTATTTCAGCAACTTAGACTTATTAAATATACCTTTTTAAATAGGCTTAGTTCAGAAACTTAGGCTTATTAAATAGGCATATTCCAGCAACTTAGGCTCATTAAATAGCCTTATTAAATAGGCTTATTTCAGCAACTTAGGCTTATTAAATAGGCTTATTTCAGCAACTTAAACTTATTAAATAGCCTTATTTTAGCAACTTAGGCTTATTAAATACCCTTATTTCAGCAACTTAGACTTATTAAATAGGCTTATTCAGCAACTTAGGATTATTAAATAGCCTTATTTCAGCAACTTAGGCTTATTAAATAGGTTTATTCAGCAACTTAGGCTTATTAAATAGGCTTATTCAGCAACTTAGACTTATTAAATAGGCCTATTAAATAGGCTTATTAAATAGGCTTATTAAATAGGCTTATTTCAGCAACTTAGGCTTATTAAACAGGCTTATTAAATAGGCTTATTTCAGCAGCTTAGGCTTATTAAATAGGCTTATTTCGGCAACTTAGACTTATTAAATAGCCTTATTTCAGTAACTTACGCTTATTAAATAGGCTTATTTCAGCAACTTAGGCTTATTAAATAGCCTAATTAAGTAGGCTTATTTCAGCAACTTGGGCTTATTAAATAGGCGTATTTCAGCAACTTACGCTGATTAAAAAGGCTTATTTCAGCAACTTAGACTTATTAAATAGGCTTATTTCAGCAACTTATGCTTATTAAAAATACTTATTTCAGCAACTTAGGCTTATTAAATCGGCTTATTTCAGCAACTTGGACTCATTAAATAGCCTTATTTCAGCAACTTAGGCTTATTAAATAGGCTTATTTCAGCAACTTAGGCTTATTAAATAGCCTTATTTCAGCAACTTAGACTTATTAAATAGGCTTATTTCAGCAACTTAGGCTTATTAAATAGGCTTATTCAGCAACGTAGGCTTATTAAATAGGCTTATTAAGTAGGCTTATTTCAGCAACTTACGCTGATTAAAAATACTTATTTCAGCAACTTAGACTTATTAAATAGCCTTATTTCAGCAACTTAGACTCATTAAATAGGCTTATTTCAGCAACTTATGCTTATTAAATATACTTATTTCAGCAACCTAGGCTTATTAAATAGGCTTATTTCAGCAACTTAGACTTATTAAATAGCCTTATTTCAGCAACTTAGGCTTATTAAATAGGCTTATTTCAGCAACTTAGGTTTATTAAATAGCCTTATTTCAGCAACTTAGACTTATTAAATAGGCTTATTTCAGCAACTTAGGCTTATTAAATAGGCTTATTCAGCAACTTAGGCTTATTAAATAGGCTTATTTCAGCAACTTAGGCTTATTAAATAGGCTCATTCAGAAACTTAGGCTTATTAAATAGGCTTATTTCAGCAACTTAGACTTATTAAATAGGCCTATTAAATAGGCGTATTAAATAGACTTATTAAATAGGCTCATTAAATACTTATTAAATAGGCTTATTAAATAGGCTTATTAAATAGACTTATTAAATAGGCTGAATAAATAGGCTTATTAAATAGGCTTATTAAATAGGCTCAATAAATAGGCTTATTAAATAGGCTCAATAAATAGGCTTATTAAATAGGCTCAATAAATAGGCTCAATAAATAGGCTTATTAAATAGGCTTATTAAATAGACTTATTAAATAGGCTTATTAAATAGGCTCAATAAATAGGCTTATTAAATAGGCTCAATAAATAGGCTTATTAAATAGGCTCAATAAATAGGCTTATTAAATAGGCTCATTAAATACTTATTAAATAGACTTATTAAATAGACTTATTACATAGGCTTATTAAATAGGCTTATTAAATAGGCTTTTTAAATAGGCTTATTAAATAGACTTATTAAATAGCTCATTAAATAGGCTTATTTCAGCAACTTAGGCTTATTAAATAGCCTTATTTCAGCAACTTACGCTTATTAAATAGGCTTATTTCAGCAACTTAGGCTTATTAAATAGCCTAATTAAGTAGGCTTATTTCAGCAACTTGGGCTTATTAAATAGGCTTATTTCAGCAACTTACGCTGATTAAAAAGGCTTATTTCAGCAACTTAGACTTATTAAATAGCCTTATTTCAGCAACCTAGACTCATTAAATAGGCTTATTTCAGCAACTTATGCTTATTAAATATACTTATTTCAGCAACTTAGGCTTATTAAATCGGCTTATTTCAGCAACTTGGACTCATTAAATAGCCTTATTTCAGCAACTTAGGCTTATTAAATAGGCTTATTTCAGCAACTTAGGCTTATTAAATAGCCTTATTTCAGCAACTTAGACTTATTAAATAGGCTTATTTCAGCAACTTAGGCTTATTAAATAGGCTTATTCAGCAACGTAGGCTTATTAAATAGGCTTATTAAATAGCCTTATTTCAGTAACTTACGCTTATTAAATAGGCTTATTTCAGCAACTTAGGCTTATTAAATAGCCTAATTAAGTAGGCTTATTTCAGCAACTTACGCTGATTAAAAAGACTTATTTCAGCAACTTAGACTTATTAAATAGCCTTATTTCAGCAACTTAGACTTATTAAATAGCCTTATTTCAGCAACTTAGGCTTATTAAATAGGCTTATTTCAGCAACTTAGGCTTATTAAATAGCCTTATTTCAGCAACTTAGACTTATTAAATAGGCTTATTTCAGCAACTTAGGCTTATTAAATAGGCTTATTCAGCAACTTAGGCTTATTAAATAGGCTTATTTCAGCAACTTAGGCTTATTAAATAGGCTCATTCAGAAACTTAGGCTTATTAAATAGGCTTATTTCAGCAACTTATACTTATTAAATAGGCCTATTAAATAGGCGTATTAAATAGACTTATTAAATAGGCTCATTAAATACTTATTAAATAGGCTTATTAAATAGGCTTATTAAATAGACTTATTAAATAGGCTGAATAAATAGGCTTATTAAATAGGCTTATTAAATAGGCCTATTAAATAGGCTTATTAAATAGACTTATTAAACAGGCTCATTAAATAATTATTAAATAGGCTTGTTAAATAGGCTTATTAAATAGACTTATTAAACAGGCTCATTAAATAATTATTAAATAGGCTTGTTAAATAGGCTTATTAAATAGACTTATTAAATAGGCTCAATAAATAGGCTTATTAAATAGGCTTATTAAATAGGCTCAATAAATAGGCTTATTAAATAGGCTTATTAAATAGGCTTATTAAATAGACATTAAATAGGCTTATTAAATAGGCTTAATAAAAAGGCTTATTAAATAGGCTCAATAAATAGGCTTATTAAATAGGCTCAATAAATAGGCTTATTAAATAGGCTC
The DNA here is from genome assembly GCF_048934315.1 of Petromyzon marinus. Taxonomy (NCBI): domain Eukaryota; kingdom Metazoa; phylum Chordata; class Hyperoartia; order Petromyzontiformes; family Petromyzontidae; genus Petromyzon; species Petromyzon marinus. Next base: position 2,311,526 of record NW_027422884.1, on the reverse strand, counting down.
AATAAATAGGCTTATTAAATAAGCTCATTAAATACTTATTAAATAGACTTATTAAATAGACTCATTAAATAGGCTTATTAAATAGGCTTATTCAGCAACTTAGGCTTATTTAATAGGCTTATTTCAGCAACTTAGGCTTATTAAATAGGCCCATTCAGAAACTTAGGCTTATTAAATAAGCTTATTTCAGCAACTTAGACTTATTAAATAGGCCTATTAAATAGGCTTATTAAATAGGCTTATTTCAGCAACTTAGGCTTATTAAACAGGCTTATTAAATAGGCTTATTTCAGCAACTTAGGCTTATTAAATAGGCTTATTTCAGCAACTTAGACTTATTAAATAGCCTTATTTCAGCAACTTATGCTGATTAAAAAGGCTTATTTCAGCAACTTAGACTTATTAAATAGCCTTATTTCAGCAACTTAGGCTTATTAAATAGGCTTATTCAGCAACTTAGGCTTATTAAATAGGCTTATTAAAATAGGCTCAATAAATAGGCTTATTAAATAGGCTCATTAAATACTTATTAAATAGGCTTATTAAATAGACTTATTAAATAGGCTTATTAAATAGGCTCAATAAATAGGCTTATTAAATAGGCTCAATAAATATGCTTATTAAATAGGCTCAATAAATAAGCTTATTAAATAGGCTCAATAAATAGGCTTATTAAATAGGCTCATTAAATCCTTATTAAATAGGCTTATTAAATAGACTTATTAAATAGACTTATTAAATAGGCTTATTAAATAGACTTATTAAATAGTCTTATTAAAAAGGCTTATTAAATAGACTTATTAAATAGGCTCATTAAATACTCATTAAATATGTTTATTAAATAGGTGTATTAATTAGGCGTATTAAATAGGCTTATTAAATAGGCTTATTAAATAGACTTATTACATAGACTTATTAAATAGACTTATTAAATAGCCTCATGAAATAGGCTTATTTTAGCAACTTAGGCTTATTAAATAGGTTTATTTCAGCAACTTAGACTTATTAAAGAGCCTTATTAAATAGGCTTATTGCAGCAACTTAGGCGTATTAAATAAGCTTATTTCAGCAACTTATGCTTATTAAATAGCCTTATTAAACAGGTTTATTTCAGCGACTTAGGCTTATTAAATAGCATTTTTAAATAGGTTTATTTCAGCAACTTAGACTTATTAAATATACCTTTTTAAATAGGCTTAGTTCAGAAACTTAGGCTTATTAAATAGTTTTATTTCAGCAACTTAGGCTCATTAAATAGCCTTATGAAATAGGCTTATTTCAGCAACTTAGGCTTATTAAATAGCCGTATTAAATAGGCTTATTTCAGCAACTTAGACTTATTAAATAGGTTTATTCAGCAACTTAGGCTTATTAAATAGGCTTATTTCAGCAAATAAGGCTTATTAAATAGGCTTATTTCAGCAACTTAGACGTATTAAATAGGCCTATTAAATAGGCTTATTAAATAGGCTTATTTCAGCAACTTAGACTTATTAAATAGGCCTATTAAATACGCTTATTAAATAGACTTATTAAATAGGCTCATTAAATACTTATTAAATAGGCTTATTAAATAGGCTTATTAAATAGACTTATTAAATAGGCTCAATAAATCGGCTTATTAAATAGGCTTATTAAATAGGCTCAATAAATAGGCTTATTAAATAGGCTTATTAAATAGGCTTATTAAATAGACTTATTAAATCGGCTTATTAAATAGGCTCAATAAATAGGCTCAATAAATATGCTTATTAAATAGGCTCAATAAATAGGCTTATTAAATAGGCTCAATAAATAGGCTTATTAAATAGGCTCATTAAATACTTATTAAATAGGCTTATTAAATAGGCTTATTTCAGCAAATAAGGCTTATTAAATAGGCTTATTTCAGCAACTTAGACTTATTAAATAGGCCTATTAAATAGACTTATTAAATAGGCTCAATAAATCGGCTTATTAAATAGGCTTATTAAATAGACTTATTAAATAGACTTATTAAATAGTCTTATTAAATAGACTTATTAAATAGTCTTATTAAAAAGGCTTATTAAATAGACTTATTAAATAGGCTCATTAAATACTTATTAAATATGTTTATTAAATAGGTGTATTAATTAGGCTTATTAAATAGGCTTATTAAATAGGCTTATTTAATAGACTTATTAAATAGACTTATTAAATAGACTTATTAAATAGGCTCAATAAATAGGCTTATTAAATAGGCTCAATAAATAGGATAATAAATTGATAAAATAAAATAACACAATAATATTCTCACGACGTTTCGGCCACAACACAAGCGGCCTTCATCAGGTGAAGGGGGCGAGACTGTCTGGTAGGACAGCGCTGGAGTGAGAGAGCCACGTTCAGATCACGGCTTTTAAGCTGTGTGAGAGGAACAAAGAGCCTTGACACAGGAATTAGCATAAAATGTAGCATTGAAATGGCTGAATGATTAGCTTGTGACTGGTCACAGAAATAGCTATGTTAAAAGTTAAAGCATACACATCCGCAGAGGCACCCATTGTTAAAAGGAATTAGCATAGAATTTAGCATTGAAATAGCTAAGTTAAGGCATACACATCCGCAGAGGCACCCCTTGACAATGGGATTAGCATAGAATTTAGCATTGAAATGGCTGAATGCTAAATTCTATGCTAATCCCATTGTCAAGGGGTGCCTCTGCGGATGTGTATGCCTTAACTTAGCTATTTCAATGCTAAATTCTATGCTAATTCCTTTTAACAATGGGTGCCTCTGCGGATGTGTATGCTTTAACTTTTAACATAGCTATTTCTGTGACCAGTCACAAGCTAATCATTCAGCCATTTCAATGCTACATTTTATGCTAATTCCTGTGTCAAGGCTCTTTGTTCCTCTCACACAGCTTAAAAGCCGTGATCTGAACGTGGCTCTCTCACTCCAGCGCTGTCCTACCAGACAGTCTCGCCCCCTTCACCTGATGAAGGCCGCTTGTGTTGTGGCCGAAACGTCGTGAGAATATTATTGTGTTATTTTATTTTATCAATTTATTATTGTATTCTCATTCTACGTGACTTTACCGAAAGAACCAAAGAAGATGAATCATTGCAGTCACGAAAGCTTTAAATCGAAATTCAATAAATAGGCTTATTAAATAGGCTCAATAAATAGGCTTATTAAATAGGCTCAATAAATAGGCTTATTAAATAGGCTCATTAAATACTTATTAAATAGACTTATTAAATAGACTCATTAAATAGGCTTATTAAATAGGCTTATTAAATAGGCTTATTAAATAGGCTTATTAAATAGACGTATTAAATAGCCTCATTAAATAGGCTTATTTTAGCAACTTAGGCTTATTAAATAGGTTTATTTCAGCAACTTAGACTTATTAAAGAGCCTTATTAAATAGGCTTATTTCAGCAACTTATTCTTATTAAATAGCCTTATTAAACAGGATTATTTCAGCAACTTAGGCTTATTAAATAGCATTTTAAATAGGTTTATTTCAGCAACTTAGACTTATTAAATACACCTTTTAAAATAGGCTTAGTTCAGAAACTTAGGCTTATTAAATAGTCTTATTTCAGCAACTTAGGCTCATTAAATAGCCTTATTAAATAGGCTTATTCAGCAACTTAGGCTTATTAAATAGCCTCATTAAATATGCTTATTTCAGCAACTTAGACTTATTAAATAGGCTTATTCAGCAACTTAGACTTATTAAATAGGCCTATTAAATAGACTTATTAAATAGGCTTATTAAATAGACTTATTAAATAGTCTTATTAAAAAGGCTTATTAAATAGACTTATTAAATAGGCTCATTAAATACTCATTAAATATGTTTATTAAATAGGTGTATTAATTAGGCGTATTAAATAGGCTTATTAAATAGGCTTATTAAATAGACTTATTAAATAGACTTATTAAATAGACTTATTAAATAGCCTCATGAAATAGGCTTATTTTAGCAACTTAGGCTTATTAAATAGGTTTATTTCAGCAACTTAGACTTATTAAAGAGCCTTATTAAATAGGCTTATTGCAGCAACTTAGGCGTATTAAATAAGCTTATTTCAGCAACTTATGCTTATTAAATAGCCTTATTAAACAGGTTTATTTCAGCGACTTAGGCTTATTAAATAGCATTTTTAAATAGGTTTATTTCAGCAACTTAGACTTATTAAATATACCTTTTTAAATAGGCTTAGTTCAGAAACTTAGGCTTATTAAATAGTTTTATTTCAGCAACTTAGGCTCATTAAATAGCCTTATGAAATAGGCTTATTTCAGCAACTTAGGCTTATTAAATAGCCGTATTAAATAGGCTTATTTCAGCAACTTAGACTTATTAAATAGGTTTATTCAGCAACTTAGGCTTATTAAATAGGCTTATTTCAGCAAATAAGGCTTATTAAATAGGCTTATTTCAGCAACTTAGACGTATTAAATAGGCCTATTAAATAGGCTTATTAAATAGGCTTATTTCAGCAACTTAGACTTATTAAATAGGCCTATTAAATACGCTTATTAAATAGACTTATTAAATAGGCTCATTAAATACTTATTAAATAGGCTTATTAAATAGGCTTATTAAATAGACTTATTAAATAGGCTCAATAAATCGGCTTATTAAATAGGCTTATTAAATAGGCTCAATAAATAGGCTTATTAAATAGGCTTATTAAATAGGCTTATTAAATAGACTTATTAAATCGGCTTATTAAATAGGCTCAATAAATAGGCTCAATAAATATGCTTATTAAATAGGCTCAATAAATAGGCTTATTAAATAGGCTCAATAAATAGGCTTATTAAATAGGCTCATTAAATACTTATTAAATAGGCTTATTAAATAGGCTTATTTCAGCAAATAAGGCTTATTAAATAGGCTTATTTCAGCAACTTAGACTTATTAAATAGGCCTATTAAATAGACTTATTAAATAGGCTCAATAAATCGGCTTATTAAATAGGCTTATTAAATAGACTTATTAAATAGACTTATTAAATAGTCTTATTAAATAGACTTATTAAATAGTCTTATTAAAAAGGCTTATTAAATAGACTTATTAAATAGGCTCATTAAATACTTATTAAATATGTTTATTAAATAGGTGTATTAATTAGGCTTATTAAATAGGCTTATTAAATAGGCTTATTAAATAGACTTATTAAATAGACTTATTAAATAGACTTATTAAATAGGCTCAATAAATAGGCTTATTAAATAGGCTCAATAAATAGGCTTATTAAATAGGCTCAATAAATAGGCTTATTAAATAGGCTCAATAAATAGGCTTATTAAATAGGCTCATTAAATACTTATTAAATAGACTTATTAAATAGACTCATTAAATAGGCTTATTAAATAGGCTTATTAAATAGGCTTATTAAATAGGCTTATTAAATAGACGTATTAAATAGCCTCATTAAATAGGCTTCATTTAGCAACTTAGGCTTATTAAATAGGTTTATTTCAGCAACTTAGACTTATTAAAGAGCCTTATTAAATAGGCTTATTTCAGCAACTTATTCTTATTAAATAGCCTTATTAAACAGGATTATTTCAGCAACTTAGGCTTATTAAATAGCATTTTAAATAGGTTTATTTCAGCAACTTAGACTTATTAAATATACCTTTTAAAATAGGCTTAGTTCAGAAACTTAGGCTTATTAAATAGTCTTATTTCAGCAACTTAGGCTCATTAAATAGCCTTATTAAATAGGCTTATTCAGCAACTTAGGCTTATTAAATAGCCTTATTAAATATGCTTATTTCAGCAACTTAGACTTATTAAATAGGTTTATTCAGCAACTTAGACTTATTAAATAGGCCTATTAAATAGACTTATTAAATAGGCTCAATAAATCGGCTTATTAAATAGGCTTATTAAATAGACTTATTAAATAGAGTTATTAAATAGTCTTATTAAATAGACTTATTAAATAGTCTTATTAAAAAGGCTTATTAAATAGACTTATTAAATAGGCTCATTAAATACTTATTAAATATGTTTATTAAATAGGTGTATTAATTAGGCTTATTAAATAGGCTTATTAAATAGGCTTATTAAATAGACTTATTAAATAGACTTATTAAATTGACTTATTAAATAGGCTCAATAAATAGGCTTATTAAATAGGCTCAATAAATAGGCTTATTATATAGGCTCAATAAATAGGCTTATTCAATAGGCTCAATAAATAGGCTTATTAAATAGGCTCATTAAATACTTATTAAATAGACTTATTAAATAGACTCATTAAATAGGCTTATTAAATAGGCTTATTAAATAGGCTTATTAAATAGGCTTATTAAATAGACGTATTAAATAGCCTCATTAAATAGGCTTATTTTAGCAACTTAGGCTTATTAAATAGGTTTATTTCAGCAACTTAGACTTATTAAAGAGCCTTATTAAATAGGCTTATTTCAGCAACTTAGGCTTATTAAATAAGCTTATTTCAGCAACTTATTCTTATTAAATAGCCTTATTAAACAGGATTATTTCAGCAACTTAGGCTTATTAAATAGCATTTTAAATAGGTTTATTTCAGCAACTTAGACTTATTAAATATACCTTTTAAAATAGGCTTAGTTCAGAAACTTAGGCTTATTAAATAGTCTTATTTCAGCAACTTAGGCTCATTAAATAGCCTTATTAAATAGGCTTATTCAGCAACTTAGGCTTATTAAATAGCCTTATTAAATATGCTTATTTCAGCAACTTAGACTTATTAAATAGGTTTATTCAGCAACTTAGGCTTATTAAATAGGCTTATTCAGCAACTTAGGCTTATTTAATAGGCTTATTTCAGCAACTTAGGCTTATTAAATAGGCTCATTCAGAAACTTAGGCTTATTAAATAAGCTTATTTCAACAACTTAGACTTATTAAATAGGCCTATTAAATATGCTTATTAAATAGGCTTATTTCAGCAACTTAGATTTATTAAAAAAGGCCTATTAAATAGGCTTATTAAATAGACGTATTAAATAGGCTCATTAAATACTTATTAAATAGGCTTATTAAATAGGCTTATTAAATAGACTTATTAAATAGGCTCAATAAATAGGCTTATTAAATAGGCTTATTAAATAGACTTATTAAATAGGCTCAATAAATCGGCTTATTAAATAGGCTTATTAAATAGGCTCAATAAATAGGCTTATTAAATAGGCTTATTAAATAGGCTTATTAAATAGACTTATTAAATCGGCTTATTAAATAGGCTCAATAAATAGGCTTATTAAATAGGCTCAATAAATATGCTTATTAAATAGGCTCAATAAATAGGCTTATTAAATAGGCTCAATAAATAGGCTTATTATATAGGCTCATTAAATACTTATTAAATAGGCTTATTAAATAGACTTATTAAATAGTCTTATTAAAAAGGCTTATTAAATAGACTTATTAAATAGGCTCATTAAATACTCATTAAATATGTTTATTAAATAGGTGTATTAATTAGGCTTATTAAATAGGCTTATTAAATAGGCTTATTAAATAGACTTATTAAATAGACTTATTAAATAGACTTATTAAATAGACTTATTAAATAGCCTCATGAAATAGGCTTATTTTAGCAACTTAGGCTTATTAAATAGGTTTATTTCAGCAACTTAGACTTATTAAAGAGCCTTATTAAATAGGCTTATTTCAGCAACTTATGCTTATTAAATAAGCTTATTTCAGCAACTTATGCTTATTAAATAGCCTTATTAAACAGGTTTATTTCAGCAACTTAGGCTTATTAAATAGCATTTTTAAATAGGTTTATTTCAGCAACTTAGACTTATTAAATATACCTTTCTAAATAGGCTTAGTTCAGAAACTTAGGCTTATTAAATAGTCTTATTTCAGCAACTTAGGCTCATTAAATAGCCTTATGAAATAGGCTTACTTCAGCAACTTAGGCTTATTAAATAGCCGTATTAAATAGGCTTATTTCAGCAACTTAGACTTATTAAATAGGTTTATTCAGCAACTTAGGCTTATTAAATAGGCTTATTCAGCAACTTAGGCTTATTAAATAGGCTTATTTCAGCAACTTAGACTTATTAAATAGGCCTATTAAATAGGCTTATTAAATAGGCTTATTTCAGCAACTTAGACTTATTAAATAGGCCTATTAAATAGGCTTATTAAATAGACTTATTAAATAGGCTCATTAAATACTTATTAAATAGGCTTATTAAATAGGCTTATTAAATAGACTTATTAAATAGGCTCAATAAATCGGCTTATTAAATAGGCTTATTAAATAGGCTCAATAAATAGGCTTATTAAATAGGCTTATTAAATAGGCTTATTAAATAGACTTATTAAATCAGCTTATTAAATAGGCTCAATAAATAGGCTTATTAAATAGGCTCAATAAATATGCTTATTAAATAGGCTCAAAAAATAGGCTTATTAAATAGGCTCAATAAATAGGCTTATTAAATAGGCTCATTAAATACTTATTAAATAGGCTTATTAAATAGACTTATTAAATAGGCTTATTAAATAGACTTATTAAATAGTCTTATTAAAAAGGCTTATTAAATAGACTTATTAAATAGGCTCATTAAATACTCATTAAATATGTTTATTAAATAGGTGTATTAATTAGGCTTATTAAATAGGCTTATTAAATAGGCCTATTAAATAGACTTATTAAATAGGCTTATTAAATAGGCCTATTAAATAGGCTTATTAAATAGACTTATTAAACAGGCTCATTAAATAATTATTAAATAGGCTCAATAAATAGGCTTATTAAATAGGCTTAAAAATAGGCTCAATAAATAGGCTTATTAAATAGGCTTATTAAATAGGCTTATTAAATAGACTTATTAAATAGGCTTATTAAATAGGCTCAATAAAAAGGCTTATTAAATAGGCTCAATAAATAGGCTTATTAAGTAGGCTCAATAAATAGGCTTATTAAATAGGCTCAATAAATAGGCTTATTAAATAGGCTCATTAAATACTTATTAAATAGACTTATTAAATAGACTCATTAAATAGGCTTATTAAATAGGCTTATTAAATAGACTTATTAAATAGGCTTATTAAATAGACGTATTAAATACCCTCATTAAATAGGCTTATTTTAGCAACTTAGGCTTATTAAATAGGTTTATTTCAGCAACTTAGACTTATTAAAGAGCCTTATTAAATAGGCTTATTTCAGCAACTTAGGCTTATTAAATAAGCTTATTTCAGCAACTTATTCTTATTAAATAGCCTTATTAAACAGGTTTATTTCAGCAACTTAGGCTTATTAAATAGCATTTTTAAATAGGTTTATTTCAGCAACTTGGACTTATTAAATATACCTTTTAAAATAGGCTTAGTTCAGAAACTTAGGCTTATTAAATGGTCTTATTTCAGCAACTTAGGCTCATTAAATAGCCTTATTAAATAGGCTTATTCAGCAACTTAGGCTTATTAAATAGCCTTATTAAATATACTTATTTCAGCAACTTAGACTTATTAAATAGGTTTATTCAGCAACTTAGGCTTATTTAATAGGCTTATTTCAGCAACTTAGGCTTATTAAATAGGCTCATTCAGAAACTTAGGCTTATTAAATAAGCTTATTTCAGCAACTTAGACTTATTAAATAGGCCTATTAAATAGGCTTATTAAATAGTCTTATTTCAGCAACTTAGATTTATTAAAAAAGGCCTATTAAATAGGCTTATTAAATAGACTTATTAAATAGGCTCATTAAATACTTATTAAATAGGCTTATTAAATAGGCTTATTAAATACACTTATTAAATAGGCTCAATAAATAGGCTTATTAAATAGGCTTATTAAATAGACTTATTAAATAGGCTCAATAAATCGGCTTATTAAATAGGCTTATTAAATAGGCTTATTAAATAGGCTTATTAAATAGGCTTATTAAATAGACTTATTAAATCGGCTTATTAAATAGGCTCAATAAATAGGCTTATTAAATAGGCTCAATAAATCTGCTTATTAAATAGGCTTATTAAATAGGCTTATTAAATAGGCTCAATAAATAGGCTTATTAAATAGGCTCAATAAATAGGCTTATTAAATAGGCTCAATAAATAGGCTTATTAAATAGGCTCAATAAATAGGCTTATTAAATAGGCTCATTAAATACTTATTAAATAGGCTTATTAAATAGACTTATTAAATAGACTTATTAAATAGGCTTATTAAATAAACTTATTAAATAGTCTTATTAAAAAGGCTTATTAAATAGACTTATTAAATAGGCTCATTAAATACTCAATAAATATGTTTATTAAATAGGTGTATTAATTAGGCTTATTAAATAGGCTTATTAAATAGGCTTATTAAATAGGCTTATTAAATAGGCTTATTAAATAGATGTATTAAATAGCCTCATTAAATAGGCTTATTTTAGCAACTTAGGCTTATTAAATAGGTTTATTTCAGCAACTTAGACTTATTAAAGAGCCTTATTAAATAGGCTTATTTCAGCAACTTAGGCTTATTAAATAAGCTTATTTCAGCAACTTATTCTTATTAAATAGCCTTATTAAACAGGTTTATTTCAGCAACTTAGGCTTATTAAATAGCATTTTTAAATAGGTTTATTTCAGCAACTTAGACTTATTAAATATACCTTTTAAAATAGGCTTAGTTCAGAAACTTAGGCTTATTAAATAGTCTTATTTCAGCAACTTAGGCTCATTAAATAGCCTTATTAAATAGGCTTATTCAGCAACTTAGGCTTATTAAATAGCCTTATTAAATATGCTTATTTCAGCAACTTAGACTTATTAAATAGGTTTATTCAGCAACTTAGGCTTATTAAATAGGCTTATTCAGCAACTTAGGCTGATTAAATAGGCTTATTTCAGCAACTTAGACTTATTAAATGGGCCTATTAAATAGGCTTATTAAATAGGCTTATTTCAGCAACTTAGACTTATTAAATAGGCCTATTAAATAGGCTTATTAAATAGACTTATTAAATAGGCTCATTAAATACTTATTAAGTAGGCTTATTAAATAGGCTTATTAAATAGACTTATTAAATAGGCTCATTAAATACTTATTAAATAGGCTTATTAAATAGGCTTATTAAATAGACTTATTAAATAGGCTCAATAAATCGGCTTATTAAATAGGCTTATTAAATAGGCTCAATAAATAGGCTTATTAAATAGGCTTATTAAATAGGCTTATTAAATTGACTTATTAAATCAGCTTATTAAATAGGCTCAATAAATAGGCTCAATAAATATGCTTATTAAATAGGCTCAATAAATAGGCTTATTAAATAGGCTCAATAAATAGGCTTATTAAATAGGCTCATTAAATACTTATTAAATAGGCTTATTAAATAGACTTATTAAATAGGCTCATTAAATACTCAATAAATATGTTTATTAAATAGGTGTATTAATTAGGCTTATTAAATAGGCTTATTAAATAGGCTTATTAAATAGGCTTATTAAATAGGCTTATTAAATAGACGTATTAAATAGCCTCATTAAATAGGCTTATTTTAGCAACTTAGGCTTATTAAATAGGTTTATTTCAGCAACTTAGACTTATTAAAGAGCCTTATTAAATAGGCTTATTTCAGCAACTTAGGCTTATTAAATAAGCTTATTTCAGCAACTTATTCTTATTAAATAGCCTTATTAAACAGGTTTATTTCAGCAACTTAGGCTTATTAAATAGCATTTTTAAATAGGTTTATTTCAGCAACTTAGACTTATTAAATATACCTTTTAAAATAGGCTTATTTCAGCAACTTAGGCTTATTAAATAGGCTTATTCAGCAACTTAGGCTTATTAAATAGGCTTATTTCGTCAACTTAGGCTTATTAAATAGGCTCATTCAGAAACTTAGGCTTATTAAATAGGCTTATTTCAGTAACTTAGAATTATTAAATAGGCCTATTAAATAGGCTTATTAAATAGACTTATTAAACAGGCTCATTAAATAATTATTAAATAGGCTTGTTAAATAGGCCTATTAAATAGACTTATTAAATAGGCTCAATAAATAAGCTTATTAAATAGGCTTATTAAATAGGCTCAATAAATAGGCTTATTAAATAGGCTTATTAAATAGGCTTATTAAATAGACTTATTAAATAGGCTTATTAAATAGGCTCAATAAATAGGCTTATTAAATAGGCTCAATAAATAGGCTTATTAAATAGGCTCAATAAATAGGCTTATTAAATAGGCTCAATAAATAGGCTTATTAAATAGGCTCATTAAATACCTATTAAATAGACTTATTAAATAGACTCATTAAATAGGCTTATTAAATAGGCTTATTAAATAGGCTTATTAAATAGGCTTATTAAATAGACGTATTAAATAGCCTCATTAAATAGGCTTATTTTAGCAACTTAGGCTTATTAAATAGTCTTATTTCAGCAACTTAGGCTCATTAAATAGCCTTATTAAGTAGGCTTATTCAGCAACTTAGGCTTATTAAATAGCCTTATTAAATATGCTTATTTCAGCAACTTAGACTTATTAAATAGGTTTATTCAGCAACTTAGGCTTATTAAATAGGCTTATTCAGCAACTTAGGCTGATTAAATAGGCTTATTTCAGCAACTTAGACTTATTAAATAGGCCTATTAAATAGGCTTATTAAATAGGCTTATTTCAGCAACTTAGACTTATTAAATAGGCCTATTAAATAGGCTTATTAAATAGACTTATTAAATAGGCTCATTAAATACTTATTAAATAGGCTTATTAAATAGGCTTATTAAATAGACTTATTAAATAGGCTCAATAAATAGGCTCAATAAATATGCTTATTAAATAGGCTCAATAAATAGGCTTATTAAATAGGCTCAATAAATAGGCTTATTAAATAGGCTCATTAAATACTTATTAAATAGGCTTATTAAATAGACTTATTAAATAGACTTATTAAATAGTCTTATTAAATAGACTTATTAAATAGTCTTATTAAAAAGGCTTATTAAATAGACTTATTAAATAGGCTCATTAAATACTTATTAAATATGTTTATTAAATAGGTGTATTAATTAGGCTTATTAAATAGGCTTATTAAATTGGCTTATTAAATAGACTTATTAAATAGACTTATTAAATAGACTTATTAAATAGGCTCAATAAATAGGCTTATTAAATAGGCTCAATAAATAGGCTTATTAAATAGGCTCAATAAATAGGCTTATTAAATAGGCTCAATAAATAGGCTTATTAAATAGGCTCATTAAATACTTATTAAATAGACTTATTAAATAGACTCATTAAATAGGCTTATTAAATAGGCTTATTAAATAGGCTTATTAAATAGGCTTATTAAATAGGCTTATTAAATAGACTCATTAAATCGGCTTATTAAATAGGCTCCATAAATAGGCTTATTAAATAGGCTCAATAAATATGCTTATTAAATAGGCTCAATAAATAGGCTTATTAAATAGGCTCAATAAAAAGGCTTATTAAATAGGCTCATTAAATACTTATTAAATAGGCTTATTAAATAGACTTATTAAATAGACTTATTAAATAGGCTTATTAAATAAACTTATTAAATAGTCTTATTAAAAAGGCGTATTAAATAGACTTATTAAATAGGCTCATTAAATACTCAATAAATATGTTTATTAAATAGGTGTATTAATTAGGCTTATTAAATAGGCTTATTAAATAGGCTTATTAAATAGGCTTATTAAATAGGCTTATTAAATAGATGTATTAAATAGCCTCATTAAATAGGCTTATTTTAGCAACTTAGGCTTATTAAATAGGTTTATTTCAGCAACTTAGACTTATTAAAGAGCCTTATTAAATAGGCTTATTTCAGCAACTTAGGCTTATTAAATAAGCTTATTTCAGCAACTTATTCTTATTAAATAGCCTTATTAAACAGGTTTATTTCAGCAACTTAGGCTTATTAAATAGCATTTTTAAATAGGTTTATTTCAGCAACTTAGACTTATTAAATATACCTTTTAAAATAGGCTTAGTTCAGAAACTTAGGCTTATTAAATAGTCTTATTTCAGCAACTTAGGCTCATTAAATAGCCTTATTAAATAGGCTTATTCAGCAACTTAGGCTTATTAAATAGCCGTATTAAATATGCTTATTTCAGCAACTTAGACTTATTAAATAGGTTTATTCAGCAACTTAGGCTTATTAAATAGGCTTATTCAGCAACTTAGGCTGATTAAATAGGCTTATTTCAGCAACTTAGACTTATTAAATAGGCCTATTAAATAGGCTTATTAAATAGGCTTATTTCAGCAACTTAGACTTATTAAATAGGCCTATTAAATAGGCTTATTAAATAGACTTATTAAATAGGCTCATTAAATACTTATTAAGTAGGCTTATTAAATAGGCTTATTAAATAGACTTATTAAATAGGCTCATTAAATACTTATTAAATAGGCTTATTAAATAGGCTTATTAAATAGACTTATTAAATAGGCTCAATAAATCGGCTTATTAAATAGGCTTATTAAATAGGCTCAATAAATAGGCTTATTAAATAGGCTTATTAAATAGGCTTATTAAATTGACTTATTAAATCAGCTTATTAAATAGGCTCAATAAATAGGCTCAATAAATATGCTTATTAAATAGGCTCAATAAATAGGCTTATTAAATAGGCTCAATAAATAGGCTTATTAAATAGGCTCATTAAATACTTATTAAATAGGCTTATTAAATAGACTTATTAAATAGACTTATTAAATAGTCTTATTAAATAGACTTATTAAATAGTCTTATTAAAAAGGCTTATTAAATAGACTTATTAAATAGACTTATTAAATAGGCTCAATAAATAGGCTTATTAAATAGGCTCAATAAATAGGCTTATTAAATAGGCTCAATAAATAGGCTTATTAAATAGGCTCAATAAATAGGCTTATTAAATAGGCTCATTAAATACTTATTAAATAGACTTATTAAATAGACTCATTAAATAGGCTTATTAAATAGGCTTATTAAATAGGCTTATTAAATAGGCTTATTAAATAGGCTTATTAAATAGACTCATTAAATCGGCTTATTAAATAGGCTCCATAAATAGGCTTATTAAATAGGCTCAATAAATATGCTTATTAAATAGGCTCAATAAATAGGCTTATTGAATAGGCTCAATAAAAAGGCTTATTAAATAGGCTCATTAAATACTTATTAAATAGGCTTATTAAATAGACTTATTAAATAGACTTATTAAATAGGCTTATTAAATAAACTTATTAAATAGTCTTATTAAAAAGGCTTATTAAATAGACTTATTAAATAGGCTCATTAAATACTCATTAAATATGTTTATTAAATAGGTGTATTAATTAGGCTTATTAAATAGGCTTATTAAATAGGCTTATTAAATAGACTTATTAAATAGACTTATTAAATAGACTTATTAAATAGACTTATTAAAGAGCCTTATTAAATAGGCTTATTTCAGCAACTTAGGCTTATTAAATAAGCTTATTTCAGCAACTTGTGCTTATTAAATAGCCTTATTAAACAAGTTTATTTCAGCAACTTAGGCTTATTAAATAGCATTTTTAAATAGGTTTATTTCAGCAACTTAGACTTATTAAATATACCTTTTTAAATAGGCTTAGTTCAGAAACTTAGGCTTATTAAATAGTCTTATTTCACCAACTTAGGCTCATTAAATAGCCTTATGAAATAGGCTTATTTCAGCAACTTAGGCTTATTAAATAGCCGTATTAAATAGGCTTATTTCAGCAACTTAGACTTATTAAATAGGTTTATTCAGCAACTTAGGCTTAATAAATAGGCTTATTCAGCAACTTAGGCTTATTAAATAGGCGTATTTCAGCAACTTAGACTTATTAAATAGGCCTATTAAATAGGCTTATTAAATAGGCTTATTTCAGCAACTTAGACTTATTAAATAGGCCTATTAAATAGGCTTATTAAATAGACTTATTAAATAGGCTCATTAAATACTTATTAAATAGGCTTATTAAATAGGCTTATTAAATAGACTTATTAAATAGGCTCAATAAATCGGCTTATTAAATAGGCTTATTAAATAGGCGCAATAAATAGGCTTATTAAATAGGCTTATTAAATAGGCTTATTAAATAGACTTATTAAATCAGCTTATTAAATAGGCTCAATAAATAGGCTCAATAAATATGCTTATTAAATAGGCTCAATAAATAGGCTTATTAAATAGACTTATTAAATAGACTTATTAAATAGTCTTATTAAATAGACTTATTAAATAGTCTTATTAAAAAGGCTTATTAAATAGACTTATTAAATAGGCTCATTAAATACTTATTAAATATGTTTATTAAATAGGTGTATTAATTAGGCTTATTAAATAGGCTTATTAAATAGGCTTATTAAATAGACTTATTAAATAGACTTATTAAATAGACTTATTATATAGGCTCAATAAATAGGCTTATTAAATAGGCTCAATAAATAGGCTTATTAAATAGGCTCAATAAATAGGCTCAATAAATAGGCTTATTAAATAGGCTCAATAAATATGCTTATTAAATAGGCTCAATAAATAGGCTTATTAAATAGGCTCAATAAATAGGCTTATTAAATAGGCTCATTAAATACTTATTAAATAGGCTTATTAAATAGACTTATTAAATAGACTTATTAAATAGGCTTATTAAATAGACTTATTAAATAGTCTTATTAAAAAGGCTTATTAAATAGACTTATTAAATAGGCTCATTAAATACTCATTAAATATGTTTATTAAATAGGTGTATTAATTAGGCTTATTAAATAGGCTTATTAAATAGGCTTATTAAATATACTTATTAAATCGACTTATTAAATAGACTTATTAAAAATAGACTTATTAAATAGCCTCATGAAATAGGCTTATTTTAGCAACTTATGCTTATTAAATAGGTTTATTTCAGCAACTTAGACTTATTAAAGAGCCTTATTAAATAGGCTTATTTCAGCAACTTAGGCTTATTAAATAAGCTTATTTCAGCAACTTATGCTTATTAAATAGCCTTATTAAACAGGTTTATTTCAGCAACTTATGCTTATTAAATAGCATTTTTAATTAGGTTTATTTCAGCAACTTAGACTTATTAAATATACCTTTTTAAATAGGCTTAGTTCAGAAACTTAGGCTTATTAAATAGTCTTATTTCAGCAACTTAGGCTCATTAAATAGCCTTATGAAATAGGCTTATTTCAGCAACTTAGGCTTATTAAATAGCCGTATTAAATAGGCTTATTTCAGCAACTTAGACTTATTAAATAGGTTTATTCAGCAACTTAGGCTTATTAAATAGGCTTATTCAACAACTTAGCCTTATTAAATAGGCTTATTTCAGCAACTTAGACTTATTAAATAGGCCTATTAAATAGGCTTATTAAATAGGCTTATTTCAGCAACTTAGACTTATTAAATAGGCCTATTAAATAGGCTTATTAAATAGACTTATTAAATAGGCTCATTAAATACTTATTAAATAGGCTTATTAAATAGGCTTATTAAATAGACTTATTAAATAGGCTCAATAAATCGGCTTATTAAATAGGCTTATTAAATAGGCTCAATAAATAGGCTTATTAAATAGGCTTATTAAATAGGCTTATTTTATAGACTTATTAAATCGGCTTATTAAATAGGCTCAATAAATAGGCTCAATAAATATGCTTATTAAATAGGCTCAATAAATAGGCTTATTATAATAGGCTCAATAAATAGGCTTATTAAAGAGATTTATTAAATAGACTTATTAAATAGTCTTATTAAATAGACTTATTAAATAGTCTTATTAAAAAGGCTTATTAAATAGACTTATTAAATAGGCTCATTAAATACTTATTAAATATGTTTATTAAATAGGTGTATTAATTAGGCTTATTAAATAGGCTTATTAAATAGGCTTATTAAATAGACTTATTAAATAGACTTATTAAATAGACTTATTAAATAGGCTCAATAAATAGGCTTATTAAATAGGCTCAATAAATAGGCTTATTAAATAGGCTCAATAAATAGGCTCATTAAATAGGCTCAATAAATAGGCTTATTAAATAGGCTCATTAAATACTTATTAAATAGACTTATTAAATAGACTCATTAAATAGGCTTATTAAATAGGCTTATTAAATAGGCTTATTAAATAGGCTTATTAAATAGATGTATTAAATAGCCTCATTAAATAGGCTTATTTTAGCAACTTAGGCTTATTAAATAGGTTTATTTCAGCAACTTAGACTTATTAAATAGCCTTATTAAATAGGCTTATTTCAGCAACTTAGACTTATTAAATAGCCTTATTTCAGCAACTTAGACTTATTAAATAGGCTTATTTCAGCAACTTAGGCTTATTAAATAGGCTTATTCAGCAACTTAGGCTTATTAAATAGGCTTATTTCAGCAACTTAGGCTTATTAAATAGGCCTATTAAATAGGCTTATTAAATAGGCTTATTTCAGCAACTTAGGCTTATTAAATAGGCCTATTAAATAGGCTTATTAAATATGCTTATTAAATAGACTTATTAAATAGGCTCAATAAATAGGCTTATTAAATAGGCTTATTAAGTAGGCTCAATAAATAGGCTTATTAAATAGGCTTATTAAATAGGCTTATTAGATAGCCTTATTAAATCGGCTTATTAAATAGGCTCAATAAATAGGCTTATTAAATAGGCTCAATAAATAGGCTTATTAAATAGGCTCAATAAACAGGATTATTAAATAGGCTCAATAAATAGGCTTATTAAATAGGCTTATTAAATAGGCTTATTAAATAGGCTTTTTAAATAGACTTATTAAATAGCCTCATTAAATAGGCTTATTTTAGCAACTTAGGCTTATTAAATAGGTTTATTTCAGCAACTTAGACTTATTAAATAGCCTTTCTTCAGCAACTTAGACTTATTAAATAGGCTTATTTCAGCAACTTATGCTTATTAAATATACTTATTTCAACAATTTAGGCGTATTAAATAGGCTTATTTCAGCAACTTAGGCTTATTAATTAGCCTTATTTCAGCAACTTAGACTTATTAAATAGGCTTATTTCAGCAACTTAGGCTTATTAAATAGGCCTATTAAATAGGCTTATTAAATAGGCTTATTTAAGCAACTTAGACTTATTAAATAGGCCTATTAAATAGGCTTATTAAATAGACTTATTAAATAGGCTCATTAAATACTTATTAAATAGGCTTATTAAATAGGCTTATTAAATAGACTTATTAAATAGGCTCAATAAATAGGCTTATTAAATAGGCTTATTAAATAGGCTCAATAAATAGGCTTATTAAATAGGCTTATTAAATAGACTTATTAAATAGGCTTATTAAATAGGCTCAATAAATAGGCTCATTAAATAGGCTCAATAAATAGGCTTATTAGATAGGCTCAATAAATAGGCTTATTAAATAGGCTCAATAAATAGGCTTATTAAATAGGCTCATTAAATACTTATTAAATATGTTTATTAAATAGGCGTATTAAATAGGCTTATTAAATAGGCTTATTAAATAGACTTATTAAATAGGCTCAATACATAGGCGTATTAAATAGGCTTATTAAATAGGCTTATTAAATAGGCTTATTAAATAGCCTCATTAAATACTTATTAAATAGGCTTATTAAATAGGCTTATTAAATAGGCTTATTTCAGCAACTTAGACTTATTAAATAGCCTTATTTCAGCAACTTAGACTCATTAAATAGGCTGATTTCAGCAACTTATGCTTATTAAATATACTTATTTCAGCAACTTAGGCTTATTAAATAGGCTAATTTCAGCAACTTAGACTTATTAAATAGCCTTATTTCAGCAACTTAGGCTTATTAAATAGGCTTATTTCAGCAACTTAGGCTTATTAAATAGCCTTATTTCCGCAACTTAGACTTATTAAATAGGCTTATTTCAGCAACTTAGGCTTATTAAATAGGCTTATTCAGCAACTTAGGCTTATTAAATAGGCTTATTTCAGCAACTTAGGCTTATTAAATAGGCCTATTAAATAGGCTTATTAAATAGGCTTATTTAAGCAACTTAGACTTATTAAATAGGCCTATTAAATAGGCTTATTAAATAGACTTATTAAATAAGCTCATTAAATACTCATTAAATAGGCTTATTAAATAGGCTTATTAAATAGACTTATCAAATAGGTTCAATAAATAGGCTTATTAAATAGGCTTATTAAGTAGGCTCAATAAATAGGCTTATTAAATAGGCTCATTAAATAGGCTTATTAGATAGACTTATTAAATCAGCTTATTAAATAGGCTCAATAAATAGGCTTATTAAATAGGCTCAATAAATAGGCTTATTATATAGGCTCAATAAACAGGCTTATTAAATAGGCTCAATAAATAGGCTTATTAAATAGGCTTATTAAATAGGCTTATTAAATAGGCTTATTAAATAGACTTATTAAATAGCCTCATTAAATAGGCTTATTTTAGCAACTTAGGCTTATTAAATAGGTTTATTTCAGCAACTTAGACTTATTAAATAGCCTTACTTCAGCAACTTAGACTTATTAAATAGGCTTATTTCAGCAACTTATGCTTATTAAATATACTTATTTCAGCAATTTAGGCGTATTAAATAGGCTTATTTCAGCAACTTAGACTTATTAAATAGACTTATTTCAGCAACTTAGGCTTATTAAATAGGCTTATTTCAGCAACTTAGGTTTATTAATTAGCCTTATTTCAGCAACTTAGACTTATTAAATAGGCTTATTTCAGCAACTTAGGCTTATTAAATAGGCCTATTAAATAGGCTTATTAAATAGGCTTATTTCAGCAACTTAGATTTATTAAATAGGCCTATTAAATAGGCTTATTAAATAGACTTATTAAATAGGTTCATTAAATAGGCTTATTAAATAGGCTTATTAAATAGGCTCAATAAATAGGCTTATTAAATAGGCTTATTAAATAGACTTATTAAATAGGCTTATTAAATAGGCTCAATAAATAGGCTTATTAAATAGGCTCAATAAATAGGCTTATTAAATAGGCTCAATAAATAGGCTTATTAAATAGGCTCATTAAATACTTATTAAATATGTTTATTAAATAGGCGTATTAAATAGGCTTATTAAATAGGCTTATTAAATAGGCTTATTAAACAGCCTCATTAAATACTTATTAAATAGGCTTATTAAATAGGCTTATTAAATAGGCTTATTTCAGCAACTTAGACTTATTAAATAGCCTTATTTCAGCAACTTAGACTCATTAAATAGGCTGATTTCAGCAACTTATGCTTATTAAATATACTTATTTCAGCAACTTAGGCTTATTAAATAGGCTTATTTCAGCAACTTAGACTTATTAAATAGCCTTATTTCAGCAACTTAGGCTTATTAAATAGGCTTATTTCAGCAACTTAGGCTTATTAAATAGCCTTATTTCAGCAACTTAGACTTATTAAATAGGCTTATTTCAGCAACTTAGGCTTATTAAATAGGCTTATTCAGCAACTTAGGCTTATTAAATAGGCTTATTTCAGCAACTTAGGCTTATTAAATAGGCCTATTAAATAGGCTTATTAAATAGGCTTATTTAAGCAACTTAGACTTATTAAATAGGCCTATTAAATAGGCTTATTAAATAGACTTATTAAATAGGCTCATTAAATACTTATTAAATAGGCTTATTAAATAGGCTTATTAAATAGACTTATTAAATAGGCTCAATAAATAGGCTTATTAAATAGGCTTATTAAGTAGGCTCAATAAATAGGCTTATTAAATAGGCTTATTAAATAGGCTTATTAGATAGATTTATTAAATCGGCTTATTAAATAGGCTCAATAAATAGGCTTATTAAATAGGCTCAATAAATAGGCGTATTAAATAGGCTCAATAAACAGGCTTATTAAATAGGCTCAATAAATAGGCTCATTAAATAGGCTTATTAAATAGGCTTATTAAATAGACTTATTAAATAGCCTCATTAAATAGGCTTATTTTAGCAACTTAGGCTTATTAAATAGGTTTATTTCAGCAACTTAGACTTATTAAATAGCCTTATTTCAGCAACTTAGACTTATTAAATAGGCTTATTTAAGCGACTTATGCTTATTAAATATACTTATTTCAGCAATTTAGGCGTATTAAATAGGCTTATTTCAGCAACTTAGACTTATTAAATAGCCTTATTTCAGCAACTTAGGCTTATTAAATAGGCTTATTTCAGCAACTTAGGCTTATTAATTAGCCTTATTTCAGCAACTTAGACTTATTAAATAGGCTTATTTCAGCAACTTAGGCTTATTAAATAGGCCTATTAAATAGGCTTATTAAATAGGCTTATTTCAGCAACTTAGATTTATTAAATAGGCCTATTAAATAGGCTTAATAAATAGACTTATTAAATAGGCTCAATAAATACGCTTATTAAATAGGCTTATTAAATAGGCTCAATAAATAGGCTTATTAAATAGGCTCAATAAATAGGCTTATTAAATAGGCTTATTAAATAGGCTCAATAAATAGGCTTATTAAATAGGCTTATTAAATAGACTTATTAAATAGGCTTATTAAATAGGCTCAATAAATAGGCTCATTAAATAGGCTCAATAAATAGGCTTATTAGATAGGCTCAATAAATAGGCTTATTAAATAGGCTCAATAAATAGGCTTATTAAATAGGCTCATTAAATACTTATTAAATATGTTTATTAAATAGGCGTATTAAATAGGCTTATTAAATAGGCTTATTAAATAGACTTATTAAATAGGCTCAATAAATAGGCGTATTAAATAGGCTTATTAAATAGGCTTATTAAATAGGCTTATTAAATAGCCTCATTAAATACTTATTAAATAGGCTTATTAAATAGGCTTATTAAATAGGCTTATTTCAGCAACTTAGACTTATTAAATAGCCTTATTTCAGCAACTTAGACTCATTAAATAGGCTGATTTCAGCAACTTATGCTTATTAAATATACTTATTTCAGCAACTTAGGCTTATTAAATAGGCTAATTTCAGCAACTTAGACTTATTAAATAGCCTTATTTCAGCAACTTAGGCTTATTAAATAGGCTTATTTCAGCAACTTAGGCTTATTAAATAGCCTTATTTCCGCAACTTAGACTTATTAAATAGGCTTATTTCAGCAACTTAGGCTTATTAAATAGGCTTATTCAGCAACTTAGGCTTATTAAATAGGCTTATTTCAGCAACTTAGGCTTATTAAATAGGCCTATTAAATAGGCTTATTAAATAGGCTTATTTAAGCAACTTAGACTTATTAAATAGGCCTATTAAATAGGCTTATTAAATAGACTTATTAAATAAGCTCATTAAATACTCATTAAATAGGCTTATTAAATAGGCTTATTAAATAGACTTATCAAATAGGTTCAATAAATAGGCTTATTAAATAGGCTTATTAAGTAGGCTCAATAAATAGGCTTATTAAATAGGCTTATTAAATAGGCTCAATAAATAGGCTTATTATATAGGCTCAATAAACAGGCTTATTAAATAGGCTCAATAAATAGGCTTATTAAATAGGCTTATTAAATAGGCTTATTAAATAGGCTTATTAAATAGACTTATTAAATAGCCTCATTAAATAGGCTTATTTTAGCAACTTAGGCTTATTAAATAGGTTTATTTCAGCAACTTAGACTTATTAAATAGCCTTACTTCAGCAACTTAGACTTATTAAATAGGCTTATTTCAGCAACTTATGCTTATTAAATATACTTATTTCAGCAATTTAGGCGTATTAAATAGGCTTATTTCAGCAACTTAGACTTATTAAATAGACTTATTTCAGCAACTTAGGCTTATTAAATAGGCTTATTTCAGCAACTTAGGTTTATTAATTAGCCTTATTTCAGCAACTTAGACTTATTAAATAGGCTTATTTCAGCAACTTAGGCTTATTAAATAGGCCTATTAAATAGGCTTATTAAATAGGCTTATTTCAGCAACTTAGATTTATTAAATAGGCCTATTAAATAGGCTTATTAAATAGACTTATTAAATAGGTTCATTAAATAGGCTTATTAAATAGGCTTATTAAATAGGCTCAATAAATAGGCTTATTAAATAGGCTTATTAAATAGACTTATTAAATAGGCTTATTAAATAGGCTCAATAAATAGGCTTATTAAATAGGCTCAATAAATAGGCTTATTAAATAGGCTCAATAAATAGGCTTATTAAATAGGCTCATTAAATACTTATTAAATATGTTTAATAAATAGGCGTATTAAATAGGCTTATTAAATAGGCTTATTAAATAGGCTTATTAAACAGCCTCATTAAATACTTATTAAATAGGCTTATTAAATAGGCTTATTAAATAGGCTTATTTCAGCAACTTAGACTTATTAAATAGCCTTATTTCAGCAACTTAGACTCATTAAATAGGCTGATTTCAGCAACTTATGCTTATTAAATATACTTATTTCAGCAACTTAGGCTTATTAAATAGGCTTATTTCAGCAACTTAGACTTATTAAATAGCCTTATTTCAGCAACTTAGGCTTATTAAATAGGCTTATTTCAGCAACTTAGGCTTATTAAATAGCCTTATTTCAGCAACTTAGACTTATTAAATAGGCTTATTTCAGCAACTTAGGCTTATTAAATAGGCTTATTCAGCAACTTAGGCTTATTAAATAGGCTTATTTCAGCAACTTAGGCTTATTAAATAGGCCTATTAAATAGGCTTATTAAATAGGCTTATTTAAGCAACTTAGACTTATTAAATAGGCCTATTAAATAGGCTTATTAAATAGACTTATTAAATAGGCTCATTAAATACTTATTAAATAGGCTTATTAAATAGGCTTATTAAATAGACTTATTAAATAGGCTCAATAAATAGGCTTATTAAATAGGCTTATTAAGTAGGCTCAATAAATAGGCTTATTAAATAGGCTTATTAAATAGGCTTATTAGATAGATTTATTAAATCGGCTTATTAAATAGGCTCAATAAATAGGCTTATTAAATAGGCTCAATAAATAGGCGTATTAAATAGGCTCAATAAACAGGCTTATTAAATAGGCTCAATAAATAGGCTCATTAAATAGGCTTATTAAATAGGCTTATTAAATAGGCTTATTAAATAGACTTATTAAATAGCCTCATTAAATAGGCTTATTTTAGCAACTTAGGCTTATTAAATAGGTTTATTTCAGCAACTTAGACTTATTAAATAGCCTTATTTCAGCAACTTAGACTTATTAAATAGGCTTATTTCAGCGACTTATGCTTATTAAATATACTTATTTCAGCAATTTAGGCGTATTAAATAGGCTTATTTCAGCAACTTAGACTTATTAAATAGGCCTATTAAATAGGCTTATTAAATAGGCTTATTTCAGCAACTTAGATTTATTAAATAGGCCTATTAAATAGGCTTAATAAATAGACTTATTAAATAGGCTCAATAAATACGCTTATTAAATAGGCTTATTAAATAGGCTCAATAAATAGGCTTATTAAATAGGCTCAATAAATAGGCTTATTAAATAGGCTTATTAAATAGGCTCAATAAATAGGCTTATTAAATAGGCTTATTAAATAGACTTATTAAATAGGCTTATTAAATAGGCTCAATAAATAGGCTCATTAAATAGGCTCAATAAATAGGCTTATTAGATAGGCTCAATAAATAGGCTTATTAAATAGGCTAAATAAATAGGCTTATTAAATAGGCTCATTAAATACTTATTAAATATGTTTATTAAATAGGCGTATTAAATAGGCTTATTAAATAGGCTTATTAAATAGACTTATTAAATAGGCTCAATAAATAGGCGTATTAAATAGGCTTATTAAATAGGCTTATTAAATAGGCTTATTAAATAGCCTCATTAAATACTTATTAAATAGGCTTATTAAATAGGCTTATTAAATAGGCTTATTTCAGCAACTTAGACTTATTAAATAGCCTTATTTCAGCAACTTAGACTCATTAAATAGGCTGATTTCAGCAACTTATGCTTATTAAATATACTTATTTCAGCAACTTAGGCTTATTAAATAGGCTAATTTCAGCAACTTAGACTTATTAAATAGCCTTATTTCAGCAACTTAGGCTTATTAAATAGGCTTATTTCAGCAACTTAGGCTTATTAAATAGCCTTATTTCCGCAACTTAGACTTATTAAATAGGCTTATTTCAGCAACTTAGGCTTATTAAATAGGCTTATTCAGCAACTTAGGCTTATTAAATAGGCTTATTTCAGCAACTTAGGCTTATTAAATAGGCCTATTAAATAGGCTTATTAAATAGGCTTATTTAAGCAACTTAGACTTATTAAATAGGCCTATTAAATAGGCTTATTAAATAGACTTATTAAATAAGCTCATTAAATACTCATTAAATAGGCTTATTAAATAGGCTTATTAAATAGACTTATCAAATAGGTTCAATAAATAGGCTTATTAAATAGGCTTATTAAGTAGGCTCAATAAATAGGCTTATTAAATAGGCTTATTAAATAGGCTCAATAAATAGGCTTATTATATAGGCTCAATAAACAGGCTTATTAAATAGGCTCAATAAATAGGCTTATTAAATAGGCTTATTAAATAGGCTTATTAAATAGGCTTATTAAATAGACTTATTAAATAGCCTCATTAAATAGGCTTATTTTAGCAACTTAGGCTTATTAAATAGGTTTATTTCAGCAACTTAGACTTATTAAATAGCCTTACTTCAGCAACTTAGACTTATTAAATAGGCTTATTTCAGCAACTTATGCTTATTAAATATACTTATTTCAGCAATTTAGGCGTATTAAATAGGCTTATTTCAGCAACTTAGACTTATTAAATAGACTTATTTCAGCAACTTAGGCTTATTAAATAGGCTTATTTCAGCAACTTAGGTTTATTAATTAGCCTTATTTCAGCAACTTAGACTTATTAAATAGGCTTATTTCAGCAACTTAGGCTTATTAAATAGGCCTATTAAATAGGCTTATTAAATAGGCTTATTTCAGCAACTTAGATTTATTAAATAGGCCTATTAAATAGGCTTATTAAATAGACTTATTAAATAGGTTCATTAAATAGGCTTATTAAATAGGCTTATTAAATAGGCTCAATAAATAGGCTTATTAAATAGGCTTATTAAATAGACTTATTAAATAGGCTTATTAAATAGGCTCAATAAATAGGCTTATTAAATAGGCTCAATAAATAGGCTTATTAAATAGGCTCAATAAATAGGCTTATTAAATAGGCTCATTAAATACTTATTAAATATGTTTATTAAATAGGCGTATTAAATAGGCTTATTAAATAGGCTTATTAAATAGGCTTATTAAACAGCCTCATTAAATACTTATTAAATAGGCTTATTAAATAGGCTTATTAAATAGGCTTATTTCAGCAACTTAGACTTATTAAATAGCCTTATTTCAGCAACTTAGACTCATTAAATAGGCTGATTTCAGCAACTTATGCTTATTAAATATACTTATTTCAGCAACTTAGGCTTATTAAATAGGCTTATTTCAGCAACTTAGACTTATTAAATAGCCTTATTTCAGCAACTTAGGCTTATTAAATAGGCTTATTTCAGCAACTTAGGCTTATTAAATAGCCTTATTTCAGCAACTTAGACTTATTAAATAGGCTTATTTCAGCAACTTAGGCTTATTAAATAGGCTTATTCAGCAACTTAGGCTTATTAAATAGGCTTATTTCAGCAACTTAGGCTTATTAAATAGGCCTATTAAATAGGCTTATTAAATAGGCTTATTTAAGCAACTTAGACTTATTAAATAGGCCTATTAAATAGGCTTATTAAATAGACTTATTAAATAGGCTCATTAAATACTTATTAAATAGGCTTATTAAATAGGCTTATTAAATAGACTTATTAAATAGGCTCAATAAATAGGCTTATTAAATAGGCTTATTAAGTAGGCTCAATAAATAGGCTTATTAAATAGGCTTATTAAATAGGCTTATTAGATAGATTTATTAAATCGGCTTATTAAATAGGCTCAATAAATAGGCTTATTAAATAGGCTCAATAAATAGGCGTATTAAATAGGCTCAATAAACAGGCTTATTAAATAGGCTCAATAAATAGGCTCATTAAATAGGCTTATTAAATAGGCTTATTAAATAGGCTTATTAAATAGACTTATTAAATAGCCTCATTAAATAGGCTTATTTTAGCAACTTAGGCTTATTAAATAGGTTTATTTCAGCAACTTAGACTTATTAAATAGCCTTATTTCAGCAACTTAGACTTATTAAATAGGCTTATTTCAGCGACTTATGCTTATTAAATATACTTATTTCAGCAATTTAGGCGTATTAAATAGGCTTATTTCAGCAACTTAGACTTATTAAATAGCCTTATTTCAGCAACTTAGGCTTATTAAATAGGCTTATTTCAGCAACTTAGGCTTATTAATTAGCCTTATTTCAGCAACTTAGACTTATTAAATAGGCTTATTTCAGCAACTTAGGCTTATTAAATAGGCCTATTAAATAGGCTTATTAAATAGGCTTATTTCAGCAACTTAGATTTATTAAATATGCCTATTAAATAGGCTTAATAAATAGACTTATTAAATAGGCTCAATAAATACGCTTATTAAATAGGCTTATTAAATAGGCTCAATAAATAGGCTTATTAAATAGGCTTATTAAATAGACTTATTAAATAGGCGTATTAAATAGGCTCAATAAATAGGCTTATTAAATAGGCTCAATAAATAGGCTTATTAAATAGGCTCAATAAATAGGCTTATTAAATAGGCTCAATAAATAGGCTTATTAAATAGGCTCATTAAATACTTATTAAATATGTTTATTAAATAGGCGTATTAAATAGGCTTATTAAATAGGCTTATTAAATAGGCTTATTAAATAGCCTCATTAAATACTTATTAAATAGGCTTATTAAATAGGCTTATTAAATAGGCTTATTTCAGCAACTTAGGCTTATTAAATAGCCTTATTGAATAGGCTTATTTCAGCAACTTAGACTTATTAAATAGGTTTATTCAGCAACTTAGGCTTATTAAATAGGCTTGTTCAGCAACTTAGGCTTATTAAATAAGCTTATTTCAGCAACTTAGGCTTATTAAATAGGCTCATTCAGAAACTTAGGCTTATTAAATAGGCTTATTTCAGCAACTTAGACTTATTAAATAGGCCTATTAAATAGGCTTATTAAATAGGCTTATTTCAGCAACTTAGGCTAATTAAATAGCCTTATTAAATAGGTTTATTAAATAGACTTATTAAATAGGCTCATTAAATACTTATTAAATAGGCTTATTAAATAGGCTTATTAAATAGACTTATTAAATAAGCTCAATAAATAGGCTTATTAAATAGGCTTATTAAATAGGCTCAATAAATAGGCTTATTAAATAGACTTATTAAATAGGCTCAATAAATAGGCTTATTAAATAGGCTCAATAAATAGGCTTATTAAATAGGCTCAATAAATAGGCTTATAAAATAGGCTCAATGAATAGGCTTATTAAATAGGCTTATTAAATAGGCTCATTAAATAATTATTAAATATGCTTATTAAGTAGGCTTATTAAATAGACTTATTAAATAGGCTCAATAAATAGGCTTATTAAATAGGCTTATTAAATAGGCTTATTAAATAGGCTTATTAAATAGGATTATTAAATAGACTTATTAAATAGGCTTATTAAATAGGCTCAATAAATAGGCTTATTAAATAGGCTCAATAAATAGGCTTATAAAATAGGCTCAATAAATAGGCTTATTAAATAGGCTCAATAAATAGGCTTATTAAATAGGCTCATTAAATACTTATTAAATAGGCTTATTAAATAGACTTATTAAATAGACTTATTAAATAGGCTTATTAAATAGATTTATTAAATAGGCTTATTAAAAAGGCTTATTAAATAGACTTATTAAATAGGCTCATTAAATACTTATTAAATATGTTTATTAATTAGGTGTATTAAATAGGCTTATTAAATAGGCTTATTAAATAGGCTTATTAAATAGGCTCATTAAATAGACTTATTAAATAGCCTCATTAAATAGGCTTATTTTAGCAACTTAGGCTTATTAAATAGGTTTATTTCAGCAACTTAGACTTATTAAATAGCCTTATTAAATAGGCTTATTTCAGCAACTTAGACTTATTAAATAGCCTTATTTCAGCAACTTAGACTCATTAAATAGGCTTATTTCAGCAACTTATGCTTATTAAATATACTTATTTCAGCAACTTAGGCTTATTAAATAGGCTTATTTCAGCAACTTAGACTTATTAAATAGCCTTATTTCAGCAACTTAGGCTTATTAAATAGGCTTATTTCAGCAACTTAGGCTTATTAAATAGCCTTATTTCAGCAACTTAGACTTATTAAATAGGCTTGTTCAGCAACTTAGGCTTATTAAATAAGCTTATTTCAGCAACTTAGGCTTATTAAATAGGCTCATTCAGAAACTTAGGCTTATTAAATAGGCTTATTTCAGCAACTTAGACTTATTAAATAGGCCTATTAAATAGGCTTATTAAATAGGCTAATTTCAGCAACTTAGACTCATTAAATAGCCTTATTAAATAGGCTTATTAAATAGACTTATTAGTAGGCTCATTAAATACTTATTAAATAGGCTTATTAAATAGGCTTATTAAATAGACTTATTAAATAGCCTCAATAAATAGGCTTATTAAATAGGCTTATTAAATAGGCTCAATAAATAGGCTTATTAAATAGGCTTATTAATTAGGCTTATTAAATAGACTTATTAAATAGGCCAATTAAATAGTCTCAATAAATAGGCTTATTAAATAGGCTCAATAAATAGGCTTATAAAATAGGCTCAATAAATAGGCTTATTAAATAGGCTCAATAAATAGGCTTATTAAATAGGCTCATTAAATACTTATTAAATAGGCTTATTAAATAGACTTATTAAATAGACTTATTAAATAGGCTTATTAAATAGACTTATTAAATAGGCTCATTAAAAAGGCTTATTAAATAGACTTATTAAATAGCCTCATTAAATAGACTTATTTTAGCAACTTAGGCGTATTAAATAGGTTAATTTCAGCAACTTAGACTTATTAAATAGCCTTATTAAATAGGTTTATTTCAGCAACTTAGGCTTATTAAATAAGTTTATTTCAGCAACTTATGCTTATTAAATAGCCTTATTAAACAGGTTTATTTCAGCAACTTAGGCTTATTAAATAGCATTTTTAAATAGGTTTATTTCAGCAACTTAGACTTATAAAATAGCCTTATTAAATAGGTTTATTTCAGCAACTTAGACTTATTAAATAAGCTTATTTCAGCAACTTATGCTTATTAAATAGCCTTATTAAATAGGCTTAATTCAGCAACTTAGGCTTATTAAATAGGCTTATTTCAGCAACTTAAACTTATTAAATAGCCTTATTTCAGCAACTTAGGTTTATTAAATAGCCTTACTTCAGCAACTTAGACTTATTAAATAGGCTTATTCAGCAACTTAGGCTTATTAAATAGCCTTATTAAATAGGCTTATTTCAGCAACTTAGACTTATTAAATAGGTTTATTCAGCAACTTAGGCTTATTAAATAGGCTTATTCAGCAACTTAGGCTTATTAAATAGGCTTATTTCAGCAACTTAGGCTTATTAAATAGGCTCATTCAGCAACTTAGGCTTATTAAATAGGCTTATTTCAGCAACTTAGACTTATTAAATAGGCCTATCAAATAGGCTTATTAAATAGGCTTATTAAATAGGCTTATTTCAGCAACTTAGGCTTATTAAATAGGCTTATTAAATGGGCTTATTTCAGCAACTTAGGCTTATTAAATAGGCTTATTTCAGCAACTTAGACGTATTAAATAGCCTTGTTTCAGCAACTTACGCTTATTAAATAGGCTTATTTCAGCAACTTAGGCTTATTAAATAGCCTAAATAAGTAGGCTTATTTCAGCAACTTGGGCTTATTAAATAGGCTTATTTCAGCAACTTACGCTGATTAAAAAGGCTTATTTCAGCAACTTAGACTTATTAAATAGCCTTATTTCAGCAACTTAGACTCATTTAATAGGCTTATTTCAGCAACTTATGCTTATTAAATATACTTATTTCAGCAACTTAGGCTTAATAAATAGGCTTATTTCAGCAACTTAGACTTATTAAATAGCCTTATTTCAGCAACTTAGGCTTATTAAATAGGCTTATTTCAGCAACTTAGCCTTATTAAATAGCCTTATTTCAGCAACTTAAACTTATTAAATAGGCTTATTTCAGCAACGTAGGCTTATTAAATAGGCTTATTCAGCAACTTAGGCTTATTAAATAGGCTTATTTCAGCAACTTAGGCTTATCAAATAGGCTCATTCAGAAACTTAGGCTTATTAAATAGGCTTATTTCAGCAACTTAGACTTATTAAATAGGCCTATTAAATAGGCTTATTAAATAGGCTTATTTCAGCAACTTAGACTTATTAAATAGGCCTATTAAATAGGCTTATTACATAGACGTATTAAATAGGCTCATTAAATACTTATTAATTAGGCTTATTAAATAGGCTTATTAAATAGACTTATTAAATAGGCTCAATAAATAGGCTTATTAAATAGGCTTATTAAATAGGCTCAATAAATAGGCTTATTAAATAGGCTTATTAAATAGGCTTATTAAATAGACTTATTAAATAGGCTTATTAAATAGGCTCAATAAATAGGCTTATTAAATAGGCTCAATAAATAGGCTTATTAAATAGGCTCAATACATAGGCTTATTAAATAGGCTCAATAAATAGGCTTATTAAATAGGCTCATTAAATATTTATTAAATAGACTTATTAAATAGGCTTATTAAATAGGCTCAATAAATAGGCTTATTAAATAGGCTCAATAAATAGGCTTATTAAATAGGCTCAATAAATAGGCTTAATAAATAGGCTCAATAAATAGGCTTATTAAATAGGCTCATTAAATACTTATTAAATATGTTTATTAAATAGGCGTATTAAATAGGCTTATTAAATAGGCTTATTAAATAGGCTTATTAAATAGCCTCATTAAATACTTATTAAATAGGCTTATTAAATAGGCTTATTAAATAGGCTTATTTCAGCAACTTAGGCTTATTAAATAGCCTTATTGAATAGGCTTATTTTAGCAACTTAGACTTATTAAATAGGTTTATTCAGCAACTTAGGCTTATTAAATAGGCTTGTTCAGCAACTTAGGCTTATTAAATAAGCTTATTTCAGCAACTTAGGCTTATTAAATAGGCTCATTCAGAAACTTAGGCTTATTAAATAGGCTTATTTCAGCAACTTAGACTTATTAAATAGGCCTATTAAATAGGCTTATTAAATAGGCTTATTTCAGCAAATTAGACTCATTAAATAGCCTTATTAAATAGGCTTATTAAATAGACTTATTAGTAGGCTCATTAAATACTTATTAAATAGGCTTATTAAATAGGCTTATTAAATAGACTTATTAAATAGCCTCAATAAATAGGCTTATTAAATAGGCTTATTAAATAGGCTCAATAAATAGGCTTATTAAATAGGCTTATTAAATAGGCTTATTAAATAGACTTATTAAATAGGCTAATTAAATAGGCTCAATAAATAGGTTTATTAAATAGGCTCAATAAATAGGCTTATAAAATAGGCTCAATAAATAGGCTTATTAAATAGGCTCAATAAATAGGCTTATTAAATACGCTCATTAAATACTTATTAAATAGGCTTATTAAATAGACTTATTAAATAGACTTATTAAATAGGCTTATTAAATAGACTTATTAAATAGGCTCATTAAAAAGGCTTATTAAATAGACTTATTAAATAGCCTCATTAAATAGGCTTATTTTAGCAACTTAGGCGTATTAAATAGGTTTATTTCACCAACTTAGACTTATTAAATAGCCTTATTAAATAGGTTTATTTCAGCAACTTAGGCTTATTAAATAAGTTTATTTCAGCAACTTATGCTTATTAAATAGCCTTATTAAACAGGTTTATTTCAGCAACTTAGGCTTATTAAATAGCATTTTTAAATAGGTTTATTTCAGCAACTTAGACTTATTAAATAGCCTTATTAAATAGGTTTATTTCAGCAACTTAGGCTTATTAAATAAGCTTATTTCAGCAACTTATGCTTATTAAATAGCCTTATTAAATAGGCTTAATTCAGCAACTTAGGCTTATTAAATAGGCTTATTTCAGCAACTTAAACTTATTAAATAGCCTTATTTCAGCAACTTAGGTTTATTAAATAGCCTTACTTCAGCAACTTAGACTTATTAAATAGGCGTATTCAGCAACTTAGGCTTATTAAATAGCCTTATTAAATAGGCTTATTTCAGCAACTTAGACTTATTAAATAGGTTTATTCAGCAACTTAGGCTTATTAAATAGGCTTATTCAGCAACTTAGGCTTATTAAATAGGCTTATTTCAGCAACTTAGGCAAAATAAATAGGCTCATTCAGCAACTTAGGCTTATTAAATAGGCTTATTTCATCAACTTAGACTTATTAAATAGGCCTATCAAATAGGCTTATTAAATAGGCTTATTAAATAGGCTTATTTCAGCAACTTAGGCTTATTTAATAGGCTTATTAAATGGGCTTATTTCAGCAACTTAGGCTTATTAAATAGGCTTATTTCAGCAACTTAGACGTATTAAATAGCCTTATTTCAGCAACTTACGCTTATTAAATAGGCTTATTTCAGCAACTTAGGCTTATTAAATAGCCTAATTAAGTAGGCTTATTTCAGCAACTTGGGCTTATTAAATAGGCTTATTTCAGCAACTTACGCTGATTAAAAAGGCTTATTTCAGCAACTTAGATTTATTAAATAGCCTTATTTCAGCAACTTAGACTCATTAAATAGGCTTATTTCAGCAACTTATGCTTATTAAATATACTTATTTCAGCAACTTAGGCTTAATAAATAGGCTTATTTCAGCAACTTAGACTTATTAAATAGCCTTATTTCAGCAACTTAGGCTTATTAAATAGGCTTATTTCAGCAACTTAGGCTTATCAAATAGGCTCATTCAGAAACTTAGGCTTATTAAATAGGCTTATTTCAGCAACTTAGACTTATTAAATAGGCCTATTAAATAGGCTTATTAAATAGGCTTATTTCAGCAACTTAGACTTATTAAATAGGCCTATTAAATAGGCTTATTACATAGACTTATTAAATAGGCTCATTAAATACTTATTAATTAGGCGTATTAAATAGGCTTATTAAATAGGCTCAATAAATAGGCTTATTAAATAGGCTTATTAAATAGGCTTATTAAATAGACTTATTAAATAGGCTTATTAAATAGGCTCAATAAATAGGCTTATTAAATAGGCTCAATAAATAGGCTTATTAAATAGGCTCATTAAATATTTATTAAATAGACTTATTAAATAGGCTTATTAAATAGGCTTATTAAATAGGCTTATTAAATAGGCTCAATAAATAGGCTTATTAAATAGGCTCATTAAATATTTATTAAATAGACTTATTAAATAGGCTTATTAAATAGTCTTATTAAATAGGCTTATTAAATAGGCTTATTAAATAGACTTATTAAATAGCCTTATTAAATAGGCTTATTTCAGCAACTTAGGCTTATTAAATAAGCTTATTTCAGCAACTTATTTTTTATTAAATAGCCTTATTAAACAGGTTTATTTCAGCAACTTAGGCTTATTAAATCGCATTTTTAAATAGGTTTATTTCAGCAACTTAGACTTATTAAATATACCTTTTTAAATAGGCTTAGTTCAGAAACTTAGGCTTATTAAATAGTCTTATTTCAGCAACTTAGGCTCATTAAATAGCCTTATTAAATAGGCTTATTCAGCAACTTAGGCTTATTAAATAGCCTTATTAAATATGCTTATTTCAGCAACTTAGACTTATTAAATAGGTTTATTCAGCAACTTAGGCTTATTAAATAGGCTTATTCAGCAACTTAGGCTTATTTAATAGGCTTATTTCAGCAACTTAGGCTTATTTAATAGGCTTATTTCAGCAACTTAGGCTTATTAAATAGGCTCATTCAGAAACTTAGGCTTATTAAATAGGCTTATTTCAGCAACTTAGACTTATTAAATAGGCCTATTAAATAGGCTTATTAAATAGGCTTATTTCAGCAACTTAGGCTCATTAAATAGCCTTATTAAATAGGCTTATTTCAGCAACTTAGGCTCATTAAATAGCCTTATTAAATAGGCTTATTAAATAGGCTTATTAAATAGACGTATTAAATAGGCTCAATAAATAGGCTTATTAAATAGGCTTATTAAATAGGCTCAATAAATAGGCTTATTAAATAGGCTTATTAAATAGGCTTATTAAATAGACTTATTAAATAGGCTTATTAAATAGGCTCAATAAATAGGCTTATTAAATAGGCTCAATAAATAGGCTTATAAAATAGGCTCAATAAATAGGCTTATTAAATAGGCTCAATAAATAGGCTTATTAAATAGGCTCATTAAATACTTATTAAATAGGCTTATTAAATAGACTTATTAAATAGACTTATTAAATAGGCTTATTAAATAGACTTATTAAATAGGCTCAATAAATAGGCTTATTAAATAGGCTTATTAAATAGGCTCAATAAATAGGCTTATTAAATAGGCTTAATAAATAGGCTTATTAAATAGGCTTATTAAATAGGCTTATTAAATAGACTTATTAAATAGGCTTATTAAATAGGCTCAATAAATAGGCTTATTAAATAGGCTCAATAAATAGGCTTATTAAATAGGCTCATTAAATATTTATTAAATAGACTTATTAAATAGGCTTATTAAATAGGCTTATTAAATAGGCTTATTAAATAGGCTCAATAAATAGGCTTATTAAATAGGCTCATTAAATATTTATTAAATAGACTTATTAAATAGGCTTATTAAATAGTCTTATTAAATAGGCTTATTAAATAGGCTTATTAAATAGACTTATTAAATAGCCTTATTAAATAGGCTTATTTCAGCAACTTAGGCTTATTAAATAAGCTTATTTCAGCAACTTATTTTTTATTAAATAGCCTTATTAAACAGGTTTATTTCAGCAACTTAGGCTTATTAAATCGCATTTTTAAATAGGTTTATTTCAGCAACTTAGACTTATTAAATATACCTTTTTAAATAGGCTTAGTTCAGAAACTTAGGCTTATTAAATAGTCTTATTTCAGCAACTTAGGCTCATTAAATAGCCTTATTAAATAGGCTTATTCAGCAACTTAGGCTTATTAAATAGCCTTATTAAATATGCTTATTTCAGCAACTTAGACTTATTAAATAGGTTTATTCAGCAACTTAGGCTTATTAAATAGGCTTATTCAGCAACTTAGGCTTATTTAATAGGCTTATTTCAGCAACTTAGGCTTATTTAATAGGCTTATTTCAGCAACTTAGGCTTATTAAATAGGCTCATTCAGAAACTTAGGCTTATTAAATAGGCTTATTTCAGCAACTTAGACTTATTAAATAGGCCTATTAAATAGGCTTATTAAATAGGCTTATTTCAGCAACTTAGGCTCATTAAATAGCCTTATTAAATAGGCTTATTAAATAGACGTATTAAATAGGCTCAATAAATAGGCTTATTAAATAGGCTTATTAAATAGGCTCAATAAATAGGCTTATTAAATAGGCTTATTAAATAGGCTTATTAAATAGACTTATTAAATAGGCTTATTAAATAGGCTCAATAAATAGGCTTATTAAATAGGCTCAATAAATAGGCTTATAAAATAGGCTCAATAAATAGGCTTATTAAATAGGCTCAATAAATAGGCTTATTAAATAGGCTCATTAAATACTTATTAAATAGGCTTATTAAATAGACTTATTAAATAGACTTATTAAATAGGCTTATTAAATAGACTTATTAAATAGGCTCAATAAATAGGCTTATTAAATAGGCTTATTAAATAGGCTCAATAAATAGGCTTATTAAATAGGCTTATTAAATAGGCTTATTAAATAGACTTATTAAATAGGCTTATTAAATAGGCTCAATAAATAGGCTTATTAAATAGGCTCAATAAATAGGCTTATTAAATAGGCTCAATACATAGCCTTATTAAATAGGCTCAATAAATAGGCTTATTAAATAGGCTCATTAAATAGACTTATTAAATAGACTTATTAAATAGGCTTATTAAATAGGCTTATTAAATAGGCTTATTAAATAGGCTTATTAAATAGACTTATTAAATAGCCTTATTAAATAGGCTTATTTCAGCAACTTAGGCTTATTAAATAAGCTTATTTCAGCAACTTATTTTTTTATTAAATAGCCTTATTAAACAGGTTTATTTCAGCAACTTAGGCTTATTAAATAGCATTTTTAAATAGGTTTATATCAGCAACTTAGACTTATTAAATATACCTTTTTAAATAGGCTTAGTTCAGAAACTTAGGCTTATTAAATAGTCTTATTTCAGCAACTTAGGCTCATTAAATAGCCTTATTAAATAGGCTTATTCAGCAACTTAGGCTTATTAAATAGCCTTATTAAATATGCTTATTTCAGCAACTTAGACTTATTAAATAGGTTTATTCAGCAACTTAGGCTTATTAAATAGGCTTATTCAGCAACTTAGGCTTATTTAATAGGCTTATTTCAGCAACTTAGGCTTATTTAATAGGCTTATTTCAGCAACTTAGGCTTATTAAATAGGCTCATTCAGAAACTTAGGCTTATTAAATAGGCTTATTTCAGCAACTTAGACTTATTAAATAGGCCTATTAAATAGGCTTATTAAATAGGCTTATTTCAGCAACTTAGGCTCATTAAATAGCCTTATTAAATAGGCTTATTTCAGCAACTTAGGCTCATTAAATAGCCTTATTAAATAGGCTTAATAAATAGACTTATTAAATAGGCTCATTAAATACTTATTAAATAGGCTTATTAAATAGGCTTATTAAATAGACGTATTAAATAGGCTCAATAAATAGGCTTATTAAATAGGCTTATTAAATAGGCTCAATAAATAGGCTTATTAAATCGGCTTATTAAATTTGGCTTATTAAATAGACTTATTAAATAGGCTTATTAAATAGGCTCAATAAATAGGCTTATTAAATAGGCTCAATAAATAGGCTTATAAAATAGGCTCAATAAATAGGCTTATTAAATAGGGTCAATAAATAGGCTTATTAAATTGGCTCATTAAATACTTATTAAATAGGCTTATTAAATAGACTTATTAAATAGACTTATTAAATAGGCTCAATAAATAGGCTTATTAAATAGGCTTATTAAATAGGCTCAATAAATAGGCTTATTAAATAGGCTTATTAAATAGGCTTATTAAATAGACTTATTAAATAGGCTTATTAAATAGGCTCAATAAATAGGCTTATTAAATAGGCTCAATAAATAGGCTTATTAAATAGGCTCAATACATAGGCTTATTAAATAGGCTCAATAAATAGGCTTATTAAATAGGCTCATTAAATAGACTTATTAAATAGACTTATTAAATAGGCGTATTAAATAGGCTTATTAAATAGGCTTATTAAATAGGCTTATTAAATAGACTTATTAAATAGCCTTATTAAATAGGCTCATTTCAGCAACTTAGGCTTATTAAATAAGCTTATTTCAGCAACTTATTTTTTTATTAAATAGCCTTATTAAACAGGTTTATTTCAGCAACTTAGGCTTATTAAATAGCCTTATTAAATATGCTTATTTCAGCAACTTAGACTTATTAAATAGGTTTATTCAGCAACTTAGGCTTATTAAATAGGCTTATTCAGCAACTTAGGCTTATTTAATAGGCTTATTTCAGCAACTTAGGCTTATTTAATAGGCTTATTTCAGCAACTTAGGCTTATTAAATAGGCTCATTCAGAAACTTAGGCTTATTAAATAGGCTTATTTCAGCAACTTAGACTTATTAAATAGGCCTATTAAATAGGCTTATTAAATAGGCTTATTTCAGCAACTTAGGCTCATTAAATAGCCTTATTAAATAGGCTTATTTCAGCAACTTAGGCTCATTAAATAGCCTTATTAAATAGGCTTATTAAATAGACTTATTAAATAGGCTCATTAAATACTTATTAAATAGGCTTATTAAATAGGCTTATTAAATAGACGTATTAAATAGGCTCAATAAATAGGCTTATTAAATAGGCTTATTAAATAGGCTCAATAAATAGGCTTATTAAATCGGCTTATTAAATTTGGCTTATTAAATAGACTTATTAAATAGGCTTATTAAATAGGCTCAATAAATAGGCTTATTAAATAGGCTCAATAAATAGGCTTATAAAATAGGCTCAATAAATAGGCTTATTAAATAGGGTCAATAAATAGGCTTATTAAATTGGCTCATTAAATACTTATTAAATAGGCTTATTAAATAGACTTATTAAATAGACTTATTAAATAGGCTCAATAAATAGGCTTATTAAATAGGCTTATTAAATAGGCTCAATAAATAGGCTTATTAAATAGGCTTATTAAATAGGCTTATTAAATAGACTTATTAAATAGGCTTATTAAATAGGCTCAATAAATAGGCTTATTAAATAGGCTCAATAAATAGGCTTATTAAATAGGCTCAATACATAGGCTTATTAAATAGGCTCAATAAATAGGCTTATTAAATAGGCTCATTAAATAGACTTATTAAATAGACTTATTAAATAGGCGTATTAAATAGGCTTATTAAATAGGCTTATTAAATAGGCTTATTAAATAGACTTATTAAATAGCCTTATTAAATAGGCTCATTTCAGCAACTTAGGCTTATTAAATAAGCTTATTTCAGCAACTTATTTTTTATTAAATAGCCTTATTAAACAGGTTTATTTCAGCAACTTAGGCTTATTAAATAGCATTTTTAAATAGGTTTATTTCAGCAACTTAGACTTATTAAATATACCTTTTTAAATAGGCTTAGTTCAGAAACTTAGGCTTATTAAATAGTCTTATTTCAGCAACTTAGGCTCATTAAATAGCCTTATTAAATAGGCTTATTCAGCAACTTAGGCTTTTTAAATAGCCTTATTAAATATGCTTATTTCAGCAACTTAGACTTATTAAATAGGTTTATTCAGCAACTTAGGCTTATTAAATAGGCTAATTCAGCAACTTAGGCTTATTTAATAGGCTTATTTCAGCAACTTAGGCTTATTTAATAGGCTTATTTCAGCAACTTAGGCTTATTAAATAGGCTCATTCAGAAACTTAGGCTTATTAAATAGGCTTATTTCTGCAACTTAGACTTATTAAATAGGCATATTAAATAGGCTTATTAAATAGGCTTATTTCAGCAACTTAGGCTCATTAAATAGCATTTTTAAATAGGTTTATTTCAGCAACTTAGACATATTAAATATCCCTTTTTAAATAGGCTTAGTTCAGAAACTTAGGCTTATTAAATAGTCTTATTTCAGCAACTTAGGCTCATTAAATAGCCTTATTAAATAGGCTTATTCAGCAACTTAGGCTTATTAAATAGCCTTATTAAATATGCTTATTTCAGCAACTTAGACTTATTAAATAGGTTTATTCAGCAACTTAGGCTTATTAAATAGGCTTATTCAGCAACTTAGGCTTATTTAATAGGCTTATTTCAGCAACTTAGGCTTATTTAATAGGCTTATTTCTGCAACTTAGGCTTATTAAATAGGCTCATTCAGAAACTTAGGCTTATTAAATAGGCTTATTTCAGCAACTTAGACTTATTAAATAGGCCTATTAAATAGGCTTATTAAATAGGCTTATTTCAGCAACTTAGGCTCATTAAATAGCCTTATTAAATAGGCTTATTTCAGCAACTTAGGCTCATTAAATAGCCTTATTAAATAGGCTTATTAAATAGACTTATTAAATAGGCTCATTAAATACTTATTAAATAGGCTTATTAAATAGGCTTATTAAATAGACGTATTAAATAGGCTCAATAAATAGGCTTATTAAATAGGCTTATTAAATAGGCTCAATAAATAGGCTTATTAAATCGGCTTATTAAATTTGGCTTATTAAATAGACTTATTAAATAGGCTTATTAAATAGGCTCAATAAATAGGCTTATTAAATAGGCTCAATAAATAGGCTTATAAAATAGGCTCAATAAATAGGCTTATTAAATAGGGTCAATAAATAGGCTTATTAAATTGGCTCATTAAATACTTATTAAATAGGCTTATTAAATAGACTTATTAAATAGACTTATTAAATATGCTTATTAAATAGGCTTATTAAATAGCCTCATTAAATACTTATTAAATATGCTTATTAAATAGGCTTATTAAATAGGCTTATTTCAGCAACTTAGGCTTATTAAATAGCCTTATTGAATAGGCTTAT
This sequence comes from Petromyzon marinus, assembly GCF_048934315.1. Classification (NCBI taxonomy): domain Eukaryota; kingdom Metazoa; phylum Chordata; class Hyperoartia; order Petromyzontiformes; family Petromyzontidae; genus Petromyzon; species Petromyzon marinus. The sequence continues at coordinate 2,269,228 of NW_027422884.1, read as the reverse complement.
TTTAGCAACTTAGACTTATTAAATAGGTTTATTCAGCAACTTAGGCTTATTAAATAGGCTTGTTCAGCAACTTAGGCTTATTAAATAAGCTTATTTCAGCAACTTAGGCTTATTAAATAGGCTCATTCAGAAACTTAGGCTTATTAAATAGGCTTATTTCAGCAACTTAGACTTATTAAATAGGCCTATTAAATAGGCTTATTAAATAGGCTTATTTCAGCAACTTAGACTCATTAAATAGGCCAATTAAATAGGCTTATTAAATAGGCTTATTTCAGCAACTTAGGCTCATTAAATAGCATTTTTAAATAGGTTTATTTCAGCAACTTAGACTTATTAAATATCCCTTTTTAAATAGGCTTAGTTCAGAAACTTAGGCTTATTAAATAGTCTTATTTCAGCAACTTAGGCTCATTAAATAGCCTTATTAAATAGGCTTATTCAGCAACTTAGGCTTATTAAATAGCCTTATTAAATATGCTTATTTCAGCAACTTAGACTTATTAAATAGGTTTATTCAGCAACTTAGGCTTATTAAATAGGCTTATTCAGCAACTTAGGCTTATTTAATAGGCTTATTTCAGCAACTTAGGCTTATTTAATAGGCTTATTTCAGCAACTTAGGCTTATTAAATAGGCTCATTCAGAAACTTAGGCTTATTAAATAGGCTTATTTCAGCAACTTAGACTTATTAAATAGGCCTATTAAATAGGCTTATTAAATAGGCTTATTTAAGCAACTTAGGCTCATTAAATAGCCTTATTAAATAGGCTTATTTCAGCAACTTAGGCTCATTAAATAGCCTTATTAAATAGGCTTATTAAATAGACTTATTAAATAGGCTCATTAAATACTTATTAAATAGGCTTATTAAATAGGCTTATTAAATAGACGTATTAAATAGGCTCAATAAATCGGCTTATTTAATAGGCTTATTAAATAGGCTCAATAAATAGGCTTATTAAATCGGCTTATTAAATTTGGCTTATTAAATAGACTTATTAAATAGGCTTATTAAATAGGCTCAATAAATAGGCTTATTAAATAGGCTCAATAAATAGGCTTATAAAATAGGCTCAATAAATAGGCTTATTAAATAGGGTCAATAAATAGGCTTATTAAATAGGCTCATTAAATACTTATTAAATATGTTTATTAAATAGGCGTATTAAATAGGCTTATTAAATATGCTTATTAAATAGGCTTATTAAATAGCCTCATTAAATACTTATTAAATATGCTTATTAAATAGGCTTATTAAATAGGCTTATTTCAGCAACTTAGGCTTATTAAATAGCCTTATTGAATAGGCTTATTTTAGCAACTTAGACTTATTAAATAGGTTTATTCAGCAACTTAGGCTTATTAAATAGGCTTGTTCAGCAACTTAGGCTTATTAAATAAGCTTATTTCAGCAACTTAGGCTTATTAAATAGGCTCATTCAGAAACTTAGGCTTATTAAATAGGCTTATTTCAGCAACTTAGACTCATTAAATAGCCTTATTAAATAGGCTTATTAAATAGACTTATTAGTAGGCTCATTAAATACTTATTAAATAGGCTTATTAAATAGGCTTATTAAATAGACTTATTAAATAGCCTCAATAAATAGGCTTATTAAATAGGCTTATTAAATAGGCTCAATAAATAGGCTTATTAAATAGGCTTATTAAATAGGCTTATTAAATAGACTTATTAAATAGGCCAATTAAATAGTCTCAATAAATAGGCTTATTAAATAGGCTCAATAAATAGGCTTATAAAATAGGCTCAATAAATAGGCTTATTAAATAGGCTCAATAAATAGGCTTATTAAATAGGCTCATTAAATACTTATTAAATAGGCTTATTAAATAGACTTATTAAATAGACTTATTAAATAGGCTTATTAAATAGACTTATTAAATAGGCTCATTAAAAGGCTTATTAAATAGACTTATTAAATAGCCTCATTAAATAGGCTTATTTTAGCAACTTAGGCGTATTAAATAGGTTAGTTTCAGCAACTTAGACTTATTAAATAGCCTTATTAAATAGGTTTATTTCAGCAACTTAGGCTTATTAAATAAGTTTATTTCAGCAACTTATGCTTATTAAATAGCCTTATTAAACAGGTTTATTTCAGCAACTTAGGCTTATTAAATAGCATTTTTAAATAGGTTTATTTCAGCAACTTAGACTTATAAAATAGCCTTATTAAATAGGTTTATTTCAGCAACTTAGACTTATTAAATAAGCTTATTTCAGCAACTTATGCTTATTAAATAGCCTTATTAAATAGGCTTAATTCAGCAACTTAGGCTTATTAAATAGGCTTATTTCAGCAACTTAAACTTATTAAATAGCCTTATTTCAGCAACTTAGGTTTATTAAATAGCCTTACTTCAGCAACTTAGACTTATTAAATAGGCTTATTCAGCAACTTAGGCTTATTAAATAGCCTTATTAAATAGGCTTATTTCAGCAACTTAGACTTATTAAATAGGTTTATTCAGCAACTTAGGCTTATTAAATAGGCTTATTCAGCAACTTAGGCTTATTAAATAGGCTTATTTCAGCAACTTAGGCTTATTAAATAGGCTCATTCAGCAACTTAGGCTTATTAAATAGGCTTATTTCAGCAACTTAGACTTATTAAATAGGCCTATCAAATAGGCTTATTAAATAGGCTTATTAAATAGGCTTATTTCAGCAACTTAGGCTTATTAAATAGGCTTATTAAATGGGCTTATTTCAGCAACTTAGGCTTATTAAATATGCTTATTTCAGCAACTTAGACGTATTAAATAGCCTTGTTTCAGCAACTTACGCTTATTAAATAGGCTTATTTCAGCAACTTAGGCTTATTAAATAGCCTAAATAAGTAGGCTTATTTCAGCAACTTGGGCTTATTAAATAGGCTTATTTCAGCAACTTACGCTGATTAAAAAGGCTTATTTCAGCAACTTAGACTTATTAAATAGCCTTATTTCAGCAACTTAGACTCATTTAATAGGCTTATTTCAGCAACTTATGCTTATTAAATATACTTATTTCAGCAACTTAGGCTTAATAAATAGGCTTATTTCAGCAACTTAGACTTATTAAATAGCCTTATTTCAGCAACTTAGGCTTATTAAATAGGCTTATTTCAGCAACTTAGCCTTATTAAATAGCCTTATTTCAGCAACTTAAACTTATTAAATAGGCTTATTTCAGCAACTTAGGCTTATTAAATAGGCTTATTCAGCAACTTAGGCTTATTAAATAGGCTTATTTCAGCAACTTAGGCTTATCAAATAGGCTCATTCAGAAACTTAGGCTTATTAAATAGGCTTATTTCAGCAACTTAGACTTATTAAATAGGCCTATTAAATAGGCTTATTAAATAGGCTTATTTCAGCAACTTAGACTTATTAAATAGGCCTATTAAATAGGCTTATTACATAGACTTATTAAATAGGCTCATTAAATACTTATTAAATAGGCTTATTAAATAGGCTTATTAAATAGACGTATTAAATAGGCTCAATAAATAGGCTTATTAAATAGGCTTATTAAATAGGCTCAATAAATAGGCTCATTAAATCGGCTTATTAAATTTGGCTTATTAAATAGACTTATTAAATAGGCTTATTAAATAGGCTCAATAAATAGGCTTATTAAATAGGCTCAATAAATAGGCTTATAAAATAGGCTCAATAAATGGGCTTATTATAATAGGGTCAATAAATAGGCTTATTAAATTGGCTCATTAAATACTTATTAAATAGGCTTATTAAATAGACTTATTAAATAGACTTATTAAATAGGCTCAATAAATAGGCTTATTAAATAGGCTTATTAAATAGGCTCAATAAATAGGCTTATTAAATAGGCTTATTAAATAGGCTTATTAAATAGACTTATTAAATAGGCTTATTAAATAGGCTCAATAAATAGGCTTATTAAATAGGCTCAATAAATAGGCTTATTAAATAGGCTCAATACATAGGCTTATTAAATAGGCTCAATAAATAGGCTTATTAAATAGGCTCATTAAATAGACTTATTAAATAGACTTATTAAATAGGCGTATTAAATAGGCTTATTAAATAGGCTTATTAAATAGGCTTATTAAATAGACTTATTAAATAGCCTTATTAAATAGGCTCATTTCAGCAACTTAGGCTTATTAAATAAGCTTATTTCAGCAACTTATTTTTTATTAAATAGCCTTATTAAACAGGTTTATTTCAGCAACTTAGGCTTATTAAATAGCATTTTTAAATAGGTTTATTTCAGCAACTTAGACTTATTAAATATACCTTTTTAAATAGGCTTAGTTCAGAAACTTAGGCTTATTAAATAGTCTTATTTCAGCAACTTAGGCTCATTAAATAGCCTTATTAAATAGGCTTATTCAGCAACTTAGGCTTTTTAAATAGCCTTATTAAATATGCTTATTTCAGCAACTTAGACTTATTAAATAGGTTTATTCAGCAACTTAGGCTTATTAAATAGGCTAATTCAGCAACTTAGGCTTATTTAATAGGCTTATTTCAGCAACTTAGGCTTATTTAATAGGCTTATTTCAGCAACTTAGGCTTATTAAATAGGCTCATTCAGAAACTTAGGCTTATTAAATAGGCTTATTTCTGCAACTTAGACTTATTAAATAGGCATATTAAATAGGCTTATTAAATAGGCTTATTTCAGCAACTTAGGCTCATTAAATAGCATTTTTAAATAGGTTTATTTCAGCAACTTAGACATATTAAATATCCCTTTTTAAATAGGCTTAGTTCAGAAACTTAGGCTTATTAAATAGTCTTATTTCAGCAACTTAGGCTCATTAAATAGCCTTATTAAATAGGCTTATTCAGCAACTTAGGCTTATTAAATAGCCTTATTAAATATGCTTATTTCAGCAACTTAGACTTATTAAATAGGTTTATTCAGCAACTTAGGCTTATTAAATAGGCTTATTCAGCAACTTAGGCTTATTTAATAGGCTTATTTCAGCAACTTAGGCTTATTTAATAGGCTTATTTCAGCAACTTAGGCTTATTAAATAGGCTCATTCAGAAACTTAGGCTTATTAAATAGGCTTATTTCTGCAACTTAGACTTATTAAATAGGCCTATTAAATAGGCTTATTAAATAGGCTTATTTCAGCAACTTAGGCTCATTAAATAGCATTTTTAAATAGGTTTATTTCAGCAACTTAGACTTATTAAATATCCCTTTTTAAATAGGCTTAGTTCAGAAACTTAGGCTTATTAAATAGTCTTATTTCAGCAACTTAGGCTCATTAAATAGCCTTATTAAATAGGCTTATTCAGCAACTTAGGCTTATTAAATAGCCTTATTAAATATGCTTATTTCAGCAACTTAGACTTATTAAATAGGTTTATTCAGCAACTTAGGCTTATTAAATAGGCTTATTCAGCAACTTAGGCTTATTTAATAGGCTTATTTCAGCAACTTAGGCTTATTTAATAGGCTTATTTCAGCAACTTAGGCTTATTAAATAGGCTCATTCAGAAACTTAGGCTTATTAAATAGGCTTATTTCAGCAACTTAGACTTATTAAATAGGCCTATTAAATAGGCTTATTAAATAGGCTTATTTCAGCAACTTAGGCTCATTAAATAGCCTTATTAAATAGGCTTATTTCAGCAACTTAGGCTCATTAAATAGCCTTATTAAATAGGCTTATTAAATAGACTTATTAAATAGGCTCATTAAATACTTATTAAATAGGCTTATTAAATAGGCTTATTAAATAGACGTATTAAATAGGCTCAATAAATAGGCTTATTAAATAGGCTTATTAAATAGGCTCAATAAATAGGCTTATTAAATCGGCTTATTAAATTTGGCTTATTAAATAGACTTATTAAATAGGCTTATTAAATAGGCTCAATAAATAGGCTTATTAAATAGGCTCAATAAATAGGCTTATAAAATAGGCTCAATAAATAGGCTTATTAAATAGGGTCAATAAATAGGATTATTAAATTGGCTCATTAAATACTTATTAAATAGGCTATTTAAATAGACTTATTAAATAGACTTATTAAATAGGCTCAATAAATAGGCTTATTAAATAGGCTTATTAAATAGGCTCAATAAATAGGCTTATTAAATAGGCTTATTAAATAGGCTTATTAAATAGACTTATTAAATAGGCTTATTAAATAGGCTCAATAAATAGGCTTATTAAATAGGCTCAATAAATAGGCTTATTAAATAGGCTCAATACATAGGCTTATTAAATAGGCTCAATAAATAGGCTTATTAAATAGGCTCATTAAATAGACTTATTAAATAGACTTATTAAATAGGCGTATTAAATAGGCTTATTAAATAGGCTTATTAAATAGGCTTATTAAATAGACTTATTAAATAGCCTTATTAAATACTTATTAAATATGCTTATTAAATAGGCTTATTAAATAGACTTATTAAATAGCCTTATTAAATAGGCTCATTTCAGCAACTTAGGCTTATTAAATAAGCTTATTTTCAGCAACTTATTTTTTATTTCAGCAACTTAGGCTTATTAAATAGCATTTTTAAATAGGTTTATTTCAGCAACTTAGACTTATTAAATATACCTTTTTAAATAGGCTTAGTTCAGAAACTTAGGCTTATTAAATAGTCTTATTTCAGCAACTTAGGCTCATTAAATAGCCTTATTAAATAGGCTTATTCAGCAACTTAGGCTTTTTAAATAGCCTTATTAAATATGCTTATTTCAGCAACTTAGACTTATTAAATAGGTTTATTCAGCAACTTAGGCTTATTAAATAGGCTAATTCAGCAACTTAGGCTTATTTAATAGGCTTATTTCAGCAACTTAGGCTTATTTAATAGGCTTATTTCAGCAACTTAGGCTTATTAAATAGGCTCATTCAGAAACTTAGGCTTATTAAATAGGCTTATTTCTGCAACTTAGACTTATTAAATAGGCATATTAAATAGGCTTATTAAATAGGCTTATTTCAGCAACTTAGGCTCATTAAATAGCATTTTTAAATAGGTTTATTTCAGCAACTTAGACATATTAAATATCCCTTTTTAAATAGGCTTAGTTCAGAAACTTAGGCTTATTAAATAGTCTTATTTCAGCAACTTAGGCTCATTAAATAGCCTTATTAAATAGGCTTATTCAGCAACTTAGGCTTATTAAATAGCCTTATTAAATATGCTTATTTCAGCAACTTAGACTTATTAAATAGGTTTATTCAGCAACTTAGGCTTATTAAATAGGCTTATTCAGCAACTTAGGCTTATTTAATAGGCTTATTTCAGCAACTTAGGCTTATTTAATAGGCTTATTTCAGCAACTTAGGCTTATTAAATAGGCTCATTCAGAAACTTAGGCTTATTAAATAGGCTTATTTCAGCAACTTAGACTTATTAAATAGGCCTATTAAATAGGCTTATTAAATAGGCTTATTTCAGCAACTTAGGCTCATTAAATAGCCTTATTAAATAGGCTTATTTCAGCAACTTAGGCTCATTAAATAGCCTTATTAAATAGGCTTCTTAAATAGACTTATTAAATAGGCTCATTAAATACTTATTAAATAGGCTTATTAAATAGACGTATTAAATAGGCTCAATAAATAGGCTTATTAAATAGGCTTATTAAATAGGCTCAATAAATAGGCTTATTAAATCGGCTTATTAAATTTGGCTTATTAAATAGACTTATTAAATAGGCTTATTAAATAGGCTCAATAAATAGGCTTATTAAATAGGCTCAATAAATAGGCTTATAAAATAGGCTCAATAAATAGGCTTATTAAATAGGGTCAATAAATAGGATTATTAAATTGGCTCATTAAATACTTATTAAATAGGCTTATTAAATAGACTTATTAAATAGACTTATTAAATAGGCTCAATAAATAGGCTTATTAAATAGGCTTATTAAATAGGCTCAATAAATAGGCTTATTAAATAGGCTTATTAAATAGGCTTATTAAATAGACTTATTAAATAGGCTTATTAAATAGGCTCAATAAATAGGCTTATTAAATAGGCTCAATAAATAGGCTTATTAAATAGGCTCAATACATAGGCTTATTAAATAGGCTCAATAAATAGGCTTATTAAATAGGCTCATTAAATAGACTTATTAAATAGACTTATTAAATAGGCGTATTAAATAGGCTTATTAAATAGGCTTATTAAATAGGCTTATTAAATAGACTTATTAAATAGCCTTATTAAATAGGCTCATTTCAGCAACTTAGGCTTATTAAATAAGCTTATTTCAGCAACTTATTTTTTATTAAATAGCCTTATTAAACAGGTTTATTTCAGCAACTTAGGCTTATTAAATAGCATTTTTAAATAGGTTTATTTCAGCAACTTAGACTTATTAAATATACCTTTTTAAATAGGCTTAGTTCAGAAACTTAGGCTTATTAAATAGTCTTATTTCAGCAACTTAGGCTCATTAAATAGCCTTATTAAATAGGCTTATTCAGCAACTTAGGCTTTTTAAATAGCCTTATTAAATATGCTTATTTCAGCAACTTAGACTTATTAAATAGGTTTATTCAGCAACTTAGGCTTATTAAATAGGCTAATTCAGCAACTTAGGCTTATTTAATAGGCTTATTTCAGCAACTTAGGCTTATTTAATAGGCTTATTTCAGCAACTTAGGCTTATTAAATAGGCTCATTCAGAAACTTAGGCTTATTAAATAGGCTTATTTCTGCAACTTAGACTTATTAAATAGGCCAATTAAATAGGCTTATTAAATAGGCTTATTTCAGCAACTTAGGCTCATTAAATAGCATTTTTAAATAGGTTTATTTCAGCAACTTAGACTTATTAAATATCCCTTTTTAAATAGGCTTAGTTCAGAAACTTAGGCTTATTAAATAGTCTTATTTCAGCAACTTAGGCTCATTAAATAGCCTTATTAAATAGGCTTATTCAGCAACTTAGGCTTATTAAATAGCCTTATTAAATATGCTTATTTCAGCAACTTAGACTTATTAAATAGGTTTATTCAGCAACTTAGGCTTATTAAATAGGCTTATTCAGCAACTTAGGCTTATTTAATAGGCTTATTTCAGCAACTTAGGCTTATTTAATAGGCTTATTTCAGCAACTTAGGCTTATTAAATAGGCTCATTCAGAAACTTAGGCTTATTAAATAGGCTTATTTCAGCAACTTAGACTTATTAAATAGGCCTATTAAATAGGCTTATTAAATAGGCTTATTTCAGCAACTTAGGCTCATTAAATAGCCTTATTAAATAGGCTTATTTCAGCAACTTAGGCTCATTAAATAGCCTTATTAAATAGGCTTATTAAATAGACTTATTAAATAGGCTCATTAAATACTTATTAAATAGGCTTATTAAATAGGCTTATTAAATATACGTATTAAATAGGCTCAATAAATAGGCTTATTAAATAGGCTCAATAAATAGGCTTATTAAATAGGCTTATTAAATAGGCTTATTAAATAGACTTATTAAATAGGCTTATTAAATAGGCTCAATAAATAGGCTTATTAAATAGGCTCAATAAATAGGCTTATAAAATAGGCTCAATAAATAGGCTTATTAAATAGGGTCAATAAATAGGCTTATTAAATAGGCTCATTAAATACTTATTAAATAGGCTTATTAAATAGACTTATTAAATAGACTTATTAAATAGGCTCAATAAATAGGCTTATTAAATAGGCTTATTAAATAGGCTCAATAAATAGGCTTATTAAATAGGCTTATTAAATAGGCTTATTAAATAGACTTATTAAATAGGCTTATTAAATAGGCTCAATAAATAGGCTTATTAAATAGGCTCAATAAATAGGCTTATTAAATAGGCTCAATACATAGGCTTATTAAATAGGCTCAATAAATAGGCTTATTAAATAGGCTCATTAAATAGACTTATTAAATAGACTTATTAAATAGGCGTATTAAATAGGCTTATTAAATAGGCTTATTAAATAGGCTTATTAAATAGACTTATTAAATAGCCTTATTAAATAGGCTCATTTCAGCAACTTAGGCTTATTAAATAAGCTTATTTCAGCAACTTATTTTTTATTAAATAGCCTTATTAAACAGGTTTATTTCAGCAACTTAGGCTTATTAAATAGCATTTTTAAATAGGTTTATTTCAGCAACTTAGACTTATTAAATATACCTTTTTAAATAGGCTTAGTTCAGAAACGTAGGCTTATTAAATAGTCTTATTTCAGCAACTTAGGCTCATTAAATAGCCTTATTAAATAGGCTTATTCAGCAACTTAGGCTTTTTAAATAGCCTTATTAAATATGCTTATTTCAGCAACTTAGACTTATTAAATAGGTTTATTCAGCAACTTAGGCTTATTAAATAGGCTAATTCAGCAACTTAGGCTTATTTAATAGGCTTATTTCAGCAACTTAGGCTTATTTAATAGGCTTATTTCAGCAACTTAGGCTTATTAAATAGGCTCATTCAGAAACTTAGGCTTATTAAATAGGCTTATTTCTGCAACTTAGACTTATTAAATAGGCCAATTAAATAGGCTTATTAAATAGGCTTATTTCAGCAACTTAGGCTCATTAAATAGCATTTTTAAATAGGTTTATTTCAGCAACTTAGACTTATTAAATATCCCTTTTTAAATAGGCTTAGTTCAGAAACTTAGGCTTATTAAATAGTCTTATTTCAGCAACTTAGGCTCATTAAATAGCCTTATTAAATAGGCTTATTCAGCAACTTAGGCTTATTAAATAGCCTTATTAAATATGCTTATTTCAGCAACTTAGACTTATTAAATAGGTTTATTCAGCAACTTAGGCTTATTAAATAGGCTTATTCAGCAACTTAGGCTTATTTAATAGGCTTATTTCAGCAACTTAGGCTTATTTAATAGGCTTATTTCAGCAACTTAGGCTTATTAAATAGGCTCATTCAGAAACTTAGGCTTATTAAATAGGCTTATTTCTGCAACTTAGACTTATTAAATAGGCCTATTAAATAGGCTTATTAAATAGGCTTATTTCAGCAACTTAGGCTCATTAAATAGCATTTTTAAATAGGTTTATTTCAGCAACTTAGACTTATTAAATATCCCTTTTTAAATAGGCTTAGTTCAGAAACTTAGGCTTATTAAATAGTCTTATTTCAGCAACTTAGGCTCATTAAATAGCCTTATTAAATAGGCTTATTCAGCAACTTAGGCTTATTAAATAGCCTTATTAAATATGCTTATTTCAGCAACTTAGACTTATTAAATAGGTTTATTCAGCAACTTAGGCTTATTAAATAGGCTTATTCAGCAACTTAGGCTTATTTAATAGGCTTATTTCAGCAACTTAGGCTTATTTAATAGGCTTATTTCAGCAACTTAGGCTTATTAAATAGGCTCATTCAGAAACTTAGGCTTATTAAATAGGCTTATTTCAGCAACTTAGACTTATTAAATAGGCCTATTAAATAGGCTTATTAAATAGGCTTATTTCAGCAACTTAGGCTCATTAAATAGCCTTATTAAATAGGCTTATTTCAGCAACTTAGGCTCATTAAATAGCCTTATTAAATAGGCGTATTAAATAGACTTATTAAATAGGCTCATTAAATACTTATTAAATAGGCTTATTAAATAGGCTTATTAAATAGACGTATTAAATAGGCTCAATAAATAGGCTTATTAAATAGGCTCAATAAATAGGCTTATTAAATAGGCTTATTAAATAGGCTTATTAAATAGACTTATTAAATAGGCTTATTAAATAGGCTCAATAAATAGGCTTATTAAATAGGCTCAATAAATAGGCTTATAAAATAGGCTCAATAAATAGGCTTATTAAATAGGGTCAATAAATAGGCTTATTAAATAGGCTCATTAAATACTTATTAAATAGGCTTATTAAATAGACTTATTAAATAGACTTATTAAATAGGCTCAATAAATAGGCTTATTAAATAGGCTTATTAAATAGGCTCAATAAATAGGCTTATTAAATAGGCTTATTAAATAGGCTTATTAAATAGACTTATTAAATAGGCTTATTAAATAGGCTCAATAAATAGGCTTATTAAATAGGCTCAATAAATAGGCTTATTAAATAGGCTCAATACATAGGCTTATTAAATAGGCTCAATAAATAGGCTTATTAAATAGGCTCATTAAATAGACTTATTAAATAGACTTATTAAATAGGCGTATTAAATAGGCTTATTAAATAGGCTTATTAAATAGACTTATTAAATAGCCTTATTAAATAGGCTCATTTCAGCAACTTAGGCTTATTAAATAAGCTTATTTCAGCAACTTATTTTTTATTAAATAGCCTTATTAAACAGGTTTATTTCAGCAACTTAGGCTTATTAAATAGCATTTTTAAATAGGTTTATTTCAGCAACTTAGACTTATTAAATATACCTTTTTAAATAGGCTTAGTTCAGAAACTTAGGCTTATTAAACAGTCTTATTTCAGCAACTTAGGCTCATTAAATAGCCTTATTAAATAGGCTTATTCAGCAACTTAGGCTTATTAAATAGTCTTATCAAATATGCTTATTTCAGCAACTTAGACTTATTAAATAGGTTTATTCAGCAACTTAGGCTTATTAAATAGGCTTATTCAGCAACTTAGGCTTATTTAATAGGCTTATTTCAGCAACTTAGGCTTATTTAATAGGCTTATTTCAGCAACTTAGGCTTATTAAATAGGCTCATTCAGAAACTTAGGCTTATTAAATAGGCTTATTTCAGCAACTTAGACTTATTAAATAGGCCTATTAAATAGGCTTATTAAATAGGCTTATTTCAGCAACTTAGGCTCATTAAATAGCCTTATTAAATAGGCTTATTTCAGCAACTTAGGCTCATTAAATAGCCTTATTAAATAGGCTTATTAAATAGACTTATTAAATAGGCTCATTAAATACTTATTAAATAGGCTTATTAAATAGGCTTATTAAATAGACGTATTAAATAGGCTCAATAAATAGGCTTATTAAATAGGCTCAATAAATAGGCTTATTAAATAGGCTTATTAAATAGGCTTATTAAATAGACTTATTAAATAGGCTTATTAAATAGGCTCAATAAATAGGCTTATTAAATAGGCTCAATAAATAGGCTTATAAAATAGGCTCAATAAATAGGCTTATTAAATAGGGTCAATAAATAGGCTTATTAAATAGGCTCATTAAATACTTATTAAATAGGTTTATTAAATAGACTTATTAAATAGACTTATTAAATAGGCTCAATAAATAGGCTTATTAAATAGGCTTATTAAATAGGCTCAATAAATAGGCTTATTAAATAGGCTTATTAAATAGGCTTATTAAATAGACTTATTAAATAGGCTTATTAAATAGGCTCAATAAATAGGCTTATTAAATAGGCTCAATAAATAGGCTTATTAAATAGGCTCAATACATAGGCTTATTAAATAGGCTCAATAAATAGGCTTATTAAATAGGCTCATTAAATAGACTTATTAAATAGACTTATTAAATAGGCGTATTAAATAGGCTTATTAAATAGGCTTATTAAATAGGCTTATTAAATAGACTTATTAAATAGCCTTATTAAATAGGCTCATTTCAGCAACTTAGGCTTATTAAATAAGCTTATTTCAGCAACTTATTTTTTATTAAATAGCCTTATTAAACAGGTTTATTTCAGCAACTTAGGCTTATTAAATAGCATTTTTAAATAGGTTTATTTCAGCAACTTAGACTTATTAAATATACCTTTTTAAATAGGCTTAGTTCAGAAACTTAGGCTTATTAAACAGTCTTATTTCAGCAACTTAGGCTCATTAAATAGCCTTATTAAATAGGCTTATTCAGCAACTTAGGCTTATTAAATAGTCTTATCAAATATGCTTATTTCAGCAACTTAGACTTATTAAATAGGTTTATTCAGCAACTTAGGCTTATTAAATAGGCTTATTCAGCAACTTAGGCTTATTTAATAGGCTTATTTCAGCAACTTAGGCTTATTTAATAGGCTTATTTCAGCAACTTAGGCTTATTAAATAGGCTCATTCAGAAACTTAGGCTTATTAAATAGGCTTATTTCAGCAACTTAGACTTATTAAATAGGCCTATTAAATAGGCTTATTAAATAGGCTTATTTCAGCAACTTAGGCTCATTAAATAGCCTTATTAAATAGGCTTATTTCAGCAACTTAGGCTCATTAAATAGCCTTATTAAATAGGCTTATTAAATAGACTTATTAAATAGGCTCATTAAATACTTATTAAATAGGCTTATTAAATAGGCTTATTAAATAGACTTATTAAATAGACTTATTAAATAGGCTTATTAAATAGGCTTATTAAATAGGCTTATTAAATAGACTTATTAAATAGGCTTATTAAATAGGCTCAATAAATAGGCTTATTAAATAGGCTCAATAAATAGGCTTATAAAATAGGCTCAATAAATAGGCTTATTAAATAGGCTCAATACATAGGCTTATTAAATAGGCTCATTAAATACTTATTAAATAGGCTTATTAAATAGACTTATTAAATAGACTTATTAAATAGGCTTATTAAATAGACTTATTAAATAGGCTTATTAAAAAGGCTTATTAAATAGACTTATTAAATAGGCTCATTAAATACTTATTAAATATGTTTATTAAATAGGTGTATTAAATAGGCTTATTAAATAGGCTTATTAAAGAGGCTTATTAAATAGACTTATTAAATAGCCTCATTAAATAGGCTTATTTCAGCAACTTAGGCTTATTTAATAGGCTTATTTCAGCAACTTAGACTTATTAAATAGGCCTATTAAATAGGCTTATTAAATAGGCTTATTTCAGCAACTTAGGCTCATTAAATAGCCTTATTAAATAGGCTTAGTAAATAGACTTATTAAATAGGCTCATTAAATACTTATTAAATAGGCTTATTAAATAGGCTTATTAAATAGACTTATTAAATAGGCTCAATAAATAGGCTTATTAAATAGGCTTATTAAATAGGCTCAATAAATAGGCTTATTAAATAGGCTTATTAAATAGGCTTATTAAATAGACTTATTAAATAGGCTTATTAAATAGGCTTATTAAATAGACTTATTAAATAGGCTTATTAAATAGGCTTATTAAATAGACTTATTAAATAGCCTTAATAAATAGGCTTATTTCAGCAACTTAGGCTTATTTAATAGGCTTATTTCAGCAACTTAGGCTTATTAAATAGGCTCATTCAGAAACTTAGGCTTATTAAATAGGCTTATTTCAGCAACTTAGACTTATTAAATAGGCCTATTAAATAGCCTTATTAAATAGGCTTATTCAGCAACTTAGGCTTATTAAATAGCCTTATTAAATATGCTTATTTCAGCAACTTAGACTTATTAAATAGGTTTATTCAGCAACTTAGGCTTATTAAATAGGCTTATTCAGCAACTTAGGCTTATTTAATAGGCTTATTTCAGCAACTTAGGCTTATTTAATAGGCTTATTTCAGCAACTTAGGCTTATTAAATAGGCTCATTCAGAAACTTAGGCTTATTAAATAGGCTTATTTCAGCAACTTAGACTTATTAAATAGGCCTATTAAATAGGCTTATTAAATAGGCTTATTTCAGCAACTTAGGCTCATTAAATAGCCTTATTAAATAGGCTTATTTCAGCAACTTAGGCTCATTAAATAGCCTTATTAAATAGGCTTATTAAATAGACTTATTAAATAGGCTCATTAAATACTTATTAAATAGGCTTATTAAATAGGCTTATTAAATAGACGTATTAAATAGGCTCAATAAATAGGCTTATTAAATAGGCTCAATAAATAGGCTTATTAAATAGGCTTATTAAATAGGCTTATTAAATAGACTTATTAAATAGGCTTATTAAATAGGCTCAATAAATAGGCTTATTAAATAGGCTCAATAAATAGGCTTATAAAATAGGCTCAATAAATAGGCTTATTAAATAGGGTCAATAAATAGGCTTATTAAATAGGCTCATTAAATACTTATTAAATAGGCTTATTAAATAGACTTATTAAATAGACTTATTAAATAGGCTCAATAAATAGGCTTATTAAATAGGCTTATTAAATAGGCTCAATAAATAGGCTTATTAAATAGGCTTATTAAATAGGCTTATTAAATAGACTTATTAAATAGGCTTATTAAATAGGCTCAATAAATAGGCTTATTAAATAGGCTCAATAAATAGGCTTATTAAATAGGCTCAATACATAGGCTTATTAAATAGGCTCAATAAATAGGCTTATTAAATAGGCTCATTAAATAGACTTATTAAATAGACTTATTAAATAGGCGTATTAAATAGGCTTATTAAATAGGCTTATTAAATAGGCTTATTAAATAGACTTATTAAATAGCCTTATTAAATAGGCTCATTTCAGCAACTTAGGCTTATTAAATAAGCTTATTTCAGCAACTTATTTTTTATTAAATAGCCTTATTAAACAGGTTTATTTCAGCAACTTAGGCTTATTAAATAGCATTTTTAAATAGGTTTATTTCAGCAACTTAGACTTATTAAATATACCTTTTTAAATAGGCTTAGTTCAGAAACTTAGGCTTATTAAACAGTCTTATTTCAGCAACTTAGGCTCATTAAATAGCCTTATTAAATAGGCTTATTCAGCAACTTAGGCTTATTAAATAGTCTTATCAAATATGCTTATTTCAGCAACTTAGACTTATTAAATAGGTTTATTCAGCAACTTAGGCTTATTAAATAGGCTTATTCAGCAACTTAGGCTTATTTAATAGGCTTATTTCAGCAACTTAGGCTTATTTAATAGGCTTATTTCAGCAACTTAGGCTTATTAAATAGGCTCATTCAGAAACTTAGGCTTATTAAATAGGCTTATTTCAGCAACTTAGACTTATTAAATAGGCCTATTAAATAGGCTTATTAAATAGGCTTATTTCAGCAACTTAGGCTCATTAAATAGCCTTATTAAATAGGCTTATTTCAGCAACTTAGGCTCATTAAATAGCCTTATTAAATAGGCTTATTAAATAGACTTATTAAATAGGCTCATTAAATACTTATTAAATAGGCTTATTAAATAGGCTTATTAAATAGACGTATTAAATAGGCTCAATAAATAGGCTTATTAAATAGGCTCAATAAATAGGCTTATTAAATAGGCTTATTAAATAGGCTTATTAAATAGACTTATTAAATAGGCTTATTAAATAGGCTCAATAAATAGGCTTATTAAATAGGCTCAATAAATAGGCTTATAAAATAGGCTCAATAAATAGGCTTATTAAATAGGGTCAATAAATAGGCTTATTAAATAGGCTCATTAAATACTTATTAAATAGGCTTATTAAATAGACTTATTAAATAGACTTATTAAATAGGCTCAATAAATAGGCTTATTAAATAGGCTTATTAAATAGGCTCAATAAATAGGCTTATTAAATAGGCTTATTAAATAGGCTTATTAAATAGACTTATTAAATAGGCTTATTAAATAGGCTCAATAAATAGGCTTATTAAATAGGCTCAATAAATAGGCTTATTAAATAGGCTCAATACATAGGCTTATTAAATAGGCTCAATAAATAGGCTTATTAAATAGGCTCATTAAATAGACTTATTAAATAGACTTATTAAATAGGCGTATTAAATAGGCTTATTAAATAGGCTTATTAAATAGGCTTATTAAATAGACGTATTAAATAGGCTCAATAAATAGGCTTATTAAATAGGCTCAATAAATAGGCTTATTAAATAGGCTTATTAAATAGGCTTATTAAATAGACTTATTAAATAGGCTTATTAAATAGGCTCAATAAATAGGCTTATTAAATAGGCTCAATAAATAGGCTTATAAAATAGGCTCAATAAATAGGCTTATTAAATAGGGTCAATAAATAGGCTTATTAAATAGGCTCATTAAATACTTATTAAATAGGCTTATTAAATAGACTTATTAAATAGACTTATTAAATAGGCTCAATAAATAGGCTTATTAAATAGGCTTATTAAATAGGCTCAATAAATAGGCTTATTAAATAGGCTTATTAAATAGGCTTATTAAATAGACTTATTAAATAGGCTTATTAAATAGGCTCAATAAATAGGCTTATTAAATAGGCTCAATAAATAGGCTTATTATATAGGCTCAATACATAGGCTTATTAAATAGGCTCAATAAATAGGCTTATTAAATAGGCTCATTAAATAGACTTATTAAATAGACTTATTAAATAGGCGTATTAAATAGGCTTATTAAATAGGCTTATTAAATAGGCTTATTAAATAGACTTATTAAATAGCCTTATTAAATAGGCTCATTTCAGCAACTTAGGCTTATTAAATAAGCTTATTTCAGCAACTTATTTTTTATTAAATAGCCTTATTAAACAGGTTTATTTCAGCAACTTAGGCTTATTAAATAGCATTTTTAAATAGGTTTATTTCAGCAACTTAGACTTATTAAATATACCTTTTTAAATAGGCTTAGTTCAGAAACTTAGGCTTATTAAACAGTCTTATTTCAGCAACTTAGGCTCATTAAATAGCCTTATTAAATAGGCTTATTCAGCAACTTAGGCTTATTAAATAGTCTTATCAAATATGCTTATTTCAGCAACTTAGACTTATTAAATAGGTTTATTCAGCAACTTAGGCTTATTAAATAGGCTTATTCAGCAACTTAGGCTTATTTAATAGGCTTATTTCAGCAACTTAGGCTTATTTAATAGGCTTATTTCAGCAACTTAGGCTTATTAAATAGGCTCATTCAGAAACTTAGGCTTATTAAATAGGCTTATTTCAGCAACTTAGACTTATTAAATAGGCCTATTAAATAGGCTTATTAAATAGGCTTATTTCAGCAACTTAGGCTCATTAAATAGCCTTATTAAATAGGCTTATTTCAGCAACTTAGGCTCATTAAATAGGCTTATTAAATAGGCTTATTAAATAGACTTATTAAATAGACTTATTAAATAGGCTTATTAAATAGGCTTATTAAATAGGCTTATTAAATAGACTTATTAAATAGGCTTATTAAATAGGCTCAATAAATAGGCTTATTAAATAGGCTCAATAAATAGGCTTATAAAATAGGCTCAATAAATAGGCTTATTAAATAGGCTCAATACATAGGCTTATTAAATAGGCTCATTAAATACTTATTAAATAGGCTTATTAAATAGACTTATTAAATAGACTTATTAAATAGGCTTATTAAATAGACTTATTAAATAGGCTTATTAAAAAGGCTTATTAAATAGACTTATTAAATAGGCTCATTAAATACTTATTAAATATGTTTATTAAATAGGCGTATTAAATAGGCTTATTAAATAGGCTTATTAAAGAGGCTTATTAAATAGACTTATTAAATAGCCTCATTAAATAGGCTTATTTCAGCAACTTAGGCTTATTTAATAGGCTTATTTCAGCAACTTAGGCTTATTAAATAGGCTCATTCAGAAACTTAGGCTTATTAAATAGGCTTATTTCAGCAACTTAGACTTATTAAATAGGCCTATTAAATAGGCTTATTAAATAGGCTTATTTCAGCAACTTAGGCTCATTAAATAGCCTTATTAAATAGGCTTAGTAAATAGACTTATTAAATAGGCTCATTAAATACTTATTAAATAGGCTTATTAAATAGGCTTATTAAATAGACTTATTAAATAGGCTCAATAAATAGGCTTATTAAATAGGCTTATTAAATAGGCTCAATAAATAGGCTTATTAAATAGGCTTATTAAATAGGCTTATTAAATAGACTTATTAAATAGGCTTATTAAATAGGCTTATTAAATAGACTTATTAAATAGCCTCATTAAATAGGCTTATTTCAGCAACTTAGGCTTATTTAATAGGCTTATTTCAGCAACTTAGGCTTATTAAATAGGCTCATTCAGAAACTTAGGCTTATTAAATAGGCTTATTTCAGCAACTTAGACTTATTAAATAGGCCTATTAAATAGGCTTATTAAATAGGCTTATTTCAGCAACTTAGGCTCATTAAATAGCCTTATTAAATAGGCTTATTTCAGCAACTTAGGCTCATTAAATAGCCTTATTAAATAGGCTTATTAAATAGACTTATTAAATAGGCTCATTAAATACTTATTAAATAGGCTTATTAAATAGGCTTATTAAATAGACTTATTAAATAGACTTATTAAATAGGCTTATTAAATAGGCTTATTAAATAGGCTTATTAAATAGACTTATTAAATAGGCTTATTAAATAGGCTCAATAAATAGGCTTATTAAATAGGCTCAATAAATAGGCTTATAAAATAGGCTCAATAAATAGGCTTATTAAATAGGCTCAATACATAGGCTTATTAAATAGGCTCATTAAATACTTATTAAATAGGCTTATTAAATAGACTTATTAAATAGACTTATTAAATAGGCTTATTAAATAGACTTATTAAATAGGCTTATTAAAAAGGCTTATTAAATAGACTTATTAAATAGGCTCATTAAATACTTATTAAATATGTTTATTAAATAGGCGTATTAAATAGGCTTATTAAATAGGCTTATTAAATAGGCTTATTAAATAGACTTATTAAATAGCCTCATTAAATAGGCTTATTTTAGCAACTTAGGCTTATTAATTAGGTTTATTTCAGCAACTTAGTCTTATCAAATAGCCTTATTAAATAGGCTTATTTCAGCAACTTAGGCTTATTAAATAAGCTTATTTCAGCAACTTATGCTTATTAAAGAGCCTTATTAAACAGGTTTATTTCAGCAACTTAGGCTTATTAAATAGCATTTTTAAATAGGTTTATTTCAGCAACTTAGACTTATTAAATATACATTTTAAAATAGGCTTAGTTCAGAAACTTAGGCTTATTAAATAGGCTTATTTCAGCAACTTAGACTTATTAAATAGCCTTATTAAATAGGCTTATTTCAGCAACTAAGGCTTATTAAATAGGCTAATTTCAGCTACTTAGGCTTATTAAATAGGCTTATTTCAGCAACTTAGACTTATTAAATAGCCTTATTTCAGCAACTTAGGCTTATTAAATAGGCTTATTTCAGCAACTTAGGCTTATTAAATATACTTATTTCAGCAACTTAGGCTTAATAAATAGGCTTATTTCAGCAACTTAGACTTATTAAATAGCCTTATTTCAGCAACTTAGGCTTATCAAATAGGCTTATTTCAGCAACTTAGGCTTATTAAATAGCCTTATTTCAGCAACTTAAACTTATTAAATAGGCTTATTTCAGCAACTTAGGCTTATTAAATAGGCTTATTCAGCAACTTAGGCGTATTAAATAGGTTTATTTCAGCAACTTAGGCTTATCAAATATGCTCATTCAGAAACTTAGGCTTATTAAATAGGCTTATTTCAGCAACTTAGACTTATTAAATAGACCTATTAAATAGGCTTATTAAATAGGCTTATTTCAGCAACTTAGACTTATTAAATAGGCCTATTAAATAGGCTTATTACATAGACTTATTAAATAGGCTCATTAAATACTTATTAATTAGGCTTATTAAATAGGCTTATTAAATAGGCTTATTAAATAGGCTCAATAAATAGGCTTATTAAATAGGCCTATTAAATAGGCTTATTAAATAGACTTATTAAATAGGCTTATTAAATAGGCTCAATAAATAGGCTTATTAAATAGGCTCAATAAATAGGCTCATTAAATAGGCTCAATACATAGGCTTATTAAATAGGCTCAATAAATAGGCTTATTAAATAGGCTTATTAAATAGGCTTATTAAATAGACTTATTGAATAGGCTCAATAAATAGGCTTATTAAATAGGCTTATTAAATAGGCTCAATAAATAGGCTTATTAAATAGGCTTATTAAATAGGCTTATTAAATAGACTTATTAAATAGGCTTATTAAATAGGCTCAATAAATAGGCTTATTAAATAGGCTCAATAAATAGGCTCATTAAATAGGCTCAATACATAGGCTTATTAAATAGGCTCAATAAATAGGCTTATTAAATAGGCTTATTAAATAGGCTTATTAAATAGACGTATTAAATAGGCTCAATAAATAGGCTTATTAAATAGGCTTATTAAATAGGCTCAATAAATAGGCTTATTAAATAGGCTTATTAAATAGGCTTATTAAATAGACTTATTAAATAGGCTTATTAAATAGGCTCAATAAATAGGCTTATTAAATAGGCTCAATAAATAGGCTCATTAAATAGGCTCAATACATAGGCTTATTAAATAGGCTCATTAAATATTTATTAAATAGACTTATTAAATAGGCTTATTAAATAGGCTTATTAAATAGGCTTATTAAATAGGCTTATTAAATAGACTTATTAAATAGCCTTATTAAATAGGCTTATTTCAGCAACTTAGGCTTTTTAAATAAGCTTATTTCAGCAACTTATTTTTTTATTAAAGAGCCTTATTAAACAGGTTTATTTCAGCAACTTAGGCTTATTAAATAGCATTTTTAAATAGGTTTATTTCAGCAACTTAGACTTATTAAATATACCTTTTTAAATAGGCTTAGTTCAGAAACTTAGGCTTATTAAATAGTCTTATTTCAGCAACTTAGGCTCATTAAATAGCCTTATTAAATAGGCTTATTCAGCAACTTAGGCTTATTAAATAGCCTTATTAAATATGCTTATTTCAACAACTTAGACTTATTAAATAGGTTTATTCAGCAACTTAGGCTTATTAAATAGGCTTATTCAGCAACTTAGGCTTATTTAATAGGCTTATTTCAGCAACTTAGGCCTATTTAATAGGCTTATTTCAGCAACTTAGGCTTATTAAATAGGCTCATTCAGAAACTTAGGCTTATTAAATAGGCTTATTTCAGCAACTTAGACTTATTAAATAGGCCTATTAAATAGGCATATTAAATAGGCTTATTTCAGCAACTTAGGCTGATTAAATAGCCTTATTAAATAGGCTTATTTCAGCAACTTAGGCTCATTAAATAGCCTTATTAAATAGGCTTATTAAATAGACTTATTAAATAGGCTCATTAAATACGTATTAAATAGGCTTATTAAATAGGCTTATTAAATAGACTTATTAAATAGGCTCAATAAATAGGCTTATTAAATAGGCTTATTAAATAGGCTTATTAAATAGACTTATTAAATAGGCTCAATAAATAGGCTTATTAAATAGACTTATTAAATAGGCTTATTAAATAGGCTCAATAAATAGGCTTATTAAATAGGCTCAATAAATAGGCTTATAAAATAGGCTCAATAAATAGGCTTATTAAATAGGCTCAATAAATAGGCTTATTAAATAGGCTCATTAAATAGGCTCAATACATAGGCTTATTAAATAGGCTCAATAAATAGGCTTATTAAATAGGCTTATTAAATAGACTTATTGAATAGGCTCAATAAATAGGCTTATTAAATAGGCTTATTAAATAGGCTCAATAAATAGGCTTATTAAATAGGCTTATTAAATAGGCTTATTAAATAGACTTATTAAATAGGCTTATTAAATAGGCTCAATAAATAGGCTTATTAAATAGGCTCAATAAATAGGCTTATAAAATAGGCTCAATAAATAGGCTTATTAAATAGGCTCAATAAATAGGCTTATTAAATAGGCTCATTAAATACTTATTAAATAGGCTTATTAAATAGACTTATTAAATAGACTTATTAAATAGGCTTATTAAATAGACTTATTAAATAGGCTTATTAAAAAGGCTTATTAAATAGACTTATTAAATAGGCTCATTAAATACTTATTAAATATGTTTATTAAATAGGCGTATTAAATAGGCTTATTAAATAGGCTTATTAAATAGGCTTATTAAATAGACTTATTAAATAGCCTCATTAAATAGGCTTATTTCAGCAACTTAGGCTTATTAAATAAGCTTATTTCAGCAACTTATGCTTATTAAAGAGCCTTATTAAACAGGTTTATTTCAGCAACTTAGGCTTATTAAATAGCATTTTTAAATAGGTTTATTTCAGCAACTTAGACTTATTAAATATACATTTTAAAATAGGCTTAGTTCAGAAACTTAGGCTTATTAAATAGGCTTATTTCAGCAACTTAGACTTATTAAATAGCCTTATTAAATAGGCTTATTTCAGCAACTAAGGCTTATTAAATAGGCTAATTTCAGCAACTTAGGCTTATTAAATAGGCTTATTTCAGCAACTTAGACTTATTAAATAGCCTTATTTCAGCAACTTAGGCTTATTAAATAGGCTTATTTCAGCAACTTAGGCTTATTAAATATACTTATTTCAGCAACTTAGGCTTAATAAATAGGCTTATTTCAGCAACTTAGACTTATTAAATAGCCTTATTTCAGCAACTTAGGCTTATCAAATAGGCTTATTTCAGCAACTTAGGCTTATTAAATAGCCTTATTTCAGCAACTTAAACTTATTAAATAGGCTTATTTCAGCAACTTAGGCTTATTAAATAGGCTTATTCAGCAACTTAGGCGTATTAAATAGGTTTATTTCAGCAACTTAGGCTTATCAAATATGCTCATTCAGAAACTTAGGCTTATTAAATAGGCTTATTTCAGCAACTTAGACTTATTAAATAGACCTATTAAATAGGCTTATTAAATAGGCTTATTTCAGCAACTTAGACTTATTAAATAGGCCTATTAAATAGGCTTATTACATAGACTTATTAAATAGGCTCATTAAATACTTATTAATTAGGCTTATTAAATAGGCTTATTAAATAGACTTATTAAATAGGCTCAATAAATAGGCTTATTAAATAGGCTTATTAAATAGGCTCAATAAATAGGCTTATTAAATAGGCCTATTAAATAGGCTTATTAAATAGACTTATTAAATAGGCTTATTAAATAGGCTCAATAAATAGGCTTATTAAATAGGCTCAATAAATAGGCTCATTAAATAGGCTCAATACTTAGGCTTATTAAATAGGCTCAATAAATAGGCTTATTAAATAGGCTTATTAAATAGGCTTATTAAATAGACTTATTGAATAGGCTCAATAAATAGGCTTATTAAATAGGCTTATTAAATAGGCTCAATAAATAGGCTTATTAAATAGGCTTATTAAATAGGCTTATTAAATAGACTTATTAAATAGGCTTATTAAATAGGCTCAATAAATAGGCTTATTAAATAGGCTCAATAAATAGGCTCATTAAATAGGCTCAATACATAGGCTTATTAAATAGGCTCATTAAATATTTATTAAATAGACTTATTAAATAGGCTTATTAAATAGGCTTATTAAATAGGCTTATTAAATAGACTTATTAAATAGCCTTATTAAATAGGCTTATTTCAGCAACTTAGGCTTATTAAATAAGCTTATTTCAGCAACTTATTTTTTTATTAAAGAGCCTTATTAAACAGGTTTATTTCAGCAACTTAGGCTTATTAAATAGCATTTTTAAATAGGTTTATTTCAGCAACTTAGACTTATTAAATATACCTTTTTAAATAGGCTTAGTTCAGAAACTTAGGCTTATTAAATAGTCTTATTTCAGCAACTTAGGCTCATTAAATAGCCTTATTAAATAGGCTTATTCAGCAACTTAGGCTTATTAAATAGCCTTATTAAATATGCTTATTTCAACAACTTAGACTTATTAAATAGGTTTATTCAGCAACTTAGGCTTATTAAATAGGCTTATTCAGCAACTTAGGCTTATTTAATAGGCTTATTTCAGCAACTTAGGCCTATTTAATAGGCTTATTTCAGCAACTTAGGCTTATTAAATAGGCTCATTCAGAAACTTAGGCTTATTAAATAGGCTTATTTCAGCAACTTAGACTTATTAAATAGGCCTATTAAATAGGCATATTAAATAGGCTTATTTCAGCAACTTAGGCTGATTAAATAGCCTTATTAAATAGGCTTATTTCAGCAACTTAGGCTCATTAAATAGCCTTATTAAATAGGCTTATTAAATAGACTTATTAAATAGGCTCATTAAATACGTATTAAATAGGCTTATTAAATAGGCTTATTAAATAGACTTATTAAATAGGCTCAATAAATAGGCTTATTAAATAGGCTTATTAAATAGGCTTATTAAATAGACTTATTAAATAGGCTCAATAAATAGGCTTATTAAATAGACTTATTAAATAGGCTTATTAAATAGGCTCAATAAATAGGCTTATTAAATAGGCTCAATAAATAGGCTTATAAAATAGGCTCAATAAATAGGCTTATTAAATAGGCTCAATAAATAGGCTTATTAAATAGGCTCATTAAATAGGCTCAATACATAGGCTTATTAAATAGGCTCAATAAATAGGCTTATTAAATAGGCTTATTAAATAGGCTTATTAAATAGACTTATTGAATAGGCTCAATAAATAGGCTTATTAAATAGGCTTATTAAATAGGCTCAATAAATAGGCTTATTAAATAGGCTTATTAAATAGGCTTATTAAATAGACTTATTAAATAGGCTTATTAAATAGGCTCAATAAATAGGCTTATTAAATAGGCTCAATAAATAGGCTCATTAAATAGGCTCAATACATAGGCTTATTAAATAGGCTCAATAAATAGGCTTATTAAATAGGCTTATTAAATAGGCTTATTAAATAGACGTATTAAATAGGCTCAATAAATAGGCTTATTAAATAGGCTTATTAAATAGGCTCAATAAATAGGCTTATTAAATAGGCTTATTAAATAGGCTTATTAAATAGACTTATTAAATAGGCTTATTAAATAGGCTCAATAAATAGGCTTATTAAATAGGCTCAATAAATAGGCTCATTAAATAGGCTCAATACATAGGCTTATTAAATAGGCTCATTAAATATTTATTAAATAGACTTATTAAATAGGCTTATTAAATAGGCTTATTAAATAGGCTTATTAAATAGGCTTATTAAATAGACTTATTAAATAGCCTTATTAAATAGGCTTATTTCAGCAACTTAGGCTTATTAAATAAGCTTATTTCAGCAACTTATTTTTTTATTAAAGAGCCTTATTTAACAGGTTTATTTAAACAACTTAGGCTTATTAAATAGCATTTTTAAATAGGTTTATTTCAGCAACTTAGACTTATTAAATATACCTTTTTAAATAGGCTTAGTTCAGAAACTTAGGCTTATTAAATAGTCTTATTTCAGCAACTTAGGCTCATTAAATAGCCTTATTAAATAGGCTTATTCAGCAACTTAGGCTTATTAAATAGCCTTATTAAATATGCTTATTTCAACAACTTAGACTTATTAAATAGGTTTATTCAGCAACTTAGGCTTATTAAATAGGCTTATTCAGCAACTTAGGCTTATTTAATAGGCTTATTTCAGCAACTTAGGCCTATTTAATAGGCTTATTTCAGCAACTTAGGCTTATTAAATAGGCTCATTCAGAAACTTAGGCTTATTAAATAGGCTTATTTCAGCAACTTAGACTTATTAAATAGGCCTATTAAATAGGCATATTAAATAGGCTTATTTCAGCAACTTAGGCTGATTAAATAGCCTTATTAAATAGGCTTATTTCAGCAACTTAGGCTCATTAAATAGCCTTATTAAATAGGCTTATTAAATAGACTTATTAAATAGGCTCATTAAATACGTATTAAATAGGCTTATTAAATAGGCTTATTAAATAGACTTATTAAATAGGCTCAATAAATAGGCTTATTAAATAGTCTTATTAAATAGGCTTATTAAATAGACTTATTAAATAGGCTCAATAAATAGGCTTATTAAATAGACTTATTAAATAGGCTTATTAAATAGGCTCAATAAATAGGCTTATTAAATAGGCTCAATAAATAGGCTTATAAAATAGGCTCAATAAATAGGCTTATTAAATAGGCTCAATAAATAGGCTTATTAAATAGGCTCATTAAATAGGCTCAATACATAGGCTTATTAAATAGGCTCAATAAATAGGCTTATTAAATAGGCTTATTAAATAGGCTTATTAAATAGACTTATTGAATAGGCTCAATAAATAGGCTTATTAAATAGGCTTATTAAATAGGCTCAATAAATAGGCTTATTAAATAGGCTTATTAAATAGGCTTATTAAATAGACTTATTAAATAGGCTTATTAAATAGGCTCAATAAATAGGCTTATTAAATAGGCTCAATAAATAGGCTCATTAAATAGGCTCAATACATAGGCTTATTAAATAGGCTCAATAAATAGGCTTATTAAATAGGCTTATTAAATAGGCTTATTAAATAGACGTATTAAATAGGCTCAATAAATAGGCTTATTAAATAGGCTTATTAAATAGGCTCAATAAATAGGCTTATTAAATAGGCTTATTAAATAGGCTTATTAAATAGACTTATTAAATAGGCTTATTAAATAGGCTCAATAAATAGGCTTATTAAATAGGCTCAATAAATAGGCTCATTAAATAGGCTCAATACATAGGCTTATTAAATAGGCTCATTAAATATTTATTAAATAGACTTATTAAATAGGCTTATTAAATAGGCTTATTAAATAGGCTTATTAAATAGGCTTATTAAATAGATTTATTAAATAGCCTTATTAAATAGGCTTATTTCAGCAACTTAGGCTTATTAAATAAGCTTATTTCAGCAACTTATTTTTTTATTAAAGAGCCTTATTAAACAGGTTTATTTCAGCAACTTAGGCTTATTAAATATCATTTTTAAATAGGTTTATTTCAGCAACTTAGACTTATTAAATATACCTTTTTAAATAGGCTTAGTTCAGAAACTTAGGCTTATTAAATAGTCTTATTTCAGCAACTTAGGCTCATTAAATAGCCTTATTAAATAGGCTTATTCAGCAACTTAGGCTTATTAAATAGCCTTATTAAATATGCTTATTTCAACACCTTAGACTTATTAAATAGGTTTATTCAGCAACTTAGGCTTATTAAATAGGCTTATTCAGCAACTTAGGCTTATTTAATAGGCTTATTTCAGCAACTTAGGCCTATTTAATAGGCTTATTTCAGCAACTTAGGCTTATTAAATAGGCTCATTCAGAAACTTAGGCTTATTAAATAGGCTTATTTCAGCAACTTAGACTTATTAAATAGGCCTATTAAATAGGCATATTAAATAGGCTTATTTCAGCAACTTAGGCTGATTAAATAGCCTTATTAAATAGGCTTATTTCAGCAACTTAGGCTCATTAAATAGCCTTATTAAATAGGCTTATTAAATAGACTTATTAAATAGGCTCATTAAATACGTATTAAATAGGCTTATTAAATAGGCTTATTAAATAGACTTATTAAATAGGCTCAATAAATAGGCTTATTAAATAGGCTTATTAAATAGGCTCAATAAGTAGGCTTATTAAATAGGCTTATTAAATAGGCTTATTAAATAGACTTATTAAATAGGCTTATTAAATAGGCTCAATAAATAGGCTTATTAAATAGGCTCAATAAATAGGCTTATAAAATAGGCTCAATAAATAGGCTTATTAAATAGGCTCAATAAATAGGCTTATTAAATAGGCTCATTAAATACTTATTAAATAGGCTTATTAAATAGACTTATTAAATAGACTTATTAAATAGGCTTATTAAATAGACTTATTAAATAGGCTCATTAAATACTTATTAAATATGTTTATTAAATAGGTGTATTAAATAGGCTTATTAAATAGGCTTATTAAATAGGCTTATTAAATAGGTCTTATTAAATAGACTTATTAAATAGCCTCATTAAATAGGCTTATTTTAGCAACTTAGGCTTATTAATTAGGTTTATTTCAGCAACTTAGTCTTATTAAATAGCCTTATTAAATAGGCTTATTTCAGCAACTTAGGCTTATTAAATAAGCTTATTTCAGCAACTTATGCTTATTAAATAGCCTTATTAAACAGGTTTATTTCAGCAACTTAGGCTTATTAAATAGCATTTTTAAATAGGTTTATTTCAGCAACTTAGACTTATTAAATATACCTTTTAAAATAGGCTTAGTTCAGAAACTTAGGCTTATTAAATAGGCTTATTTCAGCAACTTAGACTTATTAAATAGCCTTATTTCAGCAACTTAGGCTTATTAAATAGGCTTATTTCAGCAACTTAAGCTTATTAAATAGCCTTATTTCAGCAACTTAAACTTATTAAATAGGCGTATTTCAGCAACTTAGGCTTATTAAATAGGCTTATTCAGCAACTTAGGCTTATTAAATAGGCTTATTTCAGCAACTTAGGCTTATCAAATAGGCTCATTCAGAAACTTAGGCTTATTAAATAGGCTTATTTCAGCAACTTAGACTTATTAAATAGGCCTATTAAATAGGCTTATTAAATAGGCTTATTTCAGCAAATTAGACTTATTAAATAGGCCTATTAAATAGGCTTATTACATAGACTTATTAAATAGGCTCATTAAATACTTATTAATTAGGCTTATTAAATAGGCTTATTAAATAGACTTATTAAATAGGCTCAATAAATAGGCTTATTAAATAGGCTTATTAAATAGGCTCAATAAATAGGCTTATTAAATAGGCTTATTAAATAGGCTTATTAAATAGACTTATTAAATAGGCTTATTAAATAGGCTCAATAAATAGGCTTATTAAATAGGCTCAATAAATAGGCTTATTAAATAGGCTCAATACATAAGCTTATTAAATAGGCTCAATAAATAGGCTTATTAAATAGGCTCATTAAATATTTATTAAATAGACTTATTAAATAGGCTTATTAAATAGGCTTATTAAATAGGCTTATTAAATAGACTTATTAAATAGCCTTATTAAATAGGCTTATTTCAGCAACTTAGGCTTATTATTTTTTATTAAATAGCCTTATTAAACAGGTTTATTTTAGCAACTTAGGCTTATTAAATAGCATTTTTAAATAGGTTTATTTCAGCAACTTAGACTTATTAAATATACCTTTTTAAATAGGCTTAGTTCAGAAACTTAGGCTTATTAAATAGTCTTATTTCAGCAACTTAGGCTCATTAAATAGCCTTATTAAATATGCTTATTTCAGCAACTTAGACTTATTAAATAGGTTAATTCAGCAACTTAGGCTTATTAAATAGGCTTATTCAGCAACTTAGGCTTATTTAATAGGCTTATTTCAGCAACTTAGGCTTATTTAATAGGCTTATTTCAGCAACTTAGGCTTATTAAATAGGCTCATTCAGAAACTTAGGCTTAGTAAATAGGCTTATTTCAGCAACTTAGACTTATTAAATAGGCCTATTAAATAGGCTTATTAAATAGGCTTATTTCAGCAACTTAGGCTCATTAAATAGCCTTATTAAATAGGCTTATTTCAGCAACTTATGCTCATTAAATAGCCTTATTAAATAGGCTTATTAAATAGACTTATTAAATAGGCTCATTAAATACTTATTAAATAGGCTTATTAAATAGGCTTATTAAATAGACTTATTAAATAGGCTCAATAAATAGGCTTATTAAATAGGCTCATTAAATACTTATTAAATAGGCTTATTAAATAGACTTATTAAATAGGCTCAATAAATAGTCTTATTAAATAGGCTCATTAAATACTTATTAAATAGGCTTATTAAATAGACTTATTAAATAGACTTATTAAATAGGCTTATTAAATAGACTTATTAAATAGGCTTATTAAAAAGGCTTATTAAATAGACTTATTAAATAGGCTCATTAAATACTTATTAAATATGTTTATTAAATAGGCGTATTAAATAGGCTTATTAAATAGGCTTATTAAATAGGCTTATTAAATAGGCTTATTAAATAGACTTATTAAATAGCCTCATTAAATAGGCTTATTTTACCAACTTAGGCTTATTAATTAGGTTTATTTCAGCAACTTAGTCTTATTAAATAGCCTTATTAAATAGGCTTATTTCAGCAACTTAGGCTTATTAAATAAGCTTATTTCAGCAACTTATGCTTATTAAATAGCCTTATTAAACAGGTTTATTTCAGCAACTTAGGCTTATTAAATAGCATTTTTAAATAGGTTTATTTCAGCAACTTAGACATATTAAATATACCTTTTAAAATAGGCTTAGTTCAGAAACTTAGGCTTATTAAATAGGCTTATTTCAGCAACTTAGGCTCATTAAATAGCCTTATTAAATATGCTAATTTCAGCAACTTAGACTTATTAAATATACCTTTTAAAATAGGCTTAGTTCAGAAACTTAGGCTTATTAAATAGTCTTATTTCAGCAACTTAGGCTCATTAAATAGCCGTATTAAATATGCTTATTTCAGCAACTTAGACTTATTAAATAGGTTAATTCAGCAACTTAGGCTTATTAAATAGGCTTATTCAGCAACTTAGGCTTATTTAATAGGCTTATTTCAGCAACTTAGGCTTATTTAATAGGCTTATTTCAGCAACTTAGGCTTATTAAATAGGCTCATTCAGAAACTTAGGCTTATTAAATAGGCTTATTTCAGCAACTTAGACTTATTAAATAGGCCTATTAAATAGGCTTTTAAAATGGCTTATTTCAGCAACTTAGGCTCATTAAATAGCCTTATTAAATAGGCTTATTTCAGCAACTTATGCTCATTAAATAGCCTTATTAAATAGGCTTATTAAATAGACTTATTAAATAGTCTCATTAAATACTTATTAAATAGGCTTATTAAATAGGCTTATTAAATAGACTTATTAAATAGGCTCAATAAATAGGCTTATTAAATAGGCTCATTAAATACTTATTAAATAGGCTTATTAAATAGACTTATTAAATAGGCTCAATAAATAGGCTTATTAAATAGGCTCATTAAATACTTATTAAATAGGCTTATTAAATAGACTTATTAAATAGACTTATTAAATAGGCTTATTAAATAGACTTATTAAATAGGCTTATTAAAAAGGCTTATTAAATAGACTTATTAAATAGGCTCATTAAATACTTATTAAATATGTTTATTAAATAGGCGTATTAAATAGGCTTATTAAATAGGCTTATTAAATAGGCTTATTAAATAGGTTTATTAAATAGACTTATTAAATAGCCTCATTAAATAGGCTTATTTTAGCAACTTAGGCTTATTAATTAGGTTTATTTCAGCAACTTAGTCTTATTAAATAGCCTTATTAAATAGGCTTATTTCAGCAACTTAGGCTTATTAAATAAGCTTATTTCAGCAACTTATGCTTATTAAATAGCCTTATTAAACAGGTTTATTTCAGCAACTTAGGCTTATTAAATAGCATTTTTAAATAGGTTTATTTCAGCAACTTAGACTTATTAAATATACCTTTTAAAATAGGCTTAGTTCAGAAACTTAGGCTTATTAAATAGGCTTATTTCAGCAACTTAGGCTCATTAAATAGCCTTATTAAATAGGCTTCTTTCAGCAACTAAGGCTTATTAAATAGGCTTATTTCAGCAACTTATTTCAGCAACTTAGGCTTATTAAATAGCCTTATTTAAGCAACTTAGACTTATTAAATAGGCTTATTCAGCAACTTAGGCTTATTAAATAGCCTTATTAAATAGGCTTATTTCAGCAACTTAAACTTACTAAATAGGTTTATTCAGCAACTTAGGCTTATTAAATAGGCTTATTCAGCAACTTAGGCTTATTAAATAGGCTTATTTCAGCAACTTAGGCTTATTAAATAGGCTCATTCAGCAACTTAGGCTTATTAAATAGGCTTATTTCAGCAACTTAGACTTATTAAATAGGCCTATTAAATAGGCTTATTAAATAGGCTTATTAAATAGGCTTATTTCAGCAACTTAGGCTTATTAAATAGGCTTATTAAATGGGCTTATTTCAGCAACTTAGGCTTATTAAATAGGCTTATTTCAGCAACTTAGACTTATTAAATAGCCTTATTTCAGCAACTTAGACTCATTAAATAGGCTTATTTCAGCAACTTATGCTTATTAAATATACTTATTTCAGCAACTTAGGCTTATTAAATAGGCTTATTTCAGCAACTTAGGCTTATTAAATAGCCTTATATCAGCAACTTAGACTTATTAAATAGGCTAATTTCAGCAACTTAGGCTTATTAAATAGGCTTATTCAGCAACTTAGGCTTATTAAATAGGCTTATTTCAGCAACTTAGGCTTATTAAATAGGCTCATTCAGAAACTTAGGCTTATTAAATAGGCTTATTTCAGCAACTTAGACTCATTAAATAGGCCTATTAAATAGGCTTATTAAATAGGCTTATTTCAGCAACTTAGACTTATTAAATAGCCTTATTAAATAGGCTTATTTCAGCAACTTAGGCTTATTAAATAAGCTCATTTCAGCAACTTATGCTTATTAAATAGCCTTATTAAACAGGTTTATTTTAGCAACTTAGGCTTATTAAATAGCATTGTTAAATAGGTTTATTTCAGCAACTTTAAATAGGCTTAGTTCAGAAACTTAGGCTTATTAAATAGGCTTATTTCAGCAACTTAGGCTCATTAAATAGCCTTATTAAATGGGCTTATTTCAGCAACTAAGGCTTATTAAAAAGGCTTATTTCAGCAACTTAAACTTATTAAATAGCCTTATTTCAGCAACTTAGGCTTATTAAATAGCCTTATTTCAACAACTTAGACTTATTAAATAGGCTTATTCAGCAACTTAGGCTTATTAAATAGCGTTATTAAATAGGCTTATTTCAGCAACTTAGACTTATTAAATAGGTTTATTCAGCAACGTAGGCTTATTAAATAGGCTTATTCAGCAACTTAGGCTTGTTAAATAGGCTTATTTCAGCAACTTAGGCTTATTAAATAGGCTCATTCAGCAACTTAGGCTCATTAAATAGGCTTATTTCAGCAACTTAGACTTATTAAATTGGCCTATTAAATAGGCTTATTAAATAGGCTTATTAAATAGGCTTATTTCAGCAACTTAGGCTTATTAAATAGGCTTATTAAATGGGCTTATTTCAGCAACTTAGGCTTATTAAATAGGCTTATTTCAGCAACTTAGACTTATTAAATAGCCTTATTTCAGCAACTTACGCTTATTAAATAGGCTTATTTCAGCAACTTAGGCTTATTAAATAGCCTAATTAAGTAGGCTTATTTCAGCAACTTAGGATTATTAAATAGGCTCATTCAGAAACTTAGGCTTATTAAATAGGCTTATTTCAGCAACTTAGACTTATTAAATAGGCCTATTAAATAGGCTTATTAAATAGGCTTATTTCAGCAACTTAGGCTCATTAAATAGCCTTATTAAATAGGCTTATTAAATAGACTTATTAAATAGGCTCATTAAATACTTATTAAATAGGCTTATTAAATAGGCTTATTAAATAGACTTATTAAATAGGCTCAATAAATAGGCTTATTAAATAGGCTTATTAAATAGGCTCAATAAATAGGCTTATTAAATAGGCTTATTAAATAGGCTCATTAAATAGACTTATTAAATAGGCTTACTAAATAGGCTCAATAAATAGGCTTATTAAATAGGCTCAATAAATAGGCTTATTAAATAGGCTCAATAAACAGGCTTATTAAATAGGCTCAATAAATAGGTTTATTAAATAGGCTCATTAAATACTTATTAAATAGACTTATTAAATAGACTTATTAAATAGGCTTATTAAATAGGCTTATTAAATAGGCCTATTAAATAGGCTTATTAAATAGACTTATTAAATAGGCTCATTAAATACTTATTAATTAGGCTTATTAAATAGGCTTATTAAATAGACTTATTAAATAGGCTCAATAAATAGGCTTATTAAATAGGCTTATTAAATAGGCACAATAAATAGGCTTATTAAATAGGCTTATTAAATAGGTTTATTAAATAGACTTATTAAATAGGCGTATTAAATAGGCTCAATAAATAGGCTTATTAAATAGGCTAAACAAATAGGCTTATTAAATAGGCTCAATAAATAGGCTTATTAAATAGGCTCAATAAATAGGCTTAATAAATAGGCTCAATAAATAGGCTTATTAAAAAGAATTATTAAATAGACTTATTAAATAGGCTTATTAAATAGGCTTATTAAATTGGCTTATTAAATAGGCTTATTAAATAGACTTATTAAATAGCCTCATTAAATAGGCTTATTTTAGCAACTTAGGCTTATTAAATAGGTTTATTTCAGCAACTTAGACTTATTAAAGAGCCTTATTAAACAGGTTTATTTCAGCAACTTAGGCTTATTAAATAGCATTTTTAAATAGGTTTATTTCAGCAACTTAGACTTATTAAATAGCCTTATTAAATATGCTTATTTCAGCAACTTAGACTTATTAAATAGGTTTATTCAGCAACTTAGGCTTATTAAATAGGCTTATTCAGCAACTTAGGCTTATTTAATAGGCTTTTTTCAGCAACTTAGGCTTATTTAATAGGCTTATTTCAGCAACTTAGGCTTATTAAATAGGCTCATTCAGAAACTTAGACTTATTAAATAGGCCTATTAAATAGGCTTATTAAATAGGCTTATTAAATAGGCTTATTTCAGCAACTTAGTCTTATTAAATAGGCTTATTAAATGGGCTTATTTCAGCAACTTAGGCTTATTAAATAGGCTTATTTCAGCAACTTACACTTATTAAATAGCCTTATTTCAGCAACTTACGCTTATTAAATAGGCTAATTTCAGCAACTTAGGCTTATTAAATAGCCTAATTAAGTAGGCTTATTTCAGCAACTTAGGCTTATTAAATAGGCTCATTCAGCAACTTAGGCTTATTAAATAGGCTTATTTCAGCAACTTAGGCTTATTAAATAAGCTCATTCAGCAACTTAGGCTTATTAAATAGGCTTATTTCAGCAACTTAGACTTATTAAATAGGCCTATTAAATATGCTTATTAAATAGGCTTATTAAATAGGCTTATTAAATAGACTAATTAAATAGCCTCATTAAATAGGCTTATTTCAGCAACTTAGGCTTATTAAATAAGCTTATTTCAGCAACTTATGCTTATTAAATAGTCTTATTAAACAGGTTTATTTCAGCAATGTAGGCTTATTAAATAGCATTTTTAAACAGGTTTATTTCAGCAACTTAGACTTGTTAAATATACCTTTTTTAAATAGGCTTAGTTCAGAAACTTAGGCTTATTAAATAGGCTTATTTCAGCAACTTAGGCTCATTAAATAGCCTTATTAAATAGGCTTATTTCAGCAACTTAGGCTTATTAAATAGGCTTATTTCAGCAACTTAAACTTATTAAATAGCCTTATTTCAGCAACTTAGGCTTAATAAATAGCCTTATTTCAGAAACTTAGACTTATTAAATAGGCTTATTTCAGCAACTTAGGCTTATTAAATAGGCTTATTCAGCAACTTAGGCTTATTAAATAGGCTTATTTCAGCAACTTAGACTTATTAAATAGGCCTATTAAATAGGCTTATTAAATAGACTTATTAAATAGGCTCATTAAATACTTATTAATTAGGCTTATTAAATAGGCTTATTAAATAGACTTATTAAATAGGCTCAATAAATAGGCTTATTAAATAGGATTATTAAATAGGCACAATAAATAGGCTTATTAAATAGGCTTATTAAATAGGTTTATTAAATAGACCTATTAAATAGGCTTATTAAATAGGCTCAATAAATAGGCTTATTAAATAGGCTCAATAAATAGGCTTATTAAATAGGCTTATTAAATTGGCTTATTAAATAGGCTTATTAAATAGACTAATTAAATAGCCTCATTAAATAGGCTTATTTCAGCAACTTAGGCTTATTAAATAAGCTTATTTCAGCAACTTATGCTTATTAAATAGCCTTATTAAACAGGTTTATTTCAGCAATGTAGGCTTATTAAATAGCATTTTTAAACAGGTTTATTTCAGCAACTTAGACTTGTTAAATATACCTTTTTTAATAGGCTTAGTTCAGAAACTTAGGCTTATTAAATAGGCTTATTTCAGCAACTTAGGCTCATTAAATAGCCTTATTAAATAGGCTTATTTCAGCAACTTAGGCTTATTAAATAGGCTTATTTCAGCAACTTAGACTTATTAAATAGGCCTATTAAATATGCTTATTAAATAGGCTTATTAAATAGGCTTATTAAATAGACTAATTAAATAGCCTCATTAAATAGGCTTATTTCAGCAACTTAGGCTTATTAAATAAGCTTATTTCAGCAACTTATGCTTATTAAATAGTCTTATTAAACAGGTTTATTTCAGCAATGTAGGCTTATTAAATAGCATTTTTAAACAGGTTTATTTCAGCAACTTAGACTTGTTAAATATACCTTTTTTAAATAGGCTTAGTTCAGAAACTTAGGCTTATTAAATAGGCTTATTTCAGCAACTTAGGCTCATTAAATAGCCTTATTAAATAGGCTTATTTCAGCAACTTAGGCTTATTAAATAGGCTTATTTCAGCAACTTAAACTTATTAAATAGCCTTATTTCAGCAACTTAGGCTTAATAAATAGCCTTATTTCAGAAACTTAGACTTATTAAATAGGCTTATTTCAGCAACTTAGGCTTATTAAATAGGCTTATTCAGCAACTTAGGCTTATTAAATAGGCTTATTTCAGCAACTTAGACTTATTAAATAGGCCTATTAAATAGGCTTATTAAATAGACTTATTAAATAGGCTCATTAAATACTTATTAATTAGGCTTATTAAATAGGCTTATTAAATAGACTTATTAAATAGGCTCAATAAATAGGCTTATTAAATAGGATTATTAAATAGGCACAATAAATAGGCTTATTAAATAGGCTTATTAAATAGGTTTATTAAATAGACCTATTAAATAGGCTTATTAAATAGGCTCAATAAATAGGCTTATTAAATAGGCTCAATAAATAGGCTTATTAAATAGGCTTATTAAATTGGCTTATTAAATAGGCTTATTAAATAGACTAATTAAATAGCCTCATTAAATAGGCTTATTTCAGCAACTTAGGCTTATTAAATAAGCTTATTTCAGCAACTTATGCTTATTAAATAGCCTTATTAAACAGGTTTATTTCAGCAATGTAGGCTTATTAAATAGCATTTTTAAACAGGTTTATTTCAGCAACTTAGACTTGTTAAATATACCTTTTTTAATAGGCTTAGTTCAGAAACTTAGGCTTATTAAATAGGCTTATTTCAGCAACTTAGGCTCATTAAATAGCCTTATTAAATAGGCTTATTTCAGCAACTTAGGCTTATTAAATAGGCTTATTTCAGCAACTTAAACTTATTAAATAGCCTTATTTCAGCAACTTAGGCTTAATAAATAGCCTTATTTCAGAAACTTAGACTTATTAAATAGGCTTATTTCAGCAACTTAGGCTTATTAAATAGGCTTATTCAGCAACTTAGGCTTATTAAATAGGCTTATTTCAGCAACTTAGACTTATTAAATAGGCCTATTAAATAGGCTTATTAAATAGACTTATTAAATAGGCTCATTAAATACTTATTAATTAGGCTTATTAAATAGGCTTATTAAATAGACTTATTAAATAGGCTCAATAAATAGGCTTATTAAATAGGCTTATTAAATAGGCACAATAAATAGGCTTATTAAATAGGCTTATTAAATAGGTTTATTAAATAGACTTATTAAATAGGCTTATTAAATAGGCTCAATAAATAGGCTTATTAAATAGGCTAAATAAATAGGCTTATTAAATAGGCTCAATAAATAGGCTTATTAAATAGGCTCAATAAATAGGCTTATTAAATAGGCTTATTAAATTGGCTTATTAAATAGGCTTATTAAATAGACTTATTAAATAGCCTCATTAAATAGGCTTATTTTAGCAACTTAGGCTTATTAAATAGGCTGATTTCAGCAACTTAGACTTATTAAATAGGCCTATTAAATAGGCTTATTAAATAGGCTTATTTCAGCAACTTAGACTTATTAAATAGGCCTATTAAATAGGCTTATTAAATAGGCTTATTAAATAGGCTTATTTCAGCAACTTAGGCTTATTAAATAGGCTTATTAAATGGGCTTATTTCAGCAACTTAGGCTTATTTAATAGGTTTATTTCAGCAACTTAGACTTATTAAATAGCCTTATTTCAGCAACTTACGCTTATTAAATAGGCTTATTTCAGCAACTTAGGCTTATTAAATAGCCTAATTAAGTAGGCTTATTTCAGCAACTTGGGCTTATTAAATAGGCTTATTTCAGCAACTTACGCTGATTAAAAAGGCTTATTTCAGCAACTTAGACTTATTAAATAGCCTTATTTCAGCAACTTAGACTCATTAAATAGGCTTATTTCAGCAACTTATGCTTATTATATATACTTATTTCAGCAACTTAGGCTTATTAAATAGGCTTATTTCCGCAACTTAGACTTATTAAATAGCCTTATTTCAGCAACTTAGGCTTATTAAATAGGCTTATTTAAGCAACTTAGGCTTATTAAATAGCCTTATTTCAGCAACTTAAACTTATTAAATAGGCTTATTTCAGCAACTTAGGCTTATTAAATAGGCTTATTCAGCAACTTAGGCTTATTAAATAGGCTTATTTCAGCAACTTAGGCTTATTAAATAGGCTCATTCAGAAACTTAGGCTTATTAAATAGGCTTATTTCAGCAACTTAGACTTATTAAATAGGCCTATTAAATAGGCTTATTAAATAGGCTTATTTCAGCAACTTAGACTTATTAAATAGGCCTATTAAATAGGCTTATTAAATAGACTTATTAAATAGGCTCATTAAATAGACTTATTAAATAGCCTCATTAAATAGGCTTATTTTAGCAACTTAGGCTTATTAAATAGGTTTATTTCAGCAACTTAGACTTATTAAAGAGCCTTATTAAACAGGTTTATTTCAGCAACTTAGGCTTATTAAATAGCATTTTTAAATAGGTTTATTTCAGCAACTTAGACTTATTAAATAGCCTTATTAAATATGCTTATTTCAGCAACTTAGACTTATTAAATAGGTTTATTCAGCAACTTAGGCTTATTAAATAGGCTTATTCAGCAACTTAGGCTTATTTAATAGGCTTTTTTCAGCAACTTAGGCTTATTTAATAGGCTTATTTCAGCAACTTAGGCTTATTAAATAGGCTCATTCAGAAACTTAGACTTATTAAATAGGCCTATTAAATAGGCTTATTAAATAGGCTTATTAAATAAGCTTATTTCAGCAACTTAGTCTTATTAAATAGGCTTATTCAGCAACTTAGGCTTATTAAATAGGCTTATTTCAGCAACTTAGGCTTATTAAATAGGCTCATTCAGAAACTTAGGCTTATTAAATAGGCTTATTTCAGCAACTTAGACTTATTAAATAGGCCTATTAAATAGGCTTATTAAATAGGCTTATTTCAGCAACTTAGACTTATTAAATAGGCCTATTAAATAGGCTTATTAAATAGACTTATTAAAAAGGCTCATTAAATACTTATTAATTAGGCTTATTAAATAGGCTTATTAAATAGACTTATTAAATAGGCTCAATAAATAGGCATATTAAATAGGCTTATGAAATAGGCTCAATAAATAGGCTTATTAAATAGGCTTATTAAATAGGTTTATTAAATAGACTTATTAAATAGGCTTATTAAATAGGCTCAATAAATAGGCTTATTAAATATGCTCAATAAATAGGCTTATTAAATAAGCTCAATAAATAGGCTTATTAAATAGGCTCAATAAATAGGCTTATTATATAGGCTCATTAAATACTTATTAAATAGACTTATTAAATAGACTTATTAAATAGGCTTATTAAATAGGCATATTAAATAGGCTTTTAAATAGGCTTATTAAATAGACTTATTAAATAGCCTCATTAAATAGGCTTATTTTAGCAACTTAGGCTTATTAAATAGGTTTATTTCAGCAACTTAGACTTATTAAAGAGCCTTATTAAATAGGCTTATTTCAGCAACTTAGGCTTATTAAATAAGCTTATTTCAGCAACTTATTTTTATTAAATAGCCTTATTAAGCAGGTTTATTTCAGCAACTTAGGCTTATTAAATAGGCTTATTTCAGCAACTTAGACTTATTAATTAGGCTTATTAAATAGGCTTATTAAATAGACTTATTAAATAGGCTCAATAAATAGGCTTATTAAATAGGCTTATTAAATAGGCTCAAAAAATAGGCTTATTAAATAGGCTTATTAAATAGGCTTATTAAATAGGCTTATTAAATAGGCGTATTAAATTGACTTATTAAATAGGCTTATTAAATAGGCTCAATAAATAGGCTCATTAAATAGGCTCAATAAATAGGCTTATTAAATAGGCTCAATAAATAGGCTTATTAAATAGGCTCAATAAATAGGCTTATTAAATAGGCGCATTAAATACTTATTAAATAGGCTTATTAAATAGACTTATTAAATAGCCTTATTAAATAGGCTTATTTCAGCAACTTAGGCTTATTAAATAAGCTTATTTCAGCAACTTATGCTTATTAAATAGCCTTATTAAACAGGTTTATTTCAGCAACTTAGGCTTATTAAATAGCATTTTTAAATAGGTTTATTTCAGCAACTTAGACTTATTAAATATACCTTTTTAAATAGGCTTAGTTCAGAAATTAGGCTTATTAAATAGGCTTATTTCAGCAACTGAGGCTCATTAAATAGCCTTATTAAATAGGCTTATTTCAGAAACTTAGGCTTATTAAATAGGCTTATTTCAGCAACTTAGGCTTATTAAATAGCCTTATTTCAGCAACTTAGACTTATAAAATAGGCTTATTCAGCAACTTAAGCTTATTAAATAGCCTTATTAAATAGGCTTATTTCAGCAACTTAGACTTATTAAATAGGTTTATTCCGCAACTTAGGCTTATTAAATAGGCTTATTTCAGCAACTTAGGCAAATTAAATAGGCTCATTCAGCAACTGAGGCTTATTAAATAGGCTAATTTCAGCAACTTAGACTTATTAAATAGGCCTATTAAATAGGCTTATTAAATAGGCTTATTTCAGCAACTTAGACTTATTAAATAGGCCTATTAAATAGGCTTATTAAATAGGCTTATTAAATAGGCTTATTTCAGCAACTTAGGCTTATTAAATATGCTTATTAAATGGGCTTATTTCAGCAACTTAGGCTTATTAAATAGGCTTATTTCAGCAACTTAGACTTATTAAATAGACTTATTTCAGCAACTTACGCTGATTAAAAAGGCTTATTTCAGCAACTTAGACTTATTAAATAGCCTTATTTAAGCAACTTAGACTCATTAAATAGGTTTATTTCAGCAACTTATGCTTATTAAATATACTTATTTCAGCAACTTAGGCTTATGAAATAGGCTTATTTCAGCAACTTAGACTTATTAAATAGCTTTATTTCAGCAACTTAGGCTTATTAAATAGGCTTATTTCAGCAACTTAGGCTTATTAAATAGCCTTATTTCAGCAACTTAAACTTATTAAATAGGCTTATTTCAGCAACTTAGGCTTATTAAATAGGCTTATTCAGCAACTTAGGCTTATTAAATAGGCTTATTTCAGCAACTTAGGCTTATTAAATAGGCTCATTCAGAAACTTAGGCTTATTAAATAGGCTTATTTCAGCAACTTAGACTTATTAAATAGGCCTATTAAATAGGCTAATTAAATAGGCTTATTTCAGCAACTTAGACTTATTAAATAGGCCTATTAAATAGGTTTATTAAATAGACTTATTAAATAGGCTTATTAAATAGGCTCAATAAATAGGCTTATTAAATATGCTCAATAAATAGGCTTATTAAATAGGCTCATTAAATACTTATTAATTAGGCTTATTAAATAGGCTTATTAAATAGACTTATTAAATAGGCTCAATAAATAGGCTTATTAAATAGGCTTATGAAATAGGCTCAATAAATAGGCTTATTAAATAGGCTTATTAAATAGGTTTATTAAATAGACTTATTAAATAGGCTTATTAAATAGGCTCAATAAATAGGCTTATTAAATATGCTCAATAAATAGGCTTATTAAATAGGCTCAATAAATAGGCTTATTAAATAGGCTCAATAAATAGGCTTATTATATAGGCTCATTAAATACTTATTAAATAGACTTATTAAATAGACTTATTAAATAGGCTTATTAAATAGGCTTATTAAATAGGCTTTTAAATAGGCTTATTAAATAGACTTATTAAATAGCCTCATTAAATAGGCTTATTTTAGCAACTTAGGCTTATTAAATAGGTTTATTTCAGCAACTTAGACTTATTAAAGAGCCTTATTAAATAGGCTTATTTCAGCAACTTAGGCTTATTAAATAAGCTTATTTCAGCAACTTATTTTTATTAAATAGCCTTATTAAGCAGGTTTATTTCAGCAACTTAGGCTTATTAAATAGCATTTTTAAATAGGTTTATTTCAGCAACTTAGACTTATTAAATAGCCTTATTAAATATACTTATTTCAGCAACTTAGACTTATTAAATAGGTTTATTCAGCAACTTAGGCTTATTAAATAGGCTTATTCAGCAACTTAGGCTTATTTAATAGGCTTTTATCAGCAACTTAGGCTTATTTAATAGGCTTATTTCAGCAACTTAGGCTTATTAAATAGGCTCATTCAGAAACTTAGGCTTATTAAATAGGCTTATTTCAGCAACTTAGACTTATTAAATAGGCCTATTAAATAGGCTTATTAAATAGGCTTATTTCAGCAACTTAGACTTATTAAATAGGCCTATTAAATAGGCTTATTAAATAGACATATTAAATAGGCTTATTAAATAGGCTCAATAAATAGGCTTATTAAATAGGCTCAATAAATAGGCTTATTAAATAGGCTCAATAAATAGGCTTATTAAATAGGCTCAATAAATAGGCGTATTAAATAGGCGCATTAAATACTTATTAAATAGGCTTATTAAATAGACTTATTAAATAGGCTCAATAAATAGGCTTATTTCAGCAACTTAGGCTTATTTAATAGGCTTATTAAATAGG
This sequence comes from Petromyzon marinus, assembly GCF_048934315.1. NCBI lineage: Eukaryota > Metazoa > Chordata > Hyperoartia > Petromyzontiformes > Petromyzontidae > Petromyzon > Petromyzon marinus. The sequence continues at coordinate 2,224,513 of NW_027422884.1, read as the reverse complement.
CTTATTAAATAGGCTTATTAAATAGGCTTATTTCAGCAACTTAGGCTTATTTAATAGGCTTATTAAATGGGCTTATTTCAGCAACTTAGGCTTATTAAATAGGCTTATTTCAGCAACTTAGACTTATTAAATAGCCTTATTTCAGCAACTTACGCTTATTAAATAGGCTTATTTCAGCAACTTAGGCTTATTAAATAGCCTAATTAAGTAGGCTTATTTCAGCAACTTGGGATTATTAAATAGACTTATTTCAGCAACTTACGCTGATTAAAAATGCTTATTTCAGCAACTTAGACTTATTAAATAGCTTTATTTCAGCAACTTAGACTCATTAAATAGGTTTATTTCAGCAACTTATGCTTATTAAATATACTTATTTCAGCAACTTAGGCTTATTAAATAGGCTTATTTCAGCAACTTAGACTTATTAAATAGCTTTATTTCAGCAACTTAGGCTTATTAAATAGGCTTATTTCAGCAACTTAGGCTTATTAAATAGCCTTATTTCAGCAACTTAAACTTTTTAAATAGGCTTATTTCAGCAACTTAGGCGTATTAAATAGGCTTATTCAGCAACTTAGGCTTATTAAATAGGCTTATTTCAGCAACTTAGGCTTATTAAATAGGCTCATTCAGAAACTTAGGCTTATTAAATAGGCTTATTTCAGCAACTTAGACTTATTAAATAGGCCTATTAAATAGGCTTATTAAATAGGCTTATTTCTGCAACTTAGACTTATTAAATAGGCCTATTAAATAGGCTTATTAAATAGACTTATTAAATAGGCTCATTAAATACTTATTAATTAGGCTTATTAAATAGGCTTATTAAATAGACTTATTAAATAGGCTCAATAAATAGGCTTATTAAATAGGCTTATTAAATAGGCTCAATAAATAGGCTTATTAAATAGGCTTATTAAATAGGCTTATTAAATAGACTTATTAAATAGGCTTATTAAATAGGCTCAATAAATAGGCTTATTAAATAGGCTCAATAAATAGGCTTATTAAATAGGCTCAATAAATAGGCTGATTAAATAGGCTCAATAAATAGGCTTATTAAATAGGCGCATTAAATACTTATTAAATAGGCTTATTAAATAGACTTATTAAATAGCCTTATTAAATAGGCTTATTTCAGCAACTTAGGCTTATTAAATAAGCTTATTTCAGCAACTTATGCTTATTAAATAGCCTTATTAAACAGGTTTATTTCAGCAACTTAGGCTTATTAAATAGCATTCTTAAATAGGTTTATTTCAGCAACTTAGACTTATTAAATATACCTTTTTAAATAGGATTAGTTCAGAAACTTAGGCTTATTAAATAGGCTTATTTCAGCAACTGAGGCTCATTAAATAGCCTTATTAAATAGGCTTATTTCAGCAACTTAGGCTTATTAAATAGGCTTATTTCAGCAACTTAAACTTATTAAATAGCCTTATTTCAGCAACTTAGACTTATTAAATAGGCTTATTCAGCAACTTAAGCTTATTAATTAGCCTTATTAAATAGGCTTATTTCAGCAACTTAGACTTATTAAATATGTTGATTCTGCAACTTAGGCTTATTAAATAGGCTTATTTAGCAACTTAGGCTTATTAAATAGGCTTATTTCAGCAACTTAGGCAAATTAAATAGGCTCATTCAGCAACTTAGGCTTATTAAATAGGCTTATTTCAGCAACTTAGACTTATTAAATAGGCCTATTAAATAGGCTTATTAAATAGGCTTATTTCAGCAACTTAGACTTATTAAATAGGCCTATTAAATAGGCTTATTAAATAGGCTTATTAAATAGGCTTATTTCAGCAACTTAGGCTTATTAAATATGCTTATTAAATGGGCTTATTTCAGCCACTTAGGCTTATTAAATAGGCTTATTTCAGCAACTTAGACTTATTAAATAGACTTATTTCAGCAACTTACACTGATTGAAAAGGCGTATTTCAGCAACTTAGACTTATTAAATAGCCTTATTTAAGCAACTTAGACTCATTAAATAGGTTTATTTCAGCAACTTATGCTTATTAAATATACTTATTTCAGCAATTTAGGCTTATTAAATAGGCTTATTTCAGCAACTTAGGCTTATTAAATAGGCTTATTTCAGCAACTTAGGCTTATTAAATAGCCTTATTTCAGCAACTTAAACTTATTAAATAGGCTTATTTCAGCAACTTAGGCTTATTAAATAGGCTTATTCAGCAACTTAGGCTTATTAAATAGGCTTATTTCAGCAACTTAGGCTTATTAAATAGGCTCTTTCAGAAACTTAGGCTTATTAAATAGGCCTATTTCAGCAACTTAGACTTATTAAATAGGCCTATTAAATAGGCTTATTAAATAGGCTTATTTCAGCAACTTAGACTTATTAAATAGGCCTATTAAATAGGCTTATTAAATAGACTTATTAAATAGACTCATTAAATACTTATTAATTAGGCTTATTAAATAGGCTTATTAAATAGACTTATTAAATAGGCTCAATAAATAGGCTTATTAAAAAGGCTTATTAAATAGGTTTATTAAATAGACTTATTAAATAGGCTTATTAAATAGGCTCAATAAATAGGCTTATTAAATAGGCTCAATAAATAGGCTTATTAAATAGGCTCAATAAATAGGCTTATTAAATAGGCTCAATAAATAGGCTTATTAAATAGGCTCAATAAATAGGCTTATTAAATAGGCTCATTAAATACTTATTAAATAGACTTATTAAATAGACTTATTAAATAGGCTTATTAAATAGGCTTACTAAATAGGTTTATTAAATAGGCTTATTAAATAGACTTATTAAATAGCCTCATTAAATAGGCTTATTTTAGCAACTTAGGCTTATTAAATAGGTTTATTTCAGCAACTTAGACTTATTAAAGAGCCTTATTAAATAGGCTTATTTCAGCAACTTAGGCTTATTAAATAAGCTTATTTCAGCAACTTATTTTTATTAAATAGCCTTATTAGACTTAGACTTATTAAAGAGCCTTATTAAATAGGCTTATTTCAGCAACTTAGGCTTATTAAATAGCATTTTTAAATAGGTTTATTTCAGCAACTTAGACTTATTAAATAGCCTTATTAAATATGCTTATTTCAGCAACTTAGACTTATTAAATAGGATTATTCAGCAACTTAGGCTTATTTAATAGGCTTTTTTCAGCAACTTGGGCTTATTTAATAGGCTTATTTCAGCAACTTAGGCTTATTAAATAGGCTCATTCAGAAACTTAGGCTTATTAAAGAGGCTTATTTCAGCAACTTAGGCTTATTAAATAGGCTTATTCAGCAACTTAGGCTTATTAAATAGGCTTATTTCAGCAACTTAGGCTTATTAAATAGGCTCATTCAGAAACTTAGGCTTATTAAATAGGCCTATTTCAGCAACTTAGACTTATTAAATAGGCCTATTAAATAGGCTTATTAAATAGGCTTATTTCAGCAACTTAGACTTATTAAATAGGCCTATTAAATAGGCTTATTAAATAGACTTATTAAATAGACTCATTAAATACTTATTAATTAGGCTTATTAAATAGGCTTATTAAATAGACTTATTAAATAGGCTCAATAAATAGGCTTATTAAATAGGCTTATGAAATAGGCTCAATAAATAGGCTTATTAAAAAGGCTTATTAAATAGGTTTATTAAATAGACTTATTTAATAGGCTTATTAAATAGGCTCAATAAATAGGCTTATTAAATAGGCTCAATAAATAGGCTTATTAAATAGGCTCAATAAATAGGCTTATTAAATAGGCTCAATAAATAGGCTTATTAAATAGGCTCAATAAATAGGCTTATTAAATTGGCTCAATAAATAGGCTTATTAAATAGGCTTACTAAATAGGCTTATTAAATAGGCTTATTAAATAGACTTATTAAATAGCCTCATTAAATAGGCTTATTTTAGCAACTTAGGCTTATTAAATAGGTTTATTTCAGCAACTTAGACTTATTAAAGAGCCTTATTAAATAGGCTTATTTCAGCAACTTAGGCATATTAAATAGCATTTTTAAATAGGTTTATTTCAGCAACTTAGACTTATTAAATAGCCTTATTAAATATGCTTATTTCAGCAACTTAGACTTATTAAATAGGCTTATTCAGCAACTTAGGCTTATTTAATAGGCTTTTTTCAGCAACTTGGGCTTATTTAATAGGCTTATTTCAGCAACTTAGGCTTATTAAATAGGCTCATTCAGAAACTTAGGCTTATTAAAGAGGCTTATTTCAGCAACTTAGACTTATTAAATAGGCCTATTAAATAGGCTTATTAAATAGGCTTATTTCAGCAACTTAGACTTATTAAATAGGCCTATTAAATAGGCTTATTAAATAGACTTATTAAATAGGCTTATTAAATAGGCTCAATAAATAGGCTTATTAAATAGGCTCAATAAATAGGCTTATTAAATAGGCTCAATAAATAGGCTTATTAAATAGGCTCAATAAATAGGCTTATTAAATAGGCGCATTAAATACTTATTAAATAGGCTTATTAAATAGACTTATTAAATAGGCTCAATAAATAGGCTTATTAAATAGGCTTATGAAATAGGCTCAATAAATACTTATTAATTAGGCTTATTAAATAGGCTTATTAAATAGACTTATTAAATAGGCTCAATAAATAGGCTTATTAAATAGGCTTATGAAATAGGCTCAATAAATAGGCTTATTAAAAAGGCTTATTAAATAGGTTTATTAAATAGACTTATTAAATAGGCTTATTAAATAGGCTCAATAAATAGGCTTATTAAATAGGCTCAATAAATAGGCTTATTAAATAGGCTCAATAAATAGGCTAATTAAATAGGCTCAATAAATAGGCTTATTAAATAGGCTCATTAAATACTTATTAAATAGACTTATTAAATAGACTTATTAAATAGGCTTATTAAATAGGCTTACTAAATAGGCTTATTAAATAGGCTTATTAAATAGACTTATTAAATAGCCTCATTAAATAGGCTTATTTTAGCAACTTAGGCTTATTAAATAGGTTTATTTCAGCAACTTAGACTTATTAAAGAGCCTTATTAAATAGGCTTATTTCAGCAACTTAGGCTTATTAAATAGCATTTTTAAATAGGTTTATTTCAGCAACTTAGACTTATTAAATAGGCCTATTAAATAGGCTTATTAAATAGACTTATTAAATAGACTCATTAAATACTTATTAATTAGGCTTATTAAATAGGCTTATTAAATAGACTTATTAAATAGGCTCAATAAATAGGCTTATTAAATAGGCTTATGAAATAGGCTCAATAAATAGGCTTATTAAAAAGGCTTATCAAATAGGTTTATTAAATAGACTTATTAAATAGGCTTATTAAATAGGATCAATAAATAGGCTTATTAAATAGGCTCAATAAATAGGCTTATTAAATAGGCTCAATAAATAGGCTTATTAAATAGGCTCAATAAATAGGCTTATTAAATAGGCTCATTAAATAGACTTATTAAATAGCCTCATTAAATAGGCTTATTTTAGCAACTTAGGCTTATTAAATAGGTTTATTTCAGCAACTTAGACTTATTAAAGAGCCTTATTAAATATGCTTATTTCAGCAACTTAGGCTTATTAAATAAGCTTATTTCAGCAATTTATTTTTATTAAATAGCCTTATTAAGCAGGTTTATTTCAGCAACTTAGGCTTATTAAATCGCATTTTTAAATAGGTTTATTTCAGCAACTTAGACTTATTAAATAGCCTTATTAAATATGCTTATTTCAGCAACTTAGACTTATTAAATAGGCTTATTCAGCAACTTAGGCTTATTTAATAGGCTTTTTTCAGCAACTTGGGCTTATTTAATAGGCTTATTTCAGCAACTTAGGCTTATTAAATAGGCTCATTCAGAAACTTAGGCTTATTAAAGAGGCTTATTTCAGCAACTTAGACTTATTAAATAGGCCTATTAAATAGGCTTATTAAATAGGCTTATTTCAGCAACTTAGACTTATTAAAGAGCCTTATTAAATATGCTTATTTCAGCAACTTAGGCTTATTAAATAAGCTTATTTCAGCAATTTATTTTTATTAAATAGCCTTATTAAGCAGGTTTATTTCAGCAACTTAGGCTTATTAAATCGCATTTTTAAATAGGTTTATTTCAGCAACTTAGACTTATTAAATAGCCTTATTAAATATGCTTATTTCAGCAACTTAGACTTATTAAATAGGCTTATTCAGCAACTTAGGCTTATTTAATAGGCTTTTTTCAGCAACTTGGGCTTATTTAATAGGCTTATTTCAGCAACTTAGGCTTATTAAATAGGCTCATTCAGAAACTTAGGCTTATTAAAGAGGCTTATTTCAGCAACTTAGACTTATTAAATAGGCCTATTAAATAGGCTTATTAAATAGGCTTATTTCAGCAACTTAGACTTATTAAATAGGCCTATTAAATAGGCTTATTAAATAGACTTATTAAATAGGCTTATTAAATAGGCTCAATAAATAGGCTTATTAAATAGGCTCAATAAATAGGCTTATTAAATAGGCTCAATAAATAGGCTTATTAAATAGGCTCAATAAATAGGCTTATTAAATAGGCGCATTAAATACTTATTAAATAGGCTTATTAAATAGACTTATTAAATAGGCTCAATAAATAGGCTTATTAAATAGGCTTATGAAATAGGCTCAATAAATAGGTTTATTAAATAGGCTTATTAAATAGGTTTATTAAATAGACTTATTAAATAGGCTTATTAAATAGGCTCAATAAATAGGCTTATTAAATAGGCTCAATAAATAGGCGTATTAAATAGGCACAATAAATAGGCTTATTAAATAGGCTCAATAAATAGGCTTATTAAATAGGCTTATTTCAGCAACTTAGGCTTATTAAATAAGCTTATTTCAGCAACTTATTTTTATTAAATAGCCTTATTAAGCAGGTTTATTTCAGCAACTTAGGCTTATTAAATAGCATTTTTAAATAGGTTCATTTCAGCAACTTAGACTTATTAAATAGCCTTATTAAATATGCTTATTTCAGCAACTTAGACTTATTAAATAGGTTTATTCAGCAACTTAGGCTTATTAAATAGGCTTATTCAGCAACTTAGGCTTATTTAATAGGTTTTTTTCAGCAACTTAGGCTTATTTAATAGGCTTATTTCAGCAACTTAGGCTTATTAAATAGGCTCATTCAGAAACTTAGGCTTATTAAATAGGCTTATTTCAGCAACTTAGACTTATTAAATAGGCCTATTAAATAGGTATATTAAATAGGCTTATTTCAGCAACTTAAACTTATTAAATAGGCCTATTAAATAGGCTTATTAAATAGACTTATTAAATAGGCTTATTAAATAGGCTCAATAAATAGGCTTATTAAATAGGCTCAATAAATAGGCTTATTAAATAGGCTCAATAAATAGGCTTATTAAATAGGCTCAATAAATAGGCCTATTAAATAGGCGCATTAAATACTTATTAAATAGGCTTATTAAATAGACTTATTAAATAGCCTTATTAAATAGGCTTATTTCAGCAACTTAGGCTTATTAAATAAGCTTATTTCAGCAACTTATGCTTATTAAATAGCCTTATTAAATAGGCTTATTTCAGCAACTTAGGCTTATTAAATAGCATTTTTAAATAGGTTTATTTCAGCAATTTAGGCTCATTAAATAGCCTTATTAAATAGGCTTATTTCAGCAATGTAGGCTTATTAAATAGGCTTATTTCAGCAACTTAAACTTATTAAATAGCCTTATTTCAGCAACGTAGGCTTATTAAATAGCCTTATTTCAGCAACTTAGACTTATTAAATAGGCTTATTCAGCAACTTAGGCTTATTAAATAGCCTTATGAAATAGGCTTATTTCAGCAACTTAGACTTATTAAATAGGTTTATTCAGCAACTTAGGCTTATTAAATAGGCTTATTCAGCAACTTAGGCTTATTAAATAGGCTTTTTTCAGAAACATAGGCTTATTAAATAGGCTCATTCAGCAACTTAGGCTTATTAAATAGGCTTATTTCAGCAACTTAGACTTATTAAAAAGGCCTATTAAATAGGCTTATTAAATAGGCTTATTTCAGCAACTTAGACTTATTAAATAGGCCTATTAAATAGGCTTATTAAATAGGCTTATTAAATAGGCTTATTTCAGCAACTTAGGCTTATTTAATAGGCTTATTAAATAGGCTTATTAAATAGGCTTATTTCAGCAACTTAGGCTTATTAAATAGGCTTATTCAGCAACTTAGGCTTATTTAATAGGTTTTATTCAGCAACTTAGGCTTATTTAATAGGCTTATTTCAGCAACTTAGGCTTATTAAATAGGCTCATTCAGAAACTTAGGCTTATTAAATAGGCTTATTTCAGCAACTTAGACTTATTAAATAGGCCTATTAAATAGGCTTATTAAATAGACTTATTAAATAGACTCATTAAATACTTATTAATTAGGCTTATTAAATAGGCTTATTAAATAGACTTATTAAATAGGCTCAATAAATAGGCTTATTAAATAGGCTTATGAAATAGGCTCAATAAATAGGCTTATTAAAAAGGCTTATCAAATAGGTTTATTAAATAGACTTATTAAATAGGCTTATTAAATAGGCTCAATAAATAGGCTTATTAAATAGGCTCAATAAATAGGCTTATTAAATAGGCTCAATAAATAGGCTTATTAAATAGGCTCAATAAATAGGCTTATTAAATAGGCTCATTAAATAGACTTATTAAATAGCCTCATTAAATAGGCTTATTTTAGCAACTTAGGCTTATTAAATAGGTTTATTTCAGCAACTTAGACTTATTAAAGAGCCTTATTAAATATGCTTATTTCAGCAACTTAGGCTTATTAAATAAGCTTATTTCAGCAATTTATTTTTATTAAATAGCCTTATTAAGCAGGTTTATTTCAGCAACTTAGGCTTATTAAATCGCATTTTTAAATAGGTTTATTTCAGCAACTTAGACTTATTAAATAGCCTTATTAAATATGCTTATTTCAGCAACTTAGACTTATTAAATAGGCTTATTCAGCAACTTAGGCTTATTTAATAGGCTTTTTTCAGCAACTTGGGCTTATTTAATAGGCTTATTTCAGCAACTTAGGCTTATTAAATAGGCTCATTCAGAAACTTAGGCTTATTAAAGAGGCTTATTTCAGCAACTTAGACTTATTAAATAGGCCTATTAAATAGGCTTATTAAATAGGCTTATTTCAGCAACTTAGACTTATTAAATAGGCCTATTAAATAGGCTTATTAAATAGACTTATTAAATAGGCTTATTAAATAGGCTCAATAAATAGGCTTATTAAATAGGCTCAATAAATAGGCTTATTAAATAGGCTCAATAAATAGGCTTATTAAATAGGCTCAATAAATAGGCTTATTAAATAGGCGCATTAAATACTTATTAAATAGGCTTATTAAATAGACTTATTAAATAGGCTCAATAAATAGGCTTATTAAATAGGCTTATGAAATAGGCTCAATAAATAGGTTTATTAAATAGGCTTATTAAATAGGTTTATTAAATAGACTTATTAAATAGGCTTATTAAATAGGCTCAATAAATAGGCTTATTAAATAGGCTCAATAAATAGGCGTATTAAATAGGCACAATAAATAGGCTTATTAAATAGGCTCAATAAATAGGCTTATTAAATAGGCTTATTTCAGCAACTTAGGCTTATTAAATAAGCTTATTTCAGCAACTTATTTTTTATTAAATAGCCTTATTAAGCAGGTTTATTTCAGCAACTTAGGCTTATTAAATAGCATTTTTAAATAGGTTCATTTCAGCAACTTAGACTTATTAAATAGCCTTATTAAATATGCTTATTTCAGCAACTTAGACTTATTAAATAGGTTTATTCAGCAACTTAGGCTTATTAAATAGGCTTATTCAGCAACTTAGGCTTATTTAATAGGTTTTTTTCAGCAACTTAGGCTTATTTAATAGGCTTATTTCAGCAACTTAGGCTTATTAAATAGGCTCATTCAGAAACTTAGGCTTATTAAATAGGCTTATTTCAGCAACTTAGACTTATTAAATAGGCCTATTAAATAGGTATATTAAATAGGCTTATTTCAGCAACTTAAACTTATTAAATAGGCCTATTAAATAGGCTTATTAAATAGACTTATTAAATAGGCTTATTAAATAGGCTCAATAAATAGGCTTATTAAATAGGCTCAATAAATAGGCTTATTAAATAGGCTCAATAAATAGGCTTATTAAATAGGCTCAATAAATAGGCCTATTAAATAGGCGCATTAAATACTTATTAAATAGGCTTATTAAATAGACTTATTAAATAGCCTTATTAAATAGGCTTATTTCAGCAACTTAGGCTTATTAAATAAGCTTATTTCAGCAACTTATGCTTATTAAATAGCCTTATTAAATAGGCTTATTTCAGCAACTTAGGCTTATTAAATAGCATTTTTAAATAGGTTTATTTCAGCAATTTAGGCTCATTAAATAGCCTTATTAAATAGGCTTATTTCAGCAATGTAGGCTTATTAAATAGGCTTATTTCAGCAACTTAAACTTATTAAATAGCCTTATTTCAGCAACGTAGGCTTATTAAATAGCCTTATTTCAGCAACTTAGACTTATTAAATAGGCTTATTCAGCAACTTAGGCTTATTAAATAGCCTTATGAAATAGGCTTATTTCAGCAACTTAGACTTATTAAATAGGTTTATTCAGCAACTTAGGCTTATTAAATAGGCTTATTCAGCAACTTAGGCTTATTAAATAGGCTTTTTTCAGAAACATAGGCTTATTAAATAGGCTCATTCAGCAACTTAGGCTTATTAAATAGGCTTATTTCAGCAACTTAGACTTATTAAAAAGGCCTATTAAATAGGCTTATTAAATAGGCTTATTTCAGCAACTTAGACTTATTAAATAGGCCTATTAAATAGGCTTATTAAATAGGCTTATTAAATAGGCTTATTTCAGCAACTTAGGCTTATTTAATAGGCTTATTAAATGGGCTTATTTCAGCAACTTAGGCTTATTAAATAGGCTTATTCAGCAACTTAGGCTTATTTAATAGGTTTTATTCAGCAACTTAGGCTTATTTAATAGGCTTATTTCAGCAACTTAGGCTTATTAAATAGGCTCATTCAGAAACTTAGGCTTATTAAATAGGCTTATTTCAGCAACGTAGACTTATTAAATAGGCCTATTAAATAGGCTTATTAAATAGGCTTATTTCAACAACTTAAACTTATTAAATAGGCCTATTAAATAGGCTTATTAAATAGACTTATTAAATAGGCTTATTAAATAGGCTCAATAAATAGGCTTATTAAATAGGCACAATAAATAGGCTTATTAAATAGGCTCAATAAATAGGCTTATTAAATAGGCTCAATAAATAGGCTTATTAAATAGGCGCATTAAATACTTATTAAATAGGCTTATTAAATAGACTTATTAAATAGCCTTATTAAATAGGCTTATTTCAGCAACTTAGGCTTATTAAATAAGCTTATTTCAGCAACTTATGCTTATTAAACAGCCTTATTAAATAGGCTTATTTCAGCAACTTAGGCTTATTAAATAGGTTTATTTCAGCAACTTAGACTTATTAAATATACCTTTTTAAATAGGCTTAGTTCAGAAACTTAGGCTTATTAAATAGGCTTATTTCAGCAACTTAGGCTCATTAAATAGCCTTATTAAATAGGCTTATTTCAGCAATGTAGGCTTATTAAATAGGCTTATTTCAGCAACTTAAACTTATTAAATAGCCTTATTTCAGCAACGTAGGCTTATTAAATAGCCTTATTTCAGCAACTTAGACTTATTAAATAGGCTTATTCAGCAACTTAGGCTCATTAAATAGCCTTATTAAATAGGCTTATTTCAGCAACTTAGACTTATTAAATAGGCTTATTTCAGCAACATAGGCTTATTAAATAGGCTCATTCAGCAACTTAGGCTTATTAAATAGGCTTCTTTCAGCAACTTAGACTTATTAAATAGGCCTATTAAATAGGCTTATTAAATAGGCTTATTTCAGCAATGTAGGCTTATTAAATAGGCTTATTTCAGCAACTTAAACTTATTAAATAGCCTTATTTCAGCAACGTAGGCTTATTAAATAGCCTTATTTCAGCAACTTAGACTTATTAAATAGGCTTATTCAGCAACTTAGGCTTATTAAATAGCCTAATTAAATAGGCTTATTTCAGCAACTTAGACTTATTAAATAGGTTTATTCAGCAACTTAGGCTTATTAAATAGGCTTATTCAGCAACTTAGGCTTATTAAAAAGGCTTATTTCAGCAACATAGGCTTATTAAATAGGCTCATTCAGCAACTTAGGCTTTTTAAATAGGCTTATTTCAGCAACTTAGACTTATTAAATAGGCCTATTAAATAGGCTTATTAAATAGGCTTATTTCAGCAACTTAGACTTATTAAATAGGCCTATTAAATAGGCTTATTAAATAGGCTTATTAAATGGGCTTATTTCAGCAACTTAGGCTTATTAAATAGGCTTATTCAGCAACTTAGGCTTATTTAATAGTTTTTTTTTCAGCAACTTAGGCTTATTTAATAGGCTTATTTCAGCAACGTAGACTTATTAAATAGGCCTATTAAATAGGCTTATTAAATAGGCTTATTTCAGCAACTTAAACTTATTAAATAGGCCTATTAAATAGGCTTATTAAATAGACTTATTAAATAGGCTTATTAAATAGGCTCAATAAATAGGCTTATTAAATAGGCTCAATAAATAGGCTTATTAAATAGGCTCAATAAATAGGCTTATTAAATAGGCTCAATAAATAGGCTTATTAAATAGGCGCATTAAATACTTATTAAATAGGCTTATTAAATAAACTTATTAAATAGCCTTATTAAATAGGCTTATTTCAGCAACTTAGGCTTATTAAATAAGCTTATTTCAGCAACTTATGCTTATTAAATAGCCTTATTAAATAGGCTTATTTCAGCAACTTAGGCTTATTAAATAGCATTTTTAAATAGGTTTATTTCAGCAACTTAGACTTATTAAATATACCTTTTTAAATAGGCTTAGTTCAGAAACTTAGGCTTATTAAATAGGCTTATTTCAGCAACTTAGGCTCATTAAATAGCCTTATTACATAGGCTTATTTCAGCAATGTAGGCTTATTAAATAGGCTTATTTCAGCAACTTAAACTTATTAAATAGCCTTATTTCAGCAACGTAGGCTTATTAAATAGCCTTATTTCAGCAACTTAGACTTATTAAATAGGCTTATTCAGCAACTTAGGCTCATTAAATAGCCTTATTAAATAGGCTTATTTCAGCAACTTAGACTTATTAAATAGGTTTATTCAGCAACTTAGGCTTATTAAATAGGCTTATTTCATCAACTTAGGCTTATTAAATAGGCTTATTTCAGCAACATAGGCTTATTAAATAGGCTCATTCAGCAACTTAGGCTTATTAAATAGGCTTCTTTCAGCAACTTAGACTTATTAAATAGGCCTATTAAATAGGCTTATTAAATAGGCTTATTTCAGCAACTTAGACTTATTAAATAGGTCTATTAAATAGGCTTATTAAATAGGCTTATTTCAGCAACTTAGGCTTATTTAATAGGCTTATTAAATGGGCTTATTTCAGCAACTTAGGCTTATTAAATAGGCTTATTTCAGCAACTTAGACTTATTAAATATCCTTATTTCAGCAACTTACGCTTATTAAATTGGCTTATTTCAGCAACTTAGGCTTATTAAATAGCCTAATTAAGTAGGCTTATTTCAGCAACTTGGGATTATTAAATAGACTTATTTCAGCAACTTACGCTGATTAAAAATGCTTATTTCAGCAACTTAGACTTATTAAATAGCCTTATTTCAGCAACTTAGACTCATTAAATAGGTTTATTTCAGCAACTTATGCTTATTAAATATACATATTTCAGCAACTTAGGCTTATTAAATGGCCTTATTTCAGCAACTTAGACTTATTAAATAGGTTTATTCAGCAACTTAGGCTTATTAAATAGGCTTATTCAGCAACTTAGGCTTATTAAATAGGCTTATTTCAGCAACTTAGGCTTATTAAATAGGCTCATTCAGAAACTTAGGCTTATTAAATAGGCTTATTTCAGCAAATTAGACTTATTAAATAGGCCTATTAAATAGGCTTATTAAATAGGCTTATTTCTGCAACTTAGACTTATTAAATAGGCCTATTAAATAGGCTTATTAAATAGACTTATTAAATAGGCTCATTAAATACTTATTAATTAGGCTTATTAAATAGGCTCAATAAATAGGCTTATTAAATAGGCTTATTAAATAGGCTTATTAAATAGACTTATTAAATAGGCTCAATAAATAGGCTTATTAAATACGCTTATTAAATAGGCTCAATAAATAGGCTTATTAAATAGGCTTATTAAATAGGCTCAATAAATAGGCTTATTAAATAGGCTTATTAAATAGGCTTATTAAATAGACTTATTAAATAGGCTTATTTCAGCAACTTAGGCTTATTAAATAAGCTTATTTCAGCAACTTATGCTTATTAAATAGCCTTATTAAACAGGTTTATTTCAGCAACTTAGGCATATTAAATAGCATTTTTAAATAGGTTTATTTCAGCAACTTAGACTTATTAAATATACCTTTTTAAATAGGCTTAGTTCAGAAACTTAGGCTTATTAAATAGGCTTATTTCAGCAACTGAGGCTCATTAAATAGCCTTATTAAATAGGCTTATTTCAGCAACTTAGGCTTATTAAATAGGCTTATTTCAGCAACTTAAACTTATTAAATAGCCTTATTTCAGCAACTTAGGCTTATTAAATAGCCTTATTTCAGCAACTTAGACTTATTAAATAGGCTTATTCAGCAACTTAGGCTTATTAAATAGCCTTATTAAATAGGCTCATTTCAGCAACTTAGACTTATTAAATAGGTTTATTCAGCAACTTAGGCTTATTAAATAGGCTTATTCAGCAACTTATGCTTATTAAATAGCCTTATTAAATAGGCTTATTTCAGCAACTTAGGCTTATTAAATAGCATTTTTAAATAGGTTTATTTCAGCAACTTAGACTTATTAAATATACCTTTTTAAATAGGCTTAGTTCAGAAACTTAGGCTTATTAAATAGGCTTATTTCAGCAACTTAGGCTCATTAAATTGCCTTATTAAATAGGCTTATTTCAGCAATGTAGGCTTATTAAATAGGCTTATTTCAGCAACTTAACCTTATTAAATAGCCTTATTTCAGCAACGTAGGCTTATTAAATAGCCTTATTTCAGAAACTTAGACTTATTAAATAGGCTTATTCAGCAACTTAGGCTTATTAAATAGCCTTATTAAATAGGCTTATTTCAGCAACTTAGACTTATTAAATAGGTTTATTCAGCAAATTAGGCTTATTAAATAGGCTTATTCAGCAACTTAGGCTTATTAAATAGGCTTATTTCAGCAACATAGACTTATTAAATAGGCTCATTCAGCAACTTAAGCTTATTAAATAGGCTTCTTTCAGCAACTTAGACTTATTAAATAGGCCTATTAAATAGGCTTATTAAATAGGCTTATTTCAGCAATGTAGGCTTATTAAATAGGCTTATTTCAGCAACTTAAACTTATTAAATAGCCTTATTTCAGCAACGTAGGCTTATTAAATAGCCTTATTTCAGCAACTTAGACTTATTAAATAGGCTTATTCAGCAACTTAGGCTTATTAAATAGCCTAATTAAATAGGCTTATTTCAGCAACTTAGACTTATTAAATAGGTTTATTCAGCAACTTAGGCTTATTAAATAGGCTTATTCAGCAACTTAGGCTTATTAAATAGCCTTATTAAATAGGCTTATTTCAGCAACTTAGACTTATTAAATAGGTTTATTCAGCAACTTAGGCTTATTAAATAGGCTTATTCAGCAACTTAGGCTTATTAAATAGGCTTATTTCAGCAACTTAGGCTTATTAAATAGGCTCATTCAGAAACTTAGGCTTATTAAATAGGCTTATTTCAGCAAATTAGACTTATTAAATAGGCCTATTAAATAGGCTTATTAAATAGGCTTATTTCTGCAACTTAGACTTATTAAATAGGCCTATTAAATAGGCTTATTAAATAGACTTATTAAATAGGCTCATTAAATACTTATTAATTAGGCTTATTAAATAGGCTCAATAAATAGGCTTATTAAATAGGCTTATTAAATAGGCTTATTAAATAGACTTATTAAATAGGCTCAATAAATAGGCTTATTAAATAGGCTTATTAAATAGGCTCAATAAATAGGCTTATTAAATAGGCTTATTAAATAGGCTCAATAAATAGGCTTATTAAATAGGCTTATTTCAGCAACTTAAACTTATTAAATAGGCCTATTAAATAGGCTTATTAAATAGACTTATTAAATAGGCTTATTAAATAGGCTCAATAAATAGGCTTATTAAATAGGCTCAATAAATAGGCTTATTAAATAGGCTCAATAAATAGGCTTATTAAATAGGCTCAATAAATAGGCTTATTAAATAGGCGCATTAAATACTTATTAAATAGGCTTATTAAATAGACTTATTAAATAGCCTTATTAAATAGGCTTATTTCAGCAACTTAGGCTTATTAAATAAGCTTATTTCAGCAACTTATGCTTATTAAATAGCCTTATTAAATAGGCTTATTTCAGCAACTTAGGCTTATTAAATAGCATTTTTAAATAGGTTTATTTCAGCAACTTAGACTTATTAAATATACCTTTTTAAATAGGCTTAGTTCAGAAACTTAGGCTTATTAAATAGGCTTATTTCAGCAACTTAGGCTCATTAAATAGCTTATTACATAGGCTTATTTCAGCAATGTAGGCTTATTAAATAGGCTTATTTCAGCAACTTAAACTTATTAAATAGCCTTATTTCAGCAACGTAGGCTTATTAAATAGCCTTATTTCAGCAACTTAGACTTATTAAATAGGCTTATTCAGCAACTTAGGCTCATTAAATAGCCTTATTAAATAGGCTTATTTCAGCAACTTAGACTTATTAAATAGGTTTATTCAGCAACTTAGGCTTATTAAATAGGCTTATTTCATCAACTTAGGCTTATTAAATAGGCTTATTTCAGCAACATAGGCTTATTAAATAGGCTCATTCAGCAACTTAGGCTTATTAAATAGGCTTCTTTCAGCAACTTAGACTTATTAAATAGGCCTATTAAATAGGCTTATTAAATAGGCTTATTTCAGCAACTTAGACTTATTAAATAGGTCTATTAAATAGGCTTATTAAATAGGCTTATTTCAGCAACTTAGGCTTATTTAATAGGCTTATTAAATGGGCTTATTTCAGCAACTTAGGCTTATTAAATAGGCTTATTTCAGCAACTTAGACTTATTAAATATCCTTATTTCAGCAACTTACGCTTATTAAATTGGCTTATTTCAGCAACTTAGGCTTATTAAATAGCCTAATTAAGTAGGCTTATTTCAGCAACTTGGGATTATTAAATAGACTTATTTCAGCAACTTACGCTGATTAAAAATGCTTATTTCAGCAACTTAGACTTATTAAATAGCCTTATTTCAGCAACTTAGACTCATTAAATAGGTTTATTTCAGCAACTTATGCTTATTAAATATACTTATTTCAGCAACTTAGGCTTATTAAATAGGCTTATTTCAGCAACTTAGGCTTATTAAATAGGCTCAATAAACAGGCTTATTAAATAGGCTCAATAAATAGGTTTATTAAATAGGCTCATTAAATACTTATTAAATAGACTTATTAAATAGACTTATTAAATAGGCTTATTAAATAGGCTTATTAAATAGGCTTATTAAATAGGCTTATTAAATGGACTTATTAAATAGCCTCATTAAATAGGCTTATTTTAGCAACTTAGGCTTATTAAATAGGTTTATTTCAGCAACTTAGACTTATTAAATAGCCTTATTTCAGCAACTTAGACTTATTAAATAGGTTTATTCAGCAACTTAGGCTTATTAAATAGGCTTATTCAGCAACTTAGGCTTATTAAATAGGCTTATTTCAGCAACTTAGGCTTATTAAATAGGCTCATTCAGAAACTTAGGCTTATTAAATAGGCTTATTTCAGCAAATTAGACTTATTAAATAGGCCTATTAAATAGGCTTATTAAATAGGCTTATTTCTGCAACTTAGACTTATTAAATAGGCCTATTAAATAGGCTTATTAAATAGACTTATTAAATAGGCTCATTAAATACTTATTAATTAGGCTTATTAAATAGGCTCAATAAATAGGCTTATTAAATAGGCTTATTAAATAGGCTTATTAAATAGACTTATTAAATAGGCTCAATAAATAGGCTTATTAAATACGCTTATTAAATAGGCTCAATAAATAGGCTTATTAAATAGGCTTATTAAATAGGCTCAATAAATAGGCTTATTAAATAGGCTTATTAAATAGGCTTATTAAATAGACTTATTAAATAGGCTTATTTCAGCAACTTAGGCTTATTAAATAAGCTTATTTCAGCAACTTATGCTTATTAAATAGCCTTATTAAACAGGTTTATTTCAGCAACTTAGGCATATTAAATAGCATTTTTAAATAGGTTTATTTCAGCAACTTAGACTTATTAAATATACCTTTTTAAATAGGCTTAGTTCAGAAACTTAGGCTTATTAAATAGGCTTATTTCAGCAACTGAGGCTCATTAAATAGCCTTATTAAATAGGCTTATTTCAGCAACTTAGGCTTATTAAATAGGCTTATTTCAGCAACTTAAACTTATTAAATAGCCTTATTTCAGCAACTTAGGCTTATTAAATAGCCTTATTTCAGCAACTTAGACTTATTAAATAGGCTTATTCAGCAACTTAGGCTTATTAAATAGCCTTATTAAATAGGCTAATTTCAGCAACTTAGACTTATTAAATAGGTTTATTCAGCAACTTAGGCTTATTAAATAGGCTTATTCAGCAGCTTATGCTTATTAAATAGCCTTATTAAATAGGCTTATTTCAGCAACTTAGGCTTATTAAATAGCATTTTTAAATAGGTTTATTTCAGCAACTTAGACTTATTAAATATACCTTTTTAAATAGGCTTAGTTCAGAAACTTAGGCATATTAAATAGGCTTATTTCAGCAACTTAGGCTCATTAAATTGCCTTATTAAATAGGCTTATTTCAGCAATGTAGGCTTATTAAATAGGCTTATTTCAGCAACTTAACCTTATTAAATAGCCTTATTTCAGCAACGTAGGCTTATTAAATAGCCTTATTTCAGAAACTTAGACTTATTAAATAGGCTTATTCAGCAACTTAGGCTTATTAAATAGCCTTATTAAATAGGCTTATTTCAGCAACTTAGACTTATTAAATAGGTTTATTCAGCAACTTAGGCTTATTAAATAGGCTTATTCAGCAACTTAGGCTTATTAAATAGGCTTATTTCAGCAACATAGACTTATTAAATAGGCTCATTCAGCAACTTAGGCTTATTAAATAGGCTTCTTTCAGCAACTTAGACTTATTAAATAGGCCTATTAAATAGGCTTATTAAATAGGCTTATTTCAGCAATGTAGGCTTATTAAATAGGCTTATTTCAGCAACTTAAACTTATTAAATAGCCTTATTTCAGCAACGTAGGCTTATTAAATAGCCTTATTTCAGCAACTTAGACTTATTAAATAGGCTTATTCAGCAACTTAGGCTTATTAAATAGCCTAATTAAATAGGCTTATTTCAGCAACTTAGACTTATTAAATAGGTTTATTCAGCAACTTAGGCTTATTAAATAGGCTTATTCAGCAACTTAGGCTTATTAAATAGCCTTATTAAATAGGCTTATTTCAGCAACTTAGACTTATTAAATAGGTTTATTCAGCAACTTAGGCTTATTAAATAGGCTTATTCAGCAACTTAGGCTTATTAAATAGGCTTATTTCAGCAACTTAGGCTTATTAAATAGGCTCATTCAGAAACTTAGGCTTATTAAATAGGCTTATTTCAGCAAATTAGACTTATTAAATAGGCCTATTAAATAGGCTTATTAAATAGGCTTATTTCTGCAACTTAGACTTATTAAATAGGCCTATTAAATAGGCTTATTAAATAGACTTATTAAATAGGCTCATTAAATACTTATTAATTAGGCTTATTAAATAGGCTCAATAAATAGGCTTATTAAATAGGCTTATTAAATAGGCTTATTAAATAGACTTATTAAATAGGCTCAATAAATAGGCTTATTAAATAGGCTTATTAAATAGGCTCAATAAATAGGCTTATTAAATAGGCTTATTAAATAGGCTCAATAAATAGGCTTATTAAATAGGCTTATTAAATAGGCTTATTAAATAGACTTATTAAATAGGCTTATTTCAGCAACTTAGGCTTATTAAATAAGCTTATTTCAGCAACTTATGCTTATTAAATAGCCTTATTAAACAGGTTTATTTCAGCAACTTAGGCATATTAAATAGCATTTTTAAATAGGTTTATTTCAGCAACTTAGACTTATTAAATATACCTTTTTAAATAGGCTTAGTTCAGAAACTTAGGCTTATTAAATAGGCTTATTTCAGCAACTGAGGCTCATTAAATAGCCTTATTAAATAGGCTTATTTCAGCAACTTAGGCTCATTAAATAGGCTTATTTCAGCAACTTAAACTTATTAAATAGCCTTATTTCAGCAACTTAGGCTTATTAAATAGCCTTATTTCAGCAACTTAGACTTATTAAATAGGCTTATTCAGCAACTTAGGCTTATTAAATAGCCTTATTAAATAGGCTTATTTCAGCAACTTAGACTTATTAAATAGGCTTATTCAGCAACTTAGGCTTATTAAATAGGCTTATTTCAGCAACTTAGGCAAATTAAATAGGCTCATTCAGCAACTTAGGCTTATTAAATAGGCTTATTTCAGCAACTTAGACTTATTAAATAGGCCTATTAAATAGGCGTATTAAATAGGCTTATTTCAGCAACTTAGACTTATTAAATAGGCCTATTAAATAGGCTTATTAAATAGGCTTATTAAATAGGCTTATTTCAGCAACTTAGGCTTATTAAATAGGCTTATTAAATGGGCTTATTTCAGCAACTTAGGCTTATTAAATAGGCTTATTTCAGCAACTTAGACTTATTAAATAGCGTTATTTCAGCAACTTACGCTTATTAAATAGGCTTATTTCAGCAACTTAGGCTTATTAAATAGCCTAATTAAGTAGGCTTATTTCAGCAACTTGGGATTATTAAATAGACTTATTTCAGCAACTTATGCTGATTAAAAAGGCTTATTTCAGCAACTTAGACTTATTAAATAGCCTTATTTCAGCAACTTAGACTCATTAAATAGGTTTATTTCAGCAACTTATGCTTATTAAATATACTTATTTCAGCAACTTAGGCTTATTAAATAGGCTTATTTCAGCAACTTAGACTTATTAAATAGCTTTATTTCAGCAACTTAGGCTTATTAAATAGGCTTATTTCAGCAACTTAGGCTTATTAAATAGCCTTATTTCAGCAACTTAAACTTATTAAATAGGCTTATTTCAGCAACTTAGGCTTATTAAATAGGCTTATTCAGCAACTTAGGCTTATTAAATAGGCTTATTTCAGCAACTTAGGCTTATTAAATAGGCTCATTCAGAAACTTAGGCTTATTAAATAGGCTTATTTCAGCAACTTAGACTTATTAAATAGGCCTATTAAATAGGCTTATTAAATAGGCTTATTTCAGCAACTTAGACTTATTAAATAGGCCTATTAAATAGGCGTATTAAATAGGCTTATTTCAGCAACTTAGACTTATTAAATAGGCCTATTAAATAGGCTTATTAAATAGGCTTATTAAATAGGCTTATTTCAGCAACTTAGGCTTATTAAATAGGCTTATTAAATGGGCTTATTTCAGCAACTTAGGCTTATTAAATAGGCTTATTTCAGCAACTTAGACTTATTAAATAGCGTTATTTCAGCAACTTACGCTTATTAAATAGGCTTATTTCAGCAACTTAGGCTTATTAAATAGCCTAATTAAGTAGGCTTATTTCAGCAACTTGGTATTATTAAATAGACTTATTTCAGCAACTTACGCTGATTAAAAAGGCTTATTTCAGCAACTTAGACTTATTAAATAGCCTTATTTCAGCAACTTAGACTCATTAAATAGGTTTATTTCAGCAACTTATGCTTATTAAATATACTTATTTCAGCAACTTAGGCTTATTAAATAGGCTTATTTCAGCAACTTAGACTTATTAAATAGCTTTATTTCAGCAACTTAGGCTTATTAAATAGGTTTATTTCAGCAACTTAGGCTTGTTAAATAGCCTTATTTCAGCAACTTAAACTTATTAAATAGGCTTATTTCAGCAACTTAGGCTTATTAAATAGGCTTATTCAGCAACTTAGGCTTATTAAATAGGCTTATTTCAGCAACTTAGGCTTATTAAATAGGCTCATTCAGAAACTTAGGCTTATTAAATAGGCTTATTTCAGCAACTTAGACTTATTAAATAGGCCTATTAAATAGGCTTATTAAATAGGCTTATTTCAGCAACTTAGACTTATTAAATAGGCCTATTAAATAGGCTTATTAAATAGGCTTATTTCAGCAACTTAGACTTATTAAATAGGCCTATTAAATAGGCGTATTAAATAGGCTTATTTCAGCAACTTAGACTTATTAAATAGGTTTATTCAGCAACTTAGGCTTATTAAATAGGCTTATTCAGCAACTTAGGCTTATTAAATAGCCTTATTAAATAGGCTTATTTCAGCAACTTAGACTTATTAAATAGGTTTATTCAGCAACTTAGGCTTATTAAATAGGCTTATTCAGCAACTTAGGCTTATTAAATAGGCTTATTTCAGCAACTTAGGCTTATTAAATAGGCTCATTCAGAAACTTAGGCTTATTAAATAGGCTTATTTCAGCAAATTAGACTTATTAAATAGGCCTATTAAATAGGCTTATTAAATAGGCTTATTTCTGCAACTTAGACTTATTAAATAGGCCTATTAAATAGGCTTATTAAATAGACTTATTAAATAGGCTCATTAAATACTTATTAATTAGGCTTATTAAATAGGCTCAATAAATAGGCTTATTAAATAGGCTTATTAAATAGGCTTATTAAATAGACTTATTAAATAGGCTCAATAAATAGGCTTATTAAATAGGCTTATTAAATAGGCTCAATAAATAGGCTTATTAAATAGGCTTATTAAATAGGCTCAATAAATAGGCTTATTAAATAGGCTTATTTCAGCAACTTAAACTTATTAAATAGGCCTATTAAATAGGCTTATTAAATAGACTTATTAAATAGGCTTATTAAATAGGCTCAATAAATAGGCTTATTAAATAGGCTCAATAAATAGGCTTATTAAATAGGCTCAATAAATAGGCTTATTAAATAGGCTCAATAAATAGGCTTATTAAATAGGCGCATTAAATACTTATTAAATAGGCTTATTAAATAGACTTATTAAATAGCCTTATTAAATAGGCTTATTTCAGCAACTTAGGCTTATTAAATAAGCTTATTTCAGCAACTTATGCTTATTAAATAGCCTTATTAAATAGGCTTATTTCAGCAACTTAGGCTTATTAAATAGCATTTTTAAATAGGTTTATTTCAGCAACTTAGACTTATTAAATATACCTTTTTAAATAGGCTTAGTTCAGAAACTTAGGCTTATTAAATAGGCTTATTTCAGCAACTTAGGCTCATTAAATAGCCTTATTACATAGGCTTATTTCAGCAATGTAGGCTTATTAAATAGGCTTATTTCAGCAACTTAAACTTATTAAATAGCCTTATTTCAGCAACGTAGGCTTATTAAATAGCCTTATTTCAGCAACTTAGACTTATTAAATAGGCTTATTCAGCAACTTAGGCTCATTAAATAGCCTTATTAAATAGGCTTATTTCAGCAACTTAGACTTATTAAATAGGTTTATTCAGCAACTTAGGCTTATTAAATAGGCTTATTTCATCAACTTAGGCTTATTAAATAGGCTTATTTCAGCAACATAGGCTTATTAAATAGGCTCATTCAGCAACTTAGGCTTATTAAATAGGCTTCTTTCAGCAACTTAGACTTATTAAATAGGCCTATTAAATAGGCTTATTAAATAGGCTTATTTCAGCAACTTAGACTTATTAAATAGGTCTATTAAATAGGCTTATTAAATAGGCTTATTTCAGCAACTTAGGCTTATTTAATAGGCTTATTAAATGGGCTTATTTCAGCAACTTAGGCTTATTAAATAGGCTTATTTCAGCAACTTAGACTTATTAAATATCCTTATTTCAGCAACTTACGCTTATTAAATTGGCTTATTTCAGCAACTTAGGCTTATTAAATAGCCTAATTAAGTAGGCTTATTTCAGCAACTTGGGATTATTAAATAGACTTATTTCAGCAACTTACGCTGATTAAAAATGCTTATTTCAGCAACTTAGACTTATTAAATAGCCTTATTTCAGCAACTTAGACTCATTAAATAGGTTTATTTCAGCAACTTATGCTTATTAAATATACTTATTTCAGCAACTTAGGCTTATTAAATAGGCTTATTTCAGCAACTTAGGCTTATTAAATGGCCTTATTTCAGCAACTTAGACTTATTAAATAGGTTTATTCAGCAACTTAGGCTTATTAAATAGGCTTATTCAGCAACTTAGGCTTATTAAATAGGCTTATTTCAGCAACTTAGGCTTATTAAATAGGCTCATTCAGAAACTTAGGCTTATTAAATAGGCTTATTTCAGCAAATTAGACTTATTAAATAGGCCTATTAAATAGGCTTATTAAATAGGCTTATTTCTGCAACTTAGACTTATTAAATAGGCCTATTAAATAGGCTTATTAAATAGACTTATTAAATAGGCTCATTAAATACTTATTAATTAGGCTTATTAAATAGGCTCAATAAATAGGCTTATTAAATAGGCTTATTAAATAGGCTTATTAAATAGACTTATTAAATAGGCTCAATAAATAGGCTTATTAAATACGCTTATTAAATAGGCTCAATAAATAGGCTTATTAAATAGGCTTATTAAATAGGCTCAATAAATAGGCTTATTAAATAGGCTTATTAAATAGGCTTATTAAATAGACTTATTAAATAGGCTTATTTCAGCAACTTAGGCTTATTAAATAAGCTTATTTCAGCAACTTATGCTTATTAAATAGCCTTATTAAACAGGTTTATTTCAGCAACTTAGGCATATTAAATAGCATTTTTAAATAGGTTTATTTCAGCAACTTAGACTTATTAAATATACCTTTTTAAATAGGCTTAGTTCAGAAACTTAGGCTTATTAAATAGGCTTATTTCAGCAACTGAGGCTCATTAAATAGCCTTATTAAATAGGCTTATTTCAGCAACTTAGGCTTATTAAATAGGCTTATTTCAGCAACTTAAACTTATTAAATAGCCTTATTTCAGCAACTTAGGCTTATTAAATAGCCTTATTTCAGCAACTTAGACTTATTAAATAGGCTTATTCAGCAACTTAGGCTTATTAAATAGCCTTATTAAATAGGCTCATTTCAGCAACTTAGACTTATTAAATAGGTTTATTCAGCAACTTAGGCTTATTAAATAGGCTTATTCAGCAGCTTATGCTTATTAAATAGCCTTATTAAATAGGCTTATTTCAGCAACTTAGGCTTATTAAATAGCATTTTTAAATAGGTTTATTTCAGCAACTTAGACTTATTAAATATACCTTTTTAAATAGGCTTAGTTCAGAAACTTAGGCATATTAAATAGGCTTATTTCAGCAACTTAGGCTCATTAAATTGCCTTATTAAATAGGCTTATTTCAGCAATGTAGGCTTATTAAATAGGCTTATTTCAGCAACTTAACCTTATTAAATAGCCTTATTTCAGCAACGTAGGCTTATTAAATAGCCTTATTTCAGAAACTTAGACTTATTAAATAGGCTTATTCAGCAACTTAGGCTTATTAAATAGCCTTATTAAATAGGCTTATTTCAGCAACTTAGACTTATTAAATAGGTTTATTCAGCAACTTAGGCTTATTAAATAGGCTTATTCAGCAACTTAGGCTTATTAAATAGGCTTATTTCAGCAACATAGACTTATTAAATAGGCTCATTCAGCAACTTAGGCTTATTAAATAGGCTTCTTTCAGCAACTTAGACTTATTAAATAGGCCTATTAAATAGGCTTATTAAATAGGCTTATTTCAGCAATGTAGGCTTATTAAATAGGCTTATTTCAGCAACTTAAACTTATTAAATAGCCTTATTCCAGCAACGTAGGCTTATTAAATAGCCTTATTTCAGCAACTTAGACTTATTAAATAGGCTTATTCAGCAACTTAGGCTTATTAAATAGCCTAATTAAATAGGCTTATTTCAGCAACTTAGACTTATTAAATAGGTTTATTCAGCAACTTAGGCTTATTAAATAGGCTTATTCAGCAACTTAGGCTTATTAAATAGCCTTATTAAATAGGCTTATTTCAGCAACTTAGACTTATTAAATAGGTTTATTCAGCAACTTAGGCTTATTAAATAGGCTTATTCAGCAACTTAGGCTTATTAAATAGGCTTATTTCAGCAACTTAGGCTTATTAAATAGGCTCATTCAGAAACTTAGGCTTATTAAATAGGCTTATTTCAGCAAATTAGACTTATTAAATAGGCCTATTAAATAGGCTTATTAAATAGGCTTATTTCTGCAACTTAGACTTATTAAATAGGCCTATTAAATAGGCTTATTAAATAGACTTATTAAATAGGCTCATTAAATACTTATTAATTAGGCTTATTAAATAGGCTCAATAAATAGGCTTATTAAATAGGCTTATTAAATAGGCTTATTAAATAGACTTATTAAATAGGCTCAATAAATAGGCTTATTAAATAGGCTTATTAAATAGGCTCAATAAATAGGCTTATTAAATAGGCTTATTAAATAGGCTCAATAAATAGGCTTATTAAATAGGCTTATTAAATAGGCTTATTAAATAGACTTATTAAATAGGCTTATTTCAGCAACTTAGGCTTATTAAATAAGCTTATTTCAGCAACTTATGCTTATTAAATAGCCTTATTAAACAGGTTTATTTCAGCAACTTAGGCATATTAAATAGCATTTTTAAATAGGTTTATTTCAGCAACTTAGACTTATTAAATATACCTTTTTAAATAGGCTTAGTTCAGAAACTTAGGCTTATTAAATAGGCTTATTTCAGCAACTGAGGCTCATTAAATAGCCTTATTAAATAGGCTTATTTCAGCAACTTAGGCTCATTAAATAGGCTTATTTCAGCAACTTAAACTTATTAAATAGCCTTATTTCAGCAACTTAGGCTTATTAAATAGCCTTATTTCAGCAACTTAGACTTATTAAATAGGCTTATTCAGCAACTTAGGCTTATTAAATAGCCTTATTAAATAGGCTTATTTCAGCAACTTAGACTTATTAAATAGGCTTATTCAGCAACTTAGGCTTATTAAATAGGCTTATTTCAGCAACTTAGGCAAATTAAATAGGCTCATTCAGCAACTTAGGCTTATTAAATAGGCTTATTTCAGCAACTTAGACTTATTAAATAGGCCTATTAAATAGGCGTATTAAATAGGCTTATTTCAGCAACTTAGACTTATTAAATAGGCCTATTAAATAGGCTTATTAAATAGGCTTATTAAATAGGCTTATTTCAGCAACTTAGGCTTATTAAATAGGCTTATTAAATGGGCTTATTTCAGCAACTTAGGCTTATTAAATAGGCTTATTTCAGCAACTTAGACTTATTAAATAGCGTTATTTCAGCAACTTACGCTTATTAAATAGGCTTATTTCAGCAACTTAGGCTTATTAAATAGCCTAATTAAGTAGGCTTATTTCAGCAACTTGGGATTATTAAATAGACTTATTTCAGCAACTTATGCTGATTAAAAAGGCTTATTTCAGCAACTTAGACTTATTAAATAGCCTTATTTCAGCAACTTAGACTCATTAAATAGGTTTATTTCAGCAACTTATGCTTATTAAATATACTTATTTCAGCAACTTAGGCTTATTAAATAGGCTTATTTCAGCAACTTAGACTTATTAAATAGCTTTATTTCAGCAACTTAGGCTTATTAAATAGGCTTATTTCAGCAACTTAGGCTTATTAAATAGCCTTATTTCAGCAACTTAAACTTATTAAATAGGCTTATTTCAGCAACTTAGGCTTATTAAATAGGCTTATTCAGCAACTTAGGCTTATTAAATAGGCTTATTTCAGCAACTTAGGCTTATTAAATAGGCTCATTCAGAAACTTAGGCTTATTAAATAGGCTTATTTCAGCAACTTAGACTTATTAAATAGGCCTATTAAATAGGCTTATTAAATAGGCTTATTTCAGCAACTTAGACTTATTAAATAGGCCTATTAAATAGGCGTATTAAATAGGCTTATTTCAGCAACTTAGACTTATTAAATAGGCCTATTAAATAGGCTTATTAAATAGGCTTATTAAATAGGCTTATTTCAGCAACTTAGGCTTATTAAATAGGCTTATTAAATGGGCTTATTTCAGCAACTTAGGCTTATTAAATAGGCTTATTTCAGCAACTTAGACTTATTAAATAGCGTTATTTCAGCAACTTACGCTTATTAAATAGGCTTATTTCAGCAACTTAGGCTTATTAAATAGCCTAATTAAGTAGGCTTATTTCAGCAACTTGGTATTATTAAATAGACTTATTTCAGCAACTTACGCTGATTAAAAAGGCTTATTTCAGCAACTTAGACTTATTAAATAGCCTTATTTCAGCAACTTAGACTCATTAAATAGGTTTATTTCAGCAACTTATGCTTATTAAATATACTTATTTCAGCAACTTAGGCTTATTAAATAGGCTTATTTCAGCAACTTAGACTTATTAAATAGCTTTATTTCAGCAACTTAGGCTTATTAAATAGGTTTATTTCAGCAACTTAGGCTTGTTAAATAGCCTTATTTCAGCAACTTAAACTTATTAAATAGGCTTATTTCAGCAACTTAGGCTTATTAAATAGGCTTATTCAGCAACTTAGGCTTATTAAATAGGCTTATTTCAGCAACTTAGGCTTATTAAATAGGCTCATTCAGAAACTTAGGCTTATTAAATAGGCTTATTTCAGCAACTTAGACTTATTAAATAGGCCTATTAAATAGGCTTATTAAATAGGCTTATTTCAGCAACTTAGACTTATTAAATAGGCCTATTAAATAGGCTTATTAAATAGGCTTATTTCAGCAACTTAGACTTATTAAATAGGCCTATTAAATAGGCGTATTAAATAGGCTTATTTCAGCAACTTAGACTTATTAAATAGGCCTATTAAATAGGCTTATTAAATAGGCTTATTAAATAGGCTTATTTCAGCAACTTAGGCTTATTAAATAGGCTTATTAAATGGGCTTATTTCAGCAACTTAGGCTTATTAAATAGGCTTATTTCAGCAACTTAGACTTATTAAATAGCGTTATTTCAGCAACTTACGCTTATTAAATAGGCTTATTTCAGCAACTTAGGCTTATTAAATAGCCTAATTAAGTAGGCTTATTTCAGCAACTTGGTATTATTAAATAGACTTATTTCAGCAACTTACGCTGATTAAAAAGGCTTATTTCAGCACCTTAGACTTATTAAATAGCCTTATTTCAGCAACTTAGACTCATTAAATAGGTTTATTTCAGCAACTTATGCTTATTAAATATACTTATTTCAGCAACTTAGGCTTATTAAATAGGCTTATTTCAGCAACTTAGACTTATTAAATAGCTTTATTTCAGCAACTTAGGCTTATTAAATAGGCTTATTTCAGCAACTTAGGCTTATTAAATAGCCTTATTTCAGCAACTTAAACTTATTAAATAGGCTTATTTCAGCAACTTAGGCTTATTAAATAGGCTTATTCAGCAACTTAGGCTTATTAAATAGGCTTATTTCAGCAACTTAGGCTTATTAAATAGGCTCATTCAGAAACTTAGGCTTATTAAATAGGCTTATTTCAGCAACTTAGACTTATTAAATAGGCCTATTAAATAGGCTTATTAAATAGGCTTATTTCAGCAACTTAGACTTATTAAATAGGCCTATTAAATAGGCGTATTAAATAGGCTTATTTCAGCAACTTAGACTTATTAAATAGGCCTATTAAATAGGCTTATTAAATAGGCTTATTAAATAGGCTTATTTCAGCAACTTAGGCTTATTAAATAGGCTTATTAAATGGGCTTATTTCAGCAACTTAGGCTTATTAAATAGGCTTATTTCAGCAACTTAGACTTATTAAATAGCGTTATTTCAGCAACTTACGCTTATTAAATAGGCTTATTTCAGCAACTTAGGCTTATTAAATAGCCTAATTAAGTAGGCTTATTTCAGCAACTTGGTATTATTAAATAGACTTATTTCAGCAACTTACGCTGATTAAAAAGGCTTATTTCAGCAACTTAGACTTATTAAATAGCCTTATTTCAGCAACTTAGACTCATTAAATAGGTTTATTTCAGCAACTTATGCTTATTAAATATACTTATTTCAGCAACTTAGGCTTATTAAATAGGCTTATTTCAGCAACTTAGACTTATTAAATAGCTTTATTTCAGCAACTTAGGCTTATTAAATAGGCTTATTTCAGCAACTTAGGCTTATTAAATAGCCTTATTTCAGCAACTTAAACTTATTAAATAGGCTTATTTCAGCAACTTAGGCTTATTAAATAGGCTTATTCAGCAACTTAGGCTTATTAAATAGGCTTATTTCAGCAACTTAGGCTTATTAAATAGCCTCATTCAGAAACTTAGGCTTATTAAATAGGCTTATTTCAGCAACTTAGACTTATTAAATAGGCCTATTAAATAGGCTTATTAAATAGGCTTATTTCAGCAACTTAGACTTATTAATAGGCCTATTAAATAGGCTTATTAAATAGACTTATTAAATAGGCTCATTAAATACGCTCAATAAATAGGCTTAATAAATAGTTTTTTTAAATAGACTTATTAAATAGGCTTATTAAATAGGCTCAATAAATAGGCTTATTAAATAGGCTCAATAAATAGGCTTATTAAATAGGCTCAATAAATAGGCTTATTAAA
Organism: Petromyzon marinus; assembly: GCF_048934315.1. Lineage (NCBI taxonomy): Eukaryota > Metazoa > Chordata > Hyperoartia > Petromyzontiformes > Petromyzontidae > Petromyzon > Petromyzon marinus. The sequence continues at coordinate 2,193,394 of NW_027422884.1, read as the reverse complement.
TAGGCTCAATAAATAGGCTTATTAAATAGTCTCATTAAATACTTATTAAATAGACTTATTAAATAGACTTATTAAATAGGCTTATTAAATAGGCTTATTAAATAGGCTTATTAAATAGGCTTATTAAATAGACTTATTAAATCGCCTCATTAAATAGGCTTATTTTAGCAACTTAGGCTTATTAAATAGGTTTATTTCAGCAACTTAGACTTATTAAAGAGGCTTATTAAATAGGCTCATTTCAGCAACTTAGGCTTATTAAATAGCATTTTTAAATAGGTTTATTTCAGCAACTTAGACTTATTAAATAGCCGTATTAAATATGCTTATTTCAGCAACTTAGACTTATTAAATAGGTTTATTCAGCAACTTAGGCTTATTAAATAGGGTTATTCAGCAACTTAGGCTTATTTAATATGCTTTTTTCAGCAACTTAGGCTTATTTAATAGGCTTATTTCAACAACTTAGGCTTATTAAATAGGCTCATTCAGAAACTTAGGCTTATTAAATAGGCTTATTTCAGCAACTTAGACTTATTAAATAGGCCTATTAAATAGGCTTATTAAATAGGCTTATTTCAGCAACTTAGACTTATTAAATAGGCCTATTAAATAGGCTTATTAAATAGACTTATTAAATAGGCTTATTAAATAGGCTCAATAAATAGGCTTATTAAATAGGCTCAGTAAATAGGCTTATTAAATAGGCTCAATAAATAGGCTTATTAAATAGGCTCAATAAATAGGCTTATTAAATAGGCGCATTAAATACTTATTAAATAGGCTTATTAAATAGACTTATTAAATAGCCTTATTAAATAGGCTTATTTCAGCAACTTAGGCTTATTAAATAAGCTTATTTCAGCAACTTATGCTTATTAAATAGCCTTATTAAACAGGTTTATTTCAGCAACTTAGGCTTATTAAATAGCATTTTTAAATAGGTTTATTTCAGCAACTTAGACTTACTAAATATACCTTTTTAAATAGGCTTAGTTCAGAAACTTAGGCTTATTAAATAGGCTTATTTCAGCAACTTAGGCTCATTAAATAGCCTTATTAAATAGGCTTATTTCAGCAACTTAGGCTTATTAAATAGGCTTATTTCAGCAACTTAAACTTATTAAATAGCCTTATTTCAGCAACTTAGGCTTATTAAATAGCCTTATTTCAGCAACTTAGACTTATTAAATAGGCTTATTCAGCAACTTAGGCTTATTAAATAGCCTTATTAAATAGGCTTATTTCAGCAACTTAGACTTATTAAATAGGTTTATTCAGCAACTTAGGCTTATTAAATAGGCTTATTCAGCAACTTAGGCTTATTAAATAGGCGTATTTCAGCAACTTAGGCTTATTAATTAGGCTCATTCAGCAACTTAGGCTTATTAAATAGGCTTATTTCAGCAACTTAGACTTATTAAATAGGCCTATTAAATAGGCTTATTAAATAGGCTTATTTCAGCAACTTAGACTTATTAAATAGGCCTATTAAATAGGCTTATTAAATAGGCTTATTAAATAGGCTTATTTCAGCAACTTAGGCTTATTAAATAGGCTTATTAAATGGGCTTATTTCAGCAACTTAGGCTTATTAAATAGGCTTATTTCAGCAACTTAGACTTATTAAATAGCCATATTTCAGCAACTTACGCTTATTAAATAGGCTTATTTCAGCAACTTAGGCTTATTAAATAGCCTAATTAAGTAGGCTTATTTCAGCAACTTGGGATTATTAAATAGACTTATTTCAGCAACTTACGCTGATTAAAAAGGCTTATTTCAGCAACTTAGGCTTATTAAATAGGCTTATTTCAGCAACTTACACTTATTAAATAGCTTTATTTCAGCAACTTAGGCTTATTAAATAGGCTTATTTCAGCAACTTAGGCTTATTAAATAGCCTTATTTCAGCAACTTAAACTTATTAAATAGGCTTATTTCAGCAACTTAGGCTTATTAAGTAGGCTTATTCAGCAACTTAGGCTTATTAAATAGGCTTATTTCAGCAACTTAGGCTTATTAAATAGGCTCATTCAGAAACTTAGGCTTATTAAATAGGCTTATTTCAGCAACTTAGACTTATTAAATAGGCCTATTAAATAGGCTTATTAAATAGGCTTAATTCAGCAACTTAGACTTATTAAATAGGCCTATTAAATAGGCTTATTAAATAGACTTATTAAATAGGCTCATGAAATACTTATTAATTAGGCTTATTAAATAGGCTTATTAAATAGACTTATTAAATAGGCTCAATAAATAGGCTTATTAAATAGGCTCAATAAATAGGCTTATTAAATAGGCTTATTAAATAGTCTTATTAAATAGACTTATTAAATAGGCTTATTAAATACGCTCAATAAATAGGCTTATTAAATAGGCTCAATAAATAGGCTTATTAAATAGGCTCAATAAATAGGCTTATTAAATAGGCTCATTAAATACTTATTAAATAGGCTTATTAAATAGACTTATTAAATAGACTTATTAAATAGGCTTATTAAATAGACTTATTAAATAGGCTTATTAAAAAGGCTTATTAAATAGACTTATTAAATAGGCTCATTAAATACTTATTAAATATGTTTATTAAATAGGCATATTAAATAGGCTTATTAAATAGGCTTATTAAATAGGCTTATTAAATAGACTTATTAAATAGCCTCATTGAATAGGCTTATTTTAGCAACTTAGGCTTATTAAATAGGTTTATTTCAGCAACTTAGACTTATTAAATATACCTTTTTAAATAGGCTTAGTTCAGAAACTTAGGCTTATTAAATAGGCTTATTTCAGCAACTTAGGCTCATTAAATAGCCTTATTAAATAGGCTTATTTCAGCAACTTAGGCTTATTAAATAGGCTAATTTCAGCAACTTAAACTTATTAAATAGCCTTATTTCAGCAACTTAGGCTTATTAAATAGCCTTATTTCAGCAACTTAGACTTATTAAATAGGCTTATTCAGCAACTTAGGCTTATTAAATAGCCTTATTAAATAGGCTTATTTCAGCAACTTAGACTTATTAAATAGGTTTATTCAGCAACTTAGGCTTATTAAATAGGCTTATTCAGCAACTTAGGCTTATTAAATAGGCTTATTTCAGCAACTTAGGCTTATTAATTAGGCTCATTCAGCAACTTAGGCTTATTAAATAGGCTTATTTCAGCAACTTAGACTTATTAAATAGGCCTATTAAATAGGCTTATTAAATAGGCTTATTTCAGCAACTTAGACTTATTAAATAGGCCTATTAAATAGGCTTATTAAATAGGCTTATTAAATAGGCTTATTTCAGCAACTTAGGCTTATTAAATAGGCTTATTAAATGGGCTTATTTCAGCAACTTAGGCTTATTAAATAGGCTTATTTCAGCAACTTAGACTTATTAAATAGCCATATTTCAGCAACTTACGCTTATTAAATAGGCTTATTTCAGCAACTTAGGCTTATTAAATAGCCTAATTAAGTAGGCTTATTTCAGCAACTTGGGATTATTAAATAGACTTATTTCAGCAACTTACGCTGATTAAAAAGGCTTATTTCAGCAACTTAGACTTATTAAATAGCCTTATTTCAGCAACTTAGACTCATTAAATAGGTTTATTTCAGCAACTTATGCTTATTAAATATACTTATTTCAGCAACTTAGGCTTATTAAATAGCCTTATTTCAGCAACTTAAACTTATTAAATAGGCTTATTTCAGCAACTTAGGCTTATTAAGTAGGCTTATTCAGCAACTTAGGCTTATTAAATAGGCTTATTTCAGCAACTTAGGCTTATTAAATAGGCTCATTCAGAAACTTAGGCTTATTAAATAGGCTTATTTCAGCAACTTAGACTTATTAAATAGGCCTATTAAATAGGCTTATTTCAGCAACTTAGACTTATTAAATAGGCCTATTAAATAGGCTTATTAAATAGACTTATTAAATAGGCTCATTAAATACTTATTAATTAGGCTTATTAAATAGGCTTATTAAATAGACTTATTAAATAGGCTCAATAAATAGGCTTATTAAATAGGCTCAATAAATAGGCTTATTAAATAGGCTTATTAAATAGTCTTATTAAATAGACTTATTAAATAGGCTTATTAAATACGCTCAATAAATAGGCTTATTAAATAGGCTCAATAAATAGGCTTATTAAATAGGCTCAATAAATAGGCTTATTAAATATGCTCATTAAATACTTATTAAATAGGCTTATTAAATAGACTTATTAAATAGACTTATTAAATAGGCTTATTAAATAGACTTATTAAATAGACTTATTAAATAGGCTTATTAAATAGACTTATTAAATAGGCTTATTAAAAAGGCTTATTAAAAAGGCTTATTAAATAGGCTTATTAAATAGGCTTATTAAATAGACTTATTAAATAGCCTCATTGAATAGGCTTATTTTAGCAACTTAGGCTTATTAAATAGGTTTATTTCAGCAACTTAGACTTATTAAATAGCCTTATTAAATAAGCTTATTTCAGCAACTTAGGCTTATTAAATAAGCTTATTTCAGCAACTTATGCTTATTAAATAGCCTTATTAAACAGGTTTATTTCAGAAACATAGGCTTATTAAATAGCATTTTTAAATAGGTTTATTTCAGCAACTTAGACTTATTAAATAGCCTTATTAAATATGCTTATTTCAGCAACTTAGACTTATTAAATAGGTTTATTCAGCAACTTAGGCTTATTAAATAGGCTTATTCAGCAACTTAGGCTTATTTAATAGGCTTTTTTCTGCAACTTAGGCTTATTTAATAGGCTTATTTCAGCAACTTAGGCTTATTAAATAGGCTCATTCATAAATTTAGGCTTATTAAATAGGCTTATTTCAGCAACTTAGACTTATTAAATAGGCCTATTAAATAGGCTTATTAAATAGGCTTATTTCAGCAACTTAGACTTATTAAATTAGGCCTATTAAATAGCCTTATTAAATAGACTTATTTAATAGGCTTATTAAATAGGCTCAATAAATAGGCTTATTAAATAGGCTCAATAAATAGGCTTATTAAATAGGCTCAATAAATAGGCTTATTAAATAGGCTCAATAAATAGGCTTATTAAATAGGCGCATTAAATACTTATTAAATAGGCTTATTAAATAGACTTATTAAATAGCCTTATTTCAGCAACTTAAACTTATTAAATAGGCTTATTTCAGCAACTTAGGCTCATTAAATAGCCATATTAAATATGCTTATTTCAGCAACTTAGGCTTATTAAATAGGCTTATTTCAGCAACTTAAACTTATTAAATAGCCTTATTTCAGCAACTTAGGCTTATTAAATAGCCTTATTTCAGCAATTTAGACATATTAAATAGGCTTATTCAGCAACTTAGGCTTATTAAATAGCTTTATTAAATAGGCTTATTTCAGCAACTTAGACTTATTAAATAGGTTTATTCAGCAACTTAGGCTTATTAAATAGGCTTATTCAGCAACTTAGGCTTATTAAGTAGGCTTATTTCAGCAACTTAGGCTTATTAAATAGGCTCATTCAGCAACTTAGGCTTATAAATAGGCTTATTTCAGCAACTTGGACTTATTAAATAGCCTTATTTCAGCAACTTACGCTTATTAAATAGGCTTATTTCAGCAACTTAGGCTTATTAAATAGCCTAATTAAGTAGGCTTATTTCAGCAACTTGAGCTTATTAAATAGGCTTATTTCAGCAACTTATGCTGATTAAAAAGGCTTATTTCAGCAACTTAGACTTATTAAATAGCCTTATTTCAGCAACTTAGACTCATTAAATAGGCTTATTTCAGCAACTTATGCTTATTCAAAATACTTATTTCAGCAACTTAGGCTTATTAAATAGGCTTATTTCAGCAACTTAGACTTATTAAATAGCCTTATTTCAGCAACTTAGGCTTATTAAATAGGCTTATTTCAGCAACTTAGACTTATTAAATATACTTTTTTAAATAGGCTTAGTTCAGAAACTTAGGCTTATTAAATAGGCTTATTTCAGCAACTTAGGCTCATTAAATAGCCTTATTAAATATGCTTATTTCAGCAACTTAGGCTTATTAAATAGGCTTATTTCAGCAACTTAAACTTATTAAATAGCCTTATTTCAGCAACTTAGGCTTATTAAATAGCCTTATTTCAGCAATTTAGACTTATTAAATAGGCTTATTCAGCAACTTAAGCTTATTAAATAGCTTTATTAAATAGGCTTATTTCAGCAACTTAGACTTATTAAATAGGTTTATTCAGCAACTTAGGCTTATTAAATAGGCTTATTCAGCAACTTAGGCTTATTAAATAGGCTTATTTCAGCAACTTAGGCTTATTAAATAGGCTCATTCAGCAACTTAGGCTTATAAATAGGCTTATTTCAGCAACTTAGACTTATTAAATAGGCCTATTAAATAGGCTTATTAAATAGGCTTATTTCAGCAACTTAGACTTATTAAATAGGCCTATTAAATAGGCTTATTAAATAGGCTTATTAAATAGGCTTATTTCAGCAACTTAGACTTATTAAATAGGTTTATTCAGCAACTTAGGCTTATTAAATAGGCTTATTCAGCAACTTAGGCTTATTAAATAGGCTTATTTCAGCAACTTATGCTTATTAAATAGGCTCATTCAGCAACTTAGGCTTATAAATAGGCTTATTTCAGCAACTTAGACTTATTAAATAGGCCTATTAAATAGGCTTATTAAATAGGCTTATTTCAGCAACTTAGGCTTATTAAATAGGCTTATTAAATGGGCTTATTTCAGCAACTTAGGCTTATTAAATAGGCTTATTTCAGCAACTTAGACTTATTAAATAGCCTTATTTCAGCAACTTACGCTTATTAAATAGGCTTATTTCAGCAACTTAGGCTTATTAAATAGCCTAATTAAGTAGGCTTATTTCAGCAACTTGGGATTATTAAATAGACTTATTTCAGCAACTTACGCTGATTAAAAAGGCTTATTTCAGCAACTTAGACTTATTAAATAGCCTTATTTCAGCAACTTGGACTCATTAAATAGGTTTATTTCAGCAACTTATGCTTATTAAATATACTTATTTCAGCAACTTAGGCTTATTAAATAGGCTTATTTCAGCAACTTAGACTTATTAAATAGCTTTATTTCAGCAACTTAGGCTTATTAAATAGGCTTATTTCAGCAACTTAGGCATATTAAATAGCCTTATTTCAGCAACTTAAACTTATTAAATAGGCTTATTTCAGCAACTTAGGCTTATTAAATAGGCTTATTCAGCAACTTAGGCTTATTAAATAGGCTCATTCAGAAACTTAGGCTTATTAAATAGGCTTATTTCAGCAACTTAGACTTATTAAATAGGCCTATTAAATAGGCTTATTAAATAGGCTTATTTCAGCAACTTAGACTTATTAAATAGGCCTATTAAATAGGCTTATTAAATAGACTTATTAAATAGGCTCATTAAATACTTATTAATTAGTCTTATTAAATATGCTTATTAAATAGACTTATTAAATAGGCTCAATAAATAGGCTTATTAAATAGTCTTATTAAATAGGCTCAATAAATAGGCTTATTAAATAAGCTTATTAAATAGGCTTATTAAATAGACTTATTAAATAGTCTTATTAAATAGGCTCAACAAATAGGCTTATTAAATAGGCTCAATAAATAGGCTTATTAAATAGGCTCAATAAATAGGCTTATTAAATAGGCTCAATAAATAGGCTTATTAAATAGGCTCATTATATACTTATTAAATAGGCTTATTAAATAGACTTATTAAATAGACTTATTAAATAGGCTTATTAAATAGACTTATTAAATAGGCTTATTAAAAAGGCTTATTAAATAGACGTATTAAATAGGCTCATTAAATACTTATTAAATATGTTTATTAAATAGGCGTATTAAATAGGCTTATTAAATAGGCTTATAAAATAGGCTTATTAAATAGGCTTATTAAATAGACTTATTAAATAGCCTCATTGAATAGGCTTATTTTAGCAACTTAGGCTTATTAAATAGCCTTATTTCAGCAACTTAGACTCATTAAATAGGCTTATTTCAGCAACTTATGCTTATTAAAAATACTTATTTCAGCAACTTAGGCTTATTAAATAGGCTTATTTCAGCAACTTAGACTTATTAAATAGCCTTATTTCAGCAACTTAGGCTTATTAAATAGGCTTATTTCAGCAACTTAGACTTATTAAATATACCTTTTAAATAGGCTTAGTTCAGAAACTTAGGCTTATTAAATAGGCTTATTTCAGCAACTTAGGCTCATTAAATAGCCTTATTAAATATGCTTATTTCAGCAACTTAGGCTTATTAAATAGGCTTATTTCAGCAACTTAAACTTATTAAATAGCCTTATTTCAGCAACTTAGGCTTATTAAATAGCCTTATTTCAGCAATTTAGACTTATTAAATAGGCTTATTCAGCAACTTAGGCTTATTAAATAGCTTTATTAAATAGGCTTATTTCAGCAACTTAGACTTATTAAATAGGTTTATTCAGCAACTTAGGCTTATTAAATAGGCTTATTCAGCAACTTAGGCTTATTAAATAGGCTTATTTCAGCAACTTAGGCTTATTAAATAGGCTCATTCAGCAACTTAGGCTTATAAATAGGCTTATTTCAGCAACTTAGACTTATTAAATAGGCCTATTAAATAGGCTTATTAAATAGGCTTATTTCAGCAACTTAGACTTATTAAATAGGCCTATTAAATAGGCTTATTAAATAGGCTTATTAAATAGGCTTATTTCAGCAACTTAGACTTATTAAATAGCCTTATTTCAGCAACTTACGCTTATTAAATAGGCTTATTTCAGCAACTTAGGCTTATTAAATAGCTTAATTAAGTAGGCTTATTTCAGCAACTTAGGATTATTAAATAGACTTATTTCAGCAACTTAGACTTATTAAATAGGTTTATTCAGCAACTTAGGCTTATTAAATAGGCTTATTCAGCAACTTAGGCTTATTAAATAGGCTTATTTCAGCAACTTAGACTTATTAAATAGGCCTATTAAATAGGCTTATTAAATAGGCTTATTTCAGCAACTTAGACTTATTAAATAGGCCTATTAAATAGGCTTATTAAATAGGCTTATTAAATAGGCTTATTTCAGCAACTTAGGCTTATTAAATAGGCTTATTAAATGGGCTTATTTAAGCAACTTAGGCTTATTAAATAGGCTTATTTCAGCAACTTAGACTTATTAAATCGCCTTATTTCAGCAACTTACGCTTATTAAATAGGCTTATTTCAGCAACTTAGGCTTATTAAATAGCCTAATTAAGTAGGCTTATTTCAGCAACTTGGGATTATTAAATAGACTTATTTCAGCAACTTACGCTGATTAAAAAGGCTTATTTCAGCAACTTAGACTTATTAAATAGCCTTATTTCAGCAACTTAGACTCATTAAATAGGTTTATTTCAGCAACTTATGCTTATTAAATATACTTATTTCAGCAACTTAGGCTTATTAAATAGGCTTATTTCAGCAACTTAGACTTATTAAATAGCTTTATTTCAGCAACTTAGGCTTATTAAATAGGCTTATTTCAGCAACTTAGGCATATTAAATAGCCTTATTTCAGCAACTTAAACTTATTAAATAGGCTTATTTCAGCAACTTAGGCTTATTAAATAGGCTTATTCAGCAACTTAGGCTTATTAAATAGGCTTATTTCAGCAACTTAGGCTTATTAAATAGGCTCATTCAGAAACTTAGGCTTATTAAATAGGCTTATTTCAGCAACTTAGACTTATTAAATAGGCCTATTAAATAGGCTTATTAAATAGGCTTATTTCAGCAACTTAGACTTATTAAATAGGCCTATTAAATAGGCTTATTAAATAGACTTATTAAATAGGCTCATTAAATACTTATTAATTAGTCTTATTAAATATGCTTATTAAATAGACTTATTAAATAGGCTCAATAAATAGGCTTATTAAATAGTCTTATTAAATAGGCTCAATAAATAGGCTTATTAAATAAGCTTATTAAATAGGCTTATTAAATAGACTTATTAAATAGTCTTATTAAATAGGCTCAATAAATAGGCTTATTAAATAGGCTCAATAAATAGGCTTATTAAATAGGCTCAATAAATAGGCTTATTAAATAGGCTCAATAAATAGGCTTATTAAATAGGCTCATTATATACTTATTAAATAGGCTTATTAAATAGACTTATTAAATAGACTTATTAAATAGGCTTATTAAATAGACTTATTAAATAGGCTTATTAAAAAGGCTTATTAAATAGACTTATTAAATAGGCTCATTAAATACTTATTAAATATGTTTATTAAATAGGCGTATTAAATAGGCTTATTAAATAGGCTTATAAAATAGGCTTATTAAATAGGCTTATTAAATAGACTTATTAAATAGCCTCATTGAATAGGCTTATTTTAGCAACTTAGGCTTATTAAATAGGTTTATTTCAGCAACTTAGACTTATTAAATAGGCTTATTTCAGCAACTTAGGCTTATTAAATAAGCTTATTTCAGCAACTTATGCTTATTAAATAGCCTTATTAAACAGGTTTATTTCAGCAACTTAGGCTTATTAAATAGCATTTTAAAATAGGTTTATTTCAGCAACTTAGACTTATTAAATATACCTTTTTAAATAGGCTTAGTTCAGAAACTTAGGCTTATTAAATAGGCTTATTTCAGCAACTTAGGCTCATTAAATAGCCTTATTAAATAGGCTTATTTCAGCAACTTAAACTTATTAAATAGCCTTATTTCAGCAACTTAGGCTTATTAAATAGCATTTTTAAATAGGTTTATTTCAGCAACTTAGACTCATTAAATAGCCTTATTAAATATGCTTATTTCAGCAACTTAGGCTTATTAAATAGGCTTATTTCAGCAACTTAAACTTATTAAATAGCCTTATTTCAGCAACTTAGGCTTATTAAATAGCCTTATTTCAGCAATTTAGACTTATTAAATAGGCTTATTCAGCAACTTAGGCTTATTAAATAGCTTTATTAAATAGGCTTATTTCAGCAACTTAGACTTATTAAATAGGTTTATTCAGCAACTTAGGCTTATTAAATAGGCTTATTCAGCAACTTAGGCTTATTAAATAGGCTTATTTCAGCAACTTAGGCTTATTAAATAGGCTCATTCAGCAACTTAGGCTTATAAATAGGCTTATTTCAGCAACTTAGACTTATTAAATAGGCCTATTAAATAGGCTTATTAAATAGGCTTATTTCAGCAACTTAGACTTATTAAATAGGCCTATTAAATAGGCTTATTAAATAGGCTTATTAAATAGGCTTATTTCAGCAACTTAGGCTTATTAAATAGGCTTATTAAATGGGCTTATTTCAGCAACTTAGGCTTATTAAATAGGCTTATTTCAGCAACTTAGACTTATTAAATAGCCTTATTTCAGCAACTTACGCTTATTAAATAGCCTTATTTCAGCAACTTAGGCTTATTAAATAGCCTTATTAAATAGGCTTATTTCAGCAACTTAGACTTATTAAATAGGTTTATTCAGCAACTTAGGCTTATTAAATAGGCTTATTCAGCAACTTAGGCTTATTAAATAGGCTTATTTCAGCAACTTAGGCTTATTAAATAGGCTCATTCAGCAACTTAGGCTTATTAAATAGGCTTATTTCAGCAACTTAGACTTATTAAATAGGCCTATTAAATAGGCTTATTAAATAGGCTTATTTCAACAACTTAGGCTTATTAAATAGGCTTATTTCAGCAACTTAGGCTTATTAAATAGCCTTATTTCAGCAACTTAGACTTATTAAATATGCTTATTTCAGCAACTTAGGCTTATTACATAGGCTTATTCAGCAACTTAGGCTTATTAAATAGGCTTATTTCAGCAACTTAGGATTATTAAATAGGCTCATTCAGAAACTTAGGCTTATTAAATAGGCTTATTTCAGCAACTTAGACTTATTAAATAGGCCTGTTAAATAGGCTTATTAAATAGGTTTATTTCAGCAACTTAGACTTATTAAATAGGCCTATTAAATAGGCTTATTAAATAGACTTATTAAATAGGCACATTAAATACTTATTAAATAGGCTTAATAAATAGCCTTATTAAATAAGCTTATTTCAGCAACTTAGGCTTATTAAATAGGCTTATTAAATGGGCTTATTTCAGCAACTTAGGCTTATTAAATAGGCTTATTTCAGCAACTTAGACTTATTAAATAGCCTTATTTCAGCAACTTACGCTTATTAAATAGGCTTATTTCAGCAACTTAGGCTTATTAAATAGTCTAATTAAGTAGGCTTATTTCAGCAACTTGAGCTTATTAAATAGGCTTATTTCAGCAACTTATGCTGATTAAAAAGGCTTATTTCAGCAACTTAGACTTATTAAATAGCCTTATTTCAGCAACTTAGACTCATTAAATAGGCTTATTTCAGCAACTTATGCTTATTAAAAATACTTATTTCAGCAACTTAGGCTTATTAAATAGGCTTATTTCAGCAACTTAGACTTATTAAATAGCCTTATTTCAGCAACTTAGGCTTATTAAATAGGCTTATTTCAGCAACTTAGGCTTATTAAATAGCCTTATTTCAGCAACTTAGACTTATTAAATAGGCTTATTTCAGCAACTTAGGCTTATTAAATAGGCTTATTCAGCAACTTAGGCTTATTACATAGGCTTATTTCAGCAACTTAGACTTATTAAATAGGCCTGTTAAATAGGCTTATTAAATAGGTTTATTTCAGCAACTTAGACTTATTAAATAGGCCTATTAAATAGGCTTATTAAATAGACTTATTAAATAGGCACATTAAATACTTATTAAATAGGCTTATTAAATAAGCTTATTAAATAGGCTTATTAAATAGACTTATTAAATAGGCTCAATAAATAGGCTTATTAAATAGGCTTACTAAATAGGCTTATTAAATAGACTTATTAAATAGGCTTATTAAATAGGCTCAATAAATAGGCTTATTAAATAGGCTCAATAAATAGGCTTTTTAAATAGGCTCAATAAATAGGCATATTAAATAGGCTCATTAAATACTTATTAAATAGACATTAAATAGACTTATTAAATAGGCTTATTAAATAGGTTTATTAAATAGGCTTATTAAATAGGCTTATTAAATAGACTTATTAAATAGCCTCATTAAATAGGCTTATTTTAGCAACTTAGGCTTATTAAATAAGTTTATTTCAGCAACTTAGACTTATTAAAAAGCCTTATTAAATAGGCTTATTTCAGCAACTTAGGCTTATTAAATAAGCTTATTTCAGCAACTTATTCTTATTAAATAGCCTTATTAAACAGGTTTATTTCAGCAACTTAGGCTTATTAAGTAGCATTTTTAAATAGGTTTATTTCAGCAACTTAGACTTATTAAATAGGTTTATTCAGCAACTTAGGCTTATTAAATAGGCTTATTCAGCAACTTAGGCTTATTTAATAGGCTTATTTCAGCAACTTAGTCTTATTTAATAGGCTTATTTCAGCAACTTATGCTTTTAAATAGCCTTATTAAACAGGTTTATTTCAGCAACTTAGGCTTATTAAATAGCTTTATTAAATAGGCTTATTTCAGCAACTTAGACTTATTAAATAGGTTTATTCAGCAACTTAGGCTTATTAAATAGGCTTATTCAGCAACTTAGGCTTATTAAATAGGCTTATTTCAGCAACTTAGGCTTATTAAATAGGCTCATTCAGCAACTTAGGCTTATAAATAGGCTTATTTCAGCAACTTAGACTTATTAAATAGGCCTATTAAATAGGCTTATTAAATAGGCTTATTTCAGCAACTTAGACTTATTAAATAGGCCTATTAAATAGGCTTATTAAATAGGCTTATTAAATAGGCTTATTTCAGCAACTTAGGCTTATTAAATAGGCTTATTAAATGGGCTTATTTCAGCAACTTAGGCTTATTAAATAGGCTTATTTCAGCAACTTAGACTTATTAAATAGCCTTATTTCAGCAACTTACGCTTATTAAATAGCCTTATTTCAGCAACTTAGGCTTATTAAATAGCCTTATTAAATAGGCTTATTTCAGCAACTTAGACTTATTAAATAGGTTTATTCAGCAACTTAGGCTTATTAAATAGGCTTCTTTCAGCAACCTAGACTTATTAAATAGGCCTATTAAATAGGCTTATTAAATAGGCTTATTTCAGCAACTTAGACTTATTAAATAGCCTTATTAAATAGGCTTATTTCAGCAACTTAGACTTATTAAATAGGTTTATTCAGCAACTTAGACTTATTAAATAGGCTCATTCAGCAACTTAGGCTTATTAAATAGGCTTATTTCAGCAACTTAGACTTATTAAATAGGCCTATTAAATAGGCTTATTAAATAGGCTTATTTCAACAACTTAGGCTTATTAAATAGGCTTATTTCAGCAACTTAGGCTTATTAAATAGCCTTATTTCAGCAACTTAGACTTATTAAATATGCTTATTTCAGCAACTTAGGCTTATTAAATAGGCTTATTCAGCAACTTAGGCTTATTAAATAGGCTTATTTCAGCAACTTAGGATTATTAAATAGGCTCATTCAGAAACTTAGGCTTATTAAATAGGCTTATTTCAGCAACTTAGACTTATTAAATAGGCCTGTTAAATAGGCTTATTAAATAGGTTTATTTCAGCAACTTAGACTTATTAAATAGGCCTATTAAATAGGCTTATTAAATAGACTTATTAAATAGGCACATTAAATACTTATTAAATAGGCTTAATAAATAGGCTTATTAAATAGGCTTATTTCAGCAACTTAGGCTTATTAAATAGGCTTATTTCAGCAACTTAGACTTATTAAATAGCCTTATTTCAGCAACTTACGCTTATTAAATAGGCTTATTTCAGCAACTTAGGCTTATTAAATAGCCTAATTAAGTAGGCTTATTTCAGCAACTTGAGCTTATTAAATAGGCTTATTTCAGCAACTTATGCTGATTAAAAAGGCTTATTTCAGCAACTTAGACTTATTAAATAGCCTTATTTCAGCAACTTAGACTCATTAAATAGGCTTATTTCAGCAACTTATGCTTATTAAAAATACTTATTTCAGCAACTTAGGCTTATTAAATAGGCTTATTTCAGCAACTTAGACTTATTAAATAGCCTTATTTCAGCAACTTAGGCTTATTAAATAGGCTTATTTCAGCAACTTAGGCTTATTAACTAGCCTTATTTCAGCAACTTAGACTTATTAAATAGGCTTATTTCAGCAACTTAGGCTTATTAAATAGGCTTATTCAGCAACTTAGGCTTATTACATAGGCTTATTTCAGCAACTTAGACTTATTAAATAGGCCTGTTAAATAGGCTTATTAAATAGGTTTATTTCAGCAACTTAGACTTATTAAATAGGCCTATTAAATAGGCTTATTAAATAGACTTATTAAATAGGCACATTAAATACTTATTAAATAGGCTTATTAAATAAGCTTATTAAATAGGCTTATTAAATAGACTTATTAAATAGGCTCAATAAATAGGCTTATTAAATAGGCTTACTAAATAGGTTTATTAAATAGACTTATTAAATAGGCTTATTAAATAGGCTCAATAAATAGGCTTATTAAATAGGCTCAATAAATAGGCTTTTTAAATAGGCTCAATAAATAGGCATATTAAATAGGCTCATTAAATACTTATTAAATAGACTTATTAAATAGACTTATTAAATAGGCTTATTAAATAGGCTTATTAAATAGGCTTATTAAATAGGCTTATTAAATAGACTTATTAAATAGCCTCATTAAATAGGCTTATTTTAGCAACTTAGGCTTATTAAATAAGTTTATTTCAGCAACTTAGACTTATTAAAAAGCCTTATTAAATAGGCTTATTCAGCAACTTAGGCTTATTAAATAGGTTTATTTCAGCAACCTAGACTTATTAAATAGGTTTATTCAGCAACTTAGGCTTATTAAATAGGCTTATTCAGCAACTTAGGCTTATTTAATAGGCTTATTTCTGCAACTTAGGCTTATTAAATAAGCTTATTTCAGCAACTTATGCTTTTAAATAGCCTTATTAAACAGGTTTATTTCAGCAACTTAGGCTTATTAAATAGCATTTTTAAATAGGTTTATTTCAGCATCTTAGACTTATTAAATATACCTTTTTAAATAGGCTTAGTTCAGAAACTTAGGCTTATTAAATAGGCTTATTTCAGCAACTTAGGCTCATTAAATAGCCTTATTAAATAGGCTTATTTCAGCAACTTAGGTTTATTAAATAGGCTTATTTCAGCAACTTAAGCTTATTAAATAGGCTCATTCAGCAACTTAGGCTTATTAAATAGGCTTATTTCAGCAACTTAGACTTATTAAAGAGGCCTATTAAATAGGCTTATTAAATAGGCTTATTTCAGCAACTTAGACTTATTAAATAGGCCTATTAAATAGGATTATTAAAACGGCTTATTAAATAGGCTTATTTCAGCAACTTAGGCTTATTAAATAGGCTTATTAAATGGGCTTTATTTCAGAAACTTAGGCTTATTAAATAGGCTTATTTCAGCAACTTAGACTTATTAAATAGCCTTATTTCAGCAACTTACGCTTATTAAATAGGCTTATTTCAGCAACTTAGGCTTATTAAATAGCCTAATTAAGTAGGCTTATTTCAGCAACTTGGGCTATTAAATAGGCTTATTTCAGCAACTTACGCTGATTAAAAACGCTTATTTCAGCAACTTAGACTTATTAAATAGCCTTATTTCAGCAACTTAGACTCATTAAATATGTTTATTTCAGCAACTTATGCTTATTAAATATACTTATTTCAGCAACTTATGCTTATTAAATAGCCTTATTAAACAGGTTTATTTCAGCAACTTAGGCTTATTAAATAGCATTTTTAAATAGGTTTATTTCAGCAACTTAGACTTATTAAATATACCTTTTTAAATAGGCTTAGTTCAGAAACTTAGGCGTATTAAATAGGCTTATTTCAGCAACTTATGCTTATTAAATAGCCTTATTAAACAGGTTTATTTCAGCAACTTAGGCTTATTAAATAGCATTTTAAATAGGTTTATTTCAGCAACTTAGACTTATTAAATATACCTTTTTAAATAGGCTTAGTTCAGAAACTTAGGCTTATTAAATAGGCTTATTTCAGCAACTTAGGCTCATTAAATAGCCTTATTAAATATGCTTATTTCAGCAACTTAGGCTTATTAAATAGGCTTATTTCAGCAACTTAAACTTATTAAATAGCCTTATTTCAGCAACTTAGGCTTATTAAATAGCCTTATTTCAGCAATTTAGACTTATTAAATAGGCTTATTCAGCAACTTAGGCTTATTAAATAGCTTTATTAAATAGGCTTATTTCAGCAACTTAGACTTATTAAATAGGTTTATTCAGCAACTTAGGCTTATTAAATAGGCTTATTCAGCAACTTAGGCTTATTAAATAGGCTTATTTCAGCAACTTAGGCTTATTAAATAGGCTCATTCAGCAACTTAGGCTTATAAATAGGCTTATTTCAGCAACTTAGACTTATTAAATAGGCCTATTAAATAGGCGTATTAAATAGGCTTATTTCAGCAACTTAGACTTATTAAATAGGCCTATTAAATAGGCTTATTAAATAGGCTTATTAAATAGGCTTATTTCAGCAACTTAGACTTATTAAATAGCCTTATTTCAGCAACTTACGCTTATTAAATAGGCTTATTTCAGCAAACTTAGGCTTATTAAATAGGCTTATTTCAGCAACTTAGACTTATTAAATAGCCTTATTTCAGCAACTTACGCTTATTAAATAGGCTTATTTTAGCAACTTAGGCTTATTAAATAGCCTAATTAAGTAGGCTTATTTCAGCAACTTGGGCCTATTAAATAGGCTTATTTCAGCAACTTATGCTGATTAAAAAGGCTTATTTCAGCAACTTAGACTTATTAAATAGCCTTATTTCAGCAACTTAGACTCATTAAATAGGTTTATTTCAGCAACTTATGCTTATTAAATATACTTATTTCAGCAACTTAGGCTTATTAAATAGGCTTATTTCAGCAACTTAGACTTATTTAATAGCTTTATTTCAGCAACTATGGCTTATGAAATAGGCTTATTTCAGCAACTTAGGCTTATTAAATAGCCTTATTTCAGCAACTTAAACTTATTAAATAGGCTTATTTCAGCAACTTAGGCTTATTAAATAGGCTTATTCAGCAACTTAGGCTTATTAAATAGGCTTATTTCAGCAACTTAGGCTTATTAAATAGGCTCATTCAGAAACTTAGGCTTATTAAATAGGCTTATTTCAGCAACTTAGACTTATTAAATAGGCCTATTAAATAGGCTTATTAAATAGGCTTATTTCAGCAACTTAGACTTATTAAATAGGCCTATTAAATAGGCTTATTAAAGAGACTTATTAAATAGGCTCATTAAATACTTATTAATTAGTCTTATTAAATATGCTTATTAAATAGACTTATTAAATAGGCTCAATAAATAGGCTTATTAAATAGGCTTATTAAATAGGCTTATTAAATAGACTTATTAAATAGTCTTATTAAATAGGCTCAATAAATAGGCTTATTAAATAGGCTCAATAAATAGGCTTATTAAATAGGCTCAATAAATAGGCTTATTAAATAGGCTCAATAAATAGGCTTATTAAATAGGCTCATTATATACTTATTAAATAGGCTTATTAAATAGACTTATTAAATAGACTTATTAAATAGGCTTATTAAATAGACTTATTAAATAGGCTTATTAAAAAGGCTTATTAAATAGACTTATTAAATAGGCTCATTAAATACTTATTAAATATGTTTATTAAATAGGCGTATTAAATAGGCTTATTAAATAGGCTTATAAAATAGGCTTATTAAATAGGCTTATTAAATAGACTTATTAAATAGCCTCATTGAATAGGCTTATTTTAGCAACTTAGGCTTATTAAATAGGTTTATTTCAGCAACTTAGACTTATTAAATAGGCTTATTTCAGCAACTTAGGCTTATTAAATAAGCTTATTTCAGCAACTTATGCTTATTAAATAGCCTTATTAAACAGGTTTATTTCAGCAACTTAGGCTTATTAAATAGCATTTTTAAATAGGTTTATTTCAGCAACTTAGACTTATTAAATATACCTTTTTAAATAGGCTTAGTTCAGAAACTTAGGCTTATTAAATAGGCTTATTTCAGCAACTTAGGCTCATTAAATAGCCTTATTAAATAGGCTTATTTCAGCAACTTAAACTTATTAAATAGCCTTATTTCAGCAACTTAGGCTTATTAAATAGCATTTTTAAATAGGTTTATTTCAGCAACTTAGACTAATTAAATATATCTTTTTAAATAGGCTTAGTTCAGAAACTTAGGCTTATTAAATAGGCTTATTTCAGCAACTTAGGCTCATTAAATAGCCTTATTAAATATGCTTATTTCAGCAACTTAGGCTTATTAAATAGGCTTATTTCAGCAACTTAGACTTATTAAATAGCCTTATTTCAGCAACTTACGCTTATTAAATAGCCTTATTTCAGCAACTTAGGCTTTTTAAATAGCCTTATTAAATAGGCTTATTTCAGCAACTTAGACTTATTAAATAGGTTTATTCAGCAACTTAGGCTTATTAAATAGGCTTATTCAGCAACTTAGGCTTATTAAATAGGCTTATTTCAGCAACTTAGGCTTATTAAATAGGCTCATTCAGCAACTTAGGCTTATTAAATAGGCTTATTTCAGCAACTTAGACTTATTAAATAGGCCTATTAAATAGGCTTATTAAATAGGCTTATTTCAACAACTTAGGCTTATTAAATAGGCTTATTTCAGCAACTTAGGCTTATTAAATAGCCTTATTTCAGCAACTTAGACTTATTAAATATGCTTATTTCAGCAACTTAGGCTTATTAAATAGGCTTATTCAGCAACTTAGGCTTATTAAATAGGCTTATTTCAGCAACTTAGGATTATTAAATAGGCTCATTCAGAAACTTAGGCTTATTAAATAGGCTTATTTCAGCAACTTAGACTTATTAAATAGGCCTGTTAAATAGGCTTATTAAATAGGTTTATTTCAGCAACTTAGACTTATTAAATAGGCCTATTAAATAGGCTTATTAAATAGACTTATTAAATAGGCACATTAAATACTTATTAAATAGGCTTAATAAATAGGCTTATTAAATAGGCTTATTTCAGCAACTTAGGCTTATTAAATAGGCTTATTAAATGGGCTTATTTCAGCAACTTAGGCTTATTAAATAGGCTTATTTCAGCAACTTAGACTTATTAAATAGCCTTATTTCAGCAACTTACGCTTATTAAATAGGCTTATTTCAGCAACTTAGGCTTATTAAATAGCCTAATTAAGTAGGCTTATTTCAGCAACTTGAGCTTATTAAATAGGCTTATTTCAGCAACTTATGCTGATTAAAAAGGCTTATTTCAGCAACTTAGACTTATTAAATAGCCTTATTTCAGCAACTTAGACTCATTAAATAGGCTTATTTCAGCAACTTATGCTTATTAAAAATACTTATTTCAGCAACTTAGGCTTATTAAATAGGCTTATTTCAGCAACTTAGACTTATTAAATAGCCTTATTTCAGCAACTTAGGCTTATTAAATAGGCTTATTTCAGCAACTTAGGCTTATTAAATAGCCTTATTTCAGCAACTTAGACTTATTAAATAGGCTTATTTCAGCAACTTAGGCTTATTAAATAGGCTTATTCAGCAACTTAGGCTTATTACATAGGCTTATTTCAGCAACTTAGACTTATTAAATAGGCCTGTTAAATAGGCTTATTAAATAGGTTTATTTCAGCAACTTAGACTTATTAAATAGGCCTATTAAATAGGCTTATTAAATAGACTTATTAAATAGGCACATTAAATACTTATTAAATAGGCTTATTAAATAAGCTTATTAAATAGGCTTATTAAATAGACTTATTAAATAGGCTCAATAAATAGGCTTATTAAATAGGCTTACTAAATAGGTTTATTAAATAGACTTATTAAATAGGCTTATTAAATAGGCTCAATAAATAGGCTTATTAAATAGGCTCAATAAATAGGCTTTTTAAATAGGCTCAATAAATAGGCATATTAAATAGGCTCATTAAATACTTATTAAATAGACTTATTAAATAGACTTATTAAATAGGCTTATTAAATAGGCTTATTAAATAGGCTTATTAAATAGGCTTATTAAATAGACTTATTAAATAGCCTCATTAAATAGGCTTATTTTAGCAACTTAGGCTTATTAAATAAGTTTATTTCAGCAACTTAGACTTATTAAAAAGCCTTATTAAATAGGCTTATTCAGCAACTTAGGCTTATTAAATAGGTTTATTTCAGCAACCTAGACTTATTAAATAGGTTTATTCAGCAACTTAGGCTTATTAAATAGGCTTATTCAGCAACTTAGGCTTATTTAATAGGCTTATTTCAGCAACTTAGGCTTATTAAATAAGCTTATTTCAGCAACTTATGCTTTTAAATAGCCTTATTAAACAGGTTTATTTCAGCAACTTAGGCTTATTAAATAGCATTTTTAAATAGGTTTATTTCAGCATCTTAGACTTATTAAATATACCTTTTTAAATAGGCTTAGTTCAGAAACTTAGGCTTATTAAATAGGCTTATTTCAGCAACTTAGGCTCATTAAATAGCCTTATTAAATAGGCTTATTTCAGCAACTTAGGCTTATTAAATAGGCTTATTTCAGCAACTTAAGCTTATTAAATAGGCTCATTCAGCAACTTAGGCTTATTAAATAGGCTTATTTCAGCAACTTAGACTTAATAAAGAGGCCTATTAAATAGGCTTATTAAATAGGCTTATTTCAGCAACTTAGACTTATTAAATAGGCCTATTAAATAGGATTATTAAAACGGCTTATTAAATAGGCTTATTTCAGCAACTTAGGCTTATTAAATAGGCTTATTAAATGGGCTTTATTTCAGCAACTTAGGCTTATTAAATAGGCTTATTTCAGCAACTTAGACTTATTAAATAGCCTTATTTCAGCAACTTACGCTTTTTAAATAGGCTTATTTCAGCAACTTAGGCTTATTAAATAGCCTAATTAAGTAGGCTTATTTCAGCAACTTGGGCTTATTAAATAGGCTTATTTCAGCAACTTACGCTGATTAAAAAGGCTTATTTCAGCAACTTAGACTTATTAAATAGCCTTATTTCAGCAACTTAGACTCATTAAATATGTTTATTTCAGCAACTTATGCTTATTAAATATACTTATTTCAGCAACTTATGCTTATTAAATAGCCTTATTAAACAGGTTTATTTCAGCAACTTAGGCTTATTAAATAGCATTTTTAAATAGGTTTATTTCAGCAACTTAGACTTATTAAATATACCTTTTTAAATAGGCTTAGTTCAGAAACTTAGGCGTATTAAATAGGCTTATTTCAGCAACTTATGCTTATTAAATAGCCTTATTAAACAGGTTTATTTCAGCAACTTAGGCTTATTAAATAGCATTTTTAAATAGGTTTATTTCAGCAACTTAGACTTATTAAATATACCTTTTTAAATAGGCTTAGTTCAGAAACTTAGGCTTATTAAATAGGCTTATTTCAGCAACTTAGGCTCATTAAATAGCCTTATTAAATATGCTTATTTCAGCAACTTAGGCTTATTAAATAGGCTTATTTCAGCAACTTAAACTTATTAAATAGCCTTATTTCAGCAACTTAGGCTTATTAAATAGCCTTATTTCAGCAATTTAGACTTATTAAATAGGCTTATTCAGCAACTTAGGCTTATTAAATAGCTTTATTAAATAGGCTTATTTCAGCAACTTAGACTTATTAAATAGGTTTATTCAGCAACTTAGGCTTATTAAATAGGCTTATTCAGCAACTTAGGCTTATTAAATAGGCTTATTTCAGCAACTTAGGCTTATTAAATAGGCTCATTCAGCAACTTAGGCTTATAAATAGGCTTATTTCAGCAACTTAGACTTATTAAATAGGCCTATTAAATAGGCGTATTAAATAGGCTTATTTCAGCAACTTAGACTTATTAAATAGGCCTATTAAATAGGCTTATTAAATAGGCTTATTAAATAGGCTTATTTCAGCAACTTAGACTTATTAAATAGCCTTATTTCAGCAACTTACGCTGATTAAAAAGGCTTATTTCAGCAACTTAGACTTATTAAATAGCCTTATTTCAGCAACTTAGACTCATTAAATATGTTTATTTCAGCAACTTATGCTTATTAAATATACTTATTTCAGCAACTTATGCTTATTAAATAGCCTTATTAAACAGGTTTATTTCAGCAACTTAGGCTTATTAAATAGCATTTTTAAATAGGTTTATTTCAGCAACTTAGACTTATTAAATATACCTTTTTAAATAGGCTTAGTTCAGAAACTTAGGCGTATTAAATAGGCTTATTTCAGCAACTTATGCTTATTAAATAGCCTTATTAAACAGGTTTATTTCAGCAACTTAGGCTTATTAAATAGCATTTTTAAATAGGTTTATTTCAGCAACTTAGACTTATTAAATATACCTTTTTAAATAGGCTTAGTTCAGAAACTTAGGCTTATTAAATAGGCTTATTTCAGCAACTTAGGCTCATTAAATAGCCTTATTAAATATGCTTATTTCAGCAACTTAGGCTTATTAAATAGGCTTATTTCAGCAACTTAAACTTATTAAATAGCCTTATTTCAGCAACTTAGGCTTATTAAATAGCCTTATTTCAGCAATTTAGACTTATTAAATAGGCTTATTCAGCAACTTAGGCTTATTAAATAGCTTTATTAAATAGGCTTATTTCAGCAACTTAGACTTATTAAATAGGTTTATTCAGCAACTTAGGCTTATTAAATAGGCTTATTCAGCAACTTAGGCTTATTAAATAGGCTTATTTCAGCAACTTAGGCTTATTAAATAGGCTCATTCAGCAACTTAGGCTTATAAATAGGCTTATTTCAGCAACTTAGACTTATTAAATAGGCCTATTAAATAGGCGTATTAAATAGGCTTATTTCAGCAACTTAGACTTATTAAATAGGCCTATTAAATAGGCTTATTAAATAGGCTTATTAAATAGGCTTATTTCAGCAACTTAGACTTATTAAATAGCCTTATTTCAGCAACTTACGCTGATTAAAAAGGCTTATTTCAGCAACTTAGACTTATTAAATAGCCTTATTTCAGCAACTTAGACTCATTAAATATGTTTATTTCAGCAACTTATGCTTATTAAATATACTTATTTCAGCAACTTATGCTTATTAAATAGCCTTATTAAACAGGTTTATTTCAGCAACTTAGGCTTATTAAATAGCATTTTTAAATAGGTTTATTTCAGCAACTTAGACTTATTAAATATACCTTTTTAAATAGGCTTAGTTCAGAAACTTAGGCGTATTAAATAGGCTTATTTCAGCAACTTATGCTTATTAAATAGCCTTATTAAATAGGTTTATTTCAGCAACTTAGGCTTATTAAATAGCATTTTTAAATAGGTTTATTTCAGCAACTTAGACTTATTAAATATACCTTTTTAAATAGGCTTAGTTCAGAAACTTAGGCTTATTAAATAGGCTTATTTCAGCAACTTAGGCTCATTAAATAGCCTTATTAAATATGCTTATTTCAGCAACTTAGGCTTATTAAATAGGCTTATTTCAGCAACTTAAACTTATTAAATAGCCTTATTTCAGCAACTTAGGCTTATTAAATAGCCTTATTTCAGCAATTTAGACTTATTAAATAGGCTTATTCAGCAACTTAGGCTTATTAAATAGCTTTATTAAATAGGCTTATTTCAGCAACTTAGACTTATTAAATAGGTTTATTCAGCAACTTAGGCTTATTAAATAGGCTTATTCAGCAACTTAGGCTTATTAAATAGGCTTATTTCAGCAACTTAGGCTTATTAAATAGGCTCATTCAGCAACTTAGGCTTATAAATAGGCTTATTTCAGCAACTTAGACTTATTAAATAGGCCTATTAAATAGGCGTATTAAATAGGCTTATTTCAGCAACTTAGACTTATTAAATAGGCCTATTAAATAGGCTTATTAAATAGGCTTATTAAATAGGCTTATTTCAGCAACTTAGACTTATTAAATAGCCTTATTTCAGCAACTTACGCTTATTAAATAGGCTTATTTCAGCAAACTTAGGCTTATTAAATAGGCTTATTTCAGCAACTTAGACTTATTAAATAGCCTTATTTCAGCAACTTACGCTTATTAAATAGGCTTATTTCAGCAACTTAGGCTTATTAAATAGCCTAATTAAGTAGGCTTATTTCAGCAACTTGGGCCTATTAAATAGGCTTATTTCAGCAACTTATGCTGATTAAAAAGGCTTATTTCAGCAACTTAGACTTATTAAATAGCCTTATTTCAGCAACTTAGACTCATTAAATAGGTTTATTTCAGCAACTTATGCTTATTAAATATACTAATTTCAGCAACTTAGGCTTATTAAATAGGCTTATTTCAGCAACTTAGACTTATTTAATAGCTTTATTTCAGCAACTATGGCTTATTAAATAGGCTTATTTCAGCAACTTAGGCTTATTAAATAGCCTTATTTCAGCAACTTAAACTTATTAAATAGGCTTATTTCAGCAACTTAGGCTTATTAAATAGGCTTATTCAGCAACTTAGGCTTATTAAATAGGCTTATTTCAGCAACTTAGGCTTATTAAATAGGCTCATTCAGAAACTTAGGCTTATTAAATAGGCTTATTTCAGCAACTTAGACTTATTAAATAGGCCTATTAAATAGGCTTATTAAATAGGCTTATTTCAGCAACTTAGACTTATTAAATAGGCCTATTAAATAGGCTTATTAAATAGACTTATTAAATAGGCTCATTAAATACTTATTAATTAGTCTTATTAAATATGCTTATTAAATAGACTTATTAAATAGGCTCAATAAATAGGCTTATTAAATAGTCTTATTAAATAGGCTCAATAAATAGGCTTATTAAATAGGCTTATTAAATAGGCTTATTAAATAGACTTATTAAATAGTCTTATTAAATAGGCTCAATAAATAGGCTTATTAAATAGGCTCAATAAATAGGCTTATTAAATAGGCTCAATAAATAGGCTTATTAAATAGGCTCAATAAATAGGCTTATTAAATAGGCTCATTATATACTTATTAAATAGGCTTATTAAATAGACTTATTAAATAGACTTATTAAATAGGCTTATTAAATAGACTTATTAAATAGGCTTATTAAAGGCTTATTAAATAGACTTATTAAATAGGCTCATTAAATACTTATTAAATATGTTTATTAAATAGGCGTATTAAATAGGCTTATTAAATAGGCTTATAAAATAGGCTTATTAAATAGGCTTATTAAATAGACTTATTAAATAGCCTCATTGAATAGGCTTATTTTAGCAACTTAGGCTTATTAAATAGGTTTATTTCAGCAACTTAGACTTATTAAATAGGCTTATTTCAGCAACTTAGGCTTATTAAATAAGCTTATTTCAGCAACTTATGCTTATTAAATAGCCTTATTAAACAGGTTTATTTCAGCAACTTAGGCTTATTAAATAGCATTTTTAAATAGGTTTATTTCAGCAACTTAGACTTATTAAATATACCTTTTTAAATAGGCTTAGTTCAGAAACTTAGGCTTATTAAATAGGCTTATTTCAGCAACTTAGGCTCATTAAATAGCCTTATTAAATAGGCTTATTTCAGCAACTTAAACTTATTAAATAGCCTTATTTCAGCAACTTAGGCTTATTAAATAGCATTTTTAAATAGGTTTATTTCAGCAACTTAGACTTATTAAATATATCTTTTTAAATAGGCTTAGTTCAGAAACTTAGGCTTATTAAATAGGCTTATTTCAGCAACTTAGGCTCATTAAATAGCCTTATTAAATATGCTTATTTCAGCAACTTAGGCTTATTAAATAGGCTTATTTCAGCAACTTAAACTTATTAAATAGCCTTATTTCAGCAACTTAGGCTTATTAAATAGCCTCATTTCAGCAATTTAGACTTATTAAATAGGCTTATTCAGCAACTTAGGCTTATTAAATAGCTTTATTAAATAGGCTTATTTCAGCAACTTAGACTTATTAAATAGGTTTATTCAGCAACTTAGGCTTATTAAATAGGCTTATTCAGCAACTTAGGCTTATTAAATAGGCTTATTTCAGCAACTTAGGCTTATTAAATAGGCTCATTCAGCAACTTAGGCTTATAAATAGGCTTATTTCAGCAACTTAGACTTATTAAATAGGCCTATTAAATAGGCTTATTAAATAGGCTTATTAAATGGGCTTATTTCAGCAACTTAGGCTTATTAAATAGGCTTATTTCAGCAACTTAGACTTATTAAATAGCCTTATTTCAGCAACTTACGCTTATTAAATAGCCTTATTTCAGCAACTTAGGCTTATTAAATAGCCTTATTAAATATGCTTATTTCAGCAACTTAGACTTATTAAATAGGTTTATTCAGCAACTTAGGCTTATTAAATAGGCTTATTCAGCAACTTAGGCTTATTAAATAGGCTTATTTCAGCAACTTAGGCTTATTAAATAGGCTCATTCAGCAACTTAGGCTTATTAAATAGGCTTATTTCAGCAACTTAGACTTATTAAATAGGCCTATTAAATAGGCTTATTAAATAGGCTTATTTCAACAACTTAGGCTTATTAAATAGGCTTATTTCAGCAACTTAGGCTTATTAAATAGCCTTATTTCAGCAACTTAGACTTATTAAATATGCTTATTTCAGCAACTTAGGCTTATTACATAGGCTTATTCAGCAACTTAGGCTTATTAAATAGGCTTATTTCAGCAACTTAGGATTATTAAATAGGCTCATTCAGAAACTTAGGCTTATTAAATAGGCTTATTTCAGCAACTTAGACTTATTAAATAGGCCTGTTAAATAGGCTTATTAAATAGGTTTATTTCAGCAACTTAGACTTATTAAATAGGCCTATTAAATAGGCTTATTAAATAGACTTATTAAATAGGCACATTAAATACTTATTAAATAGGCTTAATAAATAGGCTTATTAAATAAGCTTATTTCAGCAACTTAGGCTTATTAAATAGGCTTATTAAATGGGCTTATTTCAGCAACTTAGGCTTATTAAATAGGCTTATTTCAGCAACTTAGACTTATTAAATAGCCTTATTTCAGCAACTTACGCTTATTAAATAGGCTTATTTCAGCAACTTAGGCTTATTAAATAGTCTAATTAAGTAGGCTTATTTCAGCAACTTGAGCTTATTAAATAGGCTTATTTCAGCAACTTATGCTGATTAAAAAGGCTTATTTCAGCAACTTAGACTTATTAAATAGCCTTATTTCAGCAACTTAGACTCATTAAATAGGCTTATTTCAGCAACTTATGCTTATAAAAAATACTTATTTCAGCAACTTAGGCTTATTAAATAGGCTTATTTCAGCAACTTAGACTTATTAAATAGCCTTATTTCAGCAACTTAGGCTTATTAAATAGGCTTATTTCAGCAACTTAGGCTTATTAAATAGCCTTATTTCAGCAACTTAGACTTATTAAATAGGCTTATTTCAGCAACTTAGGCTTATTAAATAGGCTTATTCAGCAACTTAGGCTTATTACATAGGCTTATTTCAGCAACTTAGACTTATTAAATAGGCCAGTTAAATAGGCTTATTAAATAGGTTTATTTCAGCAACTTAGACTTATTAAATAGGCCTATTAAATAGGCTTATTAAATAGACTTATTAAATAGGCACATTAAATACTTATTAAATAGGCTTATTAAATAAGCTTATTAAATAGGCTTATTAAATAGACTTATTAAATAGGCTCAATAAATAGGCTTATTAAATAGGCTTACTAAATAGGCTTATTAAATAGACTTATTAAATAGGCTTATTAAATAGGCTCAATAAATAGGCTTATTAAATAGGCTCAATAAATAGGCTTTTTAAATAGGCTCAATAAATAGGCATATTAAATAGGCTCATTAAATACTTATTAAATAGACTTATTAAATAGACTTATTAAATAGGCTTATTAAATAGGCTTATTAAATAGGCTTATTAAATAGGCTTATTAAATAGACTTATTAAATAGCCTCATTAAATAGGCTTATTTTAGCAACTTAGGCTTATTAAATAAGTTTATTTCAGCAACTTAGACTTATTAAAAAGCCTTATTAAATAGGCTTATTTCAGCAACTTAGGCTTATTAAATAAGCTTATTTCAGCAACTTATTCTTATTAAATAGCCTTATTAAACAGGTTTATTTCAGCAACTTAGGCTTATTAAGTAGCATTTTTAAATAGGTTTATTTCAGCAACTTAGACTTATTAAATAGGTTTATTCAGCAACTTAGGCTTATTAAATAGGCTTATTCAGCAACTTAGGCTTATTTAATAGGCTTATTTCAGCAACTTAGGCTTATTTAATAGGCTTATTTCAGCAACTTATGCTTTTAAATAGCCTTATTAAACAGGTTTATTTCAGCAACTTAGGCTTATTAAATAGCTTTATTAAATAGGCTTATTTCAGCAACTTAGACTTATTAAATAGGTTTATTCAGCAACTTAGGCTTATTAAATAGGCTTATTCAGCAACTTAGGCTTATTAAATAGGCTTATTTCAGCAACTTAGGCTTATTAAATAGGCTCATTCAGCAACTTAGGCTTATAAATAGGCTTATTTCAGCAACTTAGACTTATTAAATAGGCCTATTAAATAGGCTTATTAAATAGGCTTATTTCAGCAACTTAGACTTATTAAATAGGCCTATTAAATAGGCTTATTAAATAGGCTTATTAAATAGGCTTATTTCAGCAACATAGGCTTATTAAATAGGCTTATTAAATGGGCTTATTTCAGCAACTTAGGCTTATTAAATAGGCTTATTTCAGCAACTTAAACTTATTAAATAGCCTTATTTCAGCAACTTACGCTTATTAAATAGCCTTATTTCAGCAACTTAGGCTTATTAAATAGCCTTATTAAATAGGCTTATTTCAGCAACTTAGACTAATTAAATAGGTTTATTCAGCAACTTAGGCTTATTAAATAGGCTTATTCAGCAACTTAGGCTTATTAAATAGGCTTATTTCAGCAACTTAGGCTTATTAAATAGGCTCATTCAGCAACTTAGGCTTATTAAATAGGCTTATTTCAGCAACTTAGACTTATTAAATAGGCCTATTAAATAGGCTTATTAAATAGGCTTATTTCAACAACTTAGGCTTATTAAATAGGCTTATTTCAGCAAATTAGGCTTATTAAATAGCCTTATTTCAGCAACTTAGACTTATTAAATATGCTTATTTCAGCAACTTAGGCTTATTAAATAGGCTTATTCAGCAACTTAGGCTTATTAAATAGGCTTATTTCAGCAACTTAGGATTATTAAATAGGCTCATTCAGAAACTTAGGCTTATTAAATAGGCTTATTTCAGCAACTTAGACTTATTAAATAGGCCTGTTAAATAGGCTTATTAAATAGGTTTATTTCAGCAACTTAGACTTATTAAATAGGCCTATTAAATAGGCTTATTAAATAGACTTATTAAATAGGCACATTAAATACTTATTAAATAGGCTTAATAAATAGGCTTATTAAATAGGCTTATTTCAGCAACTTAGGCTTATTAAATAGGCTTATTAAATGGGCTTATTTCAGCAACTTAGGCTTATTAAATAGGCTTATTTCAGCAACTTAGACTTATTAAATAGCCTTATTTCAGCAACTTACGCTTATTAAATAGGCTTATTTCAGCAACTTAGGCTTATTAAATAGCCTAATTAAGTAGGCTTATTTCAGCAACTTGAGCTTATTAAATAGGCTTATTTCAGCAACTTATGCTGATTAAAAAGGCTTATTTCAGCAACTTAGACTTATTAAATAGCCTTATTTCAGCAACTTAGACTCATTAAATAGGCTTATTTCAGCAACTTATGCTTATTAAAAATACTTATTACAGCAACTTAGGCTTATTAAATAGGCTTATTTCAGCAACTTAGACTTATTAAATAGCCTTATTTCAGCAACTTAGGCTTATTAAATAGGCTTATTTCAGCAACTTAGGCTTATTAAATAGCCTTATTTCAGCAACTTAGACTTATTAAATAGGCTTATTTCAGCAACTTAGGCTTATTAAATAGGCTTATTCAGCAACTTAGGCTTATTACATAGGCTTATTTCAGCAACTTAGACTTATTAAATAGGCCTGTTAAATAGGCTTATCAAATAGGTTTATTTCAGCAACTTAGACTTATTAAATAGGCCTATTAAATAGGCTTATTAAATAGACTTATTAAATAGGCACATTAAATACTTATTAAATAGGCTTATTAAATAAGCTTATTAAATAGGCTTATTAAATAGACTTATTAAATAGGCTCAATAAATAGGCTTATTAAATAGGCTTACTAAATAGGCTTATTAAATAGACTTATTAAATAGGCTTATTAAATAGGCTCAATAAATAGGCTTATTAAATAGGCTCAATAAATAGGCTTTTTAAATAGGCTCAATAAATAGGCATATTAAATAGGCTCATTAAATACTTATTAAATAGACTTATTAAATAGACTTATTAAATAGGCTTATTAAATAGGCTTATTAAATAGGCTTATTAAATAGGCTTATTAAATAGACTTATTAAATAGCCTCATTAAATAGGCTTATTTTAGCAACTTAGGCTTATTAAATAAGTTTATTTCAGCAACTTAGACTTATTAAAAAGCCTTATTAAATAGGCTTATTCAGCAACTTAGGCTTATTAAATAGGTTTATTTCAGCAACCTAGACTTATTAAATAGGTTTATTCAGCAACTTAGGCTTATTAAATAGGCTTATTCAGCAACTTAGGCTTATTTAATAGGCTTATTTCAGCAACTTAGGCTTATTAAATAAGCTTATTTCAGCAACTTATGCTTTTAAATAGCCTTATTAAACAGGTTTATTTCAGCAACTTAGGCTTATTAAATAGCATTTTTAAATAGGTTTATTTCAGCATCTTAGACTTATTAAATATACCTTTTTAAATAGGCTTAGTTCAGAAACTTAGGCTTATTAAATAGGCTTATTTCAGCAACTTAGGCTCATTAAATAGCCTTATTAAATAGGCTTATTTCAGCAACTTAAGCTTATTAAATAGGCTCATTCAGAAACTTAGGCTTATTAAATAGGTTTATTTCAGCAACTTAGACTTATTAAATAGGCCTGTTAAATAGGCTCATTAAATAGGTTTATTTCAGCAACTTAGACTTATTAAATAGGCCTATTAAATAGGCTTATTAAATAGACTTATTAAATAGGCACATTAAATACTTATTAAATAGGCTTAATAAATAGGCTTATTAAATAGGCTTATTTCAGCAACTTAGGCTTATTAAATAGGCTTATTAAATGGGCTTATTTCAGCAACTTAGGCTTATTAAATAGGCTTATTTCAGCAACTTAGACTTATTAAATAGCCTTATTTCAGCAACTTACGCTTATTAAATAGGCTTATTTCAGCAACTTAGGCTTATTAAATAGCCTAATTAAGTAGGCTTATTTCAGCAACTTGAGCTTATTAAATAGGCTTATTTCAGCAACTTATGCTGATTAAAAAGGCTTATTTCAGCAACTTAGACTTATTAAATAGCCTTATTTCAGCAACTTAGACTCATTAAATAGGCTTATTTCAGCAACTTATGCTTATTAAAAATACTTATTACAGCAACTTATGCTTATTAAATAGGCTTATTTCAGCAACTTAGACTTATTAAATAGCCTTATTTCAGCAACTTAGGCTTATTAAATAGGCTTATTTCAGCAACTTAGGCTTATTAAATAGCCTTATTTCAGCAACTTAGACTTATTAAATAGGCTTATTTCAGCAACTTAGGCTTATTAAATAGGCTTATTCAGCAACTTAGGCTTATTACATAGGCTTATTTCAGCAACTTAGACTTATTAAATAGGCCTGTTAAATAGGCTTATCAAATAGGTTTATTTCAGCAACTTAGACTTATTAAATAGGCCTATTAAATAGGCTTATTAAATAGACTTATTAAATAGGCACATTAAATACTTATTAAATAGGCTTATTAAATAAGCTTATTAAATAGGCTTATTAAATAGACTTATTAAATAGGCTCAATAAATAGGCTTATTAAATAGGCTTACTAAATAGGCTTATTAAATAGACTTATTAAATAGGCTTATTAAATAGGCTCAATAAATAGGCTTATTAAATAGGCTCAATAAATAGGCTTTTTAAATAGGCTCAATAAATAGGCATATTAAATAGGCTCATTAAATACTTATTAAATAGACTTATTAAATAGACTTATTAAATAGGCTTATTAAATAGGCTTATTAAATAGGCTTATTAAATAGGCTTATTAAATAGACTTATTAAATAGCCTCATTAAATAGGCTTATTTTAGCAACTTAGGCTTATTAAATAAGTTTATTTCAGCAACTTAGACTTATTAAAAAGCCTTATTAAATAGGCTTATTCAGCAACTTAGGCTTATTAAATAGGTTTATTTCAGCAACCTAGACTTATTAAATAGGTTTATTCAGCAACTTAGGCTTATTAAATAGGCTTATTCAGCAACTTAGGCTTATTTAATACGCTTATTTCAGCAACTTAGGCTTATTAAATAAGCTTATTTCAGCAACTTATGCTTTTAAATAGCCTTATTAAACAGGTTTATTTCAGCAACTTAGGCTTATTAAATAGCATTTTTAAATAGGTTTATTTCAGCATCTTAGACTTATTAAATATACCTTTTTAAATAGGCTTAGTTCAGAAACTTAGGCTTATTAAATAGGCTTATTTCAGCAACTTAGGCTCATTAAATAGCCTTATTAAATAGGCTTATTTCAGCAACTTAGGCTTATTAAATAGGCTTATTTCAGCAACTTAAGCTTATTAAATAGGCTCATTCAGCAACTTAGGCTTATTAAATAGGCTTATTTCAGCAACTTAGACTTATTAAAGAGGCCTATTAAATAGGCTTATTAAATAGGCTTATTTCAGCAACTTAGACTTATTAAATAGGCTTATTAAATGGGCTTATTTCAGCAACTTAGGCTTATTAAATAGGCTTATTTCAGCAACTTAGACTTATTAAATAGCCTTATTTCAGCAACTTACGCTTATTAAATAGGCTTATTTCAGCAACTCAGGCTTATTAAATAGCCTAATTAAGTAGGCTTATTTCAGCCACTTGGGCTTATTAAATAGGCTTATTTCAGCAACTTACGCTGATTAAAAAGGCTTATTTCAGCAACTTAGACTTATTAAATAGCCTTATTTCAGCAACTTAGACTCATTACATATGTTTATTTCAGCAACTTATGCTTATTAAATATACTTATTTCAGCAACTTATGCTTATTAAATTGCCTTATTAAACAGGTTTATTTCAGCAACTTAGGCTTATTAAATAGCATTTTTAAATAGGTTTATTTCAGCAACTTAGACTTATTAAATATACCTTTTTAAATAGGCTTAGTTCAGAAACTTAGGCTTATTAAATATGCTTATTTCAGCAACTTATGCTTATTAAATAGCCTTATTAAACAGGTTTATTTCAGCAACTTAGGCTTATTAAATAGCATTTTTAAATAGGTTTATTTCAGCAACTTAGACTTATTAAATATACCTTTTTAAATAGGCTTAGTTCAGAAACTTAGGCTTATTAAATAGGCTTATTTCAGCAACTTAGGCTCATTAAATAGCCTTATTAAATATGCTTATTTCAGCAACTTAGGCTTATTAAATAGGCTTATTTCAGCAACTTAAACTTATTAAATAGCCTTATTTCAGCAACTTAGGCTTATTAAATAGCCTTATTTCAGCAATTTAGACTTATTAAATAGGCTTATTCAGCAACTTAGGCTTATTAAATAGCTTTATTAAATAGGCTTATTTCAGCAACTTAGACTTATTAAATAGGTTTATTCAGCAACTTAGGCTTATTAAATAGGCTTATTCAGCAACTTAGGCTTATTAAATAGGCTTATTTCAGCAACTTAGGCTTATTAAATAGGCTCATTCAGCAACTTAGGCTTATAAATAGGCTTATTTCAGCAACTTAGACTTATTAAATAGGCCTATTAAATAGGCTTCTTAAATAGGCTTATTTCAGCAACTTAGACTTATTAAATAGGCCTATTAAATAGGCTTATTAAATAGGCTTATTAAATGGGCTTATTTCAGCAACTTAGGCTTATTAAATAGGCTTATTTCAGCAACTTAGACTTATTAAATAGCCTTATTTCAGCAACTTACGCTTATTAAATAGCCTTATTTCAGCAACTTAGGCTTATTAAATAGCCTTATTAAATAGGCTTATTTCAGCAACTTAGACTTATTAAATAGGTTTATTCAGCAACTTAGGCTTATTAAATAGGCTTATTCAGCAACTTAGGCTTATTAAATAGGCTTATTTCAGCAACTTAGGCGTATTAAATAGGCTCATTCAGCAACTTAGGCTTATTAAATAGGCTTATTTCAGCAACTTAGACTTATTAAATAGGCCTATTAAATAGGCTTATTAAATAGGCTTATTTCAACTACTTAGGCTTATTAAATAGGCTTATTTCAGCAACTTAGGCTTATTAAATAGCCTTATTTCAGCAACTTAGACTTATTAAATATGCTTATTTCAGCAACTTAGGCTTATTACATAGGCTTATTCAGCAACTTAGGCTTATTAAATAGGCTTATTTCAGCAACTTAGGATTATTAAATAGGCTCATTCAGAAACTTAGGCTTATTAAATAGGCTTATTTCAGCAACTTAGACTTATTAAATAGGCCTGTTAAATAGGCTTATTAAATAGGTTTATTTCAGCAACTTAGACTTATTAAATAGGCCTATTAAATAGGCTTATTAAATAGACTTATTAAATAGGCACATTAAATACTTATTAAATAGGCTTAATAAATAGGCTTATTAAATAAGCTTATTTCAGCAACTTAGGCTTATTAAATAGGCTTATTAAATGGGCTTATTTCAGCAACTTAGGCTTATTAAATAGGCTTATTTCAGCAACTTAGACTTATTAAATAGGCCTATTAAATAGGCTTATTAAATAGGCTTATTTCAACTACTTAGGCTTATTAAATAGGCTTATTTCAGCAACTTAGGCTTATTAAATAGCCTTATTTCAACAACTTAGACTTATTAAATATGCTTATTTCAGCAACTTAGGCTTATTACATAGGCTTATTCAGCAACTTAGGCTTATTAAATAGGCTTATTTCAGCAACTTAGGATTATTAAATAGGCTCATTCAGAAACTTAGGCTTATTAAATAGGCTTATTTCAGCAACTTAGACTTATTAAATAGGCCTGTTAAATAGGCTTATTAAATAGGTTTATTTCAGCAACTTAGACTTATTAAATAGGCCTATTAAATAGGCTTATTAAATAGACTTATTAAATAGGCACATTAAATACTTAAGAAATAGGCTTAATAAATAGGCTTATTAAATAAGCTTATTTCAGCAACTTAGGCTTATTAAATAGGCTTATTAAATGGGCTTATTTCAGCAACTTAGGCTTATTAAATAGGCTTATTTCAGCAACTTAGACTTATTAAATAGGCCTATTAAATAGGCTTATTAAATAGGCTTATTTCAACAACTTAGGCTTATTAAATAGGCTTATTTCAGCAACTTAGGCTTATTAAATAGCCTTATTTCAGCAACTTAGACTTATTAAATATGCTTATTTCAGCAACTTAGGCTTATTACATAGGCTTATTCAGCAACTTAGGCTTATTAAATAGGCTTATTTCAGCAACTTAGGATTATTAAATAGGCTCATTCAGAAACTTAGGCTTATTAAATAGGCTTATTTCAGCAACTTAGACTTATTAAATAGGCCTGTTAAATAGGCTTATTAAATAGGTTTATTTCAGCAACTTAGACTTATTAAATAGGCCTATTAAATAGGCTTATTAAATAGACTTATTAAATAGGCACATTAAATACTTATTAAATAGGCTTAATAAATAGGCTTATTAAATAAGCTTATTTCAGCAACTTAGGCTTATTAAATAGGCTTATTAAATGGGCTTATTTCAGCAACTTAGGCTTATTAAATAGGCTTATTTCAGCAACTTAGACTTATTAAATAGCCTTATTTCAGCAACTTACGCTTATTAAATAGGCTTATTTCAGCAACTTAGGCTTATTAAATAGTCTAATTAAGTAGGCTTATTTCAGCAACTTGAGCTTATTAAATAGGCTTATTTCAGCAACTTATGCTTATTAAAAATACTTATTTCAGCAACTTAGGCTTATTAAATAGGCTTATTTCAGCAACTTAGGCTTATTAAATAGCCTTATTTCAGCAACTTAGACTTATTAAATAGGCTTATTTCAGCAACTTAGGCTTATTAAATAGGCTTATTCAGCAACTTAGGCTTATTACATAGGCTTATTTCAGCAACTTAGACTTATTAAATAGGCCTGTTAAATAGGCTTATTAAATAGGTTTATTTCAGCAACTTAGACTTATTAAATAGGCCTATTAAATAGGCTTATTAAATAGACTTATTAAATAGGCACATTAAATACTTATTAAATAGGCTTATTAAATAAGCTTATTAAATAGGCTTATTAAATAGACTTATTAAATAGGCTCAATAAATAGGCTTATTAAATAGGCTTACTAAATAGGCTTATTAAATAGACTTATTAAATAGGCTTATTAAATAGGCTCAATAAATAGGCTTATTAAATAGGCTCAATAAATAGGCTTTTTAAATAGGCTCAATAAATAGGCATATTAAATAGGCTCATTAAATACTTATTAAATAGACTTATTAAATAGACTTATTAAATAGGCTTATTAAATAGGCTTATTAAATAGGCTTATTAAATAGGCTTATTAAATAGACTTATTAAATAGCCTCATTAAATAGGCTTATTTTAGCAACTTAGGCTTATTAAATAAGTTTATTTCAGCAACTTAGACTTATTAAAAAGCCTTATTAAATAGGCTTATTTCAGCAACTTAGGCTTATTAAATAAGCTTATTTCAGCAACTTATTCTTATTAAATAGCCTTATTAAACAGGTTTATTTCAGCAACTTAGGCTTATTAAGTAGCATTTTTAAATAGGTTTATTTCAGCAACTTAGACTTATTAAATAGGTTTATTCAGCAACTTAGGCTTATTAAATAGGCTTATTCAGCAACTTAGGCTTATTTAATAGGCTTATTTCAGCAACTTAGGCTTATTTAATAGGCTTATTTCAGCAACTTATGCTTTTAAATAGCCTTATTAAACAGGTTTATTTCAGCAACTTAGGCTTATTAAATAGCTTTATTAAATAGGCTTATTTCAGCAACTTAGACTTATTAAATAGGTTTATTCAGCAACTTAGGCTTATTAAATAGGCTTATTCAGCAACTTAGGCTTATTAAATAGGCTTATTTCAGCAACTTAGGCTTATTAAATAGGCTCATTCAGCAACTTAGGCTTATAAATAGGCTTATTTCAGCAACTTAGACTTATTAAATAGGCCTATTAAATAGGCTTATTAAATAGGCTTATTTCAGCCACTTAGACTTATTAAATAGGCCTATTAAATAGGCTTATTAAATAGGCTTATTAAATAGGCTTATTTCAGCAACTTAGGCTTATTAAATAGGCTTATTAAATGGGCTTATTTCAGCAACTTAGGCTTATTAAATAGGCTTATTTCAGCAACTTAGACTTATTAAATAGCCTTATTTCAGCAACTTACGCTTATTAAATAGCCTTATTTCAGCAACTTAGGCTTATTAAATAGCCTTATTAAATAGGCTTATTTCAGCAACTTAGACTTATTAAATAGGTTTATTCAGCAACTTAGGCTTATTAAATAGGCTTATTCAGCAACTTAGGCTTATTAAATAGGCTTATTTCAGCAACTTAGGCTTATTAAATAGGCTCATTCAGCAACTTAGGCTTATTAA
The DNA here is from genome assembly GCF_048934315.1 of Petromyzon marinus. Lineage (NCBI taxonomy): Eukaryota > Metazoa > Chordata > Hyperoartia > Petromyzontiformes > Petromyzontidae > Petromyzon > Petromyzon marinus. The sequence goes on along the minus strand of NW_027422884.1, from coordinate 2,154,420 downwards.
ATAGGCTTATTTCAGCAACTTAGACTTATTAAATAGGCCTATTAAATAGGCTTATTAAATAGGCTTATTTCAACAACTTAGGCTTATTAAATAGGCTTATTTCAGCAACTTAGGCTTATTAAATAGCCTTATTTCAGCAACTTAGACTTATTAAATATGCTTATTTCAGCAACTTAGGCTTATTAAATAGGCTTATTCAGCAACTTAGGCTTATTAAATAGGCTTATTTCAGCAACTTAGGATTATTAAATAGGCTCATTCAGAAACTTAGGCTTATTAAATAGGCTTATTTCAGCAACTTAGACTTATTAAATAGGCCTGTTAAATAGGCTTATTAAATAGGTTTATTTCAGCAACTTAGACTTATTAAATAGGCCTATTAAATAGGCTTATTAAATAGACTTATTAAATAGGCACATTAAATACTTATTAAATAGGCTTAATAAATAGGCTTATTAAATAAGCTTATTTCAGCAACTTAGGCTTATTAAATAGGCTTATTAAATGGGCTTATTTCAGCAACTTAGGCTTATTAAATAGGCTTATTTCAGCAACTTAGACTTATTAAATAGCCTTATTTCAGCAACTTACGCTTATTAAATAGGCTTATTTCAGCAACTTAGACTTATTAAATATGCTTATTTCAGCAACTTAGGCTTATTACATAGGCTTATTCAGCAACTTAGGCTTATTAAATAGGCTTATTTCAGCAACTTAGGATTATTAAATAGGCTCATTCAGAAACTTAGGCTTATTAAATAGGCTTATTTCAGCAACTTAGACTTATTAAATAGGCCTGTTAAATAGGCTTATTAAATAGGTTTATTTCAGCAACTTAGACTTATTAAATAGGCCTATTAAATAGGCTTATTAAATAGACTTATTAAATAGGCACATTAAATACTTATTAAATAGGCTTAATAAATAGGCTTATTAAATAAGCTTATTTCAGCAACTTAGGCTTATTAAATAGGCTTATTAAATGGGCTTATTTCAGCAACTTAGGCTTATTAAATAGGCTTATTTCAGCAACTTAGACTTATTAAATAGCCTTATTTCAGCAACTTACGCTTATTAAATAGGCTTATTTCAGCAACTTAGGCTTATTAAATAGTCTAATTAAGTAGGCTTATTTCAGCAACTTGAGCTTATTAAATAGGCTTATTTCAGCAACTTATGCTTATTAAAAATACTTAATTCAGCAACTTAGGCTTATTAAATAGGCTTATTTCAGCAACTTAGACTTATTAAATAGCCTTATTTCAGCAACTTAGGCTTATTAAATAGGCTTATTTCAGCAACTTAGGCTTATTAAATAGCCTTATTTCAGCAACTTAGACTTATTAAATAGGCTTATTTCAGCAACTTAGGCTTATTAAATAGGCTTATTCAGCAACTTAGGCTTATTACATAGGCTTATTTCAGCACCTTAGACTTATTAAATAGGCCTGTTAAATAGGCTTATTAAATAGGTTTATTTCAGCAACTTAGACTTATTAAATAGGCCTATTAAATAGGCTTATTAAATAGACTTATTAAATAGGCACATTAAATACTTATTAAATAGGCTTATTAAATAAGCTTATTAAATAGGCTTATTAAATAGACTTATTAAATAGGCTCAATAAATAGGCTTATTAAATAGGCTTACTAAATAGGCTTATTAAATAGACTTATTAAATAGGCTTATTAAATAGGCTCAATAAATAGGCTTATTAAATAGGCTCAATAAATAGGCTTTTTAAATAGGCTCAATAAATAGGCATATTAAATAGGCTCATTAAATACTTATTAAATAGACTTATTAAATAGACTTATTAAATAGGCTTATTAAATAGGCTTATTAAATAGGCTTATTAAATAGCCTCATTAAATAGACTTATTAAATAGCCTCATTAAATAGGCTTATTTTAGCAACTTAGGCTTATTAAATAAGTTTATTTCAGCAACTTAGACTTATTAAAAAGCCTTATTAAATAGGCTTATTTCAGCAACTTAGGCTTATTAAATAAGCTTATTTCAGCAACTTATTCTTATTAAATAGCCTTATTAAACAGGTTTATTTCAGCAACTTAGGCTTATTAAGTAGCATTTTTAAATAGGTTTATTTCAGCAACTTAGACTTATTAAATAGGTTTATTCAGCAACTTAGGCTTATTAAATAGGCTTATTCAGCAACTTAGGCTTATTTAATAGGCTTATTTCAGCAACTTAGGCTTATTTAATAGGCTTATTTCAGCAACTTATGCTTTTAAATAGCCTTATTAAACAGGTTTATTTCAGCAACTTAGGCTTATTAAATAGCTTTATTAAATAGGCTTATTTCAGCAACTTAGACTTATTAAATAGGTTTATTCAGCAACTTAGGCTTATTAAATAGGCTTATTCAGCAACTTAGGCTTATTAAATAGGCTTATTTCAGCAACTTAGGCTTATTAAATAGGCTCATTCAGCAACTTAGGCTTATAAATAGGCTTATTTCAGCAACTTAGACTTATTAAATAGGCCTATTAAATAGGCTTATTAAATAGGCTTATTTCAGCAACTTAGACTTATTAAATAGGCCTATTAAATAGGCTTATTAAATAGGCTTATTAAATAGGCTTATTTCAGCAACTTAGGCTTATTAAATAGGCTTATTAAATGGGCTTATTTCAGCAACTTAGGCTTATTAAATAGGCTTATTTCAGCAACTTAGACTTATTAAATAGCCTTATTTCAGCAACTTACGCTTATTAAATAGCCTTATTTCAGCAACTTAGGCTTATTAAATAGCCTTATTAAATAGGCTTATTTCAGCAACTTAGACTTATTAAATAGGTTTATTCAGCAACTTAGGCTTATTAAATAGGCTTATTCAGCAACTTAGGCTTATTAAATAGGCTTATTTCAGCAACTTAGGCTTATTAAATAGGCTCATTCAGCAACTTAGGCTTATTAAATAGGCTTATTTCAGCAACTTAGACTTATTAAATAGGCCTATTAAATAGGCTTATTAAATAGGCTTATTTCAACAACTTAGGCTTATTAAATAGGCTTATTTCAGCAACTTAGGCTTATTAAATAGCCTTATTTCAGCAACTTAGACTTATTAAATATGCTTATTTCAGCAACTTAGGCTTATTAAATAGGCTTATTCAGCAACTTAGGCTTATTAAATAGGCTTATTTCAGCAACTTAGGATTATTAAATAGGCTCATTCAGAAACTTACGCTTATTAAATAGGCTTATTTCAGCAACTTAGACTTATTAAATAGGCCTGTTAAATAGGCTTATTAAATAGGTTTATTTCAGCAACTTAGACTTATTAAATAGGCCTATTAAATAGGCTTATTAAATAGACTTATTAAATAGGCACATTAAATACTTATTAAATAGGCTTAATAAATAGGCTTATTAAATAGGCTTATTTCAGCAACTTAGGCTTATTAAATAGGCTTATTAAATGGGCTTATTTCAGCAACTTAGGCTTATTAAATAGGCTTATTTCAGCAACTTAGACTTATTAAATAGCCTTATTTCAGCAACTTACGCTTATTAAATAGGCTTATTTCAGCAACTTAGGCTTATTAAATAGCCTAATTAAGTAGGCTTATTTCAGCAACTTGAGCTTCTTAAATAGGCTTATTTCAGCAACTTATGCTGATTAAAAAGGCTTATTTCAGCAACTTAGACTTATTAAATAGCCTTATTTCAGCAAATTAGACTCATTAAATAGGCTTATTTCAGCAACTTATGCTTATTAAAAATACTTATTTCAGCAACTTAGGCTTATTAAATAGGCTTATTTCAGCAACTTAGACTTATTAAATAGCCTTATTTCAGCAACTTAGGCTTATTAAATAGGCTTATTTCAGCAACTTAGGCTTATTAAATAGCCTTATTTCAGCAACTTAGACTTATTAAATAGGCTTATTTCAGCAACTTAGGCTTATTAAATAGGCTTATTCAGCAACTTAGGCTTATTACATAGGCTTATTTCAGCAACTTAGACTTATTAAATAGGCCTGTTAAATAGGCTTATTAAATAGGTTTATTTCAGCAACTTAGACTTATTAAATAGGCCTATTAAATAGGCTTATTAAATAGACTTATTAAATAGGCACATTAAATACTTATTAAATAGGCTTATTAAATAAGCTTATTAAATAGGCTTATTAAATAGACTTATTAAATAGGCTCAATAAATAGGCTTATTAAATAGGCTTACTAAATAGGCTTATTAAATAGACTTATTAAATAGGCTTATTAAATAGGCTCAATAAATAGGCTTATTAAATAGGCTCAATAAATAGGCTTTTAAATAGGCTCAATAAATAGGCATATTAAATAGGCTCATTAAATACTTATTAAATAGACTTATTAAATAGACTTATTAAATAGGCTTATTAAATAGGCTTATTAAATAGGCTTATTAAATAGGCTTATTAAATAGACTTATTAAATAGCCTCATTAAATAGGCTTATTTTAGCAACTTAGGCTTATTAAATAAGTTTATTTCAGCAACTTAGACTTATTAAAAAGCCTTATTAAATAGGCTTATTCAGCAACTTAGGCTTATTAAATAGGTTTATTTCAGCAACCTAGACTTATTAAATAGGTTTATTCAGCAACTTAGGCTTATTAAATAGGCTTATTCAGCAACTTAGGCTTATTTAATAGGCTTATTTCAGCAACTTAGGCTTATTAAATAAGCTTATTTCAGCAACTTATGCTTTTAAATAGCCTTATTAAACAGGTTTATTTCAGCAACTTAGGCTTATTAAATAGCATTTTTAAATAGGTTTATTTCAGCATCTTAGACTTATTAAATATACCTTTTAAAATAGGCTTAGTTCAGAAACATAGGCTTATTAAATAGGCTTATTTCAGCAACTTAGGCTCATTAAATAGCCTTATTAAATAGGCTTATTTCAGCAACTTAGGCTTATTAAATAGGCTTATTTCAGCAACTTAAGCTTATTAAATAGGCTCATTCAGCAACTTAGGCTTATTAAATAGGCTTATTTCAGCAACTTAGACTTATTAAAGTGGCCTATTAAATAGGCTTATTAAATAGGCTTATTTCAGCAACTTAGACTTATTAAATAGGCCTATTAAATAGGATTATTAAAACGGCTTATTAAATAGGCTTATTTCAGCAACTTAGGCTTATTAAATAGGCTTATTAAATGGGCTTATTTCAGCAACTTAGGCTTATTAAATAGGCTTATTTCAGCAACTTAGACTTATTAAATAGCCTTATTTCAGCAACTTACGCTTATTAAATAGGCTTATTTCAGCAACTTAGGCTTATTAAATAGACTAATTAAGTAGGCTTATTTCAGCAACTTGGGCTTATTAAATAGGCTTAATTCAGCAACTTACGCTGATTAAAAAGGCGTATTTCAGCAACTTAGACTTATTAAATAGCCTTATTTCAGCAACTTAGACTCATTAAATATGTTTATTTCAGCAACTTATGCTTATTAAATATACTTATTTCAGCAACTTATGCTTATTAAATAGCCTTATTAAACAGGTTTATTTCAGCAACTTAGGCTTATTAAATAGCATTTTTAAATAGGTTTATTTCAGCAACTTAGACTTATTAAATATACCTTTTTAAATAGGCTTAGTTCAGAAACTTAGGCTTATTAAATAGGCTTATTTCAGCAACTTATGCTTATTAAATAGCCTTATTAAACAGGTTTATTTCAGCAACTTAGGCTTATTAAATAGCATTTTTAAATAGGTTTATTTCAGCAACTTAGACTTATTAAATATACCTTTTTAAATAGGCTTAGTTCAGAAACTTAGGCTTATTAAATAGGCTTATTTCAGCAACTTAGGCTCATTAAATAGCCTTATTAAATATGCTTATTTCAGCAACTTAGGCTTATTAAATAGGCTTATTTCAGCAACTTAAACTTATTAAATAGCCTTATTTCAGCAACTTAGGCTTATTAAATAGCCTTATTTCAGCAATTTAGACTTATTAAATAGGCTTATTCAGCAACTTAGGCTTATTAAATAGCTTTATTAAATAGGCTTATTTCAGCAACTTAGACTTATTAAATAGGTTTATTCAGCAACTTAGGCTTATTAAATAGGCTTATTCAGCAACTTAGGCTTATTAAATAGGCTTATTTCAGCAACTTAGGCTTATTAAATAGGCTCATTCAACAACTTAGGCTTATAAATAGGCTTATTTCAGCAACTTAGACTTATTAAATAGGCCTATTAAATAGGCTTATTAAATAGGCTTATTTCAGCAACTTAGACTTATTAAATAGGCCTATTAAATAGGCTTATTAAATAGGCTTATTAAATAGGCTTATTTCAGCAACTTAGACTTATTAAATAGCCTTATTTCAGCAACTTACGCTTATTAAATAGGCTTATTTCAGCAACTTAGGCTTATTAAATAGGCTTATTTCAGCAACTTAGACTTATTAAATAGCCTTATTTCAGCAACTTACGCTTATTAAATAGGCTTATTTCAGCAACTTAGGCTTATTAAATAGCCTAATTAAGTAGGCTTATTTCAGCAACTTGGGCCTATTAAATAGGCTTATTTCAGCAACTTACGCTGATTAAAAAGGCTTATTTCAGCAACTTAGACTTATTAAATAGCCTTATTTCAGCAACTTAGACTCATTAAATAGGTTTATTTCAGCAACTTATGCTTATTAAATATACTTATTTCAGCAACTTATGCTTATTAAATAGCCTTATTAAATAGGCTTATTTCAGCAACTTAGGCTTATTAAATAAGCTTATTTCAGCAACTTATGCTTATTAAATAGCCTTATTAAACAGGTTTATTTCAGCAACTTAGGCTTATTAAATAGCATTTTTAAATAGTTTATTTCAGCAACTTAGACTTATTAAATATACCTTTTTAAATAGGCTTAGTTCAGAAACTTAGGCTTATTAAATAGGCTTATTTCAGCAACTTAGGCTTATTAAATAGGCTTATTTCAGCAACTTAGACTTATTAAATATACTTTTTAAAATAGGCTTAGTTCAGAAACTTAGGCTTATTAAATAGGCTTATTTCAGCAACTTAGGCTCATTAAATAGCCTTATTAAATATGCTTATTTCAGGAACTTAGGCTTATTAAATAGGCTTATTTCAGCAACTTAAACTTATTAAATAGCCTTATTTCAGCAACTTAGGCTTATTAAATAGCCTTATTTCAGCAATTTAGACTTATTAAATAGGCTAATTCAGCAACTTAGGCTTATTAAATAGCTTTATTAAATAGGCTTATTTCAGCAACTTAGACTTATTAAATAGGTTTATTCAGCAACTTAGGCTTATTAAATAGGCTTATTCAGCAACTTAGGCTTATAAATAGGCTTATTTCAGCAACTTAGACTTATTAAATAGGCCTATTAAATAGGCTTATTAAATAGGCTTATTTCAGCAACTTAGACTTATTAAATAGGCCTATTAAATAGGCTTATTAAATAATCTTATTAAATAGGCTTATTTCAGCAACTTAGACTTATTAAATATCCTTATTTCAGCAACTTACGCTTATTAAATAGGCTTATTTCAGCAACTTAGGCTTATTAAATAGCGTAATTAAGTAGGCTTATTTCAGCAACTTGGGATTATTAAATAGACTTATTTCAGCAACTTAGACTTATTAAATATACCTTTTTAAATAGGCTTAGTTCAGAAACTTAGGCTTATTAAATAGGCTTATTTCAGCAACTTAGGCTCATTAAATAGCCCTATTAAATATGCTTATTTCAGCAACTTAGGCTTATTAAATAGGCTTATTTCAGCAACTTAAACTTATTAAATAGCCTTATTTCAGCAACTTAGGCTTATTAAATAGCCTTATTTCAGCAATTTAGACATATTAAATAGGCTTATTCAGCAACTTAGGCTTATTAAATAGCTTTATGAAATAGGCTTATTTCAGCAACTTAGACTTATTAAATAGGTTTATTCAGCAACTTAGGCTTATTAAATAGGCTTATTCAGCAACTTAGGCTTATTAAATAGGCTTATTTCAGCAACTTAGGCTTATTAAATAGGCTCATTCAGCAACTTAGGCTTATAAATAGGCTTATTTCAGCAACTTAAACTTATTAAATAGCCTTATTTCAGCAACTTACGCTTATTAAATAGGCTTATTTCAGCAACTTAGGCTTATTAAATAGCCTAATTAAGTAGGCTTATTTCAGCAACTTGAGCTTATTAAATAGGCTTATTTCAGCAACTTATGCTGATTAAAAAGGCTTATTTCAGCAACTTAGACTTATTAAATAGCCTTATTTCAGCAACTTAGACTCATTAAATAGGCTTATTTCAGCAACTTATGCTTATTAAAAATACTTATTTCAGCAACTTAGGCTTATTAAATAGGCTTATTTCAGCAACTTAGACTTATTAAATAGCCTTATTTCAGCAACTTAGGCTTATTAAATAGGCTTATTTCAGCAACTTAGACTTATTAAATATACTTTTTTAAATAGGCTTAGTTCAGAAACTTAGGCTTATTAAATAGGCTTATTTCAGCAACTTAGGCTCATTAAATAGCCTTATTAAATATGCTTATTTCACCAACTTAGGCTTATTAAATAGGCTTATTTCAGCAACTTAAACTTATTAAATAGCCTTATTTCAGCAACTTAGGCTTATTAATAGCCTTATTTCAGCAATTTAGACTTATTAAATAGGCTTATTCAGCAACTTAGGCTTATTAAATAGCTTTATTAAATAGGCTTATTTCAGCAACTTAGACTTATTAAATAGGTTTATTCAGCAACTTAGGCTTATTAAATAGGCTTATTCAGCAACTTAGGCTTATTAAATAGGCTTATTTCAGCAACTTAGGCTTATTAAATAGGCTCATTCAGCAACTTAGGCTTATAAATAGGCTTATTTCAGCAACTTAGACTTATTAAATAGGGCTATTACATAGGCTTATTAAATAGGCTTATTTCAGCAACTTAGACTTATTAAATAGGCCTATTCAATAGGCTTATTAAATAGGCTTATTAAATAGGCTTATTTCAGCAACTTAGACTTATTAAATAGCCTTATTTCAGCAACTTACGCTTATTAAATAGGCTTATTTCAGCAACTTAGGCTTATTAAATAGCCTAATTAAGTAGGCTTATTTCAGCAACTTGGGATTATTAAATAGACTTATTTCAGCAACTTAGACTTATTAAATAGGTTTATTCAGCAACTTAGGCTTATTAAATAGGCGTATTCAGCAACTTAGGCTTATTAAATAGGCTTATTTCAGCAACTTAGACTTATTAAATAGCCTTATTTCAGCAACTTACGCTTATTAAATAGGCTTATTTCAGCAACTTAGGCGTATTAAATAGCCTAATTAAGTAGGCTTATTTCAGCAACTTAGGCTTATTAAATAGGCTCATTCAGCAACTTAGGCTTATAAATAGGCTTATTTCAGCAACTTAGACTTATTAAATAGGCCTATTAAATAGGCTTATTAAATAGGCTTATTTCAGCAACTTAGACTTATTAAATAGGCCTATTAAATAGGCTTATTAAATAGGCTTATTAAATAGGCTTATTTCAGCAACTTAGGCTTATTAAATAGGCTTATTAAATGGGCTTATTTCAGCAACTTAGGCTTATTAAATAGGCTTATTTCAGCAACTTAGACTTATTAAATAGCCTTATTTCAGCAACTTACGCTTATTAAATAGGCTTATTTCAGCAACTTAGGCTTATTAAATAGCCTAATTAAGTTGGCTTATTTCAGCAACTTGGGATTATTAAATAGACTTATTTCAGCAACTTACGCTGATTAAACAGGCTTATTTCAGCAACTTAGACTTATTAAATAGCCTTATTTCAGCAACTTAGACTCATTAAATAGGTTTATTTCAGCAACTTATGCTTATTAAATATACTTATTTCAGCATCTTAGGCTTATTAAATAGGCTTATTTCAGCAACTTAGACTTATTAAATAGCTTTATTTCAGCAACTTAGGATTATTAAATAGGCTTATTTCAGCAACTTAGGCTTATTAAATAGCCTTATTTCAGCAAGTTAAACTTATTAAATAGGCTTATTTCAGCAACTTAGACTTATTAAATAGCCTTATTTCAGCAACTTACGCTTATTAAATAGGCTTATTTCAGCAACTTAGGCTTATTAAATAGCCTAATTAAGTAGGCTTATTTCAGCAACTTAGGCTTATTAAATAGGCTCATTCAGCAACTTAGGCTTATAAATAGGCTTATTTCAGCAACTTAGACTTATTAAATAGGCCTATTAAATAGGCTTATTAAATAGGCTTATTTCAGCAACTTAGACTTATTAAATAGGCCTATTAAATAGGCTTATTAAATAGTCTTATTAAATAGGCTTATTTCAGCAACTTAGACTTATTAAATAGCCTTATTTCAGCAACTTACGCTTATTAAATAGGCTTATTTCAGCAACTTAGGCTTATTAAATAGCCTAATTAAGTAGGCTTATTTCAGCAACTTGGGATTATTAAATAGACTTATTTCAGCAACTTAGACTTATTAAATAGGTTTATTCAGCAACTTAGGCTTATTAAATAGGCTTATTTCAGCAACTTATGCTTATTAAATAGCCTTATTTCAGCAACTTAGACTCATTAAATAGGTTTATTTCAGCAACTTATGCTTATTAAATATACTTATTTCAGCATCTTAGGCTTATTAAATAGGCTTATTTCAGCAACTTAGACTTATTAAATAGCTTTATTTCAGCAACTTAGGCTTATTAAATAGGCTTATTTCAGCAACTTAGGCTTATTAAATAGCCTTATTTCAGCAACTTAAACTTATTAAATAGGCTTATTTCAGCAACTTAGACTTATTAAATAGCCTTATTTCAGCAACTTACGCTTATTAAATAGGCTTATTTCAGCAACTTAGGCTTATTAAATAGCCTAATTAAGTAGGCTTATTTCAGCAACTTAGGCTTATTAAATAGGCTCATTCAGCAACTTAGGCTTATAAATAGGCTTATTTCAGCAACTTAGACTCATTAAATAGGCCTATTAAATAGGCTTATTAAATAGGCTTATTTCAGCAACTTAGACTTATTAAATAGGCCTATTAAATAGGCTTATTAAATAGTCTTATTAAATAGGCTTATTTCAGCAACTTAGACTTATTAAATAGCCTTATTTCAGCAACTTACGCTTATTAAATAGGCTTATTTCAGCAACTTAGGCTTATTAAATAGCCTAATTAAGTAGGCTTATTTCAGCAACTTGGGATTATTAAATAGACTTATTTCAGCAACTTACACTTATTAAATAGGTTTATTCAGCAACTTAGGCTTATTAAATAGGCTTATTCAGCAACTTAGGCTTATTAAATAGGCTTATTTCAGCAACTTATGCTCATTAAATAGCCTTATTAAATATGCTTATTTCAGCAACTTAGGCTTATTAAATAGGCTTATTTCAGCAACTTAAACTTATTAAATAGCCTTATTTCAGCAACTTAGGCTTATTAAATAGCCTTATTTCAGCAATTTAGACATATTAAATAGGCTTATTCAGCAACTTAGGCTTATTAAATAGCTTTATTAAATAGGCTTATTTCAGCAACTTAGACTTATTAAATAGGTTTATTCAGCAACTTAGGCTTATTAAATAGGCTTATTCAGCAACTTAGGCTTATTAAATAGGCTTATTTCAGCAACTTAGGCTTATTAAATAGGCTCATTCAGCAACTTAGGCTTATAAATAGGCTTATTTCAGCAACTTATACTTATTAAATAGCCTTATTTCAGCAACTTACGCTTATTAAATAGGCTTATTCAGCAACTGAGGCTTATTAAATAGCTTTATTAAATAGGCTTATTTCAGCAACTTAGACTTATTAAATAGGTTTATTCAGCAACTTAGGCTTATTAAATAGGCTTATTCAGCAACTTAGGCTTATTAAATAGGCTTATTTCAGCAACTTAGGCTTATTAAATAGGCTCATTCAGCAACTTAAGCTTATAAATAGGCTTATTTCAGCAACTTAGACTTATTAAATAGGCCTATTAAATAGGCTTATTAAATAGGCTTATTTCAGCAACTTAGACTTATTAAATAGGCCTATTAAATAGGCTTATTAAATAGTCTTATTAAATAGGCTTATTTCAGCAACTTAGACTTATTAAATAGCCTTATTTCAGCAACTTACGCTTATTAAATAGGCTTATTTCAGCAACTAAGGCTTATTAAATAGCCTAATTAAGTAGGCTTATTTCAGCAACTTGGGATTATTAAATAGACTTATTTCAGCAACTTAGACTTATTAAATAGGTTTATTCAGCAACTTAGGCTTATTAAATAGGCTTATTCAGCAACTTAGGCTTATTAAATAGGCTTATTTCAGCAACTTATGCTTATTAAATAGCCTTATTAAACAGGTTTATTTCAGCAACTTAGGCTTATTAAATAGCATTTTTAAATAGGTTTATTTCAGCAACTTAGACTTATTAAATATACCTTTTTAAATAGGCTTAGTTCAGAAACTTAGGCTTATTAAATAGGCTTATTTCAGCAACTTAGGCTCATTAAATAGCCTTATTAAATATGCTTATTTCAGCAACTTAGGCTTATTAAATAGGCTTATTTCAGCAACTTAAACTTATTAAATAGCCTTATTTCAGCAACTTAGGCTTATTAAATAGCCTTATTTCAGCAATTTAGACATATTAAATAGGCTTATTCAGCAACTTAGGCTTATTAAATAGCTTTATTAAATAGGACTTATTTCAGCAACTTAGACTTATTAAATAGGTTTATTCAGCAACTTAGGCTTATTAAATAGGCTTATTCAGCAACTTAGGCTTATTAAATAGGCTTATTTCAGCAACTTAGGCTTATTAAATAGGCTCATTCAGCAACTTAGGCTTATAAATAGGCTTATTTCAGCAACTTAGACTTATTAAATAGCCTTATTTCAGCAACTTACGCTTATTAAATAGGCTTATTTCAGCAACTTAGGCTTATTAAATAGCCTAATTAAGTAGGCTTATTTCAGCAACTTGAGCTTATTAAATAGGCTTATTTCAGCAACTTATGCTGATTAAAAAGGCTTATTTCAGCAACTTAGACTTATTAAATAGCCTTATTTCAGCAACTTAGACTCATTAAATAGGCTTATTTCAGCAACTTATGCTTATTAAAAATACTTATTTCAGCAACTTAGGCTTATTAAATAGGCTTATTTCAGCAACTTAGACTTATTAAATAGCCTTATTTCAGCAACTTAGGCTTATTAAATAGGCTGATTTCAGCAACTTAGACTTATTAAATATACTTTTTTAAATAGGCTTAGTTAAGAAACTTAGGCTTATTAAATAGGCTTATTTCAGCAACTTAGGCTCATTAAATAGCCTTATTAAATATGCTTATTTCAGCAACTTAGGCTTATTAAATAGGCTTATTTCAGCAACTTAAACTTATTAAATAGCCTTATTTCAGCAACTTAGGCTTATTAAATAGCCTTATTTCAGCAATTTAGACTTATTAAATAGGCTTATTCAGCAACTTCGGCTTATTAAATAGCTTTATTAAATAGGCTTATTTCAGCAACTTAGACTTATTAAATAGGTTTATTCAGCAACTTAGGCTTATTAAATAGGCTTATTCAGCAACTTAGGCTTATTAAATAGGCTTATTTCAGCAACTTAGGCTTATTAAATAGGCTCATTCAGCAACTTAGGCTTATAAATAGGCTTATTTCAGCAACTTAGACTTATTAAATAGGCCTATTAAATAGGCTTATTAAATAGGCTTATTTCAGCAACTTAGACTTATTAAATAGGCCTATTAAATAGGCTTATTAAATAGGCTTATTAAATAGGCTTATTTCAGCAACTTAGACTTATTAAATAGCCTTATTTCAGCAACTTACGCTTATTAAATAGGCTTATTTCAGCAACTTAGGCTTATTAAATAGCCTAATTAAGTAGGCTTATTTCAGCAACTTGGGATTATTAAATAGACTTATTTCAGCAACTTAGACTTATTAAATAGGTTTATTCAGCAACTTAGGCTTATTAAATAGGCTTATTCAGCAACTTAGGCTTATTAAATAGGCTTATTTCAGCAACTTATGCTTATTAAATAGCCTTATTAAACAGGTTTATTTCAGCAACTTAGGCTTATTAAATAGCATTTTTAAATAGGTTTATTTCAGCAACTTAGACTTATTAAATACACCTTTTTAAATAGGCTTAGTTCAGAAACTTAGGCTTATTAAATAGGCTTATTTCAGCAACTTAGGCTCATTAAATATCCTTATTAAATATGCTTATTTCAGCAACTTAGGCTTATTAAATAGGCTTATTTCAGCAACTTAAACTTATTAAATAGCCTTATTTCAGCAACTTAGGCTTATTAAATAGCCTTATTTCAGCAATTTAGACATATTAAATAGGCTTATTCAGCAACTTAGGCTTATTAAATAGCTTTATTAAATAGGACTTATTTCAGCAACTTAGACTTATTAAATAGGTTTATTCAGCAACTTAGGCTTATTAAATAGGCTTATTCAGCAACTTAGGCTTATTAAATAGGCTTATTTCAGCAACTTAGGCTTATTAAATAGGCTCATTCAGCAACTTAGGCTTATAAATAGGCTTATTTCAGCAACTTAGACTTATTAAATAGCCTTATTTCAGCAACTTACGCTTATTAAATAGGCTATTTCAGCAACTTAGGCTTATTAAATAGCCTAATTAAGTAGGCTTATTTCAGCAACTTGAGCTTATTAAATAGGCTTATTTCAGCAACTTATGCTGATTAAAAAGGCTTATTTCAGCAACTTAGACTTATTAAATAGCCTTATTTCAGCAACTTAGACTCATTAAATAGGCTTATTTCAGCAACTTATGCTTATTAAAAATACTTATTTCAGCAACTTAGGCTTATTAAATAGGCTTATTTCAGCAACTTAGACTTATTAAATAGCCTTATTTCAGCAACTTAGGCTTATTAAATAGGCTTATTTCAGCAACTTAGACTTATTAAATATACTTTTTTAAATAGGCTTAGTTAAGAAACTTAGGCTTATTAAATAGGCTTATTTCAGCAACTTAGGCTCATTAAATAGCCTTATTAAATATGCTTATTTCAGCAACTTAGGCTTATTAAATAGGCTTATTTCAGCAACTTAAACTTATTAAATAGCCTTATTTCAGCAACTTAGGCTTATTAAATAGCCTTATTTCAGCAATTTAGACTTATTAAATAGGCTTATTCAGCAACTTCGGATTATTAAATAGCTTTATTAAATAGGCTTATTTCAGCAACTTAGACTTATTAAATAGGTTTATTCAGCAACTTAGGCTTATTAAATAGGCTTATTCAGCAACTTAGGCTTATTAAATAGGCTTATTTCAGCAACTTAGGCTTATTAAATAGGCTCATTCAGCAACTTAGGCTTATAAATAGGCTTATTTCAGCAACTTAGACTTATTAAATAGGCCTATTAAATAGGCTTATTAAATAGGCTTATTTCAGCAACTTAGACTTATTAAATAGGCCTATTAAATAGGCTTATTAAATAGGCTTATTAAATAGGCTTATTTCAGCAACTTAGACTTATTAAATAGCCTTATTTCAGCAACTTACACTTATTAAATAGGCTTATTTCAGCAACTTAGGCTTATTAAATAGCCTAATTAAGTAGGCTTATTTCAGCAACTTGGGATTATTAAATAGACTTATTTCAGCAACTTAGACTTATTAAATAGGTTTATTCAGCAACTTAGGCTTATTAAATAGGCTTATTCAGCAACTTAGGCTTATTAAATAGGCTTATTTCAGCAACTTATGCTTATTAAATAGGCTCATTCAGCAACTTAGGCTTATAAATAGGCTTATTTCAGCAACTTAGACTTATTAAATAGGCCTATTAAATAGGCTTATTAAATAGGCTTATTTCAGCAACTTAGACTTATTAAATAGGCCTATTAAATAGGCTTATTAAATAGGCTTATTAAATAGGCTTATTTCAGCAACTTAGGCTTATTAAATAGGCTTATTAAATGGGCTTATTTCAGCAACTTAGGCTTATTAAATAGGCTTATTTCAGCAACTTAGACTTATTAAATAGCCTTATTTCAGCAACTTACGCTTATTAAATAGGCTTATTTCAGCAACTTAGGCTTATTAAATAGCCTAATTAAGTAGGCTTATTTCAGCAACTTGGGATTATTAAATAGACTTATTTCAGCAACTTACGCTGATTAAAAAGGCTTATTTCAGCAACTTAGACTTATTAAATAGCCTTATTTCAGCAACTTAGACTCATTAAATAGGTTTATTTCAGCAACTTATGCTTATTAAATATACTTATTTCAGCAACTTAGGCTTATTAAATAGGCTTATTTCAGCAACTTAGACTTATTAAATAGCTTTATTTCAGCAACTTAGGCTTATTAAATAGGCTTATTACAGCAACTTAGGCTTATTAAATAGCCTTATTTCAGCAACTTAAACTTATTAAATAGGCTTATTTCAGCAACTTAGGCGTATTAAATAGGCTTATTCAGCAACTTAGGCTTATTAAATAGGCTTATTTCAGCAACTTAGACTTATTAAATAGCCTTATTTCAGCAACTTACGCTTATTAAATAGGCTTATTTCAGCAACTTAGGCTTATTAAATAGCCTAATTAAGTAGGCTTATTTCAGCAACTTAGGCTTATTAAATAGGCTCATTCAGCAACTTAGGCTTATAAATAGGCTTATTTCAGCAACTTAGACTTATTAAATAGGCCTATTAAATAGGCTTATTAAATAGGCTTATTTCAGCAACTTAGACTTATTAAATAGGCCTATTAAATAGGCTTATTAAATAGTCTTATTAAATAGGCTTATTTCAGCAACTTAGACTTATTAAATAGCCTTATTTCAGCAACTTACGCTTATTAAATAGGCTTATTTCAGCAACTTAGGCTTATTAAATAGCCTAATTAAGTAGGCTTATTTCAGCAACTTGGGATTATTAAATAGACTTATTTCAGCAACTTAGACTTATTAAATAGGTTTATTCAGCAACTTAGGCTTATTAAATAGGCTTATTCAGCAACTTAGGCTTATTAAATAGGCTTATTTCAGCAACTTATGCTTATTAAATAGCCTAATTAAGTAGGCTTATTTCAGCAACTTGGGATTATTAAATAGACTTATTTCAGCAACTTAGACTTATTAAATAGGTTTATTCAGCAACTTAGGCTTATTAAATAGGCTTATTCAGCAACTTAGGCTTATTAAATAGCCTAATTAAGTAGGCTTATTTCAGCAACTTGGGATTATTAAATAGACTTATTTCAGCAACTTAGACTTATTAAATAGGTTTATTCAGCAACTTAGGCTTATTAAATAGGCTTATTCAGCAACTTAGGCTTATTAAATAGGCTTATTTCAGCAACTTATGCTTATTAAATAGCCTTATTAAACAGGTTTATTTCAGCAACTTATGCTTATTAAATAGGCTCATTCAGCAACTTAGGCTTATAAATAGGCTTATTTCAGCAACTTAGACTTATTAAATAGGCCTATTAAATAGGCTTATTAAATAGGCTTATTTCAGCAACTTAGACTTATTAAATAGGCCTATTAAATAGGCTTATTAAATAGGCTTATTAAATAGGCTTATTTCAGCAACTTAGGCTTATTAAATAGGCTTATTAAATGGGCTTATTTCAGCAACTTAGGCTTATTAAATAGGCTTATTTCAGCAACTTAGACTTATTAAATAGCCTTATTTCAGCAACTTACGCTTATTAAATAGGCTTATTTCAGCAACTTAGGCTTATTAAATAGCCTAATTAAGTTGGCTTATTTCAGCAACTTGGGATTATTAAATAGACTTATTTCAGCAACTTACGCTGATTAAAAAGGCTTATTTCAGCAACTTAGACTTATTAAATAGCCTTATTTCAGCAACTTAGACTCATTAAATAGGTTTATTTCAGCAACTTATGCTTATTAAATATACTTATTTCAGCATCTTAGGCTTATTAAATAGGCTTATTTCAGCAACTTAGACTTATTAAATAGCTTTATTTCAGCAACTTAGGCTTATTAAATAGGCTTATTTCAGCAACTTAGGCTTATTAAATAGCCTTATTTCAGCAACTTAAACTTATTAAATAGGCTTATTTCAGCAACTTAGACTTATTAAATAGCCTTATTTCAGCAACTTACGCTTATTAAATAGGCTTATTTCAGCAACTTAGGCGTATTAAATAGCCTAATTAAGTAGGCTTATTTCAGCAACTTAGGCTTATTAAATAGGCTCATTCAGCAACTTAGGCTTATAAATAGGCTTATTTCAGCAACTTAGACTTATTAAATAGGCCTATTAAATAGGCTTATTAAATAGGCTTATTTCAGCAACTTAGACTTATTAAATAGGCCTATTAAATAGGCTTATTAAATAGTCTTATTAAATAGGCTTATTTCAGCAACTTAGACTTATTAAATAGCCTTATTTCAGCAACTTACGCTTATTAAATAGGCTTATTTCAGCAACTTAGGCTTATTAAATAGCCTAATTAAGTAGGCTTATTTCAGCAACTTGGGATTATTAAATAGACTTATTTCAGCAACTTAGACTTATTAAATAGGTTTATTCAGCAACTTAGTCTTATTAAATAGGCTTATTCAGCAACTTAGGCTTATTAAATAGGCTTATTTCAGCAACTTATGCTTATTAAATAGCCTTATTAAACAGGTTTATTTCAGCAACTTAGGCTTATTAAATAGCATTTTTAAATAGGTTTATTTCAGCAACTTAGACTTATTAAATATACCTTTTTAAATAGGCTTAGTTCAGAAACTTAGGCTTATTAAATAGGCTTATTTCAGCAACTTAGGCTCATTAAATAGCCTTATTAAATATGCTTATTTCAGCAACTTAGGCTTATTAAATAGGCTTATTTCAGCAACTTAAACTTATTAAATAGCCTTATTTCAGCAACTTAGGCTTATTAAATAGCCTTATTTCAGCAATTTAGACATATTAAATAGGCTTATTCAGCAACTTAGGCTTATTAAATAGCTTTATTAAATAGGCTTATTTCAGCAACTTAGACTTATTAAATAGGTTTATTCAGCAACTTAGGCTTATTAAATAGGCTTATTCAGCAACTTAGGCTTATTAAATAGGCTTATTTCAGCAACTTAGGCTTATTAAATAGGCTCATTCAGCAACTTAGGCTTATAAATAGGCTTATTTCAGCAACTTATACTTATTAAATAGCCTTATTTCAGCAACTTACGCTTATTAAATAGGCTTATTCAGCAACTGAGGCTTATTAAATAGCTTTATTAAATAGGCTTATTTCAGCAACTTAGACTTATAAAATAGGTTTATTCAGCAACTTAGGCTTATTAAATAGGCTTATTCAGCAACTTAGGCTTATTAAATAGGCTTATTTCAGCAACTTAGGCTTATTAAATAGGCTCATTCAGCAACTTAAGCTTATAAATAGGCTTATTTCAGCAACTTAGACTTATTAAATAGGCCTATTAAATAGGCTTATTAAATAGGCTTATTTCAGCAACTTAGACTTATTAAATAGGCCTATTAAATAGGCTTATTAAATAGTCTTATTAAATAGGCTTATTTCAGCAACTTAGACTTATTAAATAGCCTTATTTCAGCAACTTACGCTTATTAAATAGGCTTATTTCAGCAACTTAGGCTTATTAAATAGCCTAATTAAGTAGGCTTATTTCAGCAACTTGGGATTATTAAATAGACTTATTTCAGCAACTTAGACTTATTAAATAGGTTTATTCAGCAACTTAGGCTTATTAAATAGGCTTATTCAGCAACTTAGGCTTATTAAATAGGCTTATTTCAGCAACTTATGCTTATTAAATAGCCTTATTAAACAGGTTTATTTCAGCAACTTAGGCTTATTAAATAGCATTTTTAAATAGGTTTATTTCAGCAACTTAGACTTATTAAATATACCTTTTTAAATAGGCTTAGTTCAGAAACTTAGGCTTATTAAATAGGCTTATTTCAGCAACTTAGGCTCATTAAATAGCCTTATTAAATATGCTTATTTCAGCAACTTAGGCTTATTAAATAGGCTTATTTCAGCAACTTAAACTTATTAAATAGCCTTATTTCAGCAACTTAGGCTTATTAAATAGCCTTATTTCAGCAATTTAGACATATTAAATAGGCTTATTCAGCAACTTAGGCTTATTAAATAGCTTTATTAAATAGGACTTATTTCAGCAACTTAGACTTATTAAATAGGTTTATTCAGCAACTTAGGCTTATTAAATAGGCTTATTCAGCAACTTAGGCTTATTAAATAGGCTTATTTCAGCAACTTAGGCTTATTAAATAGGCTCATTCAGCAACTTAGGCTTATAAATAGGCTTATTTCAGCAACTTAGACTTATTAAATAGCCTTATTTCAGCAACTTAAGCTTATTAAATAGGCTTATTTCAGCAACTTAGGCTTATTAAATAGCCTAATTAAGTAGGATTATTTCAGCAACTTGAGCTTATTAAATAGGCTTATTTCAGCAACTTATGCTGATTAAAAAGGCTTATTTCAGCAACTTAGACTTATTAAATAGCCTTATTTCAGCAACTTAGACTCATTAAATAGGCTTATTTCAGCAACTTATGCTTATTAAAAATACTTATTTCAGCAACTTAGGCTTATTAGATAGGCTTATTTCAGCAACTTAGACTTATTAAATAGCCTTATTTCAGCAACTTAGGCTTATTAAATAGGCTTATTTCAGCAACTTAGACTTATTAAATATACTTTTTTAAATAGGCTTAGTTCAGAAACTTAGGCTTATTTCAGCAACTTAGGCTCATTAAATAGCCTTATTAAATATGCTTATTTCAGCAACTTAGGCTTATTAAATAGGCTTATTTCAGCAACTTAAACTTATTAAATAGCCTTATTTCAGCAACTTAGGCTTATTAAATAGCCTTATTTCAGCAATTTAGACATATTAAATAGGCTTATTCAGCAACTTAGGCTTATTAAATAGCTTTATTAAATAGGCTTATTTCAGCAACTTAGACTTATTAAATAGGTTTATTCAGCAACTTAGGCTTATTAAATAGGCTTATTCAGCAACTTAGGCTTATTAAATAGGCTTATTTCAGCAACTTAGGCTTATTAAATAGGCTCATTCAGCAACTTAGGCTTATAAATAGGCTTATTTCAGCAACTTAGACTTATTAAATAGGCCTATTAAATAGGCTTATTAAATAGGCTTATTTCAGCAACTTAGACTTATTAAATAGGCCTATTAAATAGGCTTATTAAATAGGCTTATTAAATAGGCTTATTTCAGCAACTTAGACTTATTAAATAGCCTTATTTCAGCAACTTACGCTTATTAAATAGGCTTATTTCAGCAACTTAGGCTTATTAAATAGCCTAATTAAGTAGGCTTATTTCAGCAACTTGGGATTATTAAATAGACTTATTTCAGCAACTTAGACTTATTAAATAGGTTTATTCAGCAACTTAGGCTTATTAAATAGGCTTATTCAGCAACTTAGGCTTATTAAATAGGCTTATTTCAGCAACTTATGCTTATTAAATAGGCTCATTCAGCAACTTAGGCTTATAAATAGGCTTATTTCAGCAACTTAGACTTATTAAATAGGCCTATTAAATAGGCTTATTAAATAGGCTTATTTCAGCAACTTAGACTTATTAAATAGCCTTATTTCAGCAACTTAGACTCATTAAATAGGTTTATTTCAGCAACTTATGCTTATTAAATATACTTATTTCAGCAACTTAGGCTTATTAAATAGGCTTATTTCAGCAACTTAGACTTATTAAATAGCTTTATTTCAGCAACTTAGGCTTATTAAATAGGCTTATTTCAGCAACTTAGGCTTATTAAATAGCCTTATTTCAGCAACTTAAACTTATTAAATAGGCTTATTTCAGCAACTTAGGCTTATTAAATAGGCTTATTCAGCAACTTAGGCTTATTAAATAGGCTTATTTCAGCAACTTAGACTTATTAAATAGCCTTATTTCAGCAACTTACGCTTATTAAATAGGCTTATTTCAGCAACTTAGGCTTATTAAATAGCCTAATTAAGTAGGCTTATTTCAGCAACTTAGGCTTATTAAATAGGCTCATTCAGCAACTTAGGCTTATAAATAGGCTTATTTCAGCAACTTAGACTTATTAAATAGGCCTATTAAATAGGCTTATTAAATAGGCTTATTTCAGCAACTTAGACTTATTAAATAGGCCTATTAAATAGGCTTATTAAATAGTCTTATTAAATAGGCTTATTTCAGCAACTTAGACTTATTAAATAGCCTTATTTCAGCAACTTACGCTTATTAAATAGGCTTATTTCAGCAACTTAGGCTTATTAAATAGCCTAATTAAGTAGGCTTATTTCAGCAACTTGGGATTATTAAATAGACTTATTTCAGCAACTTAGACTTATTAAATAGGTTTATTCAGCAACTTAGGCTTATTAAATAGGCTTATTCAGCAACTTAGGCTTATTAAATAGGCTTATTTCAGCAACTTATGCTTATTAAATAGGCTCATTCAGCAACTTAGGCTTATAAATAGGCTAGCAACTTAGACTTATTAAATAGGCCTATTAAATAGGCTTATTAAATAGGCTTATTTCAGCAACTTAGACTTATTAAATAGCCTTATTTCAGCAACTTAGACTCATTAAATAGGTTTATTTCAGCAACTTATGCTTATTAAATATACTTATTTCAGCAACTTAGGCTTATTAAATAGGCTTATTTCAGCAACTTAGACTTATTAAATAGCTTTATTTCAGCAACTTAGGCTTATTAAATAGGCTTATTTCAGCAACTTAGGCTTATTAAATAGCCTTATTTCAGCAACTTAAACTTATTAAATAGGCTTATTTCAGCAACTTAGGCTTATTAAATAGGCTTATTCAGCAACTTAGGCTTATTAAATAGGCTTATTTCAGCAACTTAGACTTATTAAATAGCCTTATTTCAGCAACTTACGCTTATTAAATAGGCTTATTTCAGCAACTTAGGCTTATTAAATAGCCTAATTAAGTAGGCTTATTTCAGCAACTTAGGCTTATTAAATAGGCTCATTCAGCAACTTAGGCTTATAAATAGGCTTATTTCAGCAACTTAGACTTATTAAATAGGCCTATTAAATAGGCTTATTAAATAGGCTTATTTCAGCAACTTAGACTTATTAAATAGGCCTATTAAATAGGCTTATTAAATAGTCTTATTAAATAGGCTTATTTCAGCAACTTAGACTTATTAAATAGCCTTATTTCAGCAACTTACGCTTATTAAATAGGCTTATTTCAGCAACTTAGGCTTATTAAATAGCCTAATTAAGTAGGCTTATTTCAGCAACTTGGGATTATTAAATAGACTTATTTCAGCAACTTAGACTTATTAAATAGGTTTATTCAGCAACTTAGGCTTATTAAATAGGCTTATTCAGCAACTTAGGCTTATTAAATAGGCTTATTTCAGCAACTTATGCTTATTAAATAGCCTTATTAAACAGGTTTATTTCAGCAACTTAGGCTTATTAAATAGCATTTTTAAATAGGTTTATTTCAGCAACTTAGACTTATTAAATATACCTTTTTAAATAGGCTTAGTTCAGAAACTTAGGCTTATTAAATAGGCTTATTTCAGCAACTTAGGCTCTTTAAATAGCCTTATTAAATATGCTTATTTCAGCAACTTAGGCTTATTAAATAGGCTTATTTCAGCAACTTAAACTTATTAAATAGCCTTATTTCAGCAACTTAGGCTTATTAAATAGCCTTATTTCAGCAATTTAGACATATTAAATAGGCTTATTCAGCAACTTAGGCTTATTAAATAGCTTTATTAAATAGGCTTATTTCAGCAACTTAGACTTATTAAATAGGTTTATTCAGCAACTTAGGCTTATTAAATAGGCTTATTCAGCAACTTAGGCTTATTAAATAGGCTTATTTCAGCAACTTAGGCTTATTAAATAGGCTCATTCAGCAACTTAGGCTTATAAATAGGCTTATTTCAGCAACTTAGACTTATTAAATAGCCTTATTTCAGCAACTTACGCTTATTAAATAGGCTTATTTCAGCAACTTAGGCTTATTAAATAGCCTAATTAAGTAGGCTTATTTCAGCAACTTGAGCTTATTAAATAGGCTTATTTCAGCAACTTATGCTGATTAAAAAGGCTTATTTCAGCAACTTAGACTTATTAAATAGCCTTATTTCAGCAACTTAGACTCATTAAATAGGCTTATTTCAGCAACTTATGCTTATTAAAAAAACTTATTTCAGCAACTTAGGCTTATTAAATAGGCTTATTTCAGCAACTTAGACTTATTAAATAGCCTTATTTCAGCAACTTAGGCTTATTAAATAGGCTTATTTCAGCAACTTAGACTTATTAAATATACTTTTTTAAATAGGCTTAGTTCAGAAACTTAGGCTTATTTCAGCAACTTAGGCTCATTAAATAGCCTTATTAAATATGCTTATTTCAGCAACTTAGGCTTATTAAATAGGCTTATTTCAGCAACTTAAACTTATTAAATAGCCTTATTTCAGCAACTTAGGCTTATTAAATAGCCTTATTTCAGCAATTTAGACTTATTAAATAGGCTTATTCAGCAACTTAGGCTTATTAAATAGCTTTATTAAATAGGCTTATTTCAGCAACTTAGACTTATTAAATAGGCTTATTCAGCAACTTAGGCTTATTAAATAGGCTTATTTCAGCAACTTAGGCTTATTAAATAGGCTCATTCAGCAACTTAGGCTTATAAATAGGCTTATTTCAGCAACTTAGACTTATTAAATAGGCCTATTAAATAGGCTTATTAAATAGGCTTATTTCAGCAACTTAGACTTATTAAATAGGCCTATTAAATAGGCTTATTAAATAGGCTTATTAAATAGGCTTATTTCAGCAACTTAGACTTATTAAATAGCCTTATTTCAGCAACTTACGCTTATTAAATAGGCTTATTTCAGCAACTTAGGCTTATTAAATAGCCTAATTAAGTAGGCTTATTTCAGCAACTTGGGATTATTAAATAGACTTATTTCAGCAACTTAGACTTATTAAATAGGTTTATTCAGCAACTTAGGCTTATTAAATAGGCTTATTCAGCAACTTAGGCTTATTAAATAGGCTTATTTCAGCAACTTATGCTTATTAAATAGGCTCATTCAGCAACTTAGGCTTATAAATAGGCTTATTTCAGCAACTTAGACTTATTAAATAGCTTTATTTCAGCAACTTAGGCTTATTAAATAGGCTTATTTCAGCAACTTAGGCTTATTAAATAGCCTTATTTCAGCAACTTAAACTTATTAAATAGGCTTATTTCAGCAACTTAGGCTTATTAAATAGGCTTATTCAGCAACTTAGGCTTATTAAATAGGCTTATTTCAGCAACTTAGACTTATTAAATAGACTTATTTCAGCAACTTACGCTTATTAAATAGGCTTATTTCAGCAACTTAGGCTTATTAAATAGCCTAATTAAGTAGGCTTATTTCAGCAACTTAGGCTTATTAAATAGGCTCATTCAGCAACTTAGGCTTATAAATAGGCTTATTTCAGCAACTTAGACTTATTAAATAGGCCTATTAAATAGGCTTATTAAATAGGCTTATTTCAGCAACTTAGACTTATTAAATAGGTCTATTAAATAGGCTTATTAAATAGCCTTATTAAATAGGCTTATTTCAGCAACTTAGACTTATTAAATAGCCTTATTTCAGCAACTTACGCTTATTAAATAGGCTTATTTCAGCAACTTAGGCTTATTAAATAGCCTAATTAAGTAGGCTTATTTCAGCAACTTGGGATTATTAAATAGACTTATTTCAGCAACTTAGACTTATTAAATAGGTTTATTCAGCAACTTAGGCTTATTAAATAGGCTTATTCAGCAACTTAGGCTTATTAAATAGGCTTATTTCAGCAACTTATGCTTATTAAATAGCCTTATTAAACAGGTTTATTTCAGCAACTTAGGCTTATTAAATAGCATTTTTAAATAGGTTTATTTCAGCAACTTAGACTTATTAAATATACCTTTTTAAATAGGCTTAGTTCAGAAACTTAGGCTTATTAAATAGGCTTATTTCAGCAACTTAGGCTCATTAAATAGCCTTATTAAATATGCTTATTTCAGCAACTTAGGCTTATTAAATAGGCTTATTTCAGCAACTTAAACTTATTAAATAGCCTTATTTCAGCAACTTAGGCTTATTAAATAGCCTTATTTCAGCAATTTAGACATATTAAATAGGCTTATTCAGCAACTTAGGCTTATTAAATAGCTTTATTAAATAGGCTTATTTCAGCAACTTAGACTTATTAAATAGGTTTATTCAGCAACTTAGGCTTATTAAATAGGCTTATTCAGCAACTTAGGCTTATTAAATAGGCTTATTTCAGCAACTTAGGCTTATTAAATAGGCTCATTCAGCAACTTAGGCTTATAAATAGGCTTATTTCAGCAACTTAGACTTATTAAATAGCCTTATTTCAGCAACTTACGCTTATTAAATAGGCTTATTTCAGCAACTTAGGCTTATTAAATAGCCTAATTAAGTAGGCTTATTTCAGCAACTTGAGCTTATTAAATAGGCTTATTTCAGCAACTTATGCTGATTAAAAAGGCTTATTTCAGCAACTTAGACTTATTAAATAGCCTTATTTCAGCAACTTAGACTCATTAAATAGGCTTATTTCAGCAACTTATGCTTATTAAAAAAACTTATTTCAGCAACTTAGGCTTATTAAATAGGCTTATTTCAGCAACTTAGACTTATTAAATAGCCTTATTTCAGCAACTTAGGCTTATTAAATAGGCTTATTTCAGCAACTTAGACTTATTAAATATACTTTTTTAAATAGGCTTAGTTCAGAAACTTAGGCTTATTTCAGCAACTTAGGCTCATTAAATAGCCTTATTAAATATGCTTATTTCAGCAACTTAGGCTTATTAAATAGGCTTATTTCAGCAACTTAAACTTATTAAATAGCCTTATTTCAGCAACTTAGGCTTATTAAATAGCCTTATTTCAGCAATTTAGACTTATTAAATAGGCTTATTCAGCAACTTAGGCTTATTAAATAGCTTTATTAAATAGGCTTATTTCAGCAACTTAGACTTATTAAATAGGCTTATTCAGCAACTTAGGCTTATTAAATAGGCTTATTTCAGCAACTTAGGCTTATTAAATAGGCTCATTCAGCAACTTAGGCTTATAAATAGGCTTATTTCAGCAACTTAGACTTATTAAATAGGCCTATTAAATAGGCTTATTAAATAGGCTTATTTCAGCAACTTAGACTTATTAAATAGGCCTATTAAATAGGCTTATTAAATAGGCTTATTAAATAGGCTTATTTCAGCAACTTAGACTTATTAAATAGCCTTATTTCAGCAACTTACGCTTATTAAATAGGCTTATTTCAGCAACTTAGGCTTATTAAATAGCCTAATTAAGTAGGCTTATTTCAGCAACTTGGGATTATTAAATAGACTTATTTCAGCAACTTAGACTTATTAAATAGGTTTATTCAGCAACTTAGGCTTATTAAATAGGCTTATTCAGCAACTTAGGCTTATTAAATAGGCTTATTTCAGCAACTTATGCTTATTAAATAGGCTCATTCAGCAACTTAGGCTTATAAATAGGCTTATTTCAGCAACTTAGACTTATTAAATAGGCCTATTAAATAGGCTTGTTAAATAGGCTTATTTCAGCAACTTAGACTTATTAAATAGGCCTATTAAATAGGCTTATTAAATAGGCTTATTAAATAGGCTTATTTCAGCAACTTAGGCTTATTAAATAGGCTTATTAAATGGGCTTATTTCAGCAACTTAGGCTTATTAAATAGGCTTATTTCAGCAACTTAGACTTATTAAATAGCCTTATTTCAGCAACTTACGCTTATTAAATAGGCTTATTTCAGCAACTTAGGCTTATTAAATAGCCTAATTAAGTAGGCTTATTTCAGCAACTTGGGATTATTAAATAGACTTATTTCAGCAACTTACGCTGATTAAAAAGGCTTATTTCAGCAAATTAGACTTATTAAATAGCCTTATTTCAGCAACTTAGACTCATTAAATAGGTTTATTTCACCAACTTATGCTAATTAAATATACTTATTTCAGCAACTTAGGCTTATTAAATAGGCTTATTTCAGCAACTTAGACTTATTAAATAGCTTTATTTCAGCAACTTAGGCTTATTAAATAGGCTTATTTCAGCAACTTAGGCTTATTAAATAGCCTTATTTCAGCAACTTAAACTTATTAAATAGGCTTATTTCAGCAACTTAGGCTTATTAAATAGGCTTATTCAGCAACTTAGGCTTATTAAATAGGCTTATTTCAGCAACTTAGACTTATTAAATACCCTTATTTCAGCAACTTACGCTTATTAAATAGGCTTATTTCAGCAACTTAGGCTTATTAAATAGCCTAATTAAGTAGGCTTATTTCAGCAACTTGAGCTTATTAAATAGGCTTATTTCAGCAACTTATGCTGATTAAAAAGGCTTATTTCAGCAACTTAGACTTATTAAATAGCCTTATTTCAGCAACTTAGACTCATTAAATAGGCTTATTTCAGCAACTTATGCTTATTAAAAATACTTATTTCAGCAACTTAGGCTTATTAAATAGGCTTATTTCAGCAACTTAGACTTATTAAATAGCCTTATTTCAGCAACTTAGGCTTATTAAATAGGCTTATTTCAGCAACTTAGACTTATTAAATATACCTTTTTAAATAGGCTTAGTTCAGAAACTTAGGCTTATTAAATAGGCTTATTTCAGCAACTTAGGCTCATTAAATAGCCTTATTAAATATGCTTATTTCAGCAACTTAGGCTTATTAAATAGGCTTATTTCAGCAACTTAAACTTATTAAATAGCCTTATTTCAGCAACTTAGACTCATTAAATAGGCTTATTTCAGCAACTTATGCTTATTAAAAATACTTATTTCAGCAACTTAGGCTTATTAAATAGGCCTATTTCAGCAACTTAGACTTATTAAATAGCCTTATTTCAGCAACTTACGCTGATTAAAAAGGCTTATTTCAGCAACTTAGACTTATTAAATAGCCTTATTTCAGCAACTTAGACTCATTAAATAGGTTTATTTCAGCAACTTATGCTTATTAAATATACTTATTTCAGCAACTTAGGCTTATTAAATAGGCTTATTTCAGCAACTTAGACTTATTAAATAGCTTTATTTCAGCAACTTAGGCTTATTAAATAGGCTTATTTCAGCAACTTAGGCTTATTAAATAGCCTTATTTCAGCAACTTTAACTTATTAAATAGGCTTATTTCAGCAACTTAGGCTTATTAAATAGGCTTATTCAGCAACTTAGGCTTATTAAATAGGCTTATTTCAGCAACTTAGACTTATTAAATAGCCTTATTTCAGCAACTTACGCTTATTAAATAGGCTTATTTCAGCAACTTAGGCTTATTAAATAGCCTAATTAAGTAGGCTTATTTCAGCAACTTGAGCTTATTAAATAGGCTTATTTCAGCAACTTATGCTGATTAAAAAGGCTTATTTCAGCAACTTAGACTTATTAAATAGCCTTATTTCAGCAACTTAGACTCATTAAATAGGCTTATTTCAGCAACTTATGCTTATTAAAAATACTTATTTCAGCAACTTAGGCTTATTAAATAGGCTTATTTCAGCAACTTAGACTTATTAAATAGCCTTATTTCAGCAACTTAGGCTTATTAAATAGGCTTATTTCAGCAACTTAGACTTATTAAATATACCTTTTTAAATAGGCTTAGTTCAGAAACTTAGGCTTATTAAATAGGCTTATTTCAGCAACTTAGGCTCATTAAATAGCCTTATTAAATATGCTTATTTCAGCAACTTAGGCTTATTAAATAGGCTTATTTCAGCAACTTAAACTTATTAAATAGCCTTATTTCAGCAACTTAGGCTTATTAAATAGCCTTATTTCAGCAATTTAGACTTATTAAATAGGCTTATTCAGCAACTTAGGCTTATTAAATAGCTTTATTAAATAGGCTTATTTCAGCAACTTAGACTTATTAAATAGGTTTATTCAGCAACTTAGGCTTATTAAATAGGCTTATTCAGCAACTTAGGCTTATTAAATAGGCTTATTTCAGCAACTTAGGCTTATTAAATAGGCTCATTCAGCAACTTAGGCTTATAAATAGGCTTATTTCAGCAACTTAGACTTATTAAATAGCCTTATTTCAGCAACTTACGCTTATTAAATAGGCTTATTTCAGCAACTTAGGCTTATTAAATAGCCTAATTAAGTAGGCTTATTTCAGCAACTTGAGCTTATTAAATAGGCTTATTTCAGCAACTTATGCTGATTAAAAAGGCTTATTTCAGCAACTTAGACTTATTAAATAGCCTTATTTCAGCAACTTAGACTCATTAAATAGGCTTATTTCAGCAACTTATGCTTATTAAAAAAACTTATTTCAGCAACTTAGGCTTATTAAATAGGCTTATTTCAGCAACTTAGACTTATTAAATAGCCTTATTTCAGCAACTTAGGCTTATTAAATAGGCTTATTTCAGCAACTTAGACTTATTAAATATACTTTTTTAAATAGGCTTAGTTCAGAAACTTAGGCTTATTTCAGCAACTTAGGCTCATTAAATAGCCTTATTAAATATGCTTATTTCAGCAACTTAGGCTTATTAAATAGGCTTATTTCAGCAACTTAAACTTATTAAATAGCCTTATTTCAGCAACTTAGGCTTATTAAATAGCCTTATTTCAGCAATTTAGACTTATTAAATAGGCTTATTCAGCAACTTAGGCTTATTAAATAGCTTTATTAAATAGGCTTATTTCAGCAACTTAGACTTATTAAATAGGCTTATTCAGCAACTTAGGCTTATTAAATAGGCTTATTTCAGCAACTTAGGCTTATTAAATAGGCTCATTCAGCAACTTAGGCTTATAAATAGGCTTATTTCAGCAACTTAGACTTATTAAATAGGCCTATTAAATAGGCTTATTAAATAGGCTTATTTCAGCAACTTAGACTTATTAAATAGGCCTATTAAATAGGCTTATTAAATAGGCTTATTAAATAGGCTTATTTCAGCAACTTAGACTTATTAAATAGCCTTATTTCAGCAACTTACGCTTATTAAATAGGCTTATTTCAGCAACTTAGGCTTATTAAATAGCCTAATTAAGTAGGCTTATTTCAGCAACTTGGGATTATTAAATAGACTTATTTCAGCAACTTAGACTTATTAAATAGGTTTATTCAGCAACTTAGGCTTATTAAATAGGCTTATTCAGCAACTTAGGCTTATTAAATAGGCTTATTTCAGCAACTTATGCTTATTAAATAGGCTCATTCAGCAACTTAGGCTTATAAATAGGCTTATTTCAGCAACTTAGACTTATTAAATAGGCCTATTAAATAGGCTTATTAAATAGGCTTATTTCAGCAACTTAGACTTATTAAATAGGCCTATTAAATAGGCTTATTAAATAGGCTTATTAAATAGGCTTATTTCAGCAACTTAGGCTTATTAAATAGGCTTATTAAATGGGCTTATTACAGCAACTTAGGCTTATTAAATAGGCTTATTTCAGCAACTTAGACTTATTAAATAGCCTTATTTCAGCAACTTACGCTTATTAAATAGGCTTATTTCAGCAACTTAGGCTTATTAAATAGCCTAATTAAGTAGGCTTATTTCAGCAACTTGGGATTATTAAATAGACTTATTTCAGCAACTTACACTGATTAAAAAGGCTTATTTCAGCAAATTAGACTTATTAAATAGCCTTATTTCAGCAACTTAGACTCATTAAATAGGTTTATTTCACCAACTTATGCTTATTAAATATACTTATTTCAGCAACTTAGGCTTATTAAATAGGCTTATTTCAGCAACTTAGACTTATTAAATAGCTTTATTTCAGCAACTTAGGCTTATTAAATAGGCTTATTTCAGCAACTTAGGCTTATTAAATAGCCTTATTTCAGCAACTTAAACTTATTAAATAGGCTTATTTCAGCAACTTAGGCTTATTAAATAGGCTTATTCAGAACTTAGGCTTATTAAATAGGCTTATTTCAGCAACTTAGACTTATTAAATACCCTTATTTCAGCAACTTACGCTTATTAAATAGGCTTATTTCAGCAACTTAGGCTTAATAAATAGCCTAATTAAGTAGGCTTATTTCAGCAACTTGAGCTTATTAAATAGGCTTATTTCAGCAACTTATGCTGATTAAAAAGGCTTATTTCAGCAACTTAGACTTATTAAATAGCCTTATTTCAGCAACTTAGACTCATTAAATAGGCTTATTTCAGCAACTTATGCTTATTAAAAATACTTATTTCAGCAACTTAGGCTTATTAAATAGGCTTATTTCAGCAACTTAGACTTATTAAATAGCCTTATTTCAGCAACTTAGGCTTATTAAATAGGCTTATTTCAGCAACTTAGACTTATTAAATATACCTTATTAAATAGGCTTAGTTCAGAAACTTAGGCTTATTAAATAGGCTTATTTCAGCAACTTAGGCTTATTAAATAGCCTAATTAAGTAGGCTTATTTCAGCAACTTAGGCTTATTAAATAGGCTCATTCAGCAACTTAGGCTTATAAATAGGCTTATTTCAGCAACTTAGACTTATTAAATAGGCCTATTAAATAGGCTTATTAAATAGGCATATTTCAGCAACTTAGACTTATTAAATAGGCCTATTAAATAGGCTTATTAAATAGTCTTATTAAATAGGCTTATTTCAGCAACTTAGACTTATTAAATAGCCTTATTTCAGCAACTTACGCTTATTAAATAGGCTTATTTCAGCAACTTAGGCTTATTAAATAGCCTAATTAAGTAGGCTTATTTCAGCAACTTGGGATTATTAAATAGACTTATTTCAGCAACTTAGACTTATTAAATAGGTTTATTCAGCAACTTAGGCTTATTAAATAGGCTTATTCAGCAACTTAGGCTTATTAAATAGGCTTATTTCAGCAACTTATGCTTATTAAATAGCCTTATTAAACAGGTTTATTTCAGCAACTTAGGCTTATTAAATAGCATTTTTAAATAGGTTTATTTCAGCAACTTAGACTTATTAAATATACCTTTTTAAATAGGCTTAGTTCAGAAACTTAGGCTTATTAAATAGGCTTATTTCAGCAACTTAGGCTCATTAAATAGCCTTATTAAATATGCTTATTTCAGCAACTTAGGCTTATTAAATAGGCTTATTTCAGCAACTTAAACTTATTAAATAGCCTTATTTCAGCAACTTAGGCTTATTAAATAGCCTTATTTCAGCAATTTAGACATATTAAATAGGCTTATTCAGCAACTTAGGCTTATTAAATAGCTTTATTAAATAGGCTTATTTCAGCAACTTAGACTTATTAAATAGGTTTATTCAGCAACTTAGGCTTATTAAATAGGCTTATTCAGCAACTTAGGCTTATTAAATAGGCTTATTTCAGCAACTTAGGCTTATTAAATAGGCTCATTCAGCAACTTAGGCTTATAAATAGGCTTATTTCAGCAACTTAGACTTATTAAATAGCCTTATTTCAGCAACTTACGCTTATTAAATAGGCTTATTTCAGCAACTTAGGCTTATTAAATAGCCTAATTAAGTAGGCTTATTTCAGCAACTTGAGCTTATTAAATAGGCTTATTTCAGCAACTTATGCTGATTAAAAAGGCTTATTTCAGCAACTTAGACTTATTAAATAGCCTTATTTCAGCAACTTAGACTCATTAAATAGGCTTATTTCAGCAACTTATGCTTATTAAAAAAACTTATTTCAGCAACTTAGGCTTATTAAATAGGCTTATTTCAGCAACTTAGACTTATTAAATAGCCTTATTTCAGCAACTTAGGCTTATTAAATAGGCTTATTTCAGCAACTTAGACTTATTAAATATACTTTTTTAAATAGGCTTAGTTCAGAAACTTAGGCTTATTTCAGCAACTTAGGCTCATTAAATAGCCTTATTAAATATGCTTATTTCAGCAACTTAGGCTTATTAAATAGGCTTATTTCAGCAACTTAAACTTATTAAATAGCCTTATTTCAGCAACTTAGGCTTATTAAATAGCCTTATTTCAGCAATTTAGACTTATTAAATAGGCTTATTCAGCAACTTAGGCTTATTAAATAGCTTTATTAAATAGGCTTATTTCAGCAACTTAGACTTATTAAATAGGCTTATTCAGCAACTTAGGCTTATTAAATAGGCTTATTTCAGCAACTTAGGCTTATTAAATAGGCTCATTCAGCAACTTAGGCTTATAAATAGGCTTATTTCAGCAACTTAGACTTATTAAATAGGCCTATTAAATAGGCTTATTAAATAGGCTTATTTCAGCAACTTAGACTTATTAAATAGGCCTATTAAATAGGCTTATTAAATAGGCTTATTAAATAGGCTTATTTCAGCAACTTAGACTTATTAAATAGCCTTATTTCAGCAACTTACGCTTATTAAATAGGCTTATTTCAGCAACTTAGGCTTATTAAATAGCCTAATTAAGTAGGCTTATTTCAGCAACTTGGGATTATTAAATAGACTTATTTCAGCAACTTAGACTTATTAAATAGGTTTATTCAGCAACTTAGGCTTATTAAATAGGCTTATTCAGCAACTTAGGCTTATTAAATAGGCTTATTTCAGCAACTTATGCTTATTAAATAGGCTCATTCAGCAACTTAGGCTTATAAATAGGCTTATTTCAGCAACTTAGACTTATTAAATAGGCCTATTAAATAGGCTTATTAAATAGGCTTATTTCAGCAACTTAGACTTATTAAATAGGCCTATTAAATAGGCTTATTAAATAGGCTTATTAAATAGGCTTATTTCAGCAACTTAGGATTATTAAATAGGCTTATTAAATGGGCTTATTTCAGCAACTTAGGCTTATTAAATAGGCTTATTTCAGCAACTTAGACTTATTAAATAGCCTTATTTCAGCAACTTACGCTTATTAAATAGGCTTATTTCAGCAACTTAGGCTTATTAAATAGCCTAATTAAGTAGGCTTATTTCAGCAACTTGGGATTATTAAATAGACTTATTTCAGCAACTTACACTGATTAAAAAGGCTTATTTCAGCAAATTAGACTTATTAAATAGCCTTATTTCAGCAACTTAGACTCATTAAATAGGTTTATTTCACCAACTTATGCTTATTAAATATACTTATTTCAGCAACTTAGGCTTATTAAATAGGCTTATTTCAGCAACTTAGACTTATTAAATAGCTTTATTTCAGCAACTTAGGCTTATTAAATAGGCTTATTTCAGCAACTTAGGCTTATTAAATAGCCTTATTTCAGCAACTTAAACTTATTAAATAGGCTTATTTCAGCAACTTAGGCTTATTAAATAGGCTTATTCAGAACTTAGGCTTATTAAATAGGCTTATTTCAGCAACTTAGACTTATTAAATACCCTTATTTCAGCAACTTACGCTTATTAAATAGGCTTATTTCAGCAACTTAGTCTTATTAAATAGCCTAATTAAGTAGGCTTATTTCAGCAACTTGAGCTTATTAAATAGGCTTATTTCAGCAACTTATGCTGATTAAAAAGGCTTATTTCAGCAACTTAGACTTATTAAATAGCCTTATTTCAGCAACTTAGACTCATTAAATAGGCTTATTTCAGCAACTTATGCTTATTAAAAATACTTATTTCAGCAACTTAGGCTTATTAAATAGGCTTATTTCAGCAACTTAGACTTATTAAATAGCCTTATTTCAGCAACTTAGGCTTATTAAATAGGCTTATTTCAGCAACTTAGACTTATTAAATATACCTTATTAAATAGGCTTAGTTCAGAAACTTAGGCTTATTAAATAGGCTTATTTCAGCAACTTAGGCTCATTAAATAGCCTTATTAAATATGCTTATTTCAGCAACTTAGGCTTATTAAATAGGCTTATTTCAGCAACTTAAACTTATTAAATTGCCTTATTTCAGCAACTTAGACTCATTAAATAGGCTTATTTCAGCAACTTATGCTTATTAAAAATACTTATTTCAGCAACTTAGGCTTATTAAATAGGCCTATTTCAGCAACTTAGACTTATTAAATAGCCTTATTTCAGCAACTTACGCTGATTAAAAAGGCTTATTTCAGCAACTTAGACTTATTAAATAGCCTTATTTCAGCAACTTAGACTCATTAAATAGTTTTATTTCAGCAACTTATGCTTATTAAATATACTTATTTCAGCAACTTAGGCTTATTAAATAGGCTTATTTCAGCAACTTAGACTTATTAAATAGCTTTATTTCAGCAACTTAGGCTTATTAAATAGGCTTATTTCAGCAACTTAGGCTTATTAAATAGGCTTATTTCAGCAACTTAGGCTCATTAAATAGCCTTATTAAATATGCTTATTTCAGCAACTTAGGCTTATTAAATAGGC
Organism: Petromyzon marinus; assembly: GCF_048934315.1. NCBI lineage: Eukaryota > Metazoa > Chordata > Hyperoartia > Petromyzontiformes > Petromyzontidae > Petromyzon > Petromyzon marinus. Next base: position 2,117,920 of record NW_027422884.1, on the reverse strand, counting down.
TTATTTCAGCAACTTAAACTTATTAAATAGCCTTATTTCAGCAACTTAGACTCATTAAATAGGCTTATTTCAGCAACTTATGCTTATTAAAAATACTTATTTCAGCAACTTAGGCTTATTAAATAGGCCTATTTCAGCAACTTAGACTTATTAAATAGCCTTATTTCAGCAACTTACGCTGATTAAAAAGGCTTATTTCAGCAACTTAGACTTATTAAATAGCCTTATTTCAGCAACTTAGACTCATTAAATAGGTTTATTTCAGCAACTTATGCTTATTAAATATACTTATTTCAGCAACTTAGGCTTATTAAATAGGCTTATTTCAGCAACTTAGACTTATTAAATAGCTTTATTTCAGCAACTTAGGCTTATTAAATAGGCTTATTTCAGCAACTTAGGCTTATTAAATAGCCTTATTTCAGCAACTTTAACTTATTAAATAGGCTTATTTCAGCAACTTAGGCTTATTAAATAGGCTTATTCAGCAACTTAGGCTTATTAAATAGGCTTATTTCAGCAACTTAGACTTATTAAATAGCCTTATTTCAGCAACTTACGCTTATTAAATAGGCTTATTTCAGCAACTTAGGCTTATTAAATAGCCTAATTAAGTAGGCTTATTTCAGCAACTTGAGCTTATTAAATAGGCTTATTTCAGCAACTTATGCTGATTAAAAAGGCTTATTTCAGCAACTTAGACTTATTAAATAGCCTTATTTCAGCAACTTAGACTCATTAAATAGGCTTATTTCAGCAACTTATGCTTATTAAAAATACTTATTTCAGCAACTTAGGCTTATTAAATAGGCTTATTTCAGCAACTTAGACTTATTAAATAGCCTTATTTCAGCAACTTAGGCTTATTAAATAGGCTTATTTCAGCAACTTAGACTTATTAAATATACCTTTTTAAATAGGCTTAGTTCAGAAACTTAGGCTTATTAAATAGGCTTATTTCAGCAACTTAGGCTCATTAAATAGCCTTATTAAATATGCTTATTTCAGCAACTTAGGCTTATTAAAAAGGCTTATTTCAGCAACTTAAACTTATTAAATAGCCTTATTTCAGCAACTTAGGCTTATTAAATAGCCTTATTTCAGCAATTTAGACTTATTAAATAGGCTTATTCAGCAACTTAGGCTTATTAAATAGCTTTATTAAATAGGCTTATTTCAGCAACTTAGACTTATTAAATAGGTTTATTCAGCAACTTAGGCTTATTAAATAGGCTTATTCAGCAACTTAGGCTTATTAAAGAGGCTTATTTCAGCAACTTAGGCTTATTAAATAGGCTTATTTCAGCAACTTAGACTTATTAAATAGCCTTATTTCAGCAACTTAGGCTTATTAAATAGGCTTATTTCAGCAACTTAGACTTATTAAATATACCTTATTAAATAGGCTTAGTTCAGAAACTTAGGCTTATTAAATAGGCTTATTTCAGCAACTTAGGCTCATTAAATAGCCTTATTAAATATGCTTATTTCAGCAACTTAGGCTTATTAAATAGGCTTATTTCAGCAACTTAAACTTATTAAATAGCCTTATTTCAGCAACTTAGACTCATTAAATAGGCTTATTTCAGCAACTTATGCTTATTAAAAATACTTATTTCAGCAACTTAGGCTTATTAAATAGGCCTATTTCAGCAACTTAGACTTATTAAATAGCCTTATTTCAGCAACTTACGCTGATTAAAAAGGCTTATTTCAGCAACTTAGACTTATTAAATAGCCTTATTTCAGCAACTTAGACTCATTAAATAGGTTTATTTCAGCAACTTATGCTTATTAAATATACTTATTTCAGCAACTTAGGCTTATTAAATAGGCTTATTTCAGCAACTTAGACTTATTAAATAGCTTTATTTCAGCAACTTAGGCTTATTAAATAGGCTTATTTCAGCAACTTAGGCTTATTAAATAGCCTTATTTCAGCAACTTTAACTTATTAAATAGGCTTATTTCAGCAACTTAGGCTTATTAAATAGGCTTATTCAGCAACTTAGGCTTATTAAATAGGCTTATTTCAGCAACTTAGACTTATTAAATAGCCTTATTTCAGCAACTTACGCTTATTAAATAGGCTTATTTCAGCAACTTAGGCTTATTAAATAGCCTAATTAAGTAGGCTTATTTCAGCAACTTGAGCTTATTAAATAGGCTTATTTCAGCAACTTATGCTGATTAAAAAGGCTTATTTCAGCAACTTAGACTTATTAAATAGCCTTATTTCAGCAACTTAGACTCATTAAATAGGCTTATTTCAGCAACTTATGCTTATTAAAAATACTTATTTCAGCAACTTAGGCTTATTAAATAGGCTTATTTCAGCAACTTAGACTTATTAAATAGCCTTATTTCAGCAACTTAGGCTTATTAAATAGGCTTATTTCAGCAACTTAGACTTATTAAATATACCTTTTTAAATAGGCTTAGTTCAGAAACTTAGGCTTATTAAATAGGCTTATTTCAGCAACTTAGGCTCATTAAATAGCCTTATTAAATATGCTTATTTCAGCAACTTAGGCTTATTAAAAAGGCTTATTTCAGCAACTTAAACTTATTAAATAGCCTTATTTCAGCAACTTAGGCTTATTAAATAGCCTTATTTCAGCAATTTAGACTTATTAAATAGGCTTATTCAGCAACTTAGGCTTATTAAATAGCTTTATTAAATAGGCTTATTTCAGCAACTTAGACTTATTAAATAGGTTTATTCAGCAACTTAGGCTTATTAAATAGGCTTATTCAGCAACTTAGGCTTATTAAATAGGCTTATTTCAGCAACTTAGGCTTATTAAATAGGCTCATTCAGCAACTTAGGCTTATAAATAGGCTTATTTCAGCAACTTAGACTTATTAAATAGGCCTATTAAATAGGCTTATTAAATAGGCTTATTTCAGCAACTTAGACTTATTAAATAGCCTTATTTCAGCAACTTACGCTTATTAAATAGGCTTATTTCAGCAACTTAGGCTTATTAAATAGCCTAATTAAGTAGGCTTATTTCAGCAACTTAGGATTATTAAATAGACTTATTTCAGCAACTTAGACTTATTAAATAGGTTTATTCAGCAACTTAGGCTTATTAAATAGGCTTATTCAGCAACTTAGGCTTATTAAATAGGCTTATTTCAGCAACTTATGCTTATTAAATAGGCTCATTCAGCAACTTAGGCTTATAAATAGGCTTATTTCAGCAACTTAGACTTATTAAATAGGCCTATTAAATAGGCTTATTAAATAGGCTTATTTCAGCAACTTAGACTTATTAAATAGGCCAATTAAATAGGCTTATTAAATAGGCTTATTTCAGCAACTTAGGCTTATTAAATAGGCTTATTTCAGCAACTTAGACTTATTAAATAGCCTTATTTCAGCAACTTACGCTTATTAAATAGGCTTATTTCAGCAACTTAGGCTTATTAAATAGCCTAATTAAGTAGGCTTATTTCAGCAACTTGGGATAATTAAATAGACTTATTTCAGCAACTTACGCTGATTAAAAAGGCTTATTTCAGCAACTTAGACTTATTAAATAGCCTTATTTCAGCAACTTAGACTCATTAAATAGGTTTATTTCAGCAACTTATGCTTATTAAATATACTTATTTCAGCAACTTAGGCTTATTAAATAGGCTTATTTCAGCAACTTAGGCTTATTAAATAGCCTTATTTCAGCAACTTAAACTTATTAAATAGGCTTATTTCAGCAACTTAGGCTTATTAAATAGGCTCATTCAGAAACTTAGGCTTATTAAATAGGCTTATTTCAGCAACTTAGACTTATTAAATAGGCCTATTAAATAGGCTTATTAAATAGGCTTATTTCAGCAACTTAGACTTATTAAATAGGCCTATTAAATAGGCTTATTAAATAGACTTATTAAATAGGCTCATTAAATACTTATTAATTAGTCTTATTAAATATGCTTATTAAATAGACTTATTAAATAGGCTCAATAAATAGGCTTATTAAATAGTCTTATTAAATAGGCTCAATAAATAGGCTTATTAAATAGGCTTATTAAATAGGCTTATTAAATAGACTTATTAAATAGTCTTATTAAATAGGCTCAATAAATAGGCTTATTAAATAGGCTCAATAAATAGGCTTATTAAATAGGCTCAATAAATAGGCTTATTAAATAGGCTCAATAAATAGGCTTATTAAATAGGCTCATTATATACTTATTAAATAGGCTTATTAAATAAACTTATTAAATAGACTTATTAAATAGGCTTATTAAATAGACTTATTAAATAGGCTTATTAAAAAGGCTTATTAAATAGACTTATTAAATAGGCTCATTAAATACGTATTAAATATGTTTATTAAATAGGTGTATTAAATAGGCTTATTAAATAGGCTTATAAAATAGGCTTATTAAATAGGCTTATTAAATAGACTTATTAAATAGCCTCATTGAATAGGCTTATTTTAGCAACTTAGGCTTATTAAATAGGTTTATTTCAGCAACTTAGACTTATTAAATAGGCTTATTTCAGCAACTTAGGCTTATTAAATAAGCTTATTTCAGCAACTTATGCTTATTAAATAGCCTTATTAAACAGGTTTATTTCAGCAACTTAGGCTTATTAAATAGCATTTTTAAATAGGTTTATTTCAGCAACTTAGACTTATTAAATATACCTTTTTAAATAGGCTTAGTTCAGAAACTTAGGCTTATTAAATAGGCTTATTTCAGCAACTTAGGCTCATTAAATAGCCTTATTAAATAGGCTTATTTCAGCAACTTAAACTTATTAAATAGCCTTATTTCAGCAACTTAGGCTTATTAAATATTATTTTTAAATAGGTTTATTTCAGCAACTTAGACTTATTAAATATACCTTTTTAAATAGGCTTAGTTCAGAAACTTAGGCTTATTAAATAGGCTTATTTCAGCAACTTAGGCTCATTAAATAGCCTTATTAAATATGCTTATTTCAGCAACTTAGGCTTATTAAATAGGCTTATTTCAGCAACTTAAACTTATTAAATAGCCTTATTTCAGCAACTTAGGCTTATTAAATAGCCTTATTTCAGCAATTTAGACTTATTAAATAGGCTTATTCAGCAACTTAGGCTTATTAAATAGCTTTATTAAATAGGCTTATTTCAGCAACTTAGACTTATTAAATAGGTTTATTCAGCAACTTAGGCTTATTAAATAGGCTTATTCAGCAACTTAGGCTTATTAAATAGGCTTATTTCAGCAACTTAGGCTTATTAAATAGGCTCATTCAGCAACTTAGGCTTATAAATAGGCTTATTTCAGCAACTTAGACTTATTAAATAGGCCTATTAAATAGGCTTATTAAATAGGCTTATTTCAGCAACTTAGACTTATTAAATAGGCCTATTAAATAGGCTTATTAAATAGGCTTATTTCAGCAACTTAGACTTATTAAATAGGCCTATTAAATAGGCTTATTAAATAGACTTATTAAATAGGCTCATTAAATACTTATTAATTAGTCTTATTAAATATGCTTATTAAATAGACTTATTAAATAGGCTCAATAAATAGGCTTATTAAATAGTCTTATTAAATAGGCTCAATAAATAGGCTTATTAAATAGGCTTATTAAATAGGCTTATTAAATAGACTTATTAAATAGTCTTATTAAATAGGCTCAATAAATAGGCTTATTAAATAGGCTCAATAAATAGGCTTATTAAATAGGCTCAATAAATAGGCTTATTAAATAGGCTCAATAAATAGGCTTATTAAATAGGCTCATTATATACTTATTAAATAGGCTTATTAAATAAACTTATTAAATAGACTTATTAAATAGGCTTATTAAATAGACTTATTAAATAGGCTTATTAAAAAGGCTTATTAAATAGACTTATTAAATAGGCTCATTAAATATGTATTAAATATGTTTATTAAATAGGTGTATTAAATAGGCTTATTAAATAGGCTTATAAAATAGGCTTATTAAATAGGCTTATTAAATAGACTTATTAAATAGCCTCATTGAATAGGCTTATTTTAGCAACTTAGGCTTATTAAATAGGTTTATTTCAGCAACTTAGACTTATTAAATAGGCTTATTTCAGCAACTTAGGCTTATTAAATAAGCTTATTTCAGCAACTTATGCTTATTAAATAGCCTTATTAAACAGGTTTATTTCAGCAACTTAGGCTTATTAAATAGCATTTTTAAATAGGTTTATTTCAGCAACTTAGACTTATTAAATATACCTTTTTAAATAGGCTTAGTTCAGAAACTTAGGCTTATTAAATAGGCTTATTTCAGCAACTTAGGCTCATTAAATAGCCTTATTAAATAGGCTTATTTCAGCAACTTAAACTTATTAAATAGCCTTATTTCAGCAACTTAGGCTTATTAAATATTATTTTTAAATAGGTTTATTTCAGCAACTTAGACTTATTAAATATACCTTTTTAAATAGGCTTAGTTCAGAAACTTAGGCTTATTAAATAGGCTTATTTCAGCAACTTAGGCTCATTAAATAGCCTTATTAAATATGCTTATTTCAGCAACTTAGGCTTATTAAATAGGCTTATTTCAGCAACTTAAACTTATTAAATAGCCTTATTTCAGCAACTTAGGCTTATTAAATAGCCTTATTTCAGCAATTTAGACTTATTAAATAGGCTTATTCAGCAACTTAGGCTTATTAAATAGCTTTATTAAATAGGCTTATTTCAGCAACTTAGACTTATTAAATAGGTTTATTCAGCAACTTAGGCTTATTAAATAGGCTTATTCAGCAACTTAGGCTTATTAAATAGGCTTATTTCAGCAACTTAGGCTTATTAAATAGGCTCATTCAGCAACTTAGGCTTATAAATAGGCTTATTTCAGCAACTTAGACTTATTAAATAGGCCTATTAAATAGGCTTATTAAATAGGCTTATTTCAGCAACTTAGACTTATTAAATAGCCTTATTTCAGCAACTTACGCTTATTAAATAGCCTTATTTCAGCAACTTAGGCTTATTAAATAGCCTTATTAAATAGGCTTATTTCAGCAACTTAGACTTATTAAATAGGTTTATTCAGCAACTTAGGCTTATTAAATAGGCTTATTCAGCAACTTAGGCTTATTAAATAGGCTTATTTCAGCAACTTAGGCTTATTAAATAGGCTCATTCAGCAACTTAGGCTTATTAAATAGGCTTATTTCAGCAACTTAGACTTATTAAATATGCCTATTAAATAGGCTTATTAAATAGGCTTATTTCAACAACTTAGGCTTATTAAATAGGCTTATTTCAGCAACTTAGGCTTATTAAATAGCCTTATTTCAGCAACTTAGACTTATTAAATATGCTTATTTCAGCAACTTAGGCTTATTAAATAGGCTTATTCAGCAACTTAGGCTTATTAAATAGGCTTATTTCAGCAACTTAGGATTATTAAATAGGCTCATTCAGAAACTTAGGCTTATTAAATAGGCTTATTTCAGCAACTTAGACTTATTAAATAGGCCTGTTAAATAGGCTTATTAAATAGGTTTATTTCAGCAACTTAGACTTATTAAATAGGCCTATTAAATAGGCTTATTAAATAGACTTATTAAATAGGCACATTAAATACTTATTAAATAGGCTTAATAAATAGGCTTATTAAATAGGCTTATTTCAGCAACTTAGGCTTATTAAATAGGCTTATTAAATGGGCTTATTTCAGCAACTTAGGCTTATTAAATAGGCTTATTTCAGCAACTTAGACTTATTAAATAGCCTTATTTCAGCAACTTACGCTTATTAAATAGGCTTATTTCAGCAACTTAGGCTTATTAAATACCCTAATTAAGTAGGCTTATTTCAGCAACTTGAGCTTATTAAATAGGCTTATTTCAGCAACTTAGACTCATTAAATAGGCTTATTTCAGCAACTTATGCTTATTAAAATACTTATTTCAGCAACTTAGGCTTATTAAATAGGCTTATTTCAGCAACTTAGACTTATTAAATAGCCTTATTTCAGCAACTTAGGCTTATTAAATAGGTTTATTTCAGCAACTTAGGCTTATTAAATAGCCTTATTTCAGCAACTTAGACTTATTAAATAGGCTTATTTCAGCAACTTAGGCTTATTAAATAGGCTTATTCAGCAACTTAGGCTTATTACATAGGCTTATTTCAGCAACTTAGACTTATTAAATAGGCCTGTTAAATAGGCTTATTAAATAGGTTTATTTCAGCAACTTAGACTTATTAAATAGGCCTATTAAATAGGCTTATTAAATAGACGTATTAAATAGGCACATTAAATACTTATTAAATAGGCTTATTAAATAAGCTTATTAAATAGGCTTATTAAATAGACTTATTAAATAGGCTCAATAAATAGGCTTATTAAATAGGCTTACTAAATAGGCTTATTAAATAGACTTATTAAATAGGCTTATTAAATAGGCTCAATAAATAGGCTTATTAAATAGGCTCAATAAATAGGCTTTTTAAATAGGCTCAATAAATAGGCATATTAAATAGGCTCATTAAATACTTATTAAATAGACTTATTAAATAGACTTATTAAATAGGCTTATTAAATAGGCTTATTAAATAGGCTTATTAAATAGGCTTATTAAATAGACTTATTAAATAGCCTCATTAAATAGGCTTATTTTAGCAACTTAGGCTTATTAAATAAGTTTATTTCAGCAACTTAGACTTATTAAAAAGCCTTATTAAATAGGCTTATTTCAGCAACTTAGGCTTATTAAATAAGCTTATTTCAGCAACTTATTCTTATTAAATAGCCTGATTAAACAGGTTTATTTCAGCAACTTAGGCTTATTAAGTAGCATTTTTAAATAGGTTTATTTCAGCAACTTAGACTTATTAAATAGGTTTATTCAGCAACTTAGGCTTATTAAATAGGCTTATTCAGCAACTTAGGCTTATTTAATAGGCTTATTTCAGCAACTTAGGCTTATTTAATAGGCTTATTTCAGCAACTTATGTTTTTAAATAGCCTTATTAAACAGGTTTATTTCAGCAACTTAGGCTTATTAAATAGCTTTATTAAATAGGCTTATTTCAGCAACTTAGACTTATTAAATAGGTTTATTCAGCAACTTAGGCTTATTAAATAGGCTTATTCAGCAACTTAGGCTTATTAAATAGGCTTATTTCAGCAACTTAGGCTTATTAAATAGGCTCATTCAGCAACTTAGGCTTATAAATAGGCTTATTTCAGCAACTTAGACTTATTAAATAGGCCTATTAAATAGGCTTATTAAATAGGCTTATTTCAGCAACTTAGACTTATTAAATAGGCCTATTAAATAGGCTTATTAAATAGGCTTATAAAATAGGCTTATTTCAGCAACTTAGGCTTATTAAATAGGCTTATTAAATGGGCTTATTTCAGCAACTTAGGCTTATTAAATAGGCTTATTTCAGCAACTTAGACTTATTAAATAGCCTTATTTCAGCAACTTACGCTTATTAAATAGCCTTATTTCAGCAACTTAGGCTTATTAAATAGCCTTATTAAATAGGCTTATTTCAGCAACTTAGACTTATTAAATAGGTTTATTCAGCAACTTAGGCTTATTAAATAGGCTTATTCAGCAACTTAGGCTTATTAAATAGGCTTATTTCAGCAACTTAGGCTTATTAAATAGGCTCATTCAGCAACTTAGGCTTATTAAATAGGCTTATTTCAGCAACTTAGACTTATTAAATAGGCCTATTAAATAGGCTTATTAAATAGGCTTATTTCAACAACTTAGGCTTATTAAATAGGCTTATTTCAGCAACTTAGGCTTATTAAATAGCCTTATTTCAGCAACTTAGACTTATTAAATATGCTTATTTCAGCAACTTAGGCTTATTAAATAGGCTTATTCAGCAACTTAGGCTTATTAAATAGGCTTATTTCAGCAACTTAGGATTATTAAATAGGCTCATTCAGAAACTTAGGCTTATTAAATAGGCTTATTTCAGCAACTTAGACTTATTAAATAGGCCTGTTAAATAGGCTTATTAAATAGGTTTATTTCAGCAACTTAGACTTATTAAATAGGCCTATTAAATAGGCTTATTAAATAGACTTATTAAATAGGCACATTAAATACTTATTAAATAGGCTTAATAAATAGGCTTATTAAATAGGCTTATTTCAGCAACTTAGGCTTATTAAATAGGCTTATTAAATGGGCTTATTTCAGCAACTTAGGCTTATTAAATAGGCTTATTTCAGCAACTTAGACTTATTAAATAGCCTTATTTCAGCAACTTACGCTTATTAAATAGGCTTATTTCAGCAACTTAGGCTTATTAAATAGCCTAATTAAGTAGGCTTATTTCAGCAACTTGAGCTTATTAAATAGGCTTATTTCAGCAACTTATGCTGATTAAAAAGGCTTATTTCAGCAACTCAGACTTATTAAATAGCCTTATTTCAGCAACTTAGACTCATTAAATAGGCTTATTTCAGCAACTTATGCTTATTAAAAATACTTATTTCAGCAACTTAGGCTTATTAAATAGGCTTATTTCAGCAACTTAGACTTATTAAATAGCCTTATTTCAGCAACTTAGGCTTATTAAATAGGCTTATTTCAGCAACTTAGGCTTATTAAATAGCCTTATTTCAGCAACTTAGGCTTATTAAATAGGCTCATTCAGCAACTTAGGCTTATTAAATAGGCTTATTTCAGCAACTTAGACTTATTAAATAGGCCTATGAAATAGGCTTATTAAATAGGCTTATTTCAACAACTTAGGCTTATTAAATAGGCTTATTTCAGCAACTTAGGCTTATTAAATAGCCTTATTTCAGCAACTTAGACTTATTAAATATGCTTATTTCAGCAACTTAGGCTTATTAAATAGGCTTATTCAGCAACTTAGGCTTATTAAATAGGCTTATTTCAGCAACTTAGGATTATTAAATAGGCTCATTCAGAAACTTAGGCTTATTAAATAGGCTTATTTCAGCAACTTAGACTTATTAAATAGGCCTGTTAAATAGGCTTATTAAATAGGTTTATTTCAGCAACTTAGACTTATTAAATAGGCCTATTAAATAGGCTTATTAAATAGACTTATTAAATAGGCACATTAAATACTTATTAAATAGGCTTAATAAATAGGCTTATTAAATAGGCTTATTTCAGCAACTTAGGCTTATTATATAGGCTTATTAAATGGGCTTATTTCAGCAACTTAGGCTTATTAAATAGGCTTATTTCAGCAACTTAGACTTATTAAATAGCCTTATTTCAGCAACTTACGCTTATTAAATAGGCTTATTTCAGCAACTTAGGCTTATTAAATAGCCTAATTAAGTAGGCTTATTTCAGCAACTTGAGCTTATTAAATAGGCTTATTTCAGCAACTTATGCTGATTAAAAAGGCTTATTTCAGCAACTCAGACTTATTAAATAGCCTTATTTCAGCAACTTAGACTCATTAAATAGGCTTATTTCAGCAACTTATGCTTATTAAAAATACTTATTTCAGCAACTTAGGCTTATTAAATAGGCTTATTTCAGCAACTTAGACTTATTAAATAGCCTTATTTCAGCAACTTAGGCTTATTAAATAGGCTTATTTCAGCAACTTAGGCTTATTAAATAGCCTTATTTCAGCAACTTAGACTTATTAAATAGGCTTATTTCAGCAACTTAGGCTTATTAAATAGGCTTATTCAGCAACTTAGGCTTATTACATAGGCTTATTTCAGCAACTTAGACTTATTAAATAGGCCTGTTAAATAGGCTTATTAAATAGGTTTATTTCAGCAACTTAGACTTATTAAATAGGCCTATTAAATAGGCTTATTAAATAGACTTATTAAATAGGCACATTAAATACTTATTAAATAGGCTTATTAAATAAGCTTATTAAATAGGCTTATTAAATAGACTTATTAAATAGGCTCAATAAATAGGCTTATTAAATAGGCTTACTAAATAGGCTTATTAAATAGACTTATTAAATAGGCTTATTAAATAGGCTCAATAAATAGGCTTATTAAATAGGCTCAATAAATAGGCTTTTTAAATAGGCTCAATAAATAGGCATATTAAATAGGCTCATTAAATACTTATTAAATAGACTTATTAAATAGACTTATTAAATAGGCTTATTAAATAGGCTTATTAAATAGGCTTATTAAATAGACTTATTAAATAGCCTCATTAAATAGGCTTATTTTAGCAACTTAGGCTTATTAAATAAGTTTATTTCAGCAACTTAGACTTATTAAAAAGCCTTATTAAATAGGCTTATTTCAGCAACTTAGGCTTATTAAATAAGCTTATTTCAGCAACTTATTCTTATTAAATAGCCTTATTAAACAGGTTTATTTCAGCAACTTAGGCTTATTAAGTAGCATTTTTAAATAGGTTTATTTCAGCAACCTAGACTTATTAAATAGGTTTATTCAGCAACTTAGGCTTATTAAATAGGCTTATTCAGCAACTTAGGCTTATTTAATAGGCTTATTTCAGCAACTTAGGCTTATTAAATAAGCTTATTTCAGCAACTTATGCTTTTAAATAGCCTTATTAAACAGGTTTATTTCAGCAACTTAGGCTTATTAAATAGCATTTTTAAATAGGTTTATTTCAGCATCTTAGACTTATTAAATATACCTTTTTAAATAGGCTTAGTTCAGAAACTTAGGCTTATTAAATAGGCTTATTTCAGCAACTTAGGCTCATTAAATAGCCTTATTAAATAGGCTTATTTCAGCAACTTAGGCTTATTAAATAGGCTTATTTCAGCAACTTAGGCTTATTAAATAGGCTCATTCAGCAACTTAGGCTTATTAAATAGGCGTATTTCAGCAACTTAGACTTATTAAAGAGCCCTATTAAATAGGCTTATTAAATAGGCTGATTTCAGCAACTTAGACTTATTAAATAGGCCTATTAAATAGGATTATTAAAAAGGCTTATTAAATAGGCTTATTTCAGCAACTTAGGCTTATTAAATAGGCTTATTAAATGGGCTTATTTCAGCAACTTAGGCTTATTAAATAGGCTTATTTCAGCAACTTAGACTTATTAAATAGCCTTATTTCAGCAACTTACGCTGATTAAAAAGGCTTATTTCAGCAACTTAGACTTATTAAATAGCCTTATTTCAGCAACTTAGACTCATTAAATAGGTTTATTTCAGCAACTTATGCTTATTAAATATACTTATTTCAGCAACTTATGCTTATTAAATAGCCTTATTAAACAGGTTTATTTCAGCAACTTAGGCTTATTAAATATACCTTTTTAAATAGGCTTAGTTCAGAAACTTAGGCTTATTAAATAGGCTTATTTCAGCAACTTAGGCTCATTAAATAGCCTTATTAAATATGCTTATTTCAGCAACTTAGGCTTATTAAATAGGCTTATTTCAGCAACTTATACTTATTAAATAGCCTTATTTCAGCAACTTAGGCTTATTAAATAGCCTTATTTCAGCAATTTAGACTTATTAAATAGGCTTATTCAGCAACTTAGGCTTATTAAATAGCTTTATTAAATAGGCTTATTTCAGCAACTTAGACTTATTAAAGAGGCCTATTAAATAGGCTTATTAAATAGGCTTATTTCAGCAACTTAGACTTATTAAATAGGCCTATTAAATAGGATTATTAAAAAGGCTTATTAAATAGGCTTATTTCAGCAACTTAGGCTTATTAAATAGGCTTATTAAATGGGCTTATTTCAGCAACTTAGGCTTATTAAATAGGCTTATTTCAGCAACTTAGACTTATTAAATAGCTTTATTTCAGCAACTTACGCTGATTAAAAAGGCTTATTTCAGCAACTTAGACTTATTAAATAGCCTTATTTCAGCAACTTAGACTCATTAAATAGGTTTATTTCAGCAACTTATGCTTATTAAATATACTTATTTCAGCAACTTATGCTTATTAAATAGCCTTATTAAACAGGTTTATTTCAGCAACTTAGGCTTATTAAATAGCATTTTTAAATAGGTTTATTTCAGCAACTTAGACTTATTAAATATACCTTTTAAAATAGGCTTAGTTCAGAAACTTAGGCTTATTAAATAGGCTTATTTCAGCAACTTATGCTTATTAAATAGCCTTATTAAACAGGTTTATTTCAGCAACTTATGCTTATTAAATAGCCTTATTAAACAGGTTTATTTCAGCAACTTAGGCTTATTAAATAGCATTTTTAAATAGGTTTATTTCAGCAACTTAGACTTATTAAATATACCTTTTTAAATAGGCTTAGTTCAGAAACTTAGGCTTATTAAATAGGCTTATTTCAGCAACTTCATTAAATAGCCTTATTAAATATGCTTATTTCAGCAACTTAGGCTTATTAAATAGGCTTATTTCAGCAACTTATACTTATTAAATAGCCTTATTTCAGCAACTTAGGCTTATTAAATAGCCTTATTTCAGCAATTTAGACTTATTAAATAGGCTTATTCAGCAACTTAGGCTTATTAAATAGCTTTATTAAATAGGCTTATTTCAGCAACTTAGACTTATTAAATAGGTTTATTCAGCAACTTAGGCTTATTAAATAGGCTTATTCAGCAACTTAGGCTTATTAAATAGGCTTATTTCAGCAACTTAGGCTTATTAAATAGGCTCATTCAGCAACTTAGGCTTATAAATAGGCTTATTTCAGCAACTTAGACTTATTAAATAGGCCTATTAAATAGGCTTATTAAATAGGCTTATTTCAGCAACTTAGACTTATTAAATAGGCCTATTAAATAGGCTTATTAAATAGGCTTATTTCAGCAACTTAGACTTATTAAATAGCCTTATTTCAGCAACTTACGCTTATTAAATAGGCTTATTTCAGCAACTTAGGCTTATTAAATAGGCTTATTTCAGCAACTTAGACTTATTAAATAGCCTTATTTCAGCAACTTACGCTTATTAAATAGGCTTATTTCAGCAACTTAGGCTTATTAAATAGCCTAATTAAGTAGGCTTATTTCAGCAACTTGGGCTTATTAAATAGGCTTATTTCAGCAACTTACGCTGATTAAAAAGGCTTATTTCAGCAACTTAGACTTATTAAATAGCCTTATTTCAGCAACTTAGACTCATTAAATAGGTTTATTTCAGCAACTTATGCTTATTAAATATACTTATTTCAGCAACTTATGCTTATTAAATAGCCTTATTAAATAGGCTTATTTCAGCAACTTAGGCTTATTAAATAAGCTTATTTCAGCAACTTATGCTTATTAAATAGCCTTATTAAACAGGTTTATTTCAGCAACTTAGGCTTATTAAATAGCATTTTTAAATAGGTTTATTTCAGCAACTTAGACTTATTAAATATACCTTTTTAAATAGGCTTAGTTCAGAAACTTAGGCTTATTAAATAGGCTTATTTCAGCAACTTAGGCTCATTAAATAGCCTTTTTAAATATGCTTATTTCAGCAACTTAGGCTTATTAAATAGGCTTATTTCAGCAACTTAAACTTATTAAATAGCCTTATTTCAGCAACTTAGGCTTATTAAATAGCCTTATTTCAGCAATTTAGACATATTAAATAGGCTTATTCAGCAACTTAGGCTTATTAAATAGCTTTATTAAATAGGCTTATTTCAGCAACTTAGACTTATTAAATAGGTTTATTCAGCAACTTAGGCTTATTAAATAGGCTTATTCAGCAACTTAGGCTTATTAAATAGGCTTATTTCAGCAACTTAGGCTTATTAAATAGGCTCATTCAGCAACTTAGGCTTATAAATAGGATTATTTCAGCAACTTAGACTTATTAAATAGCCTTATTTCAGCAACTTACGCTTATTAAATAGGCTTATTTCAGCAACTTATGCTGATTAAAAAGGCTTATTTCAGCAACTTAGACTTATTAAATAGCCTTATTTCAGCAACTTAGACTCATTAAATAGGCTTATTTCAGCAACTTATGCTTATTAAAAATACTTATTTCAGCAACTTAGGCTTATTAAATAGGCTTATTTCAGCAACTTAGACTTATTAAATAGCCTTATTTCAGCAAATTAGGCTTATTAAATAGGCTTATTTCAGCAACTTAGACTTATTAAATATACTTTTTTAAATAGGCTTAGTTCAGAAACTTAGGCTTATTAAATAGGCTTATTTCAGCAACTTAGGCTCATTAAATAGCCTTATTAAATATGCTTATTTCAGCAACTTAGGCTTATTAAATAGGCTTATTTCAGCAACTTAAACTTATTAAATAGCCTTATTTCAGCAACTTAGGCTTATTAAATAGCCTTATTTCAGCAATTTAGACTTATTAAATAGGCTTATTCAGCAACTTAGGCTTATTAAATAGCTTTATTAAATAGGCTTATTTCAGCAACTTAGACTTATTAAATAGGTTTATTCAGCAACTTAGGCTTATTAAATAGGCTTATTCAGCAACTTAGGCTTATTAAATAGGCTTATTTCAGCAACTTAGGCTTATTAAATAGGCTCATTCAGCAACTTAGGCTTATAAATAGGCTTATTTCAGCAACTTAGACTTATTAAATAGGCCTATTAAATAGGCTTATTAAATAGGCTTATTTCAGCAACTTAGACTTATTAAATAGGCCTATTAAATAGGCTTATTAAATAGGCTTATTAAATAGGCTTATTTCAGCAACTTAGACTTATTAAATAGCCTTATTTCAGCAACTTACGCTTATTAAATAGGCTTATTTCAGCAACTTAGGCTTATTAAATAGCCTAATTAAGTAGGCTTATTTCAGCAACTTGGGATTATTAAATAGACTTATTTCAGCAACTTAGACTTATTAAATAGGTTTATTCAGCAACTTAGGCTTATTAAATAGGCTTATTCAGCAACTTAGGCTTATTAAATAGGCTTATTTCAGCAACTTATGCTTATTAAATAGGCTCATTCAGCAACTTAGGCTTATAAATAGGCTTATTTCAGCAACTTAGACTTATTAAATAGGCCTATTAAATAGGCTTATTAAATAGGCTTATTTCAGCAACTTAGACTTATTAAATAGGCCTATTAAATAGGCTTATTAAATAGGCTTATTAAATAGGCTTATTTCAGCAACTTAGGCTTATTAAATAGGCTTATTAAATGGGCTTATTTCAGCAACTTAGGCTTATTAAATAGGCTTATTTCAGCAACTTAGACTTATTAAATAGCCTTATTTCAGCAACTTACGCTTATTAAATAGGCTTATTTCAGCAACTGAGGCTTATTAAATAGCCTAATTAAGTAGGCTTATTTCAGCAACTTGGGATTATTAAATAGACTTATTTCAGCAACTTACGCTGATTAAAAAGGCTTATTTCAGCAACTTAGACTTATTAAATAGCCTTATTTCAGCAACTTAGACTCATTAAATAGGTTTATTTCAACAACTTATGCTTATTAAATATACGTATTTCAGCAACTTAGGCTTATTAAATAGGCTTATTTCAGCAACTTAGACTTATTAAATAGCTTTATTTCAGCAACTTAGGCTTATTAAATAGGCTTATTTCAGCAACTTAGGCTTATTAAATAGCCTTATTTCAGCAACTTAAACTTATTAAATAGGCTTATTTCAGCAACTTAGGCTTATTAAATAGGCTTATTCAGCAACTTAGGCTTATTAAATAGGCTTATTTCAGCAACTTAGGCTTATTAAATAGGCTCATTCAGAAACTTAGGCTTATTAAATAGGCTTATTTCAGCAACTTAGACTTATTAAATAGGCCTATTAAATAGGCTTATTAAATAGGCTTATTTCAGCAACTTAGACTTATTAAATAGGCCTATTAAATAGGCTTATTAAATAGACTTATTAAATAGGCTCATTAAATACGTATTAATTAGTCTTATTAAATATGCTTATTAAATAGACTTATTAAATAGGCTCAATAAATAGGCTTATTAAATAGTCTTATTAAATAGGCTCAATAAATAGGCTTATTAAATAGGCTTATTAAATAGGCTTATTAAATAGACTTATTAAATAGTCTTATTAAATAGGCTCAATAAATAGGCTTATTAAATAGGCTCAATAAATAGGCTTATTAAATAGGCTCAATAAATAGGCTTATTAAATAGGCTCAATAAATAGGCTTATTAAATAGGCTCATTATATACTTATTAAATAGGCTTATTAAATAGACTTATTAAATAGACTTATTAAATAGGCTTATTAAATAGACTTATTAAATAGGCTTATTAAAAAGGCTTATTAAATAGACTTATTAAATAGGCTCATTAAATACTTATTAAATATGTTTATTAAATAGGCGTATTAAATAGGCTTATTAAATAGGCTTATAAAATAGGCTTATTAAATAGGCTTATTAAATAGACTCATTAAATAGCCTCATTGAATAGGCTTATTTTAGCAACTTAGGCTTATTAAATAGGTTTATTTCAGCAACTTAGACTTATTAAATAGGCTTATTTCAGCAACTTAGGCTTATTAAATAAGCTTATTTCAGCAACTTATGCTTATTAAATAGCCTTATTAAACAGGTTTATTTCAGCAACTTAGGCTTATTAAATAGCATTTTTAAATAGGTTTATTTCAGCAACTTAGGCTTATTAAATAGCATTTTTAAATAGGTTTATTTCAGCAACTTAGACTTATTAAATATACCTTTTTAAATAGGCTTAGTTCAGAAACTTAGGCTTATTAAATAGGCTTATTTCAGCAACTTAGGCTCATTAAATAGCCTTATTAAATATGCTTATTTCAGCAACTTAGGCTTATTAAATAGGCTTATTTCAGCAACTTAAACTTATTAAATAGCCTTATTTCAGCAACTTAGGTGTATTAAATAGCCTTATTTCAGCAATTTAGACTTATTAAATAGGCTTATTCAGCAACTTAGGCTTATTAAATATCTTTATTAAATAGGCTTATTTCAGCAACTTAGACTTATTAAATAGGTTTATTCAGCAACTTAGGCTTATTAAATAGGCTTATTCAGCAACTTAGGCTTATTAAATAGGCTTATTTCAGCAACTTAGGCTTATTAAATAGGCTCATTCAGCAACTTAGGCTTATAAATAGGCTTATTTCAGCAACTTAGACTTATTAAATAGGCCTATTAAATAGGCTTATTAAATAGGCTTATTTCAGCAACTTAGACTTATTAAATAGGCCTATTAAATAGGCTTATTAAATAGGCTTATTAAATAGGCTTATTTCAGCAACTTAGGCTTATTAAATAGGCTTATTAAATGGGCTTATTTCAGCAACTTAGGCTTATTAAATAGGCTTATTTCAGCAACTTAGACTTATTAAATAGCCTTATTTCAGCAACTTACGCTTATTAAATAGCCTTATTTCAGCAACTTAGGCTTATTAAATAGCCTTATTAAATAGGCTTATTTCAGCAACTTAGACTTATTAAATAGGTTTATTCAGCAACTTAGGCTTATTAAATAGGCTTATTCAGCAACTTAGGCTTATTAAATAGGCTTATTTCAGCAACTTAGGCTTATTAAATAGGCTCATTCAGCAACTTAGGCTTATTAAATAGGCTTATTTCAGCAACTTAGACTTATTAAATAGGCCTATTAAATAGGCTTATTAAATAGGCTTATTTCAACAACTTAGGCTTATTAAATAGGCTTATTTCAGCAACTTAGGCTTATTAAATAGCCTTATTTCAGCAACTTAGACTTATTAAATATGCTTATTTCAGCAACTTAGGCTTATTAAATAGGCTTATTCAGCAACTTAGGCTTATTAAATAGGCTTATTTCAGCAACTTAGGATTATTAAATAGGCTCATTCAGAAACTTAGGCTTATTAAATAGGCTTATTTCAGCAACTTAGACTTATTAAATAGGCCTGTTAAATAGGCTTATTAAATAGGTTTATTTCAGCAACTTAGACTTATTAAATAGGCCTATTAAATAGGCTTATTAAATAGACTTATTAAATAGGCACATTAAATACTTATTAAATAGGCTTAATAAATAGGCTTATTAAATAGGCTTATTTCAGCAACTTAGGCTTATTAAATAGGCTTATTAAATGGGCTTATTTCAGCAACTTAGGCTTATTAAATAGGCTTATTTCAGCAACTTAGACTTATTAAATAGCCTTATTTCAGCAACTTACGCTTATTAAATAGGCTTATTTCAGCAACTTAGGCTTATTAAATAGCCTAATTAAGTAGGCTTATTTCAGCAACTTGAGCTTATTAAATAGGCTTATTTCAGCAACTTATGCTGATTAAAAAGGCTTATTTCAGCAACTTAGACTTATTAAATAGCCTTATTTCATCAACTTAGACTCATTAAATAGGCTTATTTCAGCAACTTATGCTTATTAAAAATACTTATTTCAGCAACTTAGGCTTATTAAATAGGCTTATTTCAGCAACTTAGACTTATTAAATAGCCTTATTTCAGCAACTTAGGCTTATTAAATAGGCTTATTTCAGCAACTTAGGCTTATTAAATAGCCTTATTTCAGCAACTTAGACTTATTAAATAGGCTTATTTCAGCAACTTAGGCTTATTAAATAGGCTTATTCAGCAACTTAGGCTTATTACATAGGCTTATTTCAGCAACTTAGACTTATTAAATAGGCCTGTTAAATAGGCTTATTAAATAGGTTTATTTCAGCAACTTAGACTTATTAAATAGGCCTATTAAATAGGCTTATTAAATAGACTTATTAAATAGGCACATTAAATACTTATTAAATAGGCTTATTAAATAAGCTTATTAAATAGGCTTATTAAATAGACTTATTAAATAGGCTCAATAAATAGGCTTATTAAATAGGCTTACTAAATAGGCTTATTAAATAGACTTATTAAATAGGCTTATTAAATAGGCTCAATAAATAGGCTTATTAAATAGGCTCAATAAATAGGCTTTTTAAATAGGCTCAATAAATAGGCATATTAAATAGGCTCATTAAATACTTATTAAATAGACTTATTAAATAGACTTATTAAATAGGCTTATTAAATAGGCTTATTAAATAGGCTTATTAAATAGGCTTATTAAATAGACTTATTAAATAGCCTCATTAAATAGGCTTATTTTAGCAACTTAGGCTTATTAAATAGCCTTATTTCAGCAACTTAGACTTATTAAATAGGCTTATTTCAGCAACTTAGGCTTATTAAATAGGCTTATTCAGCAACTTAGGCTTATTACATAGGCTTATTTCAGCAACTTAGACTTATTAAATAGGCCTGTTAAATAGGCTTATTAAATAGGTTTATTTCAGCAACTTAGACTTATTAAATAGGCCTATTAAATAGGCTTATTAAATAGACTTATTAAATAGGCACATTAAATACTTATTAAATAGGCTTATTAAATAAGCTTATTAAATAGGCTTATTAAATAGACTTATTAAATAGGCTCAATAAATAGGCTTATTAATTAGGCTTACTAAATAGGCTTATTAAATAGACTTATTAAATAGGCTTATTAAATAGGCTCAATAAATAGGCTTATTAAATAGGCTCAATAAATAGGCTTTTTTAAATAGGCTCAATAAATAGGCATATTAAATAGGCTCATTAAATACTTATTAAATAGACTTATTAAATAGACTTATGAAATAGGCTTATTAAATAGGCTTATTAAATAGGCTTATTAAATAGACTTATTAAATAGCTTCATTAAATAGGCTTATTTTAGGAACTTAGGCTTATTAAATAAGTTTATTTCAGCAACTTAGACTTATTAAAAAGCCTTATTAAATAGGCTTATTTCAGCAACTTAGGCTTATTAAATAAGCTTATTTCAGCAACTTATTCTTATTAAATAGCCTTATTAAACAGGTTTATTTCAGCAACTTAGGCTTATTAAGTAGCATTTTTAAATAGGTTTATTTCAGCAACTTAGACTTATTAAATAGGTTTATTCAGCAACTTAGGCTTATTAAATAGGCTTATTCAGCAACTTAGGCTTATTTAATAGGCTTATTTCAGCAACTTAGGCTTATTTAATAGGCTTATTTCAGCAACTTATGCTTTTAAATAGCCTTATTAAACAGGTTTATTTCAGCAACTTAGGCTTATTAAATAGCTTTATTAAATAGGCTTATTTCAGCAACTTAGACTTATTAAATAGGTTTATTCAGCAACTTAGGCTTATTAAATAGGCTTATTCAGCAACTTAGGCTTATTAAATAGGCTTATTTCAGCAACTTAGGCTTATTAAATAGGCTCATTCAGCAACTTAGGCTTATAAATAGGCTTATTTCAGCAACTTAGACTTATTAAATAGGCCTATTAAATAGGCTTATTAAATAGGCTTATTTCAGCAACTTAGACTTATTAAATAGCATTTTTAAATAGGTTTATTTCAGCAACTTAGACTTATTAAATATACCTTTTTAAATAGGCTTAGTTCAGAAACTTAGGCTTATTAAATAGGCTTATTTCAGCAACTTAGGCTCATTAAATAGCCTTATTAAATATGCTTATTTCAGCAACTTAGGCTTATTAAATAGGCTTATTTCAGCAACTTAAACTTGTTAAATAGCCTTATTTCAGCAACTTAGGCGTATTAAATAGCCTTATTTCAGCAATTTAGACTTATTAAATAGGCTTATTCAGCAACTTAGGCTTATTAAATAGCTTTATTAAATAGGCTTATTTCAGCAACTTAGACTTATTAAATAGGTTTATTCAGCAACTTAGGCTTATTAAATAGGCTTATTCAGCAACTTAGGCTTATTAAATAGGCTTATTTCAGCAACTTAGGCTTATTAAATAGGCTCATTCAGCAACTTAGGCTTATAAATAGGCTTATTTCAGCAACTTAGACTTATTAAATAGGCCTATTAAATAGGCTTATTAAATAGGCTTATTTCAGCAACTTAGACTTATTAAATAGGCCTATTAAATAGGCTTATTAAATAGGCTTATTAAATAGGCTTATTTCAGCAACTTAGGCTTATTAAATAGGCTTATTAAATGGGCTTATTTCAGCAACTTAGGCTTATTAAATAGGCTTATTTCAGCAACTTAGACTTATTAAATAGCCTTATTTCAGCAACTTACGCTTATTAAATAGCCTTATTTCAGCAACTTAGGCTTATTAAATAGCCTTATTAAATAGGCTTATTTCAGCAACTTAGACTTATTAAATAGGTTTATTCAGCAACTTAGGCTTATTAAATAGGCTTATTCAGCAACTTAGGCTTATTAAATAGGCTTATTTCAGCAACTTAGGCTTATTAAATAGGCTCATTCAGCAACTTAGGCTTATTAAATAGGCTTATTTCAGCAACTTAGACTTATTAAATAGGCCTATTAAATAGGCTTATTAAATAGGCTTATTTCAACAACTTAGGCTTATTAAATAGGCTTATTTCAGCAACTTAGGCTTATTAAATAGCCTTATTTCAGCAACTTAGACTTATTAAATATGCTTATTTCAGCAACTTAGGCTTATTAAATAGGCTTATTCAGCAACTTAGGCTTATTAAATAGGCTTATTTCAGCAACTTAGGATTATTAAATAGGCTCATTCAGAAACTTAGGCTTATTAAATAGGCTTATTTCAGCAACTTAGACTTATTAAATAGGCCTGTTAAATAGGCTTATTAAATAGGTTTATTTCAGCAACTTAGACTTATTAAATAGGCCTATTAAATAGGCTTATTAAATAGACTTATTAAATAGGCACATTAAATACTTATTAAATAGGCTTAATAAATAGGCTTATTAAATAGGCTTATTTCAGCAACTTAGGCTTATTAAATAGGCTTATTAAATGGGCTTATTTCAGCAACTTAGGCTTATTAAATAGGCTTATTTCAGCAACTTAGACTTATTAAATAGCCTTATTTCAGCAACTTACGCTTATTAAATAGGCTTATTTCAGCAACTTAGGCTTATTAAATAGCCTAATTAAGTAGGCTTATTTCAGCAACTTGAGCTTATTAAATAGGCTTATTTCAGCAACTTATGCTGATTAAAAAGGCTTATTTCAGCAACTTAGACTTATTAAATAGCCTTATTTCATCAACTTAGACTCATTAAATAGGCTTATTTCAGCAACTTATGCTTATTAAAAATACTTATTTCAGCAACTTAGGCTTATTAAATAGGCTTATTTCAGCAACTTAGACTTATTAAATAGCCTTATTTCAGCAACTTAGGCTTATTAAATAGGCTTATTTCAGCAACTTAGGCTTATTAAATAGCCTTATTTCAGCAACTTAGACTTATTAAATAGGCTTATTTCAGCAACTTAGGCTTATTAAATAGGCTTATTCAGCAACTTAGGCTTATTACATAGGCTTATTTCAGCAACTTAGACTTATTAAATAGGCCTGTTAAATAGGCTTATTAAATAGGTTTATTTCAGCAACTTAGACTTATTAAATAGGCCTATTAAATAGGCTTATTAAATAGACTTATTAAATAGGCACATTAAATACTTATTAAATAGGCTTATTAAATAAGCTTATTAAATAGGCTTATTAAATAGACTTATTAAATAGGCTCAATAAATAGGCTTATTAAATAGGCTTACTAAATAGGCTTATTAAATAGACTTATTAAATAGGCTTATTAAATAGGCTCAATAAATAGGCTTATTAAATAGGCTCAATAAATAGGCTTTTTAAATAGGCTCAATAAATAGGCATATTAAATAGGCTCATTAAATACTTATTAAATAGACTTATTAAATAGACTTATTAAATAGGCTTATTAAATAGGCTTATTAAATAGGCTTATTAAATAGGCTTATTAAATAGACTTATTAAATAGCCTCATTAAATAGGCTTATTTTAGCAACTTAGGCTTATTAAATAGCCTTATTTCAGCAACTTAGACTTATTAAATAGGCTTATTTCAGCAACTTAGGCTTATTAAATAGGCTTATTCAGCAACTTAGGCTTATTACATAGGCTTATTTCAGCAACTTAGACTTATTAAATAGGCCTGTTAAATAGGCTTATTAAATAGGTTTATTTCAGCAACTTAGACTTATTAAATAGGCCTATTAAATAGGCTTATTAAATAGACTTATTAAATAGGCACATTAAATACTTATTAAATAGGCTTATTAAATAAGCTTATTAAATAGGCTTATTAAATAGACTTATTAAATAGGCTCAATAAATAGGCTTATTAATTAGGCTTACTAAATAGGCTTATTAAATAGACTTATTAAATAGGCTTATTAAATAGGCTCAATAAATAGGCTTATTAAATAGGCTCAATAAATAGGCTTTTTAAATAGGCTCAATAAATAGGCATATTAAATAGGCTCATTAAATACTTATTAAATAGACTTATTAAATAGACTTATGAAATAGGCTTATTAAATAGGCTTATTAAATAGGCTTATTAAATAGACTTATTAAATAGCTTCATTAAATAGGCTTATTTTAGGAACTTAGGCTTATTAAATAAGTTTATTTCAGCAACTTAGACTTATTAAAAAGCCTTATTAAATAGGCTTATTTCAGCAACTTAGGCTTATTAAATAAGCTTATTTCAGCAACTTATTCTTATTAAATAGCCTTATTAAACAGGTTTATTTCAGCAACTTAGGCTTATTAAGTAGCATTTTTAAATAGGTTTATTTCAGCAACTTAGACTTATTAAATAGGTTTATTCAGCAACTTAGGCTTATTAAATAGGCTTATTCAGCAACTTAGGCTTATTTAATAGGCTTATTTCAGCAACTTAGGCTTATTTAATAGGCTTATTTCAGCAACTTATGCTTTTAAATAGCCTTATTAAACAGGTTTATTTCAGCAACTTAGGCTTATTAAATAGCTTTATTAAATAGGCTTATTTCAGCAACTTAGACTTATTAAATAGGTTTATTCAGCAACTTAGGCTTATTAAATAGGCTTATTCAGCAACTTAGGCTTATTAAATAGGCTTATTTCAGCAACTTAGGCTTATTAAATAGGCTCATTCAGCAACTTAGGCTTATAAATAGGCTTATTTCAGCAACTTAGACTTATTAAATAGGCCTATTAAATAGGCTTATTAAATAGGCTTATTTCAGCAACTTAGACTTATTAAATAGGCCTATTAAATAGGCTTATTAAATAGGCTTATTAAATAGGCTTATTTCAGCAAATTAGGCTTATTAAATAGGCTTAATAAATGGGCTTATTTCAGCAACTTAGGCTTATTAAATAGGCTTATTTCAGCAACTTAGACTTATTAAATAGCCTTATTTCAGCAACTTATGCTTATTAAATAGCCTTATTTCAGCAACTTAGGCTTATTAAATAGCCTTATTAAATAGGCTTATTTCAGCAACTTAGACTTATCAAATAGGTTTATTCAGCAACTTAGGCTTATTAAATAGGCTTATTCAGCAACTTAGGCTTATTAAATAGGCTTATTTCAGTAACTTAGGCTTATTAAATAGGCTCATTCAGCAACTTAGGCTTATTAAATAGGCTTATTTCAGCAACTTAGACTTATTAAATAGGCCTATTAAATAGGCTTATTAAATAGGCTTATTTCAACAACTTAGGCTTATTAAATAGCCTTATTAAATAGGCTTATTAAATAAGCTTATTAAATAGGCTTATTAAATAGACTTATTAAATAGGCTCAATAAATAGGCTTATTAATTAGGCTTACTAAATAGGCTTATTAAATAGACTTATTAAATAGGCTTATTAAATAGGCTCAATAAATAGGCTTATTAAATAGGCTCAATAAATAGGCTTTTTAAATAGGCTCAATAAATAGGCATATTAAATAGGCTCATTAAATACTTATTAAATAGACTTATTAAAAAGACTTATGAAATAGGCTTATTAAATAGGCTTATTAAATAGGCTTATTAAATAGACTTATTAAATAGCTTCATTAAATAGGCTTATTTTAGGAACTTAGGCTTATTAAATAAGTTTATTTCAGCAACTTAGACTTATTAAATAAGCTTATTTCAGCAACTTATTCTTATTAAATAGCCTTATTAAACAGGTTTATTTCAGCAACTTAGGCTTATTAAGTAGCATTTTTAAATAGGTTTATTTCAGCAACTTAGACTTATTAAATAGGTTTATTCAGCAACTTAGGCTTATTAAATAGGCTTATTCAGCAACTTAGGCTTATTTAATAGGCTTATTTCAGCAACTTAGGCTTATTTAATAGGCTTATTTCAGCAACTTATGCTTTTAAATAGCCTTATTAAACAGGTTTATTTCAGCAACTTAGGCTTATTAAATAGCTTTATTAAATAGGCTTATTTCAGCAACTTAGGCTTATTAAATAGGCTTATTTCAGCAACTTAGGCTTATTAAATAGGCTCATTCAGCAACTTAGGCTTATAAATAGGCTTATTTCAGCAACTTAGACTTATTAAATAGGCCTATTAAATAGGCTTATTAAATAGGCTTATTTCAGCAACTTAGACTTATTAAATAGGCCTATTAAATAGGCTTATTAAATAGGCTTATTAAATAGGCTTATTTCAGCAACTTAGGCTTATTAAATAGGCTTATTAAATGGGCTTATTTCAGCAACTTAGGCTTATTAAATAGGCTTATTTCAGCAACTTAGACTTATTAAATAGCCTTATTTCAGCAACTTATGCTTATTAAATAGGCTTATTTCAGCAACTTAGGCTTATTAAATAAGCTTATTTCAGCAACTTATTCTTATTAAATAGCCTTATTAAACAGGTTTATTTCAGCAACTTAGGCTTATTAAGTAGCATTTTTAAATAGGTTTATTTCAGCAACTTAGACTTATTAAATAGGTTTATTCAGCAACTTAGGCTTATTAAATAGGCTTATTCAGCAACTTAGGCTTATTTAATAGGCTTATTTCAGCAACTTAGGCTTATTTAATAGGCTTATTTCAGCAACTTATGCTTTTAAATAGCCTTATTAAACAGGTTTATTTCAGCAACTTAGGCTTATTAAATAGCTTTATTAAATAGGCTTATTTCAGCAACTTAGACTTATTAAATAGGTTTATTCAGCAACTTAGGCTTATTAAATAGGCTTATTCAGCAACTTAGGCTTATTAAATAGGCTTATTTCAGCAACTTAGGCTTATTAAATAGGCTCATTCAGCAACTTAGGCTTATAAATAGGCTTATTTCAGCAACTTAGACTTATTAAATAGGCCTATTAAATAGGCTTATTAAATAGGCTTATTTCAGCAACTTAGACTTATTAAATAGCATTTTTAAATAGGTTTATTTCAGCAACTTAGACTTATTAAATATACCTTTTTAAATAGGCTTAGTTCAGAAACTTAGGCTTATTAAATAGGCTTATTTCAGCAACTTAGGCTCATTAAATAGCCTTATTAAATATGCTTATTTCAGCAACTTAGGCTTATTAAATAGGCTTATTTCAGCAACTTAAACTTATTAAATAGCCTTATTTCAGCAACTTAGGCGTATTAAATAGCCTTATTTCAGCAATTTAGACTTATTAAATAGGCTTATTCAGCAACTTAGGCTTATTAAATAGCTTTATTAAATAGGCTTATTTCAGCAACTTAGACTTATTAAATAGGTTTATTCAGCAACTTAGGCTTATTAAATAGGCTTATTCAGCAACTTAGGCTTATTAAATAGGCTTATTTCAGCAACTTAGGCTTATTAAATAGGCTCATTCAGCAACTTAGGCTTATAAATAGGCTTATTTCAGCAACTTAGACTTATTAAATAGGCCTATTAAATAGGCTTATTAAATAGGCTTATTTCAGCAACTTAGACTTATTAAATAGGCCTATTAAATAGGCTTATTAAATAGGCTTATTAAATAGGCTTATTTCAGCAACTTAGGCTTATTAAATAGGCTTATTAAATGGGCTTATTTCAGCAACTTAGGCTTATTAAATAGGCTTATTTCAGCAACTTAGACTTATTAAATAGCCTTATTTCAGCAACTTACGCTTATTAAATAGCCTTATTTCAGCAACTTAGGCTTATTAAATAGCCTTATTAAATAGGCTTATTTTAGCAACTTAGACTTATTAAATAGGTTTATTCAGCAACTTAGGCTTATTAAATAGGCTTATTCAGCAACTTAGGCTTATTAAATAGGCTTATTTCAGCAACTTAGGCTTATTAAATAGGCTCATTCAGCAACTTAGGCTTATTAAATAGGCTTATTTCAGCAACTTAGACTTATTAAATAGGCCTATTAAATAGGCTTATTAAATAGGCTTATTTCAACAACTTAGGCTTATTAAATAGGCTTATTTCAGCAACTTAGGCTTATTAAATAGCCTTATTTCAGCAACTTAGACTTATTAAATATGCTTATTTCAGCAACTTAGGCTTATTAAATAGGCTTATTCAGCAACTTAGGCTTATTAAATAGGCTTATTTCAGCAACTTAGGATTATTAAATAGGCTCATTCAGAAACTTAGGCTTATTAAATAGGCTTATTTCAGCAACTTAGACTTATTAAATAGGCCTGTTAAATAGGCTTATTAAATAGGTTTATTTCAGCAACTTAGACTTATTAAATAGGCCTATTAAATAGGCTTATTAAATAGACTTATTAAATAGGCACATTAAATACTTATTAAATAGGCTTAATAAATAGGCTTATTAAATAGGCTTATTTCAGCAACTTAGGCTTATTAAATAGGCTTATTAAATGGGCTTATTTCAGCAACTTGGGCTTATTAAATAGGCTTATTTCAGCAACTTAGACTTATTAAATAGCCTTATTTCAGCAACTTACGCTTATTAAATAGGCTTATTTCAGCAACTTAGGCTTATTAAATAGCCTAATTAAGTAGGCTTATTTCAGCAACTTGAGCTTATTAAATAGGCTTATTTCAGCAACTTATGCTGATTAAAAAGGCTTATTTCAGCAACTTAGACTTATTAAATAGCCTTATTTCATCAACTTAGACTCATTAAATAGGCTTATTTCAGCAACTTATGCTTATTAAAAATACTTATTTCAGCAACTTAGGCTTATTAAATAGGCTTATTTCAGCAACTTAGACTTATTAAATAGCCTTATTTCAGCAACTTAGGCTTATTAAATAGGCTTATTTCAGCAACTTAGGCTTATTAAATAGCCTTATTTCAGCAACTTAGACTTATTAAATAGGCTTATTTCAGCATCTTAGGCCTATTAAATAGGCTTATTAAATAGACTTATTAAATAGGCACATTAAATACTTATTAAATAGGCTTAATAAATAGGCTTATTAAATAGGCTTATTTCAGCAACTTAGGCTTATTAAATAGGCTTATTAAATGGGCTTATTTCAGCAACTTAGGCTTATTAAATAGGCTTATTTCAGCAACTTAGACTTATTAAATAGCCTTATTTCAGCAACTTACGCTTATTAAATAGGCTTATTTCAGCAACTTAGGCTTATTAAATAGCCTAATTAAGTAGGCTTATTTCAGCAACTTGAGCTTATTAAATAGGCTTATTTCAGCAACTTATGCTGATTAAAAAGGCTTATTTCAGCAACTTAGACTTATTAAATAGCCTTATTTCATCAACTTAGACTCATTAAATAGGCTTATTTCAGCAACTTATGCTTATTAAAAATACTTATTTCAGCAACTTAGGCTTATTAAATAGGCTTATTTCAGCAACTTAGACTTATTAAATAGCCTTATTTCAGCAACTTAGGCTTATTAAATAGGCTTATTTCAGCAACTTAGGCTTATTAAATAGCCTTATTTCAGCAACTTAGACTTATTAAATAGGCTTATTTCAGCAACTTAGGCTTATTAAATAGGCTTATTCAGCAACTTAGGCTTATTACATAGGCTTATTTCAGCAACTTAGACTTATTAAATAGGCCTGTTAAATAGGCTTATTAAATAGGTTTATTTCAGCAACTTAGACTTATTAAATAGGCCTATTAAATAGGCTTATTAAATAGACTTATTAAATAGGCACATTAAATACTTATTAAATAGGCTTATTAAATAAGCTTATTAAATAGGCTTATTAAATAGACTTATTAAATAGGCTCAATAAATAGGCTTATTAAATAGGCTTACTAAATAGGCTTATTAAATAGACTTATTAAATAGGCTTATTAAATAGGCTCAATAAATAGGCTTATTAAATAGGCTCAATAAATAGGCTTTTTAAATAGGCTCAATAAATAGGCATATTAAATAGGCTCATTAAATACTTATTAAATAGACTTATTAAATAGACTTATTAAATAGGCTTATTAAATAGGCTTATTAAATAGGCTTATTAAATAGGCTTATTAAATAGACTTATTAAATAGCCTCATTAAATAGGCTTATTTTAGCAACTTAGGCTTATTAAATAGCCTTATTTCAGCAACTTAGACTTATTAAATAGGCTTATTTCAGCAACTTAGGCTTATTAAATAGGCTTATTCAGCAACTTAGGCTTATTACATAGGCTTATTTCAGCAACTTAGACTTATTAAATAGGCCTGTTAAATAGGCTTATTAAATAGGTTTATTTCAGCAACTTAGACTTATTAAATAGGCCTATTAAATAGGCTTATTAAATAGACTTATTAAATAGGCACATTAAATACTTATTAAATAGGCTTATTAAATAAGCTTATTAAATAGGCTTATTAAATAGACTTATTAAATAGGCTCAATAAATAGGCTTATTAATTAGGCTTACTAAATAGGCTTATTAAATAGACTTATTAAATAGGCTTATTAAATAGGCTCAATAAATAGGCTTATTAAATAGGCTCAATAAATAGGCTTTTTAAATAGGCTCAATAAATAGGCATATTAAATAGGCTCATTAAATACTTATTAAATAGACTTATTAAATAGACTTATGAAATAGGCTTATTAAATAGGCTTATTAAATAGGCTTATTAAATAGACTTATTAAATAGCTTCATTAAATAGGCTTATTTTAGGAACTTAGGCTTATTAAATAAGTTTATTTCAGCAACTTAGACTTATTAAAAAGCCTTATTAAATAGGCTTATTTCAGCAACTTAGGCTTATTAAATAAGCTTATTTCAGCAACTTATTCTTATTAAATAGCCTTATTAAACAGGTTTATTTCAGCAACTTAGGCTTATTAAGTAGCATTTTTAAATAGGTTTATTTCAGCAACTTAGACTTATTAAATAGGTTTATTCAGCAACTTAGGCTTATTAAATAGGCTTATTCAGCAACTTAGGCTTATTTAATAGGCTCATTTCAGCAACTTAGGCTTATTTAATAGGCTTATTTCAGCAACTTATGCTTTTAAATAGCCTTATTAAACAGGTTTATTTCAGCAACTTAGGCTTATTAAATAGCTTTATTAAATAGGCTTATTTCAGCAACTTAGACTTATTAAATAGGTTTATTCAGCAACTTAGGCTTATTAAATAGGCTTATTCAGCAACTTAGGCTTATTAAATAGGCTTATTTCAGCAACTTAGGCTTATTAAATAGGCTCATTCAGCAACTTAGGCTTATAAATAGGCTTATTTCAGCAACTTAGACTTATTAAATAGGCCTATTAAATAGGCTTATTAAATAGGCTTATTTCAGCAACTTAGACTTATTAAATAGGCCTATTAAATAGGCTTATTAAATAGGCTTATTAAATAGGCTTATTTCAGCAACTTAGGCTTATTAAATAGGCTTATTAAATGGGCTTATTTCAGCAACTTAGGCTTATTAAATAGGCTTATTTCAGCAACTTAGACTTATTAAATAGCCTTATTTCAGCAACTTATGCTTATTAAATAGCCTTATTTCAGCAACTTAGGCTTATTAAATAGCCTTATTAAATAGGCTTATTTCAGCAACTTAGACTTATTAAATAGGTTTATTCAGCAACTTAGGCTTATTAAATAGGCTTATTCAGCAACTTAGGCTTATTAAATAGGCTTATTTCAGTAACTTAGGCTTATTAAATAGGCTCATTCAGCAACTTAGGCTTATTAAATAGGCTTATTTCAGCAACTTAGACTTATTAAATAGGCCTATTAAATAGGCTTATTAAATAGGCTTATTTCAACAACTTAGGCTTATTAAATAGCCTTATTAAATAGGCTTATTAAATAAGCTTATTAAATAGGCTTATTAAATAGACTTATTAAATAGGCTCAATAAATAGGCTTATTAATTAGGCTTTCTAAATAGGCTTATTAAATAGACTTATTAAATAGGCTTATTAAATAGGCTCAATAAATAGGCTTATTAAATAGGCTCAATAAATAGGCTTTTTAAATAGGCTCAATAAATAGGCATATTAAATAGGCTCATTAAATACTTATTAAATAGACTTATTAAATAGACTTATGAAATAGGCTTATTAAATAGGCTTATTAAATAGGCTTATTAAATAGACTTATTAAATAGCTTCATTAAATAGGCTTATTTTAGGAACTTAGGCTTATTAAATAAGTTTATTTCAGCAACTTAGACTTATTAAAAAGCCTTATTAAATAGGCTTATTTCAGCAACTTAGGCTTATTAAATAAGCTTATTTCAGCAACTTATTCTTATTAAATAGCCTTATTAAACAGGTTTATTTCAGCAACTTAGGCTTATTAAGTAGCATTTTTAAATAGGTTTATTTCAGCAACTTAGACTTATTAAATAGGTTTATTCAGCAACTTAGGCTTATTAAATAGGCTTATTCAGCAACTTAGGCTTATTTAATAGGCTTATTTCAGCAACTTAGGCTTATTTAATAGGCTTATTTCAGCAACTTATGCTTTTAAATAGCCTTATTAAACAGGTTTATTTCAGCAACTTAGGCTTATTAAATAGCTTTATAAAATAGGCTTATTTCAGCAACTTAGACTTATTAAATAGGTTTATTCAGCAACTTAGGCTTATTAAATAGGCTTATTCAGCAACTTAGGCTTATTAAATAGGCTTATTTCAGCAACTTAGGCTTATTAAATAGGCTCATTCAGCAACTTAGGCTTATAAATAGGCTTATTTCAGCAACTTAGACTTATTAAATAGGCCTATTAAATAGGCTTATTAAATAGGCTTATTTCAGCAACTTAGACTTATTAAATAGGCCTATTAAATAGGCTTATTAAATAGGCTTATTTCAGCAACTTAGACTTATTAAATAGGCCTATTAAATAGGCTTATTAAATAGGCTTATTAAATAGGCTTATTTCAGCAACTTAGGCTTATTAAATAGGCTTATTAAATGGGCTTATTTCAGCAACTTAGGCTTATTAAATATGCTTATTTCAGCAACTTAGACTTATTAAATAGCCTTATTTCAGCAACTTATGCTTATTAAATAGCCTTATTTCAGCAACTTAGGCTTATTAAATAGCCTTATTAAATAGGCTTATTTCAGCAACTTAGACTTATTAAATAGGTTTATTCAGCAACTTAGGCTTATTAAATAGGCTTATTCAGCAACTTAGGCTTATTAAATAGGCTTATTTCAGTAACTTAGGCTTATTAAATAGGCTCATTCAGCAACTTAGGCTTATTAAATAGGCTTATTTCAGCAACTTAGACTTATTAAATAGGCCTATTAAATAGGCTTATTAAATAGGCTTATTTCAACAACTTAGGCTTATTAAATAGGCTTATTTCAGCAACTTAGGCTTATTAAATAGCCTTATTTCAGCAACTTAGACTTATTAAATATGCTTATTTCAGCAACTTAGGCTTATTAAATAGGCTTATTCAGCAACTTAGGCTTATTAAATAGGCTTATTTCAGCAACTTAGGATTATTAAATAGGCTCATACAGAAACTTAGGCTTATTAAATAGGCTTATTTCAGCAACTTAGACTTATTAAATAGGCCTGTTAAATAGGCTTATTAATAGGTTTATTTCAGCAACTTAGACTTATTAAATAGGCCTATTAAATAGGCTTATTAAATAGACTTATTAAATAGGCACATTAAATACTTATTAAATAGGCTTAATAAATAGGCTTATTAAATAGGCTTATTTCAGCAACTTAGGCTTATTAAATAGGCTTATTAAATGGGCTTATTTCAGCAACTTAGGCTTATTAAATAGGCTTATTTCAGCAACTTAGACTTACTAAATAGCCTTATTTCAGCAACTTACGCTTATTAAATAGGCTTATTTCAGCAACTTAGGCTTATTAAATAGCCTAATTAAGTAGGCTTATTTCAGCAACTTGAGCTTATTAAATAGGCTTATTTCAGCAACTTATGCTGATTAAAAAGGCTTATTTCAGCAACTTAGACTTATTAAATAGCCTTATTTCAGCAACTTAGACTCATTAAATAGGCTTATTTCAGCAACTTATGCTTATTAAAAATACTTATTTCAGCAACTTAGGCTTATTAAATAGGCTTATTTCAGCAACTTAGACTTATTAAATAGCCTTATTTCAGCAACTTAGGCTTATTAAATAGGCTTATTTCAGCAACTTAGGCTTATTAAATAGCCTTATTTCAGCAACTTAGACTTATTAAATAGGCTTATTTCAGCAACTTAGGCTTATTAAATAGGCTTATTCAGCAACTTAGGCTTATTACATAGGCTTATTTCAGCAACTTAGACTTATTAAATAGGCCTGTTAAATAGGCTTATTAAATAGGTTTATTTCAGCAACTTAGACTTATTAAATAGGCCTATTAAATAGGCTTATTAAATAGACTTATTAAATAGGCACATTAAATACTTATTAAATAGGCTTATTAAATAAGCTTATTAAATAGGCTTATTAAATAGACTTATTAAATAGGCTCAATAAATAGGCTTATTAAATAGGCTTACTAAATAGGCTTATTAAATAGACTTATTAAATAGGCTTATTAAATAGGCTCAATAAATAGGCTTATTAAATAGGCTCAATAAATAGG
Organism: Petromyzon marinus; assembly: GCF_048934315.1. NCBI lineage: Eukaryota > Metazoa > Chordata > Hyperoartia > Petromyzontiformes > Petromyzontidae > Petromyzon > Petromyzon marinus. The sequence continues at coordinate 2,082,250 of NW_027422884.1, read as the reverse complement.
CTTTTTAAATAGGCTCAATAAATAGGCATATTAAATAGGCTCATTAAATATTTATTAAATAGACTTATTAAATAGACTTATTAAATAGGCTTATTAAATAGGCTTATTAAATAGGCTTATTAAATAGGCTTATTAAATAGACTTATTAAATAGAATCATTAAATAGGCTTATTTTAGCAACTTAGGCTTATTAAATAAGTTTATTTCAGCAACTTAGACTTATTAAAAAGCCTTATTAAATAGGCTTATTTCAGAAACTTAGGCTTATTAAATAAGCTTATTTCAGCAACTTATTCTTATTAAATAGCCTTATTAAACAGGTTTATTTCAGCAACTTAGGCTTATTAAGTAGCATTTTTAAATAGGTTTATTTCAGCAACCTAGACTTATTAAATAGGTTTATTCAGCAACTTAGGCTTATTAAATAGGCTTATTCAGCAACTTAGGCTTATTTAATAGGCTTATTTCAGCAACTTAGGCTTATTAAATAAGCTTATTTCAGCAACTTATGCTTTTAAATAGCCTTATTAAACAGGTTTATTTCAGCAACTTAGGCTTATTAAATAGCATTTTTAAAGAGGTTTATTTCAGCATCTTAGACTTATTAAATATACCTTTTTAAATAGGCTTAGTTCAGAAACTTAGGCTTATTAAATAGGCTTATTTCAGCAACTTAGGCTCATTAAATAGCCTTATTAAATAGGCTTATTTCAGCAACTTAGGCTTATTAAATAGGCTTATTTCAGCAACTTAGGCTTATTAAATAGGCTCATTCAGCAACTTAGGCTTATTAAATAGGCTTATTTCAGCAAATTAGACTTTTTAAAGAGGCCTATTAAATAGGCTTATTAAATAGGCTTATTTCAGCAACTTAGACTTATTAAATAGGCCTATTAAATAGGATTATTAAAAAGGCTTATTAAATAGGCTTATTTCAGCAACTTAGGCTTATTAAATAGGCTTATTAAATGGGCTTATTTCAGCAACTTAGGCTTATTAAATAGGCTTATTTCAGCAACTTAGACTTATTAAATAGCCTTATTTCAGCAACTTACGCTTATTAAATAGGCTTATTTCACAACTTAGGCTTATTAAATAGCCTAATTAAGTAGGCTTATTTCAGCAACTTGGGCTTATTAAATAGGCTTATTTCAGCAACTTACGCTGATTAAAAAGGCTTATTTCAGCAACTTAGACTTATTAAATAGCCTTATTTCAGCAACTTAGACTCATTAAATAGGTTTATTTCAGCAACTTATGCTTATTAAATATACTTATTTCAGCAACTTATGCTTATTAAATAGCCTTATTAAACAGGTTTATTTCAGCAACTTAGGCTTATTAAATAGCATTTTTAAATAGGTTTATTTCAGCAACTTAGACTTATTAAATATACCTTTTTAAATAGGCTTAGTTCAGAAACTTAGGCTTATTAAATAGGCTTATTTCAGCAACTTATGCTTATTAAATAGCCTTATTAAACAGGTTTATTTCAGCAACTTAGGCTTATTAAATAGCATTTTTAAATAGGTTTATTTCAGCAACTTAGACTTATTAAATATACCTTTTTAAATAGGCTTAGTTCAGAAACTTAGGCTTATTAAATAGGCTTATTTCAGCAACTTAGGCTCATTAAATAGCCTTATTAAATATGCTTATTTCAGCAACTTAGGCTTATTAAATAGGCTTATTTCAGCAACTTAAACTTATTAAATAGCCTTATTTCAGCAACTTAGGCTTATTAAATAGCCTTATTTCAGCAATTTAGACTTATTAAATAGGCTTATTCAGCAACTTAGGCTTATTAAATAGCTTTATTAAATAGGCTTATTTCAGCAACTTAGACTTATTAAATAGGTTTATTCAGCAACTTAGGCTTATTAAATAGGCTTATTCAGCAACTTAGGCTTATTAAATAGGCTTATTTCAGCAACTTAGGCTTATTAAATAGGCTCATTCAGCAACTTAGGCTTATAAATAGGCTTATTTCAGCAACTTAGACTTATTAAATAGGCCTATTAAATAGGCTTATTAAATAGGCTTATTTCAGCAACTTAGACTTATTAAATAGGCCTATTAAATAGGCTTATTAAATAGGCTTATTAAATAGGCTTATTTCAGCAACTTAGACTTATTAAATAGCCTTATTTCAGCAACTTACGCTTATTAAATAGGCTTATTTCAGCAACTTAGGCTTATTAAATAGGCTTATTTCAGCAACTTAGACTTATTAAATAGCCTTATTTCAGCAACTTACGCTTATTAAATAGGCTTATTTCAGCAACTTAGGCTTATTAAATAGCCTAATTAAGTAGGCTTATTTCAGCAACTTGGGCTTATTAAATAGGCTTATTTCAGCAACTTACGCTGATTAAAAAGGCTTATTTCAGCAACTTAGACTTATTAAATAGCCTTATTTCAGCAACTTAGACTCATTAAATAGGTTTATTTCAGCAACTTATGCTTATTAGATATACTTATTTCAGCAACTTATGCTTATTAAATAGCCTTATTAAATAGGCTTATTTCAGCAACTTAGGCTTATTAAATAAGCTTTTTCAGCAACTTATGCTTATTAAATAGCCTTATTAAACAGGTTTATTTCAGCAACTTAGGCTTATTAAATAGCGTTTTTAAATAGGTTTATTTCAGCAACTTAGACTTATTAAATATACCTTTTTAAATAGGCTTAGTTCAGAAACTTAGGCTTATTAAATAGGCTTATTTCAGCAACTTAGGCTCATTAAATAGCCTTATTAAATATGCTTATTTCAGCAACTTAGGCTTATTAAATAGGCTTATTTCAGCAACTTAAACTTTTTAAATAGCCTTATTTCAGCAACTTAGGCTTATTAAATAGCCTTATTTCAGCAATTTAGACTTATTAAATAGGCTTATTCAGCAACTTAGGCTTATTAAATAGCTTTATTAAATAGGCTTATTTCAGCAACTTAGACTTATTAAATAGGTTTATTCAGCAACTTAGGCTTATTAAATAGGCTTATTCAGTAACTTAGGCTTATTAAATAGGCTTATTTCAGCAACTTAGGCTTATTAAATAGGCTCATTCAGCAACTTAGGCTTATAAATAGGCTTATTTCAGCAACTTAGACTTATTAAATAGGCCTATTAAATAGGCTTATTAAATAGGCTTATTTCAGCAACTTAGACTTATTAAATAGGCCTATTAAATAGGCTTATTAAATAGGCTTATTAAATAGGCTTATTTCAGCAACTTAGACTTATTAAATAGCCTTATTTCAGCAACTTACGCTTATTAAATAGGCTTATTTCATCAACTTAGGCTTATTAAATAGGCTTATTTCAGCAACTTAGACTTATTAAATAGCCTTATTTCAGCAACTTACGCTTATTAAATAGGCTTATTTCAGCAACTTAGGCTTATTAAATAGCCTAATTAAGTAGGCTTATTTCAGCAACTTGGGCTTATTAAATAGGCTTATTTCAGCAACTTACGCTGATTAAAAAGGCTTATTTCAGCAACTTAGACTTATTAAATAGCCTTATTTCAGCAACTTAGACTCATTAAATAGGTTTATTTCAGCAACTTATGCTTATTAAATAGCCTTATTAAATAGGCTTATTTCAGCAACTTAGGCTTATTAAATAAGCTTATTTTAGCAACTTATGCTTATTAAATAGCCTTATTAAACAGGTTTATTTCAGCAACTTAGGCTTATTAAATAGCATTTTAAAATAGGTTTATTTCAGCAACTTAGACTTATTAAATATACCTTTTTAAATAGGCTTAGTTCAGAAACTTAGGCTTATTAAATAGGCTTATTTCAGCAACTTAGGCTCATTAAATAGCCTTATTAAATATGCTTATTTCAGCAACTTAGGCTTATTAAATAGGCTTATTTCAGCAACTTAAACTTATTAAATAGCCTTATTTCAGCAACTTAGGCTTATTAAATAGCCTTATTTCAGCAATTTAGACTTATTAAATAGGCTTATTCAGCAACTTAGGCTTATTAAATAGCTTTATTAAATAGGCTTATTTCAGCAACTTAGACTTATTAAATAGGTTTATTCAGCAACTTAGGCTTATTAAATAGGCTTATTTAGCAACTTAGGCTTATTAAATAGGCTTATTTCAGCAACTTAGGCTTATTAAATAGGCTCATTCAGCAACTTAGGCTTATAAATAGGCTTATTTCAGCAACTTAGACTTATTAAATAGGGCTATTACATAGGCTTATTAAATAGGCTTATTTCAGCAACTTAGACTTATTAAATAGGTTTATTCAGCAACTTAGGCTTATTAAATAGGCTTATTCAGCAACTTAGGCTTATTAAATAGGCTTATTTCAGCAACTTAGGCTTATTAAATAGGCTCATTCAGCAACTTAGGCTTATAAATAGGCTTATTTCAGCAACTTAGACTTATTAAATAGGCCTATTAAATAGGCTTATTAAATAGGCTTATTTCAGCAACTTAGACTTATTAAATAGGCCTATTAAATAGGCTTATTAAATAGGCTTATTGAATAGGCTTATTTCAGCAACTTAGACTTATTAAATAGCCTTATTTCAGCAACTTACGCTTATTAAATAGGCTTATTTCATCAACTTAGGCTTATTAAATAGGCTTATTTCAGCAACTTAGACTTATTAAATAGCCTTATTTCAGCAACTTACGCTTATTAAATAGGCTTATTTCAGCAACTTAGGCTTATTAAATAGCCTAATTAAGTAGGCTTATTTCAGCAACTTGGGCTTATTAAATAGGCTTATTTCAGCAACTTACGCTGATTAAAAAGGCTTATTTCAGCAACTTAGACTTATTAAATAGCCTTATTTCAGCAACTTAGACTCATTAAATAGGTTTATTTCAGCAACTTATGCTTATTAAATAGCCTTATTAAATAGGCTTATTTCAGCAACTTAGGCTTATTAAATAAGCTTATTTCAGCAACTTATGCTTATTAAATAGCCTTATTAAACAGGTTTATTTCAGCAACTTAGGCTTATTAAATAGCCTAATTAAGTAGGCTTATTTCAGCAACTTGGGCTTATTAAATAGGCTTATTTCAGCAACTTACGCTGATTAAAAAGGCTTATTTCAGCAACTTAGACTTATTAAATAGCCTTATTTCAGCAACTTAGACTCATTAAATAGGTTTATTTCAGCAACTTATGCTTATTAGATATACTTATTTCAGCAACTTATGCTTATTAAATAGCCTTATTAAATAGGCTTATTTCAGCAACTTAGGCTTATTAAATAAGCTTTTTCAGCAACTTATGCTTATTAAATAGCCTTATTAAACAGGTTTATTTCAGCAACTTAGGCTTATTAAATAGCATTTTTAAATAGGTTTATTTCAGCAACTTAGACTTATTAAATATACCTTTTTAAATAGGCTTAGTTCAGAAACTTAGGCTTATTAAATAGGCTTATTTCAGCAACTTAGGCTCATTAAATAGCCTTATTAAATATGCTTATTTCAGCAACTTAGGCTTATTAAATAGGCTTATTTCAGCAACTTAAACTTATTAAATAGCCTTATTTCAGCAACTTAGGCTTATTAAATAGCCTTATTTCAGCAATTTAGACTTATTAAATAGGCTTATTCAGCAACTTAGGCTTATTAAATAGCTTTATTAAATAGGCTTATTTCAGCAACTTAGACTTATTAAATAGGTTTATTCAGCAACTTAGGCTTATTAAATAGGCTTATTCAGCAACTTAGGCTTATTAAATAGGCTTATTTCAGCAACTTAGGCTTATTAAATAGGCTCATTCAGCAACTTAGGCTTATAAATAGGCTTATTTCAGCAACTTAGACTTATTAAATAGGCCTATTAAATAGGCTTATTAAATAGGCTTATTTCAGCAACTTAGACTTATTAAATAGGCCTATTAAATAGGCTTATTAAATAGGCTTATTAAATAGGCTTATTTCAGCAACTTAGACTTATTAAATAGCCTTATTTCAGCAACTTACGCTTATTAAATAGGCTTATTTCATCAACTTAGGCTTATTAAATAGGCTTATTTCAGCAACTTAGACTTATTAAATAGCCTTATTTCAGCAACTTACGCTTATTAAATAGGCTTATTTCAGCAACTTAGGCTTATTAAATAGCCTAATTAAGTAGGCTTATTTCAGCAACTTGGGCTTATTAAATAGGCTTATTTCAGCAACTTACGCTGATTAAAAAGGCTTATTTCAGCAACTTAGACTTATTAAATAGCCTTATTTCAGCAACTTAGACTCATTAAATAGGTTTATTTCAGCAACTTATGCTTATTAAATAGCCTTATTAAATAGGCTTATTTCAGCAACTTAGGCTTATTAAATAAGCTTATTTCAGCAACTTATGCTTATTAAATAGCCTTATTAAACAGGTTTATTTCAGCAACTTAGGCTTATTAAATAGCATTTTAAAATAGGTTTATTTCAGCAACTTAGACTTATTAAATATACCTTTTTAAATAGGCTTAGTTCAGAAACTTAGGCTTATTAAATAGGCTTATTTCAGCAACTTAGGCTCATTAAATAGCCTTATTAAATATGCTTATTTCAGCAACTTAGGCTTATTAAATAGGCTTATTTCAGCAACTTAAACTTATTAAATAGCCTTATTTCAGCAACTTAGGCTTATTAAATAGCCTTATTTCAGCAATTTAGACTTATTAAATAGGCTTATTCAGCAACTTAGGCTTATTAAATAGCTTTATTAAATAGGCTTATTTCAGCAACTTAGACTTATTAAATAGGTTTATTCAGCAACTTAGGCTTATTAAATAGGCTTATTCAGCAACTTAGGCTTATTAAATAGGCTTATTTCAGCAACTTAGGCTTATTAAATAGGCTCATTCAGCAACTTAGGCTTATAAATAGGCTTATTTCAGCAACTTAGACTTATTAAATAGGGCTATTACATAGGCTTATTAAATAGGCTTATTTCAGCAACTTAGACTTATTAAATAGGTTTATTCAGCAACTTAGGCTTATTAAATAGGCTTATTCAGCAACTTAGGCTTATTAAATAGGCTTATTTCAGCAACTTAGGCTTATTAAATAGGCTCATTCAGCAACTTAGGCTTATAAATAGGCTTATTTCAGCAACTTAGACTTATTAAATAGGCCTATTAAATAGGCTTATTAAATAGGCTTATTTCAGCAACTTAGACTTATTAAATAGGCCTATTAAATAGGCTTATTAAATAGGCTTATTAAATAGGCTTATTTCAGCAACTTAGACTTATTAAATAGCCTTATTTCAGCAACTTACGCTTATTAAATAGGCTTATTTCATCAACTTAGGCTTATTAAATAGGCTTATTTCAGCAACTTAGACTTATTAAATAGCCTTATTTCAGCAACTTACGCTTATTAAATAGGCTTATTTCAGCAACTTAGGCTTATTAAATAGCCTAATTAAGTAGGCTTATTTCAGCAACTTGGGCTTATTAAATAGGCTTATTTCAGCAACTTACGCTGATTAAAAAGGCTTATTTCAGCAACTTAGACTTATTAAATAGCCTTATTTCAGCAACTTAGACTCATTAAATAGGTTTATTTCAGCAACTTATGCTTATTAAATAGCCTTATTAAATAGGCTTATTTCAGCAACTTAGGCTTATTAAATAAGCTTATTTCAGCAACTTATGCTTATTAAATAGCCTTATTAAACAGGTTTATTTCAGCAACTTAGGCTTATTAAATAGCATTTTAAAATAGGTTTATTTCAGCAACTTAGACTTATTAAATATACCTTTTTAAATAGGCTTAGTTCAGAAACTTAGGCTTATTAAATAGGCTTATTTCAGCAACTTAGGCTCATTAAATAGCCTTATTAAATATGCTTATTTCAGCAACTTAGGCTTATTAAATAGGCTTATTTCAGCAACTTAAACTTATTAAATAGCCTTATTTCAGCAACTTAGGCTTATTAAATAGCCTTATTTCAGCAATTTAGACTTATTAAATAGGCTTATTCAGCAACTTAGGCTTATTAAATAGCTTTATTAAATAGGCTTATTTCAGCAACTTAGACTTATTAAATAGGTTTATTCAGCAACTTAGGCTTATTAAATAGGCTTATTCAGCAACTTAGGCTTATTAAATAGGCTTATTTCAGCAACTTAGGCTTATTAAATAGGCTCATTCAGCAACTTAGGCTTATAAATAGGCTTATTTCAGCAACTTAAACTTATTAAATAGGGCTATTACATAGGCTTATTAAATAGGCTTATTTCAGCAACTTAGACTTATTAAATAGGTTTATTCAGCAACTTAGGCTTATTAAATAGGCTTATTCAGCAACTTAGGCTTATTAAATAGGCTTATTTCAGCAACTTAGGCTTATTAAATAGGCTCATTCAGCAACTTAGGCTTATAAATAGGCTTATTTCAGCAACTTAGACTTATTAAATAGGCCTATTAAATAGGCTTATTAAATAGGCTTATTTCAGCAACTTAGACTTATTAAATAGGCCTATTAAATAGGCTTATTAAATAGGCTTATTAAATAGGCTTATTTCAGCAACTTAGACTTATTAAATAGCCTTATTTCAGCAACTTACGCTTATTAAATAGGCTTATTTCATCAACTTAGGCTTATTAAATAGGCTTATTTCAGCAACTTAGACTTATTAAATAGCCTTATTTCAGCAACTTACGCTTATTAAATAGGCTTATTTCAGCAACTTAGGCTTATTAAATAGCCTAATTAAGTAGGCTTATTTCAGCAACTTGGGCTTATTAAATAGGCTTATTTCAGCAACTTACGCTGATTAAAAAGGCTTATTTCAGCAACTTAGACTTATTAAATAGCCTTATTTCAGCAACTTAGACTCATTAAATAGGTTTATTTCAGCAACTTATGCTTATTAAATAGCCTTATTAAATAGGCTTATTTCAGCAACTTAGGCTTATTAAATAAGCTTATTTCAGCAACTTATGCTTATTAAATAGCCTTATTAAACAGGTTTATTTCAGCAACTTAGGCTTATTAAATAGCATTTTAAAATAGGTTTATTTCAGCAACTTAGACTTATTAAATATACCTTTTTAAATAGGCTTAGTTCAGAAACTTAGGCTTATTAAATAGGCTTATTTCAGCAACTTAGGCTCATTAAATAGCCTTATTAAATATGCTTATTTCAGCAACTTAGGCTTATTAAATAGGCTTATTTCAGCAACTTAAACTTATTAAATAGCCTTATTTCAGCAACTTAGGCTTATTAAATAGCCTTATTTCAGCAATTTAGACTTATTAAATAGGCTTATTCAGCAACTTAGGCTTATTAAATAGCTTTATTAAATAGGCTTATTTCAGCAACTTAGACTTATTAAATAGGTTTATTCAGCAACTTAGGCTTATTAAATAGGCTTATTCAGCAACTTAGGCTTATTAAATAGGCTTATTTCAGCAACTTAGGCTTATTAAATAGGCTCATTCAGCAACTTAGGCTTATAAATAGGCTTATTTCAGCAACTTAGACTTATTAAATAGGCCTATTAAATAGGCTTATTAAATAGGCTTATTTCAGCAACTTAGACTTATTAAATAGGCCTATTAAATAGGCTTATTAAATAGGCTTATTAAATAGGCTTAGTTCAGCAACTTAGACTTATTAAATAGCCTTATTTCAGCAACTTACGCTTATTAAATAGGCTTATTTCATCAACTTAGGCTTATTAAATAGGCTTATTTCAGCAACTTAGACTTATTAAATAGCCTTATTTCAGCAACTTACGCTTATTAAATAGGCTTATTTCAGCAACTTAGGCTTATTAAATAGCCTAATTAAGTAGGCTTATTTCAGCAACTTGGGCTTATTAAATAGGCTTATTTCAGCAACTTACGCTGATTAAAAAGGCTTATTTCAGCAACTTAGACTTATTAAATAGCCTTATTTCAGCAACTTAGACTCATTAAATAGGTTTATTTCAGCAACTTATGCTTATTAAATATACTTATTTCAGCAACTTATGCTTATTAAATAGCCTTATTAAATAGGCTTATTTCAGCAACTTGGGCTTATTAAATAAGCTTATTTCAGCAACTTATGCTTATTAAATAGCCTTATTAAACAGGTTTATTTCAGCAACTTAGGCTTATTAAATAGCATTTTTAAATAGGTTTATTTCAGCAACTTAGACTTATTAAATATACCTTTTTAAATAGGCTTAGTTCAGAAACTTAGGCTTATTAAATAGGCTTATTTCAGCAACTTAGGCTCATTAAATAGTCTTATTAAATATGCTTATTTCAGCAACTTAGGCTTATTAAATAGGCTTATTTCAGCAACTTAAACTTATTAAATAGCCTTATTTCAGCAACTTAGGCTTATTAAATAGCCTTATTTCAGCAATTTAGACTTATTAAATAGGCTTATTCAGCAACTTAGGCTTATTAAATAGCTTTATTAAATAGGCTTATTTCAGCAACTTAGACTTATTAAATAGGTTTATTCAGCAACTTAGGCTTATTAAATAGGCTTATTCAGCCACTTAGGCTTATTAAATAGGCTTATTTCAGCAACTTAGGCTTATTAAATAGGCTCATTCAGCAACTTAGGCTTATAAATAGGCTTATTTCAGCAACTTAGACTTATTAAATAGGCCTATTAAATAAGCTTATTAAATAGGCTTATTTCAGCAACTTAGACTTATTAAATAGGCCTATTAAATAGGCTTATTAAATAGTCTTATTAAATAGGCTTATTTCAGCAACTTAGACTTATTAAATAGCCTTATTTCAGCAACTTACGCTTATTAAATAGGCTTATTCAGCAACTTAGGCTTATTAAATAGGCTTATTTCAGCAACTTATGCTTATTAAATAGACTCATTCAGCAACTTAGGCTTATAAATAGGCTTATTTCAGCAACTTAGACTTATTAAATAGGCCTATTAAATAGGCTTATTAAATAGGCTTATTTCAGCAACTTAGACTTATTAAATAGGCCTATTAAATAGGCTTATTAAATAGGCTTATTAAATAGGCTTATTTCAGCAACTTAGGCTTATTAAATAGGCTTATTAAATGGGCTTATTTCAGCAACTTAGGCTTATTAAAAAGGCTTATTTCAGCAACTTAGACTTATTAAATAGCCTTATTTCAGCAACTTACGCTTATTAAATAGGCTTATTTCAGCAACTTAGGCTTATTAAATAGCCTAATTAAGTAGGCTTATTTCAGCATCTTGGGATTATTAAATAGACTTATTTCAGCAACTTACGCTGATTAAAAAGGCTTATTTCAGCAACTTAGACTTATTAAATAGCCTTATTTCAGCAACTTAGACTCATTAAATAGGTTTATTTCAGCAACTTATGCTTATTAAATATACTTATTTCAGCAACTTAGGCTTATTAAATAGGCTTACTTCAGCAACTTAGACTTATTAAATAGCTTTATTTCAGCAACTTAGGCTTATTAAATAGGCTTATTTCAGCAACTTAGGCTTATTAAATAGGCTTATTCAGCAACTTAGGCTTATTAAATAGGCTTATTTCATCAACTTAGGCTTATTAAATAGGCTCATTCAGAAACTTAGGCTTATTAAATAGGCTTATTTCAGCAACTTAGACTTATTAAATAGGCCTATTAAATAGGCTTATTAAATAGGCTTATTTCAGCAACTTAGACTTATTAAATAGGCCTATTAAATAGGCTTATTAAATAGACTTATTAAATAGGCTCATTAAATACTTATTAATTAGTCTTATTAAATATGCTTATTAAATAGACTTATTAAATAGGCTCAATAAATAGGCTTATTAAATAGTCTTATTAAATAGGCTCAATAAATAGGCTTATTAAATAGGCTTATTAAATAGGCTTATTAAATAGACTTATTAAATAGTCTTATTAAATAGGCTCAATAAATAGGCTTATTAAATAGGCTCAATAAATAGGCTTATTAAATAGGCTCAATAAATAGGCTTATTAAATAGGCTCAATAAATAGGCTTATTAAATAGGCTCATTATATACTTATTAAATAGGCTTATTAAATAGACTTATTAAATAGGCTTATTAAAAAGGCTTATTAAATAGACTTATTAAATAGGCTTATTAAATAGACTTATTAAATAGGCTTATTAAAAAGGCTTATTAAATAGACTTATTAAATAGGCTCATTAAATACTTATTAAATATGTTTATTAAATAGGCGTATTAAATAGGCTTATTAAATAGGCTTATAAAATAGGCTTATTAAATAGGCTTATTAAATAGACTTATTAAATAGCCTCATTGAATAGGCTTATTTTAGCAACTTAGGCTTATTAAATAGATTTATTTCAGCAACTTAGACTTATTAAATAGGCTTATTTCAGCAACTTAGGCTTATTAAATAAGCTTATTTCAGCAACTTATGCTTATTAAATAGCCTTATTAAACAGGTTTATTTCAGCAACTTAGGCTTATTAAATAGCATTTTTATATAGGTTTATTTCAGCAACTTAGACTTATTAAATATACCTTTTTAAATAGGCTTAGTTCAGAAACTTAGGCTTATTAAATAGGCTTATTTCAGCAACTTAGGCTCATTAAATAGCCTTATTAAATAGGCTTATTTCAGCAACTTAAACTTATTAAATAGCCTTATTTCAGCAACTTAGGCTTATTAAATAGCATTTTTAAATAGGTTTATTTCAGCAACTTAGACTTATTAAATATACCTTTTTAAATAGGCTTAGTTCAGAAGCTTAGGCTTATTAAATAGGCTTATTTCAGCAACTTAGGCTCATTAAATAGCCTTATTAAATATGCTTATTTCAGCAACTTAGGCTTATTAAATAGGCTTATTTCAGCAACTTATACGTATTAAATAGCCTTATTTCAGCAACTTAGGCTTATTAAATAGCCTTATTTCAGCAATTTAGACTTATTAAATAGGCTTATTCAGCAACTTAGGCTTATTAAATAGCTTTATTAAATAGGCTTATTTCAGCAACTTAGACTTATTAAATAGGTTTATTCAGCAACTTATGCTTATTAAATAGGCTTATTCAGCAACTTAGGCTTATTAAATAGGCTCATTCAGAAACTTAGGCTTATTAAATAGGCTTATTTCAGCAACTTAGGCTTATTAAATAGGCTCATTCAGCAACTTAGGCTTATAAATAGGCGTATTTCAGCAACTTAGACGTATTAAATAGGCCTATTAAATAGGCTTATTAAATAGGCTTATTTCAGCAACTTAGACTTATTAAATAGGCCTATTAAATAGGCTTATTAAATAGGCTTATTAAATAGGCTTATTTCAGCAACTTAGGCTTATTAAATAGGCTTATTAAATGGGCTTATTTCAGCAACTTAGGCTTATTAAATAGGCTTATTTCAGCAACTTAGACTTATTAAATAGCCTTATTTCAGCAACTTACGCTTATTAAATAGCCTTATTTCAGCAACTTAGGCTTATTAAATAGCCTTATTAAATAGGCTTATTTCAGCAACTTAGACTTATTAAATAGGTTTATTCAGCAACTTAGGCTTATTAAATAGGCTTATTCAGCAACTTAGGCCTATTAAATAGGCTTATTTCAGCAACTTAGGCTTATTAAATAGGCTCATTCAGCAACTTAGGCTTATTAAATAGGCTTATTTCAGCAACTTAGACTTATTAAATAGGCCTATTAAATAGGCTTATTAAATAGGCTTATTTCAACAACTTAGGCTTATTAAATAGGCTTATTTCAGCAACTTAGGCTTATTAAATAGCCTTATTTCAGCAACTTAGACTTATTAAATATGCTTATTTCAGCAACTTAGGCTTATTAAATAGGCTTATTCAGCAACTTAGGCTTATTAAATAGGCTTATTTCAGCAACTTAGGATTATTAAATAGGCTCATTCAGAAACTTAGGCTTATTAAATAGGCTTATTTCAGCAACTTAGACTTATTAAATAGGCCTGTTAAATAGGCTTATTAAATAGGTTTATTTCAGCAACTTAGACTTATTAAATAGGCCTATTAAATAGGCTTATTAAATAGACTTATTAAATAGGCACATTAAATACTTATTAAATAGGCTTAATAAATAGGCTTATTAAATAGGCTTATTTCAGCAACTTAGGCTTATTAAATAGGCTTATTAAATGGGCTTATTTCAGCAACTTAGGCTTATTAAATAGGCTTATTTCAGCAACTTAGACTTATTAAATAGCCTTATTTCAGCAACTTACGCTTATTAAATAGGCTTATTTCAGCAACTTAGGCTTATTAAATAGCCTAATTAAGTAGGCTTATTTCAGCAACTTGAGCTTATTAAATAGGCTTATTTCAGCAACTTATGCTTATTAAAAATACTTATTTCAGCAACTTAGGCTTATTAAATAGGCTTATTTCAGCAACTTAGACTTATTAAATAGCCTTATTTCAGCAACTTAGACTTATTAAATAGGCCTATTAAATAGGCTTATTAAATAGGCTTATTAAATAGGCTTATTTCAGCAACTTAGGCTTATTAAATAGGCTTATTAAATGGGCTTATTTCAGCAACTTAGGCTTATTAAATAGGCTTATTTCAGCAACTTAGACTTATTAAATAGCCTTATTTCAGCAACTTACGCTTATTAAATAGCCTTATTTCAGCAACTTAGGCTTATTAAATAGCCTTATTAAATAGGCTTATTTCAGCAACTTAGACTTATTAAATAGGTTTATTCAGCAACTTAGGCTTATTAAATAGGCTTATTCAGCAACTTAGGCCTATTAAATAGGCTTATTTCAGCAACTTAGGCTTATTAAATAGGCTCATTCAGCAACTTAGGCTTATTAAATAGGCTTATTTCAGCAACTTAGACTTATTAAATAGGCCTATTAAATAGGCTTATTAAATAGGCTTATTTCAACAACTTAGGCTTATTAAATAGGCTTATTTCAGCAACTTAGGCTTATTAAATAGGCTCATTCAGCAACTTAGGCTTATAAATAGGCTTATTTCAGCAACTTAGACTTATTAAATAGGCCTATTAAATAGGCTTATTAAATAGACTTATTAAATAGGCACATTAAATACTTATTAAATAGGCTTATTAAATAGGCTTATTAAATAGGCTTATTAAATAGACTTATTAAATAGGCTTATTAAATAGGCTCAATAAATAGGCTTATTAAATAGGCTCAATAAATAGGCTTTTTAAATAGGCTCAATAAATAGGCATATTAAATAGGCTCATTAAATAGGCTTATTTCAACAACTTAGGCTTATTAAATAGGCTTATTTCAGCAACTTAGGCTTATTAAATAGCCTTATTTCAGCAACTTAGACTTATTAAATATGCTTATTTCAGCAACTTAGGCTTATTAAATAGGCTTATTCAGCAACTTAGGCTTATTAAATAGGCTTATTTCAGCAACTTAGGATTATTAAATAGGCTCATTCAGAAACTTAGGCTTATTAAATAGGCTTATTTCAGCAACTTAGACTTATTAAATAGGCCTGTTAAATAGGCTTATTAAATAGGTTTATTTCAGCAACTTAGACTTATTAAATAGGCCTATTAAATAGGCTTATTAAATAGACTTATTAAATAGGCACATTAAATACTTATTAAATAGGCTTAATAAATAGGCTTATTAAATAGGCTTATTTCAGCAACTTAGGCTTATTAAATAGGCTTATTAAATGGGCTTATTTCAGCAACTTAGGCTTATTAAATAGGCTTATTTCAGCAACTTAGACTTATTAAATAGCCTTATTTCAGCAACTTACGCTTATTAAATAGGCTTATTTCAGCAACTTAGGCTTATTAAATAGCCTAATTAAGTAGGCTTATTTCAGCAACTTGAGCTTATTAAATAGGCTTATTTCAGCAACTTATGCTTATTAAAAATACTTATTTCAGCAACTTAGGCTTATTAAATAGGCTTATTTCAGCAACTTAGACTTATTAAATAGCCTTATTTCAGCAACTTAGACTTATTAAATAGGCCTATTAAATAGGCTTATTAAATAGGCTTATTAAATAGGCTTATTTCAGCAACTTAGGCTTATTAAATAGGCTTATTAAATGGGCTTATTTCAGCAACTTAGGCTTATTAAATAGGCTTATTTCAGCAACTTAGACTTATTAAATAGCCTTATTTCAGCAACTTACGCTTATTAAATAGCCTTATTTCAGCAACTTAGGCTTATTAAATAGCCTTATTAAATAGGCTTATTTCAGCAACTTAGACTTATTAAATAGGTTTATTCAGCAACTTAGGCTTATTAAATAGGCTTATTCAGCAACTTAGGCCTATTAAATAGGCTTATTTCAGCAACTTAGGCTTATTAAATAGGCTCATTCAGCAACTTAGGCTTATTAAATAGGCTTATTTCAGCAACTTAGACTTATTAAATAGGCCTATTAAATAGGCTTATTAAATAGGCTTATTTCAACAACTTAGGCTTATTAAATAGGCTTATTTCAGCAACTTAGGCTTATTAAATAGGCTCATTCAGCAACTTAGGCTTATAAATAGGCTTATTTCAGCAACTTAGACTTATTAAATAGGCCTATTAAATAGGCTTATTAAATAGACTTATTAAATAGGCACATTAAATACTTATTAAATAGGCTTATTAAATAGGCTTATTAAATAGGCTTATTAAATAGACTTATTAAATAGGCTTATTAAATAGGCTCAATAAATAGGCTTATTAAATAGGCTCAATAAATAGGCTTTTTAAATAGGCTCAATAAATAGGCATATTAAATAGGCTCATTAAATACTTATTAAATAGACTTATTAAATAGACTTATTAAATAGGCTTATTAAATAGGCTTATTAAATAGGCTTATTAAATAGGCTTATTAAATAGACTTATTAAATAGCCTCATTAAATAGGCTTATTTTAGCAACTTAGGCTTATTAAATAAGTTTATTTCAGCAACTTAGACTTATTAAAAAGCCTTATTAAATAGGCTTATTTCAGCAACTTAGGCTTATTAAATAAGCTTATTTCAGCAACTTATTCTTATTAAATAGCCTTATTAAACAGGTTTATTTCAGCACCTTAGGCTTATTAAGTAGCATTTTTAAATAGGTTTATTTCAGCAACTTAGACTTATTAAATAGGTTTATTCAGCAACTTAGGCTTATTAAATAGGCTTAGTTCAGAAACTTAGGCTTATTAAATAGGCTTATTTCAGCCACTTAGGCTCATTAAATAGCCTTATTAAATAGGCTTATTTCAGCAACTTAGGCTTATTAAATAGGCTTATTTCAGCAACTTAGGCTTATTAAATAGGCTCATTCAGCAACTTAGGCTTATTAAATAGGCTTATTTCAGCAACTTAGACTCATTAAAGAGGCCTATTAAATAGGCTTATTAAATAGGCTTATTTCAGCAACTTAGACTTATTAAATAGGCCTATTAAATAGGATTATTAAAAGGCTTATTAAATAGGCTTATTTCAGCAACTTAGGCTTATTAAATAGGCTTATTAAATGGGCTTATTTCAGCAACTTAGGCTTATTAAATAGGCTTATTTCAGCAACTTAGACTTATTAAATAGCCTTATTTCAGCAACTTACGCTTATTAAATAGGCTTATTTCAGCAACTTAGGCTTATTAAATAGCCTAATTAAGTAGGCTTATTTCAGCAACTTGGGCTTATTAAATAGGCTTATTTCAGCAACTTACGCTGATTAAAAAGGCTTATTTCAGCAACTTAGACTTATTAAATAGCCTTATTTCAGCAACTTAAACTTATTAAATAGGCTTATTTCAGCAACTTAGGCTTATTAAATAGGCTTATTCAGCAACTTAGGCTTATTAAATAGGCTTATTTCAGCAACTTAGGCTTATTAAATAGGCTCATTCAGCAACTTAGGCTTATTAAATAGGCTTATTTCAGCAACTTAGACTTATTAAATAGCCTTATTTCAGCAACTTACGCTTATTAAATAGGCTTATTTCAGCAACTTAGGCTTATTAAATATCCTAATTAAGTAGGCTTATTTCAGCAACTTGGGCTTATTAAATAGGCTTATTTCAGCAACTTACGCTGATTAAAAAGGCTTATTTCAGCAACTTAGACTTATTAAATAGCCTTATTTCAGCAACTTAGACTCATTAAATAGGTTTATTTCAGCAACTTAGACTTATTAAATAGGCCTATTAAATAGGCTTATTAAATAGGCTTATTAAATAGGCTTATTTCAGCAACTTAGACTTATTAAATAGCCTTATTTCAGCAACTTACGCTTATTAAATAGGCTTATTTCAGCAACTTAGGCTTATTAAATAGCCTAATTAAGTAGGCTTATTTCAGCAACTTGGGCTTATTAAATAGGCTTATTTCAGCAACTTACGCTGATTAAAAAGGCTTATTTCAGCAACTTAGACTTATTAAATAGCCTTATTTCAGCAACTTAAACTTATTAAATAGGCTTATTTCAGCAACTTAGGCTTATTAAATAGGCTCATTCAGCAACTTAGGCTTATTAAATAGGCTTATTTCAGCAACTTAGACTTATTAAATAGGCCTATTAAATAGGCTTATTAAATAAGCTTATTTCAGCAACTTAGACTTATTAAATAGGCCTATTAATTAGGATTATTAAAAATGCTTATTAAATAGGCTTATTTCAGCAACTTAGGCTTATTAAATAGGTTTATTAAATGGGCTTATTTCAGCAACTTAGGCTTATTAAATAGGCTTATTTCAGCAACTTAGACTTATTAAATAGCCTTATTTCAGCAACTTACGCTTATTAAATAGGCTTATTTCAGCAACTTAGGCTTATTAAATATCCTAATTAAGTAGGCTTATTTCAGCAACTTGGGCTTATTAAATAGGCTTATTTCAGCAACTTACGCTGATTAAAAAGGCTTATTTCAGCAACTTAGACTTATTAAATAGCCTTATTTCAGCAACTTAGACTCATTAAATAGGTTTATTTCAGCAACTTAGACTTATTAAATAGGCCTATTAAATAGGCTTATTAAATAGGCTTATTAAATAGGCTTATTTCAGCAACTTAGACTTATTAAATAGCCTTATTTCAGCAACTTACGCTTATTAAATAGGCTTATTTCAGCAACTTAGGCTTATTAAATAGCCTAATTAAGTAGGCTTATTTCAGCAACTTGGGATTATTAAATAGACTTATTTCAGCAACTTAGACTTATTAAATAGGTTTATTCAGCAACTTAGGCTTATTAAATAGGCTTATTCAGCAACTTAGGCTTATTAAATAGGCTTATTTCAGCAACTTATGCTTATTAAATAGGCTCATTCAGCAACTTAGGCTTATAAATAGGCTTATTTCAGCAACTTAGACTTATTAAATAGGCCTATTAAATAGGCTTATTAAATAGGCTTATTTCAGCAACTTAGACTTATTAAATAGGCCTATTAAATAGGCTTATTAAATAGTCTTATTAAATAGGCTTATTTCAGCAACTTAGGCTTATTAAATAGGCTTATTAAATGGGCTTATTTCAGCAACTTAGGCTTATTAAATAGGCTTATTTCAGCAACTTAGACTTATTAAATAGCCTTATTTCAGCAACTTACGCTTATTAAATAGGCTTATTTCAGCAACTTAGGCTTATTAAATAGCCTAATTAAGTAGGCTTATTTCAGCAACTTGGGATTATTAAATAGACTTATTTCAGCAACTTAGACTCATTAAATAGGTTTATTTCAGCAACTTATGCTTATTAAATATACTTATTTCAGCAACTTAGGCTTATTAAATAGGCTTATTTCAGCAACTTAGACTTATTAAATAGCTTTATTTCAGCAAATTAGGCTTATTAAATAGCCTTATTTCAGCAACTTAGGCTTATTAAATAGCCTTATTTCAGCAACTTAAACTTATTAAATAGGCTTATTTCAGCAACTTAGGCTTATTAAATAGGCTTATTCAGCAACTTAGGCTTATTAAATAGGCTTATTTCAGCAACTTAGACTTATTAAATAGCCTTATTTCAGCAACTTACGCTTATTAAATAGGCTTATTTCAGCAACTTAGGCTTATTAAATAGCCTAATTAAGTAGGCTTATTTCAGCAACTTGAGCTTATTAAATAGGCTTATTTCAGCAACTTATGCTGATTAAAAAGGCTTATTTCAGCAACTTAGACTTATTAAATAGCCTTATTTCAGCAACTTAGACTCATTAAATAGGCTTATTTCAGCAACTTATGCTTATTAAAAATACTTATTTCAGCAACTTAGGCTTATTAAATACGCTTATTTCAGCAACTTAGACTTATTAAATAGCCTTATTTCAGCAACTTAGGCTTATTAAATAGGCTTATTTCAGCAACTTAGACTTATTAAATATACCTTTTTAAATAGGCTTAGTTCAGAAACTTAGGCTTATTAAATAGGCTTATTTCAGCAACTTAGGCTCATTAAATAGCCTTATTAAATATGCTTATTTCAGCAACTTAGGCTTATTAAATAGGCTTATTTCAGCAACTTAAACTTATTAAATAGCCTTATTTCAGCAACTTAGGCTTATTAAATAGCCTTATTTCAGCAATTTAGACTTATTAAATAGGCTTATTCAGCAACTTAGGCTTATTAAATAGCTTTATTAAATAGGCTTATTTCAGCAACTTAGACTTACTAAATAGGTTTATTCAGCAACTTAGGCTTATTAAATAGGCTTATTCAGCAACTTAGGCTTATTAAATAGGCTTATTTCAGCAACTTAGGCTTATTAAATAGGCTCATTCAGCAACTTAGGCTTATAAATAGGCTTATTTCAGCAACTTAGACTTATTAAATAGGCCTATTAAATAGGCTTATTAAATAGGCTTATTTCAGCAACTTAGACTTATTAAATAGGCCTATTAAATAGGCTTATTAAATAGGCTTATTAAATAGGCTTATTTCAGCAACTTAGGCTTATTAAATAGCCTAATTAAGTAGGCTTATTTCAGCAACTTAGACTTATTAAATAGGCCTATTAAATAGGCTTATTAAATAGGCTTATTTCAGCAACTTAGACTTATTAAATATGCCTATTAAATAGGCTTATTAAATAGGCTTATTTCAGCAACTTAGGCTTATTAAATAGGCTTATTAAATGGGCTTATTTCAGCAACTTAGGCTTATTAAATAGGCTTATTTCAGCAACTTAGACTTATTAAATAGCCTTATTTCAGCAACTTACGCTTATTAAATAGGCTTATTTCAGCAACTGAGGCTTATTAAATAGCCTAATTAAGTAGGCTTATTTCAGCAACTTGGGATTATTAAATAGACTTATTTCAGCAACTTACGCTGATTAAAAAGGCTTATTTCAGCAACTTAGACTTATTAAATAGCCTTATTTCAGCAACTTAGACTCATTAAATAGGTTTATTTCAACAACTTATGCTTATTAAATATACTTATTTCAGCAACTTAGGCTTATTAAATAGGCTTATTTCAGCAACTTAGACTTATTAAATAGCTTTATTTCAGCAACTTAGGCTTATTAAATAGGCTTATTTCAGCAACTTAGGCTTATTAAATAGCCTTATTTCAGCAACTTAAACTTATTAAATAGGCTTATTTCAGCAACTTAGGCTTATTAAATAGGCTTATTCAGCAACTTAGGCTTATTAAATAGGCTTATTTCAGCAACTTAGGCTTATTAAATAGGCTCATTCAGAAACTTAGGCTTATTAAATAGGCTTATTTCAGCAACTTAGACTTATTAAATAGGCCTATTAAATAGGCTTATTAAATAGGCTTATTTCAGCAACTTAGACTTATTAAATAGGCCTATTAAATAGGCTTATTAAATAGACTTATTAAATAGGCTCATTAAATACTTATTAATTAGTCTTATTAAATATGCTTATTAAATAGACTTATTAAATAGGCTCAATAAATAGGCTTATTAAATAGTCTTATTAAATAGGCTCAATAAATAGGCTTATTAAATAGGCTTATTAAATAGGCTTATTAAATAGACTTATTAAATAGTCTTATTAAATAGGCTCAATAAATAGGCTTATTAAATAGGCTCAATAAATAGGCTTATTAAATAGGCTCAATAAATAGGCTTATTAAATAGGCTCAATAAATAGGCTTATTAAATAGGCTCATTATATACTTATTAAATAGGCTTATTAAATAGACTTATTAAATAGACTTATTAAATAGGCTTATTAAATAGACTTATTAAATAGGCTTATTAAAAAGGCTTATTAAATAGACTTATTAAATAGGCTCATTAAATACTTATTAAATATGTTTATTAAATAGGCGTATTAAATAGGCTTATTAAATAGGCTTATAAAATAGGCTTATTAAATAGGCTTATTAAATAGACTCATTAAATAGCCTCATTGAATAGGCTTATTTTAGCAACTTAGGCTTATTAAATAGGTTTATTTCAGCAACTTAGACTTATTAAATAGGCTTATTTCAGCAACTTAGGCTTATTAAATAAGCTTATTTCAGCAACTTATGCTTATTAAATAGCCTTATTAAACAGGTTTATTTCAGCAACTTAGGCTTATTAAATAGCATTTTTAAATAGGTTTATTTCAGCAACTTAGGCTTATTAAATAGCATTTTTAAATAGGTTTATTTCAGCAACTTAGACTTATTAAATATACCTTTTTAAATAGGCTTAGTTCAGAAACTTAGGCTTATTAAATAGGCTTATTTCAGCAACTTAGGCTCATTAAATAGCCTTATTAAATATGCTTATTTCAGCAACTTAGGCTTATTAAATAGGCTTATTTCAGCAACTTAAACTTATTAAATAGCCTTATTTCAGCAACTTAGGCGTATTAAATAGCCTTATTTCAGCAATTTAGACTTATTAAATAGGCTTATTCAGCAACTTAGGCTTATTAAATAGCTTTATTAAATAGGCTTATTTCAGCAACTTAGACTTATTAAATAGGTTTATTCAGCAACTTAGGCTTATTAAATAGGCTTATTCAGCAACTTAGGCTTATTAAATAGGCTTATTTCAGCAACTTAGGCTTATTAAATAGGCTCATTCAGCAACTTAGGCTTATAAATAGGCTTATTTCAGCAACTTAGACTTATTAAATAGGCCTATTAAATAGGCTTATTAAATAGGCTTATTTCAGCAACTTAGACTTATTAAATAGGCCTATTAAATAGGCTTATTAAATAGGCTTATTAAATAGGCTTATTTCAGCAACTTAGGCTTATTAAATAGGCTTATTAAATGGGCTTATTTCAGCAACTTAGGCTTATTAAATAGGCTTATTTCAGCAACTTAGACTTATTAAATAGCCTTATTTCAGCAACTTACGCTTATTAAATAGCCTTATTTCAGCAACTTAGGCTTATTAAATAGCCTTATTAAATAGGCTTATTTCAGCAACTTAGACTTATTAAATAGGTTTATTCAGCAACTTAGGCTTATTAAATAGGCTTATTCAGCAACTTAGGCTTATTAAATAGGCTTATTTCAGCAACTTAGGCTTATTAAATAGGCTCATTCAGCAACTTAGGCTTATTAAATAGGCTTATTTCAGCAACTTAGACTTATTAAATAGGCCTATTAAATAGGCTTATTAAATAGGCTTATTTCAACAACTTAGGCTTATTAAATAGGCTTATTTCAGCAACTTAGGCTTATTAAATAGCCTTATTTCAGCAACTTAGACTTATTAAATATGCTTATTTCAGCAACTTAGGCTTATTAAATAGGCTTATTCAGCAACTTAGGCTTATTAAATAGGCTTATTTCAGCAACTTAGGATTATTAAATAGGCTCATTCAGAAACTTAGGCTTATTAAATAGGCTTATTTCAGCAACTTAGACTTATTAAATAGGCCTGTTAAATAGGCTTATTAAATAGGTTTATTTCAGCAACTTAGACTTATTAAATAGGCCTATTAAATAGGCTTATTAAATAGACTTATTAAATAGGCACATTAAATACTTATTAAATAGGCTTAATAAATAGGCTTATTAAATAGGCTTATTTCAGCAACTTAGGCTTATTAAATAGGCTTATTAAATGGGCTTATTTCAGCAACTTAGGCTTATTAAATAGGCTTATTTCAGCAACTTAGACTTATTAAATAGCCTTATTTCAGCAACTTACGCTTATTAAATAGGCTTATTTCAGCAACTTAGGCTTATTAAATAGCCTAATTAAGTAGGCTTATTTCAGCAACTTGAGCTTATTAAATAGGCTTATTTCAGCAACTTAAGCTGATTGAAAAGGCTTATTTCAGCAACTTAGACTTATTAAATAGCCTTATTTCAGCAACTTAGACTCATTAAATAGGCTTATTTCAGCAACTTATGCTTATTAAAAATACTTATTTCAGCAACTTAGGCTTATTAAATAGGCTTATTTCAGCAACTTAGACTTATTAAATAGCCTTATTTCAGCAACTTAGGCTTATTAAATAGGCTTATTTCAGCAACTTAGGCTTATTAAATAGCCTTATTTCAGCAACTTAGACTTATTAAATAGGCTTATTTCAGCAACTTAGGCTTATTAAATAGGCTTATTCAGCAACTTAGGCTTATTACATAGGCTTATTTCAGCAACTTAGACTTATTAAATAGGCCTGTTAAATAGGCTTATTAAATAGGTTTATTTCAGCAACTTAGACTTATTAAATAGGCCTATTAAATAGGCTTATTAAATAGACTCATTAAATAGGCACATTAAATACTTATTAAATAGGCTTATTAAATAAGTTTATTAAATAGGCTTATTAAATAGACTTATTAAATAGGCTCAATAAATAGGCTTATTAAATAGGCTTACTAAATAGGCTTATTAAATAGACTTATTAAATAGGCTTATTAAATAGGCTCAATAAATAGGCTTATTAAATAGGCTCAATAAATAGGCTTTTTAAATAGGCTCAATAAATAGGCATATTAAATAGGCTCATTAAATACTTATTAAATAGACTTATTAAATAGACTTATTAAATAGGCTTATTAAATAGGCTTATTAAATAGGCTTATTAAATAGGCTTATTAAATAGACTTATTAAATAGCCTCATTAAATAGGCTTATTTTAGCAACTTAGGCTTATTAAATAGCCTTATTTCAGCAACTTAGACTTATTAAATAGGCTTATTTCAGCAACTTAGGCTTATTAAATAGGCTTATTCAGCAACTTAGGCTTATTACATAGGCTTATTTCAGCAACTTAGACTTATTAAATAGGCCTGTTAAATAGGCTTATTAAATAGGTTTATTTCAGCAACTTAGACTTATTAAATAGGCCTATTAAATAGGCTTATTAAATAGACTTATTAAATAGGCACATTAAATACTTATTAAATAGGCTTATTAAATAAGCTTATTAAATAGGCTTATTAAATAGACTTATTAAATAGGCTCAATAAATAGGCTTATTAATTAGGCTTACTAAATAGGCTTATTAAATAGACTTATTAAATAGGCTTATTAAATAGGCTCAATAAATAGGCTTATTAAATAGGCTCAATAAATAGGCTTATTAAATAGGCTCAATAAATAGGCTTATTAAATAGGCTCATTATATACTTATTAAATAGGCTTATTAAATAGACTTATTAAATAGACTTATTAAATAGGCTTATTAAATAGACTTATTAAATAGGCTTATTAAAAAGGCTTATTAAATAGACTTATTAAATAGGCTCATTAAATACTTATTAAATATGTTTATTAAATAGGCGTATTAAATAGGCTTATTAAATAGGCTTATAAAATAGGCTTATTAAATAGGCTTATTAAATAGACTCATTAAATAGCCTCATTGAATAGGCTTATTTTAGCAACTTAGGCTTATTAAATAGGTTTATTTCAGCAACTTAGACTTATTAAATAGGCTTATTTCAGCAACTTAGGCTTATTAAATAAGCTTATTTCAGCAACTTATGCTTATTAAATAGCCTTATTAAACAGGTTTATTTCAGCAACTTAGGCTTATTAAATAGCATTTTTAAATAGGTTTATTTCAGCAACTTAGGCTTATTAAATAGCATTTTTAAATAGGTTTATTTCAGCAACTTAGACTTATTAAATATACCTTTTTAAATAGGCTTAGTTCAGAAACTTAGGCTTATTAAATAGGCTTATTTCAGCAACTTAGGCTCATTAAATAGCCTTATTAAATATGCTTATTTCAGCAACTTAGGCTTATTAAATAGGCTTATTTCAGCAACTTAAACTTATTAAATAGCCTTATTTCAGCAACTTAGGCGTATTAAATAGCCTTATTTCAGCAATTTAGACTTATTAAATAGGCTTATTCAGCAACTTAGGCTTATTAAATAGCTTTATTAAATAGGCTTATTTCAGCAACTTAGACTTATTAAATAGGTTTATTCAGCAACTTAGGCTTATTAAATAGGCTTATTCAGCAACTTAGGCTTATTAAATAGGCTTATTTCAGCAACTTAGGCTTATTAAATAGGCTCATTCAGCAACTTAGGCTTATAAATAGGCTTATTTCAGCAACTTAGACTTATTAAATAGGCCTATTAAATAGGCTTATTAAATAGGCTTATTTCAGCAACTTAGACTTATTAAATAGGCCTATTAAATAGGCTTATTAAATAGGCTTATTAAATAGGCTTATTTCAGCAACTTAGGCTTATTAAATAGGCTTATTAAATGGGCTTATTTCAGCAACTTAGGCTTATTAAATAGGCTTATTTCAGCAACTTAGACTTATTAAATAGCCTTATTTCAGCAACTTACGCTTATTAAATAGCCTTATTTCAGCAACTTAGGCTTATTAAATAGCCTTATTAAATAGGCTTATTTCAGCAACTTAGACTTATTAAATAGGTTTATTCAGCAACTTAGGCTTATTAAATAGGCTTATTCAGCAACTTAGGCTTATTAAATAGGCTTATTTCAGCAACTTAGGCTTATTAAATAGGCTCATTCAGCAACTTAGGCTTATTAAATAGGCTTATTTCAGCAACTTAGACTTATTAAATAGGCCTATTAAATAGGCTTATTAAATAGGCTTATTTCAACAACTTAGGCTTATTAAATAGGCTTATTTCAGCAACTTAGGCTTATTAAATAGCCTTATTTCAGCAACTTATACTTATTAAATATGCTTATTTCAGCAACTTAGGCTTATTAAATAGGCTTATTCAGCAACTTAGGCTTATTAAATAGGCTTATTTCAGCAACTTAGGATTATTAAATAGGCTCATTCAGAAACTTAGGCTTATTAAATAGGCTTATTTCAGCAACTTAGACTTATTAAATAGGCCTGTTAAATAGGCTTATTAAATAGGTTTATTTCAGCAACTTAGACTTATTAAATAGGCCTATTAAATAGGCTTATTAAATAGACTTATTAAATAGGCACATTAAATACTTATTAAATAGGCTTAATAAATAGGCTTATTAAATAGGCTTATTTCAGCAACTTAGGCTTATTAAATAGGCTTATTAAATGGGCTTATTTCAGCAACTTAGGCTTATTAAATAGGCTTATTTCAGCAACTTAGACTTATTAAATAGCCTTATTTCAGCAACTTACGCTTATTAAATAGGCTTATTTCAGCAACTTAGGCTTATTAAATAGCCTAATTAAGTAGGCTTATTTCAGCAACTTGAGCTTATTAAATAGGCTTATTTCAGCAACTTATGCTGATTAAAAAGGCTTATTTCAGCAACTTAGACTTATTAAATAGCCTTATTTCAGCAACTTAGACTCATTAAATAGGCTTATTTCAGCAACTTATGCTTATTAAAAATACTTATTTCAGCAACTTAGGCTTATTTCAGCAACTTAGACTTATTAAATAGCCTTATTTCAGCAACTTAGGCTTATTAAATAGGCTTATTTCAGCAACTTAGGCTTATTAAATAGCCTTATTTCAGCAACTTAGACTTATTAAATAGGCTTATTTCAGCAACTTAGGCTTATTAAATAGGCTTATTCAGCAACTTAGGCTTATTACATAGGCTTATTTCAGCAACTTAGACTTATTAAATAGGCCTGTTAAATAGGCTTATTAAATAGGTTTATTTCAGCAACTTAGACTTATTAAATAGGCCTATTAAATAGGCTTATTAAATAGACTTATTAAATAGGCACATTAAATACTTATTAAATAGGCTTATTAAATAAGCTTATTAAATAGGCTTATTAAATAGACTTATTAAATAGGCTCAATAAATAGGCTTATTAAATAGGCTTACTAAATAGGCTTATTAAATAGACTTATTAAATAGGCTTATTAAATAGGCTCAATAAATAGGCTTATTAAATAGGCTCAATAAATAGGCTTTTTAAATAGGCTCAATAAATAGGCATATTAAATAGGCTCATTAAATACTTATTAAATAGACTTATTAAATAGACTTATTAAATAGGCTTATTAAATAGGCTTATTAAATAGGCTTATTAAATAGGCTTATTAAATAGACTTATTAAATAGCCTCATTAAATAGGCTTATTTTAGCAACTTAGGCTTATTAAATAGCCTTATTTCAGCAACTTAGACTTATTAAATAGGCTTATTTCAGCAACTTAGGCTTATTAAATAGGCTTATTCAGCAACTTAGGCTTATTACATAGGCTTATTTCAGCAACTTAGACTTATTAAATAGGCCTGTTAAATAGGCTTATTAAATAGGTTTATTTCAGCAACTTAGACTTATTAAATAGGCCTATTAAATAGGCTTATTAAATAGACTTATTAAATAGGCACATTAAATACTTATTAAATAGGCTTATTAAATAAGCTTATTAAATAGGCTTATTAAATAGACTTATTAAATAGGCTCAATAAATAGGCTTATTAATTAGGCTTACTAAATAGGCTTATTAAATAGACTTATTAAATAGGCTTATTAAATAGGCTCAATAAATAGGCTTATTAAATAGGCTCAATAAATAGGCTTTTTAAATAGGCTCAATAAATAGGCATATTAAATAGGCTCATTAAATACTTATTAAATAGACTTATTAAATAGACTTATGAAATAGGCTTATTAAATAGGCTTATTAAATAGGCTTATTAAATAGACTTATTAAATAGCTTCATTAAATAGGCTTATTTTAGGAACTTAGGCTTATTAAATAAGTTTATT
The DNA here is from genome assembly GCF_048934315.1 of Petromyzon marinus. NCBI lineage: Eukaryota > Metazoa > Chordata > Hyperoartia > Petromyzontiformes > Petromyzontidae > Petromyzon > Petromyzon marinus. The sequence continues at coordinate 2,053,246 of NW_027422884.1, read as the reverse complement.
TCAGCAACTTAGACTTATTAAAAAGCCTTATTAAATAGGCTTATTTCAGCAACTTAGGCTTATTAAATAAGCTTATTTCAGCAACTTATTCTTATTAAATAGCCTTATTAAACAGGTTTATTTCAGCAACTTAGGCTTATTAAGTAGCATTTTTAAATAGGTTTATTTCAGCAACTTAGACTTATTAAATAGGTTTATTCAGCAACTTAGGCTTATTAAATAGGCTTATTCAGCAACTTAGGCTTATTTAATAGGCTTTTTCAGCAACTTAGGCTTATTTAATAGGCTTATTTCAGCAACTTATGCTTTTAAATAGCCTTATTAAACAGGTTTATTTCAGCAACTTAGGCTTATTAAATAGCTTTATTAAATAGGCTTATTTCAGCAACTTAGACTTATTAAATAGGTTTATTCAGCAACTTAGGCTTATTAAATAGGCTTATTCAGCAACTTAGGCTTATTAAATAGGCTTATTTCAGCAACTTAGGCTTATTAAATAGGCTCATTCAGCAACTTAGGCTTATAAATAGGCTTATTTCAGCAACTTAGACTTATTAAATAGGCCTATTAAATAGGCTTATTAAATAGGCTTATTTCAGCAACTTAGACTTATTAAATAGGCCTATTAAATAGGCTTATTAAATAGGCTTATTAAATAGGCTTATTTCAGCAACTTAGGCTTATTAAATAGGCTTATTAAATGGGCTTATTTCAGCAACTTAGGCTTATTAAATAGGCTTATTTCAGCAACTTAGACTTATTAAATAGCCTTATTTCAGCAACTTATGCTTATTAAATAGCCTTATTTCAGCAACTTAGGCTTATTAAATAGCCTTATTAAATAGGCTTATTTCAGCAACTTAGACTTATTAAATAGGTTTATTCAGCAACTTAGGCTTATTAAATAGGCTTATTCAGCAACTTAGGCTTATTAAATAGGCTTATTTCAGTAACTTAGGCTTATTAAATAGGCTCATTCAGCAACTTAGGCTTATTAAATAGGCTTATTTCAGCAACTTAGACTTATTAAATAGGCCTATTAAATAGGCTTATTAAATAGGCTTATTTCAACAACTTAGGCTTATTAAATAGCCTTATTAAATAGGCTTATTAAATAAGCTTATTAAATAGGCTTATTAAATAGACTTATTAAATAGGCTCAATAAATAGGCTTATTAATTAGGCTTACTAAATAGGCTTATTAAATAGACTTATTAAATAGGCTTATTAAATAGGCTCAATAAATAGGCTTATTAAATAGGCTCAATAAATAGGCTTTTTAAATAGGCTCAATAAATAGGCATATTAAATAGGCTCATTAAATACTTATTAAATAGACTTATTAAATAGACTTATGAAATAGGCTTATTAAATAGGCTTATTAAATAGGCTTATTAAATAGACTTATTAAATAGCTTCATTAAATAGGCTTATTTTAGGAACTTAGGCTTATTAAATAAGTTTATTTCAGCAACTTAGACTTATTAAAAAGCCTTATTAAATAGGCTTATTTCAGCAACTTAGGCTTATTAAATAAGCTTATTTCAGCAACTTATTCTTATTAAATAGCCTTATTAAACAGGTTTATTTCAGCAACTTAGGCTTATTAAGTAGCATTTTTAAATAGGTTTATTTCAGCAACTTAGACTTATTAAATAGGTTTATTCAGCAACTTAGGCTTATTAAATAGGCTTATTCAGCAACTTAGGCTTATTTAATAGGCTTATTTCAGCAACTTAGGCTTATTTAATAGGCTTATTTCAGCAACTTATGCTTTTAAATAGCCTTATTAAACAGGTTTATTTCAGCAACTTAGGCTTATTAAATAGCTTTATTAAATAGGCTTATTTCAGCAACTTAGGCTTATTAAATAGGCTTATTTCAGCAACTTAGGCTTATTAAATAGGCTCATTCAGCAACTTAGGCTTATAAATAGGCTTATTTCAGCAACTTAGACTTATTAAATAGGCCTATTAAATAGGCTTATTAAATAGGCTTATTTCAGCAACTTAGACTTATTAAATAGGCCTATTAAATAGGCTTATTAAATAGGCTTATTAAATAGGCTTATTTCAGCAACTTAGGCTTATTAAATAGGCTTATTAAATGGGCTTATTTCAGCAACTTAGGCTTATTAAATAGGCTTATTTCAGCAACTTAGACTTATTAAATAGCCTTATTTCAGCAACTTATGCTTATTAAATAGGCTTATTTCAGCAACTTAGGCTTATTAAATAAGCTTATTTCAGCAACTTATTCTTATTAAATAGCCTTATTAAACAGGTTTATTTCAGCAACTTAGGCTTATTAAGTAGCATTTTTAAATAGGTTTATTTCAGCAACTTAGACTTATTAAATAGGTTTATTCAGCAACTTAGGCTTATTAAATAGGCTTATTCAGCAACTTAGGCTTATTTAATAGGCTTATTTCAGCAACTTAGGCTTATTTAATAGGCTTATTTCAGCAACTTATGCTTTTAAATAGCCTTATTAAACAGGTTTATTTCAGCAACTTAGGCTTATTAAATAGCTTTATTAAATAGGCTTATTTCAGCAACTTAGACTTATTAAATAGGTTTATTCAGCAACTTAGGCTTATTAAATAGGCTTATTCAGCAACTTAGGCTTATTAAATAGGCTTATTTCAGCAACTTAGGCTTATTAAATAGGCTCATTCAGCAACTTAGGCTTATAAATAGGCTTATTTCAGCAACTTAGACTTATTAAATAGGCCTATTAAATAGGCTTATTAAATAGGCTTATTTCAGCAACTTAGACTTATTAAATAGGCCTATTAAATAGGCTTATTAAATAGGCTTATTAAATAGGCTTATTTCAGCAACTTAGGCTTATTAAATAGGCTTATTAAATGGGCTTATTTCAGCAACTTAGGCTTATTAAATAGGCTTATTTCAGCAACTTAGACTTATTAAATAGCCTTATTTCAGCAACTTATGCTTATTAAATAGCCTTATTTCAGCAACTTAGGCTTATTAAATAGCCTTATTAAATAGGCTTATTTCAGCAACTTAGACTTATTAAATAGGTTTATTCAGCAACTTAGGCTTATTAAATAGGCTTATTCAGCAACTTAGGCTTATTAAATAGGCTTATTTCAGTAACTTAGGCTTATTAAATAGGCTCATTCAGCAACTTAGGCTTATTAAATAGGCTTATTTCAGCAACTTAGACTTATTAAATAGGCCTATTAAATAGGCTTATTAAATAGGCTTATTTCAACAACTTAGGCTTATTAAATAGCCTTATTAAATAGGCTTATTAAATAAGCTTATTAAATAGGCTTATTAAATAGACTTATTAAATAGGCTCAATAAATAGGCTTATTAATTAGGCTTACTAAATAGGCTTATTAAATAGACTTATTAAATAGGCTTATTAAATAGGCTCAATAAATAGGCTTATTAAATAGGCTTAATAAATAGGCTTATTAAATAGGCTTATTTCAGCAACTTAGGCTTATTAAATAGGCTTATTAAATGGGCTTATTTCAGCAACTTAGGCTTATTAAATAGGCTTATTTCAGCAACTTAGACTTATTAAATAGCCTTATTTCAGCAACTTACGCTTATTAAATAGGCTTATTTCAGCAACTTAGGCTTATTAAATAGCCTAATTAAGTAGGCTTATTTCAGCAACTTGAGCTTATTAAATAGGCTTATTTCAGCAACTTATGCTGATTAAAAAGGCTTATTTCAGCAACTTAGACTTATTAAATAGCCTTATTTCAGCAACTTAGACTCATTAAATAGGCTTATTTCAGCAACTTATGCTTATTAAAAATACTTATTTCAGCAACTTAGGCTTATTAAATAGGCTTATTTCAGCAACTTAGACTTATTAAATAGCCTTATTTCAGCAACTTAGGCTTATTAAATAGGCTTATTTCAGCAACTTAGGCTTATTAAATAGCCTTATTTCAGCAACTTAGACTTATTAAATAGGCTTATTTCAGCAACTTAGGCTTATTAAATAGGCTTATTCAGCAACTTAGGCTTATTACATAGGCTTATTTCAGCAACTTAGACTTATTAAATAGGCCTGTTAAATAGGCTTATTAAATAGGTTTATTTCAGCAACTTAGACTTATTAAATAGGCCTATTAAATAGGCTTATTAAATAGACTTATTAAATAGGCACATTAAATACTTATTAAATAGGCTTATTAAATAAGCTTATTAAATAGGCTTATTAAATAGACTTATTAAATAGGCTCAATAAATAGGCTTATTAAATAGGCTTACTAAATAGGCTTATTAAATAGACTTATTAAATAGGCTTTTTAAATAGGCTCAATAAATAGGCTTATTAAATAGGCTCAATAAATAGGCTTTTTAAATAGGCTCAATAAATAGGCATATTAAATAGGCTCATTAAATACTTATTAAATAGACTTATTAAATAGACTTATTAAATAGGCTTATTAAATAGGCTTATTAAATAGGCTTATTAAATAGGCTTATTAAATAGACTTATTAAATAGCCTCATTAAATAGGCTTATTTTAGCAACTTAGGCTTATTAAATAGCCTTATTTCAGCAACTTAGACTTATTAAATAGGCTTATTTCAGCAACTTAGGCTTATTAAATAGGCTTATTCAGCAACTTAGGCTTATTACATAGGCTTATTTCAGCAACTTAGACTTATTAAATAGGCCTGTTAAATAGGCTTATTAAATAGGTTTATTTCAGCAACTTAGACTTATTAAATAGGCCTATTAAATAGGCTTATTAAATAGACTTATTAAATAGGCACATTAAATACTTATTAAATAGGCTTATTAAATAAGCTTATTAAATAGGCTTATTAAATAGACTTATTAAATAGGCTCAATAAATAGGCTTATTAATTAGGCTTACTAAATAGGCTTATTAAATAGACTTATTAAATAGGCTTATTAAATAGGCTCAATAAATAGGCTCATTAAATAGGCTCAATAAATAGGCTTTTTAAATAGGCTCAATAAATAGGCATATTAAATAGGCTCATTAAATACTTATTAAATAGACTTATTAAATAGACTTATGAAATAGGCTTATTAAATAGGCTTATTAAATAGGCTTATTAAATAGACTTATTAAATAGCTTCATTAAATAGGCTTATTTTAGGAACTTAGGCTTATTAAATAAGTTTATTTCAGCAACTTAGACTTATTAAAAAGCCTTATTAAATAGGCTTATTTCAGCAACTTAGGCTTATTAAATAAGCTTATTTCAGCAACTTATTCTTATTAAATAGCCTTATTAAATAGGCTTATTTCAGCAACTTAGACTTATTAAATAGGCTTATTTCAGCAACTTAGGCTTATTAAATAGGCTTATTCAGCAACTTAGGCTTATTACATAGGCTTATTTCAGCAACTTAGACTTATTAAATAGGCCTGTTAAATAGGCTTATTAAATAGGTTTATTTCAGCAACTTAGACTTATTAAATAGGCCTATTAAATAGGCTTATTAAATAGACTTATTAAATAGGCACATTAAATACTTATTAAATAGGCTTATTAAATAAGCTTATTAAATAGGCTTATTAAATAGACTTATTAAATAGGCTCAATAAATAGGCTTATTAAATAGGCTTACTAAATAGGCTTATTAAATAGACTTATTAAATAGGCTTTTTAAATAGGCTCAATAAATAGGCTTATTAAATAGGCTCAATAAATAGGCTTTTTAAATAGGCTCAATAAATAGGCATATTAAATAGGCTCATTAAATACTTATTAAATAGACTTATTAAATAGACTTATTAAATAGGCTTATTAAATAGGCTTATTAAATAGGCTTATTAAATAGGCTTATTAAATAGACTTATTAAATAGCCTCATTAAATAGGCTTATTTTAGCAACTTAGGCTTATTAAATAGCCTTATTTCAGCAACTTAGACTTATTAAATAGGCTTATTTCAGCAACTTAGGCTTATTAAATAGGCTTATTCAGCAACTTAGGCTTATTACATAGGCTTATTTCAGCAACTTAGACTTATTAAATAGGCCTGTTAAATAGGCTTATTAAATAGGTTTATTTCAGCAACTTAGACTTATTAAATAGGCCTATTAAATAGGCTTATTAAATAGACTTATTAAATAGGCACATTAAATACTTATTAAATAGGCTTATTAAATAAGCTTATTAAATAGGCTTATTAAATAGACTTATTAAATAGGCTCAATAAATAGGCTTATTAATTAGGCTTACTAAATAGGCTTATTAAATAGACTTATTAAATAGGCTTATTAAATAGGCTCAATAAATAGGCTCATTAAATAGGCTCAATAAATAGGCTTTTTAAATAGGCTCAATAAATAGGCATATTAAATAGGCTCATTAAATACTTATTAAATAGACTTATTAAATAGACTTATGAAATAGGCTTATTAAATAGGCTTATTAAATAGGCTTATTAAATAGACTTATTAAATAGCTTCATTAAATAGGCTTATTTTAGGAACTTAGGCTTATTAAATAAGTTTATTTCAGCAACTTAGACTTATTAAAAAGCCTTATTAAATAGGCTTATTTCAGCAACTTAGGCTTATTAAATAAGCTTATTTCAGCAACTTATTCTTATTAAATAGCCTTATTAAACAGGTTTATTTCAGCAACTTAGGCTTATTAAGTAGCATTTTTAAATAGGTTTATTTCAGCAACTTAGACTTATTTAATAGGTTTATTCAGCAACTTAGGCTTATTAAATAGGCTTATTCAGCAACTTAGGCTTATTTAATAGGCTTATTTCAGCAACTTAGGCTTATTTAATAGGCTTATTTCAGCAACTTATGCTTTTAAATAGCCTTATTAAACAGGTTTATTTCAGCAACTTAGGCTTATTAAATAGCTTTATTAAATAGGCTTATTTCAGCAACTTAGACTTATTAAATAGGTTTATTCAGCAACTTAGGCTTATTAAATAGGCTTATTCAGCAACTTAGGCTTATTAAATAGGCTTATTTCAGCAACTTATGCTTATTAAATAGGCTCATTCAGCAACTTAGGCTTATAAATAGGCTTATTTCAGCAACTTAGACTTATTAAATAGGCCTATTAAATAGGCTTATTAAATAGGCTTATTTCAGCAACTTAGACTTATTAAATAGGCCTATTAAATAGGCTTATTAAATTGGCTTATTAAATAGGCTTATTTCAGCAACTTAGGCTTATTAAATAGGCTTATTAAATGGGCTTATTTCAGCAACTTAGGCTTATTAAATAGGCTTATTTCAGCAACTTAGACTTATTAAATAGCCTTATTTCAGCAACTTATGCTTATTAAATAGCCTTATTTCAGCAACTTAGGCTTATTAAATAGCCTTATTAAATAGGCTTATTTCAGCAACTTAGACTTATTAAATAGGTTTATTCAGCAACTTAGGCTTATTAAATAGGCTTATTCAGCAACTTAGGCTTATTAAATAGGCTTATTTCAGTAACTTAGGCTTATTAAATAGGCTCATTCAGCAACTTAGGCTTATTAAATAGGCTTATTTCAGCAACTTAGACTTATTAAATAGGCCTATTAAATAGGCTTATTAAATAGGCTTATTTCAACAACTTAGGCTTATTAAATAGCCTTATTAAATAGGCTTATTAAATAAGCTTATTAAATAGGCTTATTAAATAGACTTATTAAATAGGCTCAATAAATAGGCTTATTAATTAGGCTTACTAAATAGGCTTATTAAATAGACTTATTAAATAGGCTTATTAAATAGGCTTATTAAATAGGCTTATTAAATAGACTTATTAAATAGCTTCATTAAATAGGCTTATTTTAGGAACTTAGGCTTATTAAATAAGTTTATTTCAGCAACTTAGACTTATTAAAAAGCCTTATTAAATAGGCTTATTTCAGCAACTTAGGCTTATTAAATAAGCTTATTTCAGCAACTTATTCTTATTAAATAGCCTTATTAAACAGGTTTATTTCAGCAACTTAGGCTTATTAAGTAGCATTTTTAAATAGGTTTATTTCAGCAACTTAGACTTATTAAATAGGTTTATTCAGCAACTTAGGCTTATTAAATAGGCTTATTCAGCAACTTAGGCTTATTTAATAGGCTTATTTCAGCAACTTAGGCTTATTTAATAGGCTTATTTCAGCAACTTATGCTTTTAAATAGCCTTATTAAACAGGTTTATTTCAGCAACTTAGGCTTATTAAATAGCTTTATTAAATAGGCTTATTTCAGCAACTTAGGCTTATTAAATAGGCTTATTTCAGCAACTTAGGCTTATTAAATAGGCTCATTCAGCAACTTAGGCTTATAAATAGGCTTATTTCAGCAACTTAGACTTATTAAATAGGCCTATTAAATAGGCTTATTAAATAGGCTTATTTCAGCAACTTAGACTTATTAAATAGGCCTATTAAATAGGCTTATTAAATAGGCTTATTAAATAGGCTTATTTCAGCAACTTAGGCTTATTAAATAGGCTTATTAAATGGGCTTATTTCAGCAACTTAGGCTTATTAAATAGGCTTATTTCAGCAACTTAGACTTATTAAATAGCCTTATTTCAGCAACTTATGCTTATTAAATAGGCTTATTTCAGCAACTTAGGCTTATTAAATAAGCTTATTTCAGCAACTTATTCTTATTAAATAGCCTTATTAAACAGGTTTATTTCAGCAACTTAGGCTTATTAAGTAGCATTTTTAAATAGGTTTATTTCAGCAACTTAGACTTATTAAATAGGTTTATTCAGCAACTTAGGCTTATTAAATAGGCTTATTCAGCAACTTAGGCTTATTTAATAGGCTTATTTCAGCAACTTAGGCTTATTTAATAGGCTTATTTCAGCAACTTATGCTTTTAAATAGCCTTATTAAACAGGTTTATTTCAGCAACTTAGGCTTATTAAATAGCTTTATTAAATAGGCTTATTTCAGCAACTTAGGCTTATTAAATAGGCTTATTTCAGCAACTTAGGCTTATTAAATAGGCTCATTCAGCAACTTAGGCTTATAAATAGGCTTATTTCAGCAACTTAGACTTATTAAATAGGCCTATTAAATAGGCTTATTAAATAGGCTTATTTCAGCAACTTAGACTTATTAAATAGGCCTATTAAATAGGCTTATTAAATAGGCTTATTAAATAGGCTTATTTCAGCAACTTAGGCTTATTAAATAGGCTTATTAAATGGGCTTATTTCAGCAACTTAGGCTTATTAAATAGGCTTATTTCAGCAACTTAGACTTATTAAATAGCCTTATTTCAGCAACTTATGCTTATTAAATAGGCTTATTTCAGCAACTTAGGCTTATTAAATAAGCTTATTTCAGCAACTTATTCTTATTAAATAGCCTTATTAAACAGGTTTATTTCAGCAACTTAGGCTTATTAAGTAGCATTTTTAAATAGGTTTATTTCAGCAACTTAGACTTATTAAATAGGTTTATTCAGCAACTTAGGCTTATTAAATAGGCTTATTCAGCAACTTAGGCTTATTTAATAGGCTTATTTCAGCAACTTAGGCTTATTTAATAGGCTTATTTCAGCAACTTATGCTTTTAAATAGCCTTATTAAACAGGTTTATTTCAGCAACTTAGGCTTATTAAATAGCTTTATTAAATAGGCTTATTTCAGCAACTTAGGCTTATTAAATAGGCTTATTTCAGCAACTTAGGCTTATTAAATAGGCTCATTCAGCAACTTAGGCTTATAAATAGGCTTATTTCAGCAACTTAGACTTATTAAAAAGGCCTATTAAATAGGCTTATTAAATAGGCTTATTTCAGCAACTTAGACTTATTAAATAGGCCTATTAAATAGGCTTATTAAATAGGCTTATTAAATAGGCTTATTTCAGCAACTTAGGCTTATTAAATAGGCTTATTAAATGGGCTTATTTCAGCAACTTAGGCTTATTAAATAGGCTTATTTCAGCAACTTAGACTTATTAAATAGCCTTATTTCAGCAACTTATGCTTATTAAATAGGCTTATTTCAGCAACTTAGGCTTATTAAATAAGCTTATTTCAGCAACTTATTCTTATTAAATAGCCTTATTAAACAGGTTTATTTCAGCAACTTAGGCTTATTAAGTAGCATTTTTAAATAGGTTTATTTCAGCAACTTAGACTTATTAAATAGGTTTATTCAGCAACTTAGGCTTATTAAATAGGCTTATTCAGCAACTTAGGCTTATTTAATAGGCTTATTTCAGCAACTTAGGCTTATTTAATAGGCTTATTTCAGCAACTTATGCTTTTAAATAGCCTTATTAAACAGGTTTATTTCAGCAACTTAGGCTTATTAAATAGCTTTATTAAATAGGCTTATTTCAGCAACTTAGACTTATTAAATAGGTTTATTCAGCAACTTAGGCTTATTAAATAGGCTTATTCAGCAACTTAGGCTTATTAAATAGACTTATTTCAGCAACTTAGGCTTATTAAATAGGCTCATTCAGCAACTTAGGCTTATAAATAGGCTTATTTCAGCAACTTAGACTTATTAAATAGGCCTATTAAATAGGCTTATTAAATAGGCTTATTTCAGCAACTTAGACTTATTAAATAGGCCTATTAAATAGGCTTATTAAATAGGCTTATTAAATAGGCTTATTTCAGCAACTTAGGCTTATTAAATAGGCTTATTAAATGGGCTTATTTCAGCAACTTAGGCTTATTAAATAGGCTTATTTCAGCAACTTAGACTTATTAAATAGCCTTATTTCAGCAACTTATGCTTATTAAATAGCCTTATTTCAGCAACTTAGGCTTATTAAATAGCCTTATTAAATAGGCTTATTTCAGCAACTTAGACTTATTAAATAGGTTTATTCAGCAACTTAGGCTTATTAAATAGGCTTATTCAGCAACTTAGGCTTATTAAATAGGCTTATTTCAGTAACTTAGGCTTATTAAATAGGCTCATTCAGCAACTTAGGCTTATTAAATAGGCTTATTTCAGCAACTTAGACTTATTAAATAGGCCTATTAAATAGGCTTATTAAATAGGCTTATTTCAACAACTTAGGCTTATTAAATAGGCTTATTTCAGCAACTTAGGCTTATTAAATAGCCTTATTTCAGCAACTTAGACTTATTAAATATGCTTATTTCAGCAACTTAGGCTTATTAAATAGGCTTATTCAGCAACTTAGGCTTATTAAATAGGCTTATTTCAGCAACTTAGGATTATTAAATAGGCTCATACAGAAACTTAGGCTTATTAAATAGGCTTATTTCAGCAACTTAGACTTATTAAATAGGCCTGTTAAATAGGCTTATTAAATAGGTTTATTTCAGCAACTTAGACTTATTAAATAGGCCTATTAAATAGGCTTATTAAATAGACTTATTAAATAGGCACATTAAATACTTATTAAATAGGCTTAATAAATAGGCTTATTAAATAGGCTTATTTCAGCAACTTAGGCTTATTAAATAGGCTTATTAAATGGGCTTATTTCAGCAACTTAGGCTTATTAAATAGGCTTATTTCAGCAACTTAGACTTACTAAATAGCCTTATTTCAGCAACTTACGCTTATTAAATAGGCTTATTTCAGCAACTTAGGCTTATTAAATAGCCTAATTAAGTAGGCTTATTTCAGCAACTTGAGCTTATTAAATAGGCTTATTTCAGCAACTTAGACTTATTAAATAGCCTTATTTCAGCAACTTAGACTCATTAAATAGGCTTATTTCAGCAACTTATGCTTATTAAAAATACTTATTTCAGCAACTTAGGCTTATTAAATAGGCTTATTTCAGCAACTTAGACTTATTAAATAGCCTTATTTCAGCAACTTAGGCTTATTAAATAGGCTTATTTCAGCAACTTAGGCTTATTAAATAGCCTTATTTCAGCAACTTAGACTTATTAAATAGGCTTATTTCAGCAACTTAGGCTTATTAAATAGGCTTATTCAGCAACTTAGGCTTATTACATAGGCTTATTTCAGCAACTTAGACTTATTAAATAGGCCTGTTAAATAGGCTTATTAAATAGGTTTATTTCAGCAACTTAGACTTATTAAATAGGCCTATTAAATAGGCTTATTAAATAGACTTATTAAATAGGCACATTAAATACTTATTAAATAGGCTTATTAAATAAGCTTATTAAATAGGCTTATTAAATAGACTTATTAAATAGGCTCAATAAATAGGCTTATTAAATAGGCTTACTAAATAGGCTTATTAAATAGACTTATTAAATAGGCTTATTAAATAGGCTCAATAAATAGGCTTATTAAATAGGCTCAATAAATAGGCTTTTTAAATAGGCTCAATAAATAGGCATATTAAATAGGCTCATTAAATATTTATTAAATAGACTTATTAAATAGACTTATTAAATAGGCTTATTAAATAGGCTTATTAAATAGGCTTATTAAATAGGCTTATTAAATAGACTTATTAAATAGAATCATTAAATAGGCTTATTTTAGCAACTTAGGCTTATTAAATAAGTTTATTTCAGCAACTTAGACTTATTAAAAAGCCTTATTAAATAGGCTTATTTGAGAAACTTAGGCTTATTAAATAAGCTTATTTCAGCAACTTATTCTTATTAAATAGCCTTATTAAACAGGTTTATTTCAGCAACTTAGGCTTATTAAGTAGCATTTTTAAATAGGTTTATTTCAGCAACCTAGACTTATTAAATAGGTTTATTCAGCAACTTAGGCTTATTAAATAGGCTTATTCAGCAACTTAGGCTTATTTAATAGGCTTATTTCAGCAACTTAGGCTTATTAAATAAGCTTATTTCAGCAACTTATGCTTTTAAATAGCCTTATTAAACAGGTTTATTTCAGCAACTTAGGCTTATTAAATAGCATTTTTAAAGAGGTTTATTTCAGCATCTTAGACTTATTAAATATACCTTTTTAAATAGGCTTAGTTCAGAAACTTAGGCTTATTAAATAGGCTTATTTCAGCAACTTAGGCTCATTAAATAGCCTTATTAAATAGGCTTATTTCAGCAACTTAGGCTTATTAAATAGGCTTATTTCAGCAACTTAGGCTTATTAAATAGGCTCATTCAGCAACTTAGGCTTATTAAATAGGCTTATTTCAGCAAATTAGACTTATTAAAGAGGCCTATTAAATAGGCTTATTAAATAGGCTTATTTCAGCAACTTAGACTTATTAAATAGGCCTATTAAATAGGATTATTAAAAAGGCTTATTAAATAGGCTTATTTCAGCAACTTAGGCTTATTAAATAGGCTTATTAAATGGGCTTATTTCAGCAACTTAGGCTTATTAAATAGGCTTATTTCAGCAACTTAGACTTATTAAATAGCCTTATTTCAGCAACTTACGCTTATTAAATAGGCTTATTTCACAACTTAGGCTTATTAAATAGCCTAATTAAGTAGGCTTATTTCAGCAACTTGGGCTTATTAAATAGGCTTATTTCAGCAACTTACGCTGATTAAAAAGGCTTATTTCAGCAACTTAGACTTATTAAATAGCCTTATTTCAGCAACTTAGACTCATTAAATAGGTTTATTTCAGCAACTTATGCTTATTAAATATACTTATTTCAGCAACTTATGCTTATTAAATAGCCTTATTAAACAGGTTTATTTCAGCAACTTAGGCTTATTAAATAGCATTTTTAAATAGGTTTATTTCAGCAACTTAGACTTATTAAATATACCTTTTTAAATAGGCTTAGTTCAGAAACTTAGGCTTATTAAATAGGCTTATTTCAGCAACTTATGCTTATTAAATAGCCTTATTAAACAGGTTTATTTCAGCAACTTAGGCTTATTAAATAGCATTTTTAAATAGGTTTATTTCAGCAACTTAGACTTATTAAATATACCTTTTTAAATAGGCTTAGTTCAGAAACTTAGGCTTATTAAATAGGCTTATTTCAGCAACTTAGGCTCATTAAATAGCCTTATTAAATATGCTTATTTCAGCAACTTAGGCTTATTAAATAGGCTTATTTCAGCAACTTAAACTTATTAAATAGCCTTATTTCAGCAACTTAGGCTTATTAAATAGCCTTATTTCAGCAATTTAGACTTATTAAATAGGCTTATTCAGCAACTTAGGCTTATTAAATAGCTTTATTAAATAGGCTTATTTCAGCAACTTAGACTTATTAAATAGGTTTATTCAGCAACTTAGGCTTATTAAATAGGCTTATTCAGCAACTTAGGCTTATTAAATAGGCTTATTTCAGCAACTTAGGCTTATTAAATAGGCTCATTCAGCAACTTAGGCTTATAAATAGGCTTATTTCAGCAACTTAGACTTATTAAATAGGCCTATTAAATAGGCTTATTAAATAGGCTTATTTCAGCAACTTAGACTTATTAAATAGGCCTATTAAATAGGCTTATTAAATAGGCTTATTAAATAGGCTTATTTCAGCAACTTAGACTTATTAAATAGCCTTATTTCAGCAACTTACGCTTATTAAATAGGCTTATTTCATCAACTTAGGCTTATTAAATAGGCTTATTTCAGCAACTTAGACTTATTAAATAGCCTTATTTCAGCAACTTACGCTTATTAAATAGGCTTATTTCAGCAACTTAGGCTTATTAAATAGCCTAATTAAGTAGGCTTATTTCAGCAACTTGGGCTTATTAAATAGGCTTATTTCAGCAACTTACGCTGATTAAAAAGGCTTATTTCAGCAACTTAGACTTATTAAATAGCCTTATTTCAGCAACTTAGACTCATTAAATAGGTTTATTTCAGCAACTTATGCTTATTAAATAGCCTTATTAAATAGGCTTATTTCAGCAACTTAGGCTTATTAAATAAGCTTATTTCAGCAACTTATGCTTATTAAATAGCCTTATTAAACAGGTTTATTTCAGCAACTTAGGCTTATTAAATAGCATTTTTAAATAGGTTTATTTCAGCAACTTAGACTTATTAAATATACCTTTTTAAATAGGCTTAGTTCAGAAACTTAGGCTTATTAAATAGGCTTATTTCAGCAACTTAGGCTCATTAAATAGCCTTATTAAATATGCTTATTTCAGCAACTTAGGCTTATTAAATAGGCTTATTTCAGCAACTTAAACTTATTAAATAGCCTTATTTCAGCAACTTAGGCTTATTAAATAGCCTTATTTCAGCAATTTAGACTTATTAAATAGGCTTATTCAGCAACTTAGGCTTATTAAATAGCTTTATTAAATAGGCTTATTTCAGCAACTTAGACTTATTAAATAGGTTTATTCAGCAACTTAGGCTTATTAAATAGGCTTATTCAGCAACTTAGGCTTATTAAATAGGCTTATTTCAGCAACTTAGGCTTATTAAATAGGCTCATTCAGCTACTTAGGCTTATAAATAGGCTTATTTCAGCAACTTAGACTTATTAAATAGGCCTATTAAATAGGCTTATTAAATAGGCTTATTTCAGCAACTTAGACTTATTAAATAGGCCTATTAAATAGGCTTATTAAATAGGCTTATTAAATAGGCTTATTTCAGCAACTTAGACTTATTAAATAGCCTTATTTCAGCAACTTACGCTTATTAAATAGGCTTATTTCAGCAACTTAGGCTTATTAAATAGGCTTATTTCAGCAACTTAGACTTATTAAATAGCCTTATTTCAGCAACTTACGCTTATTAAATAGGCTTATTTCAGCAACTTAGGCTTATTAAATAGCCTAATTAAGTAGGCTTATTTCAGCAACTTGGGCTTATTAAATAGGCTTATTTCAGCAACTTACGCTGATTAAAAAGGCTTATTTCAGCAACTTAGACTTATTAAATAGCCTTATTTCAGCAACTTAGACTCATTAAATAGGTTTATTTCAGCAACTTATGCTTATTAAATATACTTATTTCAGCAACTTATGCTTATTAAATAGCCTTATTAAATAGGCTTATTTCAGCAACTTGGGCTTATTAAATAAGCTTATTTCAGCAACTTATGCTTATTAAATAGCCTTATTAAACAGGTTTATTTCAGCAACTTAGGCTTATTAAATAGCATTTTTAAATAGGTTTATTTCAGCAACTTAGACTTATTAAATATACCTTTTTAAATAGGCTTAGTTCAGAAACTTAGGCTTATTAAATAGGCTTATTTCAGCAACTTAGGCTCATTAAATAGCCTTATTAAATATGCTTATTTCAGCAACTTAGGCTTATTAAATAGGCTTATTTCAGCAACTTAAACTTATTAAATAGCCTTATTTCAGCAACTTAGGCTTATTAAATAGCCTTATTTCAGCAATTTAGACTTATTAAATAGGCTTATTCAGCAACTTAGGCTTATTAAATAGCTTTATTAAATAGGCTTATTTCAGCAACTTAGACTTATTAAATAGGTTTATTCAGCAACTTAGGCTTATTAAATAGGCTTATTCAGCCACTTAGGCTTATTAAATAGGCTTATTTCAGCAACTTAGGCTTATTAAATAGGCTCATTCAGCAACTTAGGCTTATAAATAGGCTTATTTCAGCAACTTAGACTTATTAAATAGGCCTATTAAATAAGCTTATTAAATAGGCTTATTTCAGCAACTTAGACTTATTAAATAGGCCTATTAAATAGGCTTATTAAATAGTCTTATTAAATAGGCTTATTTCAGCAACTTAGACTTATTAAATAGCCTTATTTCAGCAACTTACGCTTATTAAATAGGCTTATTCAGCAACTTAGGCTTATTAAATAGGCTTATTTCAGCAACTTATGCTTATTAAATAGACTCATTCAGCAACTTAGGCTTATAAATAGGCTTATTTCAGCAACTTAGACTTATTAAATAGGCCTATTAAATAGGCTTATTAAATAGGCTTATTTCAGCAACTTAGACTTATTAAATAGGCCTATTAAATAGGCTTATTAAATAGGCTTATTAAATAGGCTTATTTCAGCAACTTAGGCTTATTAAATAGGCTTATTAAATGGGCTTATTTCAGCAACTTAGGCTTATTAAAAAGGCTTATTTCAGCAACTTAGACTTATTAAATAGCCTTATTTCAGCAACTTACGCTTATTAAATAGGCTTATTTCAGCAATTTAGGCTTACTAAATAGCCTAATTAAGTAGGCTTATTTCAGCATCTTGGGATTATTAAATAGACTTATTTCAGCAACTTACGCTGATTAAAAAGGCTTATTTCAGCAACTTAGACTTATTAAATAGCCTTATTTCAGCAACTTAGACTCATTAAATAGGTTTATTTCAGCAACTTATGCTTATTAAATATACTTATTTCAGCAACTTAGGCTTATTAAATAGGCTTACTTCAGCAACTTAGACTTATTAAATAGCTTTATTTCAGCAACTTAGGCTTATTAAATAGGCTTATTTCAGCAACTTAGGCTTATTAAATAGCCTTATTTCAGCAACTTAAACTTATTAAATAGGCTTATTTCAGCAACTTAGGCTTATTAAATAGGCTTATTCAGCAACTTAGGCTTATTAAATAGGCTTATTTCATCAACTTAGGCTTATTAAATAGGCTCATTCAGAAACTTAGGCTTATTAAATAGGCTTATTTCAGCAACTTAGACTTATTAAATAGGCCTATTAAATAGGCTTATTAAATAGGCTTATTTCAGCAACTTAGACTTATTAAATAGGCCTATTAAATAGGCTTATTAAATAGACTTATTAAATAGGCTCATTAAATACTTATTAATTAGTCTTATTAAATATGCTTATTAAATAGACTTATTAAATAGGCTCAATAAATAGGCTTATTAAATAGTCTTATTAAATAGGCTCAATAAATAGGCTTATTAAATAGGCTTATTAAATAGGCTTATTAAATAGACTTATTAAATAGTCTTATTAAATAGGCTCAATAAATAGGCTTATTAAATAGGCTCAATAAATAGGCTTATTAAATAGGCTCAATAAATAGGCTTATTAAATAGGCTCAATAAATAGGCTTATTAAATAGGCTCATTATATACTTATTAAATAGGCTTATTAAATAGACTTATTAAATAGGCTTATTAAAAAGGCTTATTAAATAGACTTATTAAATAGGCTTATTAAATAGACTTATTAAATAGGCTTATTAAAAAGGCTTATTAAATAGACTTATTAAATAGGCTCATTAAATACTTATTAAATATGTTTATTAAATAGGCGTATTAAATAGGCTTATTAAATAGGCTTATAAAATAGGCTTATTAAATAGGCTTATTAAATAGACTTATTAAATAGCCTCATTGAATAGGCTTATTTTAGCAACTTAGGCTTATTAAATAGATTTATTTCAGCAACTTAGACTTATTAAATAGGCTTATTTCAGCAACTTAGGCTTATTAAATAAGCTTATTTCAGCAACTTATGCTTATTAAATAGCCTTATTAAACAGGTTTATTTCAGCAACTTAGGCTTATTAAATAGCATTTTTATATAGGTTAATTTCAGCAACTTAGACTTATTAAATATACCTTTTTAAATAGGCTTAGTTCAGAAACTTAGGCTTATTAAATAGGCTTATTTCAGCAACTTAGGCTCATTAAATAGCCTTATTAAATAGGCTTATTTCAGCAACTTAAACTTATTAAATAGCCTTATTTCAGCAACTTAGGCTTATTAAATAGCATTTTTAAATAGGTTTATTTCAGCAACTTAGACTTATTAAATATACCTTTTTAAATAGGCTTAGTTCAGAAGCTTAGGCTTATTAAATAGGCTTATTTCAGCAACTTAGGCTCATTAAATAGCCTTATTAAATATGCTTATTTCAGCAACTTAGGCTTATTAAATAGGCTTATTTCAGCAACTTATACTTATTAAATAGCCTTATTTCAGCAACTTAGGCTTATTAAATAGCCTTATTTCAGCAATTTAGACTTAATAAATAGGCTTATTCAGCAACTTAGGCTTATTAAATAGCTTTATTAAATAGGCTTATTTCAGCAACTTAGACTTATTAAATAGGTTTATTCAGCAACTTAGGCTTATTAAATAGGCTTATTCAGCAACTTTGGCTTATTAAATAGGCTCATTCAGAAACTTAGGCTTATTAAATAGGCTTATTTCAGCAACTTAGGCTTATTAAATAGGCTCATTCAGCAACTTAGGCTTATAAATAGGCTTATTTCAGCAACTTAGACGTATTAAATAGGCCTATTAAATAGGCTTATTAAATAGGCTTATTTCAGCAACTTAGACTTATTAAATAGGCCTATTAAATAGGCTTATTAAATAGGCTTATTAAATAGGCTTATTTCAGCAACTTAGGCTTATTAAATAGGCTTATTAAATGGGCTTATTTCAGCAACTTAGGCTTATTAAATAGGCTTATTTCAGCAACTTAGACTTATTAAATAGCCTTATTTCAGCAACTTACGCTTATTAAATAGCCTTATTTCAGCAACTTAGGCTTATTAAATAGCCTTATTAAATAGGCTTATTTCAGCAACTTAGACTTATTAAATAGGTTTATTCAGCAACTTAGGCTTATTAAATAGGCTTATTCAGCAACTTAGGCCTATTAAATAGGCTTATTTCAGCAACTTAGGCTTATTAAATAGGCTCATTCAGCAACTTAGGCTTATTAAATAGGCTTATTTCAGCAACTTAGACTTATTAAATAGGCCTATTAAATAGGCTTATTAAATAGGCTTATTTCAACAACTTAGGCTTATTAAATAGGCTTATTTCAGCAACTTAGGCTTATTAAATAGCCTTATTTCAGCAACTTAGACTTATTAAATATGCTTATTTCAGCAACTTAGGCTTATTAAATAGGCTTATTCAGCAACTTAGGCTTATTAAATAGGCTTATTTCAGCAACTTAGGATTATTAAATAGGCTCATTCAGAAACTTAGGCTTATTAAATAGGCTTATTTCAGCAACTTAGACTTATTAAATAGGCCTGTTAAATAGGCTTATTAAATAGGTTTATTTCAGCAACTTAGACTTATTAAATAGGCCTATTAAATAGGCTTATTAAATAGACTTATTAAATAGGCACATTAAATACTTATTAAATAGGCTTAATAAATAGGCTTATTAAATAGGCTTATTTCAGCAACTTAGGCTTATTAAATAGGCTTATTAAATGGGCTTATTTCAGCAACTTAGGCTTATTAAATAGGCTTATTTCAGCAACTTAGACTTATTAAATAGCCTTATTTCAGCAACTTACACTTATTAAATAGGCTTATTTCAGCAACTTAGGCTTATTAAATAGCCTAATTAAGTAGGCTTATTTCAGCAACTTGAGCTTATTAAATAGGCTTATTTCAGCAACTTATGCTGATTAAAAAGGCTTATTTCAGCAACTTAGACTTATTAAATAGCCTTATTTCAGCAACTTAGACTCATTAAATAGGCTTATTTCAGCAACTTATGCTTATTAAAAATACTTATTTCAGCAACTTAGGCTTATTAAATAGGCTTATTTCAGCAACTTAGACTTATTAAATAGCCTTATTTCAGCAACTTAGGCTTATTAAATAGGCTTATTTCAGCAACTTAGGCTTATTAAATAGCCTTATTTCAGCAACTTAGACTTATTAAATAGGCTTATTTCAGCAACTTAGGCTTATTAAATAGGCTTATTCAGCAACTTAGGCTTATTACATAGGATTATTTCAGCAACTTAGACTTATTAAATAGGCCTGCTAAATAGGCTTATTAAATAGGTTTATTTCAGCAACTTAGACTTATTAAATAGGCCTATTAAATAGGCTTATTAAATAGACTTATTAAATAGGCACATTAAATACTTATTAAATAGGCTTATTAAATAGGCTTATTAAATAGGCTTATTAAATAGACTTATTAAATAGGCTTATTAAATAGGCTCAATAAATAGGCTTATTAAATAGGCTCAATAAATAGGCTTTTTAAATAGGCTCAATAAATAGGCATATTAAATAGGCTCATTAAATACTTATTAAATAGACTTATTAAATAGACTTATTAAATAGGCTTATTAAATAGGCTTATTAAATAGGCTTATTAAATAGGCTTATTAAATAGACTTATTAAATAGCCTCATTAAATAGGCTTATTTTAGCAACTTAGGCTTATTAAATAAGTTTATTTCAGCAACTTAGACTTATTAAATAGCCTTATTAAACAGGTTTATTTCAGCACCTTAGGCTTATTAAGTAGCATTTTTAAATAGGTTTATTTCAGCAACTTAGACTTATTAAATAGGTTTATTCAGCAACTTAGGCTTATTAAATAGGCTTAGTTCAGAAACTTAGGCTTATTAAATAGGCTTATTTCAGCCACTTAGGCTCATTAAATAGCCTTATTAAATAGGCTTATTTCAGCAACTTAGGCTTATTAAATAGGCTTATTTCAGCAACTTAGGCTTATTAAATAGGCTCATTCAGCAACTTAGGCTTATTAAATAGGCTTATTTCAGCAACTTAGACTTATTAAATAGGCCTATTAAATAGGCTTATTAAATAGGCTTATTTCAACAACTTAGGCTTATTAAATAGGCTTATTTCAGCAACTTAGGCTTATTAAATAGCCTTATTTCAGCAACTTAGACTTATTAAATATGCTTATTTCAGCAACTTAGGCTTATTAAATAGGCTTATTCAGCAACTTAGGCTTATTAAATAGGCTTATTTCAGCAACTTAGGATTATTAAATAGGCTCATTCAGAAACTTAGGCTTATTAAATAGGCTTATTTCAGCAACTTAGACTTATTAAATAGGCCTGTTAAATAGGCTTATTAAATAGGTTTATTTCAGCAACTTAGACTTATTAAATAGGCCTATTAAATAGGCTTATTAAATAGACTTATTAAATAGGCACATTAAATACTTATTAAATAGGCTTAATAAATAGGCTTATTAAATAGGCTTATTTCAGCAACTTAGGCTTATTAAATAGGCTTATTAAATGGGCTTATTTCAGCAACTTAGGCTTATTAAATAGGCTTATTTCAGCAACTTAGACTTATTAAATAGCCTTATTTCAGCAACTTACGCTTATTAAATAGGCTTATTTCAGCAACTTAGGCTTATTAAATAGCCTAATTAAGTAGGCTTATTTCAGCAACTTGAGCTTATTAAATAGGCTTATTTCAGCAACTTATGCTGATTAAAAAGGCTTATTTCAGCAACTTAGACTTATTAAATAGCCTTATTTCAGCAACTTAGACTCATTAAATAGGCTTATTTCAGCAACTTATGCTTATTAAAAATACTTATTTCAGCAACTTAGGCTTATTAAATAGGCTTATTTCAGCAACTTAGACTTATTAAATAGCCTTATTTCAGCAACTTAGGATTATTAAATAGGCTTATTTCAGCAACTTAGGCTTATTAAATAGCCTTATTTCAGCAACTTAGACTTATTAAATAGGCTTATTTCAGCAACTTAGGCTTATTAAATAGGCTTATTCAGCAACTTAGGCTTATTACATAGGATTATTTCAGCAACTTAGACTTATTAAATAGGCCTGCTAAATAGGCTTATTAAATAGGTTTATTTCAGCAACTTAGACTTATTAAATAGGCCTATTAAATAGGCTTATTAAATAGACTTATTAAATAGGCACATTAAATACTTATTAAATAGGCTTATTAAATAGGCTTATTAAATAGGCTTATTAAATAGACTTATTAAATAGGCTTATTAAATAGGCTCAATAAATAGGCTTATTAAATAGGCTCAATAAATAGGCTTTTTAAATAGGCTCAATAAATAGGCATATTAAATAGGCTCATTAAATACTTATTAAATAGACTTATTAAATAGACTTATTAAATAGGCTTATTAAATAGGCTTATTAAATAGGCTTATTAAATAGGCTCAATAAATAGGCTTATTAAATAGGCTCATTAAATAGGCTTATTTTAGCAACTTAGGCTTATTAAATAAGTTTATTTCAGCAACTTAGACTTATTAAATAGCCTTATTAAACAGGTTTATTTCAGCACCTTAGGCTTATTAAGTAGCATTTTTAAATAGGTTTATTTCAGCAACTTAGACTTATTAAATAGGTTTATTCAGCAACTTAGGCTTATTAAATAGGCTTAGTTCAGAAACTTAGGCTTATTAAATAGGCTTATTTCAGCCACTTAGGCTCATTAAATAGCCTTATTAAATAGGCTTATTTCAGCAACTTAGGCTTATTAAATAGGCTTATTTCAGCAACTTAGGCTTATTAAATAGGCTCATTCAGCAACTTAGGCTTATTAAATAGGCTTATTTCAGCAACTTAGACTCATTAAAGAGGCCTATTAAATAGGCTTATTAAATAGGCTTATTTCAGCAACTTAGACTTATTAAATAGGCCTATTAAATAGGATTATTAAAAGGCTTATTAAATAGGCTTATTTCAGCAACTTAGGCTTATTAAATAGGCTTATTAAATGGGCTTATTTCAGCAACTTAGGCTTATTAAATAGGCTTATTTCAGCAACTTAGACTTATTAAATAGCCTTATTTCAGCAACTTACGCTTATTAAATCGGCTTATTTCAGCAACTTAGGCTTATTAAATAGCCTAATTAAGTAGGCTTATTTCAGCAACTTGGGCTTATTAAATAGGCTTATTTCAGCAACTTACGCTGATTAAAAAGGCTTATTTCAGCAACTTAGACTTATTAAATAGCCTTATTTCAGCAACTTAAACTTATTAAATAGGCTTATTTCAGCAACTTAGGCTTATTAAATAGGCTTATTCAGCAACTTAGGCTTATTAAATAGGCTTATTTCAGCAACTTAGGCTTATTAAATAGGCTCATTCAGCAACTTAGGCTTATTAAATAGGCTTATTTCAGCAACTTAGACTTATTAAATAGGCCTATTAAATAGGCTTATTAAATAAGCTTATTTCAGCAACTTAGACTTATTAAATAGGCCTATTAATTAGGATTATTAAAAATGCTTATTAAATAGGCTTATTTCAGCAACTTAGGCTTATTAAATAGGCTTATTAAATGGGCTTATTTCAGCAACTTAGGCTTATTAAATAGGCTTATTTCAGCAACTTAGACTTATTAAATAGCCTTATTTCAGCAACTTACGCTTATTAAATAGGCTTATTTCAGCAACTTAGGCTTATTAAATATCCTAATTAAGTAGGCTTATTTCAGCAACTTGGGCTTATTAAATAGGCTTATTTCAGCAACTTACGCTGATTAAAAAGGCTTATTTCAGCAACTTAGACTTATTAAATAGCCTTATTTCAGCAACTTAGACTCATTAAATAGGTTTATTTCAGCAACTTATGCTTATTAAATATACTTATTTCAGCAACTTAGGCTTATTAAATAGGTTTATTTCAGCAACTTAGACTTATTAAATAGCCTTATTTCAGCAACTTAGGCTTAAATAGGCTTATTTCAGCAACTTAGACTTATTAAATAGCCTTATTTCAGCAACTTACGCTTATTAAATAGGCTTATTTCAGCAACTTAGGCTTATTAAATAGCCTAATTAAGTAGGCTTATTTCAGCAACTTGAGCTTATTAAATAGGCTTATTTCAGCAACTTATGCTGATTAAAAAGGCTTATTTCAGCAACTTAGACTTATTAAATAGCCTTATTTCAGCAACTTAGACTCATTAAATAGGCTTATTTCAGCAACTTATGCTTATTAAAAATACTTATTTCAGCAACTTAGGCTTATTAAATAGGCTTATTTCAGCAACTTAGACTTATTAAATAGCCTTATTTCAGCAACTTAGGCTTATTAAATAGGCTTATTTCAGCAACTTAGGCTTATTAAATAGCCTTATTTCAGCAACTTAGACTTATTAAATAGGCTTATTTCAGCAACTTAGGCTTATTAAATAGGCTTATTCAGCAACTTAGGCTTATTACATAGGATTATTTCAGCAACTTAGACTTATTAAATAGGCCTGCTAAATAGGCTTATTAAATAGGTTTATTTCAGCAACTTAGACTTATTAAATAGGCCTATTAAATAGGCTTATTAAATAGACTTATTAAATAGGCACATTAAATACTTATTAAATAGGCTTATTAAATAGGCTTATTAAATAGGCTTATTAAATAGACTTATTAAATAGGCTTATTAAATAGGCTCAATAAATAGGCTTATTAAATAGGCTCAATAAATAGGCTTTTTAAATAGGCTCAATAAATAGGCATATTAAATAGGCTCATTAAATACTTATTAAATAGACTTATTAAATAGACTTATTAAATAGGCTTATTAAATAGGCTTATTAAATAGGCTTATTAAATAGGCTTATTAAATAGACTTATTAAATAGCCTCATTAAATAGGCTTATTTTAGCAACTTAGGCTTATTAAATAAGTTTATTTCAGCAACTTAGACTTATTAAAAAGCCTTATTAAATAGGCTTATTTCAGCAACTTAGGCTTATTAAATAAGCTTATTTCAGCAACTTATTCTTATTAAATAGCCTTATTAAACAGGTTTATTTCAGCACCTTAGGCTTATTAAGTAGCATTTTTAAATAGGTTTATTTCAGCAACTTAGACTTATTAAATAGGTTTATTCAGCAACTTAGGCTTATTAAATAGGCTTAGTTCAGAAACTTAGGCTTATTAAATAGGCTTATTTCAGCCACTTAGGCTCATTAAATAGCCTTATTAAATAGGCTTATTTCAGCAACTTAGGCTTATTAAATAGGCTTATTTCAGCAACTTAGGCTTATTAAATAGGCTCATTCAGCAACTTAGGCTTATTAAATAGGCTTATTTCAGCAACTTAGACTCATTAAAGAGGCCTATTAAATAGGCTTATTAAATAGGCTTATTTCAGCAACTTAGACTTATTAAATAGGCCTATTAAATAGGATTATTAAAAGGCTTATTAAATAGGCTTATTTCAGCAACTTAGGCTTATTAAATAGGCTTATTAAATGGGCTTATTTCAGCAACTTAGGCTTATTAAATAGGCTTATTTCAGCAACTTAGACTTATTAAATAGCCTTATTTCAGCAACTTACGCTTATTAAATAGGCTTATTTCAGCAACTTAGGCTTATTAAATAGCCTAATTAAGTAGGCTTATTTCAGCAACTTGGGCTTATTAAATAGGCTTATTTCAGCAACTTACGCTGATTAAAAAGGCTTATTTCAGCAACTTAGACTTATTAAATAGCCTTATTTCAGCAACTTAAACTTATTAAATAGGCTTATTTCAGCAACTTAGGCTTATTAAATAGGCTTATTCAGCAACTTAGGCTTATTAAATAGGCTTATTTCAGCAACTTAGGCTTATTAAATAGGCTCATTCAGCAACTTAGGCTTATTAAATAGGCTTATTTCAGCAACTTAGACTTATTAAATAGGCCTATTAAATAGGCTTATTAAATAAGCTTATTTCAGCAACTTAGACTTATTAAATAGGCCTATTAATTAGGATTATTAAAAATGCTTATTAAATAGGCTTATTTCAGCAACTTAGGCTTATTAAATAGGCTTATTAAATGGGCTTATTTCAGCAACTTAGGCTTATTAAATAGGCTTATTTCAGCAACTTAGACTTATTAAATAGCCTTATTTCAGCAACTTACGCTTATTAAATAGGCTTATTTCAGCAACTTAGGCTTATTAAATATCCTAATTAAGTAGGCTTATTTCAGCAACTTGGGCTTATTAAATAGGCTTATTTCAGCAACTTACGCTGATTAAAAAGGCTTATTTCAGCAACTTAGACTTATTAAATAGCCTTATTTCAGCAACTTAGACTCATTAAATAGGTTTATTTCAGCAACTTATGCTTATTAAATATACTTATTTCAGCAACTTAGGCTTATTAAATAGGTTTATTTCAGCAACTTAGACTTATTAAATAGCCTTATTTCAGCAACTTAGGCTTAAATAGGCTTATTTCAGCAACTTAGGCTTATTAAATAGCCTTATTTCAGCAACTTAAACTTATTAAATAGGCTTATTTCAGCAACTTAGGCTTATTAAATAGGCTTATTCAGCAACTTAGGCTTATTAAATAGGCTTATTTCAGCAACTTAGGCTTATTAAATAGGCTCATTCAGAAACTTAGGCTTATTAAATAGGCTTATTTCAGCAACTTAGACTTATTGAATAGGCCTATTAAACAGGCTTATTAAATAGGCTTATTTCAGCAACTTAGACTTATTAAATAGGCCTATTAAATAGGCTTATTAAATAGACTTATTAAATAGGCTCATTAAATACTTATTAATTAGTCTTATTAAATAGGCTTATTAAATAGACTTATTAAATAGGCTCAATAAATAGGCTTATTAAATAGTCTTATTAAATAGGCTCAATAAATAGGCTTATTAAATAGGCTTATTAAATAGGCTCAATAAATAGGCTTATTAAATAGGCTCAATAAATAGGCTCATTAAATAGGCTCAATAAATAGGCTTATTAAATAGGCTCATTATATACTTATTAAATAGGCTTATTAAATAGACTTATTAAATAGACTTATTAAATAGGCTTATTAAATAGACTTATTAAATAGGCTTATTAAAAAGGCTTATTAAATAGACTTATTAAATAGGCTCATTAAATACTTATTAAATATGTTTATTAAATAGGCGTATTAAATAGGCTTATTAAATAGGCTTATTAAATAGGCTCATTAAATAGGCTTATTAAATAGACTTATTAAATAGCCTCATTGAATAGGCTTATTTTAGCAACTTAGGCTTATTAAATAGGTTTATTTCAGCAACTTAGACTTATTAAATAGGCTTATTTCAGCAACTTAGGCTTATTAAATAAGCTTATTTCAGCAACTTATGCTTATTAAATAGCCTTATTAAAATGGTTTATTTCAGCAACTTAGGCTTATTAAATAGGCCTATTAAATAGGCTTATTAAATAGACTTATTAAATAGGCTCATTAAATACTTATTAATTAGTCTTATTAAATATGCTTATTAAATAGACTTATTAAATAGGCTCAATAAATAGGCTTATTAAATAGTCTTATTAAATAGGCTCAATAAATAGGCTTATTAAATAGGCTTATTAAATAGGCTTATTAAATAGACTTATTAAATAGTCTTATTAAATAGGCTCAATAAATAGGCTTATTAAATAGGCTCAATAAATAGGCTTATTAAATAGGCTCAATAAATAGGCTTATTAAATAGGCTCAATAAATAGGCTTATTAAATAGGCTCATTATATACTTATTAAATAGGCTTATTAAATAGACTCATTAAATAGGCTTATTAAAAAGGCTTATTAAATAGACTTATTAAATAGGCTTATTAAATAGACTTATTAAATAGGCTTATTAAAAAGGCTTATTAAATAGACTTATTAAATAGGCTCATTAAATACTTATTAAATATGTTTATTAAATAGGCGTATTAAATAGGCTTATTAAATAGGCTTATAAAATAGGCTTATTAAATAGGCTTATTAAATAGACTTATTAAATAGCCTCATTGAATAGGCTTATTTTAGCAACTTAGGCTTATTAAATAGGTTTATTTCAGCAACTTAGACTTATTAAATAGGCTTATTTCAGCAACTTAGGCTTATTAAATAAGCTTATTTCAGCAACTTATGCTTATTAAATAGCCTTATTTCAGCAACTTAGGCTTATTAAATAGCATTTTTAAATAGGTTTATTTCAGCAACTTAGACTTATTAAATATACCTTTTTAAATAGGCTTAGTTCAGAAGCTTAGGCTTATTAAATAGGCTTATTTCAGCAACTTAGGCTCATTAAATAGCCTTATTAAATATGCTTATTTCAGCAACTTAGGCTTATTAAATAGGCTTATTTCAGCAACTTAAACTTATTAAATAGCCTTATTTCAGCAACTTAGGCTTATTAAATAGCCTTATTTCAGCAATTTAGACTTATTAAATAGGCTTATTCAGCAACTTAGGCTTATTAAATAGCTTTATTAAATAGGCTTATTTCAGCAACTTAGACTTATTAAATAGGTTTATTCAGCAACTTAGGCTTATTAAATAGGCTTATTCAGCAACTTAGGCTTATTAAATAGGCTCATTCAGAAACTTAGGCTTATTAAATAGGCTTATTTCAGCAACTTAGGCTTATTAAATAGGCTCATTCAGCAACTTAGGCTTATAAATAGGCTTATTTCAGCAACTTAGACTTATTAAATAGGCCTATTAAATAGGCTTATTAAATAGGCTTATTTCAGCAACTTAGACTTATTAAATAGGCCTATTAAATAGGCTTATTAAATAGGCTTATTAAATAGGCTTATTTCAGCAACTTAGGCTTATTAAATAGGCTTATTAAATGGGCTTATTTCAGCAACTTAGGCTTATTAAATAGGCTTATTTCAGCAACTTAGACTTATTAAATAGCCTTATTTCAGCAACTTACGCTTATTAAATAGCCTTATTTCAGCAACTTAGGCTTATTAAATAGCCTTATTAAATAGGCTTATTTCAGCAACTTAGACTTATTAAATAGGTTTATTCAGCAACTTAGGCTTATTAAATAGGCTTATTCAGCAACTTAGGCTTATTAAATAGGCTTATTTCAGCAACTTAGGCTTATTAAATAGGCTTATTTCAACAACTTAGGCTTATTAAATAGGCTTATTTCAGCAACTCAGGCTTATTAAATAGCCTTATTTCAGCAACTTAGACTTATTAAATTTGCTTATTTCAGCAACTTAGGCTTATTAAATAGGCTTATTCAGCAACTTAGGCTTATTAAATAGGCTTATTTCAGCAACTTAGGATTATTAAATAGGCTCATTCAGAAACTTAGGCTTATTAAATAGGCTTATTTCAGCAACTTAGACTTATTAAATAGGCCTGTTAAATAGGCTTATTAAATAGGTTTATTTCAGCAACTTAGACTTATTAAATAGGCCTATTAAATAGGCTTATTAAATAGACTTATTAAATAGGCACATTAAATACTTATTAAATAGGCTTAATAAATAGGCTTATTAAATAGGCTTATTTCAGCAACTTAGGCTTATTAAATAGGCTTATTAAATGGGCTTATTTCAGCAACTTAGGCTTATTAAATAGGCTTATTTCAGCAACTTAGACTTATTAAATAGCCTTATTTCAGCAACTTACGCTTATTAAATAGGCTTATTTCAGCAACTTAGGCTTATTAAATAGCCTAATTAAGTAGGCTTATTTCAGCAACTTGAGATTATTAAATAGGCTTATTTCAGCAACTTATGCTGATTAAAAAGGCTTATTTCAGCAACTTAGACTTATTAAATAGCCTTATTTCAGCAACTTAGACTCATTAAATAGGCTTATTTCAGCAACTTATGCTTATTAAAAATACTTATTTCAGCAACTTAGGCTTATTAAATAGGCTTATTTCAGCAACTTAGACTTATTAAATAGCCTTATTTCAGCAACTTAGGCTTATTAAATAGGCTTATTTCAGCAACTTAGGCTTATTAAATAGCCTTATTTCAGCAACTTAGACTTATTAAATAGGCTTATTTCAGCAACTTAGGCTTATTAAATAGGCTTATTCAGCAACTTAGGCTTATTACATAGGCTTATTTCAGCAACTTAGACTTATTAAATAGGCCTGCTAAATAGGCTTATTAAATAGGTTTATTTCAGCAACTTAGACTTATTAAATAGGCCTATTAAATAGGCTTATTAAATAGACTTATTAAATAGGCACATTAAATACTTATTAAATAGGCTTATTAAATAGCCTTATTAAATAGGCTTATTAAATAGGCTTATTAAATAGACTTATTAAATAGCCTCATTAAATAGGCTTATTTTAGCAACTTAGGCTTATTAAATAAGTTTATTTCAGCAACTTAGACTTATTAAATAGCCTTATTTCAGCAACTTAAACTTATTAAATAGGCTTATTTCAGCAACTTAGGCTTATTAAATAGGCTTATTCAGCAACTTAGGCTTATTAAATAGGCTTATTTCAGCAACTTAGGCTTATTAAATAGGCTCATTCAGCAACTTAGGCTTATTAAATAGGCTTATTTCAGCAACTTAGACTTATTAAATAGGTCTATTAAATAGGCTTATTAAATAAGCTTATTTCAGCAACTTAGACTTATTAAATAGGCCTATTAATTAGGATTATTAAAAATGCTTATTAAATAGGCTTATTTCAGCAACTTAGGCATATTAAATAGGCTTATTAAATGGGCTTATTTCAGCAACTTAGGCTTATTAAATAGGCTTATTTCAGCAACTTAGACTTATTAAATAGCCTTATTTCAGCAACTTACGCTTATTAAATAGGCTTATTTCAGCAACTTAGGCTTATTAAATATCCTAATTAAGTAGGCTTATTTCAGCAACTTGGGCTTATTAAATAGGCTTATTTCAGCAACTTACGCTGATTAAAAAGGCTTATTTCAGCAACTTAGACTTATTAAATAGCCTTATTTCAGCAACTTAGACTCATTAAATAGGTTTATTTCAGCAACTTATGCTTATTAAATATACTTATTTCAGCAACTTAGGCTTATTAAATAGGTTTATTTCAGCAACTTAGACTTATTAAATAGCCTTATTTCAGCAACTTAGGCTTAAATAGGCTTATTTCAGCAACTTAGGCTTATTAAATAGCCTTATTTCAGCAACTTAAACTTATTAAATAGGCTTATTTCAGCAACTTAGGCTTATTAAATAGGCTTATTCAGCAACTTAGGCTTATTAAATAGGCTTATTTCAGCAACTTAGGCTTATTAAATAGGCTCATTCAGAAACTTAGGCTTATTAAATAGGCTTATTTCAGCAACTTAGACTTATTGAATAGGCCTATTAAACAGGCTTATTAAATAGGCTTATTTCAGCAACTTAGACTTATTAAATAGGCTTATTTCAGCAACTTAGGCTTATTAAATAGGCTTATTCAGCAACTTAGGCTTATTACATAGGCTTATTTCAGCAACTTAGACTTATTAAATAGGCCTGCTAAATAGGCTTATTAAATAGGTTTATTTCAGCAACTTAGACTTATTAAATAGGCCTATTAAATAGGCTTATTAAATAGACTTATTAAATAGGCACATTAAATACTTATTAAATAGGCTTATTAAATAGCCTTATTAAATAGGCTTATTAAATAGGCTTATTAAATAGACTTATTAAATAGCCTCATTAAATAGGCTTATTTTAGCAACTTAGGCTTATTAAATAAGTTTATTTCAGCAACTTAGACTTATTAAATAGCCTTATTTCAGCAACTTAAACTTATTAAATAGGCTTATTTCAGCAACTTAGGCTTATTAAATAGGCTTATTCAGCAACTTAGGCTTATTAAATAGGCTTATTTCAGCAACTTAGGCTTATTAAATAGGCTCATTCAGCAACTTAGGCTTATTAAATAGGCTTATTTCAGCAACTTAGACTTATTAAATAGGTCTATTAAATAGGCTTATTAAATAAGCTTATTTCAGCAACTTAGACTTATTAAATAGGCCTATTAATTAGGATTATTAAAAATGCTTATTAAATAGGCTTATTTCAGCAACTTAGGCATATTAAATAGGCTTATTAAATGGGCTTATTTCAGCAACTTAGGCTTATTAAATAGGCTTATTTCAGCAACTTAGACTTATTAAATAGCCTTATTTCAGCAACTTACGCTTATTAAATAGGCTTATTTCAGCAACTTAGGCTTATTAAATATCCTAATTAAGTAGGCTTATTTCAGCAACTTGGGCTTATTAAATAGGCTTATTTCAGCAACTTACGCTGATTAAAAAGGCTTATTTCAGCAACTTAGACTTATTAAATAGCCTTATTTCAGCAACTTAGACTCATTAAATAGGTTTATTTCAGCAACTTATGCTTATTAAATATACTTATTTCAGCAACTTAGGCTTATTAAATAGGTTTATTTCAGCAACTTAGACTTATTAAATAGCCTTATTTCAGCAACTTAGGCTTAAATAGGCTTATTTCAGCAACTTAGGCTTATTAAATAGCCTTATTTCAGCAACTTAAACTTATTAAATAGGCTTATTTCAGCAACTTAGGCTTATTAAATAGGCTTATTCAGCAACTTAGGCTTATTAAATAGGCTTATTTCAGCAACTTAGGCTTATTAAATAGGCTCATTCAGAAACTTAGGCTTATTAAATAGGCTTATTTCAGCAACTTAGACTTATTGAATAGGCCTATTAAACAGGCTTATTAAATAGGCTTATTTCAGCAACTTAGACTTATTAAATAGGCCTATTAAATAGGCTTATTAAATAGACTTATTAAATAGGCTCATTAAATACTTATTAATTAGTCTTATTAAATAGGCTTATTAAATAGACTTATTAAATAGGCTCAATAAATAGGCTTATTAAATAGTCTTATTAAATAGGCTCAATAAATAGGCTTATTAAATAGGCTTATTAAATAGGCTCAATAAATAGGCTTATTAAATAGGCTCAATAAATAGGCTCATTAAATAGGCTCAATAAATAGGCTTATTAAATAGGCTCATTATATACTTATTAAATAGGCTTATTAAATAGACTTATTAAATAGACTTATTAAATAGGCTTATTAAATAGACTTATTAAATAGGCTTATTAAAAAGGCTTATTAAATAGACTTATTAAATAGGCTCATTAAATACTTATTAAATATGTTTATTAAATAGGCGTATTAAATAGGCTTATTAAATAGGCTTATTAAATAGGCTCATTAAATAGGCTTATTAAATAGACTTATTAAATAGCCTCATTGAATAGGCTTATTTTAGCAACTTAGGCTTATTAAATAGGTTTATTTCAGCAACTTAGACTTATTAAATAGGCTTATTTCAGCAACTTAGGCTTATTAAATAAGCTTATTTCAGCAACTTATGCTTATTAAATAGCCTTATTAAAATGGTTTATTTCAGCAACTTAGGCTTATTAAATAGGCCTATTAAATAGGCTTATTAAATAGACTTATTAAATAGGCTCATTAAATACTTATTAATTAGTCTTATTAAATATGCTTATTAAATAGACTTATTAAATAGGCTCAATAAATAGGCTTATTAAATAGTCTTATTAAATAGGCTCAATAAATAGGCTTATTAAATAGGCTTATTAAATAGGCTTATTAAATAGACTTATTAAATAGTCTTATTAAATAGGCTCAATAAATAGGCTTATTAAATAGGCTCAATAAATAGGCTTATTAAATAGGCTCAATAAATAGGCTTATTAAATAGGCTCAATAAATAGGCTTATTAAATAGGCTCATTATATACTTATTAAATAGGCTTATTAAATAGACTCATTAAATAGGCTTATTAAAAAGGCTTATTAAATAGACTTATTAAATAGGCTTATTAAATAGACTTATTAAATAGGCTTATTAAAAAGGCTTATTAAATAGACTTATTAAATAGGCTCATTAAATACTTATTAAATATGTTTATTAAATAGGCGTATTAAATAGGCTTATTAAATAGGCTTATAAAATAGGCTTATTAAATAGGCTTATTAAATAGACTTATTAAATAGCCTCATTGAATAGGCTTATTTTAGCAACTTAGGCTTATTAAATAGGCTTATTTCAGCAACTTAGACTTATTAAATAGGCTTATTTCAGCAACTTAGGCTTATTAAATAAGCTTATTTCAGCAACTTATGCTTATTAAATAGCCTTATTAAACAGGTTTATTTCAGCAACTTAGGCTTATTAAATAGCATTTTTAAATAGGTTTATTTCAGCAACTTAGACTTATTAAATATACCTTTTTAAATAGGCTTAGTTCAGAAACTTAGGCTTATTAAATAGGCTTATTTCAGCAACTTAGGCTCATTAAATAGCCTTATTAAATAGGCTTATTTCAGCAACTTAAACTTATTAAATAGCCTTATTTCAGCAACTTAGGCTTATTAAATAGCATTTTTAAATAGGTTTATTTCAGCAACTTAGACTTATTAAATATACCTTTTTAAATAGGCTTAGTTCAGAAGCTTAGGCTTATTAAATAGGCTTATTTCAGCAACTTAGGCTCATTAAATAGCCTTATTAAATATGCTTATTTCAGCAACTTAGGCTTATTAAATAGGCTTATTTCAGCAACTTAAACTTATTAAATAGCCTTATTTCAGCAACTTAGGCTTATTAAATAGCCTTATTTCAGCAATTTAGACTTATTAAATAGGCTTATTCAGCAACTTAGGCTTATTAAATAGCTTTATTAAATAGGCTTATTTCAGCAACTTAGACTTATTAAATAGGTTTATTCAGCAACTTAGGCTTATTAAATAGGCTTATTCAGCAACTTAGGCTTATTAAATAGGCTCATTCAGAAACTTAGGCTTATTAAATAGGCTTATTTCAGCAACTTAGGCTTATTAAATAGGCTCATTCAGCAACTTAGGCTTATAAATAGGCTTATTTCAGCAACTTAGACTTATTAAATAGGCCTATTAAATAGGCTTATTAAATAGGCTTATTTCAGCAACTTAGACTTATTAAATAGGCCTATTAAATAGGCTTATTAAATAGGCTTATTAAATAGGCTTATTTCAGCAACTTAGGCTTATTAAATAGGCTTATTAAATGGGCTTATTTCAGCAACTTAGGCTTATTAAATAGGCTTATTTCAGCAACTTAGACTTATTAAATAGCCTTATTTCAGCAACTTACGCTTATTAAATAGCCTTATTTCAGCAACTTAGGCTTATTAAATAGCCTTATTAAATAGGCTTATTTCAGCAACTTAGACTTATTAAATAGGTTTATTCAGCAACTTAGGCTTATTAAATAGGCTTATTCAGCAACTTAGGCTTATTAAATAGGCTTATTTCAGCAACTTAGGCTTATTAAATAGGCTCATTCAGCAACTTAGGCTTATTAAATAGGCTTATTTCAGCAACTTAGACTTATTAAATAGGCCTATTAAATAGGCTTATTAAATAGGCTTATTTCAACAACTTAGGCTTATTAAATAGGCTTATTTCAGCAACTCAGGCTTATTAAATAGCCTTATTTCAGCAACTTAGACTTATTAAATTTGCTTATTTCAGCAACTTAGGCTTATTAAATAGGCTTATTCAGCAACTTAGGCTTATTAAATAGGCTTATTTCAGCAACTTAGGATTATTAAATAGGCTCATTCAGAAACTTAGGCTTATTAAATAGGCTTATTTCAGCAACTTAGACTTATTAAATAGGCCTATTAAATAGGCTTATTAAATAGACTTATTAAATAGGCACATTAAATACTTATTAAATAGGCTTAATAAATAGGCTTATTAAATAGGCTTATTTCAGCAACTTAGGCTTATTAAATAAGCTTATTAAATGGGCTTATTTCAGCAACTTAGGCTTATTAAATAGGCTTATTTCAGCAACTTAGACTTATTAAATAACCTTATTTCAGCAACTTACGCTTATTAAATAGGCTTATTTCAGCAACTTAGGCTTATTAAATAGCCTAATTAAGTAGGCTTATTTCAGCAACTTGAGATTATTAAATAGGCTTATTTCAGCAACTTATGCTGATTAAAAAGGCTTATTTCAGCAACTTAGACTTATTAAATAGCCTTATTTCAGCAACTTAGACTCATTAAATAGGCTTATTTCAGCAACTTATGCTTATTAAAAATACTTATTTCAGCAACTTAGGCTTATTAAATAGGCTTATTTCAGCAACTTAGACTTATTAAATAGCCTTATTTCAGCAACTTAGGCTTATTAAATAGGCTTATTTCAGCAACTTAGGCTTATTAAATAGCCTTATTTCAGCAACTTAGACTTATTAAATAGGCTTATTTCAGCAACTTAGGCTTATTAAATAGGCTTATTCAGCAACTTAGGCTTATTACATAGGCTTATTTCAGCAACTTAGACTTATTAAATAGGCCTGCTAAATAGGCTTATTAAATAGGTTTATTTCAGCAACTTAGACTTATTAAATAGGCCTATTAAATAGGCTTATTAAATAGACTTATTAAATAGGCACATTAAATACTTATTAAATAGGCTTATTAAATAGGCTTATTAAATAGGCTTATTAAATAGGCTTATTAAATAGACTTATTAAATAGGCTTATTAAATAGGCTCAATAAATAGGCTTATTAAATAGGCTCAATAAATAGGCTTTTTAAATAGGCTTAATAAATAGGCATATTAAATAGGCTCATTAAATACTTATTAAATAGACTTATTAAATAGACTTATTAATTAGGCTTATTAAATAGGCTTATTAAATAGGCTTATTAAATAGGCTTATTAAATAGACTTATTAAATAGCCTTATTTCAGCAACTTAGACTCATTAAATAGGTTTATTTCAGC
Organism: Petromyzon marinus; assembly: GCF_048934315.1. Lineage (NCBI taxonomy): Eukaryota > Metazoa > Chordata > Hyperoartia > Petromyzontiformes > Petromyzontidae > Petromyzon > Petromyzon marinus. The sequence goes on along the minus strand of NW_027422884.1, from coordinate 2,016,129 downwards.
AACTTATGCTTATTAAATATACTTATTTCAGCAACTTAGGCTTATTAAATAGGTTTATTTCAGCAACTTAGACTTATTAAATAGCCTTATTTCAGCAACTTAGGCTTAAATAGGCTTATTTCAGCAACTTAGGCTTATTAAATAGCCTTATTTCAGCAACTTAAACTTATTAAATAGGCTTATTTCAGCAACTTAGGCTTATTAAATAGGCTTATTCAGCAACTTAGGCTTATTAAATAGGCTTATTTCAGCAACTTAGGCTTATTAAATAGGCTCATTCAGAAACTTAGGCTTATTAAATAGGTTTATTTCAGCAACTTAGACTTATTAAATAGCCTTATTTCAGCAACTTAGGCTTAAATAGGCTTATTTCAGCAACTTAGGCTTATTAAATAGCCTTATTTCAGCAACTTAAACTTATTAAATAGGCTTATTTCAGCAACTTAGGCTTATTAAATAGGCTTATTCAGCAACTTAGGCTTATTAAATAGGCTTATTTCAGCAACTTAGGCTTATTAAATAGGCTTATTTCAGCAACTTAGACTTATTGAATAGGCCTATTAAACAGGCTTATTAAATAGGCTTATTTCAGCAACTTAGACTTATTAAATAGGCCTATTAAATAGGCTTATTAAATAGACTTATTAAATAGGCTCATTAAATACTTATTAATTAGTCTTATTAAATAGGCTTATTAAATAGACTTATTAAATAGGCTCAATAAATAGGCTTATTAAATAGTCTTATTAAATAGGCTCAATAAATAGGCTTATTAAATAGGCTTATTAAATAGGCTCAATAAATAGGCTTATTAAATAGGCTCAATAAATAGGCTCATTAAATAGGCTCAATAAATAGGCTTATTAAATAGGCTCATTATATACTTATTAAATAGGCTTATTAAATAGACTTATTAAATAGACTTATTAAATAGGCTTATTAAATAGACTTATTAAATAGGCTTATTAAAAAGGCTTATTAAATAGACTTATTAAATAGGCTCATTAAATACTTATTAAATATGTTTATTAAATAGGCGTATTAAATAGGCTTATTAAATAGGCTTATTAAATAGGCTCATTAAATAGGCTTATTAAATAGACTTATTAAATAGCCTCATTGAATAGGCTTATTTTAGCAACTTAGGCTTATTAAATAGGTTTATTTCAGCAACTTAGACTTATTAAATAGGCTTATTTCAGCAACTTAGGCTTATTAAATAAGCTTATTTCAGCAACTTATGCTTATTAAATAGCCTTATTAAAATGGTTTATTTCAGCAACTTAGGCTTATTAAATAGGCCTATTAAATAGGCTTATTAAATAGACTTATTAAATAGGCTCATTAAATACTTATTAATTAGTCTTATTAAATATGCTTATTAAATAGACTTATTAAATAGGCTCAATAAATAGGCTTATTAAATAGTCTTATTAAATAGGCTCAATAAATAGGCTTATTAAATAGGCTTATTAAATAGGCTTATTAAATAGACTTATTAAATAGTCTTATTAAATAGGCTCAATAAATAGGCTTATTAAATAGGCTCAATAAATAGGCTTATTAAATAGGCTCATTCAGCAACTTAGGCTTATTAAATAGGCTTATTTCAGCAACTTAGACTTATTAAATAGGCCTATTAAATAGGCTTATTAAATAGGCTTATTTCATCAATTTAGACTTATGAAATAGGCCTATTAAATAGGCTTGTTAAATAGGCTTATTAAATAGGCTTATTTCAGCAACTTAGGCTTATTAAATAGCCTAATTAAGTAGGCTTATTTCAGCAACTTTGGCTTATTAAATAGGCTTATTTCAGCAACTTACGCTGATTAAAAAGGCTTATTTCAGCAACTTAGACTTATTAAATAGCCTTATTTCAGCAAATTAGACTTATTAAATAGGCTTATTTCAGCAACTTATGCTTATTAAATATACTTATTTCAGCAACTTAGGCTTATTAAATAGGCTTATTTCAGCAACTTAGACTTATTAAATAGCCTTATTTCAGCAACTTAGGCTTATTAAATAGGCTTATTCAGCAACTTAGGCTTATTAAATAGGCTTATTAAATAGGCTTATTTCAGCAACTTAGGCTTATTAAATAGGCTTATTCAGCAACTTAGGCTTATTAAATAGGCTAATTCAATACTTATTTAATAGGCTTATTAAACAGGCTTATTAAATAGACTCATTAAATAGGCTCAATAAATAGGCTTATTAAATAGGCTTATTAATTAGGCTTATTAAATAGGCTTATTAAATCGACTTATTAAATAGGCATATTAAATAGGCTCAATAAATAGGCTTATTAAATAGGCTTATTTAATAGGCTTATTAAATAGGCTTATTAAATAGGCTCAATAAATAGGCTTATTAAATAGGCTCATTAAATATGCTTATTAAATAGACTTATTAAATAGGCATATTAAATAGGCTTATTAAATAGACTTATTAAATAGCCTCATTAAATAGGCTTATTTTAGCAACTTAGGCTTATAAAATAGGCTTATTTCATCAACTTATGCTTATTAAATAGCCTTATTAAACAGGCTTATTTCAGCAACTTAGGCTTATTAAATAGCATTTTTAAATATGTTTATTTCAGCAACTTAGGCTTATTAAATAGGTTTATTTCAGCAACTTAGACTTATTAAATAGCCTTATTTCAGCAACTTAGGCTTAAATAGGCTTATTTCAGCAACTTAGGCTTATTAAATAGCCTTATTTCAGCAACTTAAACTTATTAAATAGGCTTATTTCAGCAACTTAGGCTTATTAAATAGGCTTATTCAGCAACTTAGGCTTATTAAATAGGCTTATTTCAGCAACTTAGGCTTATTAAATAGGCTCATTCAGAAACTTAGGCTTATTAAATAGGCTTATTTCAGCAACTTAGACTTATTGAATAGGCCTATTAAACAGGCTTATTAAATAGGCTTATTTCAGCAACTTAGACTTATTAAATAGGCCTATTAAATAGGCTTATTAAATAGACTTATTAAATAGGCTCATTAAATACTTATTAATTAGTCTTATTAAATAGGCTTATTAAATAGACTTATTAAATAGGCTCAATAAATAGGCTTATTAAATAGTCTTATTAAATAGGCTCAATAAATAGGCTTATTAAATAGGCTTATTAAATAGGCTCAATAAATAGGCTTATTAAATAGGCTCAATAAATAGGCTCATTAAATAGGCTCAATAAATAGGCTTATTAAATAGGCTCATTATATACTTATTAAATAGGCTTATTAAATAGACTTATTAAATAGACTTATTAAATAGGCTTATTAAATAGACTTATTAAATAGGCTTATTAAAAAGGCTTATTAAATAGACTTATTAAATAGGCTCATTAAATACTTATTAAATATGTTTATTAAATAGGCGTATTAAATAGGCTTATTAAATAGGCTTATTAAATAGGCTCATTAAATAGGCTTATTAAATAGACTTATTAAATAGCCTCATTGAATAGGCTTATTTTAGCAACTTAGGCTTATTAAATAGGTTTATTTCAGCAACTTAGACTTATTAAATCGGCTTATTTCAGCAACTTAGGCTTATTAAATAAGCTTATTTCAGCAACTTATGCTTATTAAATAGCCTTATTAAAATGGTTTATTTCAGCAACTTAGGCTTATTAAATAGGCCTATTAAATAGGCTTATTAAATAGACTTATTAAATAGGCTCATTAAATACTTATTAATTAGTCTTATTAAATATGCTTATTAAATAGACTTATTAAATAGGCTCAATAAATAGGCTTATTAAATAGTCTTATTAAATAGGCTCAATAAATAGGCTTATTAAATAGGCTTATTAAATAGGCTTATTAAATAGACTTATTAAATAGTCTTATTAAATAGGCTCAATAAATAGGCTTATTAAATAGGCTCAATAAATAGGCTTATTAAATAGGCTCAATAAATAGGCTTATTAAATACGCTCAATAAATAGGCTTATTAAATAGGCTCATTATATACTTATTAAATAGGCTTATTAAATAGACTCATTAAATAGGCTTATTAAAAAGGCTTATTAAATAGACTTATTAAATAGGCTTATTAAATAGACTTATTAAATAGGCTCATTAAATACTTATTAATTAGTCTTATTAAATATGCTTATTAAATAGACTTATTAAATAGGCTCAATAAATAGGCTTATTAAATAGTCTTATTAAATAGGCTCAATAAATAGGCTTATTAAATAGGCTTATTAAATAGGCTTATTAAATAGACTTATTAAATAGTCTTATTAAATAGGCTCAATAAATACGCTTATTAAATAGGCTCAATAAATAGGCTTATTAAATAGGCTCAATAAATAGGCTTATTAAATACGCTCAATAAATAGGCTTATTAAATAGGCTCATTATATACTTATTAAATAGGCTTATTAAATAGACTCATTAAATAGGCTTATTAAAAAGGCTTATTAAATAGACTTATTAAATAGGCTTATTAAATAGACTTATTAAATAGGCTTATTAAAAAGGCTTATTAAATAGACTTATTAAATAGGCTCATTAAATACTTATTAAATATGTTTATTAAATAGGCGTATTAAATAGGCTTATTAAATAGGCTTATAAAATAGGCTTATTAAATAGGCTTATTAAATAGACTTATTAAATAGCCTCATTGAATAGGCTTATTTTAGCAACTTAGGCTTATTAAATAGGTTTATTTCAGCAACTTAGACTTATTAAATAGGCTTATTTCAGCAACTTAGGCTTATTAAATAAGCTTATTTCAGCAACTTATGCTTATTAAATAGCCTTATTAAACAGGTTTATTTCAGCAACTTAGGCTTATTAAATAGCATTTTTAAATAGGTTTATTTCAGCAACTTAGACTTATTAAATATACCTTTTTAAATAGGCTTAGTTCAGAAACTTAGGCTTATTAAATAGGCTTATTTCAGCAACTTAGGCTCATTAAATAGCCTTATTAAATAGGCTTATTTCAGCAACTTAAACTTATTAAATAGCCTTATTTCAGCAACTTAGGCTTATTAAATAGCATTTTTAAATAGGTTTATTTCAGCAACTTAGACTTATTAAATATACCTTTTTAAATAGGCTTAGTTCAGAAGCTTAGGCTTATTAAATAGGCTTATTTCAGCAACTTAGGCTCATTAAATAGCCTTATTAAATATGCTTATTTCAGCAACTTAGGCTTATTAAATAGGCTTATTTCAGCAACTTAAACTTATTAAATAGCCTTATTTCAGCAACTTAGGCTTATTAAATAGCCTTATTTCAGCAATTTAGACTTATTAAATAGGCTTATTCAGCAACTTAGGCTTATTAAATAGCTTTATTAAATAGGCTTATTTCAGCAACTTAGACTTATTAAATAGGTTTATTCAGCAACTTAGGCTTATTAAATAGGCTTATTCAGCAACTTAGGCTTATTAAATAGGCTCATTCAGAAACTTAGGCTTATTAAATAGGCTTATTTCAGCAACTTAGGCTTATTAAATAGGCTCATTCAGCAACTTAGGCTTATAAATAGGCTTATTTCAGCAACTTAGACTTATTAAATAGGCCTATTAAATAGGCTTATTAAATAGGCTTATTTCAGCAACTTAGACTTATTAAATAGGCCTATTAAATAGGCTTATTAAATAGGCTTATTAAATAGGCTTATTTCAGCAACTTAGGCTTATTAAATAGGCTTATTAAATGGGCTTATTTCAGCAACTTAGGCTTATTAAATAGGCTTATTTCAGCAACTTAGACTTATTAAATAGCCTTATTTCAGCAACTTACGCTTATTAAATAGCCTTATTTCAGCAACTTAGGCTTATTAAATAGCCTTATTAAATAGGCTTATTTCAGCAACTTAGACTTATTAAATTTGCTTATTTCAGCAACTTAGGCTTATTAAGTAGGCTTATTCAGCAACTTAGGCTTATTAAATAGGCTTATTTCAGCAACTTAGGATTATTAAATAGGCTCATTCAGAAACTTAGGCTTATTAAATAGGCTTATTTCAGCAACTTAGACTTATTAAATAGGCCTGTTAAATAGGCTTATTAAATAGGTTTATTTCAGCAACTTAGACTTATTAAATAGGCCTATTAAATAGGCTTATTAAATAGACTTATTAAATAGGCACATTAAATACTTATTAAATAGGCTTAATAAATAGGCTTATTAAATAGGCTTATTTCAGCAACTTAGGCTTATTAAATAAGCTTATTAAATGGGCTTATTTCAGCAACTTAGGCTTATTAAATAGGCTTATTTCAGCAACTTAGACTTATTAAATAGCCTTATTTCAGCAACTTACGCTTATTAAATAGGCTTATTTCAGCAACTTAGGCTTATTAAATAGCCTAATTAAGTAGGCTTATTTCAGCAACTTGAGATTATTAAATAGGCTTATTTCAGCAACTTATGCTGATTAAAAAGGCTTATTTCAGCAACTTAGACTTATTAAATAGCCTTATTTCAGCAACTTAGACTCATTAAATAGGCTTATTTCAGCAACTTATGCTTATTAAAAATACTTATTTCAGCAACTTAGGCTTATTAAATAGGCTTATTTCAGCAACTTAGACTTATTAAATAGCCTTATTTCAGCAACTTAGGCTTATTAAATAGGCTTATTTCAGCAACTTAGGCTTATTAAATAGCCTTATTTCAGCAACTTAGACTTATTAAATAGGCTTATTTCAGCAACTTAGGCTTATTAAATAGGCTTATTCAGCAACTTAGGCTTATTAAATAGGCTTATTTCAGCAACTTAGGCTTATTAAATAGACTTATTAAATAGGCACATTAAATACTTATTAAATAGGCTTAATAAATAGGCTTATTAAATAGGCTTATTTCAGCAACTTAGGCTTATTAAATAAGCTTATTAAATGGGCTTATTTCAGCAACTTAGGCTTATTAAATAGGCTTATTTCAGCAACTTAGACTTATTAAATAGCCTTATTTCAGCAACTTACGCTTATTAAATAGGCTTATTTCAGCAACTTAGGCTTATTAAATAGCCTAATTAAGTAGGCTTATTTCAGCAACTTGAGATTATTAAATAGGCTTATTTCAGCAACTTATGCTGATTAAAAAGGCTTATTTCAGCAACTTAGACTTATTAAATAGCCTTATTTCAGCAACTTAGACTCATTAAATAGGCTTATTTCAGCAACTTATGCTTATTAAAAATACTTATTTCAGCAACTTAGGCTTATTAAATAGGCTTATTTCAGCAACTTAGACTTATTAAATAGCCTTATTTCAGCAACTTAGGCTTATTAAATAGGCTTATTTCAGCAACTTAGGCTTATTAAATAGCCTTATTTCAGCAACTTAGACTTATTAAATAGGCTTATTTCAGCAACTTAGGCTTATTAAATAGGCTTATTCAGCAACTTAGGCTTATTACATAGGCTTATTTCAGCAACTTAGACTTATTAAATAGGCCTGCTAAATAGGCTTATTAAATAGGTTTATTTCAGCAACTTAGACTTATTAAATAGGCCTATTAAATAGGCTTATTAAATAGACTTATTAAATAGGCATATTAAATACTTATTAAATAGGCTTATTAAATAGGCGTATTAAATAGGCTTATTAAATAGGCTTATTAAATAGACTTATTAAATAGGCTTATTAAATAGGCTCAATAAATAGGCTTATTAAATAGGCTCAATAAATAGGCTTTTTAAATAGGCTCAATAAATAGGCATATTAAATAGGCTCATTAAATACTTATTAAATAGACTTATTAAATAGACTTATTAAATAGGCTTATTAAATAGGCTTATTAAATAGGCTTATTAAATAGGCTTATTAAATAGACTTATTAAATAGCCTCATTAAATAGGCTTATTTTAGCAACTTAGGCTTATTAAATAAGTTTATTTCAGCAACTTAGACTTATTAAAAAGCCTTATTAAATAGGCTTATTTCAGCAACTTAGGCTTATTAAATAAGCTTATTTCAGCAACTTATTCTTATTAAATAGCCTTATTAAACAGGTTTATTTCAGCACCTTAGGCTTATTAAGTAGCATTTTTAAATAGGTTTATTTCAGCAACTTAGACTTATTAAATAGGTTTATTCAGCAACTTAGGCTTATTAAATAGGCTTATTCAGCAACTTAGGCTTATTTAATAGGCTTATTTCAGCAACTTAGGCTTATTTAATAGGCTTATTAAATAGGCTTATTTCAGCAACTTAGGCTTATTAAATAAGCTTATTTCAGCAACTTATGCTTTTAAATAGCCTTATTAAACAGGTTTATTTCAGCAACTTAGGCTTATTAAATAGCATGTTTAAATAGGTTTATTTCAGCAACTTAGACTTATTAAATATACCTTTTTAAATAGGCTTAGTTCAGAAACTTAGGCTTATTAAATAGGCTTATTTCAGCCACTTAGGCTCATTAAATAGCCTTATTAAATAGGCTTATTTCAGCAACTTAGGCTTATTAAATAGGCTTATTTCAGCAACTTAGGCTTATTAAATAGGCTCATTCAGCAACTTAGGCTTATTAAATAGGCTTATTTCATCAACTTAGACTCATTAAAGAGGCCTATTAAATAGGCTTATTAAATAGGCTTATTTCAGCAACTTAGACTTATTAAATAGGCCTATTAAATAGGATTATTAAAAGGCTTATTAAATAGGCTTATTTCAGCAATTTAGGCTTATTAAATAGGCTTAAAAAATGGGCTTATTTCAGCAACTTAGGCTTATTAAATAGGCTTATTTCAGCAACTTAGACTTATTAAATAGCCTTATTTCAGCAACTTACGCTTATTAAATAGGCTTATTTCAGCAACTTAGGCTTATTAAATAGCCTAATTAAGTAGGCTTATTTCAGCAACTTGGGCTTATTAAATAGGCTTATTTCAGCAACTTACGCTGATTAAAAAGGCTTATTTCAGCAACTTAGACTTATTAAATAGCCTTATTTCAGCAACTTAGACTCATTAAATAGGTTTATTTCAGCAACTTATGCTTATTAAATATACTTATTTCAGCAACTTAGGCTTATTAAATAGGCTTATTTCAGAAACTTAGGCTTATTAAATAGCCTTATTTCAGCAACTTAAACTTATTAAATAGGCTTATTTCAGCAACTTAGGCTTATTAAATAGGCTTATTCAGCAACTTAGGCTTATTAAATAGGCTTATTTCAGCAACTTAGGCTTATTAAATAGGCTCATTCAGCAACTTAGGCTTATTAAATAGGCTTATTTCAGCAACTTAGACTTATTAAATAGGCCTATTAAATAGGCTTATTAAATAAGCTTATTTCAGCAACTTAGACTTATTAAATAGGCCTATTAATTAGGATTATTAAAAATGCTTATTAAATAGGCTTATTTCAGCAACTTAGGCTTATTAAATAGGCTTATTAAATGGGCTTATTTCAGCAACTTAGGCTTATTAAATAGGCTTATTTCAGCAACTTAGACTTATTAAATAGCCTTATTTCAGCAACTTACGCTTATTAAATAGGCTTATTTCAGCAACTTAGGCTTATTAAATATCCTAATTAAGTAGGCTTATTTCAGCAACTTGGGCTTATTAAATAGGCTTATTTCAGCAACTTACGCTGATTAAAAAGGCTTATTTCAGCAACTTAGACTTATTAAATAGCCTTATTTCAGCAACTTAGACTCATTAAATAGGTTTATTTCAGCAACTTATGCTTATTAAATATACTTATTTCAGCAACTTAGGCTTATTAGATAGGTTTATTTCAGCAACTTAGACTTATTAAATAGCCTTATTTCAGCAACTTAGGCTTAAATAGGCTTATTTCAGCAACTTAGGCTTATTAAATAGCCTTATTTCAGCAACTTAAACTTATTAAATAGGCTTATTTCAGCAACTTAGGCTTATTAAATAGGCTTATTCAGCAACTTAGGCTTATTAAATAGGCTTATTTCAGCAACTTAGGCTTATTAAATAGGCTCATTCAGAAACTTAGGCTTATTAAATAGGCTTATTTCAGCAACTTAGACTTATTGAATAGGCCTATTAAATAGGCTTATTAAATAGGCTTATTTCAGCAACTTAGACTTATTAAATAGGCCTATTAAATAGGCTTATTAAATAGACTTATTAAATAGGCTCATTAAATACTTATTAATTAGTCTTATTAAATAGGCTTATTAAATAGACTTATAAAATAGGCTCAATAAATAGGCTTATTAAATAGTCTTATTAAATAGGCTCAATAAATATGCTTATTAAATAGGCTTATTAAATAGGCTCAATAAATAGGCTTATTAAATAGGCTCAATAAATAGGCTCATTAAATAGGCTCAATAAATAGGCTTATTAAATAGGCTCATTATATACTTATTAAATAGGCTTATTAAATAGACTTATTAAATAGACTTATTAAATAGGCTTATTAAATAGACTTATTAAATAGGCTTATTAAAAAGGCTTATTAAATAGACTTATTAAATAGGCTCATTAAATACTTATTAAATATGTTTATTAAATAGGCGTATTAAATAGGCTTATTAAATAGGCTTATTAAATAGGCTCATTAAATAGGCTTATTAAATAGACTTATTAAATAGCCTCATTGAATAGGCTTATTTTAGCAACTTAGGCTTATTAAATAGGTTTATTTCAGCAACTTAGACTTATTAAATAGGCTTATTTCAGCAACTTAGGCTTATTAAATAAGCTTATTTCAGCAACTTATGCTTATTAAATAGCCTTATTAAAATGGTTTATTTCAGCAACTTAGGCTTATTAAATAGGCCTATTAAATAGGCTTATTAAATAGACTTATTAAATAGGCTCATTAAATACTTATTAATTAGTCTTATTAAATATGCTTATTAAATAGACTTATTAAATAGGCTCAATAAATAGGCTTATTAAATAGTCTTATTAAATAGGCTCAATAAATAGGCTTATTAAATAGGCTTATTAAATAGGCTTATTAAATAGACTTATTAAATAGTCTTATTAAATAGGCTCAATAAATAGGCTTATTAAATAGGCTCAATAAATAGGCTTATTAAATAGGCTCAATAAATAGGCTTATTAAATAGGCTCAATAAATAGGCTTATTAAATAGGCTCATTATATACTTATTAAATAGGCTTATTAAATAGACTCATTAAATAGGCTTATTAAAAAGGCTTATTAAATAGACTTATTAAATAGGCTTATTAAATAGACTTATTAAATAGGCTTATTAAAAAGGCTTATTAAATAGACTTATTAAATAGGCTCATTAAATACTTATTAAATATGTTTATTAAATAGGCGTATTAAATAGGCTTATTAAATAGGCTTATAAAATAGGCTTATTAAATAGGCTTATTAAATAGACTTATTAAATAGCCTCATTGAATAGGCTTATTTTAGCAACTTAGGCTTATTAAATAGGTTTATTTCAGCAACTTAGACTTATTAAATAGGCTTATTTCAGCAACTTAGGCTTATTAAATAAGCTTATTTCAGCAACTTATGCTTATTAAATAGCCTTATTTCAGCAACTTAGGCTTATTAAATAGCATTTTTAAATAGGTTTATTTCAGCAACTTAGACTTATTAAATATACCTTTTTAAATAGGCTTAGTTCAGAAGCTTAGGCTTATTAAATAGGCTTATTTCAGCAACTTAGGCTCATTAAATAGCCTTATTAAATATGCTTATTTCAGCAACTTAGGCTTATTAAATAGGCTTATTTCAGCAACTTAAACTTATTAAATAGCCTTATTTCAGCAACTTAGGCTTATTAAATAGCCTTATTTCAGCAATTTAGACTTATTAAATAGGCTTATTCAGCAACTTAGGCTTATTAAATAGCTTTATTAAATAGGCTTATTTCAGCAACTTAGACTTATTAAATAGGTTTATTCAGCAACTTAGGCTTATTAAATAGGCTTATTCAGCAACTTAGGCTTATTAAATAGGCTCATTCAGCAACTTAGGCTTATAAATAGGCTTATTTCAGCAACTTAGACTTATTAAATAGGCCTATTAAATAGGCTTATTAAATAGGCTTATTTCAGCAACTTAGACTTATTAAATAGGCCTATTAAATAGGCTTATTAAATAGGCTTATTAAATAGGCTTATTTCAGCAACTTAGGCTTATTAAATAGGCTTATTAAATGGGCTTATTTCAGCAACTTAGGCTTATTAAATAGGCTTATTTCAGCAACTTAGACTTATTAAATAGCCTTATTTCAGCAACTTACGCTTATTAAATAGCCTTATTTCAGCAACTTAGGCTTATTAAATAGCCTTATTAAATAGGCTTATTTCAGCAACTTAGACTTATTAAATAGGTTTATTCAGCAACTTAGGCTTATTAAATAGGCTTATTCAGCAACTTAGGCTTATTAAATAGGCTTATTTCAGCAACTTAGGCTTATTAAATAGGCTCATTCAGCAACTTAGGCTTATTAAATAGGCTTATTTCAGCAACTTAGACTTATTAAATAGGCCTATTAAATAGGCTTATTAAATAGGCTTATTTCAACAACTTAGGCTTATTAAATAGGCTTATTTCAGCAACTCAGGCTTATTAAATAGCCTTATTTCAGCAACTTAGACTTATTAAATTTGCTTATTTCAGCAACTTAGGCTTATTAAATAGGCTTATTCAGCAACTTAGGCTTATTAAATAGGCTTATTTCAGCAACTTAGGATTATTAAATAGGCTCATTCAGAAACTTAGGCTTATTAAATAGGCTTATTTCAGCAACTTAGACTTATTAAATAGGCCTGTTAAATAGGCTTATTAAATAGGTTTATTTCAGCAACTTAGACTTATTAAATAGGCCTATTAAATAGGCTTATTAAATAGACTTATTAAATAGGCACATTAAATACTTATTAAATAGGCTTAATAAATAGGCTTATTAAATAGGCTTATTTCAGCAACTTAGGCTTATTAAATAGGCTTATTAAATGGGCTTATTTCAGCAACTTAGGCTTATTAAATAGGCTTATTTCAGCAACTTAGACTTATTAAATAGCCTTATTTCAGCAACTTACGCTTATTAAATAGGCTTATTTCAGCAACTTAGGCTTATTAAATAGCCTAATTAAGTAGGCTTATTTCAGCAACTTGAGATTATTAAATAGGCTTATTTCAGCAACTTATGCTGATTAAAAAGGCTTATTTCAGCAACTTAGACTTATTAAATAGCCTTATTTCAGCAACTTAGACTCATTAAATAGGCTTATTTCAGCAACTTATGCTTATTAAAAATACTTATTTCAGCAACTTAGGCTTATTAAATAGGCTTATTTCAGCAACTTAGACTTATTAAATAGCCTTATTTCAGCAACTTAGGCTTATTAAATAGGCTTATTTCAGCAACTTAGGCTTATTAAATAGCCTTATTTCAGCAACTTAGACTTATTAAATAGGCTTATTTCAGCAACTTAGGCTTATTAAATAGGCTTATTCAGCAACTTAGGCTTATTACATAGGCTTATTTCAGCAACTTAGACTTATTAAATAGGCCTGCTAAATAGGCTTATTAAATAGGTTTATTTCAGCAACTTAGACTTATTAAATAGGCCTATTAAATAGGCTTATTAAATAGACTTATTAAATAGGCACATTAAATACTTATTAAATAGGCTTATTAAATAGGCTTATTAAATAGGCTTATTAAATAGGCTTATTAAATAGACTTATTAAATAGCCTCATTAAATAGGCTTATTTTAGCAACTTAGGCTTATTAAATAAGTTTATTTCAGCAACTTAGACTTATTAAATAGCCTTATTTCAGCAACTTAAACTTATTAAATAGGCTTATTTCAGCAACTTAGGCTTATTAAATAGGCTTATTCAGCAACTTAGGCTTATTAAATAGGCTTATTTCAGCAACTTAGGCTTATTAAATAGGCTCATTCAGCAACTTAGGCTTATTAAATAGGCTTATTTCAGCAACTTAGACTTATTAAATAGGTCTATTAAATAGGCTTATTAAATAAGCTTATTTCAGCAACTTAGACTTATTAAATAGGCCTATTAATTAGGATTATTAAAAATGCTTATTAAATAGGCTTATTTCAGCAACTTAGGCTTATTAAATAGGCTTATTAAATGGGCTTATTTCAGCAACTTAGGCTTATTAAATAGGCTTATTTCAGCAACTTAGACTTATTAAATAGCCTTATTTCAGCAACTTACGCTTATTAAATAGGCTTATTTCAGCAACTTAGGCTTATTAAATATCCTAATTAAGTAGGCTTATTTCAGCAACTTGGGCTTATTAAATAGGCTTATTTCAGCAACTTACGCTGATTAAAAAGGCTTATTTCAGCAACTTAGACTTATTAAATAGCCTTATTTCAGCAACTTAGACTCATTAAATAGGTTTATTTCAGCAACTTATGCTTATTAAATATACTTATTTCAGCAACTTAGGCTTATTAAATAGGTTTATTTCAGCAACTTAGACTTATTAAATAGCCTTATTTCAGCAACTTAGGCTTAAATAGGCTTATTTCAGCAACTTAGGCTTATTAAATAGCCTTATTTCAGCAACTTAAACTTATTAAATAGGCTTATTTCAGCAACTTAGGCTTATTAAATAGGCTTATTCAGCAACTTAGGCTTATTAAATAGGCTTATTTCAGCAACTTAGGCTTATTAAATAGGCTCATTCAGAAACTTAGGCTTATTAAATAGGCTTATTTCAGCAACTTAGACTTATTGAATAGGCCTATTAAACAGGCTTATTAAATAGGCTTATTTCAGCAACTTAGACTTATTAAATAGGCCTATTAAATAGGCTTATTAAATAGACTTATTAAATAGGCTCATTAAATACTTATTAATTAGTCTTATTAAATAGGCTTATTAAATAGACTTATTAAATAGGCTCAATAAATAGGCTTATTAAATAGTCTTATTAAATAGGCTCAATAAATAGGCTTATTAAATAGGCTTATTAAATAGGCTCAATAAATAGGCTTATTAAATAGGCTCAATAAATAGGCTCATTAAATAGGCTCAATAAATAGGCTTATTAAATAGGCTCATTATATACTTATTAAATAGGCTTATTAAATAGACTTATTAAATAGACTTATTAAATAGGCTTATTAAATAGACTTATTAAATAGGCTTATTAAAAAGGATTATTAAATAGACTTATTAAATAGGCTCATTAAATACTTATTAAATATGTTTATTAAATAGGCGTATTAAATAGGCTTATTAAATAGGCTTATTAAATAGGCTCATTAAATAGGCTCATTAAATAGACTTATTAAATAGCCTCATTGAATAGGCTTATTTTAGCAACTTAGGCTTATTAAATAGGTTTATTTCAGCAACTTAGACTTATTAAATAGGCTTATTTCAGCAACTTAGGCTTATTAAATAAGCTTATTTCAGCAACTTATGCTTATTAAATAGCCTTATTAAAATGGTTTATTTCAGCAACTTAGGCTTATTAAATAGGCCTATTAAATAGGCTTATTAAATAGACTTATTAAATAGGCTCATTAAATACTTATTAATTAGTCTTATTAAATATGCTTATTAAATAGACTTATTAAATAGGCTCAATAAATAGGCTTATTAAATAGTCTTATTAAATAGGCTCAATAAATAGGCTTATTAAATAGGCTTATTAAATAGGCTTATTAAATAGACTTATTAAATAGTCTTATTAAATAGGCTCAATAAATAGGCTTATTAAATAGGCTCAATAAATAGGCTTATTAAATAGGCTCAATAAATAGGCTTATTAAATAGGCTCAATAAATAGGCTTATTAAATAGGCTCATTATATACTTATTAAATAGGCTTATTAAATAGACTCATTAAATAGGCTTATTAAAAAGGCTTATTAAATAGACTTATTAAATAGGCTTATTAAATAGACTTATTAAATAGGCTTATTAAAAAGGCTTATTAAATAGACTTATTAAATAGGCTCATTAAATACTTATTAAATATGTTTATTAAATAGGCGTATTAAATAGGCTTATTAAATAGGCTTATAAAATAGGCTTATTAAATAGGCTTATTAAATAGACTTATTAAATAGCCTCATTGAATAGGCTTATTTTAGCAACTTAGGCTTATTAAATAGGTTTATTTCAGCAACTTAGACTTATTAAATAGGCTTATTTCAGCAACTTAGGCGTATTAAATAAGCTTATTTCAGCAACTTATGCTTATTAAATAGCCTTATTAAACAGGTTTATTTCAGCAACTTAGGCTTATTAAATAGCATTTTTAAATAGGTTTATTTCAGCAACTTAGACTTATTAAATATACCTTTTTAAATAGGCTTAGTTCAGAAACTTAGGCTTATTAAATAGGCTTATTTCAGCAACTTAGGCTCATTAAATAGCCTTATTAAATAGGCTTATTTCAGCAACTTAAACTTATTAAATAGCCTTATTTCAGCAACTTAGGCTTATTAAATAGCATTTTTAAATAGGTTTATTTCAGCAACTTAGACTTATTAAATATACCTTTTTAAATAGGCTTAGTTCAGAAGCTTAGGCTTATTAAATAGGCTTATTTCAGCAACTTAGGCTCATTAAATAGCCTTATTAAATATGCTTATTTCAGCAACTTAGGCTTATTAAATAGGCTTATTTCAGCAACTTAAACTTATTAAATAGCCTTATTTCAGCAACTTAGGCTTATTAAATAGCCTTATTTCAGCAATTTAGACTTATTAAATAGGCTTATTCAGCAACTTAGGCTTATTAAATAGCTTTATTAAATAGGCTTATTTCAGCAACTTAGACTTATTAAATAGGTTTATTCAGCAACTTAGGCTTATTAAATAGGCTTATTCAGCAACTTAGGCTTATTAAATAGGCTCATTCAGAAACTTAGGCTTATTAAATAGGCTTATTTCAGCAACTTAGGCTTATTAAATAGGCTCATTCAGCAACTTAGGCTTATAAATAGGCTTATTTCAGCAACTTAGACTTATTAAATAGGCCTATTAAATAGGCTTATTAAATAGGCTTATTTCAGCAACTTAGACTTATTAAATAGGCCTATTAAATAGGCTTATTAAATAGGCTTATTAAATAGGCTTATTTCAGCAACTTAGGCTTATTAAATAGGCTTATTAAATGGGCTTATTTCAGCAACTTAGGCTTATTAAATAGGCTTATTTCAGCAACTTAGACTTATTAAATAGCCTTATTTCAGCAACTTACGCTTATTAAATAGCCTTATTTCAGCAACTTAGGCTTATTAAATAGCCTTATTAAATAGGCTTATTTCAGCAACTTAGACTTATTAAATAGGTTTATTCAGCAACTTAGGCTTATTAAATAGGCTTATTCAGCAACTTAGGCTTATTAAATAGGCTTATTTCAGCAACTTAGGCTTATTAAATAGGCTCATTCAGCAACTTAGGCTTATTAAATAGGCTTATTTCAGCAACTTAGACTTATTAAATAGGCCTATTAAATAGGCTTATTAAATAGGCTTATTTCAACAACTTAGGCTTATTAAATAGGCTTATTTCAGCAACTCAGGCTTATTAAATAGCCTTATTTCAGCAACTTAGACTTATTAAATTTGCTTATTTCAGCAACTTAGGCTTATTAAATAGGCTTATTCAGCAACTTAGGCTTATTAAATAGGCTTATTTCAGCAACTTAGGATTATTAAATAGGCTCATTCAGAAACTTAGGCTTATTAAATAGGCTTATTTCAGCAACTTAGACTTATTAAATAGGCCTATTAAATAGGCTTATTAAATAGACTTATTAAATAGGCACATTAAATACTTATTAAATAGGCTTAATAAATAGGCTTATTAAATAGGCATATTTCAGCAACTTAGGCTTATTAAATAAGCTTATTAAATGGGCTTATTTCAGCAACTTAGGCTTATTAAATAGGCTTATTTCAGCAACTTAGACTTATTAAATAGCCTTATTTCAGCAACTTACGCTTATTAAATAGCCTTATTTCAGCAACTTAGGCTTATTAAATAGCCTTATTAAATAGGCTTATTTCAGCAACTTAGACTTATTAAATAGGTTTATTCAGCAACTTAGGCTTATTAAATAGGCTTATTCAGCAACTTAGGCTTATTAAATAGGCTTATTTCAGCAACTTAGGCTTATTAAATAGGCTCATTCAGCAACTTAGGCTTATTAAATAGGCTTATTTCAGCAACTTAGACTTATTAAATAGGCCTATTAAATAGGCTTATTAAATAGGCTTATTTCAACAACTTAGGCTTATTAAATAGCCTTATTTCAGCAACTCAGGCTTATTAAATAGCCTTATTTCAGCAACTTAGACTTATTAAATTTGCTTATTTCAGCAACTTAGGCTTATTAAATAGGCTTATTCAGCAACTTAGGCTTATTAAATAGGCTTATTTCAGCAACTTAGGATTATTAAATAGGCTCATTCAGAAACTTAGGCTTATTAAATAGGCTTATTTCAGCAACTTAGACTTATTAAATAGGCCTATTAAATAGGCTTATTAAATAGACTTATTAAATAGGCACATTAAATACTTATTAAATAGGCTTAATAAATAGGCTTATTAAATAGGCTTATTTCAGCAACTTAGGCTTATTAAATAAGCTTATTAAATGGGCTTATTTCAGCAACTTAGGCTTATTAAATATTCTTATTTCAGCAACTTAGACTTATTAAATAGCCTTATTTCAGCAACTTACGCTTATTAAATAG
Source organism: Petromyzon marinus (assembly GCF_048934315.1). Lineage (NCBI taxonomy): Eukaryota > Metazoa > Chordata > Hyperoartia > Petromyzontiformes > Petromyzontidae > Petromyzon > Petromyzon marinus. The sequence goes on along the minus strand of NW_027422884.1, from coordinate 1,997,454 downwards.
GCTTATTTCAGCAACTTAGGCTTATTAAATAGCCTAATTAAGTAGGCTTATTTCAGCAACTTGAGATTATTAAATAGGCTTATTTCAGCAACTTATGCTGATTAAAAAGGCTTATTTCAGCAACTTAGACTTATTAAATAGCCTTATTTCAGCAACTTAGACTCATTAAATAGGCTTATTTCAGCAACTTATGCTTATTAAAAATACTTATTTCAGCAACTTAGGCTTATTAAATAGGCTTATTTCAGCAACTTAGACTTATTAAATAGCCTTATTTCAGCAACTTAGGCTTATTAAATAGGCTTATTTCAGCAACTTAGGCTTATTAAATAGCCTTATTTCAGCAACTTAGACTTATTAAATAGGCTTATTTCAGCAACTTAGGCTTATTAAATAGGCTTATTCAGCAACTTAGGCTTATTACATAGGCTTATTTCAGCAACTTAGACTTATTAAATAGGCCTGCTAAATAGGCTTATTAAATAGGTTTATTTCAGCAACTTAGACTTATTAAATAGGCCTATTAAATAGGCTTATTAAATAGACTTATTAAATAGGCACATTAAATACTTATTAAATAGGCTTATTAAATAGGCTTATTAAATAGGCTTATTAAATAGGCTTATTAAATAGACTTATTAAATAGGCTTATTAAATAGGCTCAATAAATAGGCTTATTAAATAGGCTCAATAAATAGGCTTTTTAAATAGGCTTAATAAATAGGCATATTAAATAGGCTCATTAAATACTTATTAAATAGACTTATTAAATAGACTTATTAATTAGGCTTATTAAATAGGCTTATTAAATAGGCTTATTAAATAGGCTTATTAAATAGACTTATTAAATAGCCTTATTTCAGCAACTTAGACTCATTAAATAGGTTTATTTCAGCAACTTATGCTTATTAAATATACTTATTTCAGCAACTTAGGCTTATTAAATAGGTTTATTTCAGCAACTTAGACTTATTAAATAGCCTTATTTCAGCAACTTAGGCTTAAATAGGCTTATTTCAGCAACTTAGGCTTATTAAATAGCCTTATTTCAGCAACTTAAACTTATTAAATAGGCTTATTTCAGCAACTTAGGCTTATTAAATAGGCTTATTCAGCAACTTAGGCTTATTAAATAGGCTTATTTCAGCAACTTAGGCTTATTAAATAGGCTCATTCAGAAACTTAGGCTTATTAAATAGGCTTATTTCAGCAACTTAGACTTATTGAATAGGCCTATTAAACAGGCTTATTAAATAGGCTTATTTCAGCAACTTAGACTTATTAAATAGGCCTATTAAATAGGCTTATTAAATAGACTTATTAAATAGGCTCATTAAATACTTATTAATTAGTCTTATTAAATAGGCTTATTAAATAGACTTATTAAATAGGCTCAATAAATAGGCTTATTAAATAGTCTTATTAAATAGGCTCAATAAATAGGCTTATTAAATAGGCTTATTAAATAGGCTCAATAAATAGGCTTATTAAATAGGCTCAATAAATAGGCTCATTAAATAGGCTCAATAAATAGGCTTATTAAATAGGCTCATTATATACTTATTAAATAGGCTTATTAAATAGACTTATTAAATAGACTTATTAAATAGGCTTATTAAATAGACTTATTAAATAGGCTTATTAAAAAGGCTTATTAAATAGACTTATTAAATAGGCTCATTAAATACTTATTAAATATGTTTATTAAATAGGCGTATTAAATAGGCTTATTAAATAGGCTTATTAAATAGGCTCATTAAATAGGCTTATTAAATAGACTTATTAAATAGCCTCATTGAATAGGCTTATTTTAGCAACTTAGGCTTATTAAATAGGTTTATTTCAGCAACTTAGACTTATTAAATAGGCTTATTTCAGCAACTTAGGCTTATTAAATAAGCTTATTTCAGCAACTTATGCTTATTAAATAGCCTTATTAAAATGGTTTATTTCAGCAACTTAGGCTTATTAAATAGGCCTATTAAATAGGCTTATTAAATAGACTTATTAAATAGGCTCATTAAATACTTATTAATTAGTCTTATTAAATATGCTTATTAAATAGACTTATTAAATAGGCTCAATAAATAGGCTTATTAAATAGTCTTATTAAATAGGCTCAATAAATAGGCTTATTAAATAGGCTTATTAAATAGGCTTATTAAATAGACTTATTAAATAGTCTTATTAAATAGGCTCAATAAATAGGCTTATTAAATAGGCTCAATAAATAGGCTTATTAAATAGGCTCAATAAATAGGCTTATTAAATAGGCTCAATAAATAGGCTTATTAAATAGACTTATTAAATAGCCTTATTTCAGCAACTTAGACTCATTAAATAGGTTTATTTCAGCAACTTATGCTTATTAAATATACTTATTTCAGCAACTTAGGCTTATTAAATAGGTTTATTTCAGCAACTTAGACTTATTAAATAGCCTTATTTCAGCAACTTAGGCTTAAATAGGCTTATTTCAGCAACTTAGGCTTATTAAATAGCCTTATTTCAGCAACTTAAACTTATTAAATAGGCTTATTTCAGCAACTTAGGCTTATTAAATAGGCTTATTCAGCAACTTAGGCTTATTAAATAGGCTTATTTCAGCAACTTAGGCTTATTAAATAGGCTCATTCAGAAACTTAGGCTTATTAAATAGGCTTATTTCAGCAACTTAGACTTATTGAATAGGCCTATTAAACAGGCTTATTAAATAGGCTTATTTCAGCAACTTAGACTTATTAAATAGGCCTATTAAATAGGCTTATTAAATAGACTTATTAAATAGGCTCATTAAATACTTATTAATTAGTCTTATTAAATAGGCTTATTAAATAGACTTATTAAATAGGCTCAATAAATAGGCTTATTAAATAGTCTTATTAAATAGGCTCAATAAATAGGCTTATTAAATAGGCTTATTAAATAGGCTCAATAAATAGGCTTATTAAATAGGCTCAATAAATAGGCTCATTAAATAGGCTCAATAAATAGGCTTATTAAATAGGCTCATTATATACTTATTAAATAGGCTTATTAAATAGACTTATTAAATAGACTTATTAAATAGGCTTATTAAATAGACTTATTAAATAGGCTTATTAAAAAGGCTTATTAAATAGACTTATTAAATAGGCTCATTAAATACTTATTAAATATGTTTATTAAATAGGCGTATTAAATAGGCTTATTAAATAGGCTTATTAAATAGGCTCATTAAATAGGCTTATTAAATAGACTTATTAAATAGCCTCATTGAATAGGCTTATTTTAGCAACTTAGGCTTATTAAATAGGTTTATTTCAGCAACTTAGACTTATTAAATAGGCTTATTTCAGCAACTTAGGCTTATTAAATAAGCTTATTTCAGCAACTTATGCTTATTAAATAGCCTTATTAAAATGGTTTATTTCAGCAACTTAGGCTTATTAAATAGGCCTATTAAATAGGCTTATTAAATAGACTTATTAAATAGGCTCATTAAATACTTATTAATTAGTCTTATTAAATATGCTTATTAAATAGACTTATTAAATAGGCTCAATAAATAGGCTTATTAAATAGTCTTATTAAATAGGCTCAATAAATAGGCTTATTAAATAGGCTTATTAAATAGGCTTATTAAATAGACTTATTAAATAGTCTTATTAAATAGGCTCAATAAATAGGCTTATTAAATAGGCTCAATAAATAGGCTTATTAAATAGGCTCAATAAATAGGCTTATTAAATACGCTCAATAAATAGGCTTATTAAATAGGCTCATTATATACTTATTAAATAGGCTTATTAAATAGACTCATTAAATAGGCTTATTAAAAAGGCTTATTAAATAGACTTATTAAATAGGCTTATTAAATAGACTTATTAAATAGGCTCATTAAATACTTATTAATTAGTCTTATTAAATATGCTTATTAAATAGACTTATTAAATAGGCTCAATAAATAGGCTTATTAAATAGTCTTATTAAATAGGCTCAATAAATAGGCTTATTAAATAGGCTTATTAAATAGGCTTATTAAATAGACTTATTAAATAGTCTTATTAAATAGGCTCAATAAATAGGCTTATTAAATAGGCTCAATAAATAGGCTTATTAAATAGGCTCAATAAATAGGCTTATTAAATACGCTCAATAAATAGGCTTATTAAATAGGCTCATTATATACTTATTAAATAGGCTTATTAAATAGACTCATTAAATAGGCTTATTAAAAAGGCTTATTAAATAGACTTATTAAATAGGCTTATTAAATAGACTTATTAAATAGGCTTATTAAAAAGGCTTATTAAATAGACTTATTAAATAGGCTCATTAAATACTTATTAAATATGTTTATTAAATAGGCGTATTAAATAGGCTTATTAAATAGGCTTATAAAATAGGCTTATTAAATAGGCTTATTAAATAGACTTATTAAATAGCCTCATTGAATAGGCTTATTTTAGCAACTTAGGCTTATTAAATAGGTTTATTTCAGCAACTTAGACTTATTAAATAGGCTTATTTCAGCAACTTAGGCTTATTAAATAAGCTTATTTCAGCAACTTATGCTTATTAAATAGCCTTATTAAACAGGTTTATTTCAGCAACTTAGGCTTATTAAATAGCATTTTTAAATAGGTTTATTTCAGCAACTTAGACTTATTAAATATACCTTTTTAAATAGGCTTAGTTCAGAAACTTAGGCTTATTAAATAGGCTTATTTCAGCAACTTAGGCTCATTAAATAGCCTTATTAAATAGGCTTATTTCAGCAACTTAAACTTATTAAATAGCCTTATTTCAGCAACTTAGGCTTATTAAATAGCATTTTTAAATAGGTTTATTTCAGCAACTTAGACTTATTAAATATACCTTTTTAAATAGGCTTAGTTCAGAAGCTTAGGCTTATTAAATAGGCTTATTTCAGCAACTTAGGCTCATTAAATAGCCTTATTAAATATGCTTATTTCAGCAACTTAGGCTTATTAAATAGGCTTATTTCAGCAACTTAAACTTATTAAATAGCCTTATTTCAGCAACTTAGGCTTATTAAATAGCCTTATTTCAGCAATTTAGACTTATTAAATAGGCTTATTCAGCAACTTAGGCTTATTAAATAGCTTTATTAAATAGGCTTATTTCAGCAACTTAGACTTATTAAATAGGTTTATTCAGCAACTTAGGCTTATTAAATAGGCTTATTCAGCAACTTAGGCTTATTAAATAGGCTCATTCAGAAACTTAGGCTTATTAAATAGGCTTATTTCAGCAACTTAGGCTTATTAAATAGGCTCATTCAGCAACTTAGGCTTATAAATAGGCTTATTTCAGCAACTTAGACTTATTAAATAGGCCTATTAAATAGGCTTATTAAATAGGCTTATTTCAGCAACTTAGACTTATTAAATAGGCCTATTAAATAGGCTTATTAAATAGGCTTATTAAATAGGCTTATTTCAGCAACTTAGGCTTATTAAATAGGCTTATTAAATGGGCTTATTTCAGCAACTTAGGCTTATTAAATAGGCTTATTTCAGCAACTTAGACTTATTAAATAGCCTTATTTCAGCAACTTACGCTTATTAAATAGCCTTATTTCAGCAACTTAGGCTTATTAAATAGCCTTATTAAATAGGCTTATTTCAGCAACTTAGACTTATTAAATTTGCTTATTTCAGCAACTTAGGCTTATTAAGTAGGCTTATTCAGCAACTTAGGCTTATTAAATAGGCTTATTTCAGCAACTTAGGATTATTAAATAGGCTCATTCAGAAACTTAGGCTTATTAAATAGGCTTATTTCAGCAACTTAGACTTATTAAATAGGCCTGTTAAATAGGCTTATTAAATAGGTTTATTTCAGCAACTTAGACTTATTAAATAGGCCTATTAAATAGGCTTATTAAATAGACTTATTAAATAGGCACATTAAATACTTATTAAATAGGCTTAATAAATAGGCTTATTAAATAGGCTTATTTCAGCAACTTAGGCTTATTAAATAAGCTTATTAAATGGGCTTATTTCAGCAACTTAGGCTTATTAAATAGGCTTATTTCAGCAACTTAGACTTATTAAATAGCCTTATTTCAGCAACTTACGCTTATTAAATAGGCTTATTTCAGCAACTTAGGCTTATTAAATAGCCTAATTAAGTAGGCTTATTTCAGCAACTTGAGATTATTAAATAGGCTTATTTCAGCAACTTATGCTGATTAAAAAGGCTTATTTCAGCAACTTAGACTTATTAAATAGCCTTATTTCAGCAACTTAGACTCATTAAATAGGCTTATTTCAGCAACTTATGCTTATTAAAAATACTTATTTCAGCAACTTAGGCTTATTAAATAGGCTTATTTCAGCAACTTAGACTTATTAAATAGCCTTATTTCAGCAACTTAGGCTTATTAAATAGGCTTATTTCAGCAACTTAGGCTTATTAAATAGCCTTATTTCAGCAACTTAGACTTATTAAATAGGCTTATTTCAGCAACTTAGGCTTATTAAATAGGCTTATTCAGCAACTTAGGCTTATTAAATAGGCTTATTTCAGCAACTTAGGCTTATTAAATAGACTTATTAAATAGGCACATTAAATACTTATTAAATAGGCTTAATAAATAGGCTTATTAAATAGGCTTATTTCAGCAACTTAGGCTTATTAAATAAGCTTATTAAATGGGCTTATTTCAGCAACTTAGGCTTATTAAATAGGCTTATTTCAGCAACTTAGACTTATTAAATAGCCTTATTTCAGCAACTTACGCTTATTAAATAGGCTTATTTCAGCAACTTAGGCTTATTAAATAGCCTAATTAAGTAGGCTTATTTCAGCAACTTGAGATTATTAAATAGGCTTATTTCAGCAACTTATGCTGATTAAAAAGGCTTATTTCAGCAACTTAGACTTATTAAATAGCCTTATTTCAGCAACTTAGACTCATTAAATAGGCTTATTTCAGCAACTTATGCTTATTAAAAATACTTATTTCAGCAACTTAGGCTTATTAAATAGGCTTATTTCAGCAACTTAGACTTATTAAATAGCCTTATTTCAGCAACTTAGGCTTATTAAATAGGCTTATTTCAGCAACTTAGGCTTATTAAATAGCCTTATTTCAGCAACTTAGACTTATTAAATAGGCTTATTTCAGCAACTTAGGCTTATTAAATAGGCTTATTCAGCAACTTAGGCTTATTACATAGGCTTATTTCAGCAACTTAGACTTATTAAATAGGCCTGCTAAATAGGCTTATTAAATAGGTTTATTTCAGCAACTTAGACTTATTAAATAGGCCTATTAAATAGGCTTATTAAATAGACTTATTAAATAGGCACATTAAATACTTATTAAATAGGCTTATTAAATAGGCTTATTAAATAGGCTTATTAAATAGGCTTATTAAATAGACTTATTAAATAGGCTTATTAAATAGGCTCAATAAATAGGCTTATTAAATAGGCTCAATAAATAGGCTTTTTAAATAGGCTCAATAAATAGGCATATTAAATAGGCTCATTAAATACTTATTAAATAGACTTATTAAATAGACTTATTAAATAGGCTTATTAAATAGGCTTATTAAATAGGCTTATTAAATAGGCTTATTAAATAGACTTATTAAATAGCCTCATTAAATAGGCTTATTTTAGCAACTTAGGCTTATTAAATAAGTTTATTTCAGCAACTTAGACTTATTAAAAAGCCTTATTAAATAGGCTTATTTCAGCAACTTAGGCTTATTAAATAAGCTTATTTCAGCAACTTATTCTTATTAAATAGCCTTATTAAACAGGTTTATTTCAGCACCTTAGGCTTATTAAGTAGCATTTTTAAATAGGTTTATTTCAGCAACTTAGACTTATTAAATAGGTTTATTCAGCAACTTAGGCTTATTAAATAGGCTTATTCAGCAACTTAGGCTTATTTAATAGGCTTATTTCAGCAACTTAGGCTTATTTAATAGGCTTATTAAATAGGCTTATTTCAGCAACTTAGGCTTATTAAATAAGCTTATTTCAGCAACTTATGCTTTTAAATAGCCTTATTAAACAGGTTTATTTCAGCAACTTAGGCTTATTAAATAGCATGTTTAAATAGGTTTATTTCAGCAACTTAGACTTATTAAATATACCTTTTTAAATAGGCTTAGTTCAGAAACTTAGGCTTATTAAATAGGCTTATTTCAGCCACTTAGGCTCATTAAATAGCCTTATTAAATAGGCTTATTTCAGCAACTTAGGCTTATTAAATAGGCTTATTTCAGCAACTTAGGCTTATTAAATAGGCTCATTCAGCAACTTAGGCTTATTAAATAGGCTTATTTCATCAACTTAGACTCATTAAAGAGGCCTATTAAATAGGCTTATTAAATAGGCTTATTTCAGCAACTTAGACTTATTAAATAGGCCTATTAAATAGGATTATTAAAAGGCTTATTAAATAGGCTTATTTCAGCAATTTAGGCTTATTAAATAGGCTTAAAAAATGGGCTTATTTCAGCAACTTAGGCTTATTAAATAGGCTTATTTCAGCAACTTAGACTTATTAAATAGCCTTATTTCAGCAACTTACGCTTATTAAATAGGCTTATTTCAGCAACTTAGGCTTATTAAATAGCCTAATTAAGTAGGCTTATTTCAGCAACTTGGGCTTATTAAATAGGCTTATTTCAGCAACTTACGCTGATTAAAAAGGCTTATTTCAGCAACCTAGACTTATTAAATAGCCTTATTTCAGCAACTTAGACTCATTAAATAGGTTTATTTCAGCAACTTATGCTTATTAAATATACTTATTTCAGCAACTTAGGCTTATTAAATAGGCTTATTTCAGAAACTTAGGCTTATTAAATAGCCTTATTTCAGCAACTTAGGCTTATTAAATAAGCTTATTTCAGCAACTTAGGCTTATTAAATAGGCTCATTCAGCAACTTAGGCTTATTAAATAGGCTTATTTCAGCAACTTAGACTTATTAAATAGGCCTATTAAATAGGCTTATTAAATAAGCTTATTTCAGCAACTTAGACTTATTAAATAGGCCTATTAATTAGGATTATTAAAAATGCTTATTAAATAGGCTTATTTCAGCAACTTAGGCTTATTAAATAGGCTTATTAAATGGGCTTATTTCAGCAACTTAGGCTTATTAAATAGGCTTATTTCAGCAACTTAGACTTATTAAATAGCCTTATTTCAGCAACTTACGCTTATTAAATAGGCTTATTTCAGCAACTTAGGCTTATTAAATATCCTAATTAAGTAGGCTTATTTCAGCAACTTGGGCTTATTAAATAGGCTTATTTCAGCAACTTACGCTGATTAAAAAGGCTTATTTCAGCAACTTAGACTTATTAAATAGCCTTATTTCAGCAACTTAGACTCATTAAATAGGTTTATTTCAGCAACTTATGCTTATTAAATATACTTATTTCAGCAACTTAGGCTTATTAGATAGGTTTATTTCAGCAACTTAGACTTATTAAATAGCCTTATTTCAGCAACTTAGGCTTAAATAGGCTTATTTCAGCAACTTAGGCTTATTAAATAGCCTTATTTCAGCAACTTAAACTTATTAAATAGGCTTATTTCAGCAACTTAGGCTTATTAAATAGGCTTATTCAGCAACTTAGGCTTATTAAATAGGCTTATTTCAGCAACTTAGGCTTATTAAATAGGCTCATTCAGAAACTTAGGCTTATTAAATAGGCTTATTTCAGCAACTTAGACTTATTGAATAGGCCTATTAAATAGGCTTATTAAATAGGCTTATTTCAGCAACTTAGACTTATTAAATAGGCCTATTAAATAGGCTTATTAAATAGACTTATTAAATAGGCTCATTAAATACTTATTAATTAGTCTTATTAAATAGGCTTATTAAATAGACTTATAAAATAGGCTCAATAAATAGGCTTATTAAATAGTCTTATTAAATAGGCTCAATAAATATGCTTATTAAATAGGCTTATTAAATAGGCTCAATAAATAGGCTTATTAAATAGGCTCAATAAATAGGCTCATTAAATAGGCTCAATAAATAGGCTTATTAAATAGGCTCATTATATACTTATTAAATAGGCTTATTAAATAGACTTATTAAATAGACTTATTAAATAGGCTTATTAAATAGACTTATTAAATAGGCTTATTTAAAAGGCTTATTAAATAGACTTATTAAATAGGCTCATTAAATACTTATTAAATATGTTTATTAAATAGGCGTATTAAATAGGCTTATTAAATAGGCTTATTAAATAGGCTCATTAAATAGGCTTATTAAATAGACTTATTAAATAGCCTCATTGAATAGGCTTATTTTAGCAACTTAGGCTTATTAAATAGGTTTATTTCAGCAACTTAGACTTATTAAATAGGCTTATTTCAGCAACTTAGGCTTATTAAATAAGCTTATTTCAGCAACTTATGCTTATTAAATAGCCTTATTAAAATGGTTTATTTCAGCAACTTAGGCTTATTAAATAGCATTTTTAAATAGGTTTATTTCAGAAACTTAGACTTATTAAATATACCTTTTTAAATAGGCTTAGTTCAGAAACGTAGGCTTATTAAATAGGCTTATTTCAGCAACTTAGGCTCATTAAATAGCCTTATTAAATAGGCTTATTTCAGCAACTTAGGCTTATTAAATAGGCTTATTTCAGCAACTTAAACTTATTAAATAGCCTTAGTTCAGCAACTTAGGCTTATTAAATAGCCTTATTTCAGCAACTTAGGCTTATTAAATAGCCTTATTAAATAGGTTATTTCAGCAACTTAGACTTATTAAATAGGTTTATTCAGCAACTTAGGCTTATTAAATAGGCTTATTCAGCAACTTAGGCTTATTAAATAGGCTCATTCAGCAACTTAGGCTTATTAAATAGGCTTATTTCAGCAACTTAGACTTATTAAATAGGCCTATTAAATAGGCTTATTAAAAAGGCTTATTAAATAGGCTTATTTCAGCAACTTAGGCTTATTAAATAGGCTTATTAAATGGGCTTATTTCAGCAACTTAGGCTTATTAAATAGGCTTATTTCAGCAACTTAGACTTATTAAATAGCCTTATTTCAGCAACTTACGCTTATTAAATAGGCTTATTTCAGCAACTTAGGCTTATTAAATAGCCTAATTAAGTAGGCTTATTTCAGCAACTTGGACTTATTAAATAGGCTTATTTCAGCAACTTACGCTGATTAAAAAGGCTTATTTCAGCAACTTAAACTTATTAAATAGCCTTATTTCAGCAACTTAGACTCATTAAATAGGTTTATTTCAGCAACTTATGCTTATTAAATATACTTATTTCAGCAACTTAGGCTTATTAAATAGGCTTATTTCAGCAACTTAGACTTATTAAATAGCCTTATTTCAGCAACTTAGGCTTATTAAATAGGCTTATTTCAGCAACTTAGGCTTATTAAATAGCCTTATTTCAGCAACTTAAACTTATTAAATAGGCTTATTTCAGCAACTTAGGCTTATTAAATAGGCTTATTCAGCAACTTAGGCTTATTAAATAGGCTTATTTCAGCAACTTAGGCTTATTAAATAGGTTTATTCAGCAATTTAGGCTTATTAAATAGGCTTATTCAGCAACTTAGGCTTATTAAATAGGCTTATTTCAGCAACTTAGGCTTATTAAATAGGCTCATTCAGCAACTTAGGCTTATTAAAAAGGCTTATTTCAGCAACTTAGACTTATTAAATAGGCCTATTAAATAGGCTTATTAAATAAGCTTATTTCAGCAACTTAGACTTATTAAATAGGCCTATTAAATAGGATTATTAAAAATGCTTATTAAATAGGCTTATTTCAGCAACTTAGGCTTATTAAATAGGCTTATTAAATGGGCTTATTTCAGCAACTTAGGCTTATTAAATAGGCTTATTTCAGCAACTTAGACTCATTAAATAGCCTTATTAAATAGGCTTATTTCAGCAACTTAGGCTTATTAAATAGGCTTATTTCAGCAACTTAAACTTATTAAATAGCTTTATTTCAGCAACTTAGGCTTATTAAATAGCCTTATTTCAGCAACTTAGGATTATTAAATAGCCTTATTAAATAGGCTTATTTCAGCAACTTAGACTTATTAAATAGGTTTATTCAGCAACTTAGGCTTATTAAATAGGCTTATTCAGCAACTTAGGCTTATTAAATAGGCTTATTTCAGCAACTTAGGCTTATTAAATAGCCTCATTCAGCAACTTAGGCTTATTAAATAGGCTTATTTCAGCAACTTAGACTTATTAAATAGGCCTATTAAATAGGCTTATTAAAAAGGCTTATTAAATAGGCTTATTTCAGCAACTTAGGCTTATTAAATAGGCTTATTAAATGGGCTTATTTCAGCAACTTAGGCTTATTAAATAGGCTTATTTCAGCAACTTAGACTTATTAAATAGCCTTATTTCAGCAACTTACGCTTATTAAATAGGCTTATTTCAGCAACTTAGGCTTATTAAATAGCCTAATTAAGTAGGCTTATTTCAGCAACTTGGGCTTATTAAATAGGCTTATTTCAGCAACTTAGTCTTATTAAATAGGCTTATTTCAGCAACTTAGGTTTATTAAATAGCCTTATTTCAGCAACTTAAACTTATTAAATAGGCTTATTTCAGCTACTTAGGCTTATTAAATAGGCTCATTCAGAAACTTAGGCTTATTAAATAGGCGTATTTCAGCAACTTAGACTTATTAAATAAGCCTATTAAATAGACGTATTAAATAGGCTTATTTCAGCAACTTAGACTTATTAAATAGGCTTATTTCAGCAACTTAGGCTTATTAAATAGGCTTATTCAGCAACTTAGGCTTATTAAATAGGCTTATTTCAGCAACTTAGGCTTATTAAATAGGCTCATTCAGAAACTTAGGCTTATTAAATAGGCTTATTTCAGCAACTTAGACTTATTGAATAGGCCTATTAAATAGGCTTATTAAATAGGCTTATTTCAGCAACTTAGACTTATTAAATAGGCCTATTAAATAGGCTTATTAAATAGACTTATTAAATAGGCTCATTAAATACTTATTAATTAGTCTTATTAAATAGGCTTATTAAATAGACTTATAAAATAGGCTCAATAAATAGGCTTATTAAATAGTCTTATTAAATAGGCTCAATAAATATGCTTATTAAATAGGCTTATTAAATAGGCTCAATAAATAGGCTTATTAAATAGGCTCAATAAATAGGCTCATTAAATAGGCTCAATAAATAGGCTTATTAAATAGGCTCATTATATACTTATTAAATAGGCTTATTAAATAGACTTATTAAATAGACTTATTAAATAGGCTTATTAAATAGACTTATTAAATAGGCTTATTTAAAAGGCTTATTAAATAGACTTATTAAATAGGCTCATTAAATACTTATTAAATATGTTTATTAAATAGGCGTATTAAATAGGCTTATTAAATAGGCTTATTAAATAGGCTCATTAAATAGGCTTATTAAATAGACTTATTAAATAGCCTCATTGAATAGGCTTATTTTAGCAACGTAGGCTTATTAAATAGGCTTATTTCAGCAACTTAGGCTCATTAAATAGCCTTATTAAATAGGCTTATTTCAGCAACTTAGGCTTATTAAATAGGCTTATTTCAGCAACTTAAACTTATTAAATAGCCTTAGTTCAGCAACTTAGGCTTATTAAATAGCCTTATTTCAGCAACTTAGGCTTATTAAATAGCCTTATTAAATAGGTTATTTCAGCAACTTAGACTTATTAAATAGGTTTATTCAGCAACTTAGGCTTATTAAATAGGCTTATTCAGCAACTTAGGCTTATTAAATAGGCTCATTCAGCAACTTAGGCTTATTAAATAGGCTTATTTCAGCAACTTAGACTTATTAAATAGGCCTATTAAATAGGCTTATTAAAAAGGCTTATTAAATAGGCTTATTTCAGCAACTTAGGCTTATTAAATAGGCTTATTAAATGGGCTTATTTCAGCAACTTAGGCTTATTAAATAGGCTTATTTCAGCAACTTAGACTTATTAAATAGCCTTATTTCAGCAACTTACGCTTATTAAATAGGCTTATTTCAGCAACTTAGGCTTATTAAATAGCCTAATTAAGTAGGCTTATTTCAGCAACTTGGACTTATTAAATAGGCTTATTTCAGCAACTTACGCTGATTAAAAAGGCTTATTTCAGCAACTTAAACTTATTAAATAGCCTTATTTCAGCAACTTAGACTCATTAAATAGGTTTATTTCAGCAACTTATGCTTATTAAATATACTTATTTCAGCAACTTAGGCTTATTAAATAGGCTTATTTCAGCAACTTAGACTTATTAAATAGCCTTATTTCAGCAACTTAGGCTTATTAAATAGGCTTATTTCAGCAACTTAGGCTTATTAAATAGCCTTATTTCAGCAACTTAAACTTATTAAATAGGCTTATTTCAGCAACTTAGGCTTATTAAATAGGCTTATTCAGCAACTTAGGCTTATTAAATAGGCTCATTTCAGCAACTTAGGCTTATTAAATAGGTTTATTCAGCAATTTAGGCTTATTAAATAGGCTTATTCAGCAACTTAGGCTTATTAAATAGGCTTATTTCAGCAACTTAGGCTTATTAAATAGGCTCATTCAGCAACTTAGGCTTATTAAAAAGGCTTATTTCAGCAACTTAGACTTATTAAATAGGCCTATTAAATAGGCTTATTAAATAAGCTTATTTCAGCAACTTAGACTTATTAAATAGGCCTATTAAATAGGATTATTAAAAATGCTTATTAAATAGGCTTATTTCAGCAACTTAGGCTTATTAAATAGGCTTATTAAATGGGCTTATTTCAGCAACTTAGGCTTATTAAATAGGCTTATTTCAGCAACTTAGACTCATTAAATAGCCTTATTAAATAGGCTTATTTCAGCAACTTAGGCTTATTAAATAGGCTTATTTCAGCAACTTAAACTTATTAAATAGCTTTATTTCAGCAACTTAGGCTTATTAAATAGCCTTATTTCAGCAACTTAGGATTATTAAATAGCCTTATTAAATAGGCTTATTTCAGCAACTTAGACTTATTAAATAGGTTTATTCAGCAACTTAGGCTTATTAAATAGGCTTATTCAGCAACTTAGGCTTATTAAATAGGCTTATTTCAGCAACTTAGGCTTATTAAATAGCCTCATTCAGCAACTTAGGCTTATTAAATAGGCTTATTTCAGCAACTTAGACTTATTAAATAGGCCTATTAAATAGGCTTATTAAAAAGGCTTATTAAATAGGCTTATTTCAGCAACTTAGGCTTATTAAATAGGCTTATTAAATGGGCTTATTTCAGCAACTTAGGCTTATTAAATAGGCTTATTTCAGCAACTTAGACTTATTAAATAGCCTTATTTCAGCAACTTACGCTTATTAAATAGGCTTATTTCAGCAACTTAGGCTTATTAAATAGCCTAATTAAGTAGGCTTATTTCAGCAACTTGGGCTTATTAAATAGGCTTATTTCAGCAACTTAGTCTTATTAAATAGGCTTATTTCAGCAACTTAGGTTTATTAAATAGCCTTATTTCAGCAACTTAAACTTATTAAATAGGCTTATTTCAGCTACTTAGGCTTATTAAATAGGCTCATTCAGAAACTTAGGCTTATTAAATAGGCGTATTTCAGCAACTTAGACTTATTAAATAAGCCTATTAAATAGACGTATTAAATAGGCTTATTTCAGCAACTTAGACTTATTAAATAGGCCTATTAAATAGGCTTATTAAATAGGCTTATTTCAGCAACTTAGACTTATTAAATAGGCCTATTAAATAGGCTTATTAAATAGACTTATTAAATAGGCTCAATAAATAGGCTTATTAAATAGGCTTATAAAATAGGCTCAATAAATAGGCTTATTAAATAGGCTTATTAAATAGGCTTATTAAATAGACGTATTAAATAGGCTTATTAAATAGGCTCAATAAATAGGCTTATTAAATAGGCTCAATAAATAGGCTTATTAAATAGGCTCATTAAATACTTATTAAATAGTCTTAATAAATAGGCTTATTAAATAGGCTTATTTCAGCAACTTAGGCTTATTAAATAGGCTTATTAAATGGGCTTATTTCAGCAACTTAGGCTTATTAAATAGGCTTATTTCAGCAACTTAGACTTATTAAATAGCCTTATTTCAGCAATTTACGCTTATTAAATAGGCTTATTTCAGCAACTTAGGCTTATTAAATAGCCTAATTAAGTAGGCTTATTTCAGCAACTTGAGCTTATTAAATAGGCTTATTTCAGCAACTTATGCTGATTAAAAAGGCTTATTTCAGCAACTTAGACTTATTAAATAGCCTTATTTCAGCAACTTAGACTCATTAAATAGGCTTATTTCAGCAACTTATGCTTATTAAAAATACTTATTTCAGCAACTTAGGCTTATTAAATAGGCTTATTTCAGCAACTTAGACTTATTAAATAGCCTTATTTCAGCAACTTAGGCTTATTAAATAGGCTTATTTCAGCAACTTAGGTTTATTAAATAGCCTTATTTCAGCAACTTAGACTTATTAAATAGGCTTATTTCAGCAACTTAGGCTTATTAAATAGGCTTATTCAGCAACTTAGGCTTATTACATAGGCTTATTTCAGCAACTTAGACTTATTAAATAGGCCTCTTAAATAGGCTTATTAAATAGGTTTATTTCAGCAACTTAGACTTATTAAATAGGCCTATTAAATAGGCTTATTAAATAGACTTATTAAATAGGCACATTAAATACTTATTAAATAGGCTTATTAAATAGGCTTATTAAATAGGCTTATTAAATAGACTTATTAAATAGGCTCAATAAATAGGCTTATTAAATAGGCTTATTAAATAGGCTTATTAAATAGACTTATTAAATAGGCTTATTAAATAGGCTTATTAAATAGACTTATTAAATAGCCTCATTAAATAGGCTTATTTTAGCAACTTAGGCTTATTAAATAAGTTTATTTCAGCAACTTAGACTTATTAAAAAGCCTTATTAAATAGGCTTATTTCAGCAACTTAGGCTTATTAAATAAGCTTATTTCAGCAACTTATTCTTATTAAATAGCCTTATTAAACAGGTTTATTTCAGCAACTTAGGCTTATTAAGTAGCATTTTTAAATAGGTTTATTTCAGCAACTTAGACTTATTAAATAGGTTTATTCAGCAACTTAGGCTTATTAAATAGGCTTATTCAGCAACTTAGGCTTATTTAATAGGCTTATTTCAGCAACTTAGGCTTATTTAATAGGCTTATTAAATAGGCTTATTTCAGCAACTTAGGCTTATTAAATAAGCTTATTTCAGCAAC
Organism: Petromyzon marinus; assembly: GCF_048934315.1. Lineage (NCBI taxonomy): Eukaryota > Metazoa > Chordata > Hyperoartia > Petromyzontiformes > Petromyzontidae > Petromyzon > Petromyzon marinus. The sequence continues at coordinate 1,980,146 of NW_027422884.1, read as the reverse complement.
TTATGCTTTTAAATAGCCTTATTAAACAGGTTTATTTCAGCAACTTAGGCTTATTAAATAGCATTTTAAATAGGTTTATTTCAGCAACTTAGACTTATTAAATATACCTTTTTAAATAGGCTTAGTTCAGAAACTTAGGCTTATTAAATAGGCTTATTTCAGCAACTTAGGCTCATTAAATAGCCTTATTAAATAGGCTTATTTCAGCAACTTAGGCTTATTAAATAGGCTCATTCATTATTAAATAGGCTCATTCAGCAACTTAGGCTTATTAAATAGGCTTATTTCAGCAACTTAGGCTTATTAAATAGCCTCATTCAGCAACTTAGGCTTATTAAATAGGCTTATTTCAGCAACTTAGACTTATTAAATAGGCCTATTAAATAGGCTTATTAAAAAGGCTTATTAAATAGGCTTATTTCAGCAACTTAGGCTTATTAAATAGGCTTATTAAATGGGCTTATTTCAGCAACTTAGGCTTATTAAATAGGCTTATTTCAGCAACTTAGACTTATTAAATAGCCTTATTTCAGCAACTTACGCTTATTAAATAGGCTTATTTCAGCAACTTAGGCTTATTAAATAGCCTAATTAAGTAGGCTTATTTCAGCAACTTGGGCTTATTAAATAGGCTTATTTCAGCAACTTAGTCTTATTAAATAGGCTTATTTCAGCAACTTAGGTTTATTAAATAGCCTTATTTCAGCAACTTAAACTTATTAAATAGGCTTATTTCAGCTACTTAGGCTTATTAAATAGGCTCATTCAGAAACTTAGGCTTATTAAATAGGCGTATTTCAGCAACTTAGACTTATTAAATAAGCCTATTAAATAGACGTATTAAATAGGCTTATTTCAGCAACTTAGACTTATTAAATAGGCCTATTAAATAGGCTTATTAAATAGGCTTATTTCAGCAACTTAGACTTATTAAATAGGCCTATTAAATAGGCTTATTAAATAGACTTATTAAATAGGCTCAATAAATAGGCTTATTAAATAGGCTTATAAAATAGGCTCAATAAATAGGCTTATTAAATAGGCTTATTAAATAGGCTTATTAAATAGACGTATTAAATAGGCTTATTAAATAGGCTCAATAAATAGGCTTATTAAATAGGCTCAATAAATAGGCTTATTAAATAGGCTCATTAAATACTTATTAAATAGTCTTAATAAATAGGCTTATTAAATAGGCTTATTTCAGCAACTTAGGCTTATTAAATAGGCTTATTAAATGGGCTTATTTCAGCAACTTAGGCTTATTAAATAGGCTTATTTCAGCAACTTAGACTTATTAAATAGCCTTATTTCAGCAATTTACGCTTATTAAATAGGCTTATTTCAGCAACTTAGGCTTATTAAATAGCCTAATTAAGTAGGCTTATTTCAGCAACTTGAGCTTATTAAATAGGCTTATTTCAGCAACTTATGCTGATTAAAAAGGCTTATTTCAGCAACTTAGACTTATTAAATAGCCTTATTTCAGCAACTTAGACTCATTAAATAGGCTTATTTCAGCAACTTATGCTTATTAAAAATACTTATTTCAGCAACTTAGGCTTATTAAATAGGCTTATTTCAGCAACTTAGACTTATTAAATAGCCTTATTTCAGCAACTTAGGCTTATTAAATAGGCTTATTTCAGCAACTTAGGTTTATTAAATAGCCTTATTTCAGCAACTTAGACTTATTAAATAGGCTTATTTCAGCAACTTAGGCTTATTAAATAGGCTTATTCAGCAACTTAGGCTTATTACATAGGCTTATTTCAGCAACTTAGACTTATTAAATAGGCCTCTTAAATAGGCTTATTAAATAGGTTTATTTCAGCAACTTAGACTTATTAAATAGGCCTATTAAATAGGCTTATTAAATAGACTTATTAAATAGGCACATTAAATACTTATTAAATAGGCTTATTAAATAGGCTTATTAAATAGGCTTATTAAATAGACTTATTAAATAGGCTCAATAAATAGGCTTATTAAATAGGCTTATTAAATAGGCTTATTAAATAGACTTATTAAATAGGCTTATTAAATAGGCTTATTAAATAGACTTATTAAATAGCCTCATTAAATAGGCTTATTTTAGCAACTTAGGCTTATTAAATAAGTTTATTTCAGCAACTTAGACTTATTAAAAAGCCTTATTAAATAGGCTTATTTCAGCAACTTAGGCTTATTAAATAAGCTTATTTCAGCAACTTATTCTTATTAAATAGCCTTATTAAACAGGTTTATTTCAGCAACTTAGGCTTATTAAGTAGCATTTTTAAATAGGTTTATTTCAGCAACTTAGACTTATTAAATAGGTTTATTCAGCAACTTAGGCTTATTAAATAGGCTTATTCAGCAACTTAGGCTTATTTAATAGGCTTATTTCAGCAACTTAGGCTTATTTAATAGGCTTATTAAATAGGCTTATTTCAGCAACTTAGGCTTATTAAATAAGCTTATTTCAGCAACTTATGCTTTTAAATAGCCTTATTAAACAGGTTTATTTCAGCAACTTAGGCTTATTAAATAGCATTTTAAATAGGTTTATTTCAGCAACTTAGACTTATTAAATATACCTTTTTAAATAGGCTTAGTTCAGAAACTTAGGCTTATTAAATAGGCTTATTTCAGCAACTTAGGCTCATTAAATAGCCTTATTAAATAGGCTTATTTCAGCAACTTAGGCTTATTAAATAGGCTCATTCATTATTAAATAGGCTCATTCAGCAACTTAGGCTTATTAAATAGGCTTATTTCAGCAACTTAGACTTATTAAATAGGCCTATTAAATAGGTTTATTAAATAGGCTAATTTCAGCAACTTAGACTTATTAAATAGGCCTAATAATTAGGATTATTAAAAAGGCTTATTAAATAGGCTTATTTCAGCAACTTAGGCTTATTAAATAGGCTTATTAAATGGGCTTATTTCAGCAACTTAGGCTTATTAAATAGGCTTATTTCAGCAACTTAAACTTATTAAATAGCCTTATTTCAGCAACTTACGCTTATTAAATAGGCTTATTTCAGCAACTTAGGCTTATTAAATAGCCTAATTAAGTAGGCTTATTTCAGCAACTTGGGCTTATTAAATAGGCTTATTTCAGCAACTTACGCTGATTAAAAAGGCTTATTTCAGCAACTTAAACTTATTAAATAGCCTTATTTCAGCAACTTAGACTTATTAAATAGCCTTATTTCAGCAACTTAGGCTTATTAAATAGGCTTATTTCAGCAACTTAGGCTTATTAAATAGCCTTATTTCAGCAACTTAAACTTATTAAATAGGCTTATTTCAGCAACTTAGGCTTATTAAATAGGCTTATTCAGCAACTTAGGCTTATTAAATAGGCTTATTTCAGCAACTTAGGCTTATTAAATAGGTTTATTCAGCAATTTAGGCTTATTAAATAGGCTTATTCAGCAACTTAGGCTTATTAAATAGGCTTATTTCAGCAACTTAGGCTTATTAAATAGGCTCATTCAGCAACTTAGGCTTATTAAAAAGGCTTATTTCAGCAACTTAGACTTATTAAATAGGCCTATTAAATAGGCTTATTAAATAAGCTTATTTCAGCAACTTAGACTTATTAAATAGGCCTATTAAATAGGATTATTAAAAATGCTTATTAAATAGGCTTATTTCAGCAACTTAGGCTTATTAAATAGGCTTATTAAATGGGCTTATTTCAGCAACTTAGGCTTATTAAATAGGCTTATTTCAGCAACTTAGACTCATTAAATAGCCTTATTAAATAGGCTTATTTCAGCAACTTAGGCTTATTAAATAGGCTTATTTCAGCAACTTAAACTTATTAAATAGCTTTATTTCAGCAACTTAGGCTTATTAAATAGCCTTATTTCAGCAACTTAGGCTTATTAAATAGCCTTATTAAATAGGCTTATTTCAGCAACTTAGACTTATTAAAGAGGTTTATTCAGCAACTTAGGCTTATTAAATAGGCTTATTCAGCAACTTAGGCTTATTAAATAGGCTTATTTCAGCAACTTAGGCTTATTAAATAGCCTCATTCAGCAACTTAGGCTTATTAAATAGGCTTATTTCAGCAACTTAGACTTATTAAATAGGCCTATTAAATAGGCTTATTAAAAAGGCTTATTAAATAGGCTTATTTCAGCAACTTAGGCTTATTAAATAGGCTTATTAAATGGGCTTATTTCAGCAACTTAGGCTTATTAAATAGGCTTATTTCAGCAACTTAGACTTATTAAATAGCCTTATTTCAGCAACTTACGCTTATTAAATAGGCTTATTTCAGCAACTTAGGCTTATTAAATAGCCTAATTAAGTAGGCTTATTTCAGCAACTTGGGCTTATTAAAAAGGCTTATTTCAGCAACTTACGCTGATTAAAAAGGCTTATTTCAGCAACTTAGACTTATTAAATAGCCTTATTTCAGCAACTTAGACTCATTAAATAGGTTTATTTCAGCAACTTATGCTTATTAAATATACTTATTTCAGCAACTTAGGCTTATTAAATAGGCTTATTTCAGCAACTTAGACTGATTAAATAGCCTTATTTCAGCAACTTAGTTTTATTAAATAGGCTTATTTCAGCAACTTAGGCTTATTAAATCGCCTTATTTCAGCAACTTAAACTTATTAAATAGGCTTATTTCAGCTACTTAGGCTTATTAAATAGGCTTATTCAGCAACTTAGGCTTATTAAATAGGCTTATTTCAGCAACTTAGGCTTATTAAATAGGCTCATTCAGAAACTTAGGCTTATTAAATAGGCGTATTTCAGCAACTTAGACTTATTAAATAAGCCTTTTAAATAGACTTATTAAATAGGCTTATTTCAGCAACTTAGACTTATTAAATAGGCCTATTAAATAGGCTTATTAAATAGGCTTATTTCAGCAACTTAGACTTATTAAATAGGCCTATTAAATAGGCTTATTAAATAGACTTATTAAATAGGCTCAATAAATAGGCTTATTAAATAGGCTTATAAAATAGGCTCAATAAATAGGCTTATTAAATAGGCTTATTAAATAGGCTTATTAAATAGACGTATTAAATAGGCTTTTTAAATAGGCTCAATAAATAGGCTTATTAAATAGGCTCAATAAATAGGCTTATTAAATAGGCTCATTAAATACTTATTAAATAGGCTTAATAAATAGGCTTATTAAATAGGCTTATTTCAGCAACTTAGGCTTATTAAATAGGCTTATTAAATGGGCTTATTTCAGCAACTTAGGCTTATTAAATAGGCTTATTTCAGCAACTTAGACTTATTAAATAGCCTTATTTCAGCAACTTACGCTTATTAAATAGGCTTATTTCAGCAACTTAGGCTTATTAAATAGCCTAATTAAGTAGGCTTATTTCAGCAACTTGAGCTTATTAAATAGGCTTATTTCAGCAACTTATGCTGATTAAAAAGGCTTATTTTAGCAACTTAGACTTATTAAATAGCCTTATTTCAGCAACTTAGACTCATTAAATAGGCTTATTTCAGCAACTTATGCTTATTAAAAATACTTATTTCAGCAACTTAGGCTTATTAAATAGGCTTATTTCAGCAACTTAGACTTATTAAATAGCCTTATTTCAGCAACTTAGGCTTATTAAATAGGCTTATTTCAGCAACTTAGGCTTATTAAATAGCCTTATTTCAGCAACTTAGACTTATTAAATAGGCTTATTTCAGCAACTTAGGCTTATTAAATAGGCTTATTCAGCAACTTAGGCTTATTACATAGGCTTATTTCAGCAACTTAGACTTATTAAATAGGCCTGTTAAATAGGCTTATTAAATAGGTTTATTTCAGCAACTTAGACTTATTAAATAGGCCTATTAAATAGGCTTATTAAATAGACTTATTAAATAGGCACATTAAATACTTATTAAATAGGCTTATTAAATAGGCTTATTAAATAGGCTTATTAAATAGACTTATTAAATAGGCTCAATAAATAGGCTTATTAAATAGGCTTATTAAATAGGCTTATTAAATAGACTTATTAAATAGGCTTATTAAATAGGCTTATTAAATAGGCTTATTAAATAGACTTATTAAATAGGCTCAATAAATAGGCTTATTAAATAGGCTTATTAAATAGGCTTATTAAATAGACTTATTAAATAGGCTTATTAAATAGACTTATTAAATAGGCTCAATAAATAGGCTTATTAAATAGGCTTATTAAATAGGCTTATTAAATAGACTTATTAAATAGGCTCAATAAATAGGCTTATTAAATAGGCTTATTAAATAGGCTTATTAAATAGACTTATTAAATAGGCTTATTAAATAGGCTTATTAAATAGACTTATTAAATAGCCTCATTAAATAGGCTTATTTTAGCAACTTAGGCTTATTAAATAAGTTTATTTCAGCAACTTAGACTTATTAAAAAGCCTTATTAAATAGGCTTATTTCAGCAACTTAGGCTTATTAAATAAGCTTATTTCAGCAACTTATTCTTATTAAATAGCCTTATTAAACAGGTTTATTTCAGCAACTTAGGCTTATTAAGTAGCATTTTTAAATAGGTTTATTTCAGCAACTTAGACTTATTAAATAGGTTTATTCAGCAACTTAGGCTTATTAAATAGGCTTATTCAGCAACTTAGGCTTATTTAATAGGCTTATTTCAGCAACTTAGGCTTATTTAATAGGCTTATTAAATAGGCTTATTTCAGCAACTTAGGCTTATTAAATAAGCTTATTTCAGCAACTTATGCTTTTAAATAGCCTTATTAAACAGGTTTATTTCAGCAACTTAGGCTTATTAAATAGCATTTTAAATAGGTTTATTTCAGCAACTTAGACTTATTAAATATACCTTTTTAAATAGGCTTAGTTCAGAAACTTAGGCTTATTAAATAGGCTTATTTCAGCAACTTAGGCTCATTAAATAGCCTTATTAAATAGGCTTATTTCAGCAACTTAGGCTTATTAAATAGGCTCATTCATTATTAAATAGGCTCATTCAGCAACTTAGGCTTATTAAATAGGCTTATTTCAGCAACTTAGGCTTATTAAATAGCCTCATTCAGCAACTTAGGCTTATTAAATAGGCTTATTTCAGCAACTTAGACTTATTAAATAGGCCTATTAAATAGGCTTATTAAAAAGGCTTATTAAATAGGCTTATTTCAGCAACTTAGGCTTATTAAATAGGCTTATTAAATGGGCTTATTTCAGCAACTTAGGCTTATTAAATAGGCTTATTTCAGCAACTTAGACTTATTAAATAGCCTTATTTCAGCAACTTACGCTTATTAAATAGGCTTATTTCAGCAACTTAGGCTTATTAAATAGCCTAATTAAGTAGGCTTATTTCAGCAACTTGGGCTTATTAAATAGGCTTATTTCAGCAACTTAGTCTTATTAAATAGGCTTATTTCAGCAACTTAGGTTTATTAAATAGCCTTATTTCAGCAACTTAAACTTATTAAATAGGCTTATTTCAGCTACTTAGGCTTATTAAATAGGCTCATTCAGAAACTTAGGCTTATTAAATAGGCGTATTTCAGCAACTTAGACTTATTAAATAAGCCTATTAAATAGACGTATTAAATAGGCTTATTTCAGCAACTTAGACTTATTAAATAGGCCTATTAAATAGGCTTATTAAATAGGCTTATTTCAGCAACTTAGACTTATTAAATAGGCCTATTAAATAGGCTTATTAAATAGACTTATTAAATAGGCTCAATAAATAGGCTTATTAAATAGGCTTATAAAATAGGCTCAATAAATAGGCTTATTAAATAGGCTTATTAAATAGGCTTATTAAATAGACGTATTAAATAGGCTTATTAAATAGGCTCAATAAATAGGCTTATTAAATAGGCTCAATAAATAGGCTTATTAAATAGGCTCATTAAATACTTATTAAATAGTCTTAATAAATAGGCTTATTAAATAGGCTTATTTCAGCAACTTAGGCTTATTAAATAGGCTTATTAAATGGGCTTATTTCAGCAACTTAGGCTTATTAAATAGGCTTATTTCAGCAACTTAGACTTATTAAATAGCCTTATTTCAGCAATTTACGCTTATTAAATAGGCTTATTTCAGCAACTTAGGCTTATTAAATAGCCTAATTAAGTAGGCTTATTTCAGCAACTTGAGCTTATTAAATAGGCTTATTTCAGCAACTTATGCTGATTAAAAAGGCTTATTTCAGCAACTTAGACTTATTAAATAGCCTTATTTCAGCAACTTAGACTCATTAAATAGGCTTATTTCAGCAACTTATGCTTATTAAAAATACTTATTTCAGCAACTTAGGCTTATTAAATAGGCTTATTTCAGCAACTTAGACTTATTAAATAGCCTTATTTCAGCAACTTAGGCTTATTAAATAGGCTTATTTCAGCAACTTAGGTTTATTAAATAGCCTTATTTCAGCAACTTAGACTTATTAAATAGGCTTATTTCAGCAACTTAGGCTTATTAAATAGGCTTATTCAGCAACTTAGGCTTATTACATAGGCTTATTTCAGCAACTTAGACTTATTAAATAGGCCTCTTAAATAGGCTTATTAAATAGGTTTATTTCAGCAACTTAGACTTATTAAATAGGCCTATTAAATAGGCTTATTAAATAGACTTATTAAATAGGCACATTAAATACTTATTAAATAGGCTTATTAAATAGGCTTATTAAATAGGCTTATTAAATAGACTTATTAAATAGGCTCAATAAATAGGCTTATTAAATAGGCTTATTAAATAGGCTTATTAAATAGACTTATTAAATAGGCTTATTAAATAGGCTTATTAAATAGACTTATTAAATAGCCTCATTAAATAGGCTTATTTTAGCAACTTAGGCTTATTAAATAAGTTTATTTCAGCAACTTAGACTTATTAAAAAGCCTTATTAAATAGGCTTATTTCAGCAACTTAGGCTTATTAAATAAGCTTATTTCAGCAACTTATTCTTATTAAATAGCCTTATTAAACAGGTTTATTTCAGCAACTTAGGCTTATTAAGTAGCATTTTTAAATAGGTTTATTTCAGCAACTTAGACTTATTAAATAGGTTTATTCAGCAACTTAGGCTTATTAAATAGGCTTATTCAGCAACTTAGGCTTATTTAATAGGCTTATTTCAGCAACTTAGGCTTATTTAATAGGCTTATTAAATAGGCTTATTTCAGCAACTTAGGCTTATTAAATAAGCTTATTTCAGCAACTTATGCTTTTAAATAGCCTTATTAAACAGGTTTATTTCAGCAACTTAGGCTTATTAAATAGCATTTTAAATAGGTTTATTTCAGCAACTTAGACTTATTAAATATACCTTTTTAAATAGGCTTAGTTCAGAAACTTAGGCTTATTAAATAGGCTTATTTCAGCAACTTAGGCTCATTAAATAGCCTTATTAAATAGGCTTATTTCAGCAACTTAGGCTTATTAAATAGGCTCATTCATTATTAAATAGGCTCATTCAGCAACTTAGGCTTATTAAATAGGCTTATTTCAGCAACTTAGACTTATTAAATAGGCCTATTAAATAGGTTTATTAAATAGGCTAATTTCAGCAACTTAGACTTATTAAATAGGCCTAATAATTAGGATTATTAAAAAGGCTTATTAAATAGGCTTATTTCAGCAACTTAGGCTTATTAAATAGGCTTATTAAATGGGCTTATTTCAGCAACTTAGGCTTATTAAATAGGCTTATTTCAGCAACTTAAACTTATTAAATAGCCTTATTTCAGCAACTTACGCTTATTAAATAGGCTTATTTCAGCAACTTAGGCTTATTAAATAGCCTAATTAAGTAGGCTTATTTCAGCAACTTGGGCTTATTAAATAGGCTTATTTCAGCAACTTACGCTGATTAAAAAGGCTTATTTCAGCAACTTAAACTTATTAAATAGCCTTATTTCAGCAACTTAGACTTATTAAATAGCCTTATTTCAGCAACTTAGGCTTATTAAATAGGCTTATTTCAGCAACTTAGGCTTATTAAATAGCCTTATTTCAGCAACTTAAACTTATTAAATAGGCTTATTTCAGCAACTTAGGCTTATTAAATAGGCTTATTCAGCAACTTAGGCTTATTAAATAGGCTTATTTCAGCAACTTAGGCTTATTAAATAGGTTTATTCAGCAATTTAGGCTTATTAAATAGGCTTATTCAGCAACTTAGGCTTATTAAATAGGCTTATTTCAGCAACTTAGGCTTATTAAATAGGCTCATTCAGCAACTTAGGCTTATTAAAAAGGCTTATTTCAGCAACTTAGACTTATTAAATAGGCCTATTAAATAGGCTTATTAAATAAGCTTATTTCAGCAACTTAGACTTATTAAATAGGCCTATTAAATAGGATTATTAAAAATGCTTATTAAATAGGCTTATTTCAGCAACTTAGGCTTATTAAATAGGCTTATTAAATGGGCTTATTTCAGCAACTTAGGCTTATTAAATAGGCTTATTTCAGCAACTTAGACTCATTAAATAGCCTTATTAAATAGGCTTATTTCAGCAACTTAGGCTTATTAAATAGGCTTATTTCAGCAACTTAAACTTATTAAATAGCTTTATTTCAGCAACTTAGGCTTATTAAATAGCCTTATTTCAGCAACTTAGGCTTATTAAATAGCCTTATTAAATAGGCTTATTTCAGCAACTTAGACTTATTAAAGAGGTTTATTCAGCAACTTAGGCTTATTAAATAGGCTTATTCAGCAACTTAGGCTTATTAAATAGGCTTATTTCAGCAACTTAGGCTTATTAAATAGCCTCATTCAGCAACTTAGGCTTATTAAATAGGCTTATTTCAGCAACTTAGACTTATTAAATAGGCCTATTAAATAGGCTTATTAAAAAGGCTTATTAAATAGGCTTATTTCAGCAACTTAGGCTTATTAAATAGGCTTATTAAATGGGCTTATTTCAGCAACTTAGGCTTATTAAATAGGCTTATTTCAGCAACTTAGACTTATTAAATAGCCTTATTTCAGCAACTTACGCTTATTAAATAGGCTTATTTCAGCAACTTAGGCTTATTAAATAGCCTAATTAAGTAGGCTTATTTCAGCAACTTGGGCTTATTAAAAAGGCTTATTTCAGCAACTTACGCTGATTAAAAAGGCTTATTTCAGCAACTTAGACTTATTAAATAGCCTTATTTCAGCAACTTAGACTCATTAAATAGGTTTATTTCAGCAACTTATGCTTATTAAATATACTTATTTCAGCAACTTAGGCTTATTAAATAGGCTTATTTCAGCAACTTAGACTGATTAAATAGCCTTATTTCAGCAACTTAGTTTTATTAAATAGGCTTATTTCAGCAACTTAGGCTTATTAAATCGCCTTATTTCAGCAACTTAAACTTATTAAATAGGCTTATTTCAGCTACTTAGGCTTATTAAATAGGCTTATTCAGCAACTTAGGCTTATTAAATAGGCTTATTTCAGCAACTTAGGCTTATTAAATAGGCTCATTCAGAAACTTAGGCTTATTAAATAGGCGTATTTCAGCAACTTAGACTTATTAAATAAGCCTATTAAATAGACTTATTAAATAGGCTTATTTCAGCAACTTAGACTTATTAAATAGGCCTATTAAATAGGCTTATTAAATAGGCTTATTTCAGCAACTTAGACTTATTAAATAGGCCTATTAAATAGGCTTATTAAATAGACTTATTAAATAGGCTCAATAAATAGGCTTATTAAATAGGCTTATAAAATAGGCTCAATAAATAGGCTTATTAAATAGGCTTATTAAATAGGCTTATTAAATAGACGTATTAAATAGGCTTTTTAAATAGGCTCAATAAATAGGCTTATTAAATAGGCTCAATAAATAGGCTTATTAAATAGGCTCATTAAATACTTATTAAATAGGCTTAATAAATAGGCTTATTAAATAGGCTTATTTCAGCAACTTAGGCTTATTAAATAGGCTTATTAAATGGGCTTATTTCAGCAACTTAGGCTTATTAAATAGGCTTATTTCAGCAACTTAGACTTATTAAATAGCCTTATTTCAGCAACTTACGCTTATTAAATAGGCTTATTTCAGCAACTTAGGCTTATTAAATAGCCTAATTAAGTAGGCTTATTTCAGCAACTTGAGCTTATTAAATAGGCTTATTTCAGCAACTTATGCTGATTAAAAAGGCTTATTTTAGCAACTTAGACTTATTAAATAGCCTTATTTCAGCAACTTAGACTCATTAAATAGGCTTATTTCAGCAACTTATGCTTATTAAAAATACTTATTTCAGCAACTTAGGCTTATTAAATAGGCTTATTTCAGCAACTTAGACTTATTAAATAGCCTTATTTCAGCATCTTAGGCTTATTAAATAGGCTTATTTCAGCAACTTAGGCTTATTAAATAGCCTTATTTCAGCAACTTAGACTTATTAAATAGGCTTATTTCAGCAACTTAGGCTTATTAAATAGGCTTATTCAGCAACTTAGGCTTATTACATAGGCTTATTTCAGCAACTTAGACTTATTAAATAGGCCTGTTAAATAGGCTTATTAAATAGGTTTATTTCAGCAACTTAGACTTATTAAATAGGCCTATTAAATAGGCTTATTAAATAGACTTATTAAATAGGCACATTAAATACTTATTAAATAGGCTTATTAAATAGGCTTATTAAATAGGCTTATTAAATAGACTTATTAAATAGGCTCAATAAATAGGCTTATTAAATAGGCTTATTAAATAGGCTTATTAAATAGACTTATTAAATAGGCTTATTAAATAGGCTTATTAAATAGGCTTATTAAATAGACTTATTAAATAGCCTCATTAAATAGGCTTATTTTAGCAACTTAGGCTTATTAAATAAGTTTATTTCAGCAACTTAGACTTATTAAAAAGCCTTATTAAATAGGCTTATTTCAGCAACTTAGGCTTATTAAATAAGCTTATTTCAGCAACTTATTCTTATTAAATAGCCTTATTAAACAGGTTTATTTCAGCAACTTAGGCTTATTAAGTAGCATTTTTAAATAGGTTTATTTCAGCAACTTAGACTTATTTAATAGGTTTATTCAGCAACTTAGGCTTATTAAATAGGCTTATTCAGCAACTTAGGCTTATTTAATAGGCTTATTTCAGCAACTTAGGCTTATTTAATTGGCTTATTAAATAGGCTTATTTCAGCAACTTAGGCTTATTAAATAAGCTTATTTCAGCAACTTATGCTTTTAAATAGCCTTATTAAACAGGTTTATTTCAGCAACTTAGGCTTATTAAATAGCATTTTTAAATAGGTTTATTTCAGCAACTTAGACTTATTAAATATACCTTTTTAAATAGGCTTAGTTCAGAAACTTAGGCTTATTAAATAGGCTTATTTCAGCAACTTAGGCTCATTAAATAGCCTTGTTAAATAGGCTTATTTCAGCAACTTAGGCTTATTAAATAGGCTTATTTCAGCAACTTAGGCTTATTAAATAGGCTCATTCAGCAACTTAGGCTTATTAAATAGGCTTATTTCAGCAACTTAGACTTATTAAATAGGCCTATTAAATAGGCTTATTAAATAGGCGTATTTCAGCAACTTAGACTTATTAAATAGGCCTATTAAATAGGATTATTAAAAAGGCTTATTAAATAGGCTTATTTCAGCAACTTAGGCTTATTAAATAGGCTTATTAAATGGGCTTATTTCAGCAACTTAGGCTTATTAAATAGGCTTATTTCAGCAACTTAGACTTATTAAATAGCCTTATTTCAGCAACTTACTCTTATTAAATAGGCTTATTTCAGCAACTTAGGCTTATTAAATAGCCTAATTAAGTAGGCTTATTTCAGCAACTTGGGCTTATTAAATAGGCTTATTTCAGCAACTTACGCTGATTAAAAAGGCTTATTTCAGCAACTTAAACTTATTAAATAGCCTTATTTCAGCAACTTAGACTCATTAAATAGGTTTATTTCAGCAACTTATGCTTATTACATATACTTATTTCAGCAATTTAGGCTTATTAAATAGGCTTATTTCAGCAACTTAGACTTATTAAATAGCCTTATTTCAGCAACTTAGGCTTATTAAATAGGCTTATTTCAGCAACTTAGGCTTATTAAATAGCCTTATTTCAGCAACTTAAACTTATTAAATAGGCTTATTTCAGCAACTTAGGCTTATTAAATAGGCTTATTCAGCAACTTAGGCTTATTAAATAGGCTTATTTCAGCAACTTAGGCTTATTAAATAGGTTTATTCAGCAATTTAGGCTTATTAAATAGGCTTATTCAGCAACTTAGGCTTATTAAATAGGCTTATTTCAGCAACTTAGGCTTATTAAATAGGCTCATTCAGCAACTTAGGCTTATTAAATAGGCTTATTTCAGCAACTTAGACTTATTAAATAGGCCTATTAAATAGGCTTATTAAATACGCTTATTTCAGCAACTTAGACTTATTAAATAGGCCTATTAAATAGGATTATTAAAAATGCTTATTAAATAGGCTTATTTCAGCAACTTAGGCTTATTAAAAAGCCTTATTAAATAGGCTTATTTCAGCAACTTAGGCTTATTAAATAAGCTTATTTCAGCAACTTATTCTTATTAAATAGCCTTATTAAACAGGTTTATTTCAGCAACTTAGGCTTATTAAGTAGCATTTTTAAATAGGTTTATTTCAGCAACTTAGACTTATTAAATAGGTTTATTCAGCAACTTAGGCTTATTAAATAGGCTTATTCAGCAACTTAGGCTTATTTAATAGGCTTATTTCAGCAACTTAGGCTTATTTAATAGGCTTATTAAATAGGCTTATTTCAGCAACTTAGGCTTATTAAATAAGCTTATTTCAGCAACTTATGCTTTTAAATAGCCTTATTAAACAGGTTTATTTCAGCAACTTAGGCTTATTAAATAGCATTTTAAATAGGTTTATTTCAGCAACTTAGACTTATTAAATATACCTTTTTAAATAGGCTTAGTTCAGAAACTTAGGCTTATTAAATAGGCTTATTTCAGCAACTTAGGCTCATTAAATAGCCTTATTAAATAGGCTTATTTCAGCAACTTAGGCTTATTAAATAGGCTCATTCATTATTAAATAGGCTCATTCAGCAACTTAGGCTTATTAAATAGGCTTATTTCAGCAACTTAGGCTTATTAAATAGCCTCATTCAGCAACTTAGGCTTATTAAATAGGCTTATTTCAGCAACTTAGACTTATTAAATAGGCCTATTAAATAGGCTTATTAAAAAGGCTTATTAAATAGGCTTATTTCAGCAACTTAGGCTTATTAAATAGGCTTATTAAATGGGCTTATTTCAGCAACTTAGGCTTATTAAATAGGCTTATTTCAGCAACTTAGACTTATTAAATAGCCTTATTTCAGCAACTTACGCTTATTAAATAGGCTTATTTCAGCAACTTAGGCTTATTAAATAGCCTAATTAAGTAGGCTTATTTCAGCAACTTGGGCTTATTAAATAGGCTTATTTCAGCAACTTAGTCTTATTAAATAGGCTTATTTCAGCAACTTAGGTTTATTAAATAGCCTTATTTCAGCAACTTAAACTTATTAAATAGGCTTATTTCAGCTACTTAGGCTTATTAAATAGGCTCATTCAGAAACTTAGGCTTATTAAATAGGCGTATTTCAGCAACTTAGACTTATTAAATAAGCCTATTAAATAGACGTATTAAATAGGCTTATTTCAGCAACTTAGACTTATTAAATAGGCCTATTAAATAGGCTTATTAAATAGGCTTATTTCAGCAACTTAGACTTATTAAATAGGCCTATTAAATAGGCTTATTAAATAGACTTATTAAATAGGCTCAATAAATAGGCTTATTAAATAGGCTTATAAAATAGGCTCAATAAATAGGCTTATTAAATAGGCTTATTAAATAGGCTTATTAAATAGACGTATTAAATAGGCTTATTAAATAGGCTCAATAAATAGGCTTATTAAATAGGCTCAATAAATAGGCTTATTAAATAGGCTCATTAAATACTTATTAAATAGTCTTAATAAATAGGCTTATTAAATAGGCTTATTTCAGCAACTTAGGCTTATTAAATAGGCTTATTAAATGGGCTTATTTCAGCAACTTAGGCTTATTAAATAGGCTTATTTCAGCAACTTAGACTTATTAAATAGCCTTATTTCAGCAATTTACGCTTATTAAATAGGCTTATTTCAGCAACTTAGGCTTATTAAATAGCCTAATTAAGTAGGCTTATTTCAGCAACTTGAGCTTATTAAATAGGCTTATTTCAGCAACTTATGCTGATTAAAAAGGCTTATTTCAGCAACTTAGACTTATTAAATAGCCTTATTTCAGCAACTTAGACTCATTAAATAGGCTTATTTCAGCAACTTATGCTTATTAAAAATACTTATTTCAGCAACTTAGGCTTATTAAATAGGCTTATTTCAGCAACTTAGACTTATTAAATAGCCTTATTTCAGCAACTTAGGCTTATTAAATAGGCTTATTTCAGCAACTTAGGTTTATTAAATAGCCTTATTTCAGCAACTTAGACTTATTAAATAGGCTTATTTCAGCAACTTAGGCTTATTAAATAGGCTTATTCAGCAACTTAGGCTTATTACATAGGCTTATTTCAGCAACTTAGACTTATTAAATAGGCCTCTTAAATAGGCTTATTAAATAGGTTTATTTCAGCAACTTAGACTTATTAAATAGGCCTATTAAATAGGCTTATTAAATAGACTTATTAAATAGGCACATTAAATACTTATTAAATAGGCTTATTAAATAGGCTTATTAAATAGGCTTATTAAATAGACTTATTAAATAGGCTCAATAAATAGGCTTATTAAATAGGCTTATTAAATAGGCTTATTAAATAGACTTATTAAATAGGCTTATTAAATAGGCTTATTAAATAGACTTATTAAATAGCCTCATTAAATAGGCTTATTTTAGCAACTTAGGCTTATTAAATAAGTTTATTTCAGCAACTTAGACTTATTAAAAAGCCTTATTAAATAGGCTTATTTCAGCAACTTAGGCTTATTAAATAAGCTTATTTCAGCAACTTATTCTTATTAAATAGCCTTATTAAACAGGTTTATTTCAGCAACTTAGGCTTATTAAGTAGCATTTTTAAATAGGTTTATTTCAGCAACTTAGACTTATTAAATAGGTTTATTCAGCAACTTAGGCTTATTAAATAGGCTTATTCAGCAACTTAGGCTTATTTAATAGGCTTATTTCAGCAACTTAGGCTTATTTAATAGGCTTATTAAATAGGCTTATTTCAGCAACTTAGGCTTATTAAATAAGCTTATTTCAGCAACTTATGCTTTTAAATAGCCTTATTAAACAGGTTTATTTCAGCAACTTAGGCTTATTAAATAGCATTTTAAATAGGTTTATTTCAGCAACTTAGACTTATTAAATATACCTTTTTAAATAGGCTTAGTTCAGAAACTTAGGCTTATTAAATAGGCTTATTTCAGCAACTTAGGCTCATTAAATAGCCTTATTAAATAGGCTTATTTCAGCAACTTAGGCTTATTAAATAGGCTCATTCATTATTAAATAGGCTCATTCAGCAACTTAGGCTTATTAAATAGGCTTATTTCAGCAACTTAGACTTATTAAATAGGCCTATTAAATAGGTTTATTAAATAGGCTAATTTCAGCAACTTAGACTTATTAAATAGGCCTAATAATTAGGATTATTAAAAAGGCTTATTAAATAGGCTTATTTCAGCAACTTAGGCTTATTAAATAGGCTTATTAAATGGGCTTATTTCAGCAACTTAGGCTTATTAAATAGGCTTATTTCAGCAACTTAAACTTATTAAATAGCCTTATTTCAGCAACTTACGCTTATTAAATAGGCTTATTTCAGCAACTTAGGCTTATTAAATAGCCTAATTAAGTAGGCTTATTTCAGCAACTTGGGCTTATTAAATAGGCTTATTTCAGCAACTTACGCTGATTAAAAAGGCTTATTTCAGCAACTTAAACTTATTAAATAGCCTTATTTCAGCAACTTAGACTTATTAAATAGCCTTATTTCAGCAACTTAGGCTTATTAAATAGGCTTATTTCAGCAACTTAGGCTTATTAAATAGCCTTATTTCAGCAACTTAAACTTATTAAATAGGCTTATTTCAGCAACTTAGGCTTATTAAATAGGCTTATTCAGCAACTTAGGCTTATTAAATAGGCTTATTTCAGCAACTTAGGCTTATTAAATAGGTTTATTCAGCAATTTAGGCTTATTAAATAGGCTTATTCAGCAACTTAGGCTTATTAAATAGGCTTATTTCAGCAACTTAGGCTTATTAAATAGGCTCATTCAGCAACTTAGGCTTATTAAAAAGGCTTATTTCAGCAACTTAGACTTATTAAATAGGCCTATTAAATAGGCTTATTAAATAAGCTTATTTCAGCAACTTAGACTTATTAAATAGGCCTATTAAATAGGATTATTAAAAATGCTTATTAAATAGGCTTATTTCAGCAACTTAGGCTTATTAAATAGGCTTATTAAATGGGCTTATTTCAGCAACTTAGGCTTATTAAATAGGCTTATTTCAGCAACTTAGACTCATTAAATAGCCTTATTAAATAGGCTTATTTCAGCAACTTAGGCTTATTAAATAGGCTTATTTCAGCAACTTAAACTTATTAAATAGCTTTATTTCAGCAACTTAGGCTTATTAAATAGCCTTATTTCAGCAACTTAGGCTTATTAAATAGCCTTATTAAATAGGCTTATTTCAGCAACTTAGACTTATTAAAGAGGTTTATTCAGCAACTTAGGCTTATTAAATAGGCTTATTCAGCAACTTAGGCTTATTAAATAGGCTTATTTCAGCAACTTAGGCTTATTAAATAGCCTCATTCAGCAACTTAGGCTTATTAAATAGGCTTATTTCAGCAACTTAGACTTATTAAATAGGCCTATTAAATAGGCTTATTAAAAAGGCTTATTAAATAGGCTTATTTCAGCAACTTAGGCTTATTAAATAGGCTTATTAAATGGGCTTATTTCAGCAACTTAGGCTTATTAAATAGGCTTATTTCAGCAACTTAGACTTATTAAATAGCCTTATTTCAGCAACTTACGCTTATTAAATAGGCTTATTTCAGCAACTTAGGCTTATTAAATAGCCTAATTAAGTAGGCTTATTTCAGCAACTTGGGCTTATTAAAAAGGCTTATTTCAGCAACTTACGCTGATTAAAAAGGCTTATTTCAGCAACTTAGACTTATTAAATAGCCTTATTTCAGCAACTTAGACTCATTAAATAGGTTTATTTCAGCAACTTATGCTTATTAAATATACTTATTTCAGCAACTTAGGCTTATTAAATAGGCTTATTTCAGCAACTTAGACTGATTAAATAGCCTTATTTCAGCAACTTAGTTTTATTAAATAGGCTTATTTCAGCAACTTAGGCTTATTAAATCGCCTTATTTCAGCAACTTAAACTTATTAAATAGGCTTATTTCAGCTACTTAGGCTTATTAAATAGGCTTATTCAGCAACTTAGGCTTATTAAATAGGCTTATTTCAGCAACTTAGGCTTATTAAATAGGCTCATTCAGAAACTTAGGCTTATTAAATAGGCGTATTTCAGCAACTTAGACTTATTAAATAAGCCTATTAAATAGACTTATTAAATAGGCTTATTTCAGCAACTTAGACTTATTAAATAGGCCTATTAAATAGGCTTATTAAATAGGCTTATTTCAGCAACTTAGACTTATTAAATAGGCCTATTAAATAGGCTTATTAAATAGACTTATTAAATAGGCTCAATAAATAGGCTTATTAAATAGGCTTATAAAATAGGCTCAATAAATAGGCTTATTAAATAGGCTTATTAAATAGGCTTATTAAATAGACGTATTAAATAGGCTTTTTAAATAGGCTCAATAAATAGGCTTATTAAATAGGCTCAATAAATAGGCTTATTAAATAGGCTCATTAAATACTTATTAAATAGGCTTAATAAATAGGCTTATTAAATAGGCTTATTTCAGCAACTTAGGCTTATTAAATAGGCTTATTAAATGGGCTTATTTCAGCAACTTAGGCTTATTAAATAGGCTTATTTCAGCAACTTAGACTTATTAAATAGCCTTATTTCAGCAACTTACGCTTATTAAATAGGCTTATTTCAGCAACTTAGGCTTATTAAATAGCCTAATTAAGTAGGCTTATTTCAGCAACTTGAGCTTATTAAATAGGCTTATTTCAGCAACTTATGCTGATTAAAAAGGCTTATTTTAGCAACTTAGACTTATTAAATAGCCTTATTTCAGCAACTTAGACTCATTAAATAGGCTTATTTCAGCAACTTATGCTTATTAAAAATACTTATTTCAGCAACTTAGGCTTATTAAATAGGCTTATTTCAGCAACTTAGACTTATTAAATAGCCTTATTTCAGCAACTTAGGCTTATTAAATAGGCTTATTTCAGCAACTTAGGCTTATTAAATAGCCTTATTTCAGCAACTTAGACTTATTAAATAGGCTTATTTCAGCAACTTAGGCTTATTAAATAGGCTTATTCAGCAACTTAGGCTTATTACATAGGCTTATTTCAGCAACTTAGACTTATTAAATAGGCCTGTTAAATAGGCTTATTAAATAGGTTTATTTCAGCAACTTAGACTTATTAAATAGGCCTATTAAATAGGCTTATTAAATAGACTTATTAAATAGGCACATTAAATACTTATTAAATAGGCTTATTAAATAGGCTTATTAAATAGGCTTATTAAATAGACTTATTAAATAGGCTCAATAAATAGGCTTATTAAATAGGCTTATTAAATAGGCTTATTAAATAGACTTATTAAATAGGCTTATTAAATAGGCTTATTAAATAGGCTTATTAAATAGACTTATTAAATAGCCTCATTAAATAGGCTTATTTTAGCAACTTAGGCTTATTAAATAAGTTTATTTCAGCAACTTAGACTTATTAAAAAGCCTTATTAAATAGGCTTATTTCAGCAACTTAGGCTTATTAAATAAGCTTATTTCAGCAACTTATTCTTATTAAATAGCCTTATTAAACAGGTTTATTTCAGCAACTTAGGCTTATTAAGTAGCATTTTTAAATAGGTTTATTTCAGCAACTTAGACTTATTTAATAGGTTTATTCAGCAACTTAGGCTTATTAAATAGGCTTATTCAGCAACTTAGGCTTATTTAATAGGCTTATTTCAGCAACTTAGGCTTATTTAATTGGCTTATTAAATAGGCTTATTTCAGCAACTTAGGCTTATTAAATAAGCTTATTTCAGCAACTTATGCTTTTAAATAGCCTTATTAAACAGGTTTATTTCAGCAACTTAGGCTTATTAAATAGCATTTTTAAATAGGTTTATTTCAGCAACTTAGACTTATTAAATATACCTTTTTAAATAGGCTTAGTTCAGAAACTTAGGCTTATTAAATAGGCTTATTTCAGCAACTTAGGCTCATTAAATAGCCTTGTTAAATAGGCTTATTTCAGCAACTTAGGCTTATTAAATAGGCTTATTTCAGCAACTTAGGCTTATTAAATAGGCTCATTCAGCAACTTAGGCTTATTAAATAGGCTTATTTCAGCAACTTAGACTTATTAAATAGGCCTATTAAATAGGCTTATTAAATAGGCGTATTTCAGCAACTTAGACTTATTAAATAGGCCTATTAAATAGGATTATTAAAAAGGCTTATTAAATAGGCTTATTTCAGCAACTTAGGCTTATTAAATAGGCTTATTAAATGGGCTTATTTCAGCAACTTAGGCTTATTAAATAGGCTTATTTCAGCAACTTAGACTTATTAAATAGCCTTATTTCAGCAACTTACTCTTATTAAATAGGCTTATTTCAGCAACTTAGGCTTATTAAATAGCCTAATTAAGTAGGCTTATTTCAGCAACTTGGGCTTATTAAATAGGCTTATTTCAGCAACTTACGCTGATTAAAAAGGCTTATTTCAGCAACTTAAACTTATTAAATAGCCTTATTTCAGCAACTTAGACTCATTAAATAGGTTTATTTCAGCAACTTATGCTTATTACATATACTTATTTCAGCAATTTAGGCTTATTAAATAGGCTTATTTCAGCAACTTAGACTTATTAAATAGCCTTATTTCAGCAACTTAGGCTTATTAAATAGGCTTATTTCAGCAACTTAGGCTTATTAAATAGCCTTATTTCAGCAACTTAAACTTATTAAATAGGCTTATTTCAGCAACTTAGGCTTATTAAATAGGCTTATTCAGCAACTTAGGCTTATTAAATAGGCTTATTTCAGCAACTTAGGCTTATTAAATAGGTTTATTCAGCAATTTAGGCTTATTAAATAGGCTTATTCAGCAACTTAGGCTTATTAAATAGGCTTATTTCAGCAACTTAGGCTTATTAAATAGGCTCATTCAGCAACTTAGGCTTATTAAATAGGCTTATTTCAGCAACTTAGACTTATTAAATAGGCCTATTAAATAGGCTTATTAAATACGCTTATTTCAGCAACTTAGACTTATTAAATAGGCCTATTAAATAGGATTATTAAAAATGCTTATTAAATAGGCTTATTTCAGCAACTTAGGCTTATTAAATAGGCTTATTAAATGGGCTTATTTCAGCAACTTAGGCTTATTAAATAGGCTTATTTCAGCAACTTAGACTTATTAAATAGCCTTATTTCAGCAACTTACGCTTATTAAATAGGCTTATTTCAGCAACTTAGGCTTATTAAATAGCCTAATTAAGTAGGCTTATTTCAGCAACTTGGGCTTATTAAATAGGCTTATTTCAGCAACTTAGGCTTATTAAGTAGGCTTATTTCAGCAACTTAGGCTTATTAAATAGGCTCATTCAGCAACTTAGGCTTATTAAATAGGCTTATTTCAGCAACTTAGACTTATTAAATAGGCCTATTAAATAGGCTTATTAAATAGGCGTATTTCAGCAACTTAGACTTATTAAATAGGCCTATTAAATAGGATTATTAAAAAGGCTTATTAAATAGGCTTATTTCAGCAACTTAGGCTTATTAAATAGGCTTATTAAATGGGCTTATTTCAGCAACTTAGGCTTATTAAATAGGCTTATTTCAGCAACTTAGACTTATTAAATAGCCTTATTTCAGCAACTTACTCTTATTAAATAGGCTTATTTCAGCAACTTAGGCTTATTAAATAGCCTAATTAAGTAGGCTTATTTCAGCAACTTGGGCTTATTAAATAGGCTTATTTCAGCAACTTACGCTGATTAAAAAGGCTTATTTCAGCAACTTAAACTTATTAAATAGCCTTATTTCAGCAACTTAGACTCATTAAATAGGTTTATTTCAGCAACTTATGCTTATTAAATATACTTATTTCAGCAATTTAGGCTTATTAAATAGGCTTATTTCAGCAACTTAGACTTATTAAATAGCCTTATTTCAGCAACTTAGGCTCATTAAATAGGCTTATTTCAGCAACTTAGGCTTATTAAATAGCCTTATTTCAGCAACTTAAACTTATTAAATAGGCTTATTTCAGCAACTTAGGCTTATTAAATAGGCTTATTCAGCAACTTAGGCTTATTAAATAGGCTTATTTCAGCAACTTAGGCTTATTAAATAGGTTTATTCAGCAATTTAGGCTTATTAAATAGGCTCATTCAGCAACTTAGGCTTATTAAATAGGCTTATTTCAGCAACTTAGACTTATTAAATAGGCCTATTAAATAGGCTTATTAAATAAGCTTATTTCAGCAACTTAGACTTATTAAATAGGCCTATTAAATAGGATTATTAAAAATGCTTATTAAATAGGCTTATTTCAGCAACTTAGGCTTATTAAATAGGCTTATTAAATGGGCTTATTTCAGCAACTTAGGCTTATTAAATAGGCTTATTTCAGCAACTTAGACTTATTAAATAGCCTTATTTCAGCAACTTACGCTTATTAAATAGGCTTATTTCAGCAACTTAGGCTTATTAAATAGCCTAATTAAGTAGGCTTATTTCAGCAACTTGGGCTTATTAAATAGGCTTATTTCAGCAACTTACGCTGATTAAAAAGGCTTATTTCAGCAACTTAGACTTATTAAATAGCCTTATTTCAGCAACTTAGACTCATTAAATAGGTTTATTTCAGCAACTTATGCTTATTAAATATACTTATTTCAGCAACTTAGGCTTATTAAATAGGCTTATTTCAGCAACTTAGACTTATTAAATAGCCTTATTTCAGCAACTTAGGCGTATTAAATAGGCTTATTTCAGCAACTTAGGCTTATTAAATAGGCTCATTCAGAAAATTTTTCTTATTAAATAGGCTTATTTCAGCAACTTAGACTTATTGAATAGGCCTATTAAATAGGCTTATTAAATAGGCTTATTTCAGCAACTTAGACTTATTAAATAGGCCTATTAAATAGGCTTATTAAATAGACTTATTAAATAGGCTCATTAAATACTTATTAATTAGTCTTATTAAATAGGCTTATTAAATAGACTTATTAAATAGGCTCAATAAATAGGCTTATTAAATAGTCTTATTGAATAGGCTCAATAAATAGGCTTATTAAATAGGCTCAATAAATAGGCTCATTAAATAGGCTCAATAAATAGGCTTATTAAATAGGCTCATTATATACTTATTAAATAGGCTTATTAAATAGACTTATTAAATAGACTTATTAAATAGGCTTATTAAATAGACTTATTAAATAGGCTTATTAAAAAGGCTTATTAAATAGACTTATTAAATAGGCTCATTAAATATTTATTAAATATGTTTATTAAATAGGCGTATTAAATAGGCTTATTAAATAGGCTTATTAAATAGGCTTATTAAATAGGCTTATTAAATAGACTTATTAAATAGCCTCATTGAATAGGCTTATTTTAGCAACTTAGGCTTATTAAATAGGTTTATTTCAGCAACTTAGACTTATTAAATAGGTTTATTTCAGCAACTTAGGCTTATTAAATAAGTTTATTTCAGCAACTTATGCTTATTAAATAGCCTTATTAAAATGGTTTATTTCAGCAACTTAGGCTTATTAAATAGCATTTTTAAATAGGTTTATTTCAGAAACTTAGACTTATTAAATATACCTTTTTAAATAAGCTTAGTTCAGAAACGTAGGCTTATTAAATAGGCCTATTAAATAGGCTTATTAAATAGACTTATTAAATAGGCTCATTAAATACTTATTAATTAGTCTTATTAAATAGGCTTATTAAATAGACTTATTAAATAGGCTCAATAAATAGGCTTATTAAATAGTCTTATTGAATAGGCTCAATAAATAGGCTTATTAAATAGGCTCAATAAATAGGCTCATTAAATAGGCTCAATAAATAGGCTTATTAAATAGGCTCATTATATACTTATTAAATAGGCTTATTAAATAGACTTATTAAATAGACTTATTAAATAGGCTTATTAAATAGACTTATTAAATAGGCTTATTAAAAAGGCTTATTAAATAGACTTATTAAATAGGCTCATTAAATATTTATTAAATATGTTTATTAAATAGGCGTATTAAATAGGCTTATTAAATAGGCTTATTAAATAGGCTTATTAAATAGGCTTATTAAATAGACTTATTAAATAGCCTCATTGAATAGGCTTATTTTAGCAACTTAGGCTTATTAAATAGGTTTATTTCAGCAACTTAGACTTATTAAATAGGTTTATTTCAGCAACTTAGGCTTATTAAATAAGCTTATTTCAGCAACTTATGCTTATTAAATAGCCTTATTAAAATGGTTTATTTCAGCAACTTAGGCTTATTAAATAGCATTTTTAAATAGGTTTATTTCAGAAACTTAGACTTATTAAATATACCTTTTTAAATAGGCTTAGTTCAGAAACGTAGGCTTATTAAATAGGCTTATTTCAGCAACTTAGGCTTATTAAATAGGCTTATTTCAGCAACTTAAACTTATTAAATAGCCTTATTTCAGCAACTTAGGCTTATTAAATAGCCTTATTTCAGCAACTTAGGCTTATTAAATAGCCTTATTAAATAGCCTTATTTCAGCAACTTAGACTCATTAAATAGGTTTATTTCAGCAACTTATGCTTATTAAATATACTTATTTCAGCAACTTAGGCTTATTAAATAGGCTTATTTCAGCAACTTAGACTTATTAAATAGCCTTATTTCAGCAACTTAGGCTTATTAAATAGGCTTATTTCAGCAACTTAGGCTTATTAAATAGGCTCATTCAGAAACTTAGGCTTATTAAATAGGCTTATTTCAGCAACTTAGACTTATTGAATAGGCCTATTAAATAGGCTTATTAAATAGGCTTATTTCAGCAACTTAGATTTATTAAATAGGCCTATTAAATAGGCTTATTAAATAGACTTATTAAATAGGCTCATTAAATAGGCTTATTAAATAGACTCATTAAATAGGCTTATTAAAAAGGCTTATTAAATAGACTTATTAAATAGGCTCATTAAATATTTATTAAATATGTTTATTAAATAGGCGTATTAAATAGGCTTATTAAATAGGCTTATTAAATAGGCTTATTAAATAGGCTTATTAAATAGACTTATTAAATAGCCTCATTGAATAGGCTTATTTTAGCAACTTAGGCTTATTAAATAGGTTTATTTCAGCAACTTAGACTTATTAAATAGGTTTATTTCAGCAACTTAGGCTTATTAAATAAGCTTATTTCAGCAACTTATGCTTATTAAATAGCCTTATTAAAATGGTTTATTTCAGCAACTTAGGCTTATTAAATAGCATTTTTAAATAGGTTTATTTCAGAAACTTAGACTTATTAAATATACCTTTTTAAATAGGCTTAGTTCAGAAACGTAGGCTTATTAAATAGGCTTATTTCAGCAACTTAGGCTCATTAAATAGCCTTATTAAATAGGCTTATTTCCGCAACTTAGGCTTATTAAATAGGCTTATTTCAGCAACTTAAACTTATTAAATAGCCTTATTTCAGCAACTTAGGCTTATTAAATAGCCTTATTTCAGCAACTTAGGCTTATTAAATAGCCTTATTAAATAGGCTTATTTCAGCAACTTAGACTTATTAAATAGGTTTATTCAGCAACTTAGGCTTATTAAATAGGCTTATTCAGCAACTTAGGCTTATTAAATAGGCTTATTTCAGCAACTTAGGTTTATTAAATAGGCTCATTCAGCAACTTAGGCTTATTAAATAGGCTTATTTCAGCAACTTAGACTTATTAAATAGGCCTATTAAATAGGCTTATTAAAAAGGCTTATTAAATAGGCTTATTTCAGCAACTTAGGCTTATTAAATAGGCTTATTAAATGGGCTTATTTCAGCAACTTAGGCTTATTAAATATGCTTATTTCAGCAACTTAGACTTATTAAATAGCCTTATTTCAGCAACTTACGCTTATTAAATAGGCTTATTTCAGCAACTTAGGCTTATTAAATAGCCTAATTAAGTAGGCTTATTTCAGCAACTTGGGCTTATTAAATAGGCTTATTTCAGCAACTTACGCTGATTAAAAAGGCTTATTTCAGCAACTTAGACTTATTAAATAGCCTTATTTCAGCAACTTAGACTCATTAAATAGGTTTACTTCAGCAACTTAGGCTTATTAAATAGGCTTATTTCAGCAACTTAGACTGATTAAATAGCCTTATTTCAGCAACTTAGTCTTATTAAATAGGCTTATTCAGCAACTTAGCCTTATTAAATAGGCTTATTTCAGCAACTTAGGCTTATTAAATAGGCTCATTCAGAAACTTAGGCTTATTAAATAGGCGTATTTCAGCAACTTAGACTTATTAAATAAGCCTATTAAATAGACTTATTAAATAGGCTTATTTCAGCAACTTAGACTTATTAAATAGGCCTATTAAATAGGCTTATTAAATAGGCTTATTTCAGCAACTTAGACTTATTAAATAGGCCTATTAAATAGGCTTATTAAATAGACTTATTAAATAGGCTCAATAAATAGGCTTATTAAATAGGCTTATAAAATAGGCTCAATAAATAGGCTTATTAAATAGGCTTATTAAATAGGCTTATTAAATAGACGTATTAAATAGGCTTATTAAATAGGCTCAATAAATAGGCTTATTAAATAAGCTCAATAAATAGGCTTATTAAATAGGCTCAATAAATAGGCTTATTAAATAGGCTCAATAAATAGGCTTATTAAATAGGTGCATTAAATACTTATTAAATAGGCTTATTAAATAGACTTATTAAATAGACTTATTAAATAGGCTTATTAAATAGACTTATTAAATAGGCCTATTAAAAAGGCTTATTAATTAGACTTATTAAATAGGCTCATTAAATACTTATTAAATATGTTTATTAAATAGGCGTATTAAATAGGCTTATTAAATTAGCTTAATAAATAGGCTTATTAAATAGCCTCATTAAATACTTATTAAATAGGCTTATTAAATAGGCTTATTAAATAGGCTTATTTCAGCAACTTAGGCTTATTAAATAGCCTTATTGAATAGGCTTATTTCAGCAACTTAGACTTTTTAAATAGGTTTATTCAGCAACTTAGGCTTATTAAATAGGCTTATTCAGCAACTTAGGCTTATTAAATAAGCTTATTTCAGCAACTTAGGCTTATTAAATAGGCTCATTCAGAAACTTAGGATTATTAAATAGGCTTATTTCAGCAACTTAGACTTATTAAATAGGCCTATTAAATAGGCTTATTAAATAGGCTTATTTCAGGAACTTTGGCTCATTAAATAGCCTTATTAAATAGGCTTATTAAATAGACTTATTAAATAGGCTCATTAAATACTTATTAAATAGGCTTATTAAATAGGCTTATTAAATAGACTTATTAAATAGGCTCAATAAATAGGCTTATTAAATAGGCTTATTAAATAGGCTCAATAAATAGGCTTATTAAATAGGCTTATTAAATAGGCTTATTAAATAGACTTATTAAATAGGCTTATTAAATAGGCTCAATAAATAGGCTTATTAAATAGGCTCAATAAATAGGCTTATAAAATAGGCTCAATAAATAGGCTTATCAAATAGGCTCAATAAATAGGCATATTAAATAGGCTCATTAAATACTTATTAAATAGGCTTATTAAATAGACTTATTAAATAGACTTATTAAATATGCTTATTAAATAGACTTATTAAATAGGCTTATTAAAAGGCTTATTAAATAGACTCATTAAATAGGCTCATTAAATACGTATTAAATATGTTTATTAAATAGGCGTATTAAATAGGCTTATTAAATAGGCTTATTAAATAGGCTTATTAAATAGGCTTATTAAATAGACTCATTAAATAGGCTAATTTTAGCAACTTAGGCTTATTAAATAGGTTTATTTCAGCAACTTAGACTTATTAAATAGCCTCATTGAATAGGCTTATTTTAGCAACTTAGGCTTATTAAATAGGTTTATTTCAGCAACTTAGACTTATTAAATAGCCTTATTAAATAGGCGTATTTCAGCAACTTAGGCTCATTAAATAAGCTTATTTCAGCAACTTATGCTTATTAAATAGCCTTATTAAACAGGTTTATTTCAGCAACTTAGGCTTATTAAATAGCATTTTTAAATAGGTTTATTCAGCAACTTAGGCTTATTAAATAGGCTTATTCAGCAACTTAGGCTTATTAAATAAGCTTATTTCAGCAACTTAGGCTTATTAAATAGGCTCATTCAGAAACTTAGGCTTACTAAATAGGCTTATTTCAGCAACTTAGACTAATTAAATAGGCCTATTAAATAGGCTTATTAAATAGGCTTATTTCAGCAACTTAGGCTCATTAAATAGCCTTATTAAATAGGCTTATTAAATAGACTTATTAAATAGGCTCAATAAATAGGCTTATTAAATAGGCTTATTAAATAGGCTCAATAAATAGGCTTATTAAATAGGCTTATTAAATAGGCTTATTAAATAGACTTATTAAATAGGCTTATTAAATAGGCTCAATAAATAGGCTTATTAAATAGGCTCAATAAATAGGCTTATAAAATAGGCTCAATAAATAGGCTTATTAAATAAGCTCAATAAATAGGCATATTAAATAGGCTCATTAAATACTTATTAAATAGGCTTATTAAATAGACTTATTAAATAGACTTATTAAATACGCTTATTAAATAGACTTATTAAATAGGCTTATTAAAAGGCTTATTAAATAGACTCATTAAATAGGCTCATTAAATACGTATTAAATATGTTTATTAAATAGGCGTATTAAATAGGCTTATTAAATAGGCTTATTAAATAGGCTTATTAAATAGGCTTATTAAATAGACTCATTAAATAGGCTAATTTTAGCAACTTAGGCTTATTAAATAGGTTTATTTCAGCAACTTAGACTTATTAAATAGCCTCATTGAATAGGCTTATTTTAGCAACTTAGGCTTATTAAATAGGTTTATTTCAGCAACTTAGACTTATTAAATAGCCTTATTAAATAGGCTTATTTCAGCAACTTAGGCTCATTAAATAAGCTTATTTCAGCAACTTATGCTTATTAAATAGCCTTATTAAACAGGTTTATTTCAGCAACTTAGGCTTATTAAATAGCATTTTTAAATAGGTTTATTCAGCAACTTAGGCTTATTAAATAGGCTTATTCAGCAACTTAGGCTTATTAAATAAGCTTATTTCAGCAACTTAGGCTTATTAAATAGGCTCATTCAGAAACTTAGGCTTACTAAATAGGCTTATTTCAGCAACTTAGACTAATTAAATAGGCCTATTAAATAGGCTTATTAAATAGGCTTATTTCAGCAACTTAGGCTCATTAAATAGCCTTATTAAATAGGCTTATTAAATAGACTTATTAAATAGGCTCATTAAATACTTATTAAATAGGCTTATTAAATAGGCTTATTAAATAGACTTATTAAATAGGCTCAATAAATAGGCTTATTAAATAGGCTTATTAAATAGGCTCAATAAATAGGCTTATTAAATAGGCTTATTAAATAGGCTTATTAAATAGACTTATTAAATAGGCTTATTAAATAGGCTCAATAAATAGGCTTATTAAATAGGCTCAATAAATAGGCTTATAAAATAGGCTCAATAAATAGGCTTATTAAATAGGCTCAATAAATAGGCTTATTAAATAGGCTCATTAAATACTTATTAAATAGGCTTATTAAATAGATTTATTAAATAGACTTATTAAATACGCTTATTAAATAGACTTATTAAATAGGCTTATTAAAAGGCTTATTAAATAGACTTATTAAATAGGCTCATTAAATACATATTAAATATGTTTATTAAATAGGCGTATTAAATAGGCTTATTAAATAGGCTTATTAAATAGGCTTATTAAATAGGCTTATTAAATAGACTCATTAAATAGGCTAATTTTAGCAACTTAGGCTTATTAAATAGGTTCATTTCAGCAACTTAGACTTATTAAATAGCCTCATTGAATAGGCTTATTTTAGCAACTTAGGCTTATTAAATAGGTTTATTTCAGCAACTTAGACTTATTAAATAGCCTTATTAAATAGGCTTATTTCAGCAACTTAGGCTTATTAAATAAGCTTATTTCAGCAACTTATGCTTATTAAATAGCATTATTAAACAGGTTTATTTCAGCAACTTAGGCTTATTAAATAGCATTTTAAAATAGGTTTATTTTAGCAACTTAGATTTATTAAATATACCTTTTTAAATAGGCTTAGTTCAGAAACTTAGGCTTATTAAATAGGCTTATTTCAGCAACTTAAGCTCATTAAATAGCCTTATTAAATAGGCTTATTTCAGCAACTAAGGCTTATTAAATAGTCTTATTTCAGCAACTTAAACTTATTAAATAGCCTTATTTCAGCAACTTAGGCTCATTAAATAGCCTTATTTCAGCAACTTAGACTTATTAAATAGGCTTATTCAGCAACTTAGGCTTATTAAATAGCCTTATTGAATAGGCTTATTTCAGCAACTTAGACTTATTAAATAGGTTTATTCAGCAACTTAGGCTTATTAAATAGGCTTATTCAGCAACTTAGGCTTATTAAATAAGCTTATTTCAGCAACTTAGGCTTATTAAATAGGCTCATTCAGAAACTTAGGCTTATTAAATAGGCTTATTTCAGCAACTTAGACTTATTAAATAGGCCTATTAAATAGGCTTATTAAATAGGCTTATTTCAGCAACTTTGGCTCATTAAATAGCCTTATTAAATAGGCTTATTAAATAGACTTATTAAATAGGCTCATTAAATACTTATTACATAGGCTTATTAAATAGGCTTATTAAATAGACTTATTAAATAGGCTCAATAAATAGGCTTATTAAATAGGCTTATTAAATAGGCTCAATAAATAGGCTTATTAAATAGGCTTATTAAATAGGCTTATTAAATAGACTTATTAAATAGGCTTATTAAATAGGCTCAATAAATAGGCTTATAAAATAGGCTCAATAAATAGGCTTATTAAATAGGCTCAATAAATAGGCATATTAAATAGGCTCATTAAATACTTATTAAATAGGCTTATTAAATAGACTTATTAAATAGACTTATTAAATACGCTTATTAAATAGACTTATTAAATAGGCTTATTAAAAGGCTTATTAAATAGACTCATTAAATAGGCTCATTAAATACGTATTACATATGTTTATTAAATAGGCGTATTAAATAGGCTTATTAAATAGGCTTATTAAATAGGCTTATTAAATAGGCTTATTAAATAGACTCATTAAATAGGCTAATTTTAGCAACTTAGGCTTATTAAATAGGTTTATTTCAGCAACTTAGACTTATTAAATAGCCTCATTGAATAGGCTTATTTTAGCAACTTAGGCTTATTAAATAGGTTTATTTCAGCAACTTAGACTTATTAAATAGCCTTATTAAATAGGCTTATTTCAGCAACTTAGGCTCATTAAATAAGCTTATTTCAGCAACTTATGCTTATTAAATAGCCTTATTAAACAGGTTTATTTCAGCAACTTATTCTTATTAAATAGCATTTTTAAATAGGTTTATTCAGCAACTTAGGCTTATTAAATAGGCTTATTCAGCAACTTAGGCTTATTAAATAAGCTTATTTCAGCAACTTAGGCTTATTAAATAGGCTCATTCAGAAACTTAGGCTTACTAAATAGGCTTATTTCAGCAACTTAGACTAATTAAATAGGCCTATTAAATAGGCTTATTAAATAGGCTTATTTCAGCAACTTAGGCTCATTAAATAGCCTTATTAAATAGGCTCAATAAATAGGCATATTAAATAGGCTCATTAAATACTTATTAAATAGACTTATTAAATAGACTTATTAAATAGGCTTATTAAATAGGCTCAATAAATAGGCGTATTAAATAGGCTTATTAAATAGCCTCATTAAATAGGCTTATTTTAGCAACTTAGGCTTATTAAATAAGTTTATTTCAGACTTATTAAAAAGCCTTATTAAATAGGCTTATTTCAGCAACTTAGGCTTATTAAATAAGCTTATTTCAGCAACTTATTCTTATTAAATAGCCTTATTAAACAGGTTTATTTCAGCAACTTAGGCTTATTAAGTAGCATTTTTAAATAGGTTTATTTCAGCAACTTAGACTTATTAAATAGGTTTATTCAGCAACTTAGGCTTATTAAATAGGCTTATTCAGCAACTTAGGCTTATTTAATAGGCTTATTTCAGCAACTTAGGCTTATTTAATAGGCTTATTAAATAGGCTTATTTCAGCAACTTAGGCTTATTAAATAAGCTTATTTCAGCAACTTATGCTTTTAAATAGCCTTATTAAACAAGTTTATGTCAGCAACTTAGGCTTATTAAATAGCATTTTAAATAGGTTTATTTCAGCAACTTAGACTTATTAAATGTACCTTTTTAAATAGGCTTAGTTCAGAAACTTAGGCTTATTAAATAGGCTTATTTCAGCAACTTAGGCTCATTAAATAGCCTTATTAAATAGGCTTATTTCAGCAACTAGGCTTATTAAATAGGCTTATTTCAGCAACTTAAACTTATTAAATAGCCTTATTTCAGCAACTTAGGCTCATTAAATAGCCTTATTTCAGCAACTTAGTCTTATTAAATAGGCTTATTCAGCAACTTAGGCTTATTAAATAGCCTTATTAAATAGGCTTATTTCAGCAACTTAGACTTATTAAATAGGTTTATTCAGCAACTTAGGCTTATTAAATAGGCTTATTCAGCAATTTAGGCTTATTAAATAGGCTTATTTCAGCAACTTAGGCTTATTAAATAGGCTCTTTCAGCAACTTAGGCTTATTAAATAGGCTATTTTCAGCAACTTAGACTTATTAAATAGGCCTATTAAATAGGTTTATTAAATAGGCTTATTAAATAGGCTTATTTCAGCAACTTAGGCTTATTAAATAGGCTTATTAAATGGGCTTATTTCAGCAACTTAGGCTTATTAAATAGGCTTATTTCAGCAACTTAGACTTATTAAATAGCCTTATTTCAGCAACTTACGCTTATTAAATAGGCTTATTTCAGCAACTTAGGCTTATTAAATAGCCTAATTAAGTAGGCTTATTTCAGCAACTTGAGCTTATTAAATAGGCTTATTTCAGCAACTTATGCTGATTAAAAAGGCTTATTTCAGCAACTTAGACTTATTAAATAGCCTTATTTCAGCAACTTAGACTCATTAAATAGCCTTATTTCAGCAACTTAGGCTTATTAAATAGGCTTATTTCAGCAACTTAGGCTTATTAAATAGCCTTATTTCAGCAACTTAGACTTATTAAATAGGCTTATTTCAGCAACTTAGGCTTATTAAATAGGCTTATTCAGCAACTTAGGCTTATTAAATAGGCTTATTTCAGCAACTTAGGCTTATTAAATAGGCTCATTCAGAAACTTAGGCTTATTAAATAGGCTTATTTCAGCAACTTAGACTTATTAAATAGGCCTGTTAAATAGGCTTATTAAATAGGTTTATTTCAGCAACTTAGACTTATTAAATAGGCCTATTAAATAGACTTATTAAATAGGCACATTAAATACTTATTAAATAGGCGTATTAAATAGGCTTATTAAATAGGCTTATTAAATAGACTTATTAAATAGGCTCAATAAATAGGCTTATTAAATAGGCATATTAAATAGGCTCAATAAATAGGCTTATTAAATAGGCTCATTAAATAGACGTATTAAATAGGCTTATTAAATAGGCTCAATAAATAGGCTTATTAAATAGGCTCAATAAATAGGCTTATTAAATAGGCTCAATAAATAGGCATATTAAATAGGCTCATTAAATACTTATTAAATATACTTATTAAATAGACTTATTAAATAGGCTTATTAAATAGGCTTATTAAATAGTCTTATTAAATAGGCTTATTAAATAGACTTATTAAATAGCCTCATTAAATAGGCTTATTTTAGCAACTTAGGCTTATTAAATAAGTTTATTTCAGCAACTTAGACTTATTAAAAAGCCTTATTAAATAGGCTTATTTCAGCAACTTAGGCTTATTAAATAAGCTTATTTCAGCAACTTATTCTTATTAAATAGCCTTATTAAACAGGTTTATTTCAGCAACTTAGGCTTATTAAGTAGCATTTTTAAATAGGTTTATTTCAGCAACTTAGACTTATTAAATATACCTTTTTAAATAGGCTTAGTTCAGAAACTTAGGCTTATTAAATAGGCTTATTTCAGCAACTTAAGCTCATTAAATAAGCTTATTTCAGCAACTTATGCTTTTAAATAGCCTTATTAAACAAGTTTATGTCAGCAACTTAGGCTTATTAAATAGCATTTTAAATAGGTTTATTTCAGCAACTTAGACTTATTAAATGTACCTTTTTAAATAGGCTTAGTTCAGAAACTTAGGCTTATTAAATAGGCTTATTTCAGCAACTTAGGCTCATTAAATAGCCTTATTAAATAGGCTTATTTCAGCAACTAGGCTTATTAAATAGGCTTATTTCAGCAACTTAAACTTATTAAATAGCCTTATTTCAGCAACTTAGGCTCATTAAATAGCCTTATTTCAGCAACTTAGTCTTATTAAATAGGCTTATTCAGCAACTTAGGCTTATTAAATAGCCTTATTAAATAGGCTTATTTCAGCAACTTAGACTTATTAAATAGGTTTATTCAGCAACTTAGGCTTATTAAATAGGCTTATTCAGCAATTTAGGCTTATTAAATAGGCTTATTTCAGCAACTTAGGCTTATTAAATAGGCTCTTTCAGCAACTTAGGCTTATTAAATAGGCTATTTTCAGCAACTTAGACTTATTAAATAGGCCTATTAAATAGGTTTATTAAATAGGCTTATTAAATAGGCTTATTTCAGCAACTTAGGCTTATTAAATAGGCTTATTAAATGGGCTTATTTCAGCAACTTAGGCTTATTAAATAGGCTTATTTCAGCAACTTAGACTTATTAAATAGCCTTATTTCAGCAACTTACGCTTATTAAATAGGCTTATTTCAGCAACTTAGGCTTATTAAATAGCCTAATTAAGTAGGCTTATTTCAGCAACTTGAGCTTATTAAATAGGCTTATTTCAGCAACTTATGCTGATTAAAAAGGCTTATTTCAGCAACTTAGACTTATTAAATAGCCTTATTTCAGCAACTTAGACTCATTAAATAGCCTTATTTCAGCAACTTAGGCTTATTAAATAGGCTTATTTCAGCAACTTAGGCTTATTAAATAGCCTTATTTCAGCAACTTAGACTTATTAAATAGGCTTATTTCAGCAACTTAGGCTTATTAAATAGGCTTATTCAGCAACTTAGGCTTATTAAATAGGCTTATTTCAGCAACTTAGGCTTATTAAATAGGCTCATTCAGAAACTTAGGCTTATTAAATAGGCTTATTTCAGCAACTTAGACTTATTAAATAGGCCTGTTAAATAGGCTTATTAAATAGGTTTATTTCAGCAACTTAGACTTATTAAATAGGCCTATTAAATAGACTTATTAAATAGGCACATTAAATACTTATTAAATAGGCGTATTAAATAGGCTTATTAAATAGGCTTATTAAATAGACTTATTAAATAGGCTCAATAAATAGGCTTATTAAATAGGCATATTAATTAGGCTCAATAAATAGGCTTATTAAATAGGCTCATTAAATAGACGTATTAAATAGGCTTATTAAATAGGCTCAATAAATAGGCTTATTAAATAGGCTCAATAAATAGGCTTATTAAATAGGCTCAATAAATAGGCATATTAAATAGGCTCATTAAATACTTATTAAATATACTTATTAAATAGACTTATTAAATAGGCTTATTAAATAGGCTTATTAAATAGTCTTATTAAATAGGCTTATTAAATAGACTTATTAAATAGCCTCATTAAATAGGCTTATTTTAGCAACTTAGGCTTATTAAATAAGTTTATTTCAGCAACTTAGACTTATTAAAAAGCCTTATTAAATAGGCTTATTTCAGCAACTTAGGCTTATTAAATAAGCTTATTTCAGCAACTTATTCTTATTAAATAGCCTTATTAAACAGGTTTATTTCAGCAACTTAGGCTTATTAAGTAGCATTTTTAAATAGGTTTATTTCAGCAACTTAGACTTATTAAATATACCTTTTTAAATAGGCTTAGTTCAGAAACTTAGGCTTATTAAATAGTCTTATTTCAGCAACTTAAGCTCATTAAATAGCCTTATTAATAGGCTTATTTCGCAACTTAGGCTTATTAAATAGCCTTATTAATATGCTTATTTCAGCAACTTAGACTTATTAAATAGGTTTATTCAGCAACTCAGCCTTATTAAATAGGCTTATTCAGCAACTTAGGCTTATTAAATAGGCTTATTTCAGCAACTTAGGCTTATTAAATAGGCTCATTCAGAAACTTAGGCTTATTAAATAGGCTTATTTCAGCAACTTAAACTTATTAAATAGGCCTATTAAATAGGCTTATTAAATAGGCTTATTTCAGCAACTTAGACTTATTAAAAAGGCCTATTAAATAGGCTTATTAAATAGACTTATTAAATAGGCTCATTAAATAATTATTAAATAGGCTTATTAAATAGGCTTATTAAATAGACTTATTAAATAGGCTCAATAAATAAGCTTATTAAATAGGCTTATTAAATAGGCAAAAAATAGGCTTATTAAATAGGCTTATTAAATAGGCTTATTAAATAGACTTATTAAATAGGCTTATTAAATATTTATTAAATAGACTTATTAAATAGACTTATTAAATAGGCTTATTAAATAGGCTCAATAAATAGGCTTATTAAATAGGCTCAATAAATAGGCGTATTAAATAGGCTCATTAAATATTTATTAAATAGACTTATTAAATAGACTTATTAAATAGGCTTATTAAATATGCTTATTAAATAGGCTTATTAAATAGGCTTATTAAATAGACTTATTAAATAGCCTCATTAAATAGGCTTATTTTAGCAACTTAGGCTTATTAAATAGGTTTATTTCAGCAACTTAGACTTATTAAAGAGCCTTATTAAATAGGCTTATTTCAGCAACTTAGGCTTATTAAATAAGCTTATTTCAGCAACTTATTCTTATTAAATAGCCTTATTAAACAGGTTTATTTCAGCAACTTAGGCTTATTAAATAGCATTTTTAAATAGGTTTATTTCAGCAACTTAGACTTATTAAATATACCTTTTTAAATAGGCTTAGTTCAGCAACTTAGGCTCATTAAATAGCCTTATTAAATAGGCTTATTCAGCAACTTAGGCTTATTAAATAGCCTTATTAAATATGCTTATTTCAGCAACTTAGTCTTATTAAATAGGTTTATTCAGCAACTTAGGCTTATTAAATAGGCTTATTCAGCAACTTAGGCTTATTTAATAGGCTTATTTCAGCAACTTAGGCTTATTAAATAGGCTCTTTCAGAAACTTAGGCTTATTAAATAGGCTTATTTCAGCAACTTAGACTTATTAAATAGGCCTATTAAATAGGCTTATTAAATAGGCTTATTTCAGCAACTTAGATTCATTAAAAAGGCCTATTAAATAGGCTTATTAAATAGACTTATTAAATAGGCACATTAAATACTTATTAAATAGGCTTATTAAATAGGCTTATTAAATAGACTTATTAAATAGGCTCAATAAATAGGCTTATTAAATAGTCTTATTAAATAGACTTATTAAACAGGCTCATTAAATACTTATTAAATATGTTTATTAAATAGGCATATTAAATAGGCTTATTAAATAGGCTTATTAAATAGTCTTATTAAATAGGCTTATTAAATAGGCTCAATAAATAGGCTTATTAAATAGGCTCAATAAATAGGTTTATTAAATAGGCTCAATAAATAGGCTTATTAAATAGGCTCAATAAATAGGTTTATTAAATAGGCTCAATAATTAGGCTTATTAAATAGGCTCATTAAATACTTATTAAATAGGCTTATTAAAAAGGCTTATTAAATAGACTTATTAAATAGGCTCATTAAATACTTATTAAATATGTTTATTAAATAGGCGTATTAAATAGGCTTATTAAATAGGCTTATTAAATAGGCTTATTAAATAGGCTTATTAAATAGACTTATTAAATAGCCTCATTAAATAGGTTTATTTCAGCAACTTAGACTTATTAAATAGCCTTATTAAATAGGCTTATTTCAGCAACTTAGGCTTATTAAATAAGCTTATTTCAGCAACTTATGCTTATTAAATAGCCTTATTAAACAGGTTTATTTCAGCAACTTAGGCTTATTAAATAGGCTTATTTCAGCAACTTAAACTTATTAAATAGCCTTATTTCAGCAACTTAGGCTTATTAAATAGCCTTATTTCAGCTACTTAGACTTATTAAATAGGCTTATTCAGCAACTTATGCTTATTAAATAGCCTTATTAAACAGGTTTATTTCAGCACCTTAGGCTTATTAAATAGGCTTATTTCAGCAACTTAAACTTATTAAATAGCCTTATTTCAGCAACTTAGGCTTATTAAATAGCCTTATTTCAGCTACTTAGACTTATTAAATAGGCTTATTCAGCAACTTCGGCTTATTAAATAGCCTTATTAAATAGGCTTATTTCAGCAACTTAGACTTATTAAATAGGTTTATTCAGCAACTTAGGCATATTAAATAGGCTTATTCAGCAACTTAGGCTCATTAAATAGGCTTATTTCAGCAACTTAAACTTATTAAATAGCCTTATTTCAGCAACTTAGGCTTATTAAATAGCCTTATTTCAGCTACTTAGACTTATTAAATAGGCTTATTCAGCAACTTAGGCTTATTAAATAGCCTTATTAAATAGGCTTATTTCAGCAACTTAGACTTATTAAATAGGTTTATTCAGCAACTTAGGCTTATTAAATAGGCTTATTCAGCAACTTAGGCTCATTAAATAGGCTTATTTCAGCAACTTAGACTTATTAAATAGGCCTATTAAATAGGCTTATTAAATAGGCTTATTAAATAGGCTTATTTCAGCAACTTAGGCTTATTAAATAGGCTTATTAAATAGGCTTATTTCAGCAACTTAGGCTTATTAAATAGGCTTATTTCAGCAACTTAGACTTATTAAATAGCCTTATTTCAGCAACTTACACATTAAATAGGCTTATTTCAGCAACTTAGGCTTATTAAATAGCCTAATTAAGTAGGCTTATTTCAGCAACTTGGGCTTATTAAATAGGCTTATTTCAGCAACTTATGCTGATTAAAAAGGCTTATTTCAGCAACTTAGACTTATTAAATAGCCTTATTTCAGCAACTTAGACTTATTAAATAGGCTTATTTCAGTAACTTATGCTTATTAAATATACTTACTTCAGCAACTTAGGTTTATTAAATAGGCTTATTTCAGCAACTTAGACTTATTAAATAGCCTTATTTCAGCAACTTACACTTATTAAATAGGCTTATTTCAGCAACTTAGGCTTATTAAATAGGCTTATTCAGCAACTTAGGCTTATTAAATAGGCTTATTAAATAGGCTTATTTCAGCAACTTAGGCTTATTAAATAGGCTTATTCAGCAACTTAGGCTTATTAAATAGGCTCATTCAATACTTATTAAATAGGCTTATTAAACAGGCTTATTAAATAGACTCATTAAATAGGCTCAATAAATAGGCTTATTAAATAGGCTTATTAATTAGGCTTATTAAATAGGCTTATTAAATAGACTTATTAAATAGGCTTATTAAATAGGCTCAATAAAAAGGCTTATTAAATAGGCTTATTAAATAGGCTTATTAAATAGGCTTATTAAATAGGCTTATTAAATAGGCTCAATAAATAGGCTTATTAAATAGGCTTATTAAATATGCTTATTAAATAGACTTATTAAATAGCCTCATTAAATAGGCTTATTAAATAGACTTATTAAATAGCCTCATTAAATAGGCTTATTTTAGCAACTTAGGCTTATTAAATAGGCTTATTTCAGCAACTTATGCTTATTAAATAGCCTTATTAAACAGGTTTATTTCAGCAACTTAGGCTTATTAAATAGCATTTTTAAATATGTTTATTTCAGCAACTTAGACTTATTAAATATACCTTTTTAAATAGGCTTAGTTGAGAAACTTAGGCTTATTAAATAGGCTTATTTCAGCAACTTAGGCTCATTAAATAGCCTTATTAAATAGGCTTATTTCAGCAACTTAGGCTTATTAAATAGCCTTATTAAATAGGCTTATTTTAGCAACTTAGACTTATTAAAACGACTTATTAAATAGACATTTCAGCAACTTAGGCTCATTAAATATGCTTATGAAATATGCTTATTTCTGCAACTTAGACTTATTAGATAGGCCTATTAAATAGGCTTATTTCAGCAACTTAGGCTTATTAAATAGGCTTATTTCAGCAACTTGGGCTTATGAAATAGGCTTATTTCAGCAACTTAGACTTATTAAATAGCCTTATTTCAGCAACTTACGCTTATTAAATAGGCTTATTTCAGCAACTTAGGCTTATTAAATAGCCTTATTAAGTAGGCTTATTTCAGCAAC
Source organism: Petromyzon marinus (assembly GCF_048934315.1). NCBI lineage: Eukaryota > Metazoa > Chordata > Hyperoartia > Petromyzontiformes > Petromyzontidae > Petromyzon > Petromyzon marinus. Next base: position 1,938,252 of record NW_027422884.1, on the reverse strand, counting down.
TTGGACTTATTAAATAGGCTTATTTCAGCAACTTACGCTGATTAAAAAGGCTTATTTCAGCAACTTAGACTTATTAAATAGCCTTATTTCAGCAACTTATACTTATTAAATAGGCTTATTTCAGCAACTTATGCTTATTAAATATACTTATTTCAGCAACTTAGGCTTATTAAATAGGCTTATTTCAGCAACTTAGACTTATTAAATAGCCTTATTTCAGCAACTTAGGCTTATTAAATAGGCTTATTTCAGCAACTTGGGCTTATTAAATAGCCTTATTTCAGCAACTTAGACTTATTAAATAGGCTTATTTCAGCAACTTAGGCTTATTAAATAGGCTCATTCAATACTTATTAAATCGGCTTATTAAACAGGCTTATTAAATAGACTCATTAAATAGGCTCATTAAATAGGCTTATTAAATAGGCTTATTAAATAGACTTATTAAATAGCCTCATTAAATAGGCTTATTTTAGCAACTTAGGCTTATTAAATAGGTTTATTTCAGCAACTTAGACTTATTAAATAGCCTTATTAAATAGGCTTATTTCAGCAATTTAGGCTTAATAAATAAGCTTATTTCAGCAACTTATGCTTATTAAATAGCCTTATTAAACAGGTTTATTTCAGCAACTTAGGCTTATTAAATAGGCTTATTTCAGCAACTTAGACTTATTAAATAGCCTTATTTCAGCAACTTACACTTATTAAATAGGCTTATTTCAGCAACTTAGGCTTATTAAATAGGCTTATTCAGCAACTTAGGCTTATTAAATAGGCTTATTAAATAGGCTTATTTCAGCAACTTAGGCTTATTAAATAGGCTTATTCAGCAACTTAGGCTTATTAAATAGGCTCATTCAATACTTATTAAATAGGCGTATTAAACAGGCTTATTAAATAGACTCATTAAATAGGCTCAATAAATAGGCTTATTAAATAGGCTTATTAATTAGGCTTATTAAATAGACTTATTAAATAGACTTATTAAATAGGCTTATTAAATAGGCTCAATAAAAAGGCTTATTAAATAGGCTTATTAAATAGGCTATTAAATAGGCTTATTAAATAGGCTTATTAAATAGGCTCAATAAATAGGCTTATTAAATAGGCTTATTAAATATGCTTATTAAATAGACTTATTAAATAGGCGTATTAAATAGGCTTATTAAATAGACTTATTAAATAGCCTCATTAAATTAGCTTATTTTAGCAACTTAGGCTTATTAAATAGGCTTATTTCAGCAACTTATGCTTATTAAATAGCCTTATTAAACAGGTTTATTTCAGCAACTTAGGCTTATTAAATAGCATTTTAAAATATGTTTATTTCAGCAACTTAGACTTATTAAATATACCTTTTTAAATAGGCTTAGTTGAGAAACTTAGGCTTATTAAATAGGCTTATTTCAGCAACTTAGGCTCATTAAATAGGCTTATTAAATAGGCTTATTTCAGCAACTTAGGCTTATTAAATAGCCTTATTAAATAGGCTTATTTTAGCAACTTAGACTTATTAAAACGACTTATTAAATAGACATTTCAGCAACTTAGGCTCATTAAATATGCTTATGAAATATGCTTATTTCTGCAACTTAGACTTATTAGATAGGCCTATTAAATAGGCTTATTTCAGCAACTTAGGCTTATTAAATAGCCTTATTTCAGCAACTTACGCTTATTAAATAGGCTTATTTCAGCAACTTAGGCTTATTAAATAGCCTTATTAAGTAGGCTTATTTCAGCAACTTGGACTTATTAAATAGGCTTATTTCAGCAACTTACGCTGATTAAAAAGCCTTATTTCAGCAACTTAGACTTATTAAATAGCCTTATTTCAGCAACTTAGACTTATTAAATAGTCTTATTTCAGCAACTTATGCTTATTAAATATACTTATTTCAGCAACTTAGGCTTATTAAATAGGCTTATTTCAGCAACTTAGACTTATTAAATAGCCTTATTTCAGCAACTTAGACTTATTAAATAGGCTTATTTCAGCAACTTAGGCTTATTAAATAGGCTCATTCAATACTTATTAAATAGGCTTATTAAACAGGCTTATTAAATAGACTCATTAAATAGGCTCATTAAATAGGCTTATTAAATAGGCTTATTAAATAGACTTATTAAATTGCCTCATTAAATAGGCTTATTTTAGCAACTTAGGCTTATTAAATAGGTTTATTTCAGCAACTTAGACTTATTAAATAGCCTTATTAAATAGGCTTATTTCAGCAACTTAGGCTTAATAAATAAGCTTATTTCAGCAACTTATGCTTATTAAATAGCCCTATTAAACAGGTTTATTTCAGCAACTTAGGCTTATTAAATAGCTTTTTAAATAGGTTTATTTCAGCAACTTAGACTTATTAAATATACCTTTTTAAATAGGCTTAGTTCAGAAACTTAGGCTTATTAAATAGGCTTATTTCAGCAACTTAGGCTCATTAAATAGCCTTATTAAATAGGCTTATTTCAGCAACTTAGGCTTATTAAATAGGTTTATTTCAGCAACTTAAACTTATTAAATAGCCTTATTTCAGCAACTTAGGCTTATTAAATAGGCTTATTCAGCAACTTATGCTCATTAAATAGGCTTATTTCAGCAACTTAGGCTTATTAAATAGGCTCATTCAGCAACTTAGGCTTATTAAATAGGCTTATTTCAGCAACTTAGACTTATTAAATAGGCCTATTAAATAGGCTTATTAAATAGGCTTATTAAATAGGCTTATTAAATCAGAATCAGAATCAGAAAGGGTTTTATTCGCCATGTAAGTTCACACCGACACGGAATTTACTTTGGCAGGATGGTGCATACATTCAACATATAGGAATCTAAAATCTTAAATAAGTTTTAAACAAGTCTTACTATAATAAGGGTTAAAAGTCTAACACTAAGGGGCTGAAGTATATAAAATTAAATAAATATCGAATATAAAATAGCTTTAAGATATAATTTTAAAATACAAATAGGGAAACATAGTTAATATCAGCAACGTGTCGTTATGTAGATCAAATGTTAAAAACAGTGTTAGCCCTTGGCCTTGTTTAACAGGCCAGCAGCAGATGGGAAGAAACTGTTTTTATGGCGTGAGGTTTTGGTCCTGATGGACCGAAGCCTTCTGCCGGAGGGGAGTAGCTGAAACAGAGAGTGTCCAGGGTGGGAGAAATCGGCCATAATCTTCCTCGCTCGCCTCATAGACCTTGTCGTGTGCAGGTCCTCGAGGGTCGGTAGATTGCAGGCAATTACCTTCTCAGCAGTGTGGATGATACGCTGCAGTCTGCTCTTGTCCTTGGCAGTGGCAGCAGCGTACCAGACGGTTATGGAGGAGGTGAGGATGGATTCAATGATCGCTGTATAGAATTGCACCATCATTGTCTTTGGCAGGTTGAATTTCTTCAGCTGCCGTAGAAAGTACATCCTCTGTTGAGCTTTCTTGGTGAGGGAGCTGATGTTCAATTCCCACTTGAGGTCCCGGGAGAGAATAGTGCCCAGGAAGCGGAAGGACTCTACAATTTTGACTGGGGAGTCTAACAGGGTGATGGGGGTGAGTGGTGCTGTATTCTTCCTGAAGTCCACAACCATCTCAACTGTCTTTAGAGCATTTAGCTCTAAGTTGTTCTGGCTACACCAGGTCACCAGATTGTCAGCTTCCCACCTATAGTCAGACTCATCCCCACCAGAGATCAGCCCAATGAGGGTGGTGTCATCCACAAACTTCAATAGTTTGACGGACAGATGATTGGAGGTGCAGCTGTTGGTATACAGGGAGAAGAGCAGAGGGGAAAGGACGCAGCCCTGAGGAGTTCCGGTGCTGATGGACCTGGAGCCAGAGACTTGTGTTCCCAGCTTAACGCACTGCTTCCTGTCAGACAGGAAGTCTGTGATCCATTTACAGGTGGTGTATGGCACGTTCAGCTGGAAGAGCTTGTCCTGAAGCAGGGCAGGGATGATGGTGTTGAAGGCAGAGCTGAAGTCCACAAACAGGATCCTGGCGTAGGATGCTGGGGCGTCCAGATGCTGTAGGGTGAAGTGGAGGGCCATGTTAACTGCATCGTCCACAGACCTGTTGGCTCTGTAGGCAAACTGAAGGGGGTCCAGGAGAGGGTCTGTGATGGCTTTGAGGTGTGCCAGGACCAGGCGCTCAAAAGACTTCATTACCACAAATGTAAGGGCGACCGGTCTGTAATCATTTAGTCCTGTTGGCCTTAGCTTTTTGGGCACAGTGATGATGGTGAAGGACTTGAGACAGGCTGGTACATGGCATGTCTCCAGGGAGGTGTTAAAGATGTTGGTGAACACCGGAGACAGCTGGTCAGCGCAGTGCCTGAGGGTGGCTGGAGAGACAGAGTCCGGCCCGGCTGCTTTGCGTGGATTCTGCCTCTTGAAAAGTCTATTAACTTCTCCCTCCTGAAAGGAGATAGTCGTCTCTGTAGTATTGGTGGGGGATGGGGCCTCTTGGGTTGGAAGGGGTGGTTCAGGACAGTCCAATTGTCTTTCAAATCTACAGTAGAACTCGTTCAGGTCGTTGGCTAGGCGGGAGTCGTTAGTGGTGTGGGGGGCTCTGGGTTTGTAGTTGGTGATCTGCCTGAGCCCTTTCCAGACAGAAGCAGCGTCGTTTGTAGAGAACTGGTGTTTTAGTCTCTCTGAGTACAGTCGTTTAGCCTCTCTCACCGCTTTGCTAAACCTGTTCTTCGACTCCTTGAATCTGTCTCTATCTCCACTCCTAAACGCTTCCTCCTTCTCCAACCTCAACCTTCTGAGCTTTGCTGAGAACCAGGGCTTATTGTTGTTAAAGTTCACCCTGGTACGTGTTGGGATACAGCAGTCCTCACAGAAGCTGATGTAGGACGTCACAGCCTCTGTGAGTTCATCCAGACTATTGGTAGCAGTCGTGAACATATCCCAGTCAGTACAGTCTAAGCACGCCCGCAAATCTTCCACAGCCTCACTGGTCCACTGTTTAGATGTCCTCACAGCAGGTTTACAGAGTTTTAGTTTCTGCCTGTATGCAGGAATCAGGTGGACCATGGCATGGTCAGAGTGTCCTAGTGCTGCTCGGGGGACGGCGTGGTAGGCTCTACTGACTGTAGTGTAGCAGTGATCCAGAGTGTTCCCTTCTCTGGTTGGCCATTTAATGAATTGTATGTATTTGGGGAGTTCGTGGCTGAGATTACCTTTGTTAAAGTCGCCAAGTACGATAACCAACGAATCTGGATTTGCTCGCTCCACACTCAGAATCTGATCGGCGAGCATGCGTTGGGCCTCTTTAACCTGAGGACAAGGCGGCAAATAAACTCCGACCAAAATGAGCGACGCGAACTCGCGAGGCGACTAAAACGGTTTACAGGTTATAAAAATTGATTCAAGGAGTGGAGAACAATGTTGCAGAATCACTGTGACATCTACACACCAGCCACTGTTAATGTAAAAACAAATACCACCGCCTTTCGTCTTGCCGGAGAGTACTATGTCACGATCTGATCTTACAAGATGGAATCCTGCTAGTTGTAGCGAAGTGTCCGGAATCAAATCACACAGCCATGTTTCCGTGAAGCACAATGCAGAAGCTGAAAGATAGTCTTTGTTTTTTACCATCAGTAGCTGAAGTTCATCCATTTTGTTGTACAGTGAACGTACGTTGGAGAGGAAAAAGCTCGGAAGCACTGTTCGGATCCCGCGTCTGCATAGCCGTACTAGAGCCCGCGACCGTTTACCCCTTGGGCGGCGTTTCGTTGCTTGAGCAAAGCCTAGTGCGGCATTGACTAGAATGCCTACTAATTCTGCCACTGGAAGCAGAAAAGTAGGAATTAAATCCACAGGAGTTGTTTCCCTGATATTTAAAAGTTCGTCTCTTGTTAGAGAACTCCGAAAATCTTGGCAAAACACTGAATTGACAGACAAAACAAGACAAAACAGGGCGCACCGACCGGCTGAGGCTACCATCATCAGCGCCATCTTCGCACCAGCACGGGTGTGCTGAACAGCAGGACTCTCTCACCAGCACTGGTGTGTTGAACAGTAGGCCCCTCTCACCAGCATGGGAGTGGTGAACAGCAGGCCCCTCTCACCAACACGGGTGTGATGAACAGTAGGCCTCTCTCACCAGCATGGGAGTGAACAGCAGGCCCCTCTCACCAACACGGTGGTGATGAACAGCACGCCCCTCACACCAGCACGGGTGTGATGAATAGTAGGCCTCTCTCACCAGCACGGGTGTGATGAACAGCAGGCCCCTCTCACCAGCACGGGTGTGTTGAACAGCAGGCCCCTCTCACCAGCACGGGTGTGTTGAACAGCAGGCCCCTCTCACCAGCACGGGTGTGTTGAACAGCAGGCCCCTCTCACCAGCACGGGTGTGCTGAACAGTAGGCCCCTCTCACCAGCACGGGTCTGTTGAACAGCAGGCCCCTCTCACCAGCACGGGTGTGCTGAACAGTAGGCCCCTCAACACGGGTGTGCTGAACAGCAGGCCTCTCTCACCAACACGGGTGTGCTGAACAGTAGGCCCCTCAACAGCAGGCCCCTCTCACCAGCACGGGTGTGCTGAACAGCAGGCCCCTCAACACGGGTGTGCTGAACAGCAGGCCTCTCTCACCAGCACCGGTGTGCTGAACAGCAGGCCCCTCTCACCAACACGGATGTGATGAACAGCAGGCCCCTCTCACCAGCACGGGTGTGCTGAACAGCAGGCCCCTCAACACGTGTGAGCTGAACAGCAGGCCTCTCTCACCAGCACGGGTGTGCTGAACAGCAGGCCCCTCTCACCAGCACGGGTGTGCTGAAAAGCAGGCCCCTCTCACCAGCACGGGTGTGTTGAACAGCAGGCCTCTCTCACCAGCAAGGGTGTGCTGAACAGCAGGCCCCTCAACACGGGTGTACTGAACAGCAGGCCTCTCTCACCAGCACGGGTGTGATGAACAGCAGGCCCCAAAACAGCAGGCCTCTCTCACCAGCACGGGTGTGATGAACAGCAGGCCTCTCTCACCAGCACGAGTGTGTTGAACAGCAAGCCCCTCTCAAGACAAAACAAGACAAAACTGGACAAAACAGGGCGCACCAACCGGCCGAGGCTGCCTTCATCGGCGCCTTCTTGGGAGGCTTATTTCAGCAACTTAGGCTTATTAAATAGGCTTATTAAATAGGCTTATTTCAGCAACTTAGGCTTATTAAATAGGCTTATTAAATAGGCTTATTTCAGCAACTTAGGCTTATTAAATAGGCTTATTTCAGCAAATTATACTTATTAAATAGCCTTATTTCAGCAACTTACGCATATTAAATAGGCTTATTTCAGCAACTTAGGCTTATTAAATAGCCTAATTAAGTAGGCTTATTTCAGCAACTTGGGCTTATTAAATAGGCTTATTTCAGCAACTTAGGCTTATTAAATAGGCTTATTTCAGCAACTTATGCTTATTAAATAGCCTTATTAAACAGGTTTATTTCAGCAACTTAGGCTTATTAAATATCATTTTAAAATATGTTTATTTCAGCAACTTAGACTTATTAAATATACCTTTTTAAATAGGCTTAGTTCAGAAACTTAGGCTTATTAAATAGGCTTATTTCAGCAACTTAGGCTCATTAAATAGCCTTATTAAATAGGCTTATTTCAGCAACTTAGGCTTATTAAATAGGTTTATTTCAGCAACTTAAACTTATTAAATAGCCTTATTTCAGCAACTTAGGCTTATTAAATAGCCTTATTTCAGCTACTTAGACTTATTAAATAGGCTTATTCAGCAACTTAGGCTTATTAAATAGCCTTATTAAATAGGCTTATTTCAACAACTTAGACTTATTAAATAGGTTTATTCAGCAACTTAGGCTTATTAAATAGGCTTATTCAGCAACTTATGCTCATTAAATAGGCTTATTTCAGCAAATTAGGCTTATTAAATAGGCTCATTCAGCAACTTAGGCTTATTAAATAGGCTTATTTCAGCAACTTAGACTTATTAAATAGGCCTATTAAATAGGCTTATTAAATAGGCTTATTAAATAGGCTTATTTCAGCAACTTAGGCATATTAAATAGGCTTATTAAATAGGCTTATTTCAGCAACTTAGGCTTATTAAATAGGCTTATTAAATAGGCTTATTTCAGCAACTTAGGCTTATTAAATAGGCTTATTTCAGCAAATTATACTTATTAAATAGCCTTATTTCAGCAACTTACGCATATTAAATAGGCTTATTTCAGCAACTTAGGCTTATTAAATAGCCTAATTAAGTAGGCTTATTTCAGCAACTTGGGCTTATTAAATAGGCTTATTTCAGCAACTTACGCTGATTAAAAAGGCTTATTTCAGCAACTTAGACTTATTAAATAGCCTTATTTCAGCAACTTAGACTTATTAAATTGGCTTATTTCAGCAACTTATGCTTATTAAATACACTTATTTCAGCAACTTAGGCTTATTAAATAGGCTTATTTCAGCAACTTAGACTTATCAAATAGCCTTATTTCAGCAACTTAGGCTTATTAAATAGGCTTATTTCAGCAACTTATGATTATTAAATAGCCTTATTTCAGCAACTTAGACTTATTAAATAGGCTTATTTCAGCAACTTAGGCTTATTAAATAGGCTTATTCAGCAACTTAGGCTTATTAAATAGGCTTATTAAATAGGCTTATTTCAGCAACTTAGGCTTATTAAATAGGCTTATTCAGCAACTTAGGCTTATTAAATAGGCTCATTCAATACTTATTAAATAGGCTTATTAAACAGGCTTATTAAATATACTCATTAAATAGGCTCAATAAATAGGCTTATTAAATAGGCTTATTAATTAGGCTTATTGAATAGGCTTATTAAAAAGACTTATTAAATAGGCTTATTAAATAGGCTCAATAAATAGGCTTATTAAATCGGCTTATTAAATAGGCTTATTAAATAGGCTTATTAAATAGGCTCAATAAATAGGCTTATTAAATAGGCTTATTAAATATGCTTATTAAATAGACTTATTAAATAGGCATATTAAATAGGCTTATTAAATAGACTTATTAAATAGCCTCATTAAATAGGCTTATTTTAGCAACTTAGGCTTATTAAATAGGTTTATTTCAGCAACTTAGACTTATTAAATAGCCTTATTAAATAGGCTTATTTCAGCAACTTAGGCTTATTAAATAGGCTTATTTCAGCAACTTATGCTTATTAAATAGCCTTATTAAACAGGTTTATTTCAGCAACTTAGGCTTATTAAATAGCATTTTAAAATATGTTTATTTCAGCAACTTAGACTTATTAAATATACCTTTTTAAATAGGCTTAGTTCAGAAACTTAGACTTATTAAATAGCCTTATTTCAGCAACTTAGACTTATTAAATTGGCTTATTTCAGCAACTTATGCTTATTAAATACACTTATTTCAGCAACTTAGGCTTATTAAATAGGCTTATTTCAGCAACTTAGACTTATCAAATAGCCTTATTTCAGCAACTTAGGCTTATTAAATAGGCTTATTTCAGCAACTTATGATTATTAAATAGCCTTATTTCAGCAACTTAGACTTATTAAATAGGCTTATTTCAGCAACTTAGGCTTATTAAATAGGCTTATTCAGCAACTTAGGCTTATTAAATAGGCTGATTAAATAGGCTTATTTCAGCAACTTAGGCTTATTAAATAGGCTTATTCAGCAACTTAGGCTTATTAAATAGGCTCATTCAATACTTATTAAATAGGCTTATTAAACAGGCTTATTAAATAGACTCATTAAATAGGCTTATTAAATAGGCTCAATAAATAGGCTAATTAAATCGGCTTATTAAATAGGCTTATTAAATAGGCTTATTAAATAGGCTCAATAAATAGGCTTATTAAATAGGCTTATTAAATATGCTTATTAAATAGACTTATTAAATAGGCATATTAAATAGGCTTATTAAATAGACTTATTAAATAGCCTCATTAAATAGGCTTATTTTAGCAACTTAGGCTTATTAAATAGGTTTATTTCAGCAACTTAGACTTATTAAATAGCCTTATTAAATAGGCTTATTTCAGCAACTTAGGCTTATTAAATAGGCTTATTTCAGCAACTTATGCTTATTAAATAGCCTTATTAAACAGGTTTATTTCAGCAACTCAGGCTTATTAAATAGCATTTTAAAATATGTTTATTTCAGCAACTTAGACTTATTAAATATACCTTTTTAAATAGGCTTAGTTCAGAAACTTAGGCTTATTAAATAGGCTTATTTCAGCAACTTAGGCTCATTAAATAGCCTTATTAAATAGGCTTATTTCAGCAACTTAGGCTTATTAAATAGCCTTATTAAATAGGCTTATTTTAGCAACTTAGACTTATTAAAACGACTTATTAAATAGACATTTCAGCAACTTAGGCTCAATAAATATGCTTATGAAATATGCTTATTTCTGCAACTTAGACTTATTAGATAGGCCTATTAAATAGGCTTATTTCAGCAACTTAGGCTTATTAAATAGGCTTATTTCAGCAACTTGGGCTTATTAAATAGGCTTATTTCAGCAACTTAGCCTTATTAAATAGCCTTATTTCAGCAACTTACGCTTATTAAATAGGCTTATTTCAGCAACTTAGGCTTATTAAATAGCCTTATTAAGTAGGTTTATTTCAGCAACTTGGGCTTATTAAATAGGCTTATTTCAGCAACTTACGCTGATTAAAAAGGCTTATTTCAGCAACTTAGACTTATTAAATAGCCTTATTTCAGCAACTTAGACTTATTAAATAGGCTTATTTCAGCAACTTATGCTTATTACATATACTTATTTCAGCAACTTAGGCTTATTATATAGGCTTATTTCAGCAACTTAGACTTATTAAATAGCCTTATTTCAGCAACTTAGGCTTATTAAATAGGCTTATTTCAGCAACTTAGGCTTATTAAATAGCCTTATTTCAGCAACTTAGACTTATTAAATAGGCTTATTTCAGCAACTTAGGCTTATTAAATAGGCTCATTCAATACTTATTAAATAGGCTTATTAAACAGGCTTATTAATTAGACTCATTAAATAGGCTCATTAAATAGGCTTATTAAATAGGCTTATTAATTAGGCTTATTAAATAGACTTATTAAATAGGCTTATTAAATAGGCTCAACAAATAGGCTTATTAAATAGGCTTAACAAATAGACTTATTAAATAGACTTATTAAATAGGCTTATTAAATAGGTTTATTAAATAGGCTTATTAAAAAGGCTTATTAAATAGACTTATTAAATAGGCTCATTAAATACTTATTAAATAGGTTTATTAAATAGGCGTATTAAATAGGCTTATTAAATAGGCTTATTAAATAGGCTTATTAAATAGACTTATTAAATAGCCTCATTAAATAGGCTTATTTTAGCAACTTAGGCTTATTAAATAGGCTTATTTCAGCAACTTAGGCTTATTAAATAGCGTTATTTCAGCAACTTAGACTTAATAAATAGGCTTATTCAGCAACTTAGGCTTATTAAATAGCCTTATTAAATAGGCTTATTTCAGCAACTTAGGCATATTAAATAGGCTTATTTCAGCAACTTAGGCTTATTAAATAGGCTTATTCAGCAACTTAGGCTTATTAAATAGGCTTATTTCAGCAACTTAGACTTATTAAATAGGCCTATTAAATAGGCTTATTAAATAGACTTATTAAATAGGCTCATTAAATACTTATTAAATAGGCTTATTAAATACGCTTATTAAATAGACTTATTAAATAGGCTCAATAAATAGGCTTATTAAAGAGGCTTATTAAATAGGCTCAATAAATAGGCTTATTAAATAGGCTCATTAAATACTTATTAAATAGGCTTATTAAATAGACTTATTAAATAGACTTATTAAATATGTTTATTAAATAGGTGTATTAAATAGGCTTATTAAATAGGCTTATTAATTAGGCTTATTAAATAGGCTTATTAAATAGACTTACTAAATAGCCTCATTAAATAGGCTTATTTTAGCAACTTAGGCTTATTAAATAGGTTTATTTCAGCAACTTATGCTTATTAAATAGCCTTATTAAACAGGTTTATTTCAGCAACTTAGGCTTATTAAATAGCATTTTTAAATAGGTTTATTTCAGCAACTTAGACTTATTAAATATGCCTTTTTAAATAGGCTTAGTTCAGAAACTTAGGCTTATTAAATAGTCTTATTTCAGCAACTTAGGCTCATTAAATAGCCTTATTAAATAGGCTTATTTCAGCAACTTAGGCTTATTAAATAGCCTTATTAAATAGGCTTATTTCAGCAACTTAGACTTATTAAATAGGTTTATTCAGCAACTTAGGCTTATTAAATAGGCTTATTCAGCAACTTAGGCTTATTAAATAGGCTTATTTCAGCAACGTAGGCTTATTAAATAGGCTCATTCAGAAACTTAGGCTTATTAAATAGACTTATTTCAGCAACTTAGACTTATTAAATAGGCCTATTAAATAGGCTTATTAAATAGGCTTATTTCAGCAACTTAGACTTATTAAATAGGCCTATTAAATAGGCTTATTGAATAGACTTATTAAATAGGCTCATTAAATACTTATTAAATAGGCTTATTAAATAGGCTTATTAAATAGACTTATTAAATAGGCTCAATAAATAGGCTTATTAAATAGGCTCAATAAATAGGCTTATTAAATAGGCTTATTAAATAGGCGTATTAAATAGACTCAATAAATAGGCTTATTAAATAGGCCCAATAAATAGGCTTATTAAATAGGCTCATTAAATACTTATTAAATATGTTTATTAAATAGGCGTATTAAATAGGCTTATTAAATAGGCTTATTAAATAGGCTTATTAAATAGGCTTATTAAATAGACTTATTAAATAGCCTCATTAAATAGGCTTATTTTAGCAACTTAGGCTTATTAAATAGGTTTATTTCAGCAACTTAGACTTATTAAATAGCCTTATTAAATAGGCTTATTTCAGCAACTTAGGCTTATTAAATAAGGTTATTTCAGCAACTTAGGCTTATTAAATAGCATTTTTAAATAGGTTTATTTCAGCAACTTAGACTTATTAAATATGCCTTTTTAAATAGGCTTAGTTCAGAAACTTAGGCTTATTAAATAGTCTTATTTCAGCAACTTAGGCTTATTAAATAGCCTTATTAAATATGCTTATTTCAGCAACTTAGGCTTATTAAATAGCCTTATTAAATAGGCTTATTTCAGCAACTTAGACTTATTAAATAGGTTTATTCAGCAACTTAGGCTTATTAAATAGGCTTATTCAGCAACTTAGGCTTATTAAATAGGCTTATTTCAGCAACGTAGGCTTATTAAATAGGCTCATTCAGAAACTTAGGCTTATTAAATAGACTTATTTCAGCAACTTAGACTTATTAAATAGGCCTATTAAATAGGCTTATTAAATAGGCTTATTTCAGCAACTTAGACTTATTAAATAGGCCTATTAAATAGGCTTATTGAATAGACTTATTAAATAGGCTTATTAAATACTTATTAAATAGGCTTATTAAATAGGCTTATTAAATAGACTTATTAAATAGGCTCAATAAATAGGCTTATTAAATAGGCTCAATAAATAGGCTTATTAAATAGGCTCAATAAATAGGCTTATTAAATAGGCTCAATAAATAGGCTTATTAAATAGGCCCAATAAATAGGCTTATTAAATAGGCTCATTAAATACTTATTAAATATGCTTATTAAATAGACTTATTAAATAGACTTATTAAATAGGCTTATTAAATAGACGTATTAAATAGGCTTATTAAAAAGGCTTATTAAATAGACTTATTAAATAGGCTCATTAAATACTTATTAAATATGTTTATTAAATAGGCGTATTAAATAGGCTTATTAAATAGGCTTATTAAATAGGCTTATTAAATAGGCTTATTAAATAGACTTATTAAATAGCCTCATTAAATAGGCTTATTTTATAGACGTATTAAATAGACTTATTAAATAGGCTCATTAAATACTTATTAAATATGTTTATTAAATAGGTGTATTAAATAGGCTTATTAAATAGGCTTATTAAATAGGCTTATTAAATAGGCTTATTAAATAGACTTATTAAATAGCCTCATTAAATAGGCTTATTTTAGCAACTTAGGCTTATTAAATAGGTTTATTTCAGCAACTTAGACTTATTAAATAGCCTTATTAAATAGGCTTATTTCAGCAACTTAGGCTTATTAAATAAGGTTATTTCAGCAACTTAGGCTTATTAAAAAGCATTTTTAAATAGGTTTATTTCAGCAACTTAGACTTATTAAATATGCCTTTTTAAATAGGCTTAGTTCAGAAACTTAGGCTTATTAAATAGTCTTATTTCAGCAACTTAGGCTTATTAAATAGCCTTATTAAATAGGCTTATTTCAGCAACTTAGGCTATTAAATAGCCTTATTAAATAGGCTTATTTCAGCAACTTAGACTTATTAAATAGGTTTATTCAGCAACTTAGGCTTATTAAATACGCTTATTCAGCAACTTAGGCTTATTAAATAGGGGTTATTTCAGCAACGTAGGCTTATTAAATAGGCTCATTCAGAAACTTAGGCTTATTAAATAGACTTATTTCAGCAACTTAGACTTATTAAATAGGCCTATTAAATAGGCTTATTAAATAGGCTTATTTCAGCAACTTAGACTTATTAAATAGGCCTATTAAATAGGCTTATTGAATAGACTTATTAAATAGGCTCATTAAATACTTATTAAATAGGCTTATTAAATAGGCTTATTAAATAGACTTATTAAATAGGCTCAATAAATAGGCTTATTAAATAGGCTTATTAAATAGGCTCAATAAATAGGCTTATTAAATAGGCTTATTAAATAGACTTATTATATAGGCTTATTAAATAGGCTCAATAAAGAGGCTTATTAAATAGGCTCAATAAATAGGCTTATTAAATAGGCTCAATAAATAGGCTTATTAAATAGGCTCAATAAATAGGCTTATTAAATAGGCTCATTAAATACTTATTAAATAGGCTTATTAAATAGACTTATTAAATAGACTTATTAAAAAGGCTTATTAAATAGACTTATTAAATAGGCTTATTAAAAAGGCTTATTAAATAGCCTTATTTCAGCAACTTAGACTTATTAAATAGGCTTATTTCAGCAACTTAGGCTTATTAAATAGGCTTATTCAGCAACTTAGGCTTATCAAATAGGCTTATTAAATAGGCTTATTTCAGCAACTTAGGCTTATTAAATAGGCTTATTCAGCAACTTAGGCTTATTAAATAGGCTCATTCAATACTTATTAAATAGGCTTATTAAACAGGCTTATTAAATAGGCTCATTAAATACTTATTAAATAGGCTTATTAAACAGGCTTATTAAATAGACTCATTAAATAGGCTCAATAAATAGGCTTATTAAATAGGCTTATTAATTAGGCTTATTAAATAGGTTTATTAAATAGACTTATTAAATAGGCTTATTAAATAGGCTCAATAAATAGGCTCATTAAATAGGCTCAATAAATAGGCTTATTAAATAGGCTCAATAAATAGGCTTATTAAATAGGCTCATTAAATACTTATTAAATAGGCTTATTAAATAGACTTATTAAATAGACTTATTAAATAGGCTTATTAAATAGGCTTATTAAATAGGCTTATTAAAAAGGCTTATTAAATAGGCTTATTAAATAGGCTCATTAAATACTTATTAAATAGGTTTATTAAATAGGCGTATTAAATAGGCTTATTAAATAGGCTTATTAAATAGGCTTATTAAATAGACTTATTAAATTGCCTCATTAAAATAGCGTTATTTCAGCAACTTAGACTTATTAAATAGGCTTATTCAGCAACTTAGGCTTATTAAATAGCCTTATTAAATAGGCTTATTTCAGCAACTTAGGCTTATTAAATAGGCTTATTTCAGCAACTTAGACTTATTAAAAAGGCTTATTTCAGCAACTTAGGCTTATTAAATAGGCTTATTCAGCAACTTAGGCTTATTAAATAGGCTTTTTTCAGCAACTTAGAGTTATTAAATAGGCCTATTAAATAGGCTTATTAAATAGACTTATTAAATAGGCTCATTAAATACTTATTAAGTAGGCTTATTAACTAGACTTATTAAATAGACTTATTAAATAGGCTTATTAAATAGACTTATTAAATAGGCTTATTAAAAATGCTCATTAAATACTTATTAAATGTGTTTATTAAATAGGCGTATTAAATAGGCTTATTAAATAGGCTTATTAAATAGGCTTATTAAATAGGCTTATTAAATAGGCTCAATAAATAGGCTTATTAAATAGGCTCAATAAATAGGCTTATTAAATAGGCTCAATAAATAGGCTTATTAAATAGACTCAATAAATAGGCTTATTAAATAGGCTCATTAAATACTTATTAAATAGCCTTATCAAATAGACTTATTAAATAGCCTTATTAAATAGGCTTATTAAATAGACTTATTAAATAGGCTTAATAAAAAGGCTTATTAAATAGACATATTAAAAAGGCTCATTAAATACTTATTAAATATGTTTATTAAATAGGCGTATTAAATAGGCTTATTAAATAGGCTTATTAAATAGGCTTATTAAATAGGCTTATTAAATAGACTTATTAAATAGCCTTATTAAATAGGCTTATTTCAGCAACTTAGGCTTATTAAATAAGCTTATTTCAGCAACTTATGATTATTAAATAGCCTTATTAAACAGATTTATTTCAGCAACTTAGGCTTATTAAATAGCATTTTTAAATCAGCAACTTAGGCTCATTAAATAGCCTTATTAAATAGGCTTATTTCAGCAACTTAGGCTTATTAAATAGGCTTATTTCAGCAACTTAAACTTATTAAATAGCCTTATTTCAGCAACTTAGGCTTATTAAATAGCCTTATTTCAGCAACTTAGACTTATTAAATAGGCTTATTCAGCAACTTAGGCTTATTAAATAGCCTTATTAAATAGGCTTATTTCAGCAACTTAGACTTATTAAATAGGTTTATTCAGCAACTTAGGCTTATTAAATAGGCTTATTAAGCAACTTAGGCTTATTAAATAGGCTTATTTCAGCAACTTAGGCTTATTAAATAGGCTCATTCAGCAACTTGGGCTTATTAAATAGGCTTATTTCAGCAACTTAGACTTATTAAATAGGACTATTATATAGGCTTATTAAATAGGCTTATTTCAGCAACTTAGACTTATTAAATAGGCCTATTAAATAGGCTTATTAAATAGGCTTATTAAATAGGCTTATTTCAGCAACTTAGGCTTATTAAATAGCCTAATTAAGTAGGCTTATTTCAGCAACTTGGGCTTATTAAATAGGCTTATTTCAGCAACTTACGCTGATTAAAAAGGCTTATTTCAGCAACTTAGGATTATTAAATAGGCTTGTTCAGCAACTTAGGCTTATTAAATAGGCTTATTTCAGCAACTTTGGCTTATTAAATAGGCTCATTCAGAAACTGAGGCTTATTAAATAGGCTTATTTCAGCAAATTAGACTTATTAAATAGGCCTATTAAATAGGTTTATTAAATAGGCTTATTTCAGCAACTTAGACTTATTAAATAGGTCTATTAAATAGGCTTATTAAATAGACTTCTTAAATAGGCTCATTAAATACTTATTAAATAGGCTTATTAAATAGGCGTATTAAATAGACTTATTAAATAGGCTCAATAAATAGGCTTATTAAATAGGCTTATTAAATAGGGTCAATAAATAGGCTCAATAAATAGGCTTATTAAATAGGCTCAATAAATAGGCTTATTAAATAGGCTCAATAAATAGGCTTATTAAATAGGCTCAATAAATAGGCTTATTAAATAGGCTCAATAAATAGGCTTATTAAAAAGGCTTATTAAATAGCCTTATTTCAGCAACTTAGGCTTATTAAATAGCCTTATTCAGCAACTTAGGCTTACTAAATAGGCTTTTTTCAGCAACTTAGACTTATTAAATAGGCCTATTAAATAGGCTTATTAAATAGACTTATTAAATAGGCTCATTAAATACATATTAAGTAGGCTTATTAACTAGACTTATTAAATAGACTTATTAAATAGGTTTATTAAATAGGCTTATTAATTAGGCTTATTAAATAGGTTTATTAAATAGACTTATTAAATAGGCTTATTAAATAGGCTCAATAAATAGGCTCATTAAATAGGCTCAATAAATAGGCTTATTAAATAGGCTCAATAAATAGGCTTATTAAATAGGCTCATTAAATACTTATTAAATAGGCTTATTAAATAGACTTATTAAATAGACTTATTAAATAGGCTTATTAAATAGGCTTATTAAATAGGCTTATTAAAAAGGCGTATTAAATAGGCTTATTAAATAGGCTCATTAAATACTTATTAAATAGGTTTATTAAATAGGCGTATTAAATAGGCTTATTAAATAGGCTTATTAAATAGGCTTATTCAGAAACTTAGGCTTATTAAATAGGCTTATTTCAGCAAATTAGACTTATTAAATAGGCCTATTAAATAGGCTTATTTCAGCAACTTAGACTTATTAAATAGGTCTATTAAATAGGCTTATTAAATAGACTTCTTAAATAGGCTCATTAAATACTTATTAAATAGGCTTATTAAATAGGCGTATTAAATAGACTTATTAAATAGGCTCAATAAATAGGCTTATTAAATAGGCTTATTAAATAGGGTCAATAAATAGGCTTATTAAATAGGCTTATTAAATAGACTTATTAAATAGGCTTATTAAATAGGCTCAATAAATAGGCTTATTAAATAGGCTCAATAAATAGGCTTATTAAATAGGCTCAATAAATAGGCTTATTAAATAGGCTCAATAAATAGGCTTATTAAATAGGCTCAATAAATAGGCTTATTAAAAAGGCTTATTAAATAGCCTTATTTCAGCAACTTAGGCTTATTAAATAGCCTTATTCAGCAACTTAGGCTTACTAAATAGGCTTTTTTCAGCAACTTAGACTTATTAAATAGGCCTATTAAATAGGCTTATTAAATAGACTTATTAAATAGGCTCATTAAATACATATTAAGTAGGCTTATTAACTAGACTTATTAAATAGACTTATTAAATAGGTTTATTAAATAGGCTTATTAATTAGGCTTATTAAATAGGTTTATTAAATAGACTTATTAAATAGGCTTATTAAATAGGCTCAATAAATAGGCTCATTAAATAGGCTCAATAAATAGGCTTATTAAATAGGCTCAATAAATAGGCTTATTAAATAGGCTCATTAAATACTTATTAAATAGGCTTATTAAATAGACTTATTAAATAGACTTATTAAATAGGCTTATTAAATAGGCTTATTAAATAGGCTTATTAAAAAGGCTTATTAAATAGGCTTATTAAATAGGCTCATTAAATACTTATTAAATAGGTTTATTAAATAGGCGTATTAAATAGGCTTATTAAATAGGCTTATTAAATAGGCTTATTAAATAGACTTATTAAATTGCCTAATTAAAATAGCGTTATTTCAGCAACTTAGACTTATTAAATAGGCTTATTCAGCAACTTAGGCTTATTAAATAGCCTTATTAAATAGGCTTATTTCAGCAACTTAGGCTGATTAAATAGGCTTATTTCAGCAACTTAGACTTATTAAAAAGGCTTATTTCAGCAACTTAGGCTTATTAAATAGGCTTATTCAGCAACTTAGGTTTATTAAATAGGCTTTTTTCAGCAACTTAGACTTATTAAATAGGCCTATTAAATAGGCTTATTAAATAGACTTATTAAATAGGCTCATTAAATACTTATTAAGTAGGCTTATTAACTAGACTTATTAAATAGACTTATTAAATAGGCTTATTAAATAGACTTATTAAATAGGCTTATTAAAAATGCTCATTAAATACTTATTAAATGTGTTTATTAAATAGGCGTATTAAATAGGCTTATTAAATAGGCTTATTAAATAGGCTTATTAAATAGGCTTATTAAATAGGCTCAATAAATAGGCTTATTAAATAGGCTCAATAAATAGGCGTATTAAATAGGCTCAATAAATAGGCTTATTAAATAGACTCAATAAATAGGCTTATTAAATAGGCTCATTAAATACTTATTAAATAGGCTTATCAAATAGACTTATTAAATAGCCTTATTAAATAGGCTTATTAAATAGACTTATTAAATAGGCTTAATAAAAAGGCTTATTAAATAGACATATTAAAAAGGCTCATTAAATACTTATTAAATATGTTTATTAAATAGGCGTATTAAATAGGCTTATTAAATAGGCTTATTAAATAGGCTTATTAAATAGACTTATTAAATAGCCTCATTAAATAGGCTTATTTTAGCAACTTAGACTTATTAAATAGGTTTATTTCAGCAACTTAGACTTATTAAATAGCCTTATTAAATAGGCTTATTTCAGCAACTTAGGCTTATTAAATAAGCTTATTTCAGCAACTTATGATTATTAAATAGCCTTATTAAACAGATTTATTTCAGCAACTTAGGCTTATTAAATAGCATTTTTAAATCAGCAACTTAGGCTCATGAAATAGCCTTATTAAATAGGCTTATTTCAGCAACTTAGGCTTATTTAATAGGCTTATTTCAGCAACTTAAACTTATTAAATAGCCTTATTTCAGCAACTTAGGCTTATTAAATAGCCTTATTTCAGCAACTTAGACTTATCAAATAGGCTTATTCAGCAACTTAGGCTTATTAAATAGCCTTATTAAATATGCTTATTTCAGCAACTTAGACTTATTAAATAGGTTTATTCAGCAACTTAGGCTTATTAAATAGGCTTATTAAGCAACTTAGGCTTATTAAATAGGCTTATTTCAGCAACTTAGGCTTATTAAATAGGCTCATTCAGCAACTTAGGCTTATTAAATAGGCTTATTTCAGCAACTTAGACTTATTAAATAGGACTATTATATAGGCTTATTAAATAGGCTTATTTCAGCAACTTAGACTTATTAAATAGGCCTATGAAATAGGCTTATTAAATAGGCTTATTAAATAGGCTTATTTCAGCAACTTAGGCTTATTAAACAGGCTAATTAAATAGGCTTATTTCAGCAACTTAGGCTTATTAAATAGGCTTATTTCAGCAACTTAGACTTATTAAATAGCCTTATTTCAGCAAATTATGCTTATTAAATAGGCTTATTTCAGCAACTTAGGCTTATTAAATAGCCTAATTAAGTAGGCTTATTTCAGCAACTTGGGCTTATTAAATAGGCTTATTTCAGCAACTTACGCTGATTAAAAAGGCTTATTTCAGCAACTTAGGTTTATTAAATAGGCTTGTTCAGCAACTTAGGCTTATTAAATAGGCTTATTTCAGCAACTTAGGCTTATTAAATAGGCTCATTCAGAAACTTAGGCTTATTAAATAGGCTTATTTCAGCAAATTAGACTTATTAAATAGGCCTATTAAATAGGTTTATTAAATAGGCTTATTTCAGCAACTTAGACTTATTAAATAGGTCTATTAAATAGTCTTATTAAATAGACTTCTTAAATAGGCTCATTAAATACTTATTAAATAGGCTTATTAAATAGGCGTATTAAATAGACTTATTAAATAGGCTCAATAAATAGGCTTATTAAATAGGCTTATTAAATAGGGTCAATAAATAGGCTTATTAAATAGGCTTATTAAATAGACTTATTAAATAGGCTTATTAAATAGGCTCAATAAATAGGCTTATTAAATAGGCTCAATAAATAGGCTTATTAAATAGGCTCAATAAATAGGCTTATTAAATAGGCTCAATAAATAGGCTTATTAAATAGGCTCAATAAATAGGCTTATTAAAAAGGCTTATTAAATAGCCTTATTTCAGCAACTTAGGCTTATTAAATAGCCTTATTCAGCAACTTAGGCTTACTAAATAGGCTTTTTTCAGCAACTTAGACTTATTAAATAGGCCTATTAAATAGGCTTATTAAATAGACTTATTAAATAGGCTCATTAAATACATATTAAGTAGGCTTATTAACTAGACTTATTAAATAGACTTATTAAATAGGCTTATTAAATAGACTTATTAAAAAGGCTTATTAAAAATGCTCATTAAATACTTATTAAATGTGTTTATTAAATAGGCGTATTAAATAGGCTTATTAAATAGGCTTATTAAATAGGCTTATTAAATAGGCTTATTAAATAGGCTCAATAAATAGGCTTATTAAATAGGCTCAATAAATAGGCTTATTAAATAGGCTCAATAAATAGGCTTATTAAATAGGCTCAATAAATAGGCTTATTAAATAGGCTCATTAAATAGACTTATTAAATAGGCTTAATAAAAAGGCTTATTAAATAGACTTATTAAAAAGGCTCAATAAATACTTATTAAATATGTTTATTAAATAGGCGTATTAAATAGACTTATTAAATAGGCTTATTAAATAGGCTTATTAAATAGGCTTATTAAATAGGCTTATTTTAGCAACTTAGACTTATTAAATAGGTTTATTTCAGCAACTTAGACTTATTAAATAGCCTTATTAAATAGGCTTATTTCAGCAACTTAGGCTTATTAAATAAGCTTATTTCAGCAACTTATGCTTATTAAATAGCCTTATTAAACAGATTTATTTCAGCAACTTAGGCTTATTAAATAGCATTTTTAAATCAGCAACTTAGGCTCATTAAATAGCCTTATTAAATAGGCTTATTTCAGCAACTTAGGCTTATTAAATAGGCTTATTTCAGCAACTTAAACTTATTAAATAGCCTTATTTCAGCAACTTAGGCTTATTAAATAGCCTTATTTCAGCAACTTAGACTTATTAAATAGGCTTATTCAGCAACTTAGGCTTATTAAATAGCCTTATTAAATAGGCTTATTTCAGCAACTTAGACTTATTAAATAGGTTTATTCAGCAACTTAGGCTTATTAAATAGGCATATTAAGCAACTTAGGCTTATTAAATAGGCTTATTTCAGCAACTTAGGCTTATTAAATAGGCTCATTCAGCAACTTAGGCTTATTAAATAGGCTTATTTCAGCAACTTAGACTTATTAAATAGGACTATTATATAGGCTTATTAAATAGGCTTATTTCAGCAACTTAGACTTATTAAATAGGCCTATTAAATAGGCTTATTAAATAGGCTTATTAAATAGGCTTATTTCAGCAACTTAGGCTTATTAAACAGGCTAATTAAATAGGCTTATTTCAGCAACTTAGGCTTATTAAATAGGCTTATTTCAGCAACTTAGACTTATTAAATAGCCTTATTTCAGCAAATTACGCTTATTAAATAGGCTTATTTCAGCAACTTAGGCTTATTAAATAGCCTAATTAAGTAGGCTTATTTCAGCAACTTGGGCTTATTAAATAGGCTTATTTCAGCAACTTACGCTGATTAAAAAGGCTTATTTCAGCAACTTAGGTTTATTAAATAGGCTTGTTCAGCAACTTAGGCTTATTAAATAGGCTTATTTCAGCAACATAGGCTTATTAAATAGGCTCATTCAGAAACTTAGGCTTATTAAATAGGCTTATTTCAGCAAATTAGACTTATTAAATAGGCCTATTAAATAGGTTTATTAAATAGGCTTATTTCAGCAACTTAGACTTATTAAATAGGTCTATTAAATAGGCTTATTAAATAGACTTATTAAATAGGCTCATTAAATACTTATTAAATAGGCTTATTAAATAGGCGTATTAAATAGACTTATTAAATAGGCTCAATAAATAGGCTTATTAAATAGGCTTATTAAATAGGGTCAATAAATAGGCTTATTAAATAGGCTTATTAAATAGACTTATTAAATAGGCTTATTAAATAGGCTCAATAAATAGGCTTATTAAATAGGCTCAATAAATAGGCTTATTAAATAGGCTCAATAAATAGGCTTATTAAATAGGCTCAATAAATAGGCTTATTAAATAGGCACATTAAATACTTATTAAATAGGCTTATTAAATAGACTTATTAAATATACTTATTAAAAAGGCTTATAAAATAGACCTATTAAATAGGCTCATTAAAAAGGCTTATTAAATAGCCTTATTTCAGCAACTTAGGCTTATTAAATAGCCTTATTAAATAGGCTTATTTCAGCAACTTAGGCTTATTAAATAGGCTTATTTCAGCAACTTAGACTTATTAAAAAGGCTTATTTCAGCAACTTAGGCTTATTAAATAGGCTTATTCAGCAACTTAGGCTTATTAAATAGGCTTTTTTCAGCAACTTAGACTTATTAAATAGGCCTATTAAATAGGCTTATTAAATAGACTTATTAAATAGGCTCATTAAATACATATTAAGTAGGCTTATTAACTAGACTTATTAAATAGACTTATTAAATAGGCTTATTAAATAGACTTATTAAATAGGCTTATTAAAAATGCTCATTAAATACTTATTAAATGTGTTTATTAAATAGGCGTATTAAATAGGCTTATTAAATAGGCTTATTAAATAGGCTTATTAAATAGGCTCAATAAATAGGCTTATTAAATAGGCTCAATAAATAGGCTTATTAAATAGGCTCAATAAATAGGCTTATTAAATAGGCTCAATAAATAGGCTTATTAAATAGGCTCATTAAATACTTATTAAATAGGCTTATCAAATAGACTTATTAAATAGCCTTATTAAATAGGCTTATTAAATAGACTTATTAAATAGGCTTAATTAAAAGGCTTATTAAATAGACTTATTAAAAAGGCTCATTAAATACTTATTAAATATGTTTATTAAATAGGCGTATTAAATAGGCTTATTAAATAGGCTTATTAAATAGGCTTATTAAATAGGCTTATTAAATAGACTTATTAAATAGCCTCATTAAATAGGCTTATTTTAGCAACTTAGACTTATTAAATAGGTTTATTTCAGCAACTTAGACTTATTAAATAGCCTTATTAAATAGGCTTATTTCAGCAACTTAGGCTTATTAAATAAGCTTATTTCAGCAACTTATGCTTATTAAATAGCCTTATTAAACAGATTTATTTCAGCAACTTAGGCTTATTAAATAGCATTTTTAAATCAGCAACTTAGGCTCATTAAATAGCCTTATTAAATAGGCTTATTCAGCAACTTAGGCTTATTAAATAGCCTTATTAAATAGGCTTATTTAAGCAACTTAGACTTATTAATTAGGTTTATTAAGCAACTTAGGCTTATTAAATAGGCTTATTAAGCAACTTAGGCTTATTAAATAGGCTTATTTCAGCAACTTAGGCTTATTAAATAGGCTCATTCAGCAACTTAGGCTTATTAAATAGGCTTATTTCAGCAACTTAGACTTATTAAATAGGACTATTATATAGGCTTATTAAATAGGCTTATTTCAGCAACTTAGACTTATTAAATAGGCCTATTAAATAGGCTTATTAAATAGGCTTATTAAATAGGCTTATTTCAGCAACTTAGGCTTATTAAACAGGTAATTAAATAGGCTTATTTCAGCAACTTAGGCTTATTAAATAGGCTTATTTCAGCAACTTAGACTTATTAAATAGCCTTATTTCAGCAAATTACTCTTATTAAATAGGCTTATTTCAGCAACTTAGGCTTATTAAAAAGCCTAATTAAGTAGGCTTATTTCAGCAACTTGGGCTTATTAAATAGGCTTATTTCAGCAACTTACGCTGATTAAAAAGGCTTATTTCAGCAACTTAGGCTTATTAAATAGGCTTGTTCAGCAACTTAGGCTTATTAAATAGGCTTATTTCAGCAACTTAGGCTTATTAAATTGGCTAATTCAGAAACTTAGGCTTATTAAATAGGCTTATTTCAGCAAATTAGACTTATTAAATAGGCCTATTAAATAGGTTTATTAAATAGGCTTATTTCAGCAACTTAGACTTATTAAATAGGTCTATTAAATAGGCTTATTAAATAGACTTATTAAATAGGCTCATTAAATACTTATTAAATAGGCTTATTAAATAGGCGTATTAAATAGACTTATTAAATAGGCTCAATAAATAGGCTTATTAAATAGGCTTATTAAATAGGTCAATAAATAGGCTTATTAAATAGGCTTATTAAATAGACTTATTAAATAGGCTTATTAAATAGGCTCAATAAATAGGCTTATTAAATAGGCTCAATAAATAGGCTTATTAAATAGGCTCAATAAATAGGCTTATTAAATAGGCTCAATAAATAGGCTTATTAAATAGGCTCATTAAATACATATTAAATAGGCTTATTAAATAGACTTATTAAAAAGACTTATTAAAAAGGCTTATTAAATAGACTTATTAAATAGGCTTATTAAAAAGGCTTATTAAATAGCATTATTTCAGCAACTTAGACTTATTAAATAGGCTTATTTCAGCAACTTAGGCTTATTAAATAGGCTTATTCAGCAACTTAGGCTTATCAAATAGGCTTATTAAATAGGCTTATTTCAGCAACTTAGGCTTATTAAATAGGCTTATTCAGCAACTTAGGCTTATTAAATAGGCTCATTCAATACTTATTAAATAGGCTTATTAAACAGGCTTATTAAATAGACTCATTAAATAGGCTCAATAAATAGGCTTATTAAATAGGCTTATTAATTAGGCTTATTAAATAGGTTTATTAAATAGACTTATTAAATAGGCTTATTAAATAGGCTCAATAAATAGGCTCATTAAATAGGCTCAATAAATAGGCTTATTAAATAGGCTCAATAAATCGGCTTATTAAATAGGCTCATTAAATACTTATTAAATAGGCTTATTAAATAGACTTATTAAATAGACTTATTAAATAGGCTTATTAAATAGGCTTATTAAATAGGCTTATTAAAAAGGCTTATTAAATAGGCTTATTAAATAGGCTCATTAAATACTTATTAAATAGGTTTATTAAATAGGCGTATTAAATAGGCTTATTAAATAGGCTCATTAAATACTTATTAAATAGGCTTATTAAATAGGCGTATTAAATAGACTTATTAAATAGGCTCAATAAATAGGCTTATTAAATAGGCTTATTAAATAGGGTCAATAAATAGGCTTATTAAATAGGCTTATTAAATAGACTTATTAAATAGGCTTATTAAATAGGCTCGATAAATAGGCTTATTAAATAGGCTCAATACATAGGCTTATTAAATAGGCTCAATAAATAGGCTTATTAAATAGGCTCAATAAATAGGCTTATTAAATAGGCACATTAAATACTTATTAAATAGGCTTATTAAATAGACTTATTAAATATACTTATTAAAAAGGCTTATAAAATAGACCTATTAAATAGGCTCATTAAAAAGGCTTATTAAATAGCCTTATTTCAGCAACTTAGGCTTATTAAATAGCCTTATTAAATAGGCTTATTTCAGCAACTTAAGCTTATTAAATATGCTTATTTCAGCAACTTAGACTTATTAAAAAGGCTTATTTCAGCAACTTAGGCTTATTAAATAGGCTTATTCAGCAACTTAGGCTTATTAAATAGGCTTTTTTCAGCAACTTAGACTTATTAAATAGGCCTATTAAATAGGCTTATTAAATAGACTTATTAAATAGGCTCATTAAATACATATTAAGTAGGCTTATTAACTAGACTTATTAAATAGACTTATTAAATAGGCTTATTAAATAGACTTATTAAATAGGCTTATTAAAAATGCTCATTAAATACTTATTAAATGTGTTTATTAAATAGGCGTATTAAATAGGCTTATTAAATAGGCTTATTAAATAGGCTTATTAAATAGGCTCAATAAATAGGCTTATTAAATAGGCTCAATAAATAGGCTTATTAAATAGGCTCAATAAATAGGCTTATTAAATAGGCTCAATAAATAGGCTTATTAAATAGGCTCATTAAATACTTATTAAATAGGCTTATCAAATAGACTTATTAAATAGCCTTATTAAATAGGCTTATTAAATAGACTTATTAAATAGGCTTAATAAAAAGGCTTATTAAATAGACTTATTAAAAAGGCTCATTAAATACTTATTAAATATGTTTATTAAATAGGCGTATTAAATAGGCTTATTAAATAGGCTTATTAAATAGGCTTATTAAATAGGCTTATTAAATAGACTTATTAAATAGCCTCATTAAATAGGCTTATTTTAGCAACTTAGACTTATTAAATAGGTTTATTTCAGCAACTTAGACTTATTAAATAGCCTTATTAAATAGGCTTATTTCAGCAACTTAGGCTTATTAAATAAGCTTATTTCAGCAACTTATGCTTATTAAATAGCCTTATTAAACAGATTTATTTCAGCAACTTAGGCTTATTAAATAGCATTTTTAAATCAGCAACTTAGGCTCATTAAATAGCCTTATTAAATAGGCTTATTCAGCAACTTAGGCTTATTAAATAGCCTTATTAAATAGGCTTATTTAAGCAACTTAGACTTATTAATTAGGTTTATTAAGCAACTTAGGCTTATTAAATAGGCTTATTAAGCAACTTAGGCTTATTAAATAGGCTTATTTCAGCAACTTAGGCTTATTAAATAGGCTCATTCAGCAACTTAGGCTTATTAAATAGGCTTATTTCAGCAACTTAGACTTATTAAATAGGACTATTATATAGGCTTATTAAATAGGCTTATTTCAGCAACTTAGACTTATTAAATAGGCCTATTAAATAGGCTTATTAAATAGGCTTATTAAATAGGCTTATTTCAGCAACTTAGGCTTATTAAACAGGTAATTAAATAGGCTTATTTCAGCAACTTAGGCTTATTAAATAGGCTTATTTCAGCAACTTAGACTTATTAAATAGCCTTATTTCAGCAAATTACGCTTATTAAATAGGCTTATTTCAGCAACTTAGGCTTATTAAAAAGCCTAATTAAGTAGGCTTATTTCAGCAACTTGGGCTTATTAAATAGGCTTATTTCAGCAACTTACGCTGATTAAAAAGGCTTATTTCAGCAACTTAGGCTTATTAAATAGGCTTGTTCAGCAACTTAGGCTTATTAAATAGGCTTATTTCAGCAACTTAGGCTTATTAAATTGGCTAATTCAGAAACTTAGGCTTATTAAATAGGCTTATTTCAGCAAATTAGACTTATTAAATAGGCCTATTAAATAGGTTTATTAAATAGGCTTATTTCAGCAACTTAGACTTATTAAATAGGTCTATTAAATAGGCTTATTAAATAGACTTATTAAATAGGCTCATTAAATACTTATTAAATAGGCTTATTAAATAGGCGTATTAAATAGACTTATTAAATAGGCTCAATAAATAGGCTTATTAAATAGGCTTATTAAATAGGTCAATAAATAGGCTTATTAAATAGGCTTATTAAATAGACTTATTAAATAGGCTTATTAAATAGGCTCAATAAATAGGCTTATTAAATAGGCTCAATAAATAGGCTTATTAAATAGGCTCAATAAATAGGCTTATTAAATAGGCTCAATAAATAGGCTTATTAAATAGGCTCATTAAATACATATTAAATAGGCTTATTAAATAGACTTATTAAATAGACTTATTAAAAAGGCTTATTAAATAGACTTATTAAATAGGCTTATTAAAAAGGCTTATTAAATAGCATTATTTCAGCAACTTAGACTTATTAAATAGGCTTATTTCAGCAACTTAGGCTTATTAAATAGGCTTATTCAGCAACTTAGGCTTATCAAATAGGCTTATTAAATAGGCTTATTTCAGCAACTTAGGCTTATTAAATAGGCTTATTCAGCAACTTAGGCTTATTAAATAGGCTCATTCAATACTTATTAAATAGGCTTATTAAACAGGCTTATTAAATAGACTCATTAAATAGGCTCAATAAATAGGCTTATTAAATAGGCTTATTAATTAGGCTTATTAAATAGGTTTATTAAATAGACTTATTAAATAGGCTTATTAAATAGGCTCAATAAATAGGCTCATTAAATAGGCTCAATAAATAGGCTTATTAAATAGGCTCAATAAATCGGCTTATTAAATAGGCTCATTAAATACTTATTAAATAGGCTTATTAAATAGACTTATTAAATAGACTTATTAAATAGGCTTATTAAATAGGCTTATTAAATAGGCTTATTAAAAAGGTTTATTAAATAGGCTTATTAAATAGGCTCATTAAATACTTATTAAATAGGTTTATTAAATAGGCGTATTAAATAGGCTTATTAAATAGGCTTATTAAATAGGCTTATTAAATAGACTTATTAAAATGCCTCATTAAAATAGCGTCATTTCAGCAACTTAGACTTATTAAATAGGCTTATTCAGCAACTTAGGCTTATTAAATAGCCTTATTAAATAGGCTTATTTCAGCAACTTAGGCTTATTAAATAGGCTTATTTCAGCAACTTAGACTTATTAAAAAGGCTTATTTCAGCAACTTAGGCTTATTAAATAGGCTTATTCAGCAACTTAGGCTTATTAAATAGGCTTTTTTCAGCAACTTAGACTTATTAAATAGGCCTATTAAATAGGCTTATTAAATAGACTTATTAAATAGGCTCATTAAATACTTATTAAGTAGGCTTATTAACTAGACTTATTAAATAGACTTATTAAATAGGCTTATTAAATAGACTTATTAAATAGGCTTATTAAAAATGCTCATTAAATATGTATTAAATGTGTTTATTAAATAGGCGTATTAAATAGGCTTATTAAATAGGCATATTAAATAGGCTTATTAAATAGGCTTATTAAATAGGCTTAATAAATAGGCTTATTAAATAGGCTCAATAAATAGGCTTATTAAATAGGCTCAATAAATAGGCTTATTAAATAGGCTCATTAAATACTTATTAAATAGGCTTATCAAATAGACTTATTAAATAGCCTTATTAAATAGGCTTATTAAATAGACTTATTAAATAGGCTCATTAAATACTTATTAAATATGTTTATTAAATAGGCGTATTAAATAGGCTTATTAAATAGGCTTATTAAATAGGCTTATTAAATAGGCTTATTAAATAGACTTATTAAATAGCCTCATTAAATAGGCTTATTTTAGCAACTTAGACTTATTAAATAGGTTTATTTCAGCAACTTAGACTTATTAAATAGCCTTATTAAATAGGCTTATTTCAGCAACTTAGGCTTATTAAATAAGCTTATTTCAGCAACTTATGCTTATTAAATAGCCTTATTAAACAGATTTATTTCAGCAACTTAGGCTTATTAAATAGCATTTTTAAATCAGCAACTTAGGCTCATTAAATAGCCTTATTAAATAGGCTTATTTCAGCAACTTAGGCTTATTAAATAGGCTTATTTCAGCAACTTAAACTTATTAAATAGCCTTATTTCAGCAACTTAGGCTTATTAAATAGCCTTATTTCAGCAACTTAGACTTATTAAATAGGCTTATTCAGCAACTTAGGCTTATTAAATAGCCTTATTAAATAGGCTTATTTCAGCAACTTAGACTTATTAAATAGGTTTATTCAGCAACTTAGGCTTATTAAATAGGCTTATTAAGCAACTTAGGCTTATTAAATAGGCTTATTTCAGCAACTTAGGCTTATTAAATAGGCTCATTCAGCAACTTAGGCTTATTAAATAGGCTTATTTCAGCAACTTAGACTTATTAAATAGGACTATTATATAGGCTTATTAAATAGGCTTATTTCAGCAACTTAGACTTATTAAATAGGCCTATAAATAGGCTTATTAAATAGGCTTATTAAATAGGCTTATTTCAGCAACTTAGGCTTATTAAACAGGCTAATTAAATAGGCTTATTTCAGCAACTTAGGCTTATTAAATAGGCTTATTTCAGCAACTTAGACTTATTAAATAGCCTTATTTCAGCAAATTACGCTTATTAAATAGGCTTATTTCAGCAACTTAGGCTTATTAAATAGCCTAATTAAGTAGGCTTATTTCAGCAACTTGGGCTTATTAAATAGGCTTATTTCAGCAACTTACGCTGATTAAAAAGGCTTATTTCAGCAACTTAGGTTTATTAAATAGGCTTGTTCAGCAACTTAGGCTTATTAAATAGGCTTATTTCAGCAACTTAGTCTTATTAAATAGGCTCATTCAGAAACTTAGGCTTATTAAATAGGCTTATTTCAGCAAATTAGACTTATTAAATAGGAATATTAAATAGGTTTATTAAATAGGCTTATTTCAGCAACTTAGACTTATTAAATAGGTCTATTAAATAGGCTTATTAAATAGACTTATTAAATAGGCTCATTAAATACTTATTAAATAGGCTTATTAAATAGGCGTATTAAATAGACTTATTAAATAGGCTCAATAAATAGGCTTATTAAATAGGCTTATTAAATAGGGTCAATAAATAAGCTTGTTAAATAGGCTTATTAAATAGACTTGTTAAATAGGCTTATTAAATAGGCTCAATAAATAGGCTTATTAAATAGGCTCAATAAATAGGCTTATTAAATAGGCTCAATAAATAGGCTTATTAAATAGGCTCAATAAATAGGCTTATTAAATAGGCTCATTAAATACTTATTAAATAGGGTTATTAAATAGACTTATTAAATAGACTTATTAAAAAGGCTTATTAAATAGACTTATTAAATAGGCTTATTAAAAAGCCTTATTAAATAGCCTTATTTCAGCAACTTAAGCTTATTAAATAGCCTTATTAAATAGGCTTATTTCAGCAACTTAGGTTTATTAAATAGGCTTATTTCAGCAACTTAGACTTATTAAAAAGGCTTATTTCAGCAACTTAGGCTTATTAAATAGGCTTATTCAGCAACTTAGGCTTATTAAATAGGCTTTTTTCAGCAACTTAGACTTATTAAATAGGCCTATTAAATAGACTTATTAAATAGGCTCATTAAATACTTATTAAATGTGTTTATTAAATAGGCGTATTAAATAGGCTTATTAAATAGGCTTATTAAATAGGCTTATTAAATAGGCTTATTAAATAGGCTCAATAAATAGGCTTATTAAATAGGCTCAATAAATAGGCTTATTAAATAGGCTCAATAAATAGGCTTATTAAATAGGCTCAATAAATAGGCTTATTAAATAGGCTCATTAAATACTTATTAAATAGGCTTATCAAGTAGACTTATTAAATAGCCTTATTAAATAGGCTTATTAAATAGACTTATTAAATAGGCTTATTAAAAATGCTCATTAAATACTTATTAAATGTGTTTATTAAATAGGCGTATTAAATAGGCTTATTAAATAGGCTCAATAAATAGGCTTATTAAATAGGCTCAATAAATAGGCTTATTAAATAGGCTCAATAAATAGGCTTATTAAATAGGCTCAATAAATAGGCTTATTAAATAGGCTCATTAAATACTTATTAAATAGGCTTATCAAATAGACTTATTAAATAGCCTTATTAAATAGGCTTATTAAATAGACTTATTAAATAGGCTTAATAAAAAGGCTTATTAAATAGACTTATTAAAAAGGCTCATTAAATACTTATTAAATATGTTTATTAAATAGGCGTATTAAATAGGCTTATTAAATAGGCTTATTAAATAGGCTTATTAAATAGGCTTATTAAATAGACTTATTAAATAGCCTCATTAAATAGGCTTATTTTAGCAACTTAGACTTATTAAATAGGTTTATTTCAGCAACTTAGACTTATTAAATAGGCTCATTAAATACATATTAAGTAGGCTTATTAACTAGACTTATTAAATAGACTTATTAAATAGGCTTATTAAATAGACTTATTAAAAAGGCTTATTAAAAATGCTCATTAAATACTTATTAAATGTGTTTATTAAATAGGCGTATTAAATAGGCTTATTAAATAGGCTTATTAAATAGGCTTATTAAATAGGCTTATTAAATAGGCTCAATAAATAGGCTTATTAAATAGGCTCAATAAATAGGCTTATTAAATAGGCTCAATAAATAGGCTTATTAAATAGGCTCAATAAATAGGCTTATTAAATAGGCTCATTAAATAGACTTATTAAATAGGCTTAATAAAAAGGCTTATTAAATAGACTTATTAAAAAGGCTCAATAAATACTTATTAAATATGTTTATTAAATAGGCGTATTAAATAGACTTATTAAATAGGCTTATTAAATAGGCTTATTAAATAGGCTTATTAAATAGGCTTATTTTAGCAACTTAGACTTATTAAATAGGTTTATTTCAGCAACTTAGACTTATTAAATAGCCTTATTAAATAGGCTTATTTCAGCAACTTAGGCTTATTAAATAAGCTTATTTCAGCAACTTATGCTTATTAAATAGCCTTATTAAACAGATTTATTTCAGCAACTTAGGCTTATTAAATAGCATTTTTAAATCAGCAACTTAGGCTCATTAAATAGCCTTATTAAATAGGCTTATTTCAGCAACTTAGGCTTATTAAATAGGCTTATTTCAGCAACTTAAACTTATTAAATAGCCTTATTTCAGCAACTTAGGCTTATTAAATAGCCTTATTTCAGCAACTTAGACTTATTAAATAGGTTTATTCAGCAACTTAGGCTTATTAAATAGGCATATTAAGCAACTTAGGCTTATTAAATAGGCTTATTTCAGCAACTTAGGCTTATTAAATAGGCTCATTCAGCAACTTAGGCTTATTAAATAGGCTTATTTCAGCAACTTAGACTTATTAAATAGGACTATTATATAGGCTTATTAAATAGGCTTATTTCAGCAACTTAGACTTATTAAATAGGCCTATTAAATAGGCTTATTAAATAGGCTTATTAAATAGGCTTATTTCAGCAACTTAGGCTTATTAAACAGGCTAATTAAATAGGCTTATTTCAGCAACTTAGGCTTATTAAATAGGCTTATTTCAGCAACTTAGACTTATTAAATAGCCTTATTTCAGCAAATTACGCTTATTAAATAGGCTTATTTCAGCAACTTAGGCTTATTAAATAGCCTAATTAAGTAGGCTTATTTCAGCAACTTGGGCTTATTAAATAGGCTTATTTCAGCAACTTACGCTGATTAAAAAGGCTTATTTCAGCAACTTAGGTTTATTAAATAGGCTTGTTCAGCAACTTAGGCTTATTAAATAGGCTTATTTCAGCAACATAGGCTTATTAAATAGGCTCATTCAGAAACTTAGGCTTATTAAATAGGCTTATTTCAGCAAATTAGACTTATTAAATAGGCCTATTAAATAAGTTTATTAAATAGGCTTATTTCAGCAACTTAGACTTATTAAATAGGTCTATTAAATAGGCTTATTAAATAGACTTATTAAATAGGCTCATTAAATACTTATTAAATAGGCTTATTAAATAGGCGTATTAAATAGACTTATTAAATAGGCTCAATAAATAGGCTTATTAAATAGGCTTATTAAATAGGGTCAATAAATAGGCTTATTAAATAGGCTTATTAAATAGACTTATTAAATAGGCTTATTAAATAGGCTCAATAAATAGGCTTATTAAATAGGCTCAATAAATAGGCTTATTAAATAGGCTCAATAAATAGGCTTATTAAATAGGCTCAATAAATAGGCTTATTAAATAGGCTTATTAAATAGGGTCAATAAATAGGCTTATTAAATAGGCTTATTAAATAGACTTGTTAAATAGGCTTATTAAATAGGCTCAATAAATAGGCTTATTAAATAGGCTCAATAAATAGGCTTATTAAATAGGCTCAATAAATAGGCTTATTAAATAGGCTCAATAAATAGGCTTATTAAATAGGCTCATTAAATACTTATTAAATAGGGTTATTAAATAGACTTATTAAATAGACTTATTAAAAAGGCTTATTAAATAGACTTATTAAATAGGCTTATTAAAAAGGCTTATTAAATAGCCTTATTTCAGCAACTTAGGCTTATTAAATAGCCTTATTAAATAGGCTTATTTCAGCAACTTAGGTTTATTAAATAGGCTTATTTCAGCAACTTAGACTTATTAAAAAGGCTTATTTCAGCAACTTAGGCTTATTAAATAGGCTTATTCAGCAACTTAGGCTTATTAAATAGGCTTTTTTCAGCAACTTAGACTTATTAAATATGCCTATTAAATAGACTTATTAAATAGGCTCATTAAATACTTATTAAATGTGTTTATTAAATAGGCGTATTAAATAGGCTTATTAAATAGGCTTATTAAATAGGCTTATTAAATAGGCTTATTAAATAGGCTCAATAAATAGGCTTATTAAATAGGCTCAATAAATAGGCTTATTAAATAGGCTCAATAAATAGGCTTATTAAATAGGCTCAATAAATAGGCTTATTAAATAGGCTCATTAAATACTTATTAAATAGGCTTATCAAGTAGACTTATTAAATAGCCTTATTAAATAGGCTTATTAAATAGACTTATTAAATAGGTTTATTAAAAATGCTCATTAAATACTTATTAAATGTGTTTATTAAATAGGCGTATTAAATAGGCTTATTAAATAGACTTATTAAATAGGCTTATTAAAAATGCTCATTAAATACTTATTAAATGTGTTTATTAAATAGGCGTATTAAATAGGCTTATTAAATAGGCTCAATAAATAGGCTTATTAAATAGGCTCAATAAATAGGCTTATTAAATAGGCTCAATAAATAGGCTTATTAAATAGGCTCAATAAATAGGCTTATTAAATAGGCTCATTAAATACTTATTAAATAGGCTTATCAAATAGACTTATTAAATAGCCTTATTAAATAGGCTTATTAAATAGACTTATTAAATAGGCTTAATAAAAAGGCTTATTAAATAGACTTATTAAAAAGGCTCATTAAATACTTATTAAATATGTTTATTAAATAGGCGTATTAAATAGGCTTATTAAATAGGCTTATTAAATAGGCTTATTAAATAGGCTTATTAAATAGACTTATTAAATAGCCTCATTAAATAGGCTTATTTTAGCAACTTAGACTTATTAAATAGGTTTATTTCAGCAACTTAGACTTATTAAATAGGCTCATTAAATACATATTAAGTAGGCTTATTAACTAGACTTATTAAATAGACTTATTAAATAGGCTTATTAAATAGACTTATTAAAAAGGCTTATTAAAAATGCTCATTAAATACTTATTAAATGTGTTTATTAAATAGGCGTATTAAATAGGCTTATTAAATAGGCTTATTAAATAGGCTTATTAAATAGGCTTATTAAATAGGCTCAATAAATAGGCTTATTAAATAGGCTCAATAAATAGGCTTATTAAATAGGCTCAATAAATAGGCTTATTAAATAGGCTCAATAAATAGGCTTATTAAATAGGCTCATTAAATAGACTTATTAAATAGGCTTAATAAAAAGGCTTATTAAATAGACTTATTAAAAAGGCTCAATAAATACTTATTAAATATGTTTATTAAATAGGCGTATTAAATAGACTTATTAAATAGGCTTATTAAATAGGCTTATTAAATAGGCTTATTAAATAGGCTTATTTTAGCAACTTAGACTTATTAAATAGGTTTATTTCAGCAACTTAGACTTATTAAATAGCCTTATTAAATAGGCTTATTTCAGCAACTTAGGCTTATTAAATAAGCTTATTTCAGCAACTTATGCTTATTAAATAGCCTTATTAAACAGATTTATTTCAGCAACTTAGGCTTATTAAATAGCATTTTTAAATCAGCAACTTAGGCTCATTAAATAGCCTTATTAAATAGGCTTATTTCAGCAACTTAGGCTTATTAAATAGGCTTATTTCAGCAACTTAAACTTATTAAATAGCCTTATTTCAGCAACTTAGGCTTATTAAATAGCCTTATTTCAGCAACTTAGACTTATTAAATAGGCTTATTCAGCAACTTAGGCTTATTAAATAGCCTTATTAAATAGGCTTATTTCAGCAACTTAGACTTATTAAATAGGTTTATTCAGCAACTTAGGCTTATTAAATAGGCATATTAAGCAACTTAGGCTTATTAAATAGGCTTATTTCAGCAACTTAGGCTTATTAAATAGGCTCATTCAGCAACTTAGGCTTATTAAATAGGCTTATTTCAGCAACTTAGACTTATTAAATAGGACTATTATATAGGCTTATTAAATAGGCTTATTTCAGCAACTTAGACTTATTAAATAGGCCTATTAAATAGGCTTATTAAATAGGCTTATTAAATAGGCTTATTTCAGCAACTTAGGCTTATTAAACAGGCTAATTAAATAGGCTTATTTCAGCAACTTAGGCTTATTAAATAGGCTTATTTCAGCAACTTAGACTTATTAAATAGCCTTATTTCAGCAAATTACGCTTATTAAATAGGCTTATTTCAGCAACTTAGGCTTATTAAATAGCCTAATTAAGTAGGCTTATTTCAGCAACTTGGGCTTATTAAATAGGCTTATTTCAGCAACTTACGCTGATTAAAAAGGCTTATTTCAGCAACTTAGGTTTATTAAATAGGCTTGTTCAGCAACTTAGGCTTATTAAATAGGCTTATTTCAGCAACATAGGCTTATTAAATAGGCTCATTCAGAAACTTAGGCTTATTAAATAGGCTTATTTCAGCAAATTAGACTTATTAAATAGGCCTATTAAATAGGTTTATTAAATAGGCTTATTTCAGCAACTTAGACTTATTAAATAGGTCTATTAAATAGGCTTATTAAATAGACTTATTAAATAGGCTCATTAAATACTTATTAAATAGGCTTATTAAATAGGCGTATTAAATAGACTTATTAAATAGGCTCAATAAATAGGCTTATTAAATAGGCTTATTAAATAGGGTCAATAAATAGGCTTATTAAATAGGCTTATTAAATAGACTTATTAAATAGGCTTATTAAATAGGCTCAATAAATAGGCTTATTAAATAGGCTCAATAAATAGGCTTATTAAATAGGCTCAATAAATAGGCTTATTAAATAGGCTCAATAAATAGGCTTATTAAATAGGCACATTAAATACTTATTAAATAGGCTTATTAAATAGACTTATTAAATATACTTATTAAAAAGGCTTATAAAATAGACCTATTAAATAGGCTCATTAAAAAGGCTTATTAAATAGCCTTATTTCAGCAACTTAGGCTTATTAAATAGCCTTATTAAATAGGCTTATTTCAGCAACTTAGGCTTATTAAATAGGCTTATTTCAGCAACTTAGACTTATTAAAAAGGCTTATTTCAGCAACTTAGGCTTATTAAATATGCTTATTCAGCAACTTAGGCTTATTAAATAGGCTTTTTTCAGCAACTTAGACTTATTAAATAGGCCTATTAAATAGGCTTATTAAATAGACTTATTAAATAGGCTCATTAAATACATATTAAGTAGGCTTATTAACTAGACTTATTAAATAGACTTATTAAATAGGCTTATTAAATAGACTTATTAAATAGGCTTATTAAAAATGCTCATTAAATACTTATTAAATGTGTTTATTAAATAGGCGTATTAAATAGGCTTATTAAATAGGCTTATTAAATAGGCTTATTAAATAGGCTCAATAAATAGGCTTATTAAATAGGCTCAATAAATAGGCTTATTAAATAGGCTCAATAAATAGGCTTATTAAATAGGCACAATAAATAGGCTTATTAAATAGGCTCATTAAATACTTATTAAATAGGCTTATCAAATAGACTTATTAAATAGCCTTATTAAATAGGCTTATTAAATAGACTTATTAAATAGGCTTAATAAAAAGGCTTATTAAATAGACTTATTAAAAAGGCTCATTAAATACTTATTAAATATGTTTATTAAATAGGCGTATTAAATAGGCTTATTAAATAGGCTTATTAAATAGGCTTATTAAATAGGCTTATTAAATAGACTTATTAAATAGCCTCATTAAATAGGCTTATTTTAGCAACTTAGACTTATTAAATAGGTTTATTTCAGCAACTTAGACTTATTAAATAGCCTTATTAAATAGGCTTATTTCAGCAACTTAGGCTTATTAAATAAGCTTATTTCAGCAACTTATGCTTATTAAATAGCCTTATTAAACAGATTTATTTCAGCAACTTAGGCTTATTAAATAGCATTTTTAAATCAGCAACTTAGGCTCATTAAATAGCCTTATTAAATAGGCTTATTCAGCAACTTAGGCTTATTAAATAGCCTTATTAAATAGGCTTATTTAAGCAACTTAGACTTATTAATTAGGTTTATTAAGCAACTTAGGCTTATTAAATAGGCTTATTAAGCAACTTAGGCTTATTAA
The DNA here is from genome assembly GCF_048934315.1 of Petromyzon marinus. Classification (NCBI taxonomy): domain Eukaryota; kingdom Metazoa; phylum Chordata; class Hyperoartia; order Petromyzontiformes; family Petromyzontidae; genus Petromyzon; species Petromyzon marinus. The sequence goes on along the minus strand of NW_027422884.1, from coordinate 1,898,280 downwards.
ATAGGCTTATTTCAGCAACTTAGGCTTATTAAATAGGCTCATTCAGCAACTTAGGCTTATTAAATAGGCTTATTTCAGCAACTTAGACTTATTAAATAGGACTATTATATAGGCTTATTAAATAGGCTTATTTCAGCAACTTAGACTTATTAAATAGGCCTATTAAATAGGCTTATTAAATAGGCTTATTAAATAGGCTTATTTCAGCAACTTAGGCTTATTAAACAGGTAATTAAATAGGCTTATTTCAGCAACTTAGGCTTATTAAATAGGCTTATTTCAGCAACTTAGACTTATTAAATAGCCTTATTTCAGCAAATTACGCTTATTAAATAGGCTTATTTCAGCAACTTAGGCTTATTAAAAAGCCTAATTAAGTAGGCTTATTTCAGCAACTTGGGCTTATTAAATAGGCTTATTTCAGCAACTTACGCTGATTAAAAAGGCTTATTTCAGCAACTTAGGCTTATTAAATAGGCTTGTTCAGCAACTTAGGCTTATTAAATAGGCTTATTTCAGCAACTTAGGCTTATTAAATTGGCTAATTCAGAAACTTAGGCTTATTAAATAGGCTTATTTCAGCAAATTAGACTTATTAAATAGGCCTATTAAATAGGTTTATTAAATAGGCTTATTTCAGCAACTTAGACTTATTAAATAGGTCTATTAAATAGGCTTATTAAATAGACTTATTAAATAGGCTCATTAAATACTTATTAAATAGGCTTATTAAATAGGCATATTAAATAGACTTATTAAATAGGCTCAATAAATAGGCTTATTAAATAGGCTTATTAAATAGGTCAATAAATAGGCTTATTAAATAGGCTTATTAAATAGACTTATTAAATAGGCTTATTAAATAGGCTCAATAAATAGGCTTATTAAATAGGCTCAATAAATAGGCTTATTAAATAGGCTCAATAAATAGGCTTATTAAATAGGCTCAATAAATAGGCTTATTAAATAGGCTCATTAAATACTTATTAAATAGGCTTATTAAATAGACTTATTAAATAGACTTATTAAAAAGGCTTATTAAATAGACTTATTAAATAGGCTTATTAAAAAGGCTTATTAAATAGCCTTATTTCAGCAACTTAGACTTATTAAATAGGCTTATTTCAGCAACTTAGGCTTATTAAATAGGCTTATTCAGCAACTTAGGCTTATCAAATAGGCTTATTAAATAGGCTTATTTCAGCAACTTAGGCTTATTAAATAGGCTTATTCAGCAACTTAGGCTTATTAAATAGGCTCATTCAATACTTATTAAATAGGCTTATTAAACAGGCTTATTAAATAGACTCATTAAATAGGCTCAATAAATAGGCTTATTAAATAGGCTTATTAATTAGGCTTATTAAATAGGTTTATTAAATAGACTTATTAAATAGGCTTATTAAATAGGCTCAATAAATAGGCTCATTAAATAGGCTCAATAAATAGGCTTATTAAATAGGCTCAATAAATCGGCTTATTAAATAGGCTCATTAAATACTTATTAAATAGGCTTATTAAATAGACTTATTAAATAGACTTATTAAATAGGCTTATTAAATAGGCTTATTAAATAGGCTTATTAAAAAGGCTTATTAAATAGGCTTATTAAATAGGCTCATTAAATACTTATTAAATAGGTTTATTAAATAGGCGTATTAAATAGGCTTATTAAATAGGCTCAATAAATAGGCTTATTAAATAGGCTTATTAATTAGGCTTATTAAATAGGTTTATTAAATAGACTTATTAAATAGGCTTATTAAATAGGCTCAATAAATAGGCTCATTAAATAGGCTCAATAAATAGGCTTATTAAATAGGCTCAATAAATCGGCTTATTAAATAGGCTCATTAAATACTTATTAAATAGGCTTATTAAATAGGCTTATTAAAAAGGCTTATTAAATAGGCTTATTAAATAGGCTTATTAAAAAGGCTTATTAAAAAGGCTTATTAAATAGCCTTATTTCAGCAACTTAGGCTTATTAAATAGCCTTATTTCAGCAACTTAGACTTATTAAATAGGCTTATTCAGCAACTTAGGCTTATTAAATAGCCTTATTAAATAGGCTTATTTCAGCAACTTAGACTTATTAAATAGGTTTATTCAGCAACTTAGGCTTATTAAATAGGCTTATTCAGCAACTTAGGCTTATTAAATAGGCTTATTTCAGCAACATAGGCTTATTAAATAGGCTTATTAAATAGGCTTATTTCAGCAACTTAGGCTTATTTAATAGGCTTATTAAATGGGCTTATTTCAACAACTTAGGCTTATTAAATAGGCTTATTTCAGCAACTTAGACTTATTAAATAGCCTTATTTCAGCAACTTACGCTTATTAAATAGGCTTATTTCAGCAACTTAGGCTTATTAAATAGCCCAATTAAGTAGGCTTATTTCAGCAACTTGGGATTATTAAATAGACTTATTTCAGCAACTTACGCTGATTAAAAATGCTTATTTCAGCAACTTAGACTTATTAGATAGCTTTATTTCAGCAACTTAGACTCATTAAATAGGTTTATTTCAGCAACTTATGCTTATTAAATATACTTATTTCAGCAACTTAGGCTTATTAAATAGGCTTATTTCAGCAACTTAGACTTATTAAATAGCTTTATTTCAGCAACTTATGCTTATTAAATAGCCTTATTAAACAGGTTTATTTCAGCAACTTAGGCTTATTAAATAGGCTTATTAAATAGGCTTATTAAATAGACTTATTAAATAGCCTCATTAAATAGGCTTATTTTAGCAACTTAGGCTTATTAAATAGGTTTATTTCAGCAACTTAGACTGATTAAAGAGCCTTATTAAATAGGCTTATTTCAGCAACTTAGGCTTATTAAATAAGCTTATTTCAGCAACTTATTTTTATTAAATAGCCTTATTAAGCAGGTTTATTTCAGCAACTTAGGCTTATTAAATAGCATTTTTAGATAGGTTTATTTCAGCAACTTAGACTTATTAAATAGCCTTATTAAATATGCTTATTTCAGCAACTTAGACTTATTAAATAGGTTTATTCAGCAACTTAGCCTTATTAAATATGCTTATTTCAGCAACTTAGACTTATTAAATAGGTTTATTCAGCAACTTAGGCTTATTTAATAGGCTTATTTCAGCAACTTAGGCTTATTAAATAGGCTCATTCAGAAACTTAGGCTTATTAAATAGGCTTATTTCAGCAACTTAGACTTATTAAATAGGCCTATTAAATAGGCTTATTAAATAGGCTTATTTCAGCAACTTAGACTTATTAAATAGGCCTATTAAATAGGCTTATTAAATAGACTTATTAAATAGGCATATTAAATAGGCTCAATAAATAGGCTCATTAAATAGGCTCAATAAATAGGCTTATTAAATAGGCTCAATAAATAGGCTTATTAAATAGGCGCATTAAATACTTTTTAAATAGGCTTATTAAATAGACTTATTAAATAGCCTTATTAAATAGGCTTATTTCAGCAACTTAGGCTTATTAAATAAGCTTATTTCAGCAACTTATGCTTATTAAATAGCCTTATTAAACAGGTTTATTTCAGCAACTTAGGCTTATTAAATAGCATTTTTAAATAGGTTTATTTCAGCAACTTAGACTTATTAAATATACCTTTTTAAATAGGCTTAGTTCAGAAACTTAGGCTTATTAAATAGGCTTATTTCAGCAACTTAGGCTCATTAAATAGCCTTTTAAATAGGCTTATTTCAGCAATGTAGGCTTATTAAATAGGCTTATTTCAGCAACTTACGCTGATTAAAAAGGCTTATTTCAGCAACTTAGACTTATTAAATAGCCTTATTTCAGCAACTTAGACTCATTAAATAGGTTTATTTCAGCAACTTATGCTTATTAAATATACTTATTTCAGCAACTTAGGCTTATTAAATAGGCTTATTTCAGCAACTTAGACTTATTAAATAGCTTTATTTCAGCAACTTAGGCTTATTAAATAGGCTTATTTCAGCAACTTAGGCTTATTAAATAGCCTTATTTCAGCAACTTAAACTTATTAAATAGGCTTATTTCAGCAACTTAGGCTTATTAAATAGGCTTATTCAGCAACTTAGGCTTATTAAATAGGCTTATTTCAGCAACTTAGGCTTATTAAATAGGCTCATTCAGAAACTTAGGCTTATTAAATAGGCTTATTTCAGCAACTTAGACTTATTAAATAGGCCTATTAAATAGGCTTATTTAAATAGGCTTATTTCAGCAACTTATACTTATTAAATAGGCCTATTATATAGGCTTATTAAATAGACTTATTAAATAGGCTCATTAAATACTTATTAATTAGTCTTATTAAATATGCTTATTAAAAAGACTTATTAAATAGGCTCAATAAATAGGCTTATTAAATAGTCTTATTAAATAGGCTCAATAAATAGGCTTATTAAATAGGCTTATTAAATAGGCTTATTAAATAGACTTATTAAATAGTCTTATTAAATAGGCTCAATAAATAGGCTTATTAAATAGGCTCAATAAATAGGCTTATTAAATAGGCTCAATAAATAGGCTTATTAAATAGGCTCAATAAATAGGCTTATTAAATAGGCTCATTATATACTTATTAAATAGGCTTATTAAATAGACTTATTAAATAGACTTATTAAATAGGCTTATTAAAAAGGCTTATTAAATAGACTTATTAAATAGGCTCATTAAATACTTATTAAATATGTTTATTAATTAGGCGTATTAAATAGGCTTATTAAATAGGCTTATAAAATAGGCTCATTAAATACTTATTAAATATGTTTATTAATTAGGCGTATTAAATAGGCTTATTAAATAGGCTTATAAAATAGGCTTATTAAATAGGCTTATTAAATAGACTTATTAAATAGCCTCATTGAATAGGCTTATTTTAGCAACTTAGGCTTATTAAATAGGTTTATTTCAGCAACTTAGACTTATTAAATAGGCTTATTTCATCAACTTAGGCTTATTAAATAAGCTTATTTCAGCAACTTATGCTTATTAAATAGCCTTATTAAACAGGTTTATTTCAGCAACTTAGGCTTATTAAATAGCATTTTTAAATAGGTTTATTTCAGCAACTTAGACTTATTAAATATACCTTTTTAAATAGGCTTAGTTCAGAAACTTATGCTTATTAAATATACTTATTTCAGCAACTTAGGCTCATTAAATAGCCTTATTTCAGCAACTTAGACTTATTAAATAGCTTAATTTCAGCAACTTAGGCTTATTAAATAGGCTTATTTCAGCAACTTAGGCTTATTAAATAACCTTATTTCAGCAACTTAAACTTATTAAATAGGCTTATTTCAGCAACTTAGGCTTATTAAATAGGCTTATTCAGCAACTTAGGCTTATTAAATAGGCTTATTTCAGCAACTTAGGCTTATTAAATAGGCTCATTCAGAAACTTAGGCTTATTAAATAGGCTTATTTCAGCAACTTAGACTTATTAAATAGGCCTATTAAATAGGCTTATTAAATAGGCTTATTTCAGCAACTTATACTTATTAAATAGGCCTATTAAATAGGCTTATTAAATAGACTTATTAAATAGGCTCATTAAATACTTATTAATTAGTCTTATTAAATATGCTTATTAAAAAGACGTATTAAATAGGCTCAATAAATAGGCTTATTAAATAGTCTTATTAAATAGGCTCAATAAATAGGCTTATTAAATAGGCTTATTAAATAGGCTTATTAAATAGACTTATTAAATAGTCTTATTAAATAGGCTCAATAAATAGGCTTATTAAATAGGCTCAATAAATAGGCTTATTAAATAGGCTCAATAAATAGGCTTATTAAATAGGCTCAATAAATAGGCTTATTAAATAGGCTCATTATATACTTATTAAATAGGCTTATTAAATAGACTTATTAAATAGACTTATTAAATAGGCTTATTAAATAGACTTATTAAATAGGCTTATTAAAAAGGCTTATTAAATAGACTTATTAAATAGGCTCATTAAATACTTATTAAATATGTTTATTAATTAGGCGTGCTTATTAAATAGGCTTATAAAATAGGCTTATTAAATAGGCTTATTAAATAGACTTATTAAATAGCCTCATTGAATAGGCTTATTTTAGCAACTTAGGCTTATTAAATAGGTTTATTTCAGCAACTTAGACTTATTAAATAGGCTTATTTCATCAACTTAGGCTTATTAAATAAGCTTATTTCAGCAACTTATGCTTATTAAATAGCCTTATTAAACAGGTTTATTTCAGCAACTTAGGCTTATTAAATAGCATTTTTAAATAGGTTTATTTCAGCAACTTAGACTTATTAAATATACCTTTTTAAATAGGCTTAGTTCAGAAACTTAGACTTATTAAATAGCCTTATTTCAGCAACTTAGACTCATTAAATAGGTTTATTTCAGCAACTTATGCTTATTAAATATACTTATTTCAGCAACTTAGGCTTATTAAATAGGCTTATTTCAGCAACTTAGACTTATTAAATAGCTTTATTTCAGCAACTTAGGCTTATTAAATAGGCTTATTTCAGCAACTTAGACTTATTAAATAGCCTTATTTCAGCAACTTACGCTTATTAAATAGGCTTATTTCAGCAACTTAGGCTTATTAAATAGCCTAATTAAGTAGGCTTATTTCAGCAACTTGGGATTATTAAATAGACTTATTTCAGCAACTTAGACTTATTAAATAGGTTTATTCAGCAACTTAGGCTTATTAAATAGGCTTATTCAGCAACTTAGGCTTATTAAATAGGCTTATTTCAGCAACTTATGCTTATTAAATAGGCTCATTCAGCAACTTAGGCTTATAAATAGGCTTATTTCAGCAACTTAGACTTATTAAATAGGCCTATTAAATAGGCTTATTAAATAGGCTTATTTCAGCAACTTAGACTCATTAAATAGGCCTATTAAATAGGCTTATTAAATAGGCTTATTAAATAGGCTTATTTCAGCAACTTGGGCTTATTAAATAGGCTTATTTCAGCAACTTAGACTTATTAAAAAGCCTTATTTCAGCAACTTACGCTTATTAAATAGGCTTATTTCAGCAACTTAGGCTTATTAAATAGCCTAATTAAGTAGGCTTATTTCAGCAACTTGGGATTATTAAATAGACTTATTTCAGCAACTTATGCTGATTAAAAAGGCTTATTTCAGCAACTTAGACTTATTAAATAGCTTTATTTCAGCAACTTAGGCTTATTAAATAGGCTTATTTCAGCAACTTAGGCTTATTAAATAGCCTTATTTCAGCAACTTAAACTTATTAAATAGGCTTATTTCAGCAACTTAGGCTTATTAAATAGGCTTATTCAGCAACTTAGGCTTATTAAATAGGCTTATTTCAGCAACTTAGACTTATTAAATAGCCTTATTTCAGCAACTTACGCTTATTAAATAGGCTTATTTCAGCAACTTAGGCTTATTAAATAGCCTAATTAAGTAGGCTTATTTCAGCAACTTGAGCTTATTAAATAGGCTTATTTCAGCAACTTAGGCTTATTAAATAGCCTAATTAAGTAGGCTTATTTCAGCAACTTGAGCTGATTAAAAAGGCTTATTTCAGCAACTTAGACTTATTAAATAGCCTTATTTCAGCAACTTAGACTCATTAAATAGGCTTATTTCAGCAACTTATGCTTATTAAAAATACTTATTTCAGCAACTTAGGCTTATTAAATAGGCTTATTTCAGCAACTTAGACTTATTAAATAGCCTTATTTCAGCAACTTAGGCTTATTAAATAGGCTTATTTCAGCAACTTAGACTTATTAAATATACCTTTTTAAATAGGCTTAGTTCAGAAACTTAGGCTTATTAAATAGGCTTATTTCAGCAACTTAGGTTCATTAAATAGCCTTATTAAATATGCTTATTTCAGCAACTTAGGCTTATTAAATAGGCTTATTTCAGCAACTTAAACTTATTAAATAGCATTATTTCAGGAACTTAGGCTTATTAAATAGCCTTATTTCAGCAATTTAGACTTATTAAATAGGCTTATTCAGCAACTTAGGCTTATTAAATAGCTTTATTAAATAGGCTTATTTCAGCAACTTAGACTTATTAAATAGGTTTATTCAGCAACTTAGGCTTATTAAATAGGCTTATTCAGCAACTTAGGCTTATTAAATAGGCTTATTTCAGCAACTTAGGCTTATTAAATAGGCTCATTCAGCAACTTAGGCTTATAAATAGGCTTATTTCAGCAACTTAGACTTATTAAATAGGCCTATTAAATAGGCTTATTAAATAGGCTTATTTCAGCAACTTAGACTTATTAAATAGGCCTATTAAATAGGCTTATTAAATAGGCTTATTAAATGGGCTTATTTCAGCAACTTAGACTTATTAAATAGCCTTATTTCAGCAACTTACGCTTATTAAATAGGCTTATTTCAGCAACTTAGGCTTATTAAATAGCCTAATTAAGTAGGCTTATTTCAGCAACTTAGGATTATTAAATAGACTTATTTCAGCAACTTAGACTTATTAAATAGGTTAATTCAGCAACTTAGGCTTATTAAATAGGCTTATTCAGCAACTTAGGCTTATTAAATAGGCTTATTTCAGCAACTTATGCTTATTAAATAGGCTCATTCAGCAACTTAGGCTTATAAATAGGCTTAATTCAGCAACTTAGACTTATTAAATAGGCCTATTAAATAGGCTTATTAAATAGGCTTATTTCAGCAACTTAGACTTATTAAATAGGCCTATTAAATAGGCTTATTAAATAGGCTTATTTCAGCAACTTAGGCTTATTAAATAGGCTTATTTCAGCAACTTAGACTTATTAAATAGCCTTATTTCAGCAACTTACGCTTATTAAATAGGCTTATTTCAGCAACTTAGGCTTATTAAATAGCCTAATTAAGTAGGCTTATTTCAGCAACTTGGGATTATTAAATAGACTTATTTCAGCAACTTACGCTGATTAAAAAGGCTTATTTCAGCAACTTAGACTTATTAAATAGCCTTATTTCAGCAACTTAGACTCATTAAATAGGTTTATTTCAGCAACTTATGCTTATTAAATATACTTATTTCAGCAACTTAGGCTTATTAAATAGGCTTATTTCAGCAACTTAGACTTATTAAATAGCTTTATTTCAGCAACTTAGGCTTATTAAATAGGCTTATTTCAGCAACTTAGGCTTATTAAATAGCCTTATTTCAGCAACTTAAACTTATTAAATAGGCTTATTTCAGCAACTTAGGCTTATTAAATAGGCTTATTCAGCAACTTAGGCTTATTAAATAGGCTTATTTCAGCAACTTAGGCTTATTAAATAGGCTCATTCAGAAACTTAGGCTTATTAAATAGGCTTATTTCAGCAACTTAGACTTATTAAATAGGCCTATTAAATAGGCTTATTAAATAGGCTTATTTCAGCAACTTAGACTTATTAAATAGGCCTATTAAATAGGCTTATTAAATAGACTTATTAAATAGGCTCATTAAATACTTATTAATTAGTCTTATTAAATATGCTTATTAAATAGACTTATTAAATAGGCTCAATAAATAGGCTTATTAAATAGTCTTATTAAATACGCTCAATAAATAGGCTTATTAAATAGGCTTATTAAATAGGCTTATTAAATAGACTTATTAAATAGTCTTATTAAATAGGCTCAATAAATAGGCTTATTAAATAGGCTCAATAAATAGGCTTATTAAATAGGCTCAATAAATAGGCTTATTAAATAGGCTCAATAAATAGGCTTATTAAATAGGCTCATTATATACTTATTAAATAGGCTTATTAAATAGACTTATTAAATAGACTTATTAAATAGGCTTATTAAATAGACTTATTAAATAGGCTTATTAAAAAGGCTTATTAAATAGACTTATTAAATAGGCTCATTAAATACTTATTAAATATGTTTATTAAATAGGCGTATTAAATAGGCTTATTAAATAGGCTTATAAAATAGGCTTATTAAATAGGCTTATTAAATAGACTTATTAAATAGCCTCATTGAATAGGCTTATTTTAGCAACTTAGGCTTATTAAATAGGTTTATTTCAGCAACTTAGACTTATTAAATAGGCTTATTTCAGCAACTTAGGCTTATTAAATAAGCTTATTTCAGTAACTTATGCTTATTAAATAGCCTTATTAAACAGGTTTATTTCAGCAACTTAGGCTTATTAAATAGCATTTTTAAATAGGTTTATTTCAGCAACTTAGACTTATTAAATATACCTTTTTAAATAGGCTTAGTTCAGAAACTTATGCTTATTAAATATACTTATTTCAGCAACTTAGGCTCATTAAATAGCCTTATTTCAGCAACTTAGACTTATTAAATAGCTTAATTTCAGCAACTTAGGCTTATTAAATAGGCTTATTTCAGCAACTTAGGCTTATTAAATAACCTTATTTCAGCAACTTAAACTTATTAAATAGGCTTATTTCAGCAACTTAGGCTTATTAAATAGGCTTATTCAGCAACTTAGGCTTATTAAATAGGCTTATTTCAGCAACTTAGGCTTATTAAATAGGCTCATTCAGAAACTTAGGCTTATTTAATAGGCTTATTTCAGCAACTTAGACTTATTAAATAGGCCTATTAAATAGGCTTATTAAATAGGCTTATTTCAGCAACTTAGACTTATTAAATAGGCCTATTAAATAGGCTTATTAAATAGACTTATTAAATAGGCTCATTAAATACTTATTAATTAGTCTTATTAAATATGCTTATTAAAAAGACTTATTAAATAGGCTCAATAAATAGGCTTATTAAATAGTCTTATTAAATAGGCTCAATAAATAGGCTTATTAAATAGGCTTATTAAATAGGCTCAATAAATAGGCTTAATAAATAGGCTCAATAAATAGGCTTATTAAATAGGCTCAATAAATAGGCTTATTAAATAGGCTCAATAAATAGGCTTATTAAATAGGCTCAATAAATAGGCTTATTAAATAGGCTCAATAAATAGGCTTATTAAATAGGCTCAATAAATAGGCTTATTAAATAGGCTCATTATATACTTATTAAATAGGCTTATTAAATAGACTTATTAAATAGACTTATTAAATAGGCTTATTAAATAGACTTATTAAATAGGCTTATTAAAAAGGCTTATTAAATAGACTTATTAAATAGGCTCATTAAATACTTATTAAATATGTTTATTAATTAGGCGTATTAAATAGGCTTATTAAATAGGCTTATAAAATAGACTTATTAAATAGGCTTATTAAATAGACTTATTAAATAGCCTCATTGAATAGGCTTATTTTAGCAACTTAGGCTTATTAAATAGGTTTATTTCAGCAACTTAGACTTATTAAATAGGCTTATTTCAGCAACTTAGGCTTATTAAATAAGCTTATTTCAGCAACTTATGCTTATTAAATAGCCTTATTAAACAGGTTTATTTCAGCAACTTAGGCTTATTAAATAGCATTTTTAAATAGGTTTATTTCAGCAACTTAGACTTATTAAATATACCTTTTTAAATAGGCTTAGTTCAGAAACATAGACTTATTAAATAGCCTTATTTCAGCAACTTAGACTCATTAAATAGGTTTATTTCAGCAACTTATGCTTATTAAATATACTTATTTCAGCAACTTAGGCTTATTAAATAGGCTTATTTCAGCAACTTAGACTTATTAAATAGCTTTATTTCAGCAACTTAGGCTTATTAAATAGGCTTATTTCAGCAACTTAGGCTTATTAAATAGCCTTATTTCAGCAACTTAAACTTATTAAATAGGCTTATTTCAGCAACTTAGGCTTATTAAATAGGCTTATTCAGCAACTTAGGCTTATTAAATAGGCTTATTTCAGCAACTTAGGCTTATTAAATAGGCTCATTCAGAAACTTAGGCTTATTAAATAGGCTTATTTCAGCAACTTAGACTTATTAAATAGGCCTATTAAATAGGCTTATTAAATAGGCTTATTTCAGCAACTTAGACTTATTAAATAGGCCTATTAAATAGGCTTATTAAATAGACTTATTAAATAGGCTCATTAAATACTTATTAATTAGTCTTATTAAATATGCTTATTAAATAGACTTATTAAATAGGCTCAATAAATAGGCTTATTAAATAGTCTTATTAAATACGCTCAATAAATAGGCTTATTAAATAGGCTTATTAAATAGGCTTATTAAATAGACTTATTAAATAGTCTTATTAAATAGGCTCAATAAATAGGCTTATTAAATAGGCTCAATAAATAGGCTTATTAAATAGGCTCAATAAATAGGCTTATTAAATAGGCTCAATAAATAGGCTTATTAAATAGGCTCATTATATACTTATTAAATAGGCTTATTAAATAGACTTATTAAATAGACTTATTAAATAGGCTTATTAAATAGACTTATTAAATAGGCTTATTAAAAAGGCTTATTAAATAGACTTATTAAATAGGCTCATTAAATACTTATTAAATATGTTTATTAAATAGGCGTATTAAATAGGCTTATTAAATAGGCTTATAAAATAGGCTTATTAAATAGGCTTATTAAATAGACTTATTAAATAGCCTCATTGAATAGGCTTATTTTAGCAACTTAGGCTTATTAAATAGGTTTATTTCAGCAACTTAGACTTATTAAATAGGCTTATTTCAGCAACTTAGGCTTATTAAATAAGCTTATTTCAGCAACTTATGCTTATTAAATAGCCTTATTAAACAGGTTTATTTCAGCAACTTAGGCTTATTAAATAGCATTTTTAAATAGGTTTATTTCAGCAACTTAGACTTATTAAATATACCTTTTTAAATAGGCTTAGTTCAGAAACTTATGCTTATTAAATATACTTATTTCAGCAACTTAGGCTCATTAAATAGCCTTATTTCAGCAACTTAGACTTATTAAATAGCTTAATTTCAGCAACTTAGGCTTATTAAATAGGCTTATTTCAGCAACTTAGGCTTATTAAATAACCTTATTTCAGCAACTTAAACTTATTAAATAGGCTTATTTCAGCAACTTAGGCTTATTAAATAGGCTTATTCAGCAACTTAGGCTTATTAAATAGGCTTATTTCAGCAACTTAGGCTTATTAAATAGGCTCATTCAGAAACTTAGGCTTATTTAATAGGCTTATTTCAGCAACTTAGACTTATTAAATAGGCTTATTAAATAGGCTTATTAAATAGGCTTATTTCAGCAACTTAGACTTATTAAATAGGCCTATTAAATAGGCTTATTAAATAGACTTATTAAATAGGCTCATTAAATACTTATTAATTAGTCTTATTAAATATGCTTATTAAAAAGACTTATTAAATAGGCTCAATAAATAGGCTTATTAAATAGTCTTATTAAATAGGCTCAATAAATAGGCTTATTAAATAGGCTTATTAAATAGGCTCAATAAATAGGCTTATTAAATAGGCTCAATAAATAGGCTTATTAAATAGGCTCAATAAATAGGCTTATTAAATAGGCTCAATAAATAGGCTTATTAAATAGGCTCAATAAATAGGCTTATTAAATAGGCTCAATAAATAGGCTTATTAAATAGGCTCAATAAATAGGCTTATTAAATAGGCTCATTATATACTTATTAAATAGGCTTATTAAATAGACTTATTAAATAGACTTATTAAATAGGCTTATTAAATAGACTTATTAAATAGGCTTATTAAAAAGGCTTATTAAATAGACTTATTAAATAGGCTCATTAAATACTTATTAAATATGTTTATTAATTAGGCGTATTAAATAGGCTTATTAAATAGGCTTATAAAATAGACTTATTAAATAGGCTTATTAAATAGACTTATTAAATAGCCTCATTGAATAGGCTTATTTTAGCAACTTAGGCTTATTAAATAGGTTTATTTCAGCAACTTAGACTTATTAAATAGGCTTATTTCAGCAACTTAGGCTTATTAAATAAGCTTATTTCAGCAACTTATGCTTATTAAATAGCCTTATTAAACAGGTTTATTTCAGCAACTTAGGCTTATTAAATAGCATTTTTAAATAGGTTTATTTCAGCAACTTAGACTTATTAAATATACCTTTTTAAATAGGCTTAGTTCAGAAACATAGACTTATTAAATAGCCTTATTTCAGCAACTTAGACTCATTAAATAGGTTTATTTCAGCAACTTATGCTTATTAAATATACTTATTTCAGCAACTTAGGCTTATTAAATAGGCTTATTTCAGCAACTTAGACTTATTAAATAGCTTTATTTCAGCAACTTAGGCTTATTAAATAGGCTTATTTCAGCAACTTAGGCTTATTAAATAGCCTTATTTCAGCAACTTAAACTTATTAAATAGGCTTATTTCAGCAACTTAGGCTTATTAAATAGGCTTATTCAGCAACTTAGGCTTATTAAATAGGCTTATTTCAGCAACTTAGGCTTATTAAATAGGCCTATTAAATAGGCTTATTAAATAGACTTATTAAATAGGCTCATTAAATACTTATTAATTAGTCTTATTAAATATGCTTATTAAATAGACTTATTAAATAGGCTCAATAAATAGGCTTATTAAATAGTCTTATTAAATAGGCTCAATAAATAGGCTTATTAAATAGGCTTATTAAATAGGCTTATTAAATAGACTTATTAAATAGTCTTATTAAATAGGCTCAATAAATAGGCTTATTAAATAGGCTCAATAAATAGGCTATTAAATAGGCTCAATAAATAGGCTTATTAAATAGGCTCAATAAATAGGCTTATTAAATAGGCTCATTATATACTTATTAAATAGGCTTATTAAATAGACTTATTAAATAGACTTATTAAATAGGCTTATTAAATAGACTTATTAAATAGGCTTATTAAAAAGGCTTATTAAATAGACTTATTAAATAGGCTCATTAAATACTTATTAAATATGTTTATTAAATAGGCGTATTAAATAGGCTTATTAAATAGGCTTATAAAATAGGCTTATTAAATAGGCTTTTTAAATAGACTTATTAAATAGCCTCATTGAATAGGCTTATTTTAGCAACTTAGGCTTATTAAATAGGTTTATTTCAGCAACTTAGACTTATTAAATAGGCTTATTTCAGCAACTTAGGCTTATTAAATAAGCTTATTTCAGCAACTTATGCTTATTAAATAGCCTTATTAAACAGGTTTATTTCAGCAACTTAGGCTTATTAAATAGCATTTTTAAATAGGTTTATTTCAGCAACTTAGACTTATTAAATATACCTTTTTAAATAGGCTTAGTTCAGAAACTTAGGCTTATTAAATAGGCTTATTTCAGCAACTTAGGCTCATTAAATAGCCTTATTAAATAGGCTTATTTCAGCAACTTAAACTTATTAAATAGCCTTATTTCAGCAACTTAGGCTTATTAAATAGCATTTTTAAATAGGTTTATTTCAGCAACTTAGACTTATTAAATATACCTTTTTAAATAGGCTTAGTTCAGAAACTTAGGCTTATTAAATAGGCTTATTTCAGCAACTTAGGCTCATTAAATAGCCTTATTAAATATGCTTATTTCAGCAACTTAGGCTTATTAAATAGGCTTATTCAGCAACTTAGGCTTATTAAATAGCTTTATTAAATAGGCTTATTTCAGCAACTTAGACTTATTAAATAGGTTTATTCAGCAACTTAGGCGTATTAAATAGGCTTATTCAGCAACTTAGGCTTATTAAATAGGCTTATTTCAGCAACTTAGGCTTATAAATAGGCTTATTTCAGCAACTTAGACTTATTAAATAGGCCTATTAAATAGGCTTATTAAATAGGCTTATTTCAGCAACTTAGACTTATTAAATAGGCCTATTAAATACGCTTATTAAATAGGCTTATTAAATAGGCTTATTTCAGCAACTTAGGCTTATTAAATAGGCTTATTAAATGGGCTTATTTCAGCAACTTAGGCTTATTAAATAGGCTTATTTCAGCAACTTAGACTTATTAAATAGCCTTATTTCAGCAACTTACGCTTATTAAATAGCCTTATTTCAGCAACTTAGGCTTATTAAATAGCCTTATTAAATAGGCTTATTTCAGCAACTTAGACTTATTAAATAGGTTTATTCAGCAACTTAGGCTTATTAAATAGGCTTATTCAGCAACTTAGGCTTATTAAATAGGCTTATTTCAGCAACTTAGGTTTATTAAATAGGCTCATTCAGCAACTTAGGCTTATTAAATAGGCTTATTTCAGCAACTTAGACTTATTAAATAGGCCTATTAAATAGGCTTATTAAATAGGCTTATTTCAGCAACTTAGGCTTATTAAATAGGCTTATTTCAGCAACTTAGGCTTATTAAATAGCCTTATTTCAGCAACTTAGACTTATTAAATATGCTTATTTCAGCAACTTAGGCTTATAAAATAGGCTTATTCAGCAACTTAGGCTTATTAAATAGGCTTATTTCAGCAACTTAGGATTATTAAATAGGCTCATTCAGAAACTTAGGCTTATTAAATAGGCTTATTTCAGCAACTTAGACTTATTAAATAGGCCTGTTAAATAGGCTTATTAAATAGGTTTATTTCAGCAACTTAGACTTATTAAATAGGCCTATTAAATAGGCTTATTAAATAGACTTATTAAATAGGCACATTAAATACTTATTAAATAGGCTTAATAAATAGGCTTATTAAATAGGCTTATTTCAGCAACTTAGGCTTATTAAATAGGCTTATTAAATGGGCTTATTTCAGCAACTTAGGCTTATTAAATAGGCTTATTTCAGCAACTTAGACTTATTAAATAGCCTTATTTCAGCAACTTACGCTTATTAAATAGGCTTATTTCAGCAACTTAGGCTTATTAAATAGCCTAATTAAGTAGGCTTATTTCAGCAACTTGAGCTTATTAAATAGGCTTATTTCAGCAACTTATGCTGATTAAAAAGGCTTATTTCAGCAACTTAGACTTATTAAATAGCCTTATTTCAGCAACTTAGACTCATTAAATAGGCTTATTTCAGCAACTTATGCTTATTAAAAATACTTATTTCAGCAACTTAGGCTTATTAAATAGGCTTATTTCAGCAACTTAGACTTATTAAATAGCCTTATTTCAGCAACTTAGGCTTATTAAATAGGCTTATTTCAGCAACTTAGGCTTATTAAATAGCCTTATTTCAGCAACTTAGACTTATTAAATAGGCCTATTTCAGCAACTTAGGCTTATTAAATAGGCTTATTCAGCAACTTAGGCTTATTACATAGGCTTATTTCAGCAACTTAGACTTATTAAATAGGCCTGTTAAATAGGCTTATTAAATAGGTTTATTTCAGCAACTTAGACTTATTAAATAGGCCTATTAAATAGGCTTATTAAATAGACTTATTAAATAGGCACATTAAATACTTATTAAATAGGCTTATTAAATAAGCTTATTAAATAGGCTTATTAAATAGACTTATTAAATAGGCTCAATAAATAGGCTTATTAAATAGGCTTACTAAATAGGCTTATTAAATAGACTTATTAAATAGGCTTATTAAATAGGCTCAATAAATAGGCTTATTAAATAGGCTCAATAAATAGGCTTTTTAAATAGGCTCAATAAATAGGCATATTAAATAGGCTCATTAAATACTTATTAAATAGACTTATTAAATAGACTTATTAAATAGGCTTATTAAATAGGCTTATTAAATAGGCTTATTAAATAGGCTTATTAAATAGACTTATTAAATAGCCTCATTAAATAGGCTTATTTTAGCAACTTAGGCTTATTAAATAAGTTTATTTCAGCAACTTAGACTTATTAAAAAGCCTTATTAAATAGGCTTATTTCAGCAACTTAGGCTTATTAAATAAGCTTATTTCAGCAACTTATTCTTATTAAATAGCCTTATTAAACAGGTTTATTTCAGCAACTTAGGCTTATTAAGTAGCATTTTTAAATAGGTTTATTTCAGCAACTTAGACTTATTAAATAGGTTTATTCAGCAACTTAGGCTTATTAAATAGGCTTATTCAGCAACTTAGGCTTATTTAATAGGCTTATTTCAGCAACTTAGGCTTATTTAATAGGCTTATTTCAGCAACTTATGCTTTTAAATAGCCTTATTAAACAGGTTTATTTCAGCAACTTAGGCTTATTAAATAGCTTTATTAAATAGGCTTATTTCAGCAACTTAGACTTATTAAATAGGTTTATTCAGCAACTTAGGCTTATTAAATAGGCTTATTCAGCAACTTAGGCTTATTAAATAGGCTTATTTCAGCAACTTATGCTTATTAAATAGGCTCATTCAGCAACTTAGGCTTATAAATAGGCTTATTTCAGCAACTTAGACTTATTAAAAAGGCCTATTAAATAGGCTTATTAAATAGGCTTATTTCAGCAACTTAGACTTATTAAATAGGCCTATTAAATAGGCTTATTAAATAGGCTTATTAAATAGGCTTATTTCAGCAACTTAGGCTTATTAAATAGGCTTATTAAATGGGCTTATTTCAGCAACTTAGGCTTATTAAATAGGCTTATTTCAGCAACTTAGACTTATTAAATAGCCTTATTTCAGCAACTTACGCTTATTAAATAGCCTTATTTCAGCAACTTAGGCTTATTAAATAGCCTTATTAAATAGGCTTATTTCAGCAACTTAGACTTATTAAATAGGTTTATTCAGCAACTTAGGCTTATTAAATAGGCTTATTCAGCAACTTAGGCTTATTAAATAGGCTTATTTCAGCAACTTAGGCTTATTAAATAGGCTCATTCAGCAACTTAGGCTTATTAAATAGGCTTATTTCAGCAACTTAGACTTATTAAATAGGCCTATTAAATAGGCTTATTAAATAGGCTTATTTCAACAACTTAGGCTTATTAAATAGGCTTATTTCAGCAACTTAGGCTTATTAAATAGCCTTATTTCAGCAACTTAGACTTATTAAATATGCTTATTTCAGCAACTTAGGCTTATTAAATAGGCTTATTCAGCAACTTAGGCTTATTAAATAGGCTTATTTCAGCAACTTAGGATTATTAAATAGGCTCATTCAGAAACTTAGGCTTATTAAATAGGCTTATTTCAGCAACTTAGACTTATTAAATAGGCCTGTTAAATAGGCTTATTAAATAGGTTTATTTCAGCAACTTAGACTTATTAAATAGGCCTATTAAATAGGCTTATTAAATAGACTTATTAAATAGGCACATTAAATACTTATTAAATAGGCTTAATAAATAGGCTTCTTAAATAGGCTTATTTCAGCAACTTAGGCTTATTAAATAGGCTTATTAAATGGGCTTATTTCAGCAACTTAGGCTTATTAAATAGGCTTATTTCAGCAACTTAGACTTATTAAATAGCCTTATTTCAGCAACTTACGCTTATTAAATAGGCTTATTTCAGCAACTTAGGCTTATTAAATAGCCTAATTAAGTAGGCTTATTTCAGCAACTTGAGCTTATTAAATAGGCTTATTTCAGCAACTTATGCTGATTAAATAGCCTTATTTCAGCAACTTAGACTCATTAAATAGGCTTATTTCAGTAACTTATGCTTATTAAAAATACCTATTTCAGCAACTTAGGCTTATTAAATAGGCTTATTTCAGCAACTTAGACTTATTAAATAGCCTTATTTCAGCAACTTAGGCTTATTAAATAGGCTTATTTCTGCAACTTAGGCTTATTAAATAGCCTTATTTCAGCAACTTAGACTTATTAAATAGGCTTATTTCAGCAACTTAGGCTTATTAAATAGGCTTATTCAGCAACTTAGGCTTATTACATAGGCTTATTTCAGCAACTTAGACTTATTAAATAGGCCTGTTAAATAGGCTTATTAAATAGGTTTATTTCAGCAACTTAGACTTATTAAATAGGCCTATTAAATAGGCTTATTAAATAGACTTATTAAATAGGCACATTAAATACTTATTAAATAGGCTTATTAAATAAGCTTATTAAATAGGCTTATTAAATAGACTTATTAAATAGGCTCAATAAATAGGCTTATTAAATAGGCTTACTAAATAGGCTTATTAAATAGACTTATTAAATAGGCTTATTAAATAGGCTCAATAAATAGGCTTATTAAATAGGCTCAATAAATAGGCTTTTTAAATAGGCTCAATAAATAGGCATATTAAATAGGCTCATTAAATACTTATTAAATAGACTTATTAAATAGACTTATTAAATAGGCTTATTAAATAGGCTTATTAAATAGGCTTATTAAATAGGCTTATTAAATAGACGTATTAAATAGCCTCATTAAATAGGCTTATTTTAGCAACTTAGGCTTATTAAATAAGTTTATTTCAGCAACTTAGACTTATTAAAAAGCCTTATTAAATAGGCTTATTTCAGCAACTTAGGCTTATTAAATAAGCTTATTTCAGCAACTTATTCTTATTAAATAGCCTTATTAAACAGGTTTATTTCAGCAACTTAGGCTTATTAAGTAGCATTTTTAAATAGGTTTATTTCAGCAACCTAGACTTATTAAATAGGTTTATTCAGCAACTTAGGCTTATTAAATAGGCTTATTCAGCAACTTAGGCTTATTTAATAGGCTTATTTCAGCAACTTAGTCTTATTAAATAAGCTTATTTCAGCAACTTATGCTTTTAAATAGCCTTATTAAACAGGTTTATTTCAGCAACTTAGGCTTATTAAATAGCATTTTTAAATAGGTTTATTTCAGCATCTTAGACTTATTAAATATACCTTTTTAAATAGGCTTAGTTCAGAAACTTAGGCTTATTAAATAGGCTTATTTCAGCAACTTAGGCTCATTAAATAGCCTTATTAAATAGGCTTATTTCAGCAACTTAGGCTTATTAAATAGGCTTATTTCAGCAACTTAGGCTTATTAAATAGGCTCATTCAGCAACTTAGGCTTATTAAATAGGCTTATTTCAGCAACTTAGACTTATTAAAGAGGCCTATTAAATAGGCTTTTTAAATAGGCTTATTTCAGCAACTTAGACTTATTAAATAGGCCTATTAAATAGGATTATTAAAAAGGCTTATTAAATATGCTTATTTCAGCAACTTAGGCTTATTAAATAGGCTTATTAAATGGGCTTATTTCAGCAACTTAGGCTTATTAAATAGGCTTATTTCAGCAACATAGACTTATTAAATAGCCTTATTTCAGCAACTTACGCTGATTAAAAAGGCTTATTTCAGCAACTTAGACTTATTAAATAGCCTTATTTCAGCAACTTAGACTCATTAAATAGGTTTATTTCAGCAACTTATGCTTATTAAATATACTTATTTCAGCAACTTATGCTTATTAAATAGCCTTATTAAACAGGTTTATTTCAGCAACTTAGGCTTATTAAATAGCATTTTAAATAGGTTTATTTCAGCAGCTTAGACTTATTAAATATACCTTTTTAAATAGGCTTAGTTCAGAAACTTAGGCTTATTAAATAGGCTTATTTCAGCAACTTATGCTTATTAAATAGCCTTATTAAACAGGTTTATTTCAGCAACTTAGGCTTATTAAATAGCATTTTTAAATAGGTTTATTTCAGCAACTTAGACTTATTAAATATACCTTTTTAAATAAGCTTAGTTCAGAAACTTAGGCTTATTAAATAGGCTTATTTCAGCAACTTAGGCTCATTAAATAGCCTTATTAAATATGCTTATTTCAGCAAATTAGGCTTATTAAATAGGCTTATTTCAGCAACTTATACTTATTAAATAGCCTTATTTCAGCAACTTAGCCTTATTAAATAGCTTTATTAAATAGGCTTATTTTAGCAACTTAGACTTATTAAATAGGTTTATTCAGCAACTTAGGCTTATTAAATAGGCTTATTCAGCAACTTAGGCTTATTAAATAGGCTTATTTCAGCAACTTAGGCTTATTAAATAGGCTCATTCAGCAACTTAGGCTTATAAATAGGCTTATTTCAGCAACTTAGACTTATTAAATAGGCCTATTAAATAGGCTTATTAAATAGGCTTATTTCAGCAACTTAGACTTATTAAATAGGCCTATTAAATAGGCTTATTAAATAGGCTTATTAAATAGGCTTATTTCAGCAACTTAGACTTATTAAATAGCCTTATTTCAGCAACTTACGCTTATTAAATAGGCTTATTTCAGCAACTTAGGCTTATTAAATAGGCTTATTTCAGCAACTTAGACTTATTAAATAGCCTTATTTCAGCAACTTATGCTTATTAAATAGGCTTATTTCAGCAACTTAGGCTTATTAAATAGCCTAATTAAGTAGGCTTATTTCAGCAACTTGGGCTTATTAAATAGGCTTATTTCAGCAACTTACGCTGATTAAAAAGGCTTATTTCAGCAACTTAGACTTATTAAATAGCCTTATTTCAGCAACTTAGACTCATTAAATAGGTTTATTTTAGCAACTTATGCTTATTAAATATACTTATTTCAGCAACTTATGCTTATTAAATAGCCTTATTAAATAGGCTTATTTCAGCAACTTAGGCTTATTAAATAAGCTTATTTCAGCAACTTATGCTTATTAAATAGCCTTATTAAACAGGTTTATTTCAGCAACTTAGGCTTATTAAATAGCATTTTTAAATAGGTTTATTTCAGCAACTTAGACTTATTAAATATACCTTTTTAAATAGGCTTAGTTCAGAAACTTAGGCTTATTAAATAGGCTTATTTCAGCAACTTAGGCTCATTAAATAGCCTTATTAAATATGCTTATTTCAGCAACTTAGGCTTATTAAATAGGCTTATTTCAGCAACTTAAACTTATTAAATAGCCTATTTCAGCAACTTAGGCTTATTAAATAGCTTATTTCAGCAATTTAGACATATTAAATAGGCTTATTCAGCAACTTAGGCTTATTAAATAGCTTTATTAAATAGGCTTATTTCAGCAACTTAGACTTATTAAATAGGTTTATTCAGCAACTTAGGCTTATTAAATAGGCTTATTCAGCAACTTAGGCTTATTAAATAGGCTTATTTCAGCAACTTAGGCTTATTAAATAGGCTCATTCAGCAACTTAGGCTTATAAATAGGCTTATTTCAGCAACTTAGACTTATTAAATAGCCTTATTTCAGCAACTTACGCTTATTAAATAGGCTTATTTCAGCAACTTAGGCTTATTAAATAGCCTAATTAAGTAGGCTTATTTCAGCAACTTGAGCTTATTAAATAGGCTTATTTCAGCAACTTATGCTGATTAAAAAG
Organism: Petromyzon marinus; assembly: GCF_048934315.1. Lineage (NCBI taxonomy): Eukaryota > Metazoa > Chordata > Hyperoartia > Petromyzontiformes > Petromyzontidae > Petromyzon > Petromyzon marinus. The sequence goes on along the minus strand of NW_027422884.1, from coordinate 1,875,178 downwards.
GCTTATTTCAGCAACTTAGACTTATTAAATAGCCTTATTTCAGCAACTTAGACTCATTAAATAGGCTTATTTCAGCAACTTATGCTTATTAAAAATACTTATTTCAGCAACTTAGGCTTATTAAATAGGCTTATTTCAGCAACTTAGACTTATTAAATAGCCTTATTTCAGCAACTTAGGCTTATTAAATAGGCTTATTTCAGCAACTTAGACTTATTAAATATACTTTTTTAAATAGGCTTAGTTCAGAAACTTAGGCTTATTAAATAGGCTTATTTCAGCAACTTAGGCTCATTAAATAGCCTTATTAAATATGCTTATTTCAGCAACTTAGGCTTATTAAATAGGCTTATTTCAGCAACTTAAACTTATTAAATAGCCTTATTTTAGCAACTTAGGCTTATTAAATAGCCTTATTTCAGCAAATTATACTTATTAAATAGGCTTATTCAGCAACTTAGGCTTATTAAATAGCTTTATTAAATAGGCTTATTTCAGCAACTTAGACTTATTAAATAGGTTTATTCAGCAACTTAGGCTTATTAAATAGGCTTATTCAGCAACTTAGGCTTATTAAATAGGCTTATTTCAGCAACTTAGGCTTATTAAATAGGCTCATTCAGCAACTTAGGCTTATAAATAGGCTTATTTCAGCAACTTAGACTTATTAAATAGGCCTATTAAATAGGCTTATTAAATAGGCTTATTTCAGCAACTTAGACTTATTTAATAGGCCTATTAAATAGGCTTATTAAATAGGCTTATTAAATAGGCTTATTTCAGCAACTTAGACTTATTAAATAGCCTTATTTCAGCAACTTACGCTTATTAAATAGGCTTATTTCAGCAACTTAGGCTTATTAAATAGCCTAATTAAGTAGGCTTATTTCAGCAACTTGGGATTATTAAATAGACTTATTTCAGCAACTTAGACTTATTAAATAGGTTTATTCAGCAACTTAGGCTTATTAAATAGGCTTATTCAGCAACTTAGGCTTATTAAATAGGCTTATTTCAGCAACTTATGCTTATTAAATAGGCTCATTCAGCAACTTAGGCTTATAAATAGGCTTATTTCAGCAACTTAGACTTATTAAATAGGCCTATTAAATAGGCTTATTAAATAGGCTTATTTCAGCAACTTAGACTTATTAAATAGGCCTATTAAATAGGCTTATTAAATAGGCTTATTAAATAGGCTTATTTCAGCAACTTAGGCTTATTAAATAGGCTTATTAAATGGGCTTATTTCAGCAACTTAGGCTTATTAAATAGGCTTATTTCAGCAACTTAGACTTATTAAATAGCCTTATTTCAGCAACTTACGCTTATTAAATAGGCTTATTTCAGCAACTTAGGCTTATTAAATAGCCTAATTAAGTAGGCTTATTTCAGCAACTTAGACTTATTAAATAGCCTTATTTCAGCAACTTAGACTCATTAAATAGGTATATTTCAGCAACTTATGCTTATTAAATATACTTATTTCAGCAACTTAGGCTTATTAAATATGCTTATTTCAGCAACTTAGACTTATTAAATAGCTTTATTTCAGCAACTTAGGCTTATTAAATAGGCTTATTTCAGCAACTTAGGCTTATTAAATAGCCTTATTTCAGCAACTTAAACTTATTAAATAGGCTTATTTCAGCAACTTAGGCTTATTAAATAGGCTTATTCAGCAACTTAGGCTTATTAAATAGGCTTATTTCAGCAACTTAGACTTATTAAATAGCCTTATTTCAGCAACTTACGCTTATTAAATAGGCTTATTTCAGCAACTTAGGCTTATTAAATAGCCTAATTAAGTAGGCTTATTTCAGCAACTTGAGCTTATTAAATAGGCTTATTTCAGCAACTTATGCTGATTAAAAAGGCTTATTTCAGCAACTTATGCTTATTAAAAATACTTATTTCAGCAACTTAGGCTTATTAAATAGGCTTATTTCAGCAACTTAGACTTATTAAATAGCCTTATTTCAGCAACTTAGGCTTATTAAATAGGCTTATTTCAGCAACTTAGACTTATTAAATATACCTTTTTAAATAGGCTTAGTTCAGAAACTTAGGCTTATTAAATAGGCTTATTTCAGCAACTTAGGCTCATTAAATAGCCTTATTAAATATGCTTATTTCAGCAACTTAGGCTTATTAAATAGGCTTATTTCAGCAACTTAAACTTATTAAATAGCCTTATTTCAGCAACTTAGGCTTATTAAATAGCCTTATTTCAGCAATTTAGACTTATTAAATAGGCTTATTCAGCAACTTAGGCTTATTAAATAGCTTTATTAAATAGGCTTATTTCAGCAACTTAGACTTATTAAATAGGTTTATTCAGCAACTTAGGCTTATTAAATAGGCTTATTCAGCAACTTAGGCTTATTAAATAGGCTTATTTCAGCAACTTAGGCTTATTAAATAGGCTCATTCAGCAACTTAGGCTTATAAATAGGCTTATTTCAGCAACTTAGACTTATTAAATAGGCCTATTAAATAGGCTTAGGCTTATTAAATAGCCTTATTTCAGCAATTTAGACTTATTAAATAGGCTTATTCAGCAACTTAGGCTTATTAAATAGCTTTATTAAATAGGCTTATTTCAGCAACTTAGACTTATTAAATAGGTTTATTCAGCAACTTAGGCTTATTAAATAGGCTTATTCAGCAACTTAGGCTTATTAAATAGGCTTATTTCAGCAACTTAGGCTTATTAAATAGGCTCATTCAGCAACTTAGGCTTATAAATAGGCTTATTTCAGCAACTTAGACTTATTAAATAGGCCTATTAAATAGGCTTATTAAATAGGCTTATTTCAGCAACTTAGACTTATTAAATAGGCCTATTAAATAGGCTTATTAAATAGGCTTATTAAATAGGCTTATTTCAGCAACTTAGACTTATTAAATAGCCTTATTTCAGCAACTTACGCTTATTAAATAGGCTTATTTCAGCAACTTAGGCTTATTAAATAGCCTAATTAAGTAGGCTTATTTCAGCAACTTGGGATTATTAAATAGACTTATTTCAGCAACTTAGACTTATTAAATAGGTTTATTCAGCAACTTAGGCTTATTAAATAGGCTTATTCAGCAACTTAGGCTTATTAAATAGGCTTATTTCAGCAACTTATGCTTATTAAATAGGCTCATTCAGCAACTTAGGCTTATAAATAGGCTTATTTCAGCAACTTAGACTTATTAAATAGGCCTATTAAATAGGCTTATTAAATAGGCTTATTTCAGCAACTTAGACTTATTAAATAGGCCTATTAAATAGGCTTATTAAATAGGCTTATTAAATAGGCTTATTTCAGCAACTTAGGCTTATTAAATAGGCTTATTAAATGGGCTTATTTCAGCAACTTAGGCTTATTAAATAGGCTTATTTCAGCAACTTAGACTTATTAAATAGCCTTATTTCAGCAACTTACGCTTATTAAATAGGCTTATTTCAGCAACTTAGGCTTATTAAATAGCCTAATTAAGTAGGCTTATTTCAGCAACTTGGGATTATTAAATAGACTTATTTCAGCAACTTACGCTGATTAAAAAGGCTTATTTCAGCAACTTAGACTTATTAAATAGCCTTATTTCAGCAACTTAGACTCATTAAATAGGTTTATTTCAGCAACTTATGCTTATTAAATATACTTATTTCAGCAACTTAGGCTTATTAAATAGGCTTATTTCAGCAACTTAGACTTATTAAATAGCTTTATTTCAGCAACTTAGGCTTATTAAATAGGCTTATTTCAGCAACTTAGGCTTATTAAATAGCCTTATTTCAGCAACTTAAACTTATTAAATAGGCTTATTTCAGCAACTTAGGCTTATTAAATAGGCTTATTCAGCAACTTAGGCTTATTAAATAGGCTTATTTCAGCAACTTAGACTTATTAAATAGCCTTATTTCAGCAACTTACACTTATTAAATAGGCTTATTTCAGCAACTTAGGCTTATTAAATAGCCTAATTAAGTAGGCTTATTTCAGCAACTTGAGCTTATAAAATAGGCTTATTTCAGCAACTTATGCTGATTAAAAAGGCTTATTTCAGCAACTTAGACTTATTAAATAGCCTTATTTCAGCAACTTAGACTCATTAAATAGGCTTATTTCAGCAACTTATGCTTATTAAAAATACTTATTTCAGCAACTTAGGCTTATTAAATAGGCTTATTTCAGCAACTTAGACTTATTAAATAGCCTTATTTCAGCAACTTAGGCTTATTAAATAGGCTTATTTCAGCAACTTAGACTTATTAAATATACCTTTTTAAATAGGCTTAGTTCAGAAACTTAGGCTTATTAAATAGGCTTATTTCAGCAACTTAGGCTCATTAAATAGCCTTATTAAATATGCTTATTTCAGCAACTTAGGCTTGTTAAATAGGCTTATTTCAGCAACTTAAACTTATTAAATAGCCTTATTTCAGCAACTTAGGCTTATTAAATAGCCTTATTTCAGCAATTTAGACTTATTAAATAGGCTTATTCAGCAACTTAGGCTTATTAAATAGCTTTATTAAATAGGCTTATTTCAGCAACTTAGACTTATTAAATAGGTTTATTCAGCAACTTAGGCTTATTAAATAGGCTTATTCAGCAACTTAGGCTTATTAAATAGGCTTATTTCAGCAACTTAGGCTTATTAAATAGGCTTATTAAATGGGCTTATTTCAGCAACTTAGGCTTATTAAATAGGCTTATTTCAGCAACATAGACTTATTAAATAGCCTTATTTCAGCAACTTACGCTGATTAAAAAGGCTTATTTCAGCAACTTAGACTTATTAAATAGCCTTATTTCAGCAACTTAGACTCATTAAATAGGTTTATTTCAGCAACTTATGCTTATTAAATATACTTATTTCAGCAACTTATGCTTATTAAATAGCCTTATTAAACAGGTTTATTTCAGCAACTTAGGCTTATTAAATAGCATTTTAAATAGGTTTATTTCAGCAGCTTAGACTTATTAAATATACCTTTTTAAATAGGCTTAGTTCAGAAACTTAGGCTTATTAAATAGGCTTATTTCAGCAACTTATGCTTATTAAATAGCCTTATTAAACAGGTTTATTTCAGCAACTTAGGCTTATTAAATAGCATTTTTAAATAGGTTTATTTCAGCAACTTAGACTTATTAAATATACCTTTTTAAATAAGCTTAGTTCAGAAACTTAGGCTTATTAAATAGGCTTATTTCAGCAACTTAGGCTCATTAAATAGCCTTATTAAATATGCTTATTTCAGCAAATTAGGCTTATTAAATAGGCTTATTTCAGCAACTTATACTTATTAAATAGCCTTATTTCAGCAACTTAGCCTTATTAAATAGCTTTATTAAATAGGCTTATTTTAGCAACTTAGACTTATTAAATAGGTTTATTCAGCAACTTAGGCTTATTAAATAGGCTTATTCAGCAATTTAGGCTTATTAAATAGGCTTATTTCAGCAACTTAGGCTTATTAAATAGGCTCATTCAGCAACTTAGGCTTATAAATAGGCTTATTTCAGCAACTTAGACTTATTAAATAGGCCTATTAAATAGGCTTATTAAATAGGCTTATTTCAGCAACTTAGACTTATTAAATAGGCCTATTAAATAGGCTTATTAAATAGGCTTATTAAATAGGCTTATTTCAGCAACTTAGACTTATTAAATAGCCTTATTTCAGCAACTTACGCTTATTAAATAGGCTTATTTCAGCAACTTAGGCTTATTAAATAGGCTTATTTCAGCAACTTAGACTTATTAAATAGCCTTATTTCAGCAACTTATGCTTATTAAATAGGCTTATTTCAGCAACTTAGGCTTATTAAATAGCCTAATTAAGTAGGCTTATTTCAGCAACTTGGGCTTATTAAATAGGCTTATTTCAGCAACTTACGCTGATTAAAAAGGCTTATTTCAGCAACTTAGACTTATTAAATAGCCTTATTTCAGCAACTTAGACTCATTAAATAGGTTTATTTTAGCAACTTATGCTTATTAAATATACTTATTTCAGCAACTTATGCTTATTAAATAGCCTTATTAAATAGGCTTATTTCAGCAACTTAGGCTTATTAAATAAGCTTATTTCAGCAACTTATGCTTATTAAATAGCCTTATTAAACAGGTTTATTTCAGAAACTTAGGCTTATTAAATAGCATTTTTAAATAGGTTTATTTCAGCAACTTAGACTTATTAAATATACCTTTTTAAATAGGCTTAGTTCAGAAACTTAGGCTTATTAAATAGGCTTATTTCAGCAACTTAGGCTCATTAAATAGCCTTATTAAATATGCTTATTTCAGCAACTTAGGCTTATTAAATAGGCTTATTTCAGCAACTTAAACTTATTAAATAGCCTATTTCAGCAACTTAGGCTTATTAAATAGCTTATTTCAGCAATTTAGACATATTAAATAGGCTTATTCAGCAACTTAGGCTTATTAAATAGCTTTATTAAATAGGCTTATTTCAGCAACTTAGACTTATTAAATAGGTTTATTCAGCAACTTAGGCTTATTAAATAGGCTTATTCAGCAACTTAGGCTTATTAAATAGGCTTATTTCAGCAACTTAGGCTTATTAAATAGGCTCATTCAGCAACTTAGGCTTATAAATAGGCTTATTTCAGCAACTTAGACTTATTAAATAGCCTTATTTCAGCAACTTACGCTTATTAAATAGGCTTATTTCAGCAACTTAGGCTTATTAAATAGCCTAATTAAGTAGGCTTATTTCAGCAACTTGAGCTTATTAAATAGGCTTATTTCAGCAACTTATGCTGATTAAAAAGGCTTATTTCAGCAACTTAGACTTATTAAATAGCCTTATTTCAGCAACTTAGACTCATTAAATAGGCTTATTTCAGCAACTTATGCTTATTAAAAATACTTATTTCAGCAACTTAGGCTTATTAAATAGGCTTATTTCAGCAACTTAGACTTATTAAATAGCCTTATTTCAGCAACTTAGGCTTATTAAATAGGCTTATTTCAGCAACTTAGACTTATTAAATATACTTTTTTAAATAGGCTTAGTTCAGAAACTTAGGCTTATTAAATAGGCTTATTTCAGCAACTTAGGCTCATTAAATAGCCTTATTAAATATGCTTATTTCAGCAACTTAGGCTTATTAAATAGGCTTATTTCAGCAACTTAAACTTTTAAATAGCCTTATTTTAGCAACTTAGGCTTATTAAATAGCCTTATTTCAGCAATTTAGACTTATTAAATAGGCTTATTCAGCAACTTAGGCTTATTAAATAGCTTTATTAAATAGGCTTATTTCAGCAACTTAGACTTATTAAATAGGTTTATTCAGCAACTTAGGCTTATTAAATAGGCTTATTCAGCAACTTAGGCTTATTAAATAGGCTTATTTCAGCAACTTAGGCTTATTAAATAGGCTCATTCAGCAACTTAGGCTTATAAATAGGCTTATTTCAGCAACTTAGACTTATTAAATAGGCCTATTAAATAGGCTTATTAAATAGGCTTATTTCAGCAACTTAGACTTATTAAATAGGCCTATTAAATAGGCTTATTAAATAGGCTTATTAAATAGGCTTATTTCAGCAACTTAGACTTATTAAATAGCCTTATTTCAGCAACTTACGCTTATTAAATAGGCTTATTTCAGCAACTTAGGCTTATTAAATAGCCTAATTAAGTAGGCTTATTTCAGCAACTTGGGATTATTAAATAGACTTATTTCAGCAACTTAGACTTATTAAATAGGTTTATTCAGCAACTTAGGCTTATTAAATAGGCTTATTCAGCAACTTAGGCTTATTAAATAGGCTTATTTCAGCAACTTATGCTTATTAAATAGGCTCATTCAGCAACTTAGGCTTATAAATAGGCTTATTTCAGCAACTTAGACTTATTAAATAGGCCTATTAAATAGGCTTATTAAATGGGCTTATTTCAGCAACTTAGGCTTATTAAATAGGCTTATTTCAGCAACTTAGACTTATTAAATAGCCTTATTTCAGCAACTTACGCTTATTAAATAGGCTTATTTCAGCAACTTAGGCTTATTAAATAGCCTAATTAAGTAGGCTTATTTCAGCAACTTGGGATTATTAAATAGACTTATTTCAGCAACTTACGCTGATTAAAAAGGCTTATTTCAGCAACTTAGACTTATTAAATAGCCTTATTTCAGCAACTTAGACTCATTAAATAGGTATATTTCAGCAACTTATGCTTATTAAATATACTTATTTCAGCAACTTAGGCTTATTAAATATGCTTATTTCAGCAACTTAGACTTATTAAATAGCTTTATTTCAGCAACTTAGGCTTATTAAATAGGCTTATTTCAGCAACTTAGGCTTATTAAATAGCCTTATTTCAGCAACTTAAACTTATTAAATAGGCTTATTTCAGCAACTTAGGCTTATTAAATAGGCTTATTCAGCAACTTAGGCTTATTAAATAGGCTTATTTCAGCAACTTAGACTTATTAAATAGCCTTATTTCAGCAACTTACGCTTATTAAATAGGCTTATTTCAGCAACTTAGGCTTATTAAATAGCCTAATTAAGTAGGCTTATTTCAGCAACTTGGGATTATTAAATAGACTTATTTCAGCAACTTACGCTGATTAAAAAGGCTTATTTCAGCAACTTAGACTTATTAAATAGCCTTATTTCAGCAACTTAGACTCATTGAATAGGCTTATTTCAGCAACTTATGCTTATTAAAAATACTTATTTCAGCAACTTAGGCTTATTAAATAGGCTTATTTCAGCAACTTAGACTTATTAAATAGCCTTATTTCAGCAACTTAGGCTTATTAAATAGGCTTATTTCAGCAACTTAGACTTATTAAATATACCTTTTTAAATAGGCTTAGTTCAGAAACTTAGGCTTATTAAATAGGCTTATTTCAGCAACTTAGGCTCATTAAATAGCCTTATTAAATATGCTTATTTCAGCAACTTAGGCGTATTAAATAGGCTTATTTCAGCAACTTAAACTTATTAAATAGCCTTATTTCAGCAACTTAGGCTTATTAAATAGCCTTATTTCAGCAATTTAGACTTATTAAATAGGCTTATTCAGCAACTTAGGCTTATTAAATAGCTTTATTAAATAGGCTTATTTCAGCAACTTAGACTTATTAAATAGGTTTATTCAGCAACTTAGGCTTATTAAATAGGCTTATTCAGCAACTTAGGCTTATTAAATAGGCTTATTTCAGCAACTTAGGCTTATTAAATAGGCTCATTCAGCAACTTAGGCTTATAAATAGGCTTATTTCAGCAACTTAGACTTATTAAATAGGCCTATTAAATAGGCTTAGGCTTATTAAATAGCCTTATTTCAGCAATTTAGACTTATTAAATAGGCTTATTCAGCAACTTAGGCTTATTAAATAGCTTTATTAAATAGGCTTATTTCAGCAACTTAGACTTATTAAATAGGTTTATTCAGCAACTTAGGCTTATTAAATAGGCTTATTCAGCAACTTAGGCTTATTAAATAGGCTTATTTCAGCAACTTAGGCTTATTAAATAGGCTCATTCAGCAACTTAGGCTTATAAATAGGCTTATTTCAGCAACTTAGACTTATTAAATAGGCCTATTAAATAGGCTTATTAAATAGGCTTATTTCAGCAACTTAGACTTATTAAATAGGCCTATTAAATAGGCTTATTAAATAGGCTTATTAAATAGGCTTATTTCAGCAACTTAGACTTATTAAATAGCCTTATTTCAGCAACTTACGCTTATTAAATAGGCTTATTTCAGCAACTTAGGCTTATTAAATAGCCTAATTAAGTAGGCTTATTTCAGCAACTTGGGATTATTAAATAGACTTATTTCAGCAACTTAGACTTATTAAATAGGTTTATTCAGCAACTTAGGCTTATTAAATAGGCTTATTCAGCAACTTAGGCTTATTAAATAGGCTTATTTCAGCAACTTATGCTTATTAAATAGGCTCATTCAGCAACTTAGGCTTATAAATAGGCTTATTTCAGCAACTTAGACTTATTAAATAGGCCTATTAAATAGGCTTATTAAATAGGCTTATTTCAGCAACTTAGACTTATTAAATAGGCCTATTAAATAGGCTTATTAAATAGGCTTATTAAATAGGCTTATTTCAGCAACTTAGGCTTATTAAATAGGCTTATTAAATGGGCTTATTTCAGCAACTTAGGCTTATTAAATAGGCTTATTTCAGCAACTTAGACTTATTAAATAGCCTTATTTCAGCAACTTACGCTTATTAAATAGGCTTATTTCAGCAACTTAGGCTTATTAAATAGCCTAATTAAGTAGGCTTATTTCAGCAACTTGGGATTATTAAATAGACTTATTTCAGCAACTTACGCTGATTAAAAAGGCTTATTTCAGCAACTTAGACTTATTAAATAGCCTTATTTCAGCAACTTAGACTCATTAAATAGGTTTATTTCAGCAACTTATGCTTATTAAATATACTTATTTCAGCAACTTAGGCTTATTAAATAGGCTTATTTCAGCAACTTAGACTTATTAAATAGCTTTATTTCAGCAACTTAGGCTTATTAAATAGGCTTATTTCAGCAACTTAGGCTTATTAAATAGCCTTATTTCAGCAACTTAAACTTATTAAATAGGCTTATTTCAGCAACTTAGGCTTATTAAATAGGCTTATTCAGCAACTTAGGCTTATTAAATAGGCTTATTTCAGCAACTTAGACTTATTAAATAGCCTTATTTCAGCAACCTACGCTTATTAAATAGGCTTATTTCAGCAACTTAGGCTTATTAAATAGCCTAATTAAGTAGGCTTATTTCAGCAACTTGAGCTTATAAAATAGGCTTATTTCAGCAACTTATGCTGATTAAAAAGGCTTATTTCAGCAACTTAGACTTATTAAATAGCCTTATTTCAGCAACTTAGACTCATTAAATAGGCTTATTTCAGCAACTTATGCTTATTAAAAATACTTATTTCAGCAACTTAGGCTTATTAAATAGGCTTATTTCAGCAACTTAGACTTATTAAATAGCCTTATTTCAGCAACTTAGGCTTATTAAATAGGCTTATTTCAGCAACTTAGACTTATTAAATATACCTTTTTAAATAGGCTTAGTTCAGAAACTTAGGCTTATTAAATAGCCTTATTTCAGCAATTTAGACTTATTAAATAGGCTTATTCAGCAACTTAGGCTTATTAAATAGCTTTATTAAATAGGCTTATTTCAGCAACTTAGACTTATTAAATAGGTTTATTCAGCAACTTAGGCTTATTAAATAGGCTTATTCAGCAACTTAGGCTTATTAAATAGGCTTATTTCAGCAACTTAGGCTTATTAAATAGGCTCAGTCAGCAACTTAGGCTTATAAATAGGCTTATTTCAGCAACTTAGACTTATTAAATAGGCCTATTAAATAGGCTTATTAAATAGGCTTATTTCAGCAACTTAGACTTATTAAATAGGCCTATTAAATAGGCTTATTAAATAGGCTTATTAAATAGGCTTATTTCAGCAACTTAGACTTATTAAATAGCCTTATTTCAGCAACTTACGCTTATTAAATAGGCTTATTTCAGCAACTTAGGCTTATTAAATAGCCTAATTAAGTAGGCTTATTTCAGCAACTTAGGATTATTAAATAGACTTATTTCAGCAACTTAGACTTATTAAATAGGTTTATTCAGCAACTTAGGCTTATTAAATAGGCTTATTCAGCAACTTAGGCTTATTAAATAGGCTTATTTCAGCAACTTATGCTTATTAAATAGGCTCATTCAGCAACTTAGGCTTATAAATAGGCTTATTTCAGCAACTTAGACTTATTAAATAGGCCTATTAAATAGGCTTATTAAATAGGCTTATTTCAGCAACTTAGACTTATTAAATAGGCCTATTAAATAGGCTTATTAAATAGGCTTATTAAATAGGCTTATTTCAGCAACTTAGGATTATTAAATAGGCTTATTAAATGGGCTTATTTCAGCAACTTAGGCTTATTAAATAGGCTTATTTCAGCAACTTAGACTTATTAAATAGCCTTATTTCAGCAACTTACGCTTATTAAATAGGCTTATTTCAGCAACTTAGGCTTATTAAATAGCCTAATTAAGTAGGCTTATTTCAGCAACTTGGGATTATTAAATAGACTTATTTCAGCAACTTACGCTGATTAAAAAGGCTTATTTCAGCAACTTAGACTTATTAAATAGCCTTATTTCAGCAACTTAGACTCATTAAATAGGTTTATTTCAGCAACTTATGCTTATTAAATATACTTATTTCAGCAACTTAGGCTTATTAAATAGGCTTATTTCAGCAACTTAGACTTATTAAATAGCTTTATTTCAGCAACTTAGGCTTATTAAATAGGCTTATTTCAGCAACTTAGGCTTATTAAATAGCCTTATTTCAGCAACTTAAACTTATTAAATAGGCTTATTTCAGCAACTTAGGCTTATTAAATTGGCTTATTCAGCAACTTAGGCTTATTAAATAGGCTTATTTCAGCAACTTAGGCTTATTAAATAGGCTCATTCAGAAACTTAGGCTTATTAAATAGGCTTATTTCAGCAACTTAGACTTATTAAATAGGTTTATTCAGCAACTTAGGCTTATTAAATAGGCTTATTCAGCAACTTAGGCTTATTAAATAGGCTTATTTCAGCAACTTAGGCTTATTAAATAGGCTCATTCAGCAACTTAGGCTTATAAATAGGCTTATTTCAGCAACTTAGACTTATTAAATAGGCCTATTAAATAGGCTTATTAAATAGGCTTATTTCAGCAACTTAGACTTATTAAATAGGCCTATTAAATAGGCTTATTAAATAGGCTTATTAAATAGGCTTATTTCAGCAACTTAGACTTATTAAATAGCCTTATTTCAGCAACTTACGGTTATTAAATAGGATTATTTCAGCAACTTAGGCTTATTAAATAGCCTAATTAAGTAGGCTTATTTCAGCAACTTAGGATTATTAAATAGACTTATTTCAGCAACTTAGACTTATTAAATAGGTTTATACAGCAACTTAGGCTTATTAAATAGGCTTATTCAGCAACTTAGGCTTATTAAATAGGCTTATTTCAGCAACTTATGCTTATTAAATAGGCTCATTCAGCAATTTAGGCTTATAAATAGGCTTATTTCAGCAACTTAGACTTATTAAATAGGCCTATTAAATAGGCTTATTAAATAGGCTTATTTCAGCAACTTAGACTTATTAAATAGGCCTATTAAATAGGCGTATTAAATAGGCTTATTAAATAGGCTTATTTCAGCAACTTAGGCTTATTAAATAGGCTTATTAAATGGGCTTATTTCAGCAACTTAGGCTTATTAAATAGGCTTATTTCAGCAACTTAGACTTATTAAATAGCCTTATTTCAGCAACTTACGCTTATTAAATAGGCTTATTTCAGCAACTTAGGCTTATTAAATAGGCCTATTAAATAGGCTTATTAAATAGGCTTATTAAATTGGCTTATTTCAGCAACTTAGACTTATTAAATAGCCTTATTTCAGCAACTTACGGTTATTAAATAGGATTATTTCAGCAACTTAGGCTTATTAAATAGCCTAATTAAGTAGGCTTATTTCAGCAACTTAGGATTATTAAATAGACTTATTTCAGCAACTTAGACTTATTAAATAGGTTTATTCAGCAACTTAGGCTTATTAAATAGGCTTATTCAGCAACTTAGGCTTATTAAATAGGCTTATTTCAGCAACTTATGCTTATTAAAAGGCTCATTCAGCAATTTAGGCTTATAAATAGGCTTATTTCAGCAACTTAGACTTATTAAATAGGCCTATTAAATAGGCTTATTAAATAGGCTTATTTCAGCAACTTAGACTTATTAAATAGGCCTATTAAATAGGCTTATTAAATAGGCTTATTAAATAGGCTTATTTCAGCAACTTAGGCTTATTAAATAGGCTTATTAAATGGGCTTATTTCAGCAACTTAGGCTTATTAAATAGGCTTATTTCAGCAACTTAGACTTATTAAATAGCCTTATTTCAGCAACTTACGCTTATTAAATAGGCTTATTTCAGCAACTTAGGCTTATTAAATAGCCTAATTAAGTAGGCTTATTTCAGCAACTTGGGATTATTAAATAGACTTATTTCAGCAACTTACGCTGATTAAAAAGGCTTCTTAGACTTATTAAATAGCCTTATTTCAGCAACTTAGACTCATTAAATAGGTTTATTTCAGCAACTTATGCTTATTAAATATACTTATTTCAGCAACTTAGGCTTATTAAATAGGCTTATTTCAGCAACTTAGACTTATTAAATAGCTTTATTTCAGCAACTTAGGCTTATTAAATAGGCTTATTTCAGCAACTTAGGCTTATTAAATAGCCTTATTTCAGCAACTTAAACTTATTAAATAGGCTTATTTCAGCAACTTAGGCTTATTAAATAGGCTTATTCAGCAACTTAGGCTTATTAAATAGGCTTATTTGAGCAACTTAGGCTTATTAAATAGGCTCATTCAGAAACTTAGGCTTATTAAATAGGCTTATTTCAGCAACTTAGACTTATTAAATAGGCCTATTAAATAGGCTTATTAAATAGACTTATTAAATAGGCTCATTAAATACTTATTAATTAGTCTTATTAAATATGCTTATTAAATAGACGTATTAAATAGGCTCAATAAATAGGCTTATTAAATAGTCTTATTAAATAGGCTCAATAAATAGGCTTATTAAATAGGCTTATTAAATAGGCTTATTAAATAGACTTATTAAATAGTCTTATTAAATAGGCTCAATAAATAGGCTTATTAAATAGGCTCAATAAATAGGCTTATTAAATAGGCTCAATAAATAGGCTTATTAAATAGGCTCAATAAATAGGCTTATTAAATAGGCACATTATATACTTATTAAATAGGCTTATTAAATAGACTTATTAAATAGACTTATTAAATAGGCTTATTAAATAGACTTATTAAATAGGCTTATTAAAAAGGCTTATTAAATAGACTTATTAAATAGGCTCATTAAATACTTATTAAATATGTTTATTAAATAGGCGTATTAAATAGGCTTATTAAATAGGCTTATAAAATAGGCTTATTAAATAGGCTTATTAAATAGACTTATTAAATAGCCTCATTGAATAGGCTTATTTTAGCAACTTAGGCTTATTAAATAGGTTTATTTCAGCAACTTAGACTTATTAAATAGGCTTATTTCAGCAACTTAGGCTTATTAAATAAGCTTATTTCAGCAACTTATGCTTATTAAATAGCCTTATTAAACAGGTTTATTTCAGCAACTTAGGCTTATTAAATAGCATTTTTAAATAGGTTTATTTCAGCAACTTAGACTTATTAAATATACCTTTTTAAATAGGCTTAGTTCAGAAACTTAGGCTTATTAAATAGGCTTATTTCAGCAACTTAGGCTCATTAAATAGCCTTATTAAATAGGCTTATTTCAGCAACTTAAACTTATTAAATAGCCTTATTTCAGCAACTTAGGCTTATTAAATAGCATTTTTAAATAGGTTTATTTCAGCAACTTAGACTTATTAAATATACCTTTTTAAATAGGCTTAGTTCAGAAACTTAGGCTTATTAAATAGGCTTATTTCAGCAACTTAGGCTCATTAAATAGCCTTATTAAATATGCTTATTTCAGCAACTTAGGCTTATTAAATAGGCTTATTTCAGCAACTTAAACTTATTAAATAGCCTTATTTCAGCAACTTAGGCGTATTAAATAGCCTTATTTCAGCAATTTAGACTTATTAAATAGGCTTATTCAGCAACTTAGGCTTATTAAATAGCTTTATTAAATAGGCTTATTTCAGCAACTTAGACTTATTAAATAGGTTTATTCAGCAACTTAGGCTTATTAAATAGGCTTATTCAGCAACTTAGGCTTATTAAATAGGCTTATTTCAGCAACTTAGGCTTATTAAATAGGCTCATTCAGCAACTTAGGCTTATAAATAGGCTTATTTCAGCAACTTAGACTTATTAAATAGGCCTATTAAATAGGCTTATTAAATAGGCTTATTTCAGCAACTTAGACTTATTAAATAGGCCTATTAAATAGGCTTATTAAATAGGCTTATTAAATAGGCTTATTTCAGCAACTTAGGATTATTAAATAGGCTTATTAAATGGGCTTATTTCAGCAACTTAGGCTTATTAAATAGGCTTATTTCAGCAACTTAGACTTATTAAATAGCCTTATTTCAGCAACTTACGCTTATTAAATAGCCTTATTTCAGCAACTTAGGTTTATTAAATAGCCTTATTAAATAGGCTTATTTCAGCAACTTAGACTTATTAAATAGGTTTATTCAGCAACTTAGGCTTATTAAATAGGCTTATTCAGCAATTTAGGCTTATTAAATAGGCTTATTTCAGCAACTTAGGCTTATTAAATAGGCTCATTCAGCAACTTAGGCTTATTAAATAGGCTTATTTCAGCAACTTAGACTTATTAAATAGGCCTATTAAATAGGCTTATTAAATAGGCTTATTTCAACAACTTAGGCTTCTTAAATAGGCTTATTTCAGCAACTTATGCTTATTAAATAGCCTTATTTCAGCAACTTAGACTTATTAAATATGCTTATTTCAGCAACTTAGGCTTATTAAATAGGCTTATTCAGCAACTTAGGCTTATTAAATAGGCTTATTTCAGCAACTTAGGATTATTAAATAGGCTCATTCAGAAACTTAGGCTTATTAAATAGGCTTATTTCAGCAACTTAGACTTATTAAATAGGCCTGTTAAATAGGCTTATTAAATAGGTTTATTTCAGCAACTTAGACTTATTAAATAGGCCTATTAAATAGGCTTATTAAATAGACTTATTAAATAGGTACATTAAATACTTATTAAATAGGCTTAATAAATAGGCTTATTAAATAGGCTTATTTCAGCAACTTAGGCTTATTAAATAGGCTTATTAAATGGGCTTATTTTAGCAACTTAGGCTTATTAAATAGGCTTATTTCAGCAACTTAGACTTATTAAATAGCCTTATTTCAGCAACTTACGCTTATTAAATAGGCTTATTTCAGCAACTTAGGCTTATTAAATAGCCTAATTAAGTAGGCTTATTTCAGCAACTTGAGCTTATTAAATAGGCTTATTTCAGCAACTTATGCTGATTAAAAAGGCTTATTTCAGCAACTTAGACTTATTAAATAGCCTTATTTCAGCAACTTAGACTCATTAAATAGGCTTATTTCAGCAACTTATGCTTATTAAAAATACTTATTTCAGCAACTTAGGCTTATTAAATAGGCTTATTTCAGCAACTTAGACTTATTAAATAGCCTTATTTCAGCAACTTAGGCTTATTAAATAGGCTTATTTCAGCAACTTAGGCTTATTAAATAGCCCTATTTCAGCAACTTAGACTTATTAAATAGGCTTATTTCAGCAACTTAGGCTTATTAAATAGGCTTATTCAGCAACTTAGGCTTATTACATAGGCTTATTTCAGCAACTTAGACTTATTAAATAGGCCTGTTAAATAGGCTTATTAAATAGGTTTATTTCAGCAACTTAGACTTATTAAATAGGCCTATTAAATAGGCTTATTAAATAGACTTATTAAATAGGCACATTAAATACTTATTAAATAGGCTTATTAAATAAGCTTATTAAATAGGCTTATTAAATAGACTTATTAAATAGGCTCAATAAATAGGCTTATTAAATAGGCTTACTAAATAGGCTTATTAAATAGACTTATTAAATAGGCTTATTAAATAGGCTCAATAAATAGGCTTATTAAATAGGCTCAATAAATAGGCTTTTTAAATAGGCTCAATAAATAGGCATATTAAATAGGCTCATTAAATAGCCTCATTAAATAGGCTTATTTTAGCAACTTAGACTTATTAAATAGCCTTATTTCAGCAACTTACGGTTATTAAATAGGATTATTTCAGCAACTTAGGCTTATTAAATAGGCTTATTTGAGCAACTTAGGCTTATTAAATAGGCTCATTCAGAAACTTAGGCTTATTAAATAGGCTTATTTCAGCAACTTAGACTTATTAAATAGGCCTATTAAATAGGCTTATTAAATAGACTTATTAAATAGGCTCATTAAATACTTATTAATTAGTCTTATTAAATATGCTTATTAAATAGACGTATTAAATAGGCTCAATAAATAGGCTTATTAAATAGTCTTATTAAATAGGCTCAATAAATAGGCTTATTAAATAGGCTTATTAAATAGGCTTATTAAATAGACTTATTAAATAGTCTTATTAAATAGGCTCAATAAATAGGCTTATTAAATAGGCTCAATAAATAGGCTTATTAAATAGGCTCAATAAATAGGCTTATTAAATAGGCTCAATAAATAGGCTTATTAAATAGGCACATTATATACTTATTAAATAGGCTTATTAAATAGACTTATTAAATAGACTTATTAAATAGGCTTATTAAATAGACTTATTAAATAGGCTTATTAAAAAGGCTTATTAAATAGACTTATTAAATAGGCTCATTAAATACTTATTAAATATGTTTATTAAATAGGCGTATTAAATAGGCTTATTAAATAGGCTTATAAAATAGGCTTATTAAATAGGCTTATTAAATAGACTTATTAAATAGCCTCATTGAATAGGCTTATTTTAGCAACTTAGGCTTATTAAATAGGTTTATTTCAGCAACTTAGACTTATTAAATAGGCTTATTTCAGCAACTTAGGCTTATTAAATAAGCTTATTTCAGCAACTTATGCTTATTAAATAGCCTTATTAAACAGGTTTATTTCAGCAACTTAGGCTTATTAAATAGCATTTTTAAATAGGTTTATTTCAGCAACTTAGACTTATTAAATATACCTTTTTAAATAGGCTTAGTTCAGAAACTTAGGCTTATTAAATAGGCTTATTTCAGCAACTTAGGCTCATTAAATAGCCTTATTAAATAGGCTTATTTCAGCAACTTAAACTTATTAAATAGCCTTATTTCAGCAACTTAGGCTTATTAAATAGCATTTTTAAATAGGTTTATTTCAGCAACTTAGACTTATTAAATATACCTTTTTAAATAGGCTTAGTTCAGAAACTTAGGCTTATTAAATAGGCTTATTTCAGCAACTTAGGCTCATTAAATAGCCTTATTAAATATGCTTATTTCAGCAACTTAGGCTTATTAAATAGGCTTATTTCAGCAACTTAAACTTATTAAATAGCCTTATTTCAGCAACTTAGGCGTATTAAATAGCCTTATTTCAGCAATTTAGACTTATTAAATAGGCTTATTCAGCAACTTAGGCTTATTAAATAGCTTTATTAAATAGGCTTATTTCAGCAACTTAGACTTATTAAATAGGTTTATTCAGCAACTTAGGCTTATTAAATAGGCTTATTCAGCAACTTAGGCTTATTAAATAGGCTTATTTCAGCAACTTAGGCTTATTAAATAGGCTCATTCAGCAACTTAGGCTTATAAATAGGCTTATTTCAGCAACTTAGACTTATTAAATAGGCCTATTAAATAGGCTTATTAAATAGGCTTATTTCAGCAACTTAGACTTATTAAATAGGCCTATTAAATAGGCTTATTAAATAGGCTTATTAAATAGGCTTATTTCAGCAACTTAGGATTATTAAATAGGCTTATTAAATGGGCTTATTTCAGCAACTTAGGCTTATTAAATAGGCTTATTTCAGCAACTTAGACTTATTAAATAGCCTTATTTCAGCAACTTACGCTTATTAAATAGCCTTATTTCAGCAACTTAGGTTTATTAAATAGCCTTATTAAATAGGCTTATTTCAGCAACTTAGACTTATTAAATAGGTTTATTCAGCAACTTAGGCTTATTAAATAGGCTTATTCAGCAATTTAGGCTTATTAAATAGGCTTATTTCAGCAACTTAGGCTTATTAAATAGGCTCATTCAGCAACTTAGGCTTATTAAATAGGCTTATTTCAGCAACTTAGACTTATTAAATAGGCCTATTAAATAGGCTTATTAAATAGGCTTATTTCAACAACTTAGGCTTCTTAAATAGGCTTATTTCAGCAACTTATGCTTATTAAATAGCCTTATTTCAGCAACTTAGACTTATTAAATATGCTTATTTCAGCAACTTAGGCTTATTAAATAGGCTTATTCAGCAACTTAGGCTTATTAAATAGGCTTATTTCAGCAACTTAGGATTATTAAATAGGCTCATTCAGAAACTTAGGCTTATTAAATAGGCTTATTTCAGCAACTTAGACTTATTAAATAGGCCTGTTAAATAGGCTTATTAAATAGGTTTATTTCAGCAACTTAGACTTATTAAATAGGCCTATTAAATAGGCTTATTAAATAGACTTATTAAATAGGTACATTAAATACTTATTAAATAGGCTTAATAAATAGGCTTATTAAATAGGCTTATTTCAGCAACTTAGGCTTATTAAATAGGCTTATTAAATGGGCTTATTTTAGCAACTTAGGCTTATTAAATAGGCTTATTTCAGCAACTTAGACTTATTAAATAGCCTTATTTCAGCAACTTACGCTTATTAAATAGGCTTATTTCAGCAACTTAGGCTTATTAAATAGCCTAATTAAGTAGGCTTATTTCAGCAACTTGAGCTTATTAAATAGGCTTATTTCAGCAACTTATGCTGATTAAAAAGGCTTATTTCAGCAACTTAGACTTATTAAATAGCCTTATTTCAGCAACTTAGACTCATTAAATAGGCTTATTTCAGCAACTTATGCTTATTAAAAATACTTATTTCAGCAACTTAGGCTTATTAAATAGGCTTATTTCAGCAACTTAGACTTATTAAATAGCCTTATTTCAGCAACTTAGGCTTATTAAATAGGCTTATTTCAGCAACTTAGGCTTATTAAATAGCCCTATTTCAGCAACTTAGACTTATTAAATAGGCTTATTTCAGCAACTTAGGCTTATTAAATAGGCTTATTCAGCAACTTAGGCTTATTACATAGGCTTATTTCAGCAACTTAGACTTATTAAATAGGCCTGTTAAATAGGCTTATTAAATAGGTTTATTTCAGCAACTTAGACTTATTAAATAGGCCTATTAAATAGGCTTATTAAATAGACTTATTAAATAGGCACATTAAATACTTATTAAATAGGCTTATTAAATAAGCTTATTAAATAGGCTTATTAAATAGACTTATTAAATAGGCTCAATAAATAGGCTTATTAAATAGGCTTACTAAATAGGCTTATTAAATAGACTTATTAAATAGGCTTATTAAATAGGCTCAATAAATAGGCTTATTAAATAGGCTCAATAAATAGGCTTTTTAAATAGGCTCAATAAATAGGCATATTAAATAGGCTCATTAAATAGCCTCATTAAATAGGCTTATTTTAGCAACTTAGACTTATTAAATAGCCTTATTTCAGCAACTTACGGTTATTAAATAGGATTATTTCAGCAACTTAGGCTTATTAAATAGCCTAATTAAGTAGGCTTATTTCAGCAACTTAGGATTATTAAATAGACTTATTTCAGCAACTTAGACTTATTAAATAGGTTTATACAGCAACTTAGGCTTATTAAATAGGCTTATTCAGCAACTTAGGCTTATTAAATAGGCTTATTTCAGCAACTTATGCTTATTAAATAGGCTCATTCAGCAATTTAGGCTTATAAATAGGCTTATTTCAGCAACTTAGACTTATTAAATAGGCCTATTAAATAGGCTTATTAAATAGGCTTATTTCAGCAACTTAGACTTATTAAATAGGCCTATTAAATAGGCGTATTAAATAGGCTTATTAAATAGGCTTATTTCAGCAACTTAGGCTTATTAAATAGGCTTATTAAATGGGCTTATTTCAGCAACTTAGGCTTATTAAATAGGCTTATTTCAGCAACTTAGACTTATTAAATAGCCTTATTTCAGCAACTTACGCTTATTAAATAGGCTTATTTCAGCAACTTAGGCTTATTAAATAGGCCTATTAAATAGGCTTATTAAATAGGCTTATTAAATAGGCTTATTTCAGCAACTTAGACTTATTAAATAGCCTTATTTCAGCAACTTACGGTTATTAAATAGGATTATTTCAGCAACTTAGGCTTATTAAATAGCCTAATTAAGTAGGCTTATTTCAGCAACTTAGGATTATTAAATAGACTTATTTCAGCAACTTAGACTTATTAAATAGGTTTATTCAGCAACTTAGGCTTATTAAATAGGCTTATTCAGCAACTTAGGCTTATTAAATAGGCTTATTTCAGCAACTTATGCTTATTAAAAGGCTCATTCAGCAATTTAGGCTTATAAATAGGCTTATTTCAGCAACTTAGACTTATTAAATAGGCCTATTAAATAGGCTTATTAAATAGGCTTATTTCAGCAACTTAGACTTATTAAATAGGCCTATTAAATAGGCTTATTAAATAGGCTTATTAAATAGGCTTATTTCAGCAACTTAGGCTTATTAAATAGGCTTATTAAATGGGCTTATTTCAGCAACTTAGGCTTATTAAATAGGCGTATTTCAGCAACTTAGACTTATTAAATAGCCTTATTTCAGCAACTTACGCTTATTAAATAGGCTTATTTCAGCAACTTAGGCTTATTAAATAGCCTAATTAAGTAGGCTTATTTCAGCAACTTGGGATTATTAAATAGACTTATTTCAGCAACTTACGCTGATTAAAAAGGCTTCTTAGACTTATTAAATAGCCTTATTTCAGCAACTTAGACTCATTAAATAGGTTTATTTCAGCAACTTATGCTTATTAAATATACTTATTTCAGCAACTTAGGCTTATTAAATAGGCTTATTTCAGCAACTTAGACTTATTAAATAGCTTTATTTCAGCAACTTAGGCTTATTAAATAGGCTTATTTCAGCAACTTAGGCTTATTAAATAGCCTTATTTCAGCAACTTAAACTTATTAAATAGGCTTATTTCAGCAACTTAGGCTTATTAAATAGGCTTATTCAGCAACTTAGGCTTATTAAATAGGCTTATTTGAGCAACTTAGGCTTATTAAATAGGCTCATTCAGAAACTTAGGCTTATTAAATAGGCTTATTTCAGCAACTTAGACTTATTAAATAGGCCTATTAAATAGGCTTATTAAATAGACTTATTAAATAGGCTCATTAAATACTTATTAATTAGTCTTATTAAATATGCTTATTAAATAGACGTATTAAATAGGCTCAATAAATAGGCTTATTAAATAGTCTTATTAAATAGGCTCAATAAATAGGCTTATTAAATAGGCTTATTAAATAGGCTTATTAAATAGACTTATTAAATAGTCTTATTAAATAGGCTCAATAAATAGGCTTATTAAATAGGCTCAATAAATAGGCTTATTAAATAGGCTCAATAAATAGGCTTATTAAATAGGCTCAATAAATAGGCTTATTAAATAGGCTCATTATATACTTATTAAATAGGCTTATTAAATAGACTTATTAAATAGACTTATTAAATAGGCTTATTAAATAGACTTATTAAATAGGCTTATTAAAAAGGCTTATTAAATAGACTTATTAAATAGGCTCATTAAATACTTATTAAATATGTTTATTAAATAGGCGTATTAAATAGGCTTATTAAATAGGCTTATAAAATAGGCTTATTAAATAGGCTTATTAAATAGACTTATTAAATAGCCTCATTGAATAGGCTTATTTTAGCAACTTAGGCTTATTAAATAGGTTTATTTCAGCAACTTAGGCTTATTAAATAAGCTTATTTCAGCAACTTATGCTTATTAAATAGCCTTATTAAACAGGTTTATTTCAGCAACTTAGGCTTATTAAATAGCATTTTTAAATAGGTTTATTTCAGCAACTTAGACTTATTAAATATACCTTTTTAAATAGGCTTAGTTCAGAAACTTAGGCTTATTAAATAGGCTTATTTCAGCAACTTAGGCTCATTAAATAGCCTTATTAAATAGGCTTATTTCAGCAACTTAAACTTATTAAATAGCCTTATTTCAGCAACTTAGGCTTATTAAATAGCATTTTTAAATAGGTTTATTTCAGCAACTTAGACTTATTAAATATACCTTTTTAAATAGGCTTAGTTCAGAAACTTAGGCTTATTAAATAGGCTTATTTCAGCAACTTAGGCTCATTAAATAGCCTTATTAAATATGCTTATTTCAGCAACTTAGGCTTATTAAATAGGCTTATTTCAGCAACTTAAACTTATTAAATAGCCTTATTTCAGCAACTTAGGCGTATTAAATAGCCTTATTTCAGCAATTTAGACTTATTAAATAGGCTTATTTCAGCAACTTAGGCTTATTAAATAAGCTTATTTCAGCAACTTATGCTTATTAAATAGCCTTATTAAACAGGTTTATTTCAGCAACTTAGGCTTATTAAATAGCATTTTTAAATAGGTTTATTTCAGCAACTTAGACTTATTAAATATACCTTTTTAAATAGGCTTAGTTCAGAAACTTAGGCTTATTAAATAGGCTTATTTCAGCAACTTAGGCTCATTAAATAGCCTTATTAAATAGGCTTATTTCAGCAACTTAAACTTATTAAATAGCCTTATTTCAGCAACTTAGGCATATTAAATAGCATTTTTAAATAGGTTTATTTCAGCAACTTAGACTTATTAAATATACCTTTTTAAATAGGCTTAGTTCAGAAACTTAGGCTTATTAAATAGGCTTATTTCAGCAACTTAGGCTCATTAAATAGCCTTATTAAATATGCTTATTTCAGCAACTTAGGCTTATTAAATAGGCTTATTTCAGCAACTTAAACTTATTAAATAGCCTTATTTCAGCAACTTAGGCGTATTAAATAGCCTTATTTCAGCAATTTAGACTTATTAAATAGGCTTATTCAGCAACTTAGGCTTATTAAATAGCTTTATTAAATAGGCTTATTTCAGCAACTTAGACTTATTAAATAGGTTTATTCAGCAACTTAGGCTTATTAAATAGGCTTATTCAGCAACTTAGGCTTATTAAATAGGCTTATTTCAGCAACTTAGGCTTATTAAATAGGCTCATTCAGCAACTTAGGCTTATAAATAGGCTTATTTCAGCAACTTAGACTTAATAAATAGGCCTATTAAATAGGCTTATTAAATAGGCTTATTTCAGCAACTTAGACTTATTAAATAGGCCTATTAAATAGGCTTATTAAATAGGCTTATTAAATAGGCTTATTTCAGCAACTTAGGATTATTAAATAGGCTTATTAAATGGGCTTATTTCAGCAACTTAGACTTATTAAATAGCCTTATTTCAGCAACTTACGCTTATTAAATAGCCTTATTTCAGCAACTTAGGTTTATTAAATAGCCTTATTTCAGCAACTTACGCTTATTAAATAGCCTTATTTCAGCAACTTAGGTTTATTAAATAGCCTTATTAAATAGGCTTATTTCAGCAACTTAGACTTATTAAATAGGTTTATTCAGCAACTTAGGCTTATTAAATAGGCTTATTCAGCAATTTAGGCTTATTAAATAGGCTTATTTCAGCAACTTAGGCTTATTAAATAGGCTCATTCAGCAACTTAGGCTTATTAAATAGGCTTATTTCAGCAACTTAGACTTATTAAATAGGCCTATTAAATAGGCTTATTAAATAGGCTTATTTCAACAACTTAGGCTTCTTAAATAGGCTTATTTCAGCAACTTATGCTTATTAAATAGCCTTATTTCAGCAACTTAGACTTATTAAATATGCTTATTTCAGCAACTTAGGCTTATTAAATAGGCTTATTCAGCAACTTAGGCTTATTAAATAGGCTTATTTCAGCAACTTAGGATTATTAAATAGGCTCATTCAGAAACTTAGGCTTATTAAATAGGCTTATTTCAGCAACTTAGACTTATTAAATAGGCCTGTTAAATAGGCTTATTAAATAGGTTTATTTCAGCAACTTATACTTATTAAATAGGCCTATTAAATAGGCTTATTAAATAGACTTATTAAATAGGTACATTAAATACTTATTAAATAGGCTTAATAAATAGGCTTATTAAATAGGCTTATTTCAGCAACTTAGGCTTATTAAATAGGCTTATTAAATGGGCTTATTTTAGCAACTTAGGCTTATTAAATAGGCTTATTTCAGCAACTTAGACTTATTAAATAGCCTTATTTCAGCAACTTACGCTTATTAAATAGGCTTATTTCAGCAACTTAGGCTTATTAAATAGCCTAATTAAGTAGGCTTATTTCAGCAACTTGAGCTTATTAAATAGGCTTATTTCAGCAACTTATGCTGATTAAAAAGGCTTATTTCAGCAACTTAGACTTATTAAATAGCCTTATTTCAGCAACTTAGACTCATTAAATAGGCTTATTTCAGCAACTTATGCTTATTAAAAATACTTATTTCAGCAACTTAGGCTTATTAAATAGGCTTATTTCAGCAACTTAGACTTATTAAATAGCCTTATTTCAGCAACTTAGGCTTATTAAATAGGCTTATTTCAGCAACTTAGGCTTATTAAATAGCCTTATTTCAGCAACTTAGACTTATTAAATAGGCTTATTTCAGCAACTTAGGCTTATTAAATAGGCTTATTCAGCAACTTAGGCTTATTACATAGGCTTATTTCAGCAACTTAGACTTATTAAATAGGCCTGTTAAATAGGCTTATTAAATAGGTTTATTTCAGCAACTTAGACTTATTAAATAGGCCTATTAAATAGGCTTATTAAATAGACTTATTAAATAGGCACATTAAATACTTATTAAATAGGCTTATTAAATAAGCTTATTAAATAGGCTTATTAAATAGACTTATTAAATAGGCTCAATAAATAGGCTTATTAAATAGGCTTACTAAATAGGCTTATTAAATAGACTTATTAAATAGGCTTATTAAATAGGCTCAATAAATAGGCTTATTAAATAGGCTCAATAAATAGGCTTTTTAAATAGGCTCAATAAATAGGCATATTAAATAGGCTCATTAAATAGCCTCATTAAATAGGCTTATTTTAGCAACTTAGGCTTATTAAATAAGTTTATTTCAGCAACTTAGACTTATTAAAAAGCCTTATTAAACAGGTTTATTTCAGCAACTTAGGCTTATTAAGTAGCATTTTTAAATAGGTTTATTTCAGCAACTTAGACTTATTAAATAGGTTTATTCAGCAACTTAGGCTTATTAAATAGGCTTATTCAGCAACTTAGGCTTATTTAATAGGCTTATTTCAGCAACTTAGGCTTATTTAATAGGCTTATTTCAGCAACTTATGCTTTTAAATAGCCTTATTAAACAGGTTTATTTCAGCAACTTAGGCTTATTAAATAGCTTTATTAAATAGGCTTATTTCAGCAACTTAGACTTATTAAATAGGTTTATTCAGCAACTTAGGCTTATTAAATAGGCTTATTCAGCAACTTAGGCTTATTAAATAGGCTTATTTCAGCAACTTAGGCTTATTAAATAGGCTCATTCAGCAACTTAGGCTTATAAATAGGCTTATTTCAGCAACTTAGACTTATTAAATAGGCCTATTAAATAGGCTTATTAAATAGGCTTATTTCAGCAACTTAGACTTATTAAATAGGCCTATTAAATAGGCTTATTAAATAGGCTTATTTCAGCAACTTAGGCTTATTAAATAGGCTTATTAAATGGGCTTATTTCAGCAACTTAGACTTATTAAATAGCCTTATTTCAGCAACTTACGCTTATTAAATAGCCTTATTTCAGCAACTTACGCTTATTAAATAGCCTTATTTCAGCAACTTAGGCTTATTAAATAGCCTTATTAAATAGGCCTATTTCAGCAACTTAGACTTATTAAATAGGTTTATTCAGCAACTTAGGCTTATTAAATAGGCTTATTCAGCAACTTAGGCTTATTAAATAGGCTTATTTCAGCAACTTAGGCTTATTAAATAGGCTCATTCAGCAACTTAGGCTTATTAAATAGGCTTATTTCAGCAACTTAGACTTATTAAATAGGCCTATTAAATAGGCTTATTAAATAGGCTTATTTCAACAACTTAGGCTTATTAAATAGGCTTATTTCAGCAACTTAGGCTTATTAAATAGCCTTATTTCAGCAACTTAGACTTATTAAATATGCTTATTTCAGCAACTTAGGCTTATTAAATAGGCTTATTCAGCAACTTAGGCTTATTAAATAGGCTTATTTCAGCAACTTAGGATTATTAAATAGGCTCATTCAGAAACTTAGGCTTATTAAATAGGCTTATTTCAGCAACTTAGACTTATTAAATAGGCCTGTTAAATAGGCTTATTAAATAGGTTTATTTCAGCAACTTAGACTTATTAAATAGGCCTATTAAATAGGCTTATTAAATAGACTTATTAAATAGGCACATTAAATACTTATTAAATAGGCTTAATAAATAGGCTTATTAAATAGGCTTATTTCAGCAACTTAGGCTTATTAAATAGGCTTATTAAATGCGCTTATTTCAGCAACTTAGGCTTATTAAATAGGCTTATTTCAGCAACTTAGACTTATTAAATAGCCTTATTTCAGCAACTTACGCTTATTAAATAGGCTTATTTCAGCAACTTAGGCTTATTAAATAGCCTAATTAAGTAGGCTTATTTCAGCAACTTGAGCTTATTAAATAGGCTTATTTCAGCAACTTATGCTGATTAAAAAGGCTTATTTCAGCAACTTAGACTTATTAAATAGCCTTATTTCAGCAACTTAGACTCATTAAATAGGCTTATTTCAGCAACTTATGCTTATTAAAAATACTTATTTCAGCAACTTAGGCTTATTAAATAGGCTTATTTCAGCAACTTAGACTTATTAAATAGCCTTATTTCAGCAACTTAGGCTTATTAAATAGGCTTATTTCAGCAACTTAGGCTTATTAAATAGCCTTATTTCAGCAACTTAGACTTATTAAATAGGCTTATTTCAGCAACTTAGGCTTATTAAATAGGCTTATTCAGCAACTTAGGCTTATTACATAGGCTTATTTCAGCAACTTAGACTTATTAAATAGGCCTGTTAAATAGGCTTATTAAATAGGTTTATTTCAGCAACTTAGACTTATTAAATAGGCCTATTAAATAGGCTTATTAAATAGACTTATTAAATAGGCACATTAAATACTTATTAAATAGGCTTATTAAATAAGCTTATTAAATAGGCTTATTAAATAGACTTATTAAATAGGCTCAATAAATAGGCTTATTAAATAGGCTTACTAAGTAGGCTTATTAAATAGACTTATTAAATAGGCTTATTAAATAGGCTCAATAAATAGGCTTATTAAATAGGCTCAATAAATAGGCTTTTTAAATAGGCTCAATAAATAGGCATATTAAATAGGCTCATTAAATACTTATTAAATAGACTTATTAAATAGACTTATTAAATAGGCTTATTAAATAGGCTTATTAAATAGGCTTATTAAATAGGCTTATTAAATAGACTTATTAAATAGCCTCATTAAATAGGCTTATTTTAGCAACTTAGGCTTATTAAATAAGTTTATTTCAGCAACTTAGACTTATTAAAAAGCCTTATTAAATAGGCTTATTTCAGCAACTTAGGCTTATTAAATAAGCTTATTTTAGCAACTTATTCTTATTAAATAGCCTTATTAAACAGGTTTATTTCAGCAACTTAGGCTTATTAAGTAGCATTTTTAAATAGGTTTATTTCAGCAACCTAGACTTATTAAATAGGTTTATTCAGCAACTTAGGCTTATTAAATAGGCTTATTCAGCAACTTAGGCTTATTTAATAGGCTTATTTCAGCAACTTAGGCTTATTAAATAAGCTTATTTCAGCAACTTATGCTTTTAAATAGCCTTATTAAACAGGTTTATTTCAGCAACTTAGGCTTATTAAATAGCATTTTTAAATAGGTTTATTTCAGCATCTTAGACTTATTAAATATACCTTTTTAAATAGGCTTAGTTCAGAAACTTAGGCTTATTAAATAGGCTTATTTCAGCAACTTAGGCTCATTAAATAGCCTTATTAAATAGGCTTATTTCAGCAACTTAGGCTTATTAAATAGGCTTATTTCAGCAACTTAGGCTTATTAAATAGGCTCATTCAGCAACTTAGGCTTATTAAATAGGCTTATTTCAGCAACTTAGACTTATTAAAGAGGCCTATTAAATAGGCTTATTAAATAGGCTTATTTCAGCAACTTAGACTTATTAAATAGGCCTATTAAATAGGATTATTAAAAAGGCTTATTAAATAGGCTTTTTTCAGCAACTTAGGCTTATTAAATAGGCTTATTAAATGGGCTTATTTCAGCAACTTAGGCTTATTAAATAGGCTTATTTCAGCAACTTAGACTTATTAAATAGCCTTATTTCAGCAACTTACGCTTATTAAATAGGCTTATTTCAGCAACTTAGGCTTATTAAATAGCCTAATTAAGTAGGCTTATTTCAGCAACTTGGGCTTATTAAATAGGCTTATTTCAGCAACTTACGCTGATTAAAAAGGCTTATTTCAGCAACTTAGACTTATTAAATAGCCTTATTTCAGCAACTTAGACTCATTAAATAGGTTTATTTCAGCAACTTATGCTTATTAAATATACTTATTTCAGCAACTTATGCTTATTAAATAGCCTTATTAAACAGGTTTATTTCAGCAACTTAGGCTTATTAAATAGCATTTTTAAATAGGTTTATTTCAGCAACTTAGACTTATTAAATATACCTTTTTAAATAGGCTTAGTTCAGAAACTTAGGCTTATTAAATAGGCTTATTTCAGCAACTTATGCTTATTAAATAGCCTTATTAAACAGGTTTATTTCAGCAACTTAGGCTTATTAAATAGCATTTTTAAATAGGTTTATTTCAGCAACTTAGACTTATTAAATATACCTTTTTAAATAGGCTTAGTTCAGAAACTTAGGCTTATTAAATAGGCTTATTTCAGCAACTTAGGCTCATTAAATAGCCTTATTAAATATGCTTATTTCAGCAACTTAGGCTTATTAAATAGGCTTATTTCAGCAACTTAAACGTATTAAATAGCCTTATTTCAGCAACTTAGGCTTATTAAATAGCCTTATTTCACCAATTTAGACTTATTAAATAGGCTTATTCAGCAACTTAGGCTTATTAAATAGCTTTATTAAATAGGCTTATTTCAGCAACTTAGACTTATTAAATAGGTTTATTCAGCAACTTAGGCTTATTAAATAGGCTTATTTCAGCAACTTAGGCTTATTAAATAGGCTCATTCAGCAACTTAGGCTTATTAAATAGGCTTATTTCAGCAACTTAGACTTATTAAATAGGCCTATTAAATAGGCTTATTAAATAGGCTTATTTCAACAACTTAGGCTTCTTAAATAGGCTTATTTCAGCAACTTATGCTTATTAAATAGCCTTATTTCAGCAACTTAGACTTATTAAATATGCTTATTTCAGCAACTTAGGCTTATTAAATAGGCTTATTCAGCAACTTAGGCTTATTAAATAGGCTTATTTCAGCAACTTAGGATTATTAAATAGGCTCATTCAGAAACTTAGGCTTATTAAATAGGCTTATTTCAGCAACTTAGACTTATTAAATAGGCCTGTTAAATAGGCTTATTAAATAGGTTTATTTCAGCAACTTAGACTTATTAAATAGGCCTATTAAATAGGCTTATTAAATAGACTTATTAAATAGGTACATTAAATACTTATTAAATAGGCTTAATAAATAGGCTTATTAAATAGGCTTATTTCAGCAACTTAGGCTTATTAAATAGGCTTATTAAATGGGCTTATTTTAGCAACTTAGGCTTATTAAATAGGCTTATTTCAGCAACTTAGACTTATTAAATAGCCTTATTTCAGCAACTTACGCTTATTAAATAGGCTTATTTCAGCAACTTAGGCTTATTAAATAGCCTAATTAAGTAGGCTTATTTCAGCAACTTGAGCTTATTAAATAGGCTTATTTCAGCAACTTATGCTGATTAAAAAGGCTTATTTCAGCAACTTAGACTTATTAAATAGCCTTATTTCAGCAACTTAGACTCATTAAATAGGCTTATTTCAGCAACTTATGCTTATTAAAAATACTTATTTCAGCAACTTAGGCTTATTAAATAGGCTTATTTCAGCAACTTAGACTTATTAAATAGCCTTATTTCAGCAACTTAGGCTTATTAAATAGGCTTATTTCAGCAACTTAGGCTTATTAAATAGCCTTATTTCAGCAACTTAGACTTATTAAATAGGCTTATTTCAGCAACTTAGGCTTATTAAATAGGCTTATTCAGCAACTTAGGCTTATTACATAGGCTTATTTCAGCAACTTAGACTTATTAAATAGGCCTGTTAAATAGGCTTATTAAATAGGTTTCTTTCAGCAACTTAGACTTATTAAATAGGCCTATTAAATAGGCTTATTAAATAGACTTATTAAATAGGCACATTAAATACTTATTAAATAGGCTTATTAAATAAGCTTATTAAATAGGCTTATTAAATAGACTTATTAAATAGGCTCAATAAATAGGCTTATTAAATAGGCTTACTAAATAGGCTTATTAAATAGACTTATTAAATAGGCTTATTAAATAGGCTCAATAAATAGGCTTATTAAATAGGCTCAATAAATAGGCTTTTTAAATAGGCTCAATAAATAGGCATATTAAATAGGCTCATTAAATAGCCTCATTAAATAGGCTTATTTTAGCAACTTAGGCTTATTAAATAAGTTTATTTCAGCAACTTAGACTTATTAAAAAGCCTTATTAAACAGGTTTATTTCAGCAACTTAGGCTTATTAAGTAGCATTTTTAAATAGGTTTATTTCAGCAACTTAGACTTATTAAATAGGTTTATTCAGCAACTTAGGCTTATTAAATAGGCTTATTCAGCAACTTAGGCTTATTTAATAGGCTTATTTCAGCAACTTAGGCTTATTTAATAGGCTTATTTCAGCAACTTATGCTTTTAAATAGCCTTATTAAACAGGTTTATTTCAGCAACTTAGGATTATTAAATAGCTTTATTAAATAGGCTTATTTCAGCAACTTAGACTTATTAAATAGGTTTATTCAGCAACTTAGGCTTATTAAATAGGCTTATTCAGCAACTTAGGCTTATTAAATAGGCTTATTTCAGCAACTTAGGCTTATTAAATAGGCTCATTCAGCAACTTAGGCTTATAAATAGGCTTATTTCAGCAACTTAGACTTATTAAATAGGCCTATTAAATAGGCTTATTAAATAGGCTTATTTCAGCAACTTAGACTTATTAAATAGGCCTATTAAATAGGCTTATTAAATAGGCTTATTTCAGCAACTTAGGCTTATTAAATAGGCTTATTAAATGGGCTTATTTCAGCAACTTAGGCTTATTAAATAGGCTTATTTCAGCAACTTAGACTTATTAAATAGCCTTATTTCAGCAACTTACGCTTATTAAATAGCCTTATTTCAGCAACTTAGGCTTATTAAATAGCCTTATTAAATAGGCCTATTTCAGCAACTTAGACTTATTAAATAGGTTTATTCAGCAACTTAGGCTTATTAAATAGGCTTATTCAGCAACTTAGGCTTATTAAATAGGCTTATTTCAGCAACTTAGGCTTATTAAATAGGCTCATTCAGCAACTTAGGCTTATTAAATAGGCTTATTTCAGCAACTTAGACTTATTAAATAGGCCTATTAAATAGGCTTATTAAATAGGCTTATTTCAACAACTTAGGCTTATTAAATAGGCTTATTTCAGCAACTTAGGCTTATTAAATAGCCTTATTTCAGCAACTTAGACTTATTAAATATGCTTATTTCAGCAACTTAGGCTTATTAAATAGGCTTATTCAGCAACTTAGGCTTATTAAATAGGCTTATTTCAGCAACTTAGGATTATTAAATAGGCTCATTCAGAAACTTAGGCTTATTAAATAGGCTTATTTCAGCAACTTAGACTTATTAAATAGGCCTGTTAAATAGGCTTATTAAATAGGTTTATTTCAGCAACTTAGACTTATTAAATAGGCCTATTAAATAGGCTTATTAAATAGACTTATTAAATAGGCACATTAAATACTTATTAAATAGGCTTAATAAATAGGCTTATTAAATAGGCTTATTTCAGCAACTTAGGCTTATTAAATAGGCTTATTAAATGCGCTTATTTCAGCAACTTAGGCTTATTAAATAGGCTTATTTCAGCAACTTAGACTTATTAAATAGCCTTATTTCAGCAACTTACGCTTATTAAATAGGCTTATTTCAGCAACTTAGGCTTATTAAATAGCCTAATTAAGTAGGCTTATTTCAGCAACTTGAGCTTATTAAATAGGCTTATTTCAGCAACTTATGCTGATTAAAAAGGCTTATTTCAGCAACTTAGACTTATTAAATAGCCTTATTTCAGCAACTTAGACTCATTAAATAGGCTTATTTCAGCAACTTATGCTTATTAAAAATACTTATTTCAGCAACTTAGGCTTATTAAATAGGCTTATTTCAGCAACTTAGACTTATTAAATAGCCTTATTTCAGCAACTTAGGCTTATTAAATAGGCTTATTTCAGCAACTTAGGCTTATTAAATAGCCTTATTTCAGCAACTTAGACTTATTAAATAGGCTTATTTCAGCAACTTAGGCTTATTAAATAGGCTTATTCAGCAACTTAGGCTTATTACATAGGCTTATTTCAGCAACTTAGACTTATTAAATAGGCCTGTTAAATAGGCTTATTAAATAGGTTTATTTCAGCAACTTAGACTTATTAAATAGGCCTATTAAATAGGCTTATTAAATAGACTTATTAAATAGGCACATTAAATACTTATTAAATAGGCTTATTAAATAAGCTTATTAAATAGGCTTATTAAATAGACTTATTAAATAGGCTCAATAAATAGGCTTATTAAATAGGCTTACTAAGTAGGCTTATTAAATAGACTTATTAAATAGGCTTATTAAATAGGCTCAATAAATAGGCTTATTAAATAGGCTCAATAAATAGGCTTTTTAAATAGGCTCAATAAATAGGCATATTAAATAGGCTCATTAAATACTTATTAAATAGACTTATTAAATAGACTTATTAAATAGGCTTATTAAATAGGCTTATTAAATAGGCTTATTAAATAGGCTTATTAAATAGACTTATTAAATAGCCTCATTAAATAGGCTTATTTTAGCAACTTAGGCTTATTAAATAAGTTTATTTCAGCAACTTAGACTTATTAAAAAGCCTTATTAAATAGGCTTATTTCAGCAACTTAGGCTTATTAAATAAGCTTATTTTAGCAACTTATTCTTATTAAATAGCCTTATTAAACAGGTTTATTTCAGCAACTTAGGCTTATTAAGTAGCATTTTTAAATAGGTTTATTTCAGCAACCTAGACTTATTAAATAGGTTTATTCAGCAACTTAGGCTTATTAAATAGGCTTATTCAGCAACTTAGGCTTATTTAATAGGCTTATTTCAGCAACTTAGGCTTATTAAATAAGCTTATTTCAGCAACTTATGCTTTTAAATAGCCTTATTAAACAGGTTTATTTCAGCAACTTAGGCTTATTAAATAGCATTTTTAAATAGGTTTATTTCAGCATCTTAGACTTATTAAATATACCTTTTTAAATAGGCTTAGTTCAGAAACTTAGGCTTATTAAATAGGCTTATTTCAGCAACTTAGGCTCATTAAATAGCCTTATTAAATAGGCTTATTTCAGCAACTTAGGCTTATTAAATAGGCTTATTTCAGCAACTTAGGCTTATTAAATAGGCTCATTCAGCAACTTAGGCTTATTAAATAGGCTTATTTCAGCAACTTAGACTTATTAAAGAGGCCTATTAAATAGGCTTATTAAATAGGCTTATTTCAGCAACTTAGACTTATTAAATAGGCCTATTAAATAGGATTATTAAAAAGGCTTATTAAATAGGCTTTTTTCAGCAACTTAGGCTTATTAAATAGGCTTATTAAATGGGCTTATTTCAGCAACTTAGGCTTATTAAATAGGCTTATTTCAGCAACTTAGACTTATTAAATAGCCTTATTTCAGCAACTTACGCTTATTAAATAGGCTTATTTCAGCAACTTAGGCTTATTAAATAGCCTAATTAAGTAGGCTTATTTCAGCAACTTGGGCTTATTAAATAGGCTTATTTCAGCAACTTACGCTGATTAAAAAGGCTTATTTCAGCAACTTAGACTTATTAAATAGCCTTATTTCAGCAACTTAGACTCATTAAATAGGTTTATTTCAGCAACTTATGCTTATTAAATATACTTATTTCAGCAACTTATGCTTATTAAATAGCCTTATTAAACAGGTTTATTTCAGCAACTTAGGCTTATTAAATAGCATTTTTAAATAGGTTTATTTCAGCAACTTAGACTTATTAAATATACCTTTTTAAATAGGCTTAGTTCAGAAACTTAGGCTTATTAAATAGGCTTATTTCAGCAACTTATGCTTATTAAATAGCCTTATTAAACAGGTTTATTTCAGCAACTTAGGCTTATTAAATATACCTTTTTAAATAGGCTTAGTTCAGAAACTTAGGCTTATTAAATAGGCTTATTTCAGCAACTTAGGCTCATTAAATAGCCTTATTAAATATGCTTATTTCAGCAACTTAGGCTTATTAAATAGGCTTATTTCAGCAACTTAAACGTATTAAATAGCCTTATTTCAGCAACTTAGGCTTATTAAATAGCCTTATTTCACCAATTTAGACTTATTAAATAGGCTTATTCAGCAACTTAGGCTTATTAAATAGCTTTATTAAATAGGCTTATTTCAGCAACTTAGACTTATTAAATAGGTTTATTCAGCAACTTAGGCTTATTAAATAGGCTTATTCAGCAACTTAGGCTTATTAAATAGGCTTATTTCAGCAA
Organism: Petromyzon marinus; assembly: GCF_048934315.1. Taxonomy (NCBI): domain Eukaryota; kingdom Metazoa; phylum Chordata; class Hyperoartia; order Petromyzontiformes; family Petromyzontidae; genus Petromyzon; species Petromyzon marinus. The sequence goes on along the minus strand of NW_027422884.1, from coordinate 1,838,382 downwards.
CTTAGGCTTATTAAATAGGCTCATTCAGCAACTTAGGCTTATAAATAGGCTTATTTCAGCAACTTAGACTTATTAAATAGGCCTATTAAATAGGCTTATTAAATAGGCTTATTTCAGCAACTTAGACTTATTAAATAGGCCTATTAAATAGGCTTATTAAATAGGCTGTTTAAATAGGCTTATTTCAGCAACTTAGACTTATTAAATAGCCTTATTTCAGCAACTTACGCTTATTAAATAGGCTTATTTCAGCAACTTAGGCTTATTAAATAGCCTAATTAAGTAGGCTTATTTCAGCAACTTGGGCTTATTAAATAGGCTTATTTCAGCAACTTACGCTGATTAAAAAGGCTTATTTCAGCAACTTACGCTTATTAAATAGGCTTATTTCAGCAACTTAGGCTTATTAAATAGCCTAATTAAGTAGGCTTATTTCAGCAACTTGGGCTTATTAAATAGGCTTATTTCAGCAACTTACGCTGATTAAAAAGGCTTATTTCAGCAACTTAGACTTATTAAATAGCCTTATTTCAGCAACTTAGACTCATTAAATAGGTTTATTTCAGCAACTTATGCTTATTAAATATACTTATTTCAGCAACTTATGCTTATTAAATAGCCTTATTAAATAGGCTTATTTCAGCAACTTAGGCTTATTAAATAAGCTTATTTCAGCAACTTATGCTTATTAAATAGCCTTATTAAACAGGTTTATTTCAGCAACTTAGGCTTATTAAATAGCATTTTTAAATAGGTTTATTTCAGCAACTTAGACTTATTAAATATACCTTTTTAAATAGGCTTAGTTCAGAAACTTAGGCTTATTAAATAGGCTTATTTCAGCAACTTAGGCTCATTAAATAGCCTTATTAAATATGCTTATTTCAGCAACTTAGGCTTATTAAATAGGCTTATTTCAGCAACTTAAACTTATTAAATAGCCTTATTTCAGCAACTTAGGCTTATTAAATAGCCTTATTTCAGCAATTTAGACTTATTAAATAGGCTTATTCAGCAACTTAGGCTTATTAAATAGCTTTATTAAATAGGCTTATTTCAGCAACTTAGACTTATTAAATAGGTTTATTCAGCAACTTAGGCTTATTAAATAGGCTTATTCAGCAACTTAGGCTTATTAAATAGGCTTATTTCAGCAACTTAGGCTTATTAAATAGGCTCATTCAGCAACTTAGGCTTATAAATAGGCTTATTTCAGCAACTTAGACTTATTAAATAGGCCTATTAAATAGGCTTATTAAATAGGCTTATTTCAGCAACTTAGACTTATTAAATAGGCCTATTAAATAGGCTTATTAAATAGGCTTATTAAATAGGCTTATTTCAGCAACTTAGACTTATTAAATAGCCTTATTTCAGCAACTTACGCTTATTAAATAGGCTTATTTCAGCAACTTAGGCTTATTAAATAGCCTAATTAAGTAGGCTTATTTCAGCAACTTGGGCTTATTAAATAGGCTTATTTCAGCAACTTACGCTGATTAAAAAGGCTTATTTCAGCAACTTACGCTTATTAAATAGGCTTATTTCAGCAACTTAGGCTTATTAAATAGCCTAATTAAGTAGGCTTATTTCAGCAACTTGGGCTTATTAAATAGGCTTATTTCAGCAACTTACGCTGATTAAAAAGGCTTATTTCAGCAACTTAGACTTATTAAATAGCCTTATTTCAGCAACTTAGACTCATTAAATAGGTTTATTTCAGCAACTTATGCTTATTAAATATACTTATTTCAGCAACTTATGCTTATTAAATAGCCTTATTAAATAGGCTTATTTCAGCAACTTAGGCTTATTAAATAAGCTTATTTCAGCAACTTATGCTTATTAAATAGCCTTATTAAACAGGTTTATTTCAGCAACTTAGGCTTATTAAATAGCATTTTTAAATAGGTTTATTTCAGCAACTTAGACTTATTAAATATACCTTTTTAAATAGGCTTAGTTCAGAAACTTAGGCTTATTAAATAGGCTTATTTCAGCAACTTAGGCTCATTAAATAGCCTTATTAAATATGCTTATTTCAGCAACTTAGGCTTATTAAATAGGCTTATTTCAGCAACTTAAACTTATTAAATAGCCTTATTTCAGCAACTTAGGCTTATTAAATAGCCTTATTTCAGCAATTTAGACTTATTAAATAGGCTTATTCAGCAACTTAGGCTTATTAAATAGCTTTATTAAATAGGCTTATTTCAGCAACTTAGACTTATTAAATAGGTTTATTCAGCAACTTAGGCTTATTAAATAGGCTTATTCAGCAACTTAGGCTTATTAAATAGGCTTATTTCAGCAACTTAGGCTTATTAAATAGGCTCATTCAGCAACTTAGGCTTATAAATAGGCTTATTTCAGCAACTTAGACTTATTAAATAGGCCTATTAAATAGGCTTATTAAATAGGCTTATTTCAGCAACTTAGACTTATTAAATAGGCCTATTAAATAGGCTTATTAAATAGTCTTATTAAATAGGCTTATTTCAGCAACTTAGACTTATTAAATAGCCTTATTTCAGCAACTTACGCTTATTAAATAGGCTTATTTCAGCAACTTAGGCTTATTAAATAGCCTAATTAAGTAGGCTTATTTCAGCAACTTGGGATTATTAAATAGACTTATTTCAGCAACTTAGACTTATTAAATAGGTTTATTCAGCAACTTAGGCTTATTAAATAGGCTTATTCAGCAACTTAGGCTTATTAAATAGGCTTATTTCAGCAACTTATGCTTATTAAATAGGCTCATTCAGCAACTTAGGCTTATAAATAGGCTTATTTCAGCAACTTAGACTCATTAAATAGGCTTATTTCAGCAACTTATGCTTATTAAAAATACTTATTTCAGCAACTTAGGCTTATTAAATAGGCTTATTTCAGCAACTTAGACTTATTAAATAGCCTTATTTCAGCAACTTAGGCTTATTAAATAGGCTTATTTCAGCAACTTAGGCTTATTAAATAGCCTTATTTCAGCAACTTAGACTTATTAAATAGGCTTATTTCAGCAACTTAGGCTTATTAAATAGGCTTATTCAGCAACTTAGGCTTATTACATAGGCTTATTTCAACAACTTAGACTTATTAAATAGGCCTGTTAAATAGGCTTATTAAATAGGTTTATTTCAGCAACTTAGACTTATTAAATAGGCCTATTAAATAGGCTTATTAAATAGACTTATTAAATAGGCACATTAAATACTTATTAAATAGGCTTATTAAATAAGCTTATTAAATAGGCTTATTAAATAGACTTATTAAATAGGCTCAATAAATAGGCTTATTAAATAGGCTTACTAAATAGGCTTATTAAATAGACTTATTAAATAGGCTTATTAAATAGGCTCAATAAATAGGCTTATTAAATAGGCTCAATAAATAGGCTTTTTAAATAGGCTCAATAAATAGGCATATTAAATAGGCTCATTAAATACTTATTAAATAGACTTATTAAATAGACTTATTAAATAGGCTTATTAAATAGGCTTATTAAATAGGCTTATTAAATAGGCTTATTAAATAGACTTATTAAATAGCCTCATTAAATAGGCTTATTTTAGCAACTTAGGCTTATTAAATAAGTTTATTTCAGCAACTTAGACTTATTAAAAAGCCTTATTAAATAGGCTTATTTCAGCAACTTAGGCTTATTAAATAAGCTTATTTTAGCAACTTATTCTTATTAAATAGCCTTATTAAACAGGTTTATTTCAGCAACTTAGGCTTATTAAGTAGCATTTTTAAATAGGTTTATTTCAGCAACCTAGACTTATTAAATAGGTTTATTCAGCAACTTAGGCTTATTAAATAGGCTTATTCAGCAACTTAGGCTTATTTAATAGGCTTATTTCAGCAACTTAGGCTTATTAAATAAGCTTATTTCAGCAACTTATGCTTTTAAATAGCTTTATTAAACAGGTTTATTTCAGCAACTTAGGCTTATTAAATAGCATTTTTAAATAGGTTTATTTCAGCATCTTAGACTTATTAAATATACCTTTTTAAATAGGCTTAGTTCAGAAACTTAGGCTTATTAAATAGGCTTATTTCAGCAACTTAGGCTCATTAAATAGCCTTATTAAATAGGCTTATTTCAGCAACTTAGGCTTATTAAATAGGCTTATTTCAGCAACTTAGGCTTATTAAATAGGCTCATTCAGCAACTTAGGCTTATTAAATAGGCTTATTTCAGCAACTTAGACTTATTAAAGAGGCCTATTAAATAGGCTTATTAAATAGGCTTATTTCAGCAACTTAGACTTATTAAATAGGCCTATTAAATAGGATTATTAAAAAGGCTTATTAAATAAGCTTATTTCAGCAACTTAGGCTTATTAAATTGGCTTATTTCAGCAACTTAGGCTTATTAAATAGCCTTATTTCAGCAACTTAGACTTATTAAATAGGCTTATTTCAGCAACTTAGGCTTATTAAATAGGCTTATTCAGCAACTTAGGCTTATTACATAGGCTTATTTCAGCAACTTAGACTTATTAAATAGGCCTGTTAAATAGGCTTATTAAATAGGTTTATTTCAGCAACTTAGACTTATTAAATAGGCCTATTAAATAGGCTTATTAAATAGACTTATTAAATAGGCACATTAAATACTTATTAAATAGGCTTATTAAATAAGCTTATTAAATAGGCTTATTAAATAGACTTATTAAATAGGCTCAATAAATAGGCTTATTAAATAGGCTTACTAAATAGGCTTATTAAATAGACTTGTTAAATAGGCTTATTAAATAGGCTCAATAAATAGGCTTATTAAATAGGCTCAATAAATAGGCTTTTTAAATAGGCTCAATAAATAGGCATATTAAATAGGCTCATTAAATACTTATTAAATAGACTTATTAAATAGACTTATTAAATAGGCTTATTAAATAGGCTTATTAAATAGGCTTATTAAATAGGCTTATTAAATAGACTTATTAAATAGCCTCATTAAATAGGCTTATTTTAGCAACTTAGGCTTATTAAATAAGTTTATTTCAGCAACTTAGACTTATTAAAAAGCCTTATTAAATAGGCTTATTTCAGCAACTTAGGCTTATTAAATAAGCTTATTTTAGCAACTTATTCTTATTAAATAGCCTTATTAAACAGGTTTATTTCAGCAACTTAGGCTTATTAAGTAGCATTTTTAAATAGGTTTATTTCAGCAACCTAGACTTATTAAATAGGTTTATTCAGCAACTTAGGCTTATTAAATAGGCTTATTCAGCAACTTAGGCTTATTTAATAGGCTTATTTCAGCAACTTAGGCTTATTAAATAAGCTTATTTCAGCAACTTATGCTTTTAAATAGCCTTATTAAACAGGTTTATTTCAGCAACTTAGGCTTATTAAATAGCATTTTTAAATAGGTTTATTTCAGCATCTTAGACTTATTAAATATACCTTTTTAAATAGGCTTAGTTCAGAAACTTAGGCTTATTAAATAGGCTTATTTCAGCAACTTAGGCTCATTAAATAGCCGTATTAAATAGGCTTATTTCAGCAACTTAGGCTTATTAAATAGGCTTATTTCAGCAACTTAGGCTTATTAAATAGGCTCATTCAGCAACTTAGGCTTATTAAATAGGCTTATTTCAGCAACTTAGACTTATTAAAGAGGCCTATTAAATAGGCTTATTAAATAGGCTTATTTCAGCAACTTAGACTTATTAAATAGGCCTATTAAATAGGATTATTAAAAAGGCTTATTAAATAGGCTTATTTCAGCAACTTAGGCTTATTAAATAGGCATATTAAATGGGCTTATTTCAGCAACTTAGGCTTATTAAATAGGCTTATTTCAGCAACTTAGACTTATTAAATAGCCTTATTTCAGCAACTTACGCTTATTAAATAGGCTTATTTCAGCAACTTAGGCTTATTAAATAGCCTAATTAAGTAGGCTTATTTCAGCAACTTGGGCTTATTAAATAGGCTTATTTCAGCAACTTACGCTGATTAAAAAGGCTTATTTCAGCAACTTAGACTTATTAAATAGCCTTATTTCAGCAACTTAGACTCATTAAATAGGTTTATTTCAGCAACTTATGCTTATTAAATATACTTATTTCAGCAACTTATGCTTATTAAATAGCCTTATTAAACAGGTTTATTTCAGCAACTTAGGCTTATTAAATAGCATTTTTAAATAGGTTTATTTCAGCAACTTAGACTTATTAAATATACCTTTTTAAATAGGCTTAGTTCAGAAACTTAGGCTTATTAAATAGGCTTATTTCAGCAACTTATGCTTATTAAATAGCCTTATTAAACAGGTTTATTTCAGCAACTTAGGCTTATTAAATAGCATTTTTAAATAGGTTTATTTCAGCAACTTAGACTTATTAAATATACCTTTTTAAATAGGCTTAGTTCAGAAACTTAGGCTTATTAAATAGGCTTATTTCAGCAACTTAGGCTCATTAAATAGCCTTATTAAATATGCTTATTTCAGCAACTTAGGCTTATTAAATAGGCTTATTTCAGCAACTTAAACGTATTAAATAGCCTTATTTCAGCAACTTAGGCTTATTAAATAGCCTTATTTCACCAATTTAGACTTATTAAATAGGCTTATTCAGCAACTTAGGCTTATTAAATAGCTTTATTAAATAGGCTTATTTCAGCAACTTAGACTTATTAAATAGGTTTATTCAGCAACTTAGGCTTATTAAATAGGCTTATTCAGCAACTTAGGCTTATTAAATAGGCTTATTTCAGCAACTTAGGCTTATTAAATAGGCTCATTCAGCAACTTAGGCTTATAAATAGGCTTATTTCAGCAACTTAGACTTATTAAATAGGCCTATTAAATAGGCTTATTAAATAGGCTTATTTCAGCAACTTAGACTTATTAAATAGGCCTATTAAATAGGCTTATTAAATAGGCTGTTTAAATAGGCTTATTTCAGCAACTTAGACTTATTAAATAGCCTTATTTCAGCAACTTACGCTTATTAAATAGGCTTATTTCAGCAACTTAGGCTTATTAAATAGCCTAATTAAGTAGGCTTATTTCAGCAACTTGGGCTTATTAAATAGGCTTATTTCAGCAACTTACGCTGATTAAAAAGGCTTATTTCAGCAACTTACGCTTATTAAATAGGCTTATTTCAGCAACTTAGGCTTATTAAATAGCCTAATTAAGTAGGCTTATTTCAGCAACTTGGGCTTATTAAATAGGCTTATTTCAGCAACTTACGCTGATTAAAAAGGCTTATTTCAGCAACTTAGACTTATTAAATAGCCTTATTTCAGCAACTTAGACTCATTAAATAGGTTTATTTCAGCAACTTATGCTTATTAAATATACTTATTTCAGCAACTTATGCTTATTAAATAGCCTTATTAAATAGGCTTATTTCAGCAACTTAGGCTTATTAAATAAGCTTATTTCAGCAACTTATGCTTATTAAATAGCCTTATTAAACAGGTTTATTTCAGCAACTTAGGCTTATTAAATAGCATTTTTAAATAGGTTTATTTCAGCAACTTAGACTTATTAAATATACCTTTTTAAATAGGCTTAGTTCAGAAACTTAGGCTTATTAAATAGGCTTATTTCAGCAACTTAGGCTCATTAAATAGCCTTATTAAATATGCTTATTTCAGCAACTTAGGCTTATTAAATAGGCTTATTTCAGCAACTTAAACTTATTAAATAGCCTTATTTCAGCAACTTAGGCTTATTAAATAGCCTTATTTCAGCAATTTAGACTTATTAAATAGGCTTATTCAGCAACTTAGGCTTATTAAATAGCTTTATTAAATAGGCTTATTTCAGCAACTTAGACTTATTAAATAGGTTTATTCAGCAACTTAGGCTTATTAAATAGCCTTATTTCAGCAACTTAGACTTATTAAATAGGCTTATTTCAGCAACTTAGGCTTATTAAATAGGCTTATTCAGCAACTTAGGCTTATTACATAGGCTTATTTCAGCAACTTAGACTTATTAAATAGGCCTGTTAAATAGGCTTATTAAATAGGTTTATTTCAGCAACTTAGACTTATTAAATAGGCCTATTAAATAGGCTTATTAAATAGACTTATTAAATAGGCACATTAAATACTTATTAAATAGGCTTATTAAATAAGCTTATTAAATAGGCTTATTAAATAGACTTATTAAATAGGCTCAATAAATAGGCTTATTAAATAGGCTTACTAAATAGGCTTATTAAATAGACTTGTTAAATAGGCTTATTAAATAGGCTCAATAAATAGGCTTATTAAATAGGCTCAATAAATAGGCTTTTTAAATAGGCTCAATAAATAGGCATATTAAATAGGCTCATTAAATACTTATTAAATAGACTTATTAAATAGACTTATTAAATAGGCTTATTAAATAGGCTTATTAAATAGGCTTATTAAATAGGCTTATTAAATAGACTTATTAAATAGCCTCATTAAATAGGCTTATTTTAGCAACTTAGGCTTATTAAATAAGTTTATTTCAGCAACTTAGACTTATTAAAAAGCCTTATTAAATAGGCTTATTTCAGCAACTTAGGCTTATTAAATAAGCTTATTTTAGCAACTTATTCTTATTAAATAGCCTTATTAAACAGGTTTATTTCAGCAACTTAGGCTTATTAAGTAGCATTTTTAAATAGGTTTATTTCAGCAACCTAGACTTATTAAATAGGTTTATTCAGCAACTTAGGCTTATTAAATAGGCTTATTCAGCAACTTAGGCTTATTTAATAGGCTTATTTCAGCAACTTAGGCTTATTAAATAAGCTTATTTCAGCAACTTATGCTTTTAAATAGCCTTATTAAACAGGTTTATTTCAGCAACTTAGGCTTATTAAATAGCATTTTTAAATAGGTTTATTTCAGCATCTTAGACTTATTAAATATACCTTTTTAAATAGGCTTAGTTCAGAAACTTAGGCTTATTAAATAGGCTTATTTCAGCAACTTAGGCTCATTAAATAGCCGTATTAAATAGGCTTATTTCAGCAACTTAGGCTTATTAAATAGGCTTATTTCAGCAACTTAGGCTTATTAAATAGGCTCATTCAGCAACTTAGGCTTATTAAATAGGCTTATTTCAGCAACTTAGACTTATTAAAGAGGCCTATTAAATAGGCTTATTAAATAGGCTTATTTCAGCAACTTAGACTTATTAAATAGGCCTATTAAATAGGATTATTAAAAAGGCTTATTAAATAGGCTTATTTCAGCAACTTAGGCTTATTAAATAGGCATATTAAATGGGCTTATTTCAGCAACTTAGGCTTATTAAATAGGCTTATTTCAGCAACTTAGACTTATTAAATAGCCTTATTTCAGCAACTTACGCTTATTAAATAGGCTTATTTCAGCAACTTAGGCTTATTAAATAGCCTAATTAAGTAGGCTTATTTCAGCAACTTGGGCTTATTAAATAGGCTTATTTCAGCAACTTACGCTGATTAAAAAGGCTTATTTCAGCAACTTAGACTTATTAAATAGCCTTATTTCAGCAACTTAGACTCATTAAATAGGTTTATTTCAGCAACTTATGCTTATTAAATATACTTATTTCAGCAACTTATGCTTATTAAATAGCCTTATTAAACAGGTTTATTTCAGCAACTTAGGCTTATTAAATAGCATTTTTAAATAGGTTTATTTCAGCAACTTAGACTTATTAAATATACCTTTTTAAATAGGCTTAGTTCAGAAACTTAGGCTTATTAAATAGGCTTATTTCAGCAACTTATGCTTATTAAATAGCCTTATTAAACAGGTTTATTTCAGCAACTTAGGCTTATTAAATAGCATTTTTAAATAGGTTTATTTCAGCAACTTAGACTTATTAAATATACCTTTTTAAATAGGCTTAGTTCAGAAACTTAGGCTTATTAAATAGGCTTATTTCAGCAACTTAGGCTCATTAAATAGCCTTATTAAATATGCTTATTTCAGCAACTTAGGCTTATTAAATAGGCTTATTTCAGCAACTTAAACGTATTAAATAGCCTTATTTCAGCAACTTAGGCTTATTAAATAGCCTTATTTCACCAATTTAGACTTATTAAATAGGCTTATTCAGCAACTTAGGCTTATTAAATAGCTTTATTAAATAGGCTTATTTCAGCAACTTAGACTTATTAAATAGGTTTATTCAGCAACTTAGGCTTATTAAATAGGCTTATTCAGCAACTTAGGCTTATTAAATAGGCTTATTTCAGCAACTTAGGCTTATTAAATAGGCTCATTCAGCAACTTAGGCTTATAAATAGGCTTATTTCAGCAACTTAGACTTATTAAATAGGCCTATTAAATAGGCTTATTAAATAGGCTTATTTCAGCAACTTAGACTTATTAAATAGGCCTATTAAATAGGCTTATTAAATAGGCTGTTTAAATAGGCTTATTTCAGCAACTTAGACTTATTAAATAGCCTTATTTCAGCAACTTACGCTTATTAAATAGGCTTATTTCAGCAACTTAGGCTTATTAAATAGCCTAATTAAGTAGGCTTATTTCAGCAACTTGGGCTTATTAAATAGGCTTATTTCAGCAACTTACGCTGATTAAAAAGGCTTATTTCAGCAACTTACGCTTATTAAATAGGCTTATTTCAGCAACTTAGGCTTATTAAATAGCCTAATTAAGTAGGCTTATTTCAGCAACTTGGGCTTATTAAATAGGCTTATTTCAGCAACTTACGCTGATTAAAAAGGCTTATTTCAGCAACTTAGACTTATTAAATAGCCTTATTTCAGCAACTTAGACTCATTAAATAGGTTTATTTCAGCAACTTATGCTTATTAAATATACTTATTTCAGCAACTTATGCTTATTAAATAGCCTTATTAAATAGGCTTATTTCAGCAACTTAGGCTTATTAAATAAGCTTATTTCAGCAACTTATGCTTATTAAATAGCCTTATTAAACAGGTTTATTTCAGCAACTTAGGCTTATTAAATAGCATTTTTAAATAGGTTTATTTCAGCAACTTAGACTTATTAAATATACCTTTTTAAATAGGCTTAGTTCAGAAACTTAGGCTTATTAAATAGGCTTATTTCAGCAACTTAGGCTCATTAAATAGCCTTATTAAATATGCTTATTTCAGCAACTTAGGCTTATTAAATAGGCTTATTTCAGCAACTTAAACTTATTAAATAGCCTTATTTCAGCAACTTAGGCTTATTAAATAGCCTTATTTCAGCAATTTAGACTTATTAAATAGGCTTATTCAGCAACTTAGGCTTATTAAATAGCTTTATTAAATAGGCTTATTTCAGCAACTTAGACTTATTAAATAGGTTTATTCAGCAACTTAGGCTTATTAAATAGGCTTATTCAGCAACTTAGGCTTATTAAATAGGCTTATTTCAGCAACTTAGGCTTATTAAATAGGCTCATTCAGCAACTTAGGCTTATAAATAGGCTTATTTCAGCAACTTAGACTTATTAAATAGGCCTATTAAATAGGCTTATTAAATAGGCTTATTTCAGCAACTTAGACTTATTAAATAGGCCTATTAAATAGGCTTATTAAATAGGCTTATTAAATAGGCTTATTTCAGCAACTTAGACTTATTAAATAGCCTTATTTCAGCAACTTACGCTTATTTAATAGGCTTATTTCAGCAACTTAGGCTTATTAAATAGCCTAATTAAGTAGGCTTATTTCAGCAACTTGGGCTTATTAAATAGGCTTATTTCAGCAACTTACGCTGATTAAAAAGGCTTATTTCAGCAACTTACGCTTATTAAATAGGCTTATTTCAGCAACTTAGGCTTATTAAATAGCCTAATTAAGTAGGCTTATTTCAGCAACTTGGGCTTATTAAATAGGCTTATTTCAGCAACTTACGCTGATTAAAAAGGCTTATTTCAGCAACTTAGACTTATTAAATAGCCTTATTTCAGCAACTTAGACTCATTAAATAGGTTTATTTCAGCAACTTATGCTTATTAAATATACTTATTTCAGCAACTTATGCTTATTAAATAGCCTTATTAAATAGGCTTATTTCAGCAACTTAGGCTTATTAAATAAGCTTATTTCAGCAACTTATGCTTATTAAATAGCCTTATTAAACAGGTTTATTTCAGCAACTTAGGCTTATTAAATAGCATTTTTAAATAGGTTTATTTCAGCAACTTAGACTTATTAAATATACCTTTTTAAATAGGCTTAGTTCAGAAACTTAGGCTTATTAAATAGGCTTATTTCAGCAACTTAGGCTCATTAAATAGCCTTATTAAATATGCTTATTTCAGCAACTTAGGCTTATTAAATAGGCTTATTTCAGCAACTTAAACTTATTAAATAGCCTTATTTCAGCAACTTAGGCTTATTAAATAGCCTTATTTCAGCAATTTAGACTTATTAAATAGGCTTATTCAGCAACTTAGGCTTATTAAATAGCTTTATTAAATAGGCTTATTTCAGCAACTTAGACTTATTAAATAGGTTTATTCAGCAACTTAGGCTTATTAAATAGGCTTATTCAGCAACTTAGGCTTATTAAATAGGCTTATTTCAGCAACTTAGGCTTATTAAATAGGCTCATTCAGCAACTTAGGCTTATAAATAGGCTTATTTCAGCAACTTAGACTTATTAAATAGGCCTATTAAATAGGCTTATTAAATAGGCTTATTTCAGCAACTTAGACTTATTAAATAGGCCTATTAAATAGGCTTATTAAATAGTCTTATTAAATAGGCTTATTTCAGCAACTTAGACTTATTAAATAGCCTTATTTCAGCAACTTACGCTTATTAAATAGGCTTATTTCAGCAACTTAGGCTTATTAAATAGCCTAATTAAGTAGGCTTATTTCAGCAACTTGGGATTATTAAATAGACTTATTTCAGCAACTTAGACTTATTAAATAGGTTTATTCAGCAACTTAGGCTTATTAAATAGGCTTATTCAGCAACTTAGGCTTATTAAATAGGCTTATTTCAGCAACTTATGCTTATTAAATAGGCTCATTCAGCAACTTAGGCTTATAAATAGGCTTATTTCAGCAACTTAGACTCATTAAATAGGCTTATTTCAGCAACTTATGCTTATTAAAAATACTTATTTCAGCAACTTAGGCTTATTAAATAGGCTTATTTCAGCAACTTAGACTTATTAAATAGCCTTATTTCAGCAACTTAGGCTTATTAAATAGGCTTATTTCAGCAACTTAGGCTTATTAAATAGCCTTATTTCAGCAACTTAGACTTATTAAATAGGCTTATTTCAGCAACTTAGGCTTATTAAATAGGCTTATTCAGCAACTTAGGCTTATTACATAGGCTTATTTCAACAACTTAGACTTATTAAATAGGCCTGTTAAATAGGCTTATTAAATAGGTTTATTTCAGCAACTTAGACTTATTAAATAGGCCTATTAAATAGGCTTATTAAATAGACTTATTAAATAGGCACATTAAATACTTATTAAATAGGCTTATTAAATAAGCTTATTAAATAGGCTTATTAAATAGACTTATTAAATAGGCTCAATAAATAGGCTTATTAAATAGGCTTACTAAATAGGCTTATTAAATAGACTTATTAAATAGGCTTATTAAATAGGCTCAATAAATAGGCTTATTAAATAGGCTCAATAAATAGGCTTTTTAAATAGGCTCAATAAATAGGCATATTAAATAGGCTCATTAAATACTTATTAAATAGACTTATTAAATAGACTTATTAAATAGGCTTATTAAATAGGCTTATTAAATAGGCTTATTAAATAGGCTTATTAAATAGACTTATTAAATAGCCTCATTAAATAGGCTTATTTTAGCAACTTAGGCTTATTAAATAAGTTTATTTCAGCAACTTAGACTTATTAAAAAGCCTTATTAAATAGGCTTATTTCAGCAACTTAGGCTTATTAAATAAGCTTATTTTAGCAACTTATTCTTATTAAATAGCCTTATTAAACAGGTTTATTTCAGCAACTTAGGCTTATTAAGTAGCATTTTTAAATAGGTTTATTTCAGCAACCTAGACTTATTAAATAGGTTTATTCAGCAACTTAGGCTTATTAAATAGGCTTATTCAGCAACTTAGGCTTATTTAATAGGCTTATTTCAGCAACTTAGGCTTATTAAATAAGCTTATTTCAGCAACTTATGCTTTTAAATAGCCTTATTAAACAGGTTTATTTCAGCAACTTAGGCTTATTAAATAGCATTTTTAAATAGGTTTATTTCAGCATCTTAGACTTATTAAATATACCTTTTTAAATAGGCTTAGTTCAGAAACTTAGTCTTATTAAATAGGCTTATTTCAGCAACTTAGGCTCATTAAATAGCCTTATTAAATAGGCTTATTTCAGCAACTTAGGCTTATTAAATAGGCTTATTTCAGCAACTTAGGCTTATTAAATAGGCTCATTCAGCAACTTAGGCTTATTAAATAGGCTTATTTCAGCAACTTAGACTTATTAAAGAGGCCTATTAAATAGGCTTATTAAATAGGCTTATTTCAGCAACTTAGACTTATTAAATAGGCCTATTAAATAGGATTATTAAAAAGGCTTATTAAATAAGCTTATTTCAGCAACTTAGGCTTATTAAATAGGCTTATTTCAGCAACTTAGGCTTATTAAATAGCCTTATTTCAGCAACTTAGACTTATTAAATAGGCTTATTTCAGCAACTTAGGCTTATTAAATAGGCTTATTCAGCAACTTAGGCTTATTACATAGGCTTATTTCAGCAACTTAGACTTATTAAATAGGCCTGTTAAATAGGCTTATTAAATAGGTTTATTTCAGCAACTTAGACTTATTAAATAGGCCTATTAAATAGGCTTATTAAATAGACTTATTAAATAGGCACATTAAATACTTATTAAATAGGCTTATTAAATAAGCTTATTAAATAGGCTTATTAAATAGACTTATTAAATAGGCTCAATAAATAGGCTTATTAAATAGGCTTACTAAATAGGCTTATTAAATAGACTTGTTAAATAGGCTTATTAAATAGGCTCAATAAATAGGCTTATTAAATAGGCTCAATAAATAGGCTTTTTAAATAGGCTCAATAAATAGGCATATTAAATAGGCTCATTAAATACTTATTAAATAGACTTATTAAATAGACTTATTAAATAGGCTTATTAAATAGGCTTATTAAATAGGCTTATTAAATAGGCTTATTAAATAGACTTATTAAATAGCCTCATTAAATAGGCTTATTTTAGCAACTTAGGCTTATTAAATAAGTTTATTTCAGCAACTTAGACTTATTAAAAAGCCTTATTAAATAGGCTTATTTCAGCAACTTAGGCTTATTAAATAAGCTTATTTTAGCAACTTATTCTTATTAAATAGCCTTATTAAACAGGTTTATTTCAGCAACTTAGGCTTATTAAGTAGCATTTTTAAATAGGTTTATTTCAGCAACCTAGACTTATTAAATAGGTTTATTCAGCAACTTAGGCTTATTAAATAGGCTTATTCAGCAACTTAGGCTTATTTAATAGGCTTATTTCAGCAACTTAGGCTTATTAAATAAGCTTATTTCAGCAACTTATGCTTTTAAATAGCCTTATTAAACAGGTTTATTTCAGCAACTTAGGCTTATTAAATAGCATTTTTAAATAGGTTTATTTCAGCATCTTAGACTTATTAAATATACCTTTTTAAATAGGCTTAGTTCAGAAACTTAGGCTTATTAAATAGGCTTATTTCAGCAACTTAGGCTCATTAAATAGCCGTATTAAATAGGCTTATTTCAGCAACTTAGGCTTATTAAATAGGCTTATTTCAGCAACTTAGGCTTATTAAATAGGCTCATTCAGCAACTTAGGCTTATTAAATAGGCTTATTTCAGCAACTTAGACTTATTAAAGAGGCCTATTAAATAGGCTTATTAAATAGGCTTATTTCAGCAACTTAGACTTATTAAATAGGCCTATTAAATAGGATTATTAAAAAGGCTTATTAAATAGGCTTATTTCAGCAACTTAGGCTTATTAAATAGGCATATTAAATGGGCTTATTTCAGCAACTTAGGCTTATTAAATAGGCTTATTTCAGCAACTTAGACTTATTAAATAGCCTTATTTCAGCAACTTACGCTTATTAAATAGGCTTATTTCAGCAACTTAGGCTTATTAAATAGCCTAATTAAGTAGGCTTATTTCAGCAACTTGGGCTTATTAAATAGGCTTATTTCAGCAACTTACGCTGATTAAAAAGGCTTATTTCAGCAACTTAGACTTATTAAATAGCCTTATTTCAGCAACTTAGACTCATTAAATAGGTTTATTTCAGCAACTTATGCTTATTAAATATACTTATTTCAGCAACTTATGCTTATTAAATAGCCTTATTAAACAGGTTTATTTCAGCAACTTAGGCTTATTAAATAGCATTTTTAAATAGGTTTATTTCAGCAACTTAGACTTATTAAATATACCTTTTTAAATAGGCTTAGTTCAGAAACTTAGGCTTATTAAATAGGCTTATTTCAGCAACTTATGCTTATTAAATAGCCTTATTAAACAGGTTTATTTCAGCAACTTAGGCTTATTAAATAGCATTTTTAAATAGGTTTATTTCAGCAACTTAGACTTATTAAATATACCTTTTTAAATAGGCTTAGTTCAGAAACTTAGGCTTATTAAATAGGCTTATTTCAGCAACTTAGGCTCATTAAATAGCCTTATTAAATATGCTTATTTCAGCAACTTAGGCTTATTAAATAGGCTTATTTCAGCAACTTAAACTTATTAAATAGCCTTATTTCAGCAACTTAGGCTTATTAAATAGCCTTATTTCACCAATTTAGACTTATTAAATAGGCTTATTCAGCAACTTAGGCTTATTAAATAGCTTTATTAAATAGGCTTATTTCAGCAACTTAGACTTATTAAATAGGTTTATTCAGCAACTTAGGCTTATTAAATAGGCTTATTCAGCAACTTAGGCTTATTAAATAGGCTTATTTCAGCAACTTAGGCTTATTAAATAGGCTCATTCAGCAACTTAGGCTTATAAATAGGCTTATTTCAGCAACTTAGACTTATTAAATAGGCCTATTAAATAGGCTTATTAAATAGGCTTATTTCAGCAACTTAGACTTATTAAATAGGCCTATTAAATAGGCTTATTAAATAGGCTTATTAAATAGGCTTATTTCAGCAACTTAGACTTATTAAATAGCCTTATTTCAGCAACTTACGCTTATTAAATAGGCTTATTTCAGCAACTTAGGCTTATTAAATAGCCTAATTAAGTAGGCTTATTTCAGCAACTTGGGCTTATTAAATAGGCTTATTTCAGCAACTTACGCTGATTAAAAAGGCTTATTTCAGCAACTTACGCTTATTAAATAGGCTTATTTCAGCAACTTAGGCTTATTAAATAGCCTAATTAAGTAGGCTTATTTCAGCAACTTGGGCTTATTAAATAGGCTTATTTCAGCAACTTACGCAGATTAAAAAGGCTTATTTCAGCAACTTAGACTTATTAAATAGCCTTATTTCAGCAACTTAGACTCATTAAATAGGTTTATTTCAGCAACTTATGCTTATTAAATATACTTATTTCAGCAACTTATGCTTATTAAATAGCCTTATTAAATAGGCTTATTTCAGCAACTTAGGCTTATTAAATAAGCTTATTTCAGCAACTTATGCTTATTAAATAGCCTTATTAAACAGGTTTATTTCAGCAACTTAGGCTTATTAAATAGCATTTTTAAATAGGTTTATTTCAGCAACTTAGACTTATTAAATATACCTTTTTAAATAGGCTTAGTTCAGAAACTTAGGCTTATTAAATAGGCTTATTTCAGCAACTTAGGCTCATTAAATAGCCTTATTAAATATGCTTATTTCAGCAACTTAGGCTTATTAAATAGGCTTATTTCAGCAACTTAAACTTATTAAATAGCCTTATTTCAGCAACTTAGGCTTATTAAATAGCCTTATTTCAGCAATTTAGACTTATTAAATAGGCTTATTCAGCAACTTAGGCTTATTAAATAGCTTTATTAAATAGGCTTATTTCAGCAACTTAGACTTATTAAATAGGTTTATTCAGCAACTTAGGCTTATTAAATAGGCTTATTCAGCAACTTAGGCTTATTAAATAGGCTTATTTCAGCAACTTAGGCTTATTAAATAGGCTCATTCAGCAACTTAGGCTTATAAATAGGCTTATTTCAGCAACTTAGACTTATTAAATAGGCCTATTAAATAGGCTTATTAAATAGGCTTATTTCAGCAACTTAGACTTATTAAATAGGCCTATTAAATAGGCTTATTAAATAGTCTTATTAAATAGGCTTATTTCAGCAACTTAGACTTATTAAATAGCCTTATTTCAGCAACTTACGCTTATTAAATAGGCTTATTTCAGCAACTTAGGCTTATTAAATAGCCTAATTAAGTAGGCTTATTTCAGCAACTTGGGATTATTAAATAGACTCATTTCAGCAACTTAGACTTATTAAATAGGTTTATTCAGCAACTTAGGCTTATTAAATAGGCTTATTCAGCAACTTAGGCTTATTAAATAGGCTTATTTCAGCAACTTATGCTTATTAAATAGGCTCATTCAGCAACTTAGGCTTATAAATAGGCTTATTTCAGCAACTTAGACTTATTAAATAGGCCTATTAAATAGGCTTATTAAATAGGCTTATTTCAGCAACTTAGACTTATTAAATAGGCCTATTAAATAGGCTTATTAAATAGGCTTATTAAATAGGCTTATTTCAGCAACTTAGGCTTATTAAATAGGCTTATTAAATGGGCTTATTTCAGCAACTTAGGCTTATTAAGTAGGCTTATTTCAGCAACTTAGACTTATTAAATAGCCTTATTTCAGCAACTTAGGCTTATTAAATAGCCTTATTTCAGCAATTTAGACTTATTAAATAGGCTTATTCAGCAACTTAGGCTTATTAAATAGCTTTATTAAATAGGCTTATTTCAGCAACTTAGACTTATTAAATAGGTTTATTCAGCAACTTAGGCTTATTAAATAGGCTTATTCAGCAACTTAGGCTTATTAAATAGGCTTATTTCAGCAACTTAGGCTTATTAAATAGGCTCATTCAGCAACTTAGGCTTATAAATAGGCTTATTTCAGCAACTTAGACTTATTAAATAGGCCTATTAAATAGGCTTATTAAATAGGCTTATTTCAGCAACTTAGACTTATTAAATAGGCCTATTAAATAGGCTTATTAAATAGGCTTATTAAATAGGCTTATTTCAGCAACTTAGACTTATTAAATAGCCTTATTTCAGCAACTTACGCTTATTAAATAGGCTTATTTCAGCAACTTAGGCTTATTAAATAGCCTAATTAAGTAGGCTTATTTCAGCAACTTGGGCTTATTAAATAGGCTTATTTCAGCAACTTACGCTGATTAAAAAGGCTTATTTCAGCAACTTACGCTTATTAAATAGGCTTATTTCAGCAACTTAGGCTTATTAAATAGCCTAATTAAGTAGGCTTATTTCAGCAACTTGGGCTTATTAAATAGGCTTATTTCAGCAACTTACGCTGATTAAAAAGGCTTATTTCAGCAACTTAGACTTATTAAATAGCCTTATTTCAGCAACTTAGACTCATTAAATAGGTTTATTTCAGCAACTTATGCTTATTAAATATACTTATTTCAGCAACTTATGCTTATTAAATAGCCTTATTAAATAGGCTTATTTCAGCAACTTAGGCTTATTAAATAAGCTTATTTCAGCAACTTATGCTTATTAAATAGCCTTATTAAACAGGTTTATTTCAGCAACTTAGGCTTATTAAATAGCATTTTTAAATAGGTTTATTTCAGCAACTTAGTCTTATTAAATATACCTTTTTAAATAGGCTTAGTTCAGAAACTTAGGCTTATTAAATAGGCTTATTTCAGCAACTTAGGCTCATTAAATAGCCTTATTAAATATGCTTATTTCAGCAACTTAGGCTTATTAAATAGGCTTATTTCAGCAACTTAAACTTATTAAATAGCCTTATTTCAGCAACTTAGGCTTATTAAATAGCCTTATTTCAGCAATTTAGACTTATTAAATAGGCTTATTCAGCAACTTAGGCTTATTAAATAGCTTTATTAAATAGGCTTATTTCAGCAACTTAGACTTATTAAATAGGTTTATTCAGCAACTTAGGCTTATTAAATAGGCTTATTCAGCAACTTAGGCTTATTAAATAGGCTTATTTCAGCAACTTAGGCTTATTAAATAGGCTCATTCAGCAACTTAGGCTTATAAATAGGCTTATTTCAGCAACTTAGACTTATTAAATAGGCCTATTAAATAGGCTTATTAAATAGGCTTATTTCAGCAACTTAGACTTATTAAATAGGCCTATTAAATAGGCTTATTAAATAGTCTTATTAAATAGGCTTATTTCAGCAACTTAGGCTTATTAAATAGCCTAATTAAGTAGGCTTATTTCAGCAACTTGGGATTATTAAATAGACTTATTTCAGCAACTTAGACTTATTAAATAGGTTTATTCAGCAACTTAGGCTTATTAAATAGGCTTATTCAGCAACTTAGGCTTATTAAATAGGCTTATTTCAGCAACTTATGCTTATTAAAAATACTTATTTCAGCAACTTAGGCTTATTAAATAGGCTTATTTCAGCAACTTAGACTTATTAAATAGCCTTATTTCAGCAACTTAGGCTTATTAAATAGGCTTATTTCAGCAACTTAGGCTTATTAAATAGCCTTATTTCAGCAACTTAGACTTATTAAATAGGCTTATTTCAGCAACTTAGGCTTATTAAATAGGCTTATTCAGCAACTTAGGCTTATTACATAGGCTTATTTCAACAACTTAGACTTATTAAATAGGCCTGTTAAATAGGCTTATTAAATAGGTTTATTTCAGCAACTTAGACTTATTAAATAGGCCTATTAAATAGGCTTATTAAATAGACTTATTAAATAGGCACATTAAATACTTATTAAATAGGCTTATTAAATAAGCTTATTAAATAGGCTTATTAAATAGACTTATTAAATAGGCTCA
This sequence comes from Petromyzon marinus, assembly GCF_048934315.1. NCBI lineage: Eukaryota > Metazoa > Chordata > Hyperoartia > Petromyzontiformes > Petromyzontidae > Petromyzon > Petromyzon marinus. The sequence goes on along the minus strand of NW_027422884.1, from coordinate 1,817,381 downwards.
ATAAATAGGCTTATTAAATAGGCTTACTAAATAGGCTTATTAAATAGACTTATTAAATAGGCTTATTAAATAGGCTCAATAAATAGGCTTATTAAATAGGCTCAATAAATAGGCTTTTTAAATAGGCTCAATAAATAGGCATATTAAATAGGCTCATTAAATACTTATTAAATAGACTTATTAAATAGACTTATTAAATAGGCTTATTAAATAGGCTTATTAAATAGGCTTATTAAATAGGCTTATTAAATAGACTTATTAAATAGCCTCATTAAATAGGCTTATTTTAGCAACTTAGGCTTATTAAATAAGTTTATTTCAGCAACTTAGACTTATTAAAAAGCCTTATTAAATAGGCTTATTTCAGCAACTTAGGCTTATTAAATAAGCTTATTTTAGCAACTTATTCTTATTAAATAGCCTTATTAAACAGGTTTATTTCAGCAACTTAGGCTTATTAAGTAGCATTTTTAAATAGGTTTATTTCAGCAACCTAGACTTATTAAATAGGTTTATTCAGCAACTTAGGCTTATTAAATAGGCTTATTCAGCAACTTAGGCTTATTTAATAGGCTTATTTCAGCAACTTAGGCTTATTAAATAAGCTTATTTCAGCAACTTATGCTTTTAAATAGCCTTATTAAACAGGTTTATTTCAGCAACTTAGGCTTATTAAATAGCATTTTTAAATAGGTTTATTTCAGCATCTTAGACTTATTAAATATACCTTTTTAAATAGGCTTAGTTCAGAAACTTAGGCTTATTAAATAGGCTTATTTCAGCAACTTAGGCTCATTAAATAGCCTTATTAAATAGGCTTATTTCAGCAACTTAGGCTTATTAAATAGGCTTATTTCAGCAACTTAGGCTTATTAAATAGGCTCATTCAGCAACTTAGGCTTATTAAATAGGCTTATTTCAGCAACTTAGACTTATTAAAGAGGCCTATTAAATAGGCTTATTAAATAGGCTTATTTCAGCAACTTAGACTTATTAAATAGGCCTATTAAATAGGATTATTAAAAAGGCTTATTAAATAGGCTTATTTCAGCAACTTAGGCTTATTAAATAGGCTTATTTCAGCAACTTAGGCTTATTAAATAGCCTTATTTCAGCAACTTAGACTTATTAAATAGGCTTATTTCAGCAACTTAGGCTTATTAAATAGGCTTATTCAGCAACTTAGGCTTATTACATAGGCTTATTTCAGCAACTTAGACTTATTAAATAGGCCTGTTAAATAGGCTTATTAAATAGGTTTATTTCAGCAACTTAGACTTATTAAATAGGCCTATTAAATAGGCTTATTAAATAGACTTATTAAATAGGCACATTAAATACTTATTAAATAGGCTTATTAAATAAGCTTATTAAATAGGCTTATTAAATAGACTTATTAAATAGGCTCAATAAATAGGCTTATTAAATAGGCTTACTAAATAGGCTTATTAAATAGACTTATTAAATAGGCTTATTAAATAGGCTCAATAAATAGGCTTATTAAATAGGCTCAATAAATAGGCTTTTTAAATAGGCTCAATAAATAGGCATATTAAATAGGCTCATTAAATACTTATTAAATAGACTTATTAAATAGACTTATTAAATAGGCTTATTAAATAGGCTTATTAAATAGGCTTATTAAATAGGCTTATTAAATAGACTTATTAAATAGCCTCATTAAATAGGCTTATTTTAGCAACTTAGGCTTATTAAATAAGTTTATTTCAGCAACTTAGACTTATTAAAAAGCCTTATTAAATAGGCTTATTTCAGCAACTTAGGCTTATTAAATAAGCTTATTTTAGCAACTTATTCTTATTAAATAGCCTTATTAAACAGGTTTATTTCAGCAACTTAGGCTTATTAAGTAGCATTTTTAAATAGGTTTATTTCAGCAACCTAGACTTATTAAATAGGTTTATTCAGCAACTTAGGCTTATTAAATAGGCTTATTCAGCAACTTAGGCTTATTTAATAGGCTTATTTCAGCAACTTAGGCTTATTAAATAAGCTTATTTCAGCAACTTATGCTTTTAAATAGCCTTATTAAACAGGTTTATTTCAGCAACTTAGGCTTATTAAATAGCATTTTTAAATAGGTTTATTTCAGCATCTTAGACTTATTAAATATACCTTTTTAAATAGGCTTAGTTCAGAAACTTAGGCTTATTAAATAGGCTTATTTCAGCAACTTAGGCTCATTAAATAGCCTTATTAAATAGGCTTATTTCAGCAACTTAGGCTTATTAAATAGGCTTATTTCAGCAACTAAGGCTTATTAAATAGGCTCATTCAGCAACTTAGGCTTATTAAATAGGCTTATTTCAGCAACTTAGACTTATTAAAGAGGCCTATTAAATAGGCTTATTAAATAGGCTTATTTCAGCAACTTAGACTTATTAAATAGGCCTATTAAATAGGATTATTAAAAAGGCTTATTAAATAGGCTTATTTCAGCAACTTAGGCTTATTAAATAGGCTTATTAAATGGGCTTATTTCAGCAACTTAGGCTTATTAAATAGGCTTATTTCAGCAACTTAGATTTATTAAATAGCCTTATTTCAGCAACTTACGCTTATTAAATAGGCTTATTTCAGCAACTTAGGCTTATTAAATAGCCTAATTAAGTAGGCTTATTTCAGCAACTTGGGCTTATTAAATAGGCTTATTTCAGCAACTTACGCTGATTAAAAAGGCTTATTTCAGCAACTTAGACTTATTAAATAGCCTTATTTCAGCAACTTAGACTCATTAAATAGGTTTATTTCAGCAACTTATGCTTATTAAATATACTTATTTCAGCAACTTATGCTTATTAAATAGCCTTATTAAACAGGTTTATTTCAGCAACTTAGGCTTATTAAATAGCATTTTTAAATAGGTTTATTTCAGCAACTTAGACTTATTAAATATACCTTTTTAAATAGGCTTAGTTCAGAAACTTAGGCTTATTAAATAGGCTTATTTCAGCAACTTATGCTTATTAAATAGCCTTATTAAACATGTTTATTTCAGCAACTTAGGCTTATTAAATAGCATTTTTAAATAGGTTTATTTCAGCAACTTAGACTTATTAAATATACCTTTTTAAATAGGCTTAGTTCAGAAACTTAGGCTTATTAAATAGGCTTATTTCAGCAACTTAGGCTCATTAAATAGCCTTATTAAATATGCTTATTTCACCAATTTAGACTTATTAAATAGGCTTATTCAGCAACTTAGGCTTATTAAATAGCTTTATTAAATAGGCTTATTTCAGCAACTTAGACTTATTAAATAGGTTTATTCAGCAACTTAGGCTTATTAAATAGGCTTATTCAGCAACTTAGGCTTATTAAATAGGCTTATTTCAGCAACTTAGGCTTATTAAATAGGCTCATTCAGCAACTTAGGCTTATAAATAGGCTTATTTCAGCAACTTAGACTTATTAAATAGGCCTATTAAATAGGCTTATTAAATAGGCTTATTTCAGCAACTTAGACTTATTAAATAGGCCTATTAAATAGGCTTATTAAATAGGCTTATTAAATAGGCTTATTTCAGCAACTTAGACTTATTAAATAGCCTTATTTCAGCAACTTACGCTTATTAAATAGGCTTATTTCAGCAACTTAGGCTTATTAAATAGCCTAATTAAGTAGGCTTATTTCAGCAACTTGGGCTTATTAAATAGGCTTATTTCAGCAACTTACGCTGATTAAAAAGGCTTATTTCAGCAACTTACGCTTATTAAATAGGCTTATTTCAGCAACTTAGGCTTATTAAATAGCCTAATTAAGTAGGCTTATTTCAGCAACTTGGGCTTATTAAATAGGCTTATTTCAGCAACTTACGCTGATTAAAAAGGCTTATTTCAGCAACTTAGACTTATTAAATAGCCTTATTTCAGCAACTTAGACTCATTAAATAGGTTTATTTCAGCAACTTATGCTTATTAAATATACTTATTTCAGCAACTTATGCTTATTAAATAGCCTTATTAAATAGGCTTATTTCAGCAACTTAGGCTTATTAAATAAGCTTATTTCAGCAACTTATGCTTATTAAATAGCCTTATTAAACAGGTTTATTTCAGCAACTTAGGCTTATTAAATAGCATTTTTAAATAGGTTTATTTCAGCAACTTAGACTTATTAAATATACCTTTTTAAATAGGCTTAGTTCAGAAACTTAGGCTTATTAAATAGGCTTATTTCAGCAACTTAGGCTCATTAAATAGCCTTATTAAATATGCTTATTTCAGCAACTTAGGCTTATTAAATAGGCTTATTTCAGCAACTTAAACTTATTAAATAGCCTTATTTCAGCAACTTAGGCTTATTAAATAGCCTTATTTCAGCAATTTAGACTTATTAAATAGGCTTATTTCAGCAAGTTAAACTTATTAAATAGCCTTATTTCAGCAACTTAGGCTTATTAAATAGCCTTATTTCAGCAACTTAGACTCATTAAATAGGCTTATTTCAGCAACTTATGCTTATTAAAAATACTTATTTCAGCAACTTAGGCTTATTAAATAGGCTTATTTCAGCAACTTAGACTTATTAAATAGCCTTATTTCAGCAACTTAGGCTTATTAAATAGGCTTATTTCAGCAACTTAGGCTTATTAAATAGCCTTATTTCAGCAACTTAGACTTATTAAATAGGCTTATTTCAGCAACTTAGGCTTATTAAATAGGCTTATTCAGCAACTTAGGCTTATTACATAGGCTTATTTCAACAACTTAGACTTATTAAATAGGCCTGTTAAATAGGCTTATTAAATAGGTTTATTTCAGCAACTTAGACTTATTAAATAGGCCTATTAAATAGGCTTATTAAATAGACTTATTAAATAGGCACATTAAATACTTATTAAATAGGCTTATTAAATAAGCTTATTAAATAGGCTTATTAAATAGACTTATTAAATAGGCTCAATAAATAGGCTTATTAAATAGGCTTACTAAATAGGCTTATTAAATAGACTTATTAAATAGGCTTATTAAATAGGCTCAATAAATAGGCTTATTAAATAGGCTCAATAAATAGGCTTTTTAAATAGGCTCAATAAATAGGCATATTAAATAGGCTCATTAAATACTTATTAAATAGACTTATTAAATAGACTTATTAAATAGGCTTATTAAATAGGCTTATTAAATAGGCTTATTAAATAGGCTTATTAAATAGACTTATTAAATAGCCTCATTAAATAGGCTTATTTTAGCAACTTAGGCTTATTAAATAAGTTTATTTCAGCAACTTAGACTTATTAAAAAGCCTTATTAAATAGGCTTATTTCAGCAACTTAGGCTTATTAAATAAGCTTATTTTAGCAACTTATTCTTATTAAATAGCCTTATTAAACAGGTTTATTTCAGCAACTTAGGCTTATTAAGTAGCATTTTTAAATAGGTTTATTTCAGCAACCTAGACTTATTAAATAGGTTTATTCAGCAACTTAGGCTTATTAAATAGGCTTATTCAGCAACTTAGGCTTATTTAATAGGCTTATTTCAGCAACTTAGGCTTATTAAATAAGCTTATTTCAGCAACTTATGCTTTTAAATAGCCTTATTAAACAGGTTTATTTCAGCAACTTAGGCTTATTAAATAGCATTTTTAAATAGGTTTATTTCAGCATCTTAGACTTATTAAATATACCTTTTTAAATAGGCTTAGTTCAGAAACTTAGGCTTATTAAATAGGCTTATTTCAGCAACTTAGGCTCATTAAATAGCCTTATTAAATAGGCTTATTTCAGCAACTTAGGCTTATTAAATAGGCTTATTTCAGCAACTTAGGCTTATTAAATAGGCTCATTCAGCAACTTAGGCTTATTAAATAGGCTTATTTCAGCAACTTAGACTTATTAAAGAGGCCTATTAAATAGGCTTATTAAATAGGCTTATTTCAGCAACTTAGACTTATTATATAGGCCTATTAAATAGGATTATTAAAAAGGCTTATTAAATAGGCTTATTTCAGCAACTTAGGCTTATTAAATAGGCTTATTTCAGCAACTTAGGCTTATTAAATAGCCTTATTTCAGCAACTTAGACTTATTAAATAGGCTTATTTCAGCAACTTAGGCTTATTAAATAGGCTTATTCAGCAACTTAGGCTTATTACATAGGCTTATTTCAGCAACTTAGACTTATTAAATAGGCCTGTTAAATAGGCTTATTAAATAGGTTTATTTCAGCAACTTAGACTTATTAAATAGGCCTATTAAATAGGCTTATTAAATAGACTTATTAAATAGGCACATTAAATACTTATTAAATAGGCTTATTAAATAAGCTTATTAAATAGGCTTATTAAACAGACTTATTAAATAGGCTCAATAAATAGGCTTATTAAATAGGCTTACTAAATAGGCTTATTAAATAGACTTATTAAATAGGCTTATTAAATAGGCTCAATAAATAGGCTTATTAAATAGGCTCAATAAATAGGCTTTTTAAATAGGCTCAATAAATAGGCATATTAAATAGGCTCATTAAATACTTATTAAATAGACTTATTAAATAGACTTATTAAATAGGCTTATTAAATAGGCTTATTAAATAGGCTTATTAAATAGGCTTATTAAATAGACTTATTAAATAGCCTCATTAAATAGGCTTATTTTAGCAACTTAGGCTTATTAAATAAGTTTATTTCAGCAACTTAGACTTATTAAAAAGCCTTATTAAATAGGCTTATTTCAGCAACTTAGGCTTATTAAATAAGCTTATTTTAGCAACTTATTCTTATTAAATAGCCTTATTAAACAGGTTTATTTCAGCAACTTAGGCTTATTAAGTAGCATTTTTAAATAGGTTTATTTCAGCAACCTAGACTTATTAAATAGGTTTATTCAGCAACTTAGGCTTATTAAATAGGCTTATTCAGCAACTTAGGCTTATTTAATAGGCTTATTTCAGCAACTTAGGCTTATTAAATAAGCTTATTTCAGCAACTTATGCTTTTAAAAAGCCTTATTAAACAGGTTTATTTCAGCAACTTAGGCTTATTAAATAGCATTTTTAAATAGGTTTATTTCAGCATCTTAGACTTATTAAATATACCTTTTTAAATAGGCTTAGTTCAGAAACTTAGGCTTATTAAATAGGCTTATTTCAGCAACTTAGGCTCATTAAATAGCCTTATTAAATAGGCTTATTTCAGCAACTTAGGCTTATTAAATAGGCTTATTTCAGCAACTTAGGCTTATTAAATAGGCTCATTCAGCAACTTAGGCTTATTAAATAGGCTTATTTCAGCAACTTAGACTTATTAAAGAGGCCTATTAAATAGGCTTATTAAATAGGCTTATTTCAGCAACTTAGACTTATTAAATAGGCCTATTAAATAGGATTATTAAAAAGGCTTATTAAATAGGCTTATTTCAGCAACTTAGGCTTATTAAATAGGCTTATTAAATGGGCTTATTTCAGCAACTTAGGCTTATTAAATAGGCTTATTTCAGCAACTTAGATTTATTAAATAGCCTTATTTCAGCAACTTACGCTTATTAAATAGGCTTATTTCAGCAACTTAGGCTTATTAAATAGCCTAATTAAGTAGGCTTATTTCAGCAACTTGGGCTTATTAAATAGGCTTATTTCAGCAACTTACGCTGATTAAAAAGGCTTATTTCAGCAACTTAGACTTATTAAATAGCCTTATTTCAGCAACTTAGACTCATTAAATAGGTTTATTTCAGCAACTTATGCTTATTAAATATACTTATTTCAGCAACTTATGCTTATTAAATAGCCTTATTAAACAGGTTTATTTCAGCAACTTAGGCTTATTAAATAGCATTTTTAAATAGGTTTATTTCAGCAACTTAGACTTATTAAATATACCTTTTTAAATAGGCTTAGTTCAGAAACTTAGGCTTATTAAATAGGCTTATTTCAGCAACTTATGCTTATTAAATAGCCTTATTAAACAGGTTTATTTCAGCAACTTAGGCTTATTAAATAGCATTTTTAAATAGGTTTATTTCAGCAACTTAGACTTATTAAATATACCTTTTTAAATAGGCTTAGTTCAGAAACTTAGGCTTATTAAATAGGCTTATTTCAGCAACTTAGGCTCATTAAATAGCCTTATTAAATATGCTTATTTCACCAATTTAGACTTATTAAATAGGCTTATTCAGCAACTTAGGCTTATTAAATAGCTTTATTAAATAGGCTTATTTCAGCAACTTAGACTTATTAAATAGGTTTATTCAGCAACTTAGGCTTATTAAATAGGCTTATTCAGCAACTTAGGCTTATTAAATAGGCTTATTTCAGCAACTTAGGCTTATTAAATAGGCTCATTCAGCAACTTAGGCTTATAAATAGGCTTATTTCAGCAACTTAGACTTATTAAATAGGCCTATTAAATAGGCTTATTAAATAGGCTTATTTCAGCAACTTAGACTTATTAAATAGGCCTATTAAATAGGCTTATTAAATAGGCTTATTAAATAGGCTTATTTCAGCAACTTAGACTTATTAAATAGCCTTATTTCAGCAACTTACGCTTATTAAATAGGCTTATTTCAGCAACTTAGGCTTATTAAATAGCCTAATTAAGTAGGCTTATTTCAGCAACTTGGGCTTATTAAATAGGCTTATTTCAGCAACTTACGCTGATTAAAATGGCTTATTTCAGCAACTTACGCTTATTAAATAGGCTTATTTCAGCAACTTAGGCTTATTAAATAGCCTAATTAAGTAGGCTTATTTCAGCAACTTGGGCTTATTAAATAGGCTTATTTCAGCAACTTACGCTGATTAAAAAGGCTTATTTCAGCAACTTAGACTTATTAAATAGCCTTATTTCAGCAACTTAGACTCATTAAATAGGTTTATTTCAGCAACTTATGCTTATTAAATATACTTATTTCAGCAACTTATGCTTATTAAATAGCCTTATTAAATAGGCTTATTTCAGCAACTTAGGCTTATTAAATAAGCTTATTTCAGCAACTTATGCTTATTAAATAGCCTTATTAAACAGGTTTATTTCAGCAACTTAGGCTTATTAAATAGCATTTTTAAATAGGTTTATTTCAGCAACTTAGACTTATTAAATATACCTTTTTAAATAGGCTTAGTTCAGAAACTTAGGCTTATTAAATAGGCTTATTTCAGCAACTTAGGCTCATTAAATAGCCTTATTAAATATGCTTATTTCAGCAACTTAGGCTTATTAAATAGGCTTATTTCAGCAACTTAAACTTATTAAATAGCCTTATTTCAGCAACTTAGGCTTATTAAATAGCCTTATTTCAGCAATTTAGACTTATTAAATAGGCTTATTCAGCAACTTAGGCTTATTAAATAGCTTTATTAAATAGGCTTATTTCAGCAACTTAGACTTATTAAATAGGTTTATTCAGCAACTTAGGCTTACTAAATAGGCTTATTCAGCAACTTAGGCTTATTAAATAGGTTTATTTCAGCAACTTAGGCTTATTAAATAGGCTCATTCAGCAACTTAGGCTTATAAATAGGCTTATTTCAGCAACTTAGACTTATTAAATAGGCCTATTAAATAGGCTTATTAAATAGGCTTATTTCAGCAACTTAGACTTATTAAATAGGCCTATTAAATAGGCTTATTAAATAGTCTTATTAAATAGGCTTATTTCAGCAACTTAGACTTATTAAATAGCCTTATTTCAGCAACTTACGCTTATTAAATAGGCTTATTTCAGCAACTTAGGCTTATTAAATAGCCTAATTAAGTAGGCTTATTTCAGCAACTTGGGATTATTAAATAGACTCATTTCAGCAACTTAGACTTATTAAATAGGTTTATTCAGCAACTTAGGCTTATTAAATAGGCTTATTCAGCAACTTAGGCTTATTAAATAGGCTTATTTCAGCAACTTATGCTTATTAAATAGGCTCATTCAGCAACTTAGGCTTATAAATAGGCTTATTTCAGCAACTTAGACTTATTAAATAGGCCTATTAAATAGGCTTATTAAATAGGCTTATTTCAGCAACTTAGACCTATTAAATAGGCCTATTAAATAGGCTTATTAAATAGGCTTATTAAATAGGCTTATTTCAGCAACTTAGGCTTATTAAATAGGCTTATTAAATGGGCTTATTTCAGCAACTTAGGCTTATTAAGTAGGCTTATTTCAGCAACTTAGACTTATTAAATAGCCTTATTCCAGCAACTTACGCTTATTAAATAGGCTTATTTCAGCAACTTAGGCTTATTAAATAGCCTAATTAAGTAGGCTTATTTCAGCAACTTGGGATTATTAAATAGACTTATTTCAGCAACTTACGCTGATTAAAAAGGCTTATTTCAGCAACTTAGACTTATTAAATAGCCTTATTTCAGCAACTTAGACTCATTAAATAGGTTTATTTCAGCAACTTATGCTTATTAAATATACTTATTTCAGCAACTTAGGCTTATTAAATAGGCTTATTTCAGCAACTTAGACTTATTAAATAGCTTTATTTCAGCAACTTAGGCTTATTAAATAGGCTTATTTCAGCAACTTAGGCTTATTAAATAGCCTTATTTCAGCAACTTAAACTTATTAAATAGGCTTATTTCAGCAACTTAGGCTTATTAAATAGGCTTATTCAGCAACTTAGGCTTATTAAATAGGCTTATTTCAGCAACTTAGGCTTATTAAATAGGCTTATTCAGAAACTTAGGCTTATTAAATAGGCTTATTTTAGCAACTTAGACTTATTAAATAGGCCTATTAAATAGGCTTATTAAATAGGCTTATTTCAGCAACTTAGACTTATTAAATAGGCCTATTAAATAGGCTTATTAAATAGACTTATTAAATAGGCTCATTAAATACTTATTAATTAGTCTTATTAAATATGCTTATTAAATAGACTTATTAAATAGGCTCAATAAATAGGCTTATTAAATAGTCTTATTAAATAGGCTCAATAAATAGGCTTATTAAATAGGCTTATTAAATAGGCTTATTAAATAGACTTATTAAATAGTCTTATTAAATAGGCTCAATAAATAGGCTTATTAAATAGGCTCAATAAATAGGCTTATTAAATAGGCTCAATAAATAGGCTTATTAAATAGGCTCAATAAATAGGCTTAATAAATAGGCTCATTATATACTTATTAAATAGGCTTATTAAATAGACTTATTAAATAGGCTTATTAAAAAGGCTTATTAAATAGACTTATTAAATAGGCTTATTAAATAGACTTATTAAATAGGCTTATTAAAAAGGCTTATTAAATAGACTTATTAAATAGGCTCATTAAATACTTATTAAATATGTTTATTAAATAGGCGTATTAAATAGGCTTATTAAATAGGCTTATAAAATAGGCTTATTAAATAGGCTTATTAAATAGACTTATTAAATAGCCTCATTGAATAGGCTTATTTTAGCAACTTAGGCTTATTAAATAGGCTTATTTCAGCAACTTAGGCTTATTAAATAAGCTTATTTCAGCAACTTATGCTTATTAAATAGCCTTATTAAACAGGTTTATTTCAGCAACTTAGGCTTATTAAATAGCATTTTTAAATAGGTTTATTTCAGCAACTTAGACTTATTAAATATACCTTTTTAAATAGGCTTAGTTCAGAAACTTAGGCTTATTAAATAGGCTTATTTCAGCAACTTAGGCTCATTAAATAGCCTTATTAAATAGGCTTATTTCAGCAACTTCAACTTATTAAATAGCCTTATTTCAGCAACTTAGGCTTATTAAATAGCATTTTTAAATAGGTTTATTTCAGCAACTTAGACTTATTAAATATACCTTTTAAAATAGGCTTAGTTCAGAAGCTTAGGCTTATTAAAGAGGCTTATTTCAGCAACTTCGGCTCAATAAATAGCCTTATTAAATATGCTTATTTCAGCAACTTAGGCTTATTAAATAGGCTTATTTCAGCAACTTAAACTTATTAAATAGCCTTATTTCAGCAACTTAGGCTCATTAAATAGCCTTATTTCAGCAATTTAGACTTATTAAATAGGCTTATTCAGCAACTTAGGCTTATTAAATAGCTTTATTAAATAGGCTTATTTCAGCAAATTAGGCTTATTAAATAGGCTTATTTCAGCAACTTAGGCTGATTAAATAGGCTCATTCAGCAACTTAGGCTTATTAAATAGGCTTATTTCAGCAACTTAGACTTATTAAAGAGGCCTATTAAATAGGCTTATTAAATAGGCTTATTTCAGCAACTTAGACTTATTAAATAGGCCTATTAAATAGGATTATTAAAAAGGCTTATTAAATAGGCTTATTTCAGCAACTTAGGCTTATTAAATAGGCTTATTAAATAGACTTATTAAATAGGCTTATTAAAAAGGCTTATTAAATAGACTTATTAAATAGGCTTATTAAATAGACTTATTAAATAGGCTTATTAAAAAGGCTTATTAAATAGACTTATTAAATAGGCTCATTAAATACTTATTAAATATGTTTATTAAATAGGCGTATTAAATAGGCTTATTAAATAGGCTTATAAAATAGGCTTATTAAATAGGCTTATTAAATAGACTTATTAAATAGCCTCATTGAATAGGCTTATTTTAGCAACTTAGGCTTATTAAATAGGCTTATTTCAGCAACTTAGGCTTATTAAATAAGCTTATTTCAGCAACTTATGCTTATTAAATAGCCTTATTAAACAGGTTTATTTCAGCAACTTAGGCTTATTAAATAGCATTTTTAAATAGGTTTATTTCAGCAACTTAGACTTATTAAATATACCTTTTTAAATAGGCTTAGTTCAGAAACTTAGGCTTATTAAATAGGCTTATTTCAGCAACTTAGGCTCATTAAATAGCCTTATTAAATAGGCTTATTTCAGCAACTTAAACTTATTAAATAGCCTTATTTCAGCAACTTAGGCTCATTAAATAGCCTTATTTCAGCAATTTAGACTTATTAAATAGGCTTATTCAGCAACTTAGGCTTATTAAATAGCTTTATTAAATAGGCTTATTTCAGCAAATTAGGCTTATTAAATAGGCTTATTTCAGCAACTTAGGCTGATTAAATAGGCTCATTCAGCAACTTAGGCTTATTAAATAGGCTTATTTCAGCAACTTAGACTTATTAAAGAGGCCTATTAAATAGGCTTATTAAATAGGCTTATTTCAGCAACTTAGACTTATTAAATAGGCCTATTAAATAGGATTATTAAAAAGGCTTATTAAATAGGCTTATTTCAGCAACTTAGGCTTATTAAATAGGCTTATTAAATGGGCTTATTTCAGCAACTTAGGCTTATTAAATAGGCTTATTTCAGCAACTTAGACTTATTAAATAGCCTTATTTCAGCAACTTACGCTTATTAAATAGGCTTATTTCAGCAACTTAGGCTTATTAAATAGCCTAATTAAGTAGGCTTATTTCAGCAACTTGGGCTTATTAAATAGGCTTATTTCAGCAACTTACGCTGATTAAAAAGGCTTATTTCAGCAACTTAGACTTATTAAATAGCCTTATTTCAGCAACTTAGACTCATTAAATAGGTTTATTTCAGCAACTTATGCTTATTAAATATACTTATTTCAGCAACTTATGCTTATTAAATAGCCTTATTAAACAGGTTTATTTCAGCAACTTAGGCTTATTAAATAGCATTTTTAAATAGGTTTATTTCAGCAACTTAGACTTATTAAATATACCTTTTTAAATAGGCTTAGTTCAGAAACTTAGGCTTATTAAATAGGCTTATTTCAGCAACTTATGCTTATTAAATAGCCTTATTAAACAGGTTTATTTCAGCAACTTAGGCTTATTAAATAGCATTTTTAAATAGGTTTATTTCAGCAACTTAGACTTATTAAATATACCTTTTTTAAATAGGCTTAGTTCAGAAACTTAGGCTTATTAAATAGGCTTATTTCAGCAACTTAGGCTCATTAAATAGCCTTATTAAATATGCTTATTTCAGCAACTTAGGCTTATTAAATAGGCTTATTTCAGCAACTTAAACTTATTAAATAGCCTTATTTCAGCAACTTAGGCTTATTAAATAGCCTTATTTCACCAATTTAGACTTATTAAATAGGCTTATTCAGCAACTTAGGCTTATTAAATAGCTTTATTAAATAGGCTTATTTCAGCAACTTAGACTTATTAAATAGGTTTATTCAGCAACTTAGGCTTATTAAATAGGCTTATTCAGCAACTTAGGCTTATTAAATAGGCTTATTTCAGCAACTTAGGCTTATTAAATAGGCTCATTCAGCAACTTAGGCTTATAAATAGGCTTATTTCAGCAACTTAGACTTATTAAATAGGCCTATTAAATAGGCTTATTAAATAGGCTTATTAAATAGGCTTATTTCAGCAACTTAGACTTATTAAATAGCCTTATTTCAGCAACTTACGCTTATTAAATAGGCTTATTTCAGCAACTTAGGCTTATTAAATAGCCTAATTAAGTAGGCTTATTTCAGCAACTTGGGCTTATTAAATAGGCTTATTTCAGCAACTTACGCTTATTAAATAGGCTTATTTCAGCAACTTAGGCTTATTAAATAGCCTAATTAAGTAGGCTTATTTCAGCAACTTGGGCTTATTAAATAGGCTTATTTCAGCAACTTACGCTGATTAAAAAGGCTTATTTCAGCAACTTAGACTTATTAAATAGCCTTATTTCAGCAACTTACGCTGATTAAAAAGGCTTATTTCAGCAACTTACGCTTATTAAATAGGCTTATTTCAGCAACTTAGGCTTATTAAATAGCCTAATTAAGTAGGCTTATTTCAGCAACTTGGGCTTATTAAATAGGCTTATTTCAGCAACTTACGCTGATTAAAAAGGCTTATTTCAGCAACTTAGACTTATTAAATAGCCTTATTTCAGCAACTTAGACTCATTAAATAGGTTTATTTCAGCAACTTATGCTTATTAAATATACTTATTTCAGCAACTTATGCTTATTAAATAGCCTTATTAAATAGGCTTATTTCAGCAACTTAGGCTTATTAAATAAGCTTATTTCAGCAACTTATGCTTATTAAATAGCCTTATTAAACAGGTTTATTTCAGCAACTTAGGCTTATTAAATAGGATTTTTAAATAGGTTTATTTCAGCAACTTAGACTTATTAAATATACCTTTTTAAATAGGCTTAGTTCAGAAACTTAGGCTTATTAAATAGGCTTATTTCAGCAACTTAGGCTCATTAAATAGCCTTATTAAATATGCTTATTTCAGCAACTTAGGCTTATTAAATAGGCTTATTTCAGCAACTTAAACTTATTAAATAGCCTTATTTCAGCAACTTAGGCTTATTAAATAGCCTTATTTCAGCAATTTAGACTTATTAAATAGGCTTATTCAGCAACTTAGGCTTATTAAATAGCTTTATTAAATAGGCTTATTTCAGCAACTTAGACTTATTAAATAGGTTTATTCAGCAACTTAGGCTTATTAAATAGGCTTATTCAGCAACTTAGGCTTATTAAATAGGCTTATTTCAGCAACTTAGGCTTATTAAATAGGCTCATTCAGCAACTTAGGCTTATAAATAGGCTTATTTCAGCAACTTAGACTTATTAAATAGGCCTATTAAATAGGCTTATTAAATAGGCTTATTTCAGCAACTTAGACTTATTAAATAGGCCTATTAAATAGGCTTATTAAATAGTCTTATTAAATAGGCTTATTTCAGCAACTTAGACTTATTAAATAGCCTTATTTCAGCAACTTACGCTTATTAAATAGGCTTATTTCAGCAACTTAGGCTTATTAAATAGCCTAATTAAGTAGGCTTATTTCATCAACTTGGGATTATTAAATAGACTTATTTCAGCAACTTAGACTTATTAAATAGGTTTATTCAGCAACTTAGGCTTATTAAATAGGCTTATTCAGCAACTTAGGCTTATTAAATAGGCTTATTTCAGCAACTTATGCTTATTAAATAGGCTCATTCAGCAACTTAGGCCTATAAATAGGCTTATTTCAGCAACTTAGACTTATTAAATAGGCCTATTAAATAGGCTTATTAAATAGGCTTATTTCAGCAACTTAGACTTATTAAATAGGCCTATTAAATAGGCTTATTAAATAGGCTTATTAAATAGGCTTATTTCAGCAACTTAGACTTATTAAATAGCCTTATTTCAGCAACTTACGCTTATTAAATAGGCTTATTTCAGCAACTTAGGCTTATTAAATAGCCTAATTAAGTAGGCTTATTCAGCAACTTAGGCTTATTAAATAGGCTTATTTCAGCAACTTAGGCTTATTAAATAGGCTTATTCAGAAACTTAGGCTTATTAAATAGGCTTATTTCAGCAACTTAGACTTATTAAATAGGCCTATTAAATAGGCTTATTAAATAGGCTTATTTCAGCAACTTAGACTTATTAAATAGGCCTATTAAATAGGCTTATTAAATAGACTTATTAAATAGGCTCATTAAATACTTATTAATTAGTCTTATTAAATATGCTTATTAAATAGACTTATTAAATAGGCTCAATAAATAGGCTTATTAAATAGTCTTATTAAATAGGCTCAATAAATAGGCTTATTAAATAGGCTTATTAAATAGGCTTATTAAATAGACTTATTAAATAGTCTTATTAAATAGGCTCAATAAATAGGCTTATTAAATAGGCTCAATAAATAGGCTTATTAAATAGGCTCAATAAATAGGCTTATTAAATAGGCTCAATAAATAGGCTTAATAAATAGGCTCATTATATACTTATTAAATAGGCTTATTAAATAGACTTATTAAATAGGCTTATTAAAAAGGCTTATTAAATAGACTTATTAAATAGGCTTATTAAATAGACTTATTAAATAGGCTTATTAAAAAGGCTTATTAAATAGACTTATTAAATAGGCTCATTAAATACTTATTAAATATGTTTATTAAATAGGCGTATTAAATAGGCTTATTAAATAGGCTTATAAAATAGGCTTATTAAATAGGCTTATTAAATAGACTTATTAAATAGCCTCATTGAATAGGCTTATTTTAGCAACTTAGGCTTATTAAATAGGTTTATTTCAGCAACTTAGACTTATTAAATAGGCTTATTTCAGCAACTTAGGCTTATTAAATAAGCTTATTTCAGCAACTTATGCTTATTAAATAGCCTTATTAAACAGGTTTATTTCAGCAACTTAGGCTTATTAAATAGCATTTTTAAATAGGTTTATTTCAGCAACTTATACTTATTAAATATACCTTTTTAAATAGGCTTAGTTCAGAAACTTAGGCTTATTAAATAGGCTTATTTCAGCAACTTAGGCTCATTAAATAGCCTTATTAAATAGGCTTATTTCAGCAACTTAAACTTATTAAATAGCCTTATTTCAGCAACTTAGGCTTATTAAATAGCATTTTTAAATAGGTTTATTTCAGCAACTTAGACTTATTAAATATACCTTTTTAAATAGGCTTAGTTCAGAAGCTTAGGCTTATTAAATAGGCTTATTTCAGCAACTTCGGCTCAATAAATAGCCTTATTAAATATGCTTATTTCAGCAACTTAGGCTTATTAAATAGGCTTATTTCAGCAACTTAAACTTATTAAATAGCCTTATTTCAGCAACTTAGGCTTATTAAATAGCCTTATTTCAGCAATTTAGACTTATTAAATAGGCTTATTCAGCAACTTAGGCTTATTAAATAGCTTTATTAAATAGGCTTATTTCAGCAACTTAGACTTATTAAATAGGTTTATTCAGCAACTTAGGCTTATTAAATAGGCTTATTCAGCAACTTAGGCTTATTAAATAGGCTCATTCAGAAACTTAGGCTTATTAAATAGGCTTATTTCAGCAACTTAGGCTTATTAAATAGGCTCATTCAGCAACTTAGGCTTATAAATAGGCTTATTTCAGCAACTTAGACTTATTAAATAGGCCTATTAAATAGGCTTATTAAATAGGCTTATTTCAGCAACTTAGACTTATTAAATAGGCCTATTAAATAGGCTTATTAAATAGGCTTATTAAATAGGCTTATTTCAGCAACTTAGGCTTATTAAATAGGCTTATTAAATGGGCTTATTTCAGCAACTTAGGCTTATTAAATAGGCTTATTTCAGCAACTTAGACTTATTAAATAGCCTTATTTCAGCAACTTACGCTTATTAAATAGCATTATTTCAGCAACTTAGGCTTATTAAATAGCCTTATTAAATAGGCTTATTTCAGCAACTTAGACTTATTAAATAGGTTTATTCAGCAACTTAGGCTTATTAAATAGGCTTATTCAGCAACTTAGGCTTATTAAATAGGCTTATTTCAGCAACTTAGGCTTATTAAATAGGCTCATTCAGCAACTTAGGCTTATTAAATAGGCTTATTTCAGCAACTTAGACTTATTAAATAGGCCTATTAAATAGGCTTATTAAATAGGCTTATTTCAACAACTTAGGCTTATTAAATAGGCTTATTTCAGCAACTTAGGCTTATTAAATAGCCTTATTTCAGCAACTTAGACTTATTAAATATGCTTATTTCAGCAACTTAGGCTTATTAAATAGGCTTATTCAGCAACTTAGGCTTATTAAATAGGCTTATTTCAGCAACTTAGGATTATTAAATAGGCTCATTCAGAAACTTAGGCTTATTAAATAGGCTTATTTCAGCAACTTAGGCTTATTAAATAAGCTCATTCAGCAACTTAGGCTTATTAAATAGGTTTATTTCAGCAACTTAGACTTATTAAATAGGCATATTAAATAGGCTTATTAAATAGACTTATTAAATAGGCACATTAAATACTTATTAAATAGGCTTAATAAGTAGGCTTATTAAATAGGCTTATTTCAGCAACTTAGACTTATTAAATAGCCTTATTTCAGCAACTTAGGCTTATTAAATAGGCTTATTTCAGCAACTTAGACTTATTAAATAGCCTTATTTCAGCAACTTACGCTTATTAAATAGGCTTATTTCAGCAACTTAGGCTTATTAAATAGCCTAATTAAGTAGGCTTATTTCAGCAACTTGAGCTTATTAAATAGGCTTATTTCAGCAACTTATGCTGATTAAAAAGGCTTATTTCAGCAACTTAGACTTATTAAATAGCCTTATTTCAGCAACTTAGACTCATTAAATAGGCTTATTTCAGCAACTTATGCTTATTAAAAATACTTATTTCAGCAACTTAGGCTTATTAAATAGGCTCATTCAGCAACTTAGGCTTATTAAATAGGCTTATTTCAGAAACTTAGGCTTATTAAATAAGCTCATTCAGCAACTTAGGCTTATTAAATAGGTTTATTTCAGCAACTTAGACTTATTAAATAGGCATATTAAATAGGCTTATTAAATAGACTTATTAAATAGGCACATTAAATACTTATTAAATAGGCTTAATAAATAGGCTTATTAAATAGGCTTATTTCAGCAACTTAGACTTATTAAATAGCCTCATTTCAGCAACTTAGGCTTATTAAATAGGCTTATTTCAGCAACTTAGACTTATTAAATAGCCTTATTTCAGCAACTTACGCTTATTAAATAGGCTTATTTCAGCAACTTAGGCTTATTAAATAGTCTTAGTTCAGCAACTTAGGCTTATTAAATAGCCTTATTTCAGCAACTTAGGCTTATTAAATAGCCTTATTAAATAGGCTTATTTCAGCAACTTAGACTTATTAAATAGGTTTATTCAGCAACTTAGGCTTATTAAATAGGCTTATTCAGCAACTTAGGCTTATTAAATCGGCTTATTTCATCAACTTAGGCTTATTAAATAGGCTCATTCAGCAACTTAGGCTTATTAAATAGGCTTATTTCAGCAACTTAGACTTATTAAATAGGCCTATTAAATAGGCTTATTAAAAAGGCTTATTAAATAGGCTTATTTCAGCAACTTAGGCTTATTAAATAGGCTTATTAAATGGGCTTATTTCAGCAACTTAGGCTTATTAAATAGGCTTATTTCAGCAACTTAAACTTATTAAATAGCCTTATTTCAGCAACTTACGCTTATTAAAAGGGCTTATTTCAGCAACTTAGGCTTATTAAATAGCCTAATTAAGTAGGCTTATTTCAGCAACTTGGCCTTATTAAATAGGCTTATTTCAGCAACTTACGCTGATTAAAAAGGCTTATTTCAGCAACTTAGACCTATTAAATAGCCTTATTTCAGCAACTTAGACTCATTAAATAGGTTTATTTCAGCAACTTATGCTTATTAAATATACTTATTTCAGCAACTTAGGCTTATTAAATAGGCTTATTTCAGCAACTTAGACTGATTAAATAGCCTTATTTCAGCAACTTAGTCTTATTAAATAGGCTTATTTCAGCAACTTAGGTTTATTAAATAGCCTTATTTCAGCAACTTAAACTTATTAAATAGGCTTATTTCAGCTACTTAGGCTTATTAAATAGGCTTATTCAGCAACTTAGGCTTATTAAATAGGCTTATTTCAGCAACTTAGGCTTGTTAAATAGGCTCATTCAGAAACTTAGGCTTATTAAATAGGCATATTTCAGCAACTTAGACTTATTAAATAAGCCTATTAAATAGACTTATTAAATAGGCTTATTTCAGCAACTTAGACTTATTAAATAGGCCTATTAAATAGGCTTATTAAATAGGCTTTTTTCAGCAACTTAGACTTATTAAATAGGCCTATTAAATAGGCTTATTAAATAGACTTATTAAATAGGCTCAATAAATAGGCTTATTAAATAGGCTTATAAAATAGGCTCAATAAATAGGCTTATTAAATAGGCTTATTAAATAGGCTTATTAAATAGACGTATTAAATAGGCTTATTAAATAGGCTCAATAAATAGGCTCATTAAATAGGCTCAATAAATAGGCTTATTAAATAGGCTCATTAAATACTTATTAAATAGGCTTAATAAATAGGCTTATTAAATAGGCTTATTTCAGCAACTTAGGCTTATTAAATAGGCTCATTCAGCAACTTAGGCTTATTAAATAGGCTTATTTCAGCAACTTAGGCTTATTAAATAAGCTCATTCAGCAACTTAGGCTTATTAAATAGGTTTATTTCAGCAACTTAGACTTATTAAATAGGCATATTAAATAGGCTTATTAAATAGACTTATTAAATAGGCACATTAAATACTTATTAAATAGGCTTAATAAATAGGCTTATTAAATAGGCTTATTTCAGCAACTTAGACTTATTAAATAGCCTTATTTCAGCAACTTAGGCTTATTAAATAGGCTTATTTCAGCAACTTAGACTTATTAAATAGCCTTATTTCAGCAACGTACGCTTATTAAATAGGCTTATTTCAGCAACTTAGGCTTATTAAATAGCCTAATTAAGTAGGCTTATTTCAGCAACTTGAGCTTATTAAATAGGCTTATTTCAGCAACTTACGCTGATTAAAAAGGCTTATTTAAGGAACTTACGCTTATTAAATAGGCTTATTTCAGCAACTTAGACTTATTAAATAGGCCTATTAAATAGGCTTATTTCAGCAACTTGGGCTTATTAAATAGGCTTATTTCAGCAACTTACGCTGATTAAAAAGGCTTATTTCAGCAACTTAGACTTATTAAATAGCCTTATTTCAGCAACTTAGACTCATTAAATAGGTTTATTTCAGCAACTTATGCTTATTAAATATACTTATTTCAGCAACTTATGCTTATTAAATAGCCTTATTAAATAGGCTTATTTCAGCAACTTAGGCTTATTAAATAAGCTTATTTCAGCAACTTATGCTTATTAAATAGCCTTATTAAACAGTTTTATTTCAGCAACTTAGGCTTATTAAATAGCATTTTTAAATAGGTTTATTTCAGCAACTTAGACTTATTAAATATACCTTTTTAAATAGGCTTAGTTCAGAAACTTAGGCTTATTAAATAGGCTTATTTCAGCAACTTAGGCTCATTAAATAGCCTTATTAAATATGCTTATTTCAGCAACTTAGGCTTATTAAATAGCCTTATTTCAGCAATTTAGACTTATTAAATAGGCTTATTCAGCAACTTAGGCTTATTAAATAGCTTTATTAAATAGGCTTATTTCAGCAACTTAGACTTATTAAATAGGTTTATTCAGCAACTTAGGCTTATTAAATAGGCTTATTCAGCAACTTAGGCTTATTAAATAGGCTTATTTCAGCAACTTAGGCTTATTAAATAGGCTCATTCAGCAACTTAGGCTTATAAATAGGCTTATTTCAGCAACTTAGACTTATTAAATAGGCCTATTAAATAGGCTTATTAAATAGGCTTATTTCAGCAACTTAGACTTATTAAATAGGCCTATTAAATAGGCTTATTAAATAGTCTTATTAAATAGGCTTATTTCAGCAACTTAGACTTATTAAATAGCCTTATTTCAGCAACTTACGCTTATTAAATAGGCTTATTTCAGCAACTTAGGCTTATTAAATAGCCTAATTAAGTAGGCTTATTTCATCAACTTGGGATTATTAAATAGACTTATTTCAGCAACTTAGACTTATTAAATAGGTTTATTCAGCAACTTAGGCTTATTAAATAGGCTTATTCAGCAACTTAGGCTTATTAAATAGGCTTATTTCAGCAACTTATGCTTATTAAATAGGCTCATTCAGCAACTTAGGCTCATTAAATAGCCTTATTAAATAGGCTTATTTCAGCAACTTAGGCTTATTAAATAGGCTCATTCATTATTAAATAGGCTCATTCAGCAACTTAGGCTTATTAAATAGGCTTATTTCAGCAACTTAGACTTATTAAATAGGCCTATTAAATAGGCTTATTAAATAGGCTTATTTCAGCAACTTAAACTTATTAAATAGGCCTATTAAATAGGATTATTAAAAAGGCTTATTAAATAGGCTTATTTCAGCAACTTAGGCTTATTAAATAGCCTAATTAAGTAGGCTTATTTAAGCAACTTGGGCTTATTAAATAGGCTTATTTCAGCAACTTTAACTTATTAAATAGCCTTATTTCAGCAACTTAGACTCTTTAAATAGGTTTATTTCAGCAACTTATGCTTATTAAATATACTTATTTCAGCAACTTAGGCTTATTAAATAGGCTTATTTCAGCAACTTAGACTTATTAAATAGCCTTATTTCAGCAACTTAGGCTTATTAAATAGGCTTATTTCAGCAACTTAGGCTTATTAAATAGCCTTATTTCAGCAACTTAAACTTATTAAATAGCCTTATTTCAGCAACTTCGACTCATTAAATAGGTTTATTTCAGCAACTTATGCTTATTAAATATACTTATTTCAGCAACTTAGGCTTATTAAATAGGCTTATTTCAGCAACTTAGACTTATTAAATAGCCTTATTTCAGCAACTTAGGCGTATTAAATAGGCTTATTTCAGCAACTTAGGCTTATTAAATAGCCTTATTTCAGCAACTTAAACTTATTAAATAGGCTTATTTCAGCAACTTAGGCTTATTAAATAGGCTTATTCAGCAACTTAGGCTTATTTCAGCAACTTAGGCTTATTAAATAGGTTTATTCAGCAATTTAGGCTTATTAAATAGGCTTATTCAGCAACTTAGGCTTATTAAATAGGCTTATTTCAGCAACTTAGGCTTATTAAATAGGCTCATTCAGCAACTTAGGCTTATTAAAAAGGCTTATTTCAGCAACTTAGACTTATTAAATAGGCCTATTAAATAGGCTTATTAAATAAGCTTATTTCAGCAACTTAGACTTATTAAATAGGCCTATTAAATAGGATTATTAAAAATGCTTATTAAATAGGCTTATTATTAAATAGGCTCAATAAATAGGCTTATTATATAGGCTTATTAAATAGACTTATTAAATAGGCTTATTAAATAGGCTCAATAAATAGGCTTAGTAAATAGGCTCAATAAATAGGCTTTTTAAATAGGCTCAATAAATAGGCATATTAAATAGGCTCATTAAATACTTATTAAATAGACTTATTAAATAGACTTATTAAATAGGCTTATTAAATAGGCTTATTAAATAGGCTTATTAAATAGGCTTATTAAATAGACTTATTAAATAGCCTCATTAAATAGGCTTATTTTAGCAACTTAGGCTTATTAAATAAGTTTATTTCAGCAACTTAGACTTATTAAAAAGCCTTATTAAATAGGCTTATTTCAGCAACTTAGGCTTATTAAATAAGCTTATTTCAGGAACTTATTCTTATTAAATAGCCTTATTAAACAGGTTTATTTCAGCAACTTAGGCTTATTAAGTAGCATTTTTAAATAAGTTTATTTCAGCAACTTAGACTTATTAAATAGGTTTATTCAGCAACTTAGGCTTATTAAATAGGCTTATTCAGCAACTTAGGCTTATTTAATAGGCTTATTAAATAGGCTTATTTCAGCAACTTAGGCTTATTAAATAAGCTTATTTCAGCAACTTATGCTTTTAAATAGCCTTATTAGACAGGTTTATTTCAGCAACTTAGGCTTATTAAATAGCATTTTTAAATAGGTTTATTTCAGCAACTTAGACTTATTAAATATACCTTTTTAAATAGGCTTAGTTCAGAAACTTAGGCTTATTAAATAGGCTTATTTCAGCAACTTAGGCTCATTAAATAGCCTTATTAAATAGGCTTATTTCAGCAACTTAGGCTTATTAAATAGGCTCATTCATTATTAAATAGGCTCATTCAGCAACTTAGGCTTATTAAATAGGCTTATTTCAGCAACTTAGACTTATTAAATAGGCCTATTAAATAGGCTTATTAAATAGGCTTATTTCAGCAACTTAGACTTATTAAATAGGCCTATTAAATAGGATTATTAAAAAGGCTTATTAAATAGGCTTATTTCAGCAACTTAGGCTTATTAAATAGCCTAATTAAGTAGGCTTATTTAAGCAACTTGGGCTTATTAAATAGGCTTATTTCAGCAACTTTAACTTATTAAATAGCCTTATTTCAGCAACTTAGACTCTTTAAATAGGTTTATTTCAGCAACTTATGCTTATTAAATATACTTATTTCAGCAACTTAGGCTTATTAAATAGGCTTATTTCAGCAACTTAGACTTATTAAATAGCCTTATTTCAGCAACTTAGGCTTATTAAATAGGCTTATTTCAGCAACTTAGGCTTATTAAATAGCCTTATTTCAGCAACTTAAACTTATTAAATAGCCTTATTTCAGCAACTTAGACTCATTAAATAGGTTTATTTCAGCAACTTATGCTTATTAAATATACTTATTTCAGCAACTTAGGCTTATTAAATAGGCTTATTTCAGCAACTTAGACTTATTAAATAGCCTTATTTCAGCAACTTAGGCGTATTAAATAGGCTTATTTCAGCAACTTAGGCTTATTAAATAGCCTTATTTCAGCAACTTAAACTTATTAAATAGGCTTATTTCAGCAACTTAGGCTTATTAAATAGGCTTATTCAGCAACTTAGGCTTATTAAATAGGCTTATTTCAGCAACTTAGGCTTATTAAATAGGTTTATTCAGCAATTTAGGCTTATTAAATAGGCTTATTCAGCAACTTAGGCTTATTAAATAGGCTTATTTCAGCAACTTAGGCTTATTAAATAGGCTCATTCAGCAACTTAGGCTTATTAAAAAGGCTTATTTCAGCAACTTAGACTTATTAAATAGGCCTATTAAATAGGCTTATTAAATAAGCTTATTTCAGCAACTTAGACTTATTAAATAGGCCTATTAAATAGGATTATTAAAAATGCTTATTAAATAGGCTTATTTCAGCAACTTAGGCTTATTAAATAGGCTTATTAAATGGGCTTATTTCAGCAACTTAGGCTTATTAAATAGGTTTATTTCAGCAACTTAGACTCATTAAATAGCCTTATTAAATAGGCTTATTTCAGCAACTTAGGCTTATTAAATAGGCTTATTTCAGCAACTTAAACTTATTAAATAGCTTTATTTCAGCAACTTAGGCTTATTAAATAGCCTTATTTCAGCAACTTAGGCTTATTAAATAGCCTTATTAAATAGGCTTATTTCAGCAACTTAGACTTATTAAATAGGTTTATTCAGCAACTTAGGCTTATTAAATAGGCTTATTCAGCAACTTAGGCTTATTAAATAGGCTTATTTCAGCAACTTAGGCTTATTAAATAGCCTCATCAGCAACTTAGGCTTATTAAATAGGCTTATTTCAGCAACTTAGACTTATTAAATAGGCCTATTAAATAGGCTTATTAAAAAGGCTTATTAAATAGGCTTATTTCAGCAACTTAGGCTTATTAAATAGGCTTATTAAATGGGCTTATTTCAGCAACTTAGGCTTATTAAATAGGCTTATTTCAGCAACTTAGACTTATTAAATAGCCTTATTTCAGCAACTTACGCTTATTAAATAGGCTTATTTCAGCAACTTAGGCTTATTAAATAGCCTAATTAAGTAGGCTTATTTCAGCAACTTGGGCTTATTAAATAGGCTTATTTCAGCAACTTACGCTGATTAAAAAGGCTTATTTCAGCAACTTAGACTTATTAAATAGCCTTATTTCAGCAACTTAGACTCATTAAATAGGTTTATTTCAGCAACATATGCTTATTAAATATACTTATTTCAGCAACTTAGTCTTATTAAATAGGCTTATTTCAGCAACTTAGACTGATTAAATAGCCTTATTTCAGCAACTTAGTCTTATTAAATAGGCTTATTTCAGCAACTTAGGCTTATTAAATCGCCTTATTTCAGCAACTTAGGCTTATTAAATAGGCTTATTTCAGCTACTTAGGCTTATTAAATAGGCTTATTCAGCAACTTAGGCTTATTAAATAGGCTTATTTCAGCAACTTAGGCTTATTAAATAGGCTCATTCAGAAACTTAGGCTTATTAAATAGGCGTATTTCAGCAACTTAGACTTATTAAATAAGCCTATTAAATAGACTTATTAAATAGGCTTATTTCAGCAACTTAGACTTATTAAATAGGCCTATTAAATAGGCTTATTAAATAGGCTTATTTCAGCAACTTAGACTTATTAAATAGGCCTATTAAATAGGCTTATTAAATAGACTTATTAAATAGGCTCAATAAATAGGCTTATTAAATAGGCTTATAAAATAGGCTCAATAAATAGGCTTATTAAATAGGCTTATTAAATAGGCTTATTAAATAGACGTATTAAATAGGCTTATTAAATAGGCTCAATAAATAGGCTTATTAAATAGGCTCAATAAATAGGCTTATTAAATAGGCTCATTAAATACTTATTAAATAGGCTTAATAAATAGGCTTATTAAATAGGCTTATTTCAGCAACTTAGGCTTATTAAATAGGCTTATTAAATCGGCTTATTTCAGCAACTTAGGCTTATTAAATAGGCTTATTTCAGCAACTTAGACTTATTAAATAGCCTTATTTCAGCAACTTATGCTTATTAAATAGGCTTATTTCAGCAACTTAGGCTTATTAAATAGCCTAATTAAGTAGGCTTATTTCAGCAACTTGAGCTTATTAAATAGGCTTATTTCAGCAACTTATGCTGATTAAAAAGGCTTATTTCAGCAACTTAGACTTATTAAATAGCCTTATTTCAGCAACTTAGACTCATTAAATAGGCTTATTTCAGCAACTTATGCTTATTAAAAATACTTATTTTAGCAACTTAGGCTTATTAAATAGGCTTATTTCAGCAACTTAGACTTATTAAATAGCCTTATTTCAGCAACTTAGGCTTATTAAATAGGCTTATTTCAGCAACTTAGGCTTATTAAATAGCCTTATTTCAGCAACTTAGACTTATTAAATAGGCTTATTTCAGCAACTTAGGCTTATTAAATAGGCTTATTCAGCAACTTAGGCTTATTACATAGGCTTATTTCAGCAACTTAGACTTATTAAATAGGCCTGTTAAATAGGCTTATTAAATAGGTTTATTTCAGCAACTTAGACTTATTAAATAGGCCTATTAAATAGGCTTATTAAATAGACTTATTAAATAGGCACATTAAATACTTATTAAATAGGCTTATTAAATAGGCTTATTAATTAGGCTTATTAAATAGACTTATTAAATAGGCTCAATAAATAGGCTTATTAAATAGGCTTATTAAATAGGCTTATTAAATAGACTTATTAAATAGGCTTATTAAATAGGCTTAATAAATAGGCTTATTAAATAGGCTCAATAAATAGGCTTTTTAAATAGGCTCAATAAATAGGCATATTAAATAGGCTCATTAAATACTTATTAAATAGACTTATTAAATAGACTTATTAAATAGGCTTATTAAATAGGCTTATTAAATAGGCTTATTAAATAGGCTTATTAAATAGACTTATTAAATAGCCTCATTAAATAGGCTTATTTTAGCAACTTAGGCTTATTAAATAAGTTTATTTCAGCAACTTAGACTTATTAAAAAGCCTTATTAAATAGGCTTATTTCAGCAACTTAGGCTTATTAAACAGGTTTATTTCAGCAACTTAGGCTTATTAAGTAGCATTTTTAAATAAGTTTATTTCAGCAACTTAGACTTATTAAATAGGTTTATTCAGCAACTTAGGCTTATTAAATAGGCTTATTCAGCAACTTAGGCTTATTTAATAGGCTTATTTCAGCAACTTAGGCTTATTTAATAGGCTTATTAAATAGGCTTATTTCAGCAACTTAGGCTTATTAAATAAGCTTATTTCAGCAACTTATGCTTTTAAATAGCCTTATTAGACAGGTTTATTTCAGCAACTTAGGCTTATTAAATAGCATTTTTAAATAGGTTTATTTCAGCAACTTAGACTTATTAAATATACCTTTTTAAATAGGCTTAGTTCAGAAACTTAGGCTTATTAAATAGGCTTATTTCAGCAACTTAGGCTCATTAAATAGCCTTATTAAATAGGCTTATTTCAGCAACTTAGGCTTATTAAATAGGCTCATTCATTATTAAATAGGCTCATTCAGCAACTTAGGCTTATTAAATAGGCTTATTTCAGCAACTTAGACTTATTAAATAGGCCTATTAAATAGGCTTATTAAATAGGCTTATTTCAGCAACTTAGACTTATTAAATAGGCCTATTAAATAGGATTATTAAAAAGGCTTATTAAATAGGCTTATTTCAGCAACTTAGGCTTATTAAATAGCCTAATTAAGTAGGCTTATTTAAGCAACTTGGGCTTATTAAATAGGCTTATTTCAGCAACTTTAACTTATTAAATAGCCTTATTTCAGCAACTTAGACTCTTTAAATAGGTTTATTTCAGCAACTTATGCTTATTAAATATACTTATTTCAGCAACTTAGGCTTATTAAATAGGCTTATTTCAGCAACTTAGACTTATTAAATAGCCTTATTTCAGCAACTTAGGCTTATTAAATAGGCTTATTTCAGCAACTTAGGCTTATTAAATAGCCTTATTTCAGCAACTTAAACTTATTAAATAGCCTTATTTCAGCAACTTAGACTCATTAAATAGGTTTATTTCAGCAACTTATGCTTATTAAATATACTTATTTCAGCAACTTAGGCTTATTAAATAGGCTTATTTCAGCAACTTAGACTTATTAAATAGCCTTATTTCAGCAACTTAGGCGTATTAAATAGGCTTATTTCAGCAACTTAGGCTTATTAAATAGCCTTATTTCAGCAACTTAAACTTATTAAATAGGCTTATTTCAGCAACTTAGGCTTATTAAATAGGCTTATTCAGCAACTTAGGCTTATTAAATAGGCTTATTTCAGCAACTTAGGCTTATTAAATAGGTTTATTCAGCAATTTAGGCTTATTAAATAGGCTTATTCAGCAACTTAGGCTTATTAAATAGGCTTATTTCAGCAACTTAGGCTTATTAAATAGGCTCATTCAGCAACTTAGGCTTATTAAAAAGGCTTATTTCAGCAACTTAGACTTATTAAATAGGCCTATTAAATAGGCTTATTAAATAAGCTTATTTCAGCAACTTAGACTTATTAAATAGGCCTATTAAATAGGATTATTAAAAATGCTTATTAAATAGGCTTATTTCAGCAACTTAGGCTTATTAAATAGGCTTATTAAATGGGCTTATTTCAGCAACTTAGGCTTATTAAATAGGTTTATTTCAGCAACTTAGACTCATTAAATAGCCTTATTAAATAGGCTTATTTCAGCAACTTAGGCTTATTAAATAGGCTTATTTCAGCAACTTAAACTTATTAAATAGCTTTATTTCAGCAACTTAGGCTTATTAAATAGCCTTATTTCAGCAACTTAGGCTTATTAAATAGCCTTATTAAATAGGCTTATTTCAGCAACTTAGACTTATTAAATAGGTTTATTCAGCAACTTAGGCTTATTAAATAGGCTTATTCAGCAACTTAGGCTTATTAAATAGGCTTATTTCAGCAACTTAGGCTTATTAAATAGCCTCATCAGCAACTTAGGCTTATTAAATAGGCTTATTTCAGCAACTTAGACTTATTAAATAGGCCTATTAAATAGGCTTATTAAAAAGGCTTATTAAATAGGCTTATTTCAGCAACTTAGGCTTATTAAATAGGCGTATTAAATTGGCTTATTTCAGCAACTTAGGCTTATTAAATAGGCTTATTTCAGCAACTTAGACTTATTAAATAGCCTTATTTCAGCAACTTACGCTTATTAAATAGGCTTATTTCAGCAACTTAGGCTTATTAAATAGCCTAATTAAGTAGGCTTATTTCAGCAACTTGGGCTTATTAAATAGGCTTATTTCAGCAACTTACGCTGATTAAAAAGGCTTATTTCAGCAACTTAGACTTATTAAATAGCCTTATTTCAGCAACTTAGACTCATTAAATAGGTTTATTTCAGCAACATATGCTTATTAAATATACTTATTTCAGCAACTTAGTCTTATTAAATAGGCTTATTTCAGCAACTTAGACTGATTAAATAGCCTTATTTCAGCAACTTAGTCTTATTAAATAGGCTTATTTCAGCAACTTAGGCTTATTAAATCGCCTTATTTCAGCAACTTAGGCTTATTAAATAGGCTTATTTCAGCTACTTAGGCTTATTAAATAGGCTTATTCAGCAACTTAGGCTTATTAAATAGGCTTATTTCAGCAACTTAGGCTTATTAAATAGGCTCATTCAGAAACTTAGGCTTATTAAATAGGCGTATTTCAGCAACTTAGACTTATTAAATAAGCCTATTAAATAGACTTATTAAATAGGCTTATTTCAGCAACTTAGACTTATTAAATAGGCCTATTAAATAGGCTTATTAAATAGGCTTATTTCAGCAACTTAGACTTATTAAATAGGCCTATTAAATAGGCTTATTAAATAGACTTATTAAATAGGCTCAATAAATAGGCTTATTAAATAGGCTTATAAAATAGGCTCAATAAATAGGCTTATTAAATAGGCTTATTAAATAGGCTTATTAAATAGACGTATTAAATAGGCTTATTAAATAGGCTCAATAAATAGGCTTATTAAATAGGCTCAATAAATAGGCTTATTAAATAGGCTCATTAAATACTTATTAAATAGGCTTAATAAATAGGCTTATTAAATAGGCTTATTTCAGCAACTTAGGCTTATTAAATAGGCTTATTAAATCGGCTTATTTCAGCAACTTAGGCTTATTAAATAGGCTTATTTCAGCAACTTAGACTTATTAAATAGCCTTATTTCAGCAACTTATGCTTATTAAATAGGCTTATTTCAGCAACTTAGGCTTATTAAATAGCCTAATTAAGTAGGCTTATTTCAGCAACTTGAGCTTATTAAATAGGCTTATTTCAGCAACTTATGCTGATTAAAAAGGCTTATTTCAGCAACTTAGACTTATTAAATAGCCTTATTTCAGCAACTTAGACTCATTAAATAGGCTTATTTCAGCAACTTATGCTTATTAAAAATACTTATTTTAGCAACTTAGGCTTATTAAATAGGCTTATTTCAGCAACTTAGACTTATTAAATAGCCTTATTTCAGCAACTTAGGCTTATTAAATAGGCTTATTTCAGCAACTTAGGCTTATTAAATAGCCTTATTTCAGCAACTTAGACTTATTAAATAGGCTTATTTCAGCAACTTAGGCTTATTAAACAGGCTTATTCAGCAACTTAGGCTTATTACATAGGCTTATTTCAGCAACTTAGACTTATTAAATAGGCCTGTTAAATAGGCTTATTAAATAGGTTTATTTCAGCAACTTAGACTTATTAAATAGGCCTATTAAATAGGCTTATTAAATAGACTTATTAAATAGGCACATTAAATACTTATTAAATAGGCTTATTAAATAGGCTTATTAATTAGGCTTATTAAATAGACTTATTAAATAGGCTCAATAAATAGGCTTATTAAATAGGCTTATTAAATAGGCTTATTAAATAGACTTATTAAATAGGCTTATTAAATAGGCTTAATAAATAGGCTTATTAAATAGGCTCAATAAATAGGCTTTTTAAATAGGCTCAATAAATAGGCATATTAAATAGGCTCATTAAATACTTATTAAATAGACTTATTAAATAGACTTATTAAATAGGCTTATTAAATAGGCTTATTAAATAGGCTTATTAAATAGGCTTATTAAATAGACTTATTAAATAGCCTCATTAAATAGGCTTATTTTAGCAACTTCGGCTTATTAAATAAGTTTATTTCTGCAACTTAGACTTATTAAAAAGCCTTATTAAATAGGCTTATTTCAGCAACTTAGGCTTATTAAACAGGTTTATTTCAGCAACTTAGGCTTATTAAGTAGCATTTTTAAATAGGTTTATTTCAGCAACTTAGACTTATTTAATAGGTTTATTCAGCAACTTAGGCTTATTAAATAGGCTTATTCAGCAACTTAGGCTTATTTAATAGGCTTATTTCAGCAACTTAGGCTCATTTAATAGGCTTATTAAATAGGCTTATTTCAGCAACTTAGGCTTATTAAATAAGCTTATTTCAGCAACTTATGCTTTTAAATAGCCTTATTAAACAGGTTTATTTCAGCAACTTAGGCTTATTAAATAGCATTTTTAAATAGGTTTATTTCAGCAACTTAGACTTATTAAATATACCTTTTTAAATAGGCTTAGTTCAGAAACTTAGGCTTATTAAATAGGCTTATTTCAGCAACTTAGGCTCATTAAATAGCCTTATTAAATAGGCTTATTTCAGCAACTTAGGCTTATTAAATAGGCTTATTTCAGCAACTTAGGCTTATTAAATAGGCTCATTCAGCAACTTAGGCTTATTAAATAGGCTTATTTCAACAACTTAGACTTATTAAATAGGCCTATTAAATAGGCTTATTAAATAGGCTTATTTCAGCAACTTAGACTTATTAAATAGGCCTATTAAATAGGATTATTAAAAAGGCTTATTAAATAGGCTTATTTCAGCAACTTAGGCTTATTAAATAGGCTTATTAAATGGGCTTATTTCAGCAACTTAGGCTTATTAAATAGGCTTATTTCAGCAACTTAGACTTATTAAATAGCCTTATTTCAGCAACTTACGCTTATTAAATAGGCTTATTTCAGCAACTTAGGCTTATTAAATAGCCTAATTAAGTAGGCTTATTTCAGCAACTTGGGCTTATTAAATAGGCTTATTTCAGCAACTTACGCTGATTAAAAAGGCTTATTTCAGCAACTTAAACTTATTAAATAGCCTTATTTCAGCAACTTAGACTCATTAAATAGGTTTATTTCAGCAACTTATGCTTATTAAATATACTTATTTCAGCAACTTAGGCTTATTAAATAGGCTTATTTCAGCAACTTAGACTTATTAAATAGCCTTATTTCAGCAACTTAGGCTTATTAAATAGGCTTATTTCAGCAACTTAGGCTTATTAAATAGCCTTATTTCAGCAACTTAAACTTATTAAATAGGCTTATTTCAGCAACTTAGGCTTATTAAATAGGCTTATTCAGCAACTTAGGCTTATTAAATAGGCTTATTTCAGCAACTTAGGCTTATTAAATAGGTTTATTCAGCAATTTAGGCTTATTAAATAGGCTTATTCAGCAACTTAGGCTTATTAAATAGGCTTATTTCAGCAACTTAGGCTTATTAAATAGGCTCATTCAGCAACTTAGGCTTATTAAATAGGCTTATTTTAGCAACTTAGACTTATTAAATAGGCCTATTAAATAGGCTTATTAAATAAGCTTATTTCAGCAACTTAGACTTATTAAATAGGCCTATTAAATAGGATTATTAAAAATGCTTATTAAATAGGCTTATTTCAGCAACTTAGGCTTATTAAATAGGCTTATTAAATAGCCTTATTTCAGCAACTTACGCTTATTAAATAGGCTTATTTCAGCAACTTAGGCTTATTAAATAGCCTAATTAAGTAGGCTTATTTCAGCAACTTGAGCTTATTAAATAGGCTTATTTCAGCAACTTATGCTGATTAAAAAGGCTTATTTCAGCAACTTAGACTTATTAAATAGCCTTATTTCAGCAACTTAGACTCATTAAATAGGCTTATTTCAGCAACTTATGCTTATTAAATATACTTATTTCAGCAACTTAGGCTTATTAAATAGGCTTATTTCAGCAACTTAGACTTATTAAATAGCCTTATTTCAGCAACTTAGGCTTATTAAATAGGCTTATTTCAGCAACTTAGGCTTATTAAATAGCCTTATTTCAGCAACTTAGACTTATTAAATAGGCTTATTTCAGCAACTTAGGCTTATTAAATAGGCTTATTCAGCAACTTAGGCTTATTACATAGGCTTATTTCAGCAACTTAGACTTATTAAATAGGCCTGTTAAATAGGCTTATTAAATAGGTTTATTTCAGCAACTTAGACTTATTAAATAGGCCTATTAAATAGGCTTATTAAATAGACTTATTAAATAGGCACATTAAATACTTATTAAATAGGCTTATTAAATAGGCTTATTAAATAGGCTTATTAAATGGACTTATTAAATAGGCTCAATAAATAGGCTTATTAAATAGGCTTATTAAATAGGCTTATTAAATAGACTTATTAAATAGGCTTATTAAATAGGCTTAATAAATAGGCTTATTAAATAGGCTCAATAAATAGGCTTTTTAAATAGGCTCAATAAATAGGCATATTAAATAGGCTCATTAAATACTTATTAAATAGACTTATTAAATAGACTTATTAAATAGGCTTATTAAATAGGCTTATTAAATAGGCTTATATAATAGGCTTATTAAATAGACTTATTAAATAGCCTCATTAAATAGGCTTATTTTAGCAACTTAGGCTTATTAAATAAGTTTATTTCAGCAACTTAGACTTATATCAAAAAACCTTATTAAATAGGCTTATTTCAGCAACTTAGGCTTATTAAATAAGCTTATTTCAGCAACTTATTCTTATTAAATAGCCTTATTAAACAGGTTTATTTCAGCAACTTAGGCTTATTAAGTAGCATTTTTAAATAGGTTTATTTCAGCAACTTAGACTTATTTAATAGGTTTATTCAGCAACTTAGGCTTATTAAATAGGCTTATTCAGCAACTTAGACTTATTTAATAGGCTTATTTCAGCAACTTAGGCTTATTTAATATGCTTATTAAATAGGTTTATTTCAGCAACTTAGACTTATTTAATAGGTTTATTCAGCAACTTAGGCTTATTAAATAGGCTTATTCAGCAACTTAGGCTTATTTAATAGGCTTATTTCAGCAACTTAGGCTCATTTAATAGGCTTATTAAATAGGCTTATTTCAGCAACTTAGGCTTATTAAATAAGCTTATTTCAGCAACTTATGCTTTTAAATAGCCTTATTAAACAGGTTTATTTCAGCAACTTAGGCTTATTAAATAGCATTTTTAAATAGGTTTATTTCAGCAACTTAGACTTATTAAATATACCTTTTTAAATAGGCTTAGTTCAGAAACTTAGGCTTATTAAATAGGCTTATTTCAGCAACTTAGGCTCATTAAATAGCCTTATTAAATAGGCTTATTTCAGCAACTTAGGCTTATTAAATAGGCTTATTTCAGCAACTTAGGCTTATTAAATAGGCTCATTCAGCAACTTAGGCTTATTAAATAGGCTTATTTCAGCAACTTAGACTTATTAAATAGGCCTATTAAATAGGCTTATTAAATAGGCTTATTTCAGCAACTTAGACTTATTAAATAGGCCTATTAAATAGGATTATTAAAAAGGCTTATTAAATAGGCTTATTTCAGCAACTTAGGCTTATTAAATAGGCTTATTAAATGGGCTTATTTCAGCAACTTAGGCTTATTAAATAGGCTTATTTCAGCAACTTAGACTTATTAAATAGCCTTATTTCAGCAACTTACGCTTATTAAATAGGCTTATTTCAGCAACTTAGGCTTATTAAATAGCCTAATTAAGTAGGCTTATTTCAGCAACTTGGGCTTATTAAATAGGCTTATTTCAGCAACTTACGCTGATTAAAAAGGCTTATTTCAGCAACTTAAACTTATTAAATAGCCTTATTTCAGCAACTTAGACTCATTAAATAGGTTTATTTCAGCAACTTATGCTTATTAAATATACTTATTTCAGCAACTTAGGCTTATTAAATAGGCTTATTTCAGCAACTTAGACTTATTAAATAGCCTTATTTCAGCAACTTAGGCTTATTAAATAGGCTTATTTCAGCAACTTAGGCTTATTAAATAGCCTTATTTCAGCAACTTAAACTTATTAAATAGGCTTATTTCAGCAACTTAGGCTTATTAAATAGGCTTATTCAGCAACTTAGGCTTATTAAATAGGCTTATTTCAGCAACTTAGGCTTATTAAATAGGTTTATTCAGCAATTTAGGCTTATTAAATAGGCTTATTCAGCAACTTAGGCTTATTAAATAGGCTTATTTCAGCAACTTAGGCTTATTAAATAGGCTCATTCAGCAACTTAGGCTTATTAAATAGGCTTATTTTAGCAACTTAGACTTATTAAATAGGCCTATTAAATAGGCTTATTAAATAAGCTTATTTCAGCAACTTAGACTTATTAAATAGGCCTATTAAATAGGATTATTAAAAATGCTTATTAAATAGGCTTATTTCAGCAACTTAGGCTTATTAAATAGGCTTATTAAATAGCCTTATTTCAGCAACTTACGCTTATTAAATAGGCTTATTTCAGCAACTTAGGCTTATTAAATAGCCTAATTAAGTAGGCTTATTTCAGCAACTTGAGCTTATTAAATAGGCTTATTTCAGCAACTTATGCTGATTAAAAAGGCTTATTTCAGCAACTTAGACTTATTAAATAGCCTTATTTCAGCAACTTAGACTCATTAAATAGGCTTATTTCAGCAACTTATGCTTATTAAATATACTTATTTCAGCAACTTAGGCTTATTAAATAGGCTTATTTCAGCAACTTAGACTTATTAAATAGCCTTATTTCAGCAACTTAGGCTTATTAAATAGGCTTATTTCAGCAACTTAGGCTTATTAAATAGCCTTATTTCAGCAACTTAGACTTATTAAATAGGCTTATTTCAGCAACTTAGGCTTATTAAATAGGCTTATTCAGCAACTTAGGCTTATTACATAGGCTTATTTCAGCAACTTAGACTTATTAAATAGGCCTGTTAAATAGGCTTATTAAATAGGTTTATTTCAGCAACTTAGACTTATTAAATAGGCCTATTAAATAGGCTTATTAAATAGACTTATTAAATAGGCACATTAAATACTTATTAAATAGGCTTATTAAATAGGCTTATTAAATAGGCTTATTAAATGGACTTATTAAATAGGCTCAATAAATAGGCTTATTAAATAGGCTTATTAAATAGGCTTATTAAATAGACTTATTAAATAGGCTTATTAAATAGGCTTAATAAATAGGCTTATTAAATAGGCTCAATAAATAGGCTTTTTAAATAGGCTCAATAAATAGGCATATTAAATAGGCTCATTAAATACTTATTAAATAGACTTATTAAATAGACTTATTAAATAGGCTTATTAAATAGGCTTATTAAATAGGCTTATATAATAGGCTTATTAAATAGACTTATTAAATAGCCTCATTAAATAGGCTTATTTTAGCAACTTAGGCTTATTAAATAAGTTTATTTCAGCAACTTAGACTTATATCAAAAAACCTTATTAAATAGGCTTATTTCAGCAACTTAGGCTTATTAAATAAGCTTATTTCAGCAACTTATTCTTATTAAATAGCCTTATTAAACAGGTTTATTTCAGCAACTTAGGCTTATTAAGTAGCATTTTTAAATAGGTTTATTTCAGCAACTTAGACTTATTTAATAGGTTTATTCAGCAACTTAGGCTTATTAAATAGGCTTATTCAGCAACTTAGACTTATTTAATAGGCTTATTTCAGCAACTTAGGCTTATTTAATATGCTTATTAAATAGGCTTATTTCAGCAACTTAGGCTTATTAAATAAGCTTATTTCAGCAACTTATGCTTTTAAATAGCCTTATTAAACAAGTTTATTTCAGCAACTTAGGCTTATTAAATAGCATTTTTAAATAGGTTTATTTCAGCAACTTAGACTTATTAAATATACCTTTTTAAATAGGCTTAGTTCAGAAACTTAGGCTTATTAAATAGGCTTATTTCAGCAACTTAGGCTCATTAAATAGCCTTATTAAATAGGCTTATTTCAGCAACTTAGGCTTATTAAATAGGCTTATTTCAGCAACTTAGGCTTATTAAATAGGCTCATTCAGCAACTTAGGCTTATTAAATAGGCTTATTTCAGCAACTTAGACTTATTAAATAGGCCTATTAAATAGGCTTATTAAATAGGCTTATTTCAGCAACTTAGACTTATTAAATAGGCCTATTAAATAGGATTATTAAAAAGGCGTATTAAATAGGCTTATTTCAGCAACTTAGGCTTATTAAATAGGCTTATTAAATGGGCTTATTTCAGCAACTTAGGCTTATTAAATAGGCTTATTTCAGCAACTTAAACTTATTAAATAGCCTTATTTCAGCAACTTAGACTCATTAAATAGGTTTATTTCAGCAACTTATGCTTATTAAATATACTTATTTCAGCAACTTAGGCTTATTAAATAGGCTTATTTCAGCAACTTAGACTTATTAAATAGCCTTATTTCAGCAACTTACGCTTATTAAATAGGCTTATTTCAGCAACTTAGGCTTATTAAATAGCCTAATTAAGTAGGCTTATTTCAGCAACTTGGGCTTATTAAATAGGCTTATTTCAGCAACTTACGCTGATTAAAAAGGCTTATTTCAGCAACTTAAACTTATTAAATAGCCTTATTTCAGCAACTTAGACTCATTAAATAGGTTTATTTCAGCAACTTATGCTTATTACATATACTTATTTCAGCAACTTAGGCTTATTAAATAGGCTTATTTCAGCAACTTAGACTTATTAAATAGCCTTATTTCAGCAACTTAGGCTTATTAAATAGGCTTATTTCAGCAACTTAGGCTTATTAAATAGCCTTATTTCAGCAACTTAAACTTATTAAATAGGCTGATTTCAGCAACTTAGGCTTATTAAATAGGCATATTCAGCAACTTAGGCTTATTAAATAGGCTTATTTCAGCAACTTAGGCTTATTAAATAGGTTTATTCAGCAATTTAGGCTTATTAAATAGGCTTATTCAGCAACTTAGGCTTATTAAATAGGCTTATTTCAGCAACTTAGGCTTATTAAATAGGCTCATTCAGCAACTTAGGCTTATTAAATAGGCTTATTTCAGCAACTTAGACTTATTAAATAGGCCTATTAAATAGGCTTATTAAATAAGCTTATTTCAGCAACTTAGACTTATTAAATAGGCCTATTAAATAGGATTATTAAAAATGCTTATTAAATAGGCTTATTTCAGCAACTTAGGCTTATTAAATAGGCTTATTAAATAGCCTTATTTCAGCAACTTACGCTTATTAAATAGGCTTATTTCAGCAACTTAGGCTTATTAAATAGCCTAATTAAGTAGGCTTATTTCAGCAACTTGAGCTTATTAAATAGGCTTATTTCAGCAACTTATGCTGATTAAAAAGGCTTATTTCAGCAACTTAGACTTATTAAATAGCCTTATTTCAGCAACTTAGACTCATTAAATAGGCTTATTTCAGCAACTTATGCTTATTAAATATACTTATTTCAGCAACTTAGGCTTATTAAATAGGCTTATTTCAGCAACTTAGACTTATTAAATAGCCTTATTTCAGCAACTTAGGCTTATTAAATAGGCTTATTTCAGCAACTTAGGCTTATTAAATAGCCTTATTTCAGCAACTTAGACTTATTAAATAGGCTTATTTCAGCAACTTAGGCTTATTAAATAGGCTTATTCAGCAACTTAGGCTTATTACATAGGCTTATTTCAGCAACTTAGACTTATTAAATAGGCCTGTTAAATAGGCTTATTAAATAGGTTTATTTCAGCAACTTAGACTTATTAAATAGGCCTATTAAATAGGCTTATTAAATAGACTTATTAAATAGGCACATTAAATACTTATTAAATAGGCTTATTAAATAGGCTTATTAAATAGGCTTATTAAATGGACTTATTAAATAGGCTCAATAAATAGGCTTATTAAATAGGCTTATTAAATAGGCTTATTAAATAGACTTATTAAATAGGCTTATTAAATAGGCTTAATAAATAGGCTTATTAAATAGGCTCAATAAATAGGCTTTTTAAATAGGCTCAATAAATAGGCATATTAAATAGGCTCATTAAATACTTATTAAATAGACTTATTAAATAGACTTATTAAATAGGCTTATTAAATAGGCTTATTAAATAGGCTTATTAAATAGGCTTATTAAATAGACTTATTAAATAGCCTCATTAAATAGGCTTATTTTAGCAACTTAGGCTTATTAAATAAGTTTATTTCAGCAACTTAGACTTATATCAAAAAACCTTATTAAATAGGCTTATTTCAGCAACTTAGGCTTATTAAATAAGCTTATTTCAGCAACTTATTCTTATTAAATAGCCTTATTAAACAGGTTTATTTCAGCAACTTAGGCTTATTAAGTAGCATTTTTAAATAGGTTTATTTCAGCAACTTAGACTTATTTAATAGGTTTATTCAGCAACTTAGGCTTATTAAATAGGCTTATTCAGCAACTTAGACTTATTTAATAGGCTTATTTCAGCAACTTAGGCTTATTTAATATGCTTATTAAATAGGCTTATTTCAGCAACTTAGGCTTATTAAATAAGCTTATTTCAGCAACTTATGCTTTTAAATAGCCTTATTAAACAAGTTTATTTCAGCAACTTAGGCTTATGAAATAGCATTTTTAAATAGGTTTATTTCAGCAACTTAGACTTATTAAATATACCTTTTTAAATAGGCTTAGTTCAGAAACTTAGGCTTATTAAATAGGCTTATTTCAGCAACTTAGGCTCATTAAATAGCCTTATTAAATAGGCTTATTTCAGCAACTTAGGCTTATTAAATAGGCTTATTTCAGCAACTTAGGCTTATTAAATAGGCTCATTCAGCAACTTAGGCTTATTAAATAGGCTTATTTCAGCAACTTAGACTTATTAAATAGGCCTATTAAATAGGCTTATTAAATAGGCTTATTTCAGCAACTAAGACATATTAAATAGGCCTATTAAATAGTATTATTAAAAAGGCTTATTAAATAGGCTTATTTCAGCAACTTAGGCTTATTAAATAGGCTTATTAAATGGGCTTATTTCAGCAACTTAGGCTTATTAAATAGGCTTATTTCAGCAACTTAGACTTATTAAATAGCCTTATTTCAGCAACTTACGCTTATTAAATAGGCTTATTTCAGCAACTTAGGCTTATTAAATAGCCTAATTAAGTAGGCTTATTTCAGCAACTTGGGCTTATTAAATAGGCTTATTTCAGCAACTTACGCTGATTAAAAAGGCTTATTTCAGCAACTTAAACTTATTAAATAGCCTTATTTCAGCAACTTAGACTCATTAAATAGGTTTATTTCAGCAACTTATGCTTATTAAATATACTTATTTCAGCAACTTAGGCTTATTAAATAGCCTTATTTCAGCAACTTAGACTTATTAAATAGGCTTATTTCAGCAACTTAGGCTTATTAAATAGGCTTATTCAGCAACTTAGGCTTATTACATAGGCTTATTTCAGCAACTTAGACTTATTAAATAGGCCTGTTAAATAGGCTTATTAAATAGGTTTATTTCAGCAACTTAGACTTATTAAATAGGCCTATTAAATAGGCTTATTAAATAGACTTATTAAATAGGCACATTAAATACTTATTAAATAGGCTTATTAAATAGGCTTATTAAATAGGCTTATTAAATAGACTTATTAAATAGGCTCAATAAATAGGCTTATTAAATAGGCTTATTAAATAGGCTTATTAAATAGACTTATTAAATCGGCTTATTAAATAGGATTAATAAATAGGCTTATTAAATAGGCTCAATAAATAGGCTTTTTAAATAGGCTCAATAAATAGGCATATTAAATAGGCTCATTAAATACTTATTAAATAGACTTATTAAATAGACTTATTAAATAGGCTTATTAAATAGGCTTATTAAATAGGCTTATTAAATAGGCTTATTAAATAGACTTATTAAATAGCCTCATTAAATAGGCTTATTTTAGCAACTTAGGCTTATTAAATAAGTTTATTTCAGCAACTTAGACTTATTAAAAAGCCTTATTAAATAGGCTTATTTCAGCAACTTAGGCTTATTAAATAAGCTTATTTCAGCAACTTATTCTTATTAAATAGCCTTATTAAACAGGTTTATTTCAGCAACTTAGGCTTATTAAGTAGCATTTTTAAATAGGTTTATTTCAGCAACTTAGACTTATTTAATAGGTTTATTCAGCAACTTAGGCTTATTAAATAGGCTTATTCAGCAACTTAGACTTATTTAATAGGCTTATTTCAGCAACTTAGGCTTATTTAATATGCTTATTAAATAGGCTTATTTCAGCAACTTAGGCTTATTAAATAAGCTTATTTCAGCAACTTATGCTTTTAAATAGCCTTATTAAACAGGTTTATTTCAGCAACTTAGGCTTATTAAATAGCATTTTTAAATAGGTTTATTTCAGCAACTTAGACTTATTAAATATACCTTTTTAAATAGGCTTAGTTCAGAAACTTAGGCTTATTAAATAGGCTTATTTCAGCAACTTAGGCTCATTAAATAGCCTTATTAAATAGGCTTATTTCAGCAACTTAGGCTTATTAAATAGGCTTATTTCAGCAACTTAGGCTTATTAAATAGGCTCATTCAGCAACTTAGGCTTATTAAATAGGCTTATTTCAGCAACTTAGACTTATTAAATAGGCCTATTAAATAGGCTTATTAAATATGCTTATTTCAGCAACTTAGACTTATTAAATAGGCCTATTAAATAGGATTATTAAAAAGGCTTATTAAATAGGCTTATTTCAGCAACTTAGGCTTATTAAATAGGCTTATTAAATGGGCTTATTTCAGC
This sequence comes from Petromyzon marinus, assembly GCF_048934315.1. Taxonomy (NCBI): domain Eukaryota; kingdom Metazoa; phylum Chordata; class Hyperoartia; order Petromyzontiformes; family Petromyzontidae; genus Petromyzon; species Petromyzon marinus. Next base: position 1,774,110 of record NW_027422884.1, on the reverse strand, counting down.
AACTTAGGCTTATTAAATAGGCTTATTTCAGCAACTTAGACTTATTAAATAGCCTTATTTCAGCAACTTACGCTTATTAAATAGGCTTATTTCAGCAACTTAGGCTTATTAAATAGCCTAATTAAGTAGGCTTATTTCAGCAACTTGGGCTTATTAAATAGGCTTATTTCAGCAACTTACGCTGATTAAAAAGGCTTATTTCAGCAACTTAAACTTATTAAATAGCCTTATTTCAGCAACTTAGACTCATTAAATAGGTTTATTTCAGCAACTTCTGCTTATTAAATATACTTATTTCAGCAACTTAGGCTTATTAAATAGGCTTATTTCAGCAACTTAGACTTATTAAATAGCCTTATTTCAGCAACTTAGGCTTATTAAATAGGCTTATTTCAGCAACTTAGGCTTATTAAATAGCCTTATTTCAGCAACTTAAACTTATTAAATAGGCTTATTTCAGCAACTTAGGCTTATTAAATAGGCTTATTCAGCAACTTAGGCTTATTAAATAGGCTTATTTCAGCAACTTAGGCTTATTAAATAGGTTTATTCAGCAATTTAGGCTTATTAAATAGGCTTATTCAGCAACTTAGGCTTATTAAATAGGCTTATTTCAGCAACTTAGGCTTATTAAATAGGCTCATTCAGCAACTTAGGCTTATTAAATAGGCTTATTTCAGCAACTTAGACTTATTAAATAGGCCTATTAAATAGGCTTATTAAATAAGCTTATTTCAGCAACTTAGACTTATTAAATAGGCCTATTAAATAGGATTATTAAAAATGCTTATTAAATAGGCTTATTTCAGCAACTTAGGCTTATTAAATAGGCTTATTAAATGGGCTTATTTCAGCAACTTAGGCTTATTAAATAGGCTTATTTCAGCAACTTAGACTTATTAAATAGCCTTATTTCAGCAACTTACGCTTATTAAATAGGCTTATTTCAGCAACTTAGGCTTATTAAATAGCCTAATTAAGTAGGCTTATTTCAGCAACTTGGGCTTATTAAATAGGCTTATTTCAGCAACTTACGCTGATTAAAAAGGCTTATTTCAGCAACTTAGACTTATTAAATAGCCTTATTTCAGCAACTTAGACTCATTAAATAGGTTTATTTCAGCAACTTATGCTTATTAAATATACTTATTTCAGCAACTTAGGCTTATTAAATAGGCTTATTTCAGCAACTTAAACTTATTAAATAGCCTTATTTCAGCAACTTAGGCTTATTAAATAGGCTTATTTCAGCAACTTAGGCTTATTAAATAGGCTCATTCAGAAACTTAGGCTTATTAAATAGGCTTATTTCAGCAACTTAGACTTATTGAATAGGCCTATTAAATAGGCTTCTTAAATAGGCTTATTTCAGCAACTTAGACTTATTAAATAGGCCTATTAAATAGGCTTATTAAATAGACTTATTAAATAGGCTCAATAAATAGGCTTATTAAATAGTCTTATTAAATAGGCTCAATAAATAGGCTTATTAAATAGGCTTATTAAATAGGCTCAATAAATAGGCGTATTAAATAGGCTCAATAAATAGGCTCATTAAATAGGCTCAATAAATAGGCTTATTTAATAGGCTCATTATATACTTATTAAATAGGCTTATTAAATAGACTTATTAAATAGACTTATTAAATAGGCTTATTAAATAGACTTATTAAATAGGCTTATTAAAAAGGCTTATTAAATAGACTTATTAAATAGGCTCATTAAATACTTATTAAATATGTTTATTAAATAGGCGTATTAAATAGGCTTATTAAATAGGCTTATTAAATAGGCTTATTAAATAGGCTTATTAAATAGACTTATTAAATAGCCTCATTGAATAGGCTTATTTTAGCAACTTAGGCTTATTAAATAGGTTTATTTCAGCAACTTAGACTTATTAAATAGGTTTATTTCAGCAACTTAGGCTTATTTAATAAGCTTATTTCAGCAACTTATGCTTATTAAATAGCCTTATTAAAATGGTTTATTTCAGCAACTTAGGCTTATTAAATAGCATTTTTAAATAGGTTTATTTCAGAAACTTAGACTTATTAAATATACCTTTTTAAATAGGCTTAGTTCAGAAACGTAGGCTTATTAAATAGGCTTATTTCAGCAACTTAGGCTCATTAAATAGCCTTATTAAATAGGCTTATTTCTGCAACTTAGGCTTATTAAATAGGCTTATTTCAGCAACTTAAACTTATTAAATAGCCTTATTTCAGCAACTTAGGCTTATTAAATAGCCTTATTTCAGCAACTTAGGCTTATTAAATAGCCTTATTAAATAGGCTTATTTCAGCAACTTAGGCTTATTAAATAGGCTCATTCAGAAACTTAGGCTTATTAAATAGGCTTATTTCAGCAACTTAGACTTATTGAATAGGCCTATTAAATAGGCTTATTAAATAGGCTTATTTCAGCAACTTAGACTTATTAAATAGGCCTATTAAATAGGCTTATTAAATAGACTTATTAAATAGGCCCATTAAATACTTATTAATTAGTCTTATTAAATAGGCTTATTAAATAGACTTATTAAATAGGCTCAATAAATAGGCTTATTAAATAGTCTTATTAAATAGGCTCAATAAATAGGCTTATTAAATAGGCTTATTAAATAGGCTCAATAAATAGGCTTATTAAATAGGCTCAATAAATAGGCTCATTAAATAGGCTCAATAAATAGGCTTATTAAATAGGCTCATTATATACTTTTTAAATAGGCTTATTAAATAGACTTATTAAATAGACTTATTAAATAGGCTTATTAAATAGACTTATTAAATAGGCTTATTAAAAAGGCTTATTAAATAGACTTATTAAATAGGCTCATTAAATACTTATTAAATATGTTTATTAAATAGGCGTATTAAATAGGCTTATTAAATAGGCTTATTAAATAGGCTTATTAAATAGACTTATTAATTGCCTCATTGAATAGGCTTATTTTAGCAACTTAGGCTTATTAAATAGGTTTATTTCAGCAACTTCGACTTATTAAATAGGTTTATTTCAGCAACTTAGGCTTATTAAATAAGCTTATTTCAGCAACTTATGCTTATTAAATAGCCTTATTAAAATGGTTTATTTCAGCAACTTAGGCTTATTAAATAGCATTTTTAAATAGGTTTATTTCAGAAACTTAGACTTATTAAATATACCTTTTTAAATAGGCTTAGTTCAGAAACGTAGGCTTATTAAATAGGCTTATTTCCGCAACTTAGGCTTATTAAATAGGCTTATTTCAGCAACTTAAACTTATTAAATAGCCTTATTTCAGCAACTTAGTCTTATTAAATAGCCTTATTTCAGCAACTTAGGCTTATTAAATAGCCTTATTAAATAGGCTTATTTCAGCAACTTAGACTTATTAAATAGGTTTATTCAGCAACTTAGGCTTATTAAATAGGCTTATTCAGCAACTTAGGCTTATTAAATAGGCTTATTTCAGCAACTTAGGCTTATTAAATAGGCTCATTCAGCAACTTAGGCTTATTAAATAGGCTTATTTCAGCAACTTAGACTTATTAAATAGGCCTATTAAATAGGCTTATTAAAAAGGCTTATTAAATAGGCTTATTTCAGCAACTTAGGCTTATTAAATAGGCTTATTAAATGGGCTTATTTCAGCAACTTAGGCTTATTAAATAGGCTTATTTCAGCAACTTAGACTTATTAAATAGCCTTATTTCAGCAACTTACGCTTATTAAATAGGCTTATTTCAGCAACTTAGGCTTATTAAATAGCCTAATTAAGTAGGCTTATTTCAGCAACTTGGGCTTATTAAATAGGCTTATTTCAGCAACTTACGCTGATTAAAAAGGCTTATTTCAGCAACTTAGACTTATTAAATAGCCTTATTTCAGCAACTTAGACTCATTAAATAGGTTTATTTCAGCAACTTAGGCTTATTAAATAGGCTTATTTCAGCAACTTAGGCTTATTAAATAGGCTCATTCAGAAACTTAGGCTTATTAAATAGGCGTATTTCAGCAACTTAGACTTATTAAATAAGCCTATTAAATAGACTTATTAAATAGGCTTATTTCAGCAACTTAGACTTATTAAATAGGCCTATTAAATAGGCTTATTAAATAGGCTTATTTCAGCAACTTAGACTTATTAAATAGGCCTATTAAATAGGCTTATTAAATAGACTTATTAAATAGGCTCAATAAATATGCTTATTAAATAGGCTTATAAAATAGGCTCATTAAATAGGCTTATTAAATAGGCATATTAAATAGGCTTATTAAATAGACGTATTAAATAGGCTTATTAAATAGGCTCAATAAATAGGCTTATTAAATAAGCTCAATAAATAGGCTTATTAAATAGGCTCAATAAATAGGCTTATTAAATAGGCTCAATAAATAGGCTTATTAAATAGGTGCATTAAATACTTATTAAATAGGCTTATTAAATAGACTTATTAAATAGACTTATTAAATAGGCTTATTAAATAGACTTATTAAATAGGCCTATTAAAAAGGTTTATTAATTAGACTTATTAAATAGGCTCATTAAATACTTATTAAATATGTTTATTAAATAGGCGTATTAAATAGGCTTATTAAATTGGCTTAATAAATAGGCTTATTAAATAGCCTCATTAAATACTTATTAAATAGGCTTATTAAATAGGCTTATTAAATAGGCTTATTTCAGCAACTTAGGCTTATTAAATAGCCTTATTGAATAGGCTTATTTCAGCAACTTAGACTTATTAAATAGGTTTATTCAGCAACTTAGGCTTATTAAATAGGCTTATTCAGCAACTTAGGCTTATTAAATAAGCTTATTTCAGCAACTTAGGCTTATTAAATAGGCTCATTCAGAAACTTAGGCTTATTAAATAGGCTTATTTCAGCAACTTAGACTTATTAAATAGGCCTATTAAATAGGCTTATTAAATAGGCTTATTTCAGCAACTTTGGCTCATTAAATAGCCTTATTAAATAGGCTTATTAAATAGACTTATTAAATAGGCTCATTAAATACTTATTAAATAGGCTTATTAAATAGGCTTATTAAATAGACTTATTAAATAGGCTCAATAAATAGGCTTATTAAATAGGCTTATTAAATAGGCTCAATAAATAGGCTTATTAAATAGGCTTATTAAATAGGCTTATTAAATAGACTTATTAAATAGGCTTATTAAATAGGCTCAATAAATAGGCTTATTAAATAGGCTCAATAAATAGGCTTATAAAATAGGCTCAATAAATAGGCTTATTAAATAGGCTCAATAAATAGGCATATTAAATAGGCTCATTAAATACTTATTAAGTAGGCTTATTAAATAGACTTATTAAATAGACTTATTAAATACGCTTATTAAATAGACTTATTAAATAGGCTTATTAAAAGGCTTATTAAATAGACTCATTAAATAGGCTCATTAAATACGTATTAAATATGTTTATTAAATAGGCGTATTAAATAGGCTTATTAAATAGGCTTATTAAATAGGCTTATTAAATAGGCTTATTAAATAGACTCATTAAATAGGCTAATTTTAGCAACTTAGGCTTATTAAATAGGTTTATTTCAGCAACTTAGACTTATTAAATAGCCTCATTGAATAGGCTTATTTTAGCAACTTAGGCTTATTAAATAGGTTTATTTCAGCAACTTAGACTTATTAAATAGCCTTATTAAATAGGCTTATTTCAGCAACTTAGGCTCATTAAATAAGCTTATTTCAGCAACTTATGCTTATTAAATAGCCTTATTAAACAGGTTTATTTCAGCAACTTAGGCTTATTAAATAGCATTTTTAAATAGGTTTATTCAGCAACTTAGGCTTATTAAATAGGCTTATTCAGCAACTTAGGCTTATTAAATAACCTTATTTCAGCAACTTAGGCTTATTAAATAGGCTCATTCAGAAACTTAGGCTTACTAAATAGGCTTATTTCAGCAACTTAGACTAATTAAATAGGCCTATTAAATAGGCTTATTAAATAGGCTTATTTCAGCAACTTAGGCTCATTAAATAGCCTTATTAAATAGGCTTATTAAATAGACTTATTAAATAGGCTCATTAAATACTTATTAAATAGGCTTATTAAATAGGCTTATTAAATAGACATTAAATAGGCTCAATAAATAGGCTTATTAAATAGGCTCATTAAATAGGCTCAATAAATAGGCTTATTAAATAGGCTTATTAAATAGGCTTATTAAATAGACTTATTAAATAGGCTTATTAAATAGGCTCAATAAATAGGCTTATTAAATAGGCTCAATAAATAGGCTTATAAAATAGGCTCAATAAATAGGCTTATTAAATAGGCTCAATAAATAGGCTTATTAAATAGGCTCATTAAATACTTATTAAATAGGCTTATTAAATAGATTTATTAAATAGACTTATTAAATACGCTTATTAAATAGACTTATTAAATAGGCTTATTAAAAGGCTTATTAAATAGACTTATTAAATAGGCTCATTAAATACATATTAAATATGTTTATTAAATAGGCGTATTAAATAGGCTTATTAAATAGGCTTATTAAATAGGCTTATTAAATAGACTCATTAAATAGGCTAATTTTAGCAACTTAGGCTTATTAAATAGGTTCATTTCAGCAACTTAGACTTATTAAATAGCCTCATTGAATAGGCTTATTTTAGCAACTTAGGCTTATTAAATAGGTTTATTTCAGCAACTTAGACTTATTAAATAGCCTTATTAAATAGGCTTATTTCAGCAACTTAGGCTTATTAAATAAGCTTATTTCAGCAACTTATGCTTATTAAATAGCCTTATTAAACAGGTTTATTTCAGCAACTTAGGCTTATTAAATAGCATTTTTAAATAGGTTTATTTCAGCAACTTAGACTTATTAAATATACCTTTTTAAATAGGCTTAGTTCAGAAACTTAGGCTTATTAAATAGGCTTATTTCAGCAACTTAAGCTCATTAAAAATGCCTTATTAAATAGGCTTATTTCAGCAACTAAGGCTTATTAAATAGTCTTATTTCAGCAACTTAAACTTATTAAATAGCCTTATTTCAGCAACTTAGGCTCATTAAATAGCCTTATTTCAGCAACTTAGACTTATTAAATAGGCTTATTCAGCAACTTAGGCTTATTAAATAGCCTTATTGAATAGGCTTATTTCAGCAACTTAGACTTATTAAATAGGTTTATTCAGCAACTTAGGCTTATTAAATAGGCTTATTCAGCAACTTAGGCTTATTAAATAAGCTTATTTCAGCAACTTAGGCTTATTAAATAGGCTCATTCAGAAACTTAGGCTTATTAAATAGCCTTATTTCAGCAACTTAGGCTCATTAAATAGCCTTATTTCAGCAACTTAGACTTATTAAATAGGCTTATTCAGCAACTTAGGCTTATTAAATAGCCTTATTGAATAGGCTTATTTCAGCAACTTAGACTTATTAAATAGGTTTATTCAGCAACTTAGGCTTATTAAATAGGCTTATTCAGCAACTTAGGCTTATTAAATAAGCTTATTTCAGCAACTTAGGCTTATTAAATAGGCTCATTCAGAAACTTAGGCTTATTAAATAGGCTTATTTCAGCAACTTAGACTTATTAAATAGGCCTATTAAATAGGCTTATTAAATAGGCTTATTTCAGCAACTTTGGCTCATTAAATAGCCTTATTAAATAGGCTTATTAAATAGACTTATTAAATAGGCTCATTAAATACTTATTAAATAGGCTTATTAAATAGGCTTATTAAATAGACTTATTAAATAGGCTCAATAAATAGGCTTATTAAATAGGCTTATTAAATAGGCTCAATAAATAGGCTTATTAAATAGGCTTATTAAATAGGCTTATTAAATAGACTTATTAAATAGGCTTATTAAATAGGCTCAATAAATAGGCTTATTAAATAGGCTCAATAAATAGGCTTATAAAATAGGCTCAATAAATAGGCTTATTAAATAGGCTCAATAAATAGGCATATTAAATACTTATTAAATAGGCTTATTAAATAGACTTATTAAATAGACTTATTAAATACGCTTATTAAATAGACTTATTAAATAGGCTTATTAAAAGGCTTATTAAATAGACTCATTAAATAGGCTCATTAAATATGTATTAAATATGTTTATTAAATAGGCGTATTAAATAGGCTTATTAAATAGGCTTATTAAATAGGCTTATTAAATAGGCTTATTAAATAGGCTTATTAAATAGGCTCAATAAATAGGCGTATTAAATAGGCTCAATAAATAGGCTCATTAAATAGGCTCAATAAATAGGCTTATTAAATAGGCTCATTATATACTTATTAAATAGGCTTATTAAATAGACTTATTAAATAGACTTATTAAATAGGCTTATTAAATAGACTTATTAAATAGGCTTATTAAAAAGGCTTATTAAATAGACTTATTAAATAGGCTCATTAAATACTTATTAAATATGTTTATTAAATAGGCGTATTAAATAGGCTTATTAAATAGGCTTATTAAATAGGCTTATTAAATAGGCTTATTAAATAGACTTATTAAATAGCCTCATTGAATAGGCTTATTTTAGCAACTTAGGCTTATTAAATAGGTTTATTTCAGCAACTTAGACTTATTAAATAGGTTTATTTCAGCAACTTAGGCTTATTTAATAAGCTTATTTCAGCAACTTATGCTTATTAAATAGCCTTATTAAAATGGTTTATTTCAGCAACTTAGGCTTATTAAATAGCATTTTTAAATAGGTTTATTTCAGAAACTTAGACTTATTAAATATACCTTTTTAAATAGGCTTAGTTCAGAAACGTAGGCTTATTAAATAGGCTTATTTCAGCAACTTAGGCTCATTAAATAGCCTTATTAAATAGGCTTATTTCTGCAACTTAGGCTTATTAAATAGGCTTATTTCAGCAACTTAAACTTATTAAATAGCCTTATTTCAGCAACTTAGGCTTATTAAATAGCCTTATTTCAGCAACTTAGGCTTATTAAATAGCCTTATTAAATAGGCTTATTTCAGCAACTTAGACTCATTAAATAGGTTTATTTCAGCAACTTATGCTTATTAAATATACTTATTTCAGCAACTTAGGCTTATTAAATAGGCTTATTTCAGCAACTTAGACTTATTAAATAGCCTTATTTCAGCAACTTAGGCTTATTAAATAGGCTTATTTCAGCAACTTAGGCTTATTAAATAGGCTCATTCAGAAACTTAGGCTTATTAAATAGGCTTATTTCAGCAACTTAGACTTATTGAATAGGCCTATTAAATAGGCTTATTAAATAGGCTTATTTCAGCAACTTAGACTTATTAAATAGGCCTATTAAATAGGCTTATTAAATAGACTTATTAAATAGGCTCATTAAATACTTATTAATTAGTCTTATTAAATAGGCTTATTAAATAGACTTATTAAATAGGCTCAATAAATAGGCTTATTAAATAGTCTTATTAAATAGGCTCAATAAATAGGCTTATTAAATAGGCTTATTAAATAGGCTCAATAAATAGGCTTATTAAATAGGCTCAATAAATAGGCTCATTAAATAGGCTCAATAAATAGGCTTATTAAATAGGCTCATTATATACTTTTTAAATAGGCTTATTAAATAGACTTTTTAAATAGACTTATTAAATAGGCTTATTAAATAGACTTATTAAATAGGCTTATTAAAAAGGCTTATTAAATAGACTTATTAAATAGGCTCATTAAATACTTATTAAATATGTTTATTAAATAGGCGTATTAAATAGGCTTATTAAATAGGCTTATTAAATAGGCTTATTAAAGAGACTTATTAATTGCCTCATTGAATAGGCTTATTTTAGCAACTTAGGCTTATTAAATAGGTTTATTTCAGCAACTTCGACTTATTAAATAGGTTTATTTCAGCAACTTAGGCTTATTAAATAAGCTTATTTCAGCAACTTATGCTTATTAAATAGCCTTATTAAAATGGTTTATTTCAGCAACTTAGGCTTATTAAATAGCATTTTTAAATAGGTTTATTTCAGAAACTTAGACTTATTAAATATACCTTTTTAAATAGGCTTAGTTCAGAAACGTAGGCTTATTAAATAGGCTTATTTCAGCAACTTAGGCTCATTAAATAGCCTTATTAAATAGGCTTATTTCCGCAACTTAGGCTTATTAAATAGGCTTATTTCAGCAACTTAAACTTATTAAATAGCCTTATTTCAGCAACTTAGTCTTATTAAATAGCCTTATTTCAGCAACTTAGGCTTATTAAATAGCCTTATTAAATAGGCTTATTTCAGCAACTTAGACTTATTAAATAGGTTTATTCAGCAACTTAGGCTTATTAAATAGGCTTATTCAGCAACTTAGGCTTATTAAATAGGCTTATTTCAGCAACTTAGGCTTATTAAATAGGCTCATTCAGCAACTTAGGCTTATTAAATAGGCTTATTTCAGCAACTTAGACTTATTAAATAGGCCTATTAAATAGGCTTATTAAAAAGGCTTATTAAATAGGCTTATTTCAGCAACTTAGGCTTATTAAATAGGCTTATTAAATGGGCTTATTTCAGCAACTTAGGCTTATTAAATAGGCTTATTTCAGCAACTTAGACTTATTAAATAGCCTTATTTCAGCAACTTACGCTTATTAAATAGGCTTATTTCAGCAACTTAGGCTTATTAAATAGCCTAATTAAGTAGGCTTATTTCAGCAACTTGGGCTTATTAAATAGGCTTATTTCAGCAACTTACGCTGATTAAAAAGGCTTATTTCAGCAACTTAGACTTATTAAATAGCCTTATTTCAGCAACTTAGACTCATTAAATAGGTTTATTTCAGCAACTTAGGCTTATTAAATAGGCTTATTTCAGCAACTTAGGCTTATTAAATAGGCTCATTCAGAAACTTAGGCTTATTAAATAGGCGTATTTCAGCAACTTAGACTTATTAAATAAGCCTATTAAATAGACTTATTAAATAGGCTTATTTCAGCAACTTAGACTTATTAAATAGGCCTATTAAATAGGCTTATTAAATAGGCTTATTTCAGCAACTTAGACTTATTAAATAGGCCTATTAAATAGGCTTATTAAATAGACTTATTAAATAGGCTCAATAAATATGCTTATTAAATAGGCTTATAAAATAGGCTCAATAAATAGGCTTATTAAATAGGCATATTAAATAGGCTTATTAAATAGACGTATTAAATAGGCTTATTAAATAGGCTCAATAAATAGGCTTATTAAATAAGCTCAATAAATAGGCTTATTAAATAGGCTCAATAAATAGGCTTATTAAATAGGCTCAATAAATAGGCTTATTAAATAGGTGCATTAAATACTTATTAAATAGGCTTATTAAATAGACTTATTAAATAGACTTATTAAATAGGCTTATTAAATAGACTTATTAAATAGGCCTATTAAAAAAGGTTTATTAATTAGACTTATTAAATAGGCTCATTAAATACTTATTAAATATGTTTATTAAATAGGCGTATTAAATAGGCTTATTAAATTAGCTTAATAAATAGGCTTATTAAATAGCCTCATTAAATACTTATTAAATAGGCTTATTAAATAGGCTTATTAAATAGGCTTATTTCAGCAACTTAGGCTTATTAAATAGCCTTATTGAATAGGCTTATTTCAGCAACTTAGACTTATTAAATAGGTTTATTCAGCAACTTAGGCTTATTAAATAGGCTTATTCAGCAACTTAGGCTTATTAAATAAGCTTATTTCAGCAACTTAGGCTTATTAAATAGGCTCATTCAGAAACTTAGGCTTATTAAATAGGCTTATTTCAGCAACTTAGACTTATTAAATAGGCCTATTAAATAGGCTTATTAAATAGGCTTATTTCAGCAACTTTGGCTCATTAAATAGCCTTATTAAATAGGCTTATTAAATAGACTTATTAAATAGGCTCATTAAATACTTATTAAATAGGCTTATTAAATAGGCTTATTAAATAGACTTATTAAATAGGCTCAATAAATAGGCTTATTAAATAGGCTTATTAAATAGGCTCAATAAATAGGCTTATTAAATAGGCTTATTAAATAGGCTTATTAAATAGACTTATTAAATAGGCTTATTAAATAGGCTCAATAAATAGGCTTATTAAATAGGCTCAATAAATAGGCTTATAAAATAGGCTCAATAAATAGGCTTATTAAATAGGCTCAATAAATAGGCATATTAAATAGGCTCATTAAATACTTATTAAATAGGCTTATTAAATAGACTTATTAAATAGACTTATTAAATACGCTTATTAAATAGACTTATTAAATAGGCTTATTAAAAGGCTTATTAAATAGACTCATTAAATAGGCTCATTAAATACGTATTAAATATGTTTATTAAATAGGCGTATTAAATAGGCTTATTAAATAGGCTTATTAAATAGGCTTATTAAATAGGCTTATTAAATAGACTCATTAAATAGGCTAATTTTAGCAACTTAGGCTTATTAAATAGGTTTATTTCAGCAACTTAGACTTATTAAATAGCCTCATTGAATAGGCTTATTTTAGCAACTTAGGCTTATTAAATAGGTTTATTTCAGCAACTTAGACTTATTAAATAGCCTTATTAAATAGGCTTATTTCAGCAACTTAGGCTCATTAAATAAGCTTATTTCAGCAACTTATGCTTATTAAATAGCCTTATTAAACAGGTTTATTTCAGCAACTTAGGCTTATTAAATAGCATTTTTAAATAGGTTTATTCAGCAACTTAGGCTTATTAAATAGGCTTATTCAGCAACTTAGGCTTATTAAATAACCTTATTTCAGCAACTTAGGCTTATTAAATAGGCTCATTCAGAAACTTAGGCTTACTAAATAGGCTTATTTCAGCAACTTAGACTAATTAAATAGGCCTATTAAATAGGCTTATTAAATAGGCTTTTTTCAGCAACTTAGGCTCATTAAATAGCCTTATTAAATAGGCTTATTAAATAGACTTATTAAATAGGCTCATTAAATACTTATTAAATAGGCTTATTAAATAGGCTTATTAAATAGACTTATTAAATAGGCTCAATAAATAGGCTTATTAAATAGGCTTATTAAATAGGCTCAATAAATAGGCTTATTAAATAGGCTTATTAAATAGGCTTATTAAATAGACTTATTAAATAGGCTTATTAAATAGGCTCAATAAATAGGCTTATTAAATAGGCTCAATAAATAGGCTTATAAAATAGGCTCAATAAATAGGCTTATTAAATAGGCTCAATAAATAGGCTTATTAAATAGGCTCATTAAATACTTATTAAATAGGCTTATTAAATAGATTTATTAAATAGACTTATTAAATACGCTTATTAAATAGACTTATTAAATAGGCTTATTAAAAGGCTTATTAAATAGACTTATTAAATAGGCTCATTAAATACATATTAAATATGTTTATTAAATAGGCGTATTAAATAGGCTTATTAAATAGGCTTATTAAATAGGCTTATTAAATAGGCTTATTAAATAGACTCATTAAATAGGCTAATTTTAGCAACTTAGGCTTATTAAATAGGTTCATTTCAGCAACTTAGACTTATTAAATAGCCTCATTGAATAGGCTTATTTTAGCAACTTAGGCTTATTAAATAGGTTTATTTCAGCAACTTAGACTTATTAAATAGCCTTATTAAATAGGCTTATTTCAGCAACTTAGGCTTATTAAATAAGCTTATTTCAGCAACTTATGCTTATTAAATAGCCTTATTAAACAGGTTTATTTCAGCAACTTAGGCTTATTAAATAGCATTTTTAAATAGGTTTATTTCAGCAACTTAGACTTATTAAATATACCTTTTTAAATAGGCTTAGTTCAGAAACTTAGGCTTATTAAATAGGCTTATTTCAGCAACTTAAGCTCATTAAATAGCCTTATTAAATAGGCTTATTTCAGCAACTAAGGCTTATTAAATAGTCTTATTTCAGCAACTTAAACTTATTAAATAGCCTTATTTCAGCAACTTAGGCTCATTAAATAGCCTTATTTCAGCAACTTAGACTTATTAAATAGGCTTATTCAGCAACTTAGGCTTATTAAATAGCCTTATTGAATAGGCTTATTTCAGCAACTTAGACTTATTAAATAGGTTTATTCAGCAACTTAGGCTTATTAAATAGGCTTATTCAGCAACTTAGGCTTATTAAATAAGCTTATTTCAGCAACTTAGGCTTATTAAATAGGCTCATTCAGAAACTTAGGCTTATTAAATAGGCTTATTTCCTTATTTCAGCAACTTAGACTCATTAAATAGGTTTATTTCAGCAACTTATGCTTATTAAATATACTTATTTCAGCAACTTAGGCTTATTAAATAGGCTTATTTCAGCAACTTAAACTTATTAAATAGCCTTATTTCAGCAACTTAGGCTTATTAAATAGGCTTATTTCAGCAACTTAGGCTTATTAAATAGGCTCATTCAGAAACTTAGGCTTATTAAATAGGCTTATTTCAGCAACTTAGACTTATTGAATAGGCCTATTAAATAGGCTTCTTAAATAGGCTTATTTCAGCAACTTAGACTTATTAAATAGGCCTATTAAATAGGCTTATTAAATGGACTTATTAAATAGGCTCAATAAATAGGCTTATTAAATAGTCTTATTAAATAGGCTCAATAAATAGGCTTATTAAATAGGCTTATTAAATAGGCTCAATAAATAGGCTTATTAAATAGGCTCAATAAATAGGCTCATTAAATAGGCTCAATAAATAGGCTTATTAAATAGGCTCATTATATACTTATTAAATAGGCTTATTAAATAGACTTATTAAATAGACTTATTAAATAGGCTTATTAAATAGACTTATTAAATAGGCTTATTAAAAAGGCTTATTAAATAGACTTATTAAATAGGCTCATTAAATACTTATTAAATATGTTTATTAAATAGGCGTATTAAATAGGCTTATTAAATAGGCTTATTAAATAGGCTTATTAAATAGACTTATTAAATAGCCTCATTGAATAGGCTTATTTTAGCAACTTAGGCTTATTAAATAGGTTTATTTCAGCAACTTAGACTTATTAAATAGGTTTATTTCAGCAACTTAGGCTTATTTAATAAGCTTATTTCAGCAACTTATGCTTATTAAATAGCCTTATTAAAAAGGCTTATTTCAGCAACTTAGGCTTATTAAATAGACTTATTAAATAGGCTCATTAAATACTTATTAATTAGTCTTATTAAATAGGCTTTTTTAAATAGACTTATTAAATAGGCTCAATAAATAGGCTTATTAAATAGTCTTATTAAATAGGCTCAATAAATAGGCTTATTAAATAGGCATATTAAATAGGCTCAATAAATAGGCTTATTAAATAGGCTCAATAAATAGGCTCATTAAATAGGCTTATTAAATAGACTTATTAAATAGCCTCATTGAATAGGCTTATTTCAGCAACTTAGGCTTATTAAATAGGCTTATTTCAGCAACTTAGACTTATTAAATAGCCTTATTTCAGCAACTTAGGCTTATTAAATAGGCTTATTTCAGCAACTTAGGCTTATTAAATAGCCTTATTTCAGCAACTTAGACTTATTAAATAGGCTTATTTCAGCAACTTAGGCTTATTAAATAGGCTTATTCAGCAACTTAGGCTTATTACATAGGCTTATTTCAGCAACTTAGACTTATTAAATAGGCCTGTTAAATAGGCTTATTAAATAGGTTTATTTCAGCAACTTAGACTTATTAAATAGGCCTATTAAATAGGCTTATTAAATAGACTTATTAAATAGGCACATTAAATACTTATTAAATAGGCTTATTAAATAGGCTTATTAAATAGGCTTATTAAATAGACTTATTAAATAGGCTCAATAAATAGGCTTATTAAATAGGCTTATTAAATAGGCTTATTAAATAGACTTATTAAATAGGCTTATTAAATAGGCTTAATAAATAGGCTTATTAAATAGGCTCAATAAATAGGCTTTTTAAATAGGCTCAATAAATAGGCATATTAAATAGGCTCATTAAATACTTATTAAATAGACTTATTAAATAGACTTATTAAATAGGCTTATTAAATAGGCTTATTAAATAGGCTTATTAAATAGGCTTATTAAATAGACTTATTAAATAGCCTCATTAAATAGGCTTATTTTAGCAACTTAGGCTTATTAAATAAGTTTATTTCAGCAACTTAGACTTATTAAAAAGCCTTATTAAATAGGCTTATTTCAGCAACTTAGGCTTATTAAATAAGCTTATTTCAGCAACTTATTCTTATTAAATAGCCTTATTAAACAGGTTTATTTCAGCAACTTAGGCTTATTAAGTAGCATTTTTAAATAGGTTTATTTCAGCAACTTAGACTTATTTAATAGGTTTATTCAGCAACTTAGGCTTATTAAATAGGCTTATTCAGCAACTTAGACTTATTTAATAGGCTTATTTCAGCAACTTAGGCTTATTTAATATGCTTATTAAATAGGCTTATTTCAGCAACTTAGGCTTATTAAATAAGCTTATTTCAGCAACTTATGCTTTTAAATAGCCTTATTAAACAGGTTTATTTCAGCAACTTAGGCTTATTAAATAGCATTTTTAAATAGGTTTATTTCAGCAACTTAGACTTATTAAATATACCTTTTTAAATAGGCTTAGTTCAGAAACTTAGGCTTATTAAATAGGCTTATTTCAGCAACTTAGGCTCATTAAATAGCCTTATTAAATAGGCTTATTTCAGCAACTTAGGCTTATTAAATAGGCTTATTTCAGCAACTTAGGCTTATTAAATAGGCTCATTCAGCAACTTAGGCTTATTAAATAGGCTTATTTCAGCAACTTAGACTTATTAAATAGGCCTATTAAATAGGCTTATTAAATAGGCTTATTTCAGCAACTTAGACTTATTAAATAGGCCTATTAAATAGGATTATTAAAAAGGCTTATTAAATAGGCTTATTTCAGCAACTTAGGCTTATTAAATAGGCTTATTAAATGGGCTTATTTCAGCAACTTAGGCTTATTAAATAGGCTTATTTCAGCAACTTAGACTTATTAAATAGCCTTATTTCAGCAACTTACGCTTATTAAATAGGCTTATTTCAGCAACTTAGGCTTATTAAATAGCCTAATTAAGTAGGCTTATTTCAGCAACTTGGGCTTATTAAATAGGCTTATTTCAGCAACTTACGCTGATTAAAAAGGCTTATTTCAGCAACTTAAACTTATTAAATAGCCTTATTTCAGCAACTTAGACTCATTAAATAGGTTTATTTCAGCAACATATGCTTATTAAATATACTTATTTCAGCAACTTAGGCTTATTAAATAGGCTTATTTCAGCAACTTAGACTTATTAAATAGCCTTATTTCAGCAACTTAGGCTTATTAAATAGGCTTATTTCAGCAACTTAGGCTTATTAAATAGCCTTATTTCAGCAACTTAAACTTATTAAATAGGCTTATTTCAGCAACTTAGGCTTATTAAATAGGCTTATTCAGCAACTTAGGCTTATTAAATAGGCTTATTTCAGCAACTTAGGCTTATTAAATAGGTTTATTCAGCAATTTAGGCTTATTAAATAGGCTTATTCAGCAACTTAGGCTTATTAAATAGGCTTATTTCAGCAACTTAGGCTTATTAAATAGGCTCATTCAGCAACTTAGGCTTATTAAATAGGCTTATTTCAGCAACTTAGACTTATTAAATAGGCCTATTAAATAGGCGTATTAAATAAGCTTATTTCAGCAACTTAGACTTATTAAATAGGCCTATTAAATAGGATTATTAAAAATGCTTATTAAATAGGCTTATTTCAGCAACTTAGGCTTATTAAATAGGCTTATTAAATGGGCTTATTTCAGCAACTTAGGCTTATTAAATATGCTTATTTCAGCAACTTAGACTTATTAAATAGCCTTATTTCAGCAACTTACGCTTATTAAATAGGCTTATTTCAGCAACTTAGGCTTATTAAATAGCCTAATTAAGTAGGCTTATTTCAGCAACTTGGGCTTATTAAATAGGCTTATTTCAGCAACTTACGCTGATTAAAAAGGCTTATTTCAGCAACTTAGACTTATTAAATAGCCTTATTTCAGCAACTTAGACTCATTAAATAGGTTTATTTCAGCAACTTATGCTTATTAAATATACTTATTTCAGCAACTTAGGCTTATTAAATAGGCTTATTTCAGCAACTTAAACTTATTAAATAGCCTTATTTCAGCAACTTAGGCTTATTAAATAGGCTTATTTCAGCAACTTAGGCTTATTAAATAGGCTCATTCAGAAACTTAGGCTTATTAAATAGGCTTATTTCAGCAACTTAGACTTATTGAATAGGCCTATTAAATAGGCTTCTTAAATAGGCTTATTTCAGCAACTTAGACTTATTAAATAGGCCTATTAAATAGGCTTATTAAATAGACTTATTAAATAGGCTCAATAAATAGGCTTATTAAATAGTCTTATTAAATAGGCTCAATAAATAGGCTTATTAAATAGGCTTATTAAATAGGCTCAATAAATAGGCTTATTAAATAGGCTCAATAAATAGGCTCATTAAATAGGCTCAATAAATAGGCTTATTAAATAGGCTCATTATATACTTATTAAATAGGCTTATTAAATAGACTTATTAAATAGACTTATTAAATAGGCTTATTAAATAGACTTATTAAATAGGCTTATTAAAAAGGCTTATTAAATAGACTTATTAAATAGGCTCATTAAATACTTATTAAATATGTTTATTAAATAGGCGTATTAAATAGGCTTATTAAATAGGCTTATTAAATAGGCTTATTAAATAGGCTTATTAAATAGACTTATTAAATAGCCTCATTGAATAGGCTTATTTTAGCAACTTAGGCTTATTAAATAGGTTTATTTCAGCAACTTAGACTTATTAAATAGGTTTATTTCAGCAACTTAGGCTTATTTAATAAGCTTATTTCAGCAACTTATGCTTATTAAATAGCCTTATTAAAAAGGCTTATTTCAGCAACTTAGGCTTATTAAATAGACTTATTAAATAGGCTCATTAAATACTTATTAATTAGTCTTATTAAATAGGCTTTTTTAAATAGACTTATTAAATAGGCTCAATAAATAGGCTTATTAAATAGTCTTATTAAATAGGCTCAATAAATAGGCTTATTAAATAGGCTTATTAAATAGGCTCAATAAATAGGCTTATTAAATAGGCTCAATAAATAGGCTCATTAAATAGGCTTATTAAATAGACTTATTAAATAGCCTCATTGAATAGGCTTATTTTAGCAACTTAGGCTTATTAAAATGGTTTATTTCAGCAACTTAGGCTTATTAAATAGCATTTTTAAATAGGTTTATTTCAGAAACTTAGACTTATTAAATATACCTTTTTAAATAGGCTTAGTTCAGAAACGTAGGCTTATTAAATAGGCTTATTTCAGCAACTTAGGCTCATTAAATAGCCTTATTAAATAGGCTTATTTCTGCAACTTAGGCTTATTAAATAGGCTTATTTCAGCAACTTAAACTTATTAAATAGCCTTATTTCAGCAACTTAGGCTTATTAAATAGCCTTATTTCAGCAACTTAGGCTTATTAAATAGCCTTATTAAATAGGCTTATTTCAGCAACTTAGACTCATTAAATAGGTTTATTTCAGCAACTTATGCTTATTAAATATACTTATTTCAGCAACTTAGGCTTATTAAATAGGCTTATTTCAGCAACTTAGACTTATTAAATAGCCTTATTTCAGCAACTTAGGCTTATTAAATAGGCTTATTTCAGCAACTTAGGCTTATTAAATAGGCTCATTCAGAAACTTAGGCTTATTAAATAGGCTTATTTCAGCAACTTAGACTTATTGAATAGGCCTATTAAATAGGCTTATTAAATAGGCTTATTTCAGCAACTTAGACTTATTAAATAGGCCTATTAAATAGGCTTATTAAATAGACTTATTAAATAGGCTCATTAAATACTTATTAATTAGTCTTATTAAATAGGCTTTTTTAAATAGACTTATTAAATAGGCTCAATAAATAGGCTTATTAAATAGTCTTATTAAATAGGCTCAATAAATAGGCTTATTAAATAGGCTTATTAAATAGGCTCAATAAATAGGCTTATTAAATAGGCTCAATAAATAGGCTCATTAAATAGGCTCAATAAATAGGCTTATTAAATAGGCTCATTATATACTTTTTAAATAGGCTTATTAAATAGACTTATTAAATAGACTTATTAAATAGGCTTATTAAATAGACTTATTAAATAGGCTTATTAAAAAGGCTTATTAAATAGACTTATTAAATAGGCTCATTAAATACTTATTAAATATGTTTATTAAATAGGCGTATTAAATAGGCTTATTAAATAGGCTTATTAAATAGGCTTATTAAATAGGCTTATTAAATAGACTTATTAAATAGCCTCATTGAATAGGCTTATTTTAGCAACTTAGGCTTATTAAATAGGTTTATTTCAGCAACTTCGACTTATTAAATAGGCTTATTTCTGCAACTTAGGCTTATTAAATAGGCTTATTTCAGCAACTTAAACTTATTAAATAGCCTTATTTCAGCAACTTAGGCTTATTAAATAGCCTTATTTCAGCAACTTAGGCTTATTAAATAGCCTTATTAAATAGGCTTATTTCAGCAACTTAGACTCATTAAATAGGTTTATTTCAGCAACTTATGCTTATTAAATATACTTATTTCAGCAACTTAGGCTTATTAAATAGGCTTATTTCAGCAACTTAGACTTATTAAATAGCCTTATTTCAGCAACTTAGGCTTATTAAATAGGCTTATTTCAGCAACTTAGGCTTATTAAATAGGCTCATTCAGAAACTTAGGCTTATTAAATAGGCTTATTTCAGCAACTTAGACTTATTGAATAGGCCTATTAAATAGGCTTATTAAATAGGCTTATTTCAGCAACTTAGACTTATTAAATAGGCCTATTAAATAGGCTTATTAAATAGACTTATTAAATAGGCTCATTAAATACTTATTAATTAGTCTTATTAAATAGGCTTTTTTAAATAGACTTATTAAATAGGCTCAATAAATAGGCTTATTAAATAGTCTTATTAAATAGGCTCAATAAATAGGCTTATTAAATAGGCTTATTAAATATGCTCAATAAATAGGCTTATTAAATAGGCTCAATAAATAGGCTCATTAAATAGGCTCAATAAATAGGCTTATTAAATAGGCTCATTATATACTTTTTAAATAGGCTTATTAAATAGACTTATTAAATAGACTTATTAAATAGGCTTATTAAATAGACTTATTAAATAGGCTTATTAAAAAGGCTTATTAAATAGACTTATTAAATAGGCTCATTAAATACTTATTAAATATGTTTATTAAATAGGCGTATTAAATAGGCTTATTAAATAGGCTTATTAAATAGGCTTATTAAATAGGCTTATTAAATAGACTTATTAAATAGCCTCATTGAATAGGCTTATTTTAGCAACTTAGGCTTATTAAATAGGTTTATTTCAGCAACTTCGACTTATTAAATAGGTTTATTTCAGCAACTTAGGCTTATTAAATAAGCTTATTTCAGCAACTTATGCTTATTAAATAGCCTTATTAAAATGGTTTATTTCAGCAACTTAGGCTTATTAAATAGCATTTTTAAATAGGTTTATTTCAGAAACTTAGACTTATTAAATATACCTTTTTAAATAGGCTTAGTTCAGAAACGTAGGCTTATTAAATAGGCTTATTTCAGCAACTTAGGCTCATTAAATAGCCTTATTAAATAGGCTTATTTCCGCAACTTAGGCTTATTAAATAGGCTTATTTCAGCAACTTAAACTTATTAAATAGCCTTATTTCAGCAACTTAGGCTTATTAAATAGCCTTATTTCAGCAACTTAGGCTTATTAAATAGCCTTATTAAATAGGCTTATTTCAGCAACTTAGACTTATTAAATAGGTTTATTCAGCAACTTAGGCTTATTAATTAGGCTTATTCAGCAACTTAGGCTTATTAAATAGGCTTATTTCAGCAACTTAGGCTTATTAAATAGGCTCATTCAGCAACTTAGGCTTATTAAATAGGCTTATTTCAGCAACTTAGACTTATTAAATAGGCCTATTAAATAGGCTTATTAAAAAGGCTTATTAAATAGGCTTATTTCAGCAACTTAGGCTTATTAAATAGGCTTATTAAATGGGCTTATTTCAGCAACTTAGGCTTATTAAATAGGCTTATTTCAGCAACTTAGACTTATTAAATAGCCTTATTTCAGCAACTTACGCTTATTAAATAGGCTTATTTCAGCAACTTAGGCTTATTAAATAGCCTAATTAAGTAGGCTTATTTCAGCAACTTGGGCTTATTAAATAGGCTTATTTCAGCAACTTACGCTGATTAAAAAGGCTTATTTCAGCAACTTAGACTTATTAAATAGCCTTATTTCAGCAACTTAGACTCATTAAATAGGTTTATTTCAGCAACTTAGGCTTATTAAATAGGCTTATTTCAGCAACTTAGGCTTATTAAATAGGCTCATTCAGAAACTTAGGCTTATTAAATAGGCGTATTTCAGCAACTTAGACTTATTAAATAAGCCTATTAAATAGACTTATTAAATAGGCTTATTTCAGCAACTTAGACTTATTAAATAGGCCTATTAAATAGGCTTATTAAATAGGCTTATTTCAGCAACTTAGACTTATTAAATAGGCCTATTAAATAGGCTTATTAAATAGACTTATTAAATAGGCTCAATAAATAGGCTTATTAAATAGGCTTATAAAATAGGCTCAATAAATAGGCTTATTAAATAGGCATATTAAATAGGCTTATTAAATAGACGTATTAAATAGGCTTATTAAATAGGCTCAATAAATAGGCTTATTAAATAAGCTCAATAAATAGGCTTATTAAATAGGCTAAATAAATAGGCTTATTAAATAGGCTCAATAAATAGGCTTATTAAATAGGTGCATTAAATACTTATTAAATAGGCTTATTAAATAGACTTATTAAATAGACTTATTAAATAGGCTTATTAAATAGACTTATTAAATAGGCCTATTAAAAAGGTTTATTAATTAGACTTATTAAATAGGCTCATTAAATACTTATTAAATATGTTTATTAAATAGGCGTATTAAATAGGCTTATTAAATTAGCTTAATAAATAGGCTTATTAAATAGCCTCATTAAATACTTATTAAATAGGCTTATTAAATAGGCTTATTAAATATGCTTATTTCAGCAACTTAGGCTTATTAAATAGCCTTATTGAATAGGCTTATTTCAGCAACTTAAACTTATTAAATAGCCTTATTTCAGCAACTTAGGCTTATTAAATAGCCTTATTTCAGCAACTTAGGCTTATTAAATAGCCTTATTAAATAGGCTTATTTCAGCAACTTAGACTCATTAAATAGGTTTATTTCAGCAACTTATGCTTATTAAATATACTTATTTCAGCAACTTAGGCTTATTAAATAGGCTTATTTCAGCAACTTAGACTTATTAAATAGCCTTATTTCAGCAACTTAGGCTTATTAAATAGGCTTATTTCAGCAACTTAGGCTTATTAAATAGGCTCATTCAGAAACTTAGGCTTATTAAATAGGCTTATTTCAGCAACTTAGACTTATTGAATAGGCCTATTAAATAGGCTTATTAAATAGGCTTATTTCAGCAACTTAGACTTATTAAATAGGCCTATTAAATAGGCTTATTAAATAGACTTATTAAATAGGCTCATTAAATACTTATTAATTAGTCTTATTAAATAGGCTTTTTTAAATAGACTTATTAAATAGGCTCAATAAATAGGCTTATTAAATAGTCTTATTAAATAGGCTCAATAAATAGGCTTATTAAATAGGCTTATTAAATATGCTCAATAAATAGGCTTATTAAATAGGCTCAATAAATAGGCTCATTAAATAGGCTCAATAAATAGGCTTATTAAATAGGCTCATTATATACTTTTTAAATAGGCTTATTAAATAGACTTATTAAATAGACTTATTAAATAGGCTTATTAAATAGACTTATTAAATAGGCTTATTAAAAAGGCTTATTAAATAGACTTATTAAATAGGCTCATTAAATACTTATTAAATATGTTTATTAAATAGGCGTATTAAATAGGCTTATTAAATAGGCTTATTAAATAGGCTTATTAAATAGGCTTATTAAATAGACTTATTAAATAGCCTCATTGAATAGGCTTATTTTAGCAACTTAGGCTTATTAAATAGGTTTATTTCAGCAACTTCGACTTATTAAATAGGTTTATTTCAGCAACTTAGGCTTATTAAATAAGCTTATTTCAGCAACTTATGCTTATTAAATAGCCTTATTAAAATGGTTTATTTCAGCAACTTAGGCTTATTAAATAGCATTTTTAAATAGGTTTATTTCAGAAACTTAGACTTATTAAATATACCTTTTTAAATAGGCTTAGTTCAGAAACGTAGGCTTATTAAATAGGCTTATTTCAGCAACTTAGGCTCATTAAATAGCCTTATTAAATAGGCTTATTTCCGCAACTTAGGCTTATTAAATAGGCTTATTTCAGCAACTTAAACTTATTAAATAGCCTTATTTCAGCAACTTAGGCTTATTAAATAGCCTTATTTCAGCAACTTAGGCTTATTAAATAGCCTTATTAAATAGGCTTATTTCAGCAACTTAGACTTATTAAATAGGTTTATTCAGCAACTTAGGCTTATTAATTAGGCTTATTCAGCAACTTAGGCTTATTAAATAGGCTTATTTCAGCAACTTAGGCTTATTAAATAGGCTCATTCAGCAACTTAGGCTTATTAAATAGGCTTATTTCAGCAACTTAGACTTATTAAATAGGCCTATTAAATAGGCTTATTAAAAAGGCTTATTAAATAGGCTTATTTCAGCAACTTAGGCTTATTAAATAGGCTTATTAAATGGGCTTATTTCAGCAACTTAGGCTTATTAAATAGGCTTATTTCAGCAACTTAGACTTATTAAATAGCCTTATTTCAGCAACTTACGCTTATTAAATAGGCTTATTTCAGCAACTTAGGCTTATTAAATAGCCTAATTAAGTAGGCTTATTTCAGCAACTTGGGCTTATTAAATAGGCTTATTTCAGCAACTTACGCTGATTAAAAAGGCTTATTTCAGCAACTTAGACTTATTAAATAGCCTTATTTCAGCAACTTAGACTCATTAAATAGGTTTATTTCAGCAACTTAGGCTTATTAAATAGGCTTATTTCAGCAACTTAGGCTTATTAAATAGGCTCATTCAGAAACTTAGGCTTATTAAATAGGCGTATTTCAGCAACTTAGACTTATTAAATAAGCCTATTAAATAG
Source organism: Petromyzon marinus (assembly GCF_048934315.1). NCBI lineage: Eukaryota > Metazoa > Chordata > Hyperoartia > Petromyzontiformes > Petromyzontidae > Petromyzon > Petromyzon marinus. Next base: position 1,748,817 of record NW_027422884.1, on the reverse strand, counting down.
ACTTATTAAATAGGCTTATTTCAGCAACTTAGACTTATTAAATAGGCCTATTAAATAGGCTTATTAAATAGGCTTATTTCAGCAACTTAGACTTATTAAATAGGCCTATTAAATAGGCTTATTAAATAGACTTATTAAATAGGCTCAATAAATAGGCTTATTAAATAGGCTTATAAAATAGGCTCAATAAATATGCTTATTAAATAGGCATATTAAATAGGCTTATTAAATAGACGTATTAAATAGGCTTATTAAATAGGCTCAATAAATAGGCTTATTAAATAAGCTCAATAAATAGGCTTATTAAATAGGCTAAATAAATAGGCTTATTAAATAGGCTCAATAAATAGGCTTATTAAATAGGTGCATTAAATACTTATTAAATAGGCTTATTAAATAGACTTATTAAATAGACTTATTAAATAGGCTTATTAAATAGACTTATTAAATAGGCCTATTAAAAAGGTTTATTAATTAGACTTATTAAATAGGCTCATTAAATACTTATTAAATATGTTTATTAAATAGGCGTATTAAATAGGCTTATTAAATTAGCTTAATAAATAGGCTTATTAAATAGCCTCATTAAATACTTATTAAATAGGCTTATTAAATAGGCTTATTAAATATGCTTATTTCAGCAACTTAGGCTTATTAAATAGCCTTATTGAATAGGCTTATTTCAGCAACTTAGACTTATTAAATAGGTTTATTCAGCAACTTAGGCTTATTAAATAGGCTTATTCAGCAACTTAGGCTTATTAAATAAGCTTATTTCAGCAACTTAGGCTTATTAAATAGGCTCATTCAGAAACTTAGGCTTATTAAATAGGCTTATTTCAGCAACTTAGACTTATTAAATAGGCCTATTAAATAGGCTTATTAAATAGGCTTATTTCAGCAACTTTGGCTCATTAAATAGCCTTATTAAATAGGCTTATTAAATAGACTTATTAAATAGGCTCATTAAATACTTATTAAATAGGCTTATTAAATAGGCTTATCAAATAGACTTATTAAATAGGCTCAATAAATAGGCTTATTAAATAGGCTTATTAAATAGGCTCAATAAATAGGCTTATTAAATAGGCTTATTAAATAGGCTTATTAAATAGACTTATTAAATAGGCTTATTAAATAGGCTCAATAAATAGGCTTATTAAATAGGCTCAATAAATAGGCTTATAAAATAGGCTCAATAAATAGGCTTATTAAATAGGCTCAATAAATAGGCATATTAAATAGGCTCATTAAATACTTATTAAATAGGCTTATTAAATAGACTTATTAAATAGACTTATTAAATACGCTTATTAAATAGACTTATTAAATAGGCTTATTAAAAGGCTTATTAAATAGACTCATTAAATAGGCTCATTAAATACGTATTAAATATGTTTATTAAATAGGCGTATTAAATAGGCTTTTTAAATAGGCTTATTAAATAGGCTTATTAAATAGGCTTATTAAATAGACTCATTAAATAGGCTAATTTTAGCAACTTAGGCTTATTAAATAGGTTTATTTCAGCAACTTAGACTTATTAAATAGCCTCATTGAATAGGCTTATTTTAGCAACTTAGGCTTATTAAATAGGTTTATTTCAGCAACTTAGACTTATTAAATAGCCTTATTAAATAGGCTTATTTCAGCAACTTAGGCTCATTAAATAAGCTTATTTCCGCAACTTATGCTTATTAAATAGCCTTATTAAACAGGTTTATTTCAGCAACTTAGGCTTATTAAATAGCATTTTTAAATAGGTTTATTCAGCAACTTAGGCTTATTAAATAGGCTTATTCAGCAACTTAGGCTTATTAAATAAGCTTATTTCAGCAACTTAGGCTTATTAAATAGGCTCATTCAGAAACTTAGGCTTACTAAATAGGCTTATTTCAGCAACTTAGACTAATTAAATAGGCCTATTAAATAGGCTTATTAAATAGGCTTATTTCAGCAACTTAGGCTCATTAAATAGCCTTATTAAATAGGCTTATTAAATAGACTTATTAAATAGGCTCATTAAATACTTATTAAATAGGCTTATTAAATAGGCTTATTAAATAGACTTATTAAATAGGCTCAATAAATAGGCTTATTAAATAGGCTTATTAAATAGGCTCAATAAATAGGCTTATTAAATAGGCTTATTAAATAGGCTTATTAAATAGACTTATTAAATAGGCTTATTAAATAGGCTCAATAAATAGGCTTATTAAATAGGCTCAATAAATAGGCTTATAAAATAGGCTCAATAAATAGGCTTATTAAATAGGCTCAATAAATAGGCTTATTAAATAGGCTCATTAAATACTTATTAAATAGGCTTATTAAATAGATTTATTAAATAGACTTATTAAATACGCTTATTAAATAGACTTATTAAATAGGCTTATTAAAAGGCTTATTAAATAGACTTATTAAATAGGCTCATTAAATACATATTAAATATGTTTATTAAATAGGCGTATTAAATAGGCTTATTAAATAGGCTTATTAAATAGGCTTATTAAATAGGCTTATTAAATAGACTCATTAAATAGGCTAATTTTAGCAACTTAGGCTTATTAAATAGGTTCATTTCAGCAACTTAGACTTATTAAATAGCCTCATTGAATAGGCTTATTTTAGCAACTTAGGCTTATTAAATAGGTTTATTTCAGCAACTTAGACTTATTAAATAGCCTTATTAAATAGGCTTATTTCAGCAACTTAGGCTTATTAAATAAGCTTATTTCAGCAACTTATGCTTATTAAATAGCCTTATTAAACAGGTTTATTTCAGCAACTTAGGCTTATTAAATAGCATTTTTAAATAGGTTTATTTCAGCAACTTAGACTTATTAAATATACCTTTTTAAATAGGCTTAGTTCAGAAACTTAGGCTTATTAAATAGGCTTATTTCAGCAACTTAAGCTCATTAAATAGCCTTATTAAATAGGCTTATTTCAGCAACTAAGGCTTATTAAATAGTCTTATTTCAGCAACTTAAACTTATTAAATAGCCTTATTTCAGCAACTTAGGCTCATTAAATAGCCTTATTTCAGCAACTTAGACTTATTAAATAGGCTTATTCAGCAACTTAGGCTTATTAAATAGCCTTATTGAATAGGCTTATTTCAGCAACTTAGACTTATTAAATAGGTTTATTCAGCAACTTAGGCTTATTAAATAGGCTTATTCAGCAACTTAGGCTTATTAAATAAGCTTATTTCAGCAACTTAGGCTTATTAAATAGGCTCATTCAGAAACTTAGGCTTATTAAATAGGCTTATTTCAGCAACTTAGACTTATTAAATAGGCCTATTAAATAGGCTTATTAAATAGGCTTATTTCAGCAACTTTGGGTCATTAAATAGCCTTATTAAATAGGCTTATTAAATAGACTTATTAAATAGGCTCATTAAATACTTATTAAATAGGCTTATTAAATAGGCTTATTAAATAGACTTATTAAATAGGCTCAATAAATAGGCTTATTAAATAGGCTTATTAAATAGGCTCAATAAATAGGCTTATTAAATAGGCTTATTAAATAGGCTTATTAAATAGACTTATTAAATAGGCTTATTAAATAGGCTCAATAAATAGGCTTATTAAATAGGCTCAATAAATAGGCTTATAAAATAGGCTCAATAAATAGGCTTATTAAATAGGCTCAATAAATAGGCATATTAAATACTTATTAAATAGGCTTATTAAATAGACTTATTAAATAGACTTATTAAATACGCTTATTAAATAGACTTATTAAATAGGCTTATTAAAAGGCTTATTAAATAGACTCATTAAATAGGCTCATTAAATACGTATTAAATATGTTTATTAAATAGGCGTATTAAATAGGCTTATTAAATAGGCTTATTAAATAGGCTTATTAAATAGGCTTATTAAATAGACTCATTAAATAGGCTAATTTTAGCAACTTAGGCTTATTAAATAGGTTTATTTCAGCAACTTAGACTTATTAAATAGCCTCATTGAATAGGCTTATTTTAGCAACTTAGGCTTATTAAATAGGTTTATTTCAGCAACTTAGACTTATTAAATAGCCTTATTAAATAGGCTTATTTCAGCAACTTAGGCTTATTAAATAGGTTTATTTCAGCAACTTAGACTTATTAAATAGCCTTATTAAATAGGCTTATTTCAGCAACTTAGGCTCATTAAATAAGCTTATTTCCGCAACTTATGCTTATTAAATAGCCTTATTAAACAGGTTTATTTCAGCAACTTAGGCTTATTAAATAGCATTTTTAAATAGGTTTATTCAGCAACTTAGGCTTATTAAATAGGCTTATTCAGCAACTTAGGCTTATTAAATAAGCTTATTTCAGCAACTTAGGCTTATTAAATAGGCTCATTCAGAAACTTAGGCTTACTAAATAGGCTTATTTCAGCAACTTAGACTAATTAAATAGGCCTATTAAATAGGCTTATTAAATAGGCTTATTTCAGCAACTTAGGCTCATTAAATAGCCTTATTAAATAGGCTTATTAAATAGACTTATTAAATAGGCTCATTAAATACTTATTAAATAGGCTTATTAAATAGGCTTATTAAATAGACTTATTAAATAGGCTCAATAAATAGGCTTATTAAATAGGCTTATTAAATAGGCTCAATAAATAGGCTTATTAAATAGGCTTATTAAATAGGCTTATTAAATAGACTTATTAAATAGGCTTATTAAATAGGCTCAATAAATAGGCTTATTAAATAGGCTCAATAAATAGGCTTATAAAATAGGCTCAATAAATAGGCTTATTAAATAGGCTCAATAAATAGGCTTATTAAATAGGCTCATTAAATACTTATTAAATAGGCTTATTAAATAGATTTATTAAATAGACTTATTAAATACGCTTATTAAATAGACTTATTAAATAGGCTTATTAAAAGGCTTATTAAATAGACTTATTAAATAGGCTCATTAAATACATATTAAATATGTTTATTAAATAGGCGTATTAAATAGGCTTATTAAATAGGCTTATTAAATAGGCTTATTAAATAGGCTTATTAAATAGACTCATTAAATAGGCTAATTTTAGCAACTTAGGCTTATTAAATAGGTTCATTTCAGCAACTTAGACTTATTAAATAGCCTCATTGAATAGGCTTATTTTAGCAACTTAGGCTTATTAAATAGGTTTATTTCAGCAACTTAGACTTATTAAATAGCCTTATTAAATAGGCTTATTTCAGCAACTTAGGCTTATTAAATAAGCTTATTTCAGCAACTTATGCTTATTAAATAGCCTTATTAAACAGGTTTATTTCAGCAACTTAGGCTTATTAAATAGCATTTTTAAATAGGTTTATTTCAGCAACTTAGACTTATTAAATATACCTTTTTAAATAGGCTTAGTTCAGAAACTTAGGCTTATTAAATAGGCTTATTTCAGCAACTTAAGCTCATTAAATAGCCTTATTAAATAGGCTTATTTCAGCAACTAAGGCTTATTAAATAGTCTTATTTCAGCAACTTAAACTTATTAAATAGCCTTATTTCAGCAACTTAGGCTCATTAAATAGCCTTATTTCAGCAACTTAGACTTATTAAATAGGCTTATTCAGCAACTTAGGCTTATTAAATAGCCTTATTGAATAGGCTTATTTCAGCAACTTAGACTTATTAAATAGGTTTATTCAGCAACTTAGGCTTATTAAATAGGCTTATTCAGCAACTTAGGCTTATTAAATAAGCTTATTTCAGCAACTTAGGCTTATTAAATAGGCTCATTCAGAAACTTAGGCTTATTAAATAGGCTTATTTCAGCAACTTAGACTTATTAAATAGGCCTATTAAATAGGCTTATTAAATAGGCTTATTTCAGCAACTTTGGGTCATTAAATAGCCTTATTAAATAGGCTTATTAAATAGACTTATTAAATAGGCTCATTAAATACTTATTAAATAGGCTTATTAAATAGGCTTATTAAATAGACTTATTAAATAGGCTCAATAAATAGGCTTATTAAATAGGCTTATTAAATAGGCTCAATAAATAGGCTTATTAAATAGGCTTATTAAATAGGCTTATTAAATAGACTTATTAAATAGGCTTATTAAATAGGCTCAATAAATAGGCTTATTAAATAGGCTCAATAAATAGGCTTATAAAATAGGCTCAATAAATAGGCTTATTAAATAGGCTCAATAAATAGGCATATTAAATACTTATTAAATAGGCTTATTAAATAGACTTATTAAATAGACTTATTAAATACGCTTATTAAATAGACTTATTAAATAGGCTTATTAAAAGGCTTATTAAATAGACTCATTAAATAGGCTCATTAAATACGTATTAAATATGTTTATTAAATAGGCGTATTAAATAGGCTTATTAAATAGGCTTATTAAATAGGCTTATTAAATAGGCTTATTAAATAGACTCATTAAATAGGCTAATTTTAGCAACTTAGGCTTATTAAATAGGTTTATTTCAGCAACTTAGACTTATTAAATAGCCTCATTGAATAGGCTTATTTTAGCAACTTAGGCTTATTAAATAGGTTTATTTCAGCAACTTAGACTTATTAAATAGCCTTATTAAATAGGCTTATTTCAGCAACTTAGGCTCATTAAATAAGCTTATTTCAGCAACTTATGCTTATTAAATAGCCTTATTAAACAGGTTTATTTCAGCAACTTAGGCTTATTAAATAGCATTTTTAAATAGGTTTATTCATCAACTTAGGCTTATTAAATAGGCTTATTCAGCAACTTAGGCTTATTAAATAAGCTTATTTCAGCAACTTAGGCTTATTAAATAGGCTCATTCAGAAACTTAGGCTTACTAAATAGGCTTATTTCAGCAACTTAGACTAATTAAATAGGCCTATTAAATAGGCTTATTAAATAGGCTTATTTCAGCAACTTAGGCTCATTAAATAGCCTTATTAAATAGGCTTATTAAATAGACTTATTAAATAGGCTCATTAAATACTTATTAAATAGGCTTATTAAATAGGCTTATTAAGTAGACTTATTAAATAGGCTCAATAAATAGGCTTATTAAATAGTCTTATTAAATAGGCACAATAAATAGGCTTATTAAATAGGCTTATTAAATAGGCTTATTAAATAGACTTATTAAATAGGCTTATTAAATAGGCTCAATAAATAGGCTTATTAAATAGGCTCAATAAATAGGCTTATAAAATAGGCTCAATAAATAGGCTTATTAAATAGGCTCAATAAATAGGCTTATTAAATAGGCTCATTAAATACTTATTAAATAGGCTTATTAAATAGATTTATTAAATAGACTTATTAAATACGCTTATTAAATAGACTTATTAAATAGGCTTATTAAAAGGCTTATTAAATAGACTTATTAAATAGGCTCATTAAATACATATTAAATATGTTTATTAAATAGGCGTATTAAATAGGCTTATTAAATAGGCTTATTAAATAGGCTTATTAAATAGGCTTATTAAATAGACTCATTAAATAGGCTAATTTTAGCAACTTAGGCTTATTAAATAGGTTCATTTCAGCAACTTAGACTTATTAAATAGCCTCATTGAATAGGCTTATTTTAGCAACTTAGGTTTATTAAATAGGTTTATTTCAGCAACTTAGACTTATTAAATAGCCTTATTAAATAGGCTTATTTCAGCAACTTAGGCTTATTAAATAAGCTTATTTCAGCAACTTATGCTTATTAAATAGCCTTATTAAACAGGTTTATTTCAGCAACTTAGGCTTATTAAATAGCATTTTTAAATAGGTTTATTTCAGCAACTTAGACTTATTAAATTTACCTTTTTAAATAGGCTTAGTTCAGAAACTTAGGCTTATTAAATAGGCTTATTTCAGCAACTTAAGCTCATTAAATAGCCTTATTAAATAGGCTTATTTCAGCAACTAAGGCTTATTAAATAGTCTTATTTCAGCAACTTAAACTTATTAAATAGCCTTATTTCAGCAACTTAGGCTCATTAAATAGCCTTATTTCAGCAACTTAGACTTATTAAATAGGCTTATTCAGCAACTTAGGCTTATTAAATAGCCTTATTAAATAGGCTTATTTCAGCAACTTAGACTTATTAATTATTTTTATTCAGCAACGTAGGCTTATTAAATAGGCTTATTTCAGCAACTTAGGCTTATTAAATAGGCTGATTAAATGGGCTTATTTCAGCAACTTAGGCTTATTAAATAGGCTTATTTCAGCAACTTAGACTTATTAAAGTGCCTTATTTCAGCAACTTATGCTTATTAAATAGGCTTATTTCAGCAACTTAGGCTTATTAAATAGCCTAATTAAGTAGGCTTATTTCAGCAACTTGAGCTTATTAAATAGGCTTATTTCAGCAACTTATGCTGATTAAAAAGGCTTATTTCAGCAACTTAGACTTATTAAATAGCCTTATTTCCGCAACTTAGACTCATTAAATAGGCTTATTTCAGCAACATATGCTTATTAAAAATACTTATTTCAGCAACTTAGGCTTATTAAATAGGCTTATTAAATAGGCTTATTAAATAGACTTATTAAATAGGCTCAATAAATAGGCTTATTAAATAGGCTTATTAAATAGGCTAAATAAATAGGCTTATTAAATAGGCTTATTAAATAGGCTTTTTAAATAGACTTATTAAATAGGCTTATTAAATAGGCTCAATAAATAGGCTTATTAAATAGGCTCAATAAATAGGCTTATAAAATTGGCTCAATAAATAGGCTTATTAAATAGGCTCAATAAATAGGCTTATTAAATAGGCTCATTAAATACTTATTAAATAGGCTTATTAAATAGATTTATTAAATAGACTTATTAAATACGCTTATTAAATAGACTTATTAAATAGGCTTATTAAAAGGCTTATTAAATAGACTTATTAAATAGGCTCATTAAATACATATTAAATATGTTTATTAAATAGGCGTATTAAATAGGCTTATTAAATAGGCTTATTAAATAGGCTTATTAAATAGGCTTATTAAATAGACTCATTAAATAGGCTAATTTTAGCAACTTAGGCTTATTAAATAGGTTCATTTCAGCAACTTAGACTTATTAAATAGCCTCATTGAATAGGCTTTTTTTAGCAACTTAGGCTTATTAAATAGGTTTATTTCAGCAACTTAGACTTATTAAATAGCCTTATTAAATAGGCTTATTTCAGCAACTTAGGCTTATTAAATAAGCTTATTTCAGCAACTTATGCTTATTAAATAGCCTTATTAAACAGGTTTATTTCAGCAACTTAGGCTTATTAAATAGCATTTTTAAATAGGTTTATTTCAGCAACTTAGACTTATTAAATTTACCTTTTTAAATAGGCTTAGTTCAGAAACTTAGGCTTATTAAATAGGCTTATTTCAGCAACTTAAGCTCATTAAATAGCCTTATTAAATAGGCTTATTTCAGCAACTAAGGCTTATTAAATAGTCTTATTTCAGCAACTTAAACTTATTAAATAGCCTTATTTCAGCAACTTAGGCTCATTAAATAGCCTTATTTCAGCAACTTAGACTTATTAAATAGGCTTATTCAGCAACTTAGGCTTATTAAATAGCCTTATTAAATAGGCGTATTTCAGCAACTTAGACTTATTAATTATTTTTATTCAGCAACTTAGGCTTATTAAATAGGCTTATTCAGCAATTTAAGCTTATTAAATAGGCTTATTTCAGCAACGTAGGCTTATTAAATAGGCTCATTCAGCAACTTAGGCTTATTAAATAGGCTATTTTCAGCAACTTAGACTTATTAAATAGGCCTATTAAATAGGCTTATTAAATAGGCTTATTAAATAGGCTTATTTCAGCAACTTAGGCTTATTAAATAGGCTGATTAAATGGGCTTATTTCAGCAACTTAGGCTTATTAAATAGGCTTATTTCAGCAACTTAGACTTATTAAAGTGCCTTATTTCAGCAACTTATGCTTATTAAATAGGCTTATTTCAGCAACTTAGGCTTATTAAATAGCCTAATTAAGTAGGCTTATTTCAGCAACTTGAGCTTATTAAATAGGCTTATTTCAGCAACTTATGCTGATTAAAAAGGCTTATTTCAGCAACTTAGACTTATTAAATAGCCTTATTTCCGCAACTTAGACTCATTAAATAGGCTTATTTCAGCAACATATGCTTATTAAAAATACTTATTTCAGCAACTTAGGCTTATTAAATAGGCTTATTTCAGCAACTTAGACTTATTAAATAGCCTTATTTCAGCAACTTAGGCTTATTAAATAGGCTTATTTCAGCAACTTAGGCTTATTAAATAGCCTTATTTCAGCAACTTAGACTTATTAAATAGGCTTATTTCAGCAACTTAGGCTTATTAAATAGGCTTATTCAGCAACTTAGGCTTATTAAATAGGCTTATTTCAGCAACTTAGGCTTATTAAATAGGCTCATTCAGAAACTTAGGCTTATTAAATAGGCTTATTTCAGCAACTTAGACTTATTAAATAGGCCTGTTAAATAGGCTTATTAAATAGGTTTATTTCAGCAACTTAGACTTATTAAATAGGCCTATTAAATAGGCTTATTAAATAGACTTATTAAATAGGCACATTAAATACTTATTAAATAGGTTTAATAAATAGGCTTATTAAATAGGCTTATTTCAGCAACTTAGGCTTATTAAATAGGCTTATTAAATGGGCTTATTTCAGCAACTTAGGCTTATTAAATAGGCTTATTTCAGCAACTTAGACTTATTAAATAGCCTTATTTCAGCAATTAGGCTTATTAAATAGGCTTATTTCAGCAACTTAGGCTTATTAAATAGCCTTATTTCAGCAACTTAGACTTATTAAATAGGCTTATTTCAGCAACTTAGGCTTATTAAATAGGCTTATTCAGCAACTTAGGCTTATTAAATAGGCTTATTTCAGCAACTTAGGCTTATTAAATAGGCACATTCAGAAACTTAGGCTTATTACATAGGCTTATTTCAGCAACTTAGACTTATTAAATAGGCCTGTTAAATAGGCTTATTAAATAGGCTTATTAAATAGGCTTATTAAATAGACTTATTAAATAGGCTTATTAAATAGGCTCAATAAATAGGCTTATTAAATAGGCTCAATAAATAGGCTTATTAAATAGGCTCAATAAATAGGCATATTAAATAGGCTCATTAAATACTTATTAAATAGACTTATTAAATAGACTTATTAAATAGGCTTATTAAATAGGCTTATTAAATAGGCTTATTAAATATGCTTATTAAATAGACTTATTAAATAGCCTCATTAAATAGGCTTATTTTAGCAACTTAGGCTTATTAAATAAGTTTATTTCAGCAACTTAGGCTTATTAAATAGGCTTATTTCAGCAACTTAGGCTTATTAAATAGGCTTATTTCAGCAACTTAGGCTTATTAAATAAGCTTATTTCAGCAACTTATTCTTATTAAATAGCCTTATTAAACAGGTTTATTTCAGCAACTTAGGCTTATTAAGTAGCATTTTTAAATAGGTTTATTTCAGCAACTTAGACTTATTAAATAGGTTTATTCAGCAACTTAGGCTTATTAAATAGGCTTATTCAGCAACTTAGGCTTATTTAATAGGCTTATTTCAGCAACTTAGGCTTATTTAATAGGCTTATTAAATAGGCTTATTTCAGCAACTTAGGCATATTAAATAAGCTTATTTCAGCAACTTATGCTTTTAAATAGCCTTATTAAACAGGTTTATTTCAGCAACTTAGGCTTATTAAATAGCATGTTTAAATAGGTTTATTTCAGCAACTTAGACTTATTAAATATACCTTTTTAAATAGGCTTAGTTCAGAAACTTAGGCTTATTAAATAGGCTTATTTCAGCAACTTAGGCTCATTAAATAGCCTTATTAAATAGGCTTATTTCAGCAACTAGGCTTATTAAATAGGCTTATTTCAGCAACTTAAACTTAATAAATAGCCTTATTTCAGCAACTTAGGCTCATTAAATAGCCTTATTTCAGCAACTTAGACTTATTAAATAGGCTAATTCAGCAACTTAGGCTTATTAAATAGCCTTATTTAATAGGCTTATTTCAGCAACTTATACTTATTAAATAGGTTTATTCAGCAACTTAGGCTTATTAAATAGGCTTATTCAGCAATTTAGGCTTATTAAATAGGCTTATTTCAGCAACTTAGGCTTATTAAATAGGCTCTTTCAGCAACTTAGGCTTATTAAATAGGCTATTTTCAGCAACTTAGACTTATTAAATAGGCCTATTAAATAGGCTTATTAAATAGGCTTATTAAATAGGCTTATTTCAGCAACTTAGGCTTATTAAATAGGCTTATTAAATGGGCTTATTTCAGCAACTTAGGCTTATTAAATAGGCTTATTTCAGCAACTTAGACTTATTAAATAGCATTATTTCAGCAACTTACGCTTATTAAATAGGCTTATTTCAGCAACTTAGGCTTATTAAATAGCCTAATTAAGTAGGCTTATTTCAGCAACTTGAGCTTATTAAATAGGCTTATTTCAGCAACTTATGCTGATTAAAAAGGCTTATTTCAGCAACTTAGACTTATTAAATAGCCTTATTTCAGCAACTTAGACTCATTAAATAGGCTTTTTCAGCAACTTATGCTTATTAAAAATACTTATTTCAGCAACTTAGGCTTATTAAATAGGCTTATTTCAGCAACTTAGACTTATTAAATAGCCTTATTTCAGCAACTTAGGCTTATTAAATAGGCTTATTTCAGCAACTTAGGCTTATTAAATAGCCTTATTTCAGCAACTTAGACTTATTAAATAGGCTTATTTCAGCAACTTAGGCTTTTTAAATAGGCTTATTCCGCAACTTAGGCTTATTAAATAGGCTTATTTCAGCAACTTAGACTTATTAAATAGGCCTGTTAAATAGGCTTATTAAATAGGTTTATTTCAGCAACTTAGACTTATTAAATAGGCCTATTAAATAGGCTTATTAAATAGACTTATTAAATAGGCTCATTAAAGAATTATTAAATAGGCGTATTAAATAGGCTTATTAAATAGACTTATTAAATAGGATCAATAAATAGGCTTATTAAATAGGCTTATTAAATAGACTTATTAAATAGGCTCAATAAATAGGCTTATTAAATAGGCTCATTAAATAGACGTATTAAATAGGCTTATTAAATAGACTTATTAAATCGGCTTATTAAATAGGCTCAATAAATAGGCTTATTAAATAGGCTCAATAAATATGCTTATTAAATAGGCTCAATAAGTAGGCTTAATAAATAGGCTCAATAAATAGGCTTATTAAATAGGCTTATTTCAGCAACTTAGACTTATTAAATAGGCCTATTAAATAGGCTTATTAAATAGGCTTATTTCAGCCACTTAGACTTATTAAAAAGGCCTATTAAATAGGCTTATTAAATAGACTTATTAAATAGGCTCATTAAATAATTATTAAATAGGCTTATTAAATAGGCTTATTAAATAGACTTATTAAATAGGATCAATAAATAGGCTTATTAAATAGGCTTATTAAATAGACGTATTAAATAGGCTCAATAAATAGGCTTATTAAATAGGCTTATTAAATAGGCTCAATAAATAGGCTTATTAAATAGACTTATTAAATCGGCTTATTAAATAGGCTCAATAAATAGGCTTATTAAATAGGCTCAATAAATATGCTTATTAAATAGGCTCAATAAGTAGGCTTAATAAATAGGCTCAATAAATAGGCTTATTAAATAGGCTCATTAAATACTTATTAAATAGGCTTATTAAATAGACTTATTAAATAGACTTATTATATAGGCCTATTAAATAGGCTTATTAAATAGACTTATTAAATAGGCACATTAAATACTTATTAAATAGGCGTATTAAATAGGCTTATTAAATAGGCTTATTAAATAGACTTATTAAATAGGCTCAATAACTAGGCTTATTAAATAGGCATATTAAATAGGCTCAATAAATAGGCTTATTAAATAGGCTCATTAAATAGACTTATTAAATAGGCTTATTAAATAGGCTCAATAAATAGGCTTATTAAATAGGCTCAATAAATAGGCTTATTAAATAGGCTCAATAAATAGGCATATTAAATAGGCTCATTAAATACTTATTAAATAGACTTATTAAATAGACTTATTAAATAGGCTTATTAAATAGGCTTATTAAATAGGCTTATTAAATAGGCTTATTAAATAGACTTATTAAATAGCCTCATTAAATAGGCTTATTTTAGCAACTTAGGCTTATTAAATAAGTTTATTTCAGCAACTTAGACTTATTAAATAGGCTCATTCAGAAACTTAGGCTTATTAAATAGGCTTATTTCAGCAACTTAGACTTATTAAAAAGGCCTATTAAATAGGCTTATTAAATAGACTTATTAAATAGGCTCATTAAATAATTATTAAATAGGCTTATTAAATAGGCTTATTAAATAGACTTATTAAATAGGATCAATAAATAGGCTTATTAAATAGGCTTATTAAATAGACTTATTAAATAGGCTCAATAAATAGGCTTATTAAATAGGCTTATTAAATAGGCTCAATAAATAGGCTTATTAAATAGGCTTATTAAATAGACTTATTAAATAGACTTATTAAATCGGCTTATTAAATAGGCTCAATAAATAGGCTTATTAAATAGGCTCAATAATAATGCTTATTAAATAGGCTCAATAAGTAGGCTTAATAAATAGGCTCAATAAATAGGCTTATTAAATAGGCTCATTAAATACTTATTAAATAGGCTTATTAAATAGACTTATTAAATAAACTTATTAAATAGGCTTATTAAATAGACTTATTAAATAGTCTTATTAAAAAGGCTTATTAAATAGGCTTATTAAATAGACTTATTTCAGCAACTTAGACTTATTAAATAGGTTTATTCAGCAACTTAGGCTTATTAAATAGGCTTATTCCGCAACTTAGGCTTATTAAATAGGCTTATTTCAGCAACTTAGGCTTATTAAATAGGCTCATTCAGAAACTTAGGCTTATTAAATAGGCTTATTTCAGCAACTTAGACTTATTAAATAGGCCTATTAAATAGGCTTATTAAATAGGCTTATTTCAGCAACTTAGACTTATTAAATAGGCCTATTAAATAGGCTTATTAAATAGACTTATTAAATAGGCTCATTAAATACTTATTAAATAGGCTTATTAAATAGGCTTATTAAATAGACTTATTAAATAGGCTCAATAAATAGGCTTATTAAATAGGCTTATTAAATAGGCTCAATAAATAGGCTTATTAATTAGGCTTATTAAATAGGCTTATTAAATAGAATTATTAAATAGGCTTATTAAATAGGCTCAATACATAGGCTTATTAAATAGGCTCAATAAATAGGCTTATTAAGTAGGCTCAATAAATAGGCTTATTAAATAGGCTCAATAAATAGGCTTATTAAATAGGCTCATTAAATACTTATTAAATAGGCTTATTAAATAGACTTATTAAATAGGCTCATTAAATACTTATTAAATATGTTTATTAAATAGGCGTATTAAATAGGCTTATTAAATAGGCTTATTAAATAGGCTTATTAAATAGGCTTATTAAATAGACTTATTAAATAGCCTCATTAAATAGGCTTATTTTAGCAACTTAGGCTTATTAAATAGGTTTATTTCAGCAACTTAGACTTATTAAATAGCATTATTAAATAGGCTTATTTCAGCAACTTATGCTTATTAAATAGCCTTATTAAACAGGTTTATTTCAGCAACTTAGGCTTATTAAATAGCATTTTAAATAGGTTTATTTCAGCAACTTAGACTTATTAAATATACCTTTTTAAATAGGCTTAGTTCAGAAACTTAGGCTTATTAAATAGGCTTATTTCAGCAACTTAGGCTCATTAAATAGCCTTATTAAATAGGCTTATTTCAGCAACTTAGGCTCATTAAATAGCCTTATTAAATAGGCTTATTTCACCAACTTAGGCTTATTAAATAGGCTTATTTCAGCAACTTAAACTTATTAAATAGCCTTATTTCAGCAACTTAGGCTTATTAAATAGCCTTATCTCAGCAACTTAGACTTATTAAATAGGCTTATTCAGCAACTTAGGCTTATTAAATAGCCTTATTAAATAGGCTTATTTCAGCAACTTAGACTTATTAAATAGGTTTATTCAGCAACTTAGGCTCATTAAAAAGGCTTATTTCAGCAACTTAGGCTTATTAAATAGGCTCATTCAGCAACTTAGGCTTATTAAATAGGCTTATTTCAGCAACTTAGACTTATTAAATAGGCCTATTAAATAGGCTTATTAAATAGGCTTATTAAATAGGCTTATTTCAGCAACTTAGGCTTATTAAATAGGCTTATTAAATAGGCTTATTTCAGCAACTTAGACTTATTAAATAGGCTTATTAAATATGCTTATTTCAGCAACTTAGGCTTATTAAATAGGCTTATTTCAGCAACTTAGACTTATTAAATAGCCTTATTTCAGCAACTTACGCTTATTAAATAGGCTTATTTCAGCAACTTAGGCTTATTAAATAGCCTAATTAAGTAGGCTTATTTCAGCAACTTGGGCTTATTAAATAGGCTTATTTCAGCAACTTACGCTGATTAAAAAGGCTTATTTCAGCAACTTAGACTTATTAAATAGCCTTATTTCAGCAACTTAGACTAATTAAATAGGCTTATTTCAGCAACTTATGCTTATTAAATATACTTATTTCAGCAACTTAGGCTTATTAAATAGGCTTATTTCAGCAACTTAGACTTATTAAATAGCCTTATTTCAGCAACTTAGGCTTATTAAATAGGCTTATTTCAGCAACTTAGACTTATTAAATAGCCTTATTTCAGCAACTTAGGCTTATTAAATAGGCTTATTTCAGCAACTTAGGCTTATTAAATAGCCTTATTTCAGCAACTTAGACTTATTAAATAGGCTTATTTCAGCAACTTAGGCTTATTAAATAGGCTTATTCAGCAACTTAGGCTTATTAAATGGGCTTATTAAATAGGCTTATTTCAGAAACTTAGGCTTATTAAATAGGCTTATTCACCAACTTAGCCTTATTAAATAGGCTCATTCAATACTTATTAAATAGGCTTATTAAACAGGCTTATTAAATAGACTCATTAAATAGGCTCAATAAATAGGCTTATTAAATAGGCTTATTAATTAGGCTTATTAAATAGGCTTATTAAATAGACTTATTAAATAGGCTTATTAAATAGGCTCAATAAATAGGCTTATTAAATAGGCTTATTAAATAGGCTTATTAAATAGGCTTATTAAATAGGCTCAATAAATAGGCTTATTAAATAGGCTTATTAAATATGCTTATTAAATAGACTTATTAAATAGGCGTATTAAATAGGCTTATTAAATAGACTTAGTAAATAGCCTCATTAAATAGGCTTATTTTAGCAACTTAGGCTTATTAAATAGGTTTATTTCAGCAACTTAGACTTATTAAATAGCCTTATTAAATAGGCTTATTAAACAGGCTTATTAAATAGACTCATTAAATAGGCTCAATAAATAGCCTTATTAAATAGGCTTATTAATTAGGCTTATTAAATAGGCTTATTAAATTGGCTCAATAAATAGGCTTATTAAATAGGCTTATTAAATATGCTTATTAAATAGGGTCAATAAATAGGCTTATTAAATAGGCTTATTAAATATGCTTATTAAATAGACTTATTAAATAGGCGTATAAAATAGGCTTATTAAATAGACTTATTAAATAGCCTCATTAAATAGGCTTATTTTAGCAACTTAGGCTTATTAAGTAGGTTTATTCAGCAACTTAGGCTTATTAAATAGGCTTATTTCAGCAACTTAGGCTTATTAAATAGGCTTATTTCAGCAACTTAGACTTATTAAATAGGCCTATTAAATAGGCTTATTAAATAGGCTTATTTCAGCAACTTAGACTTATTAAATAGGCCTATTAAATAGGCTTATTAAATAGGCTAATTAAATAGGCTTATTTCAGCAACTTAGGCTTATTAAACAGGCTTATTAAATAGGCTTATTTCAGCAACTTAGGCTTATTAAATAGGCTTATTTCAGCAACTTAGACTTATTAAATAGTCTTATTTCAGCAACTTACGCTTATTAAATAGGCTTATTTCAGCAACTTAGGCTTATTAAATAGCCTAATTAAGTAGGCTTATTTCAGCAACTTGGGCTTATTAAATAGGCATATTTCAGCAACTTACGCTGATTAAAAAGGCTTATTTCAGCAACTTAGACTTATTAAATAGCCTTATTTCAGCAACTTACGCTTATTAAATAGGCTTATTTTAGCAACTTAGGCTTATTAAATAGCCTAATTAAGTAGGCTTATTTCAGCAACTTGGGCTTATTAAATAGGCTTATTTCAGCAACTTATGCTGATTAAAAAGGCTTATTTCAGCAACTTATGCTTATTAAATATACTTACTTCAGCAACTTAGGCTTATTAAATAGGCTTATTTCAGCAACTTAGACTTATTAAATAGCCTTATTTCAGCAACTTACACTTATTAAATAGGCTTATTCAGCAACTTAGGCTTATTAAATAGGCTTATTAAATAGGCTTATTTCAGCAACTTAGGCTTATTAAATAGGCTTATTCAGCAACTTAGGCTTATTAAATAGGCTCATTCAATACTTATTAAATAGGCTTATTAAACAGGCTTATTAAATAGACTCATTAAATAGGCTCAATAAATAGGCTTATTAAATAGGCTTATTAATTAGGCTTATTAAATAGGCTTATTAAATAGACTTATTAAATAGGCTTATTAAATAGGCTCAATAAAAAGGCTTATTAAATAGGCTTATTAAATAGGCTTATTAAATAGGCTTATTAAATAGGCTTATTAAATAGGCTCAATAAATAGGCTTATTAAATAGGCTTATTAAATATGCTTGTTAAATAGACTTATTAAATAGGCGTATTAAATAGGCTTATTAAATAGTATTATTAAATAGCCTCATTAAATAGGCTTATTTTAGCAACTTAGGCTTATTAAACAGGTTTATTTCAGCAACTTAGGCTTATTAAATAGCATTTTTAAATATGTTTATTTCAGCAACTTAGACTTATTAAATATATCTTTTTAAATAGGCTTAGTTGAGAAACTTAGGCTTATTAAATAGGCTTATTTCAGCAACTTAGGCTCATTAAATAGCCTTATTAAATAGGCTTATTTCAGCAACTTAGGCTTATTAAATAGCCTTATTAAATAGGCTTATTTTAGCAACTTAGACTTATTAAAACGACTTATTAAATAGACATTTCAGCAACTTAGGCTCATTAAATATGCTTATGAAATATGCTTATTTCTGCAACTTAGACTTATTAGATAGGCCTATTAAATAGGCTTATTTCAGCAACTTAGGCTTATTAAATAGGCTTATTTCAGCAACTTGGGCTTATGAAATAGGCTTATTTCAGCAACTTAGACTTATTAAATAGCCTTATTTCAGCAACTTACGCTTATTAAATAGGCTTATTTCAGCAACTTAGGCTTATTAAATAGCCTTATTAAGTAGGCTTATTTCAGCAACTTGGACTTATTAAATAGGCTTATTTCAGCAACTTACGCTGATTAAAAAGGCTTATTTCAGCAACTTAGACTTATTAAATAGCCTTATTTCAGCAACTTATACTTATTAAATAGGCTTATTTCTGCAACTTATGCTTATTAAATATACTTATTTCAGCAACTTAGGCTTATTAAATAGGCTTATTTCAGCAACTTAGACTTATTAAATAGCCTTATTTCAGCAACTTAGGCTTATTAAATAGGCTTATTTCAGCAACTTGGGCTTATTAAATAGCCTTATTTCAGCAACTTAGACTTATTAAATAGGCTTATTTCAGCAACTTAGGCTTATTAAATAGGCTCATTCACTACTTATTAAATAGGCTTATTAAACAGGCTTATTAAATAGACTCATTAAATAGGCTCATTAAATAGGCTTATTAAATAGGCTTATTAAATAGACTTATTAAATAGCCTCATTAAATAGGCTTATTTTAGCAACTTAGGCTTATTAAATAGGTTTATTTCAGCAACTTAGACTTATTAAATAGCCTTATTAAATAGGCTTATTTCAGCAACTTAGGCTTAATAAATAAGCTTATTTCAGCAACTTATGCTTATTAAATAGCCTTATTAAACAGGTTTATTTCAGCAACTTAGGCTTATTAAATAGGCTTATTTCAGCAACTTAGACTTATTAAATAGCCTTATTTCAGCAATTTACACTTATTAAATAGGCTTATTTCAGCAACTTAGGCTTATTAAATAGGCTTATTCAGCAACTTAGGCTTATTAAATAGGCTTATTAAATAGGCTTATTTCAGCAACTTAGGCTTATTAAATAGGCTCATTCAATACTTATTAAATAGGCATATTAAACAGGCTTATTAAATAGACTCATTAAATAGGCTCAATAAATAGGCTTATTAAATAGGCTTATTAATTAGGCTTATTAAATAGACTTATTAAATAGACTTATTAAATAGGCTTATTAAATAGGCTCAATAAAAAGGCTTATTAAATAGGCTTATTAAATAGGCTTATTAAATAGGCTTATTAAATAGGCTTATTAAATAGGCTCAATAAATAGGCTTATTAAATAGGCTTATTAAATATGCTTATTAAATAGACTTATTAAATAGGCGTATTAAATAGGCTTATTAAATAGACTTATTAAATAGCCTCATTAAATTAGCTTATTTTAGCAACTTAGGCTTATTAAATAGGCTTATTTCAGCAACTTATGCTTATTAAATAGCCTTATTAAACAGGTTTATTTCAGCAACTTAGGCTTATTAAATAGCATTTTAAAATATGTTTATTTCAGCAACTTAGACTTATTAAATATACCT
Organism: Petromyzon marinus; assembly: GCF_048934315.1. Taxonomy (NCBI): domain Eukaryota; kingdom Metazoa; phylum Chordata; class Hyperoartia; order Petromyzontiformes; family Petromyzontidae; genus Petromyzon; species Petromyzon marinus. The sequence goes on along the minus strand of NW_027422884.1, from coordinate 1,727,993 downwards.
TTTTAAATAGGCTTAGTTGAGAAACTTAGGCTTATTAAATAGGCTTATTTCAGCAACTTAGGCTCATTAAATAGCCTTATTAAATAGGCTTATTTCAGCAACTTAGGCTTATTAAATAGCCTTATTAAATAGGCTTATTTTAGCAACTTAGACTTATTAAAACGACTTATTAAATAGACATTTCAGCAACTTAGGCTCATTAAATATGCTTATGAAATATGCTTATTTCTGCAACTTAGACTTATTAGATAGGCCTATTAAATAGGCTTATTTCAGCAACTTAGGCTTATTAAATAGCCTTATTTCAGCAACTTACGCTTATTAAATAGGCTTATTTCAGCAACTTAGGCTTATTAAATAGCCTTATTAAGTAGGCTTATTTCAGCAACTTGGACTTATTAAATAGGCTTATTTCAGCAACTTACACTGATTAAAAAGGCTTATTTCAGCAACTTAGACTTATTAAATAGCCTTATTTCAGCAACTTAGACTTATTAAATAGGCTTATTTCAGCAACTTATGCTTATTAAATATACTTATTTCAGCAACTTAGGCTTATTAAATAGGCTTATTTCAGCAACTTAGACTTATTAAATAGCCTTATTTCAGCAACTTAGGCTTATTAAATAGGCTTATTTCAGCAACTTGGGCTTATTAAATAGCCTTATTTCAGCAACTTAGACTTATTAAATAGGCTTATTTCAGCAACTTAGGCTTATTAAATAGGCTCATTCAATACTTATTAAATAGGCTTATTAAACAGGCTTATTAAATAGACTCATTAAATAGGCTCATTAAATAGGCTTATTAAATAGACTTATTAAATAGCCTCATTAAATAGGCTTATTTTAGCAACTTAGGCTTATTAAATAGGTTTATTTCAGCAACTTAGACTTATTAAATAGCCTTATTAAATAGGCTTATTTCAGCAACTTAGGCTTAATAAATAAGCTTATTTCAGCAACTTATGCTTATTAAATAGCCTTATTAAACAGGTTTATTTCAGCAACTTAGGCTTATTAAATAGGCTTATTTCAGCAACTTAGACTTATTAAATAGCCTTATTTCAGCAATTTACACTTATTAAATAGGCTTATTTCAGCAACTTAGGTTTATTAAATAGGCTTATTCAGCAACTTAGGCTTATTAAATAGGCTTATTAAATAGGCTTATTTCAGCAACTTAGGCTTATTAAATAGGCTCATTCAATACTTATTAAATAGGCGTATTAAACAGGCTTATTAAATATACTCATTAAATAGGCTCAATAAATAGGCTTATTAAATAGGCTTATTAATTAGGCTTATTAAATAGACTTATTAAATAGACTTATTAAATAGGCTTATTAAATAGGCTCAATAAAAAGGCTTATTAAATAGGCTTATTAAATAGGCTTATTAAATAGGCTTATTAAATAGGCTTATTAAATAGGCTCAATAAATAGGCTTATTAAATAGGCTTATTAAATATGCTTATTAAATAGACTTATTAAATAGGCGTATTAAACAGGCTTATTAAATAGACTTATTAAATAGCCTCATTAAATTAGCTTATTTTAGCAACTTAGGCTTATTAAATAGGCTTATTTCAGCAACTTATGCTTATTAAATAGCCTTATTAAACAGGTTTATTTCAGCAACTTAGGCTTATTAAATAGCATTTTAAAATATGTTTATTTCAGCAACTTAGACTTATTAAATATACCTTTTTAAATAGGCTTAGTTGAGAAACTTAGGCTTATTAAATAGGCTTATTTCAGCAACTTAGGCTCATTAAATAGCCTTATTAAATAGGCTTATTTCAGCAACTTAGGCTTATTAAATAGCCTTATTAAATAGGCTTATTTTAGCAACTTAGACTTATTAAAACGACTTATTAAATAGACATTTCAGCAACTTAGGCTCATTAAATATGCTTATGAAATATGCTTATTTCTGCAACTTAGACTTATTAGATAGGCCTATTAAATAGGCTTATTTCAGCAACTTAGGCTTATTAAATAGCCTTATTTCAGCAACTTACGCTTATTAAATAGGCTTATTTCAGCAACTTAGGCTTATTAAATAGCCTTATTAAGTAGGCTTATTTCAGCAACTTGGACTTATTAAATAGGCTTATTTCAGCAACTTACGCTGATTAAAAAGGCTTATTTCAGCAACTTAGACTTATTAAATAGCCTTATTTCAGCAACTTAGACTTATTAAATAGGCTTATTTCAGCAACTTATGCTTATTAAATATACTTATTTCAGCAACTTAGGCTTATTAAATAGGCTTATTTCAGCAACTTAGACTTATTAAATAGCCTTATTTCAGCAACTTAGGCTTATTAAATAGGCTCATTCAATACTTATTAAATAGGCTTATTAAACAGGCTTATTAAATAGACTCATTAAATAGGCTCATTAAATAGGCTTATTTCAGCAACTTAGGCTTATTAAATAAGCTTATTTCAGCAACTTATGCTTATTAAATAGCCTTATTAAACAGGTTTATTTCAGCAACTTAGGCTTATTAAATAGCATTTTTAAATAGGTTTATTTCAGCAACTTAGACTTATTAAATATACCTTTTTAAATAGGCTTAGTTCAGAAACTTAGGCTTATTAAATAGGCTTATTTCAGCAACTTAAGCTCATTAAATAGCCTTATTAAATAGGCTTATTTCAGCAACTAAGGCTTATTAAATAGTCTTATTTCAGCAACTTAAACTTATTAAATAGCCTTATTTCAGCAACTTAGGCTCATTAAATAGCCTTATTTCAGCAACTTAGACTTATTAAATAGGCTTATTCAGCAACTTAGGCTTATTAAATAGCCTTATTGAATAGGCTTATTTCAGCAACTTAGACTTATTAAATAGGTTTATTCAGCAACTTAGGCTTATTAAATAGGCTTATTCAGCAACTTAGGCTTATTAAATAAGCTTATTTCAGCAACTTAGGCTTATTAAATAGGCTCATTCAGAAACTTAGGCTTATTAAATAGGCTTATTTCAGCAACTTAGACTTATTAAATAGGCCTATTAAATAGGCTTATTAAATAGGCTTATTTCAGCAACTTTGGCTCATTAAATAGCCTTATTAAATAGGCTTATTAAATAGACTTATTAAATAGGCTCATTAAATACTTATTAAATAGGCTTATTAAATAGGCTTATTAAATAGACTTATTAAATAGGCTCAATAAATAGGCTTATTAATTAGGCTTATTAAATAGGCTCAATAAATAGGCTCAATAAATAGGCTTATTAAATAGGCTCAATAAATAGGCTTATTAAATAGGCTCATTAAATACTTATTAAATAGGCTTATTAAATAGATTTATTAAATAGACTTATTAAATACGCTTATTAAATAGACTTATTAAATAGGCTTATTAAAAGGCTTATTAAATAGACTTATTAAATAGGCTCATTAAATACATATTAAATATGTTTATTAAATAGGCGTATTAAATAGGCTTATTAAATAGGCTTATTAAATAGGCTTATTAAATAGGCTTATTAAATAGACTCATTAAATAGGCTAATTTTAGCAACTTAGGCTTATTAAATAGGTTCATTTCAGCAACTTAGACTTATTAAATAGCCTCATTGAATAGGCTTATTTTAGCAACTTAGGCTTATTAAATAGGTTTATTTCAGCAACTTAGACTTATTAAATAGCCTTATTAAATAGGCTTATTTCAGCAACTTAGGCTTATTAAATAAGCTTATTTCAGCAACTTATGCTTATTAAATAGCCTTATTAAACAGGTTTATTTCAGCAACTTAGGCTTATTAAATAGCATTTTTAAATAGGTTTATTTCAGCAACTTAGACTTATTAAATATACCTTTTTAAATAGGCTTAGTTCAGAAACTTAGGCTTATTAAATAGGCTTATTTCAGCAACTTAAGCTCATTAAATAGCCTTATTAAATAGGCTTATTTCAGCAACTAAGGCTTATTAAATAGTCTTATTTCAGCAACTTAAACTTATTAAATAGCCTTATTTCAGCAACTTAGGCTCATTAAATAGCCTTATTTCAGCAACTTAGACTTATTAAATAGGCTTATTCAGCAACTTAGGCTTATTAAATAGCCTTATTGAATAGGCTTATTTCAGCAACTTAGACTTATTAAATAGGTTTATTCAGCAACTTAGGCTTATTAAATAGGCTTATTCAGCAACTTAGGCTTATTAAATAAGCTTATTTCAGCAACTTAGGCTTATTAAATAGGCTCATTCAGAAACTTAGGCTTATTAAATAGGCTTATTTCAGCAACTTAGACTTATTAAATAGGCCTATTAAATAGGCTTATTAAATAGGCTTATTTCAGCAACTTTGGCTCATTAAATAGCCTTATTAAATAGGCTTATTAAATAGACTTATTAAATAGGCTCATTAAATACTTATTAAATAGGCTTATTAAATAGGCTTATTAAATAGACTTATTAAATAGGCTCAATAAATAGGCTTATTAAATAGGCTTATTAAATAGGCTCAATAAATAGGCTTATTAAATAGGCTTATTAAATAGGCTTATTAAATAGACTTATTAAATAGGCTTATTAAATAGGCTCAATAAATAGGCTTATTAAATAGGCTCAATAAATAGGCTTATAAAATAGGCTCAATAAATAGGCTTATTAAATAGGCTCAATAAATAGGCATATTAAATACTTATTAAATAGGCTTATTAAATAGACTTATTAAATAGACTTATTAAATACGCTTATTAAATAGACTTATTAAATAGGCTTATTAAAAGGCTTATTAAATAGACTCATTAAATAGGCTCATTAAATACGTATTAAATATGTTTATTAAATAGGCGTATTAAATAGGCTTATTAAATAGGCTTATTAAATAGGCTTATTAAATAGGCTTATTAAATAGACTCATTAAATAGGCTAATTTTAGCAACTTAGGCTTATTAAATAGGTTTATTTCAGCAACTTAGACTTATTAAATAGCCTCATTGAATAGGCTTATTTTAGCAACTTAGGCTTATTAAATAGGTTTATTTCAGCAACTTAGACTTATTAAATAGCCTTATTAAATAGGCTTATTTCAGCAACTTAGGCTCATTAAATAAGCTTATTTCAGCAACTTAGGCTTATTAAATAGGCTTATTTCAGCAACTTAGACTTATTAAATAGCCTTATTTCAGCAACTTAGGCTTATTAAATAGGCTTATTTCAGCAACTTAGGCTTATTAAATAGCCTTATTTCAGCAACTTAGACTTATTAAATAGGCTTATTTCAGCAACTTAGGCTTATTAAATAGGCTTATTCAGCAACTTAGGCTTATTACATAGGCTTATTTCAGCAACTTAGACTTATTAAATAGGCCTGTTAAATAGGCTTATTAAATAGGTTTATTTCAGCAACTTAGACTTATTAAATAGGCCTATTAAATAGGCTTATTAAATAGACTTATTAAATAGGCACATTAAATACTTATTAAATAGGCTTATTAAATAGGCTTATTAAATAGGCTTATTAAATAGACTTATTAAATAGGCTCAATAAATAGGCTTATTAAATAGGCTTATTAAATAGGCTTATTAAATAGACTTATTAAATAGGCTTATTAAATAGGCTTAATAAATAGGCTTATTAAATAGGCTCAATAAATAGGCTTTTTAAATAGGCTCAATAAATAGGCATATTAAATAGGCTCATTAAATACTTATTAAATAGACTTATTAAATAGACTTATTAAATAGGCTTATTAAATAGGCTTATTAAATAGGCTTATTAAATAGGCTTATTAAATAGACTTATTAAATAGCCTCATTAAATAGGCTTATTTTAGCAACTTAGGCTTATTAAATAAGTTTATTTCAGCAACTTAGACTTATTAAAAAGCCTTATTAAATAGGCTTATTTCAGCAACTTAGGCTTATTAAATAAGCTTATTTCAGCAACTTATTCTTATTAAATAGCCTTATTAAACAGGTTTATTTCAGCAACTTAGGCTTATTAAGTAGCATTTTTAAATAGGTTTATTTCAGCAACTTAGACTTATTTAATAGGTTTATTCAGCAACTTAGGCTTATTAAATAGGCTTATTCAGCAACTTAGACTTATTTAATAGGCTTATTTCAGCAACTTAGGCTTATTTAATATGCTTATTAAATAGGCTTATTTCAGCAACTTAGGCTTATTAAATAAGCTTATTTCAGCAACTTATGCTTTTAAATAGCCTTATTAAACAGGTTTATTTCAGCAACTTAGGCTTATTAAATAGCATTTTTAAATAGGTTTATTTCAGCAACTTAGACTTATTAAATATACCTTTTTAAATAGGCTTAGTTCAGAAACTTAGGCTTATTAAATAGGCTTATTTCAGCAACTTAGGCTCATTAAATAGCCTTATTAAATAGGCTTATTTCAGCAACTTAGGCTTATTAAATAGGCTTATTTCAGCAACTTAGGCTTATTAAATAGGCTCATTCAGCAACTTAGGCTTATTAAATAGGCTTATTTCAGCAACTTAGACTTATTAAATAGGCCTATTAAATAGGCTTATTAAATAGGCTTATTTCAGCAACTTAGACTTATTAAATAGGCCTATTAAATAGGATTATTAAAAAGGCTTATTAAATAGGCTTATTTCAGCAACTTAGGCTTATTAAATAGGCTTATTAAATGGGCTTATTTCAGCAACTTAGGCTTATTAAATAGGCTTATTTCAGCAACTTAGACTTATTAAATAGCCTTATTTCAGCAACTTACGCTTATTAAATAGGCTTATTTCAGCAACTTAGGCTTATTAAATAGCCTAATTAAGTAGGCTTATTTCAGCAACTTGGGCTTATTAAATAGGCTTATTTCAGCAACTTACGCTGATTAAAAAGGCTTATTTCAGCAACTTAAACTTATTAAATAGCCTTATTTCAGCAACTTAGACTCATTAAATAGGTTTATTTCAGCAACTTATGCTTATTAAATATACTTATTTCAGCAACTTAGGCTTATTAAATAGGCTTATTTCAGCAACTTAGACTTATTAAATAGCCTTATTTCAGCAACTTAGGCTTATTAAATAGGCTTATTTCAGCAACTTAGGCTTATTAAATAGCCTTATTTCAGCAACTTAAACTTATTAAATAGGCTTATTTCAGCAACTTAGGCTTATTAAATAGGCTTATTCAGCAACTTAGGCTTATTAAATAGGCTTATTTCAGCAACTTAGGCTTATTAAATAGGTTTATTCAGCAATTTAGGCTTATTAAATAGGCTTATTCAGCAACTTAGGCTTATTAAATAGGCTTATTTCAGCAACTTAGGCTTATTAAATAGGCTCATTCAGCAACTTAGGCTTATTAAATAGGCTTATTTCAGCAACTTAGACTTATTAAATAGGCCTATTAAATAGGCGTATTAAATAAGCTTATTTCAGCAACTTAGACTTATTAAATAGGCCTATTAAATAGGATTATTAAAAATGCTTATTAAATAGGCTTATTTCAGCAACTTAGGCTTATTAAATAGGCTTATTAAATGGGCTTATTTCAGCAACTTAGGCTTATTAAATATGCTTATTTCAGCAACTTAGACTTATTAAATAGCCTTATTTCAGCAACTTACGCTTATTAAATAGGCTTATTTCAGCAACTTAGGCTTATTAAATAGCCTAATTAAGTAGGCTTATTTCAGCAACTTGGGCTTATTAAATAGGCTTATTTCAGCAACTTACGCTGATTAAAAAGGCTTATTTCAGCAACTTAGACTTATTAAATAGCCTTATTTCAGCAACTTAGACTCATTAAATAGGTTTATTTCAGCAACTTATGCTTATTAAATATACTTATTTCAGCAACTTAGGCTTATTAAATAGGCTTATTTCAGCAACTTAAACTTATTAAATAGCCTTATTTCAGCAACTTAGGCTTATTAAATAGGCTTATTTCAGCAACTTAGGCTTATTAAATAGGCTCATTCAGAAACTTAGGCTTATTAAATAGGCTTATTTCAGCAACTTAGACTTATTGAATAGGCCTATTAAATAGGCTTCTTAAATAGGCTTATTTCAGCAACTTAGACTTATTAAATAGGCCTATTAAATAGGCTTATTAAATAGACTTATTAAATAGGCTCAATAAATAGGCTTATTAAATAGTCTTATTAAATAGGCTCAATAAATAGGCTTATTAAATAGGCTTATTAAATAGGCTCAATAAATAGGCTTATTAAATAGGCTCAATAAATAGGCTCATTAAATAGGCTCAATAAATAGGCTTATTAAATAGGCTCATTATATACTTATTAAATAGGCTTATTAAATAGACTTATTAAATAGACTTATTAAATAGGCTTATTAAATAGACTTATTAAATAGGCTTATTAAAAAGGCTTATTAAATAGACTTATTAAATAGGCTCATTAAATACTTATTAAATATGTTTATTAAATAGGCGTATTAAATAGGCTTATTAAATAGGCTTATTAAATAGGCTTATTAAATAGGCTTATTAAATAGACTTATTAAATAGCCTCATTGAATAGGCTTATTTTAGCAACTTAGGCTTATTAAATAGGTTTATTTCAGCAACTTAGACTTATTAAATAGGTTTATTTCAGCAACTTAGGCTTATTTAATAAGCTTATTTCAGCAACTTATGCTTATTAAATAGCCTTATTAAAAAGGCTTATTTCAGCAACTTAGGCTTATTAAATAGACTTATTAAATAGGCTCATTAAATACTTATTAATTAGTCTTATTAAATAGGCTTTTTTAAATAGACTTATTAAATAGGCTCAATAAATAGGCTTATTAAATAGTCTTATTAAATAGGCTCAATAAATAGGCTTATTAAATAGGCTTATTAAATAGGCTCAATAAATAGGCTTATTAAATAGGCTCAATAAATAGGCTCATTAAATAGGCTTATTAAATAGACTTATTAAATAGCCTCATTGAATAGGCTTATTTTAGCAACTTAGGCTTATTAAAATGGTTTATTTCAGCAACTTAGGCTTATTAAATAGCATTTTTAAATAGGTTTATTTCAGAAACTTAGACTTATTAAATATACCTTTTTAAATAGGCTTAGTTCAGAAACGTAGGCTTATTAAATAGGCTTATTTCAGCAACTTAGGCTCATTAAATAGCCTTATTAAATAGGCTTATTTCTGCAACTTAGGCTTATTAAATAGGCTTATTTCAGCAACTTAAACTTATTAAATAGCCTTATTTCAGCAACTTAGGCTTATTAAATAGCCTTATTTCAGCAACTTAGGCTTATTAAATAGCCTTATTAAATAGGCTTATTTCAGCAACTTAGACTCATTAAATAGGTTTATTTCAGCAACTTATGCTTATTAAATATACTTATTTCAGCAACTTAGGCTTATTAAATAGGCTTATTTCAGCAACTTAGACTTATTAAATAGCCTTATTTCAGCAACTTAGGCTTATTAAATAGGCTTATTTCAGCAACTTAGGCTTATTAAATAGGCTCATTCAGAAACTTAGGCTTATTAAATAGGCTTATTTCAGCAACTTAGACTTATTGAATAGGCCTATTAAATAGGCTTATTAAATAGGCTTATTTCAGCAACTTAGACTTATTAAATAGGCCTATTAAATAGGCTTATTAAATAGACTTATTAAATAGGCTCATTAAATACTTATTAATTAGTCTTATTAAATAGGCTTTTTTAAATAGACTTATTAAATAGGCTCAATAAATAGGCTTATTAAATAGTCTTATTAAATAGGCTCAATAAATAGGCTTATTAAATAGGCTTATTAAATAGGCTCAATAAATAGGCTTATTAAATAGGCTCAATAAATAGGCTCAATAAATAGGCTTATTAAATAGGCTCATTATATACTTTTTAAATAGGCTTATTAAATAGACTTATTAAATAGACTTATTAAAGAGGCTTATTAAATAGACTTATTAAATAGGCTTATTAAAAAGGCTTATTAAATAGACTTATTAAATAGGCTCATTAAATACTTATTAAATATGTTTATTAAATAGGCGTATTAAATAGGCTTATTAAATAGGCTTATTAAATAGGCTTATTAAATAGGCTTATTAAATAGACTTATTAAATAGCCTCATTGAATAGGCTTATTTTAGCAACTTAGGCTTATTAAATAGGTTTATTTCAGCAACTTCGACTTATTAAATAGGTTTATTTCAGCAACTTAGGCTTATTAAATAAGCTTATTTCAGCAACTTATGCTTATTAAATAGCCTTATTAAAATGGTTTATTTCAGCAACTTAGGCTTATTAAATAGCATTTTTAAATAGGTTTATTTCAGAAACTTAGACTTATTAAATATACCTTTTTAAATAGGCTTAGTTCAGAAACGTAGGCTTATTAAATAGGCTTATTTCAGCAACTTAGGCTCATTAAATAGCCTTATTAAATAGGCTTATTTCCGCAACTTAGGCTTATTAAATAGGCTTATTTCAGCAACTTAAACTTATTAAATAGCCTTATTTCAGCAACTTAGGCTTATTAAATAGCCTTATTAAATAGGCTTATTTCAGCAACTTAGACTTATTAAATAGGTTTATTCAGCAACTTAGGCTTATTAAATAGGCTTATTCAGCAACTTAGGCTTATTAAATAGGCTTATTTCAGCAACTTAGGCTTATTAAATAGGCTCATTCAGCAACTTAGGCTTATTAAATAGGCTTATTTCAGCAACTTAGACTTATTAAATAGGCCTATTAAATAGGCTTATTAAAAAGGCTTATTAAATAGGCTTATTTCAGCAACTTAGGCTTATTAAATAGGCTTATTAAATGGGCTTATTTCAGCAACTTAGGCTTATTAAATAGGCTTATTTCAGCAACTTAGACTTATTAAATAGCCTTATTTCAGCAACTTACGCTTATTAAATAGGCTTATTTCAGCAACTTAGGCTTATTAAATAGCCTAATTAAGTAGGCTTATTTCAGCAACTTGGGCTTATTAAATAGGCTTATTTCAGCAACTTACGCTGATTAAAAAGGCTTATTTCAGCAACTTAGACTTATTAAATAGCCTTATTTCAGCAACTTAGACTCATTAAATAGGTTTATTTCAGCAACTTAGGCTTATTAAATAGGCTTATTTCAGCAACTTAGGCTTATTAAATAGGCTCATTCAGAAACTTAGGCTTATTAAATAGGCGTATTTCAGCAACTTAGACTTATTAAATAAGCCTATTAAATAGACTTATTAAATAGGCTTATTTCAGCAACTTAGACTTATTAAATAGGCCTATTAAATAGGCTTATTAAATAGGCTTATTTCAGCAACTTAGACTTATTAAATAGGCCTATTAAATAGGCTTATCAAATAGACTTATTAAATAGGCTCAATAAATAGGCTTATTAAATAGGCTTATTAAATAGGCTCAATAAATAGGCTTATTAAATAGGCTTATTAAATAGGCTTATTAAATAGACTTATTAAATAGGCTTATTAAATAGGCTCAATAAATAGGCTTATTAAATAGGCTCAATAAATAGGCTTATAAAATAGGCTCAATAAATAGGCTTATTAAATAGGCTCAATAAATAGGCATATTAAATAGGCTCATTAAATACTTATTAAATAGGCTTATTAAATAGACTTATTAAATAGACTTATTAAATACGCTTATTAAATAGACTTATTAAATAGGCTTATTAAAAGGCTTATTAAATAGACTCATTAAATAGGCTCATTAAATACGTATTAAATATGTTTATTAAATAGGCGTATTAAATAGGCTTTTTAAATAGGCTTATTAAATAGGCTTATTAAATAGGCTTATTAAATAGACTCATTAAATAGGCTAATTTTAGCAACTTAGGCTTATTAAATAGGTTTATTTCAGCAACTTAGACTTATTAAATAGCCTCATTGAATAGGCTTATTTTAGCAACTTAGGCTTATTAAATAGGTTTATTTCAGCAACTTAGACTTATTAAATAGCCTTATTAAATAGGCTTATTTCAGCAACTTAGGCTCATTAAATAAGCTTATTTCCGCAACTTATGCTTATTAAATAGCCTTATTAAACAGGTTTATTTCAGCAACTTAGGCTTATTAAATAGCATTTTTAAATAGGTTTATTCAGCAACTTAGGCTTATTAAATAGGCTTATTCAGCAACTTAGGCTTATTAAATAAGCTTATTTCAGCAACTTAGGCTTATTAAATAGGCTCATTCAGAAACTTAGGCTTACTAAATAGGCTTATTTCAGCAACTTAGACTAATTAAATAGGCCTATTAAATAGGCTTATTAAATAGGCTTATTTCAGCAACTTAGGCTCATTAAATAGCCTTATTAAATAGGCTTATTAAATAGACTTATTAAATAGGCTCATTAAATACTTATTAAATAGGCTTATTAAATAGGCTTATTAAATAGACTTATTAAATAGGCTCAATAAATAGGCTTATTAAATAGGCTTATTAAATAGGCTCAATAAATAGGCTTATTAAATAGGCTTATTAAATAGGCTTATTAAATAGACTTATTAAATAGGCTTATTAAATAGGCTCAATAAATAGGCTTATTAAATAGGCTCAATAAATAGGCTTATAAAATAGGCTCAATAAATAGGCTTATTAAATAGGCTCAATAAATAGGCTTATTAAATAGGCTCATTAAATACTTATTAAATAGGCTTATTAAATAGATTTATTAAATAGACTTATTAAATACGCTTATTAAATAGACTTATTAAATAGGCTTATTAAAAGGCTTATTAAATAGACTTATTAAATAGGCTCATTAAATACATATTAAATATGTTTATTAAATAGGCGTATTAAATAGGCTTATTAAATAGGCTTATTAAATAGGCTTATTAAATAGGCTTATTAAATAGACTCATTAAATAGGCTAATTTTAGCAACTTAGGCTTATTAAATAGGTTCATTTCAGCAACTTAGACTTATTAAATAGCCTCATTGAATAGGCTTATTTTAGCAACTTAGGCTTATTAAATAGGTTTATTTCAGCAACTTAGACTTATTAAATAGCCTTATTAAATAGGCTTATTTCAGCAACTTAGGCTTATTAAATAAGCTTATTTCAGCAACTTATGCTTATTAAATAGCCTTATTAAACAGGTTTATTTCAGCAACTTAGGCTTATTAAATAGCATTTTTAAATAGGTTTATTTCAGCAACTTAGACTTATTAAATATACCTTTTTAAATAGGCTTAGTTCAGAAACTTAGGCTTATTAAATAGGCTTATTTCAGCAACTTAAGCTCATTAAATAGCCTTATTAAATAGGCTTATTTCAGCAACTAAGGCTTATTAAATAGTCTTATTTCAGCAACTTAAACTTATTAAATAGCCTTATTTCAGCAACTTAGGCTCATTAAATAGCCTTATTTCAGCAACTTAGACTTATTAAATAGGCTTATTCAGCAACTTAGGCTTATTAAATAGCCTTATTGAATAGGCTTATTTCAGCAACTTAGACTTATTAAATAGGTTTATTCAGCAACTTAGGCTTATTAAATAGGCTTATTCAGCAACTTAGGCTTATTAAATAAGCTTATTTCAGCAACTTAGGCTTATTAAATAGGCTCATTCAGAAACTTAGGCTTATTAAATAGGCTTATTTCAGCAACTTAGACTTATTAAATAGGCCTATTAAATAGGCTTATTAAATAGGCTTATTTCAGCAACTTTGGCTCATTAAATAGCCTTATTAAATAGGCTTATTAAATAGACTTATTAAATAGGCTCATTAAATATTTATTAAATAGGCTTATTAAATAGGCTTATTAAATAGACTTATTAAATAGGCTCAATAAATAGGCTTATTAAATAGGCTTATTAAATAGGCTCAATAAATAGGCTTATTAAATAGGCTTATTAAATAGGCTTATTAAATAGACTTATTAAATAGGCTTATTAAATAGGCTCAATAAATAGGCTTATTAAATAGGCTCAATAAATAGGCTTATAAAATAGGCTCAATAAATAGGCTTATTAAATAGGCTCAATAAATAGGCATATTAAATACTTATTAAATAGGCTTATTAAATAGGCTTATTAAATAGGCTTATTAAATAGACTCATTAAATAGGCTAATTTTAGCAACTTAGGCTTATTAAATAGGTTTATTTCAGCAACTTAGACTTATTAAATAGCCTCATTGAATAGGCTTATTTTAGCAACTTAGGCTTATTAAATAGGTTTATTTCAGCAACTTAGACTTATTAAATAGCCTTATTAAATAGGCTTATTTCAGCAACTTAGGCTCATTAAATAAGCTTATTTCAGCAACTTATGCTTATTAAATAGCCTTATTAAACAGGTTTATTTCAGCAACTTAGGCTTATTAAATAGCATTTTTAAATAGGTTTATTCATCAACTTAGGCTTATTAAATAGGCTTATTCAGCAACTTAGGCTTATTAAATAAGCTTATTTCAGCAACTTAGGCTTATTAAATAGGCTCATTCAGAAACTTAGGCTTACTAAATAGGCTTATTTCAGCAACTTAGACTAATTAAATAGGCCTATTAAATAGGCTTATTAAATAGGCTTATTTCAGCAACTTAGGCTCATTAAATAGCCTTATTAAATAGGTTTATTAAATAGACTTATTAAATAGGCTCATTAAATACTTATTAAATAGGCTTATTAAATAGGCTTATTAAATAGGCTTATTAAATAGGCTTATTAAATAGACTCATTAAATAGGCTAATTTTAGCAACTTAGGCTTATTAAATAGGTTTATTTCAGCAACTTAGACTTATTAAATAGCCTCATTGAATAGGCTTATTTTAGCAACTTAGGCTTATTAAATAGGTTTATTTCAGCAACTTAGACTTATTAAATAGCCTTATTAAATAGGCTTATTTCAGCAACTTAGGCTCATTAAATAAGCTTATTTCAGCAACTTATGCTTATTAAATAGCCTTATTAAACAGGTTTATTTCAGCAACTTAGGCTTATTAAATAGCATTTTTAAATAGGTTTATTCATCAACTTAGGCTTATTAAATACGCTTATTAAATAGACTTATTAAATAGGCTTATTAAAAGGCTTATTAAATAGACTCATTAAATAGGCTCATTAAATACGTATTAAATATGTTTATTAAATAGGCGTATTAAATAGGCTTATTAAATAGGCTTATTAAATAGGCTTATTAAATAGGCTTATTAAATAGACTCATTAAATAGGCTAATTTTAGCAACTTAGGCTTATTAAATAGGTTTATTTCAGCAACTTAGACTTATTAAATAGCCTCATTGAATAGGCTTATTTTAGCAACTTAGGCTTATTAAATAGGTTTATTTCAGCAACTTAGACTTATTAAATAGCCTTATTAAATAGGCTTATTTCAGCAACTTAGGCTCATTAAATAAGCTTATTTCAGCAACTTATGCTTATTAAATAGCCTTATTAAACAGGTTTATTTCAGCAACTTAGGCTTATTAAATAGCATTTTTAAATAGGTTTATTCATCAACTTAGGCTTATTAAATAGGCTTATTCAGCAACTTAGGCTTATTAAATAAGCTTATTTCAGCAACTTAGGCTTATTAAATAGGCTCATTCAGAAACTTAGGCTTACTAAATAGGCTTATTTCAGCAACTTAGACTAATTAAATAGGCCTATTAAATAGGCTTATTAAATAGGCTTATTTCAGCAACTTAGGCTCATTAAATAGCCTTATTAAATAGGTTTATTAAATAGACTTATTAAATAGGCTCATTAAATACTTATTAAATAGGCTTATTAAATAGGCTTATTAAATAGACTTATTAAATAGGCTCAATAAATAGGCTTATTAAATAGTCTTATTAAATAGGCTCAATAAATAGGCTTATTAAATAGGCTTATTAAATAGGCTTATTAAATAGACTTATTAAATAGGCTTATTAAATAGGCTCAATAAATAGGCTTATTAAATAGGCTCAATAAATAGGCTTATAAAATAGGCTCAATAAATAGGCTTATTAAATAGGCTCAATAAATAGGCTTATTAAATAGGCTCATTAAATACTTATTAAATAGGCTTATTAAATAGATTTATTAAATAGACTTATTAAATACGCTTATTAAATAGACTTATTAAATAGGCTTATTAAAAGGCTTATTAAATAGACTTATTAAATAGGCTCATTAAATACATATTAAATATGTTTATTAAATAGGCGTATTAAATAGGCTTATTAAATAGGCTTATTAAATAGGCTTATTAAATAGGCTTATTAAATAGACTCATTAAATAGGCTAATTTTAGCAACTTAGGCTTATTAAATAGGTTCATTTCAGCAACTTAGACTTATTAAATAGCCTCATTGAATAGGCTTATTTTAGCAACTTAGGTTTATTAAATAGGTTTATTTCAGCAACTTAGACTTATTAAATAGCCTTATTAAATAGGCTTATTTCAGCAACTTAGGCTTATTAAATAAGCTTATTTCAGCAACTTATGCTTATTAAATAGCCTTATTAAACAGGTTTATTTCAGCAACTTAGGCTTATTAAATAGCATTTTTAAATAGGTTTATTTCAGCAACTTAGACTTATTAAATTTACCTTTTTAAATAGGCTTAGTTCAGAAACTTAGGCTTATTAAATAGGCTTATTTCAGCAACTTAAGCTCATTAAATAGCCTTATTAAATAGGCTTATTTCAGCAACTAAGGCTTATTAAATAGTCTTATTTCAGCAACTTAAACTTATTAAATAGCCTTATTTCAGCAACTTAGGCTCATTAAATAGCCTTATTTCAGCAACTTAGACTTATTAAATAGGCTTATTCAGCAACTTAGGCTTATTAAATAGCCTTATTAAATAGGCTTATTTCAGCAACTTAGACTTATTAATTATTTTTATTCAGCAACGTAGGCTTATTAAATAGGCTCATTCAGCAACTTAGGCTTATTAAATAGGCTATTTTCAGCAACTTAGACTTATTAAATAGGCCTATTAAATAGGCTTATTAAATAGGCTTATTAAATAGGCTTATTTCAGCAACTTAGGCTTATTAAATAGGCTGATTAAATGGGCTTATTTCAGCAACTTAGGCTTATTAAATAGGCTTATTTCAGCAACTTAGACTTATTAAAGTGCCTTATTTCAGCAACTTATGCTTATTAAATAGGCTTATTTCAGCAACTTAGGCTTATTAAATAGCCTAATTAAGTAGGCTTATTTCAGCAACTTGAGCTTATTAAATAGGCTTATTTCAGCAACTTATGCTGATTAAAAAGGCTTATTTCAGCAACTTAGACTTATTAAATAGCCTTATTTCCGCAACTTAGACTCATTAAATAGGCTTATTTCAGCAACATATGCTTATTAAAAATACTTATTTCAGCAACTTAGGCTTATTAAATAGGCTTATTAAATAGGCTTATTAAATAGACTTATTAAATAGGCTCAATAAATAGGCTTATTAAATAGGCTTATTAAATAGGCTAAATAAATAGGCTTATTAAATAGGCTTATTAAATAGGCTTATTAAATAGACTTATTAAATAGGCTTATTAAATAGGCTCAATAAATAGGCTTATTAAATAGGCTCAATAAATAGGCTTATAAAATAGGCTCAATAAATAGGCTTATTAAATAGGCTCAATAAATAGGCTTATTAAATAGGCTCATTAAATACTTATTAAATAGGCTTATTAAATAGATTTATTAAATAGACTTATTAAATACGCTTATTAAATAGACTTATTAAATAGGCTTATTAAAAGGCTTATTAAATAGACTTATTAAATAGGCTCATTAAATACATATTAAATATGTTTATTAAATAGGCGTATTAAATAGGCTTATTAAATAGGCTTATTAAATAGGCTTATTAAATAGGCTTATTAAATAGACTCATTAAATAGGCTAATTTTAGCAACTTAGGCTTATTAAATAGGTTCA
This sequence comes from Petromyzon marinus, assembly GCF_048934315.1. Taxonomy (NCBI): domain Eukaryota; kingdom Metazoa; phylum Chordata; class Hyperoartia; order Petromyzontiformes; family Petromyzontidae; genus Petromyzon; species Petromyzon marinus. The sequence continues at coordinate 1,710,140 of NW_027422884.1, read as the reverse complement.
TTTCAGCAACTTAGACTTATTAAATAGCCTCATTGAATAGGCTTTTTTTTAGCAACTTAGGCTTATTAAATAGGTTTATTTCAGCAACTTAGACTTATTAAATAGCCTTATTAAATAGGCTTATTTCAGCAACTTAGGCTTATTAAATAAGCTTATTTCAGCAACTTATGCTTATTAAATAGCCTTATTAAACAGGTTTATTTCAGCAACTTAGGCTTATTAAATAGCATTTTTAAATAGGTTTATTTCAGCAACTTAGACTTATTAAATTTACCTTTTTAAATAGGCTTAGTTCAGAAACTTAGGCTTATTAAATAGGCTTATTTCAGCAACTTAAGCTCATTAAATAGCCTTATTAAATAGGCTTATTTCAGCAACTAAGGCTTATTAAATAGTCTTATTTCAGCAACTTAAACTTATTAAATAGCCTTATTTCAGCAACTTAGGCTCATTAAATAGCCTTATTTCAGCAACTTAGACTTATTAAATAGGCTTATTCAGCAACTTAGGCTTATTAAATAGCCTTATTAAATAGGCGTATTTCAGCAACTTAGACTTATTAATTATTTTTATTCAGCAACTTAGGCTTATTAAATAGGCTTATTCAGCAATTTAAGCTTATTAAATAGGCTTATTTCAGCAACGTAGGCTTATTAAATAGGCTCATTCAGCAACTTAGGCTTATTAAATAGGCTATTTTCAGCAACTTAGACTTATTAAATAGGCCTATTAAATAGGCTTATTAAATAGGCTTATTAAATAGGCTTATTTCAGCAACTTAGGCTTATTAAATAGGCTGATTAAATGGGCTTATTTCAGCAACTTAGGCTTATTAAATAGGCTTATTTCAGCAACTTAGACTTATTAAAGTGCCTTATTTCAGCAACTTATGCTTATTAAATAGGCTTATTTCAGCAACTTAGGCTTATTAAATAGCCTAATTAAGTAGGCTTATTTCAGCAACTTGAGCTTATTAAATAGGCTTATTTCAGCAACTTATGCTGATTAAAAAGGCTTATTTCAGCAACTTAGACTTATTAAATAGCCTTATTTCCGCAACTTAGACTCATTAAATAGGCTTATTTCAGCAACATATGCTTATTAAAAATACTTATTTCAGCAACTTAGGCTTATTAAATAGGCTTATTTCAGCAACTTAGACTTATTAAATAGCCTTATTTCAGCAACTTAGGCTTATTAAATAGGCTTATTTCAGCAACTTAGGCTTATTAAATAGCCTTATTTCAGCAACTTAGACTTATTAAATAGGCTTATTTCAGCAACTTAGGCTTATTAAATAGGCTTATTCAGCAACTTAGGCTTATTAAATAGGCTTATTTCAGCAACTTAGGCTTATTAAATAGGCTCATTCAGAAACTTAGGCTTATTAAATAGGCTTATTTCAGCAACTTAGACTTATTAAATAGGCCTGTTAAATAGGCTTATTAAATAGGTTTATTTCAGCAACTTAGACTTATTAAATAGGCCTATTAAATAGGCTTATTAAATAGACTTATTAAATAGGCACATTAAATACTTATTAAATAGGTTTAATAAATAGGCTTATTAAATAGGCTTATTTCAGCAACTTAGGCTTATTAAATAGGCTTATTAAATGGGCTTATTTCAGCAACTTAGGCTTATTAAATAGGCTTATTTCAGCAACTTAGACTTATTAAATAGCCTTATTTCAGCAATTAGGCTTATTAAATAGGCTTATTTCAGCAACTTAGGCTTATTAAATAGCCTTATTTCAGCAACTTAGACTTATTAAATAGGCTTATTTCAGCAACTTAGGCTTATTAAATAGGCTTATTCAGCAACTTAGGCTTATTAAATAGGCTTATTTCAGCAACTTAGGCTTATTAAATAGGCACATTCAGAAACTTAGGCTTATTACATAGGCTTATTTCAGCAACTTAGACTTATTAAATAGGCCTGTTAAATAGGCTTATTAAATAGGCTTATTAAATAGGCTTATTAAATAGACTTATTAAATAGGCTTATTAAATAGGCTCAATAAATAGGCTTATTAAATAGGCTCAATAAATAGGCTTATTAAATAGGCTCAATAAATAGGCATATTAAATAGGCTCATTAAATACTTATTAAATAGACTTATTAAATAGACTTATTAAATAGGCTTATTAAATAGGCTTATTAAATAGGCTTATTAAATATGCTTATTAAATAGACTTATTAAATAGCCTCATTAAATAGGCTTATTTTAGCAACTTAGGCTTATTAAATAAGTTTATTTCAGCAACTTAGGCTTATTAAATAGGCTTATTTCAGCAACTTAGGCTTATTAAATAAGCTTATTTCAGCAACTTATTCTTATTAAATAGCCTTATTAAACAGGTTTATTTCAGCAACTTAGGCTTATTAAGTAGCATTTTTAAATAGGTTTATTTCAGCAACTTAGACTTATTAAATAGGTTTATTCAGCAACTTAGGCTTATTAAATAGGCTTATTCAGCAACTTAGGCTTATTTAATAGGCTTATTTCAGCAACTTAGGCTTATTTAATAGGCTTATTAAATAGGCTTATTTCAGCAACTTAGGCATATTAAATAAGCTTATTTCAGCAACTTATGCTTTTAAATAGCCTTATTAAACAGGTTTATTTCAGCAACTTAGGCTTATTAAATAGCATGTTTAAATAGGTTTATTTCAGCAACTTAGACTTATTAAATATACCTTTTTAAATAGGCTTAGTTCAGAAACTTAGGCTTATTAAATAGGCTTATTTCAGCAACTTAGGCTCATTAAATAGCCTTATTAAATAGGCTTATTTCAGCAACTAGGCTTATTAAATAGGCTTATTTCAGCAACTTAAACTTAATAAATAGCCTTATTTCAGCAACTTAGGCTCATTAAATAGCCTTATTTCAGCAACTTAGACTTATTAAATAGGCTTATTCAGCAACTTAGGCTTATTAAATAGCCTTATTTAATAGGCTTATTTCAGCAACTTATACTTATTAAATAGGTTTATTCAGCAACTTAGGCTTATTAAATAGGCTTATTCAGCAATTTAGGCTTATTAAATAGGCTTATTTCAGCAACTTAGGCTTATTAAATAGGCTCTTTCAGCAACTTAGGCTTATTAAATAGGCTATTTTCAGCAACTTAGACTTATTAAATAGGCCTATTAAATAGGCTTATTAAATAGGCTTATTAAATAGGCTTATTTCAGCAACTTAGGCTTATTAAATAGGCTTATTAAATGGGCTTATTTCAGCAACTTAGGCTTATTAAATAGGCTTATTTCAGCAACTTAGACTTATTAAATAGCATTATTTCAGCAACTTACGCTTATTAAATAGGCTTATTTCAGCAACTTAGGCTTATTAAATAGCCTAATTAAGTAGGCTTATTTCAGCAACTTGAGCTTATTAAATAGGCTTATTTCAGCAACTTATGCTGATTAAAAAGGCTTATTTCAGCAACTTAGACTTATTAAATAGCCTTATTTCAGCAACTTAGACTCATTAAATAGGCTTTTTCAGCAACTTATGCTTATTAAAAATACTTATTTCAGCAACTTAGGCTTATTAAATAGGCTTATTTCAGCAACTTAGACTTATTAAATAGCCTTATTTCAGCAACTTAGGCTTATTAAATAGGCTTATTTCAGCAACTTAGGCTTATTAAATAGCCTTATTTCAGCAACTTAGACTTATTAAATAGGCTTATTTCAGCAACTTAGGCTTTTTAAATAGGCTTATTCCGCAACTTAGGCTTATTAAATAGGCTTATTTCAGCAACTTAGACTTATTAAATAGGCCTGTTAAATAGGCTTATTAAATAGGTTTATTTCAGCAACTTAGACTTATTAAATAGGCCTATTAAATAGGCTTATTAAATAGACTTATTAAATAGGCTCATTAAAGAATTATTAAATAGGCGTATTAAATAGGCTTATTAAATAGACTTATTAAATAGGATCAATAAATAGGCTTATTAAATAGGCTTATTAAATAGACTTATTAAATAGGCTCAATAAATAGGCTTATTAAATAGGCTCATTAAATAGACGTATTAAATAGGCGTATTAAATAGACTTATTAAATCGGCTTATTAAATAGGCTCAATAAATAGGCTTATTAAATAGGCTCAATAAATATGCTTATTAAATAGGCTCAATAAGTAGGCTTAATAAATAGGCTCAATAAATAGGCTTATTAAATAGGCTTATTTCAGCAACTTAGACTTATTAAATAGGCCTATTAAATAGGCTTATTAAATAGGCTTATTTCAGCCACTTAGACTTATTAAAAAGGCCTATTAAATAGGCTTATTAAATAGACTTATTAAATAGGCTCATTAAATAATTATTAAATAGGCTTATTAAATAGGCTTATTAAATAGACTTATTAAATAGGATCAATAAATAGGCTTATTAAATAGGCTTATTAAATAGACGTATTAAATAGGCTCAATAAATAGGCTTATTAAATAGGCTTATTAAATAGGCTCAATAAATAGGCTTATTAAATAGACTTATTAAATCGGCTTATTAAATAGGCTCAATAAATAGGCTTATTAAATAGGCTCAATAAATATGCTTATTAAATAGGCTCAATAAGTAGGCTTAATAAATAGGCTCAATAAATAGGCTTATTAAATAGGCTCATTAAATACTTATTAAATAGGCTTATTAAATAGACTTATTAAATAGACTTATTATATAGGCCTATTAAATAGGCTTATTAAATAGACTTATTAAATAGGCACATTAAATACTTATTAAATAGGCGTATTAAATAGGCTTATTAAATAGGCTTATTAAATAGACTTATTAAATAGGCTCAATAACTAGGCTTATTAAATAGGCATATTAAATAGGCTCAATAAATAGGCTTATTAAATAGGCTCATTAAATAGACTTATTAAATAGGCTTATTAAATAGGCTCAATAAATAGGCTTATTAAATAGGCTCAATAAATAGGCTTATTAAATAGGCTCAATAAATAGGCATATTAAATAGGCTCATTAAATACTTATTAAATAGACTTATTAAATAGACTTATTAAATAGGCTTATTAAATAGGCTTATTAAATAGGCTTATTAAATAGGCTTATTAAATAGACTTATTAAATAGCCTCATTAAATAGGCTTATTTTAGCAACTTAGGCTTATTAAATAAGTTTATTTCAGCAACTTAGACTTATTAAATAGGCTCATTCAGAAACTTAGGCTTATTAAATAGGCTTATTTCAGCAACTTAGACTTATTAAAAAGGCCTATTAAATAGGCTTATTAAATAGACTTATTAAATAGGCTCATTAAATAATTATTAAATAGGCTTATTAAATAGGCTTATTAAATAGACTTATTAAATAGGATCAATAAATAGGCTTATTAAATAGGCTTATTAAATAGACTTATTAAATAGGCTCAATAAATAGGCTTATTAAATAGGCTTATTAAATAGGCTCAATAAATAGGCTTATTAAATAGGCTTATTAAATAGACTTATTAAATAGACTTATTAAATCGGCTTATTAAATAGGCTCAATAAATAGGCTTATTAAATAGGCTCAATAATAATGCTTATTAAATAGGCTCAATAAGTAGGCTTAATAAATAGGCTCAATAAATAGGCTTATTAAATAGGCTCATTAAATACTTATTAAATAGGCTTATTAAATAGACTTATTAAATAAACTTATTAAATAGGCTTATTAAATAGACTTATTAAATAGTCTTATTAAAAAGGCTTATTAAATAGGCTTATTAAATAGACTTATTTCAGCAACTTAGACTTATTAAATAGGTTTATTCAGCAACTTAGGCTTATTAAATAGGCTTATTCCGCAACTTAGGCTTATTAAATAGGCTTATTTCAGCAACTTAGGCTTATTAAATAGGCTCATTCAGAAACTTAGGCTTATTAAATAGGCTTATTTCAGCAACTTAGACTTATTAAATAGGCCTATTAAATAGGCTTATTAAATAGGCTTATTTCAGCAACTTAGACTTATTAAATAGGCCTATTAAATAGGCTTATTAAATAGACTTATTAAATAGGCTCATTAAATACTTATTAAATAGGCTTATTAAATAGGCTTATTAAATAGACTTATTAAATAGGCTCAATAAATAGGCTTATTAAATAGGCTTATTAAATAGGCTCAATAAATAGGCTTATTAATTAGGCTTATTAAATAGGCTTATTAAATAGAATTATTAAATAGGCTTATTAAATAGGCTCAATACATAGGCTTATTAAATAGGCTCAATAAATAGGCTTATTAAGTAGGCTCAATAAATAGGCTTATTAAATAGGCTCAATAAATAGGCTTATTAAATAGGCTCATTAAATACTTATTAAATAGGCTTATTAAATAGACTTATTAAATAGGCTCATTAAATACTTATTAAATATGTTTATTAAATAGGCGTATTAAATAGGCTTATTAAATAGGCTTATTAAATAGGCTTATTAAATAGGCTTATTAAATAGACTTATTAAATAGCCTCATTAAATAGGCTTATTTTAGCAACTTAGGCTTATTAAATAGGTTTATTTCAGCAACTTAGACTTATTAAATAGCATTATTAAATAGGCTTATTTCAGCAACTTATGCTTATTAAATAGCCTTATTAAACAGGTTTATTTCAGCAACTTAGGCTTATTAAATAGCATTTTAAATAGGTTTATTTCAGCAACTTAGACTTATTAAATATACCTTTTTAAATAGGCTTAGTTCAGAAACTTAGGCTTATTAAATAGGCTTATTTCAGCAACTTAGGCTCATTAAATAGCCTTATTAAATAGGCTTATTTCAGCAACTTAGGCTCATTAAATAGCCTTATTAAATAGGCTTATTTCACCAACTTAGGCTTATTAAATAGGCTTATTTCAGCAACTTAAACTTATTAAATAGCCTTATTTCAGCAACTTAGGCTTATTAAATAGCCTTATCTCAGCAACTTAGACTTATTAAATAGGCTTATTCAGCAACTTAGGCTTATTAAATAGCCTTATTAAATAGGCTTATTTCAGCAACTTAGACTTATTAAATAGGTTTATTCAGCAACTTAGGCTCATTAAAAAGGCTTATTTCAGCAACTTAGGCTTATTAAATAGGCTCATTCAGCAACTTAGGCTTATTAAATAGGCTTATTTCAGCAACTTAGACTTATTAAATAGGCCTATTAAATAGGCTTATTAAATAGGCTTATTAAATAGGCTTATTTCAGCAACTTAGGCTTATTAAATAGGCTTATTAAATAGGCTTATTTCAGCAACTTAGACTTATTAAATAGGCTTATTAAATATGCTTATTTCAGCAACTTAGGCTTATTAAATAGGCTTATTTCAGCAACTTAGACTTATTAAATAGCCTTATTTCAGCAACTTACGCTTATTAAATAGGCTTATTTCAGCAACTTAGGCTTATTAAATAGCCTAATTAAGTAGGCTTATTTCAGCAACTTGGGCTTATTAAATAGGCTTATTTCAGCAACTTACGCTGATTAAAAAGGCTTATTTCAGCAACTTAGACTTATTAAATAGCCTTATTTCAGCAACTTAGACTTATTAAATAGGCTTATTTCAGCAACTTATGCTTATTAAATATACTTATTTCAGCAACTTAGGCTTATTAAATAGGCTTATTTCAGCAACTTAGACTTATTAAATAGCCTTATTTCAGCAACTTAGGCTTATTAAATAGGCTTATTTCAGCAACTTAGACTTATTAAATAGCCTTATTTCAGCAACTTAGGCTTATTAAATAGGCTTATTTCAGCAACTTAGGCTTATTAAATAGCCTTATTTCAGCAACTTAGACTTATTAAATAGGCTTATTTCAGCAACTTAGGCTTATTAAATAGGCTTATTCAGCAACTTAGGCTTATTAAATGGGCTTATTAAATAGGCTTATTTCAGAAACTTAGGCTTATTAAATAGGCTTATTCACCAACTTAGCCTTATTAAATAGGCTCATTCAATACTTATTAAATAGGCTTATTAAACAGGCTTATTAAATAGACTCATTAAATAGGCTCAATAAATAGGCTTATTAAATAGGCTTATTAATTAGGCTTATTAAATAGGCTTATTAAATAGACTTATTAAATAGGCTTATTAAATAGGCTCAATAAATAGGCTTATTAAATAGGCTTATTAAATAGGCTTATTAAATAGGCTTATTAAATAGGCTCAATAAATAGGCTTATTAAATAGGCTTATTAAATATGCTTATTAAATAGACTTATTAAATAGGCGTATTAAATAGGCTTATTAAATAGACTTAGTAAATAGCCTCATTAAATAGGCTTATTTTAGCAACTTAGGCTTATTAAATAGGTTTATTTCAGCAACTTAGACTTATTAAATAGCCTTATTAAATAGGCTTATTAAACAGGCTTATTAAATAGACTCATTAAATAGGCTCAATAAATAGCCTTATTAAATAGGCTTATTAATTAGGCTTATTAAATAGGCTTATTAAATAGACTTATAAAATAGGCTTATTAAATTGGCTCAATAAATAGGCTTATTAAATAGGCTTATTAAATATGCTTATTAAATAGGGTCAATAAATAGGCTTATTAAATAGGCTTATTAAATATGCTTATTAAATAGACTTATTAAATAGGCGTATAAAATAGGCTTATTAAATAGACTTATTAAATAGCCTCATTAAATAGGCTTATTTTAGCAACTTAGGCTTATTAAGTAGGTTTATTCAGCAACTTAGGCTTATTAAATAGGCTTATTTCAGCAACTTAGGCTTATTAAATAGGCTTATTTCAGCAACTTAGACTTATTAAATAGGCCTATTAAATAGGCTTATTAAATAGGCTTATTTCAGCAACTTAGACTTATTAAATAGGCCTATTAAATAGGCTTATTAAATAGGCTAATTAAATAGGCTTATTTCAGCAACTTAGGCTTATTAAACAGGCTTATTAAATAGGCTTATTTCAGCAACTTAGGCTTATTAAATAGGCTTATTTCAGCAACTTAGACTTATTAAATAGTCTTATTTCAGCAACTTACGCTTATTAAATAGGCTTATTTCAGCAACTTAGGCTTATTAAATAGCCTAATTAAGTAGGCTTATTTCAGCAACTTGGGCTTATTAAATAGGCATATTTCAGCAACTTACGCTGATTAAAAAGGCTTATTTCAGCAACTTAGACTTATTAAATAGCCTTATTTCAGCAACTTACGCTTATTAAATAGGCTTATTTCAGCAACTTAGGCTTATTAAATAGCCTAATTAAGTAGGCTTATTTCAGCAACTTGGGCTTATTAAATAGGCTTATTTCAGCAACTTATGCTGATTAAAAAGGCTTATTTCAGCAACTTATGCTTATTAAATATACTTACTTCAGCAACTTAGGCTTATTAAATAGGCTTATTTCAGCAACTTAGACTTATTAAATAGCCTTATTTCAGCAACTTACACTTATTAAATAGGCTTATTCAGCAACTTAGGCTTATTAAATAGGCTTATTAAATAGGCTTATTTCAGCAACTTAGGCTTATTAAATAGGCTTATTCAGCAACTTAGGCTTATTAAATAGGCTCATTCAATACTTATTAAATAGGCTTATTAAACAGGCTTATTAAATAGACTCATTAAATAGGCTCAATAAATAGGCTTATTAAATAGGCTTATTAATTAGGCTTATTAAATAGGCTTATTAAATAGACTTATTAAATAGGCTTATTAAATAGGCTCAATAAAAAGGCTTATTAAATAGGCTTATTAAATAGGCTTATTAAATAGGCTTATTAAATAGGCTTATTAAATAGGCTCAATAAATAGGCTTATTAAATAGGCTTATTAAATATGCTTGTTAAATAGACTTATTAAATAGGCGTATTAAATAGGCTTATTAAATAGTATTATTAAATAGCCTCATTAAATAGGCTTATTTTAGCAACTTAGGCTTATTAAACAGGTTTATTTCAGCAACTTAGGCTTATTAAATAGCATTTTTAAATATGTTTATTTCAGCAACTTAGACTTATTAAATATATCTTTTTAAATAGGCTTAGTTGAGAAACTTAGGCTTATTAAATAGGCTTATTTCAGCAACTTAGGCTCATTAAATAGCCTTATTAAATAGGCTTATTTCAGCAACTTAGGCTTATTAAATAGCCTTATTAAATAGGCTTATTTTAGCAACTTAGACTTATTAAAACGACTTATTAAATAGACATTTCAGCAACTTAGGCTCATTAAATATGCTTATGAAATATGCTTATTTCTGCAACTTAGACTTATTAGATAGGCCTATTAAATAGGCTTATTTCAGCAACTTAGGCTTATTAAATAGGCTTATTTCAGCAACTTGGGCTTATGAAATAGGCTTATTTCAGCAACTTAGACTTATTAAATAGCCTTATTTCAGCAACTTACGCTTATTAAATAGGCTTATTTCAGCAACTTAGGCTTATTAAATAGCCTTATTTCAGCAACTTAGACTTATTAAATAGGCTTATTTCAGCAACTTAGGCTTATTAAATAGGCTCATTCACTACTTATTAAATAGGCTTATTAAACAGGCTTATTAAATAGACTCATTAAATAGGCTCATTAAATAGGCTTATTAAATAGGCTTATTAAATAGACTTATTAAATAGCCTCATTAAATAGGCTTATTTTAGCAACTTAGGCTTATTAAATAGGTTTATTTCAGCAACTTAGACTTATTAAATAGCCTTATTAAATAGGCTTATTTCAGCAACTTAGGCTTAATAAATAAGCTTATTTCAGCAACTTATGCTTATTAAATAGCCTTATTAAACAGGTTTATTTCAGCAACTTAGGCTTATTAAATAGGCTTATTTCAGCAACTTAGACTTATTAAATAGCCTTATTTCAGCAATTTACACTTATTAAATAGGCTTATTTCAGCAACTTAGGCTTATTAAATAGGCTTATTCAGCAACTTAGGCTTATTAAATAGGCTTATTAAATAGGCTTATTTCAGCAACTTAGGCTTATTAAATAGGCTCATTCAATACTTATTAAATAGGCATATTAAACAGGCTTATTAAATAGACTCATTAAATAGGCTCAATAAATAGGCTTATTAAATAGGCTTATTAATTAGGCTTATTAAATAGACTTATTAAATAGACTTATTAAATAGGCTTATTAAATAGGCTCAATAAAAAGGCTTATTAAATAGGCTTATTAAATAGGCTTATTAAATAGGCTTATTAAATAGGCTTATTAAATAGGCTCAATAAATAGGCTTATTAAATAGGCTTATTAAATATGCTTATTAAATAGACTTATTAAATAGGCGTATTAAATAGGCTTATTAAATAGACTTATTAAATAGCCTCATTAAATTAGCTTATTTTAGCAACTTAGGCTTATTAAATAGGCTTATTTCAGCAACTTATGCTTATTAAATAGCCTTATTAAACAGGTTTATTTCAGCAACTTAGGCTTATTAAATAGCATTTTAAAATATGTTTATTTCAGCAACTTAGACTTATTAAATATACCTTTTTAAATAGGCTTAGTTGAGAAACTTAGGCTTATTAAATAGGCTTATTTCAGCAACTTAGGCTCATTAAATAGCCTTATTAAATAGGCTTATTTCAGCAACTTAGGCTTATTAAATAGCCTTATTAAATAGGCTTATTTTAGCAACTTAGACTTATTAAAACGACTTATTAAATAGACATTTCAGCAACTTAGGCTCATTAAATATGCTTATGAAATATGCTTATTTCTGCAACTTAGACTTATTAGATAGGCCTATTAAATAGGCTTATTTCAGCAACTTAGGCTTATTAAATAGCCTTATTTCAGCAACTTACGCTTATTAAATAGGCTTATTTCAGCAACTTAGGCTTATTAAATAGCCTTATTAAGTAGGCTTATTTCAGCAACTTGGACTTATTAAATAGGCTTATTTCAGCAACTTACACTGATTAAAAAGGCTTATTTCAGCAACTTAGACTTATTAAATAGCCTTATTTCAGCAACTTAGACTTATTAAATAGGCTTATTTCAGCAACTTATGCTTATTAAATATACTTATTTCAGCAACTTAGGCTTATTAAATAGGCTTATTTCAGCAACTTAGACTTATTAAATAGCCTTATTTCAGCAACTTAGGCTTATTAAATAGGCTTATTTCAGCAACTTGGGCTTATTAAATAGCCTTATTTCAGCAACTTAGACTTATTAAATAGGCTTATTTCAGCAACTTAGGCTTATTAAATAGGCTCATTCAATACTTATTAAATAGGCTTATTAAACAGGCTTATTAAATAGACTCATTAAATAGGCTCATTAAATAGGCTTATTAAATAGACTTATTAAATAGCCTCATTAAATAGGCTTATTTTAGCAACTTAGGCTTATTAAATAGGTTTATTTCAGCAACTTAGACTTATTAAATAGCCTTATTAAATAGGCTTATTTCAGCAACTTAGGCTTAATAAATAAGCTTATTTCAGCAACTTATGCTTATTAAATAGCCTTATTAAACAGGTTTATTTCAGCAACTTAGGCTTATTAAATAGGCTTATTTCAGCAACTTAGACTTATTAAATAGCCTTATTTCAGCAATTTACACTTATTAAATAGGCTTATTTCAGCAACTTAGGTTTATTAAATAGGCTTATTCAGCAACTTAGGCTTATTAAATAGGCTTATTAAATAGGCTTATTTCAGCAACTTAGGCTTATTAAATAGGCTCATTCAATACTTATTAAATAGGCGTATTAAACAGGCTTATTAAATATACTCATTAAATAGGCTCAATAAATAGGCTTATTAAATAGGCTTATTAATTAGGCTTATTAAATAGACTTATTAAATAGACTTATTAAATAGGCTTATTAAATAGGCTCAATAAAAAGGCTTATTAAATAGGCTTATTAAATAGGCTTATTAAATAGGCTTATTAAATAGGCTTATTAAATAGGCTCAATAAATAGGCTTATTAAATAGGCTTATTAAATATGCTTATTAAATAGACTTATTAAATAGGCGTATTAAACAGGCTTATTAAATAGACTTATTAAATAGCCTCATTAAATTAGCTTATTTTAGCAACTTAGGCTTATTAAATAGGCTTATTTCAGCAACTTATGCTTATTAAATAGCCTTATTAAACAGGTTTATTTCAGCAACTTAGGCTTATTAAATAGCATTTTAAAATATGTTTATTTCAGCAACTTAGACTTATTAAATATACCTTTTTAAATAGGCTTAGTTGAGAAACTTAGGCTTATTAAATAGGCTTATTTCAGCAACTTAGGCTCATTAAATAGCCTTATTAAATAGGCTTATTTCAGCAACTTAGGCTTATTAAATAGCCTTATTAAATAGGCTTATTTTAGCAACTTAGACTTATTAAAACGACTTATTAAATAGACATTTCAGCAACTTAGGCTCATTAAATATGCTTATGAAATATGCTTATTTCTGCAACTTAGACTTATTAGATAGGCCTATTAAATAGGCTTATTTCAGCAACTTAGGCTTATTAAATAGCCTTATTTCAGCAACTTACGCTTATTAAATAGGCTTATTTCAGCAACTTAGGCTTATTAAATAGCCTTATTAAGTAGGCTTATTTCAGCAACTTGGACTTATTAAATAGGCTTATTTCAGCAACTTACGCTGATTAAAAAGGCTTATTTCAGCAACTTAGACTTATTAAATAGCCTTATTTCAGCAACTTAGACTTATTAAATAGGCTTATTTCAGCAACTTATGCTTATTAAATATACTTATTTCAGCAACTTAGGCTTATTAAATAGGCTTATTTCAGCAACTTAGACTTATTAAATAGCCTTATTTCAGCAACTTAGGCTTATTAAATAGGCTTATTTCAGCAACTTGGGCTTATTAAATAGCCTTATTTCAGCAACTTAGACTTATTAAATAGGCTTATTTCAGCAACTTAGGCTTATTAAATAGGCTCATTCAATACTTATTAAATAGGCTTATTAAACAGGCTTATTAAATAGACTCATTAAATAGGCTCATTAAATAGGCTTATTAAATTGGCTTATTAAATAGACTTATTAAATAGCCTCATTAAATAGGCTTATTTTAGCAACTTAGGCTTATTAAATAGGTTTATTTCAGCAACTTAGACTTATTAAATAGCCTTATTAAATAGGCTTATTTCAGCAACTTAGGCTTAATAAATAAGCTTATTTCAGCAACTTATGCTTATTAAATAGCCTTATTAAACAGGTTTATTTCAGCAACTTAGGCTTATTAAATAGCTTTTTAAATAGGTTTATTTCAGCAACTTAGACTTATTAAATATACCTTTTTAAATAGGCTTAGTTCAGAAACTTAGGCTTATTAAATAGGCTTATTTCAGCAACTTAGGCTCATTAAATAGCCTTATTAAATAGGCTTATTTCAGCAACTTAGGCTTATTAAATAGGTTTATTTCAGCAACTTAAACTTATTAAATAGCCTTATTTCAGCAACTTAGGCTTATTAAATAGCCTTATTTCAGCTACTTAGACTTATTAAATAGGTTTATTCAGCAACTTAGGCTTATTAAATAGGCTTATTCAGCAACTTATGCTCATTAAATAGGCTTATTTCAGCAACTTAGGCTTATTAAATAGGCTCATTCAGCAACTTAGGCTTATTAAATAGGCTTATTTCAGCAACTTAGACTTATTAAATATACCTTTTTAAATAGGCTTAGTTCAGAAACTTAGGCTTATTAAATAGGCTTATTTCAGCAACTTAGGCTCATTAAATAGCCTTATTAAATAGGCTTATTTCAGCAACTTAGGCTTATTAAATAGGTTTATTTCAGCAACTTAAACTTATTAAATAGCCTTATTTCAGCAACTTAGGCTTATTAAATAGCCTTATTTCAGCTACTTAGACTTATTAAATAGGTTTATTCAGCAACTTAGGCTTATTAAATAGGCTTATTCAGCAACTTATGCTCATTAAATAGGCTTATTTCAGCAACTTAGGCTTATTAAATAGGCTCATTCAGCAACTTAGGCTTATTAAATAGGCTTATTTCAGCAACTTAGACTTATTAAATATACCTTTTTAAATAGGCTTAGTTCAGAAACTTAGGCTTATTAAATAGGCTTATTTCAGCAACTTAGGCTCATTAAATAGCCTTATTAAATAGGCTTATTTCAGCAACTTAGGCTTATTAAATAGGTTTATTTCAGCAACTTAAACTTATTAAATAGCCTTATTTCAGCAACTTAGGCTTATTAAATAGCCTTATTTCAGCTACTTAGACTTATTAAATAGGTTTATTCAGCAACTTAGGCTTATTAAATAGGCTTATTCAGCAACTTATGCTCATTAAATAGGCTTATTTCAGCAACTTAGGCTTATTAAATAGGCTCATTCAGCAACTTAGGCTTATTAAATAGGCTTATTTCAGCAACTTAGACTTATTAAATAGGCCTATTAAATAGGCTTATTAAATAGGCTTATTAAATAGGCTTATTAAATCAGAATCAGAATCAGAATCAGAAAGGGTTTTATTCGCCATGTAAGTTCACACCGACACGGAATTTACTTTGGCAGGATGGTGCATACATTCAACATATAGGAATCTAAAATCTTAAATAAGTTTTAAACAAGTCTTACTATAATAAGGGTTAAAAGTCTAACACTAAGGGGCTGAAGTATATAAAATTAAATAAATATCGAATATAAAATAGCTTTAAGATATAATTTTAAAATACAAATAGGGAAACATAGTTAATATCAGCAACGTGTCGTTATGTAGATCAAATGTTAAAAACAGTGTTAGCCCTTGGCCTTGTTTAACAGGCCAGCAGCAGATGGGAAGAAACTGTTTTCATGGCGTGAGGTTTTGGTCCTGATGGACCGAAGCCTTCTGCCGGAAGGGAGTAGCTGAAACAGAGAGTGTCCAGGGTGGGAGAAATCGGCCATAATCTTCCTCGCTCGCCTCATAGACCTTGTCGTGTGCAGGTCCTCGAGGGTCGGTAGATTGCAGGCAATTACCTTCTCAGCAGTGTGGATGATACGCTGCAGTCTGCTCTTGTCCTTGGCAGTGGCAGCAGCGTACCAGACGGTTATGGAGGAGGTGAGGATGGATTCAATGATCGCTGTATAGAATTGCACCATCATTGTCTTTGGCAGGTTGAATTTCTTCAGCTGCCGTAGAAAGTACATCCTCTGTTGAGCTTTCTTGGTGAGGGAGCTGATGTTCAATTCCCACTTGAGGTCCCGGGAGAGAATAGTGCCCAGGAAGCGGAAGGACTCTACAATTTTGACTGGGGAGTCTAACAGGGTGATGGGGGTGAGTGGTGCTGTATTCTTCCTGAAGTCCACAACCATCTCAACTGTCTTTAGAGCATTTAGCTCTAAGTTGTTCTGGCTACACCAGGTCACCAGATTGTCAGCTTCCCACCTATAGTCAGACTCATCCCCACCAGAGATCAGCCCAATGAGGGTGGTGTCATCCGCAAACTTCAATAGTTTGACGGACAGATGATTGGAGGTGCAGCTGTTGGTATACAGGGAGAAGAGCAGAGGGGAAAGGACGCAGCCCTGAGGAGTTCCGGTGCTGATGGACCTAGAGCCAGAGACTTGTGTTCCCAGCTTAACGCACTGCTTCCTGTCAGACAGGAAGTCTGTGATCCATTTACAGGTGGTGTATGGCACGTTCAGCTGGAAGAGCTTGTCCTGAAGCAGGGCAGGGATGATGGTGTTGAAGGCAGAGCTGAAGTCCACAAACAGGATCCTGGCGTAGGATGCAGGGGCGTCCAGATGCTGTAGGGTGAAGTGGAGGGCCATGTTAACTGCATCGTCCACAGACCTGTTGGCTCTGTAGGCAAACTGAAGGGGGTCCAGGAGAGGGTCTGTGATGGCTTTGAGGTGTGCCAGGACCAGGCGCTCAAAAGACTTCATTACCACAAATGTAAGGGCGACCGGTCTGTAATCATTTAGTCCTGTTGGCCTTAGCTTTTTGGGCACAGGGATGATGGTGAAGGACTTGAGACAGGCTGGTACATGGCATGTCTCCAGGGAGGTGTTAAAGATGTTGGTGAACACCGGAGACAGCTGGTCAGCGCAGTGCCTGAGGGTGGCTGGAGAGACAGAGTCCGGCCCGGCTGCTTTGCGTGGATTCTGCCTCTTGAAAAGTCTATTAACTTCTCCCTCCTGAAAGGAGATAGTCGTCTCTGTAGTATTGGTGGGGGATGGGGCCTCTTGGGTTGGAAGGGGTGGTTCAGGACAGTCCAATTGTCTTTCAAATCTACAGTAGAACTCGTTCAGGTCGTTGGCTAGGCGGGAGTCGTTAGTGGTGTGGGGGGCTCTGGGTTTGTAGTTGGTGATCTGCCTGAGCCCTCTCCAGACAGAAGCAGCGTCGTTTGTAGAGAACTGGTGTTTTAGTCTCTCTGAGTACAGTCGTTTAGCCTCTCTCACCGCTTTGCTAAACCTGTTCTTCGACTCCTTGAATCTGTCTCTATCTCCACTCCTAAACGCTTCCTCCTTCTCCAACCTCAACCTTCTGAGCTTTGCTGAGAACCAGGGCTTATTGTTGTTAAAGTTCACCCTGGTACGTGTTGGGATACAGCAGTCCTCACAGAAGCTGATGTAGGACGTCACAGCCTCTGTGAGTTCATCCAGACTATTGGTAGCAGTCGTGAACATATCCCAGTCAGTACAGTCTAAGCACGCCCGCAAATCTTCCACAGCCTCACTGGTCCACTGTTTAGATGTCCTCACAGCAGGTTTACAGAGTTTTAGTTTCTGCCTGTATGCAGGAATCAGGTGGACCATGGCATGGTCAGAGTGTCCTAGTGCTGCTCGGGGGACGGCGTGGTAGGCTCTACTGACTGTAGTGTAGCAGTGATCCAGAGTGTTCCCTTCTCTGGTTGGGCATTTAATGAATTGTATGTATTTGGGGAGTTCGTGGCTGAGATTACCTTTGTTAAAGTCGCCAAGTACGATAACCAACGAATCTGGATTTGCTCGCTCCACACTCAGAATCTGATCGGCGAGCATGCGTTGGGCCTCTTTAACCTGAGGACAAGGCGGCAAATAAACTCCGACCAAAATGAGCGACGCGAACTCGCGAGGCGAGTAAAACGGTTTACAGGTTATAAAAATTGATTCAAGGAGTGGAGAACAATGTTGCAGAATCACTGTGACATCTACACACCAGCCACTGTTAATGTAAAAACAAATACCACCGCCTTTCGTCTTGCCGGAGAGTACTATGTCACGATCCGATCTTACAAGATGGAATCCTGCTAGTTGTAGCGAAGTGTCCGGAATCAAATCACACAGCCATGTTTCCGTGAAGCACAATGCAGAAGCTGAAAGATAGTCTTTGTTTTTTACCATCAGTAGCTGAAGTTCATCCATTTTGTTGTACAGTGAACGTACGTTGGAGAGGAAAAAGCTCGGAAGCACTGTTCGGATCCCGCGTCTGCATAGCCGTACTAGAGCCCGCGACCGTTTACCCCTTGGGCGGCGTTTCGTTGCTTGAGCAAAGCCTAGTGCGGCATTGACTAGAATGCCTACTAATTCTGCCACTGGAAGCAGAAAAGTAGGAATTAAATCCACAGGAGTTGTTTCCCTGATATTTAAAAGTTCGTCTCTTGTTAGAGAACTCCGAAAATCTTGGCAAAACACTGAATTGACAGACAAAACAAGACAAAACAGGGCGCACCGACCGGCTGAGGCTACCATCATCAGCGCCATCTTCGCACCAGCACGGGTGTGCTGAACAGCAGGACTCTCTCACCAGCACTGGTGTGTTGAACAGTAGGCCCCTCTCACCAGCATGGGAGTGGTGAACAGCAGGCCCCTCTCACCAACACGGGTGTGATGAACAGTAGGCCTCTCTCACCAGCATGGGAGTGAACAGCAGGCCCCTCTCACCAACACGGTGGTGATGAACAGCACGCCCCTCACACCAGCACGGGTGTGATGAATAGTAGGCCTCTCTCACCAGCACGGGTGTGATGAACAGCAGGCCCCTCTCACCAGCACGGGTGTGTTGAACAGCAGGCCCCTCTCACCAGCACGGGTGTGTTGAACAGCAGGCCCCTCTCACCAGCACGGGTGTGTTGAACAGCAGGCCCCTCTCACCAGCACGGGTGTGCTGAACAGTAGGCCCCTCTCACCAGCACGGGTCTGTTGAACAGCAGGCCCCTCTCACCAGCACGGGTGTGCTGAACAGTAGGCCCCTCAACACGGGTGTGCTGAACAGCAGGCCTCTCTCACCAACACGGGTGTGCTGAACAGTAGGCCCCTCAACAGCAGGCCCCTCTCACCAGCACGGGTGTGCTGAACAGCAGGCCCCTCAACACGGGTGTGCTGAACAGCAGGCCTCTCTCACCAGCACCGGTGTGCTGAACAGCAGGCCCCTCTCACCAACACGGATGTGATGAACAGCAGGCCCCTCTCACCAGCACGGGTGTGCTGAACAGCAGGCCCCTCAACACGTGTGAGCTGAACAGCAGGCCTCTCTCACCAGCACGGGTGTGCTGAACAGCAGGCCCCTCTCACCAGCACGGGTGTGCTGAAAAGCAGGCCCCTCTCACCAGCACGGGTGTGTTGAACAGCAGGCCTCTCTCACCAGCAAGGGTGTGCTGAACAGCAGGCCCCTCAACACGGGTGTACTGAACAGCAGGCCTCTCTCACCAGCACGGGTGTGATGAACAGCAGGCCCCAAAACAGCAGGCCTCTCTCACCAGCACGGGTGTGATGAACAGCAGGCCTCTCTCACCAGCACGAGTGTGTTGAACAGCAAGCCCCTCTCAAGACAAAACAAGACAAAACTGGACAAAACAGGGCGCACCAAACGGCCGAGGCTGCCTTCATCGGCGCCTTCTTGGGAGGCTTATTTCAGCAACTTAGGCTTATTAAATAGGCTTATTAAATAGGCTTATTTCAGCAACTTAGGCTTATTAAATAGGCTTATTAAATAGGCTTATTTCAGCAACTTAGGCTTATTAAATAGGCTTATTTCAGCAAATTATACTTATTAAATAGCCTTATTTCAGCAACTTACGCATATTAAATAGGCTTATTTCAGCAACTTAGGCTTATTAAATAGCCTAATTAAGTAGGCTTATTTCAGCAACTTGGGCTTATTAAATAGGCTTATTTCAGCAACTTAGGCTTATTAAATAGGCTTATTTCAGCAACTTATGCTTATTAAATAGCCTTATTAAACAGGTTTATTTCAGCAACTTAGGCTTATTAAATATCATTTTAAAATATGTTTATTTCAGCAACTTAGACTTATTAAATATACCTTTTTAAATAGGCTTAGTTCAGAAACTTAGGCTTATTAAATAGGCTTATTTCAGCAACTTAGGCTCATTAAATAGCCTTATTAAATAGGCTTATTTCAGCAACTTAGGCTTATTAAATAGGTTTATTTCAGCAACTTAAACGTATTAAATAGCCTTATTTCAGCAACTTAGGCTTATTAAATAGCCTTATTTCAGCTACTTAGACTTATTAAATAGGCTTATTCAGCAACTTAGGCTTATTAAATAGCCTTATTAAATAGGCTTATTTCAACAACTTAGACTTATTAAATAGGTTTATTCAGCAACTTAGGCTTATTAAATAGGCTTATTCAGCAACTTATGCTCATTAAATAGGCTTATTTCAGCAAATTAGGCTTATTAAATAGGCTCATTCAGCAACTTAGGCTTATTAAATAGGCTTATTTCAGCAACTTAGACTTATTAAATAGGCCTATTAAATAGGCTTATTAAATAGGCTTATTAAATAGGCTTATTAAATACTTATTAAATAGGTTTATTAAATAGGCGTATTAAATAGGCTTATTAAATAGGCTTATTAAATAGGCTTATTAAATAGACTTATTAAATAGCCTCATTAAATAGGCTTATTTTAGCAAATTACGCTTATTAAATAGGCTTATTTCAGCAACTTAGGCTTATTAAATAGCCTAATTAAGTAGGCTTATTTCAGCAACTTGGGCTTATTAAATAGGCTTATTTCAGCAACTTACGCTGATTAAAAAGGCTTATTTCAGCAACTTAGGCTTATTAAATAGGCTTGTTCAGCAACTTAGGCTTATTAAATATGCTTATTTCAGCAACATAAACTTATTAAATAGCCTTATTTCAGCAACTTAGGCTTATTAAATAGCCTTATTTCAGCAACTTAGACTTATTAAATAGGCTTATTTCAGCAACTTAGACTTATTAAATAGGCTTATTCAGCAACTTAGGCGTATTAAATAGCCTTATTAAATAGGCTTATTTCAGCAACTTAGACTTATTAAATAGGTTTATTCAGCAACTTAGGCGTATTAAATAGGCTTATTCAGCAACTTAGGCTTATTAAATAGGCTTATTTCAGCAACTTAGGCTTATTAAATAGGCTCATTCAGCAACTTAGGCTTATTAAATAGGCTTATTTCAGCAACTTAGACTTATTAAATAGGCCTATTATATAGGCTTATTAAATAGGCTTATTTCAGCAACTTAGACTTATTAAATAGGCCTATTAAATAGGATTATTAAATAGGCTTATTAAATAGGCTTATTTCAGCAACTTAGGCTTATTAAACAGGCTCATTAAATAGGCTTATTTCAGCAACTTAGGCTTATTAAATAGGCTTATTTCAGCAACTTAGACTTATTAAATAGCCTTATTTCAGCAACTTACACTTATTAAATAGGCTTATTTCAGCAACTTAGGCTTATTAAATAGCCTAATTAAGTAGGCTTATTTCAGCAACTTGGGCTTATTAAATAGGCTTATTTCAGCAACTTACGCTGATTAAAAAGGCTTATTTCAGCAACTTAGACTTATTAAATAGCCTTATTTCAGCAACTTAGACTTATTAAATAGGCTTATTTCAGCAACTTATTCTTATTAAATATACTTATTTCAGCAACTTAGGCTTATTAAATAGGCTTATTCCAGCAACTTGGACTTATTAAATAGCCTTATTTCAGCAACTTAGACTTATTAAATAGGCTTATTTCAGCAACTTAGGTTTATTAAATAGGCTTATTCAGCAACTTAGGCTTATCAAATAGGCTTATTAAATAGGCTTATTTCAGCAACTTAGGCTCATTAAATAGGCTTATTCAGCAACTTAGGCTTATTAAATAGGCTCATTCAATACTTATTAAATAGGCTTATTAAACAGGCTTATAAATAGACTCATTAAATAGGCTCAATAAATAGGCTTATTAAATAGGCTTATTAATTAGGCTTATTAAATAGGTTTATTAAATAGACTTATTAAATAGGCTTATTAAATAGGCTCAATAAATAGGCTCATTAAATAGGCTCAATAAATAGGCTTATTAAATAGGCTCAATAAATAGGCTTATTAAATAGTCACATTAAATACTTATTAAATAGGCTTATTAAATAGACTTATTAAATAGACTTATTAAATAGGCTTATTAAATAGGCTTATTAAATAGGCTTATTAAAAAGGCTTATTAAATAGGCTTATTAAATAGGCTCATTAAATACTTATTAAATAGGTTTATTAAATAGGCGTATTAAATAGGCTTATTAAATAGGCTTATTAAATAGGCTTATTAAATAGACTTATTAAATAGCCTCATTAAATAGGCTTATTTTAGCAAATTACGCTTATTAAATAGGCTTATTTCAGCAACTTAGGCTTATTAAATAGCCTAATTAAGTAGGCTTATTTCAGCAACTTGGGCTTATTAAATAGGCTTATTTCAGCAACTTACGCTGATTAAAAAGGCTTATTTCAGCAACTTAGGCTTATTAAATAGGCTTGTTCAGCAACTTAGGCTTATTAAATAGGCTTATTTCAGCAACATAAACTTATTAAATAGCCTTATTTCAGCAACTTAGGCTTATTAAATAGCCTTATTTCAGCAACTTAGACTTATTAAATAGGCTTATTTCAGCAACTTAGACTTATTAAATAGGCTTATTCAGCAACTTAGGCGTATTAAATAGCCTTATTAAATAGGCTTATTTCAGCAACTTAGACTTATTAAATAGGTTTATTCAGCAACTTAGGCGTATTAAATAGGCTTATTCAGCAACTTAGGCTTATTAAATAGGCTTATTTCAGCAACTTAGGCTTATTAAATAGGCTCATTCAGCAACTTAGGCTTATTAAATAGGCTTATTTCAGCAACTTAGACTTATTAAATAGGCCTATTATATAGGCTTATTAAATAGGCTTATTTCAGCAACTTAGACTTATTAAATAGGCCTATTAAATAGGCTTATTAAATAGGCTTATTAAATAGGCTTATTTCAGCAACTTAGGCTTATTAAACAGGCTCATTAAATAGGCTTATTTCAGCAACTTAGGCTTATTAAATAGGCTTATTTCAGCAACTTAGGCTTATTAAATAGGCTTATTTCAGCAACTTAGACTTATTAAATAGCCTTATTTCAGCAACTTACACTTATTAAATAGGCTTATTTCAGCAACTTAGGCTTATTAAATAGCCTAATTAAGTAGGCTTATTTCAGCAACTTGGGCTTATTAAATAGGCTTATTTCAGCAACTTATGCTGATTAAAAAGGCTTATTTCAGCAACTTAGACTTATTAAATAGCCTTATTTCAGCAACTTAGACTTATTAAATAGGCTTATTTCAGCAACTTATTCTTATTAAATATACTTATTTCAGCAACTTAGGCTTATTAAATAGGCTTATTCCAGCAACTTGGACTTATTAAATAGCCTTATTTCAGCAACTTAGACTTATTAAATAGGCTTATTTCAGCAACTTAGGTTTATTAAATAGGCTTATTCAGCAACTTAGGCTTATCAAATAGGCTTATTAAATAGGCTTATTTCAGCAACTTAGGATCATTAAATAGGCTTATTCAGCAACTTAGGCTTATTAAATAGGCTCATTCAATACTTATTAAATAGGCTTATTAAACAGGCTTATTAAATAGACTCATTGAATAGGCTCAATAAATAGGCTTATTAAATAGGCTTATTAATTAGGCTTATTAAATAGGTTTATTAAATAGACTTATTAAATAGGCTTATTAAATAGGCTCAATAAATAGGCTCATTAAATAGGCTCAATAAATAGGCTTATTAAATAGGCTCAATAAATAGGCTTATTAAATAGGCACATTAAATACTTATTAAATAGGCTTATTAAATAGACTTATTAAATAGACTTATTAAATAGGCTTATTAAATAGGCTTATTAAATAGGCTTATTAAAAAGGCTTATTAAATAGGCTTATTAAATAGGCTCATTAAATACTTATTAAATAGGTTTATTAAATAGGCGTATTAAATAGGCTTATTAAATAGGCTTATTAAATAGGCTTATTAAATAGTCTTATTAAATAGCCTCATTAAATAGGCTTATTTTAGCAAATTACGCTTATTAAATAGGCTTATTTCAGCAACTTAGGCTTATTAAATAGCCTAATTAAGTAGGCTTATTTCAGCAACTTGGGCTTATTAAATAGGCTTATTTCAGCAACTTACGCTGATTAAAAAGGCTTATTTCAGCAACTTAGGCTTATTAAATAGGCTTGTTCAGCAACTTAGGCTTATTAAATAGGCTTATTTCAGCAACATAAACTTATTAAATAGCCTTATTTCAGCAACTTAGGCTTATTAAATAGCCTTATTTCAGCAACTTAGACTTATTAAATAGGCTTATTTCAGCAACTTAGACTTATTAAATAGGCTTATTCAGCAACTTAGGCGTATTAAATAGCCTTATTAAATAGGCTTATTTCAGCAACTTAGACTTATTAAATAGGTTTATTCAGCAACTTAGGCGTATTAAATAGGCTTATTCAGCAACTTAGGCTTATTAAATAGGCTTATTTCAGCAACTTAGGCTTATTAAATAGGCTCATTCAGCAACTTAGGCTTATTAAATAGGCTTATTTCAGCAACTTAGACTTATTAAATAGGCCTATTATATAGGCTTATTAAATAGGCTTATTTCAGCAACTTAGACTTATTAAATAGGCCTATTAAATAGGCTTATTAAATAGGCTTATTAAATAGGCTTATTTCAGCAACTTAGGCTTATTAAACAGGCTCATTAAATAGGCTTATTTCAGCAACTTAGGCTTATTAAATAGGCTTATTTCAGCAACTTAGGCTTATTAAATAGGCTTATTTCAGCAACTTAGACTTATTAAATAGCCTTATTTCAGCAACTTACACTTATTAAATAGGCTTATTTCAGCAACTTAGGCTTATTAAATAGCCTAATTAAGTAGGCTTATTTCAGCAACTTGGGCTTATTAAATAGGCTTATTTCAGCAACTTACGCTGATTAAAAAGGCTTATTTCAGCAACTTAGACTTATTAAATAGCCTTATTTCAGCAACTTAGACTTATTAAATAGGCTTATTTCAGCAACTTATTCTTATTAAATATACTTATTTCAGCAACTTAGGCTTATTAAATAGGCTTATTCTAGCAACTTGGACTTATTAAATAGCCTTATTTCAGCAACTTAGACTTATTAAATAGGCTTATTTCAGCAACTTAGGTTTATTAAATAGGCTTATTCAGCAACTTAGGCTTATCAAATAGGTTTATTAAATAGGCTTATTTCAGCAACTTAGGCTCATTAAATAGGCTTATTCAGCGACTTAGGCTTATTAAATAGGCTCATTCAATACTTATTAAATAGGCTTATTAAACAGGCTTATTAAATAGACTCATTAAATAGGCTCAATAAATAGGCTTATTAAATAGGCTTATTAATTAGGCTTATTAAATAGGTTTATTAAATAGACTTATTAAATAGGCTTATTAAATAGGCTCAATAAATAGGCTCATTAAATAGGCTCAATAAATAGGCTTATTAAATAGGCTCAATAAATAGGCTTATTAAATAGGCACATTAAATACTTATTAAATAGGCTTATTAAATAGACTTATTAAATAGACTTATTAAATAGGCTTATTAAATAGGCTTATTAAATAGGCTTATTAAAAAGGCTTATTAAATAGGCTTATTAAATAGGCTCATTAAATACTTATTAAATAGGTTTATTAAATAGGCGTATTAAATAGGCTTATTAAATAGGCTTATTAAATAGGCTTATTAAATAGACTTATTAAATAGCCTCATTAAATAGGCTTATTTTAGCAAATTACGCTTATTAAATAGGCTTATTTCAGCAACTTAGGCTTATTAAATAGCCTAATTAAGTAGGCTTATTTCAGCAACTTGGGCTTATTAAATAGGCTTATTTCAGCAACTTACGCTGATTAAAAAGGCTTATTTCAGCAACTTAGGCTTATTAAATAGGCTTGTTCAGCAACTTAGGCTTATTAAATAGGCTTATTTCAGCAACATAAACTTATTAAATAGCCTTATTTCAGCAACTTAGGCTTATTAAATAGCCTTATTTCAGCAACTTAGACTTATTAAATAGGCTTATTTCAGCAACTTAGAATTATTAAATAGGCTTATTCAGCAACTTAGGCGTATTAAATAGCCTTATTAAATAGGCTTATTTCAGCAACTTAGACTTATTAAATAGGTTTATTCAGCAACTTAGGCGTATTAAATAGGCTTATTCAGCAACTTAGGCTTATTAAATAGGCTTATTTCAGCAACTTAGGCTTATTAAATAGGCTCATTCAGCAACTTAGGCTTATTAAATAGGCTTATTTCAGCAACTTAGACTTATTAAATAGGCCTATTATATAGGCTTATTAAATAGGCTTATTTCAGCAACTTAGACTTATTAAATAGGCCTATTAAATAGGCTTATTAAATAGGCTTATTAAATAGGCTTATTTCAGCAACTTAGGCTTATTAAACAGGCTCATTAAATAGGCTTATTTCAGCAACTTAGGCTTATTAAATAGGCTTATTTCAGCAACTTAGACTTATTAAATAGCCTTATTTCAGCAACTTACACTTATTAAATAGGCTTATTTCAGCAACTTAGGCTTATTAAATAGCCTAATTAAGTAGGCTTATTTCAGCAACTTGGGCTTATTAAATAGGCTTATTTCAGCAACTTACGCTGATTAAAAAGGCTTATTTCAGCAACTTAGACTTATTAAATAGCCTTATTTCAGCAACTTAGACTTATTAAATAGGCTTATTTCAGCAACTTATTCTTATTAAATATACTTATTTCAGCAACTTAGGCTTATTAAATAGGCTTATTCCAGCAACTTGGACTTATTAAATAGCCTTATTTCAGCAACTTAGACTTATTAAATAGGCTTATTTCAGCAACTTAGGTTTATTAAATAGGCTTATTCAGCAACTTAGGCTTATCAAATAGGCTTATTAAATAGGCTTATTTCAGCAACTTAGGCTCATTAAATAGGCTTATTCAGCAACTTAGGCTTATTAAATAGGCTCATTCAATACTTATTAAATAGGCTTATTAAACAGGCTTATTAAATAGACTCATTAAATAGGCTCAATAAATAGGCTTATTAAATAGGCTTATTAATTAGGCTTATTAAATAGGTTTATTAAATAGACTTATTAAATAGGCTTATTAAATAGGCTCAATAAATAGGCTCATTAAATAGGCTCAATAAATAGGCTTATTAAATAGGCTCAATAAATAGGCTTATTAAATAGGCACATTAAATACTTATTAAATAGGCTTATTAAATAGACTTATTAAATAGACTTATTAAATAGGCTTATTAAATAGGCTTATTAAATAGGCTTATTAAAAAGGCTTATTAAATAGGCTTATTAAATAGGCTCATTAAATACTTATTAAATAGGTTTATTAAATAGGCGTATTAAATAGGCTTATTAAATAGGCTTATTAAATAGGCTTATTAAATAGACTTATTAAATAGCCTCATTAAATAGGCTTATTTTAGCAAATTACGCTTATTAAATAGGCTTATTTCAGCAACTTAGGCTTATTAAATAGCCTAATTAAGTAGGCTTATTTCAGCAACTTGGGCTTATTAAATAGGCTTATTTCAGCAACTTACGCTGATTAAAAAGGCTTATTTCAGCAACTTAGGCTTATTAAATAGGCTTGTTCAGCAACTTAGGCTTATTAAATAGGCTTATTTCAGCAACATAAACTTATTAAATAGCCTTATTTCAGCAACTTAGGCTTATTAAATAGCCTTATTTCAGCAACTTAGACTTATTAAATAGGCTTATTTCAGCAACTTAGAATTATTAAATAGGCTTATTCAGCAACTTAGGCGTATTAAATAGCCTTATTAAATAGGCTTATTTCAGCAACTTAGACTTATTAAATAGGTTTATTCAGCAACTTAGGCGTATTAAATAGGCTTATTCAGCAACTTAGGCTTATTAAATAGGCTTATTTCAGCAACTTAGGCTTATTAAATAGGCTCATTCAGCAACTTAGGCTTATTAAATAGGCTTATTTCAGCAACTTAGACTTATTAAATAGGCCTATTATATAGGCTTATTAAATAGGCTTATTTCAGCAACTTAGACTTATTAAATAGGCCTATTAAATAGGCTTATTAAATAGGCTTATTAAATAGGCTTATTTCAGCAACTTAGGCTTATTAAACAGGCTCATTAAATAGGCTTATTTCAGCAACTTAGGCTTATTAAATAGGCTTATTTCAGCAACTTAGACTTATTAAATAGCCTTATTTCAGCAACTTACACTTATTAAATAGGCTTATTTCAGCAACTTAGGCTTATTAAATAGCCTAATTAAGTAGGCTTATTTCAGCAACTTGGGCTTATTAAATAGGCTTATTTCAGCAACTTACGCTGATTAAAAAGGCTTATTTCAGCAACTTAGACTTATTAAATAGCCTTATTTCAGCAACTTAGACTTATTAAATAGGCTTATTTCAGCAACTTATTCTTATTAAATATACTTATTTCAGCAACTTAGGCTTATTAAATAGGCTTATTCCAGCAACTTGGACTTATTAAATAGCCTTATTTCAGCAACTTAGACTTATTAAATAGGCTTATTTCAGCAACTTAGGTTTATTAAATAGGCTTATTCAGCAACTTAGGCTTATCAAATAGGCTTATTAAATAGGCTTATTTCAGCAACTTAGGCTCATTAAATAGGCTTATTCAGCAACTTAGGCTTATTAAATAGGCTCATTCAATACTTATTAAATAGGCTTATTAAACAGGCTTATTAAATAGACTCATTAAATAGGCTCAATAAATAGGCTTATTAAATAGGCTTATTAATTAGGCTTATTAAATAGGTTTATTAAATAGACTTATTAAATAGGCTTATTAAATAGGCTCAATAAATAGGCTCATTAAATAGGCTCAATAAATAGGCTTATTAAATAGGCTCAATAAATAGGCTTATTAAATAGGCACATTAAATACTTATTAAATAGGCTTATTAAATAGACTTATTAAATAGACTTATTAAATAGGCTTATTAAATAGGCTTATTAAATAGGCTTATTAAAAAGGCTTATTAAATAGGCTTATTAAATAGGCTCATTAAATACTTATTAAATAGGTTTATTAAATAGGCGTATTAAATAGGCTTATTAAATAGGCTTATTAAATAGGCTTATTAAATAGACTTATTAAATAGCCTCATTAAATAGGCTTATTTTAGCAAATTACGCTTATTAAATAGGCTTATTTCAGCAACTTAGGCTTATTAAATAGCCTAATTAAGTAGGCTTATTTCAGCAACTTGGGCTTATTAAATAGGCTTATTTCAGCAACTTACGCTGATTAAAAAGGCTTATTTCAGCAACTTAGGCTTATTAAATAGGCTTGTTCAGCAACTTAGGCTTATTAAATAGGCTTATTTCAGCAACTTAGGCTTATTAAATAAGCTTATTTCAGCAACATAAACTTATTAAATAGCCTTATTTCAGCAACTTAGGCTTATTAAATAGCCTTATTTCAGCAACTTAGACTTATTAAATAGGCTTATTCAGCAACTTAGGCGTATTAAATAGCCTTATTAAATAGGCTTATTTCAGCAACTTAGACTTATTAAATAGGTTTATTCAGCAACTTAGGCGTATTAAATAGGCTTATTCAGCAACTTAGGCTTATTAAATAGGCTTATTTCAGCAACTTAGGCTTATTAAATAGGCTCATTCAGCAACTTAGGCTTATTAAATAGGCTTATTTCAGCAACTTAGACTTATTAAATAGGCCTATTATATAGGCTTATTAAATAGGCTTATTTCAGCAACTTAGACTTATTAAATAGGCCTATTAAATAGGCTTATTAAATAGGCTTATTAAATAGGCTTATTTCAGCAACTAGGCTTATTAAACAGGCTCATTAAATAGGCTTATTTCAGCAACTTAGGCTTATTAAATAGGCTT
Source organism: Petromyzon marinus (assembly GCF_048934315.1). NCBI lineage: Eukaryota > Metazoa > Chordata > Hyperoartia > Petromyzontiformes > Petromyzontidae > Petromyzon > Petromyzon marinus. The sequence continues at coordinate 1,679,889 of NW_027422884.1, read as the reverse complement.
ATTTCAGCAACTTAGACTTATTAAATAGCCTTATTTCAGCAACTTACACTTATTAAATAGGCTTATTTCAGCAACTTAGGCTTATTAAATAGCCTAATTAAGTAGGCTTATTTCAGCAACTTGGGCTTATTAAATAGGCTTATTTCAGCAACTTACGCTGATTAAAAAGGCTTATTTCAGCAACTTAGACTTATTAAATAGCCTTATTTCAGCAACTTAGACTTATTAAATAGGCTTATTTCAGCAACTTATTCTTATTAAATATACTTATTTCAGCAACTTAGGCTTATTAAATAGGCTTATTCCAGCAACTTGGACTTATTAAATAGCCTTATTTCAGCAACTTAGACTTATTAAATAGGCTTATTTCAGCAACTTAGGTTTATTAAATAGGCTTATTCAGCAACTTAGGCTTATCAAATAGGCTTATTAAATAGGCTTATTTCAGCAACTTAGGCTCATTAAATAGGCTTATTCAGCAACTTAGGCTTATTAAATAGGCTCATTCAATACTTATTAAATAGGCTTATTAAACAGGCTTATTAAATAGACTCATTAAATTGGCTCAATAAATAGGCTTATTAAATAGGCTTATTAATTAGGCTTATTAAATAGGTTTATTAAATAGACTTATTAAATAGGCTTATTAAATAGGCTCAATAAATAGGCTCATTAAATAGGCTCAATAAATAGGCTTATTAAATAGGCTCAATAAATAGGCTTATTAAATAGGCACATTAAATACTTATTAAATAGGCTTATTAAATAGACTTATTAAATAGACTTATTAAATAGGCTTATTAAATAGGCTTATTAAATAGGCTTATTAAAAAGGCTTATTAAATAGGCTTATTAAATAGGCTCATTAAATACTTATTAAATAGGTTTATTAAATAGGCGTATTAAATAGGCTTATTAAATAGGCTTATTAAATAGGCTTATTAAATAGACTTATTAAATAGCCTCATTAAATAGGCTTATTTTAGCAAATTACGCTTATTAAATAGGCTTATTTCAGCAACTTAGGCTTATTAAATAGCCTAATTAAGTAGGCTTATTTCAGCAACTTGGGCTTATTAAATAGGCTTATTTCAGCAACTTACGCTGATTAAAAAGGCTTATTTCAGCAACTTAGGCTTATTAAATAGGCTTGTTCAGCAACTTAGGCTTATTAAATAGGCTTATTTCAGCAACATAAACTTATTAAATAGCCTTATTTCAGCAACTTAGGCTTATTAAATAGCCTTATTTCAGCAACTTAGACTTATTAAATAGGCTTATTTCAGCAACTTAGACTTATTAAATAGGCTTATTCAGCAACTTAGGCGTATTAAATAGCCTTATTAAATAGGCTTATTTCAGCAACTTAGACTTATTAAATAGGTTTATTCAGCAACTTAGGCGTATTAAATAGGCTTATTCAGCAACTTAGGCTTATTAAATAGGCTTATTTCAGCAACTTAGGCTTATTAAATAGGCTCATTCAGCAACTTAGGCTTATTAAATAGGCTTATTTCAGCAACTTAGACTTATTAAATAGGCCTATTATATAGGCTTATTAAATAGGCTTATTTCAGCAACTTAGACTTATTAAATAGGCCTATTAAATAGGCTTATTAAATAGGCTTATTAAATAGGCTTATTTCAGCAACTTAGGCTTATTAAACAGGCTCATTAAATAGGCTTATTTCAGCAACTTAGGCTTATTAAATAGGCTTATTTCAGCAACTTAGACTTATTAAATAGCCTTATTTCAGCAACTTACACTTATTAAATAGGCTTATTTCAGCAACTTAGGCTTATTAAATAGCCTAATTAAGTAGGCTTATTTCAGCAACTTGGGCTTATTAAATAGGCTTATTTCAGCAACTTACGCTGATTAAAAAGGCTTATTTCAGCAACTTAGACTTATTAAATAGCCTTATTTCAGCAACTTAGACTTATTAAATAGGCATATTTCAGCAACTTATTCTTATTAAATATACTTATTTCAGCAACTTAGGCTTATTAAATAGGCTTATTCCAGCAACTTGGACTTATTAAATAGCCTTATTTCAGCAACTTAGACTTATTAAATAGGCTTATTTCAGCAACTTAGGTTTATTAAATAGGCTTATTCAGCAACTTAGGCTTATCAAATAGGCTTATTAAATAGGCTTATTTCAGCAACTTAGGCTCATTAAATAGGCTTATTCAGCAACTTAGGCTTATTAAATAGGCTCATTCAATACTTATTAAATAGGCTTATTAAACAGGCTTATTAAATAGACTCATTAAATAGGCTCAATAAATAGGCTTATTAAATAGGCTTATTAATTAGGCTTATTAAATAGGTTTATTAAATAGACTTATTAAATAGGCTTATTAAATAGGCTCAATAAATAGGCTCATTAAATAGGCTCAATAAATAGGCTTATTAAATAGGCTCAATAAATAGGCTTATTAAATAGGCACATTAAATACTTATTAAATAGGCTTATTAAATAGACTTATTAAATAGACTTATTAAATAGGCTTATTAAATAGGCTTATTAAATAGGCTTATTAAAAAGGCTTATTAAATAGGCTTATTAAATAGGCTCATTAAATACTTATTAAATAGGTTTATTAAATAGGCGTATTAAATAGGCTTATTAAATAGGCTTATTAAATAGGCTTATTAAATAGACTTATTAAATAGCCTCATTAAATAGGCTTATTTTAGCAAATTACGCTTATTAAATAGGCTTATTTCAGCAACTTAGGCTTATTAAATAGCCTAATTAAGTAGGCTTATTTCAGCAACTTGGGCTTATTAAATAGGCTTATTTCAGCAACTTACGCTGATTAAAAAGGCTTATTTCAGCAACTTAGGCTTATTAAATAGGCTTGTTCAGCAACTTAGGCTTATTAAATAGGCTTATTTCAGCAACATAAACTTATTAAATAGCCTTATTTCAGCAACTTAGGCTTATTAAATAGCCTTATTTCAGCAACTTAGACTTATTAAATAGGCTTATTTCAGCAACTTAGACTTATTAAATAGGCTTATTCAGCAACTTAGGCGTATTAAATAGCCTTATTAAATAGGCTTATTTCAGCAACTTAGACTTATTAAATAGGTTTATTCAGCAACTTAGGCGTATTAAATAGGCTTATTCAGCAACTTAGGCTTATTAAATAGGCTTATTTCAGCAACTTAGGCTTATTAAATAGGCTCATTCAGCAACTTAGGCTTATTAAATAGGCTTATTTCAGCAACTTAGACTTATTAAATAGGCCTATTATATAGGCTTATTAAATAGGCTTATTTCAGCAACTTAGACTTATTAAATAGGCCTATTAAATAGGCTTATTAAATAGGCTTATTAAATAGGCTTATTTCAGCAACTTAGGCTTATTAAACAGGCTCATTAAATAGGCTTATTTCAGCAACTTAGGCTTATTAAATAGGCTTATTTCAGCAACTTAGACTTATTAAATAGCCTTATTTCAGCAACTTACACTTATTAAATAGGCTTATTTCAGCAACTTAGGCTTATTAAATAGCCTAATTAAGTAGGCTTATTTCAGCAACTTGGGCTTATTAAATAGGCTTATTTCAGCAACTTACGCTGATTAAAAAGGCTTATTTCAGCAACTTAGACTTATTAAATAGCCTTATTTCAGCAACTTAGACTTATTAAATAGGCTTATTTCAGCAACTTATTCTTATTAAATATACTTATTTCAGCAACTTAGGCTTATTAAATAGGCTTATTCCAGCAACTTGGACTTATTAAATAGCCTTATTTCAGCAACTTAGACTTATTAAATAGGCTTATTTCAGCAACTTAGGTTTATTAAATAGGCTTATTCAGCAACTTAGGCTTATCAAATAGGCTTATTAAATAGGCTTATTTCAGCAACTTAGGCTCATTAAATAGGCTTATTCAGCAACTTAGGCTTATTAAATAGGCTCATTCAATACTTATTAAATAGGCTTATTAAACAGGCTTATTAAATAGACTCATTAAATAGGCTCAATAAATAGGCTTATTAAATAGGCTTATTAATTAGGCTTATTAAATAGGTTTATTAAATAGACTTATTAAATAGGCTTATTAAATAGGCTCAATAAATAGGCTCATTAAATAGGCTCAATAAATAGGCTTATTAAATAGGCTCAATAAATAGGCTTATTAAATAGGCACATTAAATACTTATTAAATAGGCTTATTAAATAGACTTATTAAATAGACTTATTAAATAGGCTTATTAAATAGGCTTATTAAATAGGCTTATTAAAAAGGCTTATTAAATAGGCTTATTAAATAGGCTCATTAAATACTTATTAAATAGGTTTATTAAATAGGCGTATTAAATAGGCTTATTAAATAGGCTTATTAAATAGGCTTATTAAATAGACTTATTAAATAGCCTCATTAAATAGGCTTATTTTAGCAAATTACGCTTATTAAATAGGCTTATTTCAGCAACTTAGGCTTATTAAATAGCCTAATTAAGTAGGCTTATTTCAGCAACTTGGGCTTATTAAATAGGCTTATTTCAGCAACTTACGCTGATTAAAAAGGCTTATTTCAGCAACTTAGGCTTATTAAATAGGCTTGTTCAGCAACTTAGGCTTATTAAATAGGCTTATTTCAGCAACTTAGGCTTATTAAATAAGCTTATTTCAGCAACATAAACTTATTAAATAGCCTTATTTCAGCAACTTAGGCTTATTAAATAGCCTTATTTCAGCAACTTAGACTTATTAAATAGGCTTATTCAGCAACTTAGGCGTATTAAATAGCCTTATTAAATAGGCTTATTTCAGCAACTTAGACTTATTAAATAGGTTTATTCAGCAACTTAGGCGTATTAAATAGGCTTATTCAGCAACTTAGGCTTATTAAATAGGCTTATTTCAGCAACTTAGGCTTATTAAATAGGCTCATTCAGCAACTTAGGCTTATTAAATAGGCTTATTTCAGCAACTTAGACTTATTAAATAGGCCTATTATATAGGCTTATTAAATAGGCTTATTTCAGCAACTTAGACTTATTAAATAGGCCTATTAAATAGGCTTATTAAATAGGCTTATTAAATAGGCTTATTTCAGCAACTAGGCTTATTAAACAGGCTCATTAAATAGGCTTATTTCAGCAACTTATGCTTATTAAATAGGCTTATTTCAGCAACTTAGACTTATTAAATAGCCTTATTTCAGCAACTTACACTTATTAAATAGGCTTATTTCAGCAACTTAGGCTTATTAAATAGCCTAATTAAGTAGGCTTATTTCAGCAACTTGGGCTTATTAAATAGGCTTATTTCAGCAACTTACGCTGATTAAAAAGGCTTATTTCAGCAACTTAGACTTATTAAATAGCCTTATTTCAGCAACTTAGACTTATTAAATAGGCTTATTTCAGCAACTTATTCTTATTAAATATACTTATTTCAGCAACTTAGGCTTATTAAATAGGCTTATTCCAGCAACTTGGACTTATTAAATAGCCTTATTTCAGCAACTTAGACTTATTAAATAGGCTTATTTCAGCAACTTAGGTTTATTAAATAGGCTTATTCAGCAACTTAGGCTTATCAAATAGGCTTATTAAATAGGCTTATTTCAGCAACTTAGGCTCATTAAATAGGCTTATTCAGCAACTTAGGCTTATTAAATAGGCTCATTCAATACTTATTAAATAGGCTTATTAAACAGGCTTATTAAATAGACTCATTAAATAGGCTCAATAAATAGGCTTATTAAATAGGCTTATTAATTAGGCTTATTAAATAAGTTTATTAAATAGACTTATTAAATAGGCTTATTAAATAGGCTCAATAAATAGGCTCATTAAATAGGCTCAATAAATAGGCTTATTAAATAGGCTCAATAAATAGGCTTATTAAATAGGCACATTAAATACTTATTAAATAGGCTTATTAAATAGACTTATTAAATAGACTTATTAAATAGGCTTATTAAATAGGCTTATTAAATAGGATTATTAAAAAGGCTTATTAAATAGGCTTATTAAATAGGCTCATTAAATACTTATTAAATAGGTTTATTAAATAGGCATATTAAATAGGCTTATTAAATAGGCTTATTAAATAGGCTTATTAAATAGACTTATTAAATAGCCTCATTAAATAGGCTTATTTTAGCAAATTACGCTTATTAAATAGGCTTATTTCAGCAACTTAGGCTTATTAAATAGCCTAATTAAGTAGGCTTATTTCAGCAACTTGGGCTTATTAAATAGGCTTATTTCAGCAACCTACGCTGATTAAAAAGGCTTATTTCAGCAACTTAGGCTTATTAAATAGGCTTGTTCAGCAACTTAGGCTTATTAAATAGGCTTATTTCAGCAACTTAGGCTTATTAAATAGCCTTATTTCAGCAACTTAGACTTATTAAATAGGCTTATTTCAGCAACTTAGACTTATTAAATAGGCTTATTCAGCAACTTAGGCGTATTAAATAGCCTTATTAAATAGGCTTATTTCAGCAACTTAGACTTATTAAATAGGTTTATTCAGCAACTTAGGCGTATTAAATAGGCTTATTCAGCAACTTAGGCTTATTAAATAGGCTTATTTCAGCAACTTAGGCTTATTAAATAGGCTCATTCAGCAACTTAGGCTTATTAAATAGGCTTATTTCAGCAACTTAGACTTATTAAATAGGCCTATTATATAGGCTTATTAAATAGACTTATTTCAGCAACTTAGACTTATTAAATAGGCCTATTAAATAGGCTTATTAAATAGGCTTATTAAATAGGCTTATTTCAGCAACTTAGGCTTATTAAACAGGCTCATTAAATAGGCTTATTTCAGCAACTTAGACTTATTAAATAGCCTTATTTCAGCAACTTACACTTATTAAATAGGCTTATTTCAGCAACTTAGGCTTATTAAATAGCCTAATTAAGTAAGCTTATTTCAGCAACTTGGGCGTATTAAATAGGCTTATTTCAGCAACTTACGCTGATTAAAAAGGCTTATTTCAGCAACTTAGACTTATTAAATAGCCTTATTTCAGCAACTTAGACTTATTAAATAGGCTTATTTCAGCAACTTATTCTTATTAAATATACTTATTTCAGCAACTTAGGCTTATTAAATAGGCTTATTCCAGCAACTTGGACTTATTAAATAGCCTTATTTCAGCAACTTAGACTTATTAAATAGGCTTATTTCAGCAACTTAGGTTTATTAAATAGGCTTATTCAGCAACTTAGGCTTATCAAATAGGCTTATTAAATAGGCTTATTTCAGCAACTTAGGCTCATTAAATAGGCTTATTCAGCAACTTAGGCTTATTAAATAGGCTCATTCAATACTTATTAAATAGGCTTATTAAACAGGCTTATTAAATAGACTCATTAAATAGGCTCAATAAATAGGCTTATTAAATAGGCTTATTAATTAGGCTTATTAAATAGGTTTATTAAATAGACTTATTAAATAGGCTTATTAAATAGGCTCAATAAATAGGCTCATTAAATAGGCTCAATAAATAGGCTTATTAAATAGGCTCAATAAATAGGCTTATTAAATAGGCACATTAAATACTTATTAAATAGGCTTATTAAATAGACTTATTAAATAGACTTATTAAATAGGCTTATTAAATAGGCTTATTAAATAGGATTATTAAAAAGGCTTATTAAATAGGCTTATTAAATAGGCTCATTAAATACTTATTAAATAGGTTTATTAAATAGGCGTTTTAAATAGGCTTATTAAATAGGCTTATTAAATAGGCTTATTAAATAGACTTATTAAATAGCCTCATTAAATAGGCTTATTTTAGCAAATTACGCTTATTAAATAGGCTTGTTTCAGCAACTTAGGCTTATTAAATAGCCTAATTAAGTAGGCTTATTTCAGCAACTTGGGCTTATTAAATAGGCTTATTTCAGCAACTTACGCTGATTAAAAAGGCTTATTTCAGCAACTTAGGCTTATTAAATAGGCTTGTTCAGCAACTTAGGCTTATTAAATAGGCTTATTTCAGCAACTTAGGCTTATTAAATAGGCTTATTTCAGCAACATAAACTTATTAAATAGCCTTATTTCAGCAACTTAGGCTTATTAAATAGCCTTATTTCAGCAACTTAGACTTATTAAATAGGCTTATTCAGCAACTTAGGCGTATTAAATAGCCTTATTAAATAGGCTTATTTCAGCAACTTAGACTTATTAAATAGGTTTATTCAGCAACTTAGGCGTATTAAACAGGCTTATTCAGCAACTTAGGCTTATTAAATAGGCTTATTTCAGCAACTTAGGCTTATTAAATAGGCTCATTCAGCAACTTAGGCTTATTAAATAGGCTTATTTCAGCAACTTAGACTTATTAAATAGGCCTATTATATAGGCTTATTAAATAGGCTTATTTCAGCAACTTAGACTTATTAAATAGGCCTATTAAATAGGCTTATTAAATAGGCTTATTAAATAGGCTTATTTCAGCAACTTAGGCTTATTAAACAGGCTCATTAAATAGGCTTATTTCAGCAACTTAGGCTTATTAAATAGGCTTATTTCAGCAACTTAGACTTATTAAATAGCCTTATTTCAGCAACTTACACTTATTAAATAGGTTTATTTCAGCAACTTGGGCTTATTAAATAGGCTTATTTCAGCAACTTACGCTGATTAAAAAGGCTTATTTCAGCAACTTAGACTTATTAAATAGCCTTATTTCAGCAACTTAGACTTATTAAATAGGCTTATTTCAGCAACTTATTCTTATTAAATATACTTATTTCAGCAACTTAGGCTTATTAAATAGGCTTATTCCAGCAACTTGGACTTATTAAATAGCCTTATTTCAGCAACTTAGGCTTATTTTAAATAGGCTTATTTCAGCAACTTAGGCTTATTAAATAGCCTTATTTCAGCAACTTAGACTTATTAAATAGGCTTATTTCAGCAACTTAGGTTTATTAAATAGGCTTATTCAGCAACTTAGGCTTATCAAATAGGCTTATTAAATAGGCTTATTTCAGCAACTTAGGCTTATTAAATAGGCTTATTCAGCAACTTAGGCTTATTAAATAGGCTCATTCAATACTTATTAAATAGGCTTATTAAACAGGCTTATTAAATAGACTCATTAAATAGGCTCAATAAATAGGCTTATTAAATAGGCTTATTAATTAGGCTTATTAAATAGGTTTATTAAATAGACTTATTAAATAGGCTTATTAAATAGGCTCAATAAATAGGCTCATTAAATAGGCTCAATAAATAGGCTTATTAAATAGGCTCAATAAATAGGCTTATTAAATAGGCACATTAAATACTTATTAAATAGGCTTATTAAATAGACTTATTAAATAGACTTATTAAATAGGCTTATTAAATAGGCTTATTAAATAGGCTTATTAAAAAGGCTTATTAAATATGCTTATTAAATAGGCTCATTAAATACTTATTAAATAGGTTTATTAAATAGGCGTATTAAATAGGCTTATTAAATAGGCTTATTAAATAGGCTTATTAAATAGACTTATTAAATAGCCTCATTAAATAGGCTTATTTTAGCAAATTACGCTTATTAAATAGGCTTATTTCAGCAACTTAGGCTTATTAAATAGCCTAATTAAGTAGGCTTATTTCAGCAACTTGGGCTTATTAAATAGGCTTATTTCAGCAACTTACACTGATTAAAAAGGCTTATTTCAGCAACTTAGGCTTATTAAATAGGCTTGTTCAGCAACTTAGGCTTATTAAATAGGCTTATTTCAGCAACTTAGGCTTATTAAATATGCTCATTCAGAAAATTAAGCTTATTAAATAGGCTTATTTCAGCAACTTAGACTTATTAAATAGGCCTATTAAATAGGCTTATTAAATAGGCTTATTTCAGCAACTTAGACTTATTAAATAGGTCTATTAAATAGGCTTATTAAATAGACTTATTAAATAGGCTCATTAAATACTCATTAAATAGGCTTATTAAATAGACTTATTAAATAGGCTTATTAAATAGGCTCAATAAATAGGCTTATTAAATAGGCTCAATAAATAGGCTTATTAATTAGGCTCAATAAATAGGCTTATTAAATAGGCTCAATAAATAGGCTTATTAAATAGGCTCATTAAATACTTATTAAATAGGCTTATTAAATAGACTTATTAAATAGACTTATTAAATAGGCTTATTAAAAAGGCTTATTAAATAGACTTATTAAAAAGGCTCATTAAATACTTATTAAATATGTTTATTAAATAGGCGTATTAAATAGGCTTATTAAATAGGCTTATTAAATAGGCTTATTAAATAGACTTATTAAATAGCCTCATTAAATAGGCTTATTTTAGCAACTTAGGCTTATTAAATAGGTTTATTTCAGCAACTTAGACTTATTAAATAGCCTTATTAAATAGGCTTATTTCAGCAACTTAGGCTTATTAAATAAGCTTATTTCAGCAACTTATGCTTATTAAATAGCCTTATTAAACAGGTTTATTTCAGCAACTTAGGCTTATTAAATAGCATTTTTAAATCAGCAACTTAGGCTCATTAAATAGCCTTATTAAATAGGCTTATTTCAGCAACTTAGGCTTATTAAATATGCTCATTCAGAAAATTAAGCTTATTAAATAGGCTTATTTCAGCAACTTAGACTTATTAAATAGGCCTATTAAATAGGCTTATTAAATAGACTTATTAAATAGGCTCATTAAATACTTATTAAATAGTCTTATTAAATAGACTTATTAAATAGGCTTATTAAATAGGCTCAATAAATAGGCTTATTAAATAGGCTCAATAAATAGGCTTATTAAATAGGCTCAATAAATAGGCTTATTAAATAGGCTCAATAAATAGGCTTATTAAATAGGCTCATTAAATACTTATTAAATAGGCTTATTAAATAGACTTATTAAATAGACTTATTAAATAGGCTTATTAAATAGACTTATTAAATAGGCTTATTAAAAAGGCTTATTAAATAGACTTATTAAAAAGGCTCATTAAATACTTATTAAATATGTTTATTAAATAGGCGTATTAAATAGGCTTATTAAATAGGCGTATTAAATAGGCTTATTAAATAGGCTTATTAAATAGACTTATTAAATAGCCTCATTAAATAGGCTTATTTTAGCAACTTAGGCTTATTAAATAGGTTTATTTCAGCAACTTAGACTTATTAAATAGCCTTATTAAATAGGCTTATTTCAGCAACTTAGGCTTATTAAATAAGCTTATTTCAGCAACTTATGCTTATTAAATAGCCTTATTAAACAGGTTTATTTCAGCAACTTAGGCTTATTAAATAGCATTTTTAAATCAGCAACTTAGGCTCATTAAATAGCCTTATTAAATAGGCTTATTTCAGCAACTTAGGCTTATAAAATAGGCTTATATCAGCAACTTAAACTTATTAAATAGCCTTATTTCCGCAACTTAGGCTTATTAAATAGCCTTATTTCAGCAACTTAGACTTATTAAATAGGCTTATTCAGCAACTTAGGCTTATTAAATAGCCTTATTAAATAGGCTTATTTCAGTAACTTAGACTTATTAAATAGGTTTATTCATCAACTTAGGCTTATTAAATAGGCTTATTAAGCAACTTAGGCTTATTAAATAGGCTTATTTCAGCAACTTAGGCTTATCAAATAGGCTCATTCAGCAACTTAGGCTTATTAAATAGGCTCATTTCAGCAACTTAGACTTATTAAATAGGAATAGTATATAGGCTTATTAAATAGGCTTATTTCAGCAACTTAGACTTATTAAATAGGCCTATTAAATAGGCTTATTAAATAGGCTTATTAAATAGGCTTATTTCAGCAACTTAGTCTTATTAAACAGGCTTATTAAATAGGCTTATTTCAGCAACTTAGGCTTATTAAATAGGCTTATTTCAGCAACTTAGACTTATTAAATAGCCTTATTTCAGCAAATTACGCTGATTAAAAAGGCTTATTTCAGCAACTTAGGCTTATTAAATAGGCTTGTTCAGCAACTTAGGCTTATTAAATAGGCTTATTTCAGCAACTTAGGCTTATTAAATAGGCTCATTCAGAAACTTATGCTTATTAAATAGGCTTATTTCAGCAACTTAGACTTATTAAATAGGCCTATTAAATAGGTTTATTAAATAGGCTTATTTCAGCAACTTAGACTTATTAAATAGCCTTATTTCAGCAAATTACGATTATTAAATAGGCTTATTTCAGCAACTTAGGCTTATTAAATAGCCTAATTAAGTAGGCTTATTTCAGCAACTTGGGCTTATTAAATAGGCTTATTTAAGCAAATTACGCTGATTAAAAAGGCTTATTTCAGCAACTTAGGCTTATTAAATAGGCTTGTTCAGCAACTTAGGCTTATTAAATAGGCTTATTTCAGCAACTTAGGCTAATTAAATAGGCTCATTCAGAAACTTAGGCTTATTAAATAGGCTTATTTCAGCAACTTAGACTTATTAAATAGGCCTATTAAATAGGTTTAATAAATAGGCTTATTTCAGCAACTTAGACTTATTAAATAGGTCTATTAAATAGGCTTATTAAATAGACTTATTAAATAGGCTCATTAAATACTTATTAAATAGGCTTAATAAATAGGTTTATTAAATAGACTTATTAAATAGGCTCAATAAATAGGCTTATTAAATAGGCTCAATAAATAGGCTTATTAAATAGGCTCAATAAATAGGCTTATTAAATAGGCTCAATAAATAGGCTTATTAAATAGGCTCAATAAATAGGCTTATTAAATAGGCTCATTAAATACTTATTAAATAGGCTTATTAAATAGACTTATTAAATAGACTTATTAAAAAGGCTTATTAAATAGACTTATTAAATAGGCTTATTAAAAAGGCTTATTAAATAGCCTTATTTCAGCAACTTAGACTTATTAAATAGGCTTATTTCAGCAACTTAGGCTTATTAAATAGGCTTATTCAGCAACTTAGGCTTATCAAATAGGCTTATTAAATAGGCTTATTTCAGCAACTTAGGCTTATTAAATAGGCTTATTCAGCAACTTAGGCTTATTAAATAGGCTCATTCAATACTTATTAAATAGGCTTATTAAACAGGCTTATTAAATAGGCTCATTAAATACTTATTAAATAGGCTTATTAAATAGGCTTATTAAATAGACTTATTAAATAGGCTCAATAAATAGGCTTATTAAATAGGCTTATTAAATAGGCTCAATAAATAGGCTTATTAAATAGGCTTATTAAATAGACTTATTAAATAGGTTTATTAAATAGGCTCAATAAAGAGGCTTATTAAATAGGCTCAATAAATAGGCTTATTAAATAGGCTCAATAAATAGGCTTATTAAATAGGCTCAATAAATAGGCTTATTAAATAGGCTCATTAAATACTTATTAAATAGGCTTATTAAATAGACTTATTAAATAGACTTATTAAAAAGGCTTATTAAATAGACTTATTAAATAGGCTTATTAAAAAGGCTTATTAAATAGCCTTATTTCAGCAACTTAAACTTATTAAATAGGCTTATTTCAGCAACTTAGGCTTATTAAATAGGCTTATTCAGCAACTTAGGCTTATCAAATAGGCTTATTAAATAGGCTTATTTCAGCAACTTAGGCTTATTAAATAGGCTTATTCAGCAACTTAGGCTTATTAAATAGGCTCATTCAATACTTATTAAATAGGCTTATTAAACAGGCTTATTAAATAGACTCATTAAATAGGCTCAATAAATAGGCTTATTAAATAGGCCTATTAATTAGGCTTATTAAATAGGTTTATTAAATAGACTTATTAAATAGTCTTATTAAATAGGCTCAATAAATAGGCTCATTAAATAGTCTCAATAAATAGGCTTATTAAATAGGCTCAATAAATAGGCTTATTAAATAGGCTCATTAAATACTTATTAAATAGGCTTATTAAATAGACTCATTAAATAGGCTTATTAAAAAGGCTTATTAAATAGACTTATTAAAAAGGCTCATTAAATACTTATTAAATATGTTTATTAAATAGGCGTATTAAATAGGCTTATTAAATAGGCTTATTAAATAGGCTTATTAAATAGACTTATTAAATAGCCTCATTAAATAGGCTTATTTTAGCAACTTAGGCTTATTAAATAGGTTTATTTCAGCAACTTAGACTTTTTAAATAGCCTTATTAAATAGGCTTATTTCAGCAACTTAGGCTTATTAAATAAGCTTATTTCAGCAACTTATGCTTATTAAATAGCCTTATTAAACAGGTTTATTTCAGCAACTTAGGCTTATTAAATAGCATTTTTAAATCAGCAACTTAGGCTCATTAAATAGCCTTATTAAATAGGCTTATTTCAGCAACTTAGGCTTATTAAATATGCTCATTCAGAAAATTAAGCTTATTAAATAGGCTTATTTCAGCAACTTAGACTTATTAAATAGGCCTATTAAATAGGCTTATTAAATAGGCTTATTTCAGCAACTTAGACTTATTAAATAGGTCTATTAAATAGGCTTATTAAATAGACTTATTAAATAGGCTCATTAAATACTTATTAAATAGGCTTATTAAATAGGCTCAATAAATAGGCTTATTAAATAGGCTCAATAAATAGGCTTATTAAATAGGCTCAATAAATAGGCTTATTAAATAGGCTCAATAAATAGGCTTATTAAATAGGCTCATTAAATACTTATTAAATAGGCTTATTAAATAGACTTATTAAATAGACTTATTAAATAGGCTTATTAAATAGACTTATTAAATAGGCTTATTAAAAAGGCTTATTAAATAGACTTATTAAAAAGGCTCATTAAATACTTATTAAATATGTTTATTAAATAGGCGTATTAAATAGGCTTATTAAATAGGCTTATTAAATAGGCTTATTAAATAGGCTTATTAAATAGACTTATTAAATAGGCTTATTAAATAGACTTATCAAAATAGCCTCATTAAATAGGCTTATTTTAGCAACTTAGGCTTATTAAATAGGTTTATTTCAGCAACTTAGACTTATTAAATAGCCTTATTAAATAGGCTTATTTCAGCAACTAGGGCTTATTAAATAAGCTTATTTCAGCAACTTATGCTTATTAAATAGCCTTATTAAACAGGTTTATTTCAGCAACTTAGGCTTATTAAATAGCATTTTTAAATCAGCAACTTAGGCTCATTAAATAGCCTTATTAAATAGGTTTATTCATCAACTTAGTCTTATTAAATAGGCTTATTAAGCAACTTAGGCTTATTAAATAGGCTTATATCAGCAACTTAAACTTATTAAATAGCCTTATTTCCGCAACTTAGGCTTATTAAATAGCCTTATTTCAGCAACTTAGACTTATTAAATAGGCTTATTCAGCAACTTAGGCTTATTAAATAGCCTTATTAAATAGGCTTATTTCAGTAACTTAGACTTATTAAATAGGTTTATTCATCAACTTAGGCTTATTAAATAGGCTTATTAAGCAACTTAGGCTGATTAAATAGGCTTATTTCAGCAAATTAGGCTTATTAAATAGGCTCATTCAGCAACTTAGGCTTATTAAATAGGCTTATTTCAGCAACTTAGACTTATTAAATAGGACTATTATATAGGCTTATTAAATAGGCTTATTTCAGCAACTTAGACTTATTAAATAGGCCTATTAAATAGGCTTATTAAATAGGCTTATTAAATAGGCTTATTTCAGTAACTTAGGCTTATTAAACAGGCTTATTAAATAGGCTTATTTCAGCAACTTAGGCTTATTAAATAGGCTTATTTCAGCAACTTAGACTTATTAAATAGGCCTATTAAATAGGCTTATTAAATAGGCTTATTAAATAGGCTTATTTCAGCAACTTAGGCTTATTAAACAGGCTTATTAAATAGGCTTATTTCAGCAACTTAGGCTTATTAAATAGCCTTATTTCAGCAAATTACGCTTATTAAATAGGCTTATTTCAGCAACTTAGGCTTATTAAATAGCCTAATTAAGTAGGCTTATTTCAGCAACTTGGGCTTATTAAATAGGCTTATTTAAGCAACTTACGCTGATTAAAAAGGCTTATTTCAGCAACTTAGGCTTATTAAATAGGCTTGTTCAGCAACTTAGGCTTATTAAATAGGCTTATTTCAGCAACTTAGGCTAATTAAATAGGCTCATTCAGAAACTTAGGCTTATTAAATAGGCTTATTTCAGCAACTTAGACTTATTAAATAGGCCTATTAAATAGGTTTATTAAATAGGCTTATTTCAGCAACTTAGACTTATTAAATAGGTCTATTAAATAGGCTTATTAAATAGACTTATTAAATAGGCTCATTAAATACTTATTAAATAGGCTTATTAAATAGGCTTATTAAATAGACTTATTAAATAGGCTCAATAAATAGGCTTATTAAATAGGCTTATTAAATAGGCTCAATAAATAGGCTTATTAAATAGGCTCAATAAATAGGCTTATTAAATAGGCTCAATAAATAGACTTATTAAATAGACTTATTAAAAAGGCTTATTAAATAGACTTATTAAATAGGCTTATTAAAAAGGCTTATTAAATAGCCTTATTTCAGCAACTTAGACTTATTAAATAGGCTTATTTCAGCAACTTAGGCTTATTAAATAGGCTTATTCAGCAACTTAGGCTTATCAAATAGGCTTATTAAATAGGCTTATTTCAGCAACTTAGGCTTATTAAATAGGCTTATTCAGCAACTTAGGCTTATTAAATAGGCTCATTCAATACTTATTAAATAGGCTTATTAAACAGGCTTATTAAATAGGCTCATTAAATACTTATTAAATAGGCTTATTAAATAGGCTTATTAAATAGACTTATTAAATAGGCTCAATAAATAGGCTTATTAAATAGGCTTATTAAATAGACTTATTAAATAGGCTTATTAAATAGGCTCAATAAATAGGCTTATTAAATAGGCTTATTAAATAGACTTATTAAATAGGTTTATTAAATAGGCTCAATAAAGAGGCTTATTAAATAGGCTCAATAAATAGGCTTATTAAATAGGCTCAATAAATAGGCTTATTAAATAGGCTCAATAAATAGGCTTATTAAATAGGCTCATTAAATACTTATTAAATAGGCTTATTAAATAGACTTATTAAATAGACTTATTAAAAAGGCTTATTAAATAGACTTATTAAATAGGCTTATTAAAAAGGCTTATTAAATAGCCTTATTTCAGCAACTTAAACTTATTAAATAGGCTTATTTCAGCAACTTAGGCTTATTAAATAGGCTTATTCAGCAACTTAGGCTTATCAAATAGGCTTATTAAATAGGCTTATTTCAGCAACTTAGGCTTATTAAATAGGCTTATTCAGCAACTTAGGCTTATTAAATAGGCTCATTCAATACTTATTAAATAGGCTTATTAAACAGGCTTATTAAATAGACTCAATAAATAGGCTCAATAAATAGGCTTATTAAATAGGCTTATTAATTAGGCTTATTAAATAGGTTTATTAAATAGACTTATTAAATAGGCTTATTAAATAGGCTCAATAAATAGGCTCATTAAATAGGCTCAATAAATAGGCTTATTAAATAGGCTCAATAAATAGGCTTATTAAATAGGCTCATTAAATACTTATTAAATAGGCTTATTAAATAGACTTATTAAATAGACTTATTAAATAGGCTTATTAAATAGGCTTATTAAATAGGCTTATTAAAAAGGCTTATTAAATAGGCTTATTAAATAGGCTCATTAAATACTTATTAAATAGGTTTATTAAATAGGCGTATTAAATAGGCTTATTAAATAGGCTTATTAAATAGGCTTATTAAATAGACTTATTAAATTGCCTCATTAAAATAGCGTTATTTCAGCAACTTAGACTTATTAAATAGGCTTATTCAGCAACTTAGGCTTATTAAATAGCCTTATTAAATAGGCTTATTTCAGCAACTTAGGCTTATTAAATAGGCTTATTTCAGCAACTTAGACTTATTAAAAAGGCTTATTTCAGCAACTTAGGCTTATTAAATAGGCTTATTAAATAGACTTATTAAATAGGCTTATTAAATAGACTTATCAAAATAGCCTCATTAAATAGGCTTATTTTAGCAACTTAGGCTTATTAAATAGGTTTATTTCAGCAACTTAGACTTATTAAATAGCCTTATTAAATAGGCTTATTTCAGCAACTAGGGCTTATTAAATAAGCTTATTTCAGCAACTTATGCTTATTAAATAGCCTTATTAAACAGGTTTATTTCAGCAACTTAGGCTTATTAAATAGCATTTTTAAATCAGCAACTTAGGCTCATTAAATAGCCTTATTAAATAGGTTTATTCATCAACTTAGTCTTATTAAATAGGCTTATTAAGCAACTTAGGCTTATTAAATAGGCTTATATCAGCAACTTAAACTTATTAAATAGCCTTATTTCCGCAACTTAGGCTTATTAAATAGCCTTATTTCAGCAACTTAGACTTATTAAATAGGCTTATTCAGCAACTTAGGCTTATTAAATAGCCTTATTAAATAGGCTTATTTCAGTAACTTAGACTTATTAAATAGGTTTATTCATCAACTTAGGCTTATTAAATAGGCTTATTAAGCAACTTAGGCTGATTAAATAGGCTTATTTCAGCAAATTAGGCTTATTAAATAGGCTCATTCAGCAACTTAGGCTTATTAAATAGGCTTATTTCAGCAACTTAGACTTATTAAATAGGACTATTATATAGGCTTATTAAATAGGCTTATTTCAGCAACTTAGACTTATTAAATAGGCCTATTAAATAGGCTTATTAAATAGGCTTATTAAATAGGCTTATTTCAGTAACTTAGGCTTATTAAACAGGCTTATTAAATAGGCTTATTTCAGCAACTTAGGCTTATTAAATAGGCTTATTTCAGCAACTTAGACTTATTAAATAGGCCTATTAAATAGGCTTATTAAATAGGCTTATTAAATAGGCTTATTTCAGCAACTTAGGCTTATTAAACAGGCTTATTAAATAGGCTTATTTCAGCAACTTAGGCTTATTAAATAGCCTTATTTCAGCAAATTACGCTTATTAAATAGGCTTATTTCAGCAACTTAGGCTTATTAAATAGCCTAATTAAGTAGGCTTATTTCAGCAACTTGGGCTTATTAAATAGGCTTATTTAAGCAACTTACGCTGATTAAAAAGGCTTATTTCAGCAACTTAGGCTTATTAAATAGGCTTGTTCAGCAACTTAGGCTTATTAAATAGGCTTATTTCAGCAACTTAGGCTAATTAAATAGGCTCATTCAGAAACTTAGGCTTATTAAATAGGCTTATTTCAGCAACTTAGACTTATTAAATAGGCCTATTAAATAGGTTTATTAAATAGGCTTATTTCAGCAACTTAGACTTATTAAATAGGTCTATTAAATAGGCTTATTAAATAGACTTATTAAATAGGCTCATTAAATACTTATTAAATAGGCTTATTAAATAGGCTTATTAAATCGACTTATTAAATAGGCTCAATAAATAGGCTTATTAAATAGGCTTATTAAATAGGCTCAATAAATAGGCTTATTAAATAGGCTCAATAAATAGGCTTATTAAATAGGCTCAATAAATAGACTTATTAAATAGACTTATTAAAAAGGCTTATTAAATAGACTTATTAAATAGGCTTATTAAAAAGGCTTATTAAATAGCCTTATTTCAGCAACTTAGACTTATTAAATAGGCTTATTTCAGCAACTTAGGCTTATTAAATAGGCTTATTCAGCAACTTAGGCTTATCAAATAGGCTTATTAAATAGGCTTATTTCAGCAACTTAGGCTTATTAAATAGGCTTATTCAGCAACTTAGGCTTATTAAATAGGCTCATTCAATACTTATTAAATAGGCTTATTAAACAGGCTTATTAAATAGGCTCATTAAATACTTATTAAATAGGCTTATTAAATAGGCTTATTAAATAGACTTATTAAATAGGCTCAATAAATAGGCTTATTAAATAGGCTTATTAAATAGGCTCAATAAATAGGCTTATTAAATAGGCTTATTAAATAGACTTATTAAATAGGTTTATTAAATAGGCTCAATAAAGAGGCTTATTAAATAGGCTCAATAAATAGGCTTATTAAATAGGCTCAATAAATAGGCTTATTAAATAGGCTCAATAAATAGGCTTATTAAATAGGCTCATTAAATACTTATTAAATAGGCTTATTAAATAGACTTATTAAATAGACTTATTAAAAAGGCTTATTAAATAGACTTATTAAATAGGCTTATTAAAAAGGCTTATTAAATAGCCTTATTTCAGCAACTTAAACTTATTAAATAGGCTTATTTCAGCAACTTAGGCTTATTAAATAGGCTTATTCAGCAACTTAGGCTTATCAAATAGGCTTATTAAATAGGCTTATTTCAGCAACTTAGGCTTATTAAATAGGCTTATTCAGCAACTTAGGCTTATTAAATAGGCTCATTCAATACTTATTAAATAGGCTTATTAAACAGGCTTATTAAATAGACTCAATAAATAGGCTCAATAAATAGGCTTATTAAATAGGCTTATTAATTAGGCTTATTAAATAGGTTTATTAAATAGACTTATTAAATAGGCTTATTAAATAGGCTCAATAAATAGGCTCATTAAATAGGCTCAATAAATAGGCTTATTAAATAGGCTCAATAAATAGGCTTATTAAATAGGCTCATTAAATACTTATTAAATAGGCTTATTAAATAGACTTATTAAATAGACTTATTAAATAGGCTTATTAAATAGGCTTATTAAATAGGCTTATTAAAAAGGCTTATTAAATAGGCTTATTAAATAGGCTCATTAAATACTTATTAAATAGGTTTATTAAATAGGCGTATTAAATAGGCTTATTAAATAGGCTTATTAAATAGGCTTATTAAATAGACTTATTAAATTGCCTCATTAAAATAGCGTTATTTCAGCAACTTAGACTTATTAAATAGGCTTATTCAGCAACTTAGGCTTATTAAATAGCCTTATTAAATAGGCTTATTTCAGCAACTTAGGCTTATTAAATAGGCTTATTTCAGCAACTTAGACTTATTAAAAAGGCTTATTTCAGCAACTTAGGCTTATTAAATAGGCTTATTCAGCAACTTAGGCTTATTAAATAGGCTTTTTTCAGCAACTTAGACTTATTAAATAGGCCTATTAAATAGGCTTATTAAATAGACTTATTAAATAGGCTCATTAAATACTTATTAAGTAGGCTTATTAACTAGACTTATTAAATAGACTTATTAAATAGGCTTATTAAATAGACTTATTAAATAGGCTTATTAAAAATGCTCATTAAATACTTATTAAATGTGTTTATTAAATAGGCGTATTAAATAGGCTTATTAAATAGGCTTATTAAATAGGCTTATTAAATAGGCTCAATAAATAGGCTTATTAAATAGGCTCAATAAATAGGCTTATTAAATAGGCTCAATAAATAGGCTTATTAAATAGACTCAATAAATAGGCTTATTAAATAGGCTCATTAAATACTTATTAAATAGGCTTATCAAATAGACTTATTAAATAGCCTTATTAAATAGGCTTATTAAATAGACTTATTAAATAGGCTTAATAAAAAGGCTTATTAAATAGACTTATTAAAAAGGCTCATTAAATACTTATTAAATATGTTTATTAAATAGGCGTATTAAATAGGCTTATTAAATAGGCTTATTAAATAGGCTTATTAAATAGGCTTATTAAATAGACTTATTAAATAGCCTCATTAAATAGGCTTATTTTAGCAACTTAGACTTATTAAATAGGTTTATTTCAGCAACTTAGACTTATTAAATAGCCTTATTAAATAGGCTTATTTCAGCAACTTAGGCTTATTAAATAAGCCTATTTCAGCAACTTATGCTTATTAAATAGCCTTATTAAACAGATTTATTTCAGCAACTTAGGCTTATTAAATAGCATTTTTAAATCAGCAACTTAGGCTCATTAAATAGCCTTATTAAATAGGCTTATTTCAGCAACTTAGGCTTATTAAATAGGCTTATTTCAGCAACTTAAACTTATTAAATAGCCTTATTTCAGCAACTTAGGCTTATTAAATAGCCTTATTTCAGCAACTTAGACTTATTAAATAGGCTTGTTCAGCAACTTAGGCTTATTAAATAGCCTTATTAAATAGGCTTATTTCAGCAACTTAGACTTATTAAATAGGTTTATTCAGCAACTTAGGCTTATTAAATAGGCTTATTAAGCAACTTAGGCTTATTAAATAGGCTTATTTCAGCAACTTAGGCTTATTAAATAGGCTCATTCAGCAACTTAGGCTTATTAAATAGGCTTATTTCAGCAACTTAGACTTATTAAATAGGACTATTATATAGGCTTATTAAATAGGCTTATTTCAGCAACTTAGACTTATTAAATAGGCCTATTAAATAGGCTTATTAAATAGGCTTATTAAATAGGCTTATTTCAGCAACTTAGGCTTATTAAACAGGCTAATTAAATAGGCTTATTTCAGCAACTTAGGCTTATTAAATAGGCTTATTTCAGCAACTTAGACTTATTAAATAGCCTTATTTCAGCAAATTACGCTTATTAAATAGGCTTATTTCAGCAACTTAGGCTTATTAAATAGCCTAATTAAGTAGGCTTATTTCAGCAACTTGGGCTTATTAAATAGGCTTATTTCAGCAACTTACGCTGATTAAAAAGGCTTATTTCAGCAACTTAGGTTTATTAAATAGGCTTGTTCAGCAACTTAGGCTTATTAAATAGGCTTATTTCATCAACTTAGGCTTATTAAATAGGCTCATTCAGAAACTTAGGCTTATTAAATAGGCTTATTTCAGCAAATTAGACTTATTAAATAGGCCTATTAAATAGGTTTATTAAATAGGCTTATTTCAGCAACTTAGACTTATTAAATAGGTCTATTAAATAGGCTTATTAAATAGACTTCTTAAATAGGCTAATTAAATACTTATTAAATAGGCTTATTAAATAGGCGTATTAAATAGACTTATTAAATAGGCTCAATAAATAGGCTTATTAAATAGGCTTATTAAATAGGGTCAATAAATAGGCTTATTAAATAGGCTTATTAAATAGACTTATTAAATAGGCTTATTAAATAGGCTCAATAAATAGGCTTATTAAATAGGCTCAATAAATAGGCTTATTAAATAGGCTCAATAAATAGGCTTATTAAATAGGCTCAATAAATAGGCTTATTAAATAGGCTCAATAAATAGGCTTATTAAATAGGCTCATTAAATACTTATTAAATAGGCTTATTAAATAGACGTATTAAATAGACTTATTAAACAGGCTTATTAAATAGACTCATTAAATAGGCTCAATAAATAGGGTTATTAAATAAGCTTATTAATTAGGCTTATTAAATTGGTTTATTAAATAGACTTATTAAATAGGCGTATTAAATAGGCTCAATAAATAGGCTCATTAAATAGGCTCAATAAATAGGCTTATTAAATAGGCTCAATAAATAGGCTTATTAAATAGGCTCATTAAATACTTATTAAATAGGCTTATTAAAAAGGCTTATTAAATAGACTTATTAAATAGGCTCATTAAATACTTATTAAATAGGTTTATTAAATAGGCGTATTAAATAGGCTTATTAAATAGGCTTATTAAATAGGCTTATTAAATAGACTTATTAAATTGCCTCATTAAAATAGCGTTATTTCAGCAACTTAGACTTATTAAATAGGCTTATTCAGCAACTTAGGCTTATTAAATAGCCTTATTAAAAAGGCTTATTTCAGCAACTTAGGCTTATTAAATAGGCTTATTCAGCAACTTAGGCTTATTAAATAGGCTTTTTTCAGCAACTTAGACTTATTAAATAGGCCTATTAAATAGACTTATTAAATAGGCTTATTAAATAGACTTATTAAATAGGCTTATTAAAAATGCTCATTAAATATTTATTAAATGTGTTTATTAAATAGGCGTATTAAATAGGCTTATTAAATAGGCTTATTAAATAGGCTTATTAAATAGGCTCAATAAATAGGCTTATTAAATAGGCTCAATAAATAGGCTTATTAAATAGGCTCAATAAATAGGCTTATTAAATAGGCTCAATAAATAGGCTTATTAAATAGGCTCATTAAATACTTATTAAATAGGCTTATCAAATAGACTTATTAAATAGCCTTATTAAATAGGCTTATTAAATAGACTTATTAAATAGGCTTAATAAAAAGGCTTATTAAATAGACTTATTAAAAAGGCTCATTAAATACTTATTAAATATGTTTATTAAATAGGCGTATTAAATAGGCTTATTAAATAGGCTTATTAAATAGGCTTATTAAATAGGCTTATTAAATAGGCTTATTAAATAGACTTATTAAATAGCCTCATTAAATAGGCTTATTTTAGCAACTTAGACTTATTAAATAGGTTTATTTCAGCAACTTAGACTTATTAAATAGCCTTATTAAATAGGCTTATTTCAGCAACTTAGGCTTATTAAATAAGCTTATTTCAGCAACTTATGCTTATTAAATAGCCTTATTAAACAGATTTATTTCAGCAACTTAGGCTTATTAAATATCATTTTTAAATCAGCAACTTAGGCTCATTAAATAGCCTTATTAAATAGGCTTATTTCAGCAACTTAGGCTTATTAAATAGGCTTATTTCAGCAACTTAAACTTATTAAATAGCCTTATTTCAGCAACGTAGGCTTATTAAATAGCCTTATTTCAGCAACTTAGACTTATTAAATAGGCTTATTCAACAACTTAGGCTTATTAAATAGCCTTATTAAATAGGCTTATTTCAGCAACTTAGACTTATTAAATAGGTGTATTCAGCAACTTAGGCTTATTAAATAGGCTTATTAAGCAACTTATGCTTATTAAATAGGCTTATTTCAGCAACTTAGGCTTATTAAATAGGCTCATTCAGCAACTTAGGCTTATTAAATAGGCTTATTTCAGCAACTTAGACTTATTAAATAGGACTATTATATAGGCTTATTAAATAGGCTTATTTCAGCAACTTAGACTTATTAAATAGGCCTATTAAATAGGCTTATTAAATAGGCTTATTAAATAGGCTTATTTCAGCAACTTAGGCTTATTAAACAGGCTAATTAAATAGGCTTATTTCAGCAACTTAGGCTTATTAAATAGGCTTATTTCAGCAACTTAGACTTATTAAATAGCCTTATTTCAGCAAATTACGCTTATTAAATAGGCTTATTTCAGCAACTTAGGCTTATTAAATAGCCTAATTAAGTAGGCTTATTTCACCAACTTGGGCTTATTAAATAGGCTTATTTCAGCAACTTACGCTGATTAAAAAGGCTTATTTCAGCAACTTAGGTTTATTAAATAGGCTTGTTCAGCAACTTAGGCTTATTAAATAGGCTTATTTCAGCAACTTAGTCTTATTAAATAGGCTCATTCAGAAACTTAGGCTTATTAAATAGGCTTATTTCAGCAAATTAGACTTATTAAATAGGCCTATTAAATAGGTTTATTAAATAGGCTTATTTCAGCAACTTAGACTTATTAAATAGGTCTATTAAATAGGCTTATTAAATAGACTTATTAAATAGGCTCATTAAATACTTATTAAATAGGCTTATTAAATAGGCGTATTAAATAGACTTATTAAATAGGCTCAATAAATAGGCTTATTAAATAGGCTTATTAAATAGGGTCAATAAATAGGCTTATTAAATAGGCTTATTAAATAGACTTGTTAAATAGGCTTATTAAATAGGCTCAATAAATAGGCTTATTAAATAGGCTCAATAAATAGGCTTATTAAATAGGCTCAATAAATAGGCTTATTAAATAGGCTCAATAAATAGGCTTATTAAATAGGCTCATTAAATACTTATTAAATAGGCTTATTAAATAGACTTATTAAATAGACTTATTAAAAAGGCTTATTAAATAGACTTATTAAATAGGCTTATTAAAAAGGCTTATTAAATAGCCTTATTTCAGCAACTTAGGCTTATTAAATAACCTTATTAAATAGGCTTATTTCAGCAACTTAGGCTTATTAAATAGGCTTATTTCAGCAACTTAGACTTATTAAAAAGGCTTATTTTAGCAACTTAGGCTTATTAAATAGGCTTATTCAGCAACTTAGGCTTATTAAATAGGCTTTTTTCAGCAACTTAGACTTATTAAATAGGCCTATTAAATAGGCTTATTAAATAGACTTATTAAATAGGCTCATTAAATACTTATTAAGTAGGCTTATTAACTAGACTTATTAAATAGACTTATTAAATAGGCTTATTAAATAGACTTATTAAATAGGCTTATTAAAAATGCTCATTAAATACTTATTAAATGTGTTTATTAAATAGGCGTATTAAATAGGCTTATTAAATAGGCTTATTAAATAGGCTTATTAAATAGGCTCAATAAATAGGCTTATTAAATAGGCTCAATAAATAGGCTTATTAAATAGGCTCAATAAATAGGCTTATTAAATAGGCTCAATAAATAGGCTTATTAAATAGGCTCATTAAATACTTATTAAATAGGCTTATCAAATAGACTTATTAAATAGCCTTATTAAATAGGCTTATTAAATAGGCTTATTAAATAGGCTTATTAAATAGACTTATTAAATAGCCTCATTAAATAGGCTTATTTTAGCAACTTAGACTTATTAAATAGGTTTATTTCAGCAACTTAGACTTATTAAATAGCCTTATTAAATAGGCTTATTTCAGCAACTTAGGCTTATTAAATAAGCTTATTTCAGCAACTTATGCTTATTAAATAGCCTTATTAAACAGATTTATTTCAGCAACTTAGGCTTATTAAATAGCATTTTTAAATCAGCAACTTAGGCTCATTAAATAGCCTTATTAAATAGGCTTATTTCAGCAACTTAGGCTTATTAAATAGGCTTATTTCAGCAACTTAAACTTATTAAATAGCCTTATTTCAGCAACTTAGGCTTATTAAATAGCCTTATTTCAGCAACTTAGACTTATTAAATAGGCTTATTCAGCAACTTAGGCTTATTAAATAGCCTTATTAAATAGGCTTATTTCAGCAACTTAGACTTATTAAATAGGTTTATTCAGCAACTTAAGCTTATTAAATAGGCTTATTAAGCAACTTAGGCTTATTAAATAGGCTTATTTCAGCAACTTAGGCTTATTAAATAGGCTCATTCAGCAACTTAGGCTTATTAAATAGGCTTATTTCAGCAACTTAGACTTATTAAATAGGACTATTATATAGGCTTATTAAATAGGCTTATTTCAGCAACTTAGACTTATTAAATAGGCCTATTAAATAGGCTTATTAAATAGGCTTATTAAATAGGCTTATTTCAGCAACTTAGGCTTATTAAACAGGCTAATTAAATAGGCTTATTTCAGCAACTTAGGCTTATTAAATAGGCTTATTTCAGCAACTTAGACTTATTAAATAGCCTTATTTCAGCAAATTACGCTTATTAAATAGGCTTATTTCAGCAACTTAGGCTTATTAAATAGCCTAATTAAGTAGGCTTATTTGAGCAACTTGGGCTTATTAAATAGGCTTATTTCAGCAACTTACGCTGATTAAAAAGGCTTATTTCAGCAACTTAGGCTTATTAAATAGGCTTGTTCAGCAACTTAGGCTTATTAAATAGGCTTATTTCAGCAACTTAGGCTTATTAAATAGGCTCATTCAGAAACTTAGGCTTATTAAATAGGCTTATTTCAGCAAATTAGACTTATTAAATAGGCCTATTAAATAGGTTTATTAAATAGGCTTATTTCAGCAACTTAGACTTATTAAATAGGTCTATTAAATAGGCTTATTAAATAGACTTATTAAATAGGCTCATTAAATACTTATTAAATAGGCTTATTAAATAGGCGTATTAAATAGACTTTTTAAATAGGCTCAATAAATAGGCTTATTAAATAGGCTTATTAAATAGGGTCAATAAATAGGCTTATTAAATAGGCTTATTAAATAGACTTATTAAATAGGCTTATTAAATAGGCTCAATAAATAGGCTTATTAAATAGGCTCAATAAATAGGTTTATTAAATAGGCTCAATAAATAGGCTTATTAAATAGGCTCAATAAATAGGCTTATTAAATAGGCTCATTAAATACTTATTAAATAGGCTTATTAAATAGACTTATTAAATAGACTTATTAAAAAGGCTTATTAAATAGACTTATTAAATAGGCTTATTAAAAAGACTTATTAAATAGCCTTATTTCAGCAACTTAGACTTATTAAATAGGCTTATTTCAGCAACTTAGGCTTATTAAATAGGCTTATTCAGCAACTTAGGCTTATCAAATAGGCTTGTTAAATAGGCTTATTTCAGCAACTTAGGCTTATTAAATAGGCTTATTCAGCAACTTAGGCTTATTAAATAGGCTCATTCAATACTTATTAAATAGGCTTATTAAACAGGCTTATTAAATAGACTCATTAAATAGGCTCAATATATAGGCTTATTAAATAGGCTTATTAATTAGGCTTATTAAATAGGTTTATTAAATAGACTTATTAAATAGGCTTATTAAATAGGCTCAATAAATAGGCTCATTAAATAGGCTCAATAAATAGGCTCATTAAATAGGCTCAATAAATAGGCTTATTAAATAGGCTCAATAAATAGGCTTATTAAATAGGCTCATTTAATACTTATTAAATAGGCTTATTAAATAGACTTATTAAATAGACTTATTAAATAGGCTTATTAAATAGGCTTATTAAATAGGCTTATTAAAAAGGCTTATTAAATAGGCTTATTAAATAGGCTCATTAAATACTTATTAAATAGGTTTATTAAATAGGCGTATTAAATAGGCTTATTAAATAGGCTTATTAAATAGACTTATTAAATTGCCTCATTAAATAGGCTTATTTTAGCAACTTAGGCTTATTAAATAGGCTTATTTCAGCAACTTAGGCGTATTAAATAGCGTTATTTCAGCAACTTAGACTTATTAAATAGGCTTATTCAGCAACTTAGGCTTATTAAATAGCCTTATTAAAAAGGCTTATTTCAGCAACTTAGGCTTATTAAATAGGCTTATTCAGCAACTTAGGCTTATTAAATAGGCTTATTTCAGCAACTTAGACTTATTAAATAGGCCTATTAAATAGGCTTATTAAATAGACTTATTAAATAGGCTCATTAAATACTTATTAAGTAGGCTTATTAACTAGACTTATTAAATAGACTTATTAAATAGGCTTATTAAATAGACTTATTAAATAGGCTTATTAAAAATGCTCATTAAATACTTATTAAATGTGTTTATTAAATAGGCATATTAAATAGGCTTATTAAATAGGCTTATTATATAGGCTTATTAAATAGGCTTATTAAATAGGCTCAATAAATAGGCTTATTAAATAGGCTCAATAAATAGGCTTATTAAATAGGCTCAATAAATAAGCTTATTAAATAGGCTCAATAAATAGGCTTATTAAATAGGCTCATTAAATACTTATTAAATAGGCTTATCAAATAGACTTATTAAATAGCCTTATTAAATAGGCTTATTAAATAGACTTATTAAATAGGCTTATTAAAAAGGCTTATTAAATAGACTTATTAAAAAGGCTTATTTTAGCAACTTAGGCTTATTAAATAGGTTTATTTCAGCAACTTAGACTTATTAAATAGCCTTATTAAATAGGCTTATTTCAGCAACTTAGGCTTATTAAATAAGCTTATTTCAGCAACTTATGCTTATTAAATAGCTTTATTAAACAGGTTTATTTCAGCAACTTAGGCTTATTAAATAGCATTTTTAAATCAGCAACTTAGGCTCATTATATAGCCTTATTAAATAGGCTTATTTCAGCAACTTAGGCTTATTAAATAAGCTTATTTCAGCAACTTATGCTTATTAAATAGCATTATTAAACAGGTTTATTTCAGCAACTTAGGCTTATTAAATAGCATTTTTAAATCAGCAACTTAGGCTCATTATATAGCCTTATTAAATAGGCTTATTTCAGCAACTTAGACTTATTAAATAGGCTTATTCAGCAACTTAGGCTTATTAAATAGGCTCATTCAATACTTATTAAATAGGCTTATTAAACAGGCTTATTAAATAGACTCATTAAATAGGCTCAATATATAGGCTTATTAAATAGGCTTATTAATTAGGCTTATTAAATAGGTTTATTAAATAGACTTATTAAATAGGCTTATTAAATAGGCTCAATAAATAGGCTCATTAAATAGGCTCAATAAATAGGCTCATTAAATAGGCTCAATAAATAGACTTATTAAATAGGCTCAATAAATAGGCTTATTAAATAGGCTCATTTAATACTTATTAAATAGGCTTATTAAATAGACTTATTAAATAGACTTATTAAATAGGCTTATTAAATAGGCTTATTAAATAGGCTTATTAAATAGGTTTATTAAATAGGCGTATTAAATAGGCTTATTAAATAGGCTTATTAAATAGACTTATTAAATTGCCTCATTAAATAGGCTTATTTTAGCAACTTAGGCTTATTAAATAGGCTTATTTCAGCAACTTAGGCGTATTAAATAGCGTTATTTCAGCAACTTAGACTTATTAAATAGGCTTATTCAGCAACTTAGGCTTATTAAATAGCCTTATTAAAAAGGCTTATTTCAGCAACTTAGGCTTATTAAATAGGCTTATTCAGCAACTTAGGCTTATTAAATAGGCTTATTTCAGCAGCTTAGACTTATTAAATAGGCCTATTAAATAGGCTTATTAAATAGACTTATTAAATAGGCTCATTAAATACTTATTAAGTAGGCTTATTAACTAGACTTATTAAATAGACTTATTAAATAGGCTTATTAAATAGACTTATTAAATAGGCTTATTAAAAATGCTCATTAAATACTTATTAAATGTGTTTATTAAATAGGCATATTAAATAGGCTTATTAAATAGGCTCAATAAATAGGCTTATTAAATAGGCTCAATAAATAGGCTTATTAAATAGGCTCAATAAATAAGCTTATTAAATAGGCTCAATAAATAGGCTTATTAAATAGGCTCATTAAATACTTATTAAATAGGCTTATCAAATAGACTTATTAAATATCCTTATTAAATAGGCTTATTAAATAGACTTATTAAATAGGCTTATTAAAAAGGCTTATTAAATAGACTTATTAAAAAGGCTTATTTTAGCAACTTAGGCTTATTAAATAGGTTTATTTCAGCAACTTAGACTTATTAAATAGCCTTATTAAATAGGCTTATTTCAGCAACTTAGGCTTATTAAATAAGCTTATTTCAGCAACTTATGCTTATTAAATAGCCTTATTAAACAGGTTTATTTCAGCAACTTAGGCTTATTAAATAGCATTTTTAAATCAGCAACTTAGGCTCATTATATAGCCTTATTAAATAGGCTTATTTCAGCAACTTAGGCTTATTAAATAAGCTTATTTCAGCAACTTATGCTTATTAAATAGCATTATTAAACAGGTTTATTTCAGCAACTTAGGCTTATTAAATAGCATTTTTAAATCAGCAACTTAGGCTCATTATATAGCCTTATTAAATAGGCTTATTTCAGCAACTTAGACTTATTAAATAGGCTTATTCAGCAACTTAGACTTATTAAATAGGTTTATTCAGCAACTTAGGCTTATTAAATAGGCTTATTCAGCAACTTAGGCTTATTAAATAGGTTTATTCAGCAACTTAGGCTTATTAAATAGGCTTATTCAGCAACTTAGGCTTATTAAATAGGCTTATTTCAGCAACTTAGGCTTATTAAATAGGCTCATTCAGCAACTTAGGCTTATTAAATAGGCTCATTCAGCAACTTAGGCTTATTAAATAGGCTTATTTCAGCAACTTAGACTTATTAAATAGGCCTATTATATAGGCTTATTAATTAGGCGTATTTCAGCAACTTAGACTTATTAAATAGGCCTATTAAATAGGCTTATTAAATAGGCTTATTAAATAGGCTTATTTCAGCAACTTAGGCTTATTAAACAGGCTTATTAAATAGGCTTATTTCAGCAACTTAGGCTTATTAAATAGGCTTATTTCAGCAACTTAGACTTATTAAATAGCCTTATTTCAGCAACTTACACTTATTATATAGGCTTATTTCAGCAACTTAGGCTTATTAAATAGCCTAATTAAGTAGGCTTATTTCAGCAACTTGGGCTTATTAAATAGGCTTATTTCAGCAACTTACGCTGATTAAAAAGGCTTATTTCAGCAACTTAGACTTATTAAATAGCCTTATTTCAGCAACTTAGACTTATTAAATAGGCTTATTTCAGCAACTTATTCTTACTAAATATACTTATTTCAGCAACTTAGGCTTATTAAATAGGCTTATTTCAGCAACTTGGACTTATTAAATAGCCTTATTTCAACAACTTAGGCTTATTAAATAGGCTTATTTCAGCAACTTAGGCTTATTAAATAGCGTTATTTCAGCAACTTAGACTTATTAAATAGGCTTATTTCAGCAACTTAGGCTTATTAAATAGGCTTATTCAGCAACTTAGGCTTATCAAATAGGCTTATTAAATAGGCTTATTTCAGCAACTTAGGCTTATTAAATAGGCATATTCAGCAACTTAGGCTTATTAAATAGGCTCATTCAATACTTATTAAATAGGCTTATTAAACAGGCTTATTAAATAGACTCATTAAATAGGCTCAATATATAGGCTTATTAAATAGGCTTATTAATTAGGCTTATTAAATAGGTTTATTAAATAGACTTATTAAATAGGCTTATTAAATAGGCTCAATAAATAGGCTCATTAAATAGGCTCAATAAAAAGGCTTATTAAATAGGCTCAATAAATAGGTTTATTAAATAGGCTCATTAAATACTTATTAAATAGGCTTATTAAATAGACTTATTAAATAGACTTATTAAATAGGCTTATTAAATAGGCTTATTAAATAGGCTTATTAAAAAGGCTTATTAAATAGGCTTATTAAATAGGCTCATTAAATACTTATTAAATAGGTTTATTAAATAGGCGTATTAAATAGGCGTATTAAATAGGCTTATTAAATAGGCTTATTAAATAGACTTATTAAATAGCCTCATTAAATAGGCTTATTTTAGCAACTTAGGCTTATTAAATAGGCTTATTTCAGCAACTTAGGCTCATTAAATAGCGTTATTTCAGCAATTTAGACTTATTAAATAGGCTTATTCAGCAACTTAGGCTTATTAAATAGCCTTATTAAATAGGCTTATTTCAGCAACTTAGGCTTATTAAATAGGCTTATTTCAGCAACTTAGACTTATTAAATAGGCCTATTAAATAGGCTTATTAAATAGACTTATTAAATAGGCTCATTAAATACTTATTAAGTAGGCTTATAAACTAGACTTATTAAATAGACTTATTAAATAGGCTTATTAAATAGACTTATTAAATAGGCTTATTAAAAATGCTCATTAAATACTTATTAAATGTGTTTATTAAATAGGCGTATTAAATAGGCTTATTAAATAGGCTTATTAAATAGGCTTATTAAATAGACTTATTAAATATCCTCATTAAATAGGCTTATTTTAGCAACTTGGGCTTATTAAATAGGTTTATTTCAGCAACTTAGACTTATTAAAGAGCCTTATTAAATAGCCTTATTTCAGCAACTTAGACTTATTAAATAGGCTTATTCAGCAACTTAGGCTTATTAAATAGCCTTATTAAATAGGCTTATTTCAGCAACTTAGACTTATTAAATAGGTTTATTCAGCAACTTAGGCTTATTAAATAGGCTTATTCAGCAACTTAGGCTTATTAAATAGCCTTATTAAATAGGCTTATTTCAGCAACTTAGACTTATTAAATAGGTTTATTCAGCAACTTAGGCTTATTAAATAGGCTTATTAAGCAACTTAGGCTTATTAAATAGGACTATTATAGGCTTATTAAATAGGCTTATTTCAGCAACTTAGACTTATTAAATAGGACTATTATAGGCTTATTAAATAGGCTTATTTCAGCAACTTAGACTTATTAAATAGGCCTATTAAATAGGCTTATTAAATAGGCTTATTAAATAGGCTTATTTCAGCAACTTAGGCTTATTAAACAGGCTAATTAAATATGCTTATTTCAGCAACTTAGGCTTATTAAATAGGCTTATTTCAGCAACTTAGACTTATTAAATAGCCTTATTTCAGCAAATTACGCTTATTAAATAGGCTTATTTCAGCAACTTAGGCTTATTAAATAGCCTAATTAAGTAGGCTTATTTGAGCAACTTGGGTTTATTAAATAGGCTTATTTCAGCAACTTACGCTGATTAAAAAGGCTTATTTCAGCAACTTAGGCTTATTAAATAGGCATATTCAGCAACTTAGGCTTATTAAATAGGCTTATTTCAGCAACTTAGGCTTATTAAATAGGCTCATTCAGAAACTTAGGCTTATTAAATAG
The DNA here is from genome assembly GCF_048934315.1 of Petromyzon marinus. Lineage (NCBI taxonomy): Eukaryota > Metazoa > Chordata > Hyperoartia > Petromyzontiformes > Petromyzontidae > Petromyzon > Petromyzon marinus. Next base: position 1,645,552 of record NW_027422884.1, on the reverse strand, counting down.
GCTTATTTCAGCAAATTAGACTTATTAAATAGGCCTATTAAATAGGTTTATTAAATAGGCTTATTTCAGCAACTTAGACTTATTAAATAGGTCTATTAAATAGGCTTATTAAATAGACTTATTAAATAGGCTCATTAAATACTTATTAAATAGGCTTATTAAATAGGCGTATTAAATAGACTTATTAAATAGGCTCAATAAATAGGCTTATTAAATAGGCTTATTAAATAGGGTCAATAAATAGGCTTATTAAATAGGCTTATTAAATAGACTTATTAAATAGGCTTATTAAATAGGCTCAATAAATAGGCTTATTAAATAGGCTCAATAAATAGGTTTATTAAATAGGCTCAATAAATAGGCTTATTAAATAGGCTCAATAAATAGGCTTATTAAATAGGCTCATTAAATACTTATTAAATAGGCTTATTAAATAGACTTATTAAATAGACTTATTAAAAAGGCTTATTAAATAGACTCATTAAATAGGCTTATTAAAAAGACTTATTAAATAGCCTTATTTCAGCAACTTAGACTTATTAAATAGGCTTATTTCAGCAACTTAGGCTTATTAAATAGGCTTATTCAGCAACTTAGGCTTATCAAATAGGCTTATTAAATAGGCTTATTTCAGCAACTTAGGCTTATTAAATAGGCTTATTCAGCAACTTAGGCTTATTAAATAGGCTCATTCAATACTTATTAAATAGGCTTATTAAACAGGCTTATTAAATAGACTCATTAAATAGGCTCAATATATAGGCTTATTAAATAGGCTTATTAATTAGGCTTATTAAATAGGTTTATTAAATAGACTTATTAAATAGGCTTATTAAATAGGCTCAATAAATAGGCTCATTAAATAGGCTCAATAAATAGGCTCATTAAATAGGCTCAATAAATAGGCTTATTAAATAGGCTCAATAAATAGGCTTATTAAATAGGCTCATTTAATACTTATTAAATAGGCTTATTAAATAGACTTATTAAATAGACTTATTAAATAGGCTTATTAAATAGGCTTATTAAATAGGCTTATTAAAAAGGCTTATTAAATAGGCTTATTAAATAGGCTCATTAAATAATTATTAAATAGGTTTATTAAATAGGCGTATTAAATAGGCTTATTACATAGGCTTATTAAATAGACTTATTAAATTGCCTCATTAAATAGGCTTATTTTAGCAACTTAGGCTTATTAAATAGGCTTATTTCAGCAACTTAGGCGTATTAAATAGCGTTATTTCAGCAACTTAGACTTATTAAATAGGCTTATTCAGCAACTTAGGCTTATTAAATAGCCTTATTAAAAAGGCTTATTTCAGCAACTTAGGCTTATTAAATAGGCTTATTCAGCAACTTAGGCTTATTAAATAGGCTTATTTCAGCAACTTAGACTTATTAAATAGGCCTATTAAATAGGCTTATTAAATAGACTTATTAAATAGGCTCATTAAATACTTATTAAGTAGGCTTATTAACTAGACTTATTAAATAGACTTATTAAATAGGCTTATTAAATAGACTTATTAAATAGGCTTATTAAAAATGCTCATTAAATACTTATTAAATGTGTTTATTAAATAGGCATATTAAATAGGCTTATTAAATAGGCTTATTAAATAGGCTTATTAAATAGGCTTATTAAATAGGCTCAATAAATAGGCTTATTAAATAGGCTCAATAAATAGGCTTATTAAATAGGCTCAAGAAATAAGCTTATTAAATAGGCTCAATAAATAGGCTTATTAAATAGGCTCATTAAATACTTATTAAATAGGCTTATCAAATAGACTTATTAAATAGCCTTATTAAAAGGCTTATTAAATAAGCTTATTTCAGCAACTTATGCTTATTAAATAGCCTTATTAAACAGGTTTATTTCAGCAACTTAGGCTTATTAAATAGCATTTTTAAATCAGCAACTTAGGCTCATTATATAGCCTTATTAAATAGGCTTATTTCAGCAACTTAGGCTTATTAAATAAGCTTATTTCAGCAACTTATGCTTATTAAATAGCATTATTAAACAGGTTTATTTCAGCAACTTAGACTTATTAAATAGGCTTATTCAACAACTTAGACTTATTAAATAGGTTTATTCAGCAACTTAGGCTTATTAAATAGGCTTATTCAGCAACTTAGGCTTATTAAATAGGTTTATTCAGCAACTTAGGCTTATTAAATAGGCTTATTCAGCAACTTAGGCTTATTAAATAGGCTTATTTCAGCAACTTAGGCGTATTAAATAGCGTTATTTCAGCAACTTAGACTTATTAAATAGGCTTATTCAGCAACTTAGGCTTATTAAATAGCCTTATTAAAAAGGCTTATTTCAGCAACTTAGGCTTATTAAATAGGCTTATTCAGCAACTTAGGCTTATTAAATAGGCTTATTTCAGCAACTTAGACTTATTAAATAGGCCTATTAAATAGGCTTATTAAATAGACTTATTAAATAGGCTCATTAAATACTTATTAAGTAGGCTTATTAACTAGACTTATTAAATAGACTTATTAAATAGGCTTATTAAATAGACTTATTAAATAGGCTTATTAAAAATGCTCATTAAATACTTATTAAATGTGTTTATTAAATAGGCATATTAAATAGGCTTATTAAATAGGCTTATTAAATAGGCTTATTAAATAGGCTTATTAAATAGGCTCAATAAATAGGCTTATTAAATAGGCTCAATAAATAGGCTTATTAAATAGGCTCAAGAAATAAGCTTATTAAATAGGCTCAATAAATAGGCTTATTAAATAGGCTTATTTCAGCAACTTAGGCTTATTAAATAAGCTTATTTCAGCAACTTATGCTTATTAAATAGCATTATTAAACAGGTTTATTTCAGCAAACTTAGGCTTATTAAATAGCATTTTTAAATCAGCAACTTAGGCTCATTATATAGCCTTATTAAATAGGCTTATTTCAGCAACTTAGACTTATTAAATAGGCTTATTCAGCAACTTAGACTTATTAAATAGGTTTATTCAGCAACTTAGGCTTATTAAATAGGCTTATTCAGCAACTTAGGCTTATTAAATAGGTTTATTCAGCAACTTAGGCTTATTAAATAGGCTTATTCAGCAACTTAGGCTTATTAAATAGGCTTATTTCAGCAACTTAGGCGTATTAAATAGCGTTATTTCAGCAACTTAGACTTATTAAATAGGCTTATTTCAGCAACTTAGACTTATTAAATAGGCCTATTAAATAGGCTTATTAAATAGACTTATTAAATAGGCTCATTAAATACTTATTAAGTAGGCTTATTAACTAGACTTATTAAATAGACTTATTAAATAGGCTTATTAAATAGACTTATTAAATAGGCTTATTAAAAATGCTCATTAAATACTTATTAAATGTGTTTATTAAATAGGCATATTAAATAGGCTTATTAAATAGGCTTATTAAATAGGCTTATTAAATAGGCTTATTAAATAGGCTCAATAAATAGGCTTATTAAATAGGCTCAATAAATAGGCTTATTAAATAGGCTCAAGAAATAAGCTTATTAAATAGGCTCCATAAATAGGCTTATTAAATAGGCTCATTAAATACTTATTAAATAGGCTTATCAAATAGACTTATTAAATAGCCTTATTAAAAAGGCTTATTAAATAAGCTTATTTCAGCAACTTATGCTTATTAAATAGCCTTATTAAACAGGTTTATTTCAGCAACTTAGGCTTATTAAATAGCATTTTTAAATCAGCAACTTAGGCTCATTATATAGCCTTATTAAATAGGCTTATTTCAGCAACTTAGGCTTATTAAATAAGCTTATTTCAGCAACTTATGCTTATTAAATAGCATTATTAAACAGGTTTATTTCAGCAACTTAGGCTTATTAAATAGCATTTTTAAATCAGCAACTTAGGCTCATTATATAGCCTTATTAAATAGGCTTATTTCAGCAACTTAGACTTATTAAATAGGCTTATTCAGCAACTTAGACTTATTAAATAGGTTTATTCAGCAACTTAGGCTTATTAAATAGGCTTATTCAGCAACTTAGGCTTATTAAATAGGTTTATTCAGCAACTTAGGCTTATTAAATAGGCTTATTCAGCAACTTAGGCGTATTAAATAGCGTTATTTCAGCAACTTAGACTTATTAAATAGGCTTATTCAGCAACTTAGGCTTATTAAATAGCCTTATTAAAAAGGCTTATTTCAGCAACTTAGGCTTATTAAATAGGCTTATTCAGCAACTTAGGCTTATTAAATAGGCTTATTTCAGCAACTTAGACTTATTAAATAGGCCTATTAAATAGGCTTATTAAATAGACTTATTAAATAGGCTCATTAAATACTTATTAAGTAGGCTTATTAACTAGACTTATTAAATAGACTTATTAAATAGGCTTATTAAATAGACTTATTAAATAGGCTTATTAAAAATGCTCATTAAATACTTATTAAATGTGTTTATTAAATAGGCATATTAAATAGGCTTATTAAATAGGCTTATTAAATAGGCTTATTAAATAGGCTTATTAAATAGGCTCAATAAATAGGCTTATTAAATAGGCTCAATAAATAGGCTTATTAAATAGGCTCAAGAAATAAGCTTATTAAATAGGCTCAATAAATAGGCTTATTAAATAGGCTTATTTCAGCAACTTAGGCTTATTAAATAAGCTTATTTCAGCAACTTATGCTTATTAAATAGCATTATTAAACAGGTTTATTTCAGCAAACTTAGGCTTATTAAATAGCATTTTTAAATCAGCAACTTAGGCTCATTATATAGCCTTATTAAATAGGCTTATTTCAGCAACTTAGACTTATTAAATAGGCTTATTCAGCAACTTAGACTTATTAAATAGGTTTATTCAGCAACTTAGGCTTATTAAATAGGCTTATTCAGCAACTTAGGCTTATTAAATAGGTTTATTCAGCAACTTAGGCTTATTAAATAGGCTTATTCAGCAACTTAGGCTTATTAAATAGGCTTATTTCAGCAACTTAGGCGTATTAAATAGCGTTATTTCAGCAACTTAGACTTATTAAATAGGCTTATTCAGCAACTTAGGCTTATTAAATAGCCTTATTAAAAAGGCTTATTTCAGCAACTTAGGCTTATTAAATAGGCTTATTCAGCAACTTAGGCTTATTAAATAGGCTTATTTTAGCAACTTAGACTTATTAAATAGGCCTATTAAATAGGCTTATTAAATAGACTTATTAAATAGGCTCATTAAATACTTATTAAGTAGGCTTATTAACTAGACTTATTAAATAGACTTATTAAATAGGCTTATTAAATAGACTTATTAAATAGGCTTATTAAAAATGCTCATTAAATACTTATTAAATGTGTTTATTAAATAGGCATATTAAATAGGCTTATTAAATAGGCTTATTAAATAGGCTTATTAAATAGGCTTATTAAATAGGCTCAATAAATAGGCTTATTAAATAGGCTCAATAAATAGGCTTATTAAATAGGCTCAAGAAATAAGCTTATTAAATAGGCTCAATAAATAGGCTTATTAAATAGGCTCATTAAATACTTATTAAATAGGCTTATCAAATAGACTTATTAAATAGCCTTATTAAATAGGCTTATTAAATAGACTTATTAAATAGGCTTATTAAAAAGGCTTATTAAATAAGCTTATTTCAGCAACTTATGCTTATTAAATAGCCTTATTAAACAGGTTTATTTCAGCAACTTAGGCTTATTAAATAGCATTTTTAAATCAGCAACTTAGGCTCATTATATAGCCTTATTAAATAGGCTTATTTCAGCAACTTAGGCTTATTAAATAAGCTTATTTCAGCAACTTATGCTTATTAAATAGCATTATTAAACAGGTTTATTTCAGCAACTTAGGCTTATTAAATAGCATTTTTAAATCAGCAACTTAGGCTCATTATATAGCCTTATTAAATAGGCTTATTTCAGCAACTTAGACTTATTAAATAGGCTTATTCAGCAACTTAGACTTATTAAATAGGTTTATTCAGCAACTTAGGCTTATTAAATAGGCTTATTCAGCAACTTAGGCTTATTAAATAGGTTTATTCAGCAACTTAGGCTTATTAAATAGGCTTATTCAGCAACTTAGGCTTATTAAATAGGCTTATTTCAGCAACTTAGGCTTATTAAATAGGCTCATTCAGCAACTTAGGCTTATTAAATAGGCTCATTCAGCAACTTAGGCTTATTAAATAGGCTTATTTCAGCAACTTAGACTTATTAAATAGGCCTATTATATAGGCTTATTAATTAGGCGTATTTCAGCAACTTAGACTTATTAAATAGGCCTATTAAAAAGGCTTATTAAATAGGCTTATTAAATAGGCTTATTTCAGCAACTTAGGCTTATTAAACAGGCTTATTAAATAGGCTTATTTCAGCAACTTAGGCTTATTAAATAGGCTTATTTCAGCAACTTAGACTTATTAAATAGCCTTATTTCAGCAACTTACACTTATTAAATAGGCTTATTTCAGCAACTTAGGCTTATTAAATAGCCTAATTAAGTAGGCTTATTTCAGCAACTTGGGCTTATTAAATAGGCTTATTTCAGCAACTTACGCTGATTAAAAAGGCTTATTTCAGCAACTTAGACTTATTAAATAGCCTTATTTCAGCAACTTAGACTTATTAAATAGGCTTATTTCAGCAACTTATTCTTATTAAATATACTTATTTCAGCAACTTAGGCTTATTAAATAGGCTTATTTCAGCAACTTGGACTTATTAAATAGCCTTATTTCAACAACTTAGGCTTATTAAATAGGCTTATTTCAGCAACTTAGGCTTATTAAATAGCGTTATTTCAGCAACTTAGACTTATTAAATAGGCTTATTTCAGCAACTTAGGCTTATTAAATAGGCTTATTCAGCAACTTAGGCTTATCAAATAGGCTTATTAAATAGGCTTATTTCAGCAACTTAGGCTTATTAAATAGGCATATTCAGCAACTTAGGCTTAATAAATAGGCTCATTCAATACTTATTAAATAGGCTTATTAAACAGGCTTATTAAATAGACTCATTAAATAGGCTCAATATATAGGCTTATTAAATAGGCTTATTAATTAGGCTTATTAAATAGGTTTATTAAATAGACTTATTAAATAGGCTTATTAAATAGGCTCAATAAATAGGCTCATTAAATAGGCTCAATAAATAGGCTTATTAAATAGGCTCAATAAATAGGTTTATTAAATAGGCTCATTAAATACTTATTAAATAGGCTTATTAAATAGACTTATTAAATAGACTTATTAAATAGGCTTATTAAATAGGCTTATTAAATAGGCTTATTAAAAAGGCTTATTAAATAGGCTTATTAAATAGGCTCATTAAATACTTATTAAATAGTTTATTAAATAGGCGTATTAAATAGGCTTATTAAATAGGCTTATTAAATAGGCTTATTAAATAGACTTATTAAATAGCCTCATTAAATAGGCTTATTTTAGCAACTTAGGCTTATTAAATAGGCTTATTTCAGCAACTTAGGCTCATTAAATAGCGTTATTTCAGCAATTTAGACTTATTAAATAGGCTTATTCAGCAACTTAGGCTTATTAAATAGCCTTATTAAATAGGCTTATTTCAGCAACTTAGGCTTATTAAATAGGCTTATTTCAGCAACTTAGACTTATTAAATAGGCGTATTAAATAGGCTTATAAAATAGGCTTATTAAATAGGCTTATTAAATAGACTTATTAAATATCCTCATTAAATAGGCTTATTTTAGCAACTTGGGCTTATTAAATAGGTTTATTTCAGCAACTTAGACTTATTAAAGAGCCTTATTAAATAGCCTTATTTCAGCAACTTAGACTTATTAAATAGGCTTATTCAGAAACTTAGGCTTATTAAATAGCCTTATTAAATAGGCTTATTTCAGCAACTTAGACTTATTAAATAGGTTTATTCAGCAACTTAGGCTTATTAAATAGGCTTATTCAGCAACTTAGGCTTATTAAATAGCCTTATTAAATAGGCTTATTTCAGCAACTTAGACTTATTAAATAGGTTTATTCAGCAACTTAGGCTTATTAAATAGGCTTATTAAGCAACTTAGGCTTATTAAATAGGACTATTATAGGCTTATTAAATAGGCTTATTTCAGCAACTTAGACTTATTAAATAGGACTATTATAGGCTTATTAAATAGGCTTATTTCAGCAACTTAGACTTATTAAATAGGCCTATTAAATAGGCTTATTAAATAGGCTTATTAAATAGGCTTATTTCAGCAACTTAGGCTTATTAAACAGGCTAATTAAATAGACTTATTTCAGCAACTTAGGCTTATTAAATAGGCTTATTTCAGCAACTTAGACTTATTAAATAGCCTTATTTCAGCAAATTACGCTTATTAAATAGGCTTATTTCAGCAACTTAGGCTTATTAAATAGCCTAATTAAGTAGGCTTATTTGAGCAACTTGGGTTTATTAAATAGGCTTATTTCAGCAACTTACGCTGATTAAAAAGGCTTATTTCAGCAACTTAGGCTTATTAAATAGGCTTGTTCAGCAACTTAGGCTTATTAAATAGGCTTATTTCAGCAACTTAGGCTTATTAAATAGGCTCATTCAGAAACTTAGGCTTATTAAATAGGCTTATTTCAGCAAATTAGACTTATTAAATAGGCCTATTAAATAGGTTTATTAAATAGGCTTATTTCAGCAACTTAGACTTATTAAATAGGTCTATTAAATAGGCTTATTAAATAGACTTATTAAATAGGCTCATTAAATACTTATTAAATAGGCTTATTAAATAGGCGTATTAAATAGACTTATTAAATAGGCTCAATAAATAGGCTTATTAAATAGGCTTATTAAATAGGGTCAATAAATAGGCTTATTAAATAGGCTTATTAAATAGACTTATTAAATAGGCTTATTAAATAGGCTCAATAAATAGGCTTATTAAATAGGCTCAATAAATAGGCTTATTAAATAGGCTCAATAAATAGGCTTATTAAATAGGCTCAATAAATAGGCTTATTAAATAGGCTCATTAAATACTTATTAAATAGGCTTATTAAATAGACTTATTAAATAGACTTATTAAAAAGGCTTATTAAATAGACTTATTAAATAGGCTTATTAAAAAGGCTTATTAAATAGCCTTATTTCAGCAACTTAGACTTATTAAATAGGCTTATTTCAGCAACTTAGGCTTATTAAATAGGCTTATTCAGCAACTTAGGCTTATCAAATAGGCTTATTAAATAGGCTTATTTCAGCAACTTAGGCTTATTAAATAGGCTTATTCAGCAACTTAGGCTTATTAAATAGGCTCATTCAATACTTATTAAATAGGCTTATTAAACAGGCTTATTAAATAGATTCATTAAATAGGCTCAATATATAGGCTTATTACATAGGCTTATTAATTAGGCTTATTAAATAGGTTTATTAAATAGACTTATTAAATAGGCTTATTAAATAGGCTCAATAAATAGGCTCATTAAATAGGCTCAATAAATAGGCTCATTAAATAGGCTCAATAAATAGGCTTATTAAATAGGCTCAATAAATAGGCTTATTAAATAGGCTCATTAAATACTTATTAAATAGGCTCAATAAATAGACTTATTAAATAGACTTATTACATAGGCTTATTAAATAGGCTTATTAAATAGGCTTATTAAAAAGGCTTATTAAATAGGCTTATTAAATAGGCTCATTAAATACTTATTAAATAGGTTTATTAAATAGGCGTATTAAATAGGCTTATTAAATAGGCTTATTAAATAGGCTTATTAAATAGACTTATAAAATTGCCTCATTAAATAGGCTTATTTTAGCAACTTAGGCTTATTAAATAGGCTTATTTCAGCAACTTAGGCGTATTAAATAGCGTTATTTCAGCAACTTAGACTTATTAAATAGGCTTATTCAGCAACTTAGGCTTATTAAATAGCCTTATTAAATAGGCTTATTTCAGCAACTTAGGCTTATTAAATAGGCTTATGTCAGCAACTTAGACTTATTAAAAAGGCTTATTTCAGCAACTTAGGCTTATTAAATAGGCTTATTCAGCAACTTAGGCTTATTAAATAGGCTTATTTCAGCAACTTAGACTTATTAAATAGGCCTATTAAATAGGCTTATTAAATAGACTTATTAAATAGGCTCATTAAATACTTATTAAGTAGGCTTATTAACTAGACTTATTAAATAGACTTATTAAATAGGCTTATTAAATAGACTTATTAAATAGGCTTATTAAAAATGCTCATTAAATACTTATTAAATGTGTTTATTAAATAGGCATATTAAATAGGCTTATTAAATAGGCTTATTAAATAGGCTTATTAAATAGGCTTATTAAATAGGCTCAATAAATAGGCTTATTAAATAGGCTCAATAAATAGGCTTATTAAATAGGCTCAATAAATAGGCTTATTAAATAAGCTCAATAAATAGGCTTATTAAATAGGCTCATTAAATACTTATTAAATAGGCTCATCAAATAGACTTATTAAATAGCCTTATTAAATAGGCTTATTAAATAGACTTATTAAATAGGCTTATTAAAAAGGCGTATTAAATAGACTTATTAAAAAGGCTTATTTTAGCAACTTAGGCTTATTAAATAGGTTTATTTCAGCAACTTAGACTTATTAAATAGCCTTATTAAATAGGCTTATTTCAGCAACTTAGGCTTATTAAATAAGCTTATTTCAGCAACTTATGCTTATTAAATAGCCTTATTAAACAGGTTTATTTCAGCAACTTAGGCTTATTAAATAGCATTTTTAAATCAGCAACTTAGGCTCATTATATAGCCTTATTAAATAGGCTTATTTCAGCAACTTAGGCTTATTAAATAAGCTTCTTTCAGCAACTTATGCTTATTAAATAGCATTATTAAACAGGTTTATTTCAGCAACTTAGGCTTATTAAATAGCATTTTTAAATCAGCAACTTAGGCTCATTATATAGCCTTATTAAATAGGCTTATTTCAGCAACTTAGACTTATTAAATAGGCTTATTCAGCAACTTAGGCTTATTAAATAGCCTTATTAAATAGGCTTATTTCAGCAACTTAGACTTATTAAATAGGTTTATTCAGCAACTTAGGCTTATTAAATAGGCTTATTCAGCAACTTAGACTTATTAAATAGGTTTATTCAGCAACTTAGGCTTATTAAATAGGCTTATTTCAGCAACTTAGGCTTATTAAATAGGCTCATTCAGCAACTTAGGCTTATTAAATAGGCTTATTTCAGCAACTTAGACTTATTAAATAGGCCTATTATATAGGCTTATTAATTAGGCTTATTTCAGCAACTTAGACTTATTAAATAGGCCTATTAAATAGGCTTATTAAATAGGCTTATTAAATAGGCTTATTTCAGCAACTTAGGCTTATTAAATAGGCTTATTTCAGCAACTTAGACTTATTAAATAGCCTTATTTCAGCAACTTACACTTATTAAATAGGCTTATTTCAGCAACTTAGGCTTATTAAATAGCCTAATTAAGTAGGCTTATTTCAGCAACTTGGGCTTATTAAATAGGCTTATTTCAGCAACTTACGCTGATTAAAAAGGCTTATTTCAGCAACTTAGACTTATTAAATAGGCTTATTTCAGCAACTTATTCTTATTAAATATACTTGTTTCAGCAACTTAGGCTTATTAGATAGGCTTATTTCAACAACTTGGACTTATTAAATAGCCTTATTTCAACAACTTAGGCTTATTAAATAGGCTTATTTCAGCAACTTAGGCTTATTAAATAGCGTTATTTCAGCAACTTAGACTTATTAAATAGGCTTATTTCAGCAACTTAGGCTTATTAAATAGGCTTATTCAGCAACTTAGGCTTATCAAATAGGCTTATTAAATAGGCTTATTTCAGCAACTTAGGCTTATTAAATAGGCATATTCAGCAACTTAGGCTTATTAAATAGGCTCATTCAATACTTATTAAATAGGCTTATTAAACAGGCTTATTAAATAGACTCATTAAATAGGCTCAATATATAGGCTTATTAAATAGGCTTATTAATTAGGCTTATTAAATAGGTTTATTAAATAGACTTATTAAATAGGCTTATTAAATAGGCTCAATAAATAGGCTCATTAAATAGGCTCAATAAATAGGCTTATTAAATAGGCTCAATAAATAGGTTTATTAAATAGGCTCATTAAATACTTATTAAATAGGCTTATTAAACAGGCTTATTAAATAGACTCATTAAATAGGCTCAATATATAGGCTTATTAAATAGGCTTATTAATTAGGCTTATTAAATAGGTTTATTAAATAGACTTATTAAATAGGCTTATTAAATAGACTTATTAAATAGACTTATTAAATAGGCTTATTAAATAGGCTTATTAAATAGGCTTATTAAAAAGGCTTATTAAATAGGCTTATTAAATAGGCTCATTAAATACTTATTAAATAGGTTTATTAAATAGGCGTATTAAATAGGCTTATTAAATAGGCTTATTAAATAGGCTTATTAAATAGACTTATTAAATAGCCTCATTAAATAGGCTTATTTTAGCAACTTAGGCTTATTAAATAGGTTTATTTCAGCAACTTAGACTTATTAAATAGCCTTATTAAATAGGCTTATTTCAGCAACTTAGGCTTATTAAATAAGCTTATTTCAGCAACTTATGCTTATTAAATAGCCTTATTAAACAGGTTTATTTCAGCAACTTAGGCTTATTAAATAGCATTTTTAAATCAGCAACTTAGGCTCATTATATAGCCTTATTAAATAGGCTTATTTCAGCAACTTAGGCTTATTAAATAAGCTTCTTTCAGCAACTTATGCTTATTAAATAGCATTATTAAACAGGTTTATTTCAGCAACTTAGGCTTATTAAATAGCATTTTTAAATCAGCAACTTAGGCTCATTATATAGCCTTATTAAATAGGCTTATTTCAGCAACTTAGACTTATTAAATAGGCTTATTCAGCAACTTAGGCTTATTAAATAGCCTTATTAAATAGGCTTATTTCAGCAACTTAGACTTATTAAATAGGTTTATTCAGCAACTTAGGCTTATTAAATAGGCTTATTCAGCAACTTAGACTTATTAAATAGGTTTATTCAGCAACTTAGGCTTATTAAATAGGCTTATTTCAGCAACTTAGGCTTATTAAATAGGCTCATTCAGCAACTTAGGCTTATTAAATAGGCTTATTTCAGCAACTTAGACTTATTAAATAGGCCTATTATATAGGCTTATTAATTAGGCTTATTTCAGCAACTTAGACTTATTAAATAGGCCTATTAAATAGGCTTATTAAATAGGCTTATTAAACAGGCTTATTTCAGCAACTTAGGCTTATTAAATAGGCTTATTTCAGCAACTTAGACTTATTAAATAGCCTTATTTCAGCAACTTACACTTATTAAATAGGCTTATTTCAGCAACTTAGGCTTATTAAATAGCCTAATTAAGTAGGCTTATTTCAGCAACTTGGGCTTATTAAATAGGCTTATTTCAGCAACTTACGCTGATTAAAAAGGCTTATTTCAGCAACTTAGACTTATTAAATAGGCTTATTTCAGCAACTTATTCTTATTAAATATACTTATTTCAGCAACTTAGGCTTATTAAATAGGCTTATTTCAGCAACTTGGACTTATTAAATAGCCTTATTTCAACAACTTAGGCTTATTAAATAGGCTTATTTCAGCAACTTAGGCTTATTAAATAGCGTTATTTCAGCAACTTAGACTTATTAAATAGGCTTATTTCAGCAACTTAGGCTTATTAAATAGGCTTATTCAGCAACTTAGGCTTATCAAATAGGCTTATTAAATAGGCTTATTTCAGCAACTTAGGCTTATTAAATAGGCATATTCAGCAACTTAGGCTTATTAAATAGGCTCATTCAATACTTATTAAATAGGCTTATTAAACAGGCTTATTAAATAGACTCATTAAATAGGCTCAATATATAGGCTTATTAAATAGGCTTATTAATTAGGCTTATTAAATAGGTTTATTAAATAGACTTATTAAATAGGCTTATTAAATAGGCTCAATAAATAGGCTCATTAAATAGGCTCAATAAATATGCTTATTAAATAGGCTCAATAAATAGGTTTATTAAATAGGCTCATTAAATACTTATTAAATAGGCTTATTAAATAGACTTATTAAATAGACTTATTAAATAGGCTTATTAAATAGGCTTATTAAATAGGCTTATTAAAAAGGCTTATTAAATAGGCTTATTAAATAGGCTCATTAAATACTTATTAAATAGGTTTATTAAATAGGCGTATTAAATAGGCTTATTAAATAGGCTTATTAAATAGGCTTATTAAATAGACTTATTAAATAGCCTCATTAAATAGGCTTATTTTAGCAACTTAGGCTTATTAAATAGGTTTATTTCAGCAACTTAGACTTATTAAATAGCCTTATTAAATAGGCTTATTTCAGCAACTTAGGCTTATTAAATAAGCTTATTTCAGCAACTTATGCTTATTAAATAGCCTTATTAAACAGGTTTATTTCAGCAACTTAGGCTTATTAAATAGCATTTTTAAATCAGCAACTTAGGCTCATTATATAGCCTTATTAAATAGGCTTATTTCAGCAACTTAGGCTTATTAAATAAGCTTCTTTCAGCAACTTATGCTTATTAAATAGCATTATTAAACAGGTTTATTTCAGCAACTTAGGCTTATTAAATAGCATTTTTAAATCAGCAACTTAGGCTCATTATATAGCCTTATTAAATAGGCTTATTTCAGCAACTTAGACTTATTAAATAGGCTTATTCAGCAACTTATTAAATAGGCTTATTCAGCAACTTAGGCTTATTAAATAGCCTTATTAAATAGGCTTATTTTAGCAACTTGGGCTTATTAAATAGGTTTATTTCAGCAACTTAGACTTATTAAAGAGCCTTATAAAATAGGCTTATTTCAGCAACTTAGGCTTATTAAATAAGCTTATTTCAGCAACTTATGCTTATTAAATAGCCTTATTAAACAGTTTTATTTCAGCAAATTAGGCTTATTAAATAGGCTTATTTCAGCAACTTAGGCTTATTAAATAGGCTTGTTCAGCAACTTAGGCTTATTAAATAGGCTTATTTCAGCAACTTAGGCTTATTAAATAGGCTCATTCAGAAACTTAGGCTTATTAAATAGGCTTATTTCAGCAAATTAGACATTAAATAGGCCTATTAAATAGGTTTATTAAATAGGCTTATTTCAGCAACTTAGACTTATTAAATAGGTCTATTAAATAGGCTTATTAAATAGACTTATTAAATAGGCTCATTAAATACTTATTAAATAGGCTTATTAAATAGGCGTATTAAATAGACTTATTAAATAGGCTCAATAAATAGGCTTATTAAATAGGCTTATTAAATAGGGTCAATAAATAGGCTTATTAAATAGGCTTATTAAATAGACTTATTAAATAGGCTTATTAAATAGGCTCAATAAATAGGCTTATTAAATAGGCTCAATAAATAGGCTTATTAAATAGGCTCAATAAATAGGCTTATTAAATAGGCTCAATAAATAGGCTTATTAAATAGGCTCATTAAATACTTATTAAATAGGCTTATTAAATAGACTTATTAAATAGACTTATTAAAAAGGCTTATTAAATAGACTTATTAAATAGGCTTATTAAAAAGGCTTATTAAATAGCCTTATTTCAGCAACTTAGGCTTATTAAATAGGCTTATTCAGCAACTTAGGCTTATCAAATAGGCTTATTAAATAGGCTTATTTCAGCAACTTAGGCTTATTAAATAGGCATATTCAGCAACTTAGGCTTATTAAATAGGCTCATTCAATACTTATTAAATAGGCTTATTAAACAGGCTTATTAAATAGACTCATTAAATAGGCTCAATATATAGGCTTATTAAATAGGCTTATTAATTAGGCTTATTAAATAGGTTTATTAAATAGACTTATTAAATAGGCTTATTAAATAGGCTCAATAAATAGGCTCATTAAATAGGCTCAATAAATAGGCTTATTAAATAGGCTCAATAAATAGGTTTATTAAATAGGCTCATTAAATACTTATTAAATAGGCTTATTAAATAGACTTATTAAATAGACTTATTAAATAGGCTTATTAAATAGGCTTATTAAATAGGCTTATTAAAAAGGCTTATTAAATAGGCTTATTAAATAGGCTCATTAAATACTTATTAAATAGGTTTATTAAATAGGCGTATTAAATAGGCTTATTAAATAGGCTTATTAAATAGGCTTATTAAATAGACTTATTAAATAGCCTCATTAAATAGGCTTATTTTAGCAACTTAGGCTTATTAAATAGGCTTATTTCAGCAACTTAGGCTTATTAAATAGCGTTATTTCAGCAATTTAGACTTATTAAATAGGCTTATTCAGCAACTTAGGCTTATTAAATAGACTTATTAAATAGGCTTATTTCAGCAACTTAGGCTTATTAAATAGGCTTATTTCAGCAACTTAGACTTATTAAATAGGCCTATTAAATAGGCTTATTAAATAGACTTATTAAATAGGCTCATTAAATACTTATTAAGTAGGCTTATAAACTAGACGTATTAAATAGGCGTATTAAATAGGCTTATTAAATAGGCTTATTAAATAGGCTTATTAAATAGACTTATTAAATATCCTCATTAAATAGGCTTATTTTAGCAACTTGGGCTTATTAAATAGGTTTATTTCAGCAACTTAGACTTATTAAAGAGCCTTATAAAATAGGCTTATTTCAGCAACTTAGGCTTATTAAATAAGCTTATTTCAGCAACTTATGCTTATTAAATAGCCTTATTAAACAGGTTTATTTCAGCAAATTAGGCTTATTAAATAGCATTTTTAAATCGGTTTATTTCAGCAACTTAGACTTATTAAATAGGCTTATTTCAGCAACTTAGACTTATTAAATAGGCCTATTATATAGGCTTATTAAATAGGCTTATTTCAGCAACTTAGACTTATTAAATAGGCCTATTAAATAGGCTTATTAAATAGGCTTATTAAATAGGCTTATTTCAGCAACTTAGGCTTATTAAACAGGCTTATTAAATAGGCTTATTTCAGCAACTTAGGCTTATTAAATAGGCTTATTTCAGCAACTTAGACTTATTAAATAGCCTTATTTCAGCAACTTACACTTATTAAATAGGCTTATTTCAGCAACTTAGGCTTATTAAATAGCCTAATTAAGTAGGCTTATTTCAGCAACTTGGGCTTATTAAATAGGCTTATTTCAGCAACTTACGCTGATTAAAAAGGCTTATTTCAGCAACTTAGACTTATTAAATAGCCTTATTTCAGCAACTTAGACTTATTAAATAGGCTTATTTCAGCAACTTATTCTTATTAAATATACTTATTTCAGCAACTTAGGCTTTTTAAATAGGTTTATTTCAGCAACTTGGACTTATTAAATAGCCTTATTTCAGCAACTTAGGCTTATTAAATAGGCTTATTTCAGCAACTTAGGCTTATTAAATATAGTTATTTCAGCAACTTATACTTATTAAATAGGCTTATTTCAGCAACTTAGGCTTATTAAATAGGCTTATTCAGCAACTTAGGCTTATCAAATAGGCTTATTAAATAGGCTTATTTCAGCAACTTAGGCTTATTAAATAGGCTTATTCAGCAACTTAGACTTATTAAATAGGCCTATTAAATAGGCTTATTAAATAGACTTATTAAATAGGCTCATTAAATACTTATTAAGTAGGCTTATTAACTAGACTTATTAAATAGACTTATTAAATAGGCTTATTAAATAGACTTATTAAATAGGCTTATTAAAAATGCTCATTAAATACTTATTAAATGTGTTTATTAAATAGGCGTATTAAATAGGCTTATTAAATAGGCTTATTAAATAGGCTTATTAAATAGACTTATTAAATATCCTCATTAAATAGGCTTATTTTAGCAACTTGGGCTTATTAAATAGGTTTATTTCAGCAACTTAGACTTATTAAAGAGCCTTATAAAATAGGCTTATTTCAGCAACTTAGGCTTATTAAATAAGCTTATTTCAGCAACTTATGCTTATTAAATAGCCTTATTAAACAGGTTTATTTCAGCAACTTAGGCTTATTAAATAGCATTTTTAAATAGGTTTATTTCAGCAACTTAGACTTATTAAATATACCTTTTTAAATAGGCTTAGTTCAGAAACACAGGCTTATTAAATAGTCTTATTTCAGCAACTTAGGCTTATTAAATAGGCTTATTCAGCAACTTAGACTTATTAAATAGGCCTATTAAATAGGCTTATTAAATAGACTTATTAAATAGGCTCATTAAATACTTATTAAGTAGGCTTATTAACTAGACTTATTAAATAGACTTATTAAATAGGCTTATTAAATAGACTTATTAAATAGGCTTATTAAAAATGCTCATTAAATACTTATTAAATGTGTTTATTAAATAGGCGTATTAAATAGGCTTATTAAATAGGCTTATTAAATAGGCTTATTAAATAGACTTATTAAATATCCTCATTAAATAGGCTTATTTTAGCAACTTGGGCTTATTAAATAGGTTTATTTCAGCAACTTAGACTTATTAAAGAGCCTTATAAAATAGGCTTATTTCAGCAACTTAGGCTTATTAAATAAGCTTATTTCAGCAACTTATGCTTATTAAATAGCCTTATTAAACAGGTTTATTTCAGCAACTTAGGCTTATTAAATAGCATTTTTAAATAGGTTTATTTCAGCAACTTAGACTTATTAAATATACCTTTTTAAATAGGCTTAGTTCAGAAACACAGGCTTATTAAATAGTCTTATTTCAGCAACTTAGGCTCATTAAATAGCCTTATTAAATAGGCTTATTTCAGCAACTTAAGCTTATTAAATAGGCTTATTTCAGCAACTTAAGCTTATTAAATAGGCTTATTTCAGCAACTTAGACTTATTAAATAGCCTTATTTCAGCAACTTAGGCTTATTAAATAGCCTTATTAAATAGGCTTATTTCAGCAACTTAGACTTATTAAATAGGTTTATTCAGCAACTTAGGCTTATTAAATAGGCTTATTCAGCAACTTAGGCTCATTAAATAGGCTTATTTCAGCAACTTAGACTTATTAAATAGGTTTATTCAGCAACTTAGGCTTATTAAATAGGCTCATTCAGAAACTTAGGCTTATTAAACAGGCTTATTTCAGCAACTTAGACTTATTAAATAGGCCTATTAAATAGACTGATTAAATAGGCTCATTAAATACTTATGAAATAGGCTTATTAAATAGACTTATTAAATAGACTTATTAAATAGGCTCATTAAATACTCATTAAATATGTTTATTAAATAGGTGTATTAATTAGGCTTATTAAATAGACTTATTAAATAGGCTCAATAAATCAGCTTATTAAATAGGCTTATTAAATAGGCTCAATAAATAGGCTTATTAAATAGGCTTATTAAATAGGCTTATTAAATAGACTTATTAAATCGGCTTATTAAATAGGCTCAATAAATAGGCTTATTAAATAGGCTCAATAAATATGCTTATTAAATAGGCTCAATAAATAGGCTTATTAAATAGGCTCAATAAATAGGCTTATTAAATAGGCTCATTAAATACTTATTAAATAGGCTTATTAAATAGACTTATTAAATAGACTTATTAAATAGGCTTATTAAATAGACTTATTAAATAGTCTTATTAAAAAAGCTTATTAAATAGACTTATTAAATAGGCTCATTAAATACTCATTAAATATGTTTATTAAATAGGTGTATTAATTAGGCTTATTAAATAGGCTTATTAAATAGGCTTATTAAATAGACTTATTAAATAGACTTATTAAATAGACTTATTAAATAGACTTATTAAATAGGCTCATTAAATACTTATTAAATAGGCTTATTAAATAGGCTTATTAAATAGACTTATTAAATAGGCTCAATAAATAGGCTTATTAAATAGGCTTATTAAATAGACTTATTAAATAGGCTCAATAAATCGGCTTATTAAATAGGCTTATTAAATAGGCTCAATAAATAGGCTTATTAAATAGGCTTATTAAATAGGCTTATTAAATAGACTTATTAAATCGGCTTATTAAATAGGCTTATTAAATAGACTTATTAAATAGGCTCAATAAATAGGCTTATTAAATAGGCTTATTAAATAGACTTATTAAATAGGCTCAATAAATCGGCTTATTAAATAGGCTTATTAAATAGGCTCAATAAATAGGCTTATTAAATAGGCTTATTAAATAGACTTATTAAATCGGCTTATTAAATAGGCTCAATAAATAGGCTTATTAAATAGGCTGAATAAATATGCTTATTAAATAGGCTCATTAAATACTTATTAAATAGGCTTATTAAATAGACTTATTAAATAGACTTATTAAATAGGCTTATTAAATAGACTTATTAAATAGTCTTATTAAAAAGGCTTATTAAATAGACTTATTAAATAGGCTCATTAAATACTCATTAAATATGTTTATTAAATAGGTGTATTAATTAGGCTTATTAAATAGACTTATTAAATAGGCTCAATAAATCAGCTTATTAAATAGGCTTATTAAATAGGCTCAATAAATAGGCTTATTAAATAGGCTTATTAAATAGGCTTATTAAATAGACTTATTAAATCGGCTTATTAAATAGGCTCAATAAATAGGCTTATTAAATAGGCTCAATAAATATGCTTATTAAATAGGCTCAATAAATAGGCTTATTAAATAGGCTCAATAAATAGGCTTATTAAATAGGCTCATTAAATACTTATTAAATAGGCTTATTAAATAGTCTTATTAAAAAGGCTTATTAAATAGACTTATTAAATAGGCTCATTAAATACTCATTAAATATGTTTATTAAATAGGTGTATTAATTAGGCTTATTAAATAGACTTATTAAATAGGCTCAATAAATCAGCTTATTAAATAGGCTTATTAAATAGGCTCAATAAATAGGCTTATTAAATAGGCTTATTAAATAGGCTTATTAAATAGACTTATTAAATCGGCTTATTAAATAGGCTCAATAAATAGGCTTATTAAATAGGCTCAATAAATATGCTTATTAAATAGGCTCAATAAATAGGCTTATTAAATAGGCTCAATAAATAGGCTTATTAAATAGGCTCATTAAATACGTATTATATAGGCTTATTAAATAGACTTATTAAATAGACTTATTAAATAGGCTTATTAAATAGACTTATTAAATAGTCTTATTAAAAAGGCTTATTAAATAGACTTATTAAATAGGCTCATTAAATACTCATTAAATATGTTTATTAAATAGGTGTATTAATTAGGCTTATTAAATAGGCTTATTAAATAGACTTATTAAATAGGCTTATTAAATAGACTTATTAAATAGCCTCATGAAATAGGCTTATTTTAGCAACTTAGGCTTATTAAATAGGTTTATTTCAGCAACTTAGACTTATTAAAGAGCCTTATTAAATAGGCTTATTTCAGCAACTTATGCTTATTAAATAGCCTTATTAAACAGGTTTATTTCAGCAACTTAGGCTTATTAAATAGCATTTTTAAATAGGTTTATTTCAGCAACTTAGACTTATTAAATATACCTTTTTAAATAGGCTTAGTTCAGAAACTTAGGCTTATTAAATAGTCTTATTTCAGCAACTTAGGCACATTAAATAGCCTTATGAAATAGGCTTATTTCAGCAACTTAGGCTTATTAAATAGCCATATTAAATAGGCTTATTTCAGCAACTTAGACTTATTAAATAGGTTTATTCAGCAACTTAGGCTTATTAAATAGGCTTATTCAGCAACTTAGGCTTATTAAATAGGCTTATTTCAGCAACTTAGACTTATTAAATAGGCCTATTAAATAGGCTTATTAAATAGGCTTATTTCAGCAACTTAGACTTATTAAATAGTCCTATTAAATAGGCTTATTAAATAGACTTATTAAATAGGCTCATTAAATACTTATTAAATAGGCTTATTAAATAGGCTTATTAAATAGACTTATTAAATAGGCTCAATAAATCGGCTTATTAAATAGGCTTATTAAATAGGCTCAATAAATAGGCTTATTAAATAGGCTTATTAAATAGGCTTATTAAATAGACTTATTAAATCGGCTTATTAAATAGGCTCAATAAATAGGCTCAATAAATATGCCTATTAAATAGGCTCAATAAATAGGCTTATTAAATAGGCTCAATAAATAGGCTTATTAAATAGGCTCATTAAATACTTATTAAATAGGCTTATTAAATAGACTTATTAAATAGACTTATTAAATAGTCTTATTAAATAGACTTATTAAATAGTCTTATTAAATAGACTTATTAAATAGTCTTATTAAAAAGGCTTATTAAATAGACTTATTAAAAAGGCTCATTAAATAGGCTTATTAAATAGGCTCAATAAATAGGCTTATTAAATAGGCTCAATAAATAGGCTTATTAAATAGGCTCAATAAATAGGCTTATTAAATAGGCTAATTAAATACTTATTAAATAGACTTATTAAATAGACTCATTAAATAGGCTTATTAAATAAGCTTATTAAATAGGCTTATTAAATAGGCTTATTAAATAGACGTATTAAATAGCCTCATTAAATAGGCTTATTTTAGCAACTTAGGCTTATTAAATAGGTTTATTTCAGCAACTTAGACTTATTAAAGAGCCTTATTAAATAGGCTTATTTCAGCAACTTAGGCTTATTAAATAAGCTTATTTCAGCAACTTATTCTTATTAAATAGCCTTATTAAACAGGTTTATTTCAGCAACTTAGGCTTATTAAATAGCATTTTTAAATAGGTTTATTTCAGCAACTTAGACTTATTAAATATACCTTTTTAAATAGGCTTAGTTCAGAAACACAGGCTTATTAAATAGTCTTATTTCAGCAACTTAGGCTCATTAAATAGCCTTATTAAATAGGCTTATTTCAGCAACTTAGGCTTATTAAATAGGCTTTTTTCAGCAACTTATACTTATTAAATAGCCTTATTTCAGCAACTTAGGCTTATTAAATAGCCTTATTAAATAGGCTTATTTCAGCAACTTAGACTTATTAAATAGGTTTATTCAGCAACTTAGGCTTATGAAATAGGCTTATTCAGCAACTTAGGCTCATTAAATAGGCTTATTTCAAACAACTTAGACTTATTAAATAGGTTTATTCAGCAACTTAGGCTTATTAAATAGGCTCATTCAGAAACTTAGACTTATTAAACAGGCTTATTTCAGCAACTTAGACTTATTAAATAGGCCTATTAAATAGACTGATTAAATAGGCTCATTAAATACTTATGAAATAGGCTTATTAAATAGACGTATTAAATAGGCTCAATAAAGAGGCTTATTAAATAGGCTTATTAAATAGATTTATTAAATAGGCTCAATAAATAGGCTTATTAAATAGGCTTATTAAATAGGCCTATTAAATAGGCCTATTAAATAGACTTATTAAATAGGCTCAATAAATAGGCCTATTAAATAGGCTTATTAAATAGGCTAATTAAATACTTATGAAATAGGCTTATTAAATAGACTTATTAAATAGGCTCAATAAATAGCCTTATTAAATAGGCTCATTAAATACTTATTAAATAGGCTGATTAAATAGGCTGATTAAATAGGCTTATTAAATAGGCTTATTAAATAGGCATATTAAATAGGCTTATTAAATAGGCTTATTAAATAGGCTTATTAAATAGCCTCATTAAATAGGCTTATTTTAGCAACTTAGGCTTATTAAATAGGTTTATTTCAGCAACTTAGACTTATTAAATAGCCTTATTAAATAGGCTTATTTCAGCAACTCAGGCTTATTAAATAGGCTTATTTCAGCAACTTATGCTTATTAAATAGCCTCATTAAACAGGTTTATTTCAGCAACTTAGGCTTATTAAATAGTATTTTTAAATAGGCTTAGTTCAGAAACTTAGGCTTATTAAATAGGCTTATTCAGCAACTTAGGCTTATTAAATATGCTTATTTCAGCAACTTAGGCTTATTAAATAGGCTCATTCAGAAACTTAGGCTTATTAAATAGGCTTATTTCAGCAACTTAGACTTATTAAATAGGCCTATTAAATAGACTGATTAAATAGGCTCATTAAATACTTATGAAATAGGCTTATTAAATAGACTTATTAAATAGGCTCAATAAAGAGGCTTATTAAATAGGAATATTAAATTGGCTTATTAAATAGGCTCAATAAATAGGCTTATTAAATAGGCTTATTAAATAGGCTTATTAAATAGGCTTATCAAATAGGCTTATTAAATAGACTTATTAAATAGCCTCATTAAATAGGCTTATTTTAGCAACTTAGGCTTATTAATTAGGTTTATTTCAGCAACTTAGACTTATTAAATAGCCTTATTAAATAGGTTTATTTCAGCAACTCAGGCTTATTAAATAGGCTTATTTCAGCAACTTATGCTTATTAAATAGCCTCATTAAACAGGTTTATTTCAGCAACTTAGGCTTATTAAATAGTATTTTAAATAGGCTTAGTTCAGAAACTTAGGCTTATTAAATAGGCTTATTTAAGCAACTTAGGCTCATTAAATAGCCTTATTAAATAGGCTTATTTCAGCAACTTAGGCTTATTAAATAGCCTTATTTCAGCAACTTAGGCTTATTAAATAGCCTTATTCAATAGGCTTATTTCAGCAACTTAGACTTATTAAATAGGTTTATTCAGCAACTTAGGCTTATTAAATAGGCTTATTCAGCAACTTAGGCTTATTAAATAGGCTTATTTCAGCAACTTAGGCTTATTAAATAGGCTCATTCAGAAACTTAGGCTTATTAAATAGGCTTATTTCAGCAACTTAGACTTATTAAATAGGCCTATTAAATAGACTGATTAAATAGGCTAATTAAATACTTATGAAATAGGCTTATTAAATAGACTTATTAAATAGGCTCAATAAAGAGGCTTATTAAATAGGCTTATCAAATATGCTTATTAAATAGGCTCAATAAATAGGCTTATTAAATAGGCTTATTAAATAGGCTTATTAAATAGGCCTATTAAATAGACTTATTAAATAGGCTCAATAAATAGGCTTATTAAATAGGCTTATTAAATAGGCTTATTAAATAGGCTCAATAAATAGGCTTATTAAATAGGCTCAATAAATAGGCTTATTAAATAGGCTCATTAAATACTTATTACATAGGCTTATTAAATAGACGTATTAAATAGACTTATTAAATAGGCTTATTAAATAGACTTATTAAATAGGCTTATTAAAAAGGCTTATTAAATAGACTTAATGCATAGGCTAATAAATACTTATTAAATAGGTGTATTAAATAGGTGTATTAAATAGGCTTATTAAATAGGCTTATTAAATAGACTTATTAAATAGCCTCATTAAATAGGCTTATTTTAGCAACTTAGGCTTATTAAATAGGTTTATTTCAGCAACTTAGACTTATTAAATAGCCTTATTAAATAGGCTTATTTCAGCAACTCAGGCTTATTAAATAGGCTTATTTCAGCAACTTATGCTTATTAAATAGCCTTATTAAACAGGTTTATTTCAGCAACTTAGGCTTATTAAATAGTATTTTTAAATAGGCTTAGTTCAGAAACTTAGGCTTATTAAATAGCCTTATTAAATAGGCTTATTTCAGCAACTTAGACTCATTAAATAGCTTATTAAATAGGCTTTTTTCAGCAACTTAGGCTCATTAAATAGCCTTATTAAATAGGCTTATTTCAGCAACTTAGGCTTATTAAATAGCCTTATTAAATAGGCTTATTTTAGCAACTTAGACTTATTAAATCGACTTATTAAATAGACATTTCAGCAACTTAGGCTCATTAAATATGCTTATGAAATATGCTTATTTCTGCAACTTAGACTTATTAGATAGGCCTATTAAATAGGCTTATTTTAGCAACTTAGGCTTATTAAATATGCTTATTTAAGCAAATTAGGCGTATTAAATAGCATTATTAAATAGGTTTATTTCTGCAACTTAGACTTATTAAATAGCCTTATTAAATAGGCTTATTTCAGCAACTTAGGCTTATTAAATAGGCTTATTTCAGCAACTTATGCTTATTAAATAGCCTTATTTCAGCAATTTAGACTTATTAAATAGGCTTATTCAGCAACATAGGCTTATTAAATAGCCTATTTAAATAGGCTTATTTCAGCAACTTAGGCTTATTAAATAGGCTTATTTCAGCAACTGAGACATATTAAAAAGGCTTATTTCAGCAACTTAGGCTTTTGAAATAGGCTTATTCAGCAACTTAGGCTTATTAAATAGGCTTATTTCAGCAACTTATGCTTATTAAATAGCCTTATTAAACAGGTTTATTTCAGCAACTTAGGCTTATTAAATAGCATTTTTAAATAGGTTTATTTCAGCAACTTAGACTTATTAAATAAACCTTTTTAAATAGGCTTAGTTCAGAAACTTAGGCTTATTAAGTAGGCTTATTTCAGCAACTTAGGCTCATTAAATAGCCTTATTAAATAGGCTTATTTCAGCAACTTAGGCTTATTAAATAGGCTTATTTCAGCAACTTAAACTTATTAAATAGCCTTATTTCAGCAACTTAGGCTTATTAAATACCCTTATTTCAGCAACTTAGACTAATTAAATATGCTCATTCAGCAACTTGGGCTTATTAAATAACCTTATTAAATAGGCTTATTTCAGCAACTTAGACTTATTAAATAGGCTTATTCAGAAACTTAAGCTTATTAAATAGGCTTATTTCAGCAACTTAGGCTTATTAAATATGCTCATTCAGCAACTTGGGCTTATTAAATAACCTTATTAAATAGGCTTATTTCAGCAACTTAGACTTATTAAATAGGCCTATTAAATAGACTTATTAAATAGACTTATTAAATAGGCTCATTAAATACTTATTAAGTAGGAATATTAACTAGACATATTAAATAGACTTATTAAATAGACTTTTTAAATAGGCTGATTAAAAATGCTCATTAAATACTTATTAAATGTGTTTATTAAATAGGCGTATTAAATAGGCTTATTAAATAGACTTATTAAATAGACTTATTAAATAGTCTTATTAAATAGACTTATTAAATAGTCTTATTAAATAGACTTATTAAATAGTCTTATTAAAAAGGCTTATTAAATAGACTTATTAAAAAGGCTCATTAAATACTTATTAAATATGTTTATTAAATAGGTGTATTAATTAGGCTTATTAAATAGGCTTATTAAATAGGCTTATTAAATAGACTTATTAAATAGACTTATTAAATAGACTTATTAAATAGGCTCAATAAATAGGCTTATTAAATAGGCTCAATAAATAGGCTTATTAAATAGGCTCAATAAATAGGCTTATTAAATAGGCTCAATAAATAGGCTTATTAAATAGGCTAATTAAATACTTATTAAATAGACTTATTAAATAGACTCATTAAATAGGCTTATTAAATAAGCTTATTAAATAGGCTTATTAAATAGGCTTATTAAATAGACGTATTAAATAGCCTCATTAAATAGGCTTATTTTAGCAACTTAGGCTTATTAAATAGGTTTATTTCAGCAACTTAGACTTATTAAAGAGCCTTATCAAATAGGCTTATTTCAGCAACTTAGGCTTATTAAATAAGCTTATTTCAGCAACTTATTCTTATTAAATAGCCTTATTAAACAGGTTTATTTCAGCAACTTAGGCTTATTAAATAGCATTTTTAAATAGGCTTATTTCAGCAACTTAGGCTTATTAAATAGGCTTATTTCAGCAACTTAGACTTATTAAATAGCCTTATTTCAGCAACTTAGGCTTATTAAATAGCCTTATTAAATAGGCTTATTTCAGCAACTTAGACTTATTAAATAGGTTTATTCAGCAACTTAGGCTTATGAAATAGGCTTATTCAGCAACTTAGGCTCATTAAATAGGCTTATTTCAAACAACTTAGACTTATTAAATAGGTTTATTCAGCAACTTAGGCTTATTAAATAGGCTCATTCAGAAACTTAGACTTATTAAACAGGCTTATTTCAGCAACTTAGACTTATTAAATAGGCCTATTAAATAGGCTTATTAAATAGACGTATTAAATAGGCTCAATAAAGAGGCTTATTAAATAGGCTTATTAAATAGATTTATTAAATAGGCTCAATAAATAGGCTTATTAAATAGGCTTATTAAATAGGCCTATTAAATAGGCCTATTAAATAGACTTATTAAATAGGCTCAATAAATAGGCTTATTAAATAGGCTTATTAAATAGGCTTATTAAATAGGCTTATTAAATAAGCTCAATAAATAGGCTTATTAAATAGGCTCAATAAATAGCCTTATTAAATAGGCTCATTAAATACTTATTAAATAGGCTGATTAAATAGGCTTATTAAATAGGCTTATTAAATAGGCTTATTAAATAGGCATATTAAATAGGCTTATTAAATAGGCTTATTAAATAAGCTCAATAAATAGGCTTATTAAATAGGCTCAATAAATAGCCTTATTAAATAGGCTCATTAAATACTTATTAAATAGGCTGATTAAATAGGCTGATTAAATAGGCTTATTAAATAGGCTTATTAAATAGGCATATTAAATAGGCTTATTAAATAGGCTTATTAAATAGACTTATTAAATAGCCTCATTAAATAGGCTTATTTTAGCAACTTAGGCTTATTAAATAGGTTTATTTCAGCAACTTAGACTTATTAAATAGCCTTATTAAATAGGCTTATTTCAGCAACTCAGGCTTATTAAATAGGCTTATTTCAGCAACTTATGCTTATTAAATAGCCTCATTAAACAGGTTTATTTCAGCAACTTAGGCTTATTAAATAGTATTTTTAAATAGGCTTAGTTCAGAAACTTAGGCTTATTAAATAGGCTTATTCAGCAACTTAGGCTTATTAAATAGGCTTATTTCAGCAACTTAGGCTTATTAAATAGGCTCATTCAGAAACTTAGGCTTATTAAATAGGCTTATTTCAGCAACTTAGACTTATTAAATATGCCTATTAAATAGACTGATTAAATAGGCTCATTAAATACTTATGAAATAGGCTCATTAAATAGACTTATTAAATAGGCTCAATAAAGAGGCTTATTAAATAGGAATATTAAATTGGCTTATTAAATAGGCTCAATAAATAGGCTTATTAAATAGGCTTATTAAATAGGCTTATTAAATAGGCTTATCAAATAGGCTTATTAAATAGACTTATTAAATAGCCTCATTAAATAGGCTTATTTTAGCAACTTAGGCTTATTAATTAGGTTTATTTCAGCAACTTAGACTTATTAAATAGCCTTATTAAATAGGTTTATTTCAGCAACTCAGGCTTATTAAATAGGCTTATTTCAGCAACTTATGCTTATTAAATAGCCTCATTAAACAGGTTTATTTCAGCAACTTAGGCTTATTAAATAGTATTTTAAATAGGCTTAGTTCAGAAACTTAGGCTTATTAAATAGGCTTATTTAAGCAACTTAGGCTCATTAAATAGCCTTATTAAATAGGCTTATTTCAGCAACTTAGGCTTATTAAATAGCCTTATTTCAGCAACTTAGGCTTATTAAATAGCCTTATTCAATAGGCTTATTTCAGCAACTTAGACTTATTAAATAGGTTTATTCAGCAACTTAGGCTTATTAAATAGGCTTATTCAGCAACTTAGGCTTATTAAATAGGCTTATTTCAGCAACTTAGGCTTATTAAATAGGCTCATTCAGAAACTTAGGCTTATTAAATAGGCTTATTTCAGCAACTTAGACTTATTAAATAGGCCTATTAAATAGACTGATTAAATAGGCTAATTAAATACTTATGAAATAGGCTTATTAAATAGACTTATTAAATAGGCTCAATAAAGAGGCTTATTAAATAGGCTTATTAAATATGCTTATTAAATAGGCTCAATAAATAGGCTTATTAAATAGGCTTATTAAATATGCTTATTAAATAGGCCTATTAAATAGACTTATTAAATAGGCTCAATAAATAGGCTTATTAAATAGGCTTATTAAATAGGCTTATTAAATAGGCTCAATAAATAGGCTTATTAAATAGGCTCAATAAATAGGCTTATTAAATAGGCTCATTAAATACTTATTACATAGGCTTATTAAATAGACGTATTAAATAGACTTATTAAATAGGCTTATTAAATAGACTTATTAAATAGGCTTATTAAAAAGGCTTATTAAATAGACTTAATGCATAGGCTAATTAAGTACTTATTAAATAGGTGTATTAAATAGGTGTATTAAATAGGCTTATTAAATAGGCTTATTAAATAGACTTATTAAATAGCCTCATTAAATAGGCTTATTTTAGCAACTTAGGCTTATTAAATAGGTTTATTTCAGCAACTTAGACTTATTAAATAGCCTTATTAAATAGGCTTATTTCAGCAACTCAGGCTTATTAAATAGGCTTATTTCAGCAACTTATGCTTATTAAATAGCCTTATTAAACAGGTTTATTTCAGCAACTTAGGCTTATTAAATAGTATTTTTAAATAGGCTTAGTTCAGAAACTTAGGCTTATTAAATAGCCTTATTAAATAGGCTTATTTCAGCAACTTAGACTCATTAAATAGCTTATTAAATAGGCTTTTTTCAGCAACTTAGGCTCATTAAATAGCCTTATTAAATAGGCTTATTTCAGCAACTTAGGCTTATTAAATAGCCTTATTAAATAGGCTTATTTTAGCAACTTAGACTTATTAAATCGACTTATTAAATAGACATTTCAGCAACTTAGGCTCATTAAATATGCTTATGAAATATGCTTATTTCTGCAACTTAGACTTATTAGATAGGCCTATTAAATAGGCTTATTTTAGCAACTTAGGCTTATTAAATATGCTTATTTAAGCAAATTAGGCGTATTAAATAGCATTATTAAATAGGTTTATTTCTGCAACTTAGACTTATTAAATAGCCTTATTAAATAGGCTTATTTCAGCAACTTAGGCTTATTAAATAGGCTTATTTCAGCAACTTATGCTTATTAAATAGCCTTATTTCAACAATTTAGACTTATTAAATAGGCTTATTCAGCAACATAGGCTTATTAAATAACCTATTTAAATAGGCTTATTTCAGCAACTTAGGCTTATTAAATAGGCTTATTTCAGCAACTGAGACATATTAAAAAGGCTTATTTCAGCAACTTAGGCTTATGAAATAGGCTTATTCAGCAACTTAGGCTTATTAAATAGGCTTATTTCAGCAACTTATGCTTATTAAATAGCCTTATTAAACAGGTTTATTTCAGCAACTTAGGCTTATTAAATAGCATTTTTAAATAGGTTTATTTCAGCAACTTAGACTTATTAAATAAACCTTTTTAAATAGGCTTAGTTCAGAAACTTAGGCTTATTAAGTAGGCTTATTTCAGCAACTTAGGCTCATTAAATAGCCTTATTAAATAGGCTTATTTCAGCAACTTAGGCTTATTAAATAGGCTTATTTCAGCAACTTAAACTTATTAAATAGCCTTATTTCAGCAACTTAGGCTTATTAAATACCCTTATTTCAGCAACTTAGACTAATTAAATAGGCTTATTCAGCAACTTAGGCTTATTAAATAGCCTTATTAAATAGGCTTATTTCAGCAACTTAGACTTATTAAATATGCTCATTCAGCAACTTGGGCTTATTAAATAACCTTATTAAATAGGCTTATTTCAGCAACTTAGACTTATTAAATAGGCTTATTCAGAAACTTAAGCTTATTAAATAGGCTTATTTCAGCAACTTAGGCTTATTAAATATGCTCATTCAGCAACTTGGGCTTATTAAATAACCTTATTAAATAGGCTTATTTCAGCAACTTAGACTTATTAAATAGGCCTATTAAATAGACTTATTAAATAGACTTATTAAATAGGCTCATTAAATACTTATTAAGTAGGAATATTAACTAGACATATTAAATAGACTTATTAAATAGACTTTTTAAATAGGCTGATTAAAAATGCTCATTAAATACTTATTAAATGTGTTTATTAAATAGGCGTATTAAATAGGCTTATTAAATAGACTTATTAAATAGACTTATTAAATAGTCTTATTAAATAGACTTATTAAATAGTCTTATTAAATAGACTTATTAAATAGTCTTATTAAAAAGGCTTATTAAATAGACTTATTAAAAAGGCTCATTAAATACTTATTAAATATGTTTATTAAATAGGTGTATTAATTAGGCTTATTAAATAGGCTTATTAAATAGGCTTATTAAATAGACTTATTAAATAGACTTATTAAATAGACTTATTAAATAGGCTCAATAAATAGGCTTATTAAATAGGCTCAATAAATAGGCTTATTAAATAGGCTCAATAAATAGGCTTATTAAATAGGCTTATTAAATAGGCTAATTAAATACTTATTAAATAGACTTATTAAATAGACTCATTAAATAGGCTTATTAAATAAGCTTATTAAATAGGCTTATTAAATAGGCTTATTAAATAGACGTATTAAATAGCCTCATTAAATAGGCTTATTTTAGCAACTTAGGCTTATTAAATAGGTTTATTTCAGCAACTTAGACTTATTAAAGAGCCTTATTAAATAGGCTTATTTCAGCAACTTAGGCTTATTAAATAAGCTTATTTCAGCAACTTATTCTTATTAAATAGCCTTATTAAACAGGTTTATTTCAGCAACTTAGGCTTATTAAATAGCATTTTTAAATAGGTTTATTTCAGCAACTTAGACTTATTAAATATACCTTTTTAAATAGGCTTAGTTCAGAAACACAGGCTTATTAAATAGTCTTATTTCAGCAACTTAGGCTCATTAAATAGCCTTATTAAATAGGCTTATTTCAGCAACTTAGGCTTATTAAATAGGCTTATTTCAGCAACTTAGACTTATTAAATAGCCTTATTTCAGCAACTTAGGCTTATTAAATAGCCTTATTAAATAGGCTTATTTCAGCAACTTAGACTTATTAAATAGGTTTATTCAGCAACTTAGGCTTATGAAATAGGCTTATTCAGCAACTTAGGCTCATTAAATAGGCTTATTTCAAACAACTTAGACTTATTAAATAGGTTTATTCAGCAACTTAGGCTTATTAAATAGGCTCATTCAGAAACTTAGACTTATTAAACAGGCTTATTTCAGCAACTTAGACTTATTAAATAGGCCTATTAAATAGGCTTATTAAATAGACGTATTAAATAGGCTCAATAAAGAGGCTTATTAAATAGGCTTATTAAATAGATTTATTAAATAGGCTCAATAAATAGGCTTATTAAATAGGCTTATTAAATAGGCCTATTAAATAGGCCTATTAAATAGACTTATTAAATAGGCTCAATAAATAGGCTTATTAAATAGGCTTATTAAATAGGCTTATTAAATAGGCTTATTAAATAAGCTCAATAAATAGGCTTATTAAATAGGCTCAATAAATAGCCTTATTAAATAGGCTCATTAAATACTTATTAAATAGGCTGATTAAATAGGCTTATTAAATAGGCTTATTAAATAGGCTTATTAAATAGGCATATTAAATAGGCTTATTAAATAGGCTTATTAAATAAGCTCAATAAATAGGCTTATTAAATAGGCTCAATAAATAGCCTTATTAAATAGGCTCATTAAATACTTATTAAATAGGCTGATTAAATAGGCTGATTAAATAGGCTTATTAAATAGGCTTATTAAATAGGCATATTAAATAGGCTTATTAAATAGGCTTATTAAATAGACTTATTAAATAGCCTCATTAAATAGGCTTATTTTAGCAACTTAGGCTTATTAAATAGGTTTATTTCAGCAACTTAGACTTATTAAATAGCCTTATTAAATAGGCTTATTTCAGCAACTCAGGCTTATTAAATAGGCTTATTTCAGCAACTTATGCTTATTAAATAGCCTCATTAAACAGGTTTATTTCAGCAACTTAGGCTTATTAAATAGTATTTTTAAATAGGCTTAGTTCAGAAACTTAGGCTTATTAAATAGGCTTATTCAGCAACTTAGGCTTATTAAATAGGCTTATTTCAGCAACTTAGGCTTATTAAATAGGCTCATTCAGAAACTTAGGCTTATTAAATAGGCTTATTATAGCAACTTAGACTTATTAAATAGGCCTATTAAATAGACTGATTAAATAGGCTCATTAAATACTTATGAAATAGGCTCATTAAATAGACTTATTAAATAGGCTCAATAAAGAGGCTTATTAAATAGGAATATTAAATTGGCTTATTAAATAGGCTCAATAAATAGGCTTATTAAATAGGCTTATTAAATAGGCTTATTAAATAGGCTTATCAAATAGGCTTATTAAATAGACTTATTAAATAGCCTCATTAAATAGGCTTATTTTAGCAACTTAGGCTTATTAATTAGGTTTATTTCAGCAACTTAGACTTATTAAATAGCCTTATTAAATAGGTTTATTTCAGCAACTCAGGCTTATTAAATAGGCTTATTTCAGCAACTTATGCTTATTAAATAGCCTCATTAAACAGGTTTATTTCAGCAACTTAGGCTTATTAAATAGTATTTTAAATAGGCTTAGTTCAGAAACTTAGGCTTATTAAATAGGCTTATTTAAGCAACTTAGGCTCATTAAATAGCCTTATTAAATAGGCTTATTTCAGCAACTTAGGCTTATTAAATAGCCTTATTTCAGCAACTTAGGCTTATTAAATATCCTTATTCAATAGGCTTATTTCAGCAACTTAGACTTATTAAATAGGTTTATTCAGCAACTTAGGCTTATTAAATAGGCTTATTCAGCAACTTATTAAATAGGCTTATTTCAGCAACTTATGCTTATTAAATAGCCTTATTAAACAGGTTTATTTCAGCAACTTAGGCTTATTAAATAGTATTTTTAAATAGGCTTAGTTCAGAAACTTAGGCTTATTAAATAGCCTTATTAAATAGGCTTATTTCAGCAACTTAGACTCATTAAATAGCTTATTAAATAGGCTTTTTTCAGCAACTTAGGCTCATTAAATAGCCTTATTAAATAGGCTTATTTCAGCAACTTAGGCTTATTAAATAGCCTTATTAAATAGGCTTATTTTAGCAACTTAGACTTATTAAATCGACTTATTAAATAGACATTTCAGCAACTTAGGCTCATTAAATATGCTTATGAAATATGCTTATTTCTGCAACTTAGACTTATTAGATAGGCCTATTAAATAGGCTTATTTTAGCAACTTAGGCTTATTAAATATGCTTATTTAAGCAAATTAGGCGTATTAAATAGCATTATTAAATAGGTTTATTTCTGCAACTTAGACTTATTAAATAGCCTTATTAAATAGGCTTATTTCAGCAACTTAGGCTTATTAAATAGGCTTATTTCAGCAACTTATGCTTATTAAATAGCCTTATTTCAGCAATTTAGACTTATTAAATAGGCTTATTCAGCAACATAGGCTTATTAAATAGCCTATTTAAATAGGCTTATTTCAGCAACTTAGGCTTATTAAATAGGCTTATTTCAGCAACTGAGACATATTAAAAAGGCTTATTTCAGCAACTTAGGCTTATGAAATAGGCTTATTCAGCAACTTAGGCTTATTAAATAGGCTTATTTCAGCAACTTATGCTTATTAAATAGCCTTATTAAACAGGTTTATTTCAGCAACTTAGGCTTATTAAATAGCATTTTTAAATAGGTTTATTTCAGCAACTTAGACTTATTAAATAAACCTTTTTAAATAGGCTTAGTTCAGAAACTTAGGCTAATTAAGTAGGCTTATTTCAGCAACTTAGGCTCATTAAATAGCCTTATTAAATAGGCTTATTTCAGCAACTTAGGCTTATTAAATAGGCTTATTTCAGCAACTTAAACTTATTAAATAGCCTTATTTCAGCAACTTAGGCTTATTAAATACCCTTATTTCAGCAACTTAGACTAATTAAATAGGCTTATTCAGCAACTTAGGCTTATTAAATAGCCTTATTAAATAGGCTTATTTCAGCAACTTAGACTTATTAAATATGCTCATTCAGCAACTTGGGCTTATTAAATAACCTTATTAAATAGGCTTATTTCAGCAACTTAGACTTATTAAATAGGCTTATTCAGAAACTTAAGCTTATTAAATAGGCTTATTTCAGCAACTTAGGCTTATTAAATATGCTCATTCAGCAACTTGGGCTTATTAAATAACCTTATTAAATAGGCTTATTTCAGCAACTTAGACTTATTAAATAGGCCTATTAAATAGACTTATTAAATAGACTTATTAAATAGGCTCATTAAATACTTATTAAGTAGGAATATTAACTAGACATATTAAATAGACTTATTAAATAGACTTTTTAAATAGGCTGATTAAAAATGCTCATTAAATACTTATTAAATGTGTTTATTAAATAGGCGTATTAAATAGGCTTATTAAATAGACGTATTAAATAGACTTATTAAATAGTCTTATTAAATAGACTTATTAAATAGTCTTATTAAATAGACTTATTAAATAGTCTTATTAAAAAGGCTTATTAAATAGACTTATTAAAAAGGCTCATTAAATACTTATTAAATATGTTTATTAAATAGGTGTATTAATTAGGCTTATTAAATAGGCTTATTAAATAGGCTTATTAAATAGACTTATTAAATAGACTTATTAAATAGACTTATTAAATAGGCTCAATAAATAGGCTTATTAAATAGGCTCAATAAATAGGCTTATTAAATAGGCTCAATAAATAGGCTTATTAAATAGGCTCAATAAATAGGCTTATTAAATAGGCTAATTAAATACTTATTAAATAGACTTATTAAATAGACTCATTAAATAGGCTTATTAAATAAGCTTATTAAATAGGCTTATTAAATAGGCTTATTAAATAGACGTATTAAATAGCCTCATTAAATAGGCTTATTTTAGCAACTTAGGCTTATTAAATAGGTTTATTTCAGCAACTTAGACTTATTAAAGAGCCTTATTAAATAGGCTTATTTCAGCAACTTAGGCTTATTAAATAAGCTTATTTCAGCAACTTATTCTTATTAAATAGCCTTATTAAACAGGTTTATTTCAGCAACTTAGGCTTATTAAATAGCATTTTTAAATAGGTTTATTTCAGCAACTTAGACTTATTAAATATACCTTTTTAAATAGGCTTAGTTCAGAAACACAGGCTTATTAAATAGTCTTATTTCAGCAACTTAGGCTCATTAAATAGCCTTATTAAATAGGCTTATTTCAGCAACTTAGGCTTATTAAATAGGCTTATTTCAGCAACTTAGACTTATTAAATAGCCTTATTTCAGCAACTTAGGCTTATTAAATAGCCTTATTAAATAGGCTTATTTCAGCAACTTAGACTTATTAAATAGGTTTATTCAGCAACTTAGGCTTATGAAATAGGCTTATTCAGCAACTTAGGCTCATTAAATAGGCTTATTTCAAACAACTTAGACTTATTAAATAGGTTTATTCAGCAACTTAGGCTTATTAAATAGGCTCATTCAGAAACTTAGACTTATTAAACAGGCTTATTTCAGCAACTTAGACTTATTAAATAGGCCTATTAAATAGACTGATTAAATAGGCTCATTAAATACTTATGAAATAGGCTTATTAAATAGACGTATTAAATAGGCTCAATAAAGAGGCTTATTAAATAGGCTTATTAAATAGATTTATTAAATAGGCTCAATAAATAGGCTTATTAAATAGGCTTATTAAATAGGCTTATTAAATAGACTTATTAAATAGACTTATTAAATAGACTTATTAAATAGGCTCAATAAATAGGCTTATTAAATAGGCTCAATAAATAGGCTTATTAAATAGGCTCAATAAATAGGCTTATTAAATAGGCTCAATAAATAGGCTTATTAAATAGGCTAATTAAATACTTATTAAATAGACTTATTAAATAGACTCATTAAATAGGCTTATTAAATAAGCTTATTAAATAGGCTTATTAAATAGGCTTATTAAATAGACGTATTAAATAGCCTCATTAAATAGGCTTATTTTAGCAACTTAGGCTTATTAAATAGGTTTATTTCAGCAACTTAGACTTATTAAAGAGCCTTATTAAATAGGCTTATTTCAGCAACTTAGGCTTATTAAATAAGCTTATTTCAGCAACTTATTCTTATTAAATAGCCTTATTAAACAGGTTTATTTCAGCAACTTAGGCTTATTAAATAGCATTTTTAAATAGGTTTATTTCAGCAACTTAGACTTATTAAATATACCTTTTTAAATAGGCTTAGTTCAGAAACACAGGCTTATTAAATAGTCTTATTTCAGCAACTTAGGCTCATTAAATAGCCTTATTAAATAGGCTTATTTCAGCAACTTAGGCTTATTAAATAGGCTTATTTCAGCAACTTAGACTTATTAAATAGCCTTATTTCAGCAACTTAGGCTTATTAAATAGCCTTATTAAATAGGCTTATTTCAGCAACTTAGACTTATTAAATAGGTTTATTCAGCAACTTAGGCTTATGAAATAGGCTTATTCAGCAACTTAGGCTCATTAAATAGGCTTATTTCAAACAACTTAGACTTATTAAATAGGTTTATTCAGCAACTTAGGCTTATTAAATAGGCTCATTCAGAAACTTAGACTTATTAAACAGGCTTATTTCAGCAACTTAGACTTATTAAATAGGCCTATTAAATAGACTGATTAAATAGGCTCATTAAATACTTATGAAATAGGCTTATTAAATAGACGTATTAAATAGGCTCAATAAAGAGGCTTATTAAATAGGCTTATTAAATAGATTTATTAAATAGGCTCAATAAATAGGCTTATTAAATAGGCTTATTAAATAGGCCTATTAAATAGGCCTATTAAATAGACTTATTAAATAGGCTCAATAAATAGGCTTATTAAATAGGCTTATTAAATAGGCTTATTAAATAGGCTTATTAAATAAGCTCAATAAATAGGCTTATTAAATAGGCTCAATAAATAGCCTTATTAAATAGGCTCATTAAATACTTATTAAATAGGCTGATTAAATAGGCTTATTAAATAGGCTTATTAAATAGGCTTATTAAATAGGCATATTAAATAGGCTTATTAAATAGGCTTATTAAATAGACTTATTAAATAGCCTCATTAAATAGGCTTATTTTAGCAACTTAGGCTTATTAAATAGGTTTATTTCAGCAACTTAGACTTATTAAATAGCCTTATTAAATAGGCTTATTTCAGCAACTCAGGCTTATTAAATAGGCTTATTTCAGCAACTTATGCTTATTAAATAGCCTCATTAAACAGGTTTATTTCAGCAACTTAGGCTTATTAAATAGTATTTTTAAATAGGCTTAGTTCAGAAACTTAGGCTTATTAAATAGGCTTATTCAGCAACTTAGGCTTATTAAATAGGCTTATTTCAGCAACTTAGGCTTATTAAATAGGCTCATTCAGAAACTTAGGCTTATTAAATAGGCTTATTTCAGCAACTTAGACTTATTAAATAGGCCTATTAAATAGACTGATTAAATAGGCTCATTAAATACTTATGAAATAGGCTTATTAAATAGACTTATTAAATAGGCTCAATAAAGAGGCTTATTAAATAGGAATATTAAATTGGCTTATTAAATAGGCTCAATAAATAGGCTTATTAAATAGGCTTATTAAATAGGCTTATTAAATAGGCTTATCAAATAGGCTTATTAAATAGACTTATTAAATAGCCTCATTAAATAGGCTTATTTTAGCAACTTAGGCTTATTAATTAGGTTTATTTCAGCAACTTAGACTTATTAAATAGCCTTATTAAATAGGTTTATTTCAGCAACTCAGGCTTATTAAATAGGCTTATTTCAGCATCTTATGCTTATTAAATAGCCTCATTAAACAGGTTTATTTCAGCAACTTAGGCTTATTAAATAGTATTTTAAATAGGCTTAGTTCAGAAACTTAGGCTTATTAAATAGGCTTATTTAAGCAACTTAGGCTCATTAAATAGCCTTATTAAATAGGCTTACTTCAGCAACTTAGGCTTATTAAATAGCCTTATTTCAGCAACTTAGGCTTATTAAATAGCCTTATTCAATAGGCTTATTTCAGCAACTTAGACTTATTAAATAGGTTTATTCAGCAACTTAGGCTTATTAAATAGGCTTATTCAGCAACTTAGGCTTATTAAATAGGCTTATTTCAGCAACTTAGGCTTATTAAATAGGCTCATTCAGAAACTTAGGCTTATTAAATAGGCCTATTAAATAGACTGATTAAATAGGCTAATTAAATACTTATGAAATAGGCTTATTAAATAGACTTATTAAATAGGCTCAATAAAGAGGCTTATTAAATAGGCTTATTAAATATGCTTATTAAATAGGCTCAATAAATAGGCTTATTAAATAGGCTTATTAAATAGGCTTATTAAATAGGCCTATTAAATAGACTTATTAAATAGGCTCAATAAATAGGCTTATTAAATAGGCTTATTAAATAGGCTTATTAAATAGGCTCAATAAATAGGCTTATTAAATAGGCTCAATAAATAGGCTTATTAAATAGGCTCATTAAATACTTATTACATAGGCTTATTAAATAGACGTATTAAATAGACTTATTAAATAGGCTTATTAAATAGACTTATTAAATAGGCTTATTAAAAAGGCTTATTAAATAGACTTAATGCATAGGCTAATTAAATACTTATTAAATAGGTGTATTAAATAGGTGTATTAAATAGGCTTATTAAATAGGCTTATTAAATAGACTTATTAAATAGCCTCATTAAATAGGCTTATTTTAGCAACTTAGGCTTATTAAATAGGTTTATTTCAGCAACTTAGACTTATTAAATAGCCTTATTAAATAGGCTTATTTCAGCAACTCAGGCTTATTAAATAGGCTTATTTCAGCAACTTATGCTTATTAAATAGCCTTATTAAACAGGTTTATTTCAGCAACTTAGGCTTATTAAATAGTATTTTTAAATAGGCTTAGTTCAGAAACTTAGGCTTATTAAATAGCCTTATTAAATAGGCTTATTTCAGCAACTTAGACTCATTAAATAGCTTATTAAATAGGCTTTTTTCAGCAACTTAGGCTCATTAAATAGCCTTATTAAATAGGCTTATTTCAGCAACTTAGGCTTATTAAATAGCCTTATTAAATAGGCTTATTTTAGCAACTTAGACTTATTAAATCGACTTATTAAATAGACATTTCAGCAACTTAGGCTCATTAAATATGCTTATGAAATAGGCTTATTTCTGCAACTTAGACTTATTAGATAGGCCTATTAAATCGGCTTATTTTAGCAACTTAGGCTTATTAAATATGCTTATTTAAGCAAATTAGGCGTATTAAATAGCATTATTAAATAGGTTTATTTCTGCAACTTAGACTTATTAAATAGCCTTATTAAATAGGCTTATTTCAGCAACTTAGGTTTATTAAATAGGCTTATTTCAGCAACTTATGCTTATTAAATAGCCTTATTTGAGCAATTTAGACTTATTAAATAGGCTTATTCAGCAACATAGGCTTATTAAATAGCCTATTTAAATAGGCTTATTTCAGCAACTTAGGCTTATTAAATAGGCTTATTTCAGCAACTGAGACATATTAAAAAGGCTTATTTCAGCAACTTAGGCTTATGAAATAGGCTTATTCAGCAACTTAGGCTCATTAAATAGGCTTATTTCAGCAACTTATGCTTATTAAATAGCCTTATTAAACAGGTTTATTTCAGCAACTTAGGCTTATTAAATAGCATTTTTAAATAGGTTTATTTCAGCAACTTAGACTTATTAAATAAACCTTTTTAAATAGGCTTAGTTCAGAAACTTAGGCTTATTAAGTAGGCTTATTTCAGCAACTTAGGCTCATTAAATAGCCTTATTAAATAGGCTTATTTCAGCAACTTAGGCTTATTAAATAGGCTTATTTCAGCAACTTAAACTTATTAAATAGCCTTATTTCAGCAACTTAGGCTTATTAAATACCCTCATTTCAGCAACTTAGACTAATTAAATAGGCTTATTCAGCAACTTAGGCTTATTAAATAGCCTTATTAAATAGGCTTATTTCAGCAACTTAGACTTATTAAATATGCTCATTCAGCAACTTGGGCTTATTAAATAACCTTATTAAATAGGCTTATTTCAGCAACTTAGACTTATTAAATAGGCTTATTCAGAAACTTAGGCTTATTAAATAGGCTTATTTCAGCAACTTAGGCTTATTAAATATGCTCATTCAGCAACTTGGGCTTATTAAATAACCTTATTAAATAGGCTTATTTCAGCAACTTAGACTTATTAAATAGGCCTATTAAATAGACTTATTAAATAGACTTATTAAATAGGCTCATTAAATACTTATTAAGTAGGAATATTAACTAGACATATTAAATAGACTTATTAAATAGACTTTTTAAATAGGCTGATTAAAAATGCTCATTAAATACTTATTAAATGTGTTTATTAAATAGGCGTATTAAATAGGCTTATTAAATAGGCTTATTAAATAGGCTTATTAAATAGACTTATTAAAGAGCCTTATTAAATAGGCTTATTTCAGCAACTTAGGCTTATTAAATAAGCTTATTTCAGCAACTTATGCTTATTAAATAGCCTTATTAAACAGGTTTATTTCAGCAACTTAGGCTTATTAAATAGCATTTTTAAATAGGTTTATTTCAGCAACTTAGACTTATTAAATATACCTTTTTAAATAGGCTTAGTTCAGAAACTCAGGCTTATTAAATAGTCTTATTTCAGCAACTTAGGCTTATTAAATAGGCTTATTTCAGCAACTTAGACTTATTAAATAGTCTTATTTCAGCAACTTAGGCTTATTAAATAGCCTTATTTCAGAAACTTAGACTTATTAAATAGGCTTATTCAGCAACTTAGGCTTATTAAATAGCCTTATTAAATAGGCTTATTTCAGCAAATTAGACTTATTAAATAGGCTTATTTCAGCAACTTAGGCTTATTAAATAAGCTTATTTCAGCAACTTATGCTTATTAAATAGCCTTATTAAACAGGTTTATTTCAGCAACTTAGGCTTATTAAATAGAATTTTTAAATAGGTTTATTTCAGCAACTTAGACTTATTAAATATACCTTTTTAAATAGGCTTAGTTCAGAAACTCAGGCTTATTAAATAGTCTTATTTCAGCAACTTAGGCTTATTAAATAGGCTTATTTCAGCAACTTAGACTTATTAAATAGTCTTATTTCAGCAACTTAGGCTTATTAAATAGCCTTATTTCAGAAACTTAGACTTATTAAATAGGCTTATTCAGCAACTTAGGCTTATTAAATAGCCTTATTAAATAGGCTTATTTCAGCAAATTAGACTTATTAAATAGGTTTATTCAGCAACTTAGGCTTATTAAATAGGCTTATTCAGCAACTTAGGCTTATTAAATAGGCTTATTTCAGCAACTTAGGCTTATTAAATAGGCTCAATAAAGAGGCTTATTAAATAGGCTTATTAAATATGCTTATTAAATAGGCTCAATAAATAGGCTTATTAAATAGGCTTATTAAATAGGCTTATTAAATAGGCCTATTAAATAGACTTATTAAATAGGCTCAATAAATAGGCTTATTAAATAGGCTTATTAAATAGGCTTATTAAATAGGCTCAATAAATAGGCTTATTAAATAGGCTCAATAAATAGGCTTATTAAATAGGCTCATTAAATACTTATTACATAGGCTTATTAAATAGACGTATTAAATAGACTTATTAAATAGGCTTATTAAATAGACTTATTAAATAGGCTTATTAAAAAGGCTTATTAAATAGACTTAATGCATAGGCTAATTAAATACTTATTAAATAGGTGTATTAAATAGGTGTATTAAATAGG
Organism: Petromyzon marinus; assembly: GCF_048934315.1. Taxonomy (NCBI): domain Eukaryota; kingdom Metazoa; phylum Chordata; class Hyperoartia; order Petromyzontiformes; family Petromyzontidae; genus Petromyzon; species Petromyzon marinus. The sequence goes on along the minus strand of NW_027422884.1, from coordinate 1,601,783 downwards.
CTTATTAAATAGGCTTATTAAATAGACTTATTAAATAGCCTCATTAAATAGGCTTATTTTAGCAACTTAGGCTTATTAAATAGGTTTATTTCAGCAACTTAGACTTATTAAATAGCCTTATTAAATAGGCTTATTTCAGCAACTCAGGCTTATTAAATAGGCTTATTTCAGCAACTTATGCTTATTAAATAGCCTTATTAAACAGGTTTATTTCAGCAACTTAGGCTTATTAAATAGTATTTTTAAATAGGCTTAGTTCAGAAACTTAGGCTTATTAAATAGCCTTATTAAATAGGCTTATTTCAGCAACTTAGACTCATTAAATAGCTTATTAAATAGGCTTTTTTCAGCAACTTAGGCTCATTAAATAGCCTTATTAAATAGGCTTATTTCAGCAACTTAGGCTTATTAAATAGCCTTATTAAATAGGCTTATTTTAGCAACTTAGACTTATTAAATCGACTTATTAAATAGACATTTCAGCAACTTAGGCTCATTAAATATGCTTATGAAATATGCTTATTTCTGCAACTTAGACTTATTAGATAGGCCTATTAAATAGGCTTATTTTAGCAACTTAGGCTTATTAAATATGCTTATTAAAGCAAATTAGGCGTATTAAATAGCATTATTAATAAGTCTATTTAATAAGACTATTTAATAAGTCTATTTAATAAGTCTATTTAATAAGCCTATTTAATAAGTATTTAATGAGCCTATTTAATAAGCCTATTTATTGAGCCTATTTAATAAGCCTATTTATTGAGCCTATTTAATAAGCATATTTATTGAGCCTATTTAATAAGCCTATTTATTGAGCCTATTTAATAAGCCGATTTATTAAGCCTATTTAATATGCCTATTTATTGAGCCTATTTAATAAGCCTATTTAATAAGCCGATTTATTGAGCCTATTTAATAAGTCTATTTAATAAGCCTATTTAATAAACCTATTTAATAAGTATTTAATGAGCCTATTTAATATGTCTATTTAATAAGCCTATTTAATAGGCCTATTTAATACGTCTAAGTTGCTGAAATAAGCCTATTTAATAAGCTTATTTAATAGGCCTATTTAATAAGTCTAAGTTGCTGAAATAAGCCTATTTAATAAGCCTAAGTTGCTGAATAAGCCTATTTAATAAGCCTAAGTTGCTGAATAAACCTATTTAATAAGTCTAAGTTGCTAAAATAAGCCTATTTAATACGGCTATTTAATAAGCCTAAGTTGCTGAAATAAGCCTATTTCATAAGGCTATTTAATAAGCCTAAGTTGCTGAAATAAGACTATTTAATAAGCCTAAGTTTCTGAACTAAGCCTATTTAAAAAGGTATATTTAATAAGTCTAAGTTGCTGAAATAAACCTATTTAAAAATGCTATTTAATAAGCCTAAGTTGCTGAAATAAACCTGTTTAATAAGGCTATTTAATAAGCATAAGTTGCTGAAATAAGCTTATTTAATAAGTCTAAGTTGCTGAAATAAACCTATTTAATAAGCCTAAGTTGCTAAAATAAGCCTATTTCATGAGGCTATTTAATAAGTCTATTTAATAAGTCTATTTCATAAGTCTATTTAATAAGTCTATTTAATAAGCCTATTTAATAAGCCTATTTAATAAGCCTGATTAATACACCTATTTAATAAACATATTTAATGAGTATTTAATGAGCCTATTTAATAAGTCTACTTAATAAGCCTTTTTAATAAGACTATTTAATAAGTCTATTTAATAAGCCTATTTAATAAGTCTATTTAATAAGCCTATTTAATAAGCCTATTTAATAAGTATTTAATGAGCCTATTTAATAAGTCTATTTAATAAGCCTATTTAATAGGCCTTTTTTAATAAATCTAAGTTGCTGAAATAAGCCTATTTAATAAGCCTATTTAATAGGCCTATTTAATAAGTCTAAGTTGCTGAAATAAGCTTATTTAATAAGCCTAAGTTTCTGAATGAGCCTATTTAATAAGCCTAAGTTGCTGAAATAAGCCTATTAAATAAGCCTAAGTTGCTGAATAAGCCTATTTAATAAGCCTAAGTTGCTGAATAAACCTATTTAATAAGTCTAAGTTGCTGAAATAAGCATATTTAATAAGGCTATTTAATAAGCCTAAGTTGCTGAATAAGCCTATTTAATAAGGCTATTTAATGAGCCTAAGTTGCTGAAATAAGACTATTTAATAAGCCTAAGTTTCTGAACTAAGCCTATTTTAAAAGGTATATTTAATAAGTCTAAGTTGCTGAAATAAACCTATTTAAAAATGCTATTTAATAAGCCTAAGTTGCTGAAATAAACCTGTTTAATAAGGCTATTTAATAAGAATAAGTTGCTGAAATAAGCTTATTTAATAAGCCTAAGTTGCTAAAATAAGCCTATTTAATGAGGGTATTTAATACGCCTATTTAATAAGCCTATTTAATAAGCCTATTTAATAAGCCTATTTAATAAGCCTATTTAATGAGTCTATTTAATAAGTCTATTTAATAAGTATTTAATGAGCCTATTTAATAAGCCTATTTATTGAGCCTATTTAATAAGCCTATTTATTGAGCCTATTTAATAAGCCTATTTATTGAGCCTATTTAATAAGCCTATTTATTGAGCCTATTTAATAAGCCTATTTAATAAGTCTATTTAATAAGCCTATTTAATAAGCCTATTTAATAAGCCTATTTATTGAGCCTATTTAATAAGCCTATTTAATAAGCCTATTTAATAAGTCTATTTAATACGCCTATTTAACAAGCCTATTTAATAATTATTTAATGAGCCTGTTTAATAAGTCTATTTAATACGCCTATTTAACAGGCCTATTTAATAAGTCTAAGTTGCTGAAATAAGCCTATTTAATAAGCCTAAGTTTCTGAATGAGCCTATTTAATAAGCCTAAGTTGCCGAAATAAGCCTATTTAATAAGCCTAAGTTGCTGAATAAGCCTATTTAATAAGCCTAAGTTGCTGAAATAAGCCTATTTAGTAAGTCTAAGTTGCTGAAATAAGCCTATTTAATAAGCCTAAGTTTCTGAATGAGCCTATTTAATAAGCCTAAGTTGCCGAAATAAGCCTATTTAATAAGCCTAAGTTGCTGAATAAGCCTATTTAATAAGCCTAAGTTGCTGAAATAAGCCTATTTAGTAAGTCTAAGTTGCTGAAATAAGCCTATTTAATAAGCCTAAGTTGCTGAAATAAGCCTATTTAATAAGCCTAAGTTGCTGAAATAAGGCTATTTAATAAGTCTAAGTTGCTGAAATAAGCCTATTTAATAAGCCTAAGTTGCTGAAATAAGTATATTTAATAAGCATAAGTTGCTGAAATAAGCCTATTTAATGAGTCTAGGTTGCTGAAATAAGGCTATTTAATAAGTTTAAGTTGCTGAAATAAGCCTTTTTAATCAGCGTAAGTTGCTGAAATAAGCTTATTTAATAAGCCCAAGTTGCTGAAATAAGCCTACTTAATTAGGCTATTTAATAAGCCTAAGTTGCTGAAATAAGCCTATTTAATGAGCTATTTAATAAGTCTATTTAATAAGCCTATTTAATAAGCCTATTTAATAAGCCTATTTAATAAGCCTATGTAATAAGTCTATTTAATAAGTCTATTTAATAAGTATTTAATGAGCCTATTTAATAAGCCTATTTATTGAGCCTATTTAATAAGCCTATTTACTGAGCCTATTTAATAAGCCTATTTATTGAGCCTATTTAATAAGCCTATTTAATAAGTCTATTTAATAAGCCTATTTAATAAGCCTATTTATTGAGCCTATTTAATAAGCCTATTTAATAAGCCTATTTATTCAGCCTATTTAATAAGTCTATTTAATAAGCCTATTTAATAAGCCTATTTAATAAGTATTTAATGAGCCTATTTAATAAGTCTATTTAATATGCCTATTTAATAGGCCTATTTAATAAGTCTAAGTTGCTGAAATAAGCCTATTTAATAAGCCTAAGTTTCTGAATGAGCCTATTTAATAAGCCTAAGTTGCTGAAATAAGCCTATTTAATAAGCCTAAGTTGCTGAATAAGCCTATTTAATAAGCCTAAGTTGCTGAAATAAGCCTATTTAATAAGACTAAGTTGCTGAAATAAGGCTATTTAATAAGCCTAAGTTGCTGAAATAAGCCTGTTTAATAAGCCTAAGTTGCTGAAATAAGGCTATTTAATAAGTCTAATTGCTGAAATAAGCCTATTTAATAAGCCTAAGTTGCTGAAATAAGTATATTTAATAAGCATAAGTTGCTGAAATAAGCCTATTTAATGAGTCTAAGTTGCTGAAATAAGCCTATTTAATAAGTCTAAGTTGCTGAAATAAGTCTTTTTAATCAGCGTAAGTTGGTGAAATAAGCCTACTTAATTAGGCTATTTAATAAGCCTAAGTTGCTGAAATAAGCCTATTTAATAAGCGTAAGTTACTGAAATAAGGCTATTTAATAAGCCTATTTAATAAGCCTACGTTGCTGAATAAGCCTATTTAATAAGCCTAAGTTGCTGAAATAAGCCTATTTAATAAGTCTAAGTTGCTGAAATAAGGCTATTTAATAAGCCTAAGTTGCTGAAATAAGCCTATTTAATAAGCCTAAGTTGTTGAAATAAGGCTATTTAATGAGTCCAAGTTGCTGAAATAAGCCGATTTAATAAGCCTAAGTTGCTGAAATAAGTATATTTAATAAGCATAAGTTGCTGAAATTAGCCTATTTAATAAGTCTAAGTTGCTGAAATAAGGCTATTTAATAAGTCTAAGTTGCTGAAATAAGCCTTTTTAATCAGCGTAAGTTGCTGAAATACGCCTATTTAATAAGCCCAAGTTGCTGAAATAAGCCTACTTAATTAGGCTATTTAATAAGCCTAAGTTGCTGAAATAAGCCTATTTAATATGCGTAAGTTACTGAAATAAGGCTATTTAATAAGTCTAAGTTGCTGAAATAAGCCTATTTAATAAGCCTAAGTTGCTGAAATAAGCCTATTTAATAAGCCTGTTTAATAAGCCTAAGTTGCTGAAATAAGCCTATTTAATAAGCCTATTTAATAAGCCTATTTAATAGGCCTATTTAATAAGTCTAAGTTGCTGAATAAGCCTATTTAATAAGCCTAAGTTGCTGAATAAACCTATTTAATAAGCCTAAGTTGCTGAAATAAGGCTATTTAATAAGCCTAAGTTGCTGAATAAGCCTATTTAATAAGTCTAAGTTGCTGAAATAAGGGTATTTAATAAGCCTAAGTTGCTAAAATAAGGCTATTTAATAAGTTTAAGTTGCTGAAATAAGCCTATTTAATAAGCCTAAGTTGCTGAAATAAGCCTATTTAATAAGGCTATTTAATGAGCCTAAGTTGCTGAAATAAGCCTATTTAATAAGCCTAAGTTTCTGAACTAAGCCTATTTAAAAAGGTATATTTAATAAGTCTAAGTTGCTGAAATAAACCTATTTAAAAATGCTATTTAATAAGCCTAAGTTGCTGAAATAAACCTGTTTAATAAGGCTATTTAATAAGCATAAGTTGCTGAAATAAGCCTATTTAATAAGCCTAAGTTGCTGAATAAGCGTATTTCATAAGCCTAAGTTGCTGAAATAAGCCTTTTTAATATGTCTCAGTTGCTGAAATAAGCCTATTTAATAAGCCAAAGTTGCTGAAATAAGCCTATTTAAATAGGCTATTTAATAAGCCTAAGTTGCTGAATAAGCCTATTTAATAAGTCTAAGTTGCTGAAATAAGGCTATTTAATAAGCCTAAGTTGCTGAAATAAGCCTATTTAATAAGCCTAAGTTGCTGAAATAAGCCTATTTAATAAGGCTATTTAATGAGCCTAAGTTGCTGAAATAAGCCTATTTAATAAGTCTAAGTTGCTGAAATAAGGCTATTTAATAAGCCTAAGTTGCTGAAATAAGCCTATTTAATAAGCCTAAGTTGCTGAATAAACCTATTTAATAAGCCTAAGTTGCTGAATAAGCCTATTTAATAAGTCTAAGTTGCTGAAATAAGGCTATTTAATAAGCCTAAGTTGCTGAAATAAGCCTATTTAATAAGCCTAAGTTGCTGAATAAACCTATTTAATAAGCCTAAGTTGCTGAAATAAGGCTATTTAATAAGCCTAAGTTGCTGAATAAGCCTATTTAATAAGTCTAAGTTGCTGAAATAAGGGTATTTAATAAGCCTAAGTTGCTAAAATAAGGCTATTTAATAAGTTTAAGTTGCTGAAATAAGCCTATTTAATAAGCCTAAGTTGCTGAAATAAGCCTATTTAATAAGTCTAAGTTGCTGAAATAAGGCTATTTAATAAGCCTAAGTTGCTGAAATAAGCCTATTTAATAAGCCTAAGTTGCTGAAATAAGGCTATTTAATAAGCCTAAGTTGCTGAAATAAGCCTATTTAATAAGCCTAAGTTGCTGAATAAACCTATTTAATAAGCCTAAGTTGCTGAATAAGCCTATTTAATAAGTCTAAGTTGCTGAAATAAGGCTATTTAATAAGCCTAAGTTGCTGAAATAAGCCTATTTAATAAGCCTAAGTTGCTGAATAAACCTATTTAATAAGCCTAAGTTGCTGAAATAAGGCTATTTAATAAGCCTAAGTTGCTGAATAAGCCTATTTAATAAGTCTAAGTTGCTGAAATAAGGGTATTTAATAAGCCTAAGTTGCTAAAATAAGGCTATTTAATAAGTTTAAGTTGCTGAAATAAGCCTATTTAATAAGCCTAAGTTGCTGAAATAAGCCTATTTAATAAGGCTATTTAATGAGCCTAAGTTGCTGAAATAAGCCTATTTAATAAGCCTAAGTTTCTGAACTAAGCCTATTTAAAAAGGTATATTTAATAAGTCTAAGTTGCTGAAATAAACCTATTTAAAAATGCTATTTAATAAGCCTAAGTTGCTGAAATAAACCTGTTTAATAAGGCTATTTAATAAGCATAAGTTGCTGAAATAAGCCTATTTAATAAGCCTAAGTTGCTGAATAAGCGTATTTCATAAGCCTAAGTTGCTGAAATAAGCCTTTTTAATATGTCTCAGTTGCTGAAATAAGCCTATTTAATAAGCCTAAGTTGCTGAAATAAGCCTATTTAAATAGGCTATTTAATAAGCCTAAGTTGCTGAATAAGCCTATTTAATAAGTCTAAGTTGCTGAAATAAGGCTATTTAATAAGCCTAAGTTGCTGAAATAAGCCTATTTAATAAGCCTAAGTTGCTGAAATAAGCCTATTTAATAAGGCTATTTAATGAGCCTAAGTTGCTGAAATAAGCCTATTTAATAAGCCTAAGTTTCTGAACTAAGCCTATTTAAAAAGGTATATTTAATAATTCTAAGTTGCTGAAAAAAACCTATTTAAAAATGCTATTTAATAAGCCTAAATTGCTAGAAATAAACCTGTTTAATAAGGCTATTTAATAAGCATAATTTGCTGTAATAAGCCTATTTAATAAGCCTAAGTTGCTGAAATAAGCCTATTTAATAAGGCTATTTAATAAGTCTAAGTTGCAGAAATGAACCTATTTAATAATGCTATTTAATACGCCTAATTTGCCTAAATAAGCATATTTAATAAGCCTAAGTTGCTAAAATAAGCCTATTTAATAGGCCTATCTAATAAGTCTAAGTTGCAGAAATAAGCATATTTCATAAGCATATTTAATGAGCCTAAGTTGCTGAAATGTCTATTTAATAAGTCGGTTTAATAAGTCTAAGTTGCTAAAATAAGCCTATTTAATAAGGCTATTTAATAAGCCTAAGTTGCTGAAATAAGCCTATTTAATAAGGTTATTTAATGAGCCTAAGTTGCTGAAAAAAGCCTATTTAATAAGGTTATTTAATGAGCCTAAGTTGCTGAAATAAGCCTATTTAATAAGCCTAAGTTTCTGAACTAAGCCTATTTAAAAATACTATTTAATAAGCCTAAGTTGCTGAAATAAGCCTATTAAATAAGCATAAGTTACTGAAATAAGGCTATTTAATAAGCCTACGTTGCTGAATAAGCCTATTTAATAAGCCTAAGTTGCTGAAATAAGGCTATTTAATAAGTCTAAGTTGCTGAAATAAGGCTATTTAATAAGCCTAAGTTGCTGAAATAAGCCTATTTAATAAGCCCAAGTTGCTGAAATAAGGCTATTTAATAAGTCCAAGTTGCTGAAATAAGCAGATTTAATAAGCCTAAGTTGCTGAAATAAGTATATTTAATAAGCATAAGTTGCTGAAATAAGCCTATTTAATAAGTCTAAGTTGCTGAAATAAGCCTTTTTAATCAGCGTAAGTTGCTGAAATAAGCCTATTTAATAAGCCCAAGTTGCTGAAATAAGCCTACTTAATTAGGCTATTTAATAAGCCTAAGTTGCTGAAATAAGCCTATTTAATAAGCGTAAGTTACTGAAATAAGGCTATTTAATAAGCCTATTTAATAAGCCTACGTTGCTGAATAAGCCTATTTAATAAGCCTAAGTTGCTGAAATAAGCCTATTTAATAAGTCTAAGTTGCTGAAATAAGGCTATTTAATAAGCCTAAGTTGCTGAAATAAGCCTATTTAATAAGCCTAAGTTGCTGAAATAAACCTATTTAATAAGCCTAAGTTGCTGAAATAAGGCTATTTAATAAGTCCAAGTTGCTGAAATAAGCCTATTTAATAAGCCTAAGTTGCTGAAATAAGTATATTTAATAAGCATAAGTTGCTGAAATAAGCCTATTTAATAAGTCTAAGTTGCTGAAATAAGGCTATTTAATAAGTCTAAGTTGCTGAAATAAGCCTTTTTAATCAGCGTAAGTTGCTGAAATAAGCCTATTTAATAAGCCCAAGCTGCTGAAATAAGCGTACTTATTTAGGCTATTTAATAAGCCTAAGTTGCTGAAATAATCCTATTTAATAAGCGTAAGTTGCTGAAATAAGGCTATTTAATGAGTCTAAGTTGCTGAAATAAGCCTATTTAATAAGCCTAAGTTGCTGAAATAAGCCTATTTAATAAGGCTATTTAATAAGCCTAAGTTGCTGAAATAAGCCTATTTAATAAGGCTATTTAATAAGCCTAAGTTGCTGAAATAAGCCTATTTAATAAGGTTATTTAATGAGCCTAAGTTGCTGAAAAAAGCCTATTTAATAAGGTTATTTAATGAGCCTAAGTTGCTGAAATAAGCCTATTTAATAAGCCTAAGTTTCTGAACTAAGCCTATTTAAAAATACTATTTAATAAGCCTAAGTTGCTGAAATAAGCCTATTAAATAAGCATAAGTTACTGAAATAAGGCTATTTAATAAGCCTACGTTGCTGAATAAGCCTATTTAATAAGCCTAAGTTGCTGAAATAAGGCTATTTAATAAGTCTAAGTTGCTGAAATAAGGCTATTTAATAAGCCTAAGTTGCTGAAATAAGCCTATTTAATAAGCCCAAGTTGCTGAAATAAGGCTATTTAATAAGTCCAAGTTGCTGAAATAAGCAGATTTAATAAGCCTAAGTTGCTGAAATAAGTATATTTAATAAGCATAAGTTGCTGAAATAAGCCTATTTAATAAGTCTAAGTTGCTGAAATAAGCCTTTTTAATCAGCGTAAGTTGCTGAAATAAGCCTATTTAATAAGCGTAAGTTACTGAAATAAGGCTATTTAATAAGCCTATTTAATAAGCCTACGTTGCTGAATAAGCCTATTTAATAAGCCTAAGTTGCTGAAATAAGCCTACTTAATTAGGCTATTTAATAAGCCTAAGTTGCTGAAATAAGCCTATTTAATAAGCGTAAGTTACTGAAATAAGGCTATTTAATAAGCCTATTTAATAAGCCTACGTTGCTGAATAAGCCTATTTAATAAGCCTAAGTTGCTGAAATAAGCCTATTTAATAAGTCTAAGTTGCTGAAATAAGGCTATTTAATAAGCCTAAGTTGCTGAAATAAGCCTATTTAATAAGCCTAAGTTGCTGAAATAAACCTATTTAATAAGCCTAAGTTGCTGAAATAAGGCTATTTAATAAGTCCAAGTTGCTGAAATAAGCCTATTTAATAAGCCTAAGTTGCTGAAATAAGTATATTTAATAAGCATAAGTTGCTGAAATAAGCCTATTTAATAAGTCTAAGTTGCTGAAATAAGGCTATTTAATAAGTCTAAGTTGCTGAAATAAGCCTTTTTAATCAGCGTAAGTTGCTGAAATAAGCCTATTTAATAAGCCCAAGCTGCTGAAATAAGCGTACTTATTTAGGCTATTTAATAAGCCTAAGTTGCTGAAATAATCCTATTTAATAAGCGTAAGTTGCTGAAATAAGGCTATTTAATGAGTCTAAGTTGCTGAAATAAGCCTATTTAATAAGCCTAAGTTGCTGAAATAAGCCTATTTAATAAGCCTGTTTAATAAGCCTAAGTTGCTGAATAAACCTATTTAATAAGTCTAAGTTGCTGAAATAAGCCTATTTAAAAAGGTATATTTAATAAGTCTAAGTTGCTGAAATAAACGTATTTAAAAATGCTATTTAATAAGCCTAAGTTGCTGAAATAAGCCTATTTAAAAGGCGTAAGTTGCTGAAATAAGGCTATTTAATGAGTCTAAGTTGCTGAAATAAGCCTATTTAATAAGCGTAAGTTACTGAAATAAGGCTATTTTATAAGCCTATTTAATAAGCCTACGTTGCTGAATAAGCCTATTTAATAAGCCTAAGTTGCTGAAATAAGCCTATTTAATAAGTCTAAGTTGCTGAAATAAGGCTATTTAATAAGCCTAAGTTGCTGAAATAAGCCTATTTAATAAGCCTAAGTTGTTGAATAAGCCTATTTAATAAGCCTAAGTTGCTGAATAAACCTATTTAATAATGAGTCCAAGTTGCTGAAATAAGCCGATTTAATAAGCCTAAGTTGCTGAAATAAGCCTATTAAATAAGCATAAGTTACTGAAATAAGGCTATTTAATAAGCCTACGTTGCTGAATAAGCCTATTTAATAAGCCTAAGTTGCTGAAATAAGCCTATTTAATAAGTCTAAGTTGCTGAAATAAGGCTATTTAATAAGCCTAAGTTGCTGAAATAAGCCTATTTAATAAGCCCAAGTTGCTGAAATAAGGCTATTTAATAAGTCCAAGTTGCTGAAATAAGCAGATTTAATAAGCCTAAGTTGCTGAAATAAGTATATTTAATAAGCATAAGTTGCTGAAATAAGCCTATTTAATAAGTCTAAGTTGCTGAAATAAGCCTTTTTAATCAGCGTAAGTTGCTGAAATAAGCCTATTTAATAAGCCCAAGTTGCTGAAATAAGCCTACTTAATTAGGCTATTTAATAAGCCTAAGTTGCTGAAATAAGCCTATTTAATAAGCGTAAGTTACTGAAATAAGGCTATTTAATAAGCCTATTTAATAAGCCTACGTTGCTGAATAAGCCTGTTTAATAAGCCTAAGTTGCTGAAATAAGCCTATTTAATAAGTCTAAGTTGCTGAAATAAGGCTATTTAATAAGCCTAAGTTGCTGAAATAAACCTATTTAATAAGCCTAAGTTGCTGAAATAAGGCTATTTAATAAGTCCAAGTTGCTGAAATAAGCCTATTTAATAAGCCTAAGTTGCTGAAATAAGTATATTTAATAAGCATAAGTTGCTGAAATAAGCCTATTTAATAAGTCTAAGTTGCTGAAATAAGGCTATTTAATAAGTCTAAGTTGCTGAAATAAGCCTTTTTAATCAGCGTAAGTTGCTGAAATAAGCCTATTTAATAAGCCCAAGCTGCTGAAATAAGCGTACTTATTTAGGCTATTTAATAAGCCTAAGTTGCTGAAATAAGCCTATTTAATAAGCGTAAGTTGCTGAAATAAGGCTATTTAATGAGTCTAAGTTGCTGAAATAAGCCTATTTAATAAGCCTAAGTTGCTGAAATAAGCCTATTTAATAAGCCTGTTTAATAAGCCTAAGTTGCTGAATAAACCTATTTAATAAGTCTAAGTTGCTGAAATAAGCCTATTTAAAAAGGTATATTTAATAAGTCTAAGTTGCTGAAATAAACGTATTTAAAAATGCTATTTAATAAGCCTAAGTTGCTGAAATAAGCCTATTTAAAAGGCGTAAGTTGCTGAAATAAGGCTATTTAATGAGTCTAAGTTGCTGAAATAAGCCTATTTAATAAGCGTAAGTTACTGAAATAAGGCTATTTTATAAGCCTATTTAATAAGCCTACGTTGCTGAATAAGCCTATTTAATAAGCCTAAGTTGCTGAAATAAGCCTATTTAATAAGTCTAAGTTGCTGAAATAAGGCTATTTAATAAGCCTAAGTTGCTGAAATAAGCCTATTTAATAAGCCTAAGTTGTTGAAATAAGGCTATTTAATGAGTCCAAGTTGCTGAAATAAGCCGATTTAATAAGCCTAAGTTGCTGAAATAAGTATATTTAATAAGCATAAGTTGCTGAAATAAGCCTATTTAATAAGTCTAAGTTGCTGAAATAAGGCTATTTAATAAGTCTAAGTTGCTGAAATAAGCCTTTTTAATCAGCGTAAGTTGCTGAAATACGCCTATTTAATAAGCCCAAGTTGCTGAAATAAGCCTACTTAATTAGGCTATTTAATAAGCCTAAGTTGCTGAAATAAGCCTATTTAATATGCGTAAGTTACTGAAATAAGGCTATTTAATAAGTCTAAGTTGCTGAAATAAGCCTATTTAATAAGCCTAAGTTGCTGAAATAAGCCTATTTAATAAGCCTGTTTAATAAGCCTAAGTTGCTGAAATAAGCCTATTTAATAAGCCTATTTAATAAGCCTATTTAATAGGCCTATTTAATAAGTCTAAGTTGCTGAATAAGCCTATTTAATAAGCCTAAGTTGCTGAATAAACCTATTTAATAAGCCTAAGTTGCTGAAATAAGGCTATTTAATAAGCCTAAGTTGCTGAATAAGCCTATTTAATAAGTCTAAGTTGCTGAAATTAGGGTATTTAATAAGCCTAAGTTGCTAAAATAAGGCTATTTAATAAGTTTAAGTTGCTGAAATAAGCCTATTTAATAAGCCTAAGTTGCTGAAATAAGCCTATTTAATAAGGCTATTTAATGAGCCTAAGATGCTGAAATAAGCCTATTTAATAAGCCTAAGTTTCTGAACTAAGCCTATTTAAAAAGGTATATTTAATAAGTCTAAGTTGCTGAAATAAACCTATTTAAAAATGCTATTTAATAAGCCTAAGTTGCTGAAATAAACCTGTTTAATAAGGCTATTTAATAAGCATAAGTTGCTGAAATAAGCCTATTTAATAAGCCTAAGTTGCTGAATAAGCGTATTTCATAAGCCTAAGTTGCTGAAATAAGCCTATTTAATAAGTCTAAGTTGCTGAAATAAGCCTTTTTAATCAGCGTAAGTTGCTGAAATAAGCCTATTTAATAAGCCCAAGTTGCTGAAATAAGCCTACTTAATTAGGCTATTTAATAAGCCTAAGTTGCTGAAATAAGCCTATTTAATAAGCGTAAGTTACTGAAATAAGGCTATTTAATAAGCCTATTTAATAAGCCTACGTTGCTGAATAAGCCTATTTAATAAGCCTAAGTTGCTGAAATAAGCCTATTTAATAAGTCTAAGTTGCTGAAATAAGGCTATTTAATAAGCCTAAGTTGCTGAAATAAGCCTATTTAATAAGCCTAAGTTGCTGAAATAAACCTATTTAATAAGCCTAAGTTGCTGAAATAAGGCTATTTAATAAGTCCAAGTTGCTGAAATAAGCCTATTTAATAAGCCTAAGTTGCTGAAATAAGTATATTTAATAAGCATAAGTTGCTGAAATAAGCCTATTTAATAAGTCTAAGTTGCTGAAATAAAACTATTTAATAAGTCTAAGTTGCTGAAATAAGCCTTTTTAATCAGCGTAAGTTGCTGAAATAAGCCTATTTAATAAGCCCAAGCTGCTGAAATAAGCGTACTTATTTAGGCTATTTAATAAGCCTAAGTTGCTGAAATAAGCCTATTTAATAAGCGTAAGTTGCTGAAATAAGGCTATTTAATGAGTCTAAGTTGCTGAAATAAGCCTATTTAATAAGCCTAAGTTGCTGAAATAAGCCTATTTAATAAGCCTGTTTAATAAGCCTAAGTTGCTGAATAAACCTATTTAATAAGTCTAAGTTGCTGAAATAAGCCTATTTAAAAAGGTATATTTAATAAGTCTAAGTTGCTGAAATAAACGTATTTAAAAATGCTATTTAATAAGCCTAAGTTGCTGAAATAAGCCTATTTAAAAGGCGTAAGTTGCTGAAATAAGGCTATTTAATGTGTCTAAGTTGCTGAAATAAGCCTATTTAATAAGCGTAAGTTACTGAAATAAGGCTATTTTATAAGCCTATTTAATAAGCCTACGTTGCTGAATAAGCCTATTTAATAAGCCTAAGTTGCTGAAATAAGCCTATTTAATAAGTCTAAGTTGCTGAAATAAGGCTATTTAATAAGCCTAAGTTGCTGAAATAAGCCTATTTAATAAGCCTAAGTTGTTGAAATAAGGCTATTTAATGAGTCCAAGTTGCTGAAATAAGCCGATTTAATAAGCCTAAGTTGCTGAAATAAGCCTATTAAATAAGCATAAGTTACTGAAATAAGGCTATTTAATAAGCCTACGTTGCTGAATAAGCCTATTTAATAAGCCTAAGTTGCTGAAATAAGCCTATTTAATAAGTCTAAGTTGCTGAAATAAGGCTATTTAATAAGCCTAAGTTGCTGAAATAAGCCTATTTAATAAGCCCAAGTTGCTGAAATAAGGCTATTTAATAAGTCCAAGTTGCTGAAATAAGCAGATTTAATAAGCCTAAGTTGCTGAAATAAGTATATTTAATAAGCATAAGTTGCTGAAATAAGCCTATTTAATAAGTCTAAGTTGCTGAAATAAGCCTTTTTAATCAGCGTAAGTTGCTGAAATAAGCCTATTTAATAAGCCCAAGTTGCTGAAATAAGCTTACTTAATTAGGCTATTTAATAAGCCTAAGTTGCTGAAATAAGCCTATTTAATAAGCGTAAGTTACTGAAATAAGGCTATTTAATAAGCCTATTTAATAAGCCTACGTTGCTGAATAAGCCTATTTAATAAGCCTAAGTTGCTGAAATAAGCCTATTTAATAAGTCTAAGTTGCTGAAATAAGGCTATTTAATAAGCCTAAGTTGCTGAAATAAGCCTATTTAATAAGCCTAAGTTGCTGAAATAAACCTATTTAATAAGCCTAAGTTGCTGAAATAAGGCTATTTAATAAGTCCAAGTTGCTGAAATAAGCCTATTTAATAAGCCTAAGTTGCTGAAATAAGTATATTTAATAAGCATAAGTTGCTGAAATAAGCCTATTTAATAAGTCTAAGTTGCTGAAATAAGGCTATTTAATAAGTCTAAGTTGCTGAAATAAGCCTTTTTAATCAGCGTAAGTTGCTGAAATAAGCCTATTTAATAAGCCCAAGCTGCTGAAATAAGCGTACTTATTTAGGCTATTTAATAAGCCTAAGTTGCTGAAATAAGCCTATTTAATAAGCGTAAGTTGCTGAAATAAGGCTATTTAATGAGTCTAAGTTGCTGAAATAAGCCTATTTAATAAGCCTAAGTTGCTGAAATAAGCCTATTTAATAAGCCTGTTTAATAAGCCTAAGTTGCTGAATAAACCTATTTAATAAGTCTAAGTTGCTGAAATAAGCCTATTTAAAAAGGTATATTTAATAAGTCTAAGTTGCTGAAATAAACGTATTTAAAAATGCTATTTAATAAGCCTAAGTTGCTGAAATAAGCCTATTTAAAAGGCGTAAGTTGCTGAAATAAGGCTATTTAATGAGTCTAAGTTGCTGAAATAAGCCTATTTAATAAGCGTAAGTTACTGAAATAAGGCTATTTTATAAGCCTATTTAATAAGCCTACGTTGCTGAATAAGCCTATTTAATAAGCCTAAGTTGCTGAAATAAGCCTATTTAATAAGTCTAAGTTGCTGAAATAAGGCTATTTAATAAGCCTAAGTTGCTGAAATAAGCCTATTTAATAAGCCTAAGTTGTTGAAATAAGGCTATTTAATGAGTCCAAGTTGCTGAAATAAGCCGATTTAATAAGCCTAAGTTGCTGAAATAAGTATATTTAATAAGCATAAGTTGCTGAAATAAGCCTATTTAATAAGTCTAAGTTGCTGAAATAAGGCTATTTAATAAGTCTAAGTTGCTGAAATAAGCCTTTTTAATCAGCGTAAGTTGCTGAAATACGCCTATTTAATAAGCCTGTTTAATAAGCCTAAGTTGCTGAAATAAGCCTATTTAATAAGCCTATTTAATAAGCCTATTTAATAGGCCTATTTAATAAGTCTAAGTTGCTGAATAAGCCTATTTAATAAGCCTAAGTTGCTGAATAAACCTATTTAATAAGCCTAAGTTGCTGAAATAAGGCTATTTAATAAGCCTAAGTTGCTGAATAAGCCTATTTAATAAGTCTAAGTTGCTGAAATAAGGGTATTTAATAAGCCTAAGTTGCTAAAATAAGGCTATTTAATAAGTTTAAGTTGCTGAAATAAGCCTATTTAATAAGCCTAAGTTGCTGAAATAAGCCTATTTAATAAGGCTATTTAATGAGCCTAAGTTGCTGAAATAAGCCTATTTAATAAGCCTAAGTTTCTGAACTAAGCCTATTTAAAAAGGTATATTTAATAAGTCTAAGTTGCTGAAATAAACCTATTTAAAAATGCTATTTAATAAGCCTAAGTTGCTGAAATAAACCTGTTTAATAAGGCTATTTAATAAGCATAAGTTGCTGAAATAAGCCTATTTAATAAGCCTAAGTTGCTGAATAAGCGTATTTCATAAGCCTAAGTTGCTGAAATAAGCCTTTTTAATATGTCTCAGTTGCTGAAATAAGCCTATTTAATAAGCCTAAGTTGCTGAAATAAGCCTATTTAAATAGGCTATTTAATAAGCCTAAGTTGCTGAATAAGCCTATTTAATAAGTCTAAGTTGCTGAAATAAGGCTATTTAATAAGCCTAAGTTGCTGAAATAAGCCTATTTAATAAGCCTAAGTTGCTGAAATAAGCCTATTTAATAAGGCTATTTAATGAGCCTAAGTTGCTGAAATAAGCCTATTTAATAAGCCTAAGTTTCTGAACTAAGCCTATTTAAAAAGGTATATTTAATAAGTCTAAGTTGCTGAAAAAAACCTATTTAAAAATGCTATTTAATAAGCCTAAATTGCTAGAAATAAACCTGTTTAATAAGGCTATTTAATAAGCATAATTTGCTGTAATAAGCCTATTTAATAAGCCTAAGTTGCTGAAATAAGCCTATTTAATAAGGCTATTTAATAAGTCTAAGTTGCAGAAATGAACCTATTTAATAATGCTATTTAATACGCCTAATTTGCCTAAATAAGCATATTTAATAAGCCTAAGTTGCTAAAATAAGCCTATTTAATAGGCCTATCTAATAAGTCTAAGTTGCAGAAATAAGCATATTTCATAAGCATATTTAATGAGCCTAAGTTGCTGAAATGTCTATTTAATAAGTCGGTTTAATAAGTCTAAGTTGCTAAAATAAGCCTATTTAATAAGGCTATTTAATAAGCCTAAGTTGCTGAAATAAGCCTATTTAATAAGGTTATTTAATGAGCCTAAGTTGCTGAAAAAAGCCTATTTAATAAGGTTATTTAATGAGCCTAAGTTGCTGAAATAAGCCTATTTCATAAGCCTAAGTTTCTGAACTAAGCCTATTTAAAAATACTATTTAATAAGCCTAAGTTGCTGAAATAAGCCTATTAAATAAGCATAAGTTACTGAAATAAGGCTATTTAATAAGCCTACGTTGCTGAATAAGCCTATTTAATAAGCCTAAGTTGCTGAAATAAGCCTATTTAATAAGTCTAAGTTGCTGAAATAAGGCTATTTAATAAGCCTAAGTTGCTGAAATAAGCCTATTTAATAAGCCCAAGTTGCTGAAATAAGGCTATTTAATAAGTCCAAGTTGCTGAAATAAGCAGATTTAATAAGCCTAAGTTGCTGAAATACGTATATTTAATAAGCATAAGTTGCTGAAATAAGCCTATTTAATAAGTCTAAGTTGCTGAAATAAGCCTTTTTAATCAGCGTAAGTTGCTGAAATAAGCCTATTTAATAAGCCCAAGTTGCTGAAATAAGCCTACTTAATTAGGCTATTTAATAAGCCTAAGTTGCTGAAATAAGCCTATTTAATAAGCGTAAGTTACTGAAATAAGGCTATTTAATAAGCCTATTTAATAAGCCTACGTTGCTGAATAAGCCTATTTAATAAGCCTAAGTTGCTGAAATAAGCCTATTTAATAAGTCTAAGTTGCTGAAATAAGGCTATTTAATAAGCCTAAGTTGCTGAAATAAGCCTATTTAATAAGCCTAAGTTGCTGAAATAAACCTATTTAATAAGCCTAAGTTGCTGAAATAAGGCTATTTAATAAGTCCAAGTTGCTGAAATAAGCCTATTTAATAAGCCTAAGTTGCTGAAATAAGTATATTTAATAAGCATAAGTTGCTGAAATAAGCCTATTTAATAAGTCTAAGTTGCTGAAATAAGGCTATTTAATAAGTCTAAGTTGCTGAAATAAGCCTTTTTAATCAGCGTAAGTTGCTGAAATAAGCCTATTTAATAAGCCCAAGCTGCTGAAATAAGCGTACTTATTTAGGCTATTTAATAAGCCTAAGTTGCTGAAATACGCCTATTTAATAAGCGTAAGTTGCTGAAATAAGGCTATTTAATGAGTTTAAGTTGCTGAAATAAGCCTATTTAATAAGCCTAAGTTGCTGAAATAAGCCTATTTAATAAGCCTGTTTAATAAGCCTAAGTTGCTGAATAAACCTATTTAATAAGTCTAAGTTGCTGAAATAAGCCTATTTAATAAGGCTATTTAATAAGCCTAAGTTGCTGAATAAGCCTATTTAATAAGTCTAAGTTGCTGAAATAAGGCTATTTAATAAGCCTAAGTTGCTGAAATAAGGCTATTTAATAAGTTTAAGTTGCTGAAATAAGCCTATTTAATAAGCCTAAGTTGCTGAAATAAGCCTATTTAATAAGGCTATTTAATGAGCCTAAGTTGCTGAAATAAGCCTATTTAATAAGCCTAAGTTTCTGAACTAAGCCTATTTAAAAAGGTATATTTAATAAGTCTAAGTTGCTGAAATAAACGTATTTAAAAATGCTATTTAATAAGCCTAAGTTGCTGAAATAAACCTGTTTAATAAGGCTATTTAATAAGCATAAGTTGCTGAAATAAGCCTATTTAATAAGCCTAAGTTGCTGAATAAGCCTATTTCATAAGCCTAAGTTGCTGAAATAAGCCTTTTTAATATGTCTCAGTTGCTGAAATAAGCTTATTTAAGAAGCCTAAGTTTCTGAAATAAGCCTATTTAAATAGGCTATTTAATAAGCCTAAGTTGCTGAATAAGCCTATTTAATAAGTCTAAGTTGCTGAAATAAGGCTATTTAATAAGCCTAAGTTGCTGAAATAAGCCTATTTAATAAGCCTACGTTGGTGAACTAAGCCTATATAAAAAGGTCTATTTAATAAGTCAAAGTTGCTGAAAAAAACCTATTTAAAAATGCTATTTAATAAGCCTAAATTGCTAGAAATAAAACTGTTTAATAAGGCTATTTAATAAGCATAAGTTGCTGAAATAAGCCTATTTAATAAGCCTAAGTTGCTGAAATAAGCCTATTTAATAAGGCTATTTAATAAGTCTAAGTTGCAGAAATGAACCTATTTAATAATGCTATTTAATACGCCTAATTTGCTTAAATAAGCATATTTAATAAGCCTAAGTTGCTAAAATAAGCCTATTTAATAGGCCTATCTAATAAGTCTAAGTTGCAGAAATAAGCATATTTCATAAGCATATTTAATGAGCCTAAGTTGCTGAAATGTCTATTTAATAAGTCGGTTTAATAAGCCTAAGTTGCTGAAATAAGCCTATTTAATAAGGTTATTTAATGAGCCTAAGTTGCTGAAAAAAACCTATTTAATAAGGCTATTTAATGAGCCTAAGTTGCTGAAATAAGCCTATTTAATAAGCCTAAGTTTCTGAACTAAGCCTATTTAAAAATACTATTTAATAAGCCTAAGTTGCTGAAATAAACCTGTTTAATAAGGCTATTTAATAAGCATAAGTTGCTGAAATAAGCCTATTTAATAAGCCTGAGTTGCTGAAATAAACCTATTTAATAAGGCTATTTAATAAGTCTAAGTTGCTGAAATAAACCTATTTAATAAGCCTAAGTTGCTAAAATAAGCCTATTTAATGAGGCTATTTAATAAGTCTATTTAATAAGCCTATTTAATAAGCCTATTTAATACGCCTATTAATAAGCCTATTTAATACGCCTATTTAATACACCTATTTAATAAGTATTTAATGAGCCTATGTATTAAGTCTATTTAATAAGCCTTTTTAATAAGCCTATTTAATAAGTCTATTTAATAAGCCTATTTAATAAGCCTATTTAATATGCCTATTAATAAGCTTATTTAATACGCCTATTTAATACACCTATTTAATAAGTATTTAATGAGCCTATGTATTAAGTCTATTTAATAAGCCATTTTAATAAGCCTATTTACTAAGTATTTAATGAGCCTATTTAATAAGCCTATTTATTGAGCCTATTTAATAAGCCTATTTATTGAGCCTATTTAATAAGACTATTTAATAAGCCTATTTAATAAGCCTATTTATTGAGCCTATTTAATAAGTCTATTTAATACGCCTATTTAATGAGCCTATTTAATAAGCCTATTTAATAAGCCTATTTATTGAGCCTATTTAATAAGTCTACTTAATAAGCCTATTTAATAAGCCTCTTTATTGAGCCTATTTAATAAGTCTATTTAATAGGCCTATTTAATAAGTCTAAGTTGCTGAAATAAGCCTATTTAATAAGCCTAAGTTTCTGAATGAGCCTATTTAATAAGCATAAGTTGCTGAAATAAGCCTATTTAATAAGCCTAAGTTGCTGAATAAGCCTATTTAATAAGCCTAAGTTGCTGAATAAACCTATTTAATAAGTCTAAGTTGCTGAAATAAGCCTATTTAATAAGGCTATTTAATAAGCCTAAGTTGCTGAATAAGCCTATTTAATAAGTCTAAGTTTCTGAAATAAGGCTATTTAATAAGCCTAAGTTGCTGAAATAAGGCTATTTAATAAGTCTAAGTTGCTGAAATAAGCCTATTTAATAAGCCTAAGTTGCTGAAATAAGCCTATTTAATAAGGCTATTTAATGAACCTAAGTTGCTGAAATAAGACTATTTAATAAGCCTGAGTTTCTGAACTAAGCCTATTTAAAAAGGTATATTTAATAAGTCTAAGTTGCTGAAATAAACCTATTTAAAATGCTATTTAATAAGCCTAAGTTGCTGAAATAAACTTGTTTAATAAGGCTATTTAATAAGCATAAGTTGCTGAAATAAGCTTATTTAATAAGCCTAAGTTGCTGAAATAAGCCTATTTAATAAGGCTCTTTAATAAGTCTATTTAATAAGCCTATTTAATAAGCCTATTTAATAAGCCTATTTAATACGCCTATTTAATAAACACATTTAATAAGTATTTAATGAGCATTTTTAATAAGCCTATTTAAAATGTCTATTTAATAAGCCTATTTAATAAGTCTATTTAATAAGCCTATTTAATACGCCTATTTAATAAACATATTTAATAAGTATTTAATGAGCCTATTTAATAAGTCTATTTAATAAGCCTTTTTAATAAGCCTATTTAATAAGTCTATTTAATAAGCCTATTTAATAAGTATTTAATGAGCCTATTTAATAAGTCTATTTAATAAGCCTTTTTAATAAGCCTATTTAATAAGCCGATTTAATAAGTCTATTTAATAAGCCTATTTAATAAGCCTATTTAATAAGCCTATTTATTGAGCCTATTTAATAAGTCTATTTAATAAGCCTATTTAATAAGCCTATTTAATGAGCCTATTTAATAAGTCTATTTAATAAGCCTATTTAATAGGCCTTTTTAATAAGTCTAAGTTGCTGAAATAAGCCTATTTAATAAGCCTATTTAATAGGCCTATTGAATAAGTCTAAGTTGCTGAAATAAGCCTATATAATAAGCTTAAGTTTCTGAATGAGCCTATTTAATAAGCCTAAGTTGCTGAAATAAGCCTATTAAATAAGCCTAAGTTGCTGAATAAGCCTATTTAATAAGCCTAAGTTGCTGAATAAACCTATTTAATAAGTCTAAGTTGCTGAACTAAGCCTATTTAAAAAGGTATATTTAATAAGTCTAAGCAGCTGAAATAAACCTATTTAAATATGCTATTTAATAAGCCTAAGTTGCTGAAATAAACCTGTTTAATAAGCCTATTTAATAAGCATAAGTTGTTGAAATAAGCTTATTTAATAAGCCTAAGTTGCTGAAATAAGCCTATTTAATAAGGCTATTTAATAAGTCTAAGTTGCTGAAATAAACCTATTTAATAAGTCTAAGTTGCTAAAATAAGCCTATTTAATGAGGCTATTTAATAAGTCTATTTAATAAGCCTATTTAATAAGCCTATTTAATAAGCCTATTTAATACGCCTATTTAATAAACATATTTAATAAGTATTTAAT
Organism: Petromyzon marinus; assembly: GCF_048934315.1. NCBI lineage: Eukaryota > Metazoa > Chordata > Hyperoartia > Petromyzontiformes > Petromyzontidae > Petromyzon > Petromyzon marinus. Next base: position 1,579,274 of record NW_027422884.1, on the reverse strand, counting down.
GAGCCTATTTAATAAGTCTATTTAATAAGCCTTTTTAATAAGCCTATTTAATAAGTCTATTTAATAAGCCTATTTAATAAGTCTATTTAATAAGTCTATTTAATAAGCCTATTTAATAAGTATTTAATAAGCCGATTTAATAAGTCTATTTAATAAGCCTATTTAATAAGCCTATTTAATAAGCCTATTTATTGAGCTTATTTAATAAGTCTATTTAATAAGCCTATTTAATAAGCCTATTTAATGAGCCTATTTAATAAGTCTATTTAATAAGCCTATTTAATAGGCCTTTTTAATAAGTCTAAGTTGCTGAAATAAGCATATTTAATAAGCCTATTTAATAGGCCTATTGAATAAGTCTAAGTTGCTGAAATAAGCCTATTTAATAAGCCTAAGTTTCTGAATGAGCCTATTTAATAAGCCTAAGTTGCTGAAATAAGCCTATAAATAAGCCTAAGTTGCTGAATATGCCTATTTAATAAGCCTAAGTTGCTGAATAAACCTATTTAATAAGTCTAAGTTGCTGAAATAAGCATATTTAATAAGGCTATTTAATAAGCCTAAGTTGCTGAATATGCCTATTTAATAAGGCTATTTAATGAGTCTAAGTTGCTGAAATAAGACTATTTAATAAGCCTAAGTTTCTGAACTAAGCCTATTTAAAAAGGTATATTTAATAAGTCTAAGTTGCTGAAATAAACCTATTTAAAATGCTATTTAATAAGCCTAAGTTGCTGAAATAAACCTGTTTAATAAGGCTATTTAATAAGAATAAGTTGCTGAAATAAGCTTATTTACTAAGCCTAAGTTGCTGAATAAGCCTATTTCATGAGCCTAAGTTGCTGAAATAAGCCTTTTTAATATGTCTCAGTTGCTGAAATAAGCCTATTTAATAAGCCTAAGTTGCTGAAATAAGCCTATTTAAATATGCTATTTAATAAGCCTAAGTTGCTGAATAAGCCTATTTAATAAGTCTAAGTTGCTGAAATAAGGCTATTTAATAAGCCTAAGTTGCTGAAATAAGGCTATTTAATAAGCCTACGTTGGTGAACTAAGCCTATATAAAAAGGTCTATTTAATAAGTCTAAGTTGCTGAAAAAAACCTATTGCTAGAAATAAACCTGTTTAATAAGGCTATTTAATAAGCATAAGTTGCTGAAATAAGCCTATTTAAAAAGCCTAAGTTGCTGAAATAAGCCTATTTAATAAGGCTATTTAATAAGCCTAAGTTGCTGAATAAGCCTATTTAATAAGTCTAAGTTGCTGAAATAAGGCTATTTAATAAGCCTAAGTTGCTGAAATAAGCCTATTTAATAAGCCTACGTTGGTGAACTAAGCCTATATAAAAAGATCTATTTAATAAGTCTAAGTTGCTGAAAAAAACCTATTTAAAAATGCTATTTAATAAGCCTAAATTGCTAGAAATAAACCTGTTTAATAAGGCTATTTAATAAGCATAAGTTGCTGAAATAAGCCTATTTAATAAGGCTATTTAATAAGTCTAAGTTGCAGAAATGAACCTATTTAATAATGCTATTTAATACGCCTAATTTGCTTAAATAAGCATATTTAATAAGCCTAAGTTGCTAAAATAAGGCTATTTAATAGGCCTATCTAATAAGTCTAAGTTGCAGAAATAAGCATATTTCATAAGCATATTTAATGAGCCTAAGTTGCTGAAATGTCTATTTAATAAGTCGGTTTAATAAGTCTAAGTTGCTAAAATAAGCCTATTTAATAAGGCTATTTAATAAGCCTAAGTTGCTGAAATAAGCCTATTTAATAAGGCTATTTAATGAGCCTAAGTTGCTGAAAAAAGCCTATTTAATAAGGCTATTTAATGAGCCTAAGTTGCTGAAATAAGCCTATTTAATAAGCCTAAGTTTCTGAACTAAGCCTATTTAAAAATACTATTTAATAAGCCTAAGTTGCTGAAATAAACCTGTTTAATAAGGCTATTTAATAAGCATAAGTTGCTGAAATAAGCCTATTTAATAAGCCTGAGTTGCTGAAATAAGCCTATTTAATAAGGCTATTTAATAAGCCTAAGTTGCTGAATAAGCCTATTTAATAAGTCTAAGTTTCTGAAATAAGGCTATTTAATAAGCCTAAGTTGCTGAAATAAGGCTATTTAATAAGTCTAAGTTGCTGAAATAAGCCTATTTAATAAGCCTAAGTTGCTGAAATAAGCCTATTTAATAAGGCTATTTAATGAACCTAAGTTGCTGAAATAAGACTATTTAATAAGCCTGAGTTTCTGAACTAAGCCTATTTAAAAAGGTATATTTAATAAGTCTAAGTTGCTGAAATAAACCTATTTAAAATGCTATTTAATAAGCCTAAGTTGCTGAAATAAACCTGTTTAACAAGGCTATTTAATAAACATAAGTTGCTGAAATAAGCTTATTTAATAAGCCTAAGTTGCTGAAATAAGCCTATTTAATAAGGCTCTTTAATAAGTCTATTTAATGAGCCTATTTAATAAGCCTATTTAATAAGCCTATTTAATACGCCTATTTAATAAACACATTTAATAAGTATTTAATGAGCATTTTTAATAAGCCTATTTAAAAAGTCTATTTAATAAGCCTATTTAATAAGTCTATTTAATAAGCCTATTTAATACGCCTATTTAATAAACATATTTAATAAGTATTTAATGAGCCTATTTAATAAGTCTATTTAATAAGCCTTTTTAATAAGCCTATTTAATAAGTCTATTTAATAAGCCTATTTAATAAGTATTTAATGAGCCTATTTAATAAGTCTATTTAATAAGCCTTTTTAATAAGCCTATTTAATAAGCCGATTTAATAAGTCTATTTAATAAGCCTATTTAATAAGCCTATTTATTGAGCCTATTTAATAAGTCTATTTAATAAGCCTATTTAATAAGCCTATTTAATGAGCCTATTTAATAAGTCTATTTAATAAGCCTATTTAATAGGCCTTTTTAATAAGTCTAAGTTGCTGAAATAAGCCTATTTAATAAGCCTATTTAATAGGCCTATTGAATAAGTCTAAGTTGATGAAATAAGCCTATTTAATAAGCTTAAGTTTCTGAATGAGCCTATTTAATAAGCCTAAGTTGCTGAAATAAGCCTATTAAATAAGCCTAAGTTGCTGAATAAGCCTATTTAATAAGCCTAAGTTGCTGAATAAACCTATTTAATAAGTCTAAGTTGCTGAACTAAGCCTATTTAAAAAGGTATATTTAATAAGTCTAAGCAGCTGAAATAAACCTATTTAAATATGCTATTTAATAAGCCTAAGTTGCTGAAATAAACCTGTTTAATAAGTCTATTTAATAAGCATAAGTTGCTGAAATAAGCTTATTTAATAAGCCTAAGTTGCTGAAATAAGCCTATTTAATAAGGCTATTTAATAAGTCTAAGTTGCTGAAATAAACCTATTTAATAAGTCTAAGTTGCTAAAATAAGCCTATTTAATGAGGCTATTTAATAAGTCTATTTAATAAGCCTATTTAATAAGCCTATTTAATAAGCCTATTTAATACGCCTATTTAATAAACATATTTAATAAGTATTTAATGAGCCTATTTAATAAGTCTATTTAATAAGCCTTTTTAATAAGCCTATTTAATAAGTCTATTTAATAAGCCTATTTAATAAGTCTATTTAATAAGTCTATTTAATAAGCCTATTTAATAAGTATTTAATAAGCCGATTTAATAAGTCTATTTAATAAGCCTATTTAATAAGCCTATTTAATAAGCCTATTTATTGAGCCTATTTAATAAGTCTATTTAATAAGCCTATTTAATAAGCCTATTTAATGAGCCTATTTAATAAGTCTATTTAATAAGCCTATTTAATAGGCCTTTTTAATAAGTCTAAGTTGCTGAAATAAGCCTATTTAATAAGCCTAAGTTTCTGAATGAGCCTATTTAATAAGCCTAAGTTGCTGAAATAAGCCTATTAAATAAGCCTAAGTTGCTGAATATGCCTATTTAATAAGCCTAAGTTGCTGAATAAACCTATTTAATAAGTCTAAGTTGCTGAAATAAGCATATTTAATAAGGCTATTTAATAAGCCTAAGTTGCTGAATATGCCTATTTAATAAGGCTATTTAATGAGTCTAAGTTGCTGAAATAAGACTATTTAATAAGCCTAAGTTTCTGAACTAAGCCTATTTAAAAAGGTATATTTAATAAGTCTAAGTTGCTGAAATAAACCTATTTAAAATGCTATTTAATAAGCCTAAGTTGCTGAAATAAACCTGTTTAATAAGGCTATTTAATAAGAATAAGTTGCTGAAATAAGCTTATTTAATAAGCCTAAGTTGCTGAATAAGCCTATTTAATAAGCCTAAGTTGCTGAAATAAGCCTATTTTAATAGGCTATTTAATAAGCCTAAGTTGCTGAATAAGCCTATTTAATAAGTCTAAGTTGCTGAAATAAGGCTATTTAATAAGCCTAAGTTGCTGAAATAAGCCTATTTAATAAGCCTACGTTGGTGAACTAAGCCTATATAAAAAGGTCTATTTAATAAGTCTAAGTTGCTGAAAAAAACCTATTGCTAGAAATAAACCTGTTTAATAAGGCTATTTAATAAGCATAAGTTGCTGAAATAAGCCTATTTAATAAGCCTAAGTTGCTGAAATAAGCCAATTTAATAAGGCTATTTAATAAGTCTAAGATGCAGAAATGAACCTATTTAATAATGCTATTTAATACGCCTAATTTGCTTAAATAAGCATATTTAATAAGCCTAAGTTGCTAAAATAAGCCTATTTAATAAGCCTGAGTTGCTGAAATAAGCCTATTTAATAAGGCTATTTAATAAGCCTAAGTTGCTGAATAAGCCTATTTAATAAGTCTAAGTTTCTGAAATAAGGCTATTTAATAAGCCTAAGTTGCTGAAATAAGGCTATTTAATAAGTCTAAGTTGCTGAAATAAGCCTATTTAATAAGCCTAAGTTGCTGAAATAAGCCTATTTAATAAGGCTATTTAATGAACCTAAGTTGCTGAAATAAGACTATTTAATAAGCCTGAGTTTCTGAACTAAGCCTATTTAAAAAGGTATATTTAATAAGTCTAAGTTGCTGAAATAAACCTATTTAAAATGCTATTTAATAAGCCTAAGTTGCTGAAATAAACCTGTTTAACAAGGCTATTTAATAAACATAAGTTGCTGAAATAAGCTTATTTAATAAGCCTAAGTTGCTGAAATAAGCCTATTTAATAAGGCTCTTTAATAAGTCTATTTAATGAGCCTATTTAATAAGCCTATTTAATAAGCCTATTTAATACGCCTATTTAATAAACACATTTAATAAGTATTTAATGAGCATTTTTAATAAGCCTATTTAAAAAGTCTATTTAATAAGCCTATTTAATAAGTCTATTTAATAAGCATATTTAATACGCCTATTTAATAAACATATTTAATAAGTATTTAATGAGCCTATTTAATAAGTCTATTTAATAAGCCTTTTTAATAAGCCTATTTAATAAGTCTATTTAATAAGCCTATTTAATAAGTATTTAATGAGCCTATTTAATAAGTCTATTTAATAAGCCTTTTTAATAAGCCTATTTAATAAGCCGATTTAATAAGTCTATTTAATAAGCCTATTTAATAAGCCTATTTATTGAGCCTATTTAATAAGTCTATTTAATAAGCCTATTTAATAAGCCTATTTAATGAGCCTATTTAATAAGTCTATTTAATAAGCCTATTTAATAGGCCTTTTTAATAAGTCTAAGTTGCTGAAATAAGCCTATTTAATAAGCCTATTTAATAGGCCTATTGAATAAGTCTAAGTTGATGAAATAAGCCTATTTAATAAGCTTAAGTTTCTGAATGAGCCTATTTAATAAGCCTAAGTTGCTGAAATAAGCCTATTAAATAAGCCTAAGTTGCTGAATAAGCCTATTTAATAAGCCTAAGTTGCTGAATAAACCTATTTAATAAGTCTAAGTTGCTGAACTAAGCCTATTTAAAAAGGTATATTTAATAAGTCTAAGCAGCTGAAATAAACCTATTTAAATATGCTATTTAATAAGCCTAAGTTGCTGAAATAAACCTGTTTAATAAGTCTATTTAATAAGCATAAGTTGCTGAAATAAGCTTATTTAATAAGCCTAAGTTGCTGAAATAAGCCTATTTAATAAGGCTATTTAATAAGTCTAAGTTGCTGAAATAAACCTATTTAATAAGTCTAAGTTGCTAAAATAAGCCTATTTAATGAGGCTATTTAATAAGTCTATTTAATAAGCCTATTTAATAAGCCTATTTAATAAGCCTATTTAATACGCCTATTTAATAAACATATTTAATAAGTATTTAATGAGCCTATTTAATAAGTCTATTTAATAAGCCTTTTTAATAAGCCTATTTAATAAGTCTATTTAATAAGCCTATTTAATAAGTCTATTTAATAAGTCTATTTAATAAGCCTATTTAATAAGTATTTAATAAGCCGATTTAATAAGTCTATTTAATAAGCCTATTTAATAAGCCTATTTAATAAGCCTATTTATTGAGCCTATTTAATAAGTCTATTTAATAAGCCTATTTAATAAGCCTATTTAATGAGCCTATTTAATAAGTCTATTTAATAAGCCTATTTAATAGGCCTTTTTAATAAGTCTAAGTTGCTGAAATAAGCCTATTTAATAAGCCTAAGTTTCTGAATGAGCCTATTTAATAAGCCTAAGTTGCTGAAATAAGCCTATTAAATAAGCCTAAGTTGCTGAATATGCCTATTTAATAAGCCTAAGTTGCTGAATAAACCTATTTAATAAGTCTAAGTTGCTGAAATAAGCATATTTAATAAGGCTATTTAATAAGCCTAAGTTGCTGAAATAAGCCTATTTTAATAGGCTATTTAATAAGCCTAAGTTGCTGAATAAGCCTATTTAATAAGTCTAAGTTGCTGAAATAAGGCTATTTAATAAGCCTAAGTTGCTGAAATAAGCCTATTTAATAAGCCTACGTTGGTGAACTAAGCCTATATAAAAAGGTCTATTTAATAAGTCTAAGTTGCTGAAAAAAACCTATTGCTAGAAATAAACCTGTTTAATAAGGCTATTTAATAAGCATAAGTTGCTGAAATAAGCCTATTTAATAAGCCTAAGTTGCTGAAATAAGCCAATTTAATAAGGCTATTTAATAAGTCTAAGATGCAGAAATGAACCTATTTAATAATGCTATTTAATACGCCTAATTTGCTTAAATAAGCATATTTAATAAGCCTAAGTTGCTAAAATAAGCCTATTTAATAGGCCTATCTAATAAGTCTAAGTTGCAGAAATAAGCATATTTCAAAAGCATATTTAATGAGCCTAAGTTGCTGAAATGTCTATTTAATAAGTCGGTTTAATAAATCTAAGTTGCTAAAATAAGCCTATTTAATAAGGCTATTTAATAAGCCTAAGTTGCTGAAATAAGCCTATTTAATAAGGCTATTTAATAAGCCTAAGTTGCTGAATAGGCCTATTTAATAAGTCTAAGTTGCTGAAATAAGGCTATTTAATAAGCCTAAGTTGCTGAAATAAGCCTATTTAATAAGCCTACGTTGGTGAACTAAGCCTATATAAAAAGGTCTATTTAATAAGTCTAAGTTGCTGAAAAAAACCTATTTAAAAATGCTATTTAATAAGCCTAAATTGCTAGAAATAAACCTGTTTAATAAGGCTATTTAATAAGCATAAGTTGCTGAAATAAGCCTATTTAATAAGCCAAAGTTGCTGAAATAAGCCTATTTAATAAGGCTATTTAATAAGTCTAAGTTGCAGAAATGAACCTATTTAATAATGCTATTTAATACGCCTAATTTGCTTAAATAAGCATATTTAATAAGCCTAAGTTGCTAAAATAAGCCTATTTAATAGGCCTATCTAATAAGTCTAAGTTGCAGAAATAAGCATATTTCATAAGCATATTTAATGAGCCTAAGTTGCTGAAATGTCTATTTAATAAGTCGGTTTAATAAGTCTAAGTTGCTAAAATAAGCCTATTTAATAAAGCTATTTAATAAGCCTAAGTTGCTGAAATAAGCCTATTTAATAAGGCTATTTAATGAGCCTAAGTTGCTGAAAAAAGCCTATTTAATAAGGCTATTTAATGAGCCTAAGTTGCTGAAATAAGCCTATTTAATAAGCCTAAGTTTCTGAACTAAGCCTATTTAAAAATACTATTTAATAAGCCTAAGTTGCTGAAATAAACCTGTTTAATAAGGCTATTTAATAAGCATAAGTTGCTGAAATAAGCCTATTTAATAAGCCTGAGTTGCTGAAATAAGCCTATTTAATAAGCCTAAGTTGCTGAAATAAGCCTATTTAAATAGGCTATTTAATAAGCCTAAGTTGCTGAATAAGCCTATTTAATAAGTCTAAGTTGCTGAAATAAGGCTATTTAATAAGCCTAAGTTGCTGAAATAAGCCTATTTAATAAACCTACGTTGGTGAACTAAGCCTATATAAAAATGTCTATTTAATAAGCCTAAGTTGCTGAAATAAGCCTATTTAATAAGGCTATTTAATAAGTCTAAGATGCAGAAATGAACCTATTTAATAATGCTATTTAATACGCCTAATTTGCTTAAATAAGCATATTTAATAAGCCTAAGTTGCTAAAATAAGCCTATTTAATAGGCCTATCTAATAAGTCTAAGTTGCAGAAATAAGCATATTTCAAAAGCATATTTAATGAGCCTAAGTTGCTGAAATGTCTATTTAATAAGTCGGTTTAATAAATCTAAGTTGCTAAAATAAGCCTATTTAATAAGGCTATTTAATAAGCCTAAGTTGCTGAAATAAGCCTATTTAATAAGGCTATTTAATAAGCCTAAGTTGCTGAATAAGCCTATTTAATAAGTCTAAGTTGCTGAAATAAGGCTATTTAATAAGCCTAAGTTGCTGAAATAAGCATATTTAATAAGCCTACGTTGGTGAACTAAGCCTATATAAAAAGGTCTATTTAATAAGTCTAAGTTGCTGAAAAAAACCTATTTAAAAATGCTATTTAATAAGCCTAAATTGCTAGAAATAAACCTGTTTAATAAGGCTATTTAATAAGCATAAGTTGCTGAAATAAGCCTATTTAATAAGCCAAAGTTGCTGAAATAAGCCTATTTAATAAGGCTATTTAATAAGTCTAAGTTGCAGAAATGAACCTATTTAATAATGCTATTTAATACGCCTAATTTGCTTAAATAAGCATATTTAATAAGCCTAAGTTGCTAAAATAAGCCTATTTAATAGGCCTATCTAATAAGTCTAAGTTGCAGAAATAAGCATATTTCATAAGCATATTTAATGAGCCTAAGTTGCTGAAATGTCTATTTAATAAGTCGGTTTAATAAGTCTAAGTTGCTAAAATAAGCCTATTTAATAAAGCTATTTAATAAGCCTAAGTTGCTGAAATAAGCCTATTTAATAAGGCTATTTAATGAGCCTAAGTTGCTGAAAAAAGCCTATTTAATAAGGCTATTTAATGAGCCTAAGTTGCTGAAATAAGCCTATTTAATAAGCCTAAGTTTCTGAACTAAGCCTATTTAAAAATACTATTTAATAAGCCTAAGTTGCTGAAATAAACCTGTTTAATAAGGCTATTTAATAAGCATAAGTTGCTGAAATAAGCCTATTTAAAAAGCCTAAGTTGCTGAAATAAGCCTATTTAATAAGGCTATTTAATAAGCCTAAGTTGCTGAATAAGCCTATTTAATAAGTCTAAGTTGCTGAAATAAGGCTATTTAATAAGCCTAAGTTGCTGAAATAAGCATATTTAATAAGCCTACGTTGGTGAACTAAGCCTATATAAAAAGGTCTATTTAATAAGTCTAAGTTGCTGAAAAAAACCTATTTAAAAATGCTATTTAATAAGCCTAAATTGCTAGAAATAAACCTGTTTAATAAGGCTATTTAATAAGCATAAGTTGCTGAAATAAGCCTATTTAATAAGCCAAAGTTGCTGAAATAAGCCTATTTAATAAGGCTATTTAATAAGTCTAAGTTGCAGAAATGAACCTATTTAATAATGCTATTTAATACGCCTAATTTGCTTAAATAAGCATATTTAATAAGCCTAAGTTGCTAAAATAAGCCTATTTAATAGGCCTATCTAATAAGTCTAAGTTGCAGAAATAAGCATATTTCATAAGCATATTTAATGAGCCTAAGTTGCTGAAATGTCTATTTAATAAGTCGGTTTAATAAGTCTAAGTTGCTAAAATAAGCCTATTTAATAAGGCTATTTAATAAGCCTAAGTTGCTGAAATAAGCCTATTTAATAAGGCTATTTAATGAGCCTAAGTTGCTGAAAAAAGCCTATTTAATAAGGCTTTTTATTGAGCCTAAGTTGCTGAAATAAGCCTATTTAATAAGCCTAAGTTTCTGAACTAAGCCTATTTAAAAATACTATTTAATAAGCCTAAGTTGCTGAAATAAACCTGTTTAATAAGGCTATTTAATAAGCATAAGTTGCTGAAATAAGCCTATTAAATAAGCCTGAGTTGCTGAAATAAGCCTATTTAATAAGGCTATTTAATAAGTCTAAGTTGCTGAAATAAACCTATTTAATAAGCCTAAGTTGCTAAAATAAGCCTATTTAATGAGGCTATTTAATAAGTCTATTTAATAAGCCTATTTAATAAGCCTATTTAATACGCCTATTAATAAGCCTATTTAATACGCGTATTTAATACACCTATTTAATAAGTATTTAATGAGCCTATGTATTAAGTCTATTTAGGTTTACTTCAGAAACTTAGGCTTATTAAATAGTCTTATTTCAGCAACTTAGGCTCATTAAATAGCCTTATGAAATAGGCTTATTTCAGCAACTTAGGCTTATTAAATAGCCGTATTAAATAGGCTTATTTCAGCAACTTAGACTTATTAAATAGGTTTATTCAGCAACTTAGGCTTATTAAATAGACTTATTCAGCAACTTAGGCTTATTAAATAGGCTTATTTCAGCAACTTAGACTTATTAAATAGGCCTATTAAATAGGCTTATTAAATAGGCTTATTTCAGCAACTTAGACTTATTAAATAGGCCTATTAAATAGGCTTATTAAATAGACTTATTAAATAGGCTCATTAAATACTTATTAAATAGGCGTATTAAATAGGCTTATTAAATAGACTTATTAAATAGGCTCAATAAATCGGCTTATTAAATAGGCTTATTAAATAGGCTCAATAAATAGGCTTATTAAATAGGCTTATTAAATAGGCTTATTAAATAGACTTATTAAATCGGCTTATTAAATAGGCTCAATAAATAGGCTCAATAAATATGCTTATTAAATAGGCTCAATAAATAGGCTTATTAAATAGGCTCAATAAATAGGCTTATTAAATAGGCTTATTAAATAGGCTTATTAAATAGACTTATTAAATCGGCTTATTAAATAGGCTCAATAAATAGGCTCAATAAATATGCTTATTAAATAGGCTCAATAAATAGGCTTATTAAATAGGCTCAATAAATAGGCTTATTAAATAGGCTCATTAAATACTTATTAAATAGACTTATTAAATAGACTCATTAAATAGGCTTATTAAATAGACGTATTAAATAGCCTCATTAAATAGGCTTATTTTAGCAACTTAGGCTTATTAAATAGGTTTATTTCAGCAACTTAGACTTATTAAAGAGCCTTATTAAATAGGCTTATTTCAGCAACTTAGGCTTATTAAATAAGCTTATTTCAGCAACTTATTCTTATTAAATAGCCTTATTAAACAGGTTTATTTCAGCAACTTAGGCTTATTAAATAGCATTTTTAAATAGGTTTATTTCAGCAACTTAGACTTATTAAATATACCTTTTAAAATAGGCTTAGTTCAGAAACTTAGACTTATTAAATAGGTTTATTCAGCAACTTAGGCTTTATAAATAGGCTTATTTAGCAACTTAGGCTTATTTAATAGGCTTATTTCAGCAACTTAGGCTTATTAAATAGGCTCATTCAGAAACTTAAGCTTATTAAATAAGCTTATTTCAGCAACTTAGACTTATTAAATAGGCCTATTAAATAGGCTTATTAAATAGGCTTATTTCAGCAACTTAGATTTATTTAAAAAGGCCTATTAAATAGGCTTATTAAATAGACTTATTAAATAGGCTCATTAAATACTTATTAAATAGGCTTATTAAATAGGCTTATTAAATAGACTTATTAAATAGGCTCAATAAATAGGCTTATTAAATAGGCTTATTAAATAGACTTATTAAATAGGCTCAATAAATCGGCTTATTAAATAGGCTTATTAAATAGGCTTATTAAATAGGCTCAATAAATAGGCTTATTAAATAGGCTCAATAAATAGGCTTATTAAATAGGCTCATTAAATACTTATTAAATAGGCTTATTAAATAGGCTTATTAAATAGACTTATTAAATAGGCTCAATAAATCGGCTTATTAAATAGGCTTATTAAATAGGCTCAATAAATAGGCTTATTAAATAGGCTTATTAAATAGGCTTATTAAATAGACTTATTAAATCGGCTTATTAAATAGGCTCAATAAATAGGCTCAATAAATATGCTTATTAAATAGGCTCAATAAATAGGCTTATTATAATAGGCTCAATAAATAGGCTTATTAAATAGGCTCATTAAATACTTATTAAATAGGCTTATTAAAGAGACTTATTAAATAGACTTATTCAATAGTCTTATTAAATAGACTTATTAAATAGTCTTATTAAAAAGGCTTATTAAATAGACTTATTAAATAGGCTCATTAAATACTTATTAAATATGTTTATTAAATAGGTGTATTAATTAGGCTTATTAAATAGGCTTATTAAATAGGCTCAATAAATATGCTTATTAAATAGGCTCAATAAATAGGCTTATTAAATAGGCTCAATAAATAGGCTTATTAAATAGGCTCATTAAATACTTATTAAATAGGCTTATTAAATAGACTTATTAAATAGACTTATTAAATAGGCTTATTAAATAGACTTATTAAATAGTCTTATTAAAAAGGCTTATTAAATAGACTTATTAAATAGGCTCATTAAATACTCATTAAATATGTTTATTAAATAGGTGTATTAATTAGGCTTATTAAATAGGCTTATTAAATAGGCTTATTAAATAGACTTATTAAATAGACTTATTAAATAGACTTATTAAATAGACTTATTAAATAGGCTCATTAAATACTTATTAAATAGGCTTATTAAATAGGCTTATTAAATAGACTTATTAAATAGGCTCAATAAATAGGCTTATTAAATAGGCTTATTAAATAGACTTATTAAATAGGCTCAATAAATCGGCTTATTAAATAGGCTTATTAAATAGGCTCAATAAATAGGCTTATTAAATAGGCTTATTAAATAGGCTTATTAAATAGGCTCAATAAATATGCTTATTAAATAGGCTCAATAAATAGGCTTATTAAATAGGCTCAATAAATAGGCTTATTAAATAGGCTCATTAAATACTTATTAAATAGGCTTATTAAATAGACTTATTAAATAGACTTATTAAATAGACTTATTAAATAGACTTATTAAATAGCCTCATGAAATAGGCTTATTTTAGCAACTTAGGCTTATTAAATAGGTTTATTTCAGCAACTTAGACTTATTAAAGAGCCTTATTAAAGAGGCTTATTTCAGCAACTTAGGCTTATTAAATAAGCTTATTTCAGCAACTTATGCTTATTAAATAGCCTTATTAAACAGGTTTATTTCAGCAACTTAGGCTTATTAAATAGCATTTTTAAATAGGTTTATTTCAGCAACTTAGACTTATTAAATATACCTTTCTAAATAGGCTTAGTTCAGAAACTTAGGCTTATTAAATAGTCTTATTTCAGCAACTTAGGCTCATTAAATAGCCTTATGAAATAGGCAGATTTCAGCAACTTAGGCTTATTAAATAGCCGTATTAAATAGGCTTATTTCAGCAACTTAGACTTATTAAATAGGTTTATTCAGCAACTTAGGCTTATTAAATAGGCTTATTCAGCAACTTAGGCTTATTAAATAGGCTTATTTCAGCAACTTAGACTTATTAAATAGGCCTATTAAATAGGCTTATTAAATAGGCTTATTTCAGCAACTTAGACTTATTAAATAGGCCTATTAAATAGGCTTATTAAATAGACTTATTAAATAGGCTCATTAAATACTTATTAAATAGGCTTATTAAATAGACTTATTAAATAGGCTCAATAAATCGGCTTATTAAATAGGCTTATTAAATAGGCTCAATAAATAGGCTCATTAAATAGGCTTATTAAATAGGCTTATTAAATAGACTTATTAAATCGGCTTATTAAATAGGCTCAATAAATAGGCTTATTAAATAGGCTCAATAAATAAGCTTATTAAATAGGCTCAATAAATAGGCTTATTAAATAGGCTCAATAAATAGGCTTATTAAATAGGCTCATTAAATACTTATTAAATAGGCTCATTAAATAGACTTATTAAATAGACTTATTAAATAGTCTTATTAAATAGACTTATTAAATAGTCTTATTAAAAAGGCTTATTAAATAGACTTATTAAATAGGCTCATTAAATACTTATTAAATATGTTTATTAAATAGGTGTATTAATTAGGCTTATTAAATAGACTTATTAAATAGACTTATTAAATAGACTTATTAAATAGACTTATTAAATAGCCTCATGAAATAGGCTTATTTTAGCAACTTAGGCTTATTAAATAGGTTTATTTCAGCAACTTAGACTTATTAAAGAGCCTTATTAAATAGGCTTATTTCTGCAACTTAGGCTTATTAAATAAGCTTATTTCAGCAACTTATGCTTATTAAATAGCCTTATTAAACAGGTTTATTTCAGCAACTTAGGCTTATTAAATAGCATTTTTAAATAGGTTTATTTCAGCAACTTAGACTTATTAAATATACCTTTTTAAATAGGCTTAGTTCAGAAACTTAGGCTTATTAAATAGTCTTATTTCAGGAACTTAGGCTCATTAAATAGCCTTATTAAATAGGCTTATTTCAGCAACTTAGGTTTATTAAATAGCCTTATTAAATAGGCTTATTTCAGCAACTTAGACTTATTAAATAGGTTTATTCAGCAACTTAGGCTTATTAAATAGCCTTATTCAACAACTTAGGCTTATTAAATAGGCTTATTTCTGCAACTTAGACTAATTAAATAGGCCTATTAAATAGGCGTATTAAATAGGCTTATTTCAGCAACTTAGACTTATTAAATAGGCCTATTAAATAGGCTTATTAAATAGACTTAATACATAGGCTCATTAAATACTTATTAAATAGGTGTATTAAATAGGCATATTAAATAAGCTTATTAATAGGCATATTAAATAGGATTATTAAATAGGCTTATTAAATAGACTTATTAAATAGGCTTATTAAAAAGGCTTATTAAATAGACTTAATACATAGGCTCATTAAATACTTATTAAATAGGTGTATTAAATAGGCGTATTAAATACGCTTATTAATAGTCGTATTAAATAGGCTTATTAAATAGGCTTATTAAATAGACTTATTAAATAGCCTAATTAAATAGGCTTATTTTAGCAACTTAGGCTTATTAAATAGGTTTATTTCAGCAACTTAGACTTATTAAATAGCCTTATTAAATAGGCTTATTTCAGCAACTCAGGCTTATTAAATAGGCTTATTTCAGCAACTTATGCTTATTAAATCGCCTTATTAAACAGGTTTATTTCAGCAACTTAGGCTTATTAAATAGTATTTTTAAATAGGCTTAGTTCAGAAACTTAGGCTTATTTCAGCAACTTAGGCTCATTAAATAGCCTTATTAAATAGGCTTTTTTCAGCAACTTAGGCTCATTAAATAGCCTTATTAAATAGGCTTATTTCAGCAACTTAGGCTTATTAAATAGCCTTATTAAATAGGCTTATTTTAGCAACTTAGACTTATTAAACCGACTTATTAAATAGACATTTCAGCAACTTAGGCTCATTAAATATGCTTATGAAATATGCTTATTTCTGCAACTTAGACTTATTAGATAGGCCTATTAAATAGGCTTATTTTAGCAACTTAGGCTTATTAAATATGCTTATTTAAGCAAATTAGGCGTATTAAATAGCATTATTAAATAGGTTCATTTCTGCAACTTAGACTTATTAAATAGCCTTATTAAATAGGCTTATTTCAGCAACTTAGGCTTATTAAATAGGCTTATTTCAGCAACTTATGCTTATTAAATAGCCTTATTAAACAGGTTTATTTCTAGCAATTTAGGCTTATTAAATAGCATTTTAAATAGGTTTTTTTCAGCAACTTAGACTTATTAAATAGACCTTTTTATATAGGCTTAGTTCACCAACGTAGGCTTATTAAATAGGCTTATTTCAGCAACTTAGGCTTATTAAATAGCCTTATTTCAGCAACTTAGACTTATTAAATAGGCTTATTCAGCAACTTAGGCTTATTAAATAGCCTTATTAAATAGGCTTATTTCAGCAACTTAGGCTTATTAAATAGCCTTATTAAATAGGCTTATTTTAGCAACTTAGACTTATTAAACCGACTTATTAAATAGACATTTCAGCAACTTAGGCTCATTAAATATGCTTTTGAAATATGCTTATTTCTGCAACTTAGACTTATTAGATAGGCCTATTAAATAGGCTTATTTTAGCAACTTAGGCTTATTAAATATGCTTATTTAAGCAAATTAGGCGTATTAAATAGCATTATTAAATAGGTTCATTTCTGCAACTTAGACTTATTAAATAGCCTTATTAAATAGGCTTATTTCAGCAACTTAGGCTTATTAAATAGGCTTATTTCAGCAACTTATGCTTATTAAATAGCCTTATTAAACAGGTTTATTTCTAGCAATTTAGGCTTATTAAATAGCATTTTTAAATAGGTTTTTTTCAGCAACTTAGACTTATTAAATAGACCTTTTTATATAGGCTTAGTTCACCAACGTAGGCTTATTAAATAGGCTTATTTCAGCAACTTAGGCTTATTAAATAGCCTTATTTCAGCAACTTAGACTTATTAAATAGGCTTATTCAGCAACTTAGGCTTATTAAATAGCCTATTTAAATAGGCTTATTTCAGCAACTTAGGCTTATTAAATAGGCTTATTTCAGCAACTGAGACATATTAAAAAGGCTTATTTCAGCAACTTAGGCTTATGAAATAGGCTTATTCAGCAACTTAGGCTTATTAAATAAGCTTATTTCAGCAACTTATTCTTATTAAATAGACTTATTAAACAGGTTTATTTCAGCAACTTAGGCTTATTAAATAGCATTTTAAATAGGTTTATTTCAGCAACTTAGACTTATTAAATATACCTTTTTAAATAGGCTTAGTTCAGAAACTTAGGCTTATTAAATAGTCTTATTTCAGCAACTTAGGCTCATTAAATAGCCTTATTAAATAGGCTTATTCAGCAACTTAGGCTTATTAAATAGCCTTATTAAATATGCTTATTTCAGCAACTTAGACTTATTAAATAGGTTTATTCAGCAACTTAGGCTTATTAAATAGGCTTATTCAGCAACTTAGGCTTATTTAATAGGCTTATTTCAGCAACTTAGGCTTATTAAATAGGCTCATTCAGAAACTTAGGCTTATTAAATAGGCTTATTTCAGCAACTTAGACTTATTCAATAGGCCTATTAAATAGGCTTATTAAATAGGCTTATTTCAGCAACTTAGACTTATTAAAAAGGCCTATTAAATAGGCTTATTAAATAGACTTATTAAATAGGCTCATTAACTAGGCTTATTAAATAGGCTTATTAAATAGACTTATTAAATAGGCTCAATAAATAGGCTTATTAAATAGGCTTATTAAATAGGCTTATTAAATAGACTTATTAAATCGGCTTATTAAATACTTATTAAATAGGCTTATTAAATAGACTTATTAAATAGACTTATTAAATAGGCTTATTAAATAGACTTATTAAATAGGCTTATTAAAAAGGCTTATTAAATAGACTTATTAAATAGGCTCATTAAATACTTATTAAATATGTTTATTAAATAGGCGTATTAAATAGGCTTATTAAATAGGCTTATTAAATAGGCTTATTAAATAGACTTATTCAATAGCCTCATTATATAGGCTTATTTTAGCAACTTAGACTTATTAAATAGGTTTATTTCAGCAACTTAGACTTATTAAATAGCCTTATTAAATAGGCTTATTTCAGCAACTTAGGCTTATTAAATAAGCTTATTTCAGCAACTTATGCTTATTAAATAGGCTTATTAAACAAGTTTATTTCAGCAACTTAGGCTTATTAAATAGCATATTTAAATAGGTTTATTTCAGCAGCTTAGACTTATTAAATATACCTTTTTAAATAGGCTTAGTTCAGAAACTTAGGCTTATTAAATAGGCTTATTTCAGCAACTTAGGCTCATTAAATAGCCTTATTAAATAGGCTTATTCAGCAACTTAGGCTTATTAAATAGCCTTATTAAATATGCTTATTTCAGCAACTTAGACTTATTAAATAGGTTTATTCAGCAACTTAGGCTTATTAAATAGGCTTATTCAGCAACTTAGGCTTATTTAATAGGCTTATTTCAGCAACTTAGGCTTATTAAATAGGCTCATTCAGAAACTTAGGCTTATTAAATAGGCTTATTTCAGCAACTTAGACTTATTCAATAGGCCTATTAAATAGGCTTATTAAATAGGCTTATTACAGCAACTTAGACTTATTAAAAAGGCCTATTAAATAGGCTTATTAAATAGACTTATTAAATAGGCTCATTAAATAGGCTTATTAAATAGGCTTATTAAATAGACTTATTAAATAGGCTCAATAAATAGGCTTATTAAATAGGCTTATTAAATAGGCTTATTAAATAGACTTATTAAATCGGCTTATTAAATAGGTTTATTAAAAAGGCTTATTAAATAGACTTATTAAATAGGCTCATTAAATACTTATTAAATAGGCTTATTAAATAGACTTATTAAATAGGCTTATTAAAAAGGCTTATTAAATAGACTTATTAAATAGGCTCATTAAATATTTATTAAATATGTTTATTAAATAGGCGTATTAAATAGGCTTATTAAATAGACTTATTAAATAGGCTTATTAAATAGACTTTTTAAATAGGCTTATTAAAAATGCTCATTAAATACTTATTAAATGTGTTTATTAAATAGGCGTATTAAATAGGCTTATTAAATAGGCTTATTAAATAGGCTTATTAAATAGACTTATTAAAGAGCCTTATTAAATAGGCTTATTTCAGCAACTTAGGCTTATTAAATAAGCTTATTTCAGCAACGTATGCTTATTAAATAGCCTTATTAAACAGGTTTATTTCAGCAACTTAGGCTTATTAAATAGCATTTTAAATAGGTTTATTTCAGCAACTTAGACTTTTTAAATATACCTTTTTAAATAGGCTTAGTTCAGAAACTCAGGCTTATTAAATAGTCTTATTTCAGCAACTTAGGCTCATTAAATAGCCTTATTAAATAGGCTTATTTCAGCAACTTAGGCTTATTAAATAGGCTTATTTCAGCAACTTAGACTTATTAAATAGCCTTATTTCAGCAACATAGCCTTATTAAATAGGCATATTTCAGCAACTTAGACTTATTAAATAGGTTTATTCAGCAACTTAGGCTTATTAAATAGGCTTATTCAGCAACTTAGGCTTATTAAATAGGCTTATTTCAGCAACTTAGGCTTATTAAATAGGCTCATTCAGAAATTTAGGCTTATTAAATAGGCTTATTTCAGCAACTTAGACTTATTAAATAGGCCTATTAAATAGACTGATTAAATAGGCTCATTAAATACTTATTAAATAGGCTTATTAAATAGACTTATTAAATAGGCTCAATAAAGAGGCTTATTAAATAGGCTTATTAAATAGACTTATTAAATAGGCTCAATAAATAGGCTTATTAAATAGGCTTATTAAATAGGCTCATTAAATAGGCGTATTAAATAGACTTATTAAATAGGCTCAATAAATAGGCTTATTAAATAGGCTTATTAAATAGTCTTATTAAATAGGCTCAATAAATAGGCTTATTAAATAGGCTCAATAAATAGGCTTATTAAATAGGCTCATTAAATACTTATTAAATAGGCTTATTAAAATGGCTTATTAAATAGACTTAATACATAGGCTCATTAAATACTTATTAAATAGGTGTATTAAATAGGCGTATTAAATAAGCTTATTAATAGGCATATTAAATAGGCTTATTAAATAGGCTTATTAAATAGACTTATTAAATAGGCTTATTAAAAAGGCTTATTAAATAGACTTAATACATAGGCTCATTAAATACTTATTAAATAGGTGTATTAAATAGGCGTATTAAATAGGCTTATTAATAGGCGTATTAAATAGGCTTATTAAATAGGCTTATTAAATAGACTTATTAAATAGCCTCCTAAATAGGCTTATTTTAGCAATTTAGGCTTATTAAATAGGTTTATTTCAGCAACTTAGACTTATTAAATAGCCTTATTAAATAGGTTTATTTCAGCAACTCAGGCTTATTAAATAGGCTTATTTCAGCAACTTATGCTTATTAAATAGCCTTATTAAACAGGTTTATTTCAGCAACTTAGGCTTATTAAATAGTATTTTTAAATAGGCTTAGTTCAGAAACTTAGGCTTATTAAATAGGCTTATTTCAGCAACTTAGGCTCATTAAATAGCCTTATTAAATAGGCTTTTTTCAGCAACTTAGGCTCATTAAATAGCCTTATTAAATAGGCTTATTTCAGCAACTTAGGCTTATTAAATAGCCTTATTAAATAGGCTTATTTTAGCAACTTAGACTTATTAAACCGACTTATTAAATAGACATTTCAGCAACTTAGGCTCATTAAATATGCTTATGAAATATGCTTATTTCTGCAACTTAGACTTATTAGATAGGCCTATTAAATAGGCTTATTTTAGCAACTTAGGCTTATTAAATATGCTTATTTAAGCAAATTAGGCGTATTAAATAGCATTATTATATAGGTTCATTTCTGCAACTTAGACTTATTAAATAGCCTTATTAAATAGGCTTATTTCAGCAACTTAGGCTTATTAAATAGGCTTATTTCAGCAACTTATGCTTATTAAATAGCCTTATTAAACAGTTTTATTTCTAGCAATTTAGGCTTATTGAATAGCATTTTTAAATAGGTTTTTTTCAACAACTTAGACTTATTAAATATACCTTTTTATATAGGCTTAGTTCACCAACGTAGGCTTATTAAATAGGCTTATTTCAGCAACTTAGGCTTATTAAATAGCCTTATTTCAGCAACTTAGACTTATTAAATAGGCTTATTCAGCAACTTAGGCTTATTAAATAGCCTATTTAAATAGGCTTATTTCAGCAACTTAGGCTTATTAAATAGGCTTATTTCAGCAACTGAGACATATTAAAAAGGCTTATTTCAGCAACTTAGGCTTATGAAATTGGCTTATTCAGCAACTTAGGATTATTAAATAGGCTTATTTCAGCAACTTATGCTTATTAAATAGCCTTATTAAACAGGTTTATTTCAGCAACTTAGGCTTATTAAATAGCATTTTTAAATAGGTTTATTTCAGCAACTTAGACTTATTAAAATATACCTTTTTAAATAGGCTTAGTTCAGAAACTTAGGCTTATTAAATAGGCTTATTTCAGCAACTTAGGCTCATTAAATAGCCTTATTAAATAGGCTTATTTCAGCAACTTAGGCTTATTAAATAGGTTTATTTCAGCAACTTAAACTTATTAAATAGCCTTATTTCAGCAACTTAGGCTTATTAAATAGCCTTATTTCAGCAACTTAGACTTATTAAATAGGCTTATTCAGCAACTTAGGCTTATTAAATAGCCTTATTAAATAGGCTTATTTCAGCAACTTAGACTTATTAAATAGCCTTATTTCAGCAACTTACGCTTATTAAATAGGCTTATTTCAGCAACTTAGGCTTATTAAATAGCCTAATTAAGTAGGCTTATTTCAGCAGCTTGGGCTTATTAAATAGGCTTATTTCAGCAACTTACGCTGATTAAAAAGGCTTATTTCAGCAACTTAGACTTATTAAATAGCCTTATTTCAGCAACTTAGACTTATTAAATAGGCTTATTTCAGCAACTTATGCTTATTAAATATACTTATTTCAGCAACTTAGGCTTATTAAATAGGCTTATTTCAGCAACTTGGACTTATTAAATAGCCTTATTTCAGCAACTTAGGCTTATTAAATAGGCTTATTTCAGCAACTTAGGCTTATTAAATAGGCTTATTTCAGCAACTTAGGCTTATTAAATAGCCTTATTTCAGCAACTTAGACTTATTAAATAGGCTTATTTCAGCAACTTAGGCTTATTAAATAGGCTTATTCAGCAACATAGGCTTATTAAATAGGCTTATTAAATAGCCTTATTTCAGTAACTTACGCTTATTAAATAGGCTTATTTCAGCAACTTAGGCTTATTAAATAGCCTAATTAAGTAGGCTTATTTCAGCAACTTGGGCTTATTAAATAGGCTTATTTCAGCAACTTACGCTGATTAAAAAAGCTTATTTCAGCAACTTAGACTTATTAAATAGGCTTATTTCAGCAACTTATGCTTATTAAATATACTTATTTCAGCAACTTAGGCTTATTAAATCTGCTTATTTCAGCAACTTGGACTTATTAAATAGCCTTATTTCAGCAACTTAGGCTTATTAAATAGGCTTATTTCAGCAACTTAGGCTTATTAAATAGCCTTATTTCAGCAACTTAGACTTATTAAATAGGCTTATTTCAGCAACTTAGGCTTATTAAATAGGCTTATTCAGCAACGTAGGCTTATTAAATAGCCTTATTAAATAGCCTTATTTCAGTAACTTACGCTTATTTAATAGGCTTATTTCAGCAACTTAGGCTTATTAAATAGTATTTTTAAATAGGCTTAGTTCAGAAACTTAGGCTTATTAAATAGGCTTATTTCAGCAACTTAGGCTCATTAAATAGCCTTATTAAATAGGCTTTTTCAGCAACTTAGGCTCATTAAATAACCTTATTAAATAGGCTTATTTCAGCAACTTAGGCTTATTAAATTGCCTTATTAAATAGGCTTATTTTAGCAACTTAGACTTATTAAACCGACTTATTAAATAGACATTTCAGCAACTTAGGCTCATTAAATATGCTTATGAAATATGCTTATTTCTGCAACTTAGACTTATTAGATAGGCCTATTAAATAGGCTTATTTTAGCAACTTAGGCTTATTAAATATGCTTATTTAAGCAAATTAGGCGTATTAAATAGCATTATTATATAGGTTCATTTCTGCAACTTAGACTTATTAAATAGCCTTATTAAATAGGCTTATTTCAGCAACTTAGGCTTATTAAATAGGCTTATTTCAGCAACTTATGCTTATTAAATAGCTTTATTAAACAGTTTTATTTCTAGCAATTTAGGCTTATTAAATAGCATTTTTAAATAGGTTTTTTTCAGCAACTTAGACTTATTAAATAGACCTTTTTATATAGGCTTAGTTCACCAACGTAGGCTTATTAAATAGGCTTATTTCAGCAACTTAGGCTTATTAAATAGCCTTATTTCAGCAACTTAGACTTATTAAATAGGCTTATTCAGCAACTTAGGCTTATTAAATAGCCTATTTAAATAGGCTTATTTCAGCAACTTAGGCTTATTAAATAGGCGTATTTCAGCAACTGAGACATATTAAAAAGGCTTATTTCAGCAACTTAGGCTTATGAAATAGGCTTATTCAGCAACTTAGGCTTATTAAATAGGCTTATTTCAGCAACTTATGCTTATTAAATAGCCTTATTAAACAGGTTTAGTTCAGCAACTTAGGCTTATTAAATAGCATTTTTAAATAGGTTTATTTCAGCAACTTAGACTTATTAAATATACCTTTTTAAATAGGCTTAGTTCAGAAACTTAGGCTTATTAAATAGGCTTATTTCAGCAACTTAGGCTTATTAAATAGGCTTATTTCAGCAACTTAAACTTATTAAATAGCCTTATTTCAGCAACTTAGGCTTATTAAATAGCATTATTTCAGCAACTTAGACTTATTAAATAGGCTTATTCAGCAACTTAGGCTTATTAAATAGCCTTATTTAATAGGCTTATTTCAGCAACTTAGACTTATTAAATAGGTTTATTCAGCAACTTAGGCTTATTAAATAGGCTTATTCAGCAACTTAGACTTATTAAATAGGCCTATTAAATAGGCTTATTAAATAGGCTTATTAAATAGGCTTATTTCAGCAACTTAGGCTTATTAAACAGGCTTATTAAATAGGTTTATTTCAGCAACTTAGGCTTATTAAATAGGCTTATTTCAGCAACTTAGACTTATTAAATAGCCTTATTTCAGCAACTTACGCTTATTAAATAGGCTTATTTCAGCAACTTAGGCTTATTAAATAGCCTAATTAAGTAGGCTTATTTCAGCAGCTTGGGTTTATTAAATAGGCTTATTTCAGCAACTTACGCTGATTAAATAGGCTTATTTCAGCAACGTAGGCCTATTAAATAGGCTTATTAAATAGGCTTATTAAATAGGCTTATTTCAGCAACTTAGGCTTATTAAACAGGCTTATTAAATAGGTTTATTTCAGCAACTTAGGCTTATTAAATAGGCTTATTTCAGCAACTTAGACTTATTAAATAGCCGTATTTCAGCAACTTACGCTTATTAAATAGGCTTATTTCAGCAACTTAGGCCTATTAAATAGCCTAATTAAGTAGGCTTATTTCAGCAACTTGGGCTTATTAAATAGGCTTATTTCAGCAACTTACGCTGATTAAAAAGGCTTATTTCAGCAACTTAGACTTATTAAATAGGCTTATTTCAGCAACTTATGCTTATTAAATATACTTATTTCAGCAACTTAGGCTTATTAAATCTGCTTATTTCAGCAACTTGGACTTATTAAATAGCCATATTTCAGCAACTTAGGCTTATTAAATAGGCTTATTTCAGCAACTTAGGCTTATTAAATAGCCTTATTTCAGCAACTTAGACTTATTAAATAGGCTTATTTCAGCAACTTAGGCTTATTAAATAGGCTTATTCAGCAACGTAGGCTTATTAAATAGGCTTATTAAATAGCCTTATTTCAGTAACTTACGCTTATTTAATAGGCTTATTTCAGCAACTTAGGCTTATTAAATAGTATTTTTAAATAGGCTTAGTTCAGAAACTTAGGCTTATTAAATAGGCTTATTTCAGCAACTTAGGCTCATTAAATAGCCTTATTAAATAGGCTTATTTCAGCAACTTAGACTTATTAAACCGACTTATTAAATAGACATTTCAGCAACTAAGGCTCATTAAATATGCTTATGAAATATGCTTATTTCTGCAACTTAGACTTAATAGATAGGCCTATTAAATAGGCTTATTTTAGCAACTTAGGCTTATTAAATATGCTTATTTAGGCAAATTAGGCGTATTAAATAGCATTATTAAATAGGTTCATTTCTGCAACTTAGACTTATTAAATAGCCTATTAAATAGGCTTATTTCAGCAACTTAGGCTTATTAAATAGGCTTATTTCAGCAACTTATGCTTATTAAATAGCCTTATTAAACAGGTTTATTTCTAGCAATTTAGGCTTATTAAATAGCATTTTAAATAGGTTTTTTTCAGCAACTTAGACTTATTAAATATACCTTTTTATATAGGCTTAGTTCACCAACGTAGGCTTATTAAATAGGCTTATTTCAGCAACTTAGGCTTATTAAATAGCCTTTTTTCAGCAACTTAGACTTATTAAATAGGCTTATTCAGCAACTTAGGCTTATTAAATAGCCTATTTAAATAGGCTTATTTCAGCAACTTAGGCTTATTAAATAGGCTTATTTCAGCAACTGAGACATATTAAAAAGGCTTATTTCAGCAACTTAGGCTTATGAAATACGCTTATTCAGCAACTTAGGCTTATTAAATAGGCTTATTTCAGCAACTTATGCTTATTAAATAGCCTTATTAAACAGGTTTATTTCAGCAACTTAGGCTTATTAAATAGCATTTTAAATAGGTTTATTTCAGCAACTTAGACTTATTAAATATACCTTTTTAAATAGGCTTAGTTCAGAAACTTAGGCTTATTAAATAGGCATATTCCAGCAACTTAGGCTCATTAAATAGCCTTATTAAATAGGCTTATTTCAGCAACTTAGGCTTATTAAATAGGCTTATTTCAGCAACTTAAACTTATTAAATAGCCTTATTTTAGCAACTTAGGCTTATTAAATACACTTATTTCATCAACTTAGACTTATTAAATAGGCTTATTCAGCAACTTAGGCTTATTAAATAGCCTTATTTTAGCAACTTAGGCTTATTAAATAGGTTTATTCAGCAACTTAGGCTTATTAAATAGGCTTATTCAGCAACTTAGACTTATTAAATAGGCCTATTAAATAGGCTTATTAAATAGGCTTATTAAATAGGCTTATTTCAGCAACTTAGGCTTATTAAACAGGCTTATTAAATAGGCTTATTTCAGCAACTTAGGCTTATTAAATATGCTTATTTAGGCAAATTAGGCGTATTAAATAGCATTATTAAATAGGTTCATTTCTGCAACTTAGACTTATTAAATAGCCTATTAAATAGGCTTATTTCAGCAACTTAGGCTTATTAAATAGGCTTATTTCAGCAACTTATGCTTATTAAATAGCCTTATTAAACAGGTTTATTTCTAGCAATTTAGGCTTATTAAATAGCATTTTTAAATAGTTTTTTTTCAGCAACTTAGACTTATTAAATATACCTTTTTATATAGGCTTAGTTCACCAACGTAGGCTTATTAAATAGGCTTATTTCAGCAACTTAGGCTTATTAAATAGCCTTATTTCAGCAACTTAGACTTATTAAATAGGCTTATTCAGCAACTTAGGCTTATTAAATAGCCTATTTAAATAGGCTTATTTCAGCAACTTAGGCTTATTAAATAGGCTTATTTCAGCAACTGAGACATATTAAAAAGGCTTATTTCAGCAACTTAGGCTTATGAAATACGCTTATTCAGCAACTTAGGCATATTAAATAGGCTTATTTCAGCAACTTGGGCTTATTAAATAGGCTTATTTCAGCAACTTACGCTGATTAAAAAGGCTTATTTCAGCAACTTAGACTTATTAAATAGGCTTATTTCAGCAACTTATGCTTATTAAATATACTTATTTCAGCAACTTAGGCTTATTAAATCTGCTTATTTCAGCAACTTGGACTTATTAAATAGCCATATTTCAGCAACTTAGGCTTATTAAATAGGCTTATTTCAGCAACTTAGGCTTATTAAATAGCCTTATTTCAGCAACTTAGACTTATTAAATAGGCTTATTTCAGCAACTTAGGCTTATTAAATAGGCTTATTCAGCAACGTAGGCTTATTAAATAGGCTTATTAAATAGCCTTATTTCAGTAACTTACGCTTATTTAATAGGCTTATTTCAGCAACTTAGGCTTATTAAATAGTATTTTTAAATAGGCTTAGTTCAGAAACTTAGGCTTATTAAATAGGCTTATTTCAGCAACTTAGGCTCATTAAATAGCCTTATTAAATAGGCTTATTTCAGCAACTTAGGCTTATTAAATAGCCTTATTAAATAGGCTTATTTTAGCAACTTAGACTTATTAAACCGACTTATTAAATAGACATTTCAGCAACTAAGGCTCATTAAATATGCTTATGAAATATGCTTATTTCTGCAACTTAGACTTAATAGATAGGCCTATTAAATAGGCTTATTTTAGCAACTTAGGCTTATTAAATATGCTTATTTAGGCAAATTAGGCGTATTAAATAGCATTATTAAATAGGTTCATTTCTGCAACTTAGACTTATTAAATAGCCTATTAAATAGGCTTATTTCAGCAACTTAGGCTTATTAAATAGGCTTATTTCAGCAACTTATGCTTATTAAATAGCCTTATTAAACAGGTTTATTTCTAGCAATTTAGGCTTATTAAATAGCATTTTAAATAGGTTTTTTTCAGCAACTTAGACTTATTAAATATACCTTTTTATATAGGCTTAGTTCACCAACGTAGGCTTATTAAATAGGCTTATTTCAGCAACTTAGGCTTATTAAATAGCCTTATTTCAGCAACTTAGACTTATTAAATAGGCTTATTCAGCAACTTAGGCTTATTAAATAGCCTATTTAAATAGGCTTATTTCAGCAACTTAGGCTTATTAAATAGGCTTATTTCAGCAACTGAGACATATTAAAAAGGCTTATTTCAGCAACTTAGGCTTATGAAATACGCTTATTCAGCAACTTAGGCTTATTAAATAGGCTTATTTCAGCAACTTATGCTTATTAAATAGCCTTATTAAACAGGTTTATTTCAGCAACTTAGGCTTATTAAATAGCATTTTAAATAGGTTTATTTCAGCAACTTAGACTTATTAAATATACCTTTTTAAATAGGCTTAGTTCAGAAACTTAGGCTTATTAAATAGGCATATTCCAGCAACTTAGGCTCATTAAATAGCCTTATTAAATAGGCTTATTTCAGCAACTTAGGCTTATTAAATAGGCTTATTTCAGCAACTTAAACTTATTAAATAGCCTTATTTTAGCAACTTAGGCTTATTAAATACACTTATTTCATCAACTTAGACTTATTAAATAGGCTTATTCAGCAACTTAGGCTTATTAAATAGCCTTATTTTAGCAACTTAGGCTTATTAAATAGGTTTATTCAGCAACTTAGGCTTATTAAATAGGCTTATTCAGCAACTTAGACTTATTAAATAGGCCTATTAAATAGGCTTATTAAATAGGCTTATTAAATAGGCTTATTTCAGCAACTTAGGCTTATTAAACAGGCTTATTAAATAGGCTTATTTCAGCAACTTAGGCTTATTAAATATGCTTATTTAGGCAAATTAGGCGTATTAAATAGCATTATTAAATAGGTTCATTTCTGCAACTTAGACTTATTAAATAGCCTATTAAATAGGCTTATTTCAGCAACTTAGGCTTATTAAATAGGCTTATTTCAGCAACTTATGCTTATTAAATAGCCTTATTAAACAGGTTTATTTCTAGCAATTTAGGCTTATTAAATAGCATTTTTAAATAGTTTTTTTTCAGCAACTTAGACTTATTAAATATACCTTTTTATATAGGCTTAGTTCACCAACGTAGGCTTATTAAATAGGCTTATTTCAGCAACTTAGGCTTATTAAATAGCCTTATTTCAGCAACTTAGACTTATTAAATAGGCTTATTCAGCAACTTAGGCTTATTAAATAGCCTATTTAAATAGGCTTATTTCAGCAACTTAGGCTTATTAAATAGGCTTATTTCAGCAACTGAGACATATTAAAAAGGCTTATTTCAGCAACTTAGGCTTATGAAATACGCTTATTCAGCAACTTAGGCATATTAAATAGGCTTATTTCAGCAACTTATGCTTATTAAATAGCCTTATTAAACAGGTTTATTTCAGCAACTTAGGCTTATTAAATAGCATTTTAAATAGGTTTATTTCAGCAACTTAGACTTATTAAATATACCTTTTTAAATAGGCTTAGTTCAGAAACTTAGGCTTATTAAATAGGCATATTCCAGCAACTTAGGCTCATTAAATAGCCTTATTAAATAGGCTTATTTCAGCAACTTAGGCTTATTAAATAGGCTTATTTCAGCAACTTAAACTTATTAAATAGCCTTATTTTAGCAACTTAGGCTTATTAAATACACTTATTTCAGCAACTTAGACTTATTAAATAGGCTTATTCAGCAACTTAGGCTTATTAAATAGCCTTATTTTAGCAACTTAGGCTTATTAAATAGGTTTATTCAGCAACTTAGGCTTATTAAATAGGCTTATTCAGCAACTTAGACTTATTAAATAGGCCTATTAAATAGGCTTATTAAATAGGCTTATTAAATAGGCTTATTTCAGCAACTTAGGCTTATTAAACAGGCTTATTAAATAGGCTTATTTCAGCAACTTAGGCTTATTAAATAGGCTTATTTCAGCAACTTAGACTTATTAAATAGCCTTATTTCAGTAACTTACGCTTATTAAATAGGCTTATTTCAGCAACTTAGGCTTATTAAATAGCCTAATTAAGTAGGCTTATTTCAGCAACTTGGGCTTATTAAATAGGCGTATTTCAGCAACTTACGCTGATTAAAAAGGCTTATTTCAGCAACTTAGACTTATTAAATAGGCTTATTTCAGCAACTTATGCTTATTAAATATACTTATTTCAGCAACTTAGGCTTATTAAATCGGCTTATTTCAGCAACTTGGACTCATTAAATAGCCTTATTTCAGCAACTTAGGCTTATTAAATAGGCTTATTTCAGCAACTTAGGCTTATTAAATAGCCTTATTTCAGCAACTTAGACTTATTAAATAGGCTTATTTCAGCAACTTAGGCTTATTAAATAGGCTTATTCAGCAACGTAGGCTTATTAAATAGGCTTATTAAGTAGGCTTATTTCAGCAACTTACGCTGATTAAAAATACTTATTTCAGCAACTTAGACTTATTAAATAGCCTTATTTCAGCAACTTAGACTCATTAAATAGGCTTATTTCAGCAACTTATGCTTATTAAATATACTTATTTCAGCAACTTAGGCTTATTAAATAGGCTTATTTCAGCAACTTAGACTTATTAAATAGCCTTATTTCAGCAACTTAGGCTTATTAAATAGGCTTATTTCAGCAACTTAGGTTTATTAAATAGCCTTATTTCAGCAACTTAGACTTATTAAATGGGCTTATTTCAGCAACTTAGGCTTATTAAATAGGCTTATTCAGCAACTTAGGCTTATTAAATAGGCTTATTTCAGCAACTTAGGCTTATTAAATAGGCTCATTCAGAAACTTAGGCTTATTAAATAGGCTTATTTCAGCAACTTAGACTTATTAAATAGGCCTATTAAATAGGCGTATTAAATAGACTTATTAAATAGGCTCATTAAATACTTATTAAATAGGCTTATTAAATAGGCTTATTAAATAGACTTATTAAATAGGCTGAATAAATAGGCTTATTAAATAGGCTTATTAAATAGGCTCAATAAATAGGCTTATTAAATAGGCTCAATAAATAGGCTTATTAAATAGGCTCAATAAATAGGCTCAATAAATAGGCTTATTAAATAGGCTTATTAAATAGACTTATTAAATAGGCTTATTAAATAGGCTCAATAAATAGGCTTATTAAATAGGCTCAATAAATAGGCTTATTAAATAGGCTCAATAAATAGGCTTATTAAATAGGCTCATTAAATACTTATTAAATAGACTTATTAAATAGACTTATTACATAGGCTTATTAAATAGGCTTATTAAATAGGCTTTTTAAATAGGCTTATTAAATAGACTTATTAAATAGCTCATTAAATAGGCTTATTTCAGCAACTTAGGCTTATTAAATAGCCTTATTTCAGCAACTTACGCTTATTAAATAGGCTTATTTCAGCAACTTAGGCTTATTAAATAGCCTAATTAAGTAGGCTTATTTCAGCAACTTGGGCTTATTAAATAGGCTTATTTCAGCAACTTACGCTGATTAAAAAGGCTTATTTCAGCAACTTAGACTTATTAAATAGCCTTATTTCAGCAACCTAGACTCATTAAATAGGCTTATTTCAGCAACTTATGCTTATTAAATATACTTATTTCAGCAACTTAGGCTTATTAAATCGGCTTATTTCAGCAACTTGGACTCATTAAATAGCCTTATTTCAGCAACTTAGGCTTATTAAATAGGCTTATTTCAGCAACTTAGGCTTATTAAATAGCCTTATTTCAGCAACTTAGACTTATTAAATAGGCTTATTTCAGCAACTTAGGCTTATTAAATAGGCTTATTCAGCAACGTAGGCTTATTAAATAGGCTTATTAAATAGCCTTATTTCAGTAACTTACGCTTATTAAATAGGCTTATTTCAGCAACTTAGGCTTATTAAATAGCCTAATTAAGTAGGCTTATTTCAGCAACTTACGCTGATTAAAAATACTTATTTCAGCAACTTAGACTTATTAAATAGCCTTATTTCAGCAACTTAGACTTATTAAATAGCCTTATTTCAGCAACTTAGGCTTATTAAATAGGCTTATTTCAGCAACTTAGGCTTATTAAATAGCCTTATTTCAGCAACTTAGACTTATTAAATAGGCTTATTTCAGCAACTTAGGCTTATTAAATAGGCTTATTCATCAACTTAGGCTTATTAAATAGGCTTATTTCAGCAACTTAGGCTTATTAAATAGGCTCATTCAGAAACTTAGGCTTATTAAATAGGCTTATTTCAGCAACTTAGACTTATTAAATAGGCCTATTAAATAGGCGTATTAAATAGACTTATTAAATAGGCTCATTAAATACTTATTAAATAGGCTTATTAAATAGGCTTATTAAATAGACTTATTAAATAGGCTGAATAAATAGGCTTATTAAATAGGCTTATTAAATAGGCTCAATAAATAGGCTTATTAAATAGGCTTATTAAATAGACGTATTAAATAGGCTTATTAAATAGGCTCAATAAATAGGCTTATTAAATAGGCTCAATAAATAGGCTTATTAAATAGGCTCAATAAATAGGCTTATTAAATAGGCTCATTAAATACTTATTAAATAGACTTATTAAATAGACTTATTACATAGGCTTATTAAATAGGCTTATTAAATAGGCTTATTAAATAGGCTTATTAAATAGACTTATTAAATAGCTCATTAAATAGGCTTATTTCAGCAACTTAGGCTTATTAAATAGCCTTATTTCAGCAACTTACGCTTATTAAATAGGCTTATTTCAGCAACTTAGGCTTATTAAATAGCCTAATTAAGTAGCCTTATTTCAGCAACCTAGACTCATTAAATAGGCTTATTTCAGCAACTTATGCTTATTAAATATACTTATTTCAGCAACTTAGGCTTATTAAATCGGCTTATTTCAGCAACTTGGACTCATTAAATAGCCTTATTTCAGCAACTTAGGCTTATTAAATAGGCTTATTTCAGCAACTTAGGCTTATTAAATAGCCTTATTTCAGCAACTTAGACTTATTAAATAGGCTTATTTCAGCAACTTAGGCTTATTAAATAGGCTTATTCAGCAACGTAGGCTTATTAAATAGGCTTATTAAATAGCCTTATTTCAGTAACTTACGCTTATTAAATAGGCTTATTTCAGCAACTTAGGCTTATTAAATAGCCTAATTAAGTAGGCTTATTTCAGCAACTTACGCTGATTAAAAAGACTTATTTCAGCAACTTAGACTTATTAAATAGCCTTATTTCAGCAACTTAGACTTATTAAATAGCCTTATTTCAGCAACTTAGGCTTATTAAATAGGCTTATTTCAGCAACTTAGGCTTATTAAATAGCCTTATTTCAGCAACTTAGACTTATTAAATAGGCTTATTTCAGCAACTTAGGCTTATTAAATAGGCTTATTCATCAACTTAGGCTTATTAAATAGGCTTATTTCAGCAACTTAGGCTTATTAAATAGGCTCATTCAGAAACTTAGGCTTATTAAATAGGCTTATTTCAGCAACTTAGACTTATTAAATAGGCCTATTAAATAGGCGTATTAAATAGACTTATTAAATAGGCTCATTAAATACTTATTAAATAGGCTTATTAAATAGGCTTATTAAATAGACTTATTAAATAGGCTGAATAAATAGGCTTATTAAATAGGCTTATTAAATAGGCTCAATAAATAGGCTTATTAAATAGGCTTATTAAATAGACGTATTAAATAGGCTTATTAAATAGGCTCAATAAATAGGCTTATTAAATAGGCTCAATAAATAGGCTTATTAAATAGGCTCAATAAATAGGCTTATTAAATAGGCTCATTAAATACTTATTAAATAGACTTATTAAATAGACTTATTACATAGGCTTATTAAATAGGCTTATTAAATAGGCTTATTAAATAGGCTTATTAAATAGACTTATTAAATAGCTCATTAAATAGGCTTATTTCAGCAACTTAGGCTTATTAAATAGCCTTATTTCAGCAACTTACGCTTATTAAATAGGCTTATTTCAGCAACTTAG
Source organism: Petromyzon marinus (assembly GCF_048934315.1). Taxonomy (NCBI): domain Eukaryota; kingdom Metazoa; phylum Chordata; class Hyperoartia; order Petromyzontiformes; family Petromyzontidae; genus Petromyzon; species Petromyzon marinus. Next base: position 1,545,241 of record NW_027422884.1, on the reverse strand, counting down.
GCTTATTAAATAGCCTAATTAAGTAGGCTTATTTCAGCAACTTGGGCTTATTAAATAGGCTTATTTCAGCAACTTGCGCTGATTAAAAAGGCTTATTTCAGCAACTTAGACTTATTAAATAGCCTTATTTCAGCAACCTAGACTCATTAAATAGGCTTATTTCAGCAACTTATGCTTATTAAATATACTTATTTCAGCAACTTAGGCTTATTAAATAGGCTTATTTCAGCAACTTAGACTTATTAAATAGCCTTATTTCAGCAACTTAGGCTTATTAAATAGGCTTATTTCAGCAACTTAGGCTTATTAAATAGGCTTATTTCAGCAACTTAGACTTACTAAATAGGCTTATTTCAGCAAATTAGGCTTATTAAATAGGCTTATTCAGCAACTTAGGCTTATTAAATAGGCTTATTTCGGCAACTTAGGCTTATTAAATAGGCTCATTCAGAAACTTAGGCTTATTAAATAGGCTTATTTCAGCAACTTAGACTTATTAAATAGGCCTATTAAATAGACTTATTAAATAGGCTTATTTCAGCAACTGAAATAAGGCTATTTAATAAGTTTAAGTTGCTGAAATAAGCCTATTTAATAAGCCTAAGTTGCTGAAATAAGCCTATTTAATAAGGCTATTTAATGAGCCTAAGTTGCTGAAATAAGCCTATTTAATAAGCCTAAGTTTCTGAACTAAGCCTATTTAAAAAGGTATATTTAATAAGTCTAAGTTGCTGAAATAAACCTATTTAAAAATGCTATTTAATAAACCTAAGTTGCTGAAATAAACCTGTTTAATAAGGCTATTTAATAAGCATAAGTTGCTGAAATAAGCCCATTTAATAAGCCTAAGTTGCTGAATAAGCCTATTTCATAAGCCTAAGTTGCTGAAATAAGCCTTTTTAATATGTCTCAGTTGCTGAAATAAGCCTATTTAATAAGCCTAAGTTGCTGAAATAAGCCTATTTAAATAGGCTATTTAATAAGCCTAAGTTGCTGAATAAGCCTATTTAATAAGTCTAAGTTGCTGAAATAAGGCTACTTAATAAGCCTAAGTTGCTGAAATAAGCCTATTTAATAAGCCTACGTTGGTGAACTAAGCCTATATAAAAAGGTCTATTTAATAAGTCTAAGTTGCTGAAAAAAACCTATTTAAAAATGCTATTTAATAAGCCTAAATTGCTAGAAATAAAACTGTTTAATAAGGCTATTTAATAAGCATAAGTTGCTGAAATAAGCCTATTTAATAAGCCTAAGTTGCTGAAATAAGCCTATTTAATAAGGCTATTTAATAAGTCTAAGTTGCAGAAATGAACCTATATAATAATGCTATTTAATACGCCTAATTTGCTTAAATAAGCATATTTAATAAGCCTAAGTTGCTAAAATAAGCCTATTTAATAGGCCTATCTAATAAGTCTAAGTTGCAGAAATAAGCATATTTCATAAGCATATTTAATGAGCCTAAGTTGCTGAAATGTCTATTTAATAAGTCGGTTTAATAAGTCTAAGTTGCTAAAATAAGCCTATTTAATAATTATAAAAATAGGCCTATTAAATAGGCTTATTAAATAGACTTATTAAACAGGCTCATTAAATAATTATTAAATAGGCTTGTTAAATAGGCTTATTAAATAGACTTATTAAACAGGCTCATTAAATAATTATTAAATAGGCTTGTTAAATAGGCTTATTAAATAGACTTATTAAATAGGCTCAATAAATAGGCTTATTAAATAGGCTTATTAAATAGGCTCAATAAATAGGCTTATTAAATAGGCTTATTAAATAGGCTTATTAAATAGACATTAAATAGGCTTATTAAATAGGCTCAATAAAAAGGCTTATTAAATAGGCTCAATAAATAGGCTTATTAAATAGGCTCAATAAATAGGCTTATTAAATAGGCTCAATAAATAGGCTTATTAAATAAGCTCATTAAATACTTATTAAATAGACTTATTAAATAGACTCATTAAATAGGCTTATTAAATAGGCTTATTCAGCAACTTAGGCTTATTTAATAGGCTTATTTCAGCAACTTAGGCTTATTAAACAGGCTTATTAAATAGGTTTATTTCAGCAACTTAGGCTTATTAAATAGGCTTATTTCAGCAACTTAGACTTATTAAATAGCCTTATTTCAGCAACTTACGCTTATTAAATAGGCTTATTTCAGCAACTTAGGCTTATTAAATAGCCTAATTAAGTAGGCTTATTTCAGCAACTTGGGCTTATTAAATAGGCTTATTTCAGCAACTTACGCTGATTAAAAAGGCTTATTTCAGCAACTTAGACTTATTAAATAGGCTTATTTCAGCAACTTATGCTTATTAAATATACTTATTTCAGCAACTTAGGCTTATTAAATCTGCTTATTTCAGCAACTTGGACTTATTAAATAGCCTTATTTCAGCAACTTAGGCTTATTAAATAGGCTTATTTCAGCAACTTAGGCTTATTAAATAGCCTTATTTCAGCAACTTAGACTTATTAAATAGGCTTATTTCAGCAACTTAGGCTTATTAAATAGGCTTATTCAGCAACGTAGGCTTATTAAATAGGCTTATTAAATAGCCTTATTTCAGTAACTTACGCTTATTTAATAGGCTTATTTCAGCAACTTAGGCTTATTAAATAGTATTTTTAAATAGGCTTAGTTCAGAAACTTAGGCTTATTAAATAGGCTTATTTCAGCAACTTAGGCTCATTAAATAGCCTTATTAAATAGGCTTATTTCAGCAACTTAGGCTTATTAAATAGCCTTATTAAATAGGCTTATTTTAGCAACTTAGACTTATTAAACCGACTTATTAAATAGACATTTCAGCAACTAAGGCTCATTAAATATGCTTATGAAATATGCTTATTTCTGCAACTTAGACTTAATAGATAGGCCTATTAAATAGGCTTATTTTAGCAACTTAGGCTTATTAAATATGCTTATTTAGGCAAATTAGGCGTATTACATAGCATTATTAAATAGGTTCATTTCTGCAACTTAGACTTATTAAATAGCCTATTAAATAGGCTTATTTCAGCAACTTAGGCTTATTAAATAGGCTTATTTCAGCAACTTAGGCTTATTAAATAGCCTTATTTCAGCAACTTAGACTTATTAAATAGGCTTATTTCAGCAACTTAGGCTTATTAAATAGGCTTATTCAGCAACGTAGGCTTATTAAATAGGCTTATTAAGTAGGCTTATTTCAGCAACTTACGCTGATTAAAAATACTTATTTCAGCCACTTAGACTTATTAAATAGCCTTATTTCAGCAACTTAGACTCATTAAATAGGCTTATTTCAGCAACTTATGCTTATTAAATATACTTATTTCAGCAACTTAGGCTTATTAATTAGGCTTATTTCAGCAACTTAGACTTATTAAATAGCCTTATTTCAGCAACTTAGGCTTATTAAATAGGCTTATTTCAGCAACTTAGGTTTATTAAATAGCCTTATTTCAGCAACTTAGACTTATTAAATGGGCTTATTTCAGCAACTTAGGCTTATTAAATAGGCTTATTCAGCAACTTAGGCTTATTAAATAGGCTTATTTCAGCAACTTAGGCTTATTAAATAGGCTCATTCAGAAACTTAGGCTTATTAAATAGGCTTATTTCAGCAACTTAGACTTATTAAATAGGCCTATTAAATAGGCGTATTAAATAGACTTATTAAATAGGCTCATTAAATACTTATTAAATAGGCTTATTAAATAGGCTTATTAAATAGACTTATTAAATAGGCTGAATAAATAGGCTTATTAAATAGGCTTATTAAATAGGCTCAATAAATAGGCTTATTAAATAGGCTCAATAAATAGGCTTATTAAATAGGCTCAATAAATAGGCTCAATAAATAGGCTTATTAAATAGGCTTATTAAATAGACTTATTAAATAGGCTTATTAAATAGGCTCAATAAATAGGCTTATTAAATAGGCTTAATATATAGGCTTATTAAATAGGCTCAATAAATAGGCTTATTAAATAGGCTCATTAAATACTTATTAAATAGACTTATTAAATAGACTTATTACATAGGCTTATTAAATAGGCTTATTAAATAGGCTTTTTAAATAGGCTTATTAAATAGACTTATTAAATAGCTCATTAAATAGGCTTATTTCAGCAACTTAGGCTTATTAAATAGCCTTATTTCAGCAACTTACGCTTATTAAATAGGCTTATTTCAGCAACTTAGGCTTATTAAATAGCCTAATTAAGTAGGCTTATTTCAGCAACTTGGGCTTATTAAATAGGCTTATTTCAGCAACTTACGCTGATTAAAAAGGCTTATTTCAGCAACTTAGACTTATTAAATAGCCTTATTTCAGCAACCTAGACTCATTAAATAGGCTTATTTCAGCAACTTATGCTTATTAAATATACTTATTTCAGCAACTTAGGCTTATTAAATCGGCTTATTTCAGCAACTTGGACTCATTAAATAGCCTTATTTCAGCAACTTAGGCTTATTAAATAGGCTTATTTCAGCAACTTAGGCTTATTAAATAGCCTTATTTCAGCAACTTAGACTTATTAAATAGGCTTATTTCAGCAACTTAGGCTTATTAAATAGGCTTATTCAGCAACGTAGGCTTATTAAATAGGCTTATTAAATAGCCTTATTTCAGTAACTTACGCTTATTAAATAGGCTTATTTCAGCAACTTAGGCTTATTAAATAGCCTAATTAAGTAGGCTTATTTCAGCAACTTACGCTGATTAAAAAGACTTATTTCAGCAACTTAGGCTTATTAAATAGGCTTATTTCAGCAACTTAGACTTATTAAATAGCCTTATTTCAGCAACTTAGGCTTATTAAATAGGCTTATTTCAGCAACTTAGGCTTATTAAATAGGCTTATTTCAGCAACTTAGACTTACTAAATAGGCTTATTTCAGCAAATTAGGCTTATTAAATAGGCTTATTCAGCAACTTAGGCTTATTAAATAGGCTTATTTCGGCAACTTAGGCTTATTAAATAGGCTCATTCAGAAACTTAGGCTTATTAAATAGGCTTATTTCAGCAACTTAGACTTATTAAATAGGACTATTAAATAGACTTATTAAATAGGCTTATTTCAGCAACTTAGACTAATAAAAATAGGCCTATTAAATAGGCTTATTAAATAGACTTATTAAACAGGCTCATTAAATAATTATTAAATAGGCTTGTTAAATAGGCTTATTAAATAGACTTATTAAACAGGCTCATTAAATAATTATTAAATAGGCTTGTTAAATAGGCTTATTAAATAGACTTATTAAATAGGCTCAATAAATAGGCTTATTAAATAGGCTTATTAAATAGGCTCAATAAATAGGCTTATTAAATAGGCTTATTAAATAGGCTTATTAAATAGACATTAAATAGGCTTATTAAATAGGCTCAATAAAAAGGCTTATTAAATAGGCTCAATAAATAGGCTTATTAAATAGGCTCAATAAATAGGCTTATTAAATAGGCTCAATAAATAGGCTTATTAAATAAGCTCATTAAATACTTATTAAATAGACTTATTAAATAGACTCATTAAATAGGCTTATTAAATAGGCTTATTCAGCAACTTAGGCTTATTTAATAGGCTTATTTCAGCAACTTAGGCTTATTAAACAGGCTTAATAAATAGGTTTATTTCAGCAACTTAGGCTTATTAAATAGGCTTATTTTAGCAACTTAGACTTATTAAATAGCCTTATTTCAGCAACTTACGCTTATTAAATAGGCTTATTTCAGCAACTTAGGCTTATTAAATAGCCTAATTAAGTAGGCTTATTTCAGCAACTTGGGCTTATTAAATAGGCTTATTTCAGCAACTTACGCTGATTAAAAAGGCTTATTTCAGCAACTTAGACTTATTAAATAGGCTTATTTCAGCAACTTATGCTTATTAAATATACTTATTTCAGCAACTTAGGCTTATTAAATCTGCTTATTTCAGCAACTTGGACTTATTAAATAGCCTTATTTCAGCAACTTAGGCTTATTAAATAGGCTTATTTCAGCAACTTAGGCTTATTAAATAGCCTTATTTCAGCAACTTAGACTTATTAAATAGGCTTATTTCAGCAACTTAGGCTTATTAAATAGGCTTATTCAGCAACGTAGGCTTATTAAATAGGCTTATTAAATAGCCTTATTTCAGTAACTTACGCTTATTTAATAGGCTTATTTCAGCAACTTAGGCTTATTAAATAGTATTTTTAAATAGGCTTAGTTCAGAAACTTAGGCTTATTAAATAGGCTTATTTCAGCAACTTAGGCTCATTAAATAGCCTTATTAAATAGGCTTATTTCAGCAACTTAGGCTTATTAAATAGCCTTATTAAATAGGCTTATTTTAGCAACTTAGACTTATTAAACCGACTTATTAAATAGACATTTCAGCAACTAAGGCTCATTAAATATGCTTATGAAATATGCTTATTTCTGCAACTTAGACTTAATAGATAGGCCTATTAAATAGGCTTATTTTAGCAACTTAGGCTTATTAAATATGCTTATTTAGGCAAATTAGGCGTATTAAATAGCATTATTAAATAGGTTCATTTCTGCAACTTAGACTTATTAAATAGCCTATTAAATAGGCTTATTTCAGCAACTTAGGCTTATTAAATAGGCTTATTTCAGCAACTTAGGCTTATTAAATAGCCTTATTTCAGCAACTTAGACTTATTAAATAGGCTTATTTCAGCAACTTAGGCTTATTAAATAGGCTTATTCAGCAACGTAGGCTTATTAAATAGGCTTATTAAGTAGGCTTATTTCAGCAACTTACGCTGATTAAAAATACTTATTTCAGCAACTTAGACTTATTAAATAGCCTTATTTCAGCAACTTAGACTCATTAAATAGGCTTATTTCAGCAACTTATGCTTATTAAATATACTTATTTCAGCAACTTAGGCTTATTAAATAGGCTTATTTCAACAACTTAGACTTATTAAATAGCCTTATTTCAGCAACTTAGGCTTATTAAATAGGCTTATTTCAGCAACTTAGGTTTATTAAATAGCCTTATTTCAGCAACTTAGACTTATTAAATGGGCTTATTTCAGCAACTTAGGCTTATTAAATAGGCTTATTCAGCAACTTAGGCTTATTAAATAGGCTTATTTCAGCAACTTAGGCTTATTAAATAGGCTCATTCAGAAACTTAGGCTTATTAAATAGGCTTATTTCAGCAACTTAGACTTATTAAATAGGCCTATTAAATAGGCGTATTAAATAGACTTATTAAATAGGCTCATTAAATACTTATTAAATAGGCTTATTAAATAGGCTTATTAAATAGACTTATTAAATAGGCTGAATAAATAGGCTTATTAAATAGGCTTATTAAATAGGCTCAATAAATAGGCTTATTAAATAGGCTCAATAAATAGGCTTATTAAATAGGCTCAATAAATAGGCTCAATAAATAGGCTTATTAAATAGGCTTATTAAATAGACTTATTAAATAGGCTTATTAAATAGGCTCAATAAATAGGCTTATTAAATAGGCTCAATAAATAGGCTTATTAAATAGGCTCAATAAATAGGCTTATTAAATAGGCTCATTAAATACTTATTAAATAGACTTATTAAATAGACTTATTACATAGGCTTATTAAATAGGCTTATTAAATAGGCTTTTTAAATAGGCTTATTAAATAGACTTATTAAATAGCTCATTAAATAGGCTTATTTCAGCAACTTAGGCTTATTAAATAGCCTTATTTCAGCAACTTACGCTTATTAAATAGGCTTATTTCAGCAACTTAGGCTTATTAAATAGCCTAATTAAGTAGGCTTATTTCAGCAACTTGGGCATATTAAATAGGCTTATTTCAGCAACTTACGCTGATTAAAAAGGCTTATTTCAGCAACTTAGACTTATTAAATAGCCTTATTTCAGCAACCTAGACTCATTAAATAGGCTTATTTCAGCAACTTATGCTTATTAAATATACTTATTTCAGCAACTTAGGCTTATTAAATCGGCTTATTTCAGCAACTTGGACTCATTAAATAGCCTTATTTCAGCAACTTAGGCTTATTAAATAGGCTTATTTCAGCAACTTAGGCTTATTAAATAGCCTTATTTCAGCAACTTAGACTTATTAAATAGGCTTATTTCAGCAACTTAGGCTTATTAAATAGGCTTATTCAGCAACGTAGGCTTATTAAATAGGCTTATTAAATAGCCTTATTTCAGTAACTTACGCTTATTAAATAGGCTTATTTCAGCAACTTAGGCTTATTAAATAGCCTAATTAAGTAGGCTTATTTCAGCAACTTACGCTGATTAAAAAGACTTATTTCAGCAACTTAGACTTATTAAATAGCCTTATTTCAGCAACTTAGACTTATTAAATAGCCTTATTTCAGCAACTTAGGCTTATTAAATAGGCTTATTTCAGCAACTTAGGCTTATTAAATAGCCTTATTTCAGCAACTTAGACTTATTAAATAGGCTTATTTCAGCAACTTAGGCTTATTAAATAGGCTTATTCATCAACTTAGGCTTATTAAATAGGCTTATTTCAGCAACTTAGGCTTATTAAATAGGCTCATTCAGAAACTTAGGCTTATTAAATAGGCTTATTTCAGCAACTTAGACTTATTAAATAGGCCTATTAAATAGGCGTATTAAATAGACTTATTAAATAGGCTCATTAAATACTTATTAAATAGGCTTATTAAATAGGCTTATTAAATAGACTTATTAAATAGGCTGAATAAATAGGCTTATTAAATAGGCTTATTAAATAGGCTCAATAAATAGGCTTATTAAATAGGCTTATTAAATAGACGTATTAAATAGGCTTATTAAATAGGCTCAATAAATAGGCTTATTAAATAGGCTCAATAAATAGGCTTATTAAATAGGCTCAATAAATAGGCTTATTAAATAGGCTCATTAAATACTTATTAAATAGACTTATTAAATAGACTTATTACATAGGCTTATTAAATAGGCTTATTAAATAGGCTTATTAAATAGGCTTATTAAATAGACTTATTAAATAGCTCATTAAATAGGCTTATTTCAGCAACTTAGGCTTATTAAATAGCCTTATTTCAGCAACTTACGCTTATTAAATAGGCTTATTTCAGCAACTTAGGCTTATTAAATAGCCTAATTAAGTAGGCTTATTTCAGCAACTTGGGCTTATTAAATAGGCTTATTTCAGCAACTTGCGCTGATTAAAAAGGCTTATTTCAGCAACTTAGACTTATTAAATAGCCTTATTTCAGCAACCTAGACTCATTAAATAGGCTTATTTCAGCAACTTATGCTTATTAAATATACTTATTTCAGCAACTTAGGCTTATTAAATAGGCTTATTTCAGCAACTTAGACTTATTAAATAGCCTTATTTCAGCAACTTAGGCTTATTAAATAGGCTTATTTCAGCAACTTAGGCTTATTAAATAGGCTTATTTCAGCAACTTAGACTTACTAAATAGGCTTATTTCAGCAAATTAGGCTTATTAAATAGGCTTATTCAGCAACTTAGGCTTATTAAATAGGCTTATTTCGGCAACTTAGGCTTATTAAATAGGCTCATTCAGAAACTTAGGCTTATTAAATAGGCTTATTTCAGCAACTTAGACTTATTAAATAGGCCTATTAAATAGACTTATTAAATAGGCTTATTTCAGCAACTTAGACTTATAAAAATAGGCCTATTAAATAGGCTTATTAAATAGACTTATTAAACAGGCTCATTAAATAATTATTAAATAGGCTTGTTAAATAGGCTTATTAAATAGACTTATTAAACAGGCTCATTAAATAATTATTAAATAGGCTTGTTAAATAGGCTTATTAAATAGACTTATTAAATAGGCTCAATAAATAGGCTTATTAAATAGGCTTATTAAATAGGCTCAATAAATAGGCTTATTAAATAGGCTTATTAAATAGGCTTATTAAATAGACATTAAATAGGCTTATTAAATAGGCTCAATAAAAAGGCTTATTAAATAGGCTCAATAAATAGGCTTATTAAATAGGCTCAATAAATAGGCTTATTAAATAGGCTCAATAAATAGGCTTATTAAATAAGCTCATTAAATACTTATTAAATAGACTTATTAAATAGACTCATTAAATAGGCTTATTAAATAGGCTTATTCAGCAACTTAGGCTTATTTAATAGGCTTATTTCAGCAACTTAGGCTTATTAAACAGGCTTATTAAATAGGTTTATTTCAGCAACTTAGGCTTATTAAATAGGCTTATTTCAGCAACTTAGACTTATTAAATAGCCTTATTTCAGCAACTTACGCTTATTAAATAGGCTTATTTCAGCAACTTAGGCTTATTAAATAGCCTAATTAAGTAGGCTTATTTCAGCAACTTGGGCTTATTAAATAGGCTTATTTCAGCAACTTAGGCTTATTAAATAGGCTTATTCAGCAACGTAGGCTTATTAAATAGGCTTATTAAATAGCCTTATTTCAGTAACTTACGCTTATTTAATAGGCTTATTTCAGCAACTTAGGCTTATTAAATAGTATTTTTAAATAGGCTTAGTTCAGAAACTTAGGCTTATTAAATAGGCTTATTTCAGCAACTTAGACTTATTAAATCTGCTTATTTCAGCAACTTGGACTTATTAAATAGCCTTATTTCAGCAACTTAGGCTTATTAAATAGGCTTATTTCAGCAACTTAGGCTTATTAAATAGCCTTATTTCAGCAACTTAGACTTATTAAATAGGCTTATTTCAGCAACTTAGGCTTATTAAATAGGCTTATTCAGCAACGTAGGCTTATTAAATAGGCTTATTAAATAGCCTTATTTCAGTAACTTACGCTTATTTAATAGGCTTATTTCAGCAACTTAGGCTTATTAAATAGTATTTTTAAATAGGCTTAGTTCAGAAACTTAGGCTTATTAAATAGGCTTATTTCAGCAACTTAGGCTCATTAAATAGCCTTATTAAATAGGCTTATTTCAGCAACTTAGGCTTATTAAATAGCCTTATTAAATAGGCTTATTTTAGCAACTTAGACTTATTAAACCGACTTATTAAATAGACATTTCAGCAACTAAGGCTCATTAAATATGCTTATGAAATATGCTTATTTCTGCAACTTAGACTTAATAGATAGGCCTATTAAATAGGCTTATTTTAGCAACTTAGGCTTATTAAATATGCTTATTTAGGCAAATTAGGCGTATTAAATAGCATTATTAAATAGGTTCATTTCTGCAACTTAGACTTATTAAATAGCCTATTAAATAGGCTTATTTCAGCAACTTATGCTTATTAAATAGCCTTATTAAACAGGTTTATTTCTAGCAATTTAGGCTTATTAAATAGCATTTTTAAATAGGTTTTTTTCAGCAACTTAGACTTATTAAATATACCTTTTTATATAGGCTTAGTTCACCAACGTAGGCTTATTAAATAGGCTTATTTCAGCAACTTAGGCTTATTAAATAGCCTTATTTCAGCAACTTAGACTTATTAAATAGGCTTATTCAGCAACTTAGGCTTATTAAATAGCCTATTTAAATAGGCTTATTTCAGCAACTTAGGCTTATTAAATAGGCTTATTTCAGCAACTGAGACATATTAAAAAGGCTTATTTCAGCAACTTAGGCTTATGAAATACGCTTATTCAGCAACTTAGGCTTATTAAATAGGCTTATTTCAGCAACTTATGCTTATTAAATAGCCTTATTAAACAGGTTTATTTCAGCAACTTAGGCTTATTAAATAGCATTTTAAATAGGTTTATTTCAGCAACTTAGACTTATTAAATATACCTTTTTAAATAGGCTTAGTTCAGAAACTTAGGCTTATTAAATAGGCATATTCCAGCAACTTAGGCTCATTAAATAGCCTTATTAAATAGGCTTATTTCAGCAACTTAGGCTTATTAAATAGGCTTATTTCAGCAACTTAAACTTATTAAATAGCCTTATTTTAGCAACTTAGGCTTATTAAATACCCTTATTTCAGCAACTTAGACTTATTAAATAGGCTTATTCAGCAACTTAGGCTTATTAAATAGCCTTATTTCAGCAACTTAGGCTTATTAAATAGGTTTATTCAGCAACTTAGGCTTATTAAATAGGCTTATTCAGCAACTTAGACTTATTAAATAGGCCTATTAAATAGGCTTATTAAATAGGCTTATTAAATAGGCTTATTTCAGCAACTTAGGCTTATTAAACAGGCTTATTAAATAGGCTTATTTCAGCAACTTAGGCTTATTAAATAGGCTTATTTCAGCAACTTAGACTTATTAAATAGCCTTATTTCAGTAACTTACGCTTCTTAAATAGGCTTATTTCAGCAACTTAGGCTTATTAAATAGCCTAATTAAGTAGGCTTATTTCAGCAACTTGGGCTTATTAAATAGGCATATTTCAGCAACTTACGCTGATTAAAAAGGCTTATTTCAGCAACTTAACTTATTAAATAGGCTTATTTCAGCAACTTATGCTTATTAAATATACTTATTTCAGCAACTTAGGCTTATTAAATCGGCTTATTTCAGCAACTTGGACTCATTAAATAGCCTTATTTCAGCAACTTAGGCTTATTAAATAGGCTTATTTCAGCAACTTAGGCTTATTAAATAGCCTTATTTCAGCAACTTAGACTTATTAAATAGGCTTATTTCAGCAACTTAGGCTTATTAAATAGGCTTATTCAGCAACGTAGGCTTATTAAATAGGCTTATTAAGTAGGCTTATTTCAGCAACTTACGCTGATTAAAAATACTTATTTCAGCAACTTAGACTTATTAAATAGCCTTATTTCAGCAACTTAGACTCATTAAATAGGCTTATTTCAGCAACTTATGCTTATTAAATATACTTATTTCAGCAACTTAGGCTTATTAAATAGGCTTATTTCAGCAACTTAGACTTATTAAATAGCCTTATTTCAGCAACTTAGGCTTATTAAATAGGCTTATTTCAGCAACTTAGGTTTATTAAATAGCCTTATTTCAGCAACTTAGACTTATTAAATGGGCTTATTTCAGCAACTTAGGCTTATTAAATAGGCTTATTCAGCAACTTAGGCTTATTAAATAGGCTTATTTCAGCAACTTAGGCTTATTAAATAGGCTCATTCAGAAACTTAGGCTTATTAAATAGGCTTATTTCAGCAACTTAGACTTATTAAATAGGCCTATTAAATAGGCGTATTAAATAGACTTATTAAATAGGCTCATTAAATACTTATTAAATAGGCTTATTAAATAGGCTTATTAAATAGACTTATTAAATAGGCTGAATAAATAGGCTTATTAAATAGGCTTATTAAATAGGCTCAATAAATAAGCTTATTAAATAGGCTCAATAAATAGGCTTATTAAATAGGCTCAATAAATAGGCTCAATAAATAGGCTTATTAAATAGGCTTATTAAATAGACTTATTAAATAGGCTTATTAAATAGGCTCAATAAATAGGCTTATTAAATAGGCTCAATAAATAGGCTTATTAAATAGGCTCAATAAATAGACTTATTAAATAGGCTCATTAAATACTTATTAAATAGACTTATTAAATAGACTTATTACATAGGCTTATTAAATAGGCTTATTAAATAGGCTTTTTAAATAGGCTTATTAAATAGACTTATTAAATAGCTCATTAAATAGGCTTATTTCAGCAACTTAGGCATATTAAATAGCCTTATTTCAGCAACTTACGCTTATTAAATAGGCTTATTTCAGCAACTTAGGCTTATTAAATAGCCTAATTAAGTAGGCTTATTTCAGCAACTTGGGCTTATTAAATAGGCTTTTTTCAGCAACTTACGCTGATTAAAAAGGCTTATTTCAGCAACTTAGACTTATTAAATAGCCTTATTTCAGCAACCTAGACTCATTAAATAGGCTTATTTCAGCAACTTATGCTTATTAAATATACTTATTTCAGCAACTTAGGCTTATTAAATCGGCTTATTTCAGCAACTTGGACTCATTAAATAGCCTTATTTCAGCAACTTAGGCTTATTAAATAGGCTTATTTCAGCAACTTAGGCTTATTAAATAGCCTTATTTCAGCAACTTAGACTTATTAAATAGGCTTATTTCAGCAACTTAGGCTTATTAAATAGGCTTATTCAGCAACGTAGGCTTATTAAATAGGCTTATTAAATAGCCTTATTTCAGTAACTTACGCTTATTAAATAGGCTTATTTCAGCAACTTAGGCTTATTAAATAGCCTAATTAAGTAGGCTTATTTCAGCAACTTACGCTGATTAAAAAGACTTATTTCAGCAACTTAGACTTATTAAATAGCCTTATTTCAGCAACTTAGACTTATTAAATAGCCTTATTTCAGCAACTTAGGCTTATTAAATAGGCTTATTTCAGCAACTTAGGCTTATTAAATAGCCTTATTTCAGCAACTTAGACTTATTAAATAGGCTTATTTCAGCAACTTAGGCTTATTAAATAGGCTTATTCAGCAACTTAGGCTTATTAAATAGGATTATTTCAGCAACTTAGGCTTATTAAATAGGCTCATTCAGAAACTTAGGCTTATTAAATAGGCTTATTTCAGCAACTTAGACTTATTAAATAGGCCTATTAAATAGGCGTATTAAATAGACTTATTAAATAGGCTCATTAAATACTTATTAAATAGGCTTATTAAATAGGCTTATTAATTAGACTTATTAAATAGGCTGAATAAATAGGCTTATTAAATAGGCTTATTAAATAGGCTCAATAAATAGGCTTATTAAATAGGCTTATTAAATAGACGTATTAAATAGGCTTATTAAATAGGCTCAATAAATAGGCTTATTAAATAGGCTCAATAAATAGGCTTATTAAATAGGCTCAATAAATAGGCTTATTAAATAGGCTCATTAAATACTTATTAAATAGACTTATTAAATAGACTTATTACATAGGCTTATTAAATAGGCTTATTAAATAGGCTTATTAAATAGGCTTATTAAATAGACTTATTAAATAGCTCATTAAATAGGCTTATTTCAGCAACTTAGGCTTATTAAATAGCCTTATTTCAGCAACTTACGCTTATTAAATAGGCTTATTTCAGCAACTTAGGCTTATTAAATAGCCTAATTAAGTAGGCTTATTTCAGCAACTTGGGCTTATTAAATAGGCTTATTTCAGCAACTTGCGCTGATTTAAAAGGCTTATTTCAGCAACTTAGACTTATTAAATAGCCTTATTTCAGCAACCTAGACTCATTAAATAGGCTTATTTCAGCAACTTATGCTTATTAAATATACTTATTTCAGCAACTTAGGCTTATTAAATAGGCTTATTTCAGCAACTTAGACTTATTAAATAGCCTTATTTCAGCAACTTAGGCTTATTAAATAGGCTTATTTCAGCAACTTAGGCTTATTAAATAGGCTTATTTCAGCAACTTAGACTTACTAAATAGGCTTATTTCAGCAACTTAGGCTTATTAAATAGGCTTATTCAGCAACTTAGGCTTATTAAATAGGCTTATTTCGGCAACTTAGGCTTATTAAATAGGCTCATTCAGAAACTTAGGCTTATTAAATAGGCTTATTTCAGCAACTTAGACTTATTAAATAGGCCTATTAAATAGACTTATTAAATAGGCTTATTTCAGCAACTTAGACTTATAAAAATAGGCCTATTAAATAGGCTTATTAAATAGACTTATTAAACAGGCTCATTAAATAATTATTAAATAGGCTTGTTAAATAGGCTTATTAAATAGACTTATTAAATAGGCTCAATAAATAGGCTTATTAAATAGGCTTATTAAATAGGCTCAATAAATAGGCTTATTAAATAGACATTAAATAGGCTTATTAAATAGGCTCAATAAAAAGGCTTATTAAATAGGCTCAATAAATAGGCTTATTAAATAGGCTCAATAAATAGGCTTATTAAATAGGCTCAATAAATAGGCTTATTAAATAAGCTCATTAAATACTTATTAAATAGACTTATTAAATAGACTCATTAAATAGGCTTATTAAATAGGCTTATTCAGCAACTTAGGCTTATTTAATAGGCTTATTTCAGCAACTTAGGCTTATTAAATAGGCCCATTCAGAAACTTAGGCTTATTAAATAAGCTTATTTCAGCAACTTAGACTTATTAAATAGGCCTATTAAATAGGCTTATTAAATAGGCTTATTTCAGCAACTTAGGCTTATTAAACAGGCTTATTAAATAGGCTTATTTCAGCAACTTATGCTGATTAAAAAGGCTTATTTCAGCAACTTAGACTTATTAAATAGCCTTATTTCAGCAACTTAGGCTTATTAAATAGGCTTATTCAGCAACTTAGGCTTATTAAATAGGCTTATTAAAATAGGCTCAATAAATAGGCTTATTAAATAGGCTCAATAAATAGGCTTATTAAATAGGCTCAATAAATATGCTTATTAAATAGGCTCAATAAATAGGCTTATTAAATAGGCTCAATAAATAGGCTTATTAAATAGGCTCATTAAATCCTTATTAAATAGGCTTATTAAATAGACTTATTAAATAGACTTATTAAATAGGCTTATTAAATAGACTTATTAAATAGTCTTATTAAAAAGGCTTATTAAATAGACTTATTAAATAGGCTCATTAAATACTCATTAAATATGTTTATTAAATAGGTGTATTAATTAGGCTTATTAAATAGGCTTATTAAATAGGCTTATTAAATAGACTTATTAAATAGACTTATTAAATAGACGTATTAAATAGACTTATTAAATAGCCTCATGAAATAGGCTTATTTTAGCAACTTAGGCTTATTAAATAGGTTTATTTCAGCAACTTAGACTTATTAAAGAGCCTTATTAAATAGGCTTATTGCAGCAACTTAGGCGTATTAAATAAGCTTATTTCAGCAACTTATGCTTATTAAATAGCCTTATTAAACAGGTTTATTTCAGCGACTTAGGCTTATTAAATAGTATTTTTAAATAGGTTTATTTCAGCAACTTAGACTTATTAAATATACCTTTTTAAATAGGCTTAGTTCAGAAACTTAGGCTTATTAAATAGTTTTATTTCAGCAACTTAGGCTCATTAAATAGCCTTATGAAATAGGCTTATTTCAGCAACTTAGGCTTATTAAATAGCCGTATTAAATAGGCTTATTTCAGCAACTTAGACTTATTAAATAGGTTTATTCAGCAACTTAGGCTTATTAAATAGGCTTATTTCAGCAAATAAGGCTTATTAAATAGGCTTATTTCAGCAACTTAGACTTATTAAATAGGCCTATTAAATAGGCTTATTAAATAGGCTTATTTCAGCAACTTAGACTTATTAAATAGGCCTATTAAATACGCTTATTAAATAGACTTATTAAATAGGCACATTAAATACTTATTAAATAGGCTTATTAAATAGGCTTATTAAATCGGCTTATTAAATAGGCTCAATAAATAGGCTCAATAAATATGCTTATTAAATAGGCTCAATAAATAGGCTTATTAAATAGGCTCAATAAATAGGCTTATTAAATAGGCTCATTAAATACTTATTAAATAGGTTTATTAAATAGGCTTATTTCAGCAAATAAGGCTTATTAAATAGGCTTATTTCAGCAACTTAGACTTATTAAATAGGCCTATTAAATAGACTTATTAAATAGACGTATTAAATAGTCTTATTAAATAGACTTATTAAATAGTCTTATTAAAAAGGCTTATTAAATAGACTTATTAAATAGGCTCATTAAATACTTATTAAATATGTTTATTAAATAGGTGTATTAATTAGGCTTATTAAATAGGCTTATTAAATAGGCTTATTAAATAGACTTATTAAATAGACTTATTAAATAGACTCAATAAATAGGCTTATTAAATAGGCTCATTAAATACTTATTAAATAGACTTATTAAATAGACTCATTAAATAGGCTTATTAAATAGGCTTATTAAATAGGCTTATTAAATAGGCTTATTAAATAGACGTATTAAATAGCCTCATTAAATAGGCTTATTTTAGCAACTTAGGCTTATTAAATAGGTTTATTTCAGCAACTTAGACTTATTAAAGAGCCTTATTAAATAGGCTTATTTCAGCAACTTAGGCTTATTAAATAAGCTTATTTCAGCAACTTATTCTTATTAAATAGCCTTATTAAACAGGATTATTTCAGCAACTTAGGCTTATTAAATAGCATTTTAAATAGGTTTATTTCAGCAACTTAGACTTATTAAATATACCTTTTAAAATAGGCTTAGTTCAGAAACTTAGGCTTATTAAATAGTTTTATTTCAGCAACTTAGGCTCATTAAATAGCCTTATTAAATAGGCTTATTCAGCAACTTAGGCTTATTAAATAGCCTTATTAAATATGCTTATTTCAGCAACTTAGACTTATTAAATAGGCCTATTAAATATGCTTATTAAATAGGCTTATTTCAGCAACTTAGATTTATTAAAAAAGGCCTATTAAATAGGCTTATTAAATAGATTTATTAAATAGGCTCATTAAATACTTATTAAATAGGCTTATTAAATAGGCTTATTAAATAGACTTATTAAATAGGCTCAATAAATAGGCTTATTAAATAGGCTTATTAAATAGACTTATTAAATAGGCTCAATAAATCGGCTTATTAAATAGGCTTATTAAATAGGCTCAATAAATAGGCTTATTAAATAGGCTTATTAAATAGGCTTATTAAATAGACTTATTAAATCGGCTTATTAAATAGGCTCAATAAATAGGTTTATTAAATAGGCTCAATAAATATGCTTATTAAATAGGCTCAATAAATAGGCTTATTAAATAGGCTCAATAAATAGGCTTATTAAATAGGCTCATTAAATACTTATTAAATAGGCTTATTAAATAGACTTATTAAATAGTCTTATTAAAAAGGCTTATTAAATAGACTTATTAAATAGGCTCATTAAATACTCATTAAATATGTTTATTAAATAGGTGTATTAATTAGGCTTATTAAATAGGCTTATTAAATAGGCTTATTAAATAGACTTATTAAATAGACTTATTAAATAGACGTATTAAATAGACTTATTAAATAGCCTCATGAAATAGGCTTATTTTAGCAACTTAGGCTTATTAAATAGGTTTATTTCAGCAACTTAGACTTATTAAAGAGCCTTATTAAATAGGCTTATTTCAGCAACTTATGCTTATTAAATAAGCTTATTTCAGCAACTTATGCTTATTAAATAGCCTTATTAAACAGGTTTATTTCAGCAACTTAGGCTTATTAAATAGCATTTTTAAATAGGTTTATTTCAGCAACTTAGACTTATTAAATATACCTTTCTAAATAGGCTTAGTTCAGAAACTTAAGCTTATTAAATAGTCTTATTTCAGCAACTTAGGCTCATTAAATAGCCTTATGAAATAGGCTTACTTCAGCAACTTAGGCTTATTAAATAGCCATATTAAATAGGCTTATTTCAGCAACTTAGACTTATTAAATAGGTTTATTCAGCAACTTAGGCTTATTAAATAGGCTTATTCAGCAACTTAGGCTTATTAAATAGGCTTATTTCAGCAACTTAGACTTATTAAATAGGCCTATTAAATAGGCTTATTAAATAGGCTTATTTCAGCAACTTAGACTTATTAAATAGGCCTATTAAATAGGCTTATTAAATAGACTTATTAAATAGGCTCATTAAATACTTATTAAATAGGCTTATTAAATAGGCTTATTAAATAGACTTATTAAATAGGCTCAATAAATCGGCTTATTAAATAGGCTTATTAAATAGGCTCAATAAATAGGCTTATTAAATAGGCTTATTAAATAGGCTTATTAAATAGACTTATTAAATCGGCTTATTAAATAGGCTCAATAAATAGGCTTATTAAATAGGCTCAATAAATATGCTTATTAAATAGGCTCAAAAAATAGGCGTATTAAATAGGCTCAATAAATAGGCTTATTAAATAGGCTCATTAAATACTTATTAAATAGGCTTATTAAATAGACTTATTAAATAGGCTTATTAAATAGACTTATTAAATAGTCTTATTAAAAAGGCTTATTAAATAGACTTATTAAATAGGCTCATTAAATACTCATTAAATATGTTTATTAAATAGGTGTATTAATTAGGCTTATTAAATAGGCTTATTAAATAGGCCTATTAAATAGACTTATTAAATAGGCTTATTAAATAGGCCTATTAAATAGGCTTATTAAATAGACTTATTAAACAGGCTCATTAAATAATTATTAAATAGGCTCAATAAATAGGCTTATTAAATAGGCTTAAAAATAGGCTCAATAAATAGGCTTATTAAATAGGCTTATTAAATAGGCTTATTAAATAGACTTATTAAATAGGCTTATTAAATAGGCTCAATAAAAAGGCTTATTAAATAGGCTCAATAAATAGGCTTATTAAATAGGCTCAATAAATAGGCTTATTAAATAGGCTCAATAAATAGGCTTATTAAATAGGCTCATTAAATACTTATTAAATAGACTTATTAAATAGACTCATTAAATAGGCTTATTAAATAGGCTTATTAAATAGACTTATTAAATAGGCTTATTAAATAGACGTATTAAATACCCTCATTAAATAGGCTTATTTTAGCAACTTAGGCTTATTAAATAGGTTTATTTCAGCAACTTAGACTTATTAAAGAGCCTTATTAAATAGGCTTATTTCAGCAACATAGGCTTATTAAATAAGCTTATTTCAGCAACTTATTCTTATTAAATAGCCTTATTAAACAGGTTTATTTCAGCAACTTAGGCTTATTAAATAGCATTTTTAAATAGGTTTATATCAGCAACTTGGACTTATTAAATATACCTTTTAAAATAGGCTTAGTTCAGAAACGTAGGCTTATTAAATGGTCTTATTTCAGCAACTTAGGCTCATTAAATAGCCTTATTAAATAGGCTTATTCAGCAACTTAGGCTTATTAAATAGCCTTATTAAATATACTTATTTCAGCAACTTAGACTTATTAAATAGGTTTATTCAGCAACTTAGGCTTATTTAATAGGCTTATTTCAGCAACTTAGGCTTATTAAATAGGCTCATTCAGAAACTTAGGCTTATTAAATAAGCTTATTTCAGCAACTTAGACTTATTAAATAGGCCTATTAAATAGGCTTATTAAATAGTCTTATTTCAGCAACTTAGATTTATTAAAAAAGGCCTATTAAATAGGCTTATTAAATAGACTTATTAAATAGGCTCATTAAATACTTATTAAATAGGCTTATTAAATAGGCTTATTAAATAGACTTATTAAATAGGCTCAATAAATAGGCTTATTAAATAGGCTTATTAAATAGACTTATTAAATAGGCTCAATAAATCGGCTTATTAAATAGGCTTATTAAATAGGCTTATTAAATAGGCTTATTAAATAGGCTTATTAAATAGACTTATTAAATCGGCTTATTAAATAGGCTCAATAAATAGGCTTATTAAATAGGCTCAATAAATCTGCTTATTAAATAGGCTCAATAAATAGGCTTATTAAATAGGCTCAATAAATAGGCTTATTAAATAGGCTCATTAAATACTTATTAAATAGGCTTATTAAATAGACTTATTAAATATGTTTATTAAATAGGTGTGTTAATTAGGCTTATTAAATAGGCTTATTAAATAGGCTTATTAAATAGACTTATTAAATAGACTTATTAAATAGACTTATTAAATAGACTCATTAAATAGCCTCATGAAATAGGCTTATTTTAGCAACTTAGGCTTATTAAATAGGTTTATTTCAGCAACTTAGACTTATTAAAGAGCCTTATTAAATAGGCTTATTTCAGCAACTTAGGCTTATTAAATAAGCTTATTTCAGCAACTTATGCTTATTAAATAGCCTTATTAAACAGGTTTATTTCAGCAACTTAGGCTTATTAAATAGCATTTTTAATAGGTTTATTTCAGCAACTTAGACTTATTAAATATACCTTTTTAAATAGGCTTAGTTCAGAAACTTAGGCTTATTAAATAGTCTTATTTCAGCAACTTAGGCTCATTAAATAGCCTTATGAAATAGGCTTATTTCAGCAACTTAGGCTTATTAAATAGCCGTATTAAATAGGCTTATTTTAGCAACTTAGACTTATTAAATAGGTTTATTCAGCAACTTAGGCTTATTAAATAGGCTTATTCAGCAACTTAGGCTTATTAAATAGGCTTATTTCAGCAACTTAGACTTATTAAATAGGCCTATTAAATAGGTTTATTAAATAGGCTTATTTCAGCAACTTAGACTTATTAAATAGGCCTATTAAAAACAGGCTTATTAAATAGAGATATTAAATAGGCTCATTAAATACTTATTAAATAGGCTTATTAAATAGGCTTATTAAATAGACTTATTAAATAGGCTCAATAAATCGGCTTATTAAATAGGCTTATTAAATAGGCTCAATAAATAGGCATATTAAATAGGCTTATTAAATAGGCTTATTAAATAGACTTATTAAATCGGCTTATTAAATAGGCTCAATAAATAGGCTTATTAAATAGGCTCAATAAATATGCTTATTAAATAGGCTCAATAAATAGGCTCAATAAATAGGCTTATTAAATAGGCTCATTAAATACTTATTAAATAGGCTTATTAAATAGACTTATTAAATAGACTTATTAAATAGTCTTATTAAATAGACTTATTAAATAGTCTTATTAAAAAGGCTTATTAAATAGACTTATTAAATAGGCTCATTAAATACTTATTAAATATGTTTATTAAATAGGTGTATTAATTAGGCTTATTAAATAGGCTTATTAAATAGGCTTATTAAATAGACTTATTAAATAGACTTATTAAACAGACTTATTAAATAGACTTATTAAATAGCCTCATGAAATAGGCTTATTTCAGGAACTTAGGCTTATTAAATATACTTATTTCAGCAACTTAGGCTTATTAAATAGGCTTATTTCAGCAACTTAGACTTATTAAATAGCCTTATTTCAGCAACTTAAGCTTATTAAATAGGCTTATTTCAGCAACTTAGGCTTATTAAATCGCCTTATTTCATCAACTTAGACTTATTAAATAGGCTTATTTCAGCAACTTAGGCTTATTAAATAGGCTTATTCAGCAACTTAGGCTTATTAAATAGGCTTATTTCAGCAACTTACGCTTATTAAATAGGCTCATTCAGAAACTTAGGCTTATTAAATAGGCTTATTTCAGCAACTTAGACTTATTAAATAGGCCTATTAAATAGGCTTATTAAATAGACTTATTAAATAGGCTCATTAAATACTTATTAAATAGGCTTATTAAATAGGCTTATTAAATAGACTTATTAAATAGGCTCAATAAATAGGCTTATTAAATAGGCTTATTAAATAGGCTCAATAAATAGGCTTATTAAATAGGCTTATTAAATAGGCTTATTAAATAGACTTATTAAATCGGCTTATTAAATAGGCTCAATAAATAGGCTTATTAAATAGGCTCAATAAATATGCTTATTAAATAGGCTCAATAAATAGGCTTATTAAATAGGCTCAATAAATAGGCTTATTAAATAGGCTCATTAAATACTTATTAAATAGGCTTATTAAATAGACTTATTAAATAGACTTATTAAATAGTCTTATTAAATAGACTTATTAAATAGTCTTATTAAAAAGGCTTATTAAATAGACTTATTAAATAGGCTCATTAAATACTCATTAAATATGTTTATTAAATAGGTGTATTAATTAGGCTTATTAAATAGGCTTATTAAATAGGCTTATTAAATAGACTTATTAAATAGACTTAATAAATAGACTTATTAAATAGACTTATTAAATACCCTCATGAAATAGGCTTATTTTAGCAACTTAGGCTTATTAAATAGGTTTATTTCAGCAACTTAGACTTATTAAAGAGCCTTATTAAATAGGCTTATTTCAGCAACTTAGGCTTATTAAATATACTTATTTCAGCAACTTAGGCTTATTAAATAGGCTTATTTCAGCAACTTAGACTTATTAAATAGCCTTATTTCCGCAACTTAAGCGTATTAAATAGGCTTATTTCAGCAACTTAGGCTTATTAAATAGCCTTATTTCAGCAACTTAGACTTATTAAATAGGCTTATTTCAGCAACTTAGGCTTATTAAATAGGCTTATTCAGCAACTTAGGGTTATTAAATAGGCTTATTTCAGCAACTTAGGCTTATTAAATAGGCTCATTCAGAAACTTAGGCTTATTAAATAGGCTTATTTCAGCAACTTAGACTTATTAAATAGGCCTATTAAATAGGCTTATTAAATAGGCTTATTTCAGCAACTTAGACTTATTAAATAGGCCTATTAAATAGGCTTATTAAATAGACTTATTAAATAGGCTCATTAAATACTTATTAAATAGGCTTATTAAATAGGCTTATTAAATAGACTTATTAAATAGACTTATTAATAGGCTTATTAAATAGGCTCAATAAATAGGCTCAATAAATAGGCTTATTAAATAGGCTCAATAAATAGGCTTATTAAATAGGCTCATTAAATACTTATTAAATAGACATTAAATAGACTTATTACATAGGCTTATTAAATAGGCTTATTAAATAGGCTTATTAAATAGGCTTATTAAATAGACTTATTAAATAGCTCATTAAATAGGCTTATTTCAGCAACTTAGGCTTATTAAATAGCCTTATTTCAGCAACTTACACTTATTAAATAGGCTTATTTCAGCAACTTAGGCTTATTAAATAGCCTAATTAAGTAGGCTTATTTCAGCAACTTGGGCTTATTAAATAGGCTTATTTCAGCAACTTACGCTGATTAAAAAGGCTTATTTCCGCAACTTAGACTTATTAAATAGCCTTATTTCAGCAACCTAGACTCATTAAATAGGCTTATTTCAGCAACTTATGCTTATTAAATAGCCTTATTAAACAGGTTTATATCAGCAACTTAGGCTTATTAAATAGCATTTTTAAATAGGTTTATTTCAGCAACTTAGACTTATTAAATATACCTTTCTAAATAGGCTTAGTTCAGAAACTTAGGCTTATTAAATAGTCTTATTTCAGCAACTTAGGCTCATTAAATAGCCTTATGAAATAGGCTTACTTCAGCAACTTAGGCTTATTAAATAGCCGTATTAAATAGGCTTATTTCAGCAACTTAGACTTATTAAATAGGTTTATTCAGCAACTTAGGCTTATTAAATAGGCTTATTCAGCAACTTAGGCTTATTAAATAGGCTTATTTCAGCAACTTAGACTTATTAAATAGGCCTATTAAATAGGCTTATTAAATAGGCTTATTTCAGCAACTTAGACTTATTAAATAGGCCTATTAAATAGGCTTATTAAATAGACTTATTAAATAGGCTCATTAAATACTTATTAAATAGGCTTATTAAATAGGCTTATTAAATAGACTTATTAAATAGGCTCAATAAATCGGCTTATTAAATAGGCTTATTAAATAGGCTCAATAAATAGGCTTATTAAATAGGCTTATTAAATAGGCTTATTAAATAGACTTATTAAATCGGCTTATTAAATAGGCTTATTAAATAGACTTATTAAATAGACTTATTAAATAGACTCAATAAATAGGCTTATTAAATAGGCTCATTAAATACTTATTAAATAGACTTATTAAATAGACTCATTAAATAGGCTTATTAAATAGGCTTATTAAATAGGCTTATTAAATAGGCTTATTAAATAGACGTATTAAATAGCCTCATTAAATAGGCTTATTTTAGCAACTTAGGCTTATTAAATAGGTTTATTTCAGCAACTTAGACTTATTAAAGAGCCTTATTAAATAGGCTTATTTCAGCAACTTAGGCTTATTAAATAAGCTTATTTCAGCAACTTATTCTTATTAAATAGCATTTTAAATAGGTTTATTTCAGCAACTTAGACTTATTAAATATACCTTTTAAAATAGGCTTAGTTCAGAAACTTAGGCTTATTAAATAGTCTTATTTCAGCAACTTAGGCTCATTAAATAGCCTTATTAAATAGGCTTATTCAGCAACTTAGGCTTATTAAATAGCCTTATTAAATATGCTTATTTCAGCAACTTAGACTTATTAAATAGGCCTATTAAATATGCTTATTAAATAGGCTTATTTCAGCAACTTAGATTTATTAAAAAAGGCCTATTAAATAGGCTTATTAAATAGATTTATTAAATAGGCTCATTAAATACTTATTAAATAGGCTTATTAAATAGGCTTATTAAATAGACTCATTAAATAGGCTCAATAAATAGGCTTATTAAATAGGCTTATTAAATAGACTTATTAAATAGGCTCAATAAATCGGCTTATTAAATAGGCTTATTAAATAGGCTCAATAAATAGGCTTATTAAATAGGCTTATTAAATAGGCTTATTAAATAGACTTATTAAATCGGCTTATTAAATAGGCTCAATAAATAGGCTTATTAAATAGGCTCAATAAATATGCTTATTAAATAGGCTCAATAAATAGGCTTATTAAATAGGCTCAATAAATAGGCTTATTAAATAGGCTCATTAAATACTTATTAAATAGGCTTATTAAATAGACTTATTAAATAGTCTTATTAAAAAGGCTTATTAAATAGACTTATTAAATAGGCTCATTAAATACTCATTAAATATGTTTATTAAATAGGTGTATTAATTAGGCTTATTAAATAGGCTTATTAAATAGGCTTATTAAATAGACTTATTAAATAGACTTATTAAATAGACGTATTAAATAGACTTATTAAATAGCCTCATGAAATAGGCTTATTTTAGCAACTTAGGCTTATTAAATAGGTTTATTTCAGCAACTTAGACTTATTAAAGAGCCTTATTAAATAGGCTTATTTCAGCAACTTATGCTTATTAAATAAGCTTATTTCAGCAACTTATGCTTATTAAATAGCCTTATTAAACAGGTTTATTTCAGCAACTTAGGCTTATTAAATAGCATTTTAAATAGGTTTATTTCAGCAACTTAGACTTATTAAATATACCTTTCTAAATAGGCTTAGTTCAGAAACTTAGGCTTATTAAATAGTCTTATTTCAGCAACTTAGGCTCATTAAATAGCCTTATGAAATAGGCTTACTTCAGCAACTTAGGCTTATTAAATAGCCGTATTAAATAGGCTTATTTCAGCAACTTAGACTTATTAAATAGGTTTATTCAGCAACTTAGGCTTATTAAATAGGCTTATTCAGCAACTTAGGCTTATTAAATAGGCTTATTTCAGCAACTTAGACTTATTAAATAGGCCTATTAAATAGGCTTATTAAATAGGCTTATTTCAGCAACTTAGACTTATTAAATAGGCCTATTAAATAGGCTTATTAAATAGACTTATTAAATAGGCTCATTAAATACTTATTAAATAGGCTTATTAAATAGGCTTATTAAATAGACTTATTAAATAGGCTCAATAAATCGGCTTATTAAATAGGCTTATTAAATAGGCTCAATAAATAGGCTTATTAAATAGGCTTATTAAATAGGCTTATTAAATAGACTTATTAAATCGGCTTATTAAATAGGCTTATTAAATAGACTTATTAAATAGACTTATTAAATAGACTCAATAAATAGGCTTATTAAATAGGCTCATTAAATACTTATTAAATAGACTTATTAAATAGACTCATTAAATAGGCTTATTAAATAGGCTTATTAAATAGGCTTATTAAATAGGCTTATTAAATAGACGTATTAAATAGCCTCATTAAATAGGCTTATTTTAGCAACTTAGGCTTATTAAATAGGTTTATTTCAGCAACTTAGACTTATTAAAGAGCCTTATTAAATAGGCTTATTTCAGCAACTTAGGCTTATTAAATAAGCTTATTTCAGCAACTTATTCTTATTAAATAGCATTTTAAATAGGTTTATTTCAGCAACTTAGACTTATTAAATATACCTTTTAAAATAGGCTTAGTTCAGAAACTTAGGCTTATTAAATAGTCTTATTTCAGCAACTTAGGCTCATTAAATAGCCTTATTAAATAGGCTTATTCAGCAACTTAGGCTTATTAAATAGCCTTATTAAATATGCTTATTTCAGCAACTTAGACTTATTAAATAGGCCTATTAAATATGCTTATTAAATAGGCTTATTTCAGCAACTTAGATTTATTAAAAAAGGCCTATTAAATAGGCTTATTAAATAGATTTATTAAATAGGCTCATTAAATACTTATTAAATAGGCTTATTAAATAGGCTTATTAAATAGACTCATTAAATAGGCTCAATAAATAGGCTTATTAAATAGGCTTATTAAATAGACTTATTAAATAGGCTCAATAAATCGGCTTATTAAATAGGCTTATTAAATAGGCTCAATAAATAGGCTTATTAAATAGGCTTATTAAATAGGCTTATTAAATAGACTTATTAAATCGGCTTATTAAATAGGCTCAATAAATAGGCTTATTAAATAGGCTCAATAAATATGCTTATTAAATAGGCTCAATAAATAGGCTTATTAAATAGGCTCAATAAATAGGCTTATTAAATAGGCTCATTAAATACTTATTAAATAGGCTTATTAAATAGACTTATTAAATAGTCTTATTAAAAAGGCTTATTAAATAGACTTATTAAATAGGCTCATTAAATACTCATTAAATATGTTTATTAAATAGGTGTATTAATTAGGCTTATTAAATAGGCTTATTAAATAGGCTTATTAAATAGACTTATTAAATAGACTTATTAAATAGACGTATTAAATAGACTTATTAAATAGCCTCATGAAATAGGCTTATTTTAGCAACTTAGGCTTATTAAATAGGTTTATTTCAGCAACTTAGACTTATTAAAGAGCCTTATTAAATAGGCTTATTTCAGCAACTTATGCTTATTAAATAAGCTTATTTCAGCAACTTATGCTTATTAAATAGCCTTATTAAACAGGTTTATTTCAGCAACTTAGGCTTATTAAATAGCATTTTAAATAGGTTTATTTCAGCAACTTAGACTTATTAAATATACCTTTCTAAATAGGCTTAGTTCAGAAACTTAGGCTTATTAAATAGTCTTATTTCAGCAACTTAGGCTCATTAAATAGCCTTATGAAATAGGCTTACTTCAGCAACTTAGGCTTATTAAATAGCCGTATTAAATAGGCTTATTTCAGCAACTTAGACTTATTAAATAGGTTTATTCAGCAACTTAGGCTTATTAAATAGGCTTATTCAGCAACTTAGGCTTATTAAATAGGCTTATTTCAGCAACTTAGACTTATTAAATAGGCCTATTAAATAGGCTTATTAAATAGGCTTATTTCAGCAACTTAGACTTATTAAATAGGCCTATTAAATAGGCTTATTAAATAGACTTATTAAATAGGCTCATTAAATACTTATTAAATAGGCTTATTAAATAGGCTTATTAAATAGACTTATTAAATAGGCTCAATAAATCGGCTTATTAAATAGGCTTATTAAATAGGCTCAATAAATAGGCTTATTAAATAGGCTTATTAAATAGGCTTATTAAATAGACTTATTAAATCGGCTTATTAAATAGGCTCAATAAATAGGCTTATTAAATAGGCTCAATAAATATGCTTATTAAATAGGCTCAAAAAATAGGCTTATTAAATAGGCTCAATAAATAGGCTTATTAAATAGGCTCATTAAATACTTATTAAATAGGCTTATTAAATAGACTTATTAAATAGGCTTATTAAATAGACTTATTAAATAGTCTTATTAAAAAGGCTTATTAAATAGACTTATTAAATAGGCTCATTAAATACTCATTAAATATGTTTATTAAATAGGTGTATTAATTAGGCTTATTAAATAGGCTTATTAAATAGGCCTATTAAATAGACTTATTAAATAGGCATATTAAATAGGCCTATTAAATAGGCTTATTAAATAGACTTATTAAACAGGCTCATTAAATAATTATTAAATAGGCTCGATAAATAGGCTTATTAAATAGGCTTAAAAATAGGCTCAATAAATAGGCTTATTAAATAGGCTTATTAAATAGGCTTATTAAATAGACTTATTAAATAGGCTTATTAAATAGGCTCAATAAAAAGGCTTATTAAATAGGCTCAATAAATAGGCTTATTAAATAGGCTCAATAAATAGGCTTATTAAATAGGCTCAATAAATAGGCTTATTAAATAGGCTCATTAAATACTTATTAAATAGACTTATTAAATAGACTCATTAAATAGGCTTATTAAATAGGCTTATTAAATAGACTTATTAAATAGGCTTATTAAATAGACGTATTAAATACCCTCATTAAATAGGCTTATTTTAGCAACTTAGGCTTATTAAATAGGTTTATTTCAGCAACTTAGACTTATTAAAGAGCCTTATTAAATAGGCTTATTTCAGCAACTTAGGCTTATTAAATAAGCTTATTTCAGCAACTTATTCTTATTAAATAGCCTTATTAAACAGGTTTATTTCAGCAACTTAGGCTTATTAAATAGCATTTTTAAATAGGTTTATTTCAGCAACTTGGACTTATTAAATATACCTTTTAAAATAGGCTTAGTTCAGAAACTTAGGCTTATTAAATGGTCTTATTTCAGCAACTTAGGCTCATTAAATAGCCTTATTAAATAGGCTTATTCAGCAACTTAGGCTTATTAAATAGCCTTATTAAATATACTTATTTCAGCAACTTAGACTTATTAAATAGGTTTATTCAGCAACTTAGGCTTATTTAATAGGCTTATTTCAGCAACTTAGGCTTATTAAATAGGCTCATTCAGAAACTTAAACTTATTAAATAGGCCTATTAAATAGGCTTATTAAATAGTCTTATTTCAGCAACTTAGATTTATTAAAAAAGGCCTATTAAATAGGCTTATTAAATAGACTTATTAAATAGGCTCATTAAATACTTATTAAATAGGCTTATTAAATAGGCTTATTAAATAGACTTATTAAATAGGCTCAATAAATAGGCTTATTAAATAGGCTTATTAAATAGACTTATTAAATAGGCTCAATAAATCGGCTTATTAAATAGGGTTATTAAATAGGCTTATTAAATAGGCTTATTAAATAGACTTATTAAATCGGCTTATTAAATAGGCTCAATAAATAGGCTTATTAAATAGGCTCAATAAATCTGCTTATTAAATAGGCTCAATAAATAGGCTTATTAAATAGGCTCAATAAATAGGCTTATTAAATAGGCTCATTAAATACTTATTAAATAGGCTTATTAAATAGACTTATTAAATAGACTCATTAAATAGCCTCATGAAATAGGCTTATTTTAGCAACTTAGGCTTATTAAATAGGTTTATTTCAGCAACTTAGACTTATTAAAGAGCCTTATTAAATAGGCTTATTTGAGCAACTTAGGCTTATTAAATAAGCTTATTTCAGCAACTTATGCTTATTAAATAGCCTTATTAAACAGGTTTATTTCAGCAACTTAGGCTTATTAAATAGCATTTTTTAATAGGTTTATTTCAGCAACTTAGACTTATTAAATATTACTTTTTAAATAGGCTTAGTTCAGAAACTTAGGCTTATTAAATAGTCTTATTTCAGCAACTTAGGCTCATTAAATAGCCTTATGAAATAGGCTTATTTCAGCAACTTAGGCTTATTAAATAGCCGTATTAAATAGGCTTATTTTAGCAACTTAGACTTATTAAATAGGTTTATTCAGCAACTTAGGCTTATTAAATAGGCTTATTCAGCAACTTAGGCTTATTAAATAGGCTTATTTCAGCAACTTAGGCTTATTAAATAAGCTTATTTCAGCAACTTATGCTTATTAAATAGCCTTATTAAACAGGTTTATTTCAGCAACTTGGGCTTATTAAATAGCATTTTTTAATAGGTTTATTTCAGCAACTTAGACTTATTAAATATACCTTTTTAAATAGGCTTAGTTCAGAAACTTAGGCATATTAAATAGTCTTATTTCAGCAACTTAGGCTCATTAAATAGCCTTATGAAATAGGCTTATTTCAGCAACTTAGGCTTATTAAATAGCCGTATTAAATAGGCTTATTTTAGCAACTTAGACTTATTAAATAGGTTTATTCAGCAACTTAGGCTTATTAAATAGGCTTATTCAGCAACTTAGGCTTATTAAATAGGCTTATTTCAGCAACTTAGACTTATTAAATAGGCCTATTAAATAGGTTTATTAAATAGGCTTATTTCAGCAACTTAGACTTATTAAATAGGCCTATTAAAAACAGGCTTATTAAATAGAGATATTAAATAGGCTCATTAAATACTTATTAAATAGGCTTATTAAATAGGCTTATTAAATAGACATATTAAATAGGCTCAATAAATCGGCTTATTAAATAGGCTTATTAAATAGGCTCAATAAATAGGCATATTAAATAGGCTTATTAAATAGGCTTATTAAATAGACTTATTAAATCGGCTTATTAAATAGGCTCAATAAATAGGCTTATTAAATAGGCTCAATAAATATGCTTATTAAATAGGCTCAATAAATAGGCTCAATAAATAGGCTTATTAAATAGGCTCATTAAATACTTATTAAATAGGCTTATTAAATAGACTTATTAAATAGACTTATTAAATAGTCTTATTAAATAGACTTATTAAATAGTCTTATTAAAAAGGCTTATTAAATAGACTTATTAAATAGGCTCATTAAATACTTATTAAATATGTTTATTAAATAGGTGTATTAATTAGGCTTATTAAATAGGCTTATTAAATAGGCTTATTAAATAGACTTATTAAATAGACTTATTAAACAGACTTATTAAATAGACTTATTAAATAGCCTCATGAAATAGGCTTATTTCAGCAACTTAGGCTTATTAAATATACTTATTTCAGCAACTTAGGCTTATTAAATAGGCTTATTTCAGCAACTTAGACTTATTAAATAGCCTTATTTCAGCAACTTAGGCTTATTAAATAGGCTTATTTCAGCAACTTAGGCTTATTAAATAGCCTTATTTCATCAACTTAGACTTATTAAATAGGCTTATTTCAGCAACTTAGGCTTATTAAATAGGCTTATTCAGCAACTTAGGCTTATTAAATAGGCTTATTTCAGCAACTTACGCTTATTAAATAGGCTCATTCAGAAACTTAGGCTTATTAAATAGGCTTATTTCAGCAACTTAGACTTATTAAATAGGCCTATTAAATAGGCTTATTAAATAGACTTATTAAATAGGCTCATTAAATACTTATTAAATAGGCTTATTAAATAGGCTTATTAAATAGACTTATTAAATAGGCTCAATAAATAGGCTTATTAAATAGGCTTATTAAATAGGCTCAATAAATAGGCTTATTAAATAGGCTTATTAAATAGGCTTATTAAATAGACTTATTAAATCGGCTTATTAAATAGGCTCAATAAATAGGCTTATTAAATAGGCTCAATAAATATGCTTATTAAATAGGCTCAATAAATAGGCTTATTAAATAGGCTCAATAAATAGGCTTATTAAATAGGCTCATTAAATACTTATTAAATAGGCTTATTAAATAGACTTATTAAATAGACTTATTAAATAGTCTTATTAAATAGACTTATTAAATAGTCTTATTAAAAAGGCTTATTAAATAGACTTATTAAATAGGCTCATTAAATACTCATTAAATATGTTTATTAAATAGGTGTATTAATTAGGCTTATTAAATAGGCTTATTAAATAGGCTTATTAAATAGACTTATTAAATAGACTTATTAAATAGACTTATTAAATAGACTTATTAAATACCCTCATGAAATAGGCTTATTTTAGCAACTTAGGCTTATTAAATAGGTTTATTTCAGCAACTTAGACTTATTAAAGAGCCTTATTAAATAGGCTTATTTCAGCAACTTAGGCTTATTAAATATACTTATTTCAGCAACTTAGGCTTATTAAATAGGCTTATTTCAGCAACTTAGACTTATTAAATAGCCTTATTTCCGCAACTTAGGCGTATTAAATAGGCTTATTTCAGCAACTTAGGCTTATTAAATAGGCTTATTCAGCAACTTAGGGTTATTAAATAGGCTTATTTCAGCAACTTAGGCTTATTAAATAGGCTCATTCAGAAACTTAGGCTTATTAAATAGGCTTATTTCAGCAACTTAGACTTATTAAATAGGCCTATTAAATAGGCTTATTAAATAGGCTTATTTCAGCAACTTAGACGTATTAAATAGGCCTATTAAATAGGCTTATTAAATAGACTTATTAAATAGGCTCATTAAATACTTATTAAATAGGCTTATTAAATAGGCTTATTAAATAGACTTATTAAATAGGCTTATTAAATAGGCTCAATAAATAGGCTTATTAAATAGGCTCATTAAATACTTATTAAATAGACATTAAATAGACTTATTACATAGGCTTATTAAATAGGCTTATTAAATAGGCTTATTAAATAGGCTTATTTCAGCAACTTAGGCTTATTAAATAGCCTAATTAAGTAGGCTTATTTCAGCAACTTGGGCTTATTAAATAGGCTTATTTCAGCAATTTACGCTGATTAAAAAGGCTTATTTCAGCAACTTAGACTTATTAAATAGCCTTATTTCAGCAACCTAGACTCATTAAATAGGCTTATTTCAGCAACTTATGCTTATTAAATAGCCTTATGAAATAGGCTTACTTCAGCAACTTAGGCTTATTAAATAGCCGTATTAAATAGGCTTATTTCAGCAACTTAGACTTATTAAATAGGTTTATTCAGCAACTTAGGCTTATTAAATAGGCTTATTCAGCAACTTAGGCTTATTAAATAGGCTTATTTCAGCAACTTAGA
The DNA here is from genome assembly GCF_048934315.1 of Petromyzon marinus. Taxonomy (NCBI): domain Eukaryota; kingdom Metazoa; phylum Chordata; class Hyperoartia; order Petromyzontiformes; family Petromyzontidae; genus Petromyzon; species Petromyzon marinus. The sequence goes on along the minus strand of NW_027422884.1, from coordinate 1,510,574 downwards.
CTTATTAAATAGGCCTATTAAATAGGCTTATTAAATAGGCTTATTTCAGCAACTTAGACTTATTAAATAGGCCTATTAAATAGGCTTATTAAATAGACTTATTAAATAGGCTCATTAAATACTTATTAAATAGGCTTATTAAATAGGCTTATTAAATAGACTTATTAAATAGGCTCAATAAATCGGCTTATTAAATAGGCTTATTAAATAGGCTCAATAAATAGGCTTATTAAATAGGCTTATTAAATAGGCTTATTAAATAGACTTATTAAATCGGCTTATTAAATAGGCTCAATAAATAGGCTTATTAAATAGGCTCAATAAATATGCTTATTAAATAGGCTCAAAAAATAGGCTTATTAAATAGGCTCAATAAATAGGCTTATTAAATAGGCTCATTAAATACTTATTAAATAGGCTTATTAAATAGACTTATTAAATAGGCTTATTAAATAGACTTATTAAATAGTCTTATTAAAAAGGCTTATTAAATAGACTTATTAAATAGGCTCATTAAATACTCATTAAATATGTTTATTAAATAGGTGTATTAATTAGGCTTATTAAATAGGCTTATTAAATAGGCCTATTAAATAGACTTATTAAATAGGCTTATTAAATAGGCCTATTAAATAGGCTTATTAAATAGACTTATTAAACAGGCTCATTAAATAATTATTAAATAGGCTCAATAAATAGGCTTATTAAATAGGCTTAAAAATAGGCTCAATAAATAGGCTTATTAAATAGGCTTATTAAATAGGCTTATTAAATAGACTTATTAAATAGGCTTATTAAATAGGCTCAATAAAAAGGCTTATTAAATAGGCTCAATAAATAGGCTTATTAAATAGGCTCAATAAATAGGCTTATTAAATAGGCTCAATAAATAGGCTTATTAAATAGGCTCATTAAATACTTATTAAATAGACTTATTAAATAGACTCATTAAATAGGCTTATTAAATAGGCTTATTAAATAGACTTATTAAATAGGCTTATTAAATAGACGTATTAAATACCCTCATTAAATAGGCTTATTTTAGCAACTTAGGCTTATTAAATAGGTTTATTTCAGCAACTTAGACTTATTAAAGAGCCTTATTAAATAGGCTTATTTCAGCAACTTAGGCTTATTAAATAAGCTTATTTCAGCAACTTATTCTTATTAAATAGCCGTATTAAACAGGTTTATTTCAGCAACTTAGGCTTATTAAATAGCATTTTTAAATAGGTTTATTTCAGCAACTTGGACTTATTAAATATACCTTTTAAAATAGGCTTAGTTCAGAAACTTAGGCTTATTAAATGGTCTTATTTCAGCAACTTAGGCTCATTAAATAGCCTTATTAAATAGGCTTATTCAGCAACTTAGGCTTATTAAATAGCCTTATTAAATATACTTATTTCAGCAACTTAGACTTATTAAATAGGTTTATTCAGCAACTTAGGCTTATTTAATAGGCTTATTTCAGCAACTTAGACTTATTAAATAGCCTTATTTCCGCAACTTAGGCGTATTAAATAGGCTTATTTCAGCAACTTAGGCTTATTAAATAGCCTTATTTCAGCAACTTAGACTTATTAAATAGGCTTATTTCAGCAACTTAGGCTTATTAAATAGGCTTATTCAGCAACTTAGGGTTATTAAATAGGCTTATTTCAGCAACTTAGGCTTATTAAATAGGCTCATTCAGAAACTTAGGCTTATTAAATAGGCTTATTTCAGCAACTTAGACTTATTAAATAGGCCTATTAAATAGGCTTATTAAATAGGCTTATTTCAGCAACTTAGACTTATTAAATAGGCCTATTAAATAGGCTTATTAAATAGACTTATTAAATAGGCTCATTAAATACTTATTAAATAGGCTTATTAAATAGGCTTATTAAATAGACTTATTAAATAGGCTTATTAAATAGGCTCAATAAATAGGCTTATTAAATAGGCTCATTAAATACTTATTAAATAGACATTAAATAGACTTATTACATAGGCTTATTAAATAGGCTTATTAAATAGGCTTATTAAATAGGCTTATTAAATAGACTTATTAAATAGCTCATTAAATAGGCTTATTTCAGCAACTTAGGCTTATTAAATAGCCTTATTTCAGCAACTTACACTTATTAAATAGGCTTATTTCAGCAACTTAGGCTTATTAAATAGCCTAATTAAGTAGGCTTATTTCAGCAACTTGGGCTTATTAAATAGGCTTATTTCAGCAACTTACGCTGATTAAAAAGGCTTATTTCAGCAACTTAGACTTATTAACTAGCCTTATTTCAGCAACCTAGACTCATTAAATAGGCTTATTTCAGCAACTTATGCTTATTAAATAGCCTTATGAAATAGGCTTACTTCAGCAACTTAGGCTTATTAAATAGCCGTATTAAATAGGCTTATTTCAGCAACTTAGACTTATTAAATAGGTTTATTCAGCAACTTAGGCTTATTAAATAGGCTTATTCAGCAACTTAGGCTTATTAAATAGGCTTATTTCAGCAACTTAGACTTATTAAATAGGCCTATTAAATAGGCTTATTAAATAGGCTTATTTCAGCAACTTAGACTTATTAAATAGGCCTATTAAATAGGCTTATTAAATAGACTTATTAAATAGGCTCATTAAATACTTATTAAATAGGCTTATTAAATAGGCTTATTAAATAGACTTATTAAATAGGCTCAATAAATCGGCTTATTAAATAGGCTTATTAAATAGGCTCAATAAATAGGCTTATTAAATAGGCTTATTAAATAGGCTTATTAAATAGACTTATTAAATCGGCTTATTAAATAGGCTCAATAAATAGGCTTATTAAATAGGCTCAATAAATATGCTTATTAAATAGGCTCAAAAAATAGGCTTATTAAATAGGCTCAATAAATAGGCTTATTAAATAGGCTCATTAAATACTTATTAAATAGGCTTATTAAATAGACTTATTAAATAGGCTTATTAAATAGACTTATTAAATAGTCTTATTAAAAAGGCTTATTAAATAGACTTATTAAATAGGCTCATTAAATACTCATTAAATATGTTTATTAAATAGGTGTATTAATTAGGCTTATTAAATAGGCTTATTAAATAGGCCTATTAAATAGACTTATTAAATAGGCTTATTAAATAGGCCTATTAAATAGGCTTATTAAATAGACTTATTAAACAGGCTCATTAAATAATTATTAAATAGGCTCAATAAATAGGCTTATTAAATAGGCTTAAAAATAGGCTCAATAAATAGGCTTATTAAATAGGCTTATTAAATAGGCTTATTAAATAGACTTATTAAATAGGCTTATTAAATAGGCTCAATAAAAAAGGCTTATTAAATAGGCCTATTAAATAGGCTTATTAAATAGACTTATTAAACAGGCTCATTAAATAATTATTAAATAGGCTCAATAAATAGGCTTATTAAATAGGCTTAAAAATAGGCTCAATAAATAGGCTTATTAAATAGGCTTATTAAATAGGCTTATTAAATAGACTTATTAAATAGGCTTATTAAATAGGCTCAATAAAAAGGCTTATTAAATAGGCTCAATAAATAGGCTTATTAAATAGGCTCAATAAATAGGCTTATTAAATAGGCTCAATAAATAGGCTTATTAAATAGGCTCATTAAATACTTATTAAATAGACTTATTAAATAGACTCATTAAATAGGCTTATTAAATAGGCTTATTAAATAGACTTATTAAATAGGCTTATTAAATAGACGTATTAAATACCCTCATTAAATAGGCTTATTTTAGCAACTTAGGCTTATTAAATAGGTTTATTTCAGCAACTTAGACTTATTAAAGAGCCTTATTAAATAGGCTTATTTCAGCAACTTAGGCTTATTAAATAAGCTTATTTCAGCAACTTATTCTTATTAAATAGCCTTATTAAACAGGTTTATTTCAGCAACTTAGGCTTATTAAATAGCATTTTTAAATAGGTTTATTTCAGCAACTTGGACTTATTAAATATACCTTTTAACATAGGCTTAGTTCAGAAACTTAGGCTTATTAAATGGTCTTATTTCAGCAACTTAGGCTCATTAAATAGCCTTATTAAATAGGCTTATTCAGCAACTTAGGCTTATTAAATAGCCTTATTAAATATACTTATTTCAGCAACTTAGACTTATTAAATAGGTTTATTCAGCAACTTAGGCTTATTTAATAGGCTTATTTCAGCAACTTAGGCTTATTAAATAGGCTCATTCAGAAACTTAGGCTTATTAAATAAGCTTATTTCAGCAACTTAGACTTATTAAATAGGCCTATTAAATAGTCTTATTAAATAGTCTTATTTCAGCAACTTAGATTTATTAAAAAGGCCTATTAAATAGGCTTATTAAATAGACTTATTAAATAGGCTCATTAAATACTTATTAAATAGGCTTATTAAATAGACTTATTAAATAGGCTCAATAAATAGGCTTATTAAATAGGCTTATTAAATAGACTTATTAAATAGGCTCAATAAATCGGCTTATTAAATAGGCTTATTAAATAGGCTTATTAAATAGGCTTATTAAATAGGCTTATTAAATAGACTTATTAAATAGGCTTATTAAATAGACTTATTAAATCGGCTTATTAAATAGGCTCAATAAATAGGCTTATTAAATAGGCTCAATAAATCTGCTTATTAAATAGGCTCAATAAATAGGCTTATTAAATAGGCTCAATAAATAGGCTTATTAAATAGGCTCATTAAATACTTATTAAATAGGCTTATTAAATAGACTTATTAAAAAATGTTTATTAAATAGGTGTATTAATTAGGCTTATTAAATAGGCTTATTAAATAGGCTTATTAAATAGACTTATTAAATAGACTTATTAAATAGACTTATTAAATAGACTTATTAAATAGCCTCATGAAATAGGCTTATTTTAGCAACTTAGGCTTATTAAATAGGTTTATTTCAGTAACTTAGACTTATTAAAGAGCCTTATTAAATAGGCTTATTTCAGCAACTTAGGCTTATTAAATAAGCTTATTTCAGCAACTTATGCTTATTAAATAGCCTTATTAAACAGGTTTATTTCAGCAACTTAGGCTTATTAAATAGCATTTTTAAATAGGTTTATTTCAGCAACTTAGACTTATTAAATATACCTTTTTAAATAGGCTTAGTTCAGAAACTTAGGCTTATTAAATAGTCTTATTTCAGCAACTTAGGCTCATTAAATAGCCTTATGAAATAGGCTTATTTCAGCAACTTAGGCTTATTAAATAGCCGTATTAAATAGGCTTATTTTAGCAACTTAGACTTATTAAATAGGTTTATTCAGCAACTTAGGCTTATTAAATAGGCTTATTCAGCAACTTAGGCTTATTAAATAGGCTTATTTCAGCAACTTAGACTTATTAAATAGGCCTATTAAATAGGTTTATTAAATAGGCTTATTTCAGCAACTTAGACTTATTAAATAGGCCTATTAAAAACAGGCTTATTAAATAGAGATATTAAATAGGCTCATTAAATACTTATTAAATAGGCTTATTAAATAGGCTTATTAAATAGACTTATTAAATAGGCTCAATAAATCGGCTTATTAAATAGGCTTATTAAATAGGCTCAATAAATAGGCATATTAAATAGGCTTATTAAATAGGCTTATTAAATAGACTTATTAAATCGGCTTATTAAATAGGCTCAATAAATAGGCTTATTAAATAGGCTCAATAAATATGCTTATTAAATAGGCTCAATAAATAGGCTCAATAAATAGGCTTATTAAATAGGCTCATTAAATACTTATTAAATATGTTTATTAAATAGGTGTATTAATTAGGCTTATTAAATAGGCTTATTAAATAGGCTTATTAAATAGACTTATTAAATAGACTTATTAAACAGACTTATTAAATAGACTTATTAAATAGCCTCATGAAATAGGCTTATTTCAGCAACTTAGGCTTATTAAATATACTTATTCTTATTTCAGCAACTTAGACTTATTAAATAGCCTTATTTCAGCAACTTAGGCTTATTAAATAGGCTTATTTCAGCAACTTAGGCTTATTAAATAGCCTTATTTCATCAACTTAGACTTATTAAATAGGCTTATTTCAGCAACTTAGGCTTATTAAATAGGCTTATTCAGCAACTTAGGCTTATTAAATAGGCTTATTTCAGCAACTTACGCTTATTAAATAGGCTCATTCAGAAACTTAGGCTTATTAAATAGGCTTATTTCAGCAACTTAGACTTATTAAATAGGCCTATTAAATAGGCTTATTAAATAGACTTATTAAATAGGCTCATTAAATACTTATTAAATAGGCTTATTAAATAGGCTTATTAAATAGACTTATTAAATAGGCTCAATAAATAGGCTTATTAAATAGGCTTATTAAATAGGCTCAATAAATAGGCTTATTAAATAGGCTTATTAAATAGGCTTATTAAATAGACTTATTAAATCGGCTTATTAAATAGGCTCAATAAATAGGCTTATTAAATAGGCTCAATAAATATGCTTATTAAATAGGCTCAATAAATAGGCTTATTAAATAGGCTCAATAAATAGGCTTATTAAATAGGCTCATTAAATACTTATTAAATAGGCTTATTAAATAGACTTATTAAATAGACTTATTAAATAGTCTTATTAAATAGACTTATTAAATAGTCTTATTAAAAAGGCTTATTAAATAGACTTATTAAATAGGCTCATTAAATACTCATTAAATATGTTTATTAAATAGGTGTATTAATTAGGCTTATTAAATAGGCTTATTAAATAGGCTTATTAAATAGACTTATTAAATAGACTTATTAAATAGACTTATTAAATAGACTTATTAAATAGCCTCATGAAATAGGCTTATTTTAGCAACTTAGGCTTATTAAATAGGTTTATTTCAGCAACTTAGACTTATTAAAGAGCCTTATTAAATAGGCTTATTTCAGCAACTTAGGCTTATTAAATATACTTATTTCAGCAACTTAGGCTTATTAAATAGGCTTATTTCAGCAACTTAGACTTATTAAATAGCCTTATTTCCGCAACTTAGGCTTATTAAATAGGCTTATTTCAGCAACTTAGGCTTATTAAATAGCCTTATTTCAGCAACTTAGACTTATTAAATAGGCCTATTAAATAGGTTTATTAAATAGGCTTATTTCAGCAACTTAGACTTATTAAATAGGCCTATTAAAAACAGGCTTATTAAATAGAGATATTAAATAGGCTCATTAAATACTTATTAAATAGGCTTATTAAATAGGCTTATTAAATAGACTTATTAAATAGGCTCAATAAATCGGCTTATTAAATAGGCTTATTAAATAGGCTCAATAAATAGGCATATTAAATAGGCTTATTAAATAGGCTTATTAAATAGACTTATTAAATCGGCTTATTAAATAGGCTCAATAAATAGGCTTATTAAATAGGCTCAATAAATATGCTTATTAAATAGGCTCAATAAATAGGCTCAATAAATAGGCTTATTAAATAGGCTCATTAAATACTTATTAAATAGGCTTATTAAATAGACTTATTAAATAGACTTATTAAATAGTCTTATTAAATAGACTTATTAAATAGTCTTATTAAAAAGGCTTATTAAAAAGACTTATTAAATAGGCTCATTAAATACTTATTAAATATGTTTATTAAATAGGTGTATTAATTAGGCTTATTAAATAGGCTTATTAAATAGGCTTATTAAATAGACTTATTAAATAGACTTATTAAACAGACTTATTAAATAGACTTATTAAATAGCCTCATGAAATAGGCTTATTTCAGCAACTTAGGCTTATTAAATATACTTATTTCAGCAACTTAGGCTTATTAAATAGGCTTATTTCAGCAACTTAGACTTATTAAATAGCCTTATTTCAGCAACTTAGGCTTATTAAATAGGCTTATTTCAGCAACTTAGGCTTATTAAATAGCCTTATTTCATCAACTTAGACTTATTAAATAGGCTTATTTCAGCAACTTAGGCTTATTAAATAGGCTTATTCAGCAACTTAGGCTTATTAAATAGGCTTATTTTAGCAACTTACGCTTATTAAATAGGCTCATTCAGAAACTTAGGCTTATTAAATAGGCTTATTTCAGCAACTTAGACTTATTAAATAGGCCTATTAAATAGGCTTATTAAATAGACTTATTAAATAGGCTCATTAAATACTTATTAAATAGGCTTATTAAATAGGCTTATTAAATAGACTTATTAAATAGGCTCAATAAATAGGCTTATTAAATAGGCTTATTAAATAGGCTCAATAAATAGGCTTATTAAATAGGCTTATTAAATAGGCTTATTAAATAGACTTATTAAATCGGCTTATTAAATAGGCTCAATAAATAGGCTTATTAAATAGGCTCAATAAATATGCTTATTAAATAGGCTCAATAAATAGGCTTATTAAATAGGCTCAATAAATAGGCTTATTAAATAGGCTCATTAAATACTTATTAAATAGGCTTATTAAATAGACTTATTAAATAGACTTATTAAATAGTCTTATTAAATAGACTTATTAAATAGTCTTATTAAAAAGGCTTATTAAATAGACTTATTAAATAGGCTCATTAAATACTCATTAAATATGTTTATTAAATAGGTGTATTAATTAGGCTTATTAAATAGGCTTATTAAATAGGCTTATTAAATAGACTTATTAAATAGACTTATTAAATAGACTTATTAAATAGACTTATTAAATAGCCTCATGAAATAGGCTTATTTTAGCAACTTAGGCTTATTAAATAGGTTTATTTCAGCAACTTAGACTTATTAAAGAGCCTTATTAAATAGGCTTATTTCAGCAACTTAGGCTTATTAAATATACTTATTTCAGCAACTTAGGCTTATTAAATAGGCTTATTTCAGCAACTTAGACTTATTAAATAGCCTTATTTCCGCAACTTAGGCTTATTAAATAGGCTTATTTCAGCAACTTAGGCTTATTAAATAGCCTTATTTCAGCAACTTAGACTTATTAAATAGGCTTATTTCAGCAACTTAGGCTTATTAAATAGGCTTATTCAGCAACTTAGGGTTATTAAATAGGCTTATTTCAGCAACTTAGGCTTATTAAATAGGCTCATTCAGAAACTTAGGCTTATTAAATAGGCTTATTTCAGCAACTTAGACTTATTAAATAGGCCTATTAAATAGGCTTATTAAATAGGCTTATTTCAGCAACTTAGACTTATTAAATAGGCCTATTAAATAGGCTTATTAAATAGACTTATTAAATAGGCTCATTAAATACTTATTAAATAGGCTTATTAAATAGGCTTATTAAATAGACTTATTAAATAGACTTATTAAATAGGCTTATTAAATAGGCTCAATAAATAGGCATATTAAATAGGCTCATTAAATACTTATTAAATAGACTTATTAAATAGACTCATTAAATAGGCTTATTAAATAGGCTTATTAAATAGACTTATTAAATAGGCTTATTAAATAGACGTATTAAATACCCTCATTAAATAGGCTTATTTTAGCAACTTAGGCTTATTAAATAGGTTTATTTCAGCAACTTAGACTTATTAAAGAGCCTTATTAAATAGGCTTATTTCAGCAACTTAGGCTTATTAAATAAGCTTATTTCAGCAACTTATTCTTATTAAATAGCCTTATTAAACAGGTTTATTTCAGCAACTTAGGCTTATTAAATAGCATTTTTAAATAGGTTTATTTCAGCAACTTGGACTTATTAAATATACCTTTTAAAATAGGCTTAGTTCAGAAACTTAGGCTTATTAAATGGTCTTATTTCAGCAACTTAGGCTCATTAAATAGCCTTATTAAATAGGCTTATTCAGCAACTTAGGCTTATTAAATAGCCTTATTAAATATACTTATTTCAGCAACTTAGACTTATTAAATAGGTTTATTCAGCAACTTAGGCTTATTTAATAGGCTTATTTCAGCAACTTAGGCTTATTAAATAGGCTCATTCAGAAACTTAGGCTTATTAAATAAGCTTATTTCAGCAACTTAGACTTATTAAATAGGCCTATTAAATAGGCTTATTAAATAGTCTTATTTCAGCAACTTAGATTTATTAAAAAAGGCCTATTAAATAGGCTTATTAAATAGACTTATTAAATAGGCTCATTAAATACTTATTAAATAGGCTTATTAAATAGACTTATTAAATAGGCTCAATAAATCGGCTTATTAAATAGGCTTATTAAATAGGCTTATTAAATAGGCTTATTAAATAGGCTTATTAAATAGACTTATTAAATCGGCTTATTAAATAGGCTCAATAAATAGGCTTATTAAATAGGCTCAATAAATCTGCTTATTAAATAGGCTCAATAAATAGGCTTATTAAATAGGCTCAATAAATAGGCTTATTAAATAGGCTCATTAAATACTTATTAAATAGGCTTATTAAATAGACTTATTAAATATGTTTATTAAATAGGTGTATTAATTAGGCTTATTAAATAGGCTTATTAAATAGGCTTATTAAATAGACTTATTAAATAGACTTATTAAATAGACTTATTAAATAGACTTATTAAATAGCCTCATGAAATAGGCTTATTTTAGCAACTTAGGCTTATTAAATAGGTTTATTTCAGTAACTTAGACTTATTAAAGAGCCTTATTAAATAGGCTTATTTCAGCAACTTAGGCTTATTAAATAAGCTTATTTCAGCAACTTATGCTTATTAAATAGCCTTATTAAACAGGTTTATTTCAGCAACTTAGGCTTATTAAATAGCATTTTTAAATAGGTTTATTTCAGCAACTTAGACTTATTAAATATACCTTTTTAAATAGGCTTAGTTCAGAAACTTAGGCTTATTAAATAGTCTTATTTCAGCAACTTAGGCTAATTAAATATCCTTATGAAATAGGCTTATTTCAGCAACTTAGGCTTATTAAATAGCCGTATTAAATAGGCTTATTTTAGCAACTTAGACTTATTAAATAGGTTTATTCAGCAACTTAGGCTTATTAAATAGGCTTATTCAGCAACTTAGGCTTATTAAATAGGCTTATTTCAGCAACTTAGACTTATTAAATAGGCCTATTAAATAGGTTTATTAAATAGGCTTATTTCAGCAACTTAGACTTATTAAATAGGCCTATTAAAAACAGGCTTATTAAATAGAGATATTAAATAGGCTCATTAAATACTTATTAAATAGGCTTATTAAATAGGCTTATTAAATAGACTTATTAAATAGGCTCAATAAATCGGCTTATTAAATAGGCTTATTAAATAGGCTCAATAAATAGGCATATTAAATAGGCTTATTAAATAGGCTTATTAAATAGACTTATTAAATCGGCTTATTAAATAGGCTCAATAAATAGGCTTATTAAATAGGCTCAATAAATATGCTTATTAAATAGGCTCAATAAATAGGCTCAATAAATAGGCTTATTAAATAGGCTCATTAAATACTTATTAAATAGGCTTATTAAATAGACTTATTAAATAGACTTATTAAATAGTCTTATTAAATAGACTTATTAAATAGTCTTATTAAAAAGGCTTATTAAATAGACTTATTAAATAGGCTCATTAAATACTTATTAAATATGTTTATTAAATAGGTGTATTAATTAGGCTTATTAAATAGGCTTATTAAATAGGCTTATTAAATAGACTTATTAAATAGACTTATTAAACAGACTTATTAAATAGACTTATTAAATAGCCTCATGAAATAGGCTTATTTCAGCAACTTAGGCTTATTAAATATACTTATTTCAGCAACTTAGGCTTATTAAATAGGCTTATTTCAGCAACTTAGACTTATTAAATAGCCTTATTTCAGCAACTTAGGCTTATTAAATAGGCTTATTTCAGCAACTTAGGCTTATTAAATAGCCTTATTTCATCAACTTAGACTTATTAAATAGGCTTATTTCAGCAACTTAGGCTTATTAAATAGGCTTATTCAGCAACTTAGGCTTATTAAATAGGCTTATTTCAGCAACTTACGCTTATTAAATAGGCTCATTCATAAACTTAGGCTTATTAAATAGGCTTATTTCAGCAACTTAGACTTATTAAATAGGCCTATTAAATAGGCTTATTAAATAGACTTATTAAATAGGCTCATTAAATAGGCTTATTAAATAGGCTTATTAAATAGGCTCAATAAATAGGCTTATTAAATAGGCTTATTAAATAGGCTTATTAAATAGACTTATTAAATCGGCTTATTAAATAGGCTCAATAAATAGGCTTATTAAATAGGCTCAATAAATATGCTTATTAAATAGGCTCAATAAATAGGCTTATTAAATAGGCTCAATAAATAGGCTTATTAAATAGGCTCATTAAATACTTATTAAATAGGCTTATTAAATAGACTTATTAAATAGACTTATTAAATAGTCTTATTAAATAGACTTATTAAATAGTCTTATTAAAAAGGCTTATTAAATAGACTTATTAAATAGGCTCATTAAATACTCATTAAATATGTTTATTAAATAGGTGTATTAATTAGGCTTATTAAATAGGCTTATTAAATAGGCTTATTAAATAGACTTATTAAATAGACTTATTAAATAGACTTATTAAATAGACTTATTAAATAGCCTCATGAAATAGGCTTATTTTAGCAACTTAGGCTTATTAAATAGGTTTATTTCAGCAACTTAGACTTATTAAAGAGCCTTATTAAATAGGCTTATTTCAGCAACTTAGGCTTATTAAATATACTTATTTCAGCAACTTAGGCTTATTAAATAGGCTTATTTCAGCAACTTAGACTTATTAAATAGCCTTATTTCCGCAACTTAGGCTTATTAAATAGGCTTATTTCAGCAACTTAGGCTTATTAAATAGCCTTATTTCAGCAACTTAGACTTATTAAATAGGCTTATTTCAGCAACTTAGGCTTATTAAATAGGCTAATTCAGCAACTTAGGGTTATTAAATAGGCTTATTTCAGCAACTTAGGCTTATTAAATAGGCTCATTCAGAAACTTAGGCTTATTAAATAGGCTTATTTCAGCAACTTAGACTTATTAAATAGGCCTATTAAATAGGCTTATTAAATAGGCTTATTTCAGCAACTTAGACTTATTAAATAGGCCTATTAAATAGGCTTATTAAATAGACTTATTAAATAGGCTCATTAAATACTTATTAAATAGGCTTATTAAATAGGCTTATTAAATAGACTTATTAAATAGACTTATTAAATAGGCTTATTAAATAGGCTCAATAAATAGGCTCAATAAATAGGCTTATTAAATAGGCTCAATAAATAGGCTTATTAAATAGGCTCATTAAATACTTATTAAATAGACATTAAATAGACTTATTACATAGGCTTATTAAATAGGCTTATTAAATAGGCTTATTAAATAGGCTTATTAAATAGACTTATTAAATAGCTCATTAAATAGGCTTATTTCAGCAACTTAGGCTTATTAAATAGCCTTATTTCAGCAACTTACGCTTATTAAATAGGCTTATTTCAGCAACTTAGGCTTATTAAATAGCCTAATTAAGTAGGCTTATTTCAGCAACTTGGGCTTATTAAATAGGCTTATTTCAGCAACTTACGCTGATTAAAAAGGCTTATTTCAGCAACTTAGACTTATTAAATAGCCTTATTTCAGCAACCTAGACTCATTAAATAGGCTTATTTCAGCAACTTATGCTTATTAAATATACTTATTTCAGCAACTTAGGCTTATTAAATAGGCTTATTTCAGCAACTTAGACTTATTAAATAGGCTTATTTCAGCAACTTAGACTTACTAAATAGGCTTATTTCAGCAACTTAGGCTTATAAAATAGGCTTATTCAGCAACTTAGGCTTATTAAATAGGCTTATTTCGGCAACTTAGGCTTATTAAATAGCCTTATTTCAGCAACCTAGACTCATTAAATAGGCTTATTTCAGCAACTTATGCTTATTAAATATACTTATTTCAACAACTTAGGCTTATTAAATAGGCTTATTTTAGCAACTTAGACTTATTAAATAGGCCTATTAAATAGACTTATTAAATAGGCTTATTTCAGCAACTTAGACTTATTAAATAGGCCTATTAAATAGGCTTATTAAATATACTTATTAAACAGGCTCATTAAATAATTATTAAATAGGCTTGTTAAATAGGCTTATTAAATAGACTTATTAAATAGGCTCAATAAATAGGCTTATTAAATAGGCTTATTAAATAGGCACAATAAATAGGCTTATTAAATAGGCTTATTAAATAGGCTTATTAAATAGACTTATTAAATAGGCTTATTAAATAGGCTCAATAAATAGGCTTATTAAATAGGCTCAATAAATAGGCTTATTAAATAGGCTCAATAAATAGGCTTATTAAATAGGCTCAATAAATAGGCTTATTAAATAGGCTCATTAAATACTTATTAAATAGACTTATTAAATAGACTCATTAAATAGGCTTATTAAATAGGCTTATTAAATAGGCTTATTAAATAGGCTTATTAAATAGACGTATTAAATAGCCTCATTAAATAGGCTTATTTTAGCAACTTAGGCTTATTAAATAGGTTTATTTCAGCAACTTAGACTTATTAAAGAGCCTTATTAAATAGGCTTATTTCAGCAACTTAGGCTTATTAAATAAGCTTATTTCAGCAACTTATTCTTATTAAATAGCCTTATTAAACAGGTTTATTTCAGCAAATTAGGCTTATTAAATAGCATTTTTAAATAGGTTTATTTCAGCAACTTAGACTTATTAAATATACCTTTTAAAATAGGCTTAGTTCAGAAACTTAGGCTTATTAAATAGTCTTATTTCAGCAACTTAGGCTCATTAAAAAGCCTTATTAAATTGGCTTATTCAGCAACTTAGGCTTATTAAATAGCCTTATTAAATATGCTTATTTCAGCAACTTAGACTTATTAAATAGGTTTATTCAGCAACTTAGGCTTATTAAATAGGCTTATTCAGCAACTTAGGCTTATTTAATAGGCTTATTTCAGCAACTTAGGCTTATTAAATAGGCTCATTCAGAAACTTAGGCTTATTAAATAAGCTTTTTCAGCAACTTAGACTTATTAAATAGGCCTATTAAATAGGCTTATTAAATAGACATATTAAATAGGCTCATTAAATACTTATTAAATAGGCTTATTAAATAGGCTTATTAAATAGACTTATTAAATAGGCTCAATAAATAGGCTTATTAAATAGGCTTATTAAATAGACTTATTAAATAGGCTCAATAAATCGGCTTATTAAATAGGCTTATTAAATAGGCTCAATAAATAGGCTTATTAAATAGGCTTATTAAATAGGCTTATTAAATAGACTTATTAAATAGGCTCAATAAATAGGCTTATTAAATAGGCTCAATAAATAGGCTTATTAAATAGGCTCATTAAATACTTATTAAATAGGCTTAATAAATAGGCTTATTAAATAGGCTCATTAAATACTTATTAAATAGGCTTATTAAATAGACTTATTAAATATGTTTATTAAATAGGTGTATTAATTAGGCTTATTAAATAGGCTTATTAAATAGGCTTATTAAATAGACTTATTAAATAGACTTATTAAATAGACTTATTAAATAGACTTATTAAATAGCCTCATGAAATAGGCTTATTTTAGCAACTTAAGCTTATTAAATAGGTTTATTTCAGCAACTTAGACTTATTAAAGAGCCTTATTAAATAGGCTTATTTCAGCAACTTAGGCTTATTAAATAAGCTTATTTCAGCAACTTATGCTTATTAAATAGCCTTATTAAACAGGTTTATTTCAGCAACTTAGGCTTATTAAATAGCATTTTTAAATAGGTTTATTTCAGCAACTTAGACTTATTAAATATACCTTTTTAAATAGGCTTAGTTCAGAAACTTAAGCTTATTAAATAGTCTTATTTCAGCAACTTAGGCTCATTAAATAGCCTTATGAAATAGGCTTATTTCAGCAACTTAGGCTTATTAAATAGCCGTATTAAATAGGCATATTTTAGCAACTTAGACTTATTAAATAGGTTTATTCAGCAACTTAGGCTTATTAAATAGGCTTATTCAGCAACTTAGGCTTATTAAATAGGCTTATTTCAGCAACTTAGACTTATTAAATAGGCCTATTAAATAGGTTTATTAAATAGGCTTATTTCAGCAACTTAGACTTATTAAATAGGCCTATTAAAAACAGGCTTATTAAATAGAGATATTAAATAGGCTCATTAAATACTTATTAAATAGGCTTATTAAATAGGCTTATTAAATAGACTTATTAAATAGGCTCAATAAATCGGCTTATTAAATAGGCTTATTAAATAGGCTCAATAAATAGGCATATTAAATAGGCTTATTAAATAGGCTTATTAAATAGACTTATTAAATCAGCTTATTAAATAGGCTCAATAAATAGGCTTATTAAATAGGCTCAATAAATATGCTTATTAAATAGGCTAAATAAATAGGCTCAATAAATAGGCTTATTAAATAGGCTCATTAAATACTTATTAAATAGGCTTATTAAATAGACTTATTAAATAGACTTATTAAATAGTCTTATTAAATAGACTTATTAAATAGTCTTATTAAAAAGGCTTATTAAATAGACTTATTAAATAGGCTCATTAAATACTTATTAAATATGTTTATTAAATAGGTGTATTAATTAGGCTTATTAAATAGGCTTATTAAATAGGCTTATTAAATAGACTTATTAAATAGACTTATTAAACAGACTTATTAAATAGACTTATTAAATAGCCTCATGAAATAGGCTTATTTCAGCAACTTAGGCTTATTAAATATACTTATTTCAGCAACTTAGGCTTATTAAATAGGCTTATTTCAGCAACTTAGACTTATTAAATAGCCTTATTTCAGCAACTTAGGCTTATTAAATAGGCTTATTTCAGCAACTTAGGCTTATTAAATAGCCTTATTTCATCAACTTAGACTTATTAAATAGGCTTATTTCAGCAACTTAGGCTTATTAAATAGGCTTATTCAGCAACTTAGGCTTATTAAATAGGCTTATTTCAGCAACTTACGCTTATTAAATAGGCTCATTCAGAAACTTAGGCTTATTAAATAGGCTTATTTCAGCAACTTAGACTTATTAAATAGGCCTATTAAATAGGCTTATTAAATAGGCTTATTTCAGCAACTTAGACTTATTAAATAGGCCTATTAAATAGGCTTATTAAATAGGCTTATTAAATAGACTTATTAAATAGACTTATTAAATAGACTTATTAAATAGACTTATTAAATAGCCTCATGAAATAGGCTTATTTTAGCAACTTAGGCTTATTAAATAGGTTTATTTCAGCAACTTAGACTTATTAAAGAGCCTTATTACATAGGCTTATTTCAGCAACTTATGCTTATTAAATATACTTATTTCAGCAACTTAGGCTTATTAAATAGGCTTATTTCAGCAACTTAGACTTTTTAAATAGCCTTATTTCAGCAACTTAGGCTTATTAAATAGGCTTATTTCAGCAACTTAGGCTTATTAAATAGCCTTATTTCAGCAACTTAGACTTATTAAATAGGCTTATTTCAGCAACTTAGGCTTATTAAATAGGCTTATTCAGCAACTTAGGCTTATTAAATAGGCTTATTTCAGCAACTTAGGCTTATTAAATAGGCTCATTCAGAAACTTAGGCTTATTAAATAGGCTTATTTCAGCAACTTAGACTTATTAAATAGGCCTATTAAATAGGCTTATTAAATAGGCTTATTTCAGCAACTTAGACTTATTAAATAGGCCTATTAAATAGGCTTATTAAATAGACTTATTAAATAGGCTCATTAAATACTTATTAAATAGGCTTATTAAATAGGCTTATTAAATAGACTTATTAAATAGACTTATTAAATAGGCTTATTAAATAGGCTCAATAAATAGGCTCAATAAATAGGCTTATTAAATAGGCTTATTAAATAGACTTATTAAATAGGCTTATTAAATAGGCTCAATAAATAGGCTTATTAAATAGGCTCAATAAATAGGCTTATTAAATAGGCTCAATAAATAGGCTTATTAAATAGGCTCATTAAATACTTATTAAATAGACTTATTAAATAGACTTATTACATAGGCTTATTAAATAGGCTTATTAAATAGGCTTATTAAATAGGCTTATTAAATAGACTTATTAAATAGCTCATTAAATAGGCTTATTTCAGCAACTTAGGCTTATTAAATAGCCTTATTTCAGCAACTTACGCTTATTAAATAGGCTTATTACAGCAACTTAGGCTTATTAAATAGCCTTATTTCATCAACTTAGACTTATTAAATAGGCTTATTTCAGCAACTTAGGCTTATTAAATAGGCTTATTCAGCAACTTTAGCTTATTAAATAGGCTTATTTCAGCAACTTACGCTTATTAAATAGGCTCATTCAGAAACTTAGGCTTATTAAATAGGCTTATTTCAGCAACTTAGACTTATTAAATAGGCCTATTAAATAGGCTTATTAAATAGGCTTATTTCAGCAACTTAGACTTATTAAATAGGCCTATTAAATAGGCTTATTAAATAGGCTTATTAAATAGACTTATTAAATAGACTTATTAAATAGACTTATTAAATAGACTTATTAAATAGCCTCATGAAATAGGCTTATTTTATCAACTTAGGCTTATTAAATAGGTTTATTTCAGCAACTTAGACTTATTAAAGAGCCTTATTACATAGGCTTATTTCAGCAACTTATGCTTATTAAATATACTTATTTCAGCAACTTAGGCTTATTAAATAGGCTTATTTCAGCAACTTAGACTTATTAAATAGCCTTATTTCAGCAACTTAGGCTTATTAAATAGGCTTATTTCAGCAACTTAGGCTTATTAAATAGCCTTATTTCAGCAACTTAGACTTATTAAATAGGCTTATTTCAGCAACTTAGGCTTATTAAATAGGCTTATTCAGCAACTTCGGCTTATTAAATAGGCTTATTTCAGCAACTTAGGCTTATTAAATAGGCTCATTCAGAAACTTAGGCTTATTAAATAGGCTTATTTCAGCAACTTAGGCTTATTAAATAGCCTTATTTCAGCAACTTAGACTTATTAAATAGGCTTATTTCAGCAACTTAGGCTTATTAAATAGGCTTATTCAGCAACTTAGGCTTATTAAATAGGCTTAGTTCAGAAACTTAAGCTTATTAAATAGTCTTATTTCAGCAACTTAGGCTCATTAAATAGCCTTATGAAATAGGCTTATTTCAGCAACTTAGGCTTATTAAATAGCCGTATTAAATAGGCATATTTTAGCAACTTAGACTTATTAAATAGGTTTATTCAGCAACTTAGGCTTATTAAATAGGCTTATTCAGCAACTTAGGCTTATTAAATAGGCTTATTTCAGCAACTTAGACTTATTAAATAGGCCTATTAAATAGGTTTATTAAATAGGCTTATTTCAGCAACTTAGACTTATTAAATAGGCCTATTAAAAACAGGCTTATTAAATAGAGATATTAAATAGGCTCATTAAATACTTATTAAATAGGCTTATTAAATAGGCTTATTAAATAGACTTATTAAATAGGCTCAATAAATCGGCTTATTAAATAGGCTTATTAAATAGGCTCAATAAATGGGCATATTAAATAGGCTTATTAAATAGGCTTATTAAATAGACTTATTAAATCGGCTTATTAAATAGGCTCAATAAATAGGCTCAATAAATAGGCTTATTAAATAGGCTCAATAAATATGCTTATTAAATAGGCTCAATAAATAGGCTCAATAAATAGGCTTATTAAATAGGCTCATTTAATACTTATTAAATAGGCTTATTAAATAGACTTATTAAATAGACTTATTAAATAGTCTTATTAAATAGACTTATTAAATAGACTTATTAAATAGACTTATTAAATAGACTTATTAAATAGCCTCATGAAATAGGCTTATTTTAGCAACTTAGGCTTATTAAATAGGTTTATTTCAGCAACTTAGACTTATTAAAGAGCCTTATTAAATAGGCTTATTTCAGCAAATTAGGCTTATTAAATAAGCTTATTTCAGCAACTTATGCTTATTAAATAGCATTTTTAAATAGGTTTATTTCAGCAACTTAGACTTATTAAATATACCTTTTTAAATAGGCTTAGTTCAGAAACTTAAGCTTATTAAATAGTCTTATTTCAGCAACTTAGGCTCATTAAATAGCCTTATGAAATAGGCTTATTTCAGCAACTTAGGCTTATTAAATAGCCGTATTAAATAGGCATATTTTAGCAACTTAGACTTATTAAATAGGTTTATTCAGCAACTTAGGCTTATTAAATAGGCTTATTCAGCAACTTAGGCTTATTAAATAGGCTTATTTCAGCAACTTAGACTTATTAAATAGGCCTATTAAATAGGTTTATTAAATAGGCTTATTTCAGCAACTTAGACTTATTAAATAGGCCTATTAAAAACAGGCTTATTAAATAGAGATATTAAATAGGCTCATTAAATACTTATTAAATAGGCTTATTAAATAGGCTTATTAAATAGACTTATTAAATAGGCTCAATAAATCGGCTTATTAAATAGGCTTATTAAATAGGCTCAATAAATAGGCATATTAAATAGGCTTATTAAATAGGCTTATTAAATAGACTTATTAAATCGGCTTATTAAATAGGCTCAATAAATAGGCTCAATAAATAGGCTTATTAAATAGGCTCAATAAATATGCTTATTAAATAGGCTCAATAAATAGGCTCAATAAATAGGCTTATTAAATAGGCTCATTAAATACTTATTAAATAGGCTTATTAAATAGACTTATTAAATAGACTTATTAAATAGTCTTATTAAATAGACTTATTAAATAGTCTTATTAAAAAGGCTTATTAAATAGACTTATTAAATAGGCTCATTAAATACTTATTAAATATGTTTATTAAATAGGTGTATTAATTAGGCTTATTAAATAGGCTTATTAAATAGGCTTATTAAATAGACTTATTAAATAGACTTATTAAACAGACTTATTAAATAGACTTATTAAATAGCCTCATGAAATAGGCTTATTTCAGAAACTTAGGCTTATTAAATATACTTATTTCAGCAACTTAGGCTTATTAAATAGGCTTATTTCAGCAACTTAGACTTATTAAATAGCCTTATTTCAGCAACTTAGGCTTATTAAATAGGCTTATTTCAGCAACTTAGGCTTATTAAATAGCCTTATTTCATCAACTTAGACTTATTAAATAGGCTTATTTCAGCAACTTAGGCTTATTAAATAGGCTTATTCAGCAACTTAGGCTTATTAAATAGGCTTATTTCAGCAACTTACGCTTATTAAATAGGCTCATTCAGAAACTTAGGCTTATTAAATAGGCTTATTTCAGCAACTTAGACTTATTAAATAGGCCTATTAAATAGGCTTATTAAATAGGCTTATTTCAGCAACTTAGACTTATTAAATAGGCCTATTAAATAGGCTTATTAAATAGGCTTATTAAATAGACTTATTAAATAGACTTATTAAATAGACTTATTAAATAGACTTATTAAATAGCCTCATGAAATAGGCTTATTTTAGCAACTTAGGCTTATTAAATAGGTTTATTTCAGCAACTTAGACTTATTAAAGAGCCTTATTACATAGGCTTATTTCAGCAACTTATGCTTATTAAATATACTTATTTCAGCAACTTAGGCTTATTAAATAGGCTTATTTCAGCAACTTAGACTTTTTAAATAGCCTTATTTCAGCAACTTAGGCTTATTAAATAGGCTTATTTCAGCAACTTAGGCTTATTAAATAGCCTTATTTCAGCAACTTAGACTTATTAAATAGGCTTATTTCAGCAACTTAGGCTTATTAAATAGGCTTATTCAGCAACTTAGGCTTATTAAATAGGCTTATTTCAGCAACTTAGGCTTATTAAATAGGCTCATTCAGAAACTTAGGCTTATTAAATAGGCTTATTTCAGCAACTTAGACTTATTAAATAGGCCTATTAAATAGGCTTATTAAATAGGCTTATTTTAGCAACTTAGACTTATTAAATAGGCCTATTAAATAGGCTTATTAAATAGACTTATTAAATAGGCTCATTAAATACTTATTAAATAGGCTTATTAAATAGGCTTATTAAATAGACTTATTAAATAGACTTATTAAATAGGCTTATTAAATATGCTCAATAAATAGGCTCAATAAATAGGCTTATTAAATAGGCTTATTAAATAGACTTATTAAATAGGCTTATTAAATAGGCTCAATAAATAGGCTTATTAAATAGGCTCAATAAATAGGCTTATTAAATAGGCTCAATAAATAGGCTTATTAAATAGGCTCATTAAATACTTATTAAATAGACTTATTAAATAGACTTATTACATAGGCTTATTAAATAGGCTTATTAAATAGGCTTATTAAATAGGCTTATTAAATAGACTTATTAAATAGCTCATTAAATAGGCTTATTTCAGCAACTTAGGCTTATTAAATAGCCTTATTTCAGCAACTTACGCTTATTAAATAGGCTTATTTCAGCAACTTAGGCTTATTAAATAGCCTTATTTCATCAACTTAGACTTATTAAATAGGCTTATTTCAGCAACTTAGGCTTATTAAATAGGCTTATTCAGCAACTTAGGCTTATTAAATAGGCTTATTTCAGCAACTTACGCTTATTAAATAGGCTCATTCAGAAACTTAGGCTTATTAAATAGGCTTATTTCAGCAACTTAGACTTATTAAATAGGCCTATTAAATAGGCTTATTAAATAGGCTTATTTCAGCAACTTAGACTTATTAAATAGGCCTATTAAATAGGCTTATTAAATAGGCTTATTAAATAGACTTATTAAATAGACTTATTAAATAGACTTATTAAATAGACTTATTAAATAGCCTCATGAAATAGGCTTATTTTAGCAACTTAGGCTTATTAAATAGGTTTATTTCAGCAACTTAGACTTATTAAAGAGCCTTATTACATAGGCTTATTTCAGCAACTTATGCTTATTAAATATACTTATTTCAGCAACTTAGGCTTATTAAATAGGCTTATTTCAGCAACTTAGACTTATTAAATAGCCTTATTTCAGCAACTTAGGCTTATTAAATAGGCTTATTTCAGCAACTTAGGCTTATTAAATCGCCTTATTTCAGCAACTTAGACTTATTAAATAGGCTTATTTCAGCAACTTAGGCTTATTAAATAGGCTTATTCAGCAACTTAGGCTTATTAAATAGGCTTATTTCAGCAACTTAGGCTTATTAAATAGGCTCATTCAGAAACTTAAGCTTATTAAATAGGCTTATTTCAGCAACTTAGACTTATTAAATAGGCCTATTAAATAGGCTTATTAAATAGGCTTATTTCAGCAACTTAGACTTATTAAATAGGCCTATTAAATAGGCTTATTAAATAGACTTATTAAATAGGCTCATTAAATACTTATTAAATAGGCTTATTAAATAGGCTTATTAAATAGACTTATTAAATAGACTTATTAAATAGGCTTATTAAATAGGCTCAATAAATAGGCTCAATAAATAGGCTTATTAAATAGGCTTATTAAATAGACTTATTAAATAGGCTTATTAAATAGGCTCAATAAATAGGCTTATTAAATAGGCTCAATAAATAGGCTTATTAAATAGGCTCAATAAATAGGCTTATTAAATAGGCTCAATAAATAGGCTTATTAAATAGGCTCATTAAATACTTATTAAATAGACTTATTAAATAGACTTATTACATAGGCTTATTAAATAGGCTTATTAAATAGGCTTATTAAATAGGCTTATTAAATAGACTTATTAAATAGCTCATTAAATAGGCTTATTTCAGCAACTTAGGCTTATTAAATAGCCTTATTTCAGCAACTTACGCTTATTAAATAGGCTCATTTCAGCAACTTAGGCTTATTAAATAGCCTAATTAAGTAGGCTTATTTCAGCAACTTGGGCTTATTAAATAGGCTTATTTCAGCAACTTACACTGATTAAAAAGGCTTATTTCAGCAACTTAGACTTATTAAATAGCCTTATTTCAGCAACCTAGACTCATTAAATAGGCTTATTTCAGCAACTTATGCTTATTAAATATACTTATTTCAGAAACTTAGGCTTATTAAATAGGGTTATTTCAGCAACTTAGACTTATTAAATAGCCTTATTTCAGCAACTTAGGCTTATTAAATAGGCTTATTTCAGCAACTTAGGCTTATTAAATAGGCTTATTTCAGCAACTTAGACTTACTAAATAGGCTTATTTCGGCAACTTAGGCTTATTAAATAGGCTCATTCAGAAACTTAGGCTTATTAAATAGGCTTATTTCAGCAACTTAGACTTATTAAATAGGCCTATTAAATAGACTTATTAAATAGGCTTATTTCAGCAACTTAGACTTATTAAATAGGCCTATTAAATAGGCTTATTAAATATACTTATTAAACAGGCTCATTAAATAATTATTAAATAGGCTTGTTAAATAGGCTTATTAAATAGACTTATTAAATAGGCTCAATAAATAGGCTTATTAAATAGGCTTATTAAATAGGCACAATAAATAGGCTTATTAAATAGGCTTATTAAATAGGCTTATTAAATAGACTTATTAAATAGGCTTATTAAATAGGCTCAATAAATAGGCTTATTAAATAGGCTCAATAAATAGGCTTATTAAATAGGCTCAATAAATAGGCTTATTAAATAGGCTCAATAAATAGGCTTATTAAATAGGCTCATTAAATACTTATTAAATAGACTTATTAAATAGACTCATTAAATAGGCTTATTAAATAGGCTTATTAAATAGGCTTATTAAATAGACGTATTAAATAGCCTCATTAAATAGGCTTATTTGAGCAACTTAGGCTTATTAAATAGGTTTATTTCAGCAACTTAGACTTATTAAAGAGCCTTATTAAATAGGCTTATTTCAGCAACTTAGGCTTATTAAATAAGCTTATTTCAGCAACTTATTCTTATTAAATAGCCTTATTAAACAGGTTTATTTCAGCAACTTAGGCTTATTAAATAGCATTTTTAAATAGGTTTATTTCAGCAACTTACGCTTATTAAATAGGCTCATTCAGAAACTTAGGCTTATTAAATAGGCTTATTTCAGCAACTTAGACTTATTAAATAGGCCTATTAAATAGGCTTATTAAATAGGCTTATTTCAGCAACTTAGACTTATTAAATAGGCCTATTAAATAGGCTTATTAAATAGGCTTATTAAATAGACTTATTAAATAGACTTATTAAATAGACTTATTAAATAGACTTATTAAATAGCCTCATGAAATAGGCTTATTTTATCAACTTAGGCTTATTAAATAGGTTTATTTCAGCAACTTAGACTTATTAAAGAGCCTTATTACATAGGCTTATTTCAGCAACTTATGCTTATTAAATATACTTATTTCAGCAACTTAGGCTTATTAAATAGGCTTATTTCAGCAACTTAGACTTATTAAATAGCCTTATTTCAGCAACTTAGGCTTATTAAATAGGCTTATTTCAGCAACTTAGGCTTATTAAATAGCCTTATTTCAGCAACTTAGACTTATTAAATAGGCTTATTTCAGCAACTTAGGCTTATTAAATAGGCTTATTCAGCAACTTCGGCTTATTAAATAGGCTTATTTCAGCAACTTAGGCTTATTAAATAGGCTCATTCAGAAACTTAGGCTTATTAAATAGGCTTATTTCAGCAACTTAGGCTTATTAAATAGCCTTATTTCAGCAACTTAGACTTATTAAATAGGCTTATTTCAGCAACTTAGGCTTATTAAATAGGCTTATTCAGCAACTTAGGCTTATTAAATAGGCTTAGTTCAGAAACTTAAGCTTATTAAATAGTCTTATTTCAGCAACTTAGGCTCATTAAATAGCCTTATGAAATAGGCTTATTTCAGCAACTTAGGCTTATTAAATAGCCGTATTAAATAGGCATATTTTAGCAACTTAGACTTATTAAATAGGTTTATTCAGCAACTTAGGCTTATTAAATAGGCTTATTCAGCAACTTAGGCTTATTAAATAGGCTTATTTCAGCAACTTAGACTTATTAAATAGGCCTATTAAATAGGTTTATTAAATAGGCTTATTTCAGCAACTTAGACTTATTAAATAGGCCTATTAAAAACAGGCTTATTAAATAGAGATATTAAATAGGCTCATTAAATACTTATTAAATAGGCTTATTAAATAGGCTTATTAAATAGACTTATTAAATAGGCTCAATAAATCGGCTTATTAAATAGGCTTATTAAATAGGCTCAATAAATGGGCATATTAAATAGGCTTATTAAATAGGCTTATTAAATAGACTTATTAAATCGGCTTATTAAATAGGCTCAATAAATAGGCTCAATAAATAGGCTTATTAAATAGGCTCAATAAATATGCTTATTAAATAGGCTCAATAAATAGGCTCAATAAATAGGCTTATTAAATAGGCTCATTTAATACTTATTAAATAGGCTTATTAAATAGACTTATTAAATAGACTTATTAAATAGTCTTATTAAATAGACTTATTAAATAGACTTATTAAATAGACTTATTAAATAGACTTATTAAATAGCCTCATGAAATAGGCTTATTTTAGCAACTTAGGCTTATTAAATAGGTTTATTTCAGCAACTTAGACTTATTAAAGAGCCTTATTAAATAGGCTTATTTCAGCAAATTAGGCTTATTAAATAAGCTTATTTCAGCAACTTATGCTTATTAAATAGCATTTTTAAATAGGTTTATTTCAGCAACTTAGACTTATTAAATATACCTTTTTAAATAGGCTTAGTTCAGAAACTTAAGCTTATTAAATAGTCTTATTTCAGCAACTTAGGCTCATTAAATAGCCTTATGAAATAGGCTTATTTCAGCAACTTAGGCTTATTAAATAGCCGTATTAAATAGGCATATTTTAGCAACTTAGACTTATTAAATAGGTTTATTCAGCAACTTAGGCTTATTAAATAGGCTTATTCAGCAACTTAGGCTTATTAAATAGGCTTATTTCAGCAACTTAGACTTATTAAATAGGCCTATTAAATAGGTTTATTAAATAGGCTTATTTCAGCAACTTAGACTTATTAAATAGGCCTATTAAAAACAGGCTTATTAAATAGAGATATTAAATAGGCTCATTAAATACTTATTAAATAGGCTTATTAAATAGGCTTATTAAATAGACTTATTAAATAGGCTCAATAAATCGGCTTATTAAATAGGCTTATTAAATAGGCTCAATAAATAGGCATATTAAATAGGCTTATTAAATAGGCTTATTAAATAGACTTATTAAATCGGCTTATTAAATAGGCTCAATAAATAGGCTCAATAAATAGGCTTATTAAATAGGCTCAATAAATATGCTTATTAAATAGGCTCAATAAATAGGCTCAATAAATAGGCTTATTAAATAGGCTCATTAAATACTTATTAAATAGGCTTATTAAATAGACTTATTAAATAGACTTATTAAATAGTCTTATTAAATAGACTTATTAAATAGTCTTATTAAAAAGGCTTATTAAATAGACTTATTAAATAGGCTCATTAAATACTTATTAAATATGTTTATTAAATAGGTGTATTAATTAGGCTTATTAAATAGGCTTATTAAATAGGCTTATTAAATAGACTTATTAAATAGACTTATTAAACAGACTTATTAAATAGACTTATTAAATAGCCTCATGAAATAGGCTTATTTCAGAAACTTAGGCTTATTAAATATACTTATTTCAGCAACTTAGGCTTATTAAATAGGCTTATTTCAGCAACTTAGACTTATTAAATAGCCTTATTTCAGCAACTTAGGCTTATTAAATAGGCTTATTTCAGCAACTTAGGCTTATTAAATAGCCTTATTTCATCAACTTAGACTTATTAAATAGGCTTATTTCAGCAACTTAGGCTTATTAAATAGGCTTATTCAGCAACTTAGGCTTATTAAATAGGCTTATTTCAGCAACTTACGCTTATTAAATAGGCTCATTCAGAAACTTAGGCTTATTAAATAGGCTTATTTCAGCAACTTAGACTTATTAAATAGGCCTATTAAATAGGCTTATTAAATAGGCTTATTTCAGCAACTTAGACTTATTAAATAGGCCTATTAAATAGGCTTATTAAATAGGCTTATTAAATAGACTTATTAAATAGACTTATTAAATAGACTTATTAAATAGACTTATTAAATAGCCTCATGAAATAGGCTTATTTTAGCAACTTAGGCTTATTAAATAGGTTTATTTCAGCAACTTAGACTTATTAAAGAGCCTTATTACATAGGCTTATTTCAGCAACTTATGCTTATTAAATATACTTATTTCAGCAACTTAGGCTTATTAAATAGGCTTATTTCAGCAACTTAGACTTTTTAAATAGCCTTATTTCAGCAACTTAGGCTTATTAAATAGGCTTATTTCAGCAACTTAGGCTTATTAAATAGCCTTATTTCAGCAACTTAGACTTATTAAATAGGCTTATTTCAGCAACTTAGGCTTATTAAATAGGCTTATTCAGCAACTTAGGCTTATTAAATAGGCTTATTTCAGCAACTTAGGCTTATTAAATAGGCTCATTCAGAAACTTAGGCTTATTAAATAGGCTTATTTCAGCAACTTAGACTTATTAAATAGGCCTATTAAATAGGCTTATTAAATAGGCTTATTTTAGCAACTTAGACTTATTAAATAGGCCTATTAAATAGGCTTATTAAATAGACTTATTAAATAGGCTCATTAAATACTTATTAAATAGGCTTATTAAATAGGCTTATTAAATAGACTTATTAAATAGACTTATTAAATAGGCTTATTAAATATGCTCAATAAATAGGCTCAATAAATAGGCTTATTAAATAGGCTTATTAAATAGACTTATTAAATAGGCTTATTAAATAGGCTCAATAAATAGGCTTATTAAATAGGCTCAATAAATAGGCTTATTAAATAGGCTCAATAAATAGGCTTATTAAATAGGCTCATTAAATACTTATTAAATAGACTTATTAAATAGACTTATTACATAGGCTTATTAAATAGGCTTATTAAATAGGCTTATTAAATAGGCTTATTAAATAGACTTATTAAATAGCTCATTAAATAGGCTTATTTCAGCAACTTAGGCTTATTAAATAGCCTTATTTCAGCAACTTACGCTTATTAAATAGGCTTATTTCAGCAACTTAGGCTTATTAAATAGCCTTATTTCATCAACTTAGACTTATTAAATAGGCTTATTTCAGCAACTTAGGCTTATTAAATAGGCTTATTCAGCAACTTAGGCTTATTAAATAGGCTTATTTCAGCAACTTACGCTTATTAAATAGGCTCATTCAGAAACTTAGGCTTATTAAATAGGCTTATTTCAGCAACTTAGACTTATTAAATAGGCCTATTAAATAGGCTTATTAAATAGGCTTATTTCAGCAACTTAGACTTATTAAATAGGCCTATTAAATAGGCTTATTAAATAGGCTTATTAAATAGACTTATTAAATAGACTTATTAAATAGACTTATTAAATAGACTTATTAAATAGCCTCATGAAATAGGCTTATTTTAGCAACTTAGGCTTATTAAATAGGTTTATTTCAGCAACTTAGACTTATTAAAGAGCCTTATTACATAGGCTTATTTCAGCAACTTATGCTTATTAAATATACTTATTTCAGCAACTTAGGCTTATTAAATAGGCTTATTTCAGCAACTTAGACTTATTAAATAGCCTTATTTCAGCAACTTAGGCTTATTAAATAGGCTTATTTCAGCAACTTAGGCTTATTAAATCGCCTTATTTCAGCAACTTAGACTTATTAAATAGGCTTATTTCAGCAACTTAGGCTTATTAAATAGGCTTATTCAGCAACTTAGGCTTATTAAATAGGCTTATTTCAGCAACTTAGGCTTATTAAATAGGCTCATTCAGAAACTTAAGCTTATTAAATAGGCTTATTTCAGCAACTTAGACTTATTAAATAGGCCTATTAAATAGGCTTATTAAATAGGCTTATTTCAGCAACTTAGACTTATTAAATAGGCCTATTAAATAGGCTTATTAAATAGACTTATTAAATAGGCTCATTAAATACTTATTAAATAGGCTTATTAAATAGGCTTATTAAATAGACTTATTAAATAGACTTATTAAATAGGCTTATTAAATAGGCTCAATAAATAGGCTCAATAAATAGGCTTATTAAATAGGCTTATTAAATAGACTTATTAAATAGGCTTATTAAATAGGCTCAATAAATAGGCTTATTAAATAGGCTCAATAAATAGGCTTATTAAATAGGCTCAATAAATAGGCTTATTAAATAGGCTCAATAAATAGGCTTATTAAATAGGCTCATTAAATACTTATTAAATAGACTTATTAAATAGACTTATTACATAGGCTTATTAAATAGGCTTATTAAATAGGCTTATTAAATAGGCTTATTAAATAGACTTATTAAATAGCTCATTAAATAGGCTTATTTCAGCAACTTAGGCTTATTAAATAGCCTTATTTCAGCAACTTACGCTTATTAAATAGGCTCATTTCAGCAACTTAGGCTTATTAAATAGCCTAATTAAGTAGGCTTATTTCAGCAACTTGGGCTTATTAAATAGGCTTATTTCAGCAACTTACACTGATTAAAAAGGCTTATTTCAGCAACTTAGACTTATTAAATAGCCTTATTTCAGCAACCTAGACTCATTAAATAGGCTTATTTCAGCAACTTATGCTTATTAAATATACTTATTTCAGAAACTTAGGCTTATTAAATAGGGTTATTTCAGCAACTTAGACTTATTAAATAGCCTTATTTCAGCAACTTAGGCTTATTAAATAGGCTTATTTCAGCAACTTAGGCTTATTAAATAGGCTTATTTCAGCAACTTAGACTTACTAAATAGGCTTATTTCGGCAACTTAGGCTTATTAAATAGGCTCATTCAGAAACTTAGGCTTATTAAATAGGCTTATTTCAGCAACTTAGACTTATTAAATAGGCCTATTAAATAGACTTATTAAATAGGCTTATTTCAGCAACTTAGACTTATTAAATAGGCCTATTAAATAGGCTTATTAAATATACTTATTAAACAGGCTCATTAAATAATTATTAAATAGGCTTGTTAAATAGGCTTATTAAATAGACTTATTAAATAGGCTCAATAAATAGGCTTATTAAATAGGCTTATTAAATAGGCACAATAAATAGGCTTATTAAATAGGCTTATTAAATAGGCTTATTAAATAGACTTATTAAATAGGCTTATTAAATAGGCTCAATAAATAGGCTTATTAAATAGGCTCAATAAATAGGCTTATTAAATAGGCTCAATAAATAGGCTTATTAAATAGGCTCAATAAATAGGCTTATTAAATAGGCTCATTAAATACTTATTAAATAGACTTATTAAATAGACTCATTAAATAGGCTTATTAAATAGGCTTATTAAATAGGCTTATTAAATAGACGTATTAAATAGCCTCATTAAATAGGCTTATTTGAGCAACTTAGGCTTATTAAATAGGTTTATTTCAGCAACTTAGACTTATTAAAGAGCCTTATTAAATAGGCTTATTTCAGCAACTTAGGCTTATTAAATAAGCTTATTTCAGCAACTTATTCTTATTAAATAGCCTTATTAAACAGGTTTATTTCAGCAACTTAGGCTTATTAAATAGCATTTTTAAATAGGTTTATTTCAGCAACTTAGACTTATTAAATATACCTTTTAAAATAGGCTTAGTTCAGAAACTTAGGCTTATTAAATAGTCTTATTTCAGCAAATTAGGCTCATTAAATAGCCTTATTAAATAGGCTTATTCAGAAACTTAGGCTTATTAAATAGCCTTATTAAATATGCTTATTTCAGCAACTTAGACTTATTCATATTCTTAGTTTTTTCGGTAAAGTCACGTTGAAGAGAAACAACAAAATAACAAAATATATATAAAACAATAAAAAATTCTCACGACGTTTCGACCATAACTCAAACGGTCATCATCAGGTGTGTCGGTTTGCAAATTCAACTTAGACTTATTAAATAGGTTTATTCAGCAACTTAGGCTTATTAAATAGGCTTATTCAGCAACTTAGGCTTATTTAATAGGCTTATTTCAGCAACTTAGGCTTATTAAATAGGCTCATTCAGAAACTTAGGCTTATTAAATAAGCTTATTTCAGCAACTTAGACTTATTAAATAATCCTATTAAATAGGCTTATTAAATAGGCTTATTTCAGCAACTTAGATTTATTAAAAAAGGCCTATTAAATAGGCTTATTAAATAGACTTATTAAATAGGCTCATTAAATACTTATTAAATAGGCTTATTAAATAGGCTTATTAAATAGACTTATTAAATAGGCTCAATAAATAGGCTTATTAAATAGGCTTATTAAATAGACTTACTAAATAGGCTCAATAATTAGGCTTATTAAATAGGCTCAATAAATATGCTTATTAAATAGGCTCAATAAATAGGCTTATTAAATAGGCTCAATAAATAGGCTTATTAAATAGGCTCATTAAATACTTATTAAATAGGCTTATTAAATAGACTTATTAAATAGGCTCAATAAATAGGCTTATTAAATAGGCTTATTAAATAGACTTATTAAATAGGCTCAATAAATCGACTTATTAAATAGGCTTATTAAATAGGCTCAATAAATAGGCTTATTAAATAGGCTTATTAAATAGGCTTATTAAATAGGCTCAATAAATAGGCTTATTAAATAGGCTCAATAAATAGGCTTATTAAATAGGCTCAATAAATAGGCTTATTAAATAGGCTCATTAAATACTTATTAAATAGGCTTATTAAATAGACTTATTAAATAGACTTATTAAATAGGCTTATTAAATAGACTTATTAAATAGTCTTATTAAAAAGGCATATTAAATAGAGTTATTAAATAGGCTCATTAAATACTCATTAAATATGTTTATTAAATAGGTGTATTAATTAGGCTTATTAAATAGGCTTATTAAATAGGCTTATTAAATAGACTTATTAAATAGACTTATTAAATAGACTTATTAAATAGACTTATTAAATAGCCTCATGAAATAGGCTTATTTTAGCAAATTAGGCTTATTAAATAGGTTTATTTCAGCAACTTAGACTTATTAAAGAGCCTTATTAAATAGGCTTATTGCAGCAACTTAGGCTTATTAAATAAGCTTATTTCAGCAACTTATGCTTATAAATAGCCTTATTAAACAGGTTTATTTCAGCAACTTAGGCTTATTAAATAGCATTTTTAAATAGGTTTATTTCAGCAACTTAGACTTATTAAATATACCTTTTTAAATAGGCTTAGTTCAGAAACTTAGGCTAATTAAATAGTCTTATTTCA
This sequence comes from Petromyzon marinus, assembly GCF_048934315.1. Lineage (NCBI taxonomy): Eukaryota > Metazoa > Chordata > Hyperoartia > Petromyzontiformes > Petromyzontidae > Petromyzon > Petromyzon marinus. Next base: position 1,477,270 of record NW_027422884.1, on the reverse strand, counting down.
GCAACTTAGGCTCATTAAATAGCCTTATGAAATAGGCTTATTTCAGAAACTTAGGCTTATTAAATAGCCGTATTAAATAGGCTTATTTCAGCAACTTAGACTTATTAAATAGGTTTATTCAGCAACTTAGGCTTATTAAATAGGCTTATTCAGCAACTTAGGCTTATTAAATAGGCGTATTTCAGCAACTTAGACTTATTAAATAGGCCTATAAATAGGCTTATTAAATAGGCTTATTTCAGCAACTTAGACTTATTAAATAGGCCTATTAAATAGGCTTATTAAATAGACTTATTAAATAGGCTCATTAAATACTTATTAAATAGGCTTATTAAATAGGCTTATTAAATAGACTTATTAAATAGGCTCAATAAATCGGCTTATTAAATAGGCTGATTAAATAGGCTCAATAAATAGGCTTATTAAATAGGCTTATTAAATAGGCTTATTAAATAGACTTATTAAATCGGCTTATTAAATAGGCTCAATAAATAGGCTTATTAAATAGGCTCAATAAATATGCTTATTAAATAGGCTCAATAAATAGGCTTATTAAATAGGCTCAATAAAAAGGCTTATTAAATAGGCTCATTAAATACTTATTAAATAGGCTTATTAAATAGACTTATTAAATAGACTTATTAAATAGTCTTATTAAATAGACTTATTAAATAGTCTTATTAAATAGGTGTATTAATTAGGCTTATTAAATAGGCTTATTTCAGCAACTTAGACTTATTAAATAGGCCTATTAAATAGGCTTATTAAATAGGCTTATTAAATAGACTTATTAAATAGACTTATTAAATAGACTTATTAAATAGACTTATTAAATAGCCTCATGAAATAGGCTTATTTTAGCAACTTAGGCTTATTAAATAGGTTTATTTCAGCAACTTAGACTTATTAAAGAGCCTTATTAAATAGGCTTATTTCAGCAACTTAGGCTTATTAAATATACTTATTTCAGCAACTTAGGCTTATTAAATAGGCTTATTTCAGCAACTTAGACTTATTAAATAGCCTTATTTCAGCAACTTAGGCTTATTAAATAGGCTTATTTCAGCAACTTAGGCTTATTAAATAGCCTTATTTCAGCAACTTAGACTTATTAAATAGGCTTATTTCAGCAACTTAGGCTTATTAAATAGGCTTATTCAGCAACTTAGGCTTATTAAATAGGCTTATTTCAGCAACTTAGGCTTATTAAATAGGCTCATTCAGAAACTTAGGCTTATTAAATAGGCTTATTTCAGCAACTTAGACTTATTAAATAGGCCTATTAAATAGGCTTATTAAATAGGCTTATTTCAGCAACTTAGACTTATTAAATAGGCCTATTAAATAGGCTTATTAAATAGACTTATTAAATAGGCTCATAAAATACTTATTAAATAGGCTTATTAAATAGGCTTATTAAATAGACTTATTAAATAGGCTCAATAAATAGGCTTATTAAATAGGCTTATTAAATAGGCTCAATAAATAGGCTTATTAAATAGGCTTATTAAATAGACTTATTAAATAGGCTTATTAAATAGGCTCAATAAATAGGCTTATTAAATAGGCTCAATAAATAGGCTTATTAAATAGGCTCAATAAATAGGCTTATTAAATAGACTTATTAAATAGACTTATTAAATAGACTTATTAAATAGCCTCATGAAATAGGCTTATTTTAGCAACTTAGGCTTATTAAATAGGTTTATTTCAGCAACTTAGACTTATTAAAGAGCCTTATTAAATAGGCTTATTGCAGCAACTTAGGCTTATTAAATAAGCTTATTTCAGCAACTTATGCTTATAAATAGCCTTATTAAACAGGTTTATTTCAGCAACTTAGGCTTATTAAATAGCATTTTTAAATAGGTTTATTTCAGCAACTTAGACTTATTAAATATACCTTTTTAAATATGCTTAGTTCAGAAACTTAGGCTTATTAAATAGTCTTATTTCAGCAACTTAGGCTCATTAAATAGCCTTATGAAATAGGCTTATTTCAGCAACTTAGGCTTATTAAATAGCCGTATTAAATAGGCTTATTTCAGCAACTTAGACTTATTAAATAGGTTTATTCAGCAACTTAGGCTTATTAAATAGGCTTATTCAGCAACTTAGGCTTATTAAATAGGCTTATTTCAGCAACTTAGACTTATTAAATAGGCCTATTAAATAGGCTTATTAAATAGGCTTATTTCAGCAACTTAGACTTATTAAATAGGCCTATTAAATAGGCTTATTAAATAGACTTATTAAATAGGCTCATTAAATACTTATTAAATAGGCTTATTAAATAGGCTTATTAAATAGACTTATTAAATAGGCTCAATAAATCGGCTTATTAAATAGGCTGATTAAATAGGCTCAATAAATAGGCTTATTAAATAGGCTTATTAAATAGGCTTATTAAATAGACTTATTAAATCGGCTTATTAAATAGGCTCAATAAATAGGCTTATTAAATAGGCTCAATAAATATGCTTATTAAATAGGCTCAATAAATAGGCTTATTAAATAGGCTCAATAAAAAGGCTTATTAAATAGGCTCATTAAATACTTATTAAATAGGCTTATTAAATAGACTTATTAAATAGACTTATTAAATAGTCTTATTAAATAGACTTATTAAATAGTCTTATTAAATAGGTGTATTAATTAGGCTTATTAAATAGGCTTATTTCAGCAACTTAGACTTATTAAATAGGCCTATTAAATAGGCTTATTAAATAGGCTTATTAAATAGACTTATTAAATAGACTTATTAAATAGACTTATTAAATAGACTTATTAAATAGCCTCATGAAATAGGCTTATTTTAGCAACTTAGGCTTATTAAATAGGTTTATTTCAGCAACTTAGACTTATTAAAGAGCCTTATTAAATAGGCTTATTTCAGCAACTTAGGCTTATTAAATATACTTATTTCAGCAACTTAGGCTTATTAAATAGGCTTATTTCAGCAACTTAGGCTTATTAAATAGCCTTATTTCAGCAACTTAGACTTATTAAATAGGCTTATTTCAGCAACTTAGGCTTATTAAATAGGCTTATTCAGCAACTTAGGCTTATTAAATAGGCTTATTTCAGCAACTTAGACTTATTAAATAGCCTTATTTCGGCAACTTAGGCTTATTAAATAGGTTTATTTCAGCAACTTAGACTTATTAAAGAGCCTTATTAAATAGGCTTATTTCAGCAACTTAGGCTTATTAAATATACTTATTTCAGCAACTTAGGCTTATTAAATAGGCTTATTTCAGCAACTTAGACTTATTAAATAGCCTTATTTCAGCAACTTAGGCTTATTAAATAGGCTTATTTCAGCAACTTAGGCTTATTAAATAGCCTTATTTCAGCAACTTAGACTTATTAAATAGGCTTATTTCAGCAACTTAGGCTTATTAAATAGGCTTATTCAGCAACTTAGGCTTATTAAATAGGCTTATTTCAGCAACTTAGGCTTATTAAATAGGCTCATTCAGAAACTTAGGCTTATTAAATAGGCTTATTTCAGCAACTTAGACTTATTAAATAGGCCTATTAAATAGGCTTATTAAATAGGCTTATTTCAGCAACTTAGACTTATTAAATAGGCCTATTAAATAGGCTTATTAAATAGACTTATTAAATAGGCTCATAAAATACTTATTAAATAGGCTTATTAAATAGGCTTATTAAATAGACTTATTAAATAGGCTCAATAAATAGGCTTATTAAATAGGCTTATTAAATAGGCTCAATAAATAGGCTTATTAAATAGGCTTATTAAATAGACTTATTAAATAGGCTTATTAAATAGGCTCAATAAATAGGCTTATTAAATAGGCTCAATAAATAGGCTTATTAAATAGGCTCAATAAATAGGCTTATTAAATAGACTTATTAAATAGACTTATTAAATAGACTTATTAAATAGCCTCATGAAATAGGCTTATTTTAGCAACTTAGGCTTATTAAATAGGTTTATTTCAGCAACTTAGACTTATTAAAGAGCCTTATTAAATAGGCTTATTGCAGCAACTTAGGCTTATTAAATAAGCTTATTTCAGCAACTTATGCTTATAAATAGCCTTATTAAACAGGTTTATTTCAGCAACTTAGGCTTATTAAATAGCATTTTTAAATAGGTTTATTTCAGCAACTTAGACTTATTAAATATACCTTTTTAAATAGGCTTAGTTCAGAAACTTAGGCTTATTAAATAGTCTTATTTCAGCAACTTAGGCTCATTAAATAGCCTTATGAAATAGGCTTATTTCAGCAACTTAGGCTTATTAAATAGCCGTATTAAATAGGCTTATTTCAGCAACTTAGACTTATTAAATAGGTTTATTCAGCAACTTAGGCTTATTAAATAGGCTTATTCAGCAACTTAGGCTTATTAAATAGGCTTATTTCAGCAACTTAGACTTATTAAATAGGCCTATTAAATAGGCTTATTAAATAGGCTTATTTCAGCAACTTAGACTTATTAAATAGGCCTATTAAATAGGCTTATTAAATAGACTTATTAAATAGGCTCATTAAATACTTATTAAATAGGCTTATTAAATAGGCTTATTAAATAGACTTATTAAATAGGCTCAATAAATCGGCTTATTAAATAGGCTGATTAAATAGGCTCAATAAATAGGCTTATTAAATAGGCTTATTAAATAGGCTTATTAAATAGACTTATTAAATCGGCTTATTAAATAGGCTCAATAAATAGGCTTATTAAATAGGCTCAATAAATATGCTTATTAAATAGGCTCAATAAATAGGCTTATTAAATAGGCTCAATAAAAAGGCTTATTAAATAGGCTCATTAAATACTTATTAAATAGGCTTATTAAATAGACTTATTAAATAGACTTATTAAATAGTCTTATTAAATAGACTTATTAAATAGTCTTATTAAATAGGTGTATTAATTAGGCTTATTAAATAGGCTTATTTCAGCAACTTAGACTTATTAAATAGGCCTATTAAATAGGCTTATTAAATAGGCTTATTAAATAGACTTATTAAATAGACTTATTAAATAGACTTATTAAATAGACTTATTAAATAGCCTCATGAAATAGGCTTATTTTAGCAACTTAGGCTTATTAAATAGGTTTATTTCAGCAACTTAGACTTATTAAAGAGCCTTATTAAATAGGCTTATTTCAGCAACTTAGGCTTATTAAATATACTTATTTCAGCAACTTAGGCTTATTAAATAGGCTTATTTCAGCAACTTAGACTTATTAAATAGCCTTATTTCGGCAACTTAGGCTTATTAAATAGGCTTATTTCAGCAACTTAGGCTTATTAAATAGCCTTATTTCAGCAACTTAGACTTATTAAATAGGCTTATTTCAGCAACTTAGGCTTATTAAATAGGCTTATTCAGCAACTTAGGCTTATTAAATAGGCTTATTTCAGCAACTTAGGCTTATTAAATAGGCTCATTCAGAAACTTAGGCTTATTAAATAGGCTTATTTCAGCAACTTAGACTTATTAAATAGGCCTATTAAATAGGCTTATTAAATAGGCTTATTTCAGCAACTTAGACTTATTAAATAGGCCTATTAAATAGGCTTATTAAATAGACTTATTAAATAGGCTCATAAAATACTTATTAAATAGGCTTATTAAATAGGCTTATTAAATAGACTTATTAAATAGGCTCAATAAATAGGCTTATTAAATAGGCTTATTAAATAGGCTCAATAAATAGGCTTATTAAATAGGCTTATTAAATAGACTTATTAAATAGGCTTATTAAATAGGCTCAATAAATAGGCTTATTAAATAGGCTCAATAAATAGGCTTATTAAATAGGCTCAATAAATAGGCTTATTAAATAGGCTCATTAAATACTTATTAAATAGACTTATTAAATAGACTTATTACATAGGCTTATTAAATAGGCTTATTAAATAGGCTTATTAAATAGGCTTATTAAATAGACTTATTAAAGAGACTTATTAAATAGCCTCATGAAATAGGCTTATTTTAGCAACTTAGGCTTATTAAATAGGTTTATTTCAGCAACTTAGACTTATTAAAGAGCCTTATTAAATAGGCTTATTGCAGCAACTTAGGCTTATTAAATAAGCTTATTTCAGCAACTTATGCTTATTAAATAGCCTTATTAAACAGGTTTATTTCAGCAACTTAGGCTTATTAAATAGCATTTTTAAATAGGTTTATTTCAGCAACTTAGACTTATTAAATATACCTTTTTAAATAGGCTTAGTTCAGAAACTTAGGCTTATTAAATAGTCTTATTTCAGCAACTTAGGCTCATTAAATAGCCTTATGAAATAGGCTTATTTCAGCAACTTAGGCTTATTAAATAGCCGTATTAAATAGGCTTATTTCAGCAACTTAGACTTATTAAATAGGTTTATTCAGCAACTTAGGCTTATTAAATAGGCTTATTCAGCAACTTAGGCTTATTAAATAGGCTTATTTCAGCAACTTAGACTTATTTAATAGGCCTATTAAATAGGCTTATTAAATAGACTTATTTCAGCAACTTAGACTTATTAAATAGGCCTATTAAATAGGCTTATTAAATAGACTTATTAAATAGGCTCATTAAATACTTATTAAATAGGCTTATTAAATAGGCTTATTAAATAGACTTATTAAATAGGCTCAATAAATCGGCTTATTAAATAGGCTGATTAAATAGGCTCAATAAATAGGCCTATTAAATAGGCTTATTAAATAGGCTTATTAAATAGACTTATTAAATAGACTTATTAAATAGACTTATTAAATAGACTTATTAAATAGCCTCATGAAATAGGCTTATTTTAGCAACTTAGGCTTATTAAATAGGTTTATTTCAGCAACTTAGACTTATTAAAGAGCCTTATTAAATAGGCTTATTTCAGCAACTTAGGCTTATTAAATATACTTATTTCAGCAACTTAGGCTTATTAAATAGGCTTATTTCAGCAACTTAGACTTATTAAATAGCCTTATTTCAGCAACTTAGGCTTATTAAATAGGCTTATTTCAGCAACTTAGGCTTATTAAATAGCCTTATTTCAGCAACTTAGACTTATTAAATAGGCTTATTTCAGCAACTTAGGCTTATTAAATAGGCTTATTCAGCAACTTAGGCTTATTAAATAGGCTTATTTCAGCAACTTAGGCTTATTAAATAGGCTCATTCAGAAACTTAGGCTTATTAAATAGGCTTATTTCAGCAACTTAGACTTATTAAATAGGCCTATTAAATAGGCTTATTAAATAGGCTTATTTCAGCAACTTAGACTTATTAAATAGGCCTATTAAATAGGCTTATTAAATAGACTTATTAAATAGGCTCATAAAATACTTATTAAATAGGCTTATTAAATAGGCTTATTAAATAGACTTATTAAATAGGCTTATTCAGCAACTTAGGCTTATTAAATAGGCTTATTTCAGCAACTTAGACTTATTAAATAGGCCTATAAATAGGCTTATTAAATAGGCTTATTTCAGCAACTTAGACTTATTAAATAGGCCTATTAAATAGGCTTATTAAATAGACTTATTAAATAGGCTCATTAAATACTTATTAAATAGGCTTATTAAATAGGCTTATTAAATAGACTTATTAAATAGGCTCAATAAATCGGCTTATTAAATAGGCTGATTAAATAGGCTCAATAAATAGGCTTATTAAATAGGCTTATTAAATAGGCTTATTAAATAGACTTATTAAATCGGCTTATTAAATAGGCTCAATAAATAGGCTTATTAAATAGGCTCAATAAATATGCTTATTAAATAGGCTCAATAAATAGGCTTATTAAATAGGTTCAATAAAAAGGCTTATTAAATAGGCTCATTAAATACTTATTAAATAGGCTTATTAAATAGACTTATTAAATAGACTTATTAAATAGTCTTATTAAATAGACTTATTAAATAGTCTTATTAAATAGGTGTATTAATTAGGCTTATTAAATAGGCTTATTTCAGCAACTTAGACTTATTAAATAGGCCTATTAAATAGGCTTATTAAATAGGCTTATTAAATAGACTTATTAAATAGACTTATTAAATAGACTTATTAAATAGACTTATTAAATAGCCTCATGAAATAGGCTTATTTTAGCAACTTAGGCTTATTAAATAGGTTTATTTCAGCAACTTAGACTTATTAAAGAGCCTTATTAAATAGGCTTATTTCAGCAACTTAGGCTTATTAAATATACTTATTTCAGCAACTTAGGCTTATTAAATAGGCTTATTTCAGCAACTTAGACTTATTAAATAGCCTTATTTCAGCAACTTAGGCTTATTAAATAGGCTTATTTCAGCAACTTAGGCTTATTAAATAGCCTTATTTCAGCAACTTAGACTTATTAAATAGGCTTATTTCAGCAACTTAGGCTTATTAAATAGGCTTATTCAGCAACTTAGGCTTATTAAATAGGCTTATTTCAGCAACTTAGGCTTATTAAATAGGCTCATTCAGAAACTTAGGCTTATTAAATAGGCTTATTTCAGCAACTTAGACTTATTAAATAGGCCTATTAAATAGGCTTATTAAATAGGCTTATTTCAGCAACTTAGACTTATTAAATAGGCCTATTAAATAGGCTTATTAAATAGACTTATTAAATAGGCTCATAAAATACTTATTAAATAGGCTTATTAAATAGGCTTATTAAATAGACTTATTAAATAGGCTCAATAAATAACTTATTAAATAGGCTTATTAAATAGGCTCAATAAATAGGCTTATTAAATAGGCTTATTAAATAGACTTATTAAATAGGCTTATTAAATAGGCTCAATAAATAGGCTTATTAAATAGGCTCAATAAATAGGCTTATTAAATAGGCTCAATAAATAGGCTTATTAAATAGACTTATTAAATAGACTTATTAAATAGACTTATTAAATAGCCTCATGAAATAGGCTTATTTTAGCAACTTAGGCTTATTAAATAGGTTTATTTCAGCAACTTAGACTTATTAAAGAGCCTTATTAAATAGGCTTATTGCAGCAACTTAGGCTTATTAAATAAGCTTATTTCAGCAACTTATGCTTATAAATAGCCTTATTAAACAGGTTTATTTCAGCAACTTAGGCTTATTAAATAGCATTTTTAAATAGGTTTATTTCAGCAACTTAGACTTATTAAATATACCTTTTTAAATAGGCTTAGTTCAGAAACTTAGGCTTATTAAATAGTCTTATTTCAGCAACTTAGGCTCATTAAATAGCCTTATGAAATAGGCTTATTTCAGCAACTTAGGCTTATTAAATAGCCGTATTAAATAGGCTTATTTCAGCAACTTAGACTTATTAAATAGGTTTATTCAGCAACTTAGGCTTATTAAATAGGCTTATTCAGCAACTTAGGCTTATTAAATAGGCTTATTTCAGCAACTTAGACTTATTAAATAGGCCTATTAAATAGGCTTATTAAATAGGCTTATTTCAGCAACTTAGACTTATTAAATAGGCCTATTAAATAGGCTTATTAAATAGACTTATTAAATAGGCTCATTAAATACTTATTAAATAGGCTTATTAAATAGGCTTATTAAATAGACTTATTAAATAGGCTCAATAAATCGGCTTATTAAATAGGCTGATTAAATAGGCTCAATAAATAGGCTTATTAAATAGGCTTATTAAATAGGCTTATTAAATAGACTTATTAAATCGGCTTATTAAATAGGCTCAATAAATAGGCTTATTAAATAGGCTCAATAAATATGCTTATTAAATAGGCTCAATAAATAGGCTTATTAAATAGGCTCAATAAAAAGGCTTATTAAATAGGCTCATTAAATACTTATTAAATAGGCTTATTAAATAGACTTATTAAATAGACTTATTTAAATAGTCTTATTAAATAGACTTATTAAATAGTCTTATTAAATAGGTGTATTAATTAGGCTTATTAAATAGGCTTATTTCAGCAACTTAGACTTATTAAATAGGCCTATTAAATAGGCTTATTAAATAGGCTTATTAAATAGACTTATTAAATAGACTTATTAAATAGACTTATTAAATAGACTTATTAAATAGCCTCATGAAATAGGCTTATTTTAGCAACTTAGGCTTATTAAATAGGTTTATTTCAGCAACTTAGACTTATTAAAGAGCCTTATTAAATAGGCTTATTTCAGCAACTTAGGCTTATTAAATATACTTATTTCAGCAACTTAGGCTTATTAAATAGGCTTATTTCAGCAACTTAGACTTATTAAATAGCCTTATTTCGGCAACTTAGGCTTATTAAATAGGCTTATTTCAGCAACTTAGGCTTATTAAATAGCCTTATTTCAGCAACTTAGACTTATTAAATAGGCTTATTTCAGCAACTTAGGCTTATTAAATAGGCTTATTCAGCAACTTAGGCTTATTAAATAGGCTTATTTCAGCAACTTAGGCTTATTAAATAGGCTCATTCAGAAACTTAGGCTTATTAAATAGGCTTATTTCAGCAACTTAGACTTATTAAATAGGCCTATTAAATAGGCTTATTAAATAGGCTTATTTCAGCAACTTAGACTTATTAAATAGGCCTATTAAATAGGCTTATTAAATAGACTTATTAAATAGGCTCATAAAATACTTATTAAATAGGCTTATTAAATAGGCTTATTAAATAGACTTATTAAATAGGCTCAATAAATAGGCTTATTAAATAGGCTTATTAAATAGGCTCAATAAATAGGCTTATTAAATAGGCTTATTAAATAGACTTATAAAATAGGCTTATTAAATAGGCTCAATAAATAGGCTTATTAAATAGGCTCAATAAATAGGCTTATTAAATAGGCTCAATAAATAGGCTTATTAAATAGGCTCATTAAATACTTATTAAATAGACTTATTAAATAGACTTATTACATAGGCTTATTAAATAGGCTTATTAAATAGGCTTATTAAATAGGCTTATTAAATAGACTTATTAAATAGACTTATTAAATAGCCTCATGAAATAGGCTTATTTTAGCAACTTAGGCTTATTAAATAGGTTTATTTCAGCAACTTAGACTTATTAAAGAGCCTTATTAAATAGGCTTATTGCAGCAACTTAGGCTTATTAAATAAGCTTATTTCAGCAACTTATGCTTATTAAATAGCCTTATTAAACAGGTTTATTTCAGCAACTTAGGCTTATTAAATAGCATTTTTAAATAGGTTTATTTCAGCAACTTAGACTTATTAAATATACCTTTTTAAATAGGCTTAGTTCAGAAACTTAGGCTTATTAAATAGTCTTATTTCAGCAACTTAGGCTCATTAAATAGCCTTATGAAATAGGCTTATTTCAGCAACTTAGGCTTATTAAATAGCCGTATTAAATAGGCTTATTTCAGCAACTTAGACTTATTAAATAGGTTTATTCAGCAACTTAGGCTTATTAAATAGGCTTATTCAGCAACTTAGGCTTATTAAATAGGTTTATTTCAGCAACTTAGACTTATTTAATAGGCCTATTAAATAGGCTTATTAAATAGACTTATTTCAGCAACTTAGACTTATTAAATAGGCCTATTAAATAGGCTTATTAAATAGACTTATTAAATAGGCTCATTAAATACTTATTAAATAGGCTTATTAAATAGGCTTATTAAATAGACTTATTAAATAGGCTCAATAAATCGGCTTATTAAATAGGCTGATTAAATAGGCTCAATAAATAGGCCTATTAAATAGGCTTATTAAATAGGCTTATTAAATAGACTTATTAAATAGACTTATTAAATAGACTTATTAAATAGACTTATTAAATAGCCTCATGAAATAGGCTTATTTTAGCAACTTAGGCTTATTAAATAGGTTTATTTCAGCAACTTAGACTTATTAAAGAGCCTTATTAAATAGGCTTATTTCAGCAACTTAGGCTTATTAAATATACTTATTTCAGCAACTTAGGCTTATTAAATAGGCTTATTTCAGCAACTTAGACTTATTAAATAGCCTTATTTCAGCAACTTAGGCTTATTAAATAGGCTTATTTCAGCAACTTAGGCTTATTAAATAGCCTTATTTCAGCAACTTAGACTTATTAAATAGGCTTATTTCAGCAACTTAGGCTTATTAAATAGGCTTATTCAGCAACTTAGGCTTATTAAATAGGCTTATTTCAGCAACTTAGGCTTATTAAATAGGCTCATTCAGAAACTTAGGCTTATTAAATAGGCTTATTTCAGCAACTTAGACTTATTAAATAGGCCTATTAAATAGGCTTATTAAATAGGCTTATTTCAGCAACTTAGACTTATTAAATAGGCCTATTAAATAGGCTTATTAAATAGACTTATTAAATAGGCTCATAAAATACTTATTAAATAGGCTTATTAAATAGGCTTATTAAATAGACTTATTAAATAGGCTCAATAAATAGGCTTATTAAATAGGCTTATTAAATAGGCTCAATAAATAGGCTTATTAAATAGGCTTATTAAATAGACTTATTAAATAGGCTTATTAAATAGGCTCAATAAATAGGCTTATTAAATAGGCTCAATAAATAGGCTTATTAAATAGGCTCAATAAATAGGCTTATTAAATAGGCTCATTAAATACTTATTAAATAGACTTATTAAATAGACTTATTACATAGGCTTATTAAATAGGCTTATTAAATAGGCTTATTAAATAGGCTTATTAAATAGACTTATTAAATAGACTTATTAAATAGCCTCATGAAATAGGCTTATTTTAGCAACTTAGGCTTATTAAATAGGTTTATTTCAGCAACTTAGACTTATTAAAGAGCCTTATTAAATAGGCTTATTGCAGCAACTTAGGCTTATTAAATAAGCTTATTTCAGCAACTTATGCTTATTAAATAGCCTTATTAAACAGGTTTATTTCAGCAACTTAGGCTTATTAAATAGCATTTTTAAATAGGTTTATTTCAGCAACTTAGACTTATTAAATATACCTTTTTAAATAGGCTTAGTTCAGAAACTTAGGCTTATTAAATAGTCTTATTTCAGCAACTTAGGCTCATTAAATAGCCTTATGAAATAGGCTTATTTCAGCAACTTAGGCTTATTAAATAGCCGTATTAAATAGGCTTATTTCAGCAACTTAGACTTATTAAATAGGTTTATTCAGCAACTTAGGCTTATTAAATAGGCTTATTCAGCAACTTAGGCTTATTAAATAGGCTTATTTCAGCAAATTAGACTTATTTAATAGGCCTATTAAATAGGCTTATTAAATAGGCTTATTTCAGCAACTTAGACTTATTAAATAGGCCTATTAAATAGGCTTATTAAATAGACTTATTAAATAGGCTCATTAAATACTTATTAAATAGGCTTATTAAATAGGCTTATTAAATAGACTTATTAAATAGGCTCAATAAATCGGATTATTAAATAGGCTGATTAAATAGGCTCAATAAATAGGCTTATTAAATAGGCTTATTAAATAGGCTTATTAAATAGACTTATTAAATCGGCTTATTAAATAGGCTCAATAAATAGGCTTATTAAATAGGCTCAATAAATATGCTTATTAAATAGGCTCAATAAATAGGCTTATTAAATAGGCTCAATAAAAAGGCTTATTAAATAGGCTCATTAAATACTTATTAAATAGGCTTATTAAATATACTTATTAAATAGACTTATTAAATAGTCTTATTAAATAGACTTATTAAATAGTCTTATTAAATAGGTGTATTAATTAGGCTTATTAAATAGGCTTATTTCAGCAACTTAGACTTATTAAATAGGCCTATTAAATAGGCTTATTAAATAGGCTTATTAAATAGACTTATTAAATAGACTTATTAAATAGACTTATTAAATAGACTTATTAAATAGCCTCATGAAATAGGCTTATTTTAGCAACTTAGGCTTATTAAATAGGTTTATTTCAGCAACTTAGACTTATTAAAGAGCCTTATTAAATAGGCTTATTTCAGCAACTTAGGCTTATTAAATATACTTATTTCAGCAACTTAGGCTTATTAAATAGGCTTATTTCAGCAACTTAGACTTATTAAATAGCCTTATTTCAGCAACTTAGGCTTATTAAATAGGCTTATTTCAGCAACTTAGGCTTATTAAATAGCCTTATTTCAGCAACTTAGACTTATTAAATAGGCTTATTTCAGCAACTTAGGCTTATTAAATAGGCTTATTCAGCAACTTAGGCTTATTAAATAGGCTTATTTCAGCAACTTAGGCTTATTAAATAGGCTCATTCAGAAACTTAGGCTTATTAAATAGGCTTATTTCAGCAACTTAGACTTATTAAATAGGCCTATTAAATAGGCTTATTAAATAGACTTATTAAATAGGCTCATAAAATACTTATTAAATAGGCTTATTAAATAGGCTTATTAAATAGACTTATTAAATAGGCTCAATAAATAGGCTTATTAAATATGCTTATTAAATAGGCTCAATAAATAGGCTTATTAAATAGGCTTATTAAATAGACTTATTAAATAGGCTTTTTAAATAGGCTCAATAAATAGGCTTATTAAATAGGCTCAATAAATAGGCTTATTAAATAGGCTCAATAAATAGGCTTATTAAATAGGCTCATTAAATACTTATTAAATAGACTTATTAAATAGACTTATTACATAGGCTTATTAAATAGGCTTATTAAATAGGCTTATTAAATAGACTTATTAAATAGCTCATTAAATAGGCTTATTTCAGCAACTTAGGCTTATTAAATAGCCTTATTTCAGCAACTTACGCTTATTAAATAGGCTTATTTCAGCAACTTAGGCTTATTAAATAGCCTAATTAAGTAGGCTTATTTCAGCAACTTGGGCTTATTAAATAGGCTCATTCAGAAACTTAGGCTTATTAAATAGGCTTATTTCAGCAACTTAGACTTATTAAATAGGCCTATTAAATAGACTTATTAAATAGGCTTATTTCAGCAACTTAGACTTATTAAATAGGCCTATTAAATAGGCTTATTAAATAGACTTATTAAACAGGCTCATTAAATAATTATTAAATAGGCTTGTTAAATAGGCTTATTAAATAGACTTATTAAATAGGCTCAATAAATAGGCTTATTAAATAGGCTTATTAAATAGGCACAATAAATAGGCTTATTAAATAGGCTTATTAAATAGGCTTATTGAATAGACTTATTAAATAGGCTTATTAAATAGGCTCAATAAATAGGCTTATTAAATAGGCTCAATAAATAGGCTTATTAAATAGGCTCAATAAATAGGCTTATTAAATTGGCTCAATAAATAGGCTTATTAAATAGGCTCATTAAATACTTATTAAATAGACTTATTAAATAGACTCATTAAATAGGCTTATTAAATAGGCTTATTAAATAGGCTTATTAAATAGGCTTATTAAATAGACGTATTAAATAGCCTCATTAAATAGGCTTATTTTAGCAACTTACGCTTATTAAATAGGTTTATTTCAGCAACTTAGACTTATTAAAGAGCCTTATTAAACAGGTTTATTTCAGCAACTTAGGCTTATTAAATAGCATTTTTAAATAGGTTTATTTCAGCAACTTAGACTTATTAAAATACCTTTTAAAATAGGCTTAGTTCAGAAACTTAGGCTTATTAAATAGTCTTATTTCAGCAACTTAGGCTCATTAAATAGCCTCATTAAATAGGCTTATTCAGCAACTTAGGCTTATTAAATAGCCTTATTAAATATGCTTATTTCAGCAACTTAGACTTATTAAATAGGTTTATTCAGCAACTTAGGCTTATTAAATAGGCTTATTCAGCAACTTAGGCTTATTTAATAGGCTTATTTCAGCAACTTAGGCTTATTAAATAGGCTCATTCAGAAACTTAGGCTTATTAAATAAGCTTATTTCAGCAACTTAGACTTATTAAATAGGCATATTAAATAGGCTTATTAAATAGGCTTATTTCAGCAACTTAGATTTATTAAAAAAGGCCTATTAAATAGGCTTATTAAATAGACTTATTAAATAGGCTCATTAAATACTTATTAAATAGGCTTATTAAATAGGCTTATTAAATATACTTATTTAATAGGCTCAATAAATAGGCTTATTAAATAGGCTTATTAAATAGACTTATTAAATAGGCTCAATAAATCGGCTTATTAAATAGGCTTATTAAATAGGCTCAATAAATAGGATTATTAAATAGGCTTATTAAATAGGCTTATTAAATAGACTTATTAAATAGTCTTATTAAAAAGGCTTATTAAATAGACTTATTAAATAGTCTTATTAAAAAGGCTTATTAAATAGACTTATTAAATAGTCTTATTAAAAAGGCTTATTAAATAGACTTATTAAATAGGCTCATTAAATACTCATTAAATATGTTTATTAAATAGGTGTATTAAATAGTCTTATTAAAAAGGCTTATTAAATAGACTTATTAAATAGTCTTATTAAAAAGGCTTATTAAATAGACTTATTAAATAGTCTTATTAAAAAGGCTTATTAAATAGACTTATTAAATAGGCTCATTCAGAAACTTAGGCTTATTAAATAGGCTTATTTCAGCAACTTAGACTTATTAAATAGGCCTATTAAATAGGCTTATTAAATAGGCTTATTTCAGCAACTTAGACTTATTAAATAGGCCTATTAAATAGGCTTATTAAATAGACTTATTAAATAGGCTCATAAAATACTTATTAAATAGGCTTATTAAATAGGCTTATTAAATAGACTTATTAAATAGGCTCAATAAATAGGCTTATTAAATATGCTTATTAAATAGGCTCAATAAATAGGCTTATTAAATAGGCTGATTAAATAGACTTATTAAAAAGGCTTTTTAAATAGGCTCAATAAATAGGCTTATTAAATAGGCTCAATAAATAGGCTTATTAAATAGGCTCAATAAATAGGCTTATTAAATAGGCTCATTAAATACTTATTAAATAGACTTATTAAATAGACTTATTACATAGGCTTATTAAATAGGCTTATTAAATAGGCTTATTAAATAGACTTATTAAATAGCTCATTAAATAGGCTTATTTCAGCAACTTAGGCTTATTAAATAGCCTTATTTCAGCAACTTACGCTTATTAAATAGGCTTATTTCAGCAACTTAGGCTTATTAAATAGCCTAATTAAGTAGGCTTATTTCAGCAACTTGGGCTTATTAAATAGGCTCATTCAGAAACTTAGGCTAATTAAATAGGCTTATTTCAGCAACTTAGACTTATTAAATAGGCCTATTAAATAGACTTATTAAATAGGCTTATTTCAGCAACTTAGACTTATTAAATAGGCCTATTAAATAGGCTTATTAAATAGACTTATTAAACAGGCTCATTAAATAATTATTAAATAGGCTTGTTAAATAGGCTTATTAAATAGACTTATTAAATAGGCTCAATAAATAGGCTTATTAAATAGGCTTATTAAATAGGCACAATAAATAGGCTTATTAAATAGGCTTATTAAATAGGCTTATTGAATAGACTTATTAAATAGGCTTATTAAATAGGCTCAATAAATAGGCTTATTAAATAGGCTCAATAAATAGGCTTATTAAATAGGCTCAATAAATAGGCTTATTAAATTGGCTCAATAAATAGGCTTATTAAATAGGCTCATTAAATACTTATTAAATAGACTTATTAAATAGACTCATTAAATAGGCTTATTAAATAGGCTTATTAAATAGGCTTATTAAATAGGCTTATTAAATAGACGTATTAAATAGCCTCATTAAATAGGCTTATTTTAGCAACTTACGCTTATTAAATAGGTTTATTTCAGCAACTTAGACTTATTAAAGAGCCTTATTAAACAGGTTTATTTCAGCAACTTAGGCTTATTAAATAGCATTTTTAAATAGGTTTATTTCAGCAACTTAGACTTATTAAAATACCTTTTAAAATAGGCTTAGTTCAGAAACTTAGGCTTATTAAATAGTCTTATTTCAGCAACTTAGGCTCATTAAATAGCCTCATTAAATAGGCTTATTCAGCAACTTAGGCTTATTAAATAGCCTTATTAAATATGCTTATTTCAGCAACTTAGACTTATTAAATAGGTTTATTCAGCAACTTAGGCTTATTAAATAGGCTTATTCAGCAACTTAGGCTTATTTAATAGGCTTATTTCAGCAACTTAGGCTTATTAAATAGGCTCATTCAGAAACTTAGGCTTATTAAATAAGCTTATTTCAGCAACTTAGACTTATTAAATAGGCATATTAAATAGGCTTATTAAATAGGCTTATTTCAGCAACTTAGATTTATTAAAAAAGGCCTATTAAATAGGCTTATTAAATAGACTTATTAAATAGGCTCATTAAATACTTATTAAATAGGCTTATTAAATAGGCTTATTAAATAGACTTATTAAATAGGCTCAATAAATCGGCTTATTAAATAGGCTTATTAAATAGGCTCAATAAATAGGATTATTAAATAGGCTTATTAAATAGGCTTATTAAATAGACTTATTAAATAGTCTTATTAAAAAGGCTTATTAAATAGACTTATTAAATAGTCTTATTAAAAAGGCTTATTAAATAGACTTATTAAATAGTCTTATTAAAAAGGCTTATTAAATAGACTTATTAAATAGGCTCATTAAATACTCATTAAATATGTTTACTAAATAGGTGTATTAAATAGTCTTATTAAAAAGGCTTATTAAATAGACTTATTAAATAGTCTTATTAAAAAGGCTTATTAAATAGACTTATTAAATAGTCTTATTAAAAAGGCTTATTAAATAGACTTATTAAATAGGCTCATTAAATACTCATTAAATATGTTTATTAAATAGGGGTATTAATTAGGCTTATTAAATAGGCTTATTAAATAGGCTTATTAAATAGACTTATTAAATAGGCTTATTTAATAGACTTATTAAATAGACTTATTAAATAGACTTATTAAATAGACTTATTAAATAGCCTCATGAAATAGGCTTATTTTAGCAACTTAGGCTTATTAAATAGGTTTATTTCAGCAACTTAGACTTATTAAAGAGCCTTATTAAATAGGCTTATTGCAGCAACTTAGGCTTATTAAATAAGCTTATTTCAGCAACTTATGCTTATTAAATAGCCTTATTAAACAGGTTTATTTCAGCAACTTAGGCTTATTAAATAGCATTTTTAAATAGGTTTATTTCAGCAACTTAGACTTATTAAATATACCTTTTTAAATAGGCTTAGTTCAGAAACTTAGGCTTATTAAATAGTCTTATTTCAGCAACTTAGGCTCATTAAATAGCCTTATGAAATAGGCTTATTTCAGCAACTTAGGCTTATTAAATAGCCATATTAAATAGGCTTATTTCAGCAACTTAGACTTATTAAATAGGTTTATTCAGCAACTTAGGCTTATTAAATAGGCTTATTCAGCAACTTAGGCTTATTAAATAGGCTTATTTCAGCAACTTAGACTTATTAAATAGGCCTATTAAATAGGCTTATTAAATAGGCTTATTTCAGCAACTTAGACTTATTAAATAGGCCTATTAAATAGGCTTATTAAATAGACTTATTAAATAGGCTCATTAAATACTTATTAAATAGGCTTATTAAATAGGCTTATTAAATAGACTTATTAAATAGGCTCAATAAATCGGCTTATTAAATAGGCTTATTAAATAGGCTCAATAAATAGGCTTATTAAATAGGCTTATTAAATAGGCTTATTAAATAGACTTATTAAATCGGCTTATTAAATAGGCTCAATAAATATGCTTATTAAATAGGCTCAATAAATATGCTTATTAAATAGGCTCAATAAATAGGCTTATTAAATAGGCTCAATAAATAGGCTTATTAAATAGGCTCATTAAATACTTATTAAATAGGCTTATTAAATAGACTTATTAAATAGACTTATTAAATAGTCTTATTAAATAGACTTATTAAATAGTCTTATTAAAAAGGCTTATTAAATAGACTTATTAAATAGGCTCATTAAATACTTATTAAATATGTTTATTAAATAGGTGTATTAATTAGGCTTATTAAATAGGCTTATTAAATAGGCTTATTAAATAGACTTATTAAATAGACTTATTAAATAGACTTATTAAATAGACTTATTAAATAGCCTCATGAAATAGGCTTATTTTAGCAACTTAGGCTTATTAAATAGGTTTATTTCAGCAACTTAGACTTATTAAAGAGCCTTATTAAATAGGCTTGTTTCAGCAACTTAGGCTTATTAAATATACTTATTTCAGCAACTTAGGCTTATTAAATAGGCTTATTTCAGCAACTTAGACTTATTAAATAGCCTTATTTCAGCAACTTAGGCTTATTAAATAGGCTTATTTCAGCAACTTAGGCTTATTAAATAGCCTTATTTCAGCAACTTAGACTTATTAAATAGGCTTATTTCAGCAACTTAGGCTTATTAAATAGGCTTATTCAGCAACTTAGGCTTATTAAATAGGCTTATTTCAGCAACTTAGGCTTATTAAATAGGCTCATTCAGAAACTTTTGCTTATTAAATAGGCTTATTTCAGCAACTTAGACTTATTAAATAGGCCTATTAAATAGGCTTATTAAATATACTTATTAAATAGGCTCATTAAATACTTATTAAATAGGCTTATTAAATAGGCTTATTAAATAGACTTATTAAATAGGTTCAATAAATAGGCTTATTAAATAGGCTTATTAAATAGGCTCAATAAATAGGCTTATTAAATAGGCTTATTAAATAGACTTATTAAATAGGCTTATTAAATAGGCTCAATAAATAGGCTTATTAAATAGGCTCAATAAATAGGCTTATTAAATAGGCTCATTAAATACTTATTAAATAGACTTATTAAATAGACTTATTACATAGGCTTATTAAATAGGCTTATTAAATAGGCTTATTAAATAGACTTATTAAGTAGCTCATTAAATAGGCTTATTTCAGCAACTTAGGCTTATTAAATAGCCTTATTTCAGCAACTTACGCTTATTAAATAGGCTTTTTTCAGCAACTTAGGCTTATTAAATAGCCTAATTAAGTAGGCTTATTTCAGCAACTTGGGCTTATTAAATAGGCTTATTTCAGCAACTTACGCTGATTAAAAAGGCTTATTTCAGCAACTTAGACTAATTAAATAGCCTTATTTCAGCAACCTAGACTCATTAAATAGGCTTATTTCAGCAACTTATGCTCATTAAATATACTTATTTCAGCAACTTAGGCTTATTAAATAGGTTTATTCAGCAACTTAGGCTTATTAAATAGGCTTATTCAGCAACTTAGGCTTATTTAATAGGCTTATTTCAGCAACTTAGGCTTATTAAATAGGCTCATTCAGAAACTTAGGCTTATTAAATAAGCTTATTTCAGCAACTTAGACTTATTAAATAGGCATATTAAATAGGCTTATTAAATAGGCTTATTTCAGCAACTTAGATTTATTAAAAAAGGCCTATTAAATAGGCTTATTAAATAGACTTATTAAATAGGCTCATTAAATACTTATTAAATAGGCTCATTAAATAGGCTTATTAAATAGACTTATTAAATAGGCTCAATAAATAGGCTTATTAAATAGGCTTATTAAATAGACTTATTAAATAGGCTCAATAAATCGGCTTATTAAATAGGCTTATTAAATAGGCTCAATAAATAGGATTATTAAATAGGCTTATTAAATAGGCTTATTAAATAGACTTATTAAATAGTCTTATTAAAAAGGCTTATTAAATAGACTTATTAAATAGTCTTATTAAAAAGGCTTATTAAATAGACTTATTAAATAGTCTTATTAAAAAGGCTTATTAAATAGACTTATTAAATAGGCTCATTAAATACTCATTAAATATGTTTATTAAATAGGTGTATTAAATAGTCTTATTAAAAAGGCTTATTAAATAGACTTATTAAATAGTCTTATTAAAAAGGCTTATTAAATAGACTTATTAAATAGTCTTATTAAAAAGGCTTATTAAATAGACTTATTAAATAGGCTCATTAAATACTCATTAAATATGTTTATTAAATAGGTGTATTAATTAGGCTTATTAAATAGGCTTATTAAATAGGCTTATTAAATAGACTTATTAAATAGGCTTATTTAATAGACTTATTAAATAGACTTATTAAATAGACTTATTAAATAGACTTATTAAATAGCCTCATGAAATAGGCTTATTTTAGCAACTTAGGCTTATTAAATAGGTTTATTTCAGCAACTTAGACTTATTAAAGAGCCTTATTAAATAGGCTTATTGCAGCAACTTAGGCTTATTAAATAAGCTTATTTCAGCAACTTATGCTTATTAAATAGCCTTATTAAACAGGTTTATTTCAGCAACTTAGGCTTATTAAATAGCATTTTTAAATAGGTTTATTTCAGCAACTTAGACTTATTAAATATACCTTTTTAAATAGGCTTAGTTCAGAAACTTAGGCTTATTAAATAGTCTTATTTCAGCAACTTAGGCTCATTAAATAGCCTTATGAAATAGGCTTATTTCAGCAACTTAGGCTTATTAAATAGCCATATTAAATAGGCTTATTTCAGCAACTTAGACTTATTAAATAGGTTTATTCAGCAACTTAGGCTTATTAAATAGGCTTATTCAGCAACTTAGGCTTATTAAATAGGCTTATTTCAGCAACTTAGACTTATTAAATAGGCCTATTAAATAGGCTTATTAAATAGGCTTATTTCAGCAACTTAGACTTATTAAATAGGCCTATTAAATAGGCTTATTAAATAGACTTATTAAATAGGCTCATTAAATACTTATTAAATAGGCTTATTAAATAGGCTTATTAAATAGACTTATTAAATAGGCTCAATAAATCGGCTTATTAAATAGGCTTATTAAATAGGCTCAATAAATAGGCTTATTAAATAGGCTTATTAAATAGGCTTATTAAATAGACTTATTAAATCGGCTTATTAAATAGGCTCAATAAATATGCTTATTAAATAGGCTCAATAAATATGCTTATTAAATAGGCTCAATAAATAGGCTTATTAAATAAGCTCAATAAATAGGCTTATTAAATAGGCTCATTAAATACTTATTAAATAGGCTTATTAAATAGACTTATTAAATAGACTTATTAAATAGTCTTATTAAATAGACTTATTAAATAGTCTTATTAAATAGACTTATTAAATAGACTTATTAAATAGCCTCATGAAATAGGCTTATTTTAGCAACTTAGGCTTATTAAATAGGTTTATTTCAGCAAGTTAGACTTATTAAAGAGCCTTATTAAATAGGCTTGTTTCAGCAACTTAGGCTTATTAAATATACTTATTTCAGCAACTTAGGCTTATTAAATAGGCTTATTTCAGCAACTTAGACTTATTAAATAGCCTTATTTCAGCAACTTAGGCTTATTAAATAGGCTTATTTCAGCAACTTAGGCTTATTAAATAGCCTTATTTCAGCAACTTAGACTTATTAAATAGGCTTATTTCAGCAACTTAGGCTTATTAAATAGGCTTATTCAGCAACTTAGGCTTATTAAATAGGCTTATTTCAGCAACTTAGGCTTATTAAATAGGCTCATTCAGAAACTTTTGCTTATTAAATAGGCTTATTTCAGCAACTTAGACTTATTAAATAGGCCTATTAAATAGGCTTATTAAATAGACTTATTAAATAGGCTCATTAAATACTTATTAAATAGGCTTATTAAATAGGCTTATTAAATAGACTTATTAAATAGGTTCAATAAATAGGCTTATTAAATAGGCTTATTAAATAGGCTCAATAAATAGGCTTATTAAATAGGCTTATTAAATAGACTTATTAAATAGACTTATTAAATAGACTTATTACATAGGCTTATTAAATAGGCTCAATAAATAGGCTTATTAAATAGGCTCAATAAATAGGCTTATTAAATAGGCTCATTAAATACTTATTAAATAGACTTATTAAATAGACTTATTACATAGGCTTATTAAATAGGCTTATTAAATAGGCTTATTAAATAGACTTATTAAATATCTCATTAAATAGGCTTATTTCAGCAACTTAGGCTTATTAAATAGCCTTATTTCAGCAACTTACGCTTATTAAATAGGCTTATTTCAGCAACTTAGGCTTATTAAATAGCCTAATTAAGTAGGCTTATTTCAGCAACTTGGGCTTATTAAATAGGCTTATTTCAGCAACTTACGCTGATTAAAAAGGCTTATTTCAGCAACTTAGACTAATTAAATAGCCTTATTTCAGCAACCTAGACTCATTAAATAGGCTTATTTCAGCAACTTATGCTCATTAAATATACTTATTTCAGCAACTTAGGCTTATTAAATAGGCTTATTTCAGCAACTTAGCCTTATTAAATAGCCTTATTTCAGCAACTTAGGCTTATTAAATAGGCTTATTTCAGCAACTTAGGCTTATTAAATAGGCTTATTTCAGCAACTTAGACTTACTAAATAGGCTTATTTCAGCAACTTAGGCTTATTAAATAGGCTTATTCAGCAACTTAGGCTTATTAAATAGGCTTATTTCGGCAACTTAGGCTTATTAAATAGGCTCATTCAGAAACTTAGGCTTATTAAATAGGCTTATTTCAGCAACTTAGACTTATTACTAGGCCTATTAAATAGACTTATTAAATAGGCTTATTTCAGCAACTTAGACTTATTAAATAGGCCTATTAAATAGGCTTATTAAATAGACTTATTAAACAGGCTCATTAAATAATTATTAAATAGGCTTGTTAAATAGGCTTATTAAATAGACTTATTAAATAGGCTCAATAAATAGGCTTATTAAATAGGCTTATTAAATAGGCACAATAAATAGGCTTATTAAATAGGCTTATTAAATAGGCTTATTAAATAGACTTATTAAATAGGCTTATTAAATAGGCTCAATAAATAGGCTTATTAAATAGGCTCAATAAATAGGCTTATTAAATAGGCTCAATAAATAGGCTTATTAAATAGGCTCAATAAATAGGCTTATTAAATAGGCTCATTAAATACTTATTAAATAGACTTATTAAATAGACTCATTAAATAGGCTTATTAAATAGGCTTATTACATAGGCTTATTAAATAGGCTTATTAAATAGACGTATTAAATAGCCTCATTAAATAGGCTTATTTCAGCAACTTAGACTTATTAAATAGCCTTATTTCAGCAACTTAGGCTTATTAAATAGGCTTATTTCAGCAACTTAGGCTTATTAAATAGCCTTATTTCAGCAACTTAGACTTATTAAATAGGCTTATTTCAGCAACTTAGGCTTATTAAATAGGCTTATTCAGCAACTTAGGCTTATTAAATAGGCTTATTTCAGCAACTTAGGCTTATTAAATAGGCTCATTCAGAAACTTTTGCTTATTAAATAGGCTTATTTCAGCAACTTAGACTTATTAAATAGGCCTATTAAATAGGCTTATTAAATAGACTTATTAAATAGGCTCATTAAATACTTATTAAATAGGCTTATTAAATAGACTTATTAAATAGACTTATTAAATAGGCTCAATAAATAGGCTTATTAAATAGGCTTATTAAATAGGCTCAATAAATAGGCTTATTAAATAGGCTTATTAAATAGACTTATTAAATAGGCTTATTAAATAGGCTCAATAAATAGGCTTATTAAATAGGCTCAATAAATAGGCTTATTAAATAGGCTCATTAAATACTTATTAAATAGACTTATTAAATAGACTTATTACATAGGCTTATTAAATAGGCTTATTAAATAGGCTTATTAAATAGGCTTATTAAATAGACTTATTAAATAGCCTAATTAAGTAGGCTTATTTCAGCAACTTGGGCTTATTAAATAGGCTTATTTCAGCAACTTACGCTGATTAAAAAGGCTTATTTCAGCAACTTAGACTTATTAAATAGCCTTATTTCAGCAACCTAGACTCATTAAATAGGCTTATTTCAGCAACTTATGCTCATTAAATATACTTATTTCAGCAACTTAGGCTTATTAAATAGGCTTATTTCAGCAACTTAGACTTATTAAATAGCCTTATTTCAGCAACTTAGGCTTATTAAATAGGCTTATTTCAGCAACTTAGGCTTATTAAATAGGCTTATTTCAGCAACTTAGGCTTATTAAATAGGCTTATTTCAGCAACTTAGACTTACTAAATAGGCTTATTTCAGCAACTTAGGCTTATTAAATAGGCTTATTCAGCAACTTAGGCTTATTAAATAGGCTTATTTCGGCAACTTAGGCTTATTAAATAGGCTCATTCAGAAACTTAGGCTTATTAAATAGGCTTATTTCAGCAACTTAGACTTATTAAATAGGCCTATTAAATAGACTTATTAAATAGGCTTATTTCAGCAACTTAGACTTATTAAATAGGCCTATTAAATAGGCTTATTAAATAGACTTATTAAACAGGCTCATTAAATAATTATTAAATAGGCTTGTTAAATAGGCTTATTAAATAGACTTATTAAATAGGCTCAATAAATAGGCTTATTAAATAGGCTTATTAAATAGGCACAATAAATAGGCTTATTAAATAGGCTTATTAAATAGGCTTATTAAATAGACTTATTAAATAGGCTTATTAAATAGGCTCAATAAATAGGCTTATTAAATAGGCTCAATAAATAGGCTTATTAAATAGACTCAATAAATAGGCTTATTAAATAGGCTCAATAAATAGGCGTATTAAATAGGCTCATTAAATACTTATTAAATAGACTTATTAAATAGACTCATTAAATAGGCTTATTAAATAGGCTTATTACATAGGCTTATTAAATAGGCTTATTAAATAGACGTATTAAATAGCCTCATTAAATAGGCTTATTTTAGCAACTTAGGCTTATTAAATAGGCTTATTTCAGCAACTTAGGCTTATTAAATAAGCTTATTTCAGCAACTTATTCTTATTAAATAGCCTTATTAAACAGGTTTATTTCAGCAACTTAGGCTTATTAAATAGCATTTTTAAATAGGTTTATTTCAGCAACTTAGACTTATTAAATATACCTTTTAAAATAGGCTTAGTTCAGAAACTTAGGCTTATTAAATAGTCTTATTTCAGCAACTTAGGCTCATTAAATAGCCTTATTAAATAGGCTTATTCAGCAACTTAGGCTTATTAAATAGCCTTATTAAATATGCTTATTTCAGCAACTTAGACTTATTAAATAGGTTTATTCAGCAACTTAGGCTTATTAAATAGGCTTATTCAGCAACTTAGGCTTATTTAATAGGCTTATTTCAGCAACTTAGGCTTATTAAATAGGCTCATTCAGAAACTTAGGCTTATTAAATAAGCTTATTTCAGCAACTTAGACTTATTAAATAGGCCTATTAAATAGGCTTATTAAATAGGCTTATTTCAGCAACTTAGATTTACTTAAAAAGGCCTATTAAATAGGCTTATTAAATAGACTTATTAAATAGGCTCATTAAATACTTATTAAATAGGCTTATTAAATAGGCTTATTAAATAGACTTATTAAATAGGCTCAATAAATAGGCTTATTAAATAGGCTTATTAAATAGACTTATTAAATAGGCTCAATAAATCGGCTTATTAAATAGGCTTATTAAATAGGCTCAATAAATAGGCTTATTAAATAGGCTTATTAAATAGGCTTATTAAATAGACTTATTAAATAGATTTATTAAATAGGCTCAATAAATCGGCTTATTAAATAGGCTTATTAAATAGGCTCAATAAATAGGCATATTAAATAGGCTTATTAAATAGACTTAATAAATAGACTTATTAAATAGACTTATTAAATAGACTTATTAAATAGCCTCATGAAATAGGCTTATTTTAGCAACTTAGGCTTATTAAATAGGTTTATTTCAGCAACTTAGACTTATTAAAGAGCCTTATTAAATAGGCTTATTTCAGCAACTTAGGCTTATTAAATATACTTATTTCAGCAAATTAGGCTTATTAAATAGGCTTATTTCAGCAACTTAGACTTATTAAATAGCCTTATTTCAGCAACTTAGGCTTATTAAATAGGCTTATTTCAGCAACTTAGGCTTATTAAATAGCCTTATTTCAGCAACTTAGACTTATTAAATAGGCTTATTTCAGCAACTTAGGCTTATTAAATAGGCTTATTCAGCAACTTAGGCTTATTAAATAGGCTTATTTCAGCAACTAAGGCTTATTAAATAGGCTCATTCAGAAACTTAGGCTTATTAAATAGGCTTATTTCTGCAACTTAGACTTATTAAATAGGCCTATTAAATAGGCTTATTAAATAGGCTTATTTCAGCAACTTAGACTTATTAAATAGGCGTAATAAATAGGCGTATTAAATAGACGTATTAAATAGGCTTATTAAATAGACTTATTAAATAGGCTCAATAAATAGGCTTATTAAATAGTCTTATTAAATAGGCTCAATAAATAGGCTTATTAAATAGGCTTATTAAATAGACTTATTAAATAGGCTTATTAAATAGGCTCAATAAATAGGCTTATTAAATAGGCTCAATAAATAGGCTTATTAAATAGGCTCAATAAATAGGCTTATTAAATAGGCTCATTAAATACTTATTAAATAGACTTATTAAATAGACTTATTACATAGGCGTATTAAATAGGCTTATTAAATAGGCTTATTAAATAGGCTTATTAAATAGACTTATTAAATAGCTCATTAAATAGGCTTATTTCAGCAACTTAGGCTTATTAAATAGCCTAATTTCAGCAACTTACGCTTATTAAATAGGCTTATTTCAGCAACTTAGGCTTATTAAATAGCCTAATTAAGTAGGCTTATTTCAGCAGCTTGGGCTTATTAAATAGGCTTATTTCAGCAACTTAGACTTATTAAATAGCCTTATTTCAGCAACTTAGACTCATTAAATAGGCTTATTTCAGCAACTTATGCTTATTAAATATACTTATTTCAGCAACTTAGGCTTATTAAATAGGCTTATTTCAGCAACTTAGACGTATTAAATAGCCTTATTTCAGCAACTTAGGCTTATTAAATAGGCTTATTTCAGCAACTTAGGCTTATTAAATAGGCTTATTTCAGCAACTTAGACTTACTAAATAGGCTTATTTCAGCAACTTAGGCTTATGAAATAGGCTTGTTCAGCAACTTAGGCTTATTAAATAGGCTTATTTCGGCAACTTAGGCTTATTAAATAGCTCATTCAGAAACTTAGGCTTATTAAATAGGCTTATTTCAGCAACTTAGACTTATTAAATAGGCCTATTAAATAGACTTATTAAATAGGCTTATTTCAGCAACTTAGACTTATTAAATAGGCCTATTAAATAGGCTTATTAAATAGACTTATTAAACAGGCTCATTAAATAATTATTAAATAGGCTTGTTAAATAGGCTTATTAAATAGACTGATTAAATAGGCTCAATAAATAGGCTTATTAAATAGGCTTATTAAATAGGCACAATAAATAGGCTTATTAAATAGGCTTATTAAATAGGCTTATTAAATAGACTTATTAAATAGGCTTATTAAATAGGCTCAATAAATAGGCTTATTAAATAGGCTCAATAAATAGGCTTATTAAATAGGCTCAATAAATAGGCTTATTAAATAGGCTCAATAAATAGGCTTATTAAATAGGCTCAATAAATAGGCTTATTAAATAGGCTCATTAAATACTTATTAAATAGACTTATTAAATAGACTGATTAAATAGGCTTATTAAATAGGCTTATTAAATAGGCTTATTAAATAGGCTTATTAAATAGACGTATTAAATAGCCTCATTAAATAGGCTTATTTTAGCAACTTAGGCTTATTAAATAGGTTTATTTCAGCAACTTAGACTTATTAAAGAGCCTTATTAAATAGGCTTATTTCAGCACCTTAGGCTTATTAAATAAGCTTATTTCAGCAACTTATTCTTATTAAATAGCCTTATTAAACAGGTTTATTTCAGCAACTTAGGCTTATTAAATAGCATTTTTAAATAGGTTTATTTCAGCAACTTAGACTTATTAAATATACCTTTTAAAATAGGCTTAGTTCAGAAACTTAGGCTTATTAAATAGTCTTATTTCAGCAACTTAGGCTCATTAAATAGCTTTATTAAATAGGCTTATTCAGCAACTTAGGCTTATTAAATAGCCTTATTAAATATGCTTATTTCAGCAACTTAGACTTATTAAATAGGTTTATTCAGCAACTTAGGCTTATTAAATAGGCGTATTCAGCAACTTAGGCTTATTTAATAGGCTTATTTCAGCAACTTAGGCTTATTAAATAGGCTCCTTCAGAAACTTAGGCTTATTTAATAGGCTTATTTCAGCAACTTAGGCTTATTAAATAGGCTCCTTCAGAAACTTAGGCTTATTAAATAAGCTTATTTCAGCAACTTAGACTTATTAAATAGGCCTATTAAATAGGCTTATTAAATAGGCTTATTTCATCAACTTAGATTTATTAAAAAAAGGCCTATTAAATAGGCTTATTAAATAGACTTATTAAATAGGCTCATTAAATACTTATTAAATAGGCTTATTAAATAGGCTTATTAAATAGACTTATTAAATAGGCTCAATAAATAGGCTTATTAAATAGGCTTATTAAATAGACTTATTAAATAGGCTCAATAAATCGGCTTATTAAATAGGCTTATTAAATAGGCTCAATAAATAGGCTTATTAAATAGGCTTATTAAATAGGCTTATTAAATAGACTTATTAAATCGGCTTATTAAATAGGCTCAATAAATAGGCTTATTAAATAGGCTCAATAAATATGCTTATTAAATAGGCTCAATAAATAGGCTTATTAAATAGGCTCAATAAATAGGCTTATTAAATAGGCTCATTAAATACTTATTAAATAGGCTTATTAAATAGACTTATTAAATAGACTTATTAAATAGGCTTATTAAATAGACTTATTAAATAGTCTTATTAAAAAGGCTTATTAAATAGACTTATTAAATAGGCTCATTAAATACTCATTAAATATGTTTATTAAATAGGTGTATTAATTAGGCTTATTAAATAGGCTTATTAAATAGGCTTATTAAATAGACTTATTAAATAGACTTATTAAATAGACTTATTAAATAGACTTATTAAATAGCCTCATGAAATAGGCTTATTTTATCAACTTAGGCTTATTAAATAGGTGTATTTCAGCAACTTAGACTTATTAAAGAGCCTTATGAAATAGGCTTATTTCAGCAACTTAGGCTTATTAAATAGCCGTATTAAATAGGCTTATTTCAGCAACTTATACTTATTAAATAGGTTTATTCAGCAACTTAGGCTTATTAAATAGGCTTATTCAGCAACTTAGGCTTATTAAATAGGCTTATTTCAGCAACTTAGACTTATTAAATAGGCCTATTAAATAGGCTTATTAAATAGGCTTATTTCAGCAACTTAGACTTATTAAATAGGCCTATTAAATAGGCTTATTAAATAGACTTATTAAATAGGCTCATTAAATACTTATTAAATAGGCTTATTAAATAGGCTTATTAAATAGACTTATTAAATAGGCTCAATAAATCGGCTTATTAAATAGGCTTATTAAATAGGCTCAATAAATAGGCTTATTAAATAGGCTTATTAAATAGGCTTATTAAATAGACTTATTAAATCGGCTTATTAAATAGGCTCAATAAATAGGCTCAATAAATATGCTTATTAAATAGGCTCAATAAATAGGCTTATTAAATAGGCTCAATAAATAGGCTTATTAAATAGGCTCATTAAATACTTATTAAATAGGCTTATTAAATAGACTTATTAAATAGTCTTATTAAATAGACTTATTAAATAGTCTTATTAAAAAGGCTTATTAAATAGACTTATTAAATAGGCTCAATAAATAGGCTTATTAAATAGGCTCAATAAATAGGCTTATTAAATAGGCTCAATAAATAGGCTTATTAAATAGGCTCATTAAATACTTATTAAATAGACTTATTAAATAGACTCATTAAATAGGCTTATTAAATAGGCTTATTAAATAGGCTTATTAAATAGGCTTATTAAATAGACGTATTAAATAGCCTCATTAAATAGGCTTATTTTAGCAACTTAGGCTTATTAAATAGGTTTATTTCAGCAACTTAGACTTATTAAAGAGCCTTATTAAATAGGCTTATTTCAGCAACTTAGGCTTATTAAATAAGCTTATTTCAGCAACTTATTCTTATTAAATAGCCTTATTAAACAGGTTTATTTCAGCAACTTAGGCTTATTAAATAGCATTTTAAATAGGTTTATTTCAGCAACTTAGACTTATTAAATATACCTTTTAAAATAGGCTTAGTTCAGAAACTTAGGCTTATTAAATAGTCTTATTTCAGCAACTTAGGCTCATTAAATAGCCTTATTAAATAGGCTTATTCAGCAACTTAGGCTTATTAAATAGCCTTATTAAATATGCTTATTTCAGCAACTTAGACTTATTAAATAGGTTTATTCAGCAACTTAGGCTTCTTAAATAGGCTTATTCAGCAACTTAGGCTTATTTAATAGGCTTATTTCAGCAACTTAGGCTTATTAAATAGGCTCATTCAGAAACTTAGGCTTATTAAATAAGCTTATTTCAGCAACTTAGACTTATTAAATAGGCCTATTAAATAGGCTTATTAAATAGGCTTATTTCAGCAACTTAGATTTATTAAAAAAGGCCTATTAAATAGGCTCATTAAATACTTATTAAATAGGCTTATTAAATAGGATTATTTAATAGACGTATTAAATAGGCTCAATAAATAGGCTTATTAAATAGGCTTATTAAATAGACTTATTAAATAGGCTCAATAAATCGGCTTATTAAATAGGCTTATTAAATAGGCTCAATAAATAGGCTTATTAAATAGGCTTATTAAATAGGCTTATTAAATAGACTTATTAAATCGGCTTATTAAATAGGCTCAATAAATAGGCTTATTAAATAGGCTCAATAAATATGCTTATTAAATAGACTCAATAAATAGGCTTATTAAATAGGCTCAATAAATAGGCTTATTAAATAGGCTCATTAAATATTTATTATATACCCTTATTAAATAGACTTATTAAATAGACTTATTAAATAGGCTTATTAAATAGACTTATTAAATAGTCTTATTAAAAAGGCTTATTAAATAGACTTATTAAATAGGCTCATTAAATACTCATTAAATATGTTTATTAAATAGGTGTATTAATTAGGCTTATTAAATAGGCTTATTAAATAGGCTTATTAAATAGACTTATTAAATAGACTTATTAAATAGACTTATTAAATAGACTTATTAAATAGCCTCATGAAATAGGTTTATTTCAGCAACTTAGACTTATTAAAGAGCCTTATTAAATAGGCTTATTTCAGCAACTTATGCTTATTAAATAAGCTTATTTCAGCAACTTATGCTTATTAAATAGCCTTATTAAACAGGTTTATTTCAGCAACTTAGGCTTATTAAATAGCATTTTTAAATAGGTTTATTTCAGCAACTTAGACTTTTTAAATATACCTTTCTAAATAGGCTTAGTTCAGAAACTTAGGCTTATTAAATAGTCTTATTTCAGCAACTTAGGCTCATTAAATAGCCTTATGAAATAGGCTTATTTCAGCAACTTAGGCTTATTAAATAGCCGTATTAAATAGGCTTATTTCAGCAACTTAGACTTATTAAATAGGTTTATTCAGCAACTTAGGCTTATTAAATAGGCTTATTCAGCAACTTAGGCTTATTAAATAGGCTTATTTCAGCAACTTAGACTTATTAAATAGGCCTATTAAATAGGCTTATTAAATAGGCTTATTTCAGCAACTTAGACTTATTAAATAGGCCTATTAAATAGGCTTATTAAATAGACTTATTAAATAGGCTCATTAAATACTTATTAAATAGGCTTATTAAATAGGCTTATTAAATAGACTTATTAAATAGGCTCAATCAATCGGCTTATTAAATAGGCTTATTAAATAGGCTCAATAAATAGGCTTATTAAATAGGCTTATTAAATAGGCTTATTAAATAGACTTATTAAATCGGCTTATTAAATAGGCTCAATAAATAGGCTTATTAAATAGGCTCAATAAATATGCTTATTAAATAGGCTCAATAAATAGGCTTATTAAATAGGCTCAATAAATAGGCTTATTAAATAGGCTCATTAAATACTTATTAAATAGGCTCATTAAATAGACTTATTAAATAGACTTATTAAATAGTCTTATTAAATAGACTTATTCAATAGTCTTATTAAAAAGGCTTATTAAATAGACTTATTAAATAGGCACATTAAATACTTATTAAATATGTTTATTAAATAGGTGTATTAATTAGGCTTATTAAATAGGCTTATTAAATAGGCGTATTAAATAGACTTATTAAATAGACTTATTAAATAGACTTATTAAATAGACTTATTAAATAGCCTCATGAAATAGGCTTATTTTAGCAACTTAGGCTTATTAAATAGGTTTATTTCAGCAACTTAGACTTATTAAATATACCTTTTTAAATAGGCTTAGTTCAGAAACTTAGGCTTATTAAATAGTCTTATTTCAGCAACTTAGGCTCATTAAATAGCCTTATTAAATAGGCTTATTTCAGCAACTTAGGCTTATTAAATAGCCTTATTAACTAGGCTTATTTCAGCAACTTAGACTTATTAAATAGGTTTATTCAGCAACTTAGGCTTATTAAATAGCCTTATTCAGCAACTTAGGCTTATTAAATAGGCGTATTTCTGCAACTTAGACTTAATAAATAGGCCTATTACATAGCCTTATTAAATAGGCTTATTTCAGCAACTTAGAATTATTAAATAGGCCTATTAAATAGGCTTATAAAATAGACTTATTAAATAGGCTCATTAAATACTTATTAAATAGGCTTATTAAATAGGCTTATTAAATAGACTTATTAAATAGGCTCAATAAATAGGCTTATTAAATAGGCTTATTAAATAGGGTCAATAAATAGGCTTATTAAATAGGATTATTAAATAGGCTTATTAAATAGACTTATTAAATAGGCTTATTAAATAGGCTCAATAAATAGGCTTATTAAATAGGCTCAATAAATAGGTTTATTAAATAGGCTCAATAAATAGGCTTATTAAATAGGCTCAATAAATAGGCTTATTAAATAGGCTTATTAAATAGACTTATTAAATAGGCTTATTAAAAAGGCTTATTAAATAGACTTATTAAATAGGCTCATTAAATACTTATTAAATATGTTTATTAAATAGGCGTTTTAAATAGCCTTATTAAATAGGCTTATTAAATAGGCTTATTAAATAGGCTTATTAAATAGACTTATTAAATAGCCTTATTAAATAGGCTTATTTTAGCTACTTAGGCTTATTTAATAGGTTTATTTCAGCAACTTAGACTTATTAAATAGGCTTATTTCACCAACTTAGACTTATTAAATAGGCCTATTAAATAGGCTTATTAAATAGGCTTATTTCAGCAACTTAGACTTATTAAATAGGCCTATTAAATAGGCTTATTAAATAGACTTATTAAATAGCCTCATTAAATACTTATTATATAGGCTTATTAAATAGGCTTATTAAATAGACTTATTAAATAGGCTCAATAAATCGGCTTATTAAATAGGCTTATTAAATAGGCTCAATAAATAGGCTTATTAAATAGGCTTATTAAATAGGCTTATTAAATAGACTTATTAAATCGGCTTATTAAATAGACTTATTAAATAGGCTCATTAAATACTTATTAAATATGTTTATTAAATAGGTGTATTAATTAGGCTTATTAAATAGGCTTATTAAATAGTCTTATTAAATAGACTTATTAAATAGACTTATTAAATAGACTTATTAAATAGCCTCATGAAATAGGCTTATTTTAGCAACTTAGGCTTATTAAATAGGTTTATTTCAGCAACTTAGACTTATTAAAGAGCCTTATTAAATAGGCTTATTTCAGCAACTTTAGCTTATTAAATAAGCTTATTTCAGCAACTTATGCTTATTAAATAGCCTTATTAAACAGGTTTATTTCAGCAACTTAGGCTTATTAAATAGCATTTTTAAATAGGTTTATTTCAGCAACTTAGACTTATTAAATAGGTTTATTCAGCAACTTAGGCTTATTAAATAGCCTTATTCAGCAACTTAGGCTTATTAAATAGGCGTATTTCTGCAACTTAGACTTAATAAATAGGCCTATTACATAGCCTTATTAAATAGGCTTATTTCAGCAACTTAGACTTATTAAATAGGCCTATTAAATAGGCTTATTAAATAGACTTATTAAATAGGCTCATTAAATACTTATTAAATAGGCTTATTAAATAGGCTTATTAAATAGACTTATTAAATAGGCTCAATAAATAGGCTTATTAAATAGGCTTATTAAATAGGGTCAATAAATAGGCTTATTAAATAGGATTATTAAATAGGCTTATTAAATAGACTTATTAAATAGGCTTATTAAATAGGCTCAATAAATAGGCTTATTAAATAGGCTCAATAAATAGGTTTATTAAATAGGCTCAATAAATAGGCTTATTAAATAGGCTCAATAAATAGGCTTATTAAATAGGCTCATTAAATACTTATTAAATAGGCTTATTAAATAGACTTATTAAATAGACTTATTAAATAGGCTTATTAAATAGACTTATTAAATAGGCTTATTAAAAAGGCTTATTAAATAGACTTATTAAATACGCTCATTAAATACTTATTAAATATGTTTATTAAATAGGCGTATTAAATAGCCTTATTAAATAGGCTTATTAAATAGGCTTATTAAATAGGCTTATTAAATAGACTTATTAAATAGCCTAATTAAATAGGCTTATTTTAGCTACTTAGGCTTATTTAATAGGTTTATTTCAGGAACTTAGACTTATTAAATAGGCTTATTTCACCAACTTAGACTTATTAAATAGGCCTATTAAATAGGCTTATTAAATAGGCTTATTTCAGCAACTTAGACTTATTAAATAGGCCTATTAAATAGGCTTATTAAATAGACTTATTAAATAGCCTCATTAAATACTTATTATATAGGCTTATTAAATAGGCTTATTAAATAGACTTATTAAATAGGCTCAATAAATCGGCTTATTAAATAGGCTTATTAAATAGGCTCAATAAATAGGCTTATTAAATAGGCTTATTAAATAGGCTTATTAAATAGACTTATTAAATCGGCTTATTAAATAGACTTATTAAATAGGCTCATTAAATACTTATTAAATATGTTTATTAAATAGGTGTATTAATTAGGCTTATTAAATAGGCTTATTAAATAGGCTTATTAAATAGACTTATTAAATAGACTTATTAAATAGCCTCATGAAATAGGCTTATTTTAGCAACTTAGGCTTATTAAATAGGTGTATTTCAGCAACTTAGACTTATTAAAGAGCCTTATGAAATAGGCTTATTTCAGCAACTTAGGCTTATTAAATAGCCGTATTAAATAGGCTTATTTCAGCAACTTATACTTATTAAATAGGTTTATTCAGCAACTTAGGCTTATTAAATAGGCTTATTCAGCAACTTAGGCTTATTAAATAGGCTTATTTCAGCAACTTAGACTTATTAAATAGGCCTATTAAATAGGCTTATTAAATAGGCTTATTTCAGCAACTTAGACTTATTAAATAGGCCTATTAAATAGGCTTATTAAATATACTTATTAAATAGGCTCATTAAATACTTATTAAATAGGCTTATTAAATAGGCTTATTAAATAGACTTATTAAATAGGCTCAATAAATCGGCTTATTAAATAGGCTTATTAAATAGGCTCAATAAATAGGCTTATTAAATAGGCTTATTAAATAGGCTTATTAAATAGACTTATTAAATCGGCTTATTAAATAGGCTCAATAAATAGGCTCAATAAATATGCTTATTAAATAGGCTCAATAAATAGGCTTATTAAATAGGCTCAATAAATAGGCTTATTAAATAGGCTCATTAAATACTTATTAAATAGGCTTATTAAATAGACTTATTAAATAGTCTTATTAAATAGACTTATTAAATAGTCTTATTAAAAAGGCTTATTAAATAGACTTATTAAATAGGCTCAATAAATAGGCTTATTAAATAGGCTCAATAAATAGGCTTATTAAATAGGCTCAATAAATAGGCTTATTAAATAGGCTCATTAAATACTTATTAAATAGACTTATTAAATAGACTCATTAAATAGGCTTATTAAATAGGCTTATTAAATAGGCTTATTAAATAGGCTTATTAAATAGACGTATTAAATAGCCTCATTAAATAGGCTTATTTTAGCAACTTAGGCTTATTAAATAGGTTTATTTCAGCAACTTAGACTTATTAAAGAGCCTTATTAAATAGGCATATTTCAGCAACTTAGGCTTATTAAATAAGCTTATTTCAGCAACTTATTCTTATTAAATAGCCTTATTAAACAGGTTTATTTCAGCAACTTAGGCTTATTAAATAGCATTTTAAATAGGTTTATTTCAGCAACTTAGACTTATTAAATATACCTTTTAAAATAGGCTTAGTTCAGAAACTTAGGCTTATTAAATAGTCTTATTTCAGCAACTTAGGCTCATTAAATAGCCTTATTAAATAGGCTTATTCAGCAACTTAGGCTTATTAAATAGCCTTATTAAATATGCTTATTTCAGCAACTTAGACTTATTAAATAGGTTTATTCAGCAACTTAGGCTTATTAAATAGGCTTATTCAGCAACTTAGGCTTATTTAATAGGCTTATTTCAGCAACTTAGGCTTATTAAATAGGCTCATTCAGAAACTTAGGCTTATTAAATAAGCTTATTTCAGCAACTTAGACTTATTAAATAGGCCTATTAAATAGGCTTATTAAATAGGCTTATTTCAGCAACTTAGATTTATTAAAAAAGGCCTATTAAATAGGCTCATTAAATACTTATTAAATAGGCTTATTAAATAGGATGATTTAATAGACTTATTAAATAGGCTCAATAAATAGGCTTATTAAATAGGCTTATTAAATAGACTTATTAAATAGGCTCAATAAATCGGCTTATTAAATAGGCTTATTAAATAGGCTCAATAAATAGGCTTATTAAATAGGCTTATTAAATAGGCTTATTAAATAGACTTATTAAATCGGCTTATTAAATAGGCTCAATAAATAGGCTAATTAAATAGGCTCAATAAATATGCTTATTAAATAGGCTCAATAAATAGGCTTATTAAATAGGCTCAATAAATAGGCTTATTAAATAGGCTCATTAAATATTTATTAAATACCCTTATTAAATAGACTTATTAAATAGACTTATTAAATAGGCTTATTAAATAGACTTATTAAATAGTCTTATTAAAAAGGCTTATTAAATAGACTTATTAAATAGGCTCATTAAATACTCATTAAATATGTTTATTAAATAGGTGTATTAATTAGGCTTATTAAATAGGCTTATTAAATAGGCTTATTAAATAGACTTATTAAATAGACTTATTAAATAGACTTATTAAATAGACTTATTAAATAGCCTCATGAAATAGGTTTATTTCAGCAACTTAGACTTATTAAAGAGCCTTATTAAATAGGCTTATTTCAGCAACTTATGCTTATTAAATAAGCTTATTTCAGCAACTTATGCTTATTAAATAGCCTTATTAAACAGGTTTATTTCAGCAACTTAGGCTTATTAAATAGCATTTTTAAATAGGTTTATTTCAGCAACTTAGACTTTTTAAATATACCTTTCTAAATAGGCTTAGTTCAGAAACTTAGGCTTATTAAATAGTCTTATTTCAGCAACTTAGGCTCATTAAATAGCCTTATGAAATAGGCTTATTTCAGCAACTTAGGCTTATTAAATAGCCGTATTAAATAGGCTTATTTCAGCAACTTAGACTTATTAAATAGGTTTATTCAGCAACTTAGGCTTATTAAATAGGCTTATTCAGCAACTTAGGCTTATTAAATAGGCTTATTTCAGCAACTTAGACTTATTAAATAGGCCTATTAAATAGGCTTATTAAATAGGCTTATTTCAGCAACTTAGACTTATTAAATAGGCCTATTAAATAGGCTTATTAAATAGACTTATTAAATAGGCTCATTAAATACTTATTAAATAGGCTTATTAAATAGGCTTATTAAATAGACTTATTAAATAGGCTCAATCAATCGGCTTATTAAATAGGCTTATTAAATAGGCTCAATAAATAGGCTTATTAAATAGGCTTATTAAATAGGCTTATTAAATAGACTTATTAAATCGGCTTATTAAATAGGCTCAATAAATAGGCTTATTAAATAGGCTCAATAAATATGCTTATTAAATAGGCTCAATAAATAGGCTTATTAAATAGGCTCAATAAATAGGCTTATTAAATAGGCTCATTAAATACTTATTAAATAGGCTCATTAAATAGACTTATTAAATAGACTTATTAAATAGTCTTATTAAATAGACTTATTCAATAGTCTTATTAAAAAGGCTTATTAAATAGACTTATTAAATAGGCACATTAAATACTTATTAAATATGTTTATTAAATAGGTGTATTAATTAGGCTTATTAAATAGGCTTATTAAATAGGCGTATTAAATAGACTTATTAAATAGACTTATTAAATAGACTTATTAAATAGACTTATTAAATAGCCTCATGAAATAGGCTTATTTTAGCAACTTAGGCTTATTAAATAGGTTTATTTCAGCAACTTAGACTTATTAAATATACCTTTTTAAATAGGCTTAGTTCAGAAACTTAGGCTTATTAAATAGTCTTATTTCAGCAACTTAGGCTCATTAAATAGCCTTATTAAATAGGCTTATTTCAGCAACTTAGGCTTATTAAATAGCCTTATTAACTAGGCTTATTTCAGCAACTTAGACTTATTAAATAGGTTTATTCAGCAACTTAGGCTTATTAAATAGCCTTATTCAGCAACTTAGGCTTATTAAATAGGCGTATTTCTGCAACTTAGACTTAATAAATAGGCCTATTACATAGCCTTATTAAATAGGCTTATTTCAGCAACTTAGACTTATTAAATAGGCCTATTAAATAGGCTTATTAAATAGACTTATTAAATAGGCTCATTAAATACTTATTAAATAGGCTTATTAAATAGGCTTATTAAATAGACTTATTAAATAGGCTCAATAAATAGGCTTATTAAATAGGCTTATTAAATAGACTTATTAAATAGGCTTATTAAATAGGCTCAATAAATAGGCTTATTAAATAGGCTCAATAAATAGGTTTATTAAATAGGCTCAATAAATAGGCTTATTAAATAGGCTCAATAAATAGGCTTTTTAAATAGGCTTATTAAATAGACTTATTAAATAGGCTTATTAAAAAGGCTTATTAAATAGACTTATTAAATAGGCTCATTAAATACTTATTAAATATGTTTATTAAATAGGCGTATTAAATAGCCTTATTAAATAGGCTTATTAAATAGGCTTATTAAATAGGCTTATTAAATAGACTTATTAAATAGCCTAATTAAATAGGCTTATTTTAGCTACTTAGGCTTATTTAATAGGTTTATTTCAGCAACTTAGACTTATTAAATAGGCTTATTTCACCAACTTAGACTTATTAAATAGGCCTATTAAATAGGCTTATTAAATAGGCTTATTTCAGCAACTTAGACTTATTAAATAGGCCTATTAAATAGGCTTATTAAATAGACTTATTAAATAGCCTCATTAAATATTTATTATATAGGCTTATTAAATAGGCTTATTAAATAGACTTATTAAATAGGCTCAATAAATCGGCTTATTAAATAGGCTTATTAAATAGGCTCAATAAATAGGCTTATTAAATAGGCTTATTAAATAGGCTTATTAAATAGACTTATTAAATCGGCTTATTAAATAGACTTATTAAATAGGCTCATTAAATACTTATTAAATATGTTTATTAAATAGGTGTATTAATTAGGCTTATTAAATAGGCTTATTAAATAGGCTTATTAAATAGACTTATTAAATAGACTTATTAAATAGACTTATTAAATAGCCTCATGAAATAGGCTTATTTTAGCAACTTAGCCTTATTAAATAGGTTTATTTCAGCAACTTAGACTTATTAAAGAGCCTTATTAAATAGGCTTATTTCAGCAACTTTAGCTTATTAAATAAGCTTATTTCAGCAACTTATGCTTATTAAATAGCCTTATTAAACAGGTTTATTTCAGCAACTTAGGCTTATTAAATAGCATTTTTAAATAGGTTTATTTCAGCAACTTAGACTTATTAAATATACCTTTTTAAATAGGCTTAGTTCAGAAACTTAGGCTTATTAAATAGTCTTATTTCAGCAACTTAGGCTTATTAAATAGCCTTATTAACTAGGCTTATTTCAGCAACTTAGACTTATTAAATAGGTTTATTCAGCAACTTAGGCTTATTAAATAGCCTTATTCAGCAACTTAGGCTTATTAAATAGGCGTATTTCTGCAACTTAGACTTAATAAATAGGCCTATTACATAGCCTTATTAAATAGGCTTATTTCAGCAACTTAGACTTATTAAATAGGCCTATTAAATAGGCTTATTAAATAGACTTATTAAATAGGCTCATTAAATACTTATTAAATAGGCTTATTAAATAGGCTTATTAAATAGACTTATTAAATAGGCTCAATAAATAGGCTTATTAAATAGGCTTATTAAATAGGGTCAATAAATAGGCTTATTAAATAGGATTATTAAATAGGCTTATTAAATAGACTTATTAAATAGGCTTATTAAATAGGCT
The DNA here is from genome assembly GCF_048934315.1 of Petromyzon marinus. Classification (NCBI taxonomy): domain Eukaryota; kingdom Metazoa; phylum Chordata; class Hyperoartia; order Petromyzontiformes; family Petromyzontidae; genus Petromyzon; species Petromyzon marinus. The sequence continues at coordinate 1,434,710 of NW_027422884.1, read as the reverse complement.
CAATAAATAGGCTTATTAAATAGGCTCAATAAATAGGTTTATTAAATAGGCTCAATAAATAGGCTTATTAAATAGGCTCAATAAATAGGCTTATTAAATAGGCTCATTAAATACTTATTAAATAGGCTTATTAAATAGACTTATTAAATAGGCTTATTAAAAAGGCTTATTAAATAGACTTATTAAATAGGCTCATTAAATACTTATTAAATATGTTTATTAAATAGGCGTATTAAATAGCCTTATTAAATAGGCTTATTAAATAGGCTTATTAAATAGGCTTATTAAATAGACTTATTAAATAGCCTAATTAAATAGGCTTATTTTAGCTACTTAGGCTTATTTAATAGGTTTATTTCAGCAACTTAGACTTATTAAATAGGCTTATTTCACCAACTTAGACTTATTAAATAGGCCTATTAAATAGGCTTATTAAATAGGCTTATTTCAGCAACTTAGACTTATTAAATAGGCCTATTAAATAGGCTTATTAAATAGACTTATTAAATAGCCTCATTAAATACTTATTATATAGGCTTATTAAATAGGCTTATTAAATAGACTTATTAAATAGGCTCAATAAATCGGCTTATTAAATAGGCTTATTAAATAGGCTCAATAAATAGGCTTATTAAATAGGCTTATTAAATAGGCTTATTAAATAGACTTATTAAATCGGCTTATTAAATAGACTTATTAAATAGGCTCATTAAATACTTATTAAATATGTTCATTAAATAGGTGTATTAATTAGGCTTATTAAATAGGCTTATTAAATAGGCTTATTAAATAGACTTATTAAATAGACTTATTAAATAGACTTATTAAATAGCCTCATGAAATAGGCTTATTTTAGAAACTTAGGCTTATTAAATAGGTTTATTTCAGCAACTTAGACTTATTAAAGAGCCTTATTAAATAGGCTTATTTCAGCAACTTTAGCTTATTAAATAAGCTTATTTCAGCAACTTATGCTTATTAAATAGCCTTATTAAACAGGTTTATTTCAGCAACTTAGGCTTATTAAATAGCATTTTTAAATAGGTTTATTTCAGCAACTTAGACTTATTAAATATACCTTTTTAAATAGGCTTAGTTCAGAAACTTAGGCTTATTAAATAGTCTTATTTCAGCAACTTAGGCTCATTAAATAGCCTTATTAAATAGGCTTATTTCAGCAACTTAGACTTATTAAATAGGTTTATTCAGCAACTTAGGCTTATTAAATAGCCTTATTCAACAACTTAGGCTTATTAAATAGGCTTATTTCTGCAACTTAGACTTATTAAATAGACCTATTAAATAGGCTTATTAAATAGGCTTATTTCAGCAACTTAGACTTATTAAATAGGCCTATTAAAAAGGCTTATTAAATAGACTTATTAAATAGGCTCATTAAATACTTATTAAATAGGCTTATTAAATAGGCTTATTAAATAGACTTATTAAATAGGCTCAATCAATCGGCTTATTAAATAGGCTTATTAAATAGGCTCAATAAATAGGCTTATTAAATAGGCTTATTAAATAGGCTTATTAAATAGACTTATTAAATCGGCTTATTAAATAGGCTCAATAAATAGGCTTATTAAATAGGCTCAATAAATATGCTTATTAAATAGGCTCAATAAATAGGCTTATTAAATAGGCTCAATAAATAGGCTTATTAAATAGGCTCATTAAATACTTATTAAATAGGCTCATTAAATAGACTTATTAAATAGACTTATTAAATAGTCTTATTAAATAGACTTATTCAATAGTCTTATTAAAAAGGCTTATTAAATAGACTTATTAAATAGGCACATTAAATACTTATTAAATATGTTTATTAAATAGGTGTATTAATTAGGCTTATTAAATAGGCTTATTAAATAGGCGTATTAAATAGACTTATTAAATAGACTTATTAAATAGACTTATTAAATAGACTTATTAAATAGCCTCATGAAATAGGCTTATTTTAGCAACTTAGGCTTATTAAATAGGTTTATTTCAGCAACTTAGACTTATTAAATATACCTTTTTAAATAGGCTTAGTTCAGAAACTTAGGCTTATTAAATAGTCTTATTTCAGCAACTTAGGCTCATTAAATAGCCTTATTAAATAGGCTTATTTCAGCAACTTAGGCTTATTAAATAGCCTTATTAACTAGGCTTATTTCAGCAACTTAGACTTATTAAATAGGTTTATTCAGCAACTTAGGCTTATTAAATAGCCTTATTCAGCAACTTAGGCTTATTAAATAGGCGTATTTCTGCAACTTAGACTTAATAAATAGGCCTATTACATAGCCTTATTAAATAGGCTTATTTCAGCAACTTAGACTTATTAAATAGGCCTATTAAATAGGCTTATTAAATAGACTTATTAAATAGGCTCATTAAATACTTATTAAATAGGCTTATTAAATAGGCTTATTAAATAGACTTATTAAATAGGCTCAATAAATAGGCTTATTAAATAGGCTTATTAAATAGGGTCAATAAATAGGCTTATTAAATAGGATTATTAAATAGGCTTATTAAATAGACTTATTAAATAGGCTTATTAAATAGGCTCAATAAATAGGCTTATTAAATAGGCTCAATAAATAGGTTTATTAAATAGGCTCAATAAATAGGCTTATTAAATAGGCTCAATAAATAGGCTTTTTAAATAGGCTTATTAAATAGACTTATTAAATAGGCTTATTAAAAAGGCTTATTAAATAGACTTATTAAATAGGCTCATTAAATACTTATTAAATATGTTTATTAAATAGGCGTATTAAATAGCCTTATTAAATAGGCTTATTAAATAGGCTTATTAAATAGGCTTATTAAATAGACTTATTAAATAGCCTAATTAAATAGGCTTATTTTAGCTACTTAGGCTTATTTAATAGGTTTATTTCAGCAACTTAGACTTATTAAATAGGCTTATTTCTGCAACTTAGACTTAATAAATAGGCCTATTACATAGCCTTATTAAATAGGCTTATTTCAGCAACTTAGACTTATTAAATAGGCCTATTAAATAGGCTTATTAAATAGACTTATTAAATAGGCTCATTAAATACTTATTAAATAGGCTTATTAAATAGGCTTATTAAATAGACTTATTAAATAGGCTCAATAAATAGGCTTATTAAATAGGCTTATTAAATAGGGTCAATAAATAGGCTTATTAAATAGGATTATTAAATAGGCTTATTAAATAGACTTATTAAATAGGCTTATTAAATAGGCTCAATAAATAGGCTTATTAAATAGGCTCAATAAATAGGTTTATTAAATAGGCTCAATAAATAGGCTTATTAAATAGGCTCAATAAATAGGCTTTTTAAATAGGCTTATTAAATAGACTTATTAAATAGGCTTATTAAAAAGGCTTATTAAATAGACTTATTAAATAGGCTCATTAAATACTTATTAAATATGTTTATTAAATAGGCGTATTAAATAGCCTTATTAAATAGGCTTATTAAATAGGCTTATTAAATAGGCTTATTAAATAGACTTATTAAATAGCCTAATTAAATAGGCTTATTTTAGCTACTTAGGCTTATTTAATAGGTTTATTTCAGCAACTTAGACTTATTAAATAGGCTTATTTCACCAACTTAGACTTATTAAATAGGCCTATTAAATAGGCTTATTAAATAGGCTTATTTCAGCAACTTAGACTTATTAAATAGGCCTATTAAATAGGCTTATTAAATAGACTTATTAAATAGCCTCATTAAATATTTATTATATAGGCTTATTAAATAGGCTTATTAAATAGACTTATTAAATAGGCTCAATAAATCGGCTTATTAAATAGGCTTATTAAATAGGCTCATTAAATACTTATTAAATAGGCTTATTAAATAGGCTTATTAAATAGACTTATTAAATAGGCTCAATAAATAGGCTTATTAAATAGGCTTATTAAATAGGGTCAATAAATAGGCTTATTAAATAGGATTATTAAATAGGCTTATTAAATAGACTTATTAAATAGGCTTATTAAATAGGCTCAATAAATAGGCTTATTAAATAGGCTCAATAAATAGGTTTATTAAATAGGCTCAATAAATAGGCTTATTAAATAGGCTCAATAAATAGGCTTATTAAATAGGCTCATTAAATACTTATTAAATAGGCTTATTAAATAGACTTATTAAATAGACTTATTAAATAGGCTTATTAAATAGACTTATTAAATAGGCTTATTAAAAAGGCTTATTAAATAGACTTATTAAATAGGCTCATTAAATACTTATTAAATATGTTTATTAAATAGGCGTATTAAATAGCCTTATTAAATAGGCTTATTAAATAGGCTTATTAAATAGGCTTATTAAATAGACTTATTAAATAGCCTAATTAAATAGGCTTATTTTAGCTACTTAGGCTTATTTAATAGGTTTATTTCAGCAACTTAGACTTATTAAATAGGCTTATTTCACCAACTTAGACTTATTAAATAGGCCTATTAAATAGGCTTATTAAATAGGCTTATTTCAGCAACTTAGACTTATTAAATAGGCCTATTAAATAGGCTTATTAAATAGACTTATTAAATAGCCTCATTAAATACTTATTATATAGGCTTATTAAATAGGCTTATTAAATAGACTTATTAAATAGGCTCAATAAATCGGCTTATTAAATAGGCTTATTAAATAGGCTCAATAAATAGGCTTATTAAATAGGCTTATTAAATAGGCTTATTAAATAGACTTATTAAATCGGCTTATTAAATAGACTTATTAAATAGGCTCATTAAATACTTATTAAATATGTTTATTAAATAGGTGTATTAATTAGGCTTATTAAATAGGCTTATTAAATAGGCTTATTAAATAGACTTATTAAATAGACTTATTAAATAGACTTATTAAATAGCCTCATGAAATAGGCTTATTTTAGAAACTTAGGCTTATTAAATAGGTTTATTTCAGCAACTTAGACTTATTAAAGAGCCTTATTAAATAGGCTTATTTCAGCAACTTTAGCTTATTAAATAAGCTTATTTCAGCAACTTATGCTTATTAAATAGCCTTATTAAACAGGTTTATTTCAGCAACTTAGGCTTATTAAATAGCATTTTTAAATAGGTTTATTTCAGCAACTTAGACTTATTAAATATACCTTTTTAAATAGGCTTAGTTCAGAAACTTAGGCTTATTAAATAGTCTTATTTCAGCAACTTAGGCTCATTAAATAGCCTTATTAAATAGGCTTATTTCAGCAACTTAGACTTATTAAATAGGTTTATTCAGCAACTTAGGCTTATTAAATAGCCTTATTCAACAACTTAGGCTTATTAAATAGGCTTATTTCTGCAACTTAGACTTATTAAATAGACCTATTAAATAGGCTTATTAAATAGGCTTATTTCAGCAACTTAGACTTATTAAATAGGCCTATTAAAAAGGCTTATTAAATAGACTTATTAAATAGGCTCATTAAATACTTATTAAATAGGCTTATTAAATAGGCTTATTAAATAGACTTATTAAATAGGCTCAATCAATCGGCTTATTAAATAGGCTTATTAAATAGGCTCAATAAATAGGCTTATTAAATAGGCTTATTAAATAGGCTTATTAAATAGACTTATTAAATCGGCTTATTAAATAGGCTCAATAAATAGGCTTATTAAATAGGCTCAATAAATATGCTTATTAAATAGGCTCAATAAATAGGCTTATTAAATAGGCTCAATAAATAGGCTTATTAAATAGGCTCATTAAATACTTATTAAATAGGCTCATTAAATAGACTTATTAAATAGACTTATTAAATAGTCTTATTAAATAGACTTATTCAATAGTCTTATTAAAAAGGCTTATTAAATAGACTTATTAAATAGGCACATTAAATACTTATTAAATATGTTTATTAAATAGGTGTATTAATTAGGCTTATTAAATAGGCTTATTAAATAGGCGTATTAAATAGACTTATTAAATAGACTTATTAAATAGACTTATTAAATAGACTTATTAAATAGCCTCATGAAATAGGCTTATTTTAGCAACTTAGGCTTATTAAATAGGTTTATTTCAGCAACTTAGACTTATTAAATATACCTTTTTAAATAGGCTTAGTTCAGAAACTTAGGCTTATTAAATAGTCTTATTTAAGTAACTTAGGCTCATTAAATAGCCTTATTAAATAGGCTTATTTCAGCAACTTAGGCTTATTAAATAGCCTTATTAACTAGGCTTATTTCAGCAACTTAGACTTATTAAATAGGTTTATTCAGCAACTTAGGCTTATTAAATAGCCTTATTCAGCAACTTAGGCTTAATAAATAGGCGTATTTCTGCAACTTAGACTTAATAAATAGGCCTATTACATAGCCTTATTAAATAGGCTTATTTCAGCAACTTAGACTTATTAAATAGGCCTATTAAATAGGCTTATTAAATAGACTTATTAAATAGGCTCATTAAATACTTATTAAATAGGCTTATTAAATAGGCTTATTAAATAGACTTATTAAATAGGCTCAATAAATAGGCTTATTAAATAGGCTTATTAAATAGGGTCAATAAATAGGCTTATTAAATAGGATTATTAAATAGGCTTATTAAATAGACTTATTAAATAGGCTTATTAAATAGGCTCAATAAATAGGCTTATTAAATAGGCTCAATAAATAGGTTTATTAAATAGGCTCAATAAATAGGCTTATTAAATAGGCTCAATAAATAGGCTTTTTAAATAGGCTTATTAAATAGACTTATTAAATAGGCTTATTAAAAAGGCTTATTAAATAGACTTATTAAATAGGCTCATTAAATACTTATTAAATATGTTTATTAAATAGGCGTATTAAATAGCCTTATTAAATAGGCTTATTAAATAGGCTTATTAAATAGGCTTATTAAATAGACTTATTAAATAGCCTAATTAAATAGGCTTATTTTAGCTACTTAGGCTTATTTAATAGGTTTATTTCAGCAACTTAGACTTATTAAATAGGCTTATTTCACCAACTTAGACTTATTAAATAGGCCTATTAAATAGGCTTATTAAATAGGCTTATTTCAGCAACTTAGACTTATTAAATAGGCCTATTAAATAGGCTTATTAAATAGACTTATTAAATAGCCTCATTAAATATTTATTATATAGGCTTATTAAATAGGCTTATTAAATAGACTTATTAAATAGGCTCAATAAATCGGCTTATTAAATAGGCTTATTAAATAGGCTCAATAAATAGGCTTATTAAATAGGCTTATTAAATAGGCTTATTAAATAGACTTATTAAATCGGCTTATTAAATAGACTTATTAAATAGGCTCATTAAATACTTATTAAATATGTTTATTAAATAGGTGTATTAATTAGGCTTATTAAATAGGCTTATTAAATAGGCTTATTAAATAGACTTATTAAATAGACTTATTAAATAGACTTATTAAATAGCCTCATGAAATAGGCTTATTTTAGCAACTTAGGCTTATTAAATAGGTTTATTTCAGCAACTTAGACTTATTAAAGAGCCTTATTAAATAGGCTTATTTCAGCAACTTTAGCTTATTAAATAAGCTTATTTCAGCAACTTATGCTTATTAAATAGCCTTATTAAACAGGTTTATTTCAGCAACTTAGGCTTATTAAATAGCATTTTTAAATAGGTTTATTTCAGCAACTTAGACTTATTAAATATACCTTTTTAAATAGGCTTAGTTCAGAAACTTAGGCTTATTAAATAGTCTTATTTCAGCAACTTAGGCTCATTAAATAGCCTTATTAAATAGGCTTATTTCAGCAACTTAGGCTTATTAAATAGCCTTATTAACTAGGCTTATTTCAGCAACTTAGACTTATTAAATAGGTTTATTCAGCAACTTAGGCTTATTAAATAGCCTTATTCAGCAACTTAGGCTTATTAAATAGGCGTATTTCTGCAACTTAGACTTAATAAATAGGCCTATTACATAGCCTTATTAAATAGGCTTATTTCAGCAACTTAGACTTATTAAATAGGCCTATTAAATAGGCTTATTAAATAGACTTATTAAATAGGCTCATTAAATACTTATTAAATAGGCTTATTAAATAGGCTTATTAAATAGACTTATTAAATAGGCTCAATAAATAGGCTTATTAAATAGGCTTATTAAATAGGGTTAATAAATAGGCTTATTAAATAGGATTATTAAATAGGCTTATTAAATAGACTTATTAAATAGGCTTATTAAATAGGCTCAATAAATAGGCTTATTAAATAGGCTCAATAAATAGGTTTATTAAATAGGCTCAATAAATAGGCTTATTAAATAGGCTCAATAAATAGGCTTATTAAATAGGCTCATTAAATACTTATTAAATAGGCTTATTAAATAGACTTATTAAATAGACTTATTAAATAGGCTTATTAAATAGACTTATTAAATAGGCTTATTAAAAAGGCTTATTAAATAGACTTATTAAATAGGCTCATTAAATACTTATTAAATATGTTTATTAAATAGGCGTATTAAATAGCCTTATTAAATAGGCTTATTAAATAGGCTTATTAAATAGGCTTATTAAATAGACTTATTAAATAGCCTAATTAAATAGGCTTATTTTAGCTACTTAGGCTTATTTAATAGGTTTATTTCAGCAACTTAGACTTATTAAATAGGCTTATTTCACCAACTTAGACTTATTAAATAGGCCTATTAAATAGGCTTATTAAATAGGCTTATTTCAGCAACTTAGACTTATTAAATAGGCCTATTAAATAGGCTTATTAAATAGACTTATTAAATAGCCTCATTAAATACTTATTATATAGGCTTATTAAATAGGCTTATTAAATAGATTAATTAAATAGGCTCAATAAATCGGCTTATTAAATAGGCTTATTAAATAGGCTCAATAAATAGGCTTATTAAATAGGCTTATTAAATAGGCTTATTAAATAGACTTATTAAATCGGCTTATTAAATAGACTTATTAAATAGGCTCATTAAATACTTATTAAATATGTTTATTAAATAGGTGTATTAATTAGGCTTATTAAATAGGCTTATTAAATAGGCTTATTAAATAGACTTATTAAATAGACTTATTAAATAGACTTATTAAATAGCCTCATGAAATAGGCTTATTTTAGCAACTTAGGCTTATTAAATAGGTTTATTTCAGCAACTTAGACTTATTAAAGAGCCTTATTAAATAAGCTTATTTCAGCAACTTTAGCTTATTAAATAAGCTTATTTCAGCAACTTATGCTTATTAAATAGCCTTATTAAACAGGTTTATTTCAGCAACTTAGGCTTATTAAATAGCATTTTTAAATAGGTTTATTTCAGCAACTTAGACTTATTAAATATACCTTTTTAAATAGGCTTAGTTCAGAAACTTAGGCTTATTAAATAGTCTTATTTCAGCAACTTAGGCTCATTAAATAGCCTTATTAAATAGGCTTATTTCAGCAACTTAGGCTTATTAAATAGCCTTATTAACTAGGCTTATTTCAGCAACTTAGACTTATTAAATAGGTTTATTCAGCAACTTAGGCTTATTAAATAGCCTTATTCAGCAACTTAGGCTTATTAAATAGGCGTATTTCTGCAACTTAGACTTAATAAATAGGCCTATTACATAGCCTTATTAAATAGGCTTATTTCAGCAACTTAGACTTATTAAATAGGCCTATTAAATAGGCTTATTAAATAGACTTATTAAATAGGCTCATTAAATACTTATTAAATAGGCTTATTAAATAGGCTTATTAAATAGACTTATTAAATAGGCTCAATAAATAGGCTTATTAAATAGGCTTATTAAATAGGGTCAATAAATAGGCTTATTAAATAGGATTATTAAATAGGCTTATTAAATAGACTTATTAAATAGGCTTATTAAATAGGCTCAATAAATAGGCTTATTAAATAGGCTCAATAAATAGGTTTATTAAATAGGCTCAATAAATAGGCTTATTAAATAGGCTCAATAAATAGGCTTATTAAATAGGCTCATTAAATACTTATTAAATAGGCTTATTAAATAGACTTATTAAATAGACTTATTAAATAGGCTTATTAAATAGACTTATTAAATAGGCTTATTAAAAAGGCTTATTAAATAGACTTATTAAATAGGCTCATTAAATACTTATTAAATATGTTTATTAAATAGGCGTATTAAATAGCCTTATTAAATAGGCTTATTAAATAGGCTTATTAAATAGGCTTATTAAATAGACTTATTAAATAGCCTAATTAAATAGGCTTATTTTAGCTACTTAGGCTTATTTAATAGGTTTATTTCAGCAACTTAGACTTATTAAATAGGCTTATTTCACCAACTTAGACTTATTAAATAGGCCTATTAAATAGGCTTATTAAATAGGCTTATTTCAGCAACTTAGACTTATTAAATAAGCCTATTAAATAGGCTTATTAAATAGACTTATTAAATAGCCTCATTAAATACTTATTATATAGGCTTATTAAATAGGCTTATTAAATAGACTTATTAAATAGGCTCAATAAATCGGCTTATTAAATAGGCTTATTAAATAGGCTCAATAAATAGGCTTATTAAATAGGCTTATTAAATAGGCTTATTAAATAGACTTATTAAATCGGCTTATTAAATAGACTTATTAAATAGGCTCATTAAATACTTATTAAATATGTTTATTAAATAGGTGTATTAATTAGGCTTATTAAATAGGCTTATTAAATAGGCTTATTAAATAGACTTATTAAATAGACTTATTAAATAGACTTATTAAATAGCCTCATGAAATAGGCTTATTTTAGAAACTTAGGCTTATTAAATAGGTTTATTTCAGCAACTTAGACTTATTAAAGAGCCTTATTAAATAGGCTTATTTCAGCAACTTTAGCTTATTAAATAAGCTTATTTCAGCAACTTATGCTTATTAAATAGCCTTATTAAACAGGTTTATTTCAGCAACTTAGGCTTATTAAATAGCATTTTTAAATAGGTTTATTTCAGCAACTTAGACTTATTAAATATACCTTTTTAAATAGGCTTAGTTCAGAAACTTAGGCTTATTAAATAGTCTTATTTCAGCAACTTAGGCTCATTAAATAGCCTTATTAAATAGGCTTATTTCAGCAACTTAGACTTATTAAATAGGTTTATTCAGCAACTTAGGCTTATTAAATAGCCTTATTCAACAACTTAGGCTTATTAAATAGGCTTATTTCTGCAACTTAGACTTATTAAATAGACCTATTAAATAGGCTTATTAAATAGGCTTATTTCAGCAACTTAGACTTATTAAATAGGCCTATTAAAAGGCTTATTAAATAGACTTATTAAATAGGCTCATTCAATACTTATTAAATAGGCTTATTAAATAGGCTTATTAAATAGACTTATTAAATAGGCTCAATAAATAGGCTTATTAAATAGGCTTATTAAATAGGCTCAATAAATAGGCTTATTAAATAGGCTTATTAAATAGGCTTATTAAATAGACATTAAATAGGCTTATTAAATAGGCTCAATAAATAGGCTTATTAAATAGGCTCAATAAATAGCCTTATTAAATAGGCTCAATAAATAGGCTTATTAAATAGGCTCAATAAATAGGCTTATTAAATAGGCTCATTAAATACTTATTAAATAGGCTTATTAAATAGGCTTATTAAATAGACTTATTAAATAGGCTTATTAAAAAGGCTTATTAAATAGACTTATTAAATAGGCTTATTAAAAAGGCTTATTAAATAGACTTATTAAATAGGCTCATTAAATACTTATTAAATATGTTTATTAAATAGGCGTATTAAATAGGCTTATTAAATAGGCTTATTAAATAGGCTTATCAAATAGGCTTATTAAAAAGGCTTATTAAATAGACTTATTAAATAGGCTCATTAAATACTTATTAAATATGTTTATTAAATAGGCGTATTAAATAGGCTTATTAAATAGGCTTATTAAATAGGCTTATTAAATAGGCTTATTAAATAGACTTATTAAATAGCCTAATTAAATAGGCTTATTTTAGCAACTTAGGCTTATTTAATAGGTTTATTTCAGCAACTTAGACTTATTAGATAGGCTTATTTCAGCAACTTAGACTTATTAAATAGGCCTATTAAATAGGCTTATTAAATAGGCTTATTTCAGCAACTTAGACTTATTAAATAGGCCTATTAAATAGGCTTATTAAATAGACTTATTAAATATGCTCATTAAATACTTATTAAATAGGCTTATTAAATAGGTTTATTAAATAGACTTATTAAATAGGCTAAATAAATCGGCTTATTAAATAGGCTTATTAAATAGACTTATTAAATAGGCTTATTAAAAAGGCTTATTAAATAGACTTATTAAATAGGCTTATTAAAAAGGCTTATTAAATAGACTTATTAAATAGGCTCATTAAATACTTATTAAATATGTTTATTAAATAGGCGTATTAAATAGGCTTATTAAATAGGCTTATTAAATAGGCTTATTAAATAGGCTTATTAAATAGACTTATTAAATAGCCTAATTAAATAGGCTTATTTTAGCAACTTAGGCTTATTTAATAGGTTTATTTCAGCAACTTAGACTTATTAGATAGGCTTATTTCAGCAACTTAGACTTATTAAATAGGCCTATTAAATAGGCTTATTAAATAGGCTTATTTCAGCAACTTAGACTTATTAAATAGGCCTATTAAATAGGCTTATTAAATAGACTTATTAAATATGCTCATTAAATACTTATTAAATAGGCTTATTAAATAGGCTTATTAAATAGACTTATTAAATAGGCTCAATAAATCGGCTTATTAAATAGGCGTATTAAATAGGCTCAATAAATAGGCTTATTAAATAGGCTTATTAAATAGGCTTATTAAATAGACTTATTAAATCGGCTTATTAAATAGGCTCAATAAATAGGCTTATTAAATAGGCTCAATAAATATGCTTATTAAATAGGCTCAATAAATAGGCTTATTAAATAGGCTCAATAAATAGGTTTATTAAATAGGCTCATTAAATACTTATTAAATAGGCTTATTAAATAGGCTTATTAAATAGACTTATTAAATAGTCTTATTAAATAGACTTATTAAATAGTCTTATTAAAAAGGCTTATTAAATAGACTTATTAAATAGGCTCATTAAATGCTTATTAAATATGTTTATTAAATAGGTGTATTAATTAGGCTTATTAAATAGGCTTATTAAATAGGCTTATTAAATAGACTTATTAAATAGACTTATTAAATAGACTTATTAAATAGACTTATTAAATAGCCTCATGAAATAGGCTTATTTTAGCAACTTAGGCTTATTAAATAGGTTTATTTCAGCAACTTAGACTTATTAAAGAGCCTTATTAAATAGGCTTATTTCAGCAACTTAGGCTTATTAAATAAGCTTATTTCAGCAACTTATGCTTATTAAATAGCCTTATTAAACAGGTTTATTTCAGCAACTTAGGCTTATTAAATAGCATTTTTAAATAGGTTTATTTCAGCAACTTAGACTTATTAAATATACCTTTTTAAATAGGCTTAGTTCAGAAACTTAGGCTTATTAAATAGTCTTATTTCAGCAACTTAGGCTCATTAAATAGCCTTATTAAATAGGCTTATTTCAGCAACTTAGGCTTATTAAATAGCCTTATTAAATAGGCTAATTTCAGCAACTTAGACTTATTAAATAGGTTTATTCAGCAACTTAGGCTTATTAAATAGCCTTATTCAGCAACTTAGACTTATTAAATAGGCTTATTTCAGCAACTTAGACTTATTAAATAGGCCTATTAAATAGGCTTATTAAATAGGCTTATTTCAGCAACTTAGACTTATTAAATAGGCCTATTAAATAGGCTTATTAAATAGACTTATTAAATAGGCTCATTAAATACTTATTAAATTGGCTTATTAAATAGGCTTATTAAATAGACTTATTAAATAGGCTCAATAAATAGGCTTATTAAATAGGCTTATTAAATAGGCTCAATAAATAGGCTTATTAAATAGGCTTATTAATCATAATAAAGGTTTTTGGGTTAGATCGCGTTTATTTATAAATGTGTCGTAACCCTCCACCACCCGACACGGCCAATCAGCAAAGAAAAGTGTCACGTTGACAAAAGACAAATAATTCACTACTTCAGCCCACCGGTGTGTTGAAGAGTTAATCCACATTTACAGTTTGAGTACGACGTTTCGCTGGTAAATACTTCCAGCACAATAAATAGGCTGATTAAATAGGCTCAATAAATAGGCTTATTAAATAGGCTCAATAAATAGGCTTATTAAATAGGCTCAATAAATAGGCTTATTAAATAGGCTCATTAAATACTTATTAAATAGGCTTATTAAATAGACTTATTAAATAGACTTATTAAATAGGCTTATTAAATAGACTTATTAAATAGGCTTATTAAAAAGGCTTATTAAATAGACTTATTAAATAGGCTCATTAAATACTTATTAAATATGTTTATTAAATAGGCGTATTAAATAGGCTTATTAAATAGGCTTATTAAATAGGCTTATTAAATAGGCTTATTAAATAGACTTATTAAATAGCCTAATTAAATAGGCTTATTTTAGCAACTTAGGCTTATTTAATAGGTTTATTTCAGCAACTTAGACTTATTAAATAGCCTTATTAAATAGGCTTATTTCAGCAACTTAGGCTTATTAAATAAGCTTATTTCAGCAACTTATGCTTATTAAATAGCCTTATTAAACAGGTTTATTTCAGCAACTTAGGCTTATTAAATAGCATTTTAAATAGGTTTATTTCAGCAACTTAGACTTATTAAATAGGCTTATTAAATAGGCTTAGTTCAGAAACTTAGGCTCATTAAATAGCCTTATTAAATAGGCTTATTTCAGCAACTTAGGCTTATTAAACAGGCTTATTTCAGCAACTTAAACTTATTAAATAGCCTTATTTCAGCAACTTAGGCTTATTAAATAGCCTTATTCAGCAACTTAGGCTCATTAAATAGGCTTATTTCAGCAACTTAGGCTTATTAAATAGGCTCATTCAGAAACTTAGGCTTATTAAATAGGCTTATTTCAAAAACTTAGACTTATTAAATAGGCCTATTAAATAGGCTTATTAAATAGGCTTATTTCAGCAACTTAGATTTATTAAAAAAGGCCTATTAAATAGGCGTATTGAATAGACTTATTAAATAGGCTCATTAAATACTTATTAAATAGGCTTATTAAATAGGCTTATTAAATAGACTTATTAAATAGGCTCAATAAATCGGCTTATTAAATAGGCTTATTAAATAGACTTATTAAATCGGCTTATTAAATAGGCTCAATAAATAGGCTTATTAAATAGGCTCAATAAATATGCTTATTAAATAGGCTCAATAAATAGGCTTATTAAATAGGCTCAATAAATAGGCTTATTAAATAGGCTTATTAAATAGACTTATTAGACTTAATAAATAGGCTTATTAAATAGACTTATTAAATAGTCTTATTAAATAGGCTTATTAAATAGACTTATTAAATAGACTTATTAAATAGACTTATTAAATAGACTTATTAAATAGCCTCATGAAATAGGCTTATTTTAGCAACTTAAGCTTATTATATAGGTTTATTTCAGCAACTTAGACTTATTAAATAGGTTTATTCAGCAACTTAGGCTTATTAAATAGCCTTATTCAGCAACTTAGGCTTATTAAATAGGCTTATTTCAGCAACTTAGACTTATTGAATAGGCCTATTAAATAGGCTTATTAAATAGGCTTATTTAAGCAACTTAGACTTATTAAATAGGCCTATTAAATAGGCTTATTAAATAGACTTATTAAATAGGCTCATTAAATACTTATTAAATAGGCTTATTAAATATGCTTATTAAATAGACTTATTAAATAGGCTCAATAAATAGGCTTATTAAATAGGCTTATTAAATAGGCTCAATAAATAGGCTTATTAAATAGGCTTATTAAATATGCTTATTAAATATACTTATTAAATAGGCTTATTAAATAGGCTCAATAAATAGGATTATTAAATAGGCTCAATAAATAGGCTTATTAAATAGGCTCAATAAATAGGCTTATTAAATAGGCTCAATAAATAGGCTTATTAAATAGGCTCATTAAATACTTATTAAATAGGCTTATTAAATAGACTTATTAAATAGACTTATTAAATAGGCTTATTAAATAGACTTATTAAATAGGCTTATTAAAAAGGCGTATTAAATAGACTTATTAAATAGGCTCATTAAATACTTATTAAATATGTTTATTAAATAGGCGTATTAAATAGGCTTATTAAATAGGCTTATTAAATAGGCTTATTAAATAGGCTTATTAAATAAACTTATTAAATAGCCTAATTAAATAGGCTTATTTTAGCAACTTAGGCTTATTTAATAGGTTTATTTCAGCAACTTAGACTTATTAAATAGCCTTATTAAATAGGCTTATTTCAGCAACTTAGGCTTATTAAATAAGCTTATTTCAGCAACTTATGCTTATTAAATAGCCTTATTAAACAGGTTTATTTCAGCAACTTAGGCTTATTAAATAGCATTTTAAATAGGTTTATTTCAGCAACTTAGACTTATTAAATAGGCTTATTAAATAGGCTTAGTTCAGAAACTTAGGCTTATTAAATAGGCTTATTTCAGCAACTTAGGCTCATTAAATAGCCTTATTAAATAGGCTTATTTCAGCAACTTAGGCTTATTAAACAGGCTTATTTCAGCAACTTAAACTTATTAAATAGCCTTATTTCAGCAACTTAGGCTTATTAAATAGCCTTATTCAGCAACTTAGGCTCATTAAATAGGCTTATTTCAGCAACTTAGGCTTATTAAATAGGCTCATTCAGAAACTTAGGCTTATTAAATAGGCTTATTTCAGCAACTTAGACTTATTAAATAGGCCTATTAAATAGGCTTATTAAATAGGCTTATTTCAGCAACTTAGATTTATTAAAAAAAGGCCTATTAAATAGGCGTATTGAATAGACTTATTAAATAGGCTCATTAAATACTTATTAAATAGGCTTATTAAATAGGCTTATTAAATAGACTTATTAAATAGGCTCAATAAATAGGCTTATTAAATAGGCTTATTAAATAGACTTATTAAATAGGCTCAATAAATCGGCTTATTAAATAGGCTTATTAAATAGACTTATTAAATCGGCTTATTAAATAGGCTCAATAAATAGGCTTATTAAATAGGCTCAATAAATATGCTTATTAAATAGGCTCAATAAATAGGCTTATTAAATAGGCGCAATAAATAGGCTTATTAAATAGACTTATTAAATAGTGTTATTAAATAGGCTTATTAAATAGACTTATTAAATAGACTTATTAAATAGACTTTTTAAATAGACTTATTAAATAGACTTATTAAATAGACTTATTAAATAGCCTCATGAAATAGGCTTATTTTAGCAACTTAAGCTTATTAAATAGGTTTATTTCAGCAACTTAGACTTATTAAAGAGCCTTATTAAATAGGCTTATTTCAGCAACTTAGGCTTATTAAATAAGCTTATTTCAGCAACTTATGCTTATTAAATAGCCTTATTAAACAGGTTTATTTCAGCAACTTAGGCTTATTAAATAGCATTTTTAAATAGGTTTATTTCAGCAACTTAGACGTATTAAATATACCTTTTTAAATAGGCTTAGTTCAGAAACTTAGGCTTATTAAATAGTCTTATTTCAGCAACTTAGGCTCATTAAATAGCCTTATTAAATAGGCTTATTTCAGCAACTTAGGCTTATTAAATAGCCTTATTAAATAGGCTTATTTCAGCAACTTAGACTTATTAAATAGGTTTATTCAGCAACTTAGGCTTATTAAATAGGCTTATTCAGCAACTTAGGCTTATTAAATAGGCTTATTAAATAGGCTTATTTCAGCAACTTAGACTTATTAAATAGGCCTACTAAATAGGCTTATTAAATAGACTTATTAAATAGGCTCATTAAATACTTATTAAATAGGCTTATTAAATAGGCTTATTAAATAGACTTATTAAATAGGCTCAATAAATAGGCTTATTAAATAGGCTTATTAAATAGGCTCAATAAATAGGCTTATTAAATAGGCTTATTAAATAGGCTTATTAAATAGGCTCAATAAATAGGCTCATTAAATAGGCTCAATAAATAGGCTTTTTAAATAGGCTCAATAAATAGGCTTATTAAATAGGCTCATTAAATACTTATTAAATAGGCTTATTAAATAGACTTATTAAATAGGCTTATTAAATAGGCTTATTAAATAGACTTATTAAATAGGCTCAATAAATAGGCTTATTAAATAGGCTTATTAAATAGGCTCAATAAATAGGCTTATTAAATAGGCTCAATAAATAGGCTCAATAAATAGGCTCATTAAATAGGCTCAATAAATAGGCTTATTAAATAGGCTCAATAAATAGGCTTATTAAAGAGGCTCATTAAATACTTATTAAATAGGCTTATTAAATAAACTTATTAAATAGGCTCAATAAATAGGCTTATTAAATAGGCTTATTAAATAGACTTATTAAATAGGCTCAATAAATCGGCTTATTAAATAGGCTTATTAAATAGACTTATTAAATCGGCTTATTAAATAGGCTCAATAAATAGGCTTATTAAATAGGCTTATTAAATAGGCTTATTAAATAGGCTTATTAAATAGACTTATTAAATAGCCTAATTAAATAGGCTTATTTTAGCAACTTAGGCTTATTAAATAGGTTTATTTCAGCAACTTAGACTTATTAAATAGCCTTATTAAATAGGCTTATTTCAGCAACTTAGGCTTATTAAATAAGCTTATTTCAGCAACTTATGCTTATTAAATAGCCTTATTAAACAGGTTTATTTCAGCAACTTAGGCTTATTAAATAGCATTTTAAATAGGTTTATTTCAGCAACTTAGACTTATTAAATAGGCTTATTAAATAGGCTTAGTTCAGAAACTTAGGCTTATTAAATAGGCTTATTTCAGCAACTTAGGCTCATTAAATAGCCTTACTAAATAGGCTTATTTCAGCAACTTAGGCTTATTAAATAGGCTTATTTCAGCAACTTAAACGTATTAAATAGCCTTATTTCATCAACTTAGGCTTATTAAATAGCCTTATTTCAGCAACTTAGACTTATTAAATAGGCTTATTCAGCAACTTAGGCTTATTAAATAGCCTTATTAAATAGGCTTATTTCAGCAACTTAGACTTATTAAATAGGCTTATTCAGCAACTTAGGCTTATTAAATAGGCTTATTCAGCAACTTAGGCTCATTAAATAGGCTTGTTTCAGCAACTTAGGCTTATTAAATAGGCTCATTCAGCAACTTAGGCTTATTAAATAGGCTTATTTCAGCAACTTAGACTTATTAAATAGGCCTATTAAATAGGCTTATTAAATAGGCTTATTTCATCAACTTAGACTTATTAAATAGGCTTATTAAATAGGCTTGTTAAATAGGCTTATTAAATAGGCTTATTTCAGCAACTTAGGCTTATTAAATAGCCTAATTAAGTAGGCTTATTTCAGCAACTTTGGCTTATTAAATAGGCTTATTTCAGCAACTTACGCTGATTAAAAAGGCTTATTTCAGCAACTTAGACTTATTAAATAGCCTTATTTCAGCAAATTAGACTTATTAAATAGGCTTATTTCAGCAAATTATGCTTATTAAATATACTTATTTCAGCAACTTAGGCTTATTAAATAGGCTTATTTCAGCAACTTAGACTTATTAAATAGCCTTATTTCAGCAACTTAGGCTTATTAAATAGGCTTATTTCAGCAACTTAGGCTTATTAAATTGCCTTATTTCAGCAACTTAGACTTATTAAATAGGCTTATTTCAGCAACTTAGGCTTATTAAATAGGCTTATTCAGCAACTTAGGCTTATTAAATAGGCTTATTAAATAGGCTTATTTCAGCAACTTAGGCTTATTAAATAGGCTTATTCAGCAACTTAGGCTTATTAAATAGGCTCATTCAATACTTATTAAATAGGCTTATTAAACAGGATTATTAAATAGACTTATTAAATAGGCTCAATAAATAGGCTTATTAAATAGGCTTATTAATTAGGCTTATTAAATAGGCTTATTAAATAGACTTATTAAATAGGCTTATTAAATAGGCTTATTAAATAGGCTTATTAAATAGGCTCAATAAATAGGCTTATTAAATAGGCTTATTAAATATGCTTATTAAATAGACTTATTAAATAGGCGTATTAAATAGGCTTATTAAATAGACTTATTAAATAGCCTCATTAAATAGTCTTATTTTAGCAACTTAGGCTTATAAAATAGGCTTATTTCATCAACTTATGCTTATTAAATAGCCTTATTAAACAGGTTTATTTCAGCAACTTAGGCTTATTAAATATCATTTGTAAATATGTTTATTTCAGCAACTTAGACTTATTAAATATACCTTTTTAAATAGGCTTAGTTCAGAAACTTAGGCTTATTAAATAAGCTTATTTCAGCAACTTATGCTTATTAAATAGCCTTATTAAACAGGTTTATTTCAGCAACTTAGGCTTATTAAATAGCATTTTAAATAGGTTTATTTCAGCAACTTAGACTTATTAAATAGGCTTATTAAATAGGCTTAGTTCAGAAACTTAGGCTCATTAAATAGCCTTATTAAATAGGCTTATTTCAGCAACTTGGGCTTATTAAACAGGCTTATTTCAGCAACTTAAACTTATTAAATAGCCTTATTTCAGCAACTTAGGCTTATTAAATAGCCTTATTCAGCAACTTAGGCTCATTAAATAGGCTTATTTCAGCAACTTAGGCTTATTAAATAGGCTCATTCAGAAACTTAGGCTTATTAAATAGGCTTATTTCAAAAACTTAGACTTATTAAATAGGCCTATTAAATATGCTTATTAAATAGGCTTATTTCAGCAACTTAGATTTATTAAAAAAGGCCTATTAAATAGGCGTATTGAATAGACTTATTAAATAGGCTCATTAAATACTTATTAAATAGGCTTATTAAATAGGCTTATTAAATAGACTTATTAAATAGGCTCAATAAATAGGCTTATTAAATAGGCTTATTAAATAGACTTATTAAATAGGCTCAATAAATCAGCTTATTAAATAGGCTTATTAAATAGACTTATTAAATCGGCTTATTAAATAGGCTCAATAAATAGGCTTATTAAATAGGCTCAATAAATATGCTTATTAAATAGGCTCAATAAATAGGCTTATTAAATAGGCTCAATAAATAGGCTTATTAAATAGGCTTATTAAATAGACTTATTAGACTTATTAAATAGGCTTATTAAATAGACTTATTAAATAGTCTTATTAAATAGGCTTATTAAATAGACTTATTAAATAGACTTATTAAATAGACTTATTAAATAGACTTATTAAATAGCCTCTTGAAATAGGCTTATTTTAGCAACTTAAGCTTATTATATAGGTTTATTTCAGCAACTTAGACTTATTAAATAGGTTTATTCAGCAACTTAGGCTTATTAAATAGCCTTATTCAGCAACTTAGGCTTATTAAATAGGCTTATTTCAGCAACTTAGACTTATTAAATAGGCCTATTAAATAGGCTTATTAAATAGGCTTATTTCAGCAACTTAGACTTATTAAATAGGCCTATTAAATAGGCTTATTAAATAGACTTATTAAATAGGCTCATTAAATACTTATTAAATAGGCTTATTAAATATGCTTATTAAATATACTTATTAAATAGGCTCAATAAATAGGCTTATTAAATAGGCTTATTAAATAGGCTCAATAAATAGGCTTATTAAATAGGCTTATTAAATATGCTTATTAAATAGACTTATTAAATAGGCTTATTAAATAGGCTCAATAAATAGGATTATTAAATAGGCTCAATAAATATGCTTATTAAATAGGCTCAATAAATAGGCTTATTAAATAGGCTCAATAAATAGGCTTATTAAATAGGCTCATTAAATACTTATTAAATAGGCTTATTAAATAGACTTATTAAATAGACTTATTAAATAGGCTTATTAAATAGACTTATTAAATAGGCTTATTAAAAAGGCGTATTAAATAGACATTAAATAGGCTCATTAAATACTTATTAAATATGTTTATTAAATAGGCGTATTAAATAGGCTTATTAAATAGGCTTATTAAATAGGCTTATTAAATAGGCTTATTAAATAGACTTATTAAATAGCCTAATTAAATAAGCTTATTTTAGCAACTTAGGCTTATTTAATAGGTTTATTTCAGCAACTTAGACTTATTAAATAGCCTTATTAAATAGGCTTATTTCAGCAACTTAGGCTTATTAAATAAGCTTATTTCAGCAACTTATGCTTATTAAATAGCCTTATTAAACAGGTTTATTTCAGCAACTTAGGCTTATTAAATAGCATTTTAAATAGGTTTATTTCAGCAACTTAGACTTATTAAATAGGCTTATTAAATAGGCTTAGTTCAGAAACTTAGGCTTATTAAATAGGCTTATTTCAGCAACTTAGGCTCATTAAATAGCCTTATTAAATAGGCTTATTTCAGCAACTTAGGCTTATTAAACAGGCTTATTTCAGCAACTTAAACTTATTAAATAGCCTTATTTCAGCAACTTAGGCTTATTAAATAGCCTTATTCAGCAACTTAGGCTCATTAAATAGGCTTATTTCAGCAACTTAGGCTTATTAAATAGGCTCATTCAGAAACTTAGGCTTATTAAATAGGCTTATTTCAGCAACTTAGACTTATTAAATAGGCCTATTAAATAGGCTTATTAAATAGGCTTATTTCAGCAACTTAGATTTATTAAAAAAAGGCCTATTAAATAGGCGTATTGAATAGACTTATTAAATAGGCTCATTAAATACTTATTAAATAGGCTTATTAAATAGGCTTATTAAATAGACTTATTAAATAGGCTCAATAAATAGGCTTATTAAATAGGCTTATTAAATAGACTTATTAAATAGGCTCAATAAATCGGCTTATTAAATAGGCTTATTAAATAGACTTATTAAATCGGCTTATTAAATAGGCTCAATAAATAGGCTTATTAAATAGGCTCAATAAATATGCTTATTAAATAGGCTCAATAAATAGGCTTATTAAATAGGCGCAATAAATAGGCTTATTAAATAGACTTATTAAATAGTGTTATTAAATAGGCTTATTAAATAGACTTATTAAATAGACTTATTAAATAGACTTATTAAATAGACTTATTAAATAGACTTATTAAATAGCCTCATGAAATAGGCTTATTTTAGCAACTTAAGCTTATTAAATAGGTTTATTTCAGCAACTTAGACTTATTAAAGAGCCTTATTAAATAGGCTTATTTCAGCAACTTAGGCTTATTAAATAAGCTTATTTCAGCAACTTATGCTTATTAAATAGCCTTATTAAACAGGTTGATTTCAGCAACTTAGGCTTATTAAATAGCATTTTTAAATAGGTTTATTTCAGCAACTTAGACGTATTAAATATACCTTTTTAAATAGGCTTAGTTCAGAAACTTAGGCTTATTAAATAGTCTTATTTCAGCAACTTAGGCTCATTAAATAGCCTTATTAAATAGGCTTATTTCAGCAACTTAGGCTTATTAAATAGCCTTATTAAATAGGCTTATTTCAGCAACTTAGACTTATTAAATAGGTTTATTCAGCAACTTAGGCTTATTAAATAGGCTTATTCAGCAACTTAGGCTTATTAAATAGGCTTATTAAATAGGCTTATTTCAGCAACTTAGACTTATTAAATAGGCCTACTAAATAGGCTTATTAAATAGACTTATTAAATAGGCTCATTAAATACTTATTAAATAGGCTTATTAAATAGGCTTATTAAATAGACTTATTAAATAGGCTCAATAAATAGGCTTATTAAATAGGCTTATTAAATAGGCTCAATAAATAGGCTTATTAAATAGGCTTATTAAATAGGCTTATTAAATAGGCTCAATAAATAGGCTCATTAAATAGGCTCAATAAATAGGCTTATTAAATAGGCTCAATAAATAGGCTTATTAAATAGGCTCATTAAATACTTATTAAATAGGCTTATTAAATAGACTTATTAAATAGGCTTATTAAATAGGCTTATTAAATAGACTTATTAAATAGGCTCAATAAATAGGCTTATTAAATAGGCTTATTAAATAGGCTCAATAAATAGGCTTATTAAATAGGCTCAATAAATAGGCTTATTAAATAGGCTCAATAAATAGGCTCATTAAATAGGCTCAATAAATAGGCTTATTAAATAGGCTCAATAAATAGGCTTATTAAAGAGGCTCATTAAATACTTATTAAATAGGCTTATTAAATAGACTTATTAAATAGGCTCAATAAATAGGCTTATTAAATAGGCTTATTAAATAGACTTATTAAATAGGCTCAATAAATCGGCTTATTAAATAGGCTTATTAAATAGACTTATTAAATCGGCTTATTAAATAGGCTCAATAAATAGGCTTATTAAATAGGCTTATTAAATAGGCTTATTAAATAGGCTTATTAAATAGACTTATTAAATAGCCTAATTAAATAGGCTTATTTTAGCAACTTAGGCTTATTAAATAGGTTTATTTCAGCAACTTAGACTTATTAAATAGCCTTATTAAATAGGCTTATTTCAGCAACTTAGGCTTATTAAATAAGCTTATTTCAGCAACTTATGCTTATTAAATAGCCTTATTAAACAGGTTTATTTCAGCAACTTAGGCTTATTAAATAGCATTTTAAATAGGTTTATTTCAGCAACTTAGACTTATTAAATAGGCTTATTAAATAGGCTTAGTTCAGAAACTTAGGCTTATTAAATAGGCTTATTTCAGCAACTTAGGCTCATTAAATAGCCTTACTAAATAGGCTTATTTCAGCAACTTAGGCTTATTAAATAGGCTTATTTCAGCAACTTAAACGTATTAAATAGCCTTATTTCATCAACTTAGGCTTATTAAATAGCCTTATTTCAGCAACTTAGACTTATTAAATAGGCTTATTCAGCAACTTAGGCTTATTAAATAGCCTTATTAAATAGGCTTATTTCAGAAACTTAGACTTATTAAATAGGTTTATTCAGCAACTTAGGCTCATTAAATAGGCTTATTCAGCAACTTAGGCTCATTAAATAGGCTTGTTTCAGCAACTTAGGCTTATTAAATAGGCTCATTCAGCAACTTAGGCTTATTAAATAGGCTTATTTCAGCAACTTAGACTTATTAAATAGGCCTATTAAATAGGCTTATTAAATAGGCTTATTTCATCAACTTAGACTTATTAAATAGGCTTATTAAATAGGCTTGTTAAATAGGCTTATTAAATAGGCTTATTTCAGCAACTTAGGCTTATTAAATAGCCTAATTAAGTAGGCTTATTTCAGCAACTTTGGCTTATTAAATAGGCTTATTTCAGCAACTTACGCTGATTAAAAAGGCTTATTTCAGCAACTTAGACTTATTAAATAGCCTTATTTCAGCAAATTAGACTTATTAAATAGGCTTATTTCAGCAAATTATGCTTATTAAATATACTTATTTCAGCAACTTAGGCTTATTAAATAGGCTTATTTCAGCAACTTAGACTTATTAAATAGCCTTATTTCAGCAACTTAGGCTTATTAAATAGGCTTATTTCAGCAACTTAGGCTTATTAAATTGCCTTATTTCAGCAACTTAGACTTATTAAATAGGCTTATTTCAGCAACTTAGGCTTATTAAATAGGCTTATTCAGCAACTTAGGCTTATTAAATAGGCTTATTAAATAGGCTTATTTCAGCAACTTAGGCTTATTAAATAGGCTTATTCAGCAACTTAGGCTTATTAAATAGGCTCATTCAATACTTATTAAATAGGCTTATTAAACAGGATTATTAAATAGACTTATTAAATAGGCTCAATAAATAGGCTTATTAAATAGGCTTATTAATTAGGCTTATTAAATAGGCTTATTAAATAGACTTATTAAATAGGCTTATTAAATAGGCTTATTAAATAGGCTTATTAAATAGGCTCAATAAATAGGCTTATTAAATAGGCTTATTAAATATGCTTATTAAATAGACTTATTAAATAGGCGTATTAAATAGGCTTATTAAATAGACTTATTAAATAGCCTCATTAAATAGTCTTATTTTAGCAACTTAGGCTTATAAAATAGGCTTATTTCATCAACTTATGCTTATTAAATAGCCTTATTAAACAGGTTTATTTCAGCAACTTAGGCTTATTAAATATCATTTTTAAATATGTTTATTTCAGCAACTTAGACTTATTAAATATACCTTTTTAAATAGGCTTAGTTCAGAAACTTAGGCTTATTAAATAGGCTTTTTTCAGCAACTTAGGTTCATTAAATAGCCTTATTAAATAGGCTTATTTCAGCAACTTAGGCTTATTAAATAGCCTTATTAAATAGGCTTATTTTAGCAACTTAGACTTATTAAAACGACTTATTAAATAGACATTTCAGCAACTTAGGCTCATCAAATATGCTTATGAAATATGCTTATTTCTGCAACTTAGACTTATTAGATAGGCCTATTAAATAGGCTTATTTCAGCAACTTAGGCTTATTAAATAGGCTTATTTCAGCAACTTGGGCTTATTAAATAGGCTTATTTCAGCAACTTAGACTTATTAAATAGCCTTATTTCAGCAACTTACGCTTATTAAATAGGCTTATTTCAGCAACTTAGGCTTATTAAATAGCCTTATTAAGTAGGCTTATTTCAGCAACTTGGGCTTATTAAATAGACTTATTAAATAGGCTTATTGAATAGGCTTATTAAATAGACTTATTAAATAGGCTCAATAAATAGGCTTATTAAATAGGCTTATTAAATAGGCTCAATAAATAGGCTTATTAAATAGGCTCAATAAATAGGCTTATTAAATAGGCTCAATAAATAGGCTCATTAAATAGGCTCAATAAATAGGCTTATT
Organism: Petromyzon marinus; assembly: GCF_048934315.1. Taxonomy (NCBI): domain Eukaryota; kingdom Metazoa; phylum Chordata; class Hyperoartia; order Petromyzontiformes; family Petromyzontidae; genus Petromyzon; species Petromyzon marinus. The sequence continues at coordinate 1,407,828 of NW_027422884.1, read as the reverse complement.
AAATAGGCTCAATAAATAGGCTTATTAAAGAGGCTCATTAAATACTTATTAAATAGGCTTATTAAATAGACTTATTAAATAGGCTCAATAAATCGGCTTATTAAATAGGCTTATTAAATAGACTTATTAAATCGGCTTATTAAATAGGCTCAATAAATAGGCTTATTAAATAGGCTTATTAAATAGGCTTATTAAATAGGCTTATTAAATAGACTTATTAAATAGCCTAATTAAATAGGCTTATTTTAGCAACTTAGGATTATTAAATAGGTTTATTTCAGCAACTTAGACTTATTAAATAGCCTTATTAAATAGGCTTATTTCAGCAACTTAGGCTTATTAAATAAGCTTATTTCAGCAACTTATGCTTATTAAATAGCCTTATTAAACAGGTTTATTTCAGCAACTTAGGCTTATTAAATAGCATTTTAAATAGGTTTATTTCAGCAACTTAGACTTATTAAATAGGCTTATTAAATAGGCTTAGTTCAGAAACTTAGGCTTATTAAATAGGCTTATTTCAGCAACTTAGGCTCATTAAATAGCCTTACTAAATAGGCTTATTTCAGCAACTTAGGCTTATTAAATAGGCTTATTTCAGCAACTTAAACGTATTAAATAGCCTTATTTCATCAACTTAGGCTTATTAAATAGCCTTATTTCAGCAACTTAGACTTATTAAATAGGCTTATTCAGCAACTTAGGCTTATTAAATAGCCTTATTAAATAGGCTTATTTCAGAAACTTAGACTTATTAAATAGGTTTATTCAGCAACTTAGGCTCATTAAATAGGCTTATTCAGCAACTTAGGCTCATTAAATAGGCTTGTTTCAGCAACTTAGGCTTATTAAATAGGCTCATTCAGCAACTTAGGCTTATTAAATAGGCTTATTTCAGCAACTTAGACTTATTAAATAGGCCTATTAAATAGGCTTATTAAATAGGCTTATTTCATCAACTTAGACTTATTAAATAGGCTTATTAAATAGGCTTGTTAAATAGGCTTATTAAATAGGCTTATTTCAGCAACTTAGGCTTATTAAATAGCCTAATTAAGTAGGCTTATTTCAGCAACTTTGGCTTATTAAATAGGCTTATTTCAGCAACTTACGCTGATTAAAAAGGCTTATTTCAGCAACTTAGACTTATTAAATAGCCTTATTTCAGCAAATTAGACTTATTAAATAGGCTTATTTCAGCAAATTATGCTTATTAAATATACTTATTTCAGCAACTTAGGCTTATTAAATAGGCTTATTTCAGCAACTTAGACTTATTAAATAGCCTTATTTCAGCAACTTAGGCTTATTAAATAGGCTTATTTCAGCAACTTAGGCTTATTAAATTGCCTTATTTCAGCAACTTAGACTTATTAAATAGGCTTATTTCAGCAACTTAGGCTTATTAAATAGGCTTATTCAGCAACTTAGGCTTATTAAATAGGCTTATTAAATAGGCTTATTTCAGCAACTTAGGCTTATTAAATAGGCTTATTCAGCAACTTAGGCTTATTAAATAGGCTCATTCAATACTTATTAAATAGGCTTATTAAACAGGATTATTAAATAGACTTATTAAATAGGCTCAATAAATAGGCTTATTAAATAGGCTTATTAATTAGGCTTATTAAATAGGCTTATTAAATAGACTTATTAAATAGGCTTATTAAATAGGCTTATTAAATAGGCTTATTAAATAGGCTCAATAAATAGGCTTATTAAATAGGCTTATTAAATATGCTTATTAAATAGACTTATTAAATAGGCGTATTAAATAGGCTTATTAAATAGACTTATTAAATAGCCTCATTAAATAGTCTTATTTTAGCAACTTAGGCTTATAAAATAGGCTTATTTCATCAACTTATGCTTATTAAATAGCCTTATTAAACAGGTTTATTTCAGCAACTTAGGCTTATTAAATATCATTTTTAAATATGTTTATTTCAGCAACTTAGACTTATTAAATATACCTTTTTAAATAGGCTTAGTTCAGAAACTTAGGCTTATTAAATAGGCTTTTTTCAGCAACTTAGGTTCATTAAATAGCCTTATTAAATAGGCTTATTTCAGCAACTTAGGCTTATTAAATAGCCTTATTAAATAGGCTTATTTTAGCAACTTAGACTTATTAAAACGACTTATTAAATAGACATTTCAGCAACTTAGGCTCATCAAATATGCTTATGAAATATGCTTATTTCTGCAACTTAGACTTATTAGATAGGCCTATTAAATAGGCTTATTTCAGCAACTTAGGCTTATTAAATAGGCTTATTTCAGCAACTTGGGCTTATTAAATAGGCTTATTTCAGCAACTTAGACTTATTAAATAGCCTTATTTCAGCAACTTACGCTTATTAAATAGGCTTATTTCAGCAACTTAGGCTTATTAAATAGCCTTATTAAGTAGGCTTATTTCAGCAACTTGGGCTTATTAAATAGACTTATTAAATAGGCTTATTGAATAGGCTTATTAAATAGACTTATTAAATAGGCTCAATAAATAGGCTTATTAAATAGGCTTATTAAATAGGCTCAATAAATAGGCTTATTAAATAGGCTCAATAAATAGGCTTATTAAATAGGCTCAATAAATAGGCTCATTAAATAGGCTCAATAAATAGGCTTATTAAATAGGCTCAATAAATAGGCTTATTAAAGAGGCTCATTAAATACTTATTAAATAGGCTTATTAAATAGACTTATTAAATAGGCTCAATAAATCGGCTTATTAAATAGGCTTATTAAATAGACTTATTAAATCGGCTTATTAAATAGGCTCAATAAATAGGCTTATTAAATAGGCTTATTAAATAGGCTTATTAAATAGGCTTATTAAATAGACTTATTAAATAGCCTAATTAAATAGGCTTATTTTAGCAACTTAGGATTATTAAATAGGTTTATTTCAGCAACTTAGACTTATTAAATAGCCTTATTAAATAGGCTTATTTCAGCAACTTAGGCTTATTAAATAAGCTTATTTCAGCAACTTATGCTTATTAAATAGCCTTATTAAACAGGTTTATTTCAGCAACTTAGGCTTATTAAATAGCATTTTAAATAGGTTTATTTCAGCAACTTAGACTTATTAAATAGGCTTATTAAATAGGCTTAGTTCAGAAACTTAGGCTTATTAAATAGGCTTATTTCAGCAACTTAGGCTCATTAAATAGCCTTACTAAATAGGCTTATTTCAGCAACTTAGGCTTATTAAATAGGCTTATTTCAGCAACTTAAACGTATTAAATAGCCTTATTTCATCAACTTAGGCTTATTAAATAGCCTTATTTCAGCAACTTAGACTTATTAAATAGGCTTATTCAGCAACTTAGGCTTATTAAATAGCCTTATTAAATAGGCTTATTTCAGCAACTTAGACTTATTAAATAGGTTTATTCAGCAACTTAGGCTTATTAAATAGGCTTATTCAGCAACTTAGGCTCATTAAATAGGCTTATTTCAGCAACTTAGGCTTATTAAATAGGCTCATTCAGCAACTTAGGCTTATTAAATAGGCTTATTTCAGCAACTTAGACTTATTAAATAGGCCTATTAAATAGGCTTATTAAATAGGCTTATTTCATCAACTTAGACTTATTAAATAGGCCTATTAAATAGGCTTGTTAAATAGGCTTATTAAATAGGCTTATTTCAGCAACTTAGGCTTATTAAATAGCCTAATTAAGTAGGCTTATTTCAGCAACTTATGCTTATTAAATATACTTATTTCAGCAACTTAGGCTTATTAAATAGGCTTATTTCAGCAACTTAGACTTATTAAATAGCCTTATTTCAGCAACTTAGGCTTATTAAATAGGCTTATTTCAGCAACTTAGGCATATTAAATCGCCTTATTTCAGCAACTTAGACTTATTAAATAGGCTTATTTCAGCAACTTAGGCTTATTAAATAGGCTTATTCAGCAACTTAGGCTTATTAAATAGGCTTATTAAATAGGCTTATTTCAGCAACTTAGGCTTATTAAATAGGCTTATTCAGCAACTTAGGCTTATTAAATAGGCTCATTCAATACTTATTAAATAGGCTTATTAAACAGGCTTATTAAATAGACTTATTAAATAGGCTCAATAAATAGGCTTATTAAATAGGCTTATTAATTAGGCTTATTAAATAGGCTTATTAAATAGACTTATTAAATAGGCTCATTAAATAGGCTTATTAAATAGGCTTATTAAATAGGCTCAATAAATAGGCTTATTAAATAGGCTTATTAAATATGCTTATTAAATAGACTTATTAAATAGGCGTACTAAATAGGCTTATTAAATAGACTTATTAAATAGCCTCATTAAATAGTCTTATTTTAGCAACTTAGGCTTATAAAATAGGCTTATTTCATCAACTTATGCTTATTAAATAGCCTTATTAAACAGGTTTATTTCAGCAACTTAGGCTTATTAAATAGCATTTTTAAATATGTTTATTTCAGCAACTTAGACTTATTAAATATACCTTTTTAAATAGGCTTAGTTCAGAAACTTAGGCTTATTAAATAGGCTTTTTTCAGCAACTTAGGCTCATTAAATAGCCTTATTAAATAGGCTTATTTCAGCAGCTTAGGCTTATTAAATAGCCTTATTAAATAGGCTTATTTTAGCAACTTAGACTTATTAAAACGACTTATTAAATAGACATTTCAGCAACTTAGGCTCATCAAATATGCTTATGAAATATGCTTATTTCTGCAACTTAGACTTATTAGATAGGCCTATTAAATAGGCTTATTTCAGCAACTTAGGCTTATTAAATAGGCTTAATTCAGCAACTTGGGCTTATTAAATAGGCTTATTTCAGCAACTTAGACTTATTAAATAGCCTTATTTCAGCAACTTACGCTTATTAAATAGGCTTATTTCAGCAACTTAGGCTTATTAAATAGCCTTATTAAGTAGGCTTATTTCAGCAACTTGGGCTTATTAAATAGGCTTATTTCAGCAACTTGGGCTTATTAAATAGGCTTATTTCAGCAACTTAGACTTATTAAATAGCCTTATTTCAGCAACTTAGACTTATTAAATAGGATTATTTCAGCAACTTATGCTTATTAAATATACTTATTTCAGCAACTTAGGCTTATTAAATAGGCTTATTTCAGCAACTTAGACTTATTAAATAGCCTTATTTCAGCAACTTATGCTTATTAAATAGGCTTATTTCAGCAACTTAGGCTTATTAAATAGCCTTATTTCAGCAACTTAGACTTATTAAATAGGCTTATTTCAGCAATTTAGGCTTATTAAATAGGCTCATTCAATACTTGTTAAATAGGCTTATTAAACAGGCTTATTAAATAGACTCATTAAATAGGCTCATTAAATAGGCTTATTAAATAGGCTTATTAATTAGGCTTATTAAATAGGCTTATTAAATAGACTTATTAAATAGGCTTATTAAATAGGCTCAATAAATAGGCTTATTAAATAGGCTCAATGAATAGGCTTATTAAATAGGCTCAATAAATAGGCTTATTAAATAGGCTAATTAAATAGGCTTATTAAAAAGGCTTATTAAATAGACTTATTAAATAGGCTCATTAAATACTTATTAAATAGGTTTATTAAATAGGCGTATTAAATAGGCTTATTAAATAGGCTTATTAAATAGGCTTATTAAATAGACTTATTAAATAGCCTCATTAAATAGGCTTATTTTAGCAACTTAGGCTTATTAAATAGACTTATTAAATAGGCTTATTAAATAGGCTCAATAAATAGGCTTATTAAATAGGCTCAATAAATAGGCTTATTAAATAGGCTCAATAAATAGGCATATTAAATAGGCTCATTAAATACTTATTAAATAGGCTTATTAAATAGACTTATCAAATAGACTTATTAAATAGGCTTATTAAATAGACTTATTAAATAGGCTTATTAAAAAGGCTTATTAAATAGACTTATTAAATAGGCTCATTAAATACTTATTAAATATGTTTATTAAATAGGCGTATTAAATAGGCCTATTAAATAGGCTTGTTAAATAGGCTTATTAAATAGGCTTATTTCAGCAACTTAGGCTTATTAAATAGCCTAATTAAGTAGGCTTATTTCAGCAACTTTGGCTTATTAAATAGGCTTATTTCAGCAACTTACGCTGATTAAAAAGGCTTATTTCAGCAACTTAGACTTATTAAATAGCCTTATTTCAGCAAATTAGACTTATTAAATAGGCTTATATCAGCAACTTATGCTTATTAAATATACTTATTTCAGCAACTTAGGCTTATTAAATAGGCTTATTTCAGCAACTTAGACTTATTAAATAGCCTTATTTCAGCAACTTAGGCTTATTAAATAGGCTTATTTCAGCAACTTAGGCTTATTAAATAGCCTTATTTCAGCAACTTAGACTTATTAAATAGGCTTATTTCAGCAACTTAGGCTTATTAAATATGCTTATTCAGCAACTTAGGCTTATTAAATAGGCTTATTAAATAGGCTTATTTCAGCAACTTAGGCTTATTAAATAGGCTTATTCAGCAACTTAGGCTTATTAAATAGGCTGATTCAATACTTATTAAATAGGCTTATTGAACAGGCTTATTAAATAGACTCATTAAATAGGCTCAATAAATAGGCTTATTAAATAGGCTTATTAAATAGGCTTATTAAATAGGCTTATTAAATAGACTTATTAAATAGGCTCATTAAATAGGCTCAATAAATAGGCTTATTAAATAGGCTTATTAAATAGGCTTATTAAATAGGCTTATTAAATAGGCTCAATAAGTAGGCTTATTAAATAGGCTTATTAAATATGCTTATTAAATAGACTTATTAAATAGGCGTATTAAATAGGCTTATTAAATAGACTTATTAAATAGCCTCATTAAATAGGCTTATTTTAGCAACTTAGGCTTATAAAATAGGCTTATTTCATCAACTTATGCTTATTAAATAGCCTTATTAAACAGGTTTATTTCAGCAACTTAGGCTTATTAAATAGCATTTTTAAATATGTTTATTTCAGCAACTTAGACTTATTAAATATACCTTTTTAAATAGGCTTAGTTCAGAAACTTAGGCTTATTAAATAGGCTTATTTCAGCAACTTAGGCTCATTAAATAGCCTTATTAAATAGGCTTATTTCAGCAACTTAGGCTTATTAAATAGCCTTATTAAATAGGCTTATTTTAGCAACTTAGACTTATTAAAACGACTTATTAAATAGACATTTCAGCAACTTAGGCTCATCAAATATGCTTATGAAATATGCTTATTTCTGCAACTTAGACTTATTAGATAGGCCTATTAAATAGGCTTATTTCAGCAACTTAGACTTATTAAATAGGCTTATTTCAGCAACTTGGGCTTATTAAATAGGCTTATTTCAGCAACTTAGACTTATTAAATAGCCTTATTTCAGCAACTTACGCTTATTAAATAGGCTTATTTCAGCAACTTAGGCTTATTAAATAGCCTTATTAAGTAGGCTTATTTCAACAACTTGGGCTTATTAAATAGGCTTATTTCAGCAACTTACGCTGATTAAAAAGGCTTATTTCAGCAACTTAGGCTTATTAAATAGGCTTATTTCAGCAACTTGGGCTTATTAAATAGGCTTATTTCAGCAACTTAGACTTATTAAATAGCCTTATTTCAGCAACTTAGACTTATTAAATAGGCTTATTTCAGCAACTTATGCTTATTAAATATACTTATTTCAGCAACTTAGGCTTATTAAATAGGCTTATTTCAGCAACTTAGACTTATTAAATAGCCTTATTTCAGCAACTTATGCTTATTAAATAGGCTTATTTCAGCAACTTAGGCTTATTAAATAGCCTTATTTCAGCAACTTAGACTTATTAAATAGGCTTATTTCAGCAACTTAGGCTTATTAAATAGGCTCATTCAATACTTATTAAATAGGCTTATTAAACAGGCTCATTAAATAGACTCATTAAATAGGCTCAATAAATAGGCTTATTAAATAGGCTTATTAATTAGGCTTATTAAATAGGCTTATTAAATAGACTTATTAAATAGGCTCATTAAATAGGCTCAATAAATAGGCTTATTAAATAGGCTTATTAAATAGGCTTATTAAATAGGCTTATTAAATAGGCTCAATAAGTAGGCTTATTAAATAGGCTTATTAAATATGCTTATTAAATATACTTATTAAATAGGCGTATTAAATAGGCTTATTAAATAGACTTATTAAATAGCCTCATTAAATAGGCTTATTTTAGCAACTTAGGCTTATAAAATAGGCTTATTTCATCAACTTATGCTTATTAAATAGCCTTATTAAACAGGTTTATTTCAGCAACTTAGGCTTATTAAATAGCATTTTTAAATATGTTTATTTCAGCAACTTAGACTTATTAAATATACCTTTTTAAATAGGCTTAGTTCAGAAACTTAGGCTTATTAAATAGGCTTATTTCAGCAACTTAGGCTCATTAAATAGCCTTATTAAATAGGCTTATTTCAGCAACTTAGGCTCATTAAATAGCCTTATTAAATAGGCTTATTTCAGCAACTTAGGCTTATTAAATAGCCTTATTAAATAGGCTTATTTTAGCAACTTAGACTTATTAAAACGACTTATTAAATAGACATTTCAGCAACTTAGGCTCATCAAATATGCTTATGAAATATGCTTATTTCTGCAACTTAGACTTATTAGATAGGCCTATTAAATAGGCTTATTTCAGCAACTTAGGCTTATTAAATAGGCTTATTTCAGCAACTTGGGCTTATTAAATAGGCTTATTTCAGCAACTTAGACTTATTAAATAGCCTTATTTCAGCAACTTACGCTTATTAAATAGGCTTATTTCAGCAACTTAGGCTTATTAAATAGCCTTATTAAGTAGGCTTATTTCAACAACTTGGGCTTATTAAATAGGCTTATTTCAGCAACTTACGCTGATTAAAAAGGCTTATTTCAGCAACTTAGGCTTATTAAATAGGCTTATTTCAGCAACTTGGGCTTATTAAATAGGCTTATTTCAGCAACTTAGACTTATTAAATAGCCTTATTTCAGCAACTTAGACTTATTAAATAGGCTTATTTCAGCAACTTATGCTTATTAAATATACTTATTTCAGCAACTTAGGCTTATTAAATAGGCTTATTTCAGCAACTTAGACTTATTAAATAGCCTTATTAAACAGGTTTATTTCAGCAACTTAGGCTTATTAAATAGCATTTTTAAATATGTTTATTTCAGCAACTTAGACTTATTAAATATACCTTTTTAAATAGGCTTAGTTCAGAAACTTAGGCTTATTAAATAGGCTTATTTCAGCAACTTAGGCTCATTAAATAGCCTTATTAAATAGGCTTATTTCAGCAACTTAGGCTTATTAAATAGCCTTATTAAATAGGCTTATTTTAGCAACTTAGACTTATTAAAACGACTTATTAAATAGACATTTCAGCAACTTAGGCTCATCAAATATGCTTATGAAATATGCTTATTTCTGCAACTTAGACTTATTAGATAGGCCTATTAAATAGGCTTATTTCAGCAACTTAGGCTTATTAAATAGGCTTATTTCAGCAACTTGGGCTTATTAAATAGGCTTATTTCAGCAACTTAGACTTATTAAATAGCCTTATTTCAGCAACTTACGCTTATTAAATAGGCTTATTTCAGCAACTTAGGCTTATTAAATAGCCTTATTAAGTAGGCTTATTTCAACAACTTGGGCTTATTAAATAGGCTTATTTCAGCAACTTACGCTGATTAAAAAGGCTTATTTCAGCAACTTAGGCTTATTAAATAGGCTTATTTCAGCAACTTGGGCTTATTAAATAGGCTTATTTCAGCAACTTAGACTTATTAAATAGCCTTATTTCAGCAACTTAGACTTATTAAATAGGCTTATTTCAGCAACTTATGCTTATTAAATATACTTATTTCAGCAACTTAGGCTTATTAAATAGGCTTATTTCAGCAACTTAGACTTATTAAATAGCCTTATTTCAGCAACTTAGGCTTATTAAATAGGCTTATTTCAGCAACTTAGGCTTATTAAATAGCCTTATTTCAGCAACTTAGACTTATTAAATAGGCTTATTTCAGCAACTTAGGCTTATTAAATAGGCTCATTCAATACTTGTTAAATAGGTTTATTAAACAGGCTTATCAAATAGACTCATTAAATAGGCTCATTAAATAGGCTTATTAAATAGGCTTATTAATTAGGCTTATTAAATAGGCTTATTAAATAGACTTATTAAATAGGCTTATTAAATAGGCTCAATAAATAGGCTTATTAAATAGGCTCAATGAATAGGCTTATTAAATAGGCTCAATAAATAGGCTTATTAAATAGGCTCATTAAATACTTATTAAATAGGCTTAACAAATAGACTTATTAAATAGACTTATTAAATAGGCTTATTAAATAGGTTTATTAAATAGGCTTATTAAAAAGGCTTATTAAATAGACTTATTATATAGGCTAATTAAATACTTATTACATAGGTTTATTAAATAGGTGTATTATATAGGCTTATTAAATAGGCTTATTAAATAGGCTTATTAAATAGACTTATTAAATAGCCTCATTAAATAGGCTTATTTTAGCAACTTAGGCTTATTAAATAGGCTTATTAAATAGACTTATTAAATAGGCTCAATAAATAGGCTTATTAAATAGGCTTATTAAATAGGCTTATTAAATAGGCTCAATAAATAGGCTTATTAAATAGGCTCAATAAATAGGCTTATTAAATAGGCTCAATAAATAGGCTTATTAAATAGGCTCATTAAATATTTATCAAATAGGCTTATTAAATAGAGTTATTAAATAGACTTATTAAATAGGCTTATTAAATAGACTTATTAAATAGGCTTATTAAAAAGGCTTATTAAATAGACGTATTAAATAGGCTCATTAAATACTTATTAAATATGTTTATTAAATAGGCGTATTAAATAGGTTTATTAAATAGGCTTATTAAATAGGCTTATTAAATAGGCTTATTAAATAGATTTATTAAATAGCTAATTAAATAGGCTTATTTTAGCAACTTAGGCTTATTAAATAGGTTTATTTCAGCAACTTAGACTTATTAAATAGCCTTATTAAATAGGCTTATTTCAGCAACTTAGGCTTATTAAATAAGCTTATTTCAGCAACTTATGCTTATTAAATAGCCTTATTAAACAGGTTTATTTCACCAACTTAGGCTTATTAAATAGCATTTTAAATAGGTTTATTTCAGCAACTTAGACTTATTAAATAGGCTTATTAAATAGGCTTAGTTCAGAAACTTAGGCTTATTAAATAGGCTTATTTCAGCAACTTAGGCTCATTAAATAGCCTTACTAAATAGGCTTATTTCAGCAACTTAGGCTTATTAAACAGGCTTATTTCAGCAACTTAAACTTATTAAATAGCCTTATTTCATCAACTTAGGCTTATTAAATAGCCTTATTTCAGCAACTTAGACTTATTAAATAGGCTTATTCAGCAACTTAGGCTTATTAAATAGCCTTATTAATTAGGCTTATTTCAGCAACTTAGACTTATTAAATAGGTTTATTCAGCAACTTAGGCTTATTAAATAGGCTTATTCAGCAACTTAGGCTCATTAAGTAGGCTTATTTCAGCAACTTAGGCTTATTAAATAGGCTCATTCAGCAACTTAGGCTTATTAAATAGGCTTATTTCAGCAACTTAGACTTATTAAATAGGCCTATTAAATAGGCTTATTAAATAGGCTTATTTCATCAACTTAGACTTATGAAATAGGCCTATTAAATAGGCTTGTTAAATAGGCTTATTAAATAGGCTTATTTCAGCAACTTAGGCTTATTAAATAGCCTAATTAAGTAGGCTTATTTCAGCAACTTTGGCTTATTAAATAGGCTTATTTCAGCAACTTACGCTGATTAAAAAGGCTTATTTCAGCAACTTAGACTTATTAAATAGCCTTATTTCAGCAACTTAGACTTATTAAATAGGCTTATTCAGCAACTTAGGCTTATTAAATAGCCTTATTAATTAGGCTTATTTCAGCAACTTAGACTTATTAAATAGGTTTATTCAGCAACTTAGGCTTATTAAATAGGCTTATTCAGCAACTTAGGCTCATTAAGTAGGCTTATTTCAGCAACTTAGGCTTATTAAATAGGCTCATTCAGCAACTTAGGCTTATTAAATAGGCTTATTTCAGCAACTTAGACTTATTAAATAGGCTTATTTCAGCAACTTAGGCTTATTAAATATGCTTATTCAGCAACTTAGGCTTATTAAATAGGCTTATTAAATAGGCTTATTTCAGCAACTTAGGCTTATTAAATAGGCTTATTCAGCAACTTAGGCTTATTAAATAGGCTGATTCAATACTTATTAAATAGGCTTATTAAACAGGCTTATTAAATAGACTCATTAAATAGGCTCAATAAATAGGCTTATTAAATAGGCTTATTAATTAGGCTTATTAAATAGGCTTATTAAATAGACTTATTAAATAGGCTCATTAAATAGGCTCAATAAATAGGCTTATTAAATAGGCTTATTAAATAGGCTTATTAAATAGGCTTATTAAATAGGCTCAATAAGTAGGCTTATTAAATAGGCTTATTAAATATGCTTATTAAATAGACTTATTAAATAGGCGTATTAAATAGGCTTATTAAATAGACTTATTAAATAGCCTCATTAAATAGGCTTATTTTAGCAACTTAGGCTTATAAAATAGGCTTATTTCATCAACTTATGCTTATTAAATAGCCTTATTAAACAGGTTTATTTCAGCAACTTAGGCTTATTAAATAGCATTTTTAAATATGTTTATTTCAGCAACTTAGACTTATTAAATATACCTTTTTAAATAGGCTTAGTTCAGAAACTTAGGCTTATTAAATAGGCTTATTTCAGCAACTTAGGCTCATTAAATAGCCTTATTAAATAGGCTTATTTCAGCAACTTAGGCTTATTAAATAGCCTTATTAAATAGGCTTATTTTAGCAACTTAGACTTATTAAAACGACTTATTAAATAGACATTTCAGCAACTTAGGCTCATCAAATATGCTTATGAAATATGCTTATTTCTGCAACTTAGACTTATTAGATAGGCCTATTAAATAGGCTTATTTCAGCAACTTAGGCTTATTAAATAGGCTTATTTCAGCAACTTGGGCTTATTAAATAGGCTTATTTCAGCAACTTAGACTTATTAAATAGCCTTATTTTAGCAACTTACGCTTATTAAATAGGCTTATTTCAGCAACTTAGGCTTATTAAATAGCCTTATTAAGTAGGCTTATTTCAACAACTTGGGCTTATTAAATAGGCTTATTTCAGCAACTTACGCTGATTAAAAAGGCTTATTTCAGCAACTTAGGCTTATTAAATAGGCTTATTTCAGCAACTTGGGCTTATTAAATAGGCTTATTTCAGCAACTTAGACTTATTAAATAGCCTTATTTCAGCAACTTAGACTTATTAAATAGGCTTATTTCAGCAACTTATGCTTATTAAATATACTTATTTCAGCAACTTAGGCTTATTAAATAGGCTTATTTCAGCAACTTAGACTTATTAAATAGCCTTATTAAACAGGTTTATTTCAGCAACTTAGGCTTATTAAATAGCATTTTTAAATATGTTTATTTCAGCAACTTAGACTTATTAAATATACCTTTTTAAATAGGCTTAGTTCAGAAACTTAGGCTTATTAAATAGGCTTATTTCAGCAACTTAGGCTCATTAAATAGCCTTATTAAATAGGCTTATTTCAGCAACTTAGGCTTATTAAATAGCCTTATTAAATAGGCTTATTTTAGCAACTTAGACTTATTAAAACGACTTATTAAATAGACATTTCAGCAACTTAGGCTCATCAAATATGCTTATGAAATATGCTTATTTCTGCAACTTAGACTTATTAGATAGGCCTATTAAATAGGCTTATTTCAGCAACTTAGGCTTATTAAATAGGCTTATTTCAGCAACTTGGGCTTATTAAATAGGCTTATTTCAGCAACTTAGACTTATTAAATAGCCTTATTTCAGCAACTTACGCTTATTAAATAGGCTTATTTCAGCAACTTAGGCTTATTAAATAGCCTTATTAAGTAGGCTTATTTCAACAACTTGGGCTTATTAAATAGGCTTATTTCAGCAACTTACGCTGATTAAAAAGGCTTATTTCAGCAACTTAGGCTTATTAAATAGGCTTATTTCAGCAACTTGGGCTTATTAAATAGGCTTATTTCAGCAACTTAGACTTATTAAATAGCCTTATTTCAGCAACTTAGACTTATTAAATAGGCTTATTTCAGCAACTTATGCTTATTAAATATACTTATTTCAGCAACTTAGGCTTATTAAATAGGCTTATTTCAGCAACTTAGACTTATTAAATAGCCTTATTTCAGCAACTTAGGCTTATTAAATAGGCTTATTTCAGCAACTTAGGCTTATTAAATAGCCTTATTTCAGCAACTTAGACTTATTAAATAGGCTTATTTCAGCAACTTAGGCTTATTAAATAGGCTCATTCAATACTTGTTAAATAGGTTTATTAAACAGGCTTATCAAATAGACTCATTAAATAGGCTCATTAAATAGGCTTATTAAATAGGCTTATTAATTAGGCTTATTAAATAGGCTTATTAAATAGACTTATTAAATAGGCTTATTAAATAGGCTCAATAAATATGCTTATTAAATAGGCTCAATGAATAGGCTTATTAAATAGGCTCAATAAATAGGCTTATTAAATAGGCTCATTAAATACTTATTAAATAGGCTTAACAAATAGACTTATTAAATAGACTTATTAAATAGGCTTATTAAATAGGTTTATTAAATAGGCTTATTAAAAAGGCTTATTAAATAGACTTATTAAATAGGCTAATTAAATACTTATTAAATAGGTTTATTAAATAGGTGTATTAAATAGGCTTATTAAATAGGCTTATTAAATAGGCTTATTAAATAGACTTATCAAATAGCCTCATTAAATAGGCTTATTTTAGCAACTTAGGCTTATTAAATAGGCTTATTAAATAGACTTATTAAATAGGCTCAATAAATAGGCTTATTAAATAGGCTTATTAAATAGGCTTATTAAATAGGCTCAATAAATAGGCTTATTAAATAGGCTCAATAAATAGGCTTATTAAATAGGCTCAATAAATAGGCTTATTAAATAGGCTCATTAAATATTTATTAAATAGGCTTATTAAATAGAGTTATTAAATAGACTTATTAAATAGGCTTATTAAATAGACTTATTAAATAGGCTTATTAAAAAGGCTTATTAAATAGACGTATTAAATAGGCTCATTAAATACTTATTAAATATGTTTATTAAATAGGCGTATTAAATAGGTTTATTAAATAGGCTTATTAAATAGGCTTATTAAATAGGCTTATTAAATAGATTTATTAAATAGCTAATTAAATAGGCTTATTTTAGCAACTTAGGCTTATTAAATAGGTTTATTTCAGCAACTTAGACTTATTAAATAGCCTTATTAAATAGGCTTATTTCAGCAACTTAGGCTTATTAAATAAGCTTATTTCAGCAACTTATGCTTATTAAATAGCCTTATTAAACAGGTTTATTTCACCAACTTAGGCTTATTAAATAGCATTTTAAATAGGTTTATTTCAGCAACTTAGACTTATTAAATAGGCTTATTAAATAGGCTTAGTTCAGAAACTTAGGCTTATTAAATAGGCTTATTTCAGCAACTTAGGCTCATTAAATAGCCTTACTAAATAGGCTTATTTCAGCAACTTAGGCTTATTAAACAGGCTTATTTCAGCAACTTAAACTTATTAAATAGCCTTATTTCATCAACTTAGGCTTATTAAATAGCCTTATTTCAGCAACTTAGACTTATTAAATAGGCTTATTCAGCAACTTAGGCTTATTAAATAGCCTTATTAATTAGGCTTATTTCAGCAACTTAGACTTAAATTTTGATTTAAAGCTTTCGTGACTGCAGTAATTCATATTCTTAGTTTTTTCGGTAAAGTCACGTTGAAGAGAAACAACAAAATAACAAAATATATATATTTTGTTATTTTGTTGTTTCTCTTCAACGTGACTTTACTGAAAAAACTAAGAATACAACTTAGACTTATTAAATAGGTTTATTCAGCAACTTAGGCTTATTAAATAGGCTTATTCAGCAACTTAGGCTCATTAAGTAGGCTTATTTCAGCAACTTAGGCTTATTAAATAGGCTCATTCAGCAACTTAGGCTTATTAAATAGGCTTATTTCAGCAACTTAGACTTATTAAATAGGCCTATTAAATAGGCTTATTAAATAGGCTTATTTCATCAACTTAGACTTATGAAATAGGCCTATTAAATAGGCTTGTTAAATAGGCTTATTAAATAGGCTTATTTCAGCAACTTAGGCTTATTAAATAGCCTAATTAAGTAGGCTTATTTCAGCAACTTTGGCTTATTAAATAGGCTTATTTCAGCAACTTACGCTGATTAAAAAGGCTTATTTCAGCAACTTAGACTTATTAAATAGCCTTATTTCAGCAACTTAGACTTATTAAATAGGCTTATTCAGCAACTTAGGCTTATTAAATAGCCTTATTAATTAGGCTTATTTCAGCAACTTAGACTTATTAAATAGGTTTATTCAGCAACTTAGGCTTATTAAATAGGCTTATTCAGCAACTTAGGCTCATTAAGTAGGCTTATTTCAGCAACTTAGGCTTATTAAATAGGCTCATTCAGCAACTTAGGCTTATTAAATAGGCTTATTTCAGCAACTTAGACTTATTAAATAGGCCTATTAAATAGGCTTATTAAATAGGCTTATTTCATCAATTTAGACTTATGAAATAGGCCTATTAAATAGGCTTGTTAAATAGGCTTATTAAATAGGCTTATTTCAGCAACTTAGGCTTATTAAATAGCCTAATTAAGTAGGCTTATTTCAGCAACTTTGGCTTATTAAATAGGCTTATTTCAGCAACTTACGCTGATTAAAAAGGCTTATTTCAGCAACTTAGACTTATTAAATAGCCTTATTTCAGCAAATTAGACTTATTAAATAGGCTTATTTCAGCAACTTATGCTTATTAAATATACTTATTTCAGCAACTTAGGCTTATTAAATAGGCTTATTTCAGCAACTTAGACTTATTAAATAGCCTTATTTCAGCAACTTAGGCTTATTAAATAGGCTTATTCAGCAACTTAGGCTTATTAAATAGGCTTATTAAATAGGCTTATTTCAGCAACTTAGGCTTATTAAATAGGCTTATTCAGCAACTTAGGCTTATTAAATAGGCTAATTCAATACTTATTTAATAGGCTTATTAAACAGGCTTATTAAATAGACTCATTAAATAGGCTCAATAAATAGGCTTATTAAATAGGCTTATTAATTAGGCTTATTAAATAGGCTTATTAAATCGACTTATTAAATAGGCATATTAAATAGGCTCAATAAATAGGCTTATTAAATAGGCTTATTTAATAGGCTTATTAAATAGGCTTATTAAATAGGCTCAATAAATAGGCTTATTAAATAGGCTCATTAAATATGCTTATTAAATAGACTTATTAAATAGGCATATTAAATAGGCTTATTAAATAGACTTATTAAATAGCCTCATTAAATAGGCTTATTTTAGCAACTTAGGCTTATAAAATAGGCTTATTTCATCAACTTATGCTTATTAAATAGCCTTATTAAACAGGCTTATTTCAGCAACTTAGGCTTATTAAATAGCATTTTTAAATATGTTTATTTCAGCAACTTAGACTTATTAAATATACCTTTTTAAATAGGCTTAGTTCAGCAACTTAGGCTTATTAAATAGGCTTATTTCAGCAACTTAGGCTCATTAAATAGCCTTATTAAATAGGCTTATTTCAGCAACTTAGGCTTATTAAATAGCCTTATTAAATAGGCTTATTTTAGCAACTTAGACTTATTAAAACGACTTATTAAATAGACATTTCAGCAACTTAGGCTCATCAAATATGCTTATGAAATATGCATATTTCTGCAACCTAGACTTATTAGATAGGCCTATTAAATATGCTTATTTCAGCAACTTAGGCTTATTAAATAGGCTTATTTCAGCAACTTGGGCTTATTAAATAGGCTTATTTCAGCAACTTAGACTTATTAAATAGCCTTATTAAGTAGGCTTATTTCAGCAACTTGGGCTTATTAAATAGGCTTATTTCAGCAACTTACGCTGATTAAAAAGGCTTATTTCAGCAACTTAGACTTATTAAATAGCCTTATTTCAGCAACTTAGACTTATTAAATAGGCTTATTTCAGCAACTTATGTTTATTAAATATACTTATTTCAGCAACTTAGGCTTATTAAATAGGCTTATTTCAGCAACTTAGACTTATTAAATAGCCTTATTTCAGCAACTTATGCTTATTAAATAGGCTTATTTCAGCAACTTAGGCTTATTAAATAGCCTTATTTCAGCAACTTAGACTTATTAAATAGGCTTATTTCAGCAACTTAGGCTTATTAAATAGGCTCATTCAATACTTGTTAAATAGCCTTATTAAACAGGCTTATTAAATAGACTCATTAAATAGGCTCATTAAATAGGCTTATTGAATAGGCTTATTAATTAGGCTTATTAAATAGGCTTATTAAATAGACTTATTAAATAGGCTTATTAAATAGGCTCAATAAATAGGCTCAATGAATAGGCTTATTAAATAGGCTCAATAAATAGGCTTATTAAATAGGCTCATTAAATAGGCTTATTAAATAGGCTCATTAAATACTTATTAAATAGGTTTATTAAATAGGCGTATTAAATAGGCTTATTAAATAGGCTTATTAAATAGGCTTATTAAATAGACTTATTAAATAGCCTCATTAAATAGGCTTATTTTAGCAACTTAGGCTTATTAAATAGGCTTATTTCAGCAACTTAGGCTTATTAAATATCGTTATTTCAGCAACTTAGACTTATTAAATAGGCTTATTCAGCAACTTAGGCTTATTAAATAGCCTTATTAAATAGGCTTATTTAAGCAACTTAGGCTTATTAAATAGGCTTATTTCAGCAACTTAGGCTTATTAAATAGGCTTATTCAGCAACTTAGGCTTATTAAATAGGCTTATTTCAGCAACTTAGACTTATTAAATAGGCCTATTAAATAGGCTTATTAAAAAGACGTATTAAATAGGCTCATTAAATAGGCTTATTTTAGCAACTTAGGCTTATTAAATAGGTTTATTTCAGCAACTTAGACTTATTAAATAGCCTTTTTAAAAAGGCTTATTTCAGCAACTTAGGCTTATTAAATAAGCTTATTTCAGCAACTTATGCTTATTAAATAGCCCTATTAAACAGGTTTATTTCAGCAACTTAGGCTTATTAAATAGGCTTATTCAGCAACTTAGGCTTATTAAATAGGCTTATTAAATAGGCTTATTTCAGCAACTTAGGCTTATTAAATAGGCTTATTCAGCAACTTAGGCTTATTAAATAGGCTCATTCAATACTTATTAAATAGGCTTATTAAACAGGCTTATTAAATAGACTCATTAAATAGGCTCAATAAATAGGCTTATTAAATAGTCTTATTAATTAGGCTTATTAAATAGGCATATTAAATAGACTTATTAAATAGGCTTATTAAATAGGCTCAATAAATAGGCTTATTAAATAGGCTTATTAAATAGGCTTATTAAATAGGCTTATTAAATAGGCTCAATAAATAGGCTTATTAAATAGGCTTATTAAATATGCTTATTAAATAGACTTATTAAATAGGCGTATTAAATAGGCCTATTAAATAGACTTATTAAATAGCCTCATTAAATAGGCTTATTTTAGCAACTTAGGCTTATTAAATAGGCTTATTTCAGCAACTTAGGCTTATAAAATAGGCTTATTTCATCAACTTATGCTTATTAAATAGCCTTATTAAACTGGTTTATTTCAGCAACTTAGGCTTATTAAATAGCATTTTTAAATATGTTTATTTCAGCAACTTAGACTTATTAAATACACCTTTTTAAATAGGCTTAGTTCAGAAACTTAGGCTTATTAAATAGGCTTATTTCAGCAACTTAGGCTCATTAAATAGCCTTATTAAATAGGCTTATTTCAGCAACTTAGGCTTATTAAATAGCCTTATTAAATAGGCTTATTTCAGCAACTTAGACTTATTAAATAGGTTTATTCAGCAACTTAGGCTTATTAAATAGCCTTATTCAACAACTTAGGCATATTAAATAGGCTTATTTCTGCAACTTAGACTTATTAAATAGGCCTATTAAATAGGCTTATTAAATAGGCTTATTTCAGCAACTTAGACTTATTAAATAGGCCTATTAAATAGGCTTATTAAATAGACTTATTAAATAGGCTCATTAAATACTTATTAAATAGGCTTATTAAATAGGCTTATTAAATAGACTTATTAAATAGGCTCAATAAATAGGCTTATTAAATAGGCTTATTAAATAGGCTCAATAAATAGGCTTATTAAATAGGGTTATTAAATAGGCTTATTAAATAGACTTATTAAATAGGCTTATTAAATAGGCTCAATAAATAGGCTTATTAAATAGGCTCAATAAATAGGCTTATTAAATAGGCTCAATAAATAGGCTTATTAAATAGGCTCAATAAATAGGCTTATTAAATAGGCTCAATAAATAGGCTTATTAAATAGGCTCATTAAATATTTATTAAATAGGCTTATTAAATAGAGTTATTAAATAGACTTATTAAATAGGCTTATTAAATAGACTTATTAAATAGGCTTATTAAAAAGGCTTATTAAATAGACGTATTAAATAGGCTCATTAAATACTTATTAAATATGTTTATTAAATAGGCGTATTAAATAGGTTTATTAAATAGGCTTATTAAATAGGCTTATTAAATAGATTTATTAAATAGCTAATTAAATAGGCTTATTTTAGCAACTTAGGCTTATTAAATAGGTTTATTTCAGCAACTTAGACTTATTAAATAGCCTTATTAAATAGGCTTATTTCAGCAACTTAGGCTTATTAAATAAGCTTATTTCAGCAACTTATGCTTATTAAATAGCCTTATTAAACAGGTTTATTTCACCAACTTAGGCTTATTAAATAGCATTTTAAATAGGTTTATTTCAGCAACTTAGACTTATTAAATATGCTTATTAAATAGGCTTAGTTCAGAAACTTAGGCTTATTAAATAGGCTTATTTCAGCAACTTAGGCTCATTAAATAGCCTTACTAAATAGGCTTATTTCAGCAACTTAGGCTTATTAAACAGGCTTATTTCAGCAACTTAAACTTATTAAATAGCCTTATTTCATCAACTTAGGCTTATTAAATAGCCTTATTTCAGCAACTTAGACTTATTAAATAGGCTTATTCAGCAACTTAGGCTTATTAAATAGCCTTATTAATTAGGCTTATTTCAGCAACTTAGACTTATTAAATAGGTTTATTCAGCAACTTAGGCTTATTAAATAGGCTTATTCAGCAACTTAGGCTCATTAAGTAGGCTTATTTCAGCAACTTAGGCTTATTAAATAGACTCATTCAGCAACTTAGGCTTATTAAATAGGCTTATTTCAGCAACTTAGACTTATTAAATAGGCCTATTAAATAGGCTTATTAAATAGGCTTATTTCATCAACTTAGACTTATGAAATAGGCCTATTAAATAGGCTTGTTAAATAGGCTTATTAAATAGGCTTATTTCAGCAACTTAGGCTTATTAAATAGCCTAATTAAGTAGGCTTATTTCAGCAACTTTGGCTTATTAAATAGGCTTATTTCAGCAACTTACGCTGATTAAAAAGGCTTATTTCAGCAACTTAGACTTATTAAATAGCCTGATTTCAGCAACTTAGACTTATTAAATAGGCTTATTCAGCAACTTAGGCTTATTAAATAGCCTTATTAATTAGGCTTATTTCAGCAACTTAGACTTATTAAATAGGTTTATTCAGCAACTTAGGCTTATTAAATAGGCTTATTCAGCAACTTAGGCTCATTAAGTAGGCTTATTTCAGCAACTTAGGCTTATTAAATAGGCTCATTCAGCAACTTAGGCTTATTAAATAGGCTTATTTCAGCAACTTAGACTTATTAAATAGGCCTATTAAATAGGCTTATTAAATAGGCTTATTTCATCAACTTAGACTTATGAAATAGGCCTATTAAATAGGCTTGTTAAATAGGCTTATTAAATAGGCTTATTTCAGCAACTTAGGCTTATTAAATAGCCTAATTAAGTAGGCTTATTTCAGCAACTTTGGCTTATTAAATAGGCTTATTTCAGCAACTTACGCTGATTAAAAAGGCTTATTTCAGCAACTTAGACTTATTAAATAGCCTTATTTCAGCAAATTAGACTTATTAAATAGGCTTATTTCAGCAACTTATGCTTATTAAATATACTTATTTCAGCAACTTAGGCTTATTAAATAGGCTTATTTCAGCAACTTAGACTTATTAAATAGCCTTATTTCAGCAACTTAGGCTTATTAAATAGGCTTATTCAGCAACTTAGGCTTATTAAATAGGCTTATTAAATAGGCTTATTTCAGCAACTTAGGCTTATTAAATAGGCTTATTCAGCAACTTAGGCTTATTAAATAGGCTAATTCAATACTTATTTAATAGGCTTATTAAACAGGTTATTAAATAGACTCATTAAATAGGCTCAATAAATAGGCTTATTAAATAGGCTTATTAATTAGGCTTATTAAATAGGCTTATTAAATCGACTTATTAAATAGGCATATTAAATAGGCTCAATAAATAGGCTTATTAAATAGGCTTATTTAATAGGCTTATTAAATAGGCTTATTAAATAGGCTCAATAAATAGGCTTATTAAATAGGCTCATTAAATATGCTTATTAAATAGACTTATTAAATAGGCATATTAAATAGGCTTATTAAATAGACTTATTAAATAGCCTCATTAAATAGGCTTATTTTAGCAACTTAGGCTTATAAAATAGGCTTATTTCATCAACTTATGCTTATTAAATAGCCTTATTAAACAGGCTTATTTCAGCAACTTAGGCTTATTAAATAGCATTTTTAAATATGTTTATTTCAGCAACTTAGACTTATTAAATGTACCTTTTTAAATAGGCTTAGTTCAGCAACTTAGGCTTATTAAATAGGCTTATTTCAGCAACTTAGGCTCATTAAATAGCCTTATTAAATAGGCTTATTTCAGCAACTTAGGCTTATTAAATAGCCTTATTAAATAGGCTTATTTTAGCAACTTAGACTTATTAAAACGACTTATTAAATAGACATTTCAGCAACTTAGGCTCATCAAATATGCTTATGAAATATGCATATTTCTGCAACTTAGACTTATTAGATAGGCCTATTAAATATGCTTATTTCAGCAACTTAGGCTTATTAAATAGGCTTATTTCAGCAACTTGGGCTTATTAAATAGGCTTATTTCAGCAACTTAGACTTATTAAATAGCCTTATTAAGTAGGCTTATTTCAGCAACTTGGGCTTATTAAATAGGCTTATTTCAGCAACTTACGCTGATTAAAAAGGCTTATTTCAGCAACTTAGACTTATTAAATAGCCTTATTTCAGCAACTTAGACTTATTAAATAGGCTTATTTCAGCAACTTATGTTTATTAAATATACTTATTTCAGCAACTTAGGCTTATTAAATAGGCTTATTTCAGCAACTTAGACTTATTAAATAGCCTTATTTCAGCAACTTATGCTTATTAAATAGGCTTATTTCAGCAACTTAGGCTTATTAAATAGCCTTATTTCAGCAACTTAGACTTATTAAATAGGCTTATTTCAGCAACTTAGGCTTATTAAATAGGCTCATTCAATACTTGTTAAATAGCCTTATTAAGCAGGCTTATTAAATAGACTCATTAAATAGGCTCATTAAATAGGCTTATTGAATAGGCTTATTAATTAGGCTTATTAAATAGGCTTATTAAATAGACTTATTAAATAGGCTTATTAAATAGGCTCAATAAATAGGCTCAATGAATAGGCTTATTAAATAGGCTCAATAAATAGGCTTATTAAATAGGCTCATTAAATAGGCTTATTAAATAGGCTCATTAAATACTTATTAAATAGGTTTATTAAATAGGCGTATTAAATAGGCTTATTAAATAGGCTTATTAAATAGGCTTATTAAATAGACTTATTAAATAGCCTCATTAAATAGGCTTATTTTAGCAACTTAGGCTTATTAAATAGGCTTATTTCAGCAACTTAGGCTTATTAAATATCGTTATTTCAGCAACTTAGACTTATTAAATAGGCTTATTCAGCAACTTAGGCTTATTAAATAGCCTTATTAAATAGGCTTATTTAAGCAACTTAGGCTTATTAAATAGGCTTATTTCAGCAACTTAGGCTTATTAAATAGGCTTATTCAGCAACTTAGGCTTATTAAATAGGCTTATTTCAGCAACTTAGACTTATTAAATAGGCCTATTAAATAGGCTTATTAAAAAGACGTATTAAATAGGCTCATTAAATAGGCTTATTTTAGCAACTTAGGCTTATTAAATAGGCTTATTCAGCAACTTAGGCTCATTAAGTAGGCTTATTTCAGCAACTTAGGCTTATTAAATAGGCTCATTCAGCAACTTAGGCTTATTAAATAGGCTTATTTCAGCAACTTAGACTTATTAAATAGGCCTATTAAATAGGCTTATTAAATAGGCTTATTTCATCAACTTAGACTTATGAAATAGGCCTATTAAATAGGCTTGTTAAATAGGCTTATTAAATAGGCTTATTTCAGCAACTTAGGCTTATTAAATAGCCTAATTAAGTAGGCTTATTTCAGCAACTTTGGCTTATTAAATAGGCTTATTTCAGCAACTTACGCTGATTAAAAAGGCTTATTTCAGCAACTTAGACTTATTAAATAGCCTTATTTCAGCAAATTAGACTTATTAAATAGGCTTATTTCAGCAACTTATGCTTATTAAATATACTTATTTCAGCAACTTAGGCTTATTAAATAGGCTTATTTCAGCAACTTAGACTTATTAAATAGCCTTATTTCAGCAACTTAGGCTTATTAAATAGGCTTATTCAGCAACTTAGGCTTATTAAATAGGCTTATTAAATAGGCTTATTTCAGCAACTTAGGCTTATTAAATAGGCTTATTCAGCAACTTAGGCTTATTAAATAGGCTAATTCAATACTTATTTAATAGGCTTATTAAACAGGCTTATTAAATAGACTCATTAAATAGGCTCAATAAATAGGCTTATTAAATAGGCTTATTAATTAGGCTTATTAAATAGGCTTATTAAATCGACTTATTAAATAGGTTCAATAAATAGGCTTATTAAATAGGCTCATTAAATAGGCTTAATTAATAGGCTTATTAAATAGGCTTATTAAATAGGCTTTTTAAATAGACTTGTTAAATAGGCTTATTAAATAGGCTTATTTAATTGGCTTAATAAATAGGCTTATTAAATAGGCTCAATAAATAGGCTTATTAAATAGGCTCGTTAAATACGTATTAAATAGGCTTATTAAATAGACTTATTAAATAGGCTTTTTAAATAGGCTCATTAAATAGGCTTATTAAATAGGCTTATTAAATAGACTTATTAAATAGCCTCATTAAATAGGCTTATTTTAGCAACTTAGGCTTATTAAATAGGCTTATTTCAGCAACTTAGACTTATTAAAAAGGCTTATTTCAGCAACTTAGGCTTATGAAATAGGCTTTTCAGCAACTTAGGCTTATTAAATAGGCTTATTTCAGCAACTTAGACTTATTAAATAGGCCTATTAAATAGGCTTATTAAATAGACTGATTAAATAGGCTCATTAAATACTTATTAAATAGGCTTATTAAATAGGCGTATTAAATAGACTTATTAAATAGGCTCAATAAATAGGCGTATTAAATAGGCTTATTAAATAGGCTTATTAAATAGGCTTATTAAATAGACTTATTAAATAGGCGTATTAAATAGGCTTAATAAATAGGCTTATTAAATAGGCTCAATAAATAGGATTAATAAATAGGCTTAATAAATAGGCTTATTAAATAGGCTCAATAAATAGGCTTAATAAATAGGCTCATTGAATACTCTTTAAATAGGCTTATTAAATAGACTTATTAAATAGACTTATTAAATAGGCTTATTAAATAGGCTTATTAAATAGGCTTATTAAATAGGCTTATTAAATAGACTTATTAAATAGCCTCATTAAATAGGCTTATTTTAGCAACTTAGGCTTATTAAATAGCCTAATTAAGTAGGCTTATTTCAGCAACTTTGGCTTATTAAATAGGCTTATTTCAGCAACTTACGCTGATTAAAAAGGCTTATTTCAGCAACTTAGACTTATTAAATAGCCTTATTTCAGCAAATTAGACTTATTAAATAGGCTTATTTCAGCAACTTATGCTTATTAAATATACTTATTTCAGCAACTTAGGCTTATTAAATAGGCTTATTTCAGCAACTTAGACTTATTAAATAGCCTTATTTCAGCAACTTAGGCTTATTAAATAGGCTTATTCAGCAACTTAGGCTTATTAAATAGGCTTATTAAATAGGCTTATTTCAGCAACTTAGGCTTATTAAATAGGCTTATTCAGCAACTTAGGCTTATTAAATAGGCTAATTCAATACTTATTTAATAGGCTTATTAAACAGGTTATTAAATAGACTCATTAAATAGGCTCAATAAATAGGCTTATTAAATAGGCTTATTAATTAGGCTTATTAAATAGGCTTATTAAATCGACTTATTAAATAGGCATATTAAATAGGCTCAATAAATAGGCTTATTAAATAGGCTTATTTAATAGGCTTATTAAATAGGCTTATTAAATAGGCTCAATAAATAGGCTTATTAAATAGGCTCATTAAATATGCTTATTAAATAGACTTATTAAATAGGCATATTAAATAGGCTTATTAAATAGACTTATTAAATAGCCTCATTAAATAGGCTTATTTTAGCAACTTAGGCTTATAAAATAGGCTTATTTCATCAACTTATGCTTATTAAATAGCCTTATTAAACAGGCTTATTTCAGCAACTTAGGCTTATTAAATAGCATTTTTAAATATGTTTATTTCAGCAACTTAGACTTATTAAATGTACCTTTTTAAATAGGCTTAGTTCAGCAACTTAGGCTTATTAAATAGGCTTATTTCAGCAACTTAGGCTCATTAAATAGCCTTATTAAATAGGCTTATTTCAGCAACTTAGGCTTATTAAATAGCCTTATTAAATAGGCTTATTTTAGCAACTTAGACTTATTAAAACGACTTATTAAATAGACATTTCAGCAACTTAGGCTCATCAAATATGCTTATGAAATATGCATATTTCTGCAACTTAGACTTATTAGATAGGCCTATTAAATATGCTTATTTCAGCAACTTAGGCTTATTAAATAGGCTTATTTCAGCAACTTGGGCTTATTAAATAGGCTTATTTCAGCAACTTAGACTTATTAAATAGCCTTATTAAGTAGGCTTATTTCAGCAACTTGGGCTTATTAAATAGGCTTATTTCAGCAACTTACGCTGATTAAAAAGGCTTATTTCAGCAACTTAGACTTATTAAATAGCCTTATTTCAGCAACTTAGACTTATTAAATAGGCTTATTTCAGCAACTTATGTTTATTAAATATACTTATTTCAGCAACTTAGGCTTATTAAATAGGCTTATTTCAGCAACTTAGACTTATTAAATAGCCTTATTTCAGCAACTTATGCTTATTAAATAGGCTTATTTCAGCAACTTAGGCTTATTAAATAGCCTTATTTCAGCAACTTAGACTTATTAAATAGGCTTATTTCAGCAACTTAGGCTTATTAAATAGGCTCATTCAATACTTGTTAAATAGCCTTATTAAGCAGGCTTATTAAATAGACTCATTAAATAGGCTCATTAAATAGGCTTATTGAATAGGCTTATTAATTAGGCTTATTAAATAGGCTTATTAAATAGACTTATTAAATAGGCTTATTAAATAGGCTCAATAAATAGGCTCAATGAATAGGCTTATTAAATAGGCTCAATAAATAGGCTTATTAAATAGGCTCATTAAATAGGCTTATTAAATAGGCTCATTAAATACTTATTAAATAGGTTTATTAAATAGGCGTATTAAATAGGCTTATTAAATAGGCTTATTAAATAGGCTTATTAAATAGACTTATTAAATAGCCTCATTAAATAGGCTTATTTTAGCAACTTAGGCTTATTAAATAGGCTTATTTCAGCAACTTAGGCTTATTAAATATCGTTATTTCAGCAACTTAGACTTATTAAATAGGCTTATTCAGCAACTTAGGCTTATTAAATAGCCTTATTAAATAGGCTTATTTAAGCAACTTAGGCTTATTAAATAGGCTTATTTCAGCAACTTAGGCTTATTAAATAGGCTTATTCAGCAACTTAGGCTTATTAAATAGGCTTATTTCAGCAACTTAGACTTATTAAATAGGCCTATTAAATAGGCTTATTAAAAAGACGTATTAAATAGGCTCATTAAATAGGCTTATTTTAGCAACTTAGGCTTATTAAATAGGCTTATTCAGCAACTTAGGCTCATTAAGTAGGCTTATTTCAGCAACTTAGGCTTATTAAATAGGCTCATTCAGCAACTTAGGCTTATTAAATAGGCTTATTTCAGCAACTTAGACTTATTAAATAGGCCTATTAAATAGGCTTATTAAATAGGCTTATTTCATCAACTTAGACTTATGAAATAGGCCTATTAAATAGGCTTGTTAAATAGGCTTATTAAATAGGCTTATTTCAGCAACTTAGGCTTATTAAATAGCCTAATTAAGTAGGCTTATTTCAGCAACTTTGGCTTATTAAATAGGCTTATTTCAGCAACTTACGCTGATTAAAAAGGCTTATTTCAGCAACTTAGACTTATTAAATAGCCTTATTTCAGCAAATTAGACTTATTAAATAGGCTTATTTCAGCAACTTATGCTTATTAAATATACTTATTTCAGCAACTTAGGCTTATTAAATAGGCTTATTTCAGCAACTTAGACTTATTAAATAGCCTTATTTCAGCAACTTAGGCTTATTAAATAGGCTTATTCAGCAACTTAGGCTTATTAAATAGGCTTATTAAATAGGCTTATTTCAGCAACTTAGGCTTATTAAATAGGCTTATTCAGCAACTTAGGCTTATTAAATAGGCTAATTCAATACTTATTTAATAGGCTTATTAAACAGGCTTATTAAATAGACTCATTAAATAGGCTCAATAAATAGGCTTATTAAATAGGCTTATTAATTAGGCTTATTAAATAGGCTTATTAAATCGACTTATTAAATAGGTTCAATAAATAGGCTTATTAAATAGGCTCATTAAATAGGCTTAATTAATAGGCTTATTAAATAGGCTTATTAAATAGGCTTTTTAAATAGACTTGTTAAATAGGCTTATTAAATAGGCTTATTTAATTGGCTTAATAAATAGGCTTATTAAATAGGCTCAATAAATAGGCTTATTAAATAGGCTCGTTAAATACGTATTAAATAGGCTTATTAAATAGACTTATTAAATAGGCTTTTTAAATAGGCTCATTAAATAGGCTTATTAAATAGGCTTATTAAATAGACTTATTAAATAGCCTCATTAAATAGGCTTATTTTAGCAACTTAGGCTTATTAAATAGGCTTATTTCAGCAACTTAGACTTATTAAAAAGGCTTATTTCAGCAACTTAGGCTTATGAAATAGGCTTTTCAGCAACTTAGGCTTATTAAATAGGCTTATTTCAGCAACTTAGACTTATTAAATAGGCCTATTAAATAGGCTTATTAAATAGACTGATTAAATAGGCTCATTAAATACTTATTAAATAGGCTTATTAAATAGGCGTATTAAATAGACTTATTAAATAGGCTCAATAAATAGGCGTATTAAATAGGCTTATTAAATAGGCTTATTAAATAGGCTTATTAAATAGACTTATTAAATAGGCGTATTAAATAGGCTTAATAAATAGGCTTATTAAATAGGCTCAATAAATAGGATTAATAAATAGGCTTAATAAATAGGCTTATTAAATAGGCTCAATAAATAGGCTTAATAAATAGGCTCATTGAATACTCTTTAAATAGGCTTATTAAATAGACTTATTAAATAGACTTATTAAATAGGCTTATTAAATAGGCTTATTAAATAGGCTTATTAAATAGGCTTATTAAATAGACTTATTAAATAGCCTCATTAAATAGGCTTATTTTAGCAACTTAGGCTTATTAAATAGGCTTATTTCAGCGACTTAGACTTATTAAATATCCTTATTTCAGCAACTTAGGCTTATTAAATAGGCTCATTTCAGCAACTTAAGCTTATTAAATAGCCTTAATTCAGCTACTTAGACTTATTAAATAGGCTTATTTCAGCAACTTAGGCTTATTAAATAGGCTTATTTCAGCAACTCAGCTTATTAAATAGCCTTATTAAATATGCTTATTTCAGCAACTAGGGCTTATTAAATAGGCTTATTTCAGCAACTTATGCTGATTAAATAGGCTCATTTCAGCAACTTAGACTTATTAAATAGCCTTATTTCAGCAACTTAGACTTATTAAATAGGCTTATTTCAGCAACTTATGCTTATTAAATATACTTATTTCAGCAACATAGGCTTATTAAATAGGCTTATTTCAGCAACTTAGACTTATGAAATAGCCTTATTTCAGCAACTTAGGCTTATTAAATAGGCTTATTTCAGCAACTTAGGCTTAATAAATAGGCTTATTCAGCAACTTAGGCTTATTAAATAGGCTCATTAAATACTTATTAAATAGGCTTATTAAACAGGCTTATTAAATAGACTTATTAAATAGGTTCAATAAATAGGCTTATTAAATAGGCTCATTAAATAGGCTTAATTAATAGGCTTATTAAATAGGCTTATTAAATAGGCTTATTAAATAGACTTATTAAATAGGCTTATTAAATAGGCTTATTTAATTGGCTTAATAAATAGGCTTATTAAATAGGCTCAATAAATAGGCTTATTAAATAGGCTCGTTAAATAGGCTCATTAAATAGGCTCATTAAATAGGCTTATTAAATAGACTTATTAAACAGCCTCATTAAATAGGCTTATTTTAGCAACTTAGGCTTATTAAATAGGCTTATTTCAGCAACTTAGACTTATTAAAAAGGCTTATTTCAGCAACTTAGGTTTATGAAATAGGCTTTTCAGCAACTTAGGCTTATTAAATAGGCTTATTTCAGCAACTTAGACTTATTAAATAGGCTTATTTCAGCAACTTAGGCTTATTAAATAGGCTTATTTCAGCAACTTAGACTTTTTAAATAGGCTTATTTCAGCAACTTAGGCTTATTAAATAGCCTTATTAAATAGGCTTATTTCAGCAACTAGGGCTTATTAAATAGGCTTATTTCAGCAACTTACGCTGATTAAATAGGCACATTTCAGCAACTTAGACTTATTAAATAGCCTTATTTCAGCAACTTAGACTTATTAAATAGGCTTATTTCAGCAACTTATGCTTATTAAATATACTTATTTCAGCAACATAGGCTTATTAAATAGGCTTATTTCAGCAACTTAGACTTATTAAATAGCCTTATTTCAGCAACTTAGGCTTATTAAATAGGCTTATTTCAGCAACTTAGGCTTATTAAATAGGCTTATTAAATAGGCTTATTTCAGCAACTTAGGCTTATTAAATAGGCTTATTCAGCAACTTACGCTTATTAAATAGGCTCATTAAATACTTATTAAATAGGCTTATTAAACAGGCTTATTAAATAGACTTATTAAATAGGTTCAATAAATAGGCTTATTAAATAGGCTCATTAAATAGGCTTAATTAATAGGCTTTTTAAATAGGCTTATTAAATAGGCTTATTAAATAGACTTATTAAATAGGCTTATTAAATAGGCTTATTTAATTGGCTTAATAAATAGGCTTATTAAATAGGCATATTAAATAGGCTCGTTAAATACTTATTAAATAGGCTTATTAAATAGACTTATTAAATAGACTTATTAAATAGACTTATTAAATAGGCTTTTTAAATATGCTCATTAAATAGGCTTATTAAATAGGCTTATTAAATAGACTTATTAAACAGCCTCATTAAATATGCTTATTTTAGCAACTTAAGCTTATGAAATATGCTTATTTCTGCAACTTAGACTTATTAGATAGGCCTATTAAATAGGCTTATTTCAGCAACTTAGACTTATTAAATGGCCTTATTTCAGCAACTTACGATTATTAAATAGACTTCTTTCAGCAACTTAGGCTTATTAAATAGCCTTATTAAATAGGCTTATTTAAGCAACTTGGGCTTATTAAATAGGCTTATTTCAGCAACTTACGCTGATTAAATAGGCTTATTTCAGCTACTTAGACTTATTAAATTGCCTTATTTCAGCAACTTAGACTTATTAAATAGGCTTATTTCAGCAACTTAGACTTATTAAATAGCCTTATTTCAGCAACTTAGGCTTATTAAATAGGCTTATTTCAGCAACTTAGGCTTATTAAATAGCCTTATTTCAGCAACTGAGATTTATTAAATAGGCTTATTTCAGCAAATTAGGCTTATTAAATAGGCCTATTCAGCAACTTAGGCTTATTAAATAGGCTTATTAAATAGGCTTATTTCAGCAACTTAGGCTTATTAAATAGGCTTATTCAGCAACTTAGGCTTATTAAATAGGCTCATTAAATACTTATTAAATAGGCTTATTAAACAGGCTTATTAAATAGACTTATTAAATAGGTTCAATAAATAGGCTTATTAAATAGGCTCATTAAATAGGCTTAATTAATAGGCTTATTAAATAGGCTTATTAAATAGGCTTATTAAATAGACTTATTAAATAGGCTTATTAAATAGGCTTATTTAATTGGCTTAATAAATAGGCTTATTAAATAGGCTCAATAAATAGGCTTATTAAATAGGCTCGTTAAATACTTATTAAATAGGCTTATTAAATAGACTTATTAAATAGGCTTTTTAAATAGGCTCATTAAATAGGCTTATTAAATAGGCTTATTAAATAGACTTATTAAACAGCCTCATTAAATAGGCTTATTTTAGCAACTTAGGCTTATTAAATAGGCTTATTTCAGCAACTTAGACTTATTAAAAAGGCTTATTTCAGCAACTTAGGCTTATGAAATAGGCTTTTCAGCAACTTAGGCTTATTAAATAGGCTTATTTCAGCAACTTAGACTTATTAAATAGGCCTATTAAATAGGCTTATTAAATAGACTGATTAAATATGCTCATTAAATACTTATTAAATAGGCTTATTAAATAGGCGTATTAAATAGACTTATTAAATAGGCTCAATAAATAGGCGTATTAAATAGGCTTATTAAATAGGCTTATTAAATAGACTTATTAAATAGGCGTATTACATAGGCTTAATAAATAGGCTTATTAAATAGGCTCAATAAATAGGCTTAATAAATAGGCTTAATAAATAGGCTTATTAAATAGGCTCAATAAATAGGCTTAATAAATAGGCTCATTGAATACTCTTTAAATAGACTTATTAAATAGACTTATTAAATAGACTTATTAAATAGGCTTATTAAATAGGCGTATTAAATAGGCTTATTAAATAGGCTTATTAAATAGACTTATTAAATAGCCTCATTAAATAGGCTTATTTTAGCAACTTAGGCTTATTAAATAGGCTTATTTCAGCGACTTAGACTTATTAAATATCCTTATTTCAGCAACTTAGGCTTATTAAATAGGCACATTTCAGCAACTTAAGCTTATTAAATAGCCTTATTTCAGCAACTTAGACTTATTAAATAGGCTTATTTCAGCAACTTAGACTTATTAAATAGGCTTATTTCAGCAACTTAGGCTTATTAAATAGCCTTATTAAATAGGCTTATTTCAGCAACTAGGGCTTATTAAATAGGCTTATTTCAGCAACTTAGACTTATTAAATAGGCTTATTTCAGCAACTTAGGTTTATTAAATAGCCTTATTAAATAGGCTTATTTCAGCAACTAGGGCTTATTAAATAGGCTTATTTCAGCAACTTATGCTGATTAAATAGGCTCATTTCAGCAACTTAGACTTATTAAATAGCCTTATTTCAGCAACTTAGACTTATTAAATAGGCTTATTTCAGCAACTTATGCTTATTAAATATACTTATTTCAGCAACATAGGCTTATTAAATAGGCTTATTTCAGCAACTTAGGCTTATTAAATAGGCTTATTCAGCAACTTAGGCTTATTAAATAGGCTCATAAATACTTATTAAATAGGCTTATTAAACAGGCTTATTAAATAGACTTATTAAATAGGTTCAATAAATAGGCTTATTAAATAGGCTCATTAAATAGGCTTAATTAATAGGCTTATTAAATAGGCTTATTAAATAGGCTTATTAAATAGACTTATTAAATAGGCTTATTAAATAGGCTTATTTAATTGGCTTAATAAATAGGCTTATTAAATAGGCTCAATAAATAGGCTTATTAAATAGGCTCGTTAAATACGTAGTAAATAGGCTGATTAAATAGACTTATTAAATAGGCTTTTTAAATAGGCTCATTAAATAGGCTTATTAAATAGGCTTATTAAATAGACTTATTAAATAGCCTCATTAAATAGGCTTATTTTAGCAACTTAGGCTTATTAAATAGGCTTATTTCAGCAACTTAGACTTATTAAAAAGGCTTATTTCAGCAACTTAGGCTTATGAAATAGGCTTTTCAGCAACTTAGGCTTATTAAATAGGCTTATTTCAGCAACTTAGACTTATTAAATAGGCCTATTAAATAGGCTTATTAAATAGACTGATTAAATAGGCTCATTAAATACTTATTAAATAGGCTTATTAAATAGGCGTATTAAATAGGCTTAATAAATAGGCTTATTAAATAGGCTCAATAAATAGGCTTAATAAATAGGCTTAATAAATAGGCTTATTAAATAGGCTCAATAAATAGGCTTAATAAATAGGCTCATTGAATACTCTTTAAATAGGCTTATTAAATAGACTTATTAAATAGACTTATTAAATAGGCTTATTAAATAGGCTTATTAAATAGGCTTATTAAATAGGCTTATTAAATAGACTTATTAAATAGCCTCATTAAATAGGCTTATTTTAGCAACTTAGGCTTATTAAATAGGCTTATTTCAGCGACTTAGACTTATTAAATATCCTTATTTCAGCAACTTAGGCTTATTAAATAGGCTCATTTCAGCAACTTAAGCTTATTAAATAGCCTTATTTCAGCAACTTAGACTTATTAAATAGGCTTATTTCAGCAACTTAGGCTTATTAAATAGGCTTATTTCAGCAACTTAGCTTATTAAATAGCCTTATTAAATATGCTTATTTCAGCAACTAGGGCTTATTAAATAGGCTTATTTCAGCAACTTATGCTGATTAAATAGGCTCATTTCAGCAACTTAGACTTATTAAATAGCCTTATTTCAGCAACTTAGACTTATTAAATAGGCTTATTTCAGCAACTTATGCTTATTAAATATACTTATTTCAGCAACATAGGCTTATTAAATAGGCTTATTTCAGCAACTTAGACTGATTAAATAGCCTTATTTCAGCAACTTAGGCTTATTAAATAGGCTTATTTCAGCAACTTAGGCTTAATAAATAGGCTTATTCAGCAACTTAGGCTTATTAAATAGGCTCATTAAATACTTATTAAATAGGCTTATTAAACAGGCTTATTAAATAGACTTATTAAATAGGTTCAATAAATAGGCTTATTAAATAGGCTCATTAAATAGGCTTAATTAATAGGCTTATTAAATAGGCTTATTAAATAGGCTTATTAAATAGACTTATTAAATAGGCTTATTAAATAGGCTTATTTAATTGGCTTAATAAATAGGCTTATTAAATAGGCTCAATAAATAGGCTTATTAAATAGGCTCGTTAAATAGGCTCATTAAATAGGCTCATTAAATAGGCTTATTAAATAGACTTATTAAACAGCCTCATTAAATAGGCTTATTTTAGCAACTTAGGCTTATTAAATAGGCTTATTTCAGCAACTTAGACTTATTAAAAAGGCTTATTTCAGCAACTTAGGCTTATGAAATAGGCTTTTCAGCAACTTAGGCTTATTAAATAGGCTTATTTCAGCAACTTAGACTTATTAAATAGGCTTATTTCAGCAACTTAGGCTTATTAAATAGGCTTATTTCAGCAACTTAGACTTTTTAAATAGGCTTATTTCAGCAACTTAGGCTTATTAAATAGCCTTATTAAATAGGCTTATTTCAGCAACTAGGGCTTATTAAATAGGCTTATTTCAGCAACTTACGCTGATTAAATAGGCACATTTCAGCAACTTAGACTTATTAAATAGCCTTATTTCAGCAACTTAGACTTATTAAATAGGCTTATTTCAGCAACTTATGCTTATTAAATATACTTATTTCAGCAACATAGGCTTATTAAATAGGCTTATTTCAGCAACTTAGACTTATTAAATAGCCTTATTTCAGCAACTTAGGCTTATTAAATAGGCTTATTTCAGCAACTTAGGCTTATTAAATAGGCTTATTAAATAGGCTTATTTCAGCAACTTAGGCTTATTAAATAGGCTTATTCAGCAACTTACGCTTATTAAATAGGCTCATTAAATACTTATTAAATAGGCTTATTAAACAGGCTTATTAATTAGACTTATTAAATAGGTTCAATAAATAGGCTTATTAAATAGGCTCATTAAATAGGCTTAATTAATAGGCTTATTAAATAGGCTTATTAAATAGGCTTATTAAATAGACTTATTAAATAGGCTTATTAAATAGGCTTATTTAATTGGCTTAATAAATAGGCTTATTAAATAGGCGTATTAAATAGGCTCGTTAAATACTTATTAAATAGGCTTATTAAATAGACTTATTAAATAGACTTATTAAATAGGCTTTTTAAATATGCTCATTAAATAGGCTTATTAAATAGGCTTATTAAATAGACTTATTAAACAGCCTCATTAAATATGCTTATTTTAGCAACTTAAGCTTATGAAATATGCTTATTTCTGCAACTTAGACTTATTAGATAGGCCTATTAAATAGGCTTATTTCAGCAACTTAGGCTTATTAAATAGGCTTATTTCAGCAACTTAGGCTTATTAAATAGGCTTATTTCAGCAAATTAGACTTATTAAATGGCCTTATTTCAGCAACTTACGATTATTAAATAGACTTCTTTCAGAAACTTAGGCTTATTAAATAGCCTTATTAAATAGGCTTATTTAAGCAACTTGGGCTTATTAAATAGGCTTATTTCAGCAACTTACGCTGATTAAATGGGCTTATTTCAGCAACTTAGACTTATTAAATTGCCTTATTTCAGCAACTTAAACTTATTAAATAGGCTTATTTCAGCAACTTAGACTTATTAAATAGCCTTATTTCAGCAACTTAGGCTTATTAAATAGGCTTATTTCAGCAACTTAGGCTTATTAAATAGCCTTATTTCAGCAACTGAGATTTATTAAATAGGCTTATTTCAGCAAATTAGGCTTATTAAATAGGCCTATTCAGCAACTTAGGCTTATTAAATAGGCTTATTAAATAGGTTTATTTCAGCAACTTAGGCTTATTAAATAGGCTTATTCAGCAACTTAGGCTTATTAAATAGGCTCATTAAATACTTATTAAATAGGCTTATTAAACAGGCTTATTAAATAGACTTATTAAATAGGTTCAATAAATAGGCTTATTAAATAGGCTCATTAAATAGGCTTAATTAATAGGCTTATTAAATAGGCTTATTAAATAGGCTTATTAAATAGACTTATTAAATAGGCTTATTAAATAGGCTTATTTAATTGGCTTAATAAATAGGCTTATTAAATAGGCTCAATAAATAGGCTTATTAAATAGGCTCGTTAAATACTTATTAAATAGGCTTATTAAATAGACTTATTAAATAGGCTTTTTAAATAGGCTCATTAAATAGGCTTATTAAATAGGCTTATTAAATAGACTTATTAAACAGCCTCATTAAATAGGCTTATTTTAGCAACTTAGGCTTATTAAATAGGCTTATTTCAGCAACTTAGACTTATTAAAAAGGCTTATTTCAGCAACTTAGGCTTATGAAATAGGCTTTTCAGCAACTTAGGCTTATTAAATAGGCTTATTTCAGCAACTTAGACTTATTAAATAGGCCTATTAAATAGGCTTATTAAATAGACTGATTAAATATGCTCATTAAATACTTATTAAATAGGCTTATTAAATAGGCGTATTAAATAGACTTATTAAATAGGCTCAATAAATAGGCGTATTAAATAGGCATATTAAATCGGCTTATTAAATAGACTTATTAAATAGGCGTATTACATAGGCTTAATAAATAGGCTTATTAAATAGGCTCAATAAATAGGCTTAATAAATAGGCTTAATAAATAGGCTTATTAAATAGGCTCAATAAATAGGCTTAATAAATAGGCTCATTGAATACTCTTTAAATAGGCTTATTAAATAGACTTATTAAATAGCCTCATTAAATAGGCTTATTTTAGCAACTTAGGCTTATTAAATAGGCTTATTTCAGCGACTTAGACTTATTAAATATCCTTATTTCAGCAACTTAGGCTTATTAAATAGGCTCATTTCAGCAACTTAAGCTTATTAAATAGCCTTATTTCAGCAACTTAGACTTATTAAATAGGCTTATTTCAGCAACTTAGACTTATTAAATAGGCTTATTTCAGCAACTTACGCTTATTAAATAGCCTTATTAAATAGGCTTATTTCAGCAACTAGGGCTTATTAAATAGGCTTATTTCAGCAACTTATGCTGATTAAATAGGCTCATTTCAGCAACTTAGACTTATTAAATAGCCTTATTTCAGCAACTTAGACTTATTAAATAGGCTTATTTCAGCAACTTATGCTTATTAAATATACTTATTTCAGCAACATAGGCTTATTAAATAGGCTTATTTCAGCAACTTAGGCTTATTAAATAGGCTTATTCAGCAACTTAGGCTTATTAAATAGGCTCATTAAATACTTATTAAATAGGCTTATTAAACAGGCTTATTAAATAGACTTATTAAATAGGTTCAATAAATAGGCTTATTTAATTGGCTTAATAAATAGGCTTATTAAATAGGCTCAATAAATAGGCTTATTATATAGGCTCGTTAAATACGTATTAAATAGGCTGATTAAATAGACTTATTAAATAGGCTTTTTAAATAGGCTCATTAAATAGGCTTATTAAATAGGCTTATTAAATAGACTTATTAAATAGCCTCATTAAATAGGCTTATTTTAGCAACTTAGGCTTATAAAATAGGCTTATTTCAGCAACTTAGACTTATTAAAAAGGCTTATTTCAGCAACTTAGGCTTATGAAATAGGCTTTTCAGCAACTTAGGCTTATTAAATAGGCTTATTTCAGCAACTTAGACTTATTAAATAGGCCTATTAAATAGGCTTATTAAATAGACTGATTAAATAGGGTCATTAAATACTTATTAAATAGGCTTATTAAATAGGCGTATTAAATAGACTTATTAAATAGGCTCAATAAATAGGCGTATTAAATAGGCTTATTAAATAGGCTTATTAAATAGGCTTATTAAATAGACTTATTAAATAGGCGTATTAAATAGGCTTAATAAATAGGCTTATTAAATAGGCTCAATAAATAGGCTTAATAAATAGGCTTAATAAATAGGCTTATTAAATAGGCTCAATAAATAGGCTTAATAAATAGGCTCATTGAATACTCTTTAAATAGGCTTAATAAATAGACTTATTAAATAGACTTATTAAATAGGCTTATTAAATAGGCTTATTAAATAGGCTTATTAAATAGGCTTATTAAATAGACTTATTAAATAGCCTCATTAAATAGGCTTATTTTAGCAACTTAGGCTTATTAAATAGGCTTATTTCAGCGACTTAGACTTATTAAATATCCTTATTTCAGCAACTTAGGCTTATTAAATAGGCTCATTTCAGCAACTTAAGCTTATTAAATAGCCTTATTTCAGCAACTTAGACTTATTAAATAGGCTTGTTTCAGCAACTTAGGCTTATTAAATAGGCTTATTTCAGCAACTTAGCTTATTAAATAGCCTTATTAAATATGCTTATTTCAGCAACTAGGGCTTATTAAATAGGCTTATTTCAGCAACTTATGCTGATTAAATAGGCTCATTTCAGCAACTTAGACTTATTAAATAGCCTTATTTCAGCAACTTAGACTTATTAAATAGGCTTATTTCAGCAACTTAGACTTATTAAATAGGCTTATTTCAGCAACTTAGGCTTATTAAATAGGCTTATTTCAGCAACTTAGACTTTTTAAATAGGCTTATTTCAGCAACTTAGGCTTATTAAATAGCCTTATTAAATAGGCTTATTTCAGCAACTAGGGCTTATTAAATAGGCTTATTTCAGCAACTTACGCTGATTAAATAGGCACATTTCAGCAACTTAGACTTATTAAATAGCCTTATTTCAGCAACTTAGACTTATTAAATAGGCTTATTTCAGCAACTTATGCTTATTAAATATACTTATTTCAGCAACATAGGCTTATTAAATAGGCTTATTTCAGCAACTTAGACTTATTAAATAGCCTTATTTCAGCAACTTAGGCTTATTAAATAGGCTTATTTCAGCAACTTAGGCTTATTAAATAGGCTTATTAAATAGGCTTATTTCAGCAACTTAGGCTTATTAAATAGGCTTATTCAGCAACTTACGCTTATTAAATAGGCTCATTAAATACTTATTAAATAGGCTTATTAAACAGGCTTATTAAATAGACTTATTAAATAGGTTCAATAAATAGGCTTATTAAATAGGCTCATTAAATAGGCTTAATTAATAGGCTTATTAAATAGGCTTATTAAATAGGCTTATTAAATAGACTTATTAAATAGGCTTATTAAATAGGCTTATTTAATTGGCTTAATAAATAGGCTTATTAAATAGGCGTATTAAATAGGCTCGTTAAATACTTATTAAATAGGCTTATTAAATAGACTTATTAAATAGACTTATTAAATAGGCTTTTTAAATATGCTCATTAAATAGGCTTATTAAATAGGCTTATTAAATAGACTTATTAAACAGCCTCATTAAATATGCTTATTTTAGCAACTTAAGCTAATGAAATATGCTTATTTCTGCAACTTAGACTTATTAGATAGGCCTATTAAATAGGCTTATTTCAGCAACTTAGGCTTATTAAATAGGCTTATTTCAGCAACTTAGGCTTATTAAATAGGCTTATTTCAGCAAATTAGACTTATTAAATGGCCTTATTTCAGCAACTTACGATTATTAAATAGACTTCTTTCAGCAACTTAGGCTTATTAAATAGCCTTATTAAATAGGCTTATTTAAGCAACTTGGGCTTATTAAATAGGCTTATTTCAGCAACTTACGCTGATTAAATGGGCTTATTTCAGCAACTTAGACTTATTAAATTGCCTTATTTCAGCAACTTAAACTTATTAAATAGGCTTATTTCAGCAACTTAGACTTATTAAATAGCCTTATTTCAGCAACTTAGGCTTATTAAATAGGCTTATTTCAGCAACTTAGGCTTATTAAATAGCCTTATTTCAGCAACTGAGATTTATTAAATAGGCTTATTTCAGCAAATTAGGCTTATTAAATAGGCCTATTCAGCAACTTAGGCTTATTAAATAGGCTTATTAAATAGGTTTATTTCAGCAACTTAGGCTTATTAAATAGGCTTATTCAGCAACTTAGGCTTATTAAATAGGCTCATTAAATACTTATTAAATAGGCTTATTAAACAGGC
Source organism: Petromyzon marinus (assembly GCF_048934315.1). Lineage (NCBI taxonomy): Eukaryota > Metazoa > Chordata > Hyperoartia > Petromyzontiformes > Petromyzontidae > Petromyzon > Petromyzon marinus. The sequence goes on along the minus strand of NW_027422884.1, from coordinate 1,366,033 downwards.
TTATTAAATAGACTTATTAAATAGGTTCAATAAATAGGCTTATTAAATAGGCTCATTAAATAGGCTTAATTAATAGGCTTATTAAATAGGCTTATTAAATAGGCTTATTAAATAGACTTATTAAATAGGCTTATTAAATAGGCTTATTTAATTGGCTTAATAAATAGGCTTATTAAATAGGCTCAATAAATAGGCTTATTAAATAGGCTCGTTAAATACTTATTAAATAGGCTTATTAAATAGACTTATTAAATAGGCTTTTTAAATAGGCTCATTAAATAGGCTTATTAAATAGGCTTATTAAATAGACTTATTAAACAGCCTCATTAAATAGGCTTATTTTAGCAACTTAGGCTTATTAAATAGGCTTATTTCAGCAACTTAGACTTATTAAAAAGGCTTATTTCAGCAACTTAGGCTTATGAAATAGGCTTTTCAGCAACTTAGGCTTATTAAATAGGCTTATTTCAGCAACTTAGACTTATTAAATAGGCCTATTAAATAGGCTTATTAAATAGACTGATTAAATATGCTCATTAAATACTTATTAAATAGGCTTATTAAATAGGCGTATTAAATAGACTTATTAAATAGGCTCAATAAATAGGCGTATTAAATAGGCATATTAAATCGGCTTATTAAATAGACTTATTAAATAGGCGTATTACATAGGCTTAATAAATAGGCTTATTAAATAGGCTCAATAAATAGGCTTAATAAATAGGCTTAATAAATAGGCTTATTAAATAGGCTCAATAAATAGGCTTAATAAATAGGCTCATTGAATACTCTTTAAATAGGCTTATTAAATAGACTTATTAAATAGCCTCATTAAATAGGCTTATTTTAGCAACTTAGGCTTATTAAATAGGCTTATTTCAGCGACTTAGACTTATTAAATATCCTTATTTCAGCAACTTAGGCTTATTAAATAGGCTCATTTCAGCAACTTAAGCTTATTAAATAGCCTTATTTCAGCAACTTAGACTTATTAAATAGGCTTATTTCAGCAACTTAGACTTATTAAATAGGCTTATTTCAGCAACTTACGCTTATTAAATAGCCTTATTAAATAGGCTTATTTCAGCAACTAGGGCTTATTAAATAGGCTTATTTCAGCAACTTATGCTGATTAAATAGGCTCATTTCAGCAACTTAGACTTATTAAATAGCCTTATTTCAGCAACTTAGACTTATTAAATAGGCTTATTTCAGCAACTTATGCTTATTAAATATACTTATTTCAGCAACATAGGCTTATTAAATAGGCTTATTTCAGCAACTTAGGCTTATTAAATAGGCTTATTCAGCAACTTAGGCTTATTAAATAGGCTCATTAAATACTTATTAAATAGGCTTATTAAACAGGCTTATTAAATAGACTTATTAAATAGGTTCAATAAATAGGCTTATTAAATAGGCTCATTAAATAGGCTTAATTAATAGGCTTATTAAATAGGCTTATTAAATAGGCTTATTAAATAGATTTATTAAATAGGCTTATTAAATAGGCTTATTTAATTGGCTTAATAAATAGGCTTATTAAATAGGCTCAATAAATAGCCTTATTAAATAGGCTCGTTAAATACGTATTAAATAGGCTTATTAAATAGACTTATTAAATAGGCTTTTTAAATAGGCTCATTAAATAGGCTTATTAAATAGGCTTATTAAATAGACTTATTAAACAGCCTCATTAAATAGGCTTATTTTAGCAACTTAGGCTTATTAAATAGGCTTATTTCAGCAACTTAGACTTATTAAAAAGGCTTATTTCAGCAACTTAGGCTTATGACATAGGCTTTTCAGCAACTTAGGCTTATTAAATAGGCTTATTTCAGCAACTTAGACTTATTAAATAGGCCTATTAAATAGGCTTATTAAATAGACTGATTAAATAGGCTCATTAAATACTTATTAAATAGGCTTATTAAATAGGCGTATTAAATAGACTTATTAAATAGGCTCAACGAATAGGCGTATTAAATAGGCTTATTAAATAGGCTTATTAAATAGGCTTATTAAATAGACTTATTAAATAGGCGTATTAAATAGGCTTAATAAATAGGCTTATTAAATAGGCTCAATAAATAGGCTTAATAAATAGGCTTAATAAATAGGCTTATTAAATAGGCTCAATAAATAGGCTTAATAAATAGGCTCATTGAATACTCTTTAAATAGGCTTATTAAATAGACTTATTAAATAGACTTATTAAATAGGCTTATTAAATAGGCTTATTAAATAGGCTTATTAAATAGACTTATTAAATAGCCTCATTAAATAGGCTTATTTTAGCAACTTAGGCTTATTAAATAGGCTTATTTCAGCGACTTAGACGTATTAAATATCCTTATTTCAGCAACTTAGGCTTATTAAATAGGCTCATTTCAGCAACTTAAGCTTATTAAATAGCCTTATTTCAGCAACTTAGACTTATTGAATAGGCTTATTTCAGCAACTTAGGCTTATTAAATAGGCTTATTTCAGCAACTTAGACTTATTAAATAGGCTTATTTCAGCAACTTAGCTTATTAAATAGCCTTATTAAATATGCTTATTTCAGCAACTAGGGCTTATTAAATAGGCTTATTTCAGCAACTTATGCTGATTAAATAGGCTCATTTCAGCAACTTAGACTTATTAAATAGCCTTATTTCAGCAACTTAGACTTATTAAATAGGCTTATTTCAGCAACTTATGCTTATTAAATATACTTATTTCAGCAACATAGGCTTATTAAATAGGCTTATTTCAGCAACTTAGACTTATTAAATAGCCTTATTTCAGCAACTTAGGCTTATTAAATAGGCTTATTTCAGCAACTTAGGCTTATTAAATAGGCTTATTAAATAGGCTTATTTCAGCAACTTAGGCTTATTAAATAGGCTTATTCAGCAACTTAGGCTTATTAAATAGGCTCATTAAATACTTATTAAATAGGCTTATTAAACAGGCTTATTAAATAGACTTATTAAATAGGTTCAATAAATAGGCTTATTAAATAGGCTCATTAAATAGGCTTATTTAATTGGCTTAATAAATAGGCTTATTAAATAGGCTCAATAAATAGGCTTATTAAATAGGCGTATTAAATAGACTTATTAAATAGGCTTTTTAAATAGGCTCATTAAATAGGCTTATTAAATAGGCTTATTAAATAGGCTCGTTAAATAGGCTAATTAAATAGGCTCATTAAATAGGCTTATTAAATAGACTTATTAAACAGCCTCATTAAATAGGCTTATTTTAGGAACTTAGGCTTATTAAATAGGCTTATTTCAGCAACTTAGACTTATTAAAAAGGCTTATTTCAGCAACTTAGGCTTATGAAATAGGCTTTTCAGCAACTTAGGCTTATTAAATAGGCTTATTTCAGCAACTTAGGCTTATTAAATAGGCTTATTCAGCAACTTAGGCTTATTAAATAGGCTCATTAAATAGACTTATTAAATAGGCATATTAAATAGGCTCAATAAATAGGCTTATTAAATAGACTTAATAAATAGGCTTATTAAATAGGCTTATTAAATAGACTTATTAAATAGGCATATTAAATAGGCTTAATAAATTGGCTTATTAAATAGGCACAATGAATAGGCTTAATAAATAGGCTTAATAAATAGGCTTATTAAATAGGCTCAATAAATAGGCTTAATAAATAGGCTCATTGAATACTCTTTAAATAGGCTTATTAAATAGACTTATTAAATAGACTCATTAAATAGGCTTATTAAATAGGCTTATTAAATAGGCTTATTAAATAGACTTATTAAATAGCCTCATTAAATAGGCTTATTTTAGCAACTTAGGCTTATTAAATAGGCTTATTTCAGTGACTTAGACTTATTAAATAGCCTTATTTCAGCAACTTAGGCTTATTAAATATGCTCATTTCAGCAACTTAAGCTTATTAAATCGCCTTATTTCAGCAACTTAGACTTATTAAATAGGCTTATTTCAGCAACTTAGGCTTATTAAATAGGCTTATTTCAGCAACTTAGACTTATTAAATAGGCTTATTTCAGCAACTAGGGCTTATTAAATGGGCTTATTTCAGCAACTTACGCTGATTAAATAGGCTCATTTCAGCAACTTAGGCTTATTAAATAGGCTTATTTCAGCAACTTAGACTTATTAAATGGCCTTATTTCAGCAACTTACGATTATTAAATAGACTTCTTTCAGCAACTTAGGCTTATTAAATAGCCTTATTAAATAGGCTTATTTAAGCAACTTGGGCTTATTAAATAGGCTTATTTCAGCAACTTACGCTGATTAAATAGGCTTATTTCAGCAACTTAGACTTATTAAATTGCCTTATTTCAGCAACTTAGACTTATTAAATAGGCTTATTTCAGCAACTTAGACTTATTAAATAGCCTTATTTCAGCAACTTAGGCTCATTTCAGCAACTTAGGCTTATTAAATAGTCTTATTTCAGCAACTGAGATTTATTAAATAGGCTTATTTCAGCAAATTAGGCTTATTAAATAGGCCTATTCAGCAACTTAGGCTTATTAAATAGGCTTATTAAATAGGCTTATTTCAGCAACTTAGGCTTATTAAATAGGCTTATTCAGCAACTTAGGCTTATTAAATAGGCTCATTAAATACTTATTAAATAGGCTTATTAAACAGGCTTATTAAATAGACTTATTAAATAGGTAAAATAAATAGGCTTATTAAATAGGCTCATTAAATAGGGTTAATTAATAGGCTTATTAAATAGGCTTATTAAATAGACTTATTAAATAGGCTTATTAAATAGGCTTATTTAATTGGCTTAATAAATAGGCTTATTAAATAGGCTCAATAAATAGGCTTATTAAATAGGCTCGTTAAATACTTATTAAATAGGCTTATTAAATAGACTTATTAAATAGGCTTTTTAAATAGGCTCATTAAATAGGCTTATTAAATAGGCTTATTAAATAGACTTATTAAACAGCCTCATTAAATAGGCTTATTTTAGCAACTTAGGCTTATTAAATAGGCTTATTTCAGCAACTTAGACTTATTAAAAAGGCTTATTTCAGCAACTTAGGCTTATGAAATAGGCTTTTCAGCAACTTAGGCTTATTAAATAGGCTTATTTCAGCAACTTAGACTTATTAAATAGGCCTATTAAATAGGCTTATTAAATAGACTGATTAAATATGCTCATTAAATACTTATTAAATAGGCTTATTAAATAGGCGTATTAAATAGACTTATTAAATAGGCTCAATAAATAGGCGTATTAAATAGGCTTATTAAATAGGCTTATTAAATAGGCTTATTAAATAGACTTATTAAATAGGCGTATTAAATAGGCTTAATAAATAGGCATATTAAATAGGCTCAATAAATAGGCTTAATAAATAGGCTTAATAAATAGGCTTATTAAATAGGCTCAATAAATAGGCTTAATAAATAGGCTCATTGAATACTCTTTAAATAGGCTTATTAAATAGACTTATTAAATAGACTTATTAAATAGGCTTATTAAATAGGCTTATTAAATAGGCTTATTAAATAGGCTTATTTCAGCAACTTAGACTTATTAAATAGGCCTATTAAATAGGCTTATTAAATAGACTGATTAAATATGCTCATTAAATACTTATTAAATAGGCTTATTAAATAGGCGTATTAAATAGACTTATTAAATAGGCTCAATAAATAGGCGTATTAAATAGGCTTATTAAATAGGCTTATTAAATAGGCTTATTAAATAGACTTATTAAATAGGCGTATTAAATAGGCTTAATAAATAGGCATATTAAATAGGCTCAATAAATAGGCTTAATAAATAGGCTTAATAAATAGGCTTATTAAATAGGCTCAATAAATAGGCTTAATAAATAGGCTCATTGAATACTCTTTAAATAGGCTTATTAAATAGACTTATTAAATAGACTTATTAAATAGGCTTATTAAATAGGCTTATTAAATAGGCTTATTAAATAGGCTTATTAAATAGACTTATTAAATAGCCTCATTAAATAGGCTTATTTTAGCAACTTAGGCTTATTAAATAGGCTTATTTCAGCGACTTAGACTTATTAAATAGGCTTATTTCAGCAACTTAGACTTATTAAATAGGCTTATTTCAGCAACTTAGGCTTATTAAATAGCCTTATTAAATAGGCTTATTTCAGCAACTAGGGCTTATTAAATAGGCTTATTTCAGCAACTTATGCTGATTAAATAGGCTCATTTCAGCAACTTAGACTTATTAAATAGCCTTATTTCAGCAACTTAGACTTATTAATAGGCTTATTTCAGCAACTTATGCTTATTAAATATACTTATTTCAGCAACATAGGCTTATTAAATAGGCTTATTTCAGCAACTTAGGCTTATTAAATAGGCTTATTCAGCAACTTAGGCTTATTAAATAGGCTCATTAAATACTTATTAAATAGGCTTATTAAACAGGCTTATTAAATAGACTTATTAAATAGGTTCAATAAATAGGCTTATTAAATAGGCTCATTAAATAGGCTTAATTAATAGGCTTATTAAATAGGCTTATTAAATAGGCTTATTAAATAGACTTATTAAATAGGCTTATTAAATAGGCTTATTTAATTGGCTTAATAAATAGGCTTATTAAATAGGCTCAATAAATAGGCTTATTAAATAGGCTCGTTAAATACGTATTAAATAGGCTTATTAAATAGACTTATTAAATAGGCTTTTTAAATAGGCTCATTAAATAGGCTTATTAAATAGGCTTATTAAATAGACTTATTAAACAGCCTCATTAAATAGGCTTATTTTAGCAACTTAGGCTTATTAAATAGGCTTATTTCAGCAACTTAGACTTATTAAATAGGCCTATTAAATAGGCTTATTAAATAGACTGATTAAATAGGCTCATTAAATACTTATTAAATAGGCTTATTAAATAGGCGTATTAAATAGACTTATTAAATAGGCTCAATAAATAGGCGTATTAAATAGGCTTATTAAATAGGCTTATTAAATAGGCTTATTAAATAGACTTATTAAATAGGTGTATTAAATAGGCTTAATAAATAGGCTTATTAAATAGGCTCAATAAATAGGCTTAATAAATAGGCTTAATAAATAGGCTTATTAAATAGGCTCAATAAATAGGCTTAATAAATAGGCTCATTGAATACTCTTTAAATAGGCTTATTAAATAGACTTATTAAATAGACTTATTAAATAGGCTTATTAAATAGGCTTATGAAATAGGCTTATTAAATAGGCTTATTAAATAGACTTATTAAATAGCCTCATTAAATAGGCTTATTTTAGCAACTTAGGCTTATTAAATAGGCTTATTTCAGCGACTTAGACTTATTAAATATCCTTATTTCAGCAACTTAGGCTTATTAAATAGGCTCATTTCAGCAACTTAAGCTTATTAAATAGCCTTATTTCAGCAACTTAGACTTATTAAATAGGCTTATTTCAGCAACTTAGGCTTATTAAATAGGCTTATTTCAGCAACTTAGACTTATTAAATAGGCTTATTTCAGCAACTTAGCTTATTAAATAGCCTTATTAAATATGCTTATTTCAGCAACTAGGGCTTATTAAATAGGCTTATTTCAGCAACTTATGCTGATTAAATAGGCTCATTTCAGCAACTTAGACTTATTAAATAGCCTTATTTCAGCAACTTAGACTTATTAAATAGGCTTATTTCAGCAACTTATGCTTATTAAATATACTTATTTCAGCAACATAGGCTTATTAAATAGGCTTATTTCAGCAACTTAGACTTATTAAATAGCCTTATTTCAGCAACTTAGGCTTAGTAAATAGGCTTATTTCAGCAACTTAGGCTTATTAAATAGGCTTATTAAATAGGCTTTTTCAGCAACTTAGGCTTATTAAATAGGCTTATTCAGCAACTTAGGCTTATTAAATAGGCTCATTAAATACTTATTAAATAGGCTTATTAAACAGGCTTATTAAATAGACTTATTAAATAGGTTCAACAAATAGGCTTATTAAATAGGCTCATTAAATAGGCTTCATTAATGGGCTTATTAAATAGGCTTATTAAATAGGCTTATTAAATAGACTTATTAAATAGGCTCATTAAATACTTATTAAATAGGCTTATTAAATAGGCTTATTAAATAGGCTCAATAAATAGGCTTATTAAATAGACTTATTAAATAGGCTTATTAAAAAGGCTTATTAAATAGACTTATTAAATAGGCGTATTAAATAGGCTTAATAAATAGGCTTATTAAATAGGCTCAATAAATAGGCTTAATAAATATGCTTAATAAATAGGCTTATTAAATAGGCTCAATAAATAGGCTTAATAAATAGGCTCATTGAATACTCTTTAAATAGGCTTATTAAATAGTCTTATTAAATAGACTTATTAAATAGGCTTATTAAATAGGCTTATTAAATAGGCTTATTAAATAGACTTATTAAATAGCCTCATTAAATAGGCTTATTTTAGCAACTTAGGCTTATTAAATAGGCTTATTTCAGCGACTTAGACTATTAAATAGCCTTATTTCAGCAACTTAGGCTTATTAAATAGGCTCATTTCAGCAACTTAAGCTTATTAAATAGGCCTATTAAATAGGCTTATTAAATAGACTGATTAAATATGCTCATTAAATACTTATTAAATAGGCTTATTAAATAGGCGTATTAAATAGACTTATTAAATAGGCTCAATAAATAGGCGTATTAAATAGGCTTATTAAATAGGCTTATTAAATAGGCTTATTAAATAGACTTATTAAATAGGCGTATTAAATAGGCTTAATAAATAGGCATATTAAATAGGCTCAATAAATAGGCTTAATAAATAGGCTTAATAAATAGGCTTATTAAATAGGCTCAATAAATAGGCTTAATAAATAGGCTCATTGAATACTCTTTAAATAGGCTTATTAAATAGACTTATTAAATAGACTTATTAAATAGGCTTATTAAATAGGCTTATTAAATAGGCTTATTAAATAGGCTTATTAAATAGACTTATTAAATAGCCTCATTAAATAGGCTTATTTTAGCAACTTAGGCTTATTAAATAGGCTTATTTCAGCGACTTAGACTTATTAAATATCTTATTTCAGCAACTTAGGCTTATTAAATAGGCTCATTTCAGCAACTTAAGCTTATTAAATAGCCTTATTTCAGCAACTTAGACTTATTAAATAGGCTTATTTCAGCAACTTAGACTTATTAAATAGGCTTATTTCAGCAACTTAGGCTTATTAAATAGCCTTATTAAATAGGCTTATTTCAGCAACTAGGGCTTATTAAATAGGCTTATTTCAGCAACTTATGCTGATTAAATAGGCTCATTTCAGCAACTTAGACTTATTAAATAGCCTTATTTCAGCAACTTAGACTTATTAAATAGGCTTATTTCAGCAACTTATGCTTATTAAATATACTTATTTCAGCAACATAGGCTTATTAAATAGGCTTATTTCAGCAACTTAGGCTTATTAAATAGGCTTATTCAGCAACTTAGGCTTATTAAATAGGCTCATTAAATACTTATTAAATAGGCTTATTAAACAGGCTTATTAAATAGACTTATTAAATAGGTTCAATAAATAGGCTTATTAAATAGGCTCATTAAATAGGCTTAATTAATAGGCTTATTAAATAGGCTTATTAAATAGGCTTATTAAATAGACTTATTAAATAGGCTTATTAAATAGGCTTATTTAATTGGCTTAATAAATAGGCTTATTAAATAGGCTCAATAAATAGGCTTATTAAATAGGCTCGTTAAATACGTATTAAATAGGCTTATTAAATAGACTTATTAAATAGGCTTTTTAAATAGGCTCATTAAATAGGCTTATTAAATAGGCTTATTAAATAGACTTATTAAACAGCCTCATTAAATAGGCTTATTTTAGCAACTTAGGCTTATTAAATAGGCTTATTTCAGCAACTTAGACTTATTAAATAGGCCTATTAAATAGGCTTATTAAATAGACTGATTAAATAGGCTCATTAAATACTTATTAAATAGGCTTATTAAATAGGCGTATTAAATAGACTTATTAAATAGGCTCAATAAATAGGCGTATTAAATAGGCTTATTAAATAGGCTTATTAAATAGGCTTATTAAATAGACTTATTAAATAGGTGTATTAAATAGGCTTAATAAATAGGCTTATTAAATAGGCTCAATAAATAGGCTTAATAAATAGGCTTAATAAATAGGCTTATTAAATAGGCTCAATAAATAGGCTTAATAAATAGGCTCATTGAATACTCTTTAAATAGGCTTATTAAATAGACTTATTAAATAGACTTATTAAATAGGCTTATTAAATAGGCTTATGAAATAGGCTTATTAAATAGGCTTATTAAATAGACTTATTAAATAGCCTCATTAAATAGGCTTATTTTAGCAACTTAGGCTTATTAAATAGGCTTATTTCAGCGACTTAGACTTATTAAATATCCTTATTTCAGCAACTTAGGCTTATTAAATAGGCTCATTTCAGCAACTTAAGCTTATTAAATAGCCTTATTTCAGCAACTTAGACTTATTAAATAGGCTTATTTCAGCAACTTAGGCTTATTAAATAGGCTTATTTCAGCAACTTAGACTTATTAAATAGGCTTATTTCAGCAACTTAGCTTATTAAATAGCCTTATTAAATATGCTTATTTCAGCAACTAGGGCTTATTAAATAGGCTTATTTCAGCAACTTATGCTGATTAAATAGGCTCATTTCAGCAACTTAGACTTATTAAATAGCCTTATTTCAGCAACTTAGACTTATTAAATAGGCTTATTTCAGCAACTTATGCTTATTAAATATACTTATTTCAGCAACATAGGCTTATTAAATAGGCTTATTTCAGCAACTTAGACTTATTAAATAGCCTTATTTCAGCAACTTAGGCTTAGTAAATAGGCTTATTTCAGCAACTTAGGCTTATTAAATAGGCTTATTAAATAGGCTTTTTCAGCAACTTAGGCTTATTAAATAGGCTTATTCAGCAACTTAGGCTTATTAAATAGGCTCATTAAATACTTATTAAATAGGCTTATTAAACAGGCTTATTAAATAGACTTATTAAATAGGTTCAACAAATAGGCTTATTAAATAGGCTCATTAAATAGGCTTCATTAATGGGCTTATTAAATAGGCTTATTAAATAGGCTTATTAAATAGACTTATTAAATAGGCTCATTAAATACTTATTAAATAGGCTTATTAAATAGGCTTATTAAATAGGCTCAATAAATAGGCTTATTAAATAGACTTATTAAATAGGCTTATTAAATAGGCTTATTAAATAGACTTATTAAATAGGCGTATTAAATAGGCTTAATAAATAGGCTTATTAAATAGGCTCAATAAATAGGCTTAATAAATATGCTTAATAAATAGGCTTATTAAATAGGCTCAATAAATAGGCTTAATAAATAGGCTCATTGAATACTCTTTAAATAGGCTTATTAAATAGTCTTATTAAATAGACTTATTAAATAGGCTTATTAAATAGGCTTATTAAATAGGCTTATTAAATAGACTTATTAAATAGCCTCATTAAATAGGCTTATTTTAGCAACTTAGGCTTATTAAATAGGCTTATTTCAGCGACTTAGACTATTAAATAGCCTTATTTCAGCAACTTAGGCTTATTAAATAGGCTCATTTCAGCAACTTAAGCTTATTAAATCGCCTTATTTCAGCAACTTAGACTTATTAAATAGGCTTATTTCAGCAACTTAGGCTTATTAAATAGGCTTATTTCAGCAACTTAGACTTATTAAATAGGCTTATTTCAGCAACTAGGGCTTATTAAATAGGCTTATTTCAGCAACTTACGCTGATTAAATAGGCTCATTTCAGCAACTTAGACTTATTAATAGCCTTATTTCAGCAACTTAGACTTATTAAATAGGCTTATTTCAGCAACTTAGGCTTATTAAATAGCCTTATTAAATAGGCATATTTCAGCAACTAGCGCTTATTAAATAGGCTTATTTCAGCAACTTACGCTGATTAAATAGGCACATTTCAGCAACTTAAACTTATTAAATAGCCTTATTTCAGCAACTTAGACTTATTAAATAGGCTTATTTCAGCAACTTATGCTTATTAAATATACTTATTTCAGCAACATAGGCTTATTAAATAGGCTTATTTCAGCAACTTAGACTTATTAAATAGCCTTATTTCAGCAACTTAGGCTTATTAAATAGGCTTATTTCAGCAACTTAGGCTTATTAAATAGGCTTATTAAATAGGCTTATTTCAGCAACTTAGGCTTATTAAATAGGCTTATTCAGCAACCTAGGCATATTAAATAGGCTCATTAAATACTTATTAAATAGGCTTATTAAACAGGCTTATTAAATAGACTTATTAAATAGGTTCAATAAATAGGCTTATTAAATAGGCTCATTAAATAGGCTTAATTAATAGGCTTATTAAATAGGCTTATTAAATAGGCTTATTAAATAGACTTATTAAATAGGCTTATTAAATAGGCTTATTAAATAGGCTCAATAAATAGGCTTAATAAATAGGCTCATTGAATACTCTTTAAATAGGCTTATTAAATAGTCTTATTAAATAGACTTATTAAATAGGCTTATTAAATAGGCTTATTAAATAGGCTTTTTAAATAGGCTCATTAAATAGGCTTATTAAATAGGCTTATTAAATAGACTTATTAAACAGCCTCATTAAATAGGCTTATTTTAGCAACTTAAGCTTATGAAATATGCTTATTTCTGCAACTTAGACTTATTAGATAGGCCTATTAAATAGGCTTATTTCAGCCACTTAGGCTTATTAAATAGGCTTATTTCAGCAACTTAGGCTTATTAAATAGGCTTATTTCAGCAACTTAGACTTATTAAATAGCCTTATTTCAGCAACTTATGATTATTAAATAGACTTCTTTCAGCAACTTAGGCTTATTAAATAGCCTTATTAAATAGGCTTATTTAAGCAACTTGGGCTTATTAAATAGGCTTATTTCAGCAACTTACGCTGATTAAATAGGCTTATTTCAGCAACTTAGACTTATTAAATAGCCTTATTTCAGCAACTTAGACTTATTAAATAGGCTTATTTCAGCAACTTAGACTTATTAAATAGCCTTATTTCAGCAACTTAGGCTTATTAAATAGGCTTATTTCAGCAACTTAGGCTTATTAAATAGCCTTATTTCAGCAACTGAGACTTATTAAATAGGCTTATTTCAGCAACTTAGGCTTATTAAATAGGCCTATTCAGCAACTTAGGCTTATTAAATAGGCTTATTAAATAGGCTGGTTTCAGCAACTTAGGCTTATTAAATAGGCTTATTCAGCAACTTAGGCTTATTAAATAGGCTCATTAAATACTTATTAAATAGGCTTATTAAACAGGCTTATTAAATTGACTTATTAAATAGGTTCAATAAATAGGCTTATTAAATAGGCTCATTAAAAAGGCTTAATTAATAGGCTTATTAAATAGGCTTATTAAATAGGCTTATTAAATAGACTTATTAAATATGCTTATTAAATAGGCTTATTTAATTGGCTTAATAAATAGGCTTATTAAATAGGCTCAATAAATAGGCTTATTAAATAGGCTCGTTAAATACTTATTAAATAGGCTTATTAAATAGACTTATTAAATAGGCTTTTTAAATAGGCTCATTAAATAGGCTTATTAAATAGGCTTATTAAATAGACTTATTAAACAGCCTCATTAAATAGGCTTATTTTAGCAACTTAGGCTTATTAAATAGGCTTATTTCAGCAACTTAGACTTATTAAAAAGGCTTATTTCAGCAACTTAGGCTTATGAAATAGGCTTTTGAGCAACTTAGGCTTATTAAATAGGCTTATTTCAGCAAATTAGACTTATTAATAGGCCTATTAAATAGGCTTATTAAGTAGACTGATTAAATAGGCTCATTAAATACTTATTAAATAGGCTTATTAAATAGGCTTATTAAATAGACTTATTAAATAGGCTCAATAAATAGGCGTATTAAATAGGCTTATTAAATAGGCTTATTAAATAGGCTTATTAAATAGACGTATTAAATAGGCGTATTAAATAGGCTTAATAAATAGGCTTATTAAATAGGCTCAATAAATAGGCTTAATAAATAGGCTTAATAAATAGGCTTATTAAATAGGCTCAATAAATAGGCTTAATAAATAGGCTCGTTGAATACTCTTTAAATAGGCTTATTAAATAGACTTATTAAATAGACTTATTAAATAGGCTTATTAAATAGGCTTATTAAATAGGCTTATTAAATAGGCTTATTAAATAGACTTATTAAATAGCCTCATTAAATAGGCTTATTTTAGCAACTTAGGCTTATTAAATAGGCTTATTTCAGCGACTTAGACTTATTAAATATCCTTATTTCAGCAACTTAGGCTTATTAAATAGGCTCATTTCAGCAACTTAAGCTCATTAAATAGCCTTATTTCAGCAACTTAGACTTATTAAATAGGCTTATTTCAGCAACTTAGGCTTATTAAATAGGCTTATTTCAGCAACTTAGACTTATTAAATAGGCTTATTTCAGCAACTTAGGCTTATTAAATAGCCTTATTAAATAGGCTTATTTCAGCAACTAGGGCTTATTAAATAGGCTTATTTCAGCAACTTACGCTGATTAAATAGGCTCATTTCAGCAACTTAGACTTATTAAATAGCCTTATTTCAGCAACTTAGACTTATTAAATAGGCTTATTTCAGCAACTTATGCTTATTAAATATACTTATTTCAGCAACATAGGCTTATTAAATAGGCTTATTTCAGCAACTTAGACTTATTAAATAGCCTTATTTCAGCAACTTAGGCTTATTAAATAGGCTTATTTCAGCAACTTAGGCTTATTAAATAGGCTTATTAAATAGGCTTATTTCAGCAACTTAGGCTTATTAAATAGGCTTATTCAGCAACTTAGGCTTATTAAATAGGCTCATTAAATACTTATTAAATAGGCTTATTAAACAGGCTTATTAAATAGACTTATTAAATAGGTTCAATAAATAGGCTTATTAAATAGGCTCATTAAATAGGCTTAATTAATAGGCTTATTAAATAGGCTCAATAAATAGGCTTATTAAATAGACTTATTAAATAGGCTTATTAAATAGGCTTATTAAATAGACTTATTAAATAGGCGTATTAAATAGGCTTAATAAATAGGCTTATTAAATAGGCTCAATAAATAGGCTTAATAAATAGGCTTAATAAATAGGCTTATTAAATAGGATCAATAAATAGGCTTATTAAATAGACTTATTAAATAGGCTTATTAAATAGGCTTATTAAATAGACTTATTAAATAGGCGTATTAAATAGGCTTAATAAATAGGCTTATTAAATAGGCTCAATAAATAGGCTTAATAAATAGGCTTAATAAATAGGCTTATTAAATAGGCTCAATAAATAGGCTTAATAAATAGGCTCATTCAATACTCTTTAAATAGGCTTATTAAATGGACTTATTAAATAGACTTATTAAATAGGCTTATTACATAGGCTTATTAAATAGGCTTATTAAATAGACTTATTAAATAGCCTCATTAAATAGGCTTATTTTAGCAACTTAGGCTTATTAAATAGGCTTATTTCAGCGACTTAGACTTATTAAATAGCCTTATTTCAGCAACTTAGGCTTATTAAATAGGCTCATTTCAGCAACTTAAGCTTATTAAATCGCCTTATTTCAGCAACTTAGACTTATTAAATAGGCTTATTTCAGCAACTTAGGCTTATTAAATAGGCTTATTTCAGCAACTTAGACTTATTAAATAGGCTTATTTCAGCAACTAGGGCTTATTAAATAGGCTTATTTCAGCAACTTACGCTGATTAAATAGGCTCATTTCAGCAACTTAGACTTATTAAATAGCCTTATTTCAGCAACTTAGACTTATTAAATAGGCTTATTTCAGCAACTTATGCTTATTAAATATACTTATTTCAGCAACATAGGCTTATTAAATAGGCTTATTTCAGCAACTTAGACTTATTAAATAGCCTTATTTCAGCAACTTAGGCTTATTAAATAGGCTTATTTCAGCAACTTAGGCTTATTAAATAGGCTTATTAAATAGGCTTATTTCAGCAACGTAGGCTTATTAAATAGGCTTATTCAGCAACTTAGGCTTATTAAATAGGCTCATTAAATACTTATTAAATAGGCTTATTAAACAGGCTTATTAAATAGACTTATTAAATAGGTTCAATAAATAGGCTTATTAAATAGGCTCATTAAATAGGCTTAATTAATAGGCCTTTTAAATAGGCTTATTAAATAGGCTTATTAAATAGACTTATTAAATAGGCTTTTTAAATAGGCTCATTAAATAGGCTTATTAAATAGGCTTATTAAATAGACTTATTAAACAGCCTCATTAAATAGGCTTATTTTAGCAACTTAGGCTTATTAAATAGGCCTATTTCAGCAACTTAGACTTATTAAAAAGGCTTATTTCAGCAACTTAGGCTTATGAAATAGGCTTATTTCAGCAAATTAGACTTATTAATAGGCCTATTAAATAGGCTTATTAAGTAGACTGATTAAATAGGCTCATTAAATACTTATTAAATAGGCTTATTAAATAGGCTTATTAAATAGACTTATTAAATAGGCTCAATAAATAGGCGTATTAAATAGGCTTATTAAATAGGCTTATTAAATAGGCTTATTAAATAGACTTATTAAATAGGCGTATTAAATAGGCTTAATAAATAGGCTTATTAAATACGCTCAATAAATAGGCTTAATAAATAGGCTTAATAAATAGGCTTATTAAATAGGCTCAATAAATAGGCTTAATAAATAGGCTCATTGAATACTCTTTAAATAGGCTTATTAAATAGACTTATTAAATAGACTTATTAAATAGGCTTATTAAATAGGCTTATTAAATAGGCTTATTAAATAGGCTTATTAAATAGACTTATTAAATAGCCTCATTAAATAGGCTTATTTTAGCAACTTAGGCTTATTAAATAGGCTTATTTCAGCGACTTAGACTTATTAAATATCCTTATTTCAGCAACTTAGGCTTATTAAATAGGCTCATTTCAGCAACTTAAGCTTATTAAATAGCCTTATTTCAGCAACTTAGACTTATTAAATAGGCTTATTTCAGCAACTTAGGCTTATTAAATAGGCTTATTTCAGCAACTTAGACTTATTAAATAGGCTTATTTCAGCAACTTAGGCTTATTAAATAGCCTTATTAAATAGGCTTATTTCAGCAACTAGGGCTTATTAAATAGGCTTATTTCAGCAACTTACGCTGATTAAATAGGCTCATTTCAGCAACTTAGACTTATTAAATAGCCTTATTTCAGCAACTTAGACTTATTAAATAGGCTTATTTCAGCAACTTATGCTTATTAAATATACTTATTTCAGCAACATAGGCTTATTAAATAGGCTTATTTCAGCAACTTAGACTTATTAAATAGCCTTATTTCAGCAACTTAGGCTTATTAAATAGGCTTATTTCAGCAACTTAGGCTTATTAAATAGGCTTATTAAATAGGCTTATTTCAGCAACTTAGGCTTATTAAATAGGCTTATTCAGCAACTTAGGCTTATTAAATAGGCTCATTAAATACTTATTAAATAGGCTTATTAAACAGGCTTATTAAATAGACTTATTAAATAGGTTCAATAAATAGGCTTATTAAATAGGCTCATTAAATAGGCTTAATTAATAGGCTTATTAAATAGGCTCAATAAATAGGCTTATTAAATAGACTTATTAAATAGGCTTATTAAATAGGCTTATTAAATAGACTTATTAAATAGGCGTATTAAATAGGCTTAATAAATAGGCTTATTAAATAGGCTCAATAAATAGGCTTAATAAATAGGCTTAATAAATAGGCTTATTAAATAGGATCAATAAATAGGCTTATTAAATAGACTTATTAAATAGGCTTATTAAATAGGCTTATTAAATAGACTTATTAAATAGGCGTATTAAATAGGCTTAATAAATAGGCTTATTAAATAGGCTCAATAAATAGGCTTAATAAATAGGCTTAATAAATAGGCTTATTAAATAGGCTCAATAAATAGGCTTAATAAATAGGCTCATTCAATACTCTTTAAATAGGCTTATTAAATAGACTTATTAAATAGACTTATTAAATAGGCTTATTACATAGGCTTATTAAATAGGCTTATTAAATAGACTTATTAAATAGCCTCATTAAATAGGCTTATTTTAGCAACTTAGGCTTATTAAATAGGCTTATTTCAGCGACTTAGACTTATTAAATAGCCTTATTTCAGCAACTTAGGCTTATTAAATAGGCTCATTTCAGCAACTTAAGCTTATTAAATCGCCTTATTTCAGCAACTTAGACTTATTAAATAGGCTTATTTCAGCAACTTAGGCTTATTAAATAGGCTTATTTCAGCAACTTAGACTTATTAAATAGGCTTATTTCAGCAACTAGGGCTTATTAAATAGGCTTATTTCAGCAACTTACGCTGATTAAATAGGCTCATTTCAGCAACTTAGACTTATTAAATAGCCTTATTTCAGCAACTTAGACTTATTAAATAGGCTTATTTCAGCAACTTATGCTTATTAAATATACTTATTTCAGCAACATAGGCTTATTAAATAGGCTTATTTCAGCAACTTAGACTTATTAAATAGCCTTATTTCAGCAACTTAGGCTTATTAAATAGGCTTATTTCAGCAACTTAGGCTTATAAAATAGGCTTATTAAATAGGCTTATTTCAGCAACGTAGGCTTATTAAATAGGCTTATTCAGCAACTTAGGCTTATTAAATAGGCTCATTAAATACTTATTAAATAGGCTTATTAAACAGGCTTATTAAATAGACTTATTAAATAGGTTCAATAAATAGGCTTATTAAATAGGCTCATTAAATAGGCTTAATTAATAGGCCTTTTAAATAGGCTTATTAAATAGGCTTATTAAATAGACTTATTAAATAGGCTTATTAAATAGGCTTATTTAATAGGCTTATTAAATAGGCTCAATAAATAGGCTTATTAAATAGGCTCGTTAAATACTTATTAAATAGGCTTATTAAATAGACTTATTAAATAGCCTCATTAAATAGACGTATTAAATAGCCTCATTAAATAGGCTTATTTTAGCAGCTTAGGCTTATTAAATAGGCTTATTTCAGCAACTTAGACTTATTTAAAAGGCCTATTAAATAGGCTTATTAAATAGACTTATTAAATAGGCTCATTAAATACTTATTAAATAGGCTTATTAAATAGGCTTATTAAATAGACTTATTAAATAGGCTCAATAAATAGGCGTATTAAATAGGCTTATTAAATAGGCTTATAAAATAGGCTTATTAAATAGGCTTATTAAATAGGCTTATTAAATAGGCTTATTAAATACGCTCAATAAATAGGCTTACTAAATAGGCTCAATAAATAGGCTTATTAAATAGCCTCAATAAATCGGCTTATTAAAAAGGCTCAATAAATAGGCTTATTAAATAGGCTCATTAAATAGTTATTAATTAGGCTTATTAAATAGACTTATTAAATAGACTTATTAAATAGGCGTATTAAATAGGCTTATTAAATAGGCGTATTAAATAGGCTTATTAAATAGGCTTATTAAATGGACTTATTAAATAGCCTCATTAAATAGGCTTTTTTTAGCAACTTAGGCTTATTAAATAGGTTTATTTCAGCAACGTAGACTTATTAAATAGCCTTATTAAATAGGCTTATTTCAGCAACTTATGCTTATTAAATAAGCTTATTTCAGCAACTTACGCTTATTAAATAGCCTTATTAAACAGGTTTATTTCAGCAACTTAGGCTTATTAAATAGGCTTATTTCAGCAACTTAGACTTATTAAATAGGCTTATTTCAGCAACTTAGCTTATTAAATAGCCTTATTAAATATGCTTATTTCAGCAACTAGGGCTTATTAAATAGGCTTATTTCAGCAACTTATGCTGATTAAATAGGCTCATTTCAGCAACTTAGACTTATTAAATAGCCTTATTTCAGCAACTTAGACTTATTAAATAGGCTTATTTCAGCAACTTATGCTTATTAAATATACTTATTTCAGCAACATAGGCTTATTAAATAGGCTTATTTCAGCAACTTAGACTTATTAAATAGCCTTATTTCAGCAACTTAGGCTTAGTAAATAGGCTTATTTCAGCAACTTAGGCTTATTAAATAGGCTTATTAAATAGGCTTATTAAATAGGCTCAATAAATAGGCTTAATAAATAGGCTCATTGAATACTCTTTAAATAGGCTTATTAAATAGTCTTATTAAATAGACTTATTAAATAGGCTTATTAAATAGGCTTATTAAATAGGCTTTTTAAATAGGCTCATTAAATAGGCTTATTAAATAGGCTTATTAAATAGACTTATTAAACAGCCTCATTAAATAGGCTTATTTTAGCAACTTAAGCTTATGAAATATGCTTATTTCTGCAACTTAGACTTATTAGATAGGCCTATTAAATAGGCTTATTTCAGCCACTTAGGCTTATTAAATAGGCTTATTTCAGCAACTTAGGCTTATTAAATAGGCTTATTTCAGCAACTTAGACTTATTAAATCGCCTTATTTCAGCAACTTATGATTATTAAATAGACTTCTTTCAGCAACTTAGGCTTATTAAATAGCCTTATTAAATAGGCTTATTTAAGCAACTTGGGCTTATTAAATAGGCTTATTTCAGCAACTTACGCTGATTAAATAGGCTTATTTCAGCAACTTAGACTTATTAAATAGCCTTATTTCAGCAACTTAGACTTATTAAATAGGCTTATTTCAGCAACTTAGACTTATTAAATAGCCTTATTTCAGCAACTTAGGCTTATTAAATAGGCTTATTTCAGCAACTTAGGCTTATTAAATAGCCTTATTTCAGCAACTGAGACTTATTGAATAGGCTTATTTCAGCAACTTAGGCTTATTAAATAGGCCTATTCAGCAACTTAGGCTTATTAAATAGGCTTATTAAATAGGCTGGTTTCAGCAACTTAGGCTTATTAAATAGGCTTATTCAGCAACTTAGGCTTATTAAATAGGCTCATTAAATACTTATTAAATAGGCTTATTAAACAGGCTTATTAAATAGACTTATTAAATAGGTTCAATAAATAGGCTTATTAAATAGGCTCATTAAAAAGGCTTAATTAATAGGCTTATTAAATAGGCTTATTAAATAGGCTTATTAAATAGACTTATTAAATATGCTTATTAAATAGGCTTATTTAATTGGCTTAATAAATAGGCTTATTAAATAGGCTCAATAAATAGGCTTATTAAATAGGCTCGTTAAATACTTATTAAATAGGCTTATTAAATAGACTTATTAAATAGGCTTTTTAAATAGGCTCATTAAATAGGCTTATTAAATAGGCTTATTAAATAGACTTATTAAACAGCCTCATTAAATAGGCTTATTTTAGCAACTTAGGCTTATTAAATAGGCTTATTTCAGCAACTTAGACTTATTAAAAAGGCTTATTTCAGCAACTTAGGCTTATGAAATAGGCTTTTGAGCAACTTAGGCTTATTAAATAGGCTTATTTCAGCAAATTAGACTTATTAATAGGCCTATTAAATAGGCTTATTAAGTAGACTGATTAAATAGGCTCATTAAATACTTATTAAATAGGCTTATTAAATAGGCTTATTAAATAGACTTATTAAATAGGCTCAATAAATAGGCGTATTAAATAGGCTTATTAAATAGGCTTATTAAATAGGCTTATTAAATAGACTTATTAAATAGGCGTATTAAATAGGCTTAATAAATAGGCTTATTAAATAGGCTCAATAAATAGGCTTAATAAATAGGCTTAATAAATAGGCTTATTAAATAGGCTCAATAAATAGGCTTAATAAATAGGCTCGTTGAATACTCTTTAAATAGGCTTATTAAATAGACTTATTAAATAGACTTATTAAATAGGCTTATTAAATAGGCTTATTAAATAGGCTTATTAAATAGGCTTATTAAATAGACTTATTAAATAGCCTCATTAAATAGGCTTATTTTAGCAACTTAGGCTTATTAAATAGGCTTATTTCAGCGACTTAGACTTATTAAATATCCTTATTTCAGCAACTTAGGCTTATTAAATAGGCTCATTTCAGCAACTTAAGCTCATTAAATAGCCTTATTTCAGCAACTTAGACTTATTAAATAGGCTTATTTCAGCAACTTAGGCTTATTAAATAGGCTTATTTCAGCAACTTAGACTTATTAAATAGGCTTATTTCAGCAACTTAGGCTTATTAAATAGCCTTATTAAATAGGCTTATTTCAGCAACTAGGGCTTATTAAATAGGCTTATTTCAGCAACTTACGCTGATTAAATAGGCTCATTTCAGCAACTTAGACTTATTAAATAGCCTTATTTCAGCAACTTAGACTTATTAAATAGGCTTATTTCAGCAACTTATGCTTATTAAATATACTTATTTCAGCAACATAGGCTTATTAAATAGGCTTATTTCAGCAACTTAGACTTATTAAATAGCCTTATTTCAGCAACTTAGGCTTATTAAATAGGCTTATTTCAGCAACTTAGGCTTATTAAATAGGCTTATTAAATAGGCTTATTTCAGCAACTTAGGCTTATTAAATAGGCTTATTCAGCAACTTAGGCTTATTAAATAGGCTCATTAAATACTTATTAAATAGGCTTATTAAACAGGCTTATTAAATAGACTTATTAAATAGGTTCAATAAATAGGCTTATTAAATAGGCTCATTAAATAGGCTTAATTAATAGGCTTATTAAATAGGCTCAATAAATAGGCTTATTAAATAGACTTATTAAATAGGCTTATTAAATAGGCTTATTAAATAGACTTATTAAATAGGCGTATTAAATAGGCTTAATAAATAGGCTTATTAAATAGGCTCAATAAATAGGCTTAATAAATAGGCTTAATAAATAGGCTTATTAAATAGGATCAATAAATAGGCTTATTAAATAGACTTATTAAATAGGCTTATTAAATAGGCTTATTAAATAGACTTATTAAATAGGCGTATTAAATAGGCTTAATAAATAGGCTTATTAAATAGGCTCAATAAATAGGCTTAATAAATAGGCTTAATAAATAGGCTTATTAAATAGGCTCAATAAATAGGCTTAATAAATAGGCTCATTCAATACTCTTTAAATAGGCTTATTAAATGGACTTATTAAATAGACTTATTAAATAGGCTTATTACATAGGCTTATTAAATAGGCTTATTAAATAGACTTATTAAATAGCCTCATTAAATAGGCTTATTTGAGCAACTTAGGCTTATTAAATAGGCTTATTTCAGCGACTTAGACTTATTAAATAGCCTTATTTCAGCAACTTAGGCTTATTAAATAGGCTCATTTCAGCAACTTAAGCTTATTAAATCGCCTTATTTCAGCAACTTACACTTATTAAATAGGCTTATTTCAGCAACTTAGGCTTATTAAATAGGCTTATTTCAGCAACTTAGACTTATTAAATAGGCTTATTTCAGCAACTAGGGCTTATTAAATAGGCTTATTTCAGCAACTTACGCTGATTAAATAGGCTCATTTCAGCAACTTAGACTTATTAAATAGCCTTATTTCAGCAACTTAGACTTATTAAATAGGCTTATTTCAGCAACTTATGCTTATTAAATATACTTATTTCAGCAACATAGGCTTATTAAATAGGCTTATTTCAGCAACTTAGACTTATTAAATAGCCTTATTTCAGCAACTTAGGCTTATTAAATAGGCTTATTTCAGCAACTTAGGCTTATTAAATAGGCTTATTAAATAGGCTTATTTCAGCAACGTAGGCTTATTAAATAGGCTTATTCAGCAACTTAGGCTTATTAAATAGGCTCATTAAATACTTATTAAATAGGCTTATTAAACAGGCTTATTAAATAGACTTATTAAATAGGTTCAATAAATAGGCTTATTAAATAGGCTCATTAAATAGGCTTAATTAATAGGCCTTTTAAATAGGCTTATTAAATAGGCTTATTAAATAGACTTATTAAATAGGCTTTTTAAATAGGCTCATTAAATAGGCTTATTAAATAGGCTTATTAAATAGACTTATTAAACAGCCTCATTAAATAGGCTTATTTTAGCAACTTAGGCTTATTAAATAGGCCTATTTCAGCAACTTAGACTTATTAAAAAGGCTTATTTCAGCAACTTAGGCTTATGAAATAGGCTTTTGAGCAACTTAGGCTTATTAAATAGGCTTATTTCAGCAAATTAGACTTATTAATAGGCCTATTAAATAGGCTTATTAAGTAGACTGATTAAATAGGCTCATTAAATACTTATTAAATAGGCTTATTAAATAGGCTTATTAAATAGACTTATTAAATAGGCTCAATAAATAGGCGTATTAAATAGGCTTATTAAATAGGCTTATTAAATAGGCTTATTAAATAGACTTATTAAATAGGCGTATTAAATAGGCTTAATAAATAGGCTTATTAAATACGCTCAATAAATAGGCTTAATAAATAGGCTTAATAAATAGGCTTATTAAATAGGCTCAATAAATAGGCTTAATAAATAGGCTCATTGAATACTCTTTAAATAGGCTTATTAAATAGACTTATTAAATAGACTTATTAAATAGGCTTATTAAATAGGCTTATTAAATAGGCTTATTAAATAGGCTTATTAAATAGACTTATTAAATAGCCTCATTAAATAGGCTTATTTTAGCAACTTAGGCTTATTAAATAGGCTTATTTCAGCGACTTAGACTTATTAAATATCCTTATTTCAGCAACTTAGGCTTATTAAATAGGCTCATTTCAGCAACTTAAGCTTATTAAATAGCCTTATTTCAGCAACTTAGATTTATTAAATAGGCTTATTTCAGCAACTTAGGCTTATTAAATAGGCTTATTTCAGCAACTTAGACTTATTAAATAGGCTTATTTCAGCAACTTAGGCTTATTAAATAGCCTTATTAAATAGGCTTATTTCAGCAACTAGGGCTTATTAAATAGGCTTATTTCAGCAACTTACGCTGATTAAATAGGCTCATTTCAGCAACTTAGACTTATTAAATAGCCTTATTTCAGCAACTTAGACTTATTAAATAGGCTTATTTCAGCAACTTATGCTTATTAAATATACTTTTTTCAGCAACATAGGCTTATTAAATAGGCTTATTTCAGCAACTTAGACTTATTAAATAGCCTTATTTCAGCAACTTAGGCTTATTAAATAGGCTTATTTCAGCAACTTAGGCTTATTAAATAGGCTTATTAAATAGGCTTATTTCAGCAACTTAGGCTTATTAAATAGGCTTATTCAGCAACTTAGGCTTATTAAATAGGCTCATTAAATACTTATTAAATAGGCTTATTAAACAGGCTTATTAAATAGACTTATTAAATAGGTTCAATAAATAGGCTTATTAAATAGGCTCATTAAATAGGCTTAATTAATAGGCTTATTAAATAGGCTCAATAAATAGGCTTATTAAATAGACTTATTAAATAGGCTTATTAAATAGGCTTATTAAATAGACTTATTAAATAGGCGTATTAAATAGGCTTAATAAATAGGCTTATTAAATAGGCTCAATAAATAGGCTTAATAAATAGGCTTAATAAATAGGCTTATTAAATAGGATCAATAAATAGGCTTATTAAATAGACTTATTAAATAGGCTTATTAAATAGGCTTATTAAATAGACTTATTAAATAGGCGTATTAAATAGGCTTAATAAATAGGCTTATTAAATAGGCTCAATAAATAGGCTTAATAAATAGGCTTAATAAATAGGCTTATTAAATAGGCTCAATAAATAGGCTTAATAAATAGGCTCATTCAATACTCTTTAAATAGGCTTATTAAATAGACTTATTAAATAGACTTATTAAATAGGCTTATTACATAGGCTTATTAAATAGGCTTATTAAATAGACTTATTAAATAGCCTCATTAAATAGGCTTATTTTAGCAACTTAGGCTTATTAAATAGGCTTATTTCAGCGACTTAGACTTATTAAATAGCCTTATTTCAGCAACTTAGGCTTATTAAATAGGCTCATTTCAGCAACTTAAGCTTATTAAATCGCCTTATTTCAGCAACTTAGACTTATTAAATAGGCTTATTTCAGCAACTTAGGCTTATTAAATAGGCTTATTTCAGCAACTTAGGCTTATTAAATAGGCTTATTTCAGCAACTTAGACTTATTAAATAGGCTTATTTCAGCAACTAGGGCTTATTAAATAGGCTTATTTCAGCAACTTACGCTGATTAAATAGGCTCATTTCAGCAACTTAGACTTATTAAATAGCCTTATTTCAGCAACTTAGACTTATTAAATAGGCTTATTTCAGCAACTTATGCTTATTAAATATACTTATTTCAGCAACATAGGCTTATTAAATAGGCTTATTTCAGCAACTTAGACTTATTAAATAGCCTTATTTCAGCAACTTAGGCTTATTAAATAGGCTTATTTCAGCAACTTAGGCTTATTAAATAGGCTTATTAAATAGGCTTATTTCAGCAACGTAGGCTTATTAAATAGGCTTATTCAGCAACTTAGGCTTATTAAATAGGCTCATTAAATACGTATTAAATAGGCTTATTAAACAGGCTTATTAAATAGACTTATTAAATAGGTTCAATAAATAGGCTTATTAAATAGGCTCATTAAATAGGCTTAATTAATAGGCCTTTTAAATAGGCTTATTAAATAGGCTTATTAAATAGACTTATTAAATAGGCTTATTAAATAGGCTTATTTAATAGGCTTATTAAATAGGCTTATTAAATAGACTTATTAAATAGCCTCATTAAATAGACTTATTAAATAGCCTCATTAAATAGGCTTATTTTAGCAGCTTAGGCTTATTAAATAGGCTTATTTCAGCAACTTAGACTTATTTAAAAGGCCTATTAAATAGGCTTATTAAATAGACTTATTAAATAGGCTCATTAAATACTTATTAAATAGGCTTATTAAATAGGCTTATTAAATAGACTTATTAAATAGGCTCAATAAATACGCGTATTAAATAGGCTTATTAAATAGGCTTATAAAATAGGCTTATTAAATAGGCTTATTAAATAGGCTTATTAAATAGGCTTATTAAATACGCTCAATAAATAGGCTTACTAAATAGGCTCAATAAATAGGCTTATTAAATAGCCTCAATAAATCGGCTTATTAAAAAGGCTCAATAAATAGGCTTATTAAATAGGCTCATTAAATAGTTATTAATTAGGCTTATTAAATAGACTTATTAAATAGACTTATTAAATAGGCTTATTAAATAGACTTTATTAAATAGGCTTATTAAAAAGGTGTATTAAATAGACTTAATAAATAGGCTCATTAAATACTTATTAAATAGGTTTATTAAATAGGCGTATTAAATAGGCTTATTAAATAGGCGTATTAAATAGGCTTATTAAATAGGCTTATTAAATGGACTTATTAAATAGCCTCATTAAATAGGCTTTTTTTAGCAACTTAGGCTTATTAAATAGGTTTATTTCAGCAACGTAGACTTATTAAATAGCCTTATTAAATAGGCTTATTTCAGCAACTTATGCTTATTAAATAAGCTTATTTCAGCAACTTACGCTTATTAAATAGCCTTATTAAACAGGTTTATTTCAGCAACTTAGGCTTATTAAATAGGCTTATTTCAGCAACTTAGACTTATTAAATAGGCTTATTTCAGCAACTTAGCTTATTAAATAGCCTTATTAAATATGCTTATTTCAGCAACTAGGGCTTATTAAATAGGCTTATTTCAGCAACTTATGCTGATTAAATAGGCTCATTTCAGCAACTTAGACTTATTAAATAGCCTTATTTCAGCAACTTAGACTTATTAAATAGGCTTATTTCAGCAACTTATGCTTATTAAATATACTTATTTCAGCAACATAGGCTTATTAAATAGGCTTATTTCAGCAACTTAGACTTATTAAATAGCCTTATTTCAGCAACTTAGGCTTAGTAAATAGGCTTATTTCAGCAACTTAGGCTTATTAAATAGGCTTATTAAATAGGCTTATTTCAGCAACTTAGGCTTATTAAATAGGCTTATTCAGCAACTTACGCTTATTAAATAGGCTCATTAAATACTTATTAAATCGGCTTATTAAACAGGCTTATTAAATAGACTTATTAAATAGGTTCAATAAATAGGCTTATTAAATAGGCTCATTAAATAAGCCTATTAAATAGCCTCATTAAATAGGCTTATTTTAGCAACTTAGGCTTATTAAATAGGCTTATTTCAGCGACTTAGACTTATTAAATAGCCTTATTTCAGCAACTTAGGCTTATTAAATAGGCTCATTTCAGCAACTTAAGCTTATTAAATCGCCTTATTTCAGCAACTTAGACTTATTAAATAGGCTTATTTCAGCAACTTAGGCTTATTAAATAGGCTTATTTCAGCAACTTAGACTTATTAAATAGGCTTATTTCAGCAACTAGGGCTTATTAAATAGGCTTATTTCAGCAACTTACGCTGATTAAATAGAATAGGCTTATAAAATAGGCTTATTAAATAGGCTTATTAAATAGGCTTATTAAATAGGCTCATTAAATAGGCTCAATAAATAGGCTTATTAAATAGGCTCATTAAATACTTATTAAATAGGCTTATTAAATAGACTTATTAAATAGACTTATTAAATAGGCTTATTAAATAGACTTTATTAAATAGGCTTATTTAAAAGGCGTATTAAATAGACTTAATAAATAGGCTCATTAAATACTTATTAAATAGGTTTATTAAATAGGCGTATTAAATAGGCTTATTAAATAGGCGTATTAAATAGGCTTATTAAATAGGCTTATTAAATGAACTTATTAAATAGCCTCATTAAATAGGCTTTTTTAGCAACTTAGGCTTATTAAATAGGCTTTTTTAGCAACTTAGGCTTATTAAATAGGTTTATTTCAGCAACTTAGACATTAAATAGCCTTATTAAATAGGCTTATTTCAGCAACTTAAGCTTATTAAATAAGCTTATTTCAGCAACTTACACTTATTAAATAGCCTTATTAAACAGGTTTATTTCAGCAACTTAGGCTTATTAAATTGCATTTTTAAATAGGTTTATTTCACCAACTTAGACTTATTAAATAGTCCTTTTTATATAGGCTTAGTTCAGCAACGTAGGCTTATTAAATAGGCTTATTTCAGCAACTTATGCTTATTAAATAGCCTTATTAATCAGGTTTATTTCAGCAACTTAGGCGTATTAAATAGCATTTTTAAATAGGTTTATGTCAGCAACTTAGACTTATTAAATAGACCTTTTTAAATAGGCTTAGTTCAGAAACTTAGGCTTATTAAATAGGCTTATTCAGCAACTTCGGCTTATTAAATAGGCTTATTAAATAGGCTTATTTCAGCAACTCAGGTTTATTAAATAGGCTTATTCAGCAACTTAGGCTTATTAAATAGGCTCATTAAATACTTATTAAAAAGGCTTATTAAACAGGCTTATTAAATAGACTTATTAAATAGGCTTATTAAATAGGCTTATTAAATAGGCTTATTAAATATGCTTATTAAATAGGCTCAATAAATAGGCTTATTAAATAGGCTCATTAAATACTTATTAAATAGGCTTATTAAATAGACTTTATTAAATAGGATTATTTAAAAGGCGTATTAAATAGACTTAATAAATAGGCTCATTAAATACTTATTAAATAGGTTTATTAAATAGGCGTATTAAATAGGCTCAATAAATAGGCTTATTAAATAGGCTCATTAAATACTTATTAAATAGGCTTATTAAATAGACTTATTAAATAGACTTATTAAATAGGCTTATTAAATAGACTTTATTAAATAGGCTTATTTAAAAGGCGTATTAAATAGACTTAATAAATAGGCTCATTAAATACTTATTAAATAGGTTTATTAAATAGGCGTATTAAATAGGCTTATTAAATAGGCGTATTAAATAGGCTTATTAAATAGGCTTATTAAATGAACTTATTAAATAGCCTCATTAAATAGGCTTTTTTTAGCAACTTAGGCTTATTAAATAGGTTTATTTCAGCAACTTAGGCTTATTAAATAAGCTTATTTCAGCAACTTACGCTTATTAAATAGCCTTATTAAACAGGTTTATTTCAGCAACTTAGGCTTATTAAATAGCATTTTTAAATAGGTTTATTTCAGCAACTTAGACTTATTAAATATACCTTTTTAAATAGGCTTAGTTCAGAAACTTAGGCTTTTTAAATAGGCTTATTTCAGCAACTTAGGCTCATTAAATAGCCTTCTTAAATAGGCTTATTTCAGCAACTTAGGCTTATTAAATAGCCTCATTAAATAGGCTTATTTTAGCAACTTAGGCTTATTAAATAGGCTTAATTCAGCAACTTATGATTATTAAATAGCCTTATTATATAGGCTTATTTCAGCAACTTAGGCTTATTAAATAAGCTTATTTCAGCAACTTAGACTTATTAAATAGGCCTATTAAATAGGCTTATTAAATAGACTTATTAAATAGGCTCATTAAATAGACTTATTAAATAAGCTCAATAAATAGGCTTATTAAATAGGCTTATTAAATAGGCTCAATAAATAGGCTTATTAAATAGGCTCATTAAATACTTATTAAATAGGCTTATTAAATAGACTTATTAAATAGAATTATTAAATAGGCTTTTTAAATAGGCTCATTAAATAGGCTTATTAAATAGGCTTATTAAATGGACTTATTAAATAGCCTCATTAAATAGGCTTTTTTTAGCAACTTAGGCTTATTAAATAGGTTTATTTCAGCAACGTAGACTTATTAAATAGCCTTATTAAATAGGCTTATTTCAGCAACTTATGCTTATTAAATAAGCTTATTTCAGCAACTTACGCTTATTAAATAGCCTTATTAAACAGGTTTATTTCAGCAACTTAGGCTTATTAAATAGGCTTATTTCAGCAACTTAGACTTATTAAATAGGCTTATTTCAGCAACTTAGCTTATTAAATAGCCTTATTAAATATGCTTATTTCAGCAACTAGGGCTTATTAAATAGGCTTATTTCAGCAACTTATGCTGATTAAATAGGCTCATTTCAGCAACTTAGACTTATTAAATAGCCTTATTTCAGCAACTTAGACTTATTAAATAGGCTTATTTCAGCAACTTATGCTTATTAAATATACTTATTTCAGCAACATAGGCTTATTAAATAGGCTTATTTCAGCAACTTAGACTTATTAAATAGCCTTATTTCAGCAACTTAGGCTTAGTAAATAGGCTTATTTCAGCAACTTAGGCTTATTAAATAGGCTTATTAAATAGGCTTTTTCAGCAACTTAGGCTTATTAAATAGGCTTATTCAGCAACTTAGGCTTATTAAATAGGCTCATTAAATACTTATTAAACAGGCTTATTAAATAGACTTATTAAATAGGTTCAACAAATAGGCTTATTAAATAGGCTCATTAAATAGGCTTCATTAATGGGCTTATTAAATAGGCTTATTAAATAGGCTTATTAAATAGGCTTATTAAATAGACTTATTAAATAGGCTCATTAAATACTTATTAAATAGGCTTATTAAATAGGCTTATTAAATAGGCTCAATAAATAGGCTTATTAAATAGACTTATTAAATAGGCTTATTAAATAGGCTTATTAAATAGACTTATTAAATAGGCGTATTAAATAGGCTTAATAAATAGGCTTATTAAATAGGCTCAATAAATAGGCTTAATAAATATGCTTAATAAATAGGCTTATTAAATAGGCTCAATAAATAGGCTTAATAAATAGGCTCATTGAATACTCTTTAAATAGGCTTATTAAATAGTCTTATTAAATAGACTTATTAAATAGGCTTATTAAATAGGCTTATTAAATAGGCTTATTAAATAGACTTATTAAATAGCCTCATTAAATAGGCTTATTTTAGCAACTTAGGCTTATTAAATAGGCTTATTTCAGCGACTTAGACTTATTAAATAGCCTTATTTCAGCAACTTAGGCTTATTAAATAGGCTCATTTCAGCAACTTAAGCTTATTAAATCGCCTTATTTCAGCAACTTAGACTTATTAAATAGGCTTATTTCAGCAACTTAGGCTTATTAAATAGGCTTATTTCAGCAACTTAGACTTATTAAATAGGCTTATTTCAGCAACTAGGGCTTATTAAATAGGCTTATTTCAGCAACTTACGCTGATTAAATAGAATAGGCTTATAAAATAGGCTTATTAAATAGGCTTATTAAATAGGCTTATTAAATAGGCTCAATAAATAGGCTTATTAAATAGGCTCATTAAATACTTATTAAATAGGCTTATTAAATAGACTTATTAAATAGACTTATTAAATAGGCTTATTAAATAGACTTTATTAAATAGGCTTATTTAAAAGGCGTATTAAATAGACTTAATAAATAGGCTCATTAAATACTTATTAAATAGGTTTATTAAATAGGCGTATTAAATAGGCTTATTAAATAGGCGTATTAAATAGGCTTATTAAATAGGCTTATTAAATGAACTTATTAAATAGCCTCATTAAATAGGCTTTTTTAGCAACTTAGGCTTATTAAATAGGTTTATTTCAGCAACTTAGACATTAAATAGCCTTATTAAATAGGCTTATTTCAGCAACTTAAGCTTATTAAATAAGCTTATTTCAGCAACTTACACTTATTAAATAGCCTTATTAAACAGGTTTATTTCAGCAACTTAGGCTTATTAAATTGCATTTTTAAATAGGTTTATTTCACCAACTTAGACTTATTAAATAGTCCTTTTTATATAGGCTTAGTTCAGCAACGTAGGCTTATTAAATAGGCTTATTTCAGCAACTTATGCTTATTAAATAGCCTTATTAATCAGGTTTATTTCAGCAACTTAGGCGTATTAAATAGCATTTTTAAATAGGTTTATTTCAGCAACTTAGACTTATTAAATAGACCTTTTTAAATAGGCTTAGTTCAGAAACTTAGGCTTATTAAATAGGCTTATTCAGCAACTTCGGCTTATTAAATAGGCTTATTAAATAGGCTTATTTCAGCAACTCAGGTTTATTAAATAGGCTTATTCAGCAACTTAGGCTTATTAAATAGGCTCATTAAATACTTATTAAAAAGGCTTATTAAACAGGCTTATTAAATAGACTTATTAAATAGGCTTATTAAATAGGCTTATTAAATAGGCTTATTAAATATGCTTATTAAATAGGCTCAATAAATAGGCTTATTAAATAGGCTCATTAAATACTTATTAAATAGGCTTATTAAATAGACTTTATTAAATAGGCTTATTTAAAAGGCGTATTAAATAGACTTAATAAATAGGCTCATTAAATACTTATTAAATAGGTTTATTAAATAGGCGTATTAAATAGGCTCAATAAATAGGCTTATTAAATAGGCTCATTAAATACTTATTAAATAGGCTTATTAAATAGACTTATTAAATAGACTTATTAAATAGGCTTATTAAATAGACTTTATTAAATAGGCTTATTTAAAAGGCGTATTAAATAGACTTAATAAATAGGCTCATTAAATACTTATTAAATAGGTTTATTAAATAGGCGTATTAAATAGGCTTATTAAATAGGCGTATTAAATAGGCTTATTAAATAGGCTTATTAAATGAACTTATTAAATAGCCTCATTAAATAGGCTTTTTTTAGCAACTTAGGCTTATTAAATAGGTTTATTTCAGCAACTTAGGCTTATTAAATAAGCTTATTTCAGCAACTTACGCTTATTAAATAGCCTTATTAAACAGGTTTATTTCAGCAACTTAGGCTTATTAAATAGCATTTTTAAATAGGTTTATTTCAGCAACTTAGACTTATTAAATATACCTTTTTAAATAGGCTTAGTTCAGAAACTTAGGCTTTTTAAATAGGCTTATTTCAGCAACTTAGGCTCATTAAATAGCCTTCTTAAATAGGCTTATTTCAGCAACTTAGGCTTATTAAATAGCCTCATTAAATAGGCTTATTTTAGCAACTTAGGCTTATTAAATAGGCTTAATTTAGCAACTTATGATTATTAAATAGCCTTATTATATAGGCTTATTTCAGCAACTTAGGCTTATTAAATAAGCTTATTTCAGCAACTTAGACTTATTAAATAGGCCTATTAAATAGGCTTATTAAATAGACTTATTAAATAGGCTCATTAAATAGACTTATTAAATAAGCTCAATAAATAGGCTTATTAAATAGGCTTATTAAATAGGCTCAATAAATAGGCTTATTAAATAGGCTCATTAAATACTTATTAAATAGGCTTATTAAATAGACTTATTAAATAGACTTATTAAATAGGCTTATTAAATAGACTTTATTAAATAGGCTTATTTAAAAGGCGTATTAAATAGACTTAATAAATAGGCTCATTAAATACTTATTAAATAGGTTTATTAAATAGGCGTATTAAATAGGCTTATTAAATAGGCGTATTAAATAGGCTTATTAAATAGGCTTATTAAATGAACTTATTAAATAGCCTCATTAAATAGGCTTTTTTTAGCAACTTAGGCTTATTAAATAGGTTTATTTCAGCAACTTAGACTTATTAAATAGCCTTATTAAATAGGCTTATTTCAGCAACTTAGGCTTATTAAATAAGCTTATTTCAGCAACTTACGCTTATTAAATAGCCTTATTAAACAGGTTTATTTCAGCAACTTAGGCTTATTAAATAGCATTTTTAAATAGGTTTATTTGAGCAACTTAGACTTATTAAATATACCTTTTTAAATAGGCTTAGTTCAGAAACTTAGGCTTTTTAAATAGGCTTATTTCAGCAACTTAGGCTCATTAAATAGCCTTCTTAAATAGGCTTATTTCAGCAACTTAGGCTTATTAAATAGCCTTATTAAATAGGCTTATTTTAGCAACTTAGACTTATTAAATCGACTTATTAAATAGCCTTATTTCAGCAACTTAGACTTATTAAATAGGCTTTTCAGCAACTTAGGCTTATTAAATAGGCTTATTTCAGCAACTTAGACTTATTAAAAAGGCTTATTTCAGCAACTTAGGCTTATGAAAAAGGCTTTTCAGCAACTTAGGCTTATTAAATAGGCTTATTTCAGCAACTTAGACTTATTAAATAGGCCTATTAAATAGGCGTATTAAATAGACTGATTAAATAGGCTCATTAAATACTTATTAAATAGACTTATTAAATAGGCTTATTAAATAGGCTCAATAAATAGGCTTATTAAATAGACTTATTAAATAGGCTTATTAAATAGGCTTATTAAATAGACTTATTAAATAGGCGTATTAAATAGGCTTAATAAATAGGCTTATTAAATAGGCTCAATAAATAGGCTTAATAAATAGGCTTAATAAATAGGCTTATTAAATAGGCTCAATAAATAGGCTTAATAAATAGGCTCATTGAATACTCTTTAAATAGGCTTATTAAATATATTTATTAAATAGACTTATTAAATAGGCTTATTAAATAGGCTTATTAAATAGGCTTATTAAATAGACTTATTAAATAGCCTCATTAAATAGGCTTATTTTAGCAACTTAGGCTTATTAAATAGGCTTATTTCAGCGACTTAGACTTATTAAATAGCCTTATTTCAGCAACTTAGGCTTATTAAATAGGCTCATTTCAGCAACTTAAGCTTATTAAATCGCCTTATTTCAGCAACTTAGACTTATTAAATAGGCTTATTTCAGCAACTTAGGCTTATTAAATAGGCTTATTTCAGCAACTTAGACTTATTAAATAGGCTTATTTCAGCAACTAGGGCTTATTAAATAGGCTTATTTCAGCAACTTATGCTTATTAAATAGCCTTATTAATCAGGTTTATTTCAGCAACTTAGGCGTTTTAAATAGCATTTTTAAATAGGTTTATTTCAGAAAGTTAGACTTATTAAATAGACCTTTTTAAATAGGCTTAGTTCAGAAACGTAGGCTTATTAAATAGGCTTATTCAGCAACTTAGGCTTATTAAATAGGCTTATTAAATAGGCTTATTTCAGCAACTCAGGCTTATAAAATAGGCTTATTCAGCAACTTAGGCTTATTAAATAGGCTCATTAAATACTTATTAAAAAGGCTTATTAAACAGGCTTATTAAATAGACTTATTAAATAGGCTCATTAAATACTTATTAAATAGGTTTATTAAATAGGCGTATTAAATAGTCTCAATAAATAGGCTTATTAAATAGACTTATTAAATAGGCTTATTAAATAGGCTTATTAAATAGACTTATTAAATAGGCGTATTAAATAGGCTTAATAAATAGGCTTATTAAATAGGCTCAATAAATAGGCTTAATAAATAGGCTTAATAAATAGGCTTATTAAATAGGCTCAATAAATAGGCTTAATAAATAGGCTCATTGAATACTCTTTAAATAGGCTTATTAAATATATTTATTAAATAGACTTATTAAATAGGCTTATTAAATAGGCTTATTAAATAGGCTTATTAAATAGACTTATTAAATAGCCTCATTAAATAGGCTTATTTTAGCAACTTAGGCTTATTAAATAGGCTTATTTCAGCGACTTAGACTTATTAAATAGCCTTATTTCAGCAACTTAGGCTTATTAAATAGGCTCATTTCAGCAACTTAGGCTTATTAAATAGGCTTATTTCAGCAACTTAGACTTATTAAATAGGCTTATTTCAGCAACTAGGGCTTATTAAATAGGCTTATTTCAGCAACTTATGCTTATTAAATAGCCTTATTAATCAGGTTTATTTCAGCAACTTAGGCGTTTTAAATAGCATTTTTAAATAGGTTTATTTCAGAAAGTTAGACTTATTAAATAGACCTTTTTAAATAGGCTTAGTTCAGAAACGTAGGCTTATTAAATAGGCTTATTCAGCAACTTAGGCTTATTAAATAGGCTTATTAAATAGGCTTATTTCAGCAACTCAGGCTTATTAAATAGGCTTATTCAGCAACTTAGGCTTATTAAATAGGCTCATTAAATACTTATTAAAAAGGCTTATTAAACAGGCTTATTAAATAGACTTATTAAATAGGCTCATTAAATACTTATTAAATAGGTTTTTTAAATAGGCGTATTAAATAGTCTCATTAAATAGGCTTATTAAATAGACTTATTAAATAGCCTCATTAAATAGACTTATTAAATAGCCTCATTAAATAGGCTTATTTTAGCAACTTAGGCTTATTAAATAGGCTTAATTCAGCAACTTATGCTTATTAAATAGCCTTATTATATAGGCTTATTTCAGCAACTTAGGCTTATTAAATAAGCTTATTTCAGCAACTTAGACTTATTAAATAGGCCTATTAAATAGGCTTATTAAATAGACTTATTAAATAGGCTCATTAAATACTTATTAAATAGGCTTATTAAATAGGCTTATTAAATAGACTTATTAAATAGGCTCAATAAATAGGCTTATTAAATAGGCTTATTAAATAGGCTTATAAAATAGGCTTATTAATTAGGCTTATTAAATAGGCTTATTAAATAGGCTTATTAAATAGGCTCAATAAATAGGCTTACTAAATAGGCTCAATAAATAGGCTTACTAAATAGGCTCAATAAATAGGCTTATTAAATAGGCTCAATAAATAGGCTTGTTAAATAGGCTCATTAAATACTTATTAAATAGGCTTATTAAATAGACTTATTAAATAGACTTATTAAATAGGCTTATTAAATTGACTTTATTAAATAGGCTTATTTAAAAGGCGTATTAAATAGACTTAATAAATAGGCTCATTAAATACTTATTAAATAGGTTTATTAAATAGGCGTATTAAATAGGCTTATTAAATAGGCTTATTAAATGAACTTATTAAATAGCCTCATTAAATAGGCTTTTTTTAGCAACTTAGGCTTATTAAATAGGTTTATTTCAGCAACTTAGACTTATTAAATAGCCTTATTAAATAGGCATATTTCAGCAACTTAGGCTTATTAAATAAGCTTATTTCAGCAACTTACACTTATTAAATAGCCTTATTAAACAGGTTTATTTCAGCAACTTAGGCTTATTAAATAGCATTTTTAAATAGGTTTATTTCAGCAAGTTAGACTTATTAAATAAACCTTTTTAAATAGGCTTAGTTCAGAAACTTAAGCTTTTTAAATAGGCTTATTTCAGCAACTTAGGCTCATTAAATAGCCTTAATAAATAGGCTTATTTCAGCAACTTATGCTTATTAAATAGCCTTATTAATCAGGTTTATTTCAGCAACTTAGGCGTTTTAAATAGCATTTTTAAATAGGTTTATTTCAGAAAGTTAGACTTATTAAATAGACCTTTTTAAATAGGCTTAGTTCAGAAACGTAGGCTTATTAAATAGGCTTATTCAGCAACTTAGGCTTATTAAATAGGCTTATTAAATAGGCTTATTTCAGCAACTCAGGCTTATAAAATAGGCTTATTCAGCAACTTAGGCTTATTAAATAGGCTCATTAAATACTTATTAAAAAGGCTTATTAAACAGGCTTATTAAATAGACTTATTAAATAGGCTCATTAAATACTTATTAAATAGGTTTATTAAATAGGCGTATTAAATAGTCTCAATAAATAGGCTTATTAAATAGACTTATTAAATAGGCTTATTAAATAGGCTTATTAAATAGACTTATTAAATAGGCGTATTAAATAGGCTTAATAAATAGGCTTATTAAATAGGCTCAATAAATAGGCTTAATAAATAGGCTTAATAAATAGGCTTATTAAATAGACTTATTAAATAGCCTCATTAAATAGGCTTATTTTAGCAACTTAGGCTTATTAAATAGGCTTATTTCAGCGACTTAGACTTATTAAATAGCCTTATTTCAGCAACTTAGGCTTATTAAATAGGCTCATTTCAGCAACTTAGGCTTATTAAATAGGCTTATTTCAGCAACTTAGACTTATTAAATAGGCTTATTTCAGCAACTAGGGCTTATTAAATAGGCTTATTTCAGCAACTTATGCTTATTAAATAGCCTTATTAATCAGGTTTATTTCAGCAACTTAGGCGTTTTAAATAGCATTTTTAAATAGGTTTATTTCAGAAAGTTAGACTTATTAAATAGACCTTTTTAAATAGGCTTAGTTCAGAAACGTAGGCTTATTAAATAGGCTTATTCAGCAACTTAGGCTTATTAAATAGGCTTATTAAATAGGCTTATTTCAGCAACTCAGGCTTATTAAATAGGCTTATTCAGCAACTTAGGCTTATTAAATAGGCTCATTAAATACTTATTAAAAAGGCTTATTAAACAGGCTTATTAAATAGACTTATTAAATAGGCTCATTAAATACTTATTAAATAGGTTTTTTAAATAGGCGTATTAAATAGTCTCATTAAATAGGCTTATTAAATAGACTTATTAAATAGCCTCATTAAATAGACTTATTAAATAGCCTCATTAAATAGGCTTATTTTAGCAACTTAGGCTTATTAAATAGGCTTAATTCAGCAACTTATGCTTATTAAATAGCCTTATTATATAGGCTTATTTCAGCAACTTAGGCTTATTAAATAAGCTTATTTCAGCAACTTAGACTTATTAAATAGGCCTATTAAATAGGCTTATTAAATAGACTTATTAAATAGGCTCATTAAATACTTATTAAATAGGCTTATTAAATAGGCTTATTAAATAGACTTATTAAATAGGCTCAATAAATAGGCTTATTAAATAGGCTTATTAAATAGGCTTATAAAATAGGCTTATTAATTAGGCTTATTAAATAGGCTTATTAAATAGGCTTATTAAATAGGCTCAATAAATAGGCTTACTAAATAGGCTCAATAAATAGGCTTACTAAATAGGCTCAATAAATAGGCTTATTAAATAGGCTCAATAAATAGGCTTGTTAAATAGGCTCATTAAATACTTATTAAATAGGCTTATTAAATAGACTTATTAAATAGACTTATTAAATAGGCTTATTAAATTGACTTTATTAAATAGGCTTATTTAAAAGGCGTATTAAATAGACTTAATAAATAGGCTCATTAAATACTTATTAAATAGGTTTATTAAATAGGCGTATTAAATAGGCTTATTAAATAGGCTTATTAAATGAACTTATTAAATAGCCTCATTAAATAGGCTTTTTTTAGCAACTTAGGCTTATTAAATAGGTTTATTTCAGCAACTTAGACTTATTAAATAGCCTTATTAAATAGGCATATTTCAGCAACTTAGGCTTATTAAATAAGCTTATTTCAGCAACTTACACTTATTAAATAGCCTTATTAAACAGGTTTATTTCAGCAACTTAGGCTTATTAAATAGCATTTTTAAATAGGTTTATTTCAGCAAGTTAGACTTATTAAATAAACCTTTTTAAATA
Source organism: Petromyzon marinus (assembly GCF_048934315.1). Classification (NCBI taxonomy): domain Eukaryota; kingdom Metazoa; phylum Chordata; class Hyperoartia; order Petromyzontiformes; family Petromyzontidae; genus Petromyzon; species Petromyzon marinus. Next base: position 1,325,725 of record NW_027422884.1, on the reverse strand, counting down.
GGCTTAGTTCAGAAACTTAAGCTTTTTAAATAGGCTTATTTCAGCAACTTAGGCTCATTAAATAGCCTTAATAAATAGGCTTATTTCAGCAACTTAGGCTTATTAAATAGCCTTATTAAATAGGCTTATTTTAGCAACTTAGACTTATTAAATCGACTTATTAAACAGACATTTCAGCAACTTAGGCTCATTAAATATGCTTATGAAATATGCTCATTTCTGAAACTTAGACTTATTAGATAGGCCTATTAAATAGGCTTATTTTTTACAACTTAGGCTTATTAAATATGCTTATTTCAGCAACTTAGGCGTATTAAATAGCATTATTAAATAGGTTTATTTCTGCAACTTAGACTTATTAAATAGCCTTATTAAATAGGCTTATTTCAGCAACTTAGGATTATTAAATAGGCTTATTTCAGCAACTTATGCTTATTAAATAGCCTTATTAAACAGGTTTATTTCAGAAATTTAGGCTTATTAAATAGCATTTTTAAATAGGTTTATTTCAGCAACTTAGACTTATTAAATAGACCTTTTTATATATGCTTAGTTCAGCAACGTAGGCTTATTAAATAGGCTTATTTCAGCAACTTATGCTTATTAAATAGCCTTATTAATCAGGTTTATTTCAGCAACTTAGGCGTTTTAAATAGCATTTTTAAATAGGTTTATTTCAGAAAGTTAGACTTATTAAATAGACCTTTTTAAATAGGCTTAGTTCAGAAACGTAGGCTTATTAAATAGGCTTATTCAGCAACTTAGGCTTATTAAATAGGCTTATTAAATAGGCTTATTTCAGCAACTCAGGCTTATTAAATAGGCTTATTCAGCAACTGAGGCTTATTAAATAGGCTCATTAAATACTTATTAAAAAGGCTTATTAAACAGGCTTATTAAATAGACTTATTAAATAGGCTCATTAAATACTTATTAAATAGGTTTATTAAATAGGCGTATTAAATAGTCTCATTAAATAGGCTTATTAAATAGACTTATTAAATAGCCTCATTAAATAGACTTATTAAATAGCCTCATTAAATAGGCTTATTTTAGCAACTTAGGCTTATTAAATAGGCTTAATTCAGCAACTTATGCTTATTAAATAGCCTTATTATATAGGCTTATTTCAGCAACTTAGGCTTATTAAATAAGCTTATTTCAGCAACTTAGACTTATTAAATAGGCCTATTAAATAGGCTTATTAAATAGACATATTAAATAGGCTCATTAAATACTTATTAAATAGGCACAATAAATAGGCGTATTAAATAGGCTTATTAAATAGGCTTATAAAATAGGCTTATTAAATAGGCTTATTAAATAGGCTTATTAAATAGGCTTATTAAATAGGCTCAATAAATAGGTTTATTAAATAGGCTCATTAAATACTTATTAAATAGGCTTATTAAATAGACTTATTAAATAGACTTATTAAATAGACTTATTAAATAGCCTCATTAAATAGGCTTATTTTAGCAACTTAGGCTTATTATATAGGCTTAATTCAGCAACTTATGCTTATTAAATAGCCTTATTATATAGGCTTATTTCAGCAACTTAGGCTTATTAAATAAGCTTATTTCAGCAACTTAGACTTATTAAATAGGCCTATTAAATAGGCTTATTAAATAGACTTATTAAATAGGCTCATTAAATACTTATTAAATAGGCTTATTAAATAGGCTTATTAAATAGACTTATTAAATAGGCTCAATAAATAGGCTTATTAAATAGGCTTATTAAATAGGCTTATAAAATAGGCTTATTAATTAGGCTTATTAAATAGGCTTATTAAATAGGCTTATTAAATAGGCTCAATAAATAGGCTTACTAAATAGGCTCAATAAATAGGCTTACTAAATAGGCTCAATAAATAGGCTTATTAAATAGGCTCAATAAATAGGCTTGTTAAATAGGCTCATTAAATACTTATTAAATAGGCTTATTAAATAGACTTATTAAATAGACTTATTAAATAGGCTTATTAAATTGACTTTATTAAATAGGCTTATTTAAAAGGCGTATTAAATAGACTTAATAAATAGGCTCATTAAATACTTATTAAATAGGTTTATTAAATAGGCGTATTAAATAGGCTTATTAAATAGGCTTATTAAATGAACTTATTAAATAGCCTCATTAAATAAGCTTTTTTTAGCAACTTAGGCTTATTAAATAGGTTTATTTCAGCAACTTAGACTTATTAAATAGCCTTATTAAATAGGCATATTTCAGCAACTTAGGCTTATTAAATAAGCTTATTTCAGCAACTTACACTTATTAAATAGCCTTATTAAACAGGTTTATTTCAGCAACTTAGGCTTATTAAATAGCATTTTTAAATAGGTTTATTTCAGCAAGTTAGACTTATTAAATAAACCTTTTTAAATAGGCTTAGTTCAGAAACTTAAGCTTTTTAAATAGGCTTATTTCAGCAACTTAGGCTCATTAAATAGCCTTAATAAATAGGCTTATTTCAGCAACTTAGGCTTATTAAATAGCCTTATTAAATAGGCTTATTTTAGCAACTTAGACTTATTAAATCGACTTATTAAATAGACATTTCAGCAACTTAGGCTCATTAAATATGCTTATGAAATATGCTCATTTCTGAAACTTAGACTTATTAGATAGGCCTATTAAATAGGCTTATTTTTTACAACTTAGGCTTATTAAATATGCTTATTTCAGCAACTTAGGCGTATTAAATAGCATTATTAAATAGGTTTATTTCTGCAACTTAGACTTATTAAATAGCCTTATTAAATAGGCTTATTTCAGCAACTTAGGATTATTAAATAGGCTTATTTCAGCAACTTATGCTTATTAAATAGCCTTATTAAACAGGTTTATTTCAGAAATTTAGGCTTATTAAATAGCATTTTTAAATAGGTTTATTTCAGCAACTTAGACTTATTAAATAGACCTTTTTATATATGCTTAGTTCAGCAACGTAGGCTTATTAAATAGGCTTATTTCAGCAACTTATGCTTATTAAATAGCCTTATTAATCAGGTTTATTTCAGCAACTTAGGCGTTTTAAATAGCATTTTTAAATAGGTTTATTTCAGAAAGTTAGACTTATTAAATAGACCTTTTTAAATAGGCTTAGTTCAGAAACGTAGGCTTATTAAATAGGCTTATTCAGCAACTTAGGCTTATTAAATAGGCTTATTAAATAGGCTTATTTCAGCAACTCAGGCTTATTAAATAGGCTTATTCAGCAACTTAGGCTTATTAAATAGGCTCATTAAATACTTATTAAAAAGGCTTATTAAACAGGCTTATTAAATAGACTTATTAAATAGGCTCATTAAATACTTATTAAATAGGTTTATTAAATAGGCGTATTAAATAGTCTCATTAAATAGGCTTATTAAATAGACTTATTAAATAGCCTCATTAAATAGACTTATTAAATAGCCTCATTAAATAGGCTTATTTTAGCAACTTAGGCTTATTAAATAGGCTTAATTCAGCAACTTATGCTTATTAAATAGCCTTATTATATAGGCTTATTTCAGCAACTTAGGCTTATTAAATAAGCTTATTTCAGCAACTTAGACTTATTAAATAGGCCTATTAAATAGGCTTATTAAATAGACATATTAAATAGGCTCATTAAATACTTATTAAATAGGCTTATTAAATAGGCTTATTAAATAGACTTATTAAATAGGCACAATAAATAGGCGTATTAAATAGGCTTATTAAATAGGCTTATAAAATAGGCTTATTAAATAGGCTTATTAAATAGGCTTATTAAATAGGCTTATTAAATAGGCTCAATAAATAGGTTTATTAAATAGGCTCATTAAATACTTATTAAATAGGCTTATTAAATAGACTTATTAAATAGACTTATTAAATAGGCTTATTAAATAGACTTTATTAAATAGGCTTATTTAAAAGGCGTATTAAATAGACTTAATAAATAGGCTCATTAAATACTTATTAAATAGGTTTATTAAATAGGCGTATTAAATAGGCTTATTAAATAGGCGTATTAAATAGGCTTATTAAATAGGCTTATTAAATGAACTTATTAAATAGCCTCATTAAATAGGCTTTTTTAGCAACTTAGGCTTATTAAATAGGTTTATTTCAGCAACTTAGACATTAAATAGCCTTATTAAATAGGCTTATTTCAGCAACTTAGGCTTATTAAATAAGCTTATTTCAGCAACTTACACTTATTAAATAGCCTTATTAAACAGGTTTATTTCAGCAACTTAGGCTTATTAAATAGCATTTTTAAATAGGTTTATTTCACCAACTTAGACTTATTAAATAGACCTTTTTATATAGGCTTAGTTCAGCAACGTAGGCTTATTAAATATCCTAAGTTTCTGAATAAGCCTATTTAATATGCCTAAGTTGCTGAAATAAGCCTATTTAATACGCCTATGTTGCTGAAATAAGTATATTTAATAAGCATAAGTTGCTGAAATAAGCCTATTTAATAAGTCTAAGTTGCTGAAATAAGGCTATTTAATAAGTCTAAGTTGCTGAAATGAGCCTATTTAATCAGCATAAGTTGCTGAAATAAGCCTATTTAATAAGCCCTAGTTGCTGAAATAAGCCTATTTAATAAGGCTATTTAATAAGCCTAAGTTGCTGAAATAAGCCTATTTAATAAGTCTAAGTTGCTGAAATAAGCCTATTTAATAAGTCTAAGTTGCTGAAATAAGGCTATTTAATAAGCTTAAGTTGCTGAAATGTGCCTATTTAATAAGCCTAAGTTGCTGAAATAAGGATATTTAATAAGTCTAAGTCGCTGAAATAAGCCTATTTAATAAGCCTAAGTTGCTAAAATAAGCCTATTTAATGAGGCTATTTAATAAGTCTATTTAATAAGCCTATTTATTAAGCCTATTTAATAAGCCTATTTAATAAGCCTATTTAATAAGTCTATTTAATAAGTCTATTTAATAAGCCTATTTAAAGAGTATTCAATGAGCCTATTTATTAAGCCTATTTATTGAGCCTATTTAATAAGCCTATTTATTAAGCCTATTTATTAAGCCTATTTATTGAGCCTATTTAATAAGCCTATTTATTAAGCCTATTTAATACGCCTATTTAATAAGTCTATTTAATAAGCCTATTTAATAAGCCTATTTAATAAGCCTATTTAATACGCCTATTTATTGAGCCTATTTAATAAGTCTAATTAATACGCCTATTTAATAAGCCTATTTAATAAGTATTTAATGAGCATATTTAATCAGTCTATTTAATAAGCCTATTTAATAGGCCTATTTAATAAGTCTAAGTTGCTGAAATAAGCCTATTTAATAAGCCTAAGTTGCTGAAAAGCCTATTTCATAAGCCTAAGTTGCTGAAATAAGCCTTTTTAATAAGTCTAAGTTGCTGAAATAAGCCTATTTAATAAGCCTAAGTTGCTAAAATAAGCCTATTTAATGAGGCTGTTTAATAAGTCTATTTAATAAGCCTATTTAATAAGCCTATTTAATGAGCCTATTTAAAAAGCCTATTTAATAAGTCTATTTAATAAGCCTATTTAATAAGTATTTAACGAGCCTATTTAATAAGCCTATTTATTGAGCCTATTTAATAAGCCTATTTATTAAGCCAATTAAATAAGCCTATTTAATAAGCCTATTTAATAAGTCTATTTAATAAGCCTATTTAATAAGCCTATTTAATAAGCCTATTAATTAAGCCTATTTAATGAGCCTATTTAATAAGCCTATTTATTGAACCTATTTAATAAGTCTATTTAATAAGACTGTTTAATAAGCCTATTTAATAAGTATTTAATGAGCCTATTTAATAAGCCTAAGTTGCTGAATAAGCCTATTTAATAAGCCTAAGTTGCTGAAATAAGCCTATTTAATAAGCCTATTTAATAAGCCTAAGTTGCTGAATAGGCCTATTTAATAAGCCTAATTTGCTGAAATAAGCCTATTTAATAAATCTCAGTTGCTGAAATAAGGCTATTTAATAAGCCTAAGTTGCTGAAATAAGCCTATTTAATAAGCCTAAGTTGCTGAAATAAGGCTATTTAATAAGTCTAAGTTGCTGAAATAAGCCTATTTAATAAGTCTAAGTTGCTGAAATAAGGCAATTTAATAAGTCTAAGTTGCTGAAATAAGCCTATTTAATCAGCATAAGTTGCTGAAATAAGCCTATTTAATAAGCCCAAGTTGCTTAAATAAGCCTATTTAATAAGGCTATTTAATAAGCCTAAGTTGCTGAAATAAGCCTATTTAATAAGCCTAAGTTGCTGAAATAAGCCTATTTAATAGGCCTATCTAATAAGTCTAAGTTGCAGAAATAAGCATATTTCATAAGCTTAAGTTGCTAAAATAAGCATATTTAATGAGGCTGTTTAATAAGTCTATTTAATAAGCCTATTTAATAAGCCTATTTAATGAGCCTATTTAAAAAGCCTATTTAATAATTCTATTTAATAAGTCTATTTAATAAGCCTATTTAATAAGTATTTAACGAGCCTATTTAATACGCCTATTTATTGAGGATATTTAATAAGCCTATTTATTAAGCCAATTAAATAAGCCTATTTAATAAGCCTATTTAATAAGTCTATTTAATAAGCCTATTTAATAAGCCTATTTAATAAGCCTATTAATTAAGCCTATTTAATGAGCCTATTTAATAAGCCTATTTATTGAACCTATTTAATAAGTCTATTTAATAAGCCTGTTTAATAAGCCGATTTAATAAGTATTTATTGAGCCTATTTAATAAGCGTAAGTTGCTGAATAAGCCTATTTAATAAGCCTAAGTTGCTGAAATAAGCCTATTTAATAAGCCTATTTAATAAGCCTAAGTTGCTGAAATAAGCCTATTTAATAAGCCTAAGTTGCTGAAATAAGGCTATTTAATAAGTCTAAGTTGCTGAAATAAGCCTATTTAATAAGCCTATGTTGCTGAAATAAGTATATTTAATAAGCATAAGTTGCTGAAATAAGCCTATTTAATAAGTCTAAGTTGCTGAAATAAGGCTATTTAATAAGTCTAAGTTGCTGAAATGTGCCTATTTAATCAGCGTAAGTTGCTGAAATAAGCCTATTTAATAAGCCCTAGTTGCTGAAATAAGCCTATTTAATAAGGCTATTTAATAAGCCTAAGTTGCTGAAATAAGCCTATTTAAAAAGTCTAAGTTGCTGAAATAAGCCTATTTAATAAGCCTAAGTTGCTGAAATAAGCCTATTTAATAAGTCTAAGTTGCTGAAATAAGCCTATTTAATAAGCCTAAGTTGCTGAAAAGCCTATTTCATAAGCCTAAGTTGCTGAAATAAGCCTTTTTTAATAAGTCTAAGTTGCTGAAATAAGCCTATTTAATAAGTCTATTTAATAAGCCTATTTAATAATCCTATTTAATAAGCCTATTAATTAAGCCTATTTAATGAGCCTATTTAATAAGCCTATTTATTTAACCTATTTAATAAGTCTATTTAATAAGCCTGTTTAATAAGCCTATTTAATAAGTATTTAATGAGCCTATTTAATAAGCCTAAGTTGCTGAATAAGCCTATTTAATAAGCCTAAGTTGCTGAAATAAGCCTATTTAATAAGCCTATTTAATAAGCCTAAGTTGCTGAAATAAGCCTATTTAATAAGCCTAAGTTGCTGAAATAAGGCTATTTAATAAGTCTAAGTTGCTGAAATAAGCCTATTTAATAAGCCTATGTTGCTGAAATAAGTATATTTAATAAGCATAAGTTGCTGAAATAAGCCTATTTAATAAGTCTAAGTTGCTGAAATAAGGCTATTTAATAAGTCTAAGTTGCTGAAATGAGCCTATTTAATCAGCGTAAGTTGCTGAAATAAGCCTATTTAATAAGCCCTAGTTGCTGAAATAAGCCTATTTAATAAGGCTATTTAATAAGCCTAAGTTGGTGAAATAAGCCTATTTAATAAGTCTAAGTTGCTGAAATAAGGCTATTTAATAAGTCTAAGTTGCTGAAATAAGCCTATTTAATAAGCCTAAGTTGCTGAAATAAGCCTATTTAATAAGTCTAAGTTGCTGAAATAAGGCTATTTAATAAGCTTAAGTCGCTGAAATAAGCCAATTTAATAAGCCTAAGTTGCTAAAATAAGCCTATTTAATGAGACTATTTAATAAGCCTATTTAATAAGCCTATTTAATAAGTCTATTTAATAAGTCTATTTAATAAGCCTATTTAAAGAGTATTCAATGAGCCTATTTATTAAGCCTATTTATTGAGCCTATTTAATAAGCCTATTTAATAAGTCTATTTAATAAGTCTATTTAATAAGCCTATTTAAAGAGTATGCAATGAGCCTATTTATTAAGCCTATTTATTGAGCCTATTTAATAAGCCTATTTATTAAGCCTATTTATTAAGCCTATTTATTGAGCTTATTTAATAAGCCTATTTATTAAGCCTATTTAATACGCCTATTTAATAAGTCTATTTAATAAGCCTATTTAATAAGCCTATTTAATAAGCCTATTTAATACGCCTATTTATTGAGCCTATTTAATAAGTCTATTTAATATACCTATTTAATAAGCCTATTTAATAAGTATTTAATGAGCCTATTTAATCAGTCTATTTAATAAGCCTATTTAATAGGCCTATTTAATAAGTCTAAGTTGCTGAAATAAGCCTATTTAATAAGCCTAAGTTGCTGAAAAGCCTATTTCATAAGCCTAAGTTGCTGAAATAAGCCTTTTTAATAAGTCTAAGTTGCTGAAATAAGCCTATTTAATAAGCCTAAGTTGCTAAAATAAGCCTATTTAATGAGGCTGTTTAATAAGTCTATTTAATAAGCCTATTTAATAAGCCTATTTAATGAGCCTATTTAAAAAGCCTATTTAATAAGTCTATTTAATAAGCCTATTTAATACGTATTTAACGAGCCTATTTAATAAGCCTATTTATTGAGCCTATTTAATAAGCCTATTTATTAAGCCAATTAAATAAGCCTATTTAATAAGCCTATTTAATAAGTCTATTTAATAAGCCTATTTAATAAGCCTATTTAATAAGCCTATTAATTAAGCCTATTTAATGAGCCTATTTAATAAGCCTATTTATTGAACCTATTTAATAAGTCTATTTAATAAGCTTGTTTAATAAGCCTATTTAGTAAGTATTTAATGAGCCTATTTAATAAGCCTAAGTTTCTGAATAAGCCTATTTAATATGCCTAAGTTGCTGAAATAAGCCTATTTAATACGCCTATGTTGCTGAAATAAGTATATTTAATAAGCATAAGTTGCTGAAATAAGCCTATTTAATAAGTCTAAGTTGCTGAAATAAGGCTATTTAATAAGTCTAAGTTGCTGAAATGAGCCTATTTAATCAGCATAAGTTGCTGAAATAAGCCTATTTAATAAGCCCTAGTTGCTGAAATAAGCCTATTTAATAAGGCTATTTAATAAGCCTAAGTTGCTGAAATAAGCCTATTTAATAAGTCTAAGTTGCTGAAATAAGCCTATTTAATAAGTCTAAGTTGCTGAAATAAGGCTATTTAATAAGCTTAAGTTGCTGAAATGTGCCTATTTAATAAGCCTAAGTTGCTGAAATAAGGATATTTAATAAGTCTAAGTCGCTGAAATAAGCCTATTTAATAAGCCTAAGTTGCTAAAATAAGCCTATTTAATGAGGCTATTTAATAAGTCTATTTAATAAGCCTATTTATTAAGCCTATTTAATAAGCCTATTTAATAAGCCTATTTAATAAGTCTATTTAATAAGTCTATTTAATAAGCCTATTTAAAGAGTATTCAATGAGCCTATTTATTAAGCCTATTTATTGAGCCTATTTAATAAGCCTATTTATTAAGCCTATTTATTAAGCCTATTTATTGAGCCTATTTAATAAGCCTATTTATTAAGCCTATTTAATACGCCTATTTAATAAGTCTATTTAATAAGCCTATTTAATAAGCCTATTTAATAAGCCTATTTAATACGCCTATTTATTGAGCCTATTTAATAAGTCTAATTAATACGCCTATTTAATAAGCCTATTTAATAAGTATTTAATGAGCATATTTAATCAGTCTATTTAATAAGCCTATTTAATAGGCCTATTTAATAAGTCTAAGTTGCTGAAATAAGCCTATTTAATAAGCCTAAGTTGCTGAAAAGCCTATTTCATAAGCCTAAGTTGCTGAAATAAGCCTTTTTAATAAGTCTAAGTTGCTGAAATAAGCCTATTTAATAAGCCTAAGTTGCTAAAATAAGCCTATTTAATGAGGCTGTTTAATAAGTCTATTTAATAAGCCTATTTAATAAGCCTATTTAATGAGCCTATTTAAAAAGCCTATTTAATAAGTCTATTTAATAAGCCTATTTAATAAGTATTTAACGAGCCTATTTAATAAGCCTATTTATTGAGCCTATTTAATAAGCCTATTTATTAAGCCAATTAAATAAGCCTATTTAATAAGCCTATTTAATAAGTCTATTTAATAAGCCTATTTAATAAGCCTATTTAATAAGCCTATTAATTAAGCCTATTTAATGAGCCTATTTAATAAGCCTATTTATTGAACCTATTTAATAAGTCTATTTAATAAGCCTGTTTAATAAGCCTATTTAATAAGTATTTAATGAGCCTATTTAATAAGCCTAAGTTGCTGAATAAGCCTATTTAATAAGCCTAAGTTGCTGAAATAAGCCTATTTAATAAGCCTATTTAATAAGCCTAAGTTGCTGAATAGGCCTATTTAATAAGCCTAATTTGCTGAAATAAGCCTATTTAATAAGTCTCAGTTGCTGAAATAAGGCTATTTAATAAGCCTAAGTTGCTGAAATAAGCCTATTTAATAAGCCTAAGTTGCTGAAATAAGGCTATTTAATAATTCTAAGTTGCTGAAATAAGCCTATTTAATAAGTCTAAGTTGCTGAAATAAGGCAATTTAATAAGTCTAAGTTGCTGAAATAAGCCTATTTAATCAGCGTAAGTTGCTGAAATAAGCCTATTTAATAAGCCCAAGTTGCTTAAATAAGCCTATTTAATAAGGCTATTTAATAAGCCTAAGTTGCTGAAAGAAGTCTATTTAATAATCGTAAGTTGCTGAAATAAGGCCATTTAATAAGTCTAAGTTGCTGAAATAAGCCTATTTAATAAGCCTAAGTTGCTGAAATAAGCCTATTTAATAAGCCTAAGTTGCTGAAATAAGCCTATTTAATAGGCCTATCTAATAAGTCTAAGTTGCAGAAATAAGCATATTTCATAAGCTTAAGTTGCTAAAATAAGCCTATTTAATGAGGCTGTTTAATAAGTCTATTTAATAAGCCTATTTAATAAGCCTATTTAATGAGCCTATTTAAAAAGCCTATATAATAAGTCTATTTAATAAGTCTATTTAATAAGCCTATTTAATAAGTATTTAACGAGCCTATTTAATAAGCCTATTTATTGAGCCTATTTAATAAGCCTATTTATTAAGCCAATTAAATAAGCCTATTTAATAAGCCTATTTAATAAGTCTATTTAATAAGCCTATTTAATAAACCTATTTAATAAGCCTATTAATTAAGCCTATTTAATGAGCCTATTTAATAAGCCTATTTATTGAACCTATTTAATAAGTCTATTTAATAAGCCTGTTTAATAAGCCTATTTAATAAGTATTTAATGAGCCTGTTTAATAAGCGTAAGTTGCTGAATAAGCCTATTTAATAAGCCTAAGTTGCTGAAATAAGCCTATTTATTAAGCCTATTTAATAAGCCTAAGTTGCTGAAATAAGCCTATTTAATAAGCCTAAGTTGCTGAAATAAGGCTATTTAATAAGTCTAAGTTGCTGAAATAAGGCTATTTAATAAGTCTAAGTTGCTGAAATGTGCCTATTTAATCAGCGTAAGTTGCTGAAATAAGCCTATTTAATAAGCCTTAGTTGCTGAAATAAGCCTATTTAATAAGGCTATTTAATAAGCCTAAGTTGCTGAAATAAGCCTATTTAAAAAGTCTAAGTTGCTGAAATAAGCCTATTTAATAAGCCTAAGTTGCTGAAATAAGCCTATTTAATAAGTCTAAGTTGCTGAAATAAGGCTATTTAATAAGCTTAAGTTGCTGAAATGAGCCTATTTAATAAGCCTAAGTTGCTGAAATAAGGCTATTTAATAAGTCTAAGTCGCTGAAATAAGCTTATTTAATAAGCCTAAGTTGCTAAAATAAGCCTATATAATGAGGCTATTTAATAAGTCTATTTAATAAGCCTATTTAATAAGCCTATTTAATAAGCCTATTTAATAAGCCTATTTAATAAGTCTATTTAATAAGTCTATTTAATAAGCCTATTTAAAGAGTATTCAATGAGCCTATTTATTAAGCCTATTTATTGTGCCTATTTAATAAGCCTATTTATTAAGCCTATTTATTAAGCCTATTTATTGAGCCTATTTAATAAGCCTATTTATTAAGCCTATTTAATACACCTATTTAATAAGTCTATTTAATAAGCCTATTTAATAAGCCTATTTAATAAGCCTATTTAATACGCCTATTTATTGAGCCTATTTAATAAGTCTATTTAATAAGCCTATTTAATACGCCTATTTAATAAGTATTTAATGAGCCTATTTAATCAGTCTATTTAATAAGCCTATTTAATAGGCCTATTTAATAAGTCTAAGTTGCTGAAATAAGCCTATTTAGTAAGCCTAAGTTGCTCAAAAGCCTATTTCATAAGCCTAAGTTGCTGAAATAAGGCTATTCAATAAGTCTAAGTTGCTGAAATAAGCCTATTTAATAAGCATAAGTTGCTAAAATAAGCCTATTTAATGAGGCTATTTAATAAGTCTATTTAATAAGCCTATTTAATAAGCCTATTTAATAAGCCTATTTAATAAGTCTATTTAATAAGTCTATTTAATAAGCCTATTTAAAGAGTATTCAATGAGCCTATTTATTAAGCCTATTTATTGAGCCTATTTAATAAGCCTATTTATTAAGCCTATTTATTAAGCCTATTTATTGAGCCTATTTAATAAGCCTATTTATTAAGCCTATTTAATACGCCTATTTAATAAGTCTATTTAATATGCCTATTTAATAAGCCTATTTAATAAACCTATTTAATAAGCCTATTTAATGAGCCTATTTAATCAGTCTATTTAATAAGCCTATTTAATAGGCCTATTTAACAAGTCTAAGTTGCTGAAATAAGCCTATTTAATACGCCTAAGTTGCTAAAATAAGCCTATTTAATGAAGCTGTTTAATAAGTCTATTTAATAAGCCTACTTAATAAGCCTATTTAATGAGCCTATTTAAAAAGCCTATTTAATAAGTCTATTTAATAAGTCTATTTAATATGCCTATTTAATAAGTATTTAACGAGCCTATTTAATAAGCCTATTTATTGAGCGTATTTAATAAGCCTATTTAATAAGCCTATTTAATAAGCCTATTAATTAAGCATATTTAATGAGCCTATTTAATAAGCCTATTTATTGAACCTATTTAATAAGTCTATTTAATAAGCCTGTTTAATAAGCCTATTTAATAAGTATTTAATGAGCCTATTTAATAAGCCCAAGTTGCTGAATAAGCCTATTTAATAAGCCTAAGTTGCTGAAATAAGGCTATTTAATAAGCCTATTTAATAAGCCTAAGTTGCTGAATAAGCCTATTTAATAAGCCTAAGTTGCTGAAATAAGCCTATTTAATAAGTCTAAGTTGCTGAAATAAGGCTATTTAATAAGCCTAAGTTGCTGAAATAAGCCTATTTAATAAGCGTAAGTTGCTGAAATAAGGCTATTTAATAAGTCTAAGTTGCTGAAATAAGCCTATTTAATAAGTCTAAGTTGCTGAAATAAGCCTATTTAATAAGTCTAAGTTGCTGAAATAAGGCTATTTAATAAATCTAAGTTGCTGAAATAAGCCTATTTAATCAGCGTAAGTTGCTGAAATAAGCCTATTTAATAAGCCCAAGTTGCTGAAATAAACCTGATTAATAAGGCAATTTAATAAGTCTAAGTTGCTGAAAGAAGCCTATTTAATAAGCGTAAGTTGCTGAAATAAGGCTATCTAATAAGTCTAAGTTGCAGAAATAAGCATATTTCATAAGCCTATTTAATGAGCCTAAGTTGCTGAAATGTCTATTTAATAAGTCGATTTAATAAGTCAAAGTTGCTAAAATAAGCCTATTTAATAAGGCTATTTAATAAACCTAAGTTGCTGAAATAAGCCTATTTAATGAGGCTATTTAATGAGCCTAAGTTGCTGAAATTAGCCGATTGAATAAGCCTAAGTTTCTGAACTAAGCCTATTTAAAAAGGTCTATTTAATAAGTCTAAGTTGCTGAAATAAACCTATTTAAAAATGCTATTTAATACGCCCAAGTTGCTGAAATAAAAATGATTAATAAGGCTATTTAATAAGCGTAAGTTGCTGAAATAAGCCTATTTAATAAGCCTAAGTTGCTGAAATAAGCCTATTTAATAAGGCTATTTAATAAGTCTAAGTTGCTGAAATAAACCTATTTAATAAGCCTTAGTTGCTAAAATAAGCCTATTTAATGAGGCTATTTAATAAGTCCATTTAATAAGCCTATTTAATAAGCCTATTTAATATGCCTATTTAATAAGCCTATTTAATACGCCTATTTAATAAACCTATTTATTAAGTATTTAATTAGCCTATTTATTAAGTCTATTTAATAAGCCTTTTTAATAAGCCTATTTAATAAGTCTATTTAATAAGCCTATTTAATAGGCCTATTTAATAAGTCTAAGTTGCTTAAATACGCCTATTTAATAAGCCTAAGTTGCTGAATAAACCAATTTAATAAGTCTAAGTTGCTGAAATAAGGCTATTTAATAAGCCTAAGTTGCTGAAATGAGCCTATTTAATAAGCCTATGTTGCTGAAATAAGGCTATTCAATAAGTCTAAGTTGCTGAAATAAGCATATTTAATAAACCTAAGTTGCTAAAATAAGCCTATTTAATGAGGCTATTTAATAAGTCTATTTAATAAACCTATTTAATAAGCCTATTTAATAAGCCTATTTAATAAGCCTATTTAATGAGTCTATTTTATAAGCCTATTTAATATGCCTATTTAATAAGCCTATTTAATAAGCCTAAGTTGCAGAATAAGCCTATTTAATAAGCCTGAGTTGCTGAAATAAGCCTATTTAATAAGCCTAAGTTGCTGAATAAGCATATTTAATAAGCCTAAGTTGCTGAAATTAGCCTATTTAATAAGTCTAAGTTGCTGAATTAAGGCTATTTAATAAGCCTAAGTTTCTGAAATAAGCCTATTTAATAAGCCTAAGTTGCTGAAATAAGGCTATTTAATAAGTCTAAGTTGCTGAAATAAGCCTATTTAATAAGCCTAAGTTGCTGAAATAAGTATATTTAATAAGCATAAGTTGCTGAAATAAGCCTATTTAACAAGTCTAAGTTGCTGAAATAAGGCTATTTAATAAGTCTAAGTTGCTGAAATAAACCTATTTAATCAGCGTAAGTTGCTGAAATAAGCCTATTTAATAAGCCCAAGTTGCTGAAATAAGCCTATTTAATAAGGCTATTTAATAATCCTAAGTTGCTGAAGTAAGCCTATTTAATAAGCGTAAGTTGCTGAAATAAGGCTATTTAATAAGTCTAAGTTGCTGAAATAAGCCTATTTAATAAGCCTAACTTGCTGAAATAAGCCTATTTAATAAGCCTAAGTTGCTGAAATAAGCCTATTTAATAGGCCTATCTAATAAGTCTAAGTTGCAGAAATAAGCAAATTTCATAAGCCTATTTAATGAGCCTAAGTTGCTGAAATGTATATTTAATAAGTCGATTTAATAAGTCTAAGTTGCTAAAATAAGCCTATTTAATAAGGCTATTTAATGAGCCTAAGTTGCTGAAATAAGCCTATTTAATAAGCCAAAGTTTCTGAACTAAGCCTATTTAAAAAGGTCTATTTAATAAGTCTAAGTTGCTGAAATAAACCTATTTAAAAATGCTATTTAATACGCCCAAGATGCTGAAATAAACCTGATTAATAAGGCTATTTAATAAGCGTAAGTTGCTGAAATAAGCCTATTTAATAAGCCTAAGTTGCTGAAATAAGCCTATTTAATAAGGCTATTTAATAAGTCTAAGTTGCTGAAATAAACCTATTTAATAAGCCTACGTTGCTAAAATAAGCCTATTTAATGAGGCTATTTAATAAGTCCATTTAATAAGCCTATTTAATAAGCCTATTTAATACGCCTATTTAAAAAGCCTATTTAATACGCCTATTCAATAAACCTATTTAATAAGTATTTAATGAGCCTATTTATTAAGTCTATTTAATAAGCCTTTTTAATAAGCCTATTTAATAAGTCTATTTAATAAGCCTATATAATAGGCCTATTTAATAAGTCTAAGTTGCTGAAATAAGCCTATTTAATAAGCCTAAGTTGCTGAATAAACCAATTTAATAAGTCTAAGTTGCTGAAATAAGGCTATTTAATATGCCTAAGTTGATGAAATGAGCCTATTTAATAAGCCTAAGTTGCTGAAATAAGGCTATTCAATAAGTCTAAGTTGCTGAAATAAGCCTATTTAATAAGCCTAAGTTGCTAAAATAAGCCTATTTAATGAGGCTATTTAATAAGTCTATTTAATAAGCCTATTTAATAAGCCTATTTAATAAGCCTATTTAATAAGTCTATTTAATAAGTCTATTTAATAAGCCTATTTAAAGAGTATTCAATGAGCCTATTTATTAAGCCTATTTATTGAGCCTATTTAATAAGCCTATTTATTAAGCCTATTTATTAAGCCTATTTATTGAGCCTATTTAATAAGCCTATTTATTAAGCCTATTTAATATGCCTATTTAATAAGTCTATTTAATAAGTCTATTTAATAAGCATATTTAATAATTAATTAAATAGGCTTAATAATTAATTAAATCACCTTATTTCAGCAACTTAGACTTATTAAATAGGCTTATTTCAGCAACTTAGGCTTATTAAATAGGCTTATTTCAGCAACTTAGACTCATTAAATAGGCTTATTTCAGCAACTAGGGCTTATTAAATAGGCTTATTTCAGCAACTTACGCTGATTAAATAGGCTCATTTCAGCAACTTAGACTTATTAAATAGCCTTATTTCAGCAACTTAGACTTATTAAATAGGCTTATTTCAGCAACTTATGCTTATTAAATATACTTATTTCAGCAACATAGGCTTATTAAATAGGCTTATTTCAGCAACTTAGACTTATTAAATAGCCTTATTTCAGCAACTTAGGCTTATTAAATAGGCTTATTTCAGCAACTTAGGCTTATTAAATAGGCTTATTAAATAGGCTTATTTCAGCAACTTAGGCTTATTAAATAGGCTTATTCAGCAACTTAGGCTTATTAAATAGGCTCATTAAATACTTATTAAATAGGCTTATTAAACAGGCTTATTAAATAGACTTATTAAATAGGTTCAATAAATAGGCTTATTAAATAGGCTCATTAAATAGGCTTAATTAATAGGCTTATTAAATAGGCTTATTAAATAGGCTTATTAAATAGACTTATTAAATAGGCTTATTAAATAGGCTTATTTAATAGGCTTATTAAATAGGCTCAATAAATTGGCTTATTAAATAGGCTCGTTAAATACTTATTAAATAGGCTTATTAAATAGACTTATTAAATAGCCTCATTAAATAGACTTATTAAATAGCCTCATTAAATAGGCTTATTTTAGCAACTTAGGCTTATTAAATAGGCTTATTTCAGCAACTTAGACTTAGTAAATAGGCCTATTAAATAGGCTTATTAAATAGACTTATTAAATAGGCTCATTAAATACTTATTAAATAGGCTTATTAAATAGACTTATTAAATAGGCTCAATAAATAGGCGTATTAAATAGGCTTATTAAATAGGCTTATAAAATAGGCTTATTAAATAGACTTATTAAATAGGCTTATTAAATAGGCTTATTAAATGCGCTCAATAAATAGGCTTACTAAATAGGCTCAATAAATAGGCTTATTAAATAGGCTCAATAAATAGGCTTATTAAATAGGCTCAATAAATAGGCTTATTAAATAGGCTCATTAAATACTTATTAATTAGGCTTATTAAATAGACTTATTAAATAGACTTATTAAATAGGCTTATTAAATAGACTTTATTAAATAGGCTTATTAAAAAGGCGTATTAAATACACTTAATATATAGGCTCATTAAATACTTATTAAATAGGTTTATTAAATAGGCGTATTAAATAGGCTTATTAAATAGGCGTATTAAATAGGCTTATTAAATAGGCTTATTAAATGGACTTATTAAATAGCCTCATTAAATAGGCTTTTTTAGCAACTTAGGTTTATTAAATAGGTTTATTTCAGCAACGTAGACTTATGAAATAGCCTTATTAAATAGGCTTATTTCAGCAACTTATGCTTATTAAATAAGCTTATTTCAGCAACTTACATTTATTAAATCGACTTATTAAATAGACATTTCAGCAACTTAGGCTCATTAAATATGCTTATGAAATATGCTCATTTCTGAAACTTAGACTTATTAGATAGGCCTATTAAATAGGCTTATTTTTTACAACTTAGGCTTATTAAATATGCTTATTTCAGCAACTTAGGCGTATTAAATAGCATTATTAAATAGGTTTATTTCTGCAACTTAGACTTATTAAATAGCCTTATTAAATAGGCTTATTTCAGCAACTTAGGATTATTAAATAGGCTTATTTCAGCAACTTATGCTTATTAAATAGCCTTATTAAACAGGTTTATTTCAGCAATTTAGGCTTATTAAATAGCATTTTTAAATAGGTTTATTTCAGCAACTTAGACTTATTAAATATACCTTTTTATATAGGCTTAGTTCAGCAACGTAGGCTTATTAAATAGGCTTATTTCAGCAACTTATGCTTATTAAATAGCCTTATTAATCAGGTTTATTTCAGCAATTTAGGCTTATTAAATAGCATTTTTAAATAGGTTTATTTCAGTAACTTAGACTTATTAAATAGACCTTTTTATATAGGCTTAGTTCAGCAACGTAGGCTTATTAAATAGGCTTATTTCAGCAACTTATGCTTATTAAATAGCCTTATTAATCAGGTTTATTTCAGCAATTTAGGCTTATTAAATAGCATTTTTAAATAGGTTTATTTCAGTAACTTAGACTTATTAAATAGACCTTTTTATATAGGCTTAGTTCAGCAACGTAGGCTTATTAAATAGGCTTATTTCAGCAACTTATGCTTATTAAATAGCCTTATTAATCAGGTTTATTTCAGCAACTTAGGCGTTTTAAATAGCATTTTTAAATAGGTTTATTTCAGCAACTTAGACTTATTAAATAGACCTTTTTAAATAGGCTTAGTTCAGAAACTTAGGCTTATTAAATAGGCTTATTCAGCAACTTAGGCTTATTAAATAGGCTTATTAAATAGGCTTATTTCAGCAACTCAGGCTTATTAAATAGGCTTATTCAGCAACTTAGGCTTATTAAATAGGCTCATTAAATACTTATTAAAAAGGCTTATTAAACAGGCTTATTAAATAGACTTATTAAATGGGCTCATTAAATACTTATTAAATAGGTTCATTAAATAGGCGTATTAAATAGTCTCATTAAATAGGCTTATTAAATAGACTTATTAAATAGCCTCATTAAATAGACTTATTAAATAGCCTCATTAAATAGGCTTATTTTAGCAACTTAGGCTTATTAAATAGGCTTAATTCAGCAACTTATGCTTAGGTGACTTCCAAGTCAGCCATATTCCATGGGGGACATTGTGCTGTTGGCCATGTTCTATAGGTGACTTCCAAGTGAGCCATATTGCTTGGGGGACATTGTGCTGGTTGTGTTGTATACGTGACTTCCAAGTCAGCCATATTGCATGGGGGACATTGTGCTGGTTGTCTTGTATAGGTGACTTCCAAGTCAGCCGTGTTGCATGGGAGACATTGTGCTGGTGGCCATGTTCTATAGGTGACTTCCAAGTCAGCCATATTGCATGGGGGACATTGTGCTGGTGGCCATGTTCTATAGGTGACTTCCAAGTCAGCCGTTTTGCATGGGGGACATTGTGCTGGTGGCCATGTTCTATAGGTGACTTCCAAGTCAGCCATATTGCATGGGGGACATTGTGCTGGTTGCCATGTTGTATAGGTGACTTCCAAGTCAGCCATATTGCATGGGGGACATTGTGCTGGTTGCCATGTTGTATAGGTGACTTCCAAGTCAGCCATATTGCATGGGGGACATTGTGCTGGTGGCCATGTTCTATAGGTGACTTCCAAGTCAGCCATATTGCATGGGGGACATTGTGCTGGTTGCCATGTTGTATAGGTGACGTCCAAGTCAGCCATATTGCATGGGGGACATTGTGCTGGTTGCCATGTTGTATAGGTGACTTCCAAGTCAGCCATATTGCTTGGGGGACATTGTGCTGGTTGCCATGTTGTATAGGTGACTTCCAAGTCAGCCATATTGCATGGGGGACATTGTGCTGGTTGCCATGTTGTATAGGTGACTTCCAAGTGAGCCATATTGCATGGGGGACATTGTGCTGGTTGCCATGTTGTATAGGTGACTTCCAAGTGAGCCATATTGCTTGGGGGACATTGTGCTGGTTGTGTTGTATAGGTGACTTCCAAGTCAGCCATATTACATGGGGGACATTGTGCTGGTTGTGTTGTATAGGTGACTTCGAAGTCAGCCATATAGCATGGGGGACATTGTGCTGGTTGTATTGTATAGGTGACTTCCAAGTCAGCCATATTGCATGGGGGACATTGTGCTGGTTGTATTGTATAGGTGACTTCCAAGTCAGCCATATTGCATGGGGGACATTGTGCTGGTTGCCATGTCCTATAGGTGACTTCCAAGTCAGCCATATTGCATGGGGGACATTGTGCTGGTTGTTTTGTATAGGTGACTTCCAAGTCAGCCATATTGCTTGGGGGACATTGTGCTGGTTGCCATGTTCTATAGGTGACTTACAAGTCAGCCATATTGCTTGGGGGACATTATGCTGGTTGCCATGTTGTATAGGTGACTTCCAAGTCAGCCATATTGCATGGGGGACATTGTGCTGGTGGCCATGTTCTATAGGTGACTTCCAAGTCAGCCATATTGCATGGGGGACATTGTGCTGGTTGCCATGTTGTATAGGTGACTTCCAAGTTAGCCATATTGCTTGGGGGACATTGTGCTGGTTGCCATGTTGTATAGGTGACTTCCAAGTCAGCCATATTGCATGGGGGACATTGTGCTGGTTGCCATGTTGTATAGGTGACTTCCAAGTGAGCCATATTGCATGGGGGACATTGTGATCGTTGCCATGTTGTATAGGTGACGTCCAAGTCAGCCATATTACATGGGGGACATTGTGCTGGTTGTGTTGTATAGGTGACTTCCAAGTCAGCCATATTGCATGGGGGACATTGTGCTGGTTGTATTGTATAGGTGACTTCCAAGTCAGCCATATTGCATGGGGGACATTGTGCTGGTTGTCTTGTATAGGTGACTTCCAATTAAGCCATATTGCATGGGGGACATTGTGCTGGTGGCCATGTTCTATAGGTGACTTCCAAGTCAGCCATATTGCTTGGGGGACATTGTGCTGGTTGTATTGTATAGGTGACTTCCAAGTCAGCCATATTGCATGGGGGACATTGTGCTGGTTGTGTTGTATAGGTGACTTCCAAGTCAGCCATATTGCATGGGGGACATTGTGCTGGTTGTATTGTATAGGTGACTTCCAAGTCAGCCATATTGCATGGGGGACATTGTGCTGGTTGTATTGTATAGGTGACTTCCAAGTCAGCCGTGTTGCATGGGGGACATTGTGCTTGTGGCCATGTTCTATAGGTGACATCCAAGTCAGCCATATTGCATGGGGGACATTGTGCTGGTTGCCATGTTGTATAGGTGACTTCCAAGTCAGCCATATTGCATGGGGGACATTGTACTGGTTGTCTTGTATAGGTGACTTCCAAGTCAGCCGTGTTGCATTGGGGACATTGTGCTGGTGGCCATGTTCTATAGGTGACTTCCAAGTCAGCCATATTGCATGGGGGACCTTGTGCTGGTTGCCATGTTGTATAGGTGACTTCCAAGGCAGCCATATTGCATGGGGGACATTGTGCTGGTTGCCATGTTGTATAGGTGACTTCCAAGTCAGCCATATTGCATGGGGGACATTATGCTGGTTGTGTTGTATTGGTGACTTTCAAGTCAGCCATATTGAATGGGGGACATTGTGCTGGTTGCCATGTCCTATAGGTGACTTCCAAGTCAGCCATATTGCATGGGGGACATTGTGCTGGTTGTCTTGTATAGGTGACGTCCAAGTCAGCCATATTGCTTGGGGGACATTGTGCTGGTTGCCATGTTCTATAGGTGACTTCCAAGTCAGCCATTTTGCTTGGGGGACATTGTGCTGGTTGTGTTGTATAGGTGACTTCCAAGTCAGCCATATTGCATGGGGGACATTGTGCTGGTTGTCTTGTATAGGTGACTTCCAATTCAGCCATATTGCATGGGGGACATTGTGCTGGTGGCCATGTTCTATAGGTGACTTCCAAGTCAGCCATATTGCTTGGGGGACATTGTGCTGGTTGTATTGTATAGGTGACTTCCAAGTCAGCCATATTGCATGGGGGACATTGTGCTGGTTGTGTTGTATAGGTGACTTCCAAGTCAGCCATATTGCATGGGGGACATTGTGCTGGTTGTCTTGTATAGGTGACTTCCAAGTCAGCCGTGTTGCATTGGGGACATTGTGCTGGTGGCCATGTTCTATAGGTGACTTCCAAGTCAGCCATATTGCATGGGGGACATTGTGCTGGTTGTCTTGTATAGGTGACTTCCAAGTCAGCCATATTGCTTGGGGGACATTGTGCTGGTTGCCATGTTCTATAGGTGACTTCCAAGTCAGCCATATTGCTTGGGGGACATTGTGCTGGTTGCCATGTTGTATAGGTGACTTCCAAGTCAGCCATATTGCATGGGGGACATTGGGCTGGTGGCCATGTTCTATAGGTGACTTCCAAGTCAGCCATATTGCATGGGGGACATTGTGCTGGTTACCATGTTGTATAGGTGACTTCCAAGTTAGCCATATTGCTTGGGGGACATTGTGCTGGTTGCCATGTTGTATAGGTGACTTCCAAGTCAGCCATATTGCATGGGGGACATTGTGCTGGTTGCCATGTTGTATAGGTGACTTCCAAGTGAGCCATATTGCTTGGGGGACATTGTGCTGGTTGTGTTGTATAGGTGACTTCCAAGTCAGCCATATTACATGGGGGACATTGTGCTGGTTGTGTTGTATAGGTGACTTCCAAGTCAGCCATATTGCATGGGGGACATTGTGCTGGTTGTGTTGTATAGGTGACTTCCAAGTCAGCCATATTGCATGGGGGACATTGTGCTGGTTGTATTGTATAGGTGACTTCCAAGTCAGCCATATTGCATGGGGGACATTGTGCTGGTTGTATTGTATAGGTGACTTCCAAGTCAGCCGTGTTGCATGGGGGACATTGTGCTGGTGGCCATGTTCTATAGGTGACATCCAAGTCAGCCATATTGCATAGGGGACATTGTGCTGGTTGCCATGTTGTATAGGTGACTTCCAAGTCAGCCATATTGCATGGGGGACATTGTACTGGTTGTCTTGTATAGGTGACTTCCAAGTCAGCCGTGTTGCATTGGGGACATTGTGCTGGTGGCCATGTTCTATAGGTGACTTCCAAGTCAGCCATATTGCATGGGGGACATTGTGCTGGTTGCCATGTTGTATAGGTGACTTCCAAGTCAGCCATATTGCATGGGGGACATTGTGCTGGTTGCCATGTTGTATAGGTGACTTCCAAGTCAGCCATATTGCATGGGGGACATTGTGCTGGTTGTGTTGTATAGGTGACTTCCAAGTCAGCCATATTGCATGGGGGACATTGTGCTGGTTGTATTGTATAGGTGACTTCCAAGTCAGCCATATTGCATGGGGGACATTGTGCTGGTTGTATTGTATAGGTGACTTCCAAGTCAGCCATATTGCATGGGGGACATTGTGCTGGTTGTATTGTATAGGTGACTTCCAAGTCAGCCATATTGCATGGGGGACATTGTGCTGGTTGCCATGTCCTATAGGTGACTTCCAAGTCAGCCATATTGCATGGGGGACATTGTGCTGGTTGTCTTGTATAGGTGACTTCCAAGTCAGCCATATTGCTTGGGGGACATTGTGCTGGTTGCCATGTTCTATAGGTGACTTCTAAGTCAGCCATATTGCATGGGGGACATTGTGTTGGTTGTGTTGTATAGGTGACTTCCAAGTCAGCCATATTGCATGGGGGACATTGTGCTGGTGGCCATGTTCTATAGGTGACTTCCAAGTCAGCCATATTGCATGGGGGACATTGTGCTGGTGGCCATGTTCTATAGGTGACTTCCAAGTCAGCCATATTGCATGGGGGACATTGTACTGGTTGTCTTGTATAGGTGACTTCCAAGTCAGCCGTGTTGCATTGGGGACATTGTGCTGGTGGCCATGTTCTATAGGTGACTTCCAAGTCAGCCATATTGCATGGGGGACCTTGTGCTGGTTGCCATGTTGTATAGGTGACTTCCAAGGCAGCCATATTGCATGGGGGACATTGTGCTGGTTGCCATGTTGTATAGGTGACTTCCAAGTCAGCCATATTGCATGGGGGACATTATGCTGGTTGTGTTGTATTGGTGACTTTCAAGTCAGCCATATTGCATGGGGGACATTGTGCTGGTTGCCATGTCCTATAGGTGACTTCCAAGTCAGCCATATTGCATGGGGGACATTGTGCTGGTTGTCTTGTATAGGTGACGTCCAAGTCAGCCATATTGCTTGGGGGACATTGTGCTGGTTGCCATGTTCTATAGGTGACTTCCAAGTCAGCCATTTTGCTTGGGGGACATTGTGCTGGTTGTGTTGTATAGGTGACTTCCAAGTCAGCCATATTGCATGGGGGACATTGTGCTGGTTGTCTTGTATAGGTGACTTCCAATTCAGCCATATTGCATGGGGGACATTGTGCTGGTGGCCATGTTCTATAGGTGACTTCCAAGTCAGCCATATTGCTTGGGGGACATTGTGCTGGTTGTATTGTATAGGTGACTTCCAAGTCAGCCATATTGCATGGGGGACATTGTGCTGGTTGTGTTGTATAGGTGACTTCCAAGTCAGCCATATTGCATGGGGGACATTGTGCTGGTTGTATTGTATAGGTGACTTCCAAGTCAGCCATATTGCATGGGGGACATTGTGCTGGTTGTATTGTATAGGTGACTTCCAAGTCAGCCATATTGCATGGGGGTCATTGTGCTGGTTGCCATGTTCTATAGGTGACTTCCAAGTCAGCCATATTGCATGGGGGACATTGTGCTGGTGGCCATGTTCTATAGGTGACTTCCAAGTTAGCCATATTGCATGGGGGACATTGTGCTGGTTGTATTGTATAGGTGACTTCAAAGTCAGCCATATTGCATGGGGGACATTGTGCTGGTTGCCATGTCCTATAGGTGACTTCCAAGTCAGCCATATTGCATGGGGGACATTGTGCTGGTTGTCTTGTATAGGTGACTTCCAAGTCAGCCATATTGCTTGGGGGACATTGTGCTGGTTGCCATGTTCTATAGGTGACTTCCAAGTCAGCCATATTCCTTGGGGGACATTGTGCTGGTTGCCATGTTGTATAGGTGACTTCCAAGTCAGCCATATTGCATGGGGGACATTGGGCTGGTGGCCATGTTCTATAGGTGACTTCCAAGTCAGCCATATTGCATGGGGGACATTGTGCTGGTTACCATGTTGTATAGGTGACTTCCAAGTTAGCCATATTGCTTGGGGGACATTGTGCTGGTTGCCATGTTGTATAGGTGACTTCCAAGTCAGCCATATTGCATGGGGGACATTGTGCTGGTTGCCATGTTGTATAGGTGACTTCCAAGTGAGCCATATTGCTTGGGGGACATTGTGCTGGTTGTGTTGTATAGGTGACTTCCAAGTCAGCCATATTACATGGGGGACATTGTGCTGGTTGTGTTGTATAGGTGACTTCCAAGTCAGCCATATTGCATGGGGGACATTGTGCTGGTTGTGTTGTATAGGTGACTTCCAAGTCAGCCATATTGCATGGGGGACATTGTGCTGGTTGTATTGTATAGGTGACTTCCAAGTCAGCCATATTGCATGGGGGACATTGTGCTGGTTGTATTGTATAGGTGACTTCCAAGTCAGCCGTGTTGCATGGGGGACATTGTGCTGGTGGCCATGTTCTATAGGTGACATCCAAGTCAGCCATATTGCATAGGGGACATTGTGCTGGTTGCCATGTTGTATAGGTGACTTCCAAGTCAGCCATATTGCATGGGGGACATTGTACTGGTTGTCTTGTATAGGTGACTTCCAAGTCAGCCGTGTTGCATTGGGGACATTGTGCTGGTGGCCATGTTCTATAGGTGACTTCCAAGTCAGCCATATTGCATGGGGGACATTGTGCTGGTTGCCATGTTGTATAGGTGACTTCCAAGTCAGCCATATTGCATGGGGGACATTGTGCTGGTTGCCATGTTGTATAGGTGACTTCCAAGTCAGCCATATTGCATGGGGGACATTGTGCTGGTTGTGTTGTATAGGTGACTTCCAAGTCAGCCATATTGCATGGGGGACATTGTGCTCGTTGTATTGTATAGGTGACTTCCAAGTCAGCCATATTGCATGGGGGACATTGTGCTGGTTGTATTGTATAGGTGACTTCCAAGTCAGCCATATTGCATGGGGGACATTGTGCTGGTTGTATTGTATAGGTGACTTCCAAGTCAGCCATATTGCATGGGGGACATTGTGCTGGTTGCCATGTCCTATAGGTGACTTCCAAGTCAGCCATATTGCATGGGGGACATTGTGCTGGTTGTCTTGTATAGGTGACTTCCAAGTCAGCCATATTGCTTGGGGGACATTGTGCTGGTTGCCATGTTCTATAGGTGACTTCTAAGTCAGCCATATTGCATGGGGGACATTGTGTTGGTTGTGTTGTATAGGTGACTTCCAAGTCAGCCATATTGCATGGGGGACATTGTGCTGGTGGCCATGTTCTATAGGTGACTTCCAAGTCAGCCATATTGCATGGGGGACATTGTGCTGGTGGCCATGTTCTATAGGTGACTTCCAAGTCAGCCATATTGCATGGGGGACATTGTGCTGGTTGTGTTGTATAGGTGACTTCCAAGTCAGCCATATTGCATGGGGGACATTGTGCTGGTTGTATTGTATAGGTGACTTCCAAGTCAGCCATATTGCATGGGGGACATTGTGCTGGTTGCCATGTCCTATAGGTGACTTCCAAGTCAGCCATATTGCATGGGGGACATTGTGCTGGTTGTGTTGTATAGGTGACTTCCAAGTCAGCCATATTGCATGGGGGACATTGTGCTGGTTGTATTGTATAGGTGACTTCCAAGTCAGCCATATTGCATGGGGGACATTGTGCTGGTTGTATTGTATAGGTGACTTCCAAGTCAGCCGTGTTGCATGGGGGACATTGTGCTGGTGGCCATGTTCTATAGGTGACATCCAAGTCAGCCATATTGCATAGGGGACATTGTGCTGGTTGCCATGTTGTATAGGTGACTTCCAAGTCAGCCATATTGCATGGGGGACATTGTACTGGTTGTCTTGTATAGGTGACTTCCAAGTCAGCCGTGTTGCATTGGGGACATTGTGCTGGTGGCCATGTTCTATAGGTGACTTCCAAGTCAGCCATATTGCATGGGGGACATTGTGCTGGTTGCCATGTTGTATAGGTGACTTCCAAGTCAGCCATATTGCATGGGGGACATTGTGCTGGTTGCCATGTTGTATAGGTGACTTCCAAGTCAGCCATATTGCATGGGGGACATTGTGCTGGTTGTGTTGTATAGGTGACTTCCAAGTCAGCCATATTGCATGGGGGACATTGTGCTGGTTGTATTGTATAGGTGACTTCCAAGTCAGCCATATTGCATGGGGGACATTGTGCTGGTTGTATTGTATAGGTGACTTCCAAGTCAGCCATATTGCATGGGGGACATTGTGCTGGTTGTATTGTATAGGTGACTTCCAAGTCAGCCATATTGCATGGGGGACATTGTGCTGGTTGCCATGTTCTATAGGTGACTTCCAAGTCAGCCATATTGCATGGGGGACATTGTGCTGGTTGCCATGTTGTATAGGTGACTTCCAAGTCAGCCATATTGCATGGGGGACATTGTGCTGGTTGCCATGTTGTATAGGTGACTTCCAAGTCAGCCATATTGCATGGGGGACATTGTGCTGGTTGTGTTGTATAGGTGACTTCCAAGTCAGCCATATTGCATGGGGGACATTGTGCTGGTTGTATTGTATAGGTGACTTCCAAGTCAGCCATATTGCATGGGGGACATTGTGCTGGTTGTATTGTATAGGTGACTTCCAAGTCAGCCATATTGCATGGGGGACATTGTGCTGGTTGTATTGTATAGGTGACTTCCAAGTCAGCCATATTGCATGGGGGACATTGTGCTGGTTGCCATGTCCTATAGGTGACTTCCAAGTCAGCCATATTGCATGGGGGACATTGTGCTGGTTGTCTTGTATAGGTGACTTCCAAGTCAGCCATATTGCTTGGGGGACATTGTGCTGGTTGCCATGTTCTATAGGTGACTTCTAAGTCAGCCATATTGCATGGGGGACATTGTGTTGGTTGTGTTGTATAGGTGACTTCCAAGTCAGCCATATTGCATGGGGGACATTGTGCTGGTGGCCATGTTCTATAGGTGACTTCCAAGTCAGCCATATTGCATGGGGGACATTGTGCTGGTGGCCATGTTCTATAGGTGACTTCCAAGTCAGCCATATTGCATGGGGGACATTGTACTGGTTGTCTTGTATAGGTGACTTCCAAGTCAGCCGTGTTGCATTGGGGACATTGTGCTGGTGGCCATGTTCTATAGGTGACTTCCAAGTCAGCCATATTGCATGGGGGACCTTGTGCTGGTTGCCATGTTGTATAGGTGACTTCCAAGGCAGCCATATTGCATGGGGGACATTGTGCTGGTTGCCATGTTGTATAGGTGACTTCCAAGTCAGCCATATTGCATGGGGGACATTATGCTGGTTGTGTTGTATTGGTGACTTTCAAGTCAGCCATATTGCATGGGGGACATTGTGCTGGTTGCCATGTCCTATAGGTGACTTCCAAGTCAGCCATATTGCATGGGGGACATTGTGCTGGTTGTCTTGTATAGGTGACGTCCAAGTCAGCCATATTGCTTGGGGGACATTGTGCTGGTTGCCATGTTCTATAGGTGACTTCCAAGTCAGCCATTTTGCTTGGGGGACATTGTGCTGGTTGTGTTGTATAGGTGACTTCCAAGTCAGCCATATTGCATGGGGGACATTGTGCTGGTTGTCTTGTATAGGTGACTTCCAATTCAGCCATATTGCATGGGGGACATTGTGCTGGTGGCCATGTTCTATAGGTGACTTCCAAGTCAGCCATATTGCTTGGGGGACATTGTGCTGGTTGTATTGTATAGGTGACTTCCAAGTCAGCCATATTGCATGGGGGACATTGTGCTGGTTGTGTTGTATAGGTGACTTCCAAGTCAGCCATATTGCATGGGGGACATTGTGCTGGTTGTATTGTATAGGTGACTTCCAAGTCAGCCATATTGCATGGGGGACATTGTGCTGGTTGTATTGTATAGGTGACTTCCAAGTCAGCCATATTGCATGGGGGTCATTGTGCTGGTTGCCATGTTCTATAGGTGACTTCCAAGTCAGCCATATTGCATGGGGGACATTGTGCTGGTGGCCATGTTCTATAGGTGACTTCCAAGTTAGCCATATTGCATGGGGGACATTGTGCTGGTTGTATTGTATAGGTGACTTCAAAGTCAGCCATATTGCATGGGGGACATTGTGCTGGTTGCCATGTCCTATAGGTGACTTCCAAGTCAGCCATATTGCATGGGGGACATTGTGCTGGTTGTCTTGTATAGGTGACTTCCAAGTCAGCCATATTGCTTGGGGGACATTGTGCTGGTTGCCATGTTCTATAGGTGACTTCCAAGTCAGCCATATTCCTTGGGGGACATTGTGCTGGTTGCCATGTTGTATAGGTGACTTCCAAGTCAGCCATATTGCATGGGGGACATTGGGCTGGTGGCCATGTTCTATAGGTGACTTCCAAGTCAGCCATATTGCATGGGGGACATTGTGCTGGTTACCATGTTGTATAGGTGACTTCCAAGTTAGCCATATTGCTTGGGGGACATTGTGCTGGTTGCCATGTTGTATAGGTGACTTCCAAGTCAGCCATATTGCATGGGGGACATTGTGCTGGTTGCCATGTTGTATAGGTGACTTCCAAGTGAGCCATATTGCTTGGGGGACATTGTGCTGGTTGTGTTGTATAGGTGACTTCCAAGTCAGCCATATTACATGGGGGACATTGTGCTGGTTGTGTTGTATAGGTGACTTCCAAGTCAGCCATATTGCATGGGGGACATTGTGCTGGTTGTGTTGTATAGGTGACTTCCAAGTCAGCCATATTGCATGGGGGACATTGTGCTGGTTGTATTGTATAGGTGACTTCCAAGTCAGCCATATTGCATGGGGGACATTGTGCTGGTTGTATTGTATAGGTGACTTCCAAGTCAGCCGTGTTGCATGGGGGACATTGTGCTGGTGGCCATGTTCTATAGGTGACATCCAAGTCAGCCATATTGCATAGGGGACATTGTGCTGGTTGCCATGTTGTATAGGTGACTTCCAAGTCAGCCATATTGCATGGGGGACATTGTACTGGTTGTCTTGTATAGGTGACTTCCAAGTCAGCCGTGTTGCATTGGGGACATTGTGCTGGTGGCCATGTTCTATAGGTGACTTCCAAGTCAGCCATATTGCATGGGGGACATTGTGCTGGTTGCCATGTTGTATAGGTGACTTCCAAGTCAGCCATATTGCATGGGGGACATTGTGCTGGTTGCCATGTTGTATAGGTGACTTCCAAGTCAGCCATATTGCATGGGGGACATTGTGCTGGTTGTGTTGTATAGGTGACTTCCAAGTCAGCCATATTGCATGGGGGACATTGTGCTCGTTGTATTGTATAGGTGACTTCCAAGTCAGCCATATTGCATGGGGGACATTGTGCTGGTTGTATTGTATAGGTGACTTCCAAGTCAGCCATATTGCATGGGGGACATTGTGCTGGTTGTATTGTATAGGTGACTTCCAAGTCAGCCATATTGCATGGGGGACATTGTGCTGGTTGCCATGTCCTATAGGTGACTTCCAAGTCAGCCATATTGCATGGGGGACATTGTGCTGGTTGTCTTGTATAGGTGACTTCCAAGTCAGCCATATTGCTTGGGGGACATTGTGCTGGTTGCCATGTTCTATAGGTGACTTCTAAGTCAGCCATATTGCATGGGGGACATTGTGTTGGTTGTGTTGTATAGGTGACTTCCAAGTCAGCCATATTGCATGGGGGACATTGTGCTGGTGGCCATGTTCTATAGGTGACTTCCAAGTCAGCCATATTGCATGGGGGACATTGTGCTGGTGGCCATGTTCTATAGGTGACTTCCAAGTCAGCCATATTGCATGGGGGACATTGTGCTGGTTGTCTTGTATAGGTAACTTCCAAGTCAGCCATATTGCATGGGGGACATTGTGCTGGTGGCCATGTTCTATAGGTGACTTCCAAGTCAGCCATATTGCTTGGGGGACATTGTGCTGGTTGCCATGTTGTATAGGTGACTTCCAAGTCAGCCATATTGCATGGGGGACATTGTGCTGGTTGCCATGTTGTGTCGGTGACTTCCAAGTCAGCCATATTGCATGGGGGACATTGTGCTGGTTGTGTTGTATAGGTGATTTCCAAGTCAGCCATATTGCATGGGGGACATTGTGCTGGTTGTGTTGTATAGGTGACTTCCAAGTCAGCCATATTGCATGGGGGACATTGTGCTGGTTGTATTGTATAGGTGACTTCCAAGTCAGCCATATTGCATGGGGGACATTGTGCTGGTTGCCATGTCCTATAGGTGACTTCCAAGTCAGCCATATTGCATGGGGGACATTGTGCTGGTTGTGTTGTATAGGTGACTTCCAAGTCAGCCATATTGCATGGGGGACATTGTGCTGGTTGTATTGTATAGGTGACTTCCAAGTCAGCCATATTGCATGGGGGACATTGTGCTGGTTGTATTGTATAGGTGACTTCCAAGTCAGCCGTGTTGCATGGGGGACATTGTGCTGGTGGCCATGTTCTATAGGTGACATCCAAGTCAGCCATATTGCATAGGGGACATTGTGCTGGTTGCCATGTTGTATAGGTGACTTCCAAGTCAGCCATATTGCATGGGGGACATTGTACTGGTTGTCTTGTATAGGTGACTTCCAAGTCAGCCGTGTTGCATTGGGGACATTGTGCTGGTGGCCATGTTCTATAGGTGACTTCCAAGTCAGCCATATTGCATGGGGGACATTGTGCTGGTTGCCATGTTGTATAGGTGACTTCCAAGTCAGCCATATTGCATGGGGGACATTGTGCTGGTTGCCATGTTGTATAGGTGACTTCCAAGTCAGCCATATTGCATGGGGGACATTGTGCTGGTTGTGTTGTATAGGTGACTTCCAAGTCAGCCATATTGCATGGGGGACATTGTGCTGGTTGTATTGTATAGGTGACTTCCAAGTCAGCCATATTGCATGGGGGACATTGTGCTGGTTGTATTGTATAGGTGACTTCCAAGTCAGCCATATTGCATGGGGGACATTGTGCTGGTTGTATTGTATAGGTGACTTCCAAGTCAGCCATATTGCATGGGGGACATTGTGCTGGTTGCCATGTCCTATAGGTGACTTCCAAGTCAGCCATATTGCATGGGGGACATTGTGCTAGTTGTCTTGTATAGGTGACTTCCAAGTCAGCCATATTGCTTGGGGGACATTGTGCTGGTTGCCATGTTCTATAGGTGACTTCTAAGTCAGCCATATTGCATGGGGGACATTGTGTTGGTTGTGTTGTATAGGTGACTTCCAAGTCAGCCATATTGCATGGGGGACATTGTGCTGGTGGCCATGTTCTATAGGTGACTTCCAAGTCAGCCATATTGCATGGGGGACATTGTGCTGGTGGCCATGTTCTATAGGTGACTTCCAAGTCAGCCATATTGCATGGGGGACATTGTGCTGGTTGTCTTGTATAGGTGACTTCCAAGTCAGCCATATTGCATGGGGGACATTGTGCTGGTGGCCATGTTCTATAGGTGACTTCCAAGTCAGCCATATTGCTTGGGGGACATTGTGCTGGTTGCCATGTTGTATAGGTGACTTCCAAGTCAGCCATATTGCATGGGGGACATTGTGCTGGTTGCCATGTTGTGTCGGTGACTTCCAAGTCAGCCATATTGCATGGGGGACATTGTGCTGGTTGTATTGTATAGGTGACTTCCAAGTCAGCCATATTGCATGGGGGACATTGTGCTGGTTGTATTGTATAGGTGACTTCCAAGTCAGCCATATTGCATGGGGGACATTGTGCTGGTTGCCATGTCCTATAGGTGACTTCCAAGTCAGCCATATTGCATGGGGGACATTGTGCTGGTTGTCTTGTATAGGTGACTTCCAAGTCAGCCATATTGCTTGGGGGACATTGTGCTGGTTGCCATGTTCTATAGGTGACTTCTAAGTCAGCCATATTGCATGGGGGACATTGTGTTGGTTGTGTTGTATAGGTGACTTCCAAGTCAGCCATATTGCATGGGGGACATTGTGCTGGTGGCCATGTTCTATAGGTGACTTCCAAGTCAGCCATATTGCATGGGGGACATTGTGCTGGTGGCCATGTTCTATAGGTGACTTCCAAGTCAGCCATATTGCATGGGGGACATTGTACTGGTTGTCTTGTATAGGTGACTTCCAAGTCAGCCGTGTTGCATTGGGGACATTGTGCTGGTGGCCATGTTCTATAGGTGACTTCCAAGTCAGCCATATTGCATGGGGGACCTTGTGCTGGTTGCCATGTTGTATAGGTGACTTCCAAGGCAGCCATATTGCATGGGGGACATTGTGCTGGTTGCCATGTTGTATAGGTGACTTCCAAGTCAGCCATATTGCATGGGGGACATTATGCTGGTTGTGTTGTATTGGTGACTTTCAAGTCAGCCATATTGCATGGGGGACATTGTGCTGGTTGCCATGTCCTATAGGTGACTTCCAAGTCAGCCATATTGCATGGGGGACATTGTGCTGGTTGTCTTTTATAGGTGACGTCCAAGTCAGCCATATTGCTTGGGGGACATTGTGCTGGTTGCCATGTTCTATAGGTGACTTCCAAGTCAGCCATTTTGCTTGGGGGACATTGTGCTGGTTGTGTTGTATAGGTGACTTCCAAGTCAGCCATATTGCATGGGGGACATTGTGCTGGTTGTCTTGTATAGGTGACTTCCAATTCAGCCATATTGCATGGGGGACATTGTGCTGGTGGCCATGTTCTATAGGTGACTTCCAAGTCAGCCATATTGCTTGGGGGACATTGTGCTGGTTGTATTGTATAGGTGACTTCCAAGTCAGCCATATTGCATGGGGGACATTGTGCTGGTTGTGTTGTATAGGTGACTTCCAAGTCAGCCATATTGCATGGGGGACATTGTGCTGGTTGTATTGTATAGGTGACTTCCAAGTCAGCCATATTGCATGGGGGACATTGTGCTGGTTGTATTGTATAGGTGACTTCCAAGTCAGCCATATTGCATGGGGGTCATTGTGCTGGTTGCCATGTTCTATAGGTGACTTCCAAGTCAGCCATATTGCATGGGGGACATTGTGCTGGTGGCCATGTTCTATAGGTGACTTCCAAGTTAGCCATATTGCATGGGGGACATTGTGCTGGTTGTATTGTATAGGTGACTTCAAAGTCAGC
Organism: Petromyzon marinus; assembly: GCF_048934315.1. NCBI lineage: Eukaryota > Metazoa > Chordata > Hyperoartia > Petromyzontiformes > Petromyzontidae > Petromyzon > Petromyzon marinus. Next base: position 1,290,784 of record NW_027422884.1, on the reverse strand, counting down.
CATATTGCATGGGGGACATTGTGCTGGTTGCCATGTCCTATAGGTGACTTCCAAGTCAGCCATATTGCATGGGGGACATTGTGCTGGTTGTCTTGTATAGGTGACTTCCAAGTCAGCCATATTGCTTGGGGGACATTGTGCTGGTTGCCATGTTCTATAGGTGACTTCCAAGTCAGCCATATTCCTTGGGGGACATTGTGCTGGTTGCCATGTTGTATAGGTGACTTCCAAGTCAGCCATATTGCATGGGGGACATTGGGCTGGTGGCCATGTTCTATAGGTGACTTCCAAGTCAGCCATATTGCATGGGGGACATTGTGCTGGTTACCATGTTGTATAGGTGACTTCCAAGTTAGCCATATTGCTTGGGGGACATTGTGCTGGTTGCCATGTTGTATAGGTGACTTCCAAGTCAGCCATATTGCATGGGGGACATTGTGCTGGTTGCCATGTTGTATAGGTGACTTCCAAGTGAGCCATATTGCTTGGGGGACATTGTGCTGGTTGTGTTGTATAGGTGACTTCCAAGTCAGCCATATTACATGGGGGACATTGTGCTGGTTGTGTTGTATAGGTGACTTCCAAGTCAGCCATATTGCATGGGGGACATTGTGCTGGTTGTGTTGTATAGGTGACTTCCAAGTCAGCCATATTGCATGGGGGACATTGTGCTGGTTGTATTGTATAGGTGACTTCCAAGTCAGCCATATTGCATGGGGGACATTGTGCTGGTTGTATTGTATAGGTGACTTCCAAGTCAGCCGTGTTGCATGGGGGACATTGTGCTGGTGGCCATGTTCTATAGGTGACATCCAAGTCAGCCATATTGCATAGGGGACATTGTGCTGGTTGCCATGTTGTATAGGTGACTTCCAAGTCAGCCATATTGCATGGGGGACATTGTACTGGTTGTCTTGTATAGGTGACTTCCAAGTCAGCCGTGTTGCATTGGGGACATTGTGCTGGTGGCCATGTTCTATAGGTGACTTCCAAGTCAGCCATATTGCATGGGGGACATTGTGCTGGTTGCCATGTTGTATAGGTGACTTCCAAGTCAGCCATATTGCATGGGGGACATTGTGCTGGTTGCCATGTTGTATAGGTGACTTCCAAGTCAGCCATATTGCATGGGGGACATTGTGCTGGTTGTGTTGTATAGGTGACTTCCAAGTCAGCCATATTGCATGGGGGACATTGTGCTGGTTGTATTGTATAGGTGACTTCCAAGTCAGCCATATTGCATGGGGGACATTGTGCTGGTTGTATTGTATAGGTGACTTCCAAGTCAGCCATATTGCATGGGGGACATTGTGCTGGTTGTATTGTATAGGTGACTTCCAAGTCAGCCATTTTGCATGGGGGACATTGTGCTGTTTGCCATGTCCTATAGGTGACTTCCAAGTCAGCCATATTGCATGGGGGACATTGTGCTGGTTGTCTTGTATAGGTGACTTCCAAGTCAGCCATATTGCTTGGGGGACATTGTGCTGGTTGCCATGTTCTATAGGTGACTTCTAAGTCAGCCATATTGCATGGGGGACATTGTGTTGGTTGTGTTGTATAGGTGACTTCCAAGTCAGCCATATTGCATGGGGGACATTGTGCTGGTGGCCATGTTCTATAGGTGACTTCCAAGTCAGCCATATTGCATGGGGGACATTGTGCTGGTGGCCATGTTCTATAGGTGACTTCCAAGTCAGCCATATTGCATGGGGGACATTGTGCTGGTTGTCTTGTATAGGTGACTTCCAAGTCAGCCATATTGCATGGGGGACATTGTGCTGGTGGCCATGTTCTATAGGTGACTTCCAAGTCAGCCATATTGCTTGGGGGACATTGTGCTGGTTGCCATGTTGTATAGGTGACTTCCAAGTCAGCCATATTGCATGGGGGACATTGTGCTGGTTGCCATGTTGTGTCGGTTACTTCCAAGTCAGCCATATTGCATGGGGGACATTGTGCTGGTTGTGTTGTATAGGTGATTTCCAAGTCAGCCATATTGCATGGGGGACATTGTGCTGGTTGTGTTGTATAGGTGACTTCCAAGTCAGCCATATTGCATGGGGGACATTGTGCTGGTTGTATTGTATAGGTGACTTCCAAGTCAGCCATATTGCATGGGGGACATTGTGCTGGTTGCCATGTCCTATAGGTGACTTCCAAGTCAGCCATATTGCATGGGGGACATTGTGCTGGTTGTGTTGTATAGGTGACTTCCAAGTCAGCCATATTGCATGGGGGACATTGTGCTGGTTGTATTGTATAGGTGACTTCCAAGTCAGCCATATTGCATGGGGGACATTGTGCTGGTTGTATTGTATAGGTGACTTCCAAGTCAGCCGTGTTGCATGGGGGACATTGTGCTGGTGGCCATGTTCTATAGGTGACATCCAAGTCAGCCATATTGCATAGGGGACATTGTGCTGGTTGCCATGTTGTATAGGTGACTTCCAAGTCAGCCATATTGCATGGGGGACATTGTACTGGTTGTCTTGTATAGGTGACTTCCAAGTCAGCCGTGTTGCATTGGGGACATTGTGCTGGTGGCCATGTTCTATAGGTGACTTCCAAGTCAGCCATATTGCATGGGGGACATTGTGCTGGTTGCCATGTTGTATAGGTGACTTCCAAGTCAGCCATATTGCATGGGGGACATTGTGCTGGTTGCCATGTTGTATAGGTGACTTCCAAGTCAGCCATATTGCATGGGGGACATTGTGCTGGTTGTGTTGTATAGGTGACTTCCAAGTCAGCCATATTGCATGGGGGACATTGTGCTGGTTGTATTGTATAGGTGACTTCCAAGTCAGCCATATTGCATGGGGGACATTGTGCTGGTTGTATTGTATAGGTGACTTCCAAGTCAGCCATATTGCATGGGGGACATTGTGCTGGTTGTATTGTATAGGTGACTTCCAAGTCAGCCATATTGCATGGGGGACATTGTGCTGGTTGCCATGTCCTATAGGTGACTTCCAAGTCAGCCATATTGCATGGGGGACATTGTGCTGGTTGTCTTGTATAGGTGACTTCCAAGTCAGCCATATTGCTTGGGGGACATTGTGCTGGTTGCCATGTTCTATAGGTGACTTCTAAGTCAGCCATATTGCATGGGGGACATTGTGGTGGTTGTGTTGTATAGGTGACTTCCAAGTCAGCCATATTGCATGGGGGACATTGTGCTGGTGGCCATGTTCTATAGGTGACTTCCAAGTCAGCCATATTGCATGGGGGACATTGTGCTGGTGGCCATGTTCTATAGGTGACTTCCAAGTCAGCCATATTGCATGGGGGACATTGTGCTGGTTGTCTTGTATAGGTGACTTCCAAGTCAGCCATATTGCATGGGGGACATTGTGCTGGTGGCCATGTTCTATAGGTGACTTCCAAGTCAGCCATATTGCTTGGGGGACATTGTGCTGGTTGCCATGTTGTATAGGTGACTTCCAAGTCAGCCATATTGCATGGGGGACATTGTGCTGGTTGCCATGTTGTGTCGGTGACTTCCAAGTCAGCCATATTGCATGGGGGACATTGTGCTGGTTGTGTTGTATAGGTGATTTCCAAGTCAGCCATATTGCATGGGGGACATTGTGCTGGTTGTGTTGTATAGGTGACTTCCAAGTCAGCCATATTGCATGGGGGACATTGTGCTGGTTGTATTGTATAGGTGACTTCCAAGTCAGCCATATTGCATGGGGGACATTGTGCTGGTTGCCATGTCCTATAGGTGACTTCCAAGTCAGCCATATTGCATGGGGGACATTGTGCTGGTTGTGTTGTATAGGTGACTTCCAAGTCAGCCATATTGCATGGGGGACATTGTGCTGGTTGTCTTGTATAGGTGACTTCCAATTCAGCCATATTGCATGGGGGACATTGTGCTGGTTGTGTTGTATAGCTGACTTCCAAGTCAGCCATATTGCATGGGGGACATTGTGCTGGTTGTATTGTATAGGTGACTTCCAAGTCAGCCATATTGCATGGGGGACATTGTGCTGGTTGTATTGTATAGGTGACTTCCAAGTCAGCCATGTTGCATGGGGGACATTGTGCTGGTGGCCATGTTCTATAGGTGACATCCAAGTCAGCCATATTGCATGGGGGACATTGTGCTGGTTGCCATGTTGTATACGTGACTTCCAAGTCAGCCATATTGCATGGGGGACATTGTGCTGGTTGTCTTGTATAGGTGACTTCCAAGTCAGCCGTGTTGCATTGGGGACATTGTGCTGGTGGCCATGTTCTATAGGTGGCTTCCAAGTCAGCCATATTGCATGGGGGACATTGTGCTGGTTGCCATGTTGTATAGGTGACTTCCAAGTCAGCCATATTGCATGGGGGACATTGTGCTGGTTGCCATGTTGTATAGGTGACTTCCAAGTCAGCCATATTGCATGGGGGACATTGTGCTGGTTGTGTTGTATAGGTGACTTCCAAGTCAGCCATATTGCATGGGGGACATTGTGCTGGTTGTATTGTATAGGTGACTTCCAAGTCAGCCATATTGCATGGGGGACATTGTGCTGGTTGCCATGTCCTATAGGTGACTTCCAAGTCAGCCATATTGCATGGGGGACATTGTGCTGGTTGTCTTGTATAGGTGACTTCCAAGTCAGCCATATTTCTTGGGGGACATTGTGCTGGTTGCCATGTTCTATAGGTGACTTCCAAGTCAGCCATATTGCATGGGGGACATTGTGTTGGTTGTGTTGTATAGGTGACTTCCAAGTCAGCCATATTGCATGGGGGACATTGTGCTGGTGGCCATGTTCTATAGGTGACTTCCAAGTCAGCCATATTGCATGGGGGACATTGTGCTGGTTGTCTTGTATAGGTGACTTCCAAGTCAGCCATATTGCATGGGGGACATTGTGCTGGTGGCCATGTTCTATAGGTGCCTTCCAAGTCAGCCATATTGCTTGGGGGACATTGTGCTGGTTGCCATGTTGTATAGGTGACTTCCAAGTCAGCCATATTGCATGGGGGACATTGTGCTGGTTGCCATGTTGTATAGGTGACTTCCAAGTCAGCCATATTGCATGGGGGACATTGTGCTGGTTGTGTTGTATAGGTGATTTCCAAGTCAGCCATATTGCATGGGGGACATTGTGCTGGTTGTGTTGTATAGGTGACTTCCAAGTCAGCCATATTGCATGGGGGACATTGTGCTGGTTGTATTGTATAGGTGACTTCCAAGTCAGCCATATTGCATGGGGGACATTGTGCTGGTTGTATTGTATAGGTGACTTCCAAGTCAGCCGTGTTGCATGGGGGACATTGTGCTGGTGGCCATGTTCTATAGGTGACATCCAAGTCAGCCATATTGCATGGGCGACATTGTGCTGGTTGCCATGTTGTATAGGTGACTTCCAAGTCAGCCATATTGCATGGGGGACATTGTACTGGTTGTCTTGTATAGGTGACTTCCAAGTCAGCCGTGTTGCATTGGGGACATTGTGCTGGTGGCCATGTTCTATAGGTGACTTCCAAGTCAGCCATATTGCATGGGGGACATTGTGCTGGTTGCCATGTCGTATAGGTGACTTCCAAGTCAGCCATATTGCATGGGGGACATTGTGCTGGTTGTATTGTATAGGTGACTTCCAAGTCAGCCATATTGCATGGGGGACATTGTGCTGGTTGTATTGTATAGGTGACTTCCAAGTCAGCCATATTGCATGGGGGACATTGTGCTGGTTGCCATGTCCTATAGGTGACTTCCAAGTCAGCCATATTGCATGGGGGACATTGTGCTGGTTGTCTTGTATAGGTGACGTCCAAGTCAGCCATATTGCTTGGGGGACATTGTGCTGGTTGCCATGTTCTATAGGTGACTTCCAAGTCAGCCATATTGCTTGGGGGACATTGTGCTGGTTGTGTTTTATAGGTGACTTCCAAGTCAGCCATATTGCATGGGGGACATTGTGCTGGTTGTATTGTATAGGTGACTTCCAAGTCAGCCATATTGCATGGGGGACATTGTGCTGGTTGTATTGTATAGGTGACTTCCAAGTCAGCCATATTGCATGGGGGACATTGTGCTGGTTGCCATGTCCTATAGGTGACTTCCAAGTCAGCCATATTGCATGGGGGACATTGTGCTGGTTGTCTTGTATAGGTGACTTCCAAGTCAGCCATATTGCTTGGGGGACATTGTGCTGGTTGCCATGTTCTATAGGTGACTTCCAAGTCAGCCATATTGCATGGGGGACATTGTGCTGGTTGCCATGTCCTATAGGTGACTTCCAAGTCAGCCATATTGCATGGGGGACATTGTGCTGGTTGTCTTGTATAGGTGACGTCCAAGTCAGCCATATTGCTTGGGGGACATTGTGCTGGTTGCCATGTTCTATAGGTGACTTCCAAGTCAGCCATATTGCTTGGGGGACATTGTGCTGGTTGTGTTGTATAGGTGACTTCCAAGTCAGCCATATTGCATGGGGGACATTGTGCTGGTTGTCTTGTATAGGTGACTTCCAATTCAGCCATATTGCATCGGGGACATTGTGCTGGTTGTATTGTATAGGTGACTTCCAAGTCAGCCATATTGCATGGGGGACATTGTGCTGGTTGTGTTGTATAGGTGACTTCCAAGTCAGCCATATTGCATGGGGGACATTGTGCTGGTTGTATTGTATAGGTGACTTCCAAGTCAGCCATATTGCATGGGGGACATTGTGCTGGTTGTATTGTATAGGTGACTTCCAAGTCAGCCGTGTTGCATGGGGGACATTGTGCTGGTGGCCATGTTCTATAGGTGACATCCAAGTCAGCCATATTGCATGGGGGACATTGTGCTGGTTGCCATGTTGTATAGGTGACTTCCAAGTCAGACATATTGCATGGGGGACATTGTACTGGTTGTCTTGTATAGGTGACTTCCAAGTCAGCCGTGTTGCATTGGGGACATTGTGCTGGTGGCCATGTTCTATAGGTGACTTCCAAGTCAGCCATATTGCATGGGGGACATTGTGCTGGTTGCCATGTTGTATAGGTGACTTCCAAGTCAGCCATATTGCATGGGGGACATTGTGCTGGTTGCCATGTTGTATAGGTGACTTCCAAGTCAGCCATATTGCATGGGGGACATTGTGCTGGTGGCCATGTTCTATAGGTGACTTCCAAGTCAGCCATATTGCTTGGGTGACATTGTGCTCGTTGTATTGTATAGGTGACTTCCAAGTCAGCCATATTGCATGGGGGACATTGTGCTGGTTGTGTTGTATAGGTGACTTCCAAGTCAGCCATATTGCTTGGGGGACATTGTGCTGGTTGCCATGTTCTATAGGTGACTTCCAAGTCAGCCATATTGCTTGGGGGACATTGTGCTGGTTGTGTTTTATAGGTGACTTCCAAGTCAGCCATATTGCATGGGGGACATTGTGCTGGTTGTATTGTATAGGTGACTTCCAAGTCAGCCATATTGCATGGGGGACATTGTGCTGGTTGTATTGTATAGGTGACTTCCAAGTCAGCCATATTGCATGGGGGACATTGTGCTGGTTGCCATGTCCTATAGGTGACTTCCAAGTCAGCCATATTGCATGGGGGACATTGTGCTGGTTGTCTTGTATAGGTGACTTCCAAGTCAGCCATATTGCTTGGGGGACATTGTGCTGGTTACCATGTTCTATAGGTGACTTCCAAGTCAGCCATATTGCATGGGGGACATTGTGCTGGTTGTGTTGTATAGGTGACTTCCAAGTCAGCCATATTGCATGGGGGACATTGTGCTGGTTGTGTTGTATAGGTGACTTCCAAGTCAGCCATATTGCATGGGGGACATTGTGCTGGTGGCCATGTTCTATAGGTGACTTCCAAGTCAGCCATATTGCATGGGGGACATTGTGCTGGTGGCCATGTTCTATAGGTGACTTCCAAGTCAGCCATATTGCATGGGGGACATTGTGCTGGTTGTCTTGTATAGGTGACTTCCAAGTCAGCCATATTGCATGGGGGACATTGTGCTGGTGGCCATGTTCTATAGGTGACTTCCAAGTCAGCCATATTGCTTGGGGGACATTGTGCTGGTTGCCATGTTGTATAGGTGACTTCCAAGTCAGCCATATTGCATGGGGGACATTGTGCTGGTTGCCATGTTGTATAGGTGACTTCCAAGTCAGCCATATTGCATGGGGGACATTGTGCTGGTTGTGTTGTTTAGGTGATTTCCAAGTCAGCCATATTGAATGGGGGACATTGTGCTGGTTGTGTTGTATAGGTGACTTCCAAGTCAGCCATATTGCATGGGGGACATTGTGCTGGTTGTATTGTATAGGTGACTTCCAAGTCAGCCATATTGCATGGGGGACATTGTGCTGGTTGCCATGTCCTATAGGTGACTTCCAAGTCAGCCATATTGCATGGGGGACATTGTGCTGGTTGTCTTGTATAGGTGACGTCCAAGTCAGCCATATTGCTTGGGGGACATTGTGCTGGTTGCCATGTTCTATAGGTGACTTCCAAGTCAGCCATATTGCTTGGGGGACATTGTGCTGGTTGTGTTGTATAGGTGACTTCCAAGTCAGCCATATTGCATGGGGGACATTGTGCTGGTTGTCTTGTATAGGTGACTTCCAATTCAGCCATATTGCATGGGGGACATTGTGCTGGTTGTATTGTATAGGTGACTTCCAAGTCAGCCATATTGCATGGGGGACATTGTGCTGGTTGTGTTGTATAGGTGACTTCCAAGTCAGCCATATTGCATGGGGGACATTGTGCTGGTTGTATTGTATAGGTGACTTCCAAGTCAGCCATATTGCATGGGGGACATTGTGCTGGTTGTATTGTATAGGTGACTTCCAAGTCAGCCGTGTTGCATGGGGGACATTGTGCTGGTGGCCATGTTCTATAGGTGACATCCAAGTCAGCCATATTGCATGGGGGACATTGTGCTGGTTGCCATGTTGTATAGGTGACTTCCAAGTCAGACATATTGCATGGGGGACATTGTACTGGTTGTCTTGTATAGGTGACTTCCAAGTCAGCCGTGTTGCATTGGGGACATTGTGCTGGTGGCCATGTTCTATAGGTGACTTCCAAGTCAGCCATATTGCATGGGGGACATTGTGCTGGTTTCCATGTTGTATAGGTGACTTCCAAGTCAGCCATATTGCATGGGGGACATTGTGCTGGTTGCCATGTTGTATAGGTGACTTCCAAGTCAGCCATATTGCATGGGGGACATTGTGCTGGTGGCCATGTTCTATAGGTGACTTCCAAGTCAGCCATATTGCTTGGGTGACATTGTGCTGGTTGTATTGTATAGGTGACTTCCAAGTCAGCCATATTGCATGGGGGACATTGTGCTGGTTGTGTTGTATAGGTGACTTCCAAGTCAGCCATATTGCATGGGGGACATTGTGCTGGTTGTATTGTATAGGTGACTTCCAAGTCAGCCATATTGCATGGGGGACATTGTGCTGGTTGTATTGTATAGGTGACTTCCAAGTCAGCCGTGTTGCATGGGGGACATTGTGCTGGTGGCCATGTTCTATAGGTGACATCCAAGTCAGCCATATTGCATGGGGGACATTGTGCTGGTTGCCATGTTGTATAGGTGACTTCCAAGTCAGCCATATTGCATGGGGGACATTGTACTGGTTGTCTTGTTTAGGTGACTTCCAAGTCAGCCGTGTTGCATTGGGGACATTGTGCTGGTGGCCATGTTCTATAGGTGACTTCCAAGTCAGCCATATTGCATGGGGGACATTGTGCTGGTTGCCATGTTGTATAGGTGACTTCCAAGTCAGCCATATTGCATAGGGGACATTGTGCTGGTTGCCATGTTGTATAGGTGACTTCCAAGTCAGCCATATTGCATGGGGGACATTGTGCTGGTTGTATTGTATAGGTGACTTCCAAGTCAGCCATATTGCATGGGGGACATTGTGCTGGTTGTATTGTATAGGTGACTTCCAAGTCAGCCGTGTTGCATGGGGGACATTGTGCTGGTGGCCATGTTCTATAGGTGACATCCAAGTCAGCCATATTGCATGGGCGACATTGTGCTGGTTGCCATGTTGTATAGGTGACTTCCAAGTCAGCCATATTGCATGGGGGACATTGTACTGGTTGTCTTGTATAGGTGACTTCCAAGTCAGCCGTGTTGCATTGGGGACATTGTGCTGGTGGCCATGTTCTATAGGTGACTTCCAAGTCAGCCATATTGCATGGGGGACATTATGCTGGTTGCCATGTCGTATAGGTGACTTCCAAGTCAGCCATATTGCATGGGGGACATTGTGCTGGTTGCCATGTTGTATAGGTGACTTCCAAGTCAGCCATATTGCATGGGGGACATTGTGCTGGTTGTGTTGTATAGGTGACTTTCAAGTCAGCCATATTGCATGGGGGACATTGTGCTGGTTGTATTGTATAGGTGACTTCCAAGTCAGCCATATTGCATGGGGGACATTGTGCTGGTTGTATTGTATAGGTGACTTCCAAGTCAGCCATATTGCATGGGGGACATTGTGCTGGTTGCCATGTCCTATAGGTGACTTCCAAGTCAGCCATATTGCATGGGGGACATTGTGCTGGTTGTCTTGTATAGGTGACGTCCAAGTCAGCCATATTGCTTGGGGGACATTGTGCTGGTTGCCATGTTCTATAGGTGACTTCCAAGTCAGCCATATTGCTTGGGGGACATTGTGCTGGTTGTGTTTTATAGGTGACTTCCAAGTCAGCCATATTGCATGGGGGACATTGTGCTGGTTGTATTGTATAGGTGACTTCCAAGTCAGCCATATTGCATGGGGGACATTGTGCTGGTTGTATTGTATAGGTGACTTCCAAGTCAGCCATATTGCATGGGGGACATTGTGCTGGTTGCCATGTCCTATAGGTGACTTCCAAGTCAGCCATATTGCATGGGGGACATTGTGCTGGTGGCCATGTTCTATAGGTGACTTCCAAGTCAGCCATATTGCATTTGGGACATTGTGCTGGTTGTATTGTATAGGTGACTTCCAAGTCAGCCATATTGCATGGGGGACATTGTGCTGGTTGTATTGTATAGGTGACTTCCAAGTGAGCCGTGTTGCATTGGGGACATTGTGCTGGTGGCCATGTTCTATAGGTGACTTCCAAGTCAGCCATATTGCATGGGGGACATTGTGCTGGTTGCCATGTCGTATAGGTGACTTCCAAGTCAGCCATATTGCATGGGGGACATTCTGCTGGTTGCCATGTTGTATAGGTGACTTCCAAGTCAGCCATATTGCATGGGTGACATTGTGCTGGTTGTGTTGTATAGGTGACTTCCAAGTCAGCCATATTGCATGGGGGACATTGTGCTGGTTGTATTGTATAGGTGACTTCCAAGTCAGCCATATTGCATGGGGGACATTGTGCTGGTTGTATTGGATAGGTGACTTCCAAGTCAGCCATATTGCATGGGGGACATTGTGCTGGTTGCCATGTCCTATAGGTGACTTCCAAGTCAGCCATATTGCATGGGGGACATTGTGCTGGTTGTCTTGTATAGGTGACGTCCAAGTCAGCCATATTGCTTGGGGGACATTGTGCTGGTTGCCATGTTCTATAGGTGACTTCCAAGTCAGCCATATTGCTTGGGGGACATTGTGCTGGTTGTGTTTTATAGGTGACTTCCAAGTCAGCCATATTGCATGGGGGACATTGTGCTGGTTGTATTGTATAGGTGACTTCCAAGTCAGCCATATTGCATGGGGGACATTGTGCTGGTTGTATTGTATAGGTGACTTCCAAGTCAGCCATATTGCATGGGGGACATTGTGCTGGTTGCCATGTCCTATAGGTGACTTCCAAGTCAGCCATATTGCATGGGGGACATTGTGCTGGTTGTGTTTTATAGGTGACTTCCAAGTCAGCCATATTGCATGGGGGACATTGTGCTGGTTGTATTGTATAGGTGACTTCCAAGTCAGCCATATTGCATGGGGGACATTGTGCTGGTTGTATTGTATAGGTGACTTCCAAGTCAGCCATATTGCATGGGGGACATTGTGCTGGTTGCCATGTCCTATAGGTGACTTCCAAGTCAGCCATATTGCATGGGGGACATTGTGCTGGTTGTCTTGTATAGGTGACTTCCAAGTCAGCCATATTGCTTGGGGGACATTGTGCTGGTTACCATGTTCTATAGGTGACTTCCAAGTCAGCCATATTGCATGGGGGACATTGTGCTGGTTGTGTTGTATAGGTGACTTCCAAGTCAGCCATATTGCATGGGGGACATTGTGCTGGTTGTGTTGTATAGGTGACTTCCAAGTCAGCCATATTGCATGGGGGACATTGTGCTGGTGGCCATGTTCTATAGGTGACTTCCAAGTCAGCCATATTGCATGGGGGACATTGTGCTGGTGGCCATGTTCTATAGGTGACTTCCAAGTTAGCCATATTGCATGGGGGACATTGTGCTGGTTGTCTTGTATAGGTGACTTCCAAGTCAGCCATATTGCATGGGGAACATTGTGCTGGTGGCCATGTTCTATAGGTGACTTCCAAGTCAGCCATATTGCTTGGGGGACATTGTGCTGGTTGCCATGTTGTATAGGTGACTTCCAAGTCAGCCATATTGCATGGGGGACATTGTGCTGGTTGCCATGTTGTATAGGTGACTTCCAAGTCAGCCATATTGCATGGGGGACATTGTGCTGGTTGTGTTGTTTAGGTGATTTCCAAGTCAGCCATATTGAATGGGGGACATTGTGCTGGTTGTGTTGTATAGGTGACTTCCAAGTCAGCCATATTGCATGGGGGACATTGTGCTGGTTGTATTGTATAGGTGACTTCCAAGTCAGCCATATTGCATGGGGGACATTGTGCTGGTTGCCATGTCCTATAGGTGACTTCCAAGTCAGCCATATTGCATGGGGGACATTGTGCTGGTTGTCTTGTATAGGTGACGTCCAAGTCAGCCATATTGCTTGGGGGACATTGTGCTGGTTGCCATGTTCTATAGGTGACTTCCAAGTCAGCCATATTGCTTGGGGGACATTGTGCTGGTTGTGTTGTATAGGTGACTTCCAAGTCAGCCATATTGCATGGGGGACATTGTGCTGGTTGTCTTGTATAGGTGACTTCCAATTCAGCCATATTGCATGGGGGACATTGTGCTGGTTGTATTGTATAGGTGACTTCCAAGTCAGCCATATTGCATGGGGGACATTGTGCTGGTTGTGTTGTATAGGTGACTTCCAAGTCAGCCATATTGCATGGGGGACATTGTGCTGGTTGTATTGTATAGGTGACTTCCAAGTCAGCCATATTGCATGGGGGACATTGTGCTGGTTGTATTGTATAGGTGACTTCCAAGTCAGCCGTGTTGCATGGGGGACATTGTGCTGGTGGCCATGTTCTATAGGTGACATCCAAGTCAGCCATATTGCATGGGGGACATTGTGCTGGTTGCCATGTTGTATAGGTGACTTCCAAGTCAGACATATTGCATGGGGGACATTGTACTGGTTGTCTTGTATAGGTGACTTCCAAGTCAGCCGTGTTGCATTGGGGACATTGTGCTGGTGGCCATGTTCTATAGGTGACTTCCAAGTCAGCCATATTGCATGGGGGACATTGTGCTGGTTTCCATGTTGTATAGGTGACTTCCAAGTCAGCCATATTGCATGGGGGACATTGTGCTGGTTGCCATGTTGTATAGGTGACTTCCAAGTCAGCCATATTGCATGGGGGACATTGTGCTGGTGGCCATGTTCTATAGGTGACTTCCAAGTCAGCCATATTGCTTGGGTGACATTGTGCTGGTTGTATTGTATAGGTGACTTCCAAGTCAGCCATATTGCATGGGGGACATTGTGCTGGTTGTGTTGTATAGGTGACTTCCAAGTCAGCCATATTGCATGGGGGACATTGTGCTGGTTGTATTGTATAGGTGACTTCCAAGTCAGCCATATTGCATGGGGGACATTGTGCTGGTTGTATTGTATAGGTGACTTCCAAGTCAGCCGTGTTGCATGGGGGACATTGTGCTGGTGGCCATGTTCTATAGGTGACATCCAAGTCAGCCATATTGCATGGGGGACATTGTGCTGGTTGCCATGTTGTATAGGTGACTTCCAAGTCAGCCATATTGCATGGGGGACATTGTACTGGTTGTCTTGTTTAGGTGACTTCCAAGTCAGCCGTGTTGCATTGGGGACATTGTGCTGGTGGCCATGTTGTATAGGTGACTTCCAAGTCAGCCATATTGCATGGGGGACATTGTGCTGGTTGCCATGTTGTATAGGTGACTTCCAAGTCAGCCATATTGCATGGGGGACATTGTGCTGGTTGCCATGTTGTATAGGTGACTTCCAAGTCAGCCATATTGCATGGGGGACATTGTGCTGGTTGTATTGTATAGGTGACTTCCAAGTCAGCCATATTGCATGGGGGACATTGTGCTGGTTGTATTGTATAGGTGACTTCCAAGTCAGCCGTGTTGCATGGGGGACATTGTGCTGGTGGCCATGTTCTATAGGTGACATCCAAGTCAGCCATATTGCATGGGCGACATTGTGCTGGTTGCCATGTTGTATAGGTGACTTCCAAGTCAGCCATATTGCATGGGGGACATTGTACTGGTTGTCTTGTATAGGTGACTTCCAAGTCAGCCGTGTTGCATTGGGGACATTGTGCTGGTGGCCATGTTCTATAGGTGACTTCCAAGTCAGCCATATTGCATGGGGGACATTGTGCTGGTTGCCATGTCGTATAGGTGACTTCCAAGTCAGCCATATTGCATGGGGGACATTGTGCTGGTTGCCATGTTGTATAGGTGACTTCCAAGTCAGCCATATTGCATGGGGGACATTGTGCTGGTTGTGTTGTATAGGTGACTTTCAAGTCAGCCATATTGCATGGGGGACATTGTGCTGGTTGTATTGTATAGGTGACTTCCAAGTCAGCCATATTGCATGGGGGACATTGTGCTGGTTGTATTGTATAGGTGACTTCCAAGTCAGCCATATTGCATGGGGGACATTGTGCTGGTTGCCATGTCCTATAGGTGAATTCCAAGTCAGCCATATTGCATGGGGGACATTGTGCTGGTTGTCTTGTATAGGTGACGTCCAAGTCAGCCATATTGCTTGGGGGACATTGTGCTGGTTGCCATGTTCTATAGGTGACTTCCAAGTCAGCCATATTGCTTGGGGGACATTGTGCTGGTTGTGTTTTATAGGTGACTTCCAAGTCAGCCATATTGCATGGGGGACATTGTGCTGGTTGTATTGTATAGGTGACTTCCAAGTCAGCCATATTGCATGGGGGACATTGTGCTGGTTGTATTGTATAGGTGACTTCCAAGTCAGCCATATTGCATGGGGGACATTGTGCTGGTTGCCATGTCCTATAGGTGACTTCCAAGTCACCCATATTGCATGGGGGACATTGTGCTGGTGGCCATGTTCTATAGGTGACTTCCAAGTCAGCCATATTGCATTTGGGACATTGTGCTGGTTGTATTGTATAGGTGACTTCCAAGTCAGCCATATTGCATGGGGGACATTGTGCTGGTTGTATTGTATAGGTGACTTCCAAGTGAGCCGTGTTGCATTGGGGACATTGTGCTGGTGGCCATGTTCTATAGGTGACTTCCAAGTCAGCCATATTGCATGGGGGACATTGTGCTGGTTGCCATGTCGTATAGGTGACTTCCAAGTCAGCCATATTGCATGGGGGACATTCTGCTGGTTGCCATGTTGTATAGGTGACTTCCAAGTCAGCCATATTGCATGGGGGACATTGTGCTGGTTGTGTTGTATAGGTGACTTCCAAGTCAGCCATATTGCATGGGGGACATTGTGCTGGTTGTATTGTATAGGTGACTTCCAAGTCAGCCATATTGCATGGGGGACATTGTGCTGGTTGTATTGGATAGGTGACTTCCAAGTCAGCCATATTGCATGGGGGACATTGTGCTGGTTGCCATGTCCTATAGGTGACTTCCAAGTCAGCCATATTGCATGGGGGACATTGTGCTGGTTGTCTTGTATAGGTGACGTCCAAGTCAGCCATATTGCTTGGGGGACATTGTGCTGGTTGCCATGTTCTATAGGTGACTTCCAAGTCAGCCATATTGCTTGGGGGACATTGTGCTGGTTGTGTTTTATAGGTGACTTCCAAGTCAGCCATATTGCATGGGGGACATTGTGCTGGTTGTATTGTATAGGTGACTTCCAAGTCAGCCATATTGCATGGGGGACATTGTGCTGGTTGTATTGTATAGGTGACTTCCAAGTCAGCCATATTGCATGGGGGACATTGTGCTGGTTGCCATGTCCTATAGGTGACTTCCAAGTCAGCCATATTGCATGGGGGACATTGTGCTGGTTGTCTTGTATAGGTGACTTCCAAGTCAGCCATATTGCTTGGGGGACATTGTGCTGGTTGCCATGTTCTATAGGTGACTTCCAAGTCAGCCATATTGCATGGGGGACATTGTGCTGGTTGTGTTGTATAGGTGACTTCCAAGTCAGCCATATTGCATGGGGGACATTGTGCTGGTTGTGTTGTATAGGTGACTTCCAAGTCAGCCATATTGCATGGGGGACATTGTGCTGGTGGCCATGTTCTATAGGTGACTTCCAAGTCAGCCATATTGCATGGGGGACATTGTGCTGGTGGCCATGTTCTATAGGTGATTTCCAAGTCAGCCATATTGCATGGGGGACATTGTGCTGGTTGTCTTGTATAGGTGACTTCCAAGTCAGCCATATTGCATGGGGGACATTGTGCTGGTGGCCATGTTCTATAGGTGACTTCCAAGTCAGCCATATTGCTTGGGGGACATTGTGCTGGTTGCCATGTTGTATAGGTGACTTCCAAGTCAGCCATATTGCATGGGGGACATTGTGCTGGTTGCCATGTTGTATAGGTGACTTCCAAGTCAGCCATATTGCATGGGGGACATTGTGCTGGTTGTGTTGTTTAGGTGATTTCCAAGTCAGCCATATTGCATGGGGGACATTGTGCTGGTTGTGTTGTATAGGTGACTTCCAAGTCAGCCATATTGCATGGGGGACATTGTGCTGGTTGTATTGTATAGGTGACTTCCAAGTCAGCCATATTGCATGGGGGACATTGTGCTGGTTGCCATGTCCTATAGGTGACTTCCAAGTCAGCCATATTGCATGGGGGACATTGTGCTGGTTGTCTTGTATAGGTGACGTCCAAGTCAGCCATATTGCTTGGGGGACATTGTGCTGGTTGCCATGTTCTATAGGTGACTTCCAAGTCAGCCATATTGCTTGGGGGACATTGTGCTGGTTGTGTTGTATAGGTGACTTCCAAGTCAGCCATATTGCATGGGGGACATTGTGCTGGTTGTCTTGTATAGGTGACTTCCAATTCAGCCATATTGCATGGGGGACATTGTGCTGGTTGTATTGTATAGGTGACTTCCAAGTCAGCCATATTGCATGGGGGACATTGTGCTGGTTGTGTTGTATAGGTGACTTCCAAGTCAGCCATATTGCATGGGGGACATTGTGCTGGTTGTATTGTATAGGTGACTTCCAAGTCAGCCATATTGCATGGGGGACATTGTGCTGGTTGTATTGTATAGGTGACTTCCAAGTCAGCCGTGTTGCATGGGGGACATTGTGCTGGTGGCCATGTTCTATAGGTGGCATCCAATTCAGACATATTGCATGGGGGACATTGTACTGGTTGTCTTGTATAGGTGACTTCCAAGTCAGCCGTGTTGCATTGGGGACATTGTGCTGGTGGCCATGTTCTATAGGTGACTTCCAAGTCAGCCATATTGCATGGGGGACATTGTGCTGGTTGCCATGTTGTATAGGTGACTTCCAAGTCAGCCATATTGCATGGGGGACATTGTGCTGGTTGCCATGTTGTATAGGTGACTTCCAAGTCAGCCATATTGCATGGGGGACATTGTGCTGGTGGCCATGTTCTATAGGTGACTTCCAAGTCAGCCATATTGCTTGGGTGACATTGTGCTGGTTGTATTGTATAGGTGACTTCCAAGTCAGCCATATTGCATGGGGGACATTGTGCTGGTTGTGTTGTATAGGTGACTTCCAAGTCAGCCATATTGCTTGGGGGACATTGTGCTGGTTGCCATGTTCTATAGGTGACTTCCAAGTCAGCCATATTGCTTGGGGGACATTGTGCTGGTTGTGTTTTATAGGTGACTTCCAAGTCAGCCATATTGCATGGGGGACATTGTGCTGGTTGTATTGTATAGGTGACTTCCAAGTCAGCCATATTGCATGGGGGACATTGTGCTGGTTGTATTGTATAGGTGACTTCCAAGTCAGCCATATTGCATGGGGGACATTGTGCTGGTTGCCATGTCCTATAGGTGACTTCCAAGTCAGCCATATTGCATGGGGGACATTGTGCTGGTTGTCTTGTATAGGTGACTTCCAAGTCAGCCATATTGCTTGGGGGACATTGTGCTGGTTACCATGTTCTATAGGTGACTTCCAAGTCAGCCATATTGCATGGGGGACATTGTGCTGGTTGTGTTGTATAGGTGACTTCCAAGTCAGCCATATTGCATGGGGGACATTGTGCTGGTTGTGTTGTATAGGTGACTTCCAAGTCAGCCATATTGCATGGGGGACATTGTGCTGGTTGTATTGTATAGGTGACTTCCAAGTCAGCCATATTGCATGGGGGACATTGTGCTGGTTGTATTGTATAGGTGACTTCCAAGTCAGCCATATTGCATGGGGGACATTGTGCTGGTTGCCATGTCCTATAGGTGACTTCCAAGTCAGCCATATTGCATGGGGGACATTGTGCTGGTTGTCTTGTATAGGTGACTTCCAAGTCAGCCATATTGCTTGGGGGACATTGTGCTGGTTGCCATGTTCTATAGGTGACTTCCAAGTCAGCCATATTGCATGGGGGACATTGTGCTGGTTGTGTTGTATAGGTGACTTCCAAGTCAGCCATATTGCATGGGGGACATTGTGCTGGTTGTGTTGTATAGGTGACTTCCAAGTCAGCCATATTGCATGGGGGACATTGTGCTGGTGGCCATGTTCTATAGGTGACTTCCAAGTCAGCCATATTGCATGGGGGACATTGTGCTGGTGGCCATGTTCTATAGGTGATTTCCAAGTCAGCCATATTGCATGGGGGACATTGTGCTGGTTGTCTTGTATAGGTGACTTCCAAGTCAGCCATATTGCATGGGGGACATTGTGCTGGTGGCCATGTTCTATAGGTGACTTCCAAGTCAGCCATATTGCTTGGGGGACATTGTGCTGGTTGCCATGTTGTATAGGTGACTTCCAAGTCAGCCATATTGCATGGGGGACATTGTGCTGGTTGCCATGTTGTATAGGTGACTTCCAAGTCAGCCATATTGCATGGGGGACATTGTGCTGGTTGTGTTGTTTAGGTGATTTCCAAGTCAGCCATATTGCATGGGGGACATTGTGCTGGTTGTGTTGTATAGGTGACTTCCAAGTCAGCCATATTGCATGGGGGACATTGTGCTGGTTGTATTGTATAGGTGACTTCCAAGTCAGCCATATTGCATGGGGGACATTGTGCTGGTTGCCATGTCCTATAGGTGACTTCCAAGTCAGCCATATTGCATGGGGGACATTGTGCTGGTTGTCTTGTATAGGTGACGTCCAAGTCAGCCATATTGCTTGGGGGACATTGTGCTGGTTGCCATGTTCTATAGGTGACTTCCAAGTCAGCCATATTGCTTGGGGGACATTGTGCTGGTTGTGTTGTATAGGTGACTTCCAAGTCAGCCATATTGCATGGGGGACATTGTGCTGGTTGTCTTGTATAGGTGACTTCCAATTCAGCCATATTGCATGGGGGACATTGTGCTGGTTGTATTGTATAGGTGACTTCCAAGTCAGCCATATTGCATGGGGGACATTGTGCTGGTTGTGTTGTATAGGTGACTTCCAAGTCAGCCATATTGCATGGGGGACATTGTGCTGGTTGTATTGTATAGGTGACTTCCAAGTCAGCCATATTGCATGGGGGACATTGTGCTGGTTGTATTGTATAGGTGACTTCCAAGTCAGCCGTGTTGCATGGGGGACATTGTGCTGGTGGCCATGTTCTATAGGTGGCATCCAATTCAGACATATTGCATGGGGGACATTGTACTGGTTGTCTTGTATAGGTGACTTCCAAGTCAGCCGTGTTGCATTGGGGACATTGTGCTGGTGGCCATGTTCTATAGGTGACTTCCAAGTCAGCCATATTGCATGGGGGACATTGTGCTGGTTGCCATGTTGTATAGGTGACTTCCAAGTCAGCCATATTGCATGGGGGACATTGTGCTGGTTGCCATGTTGTATAGGTGACTTCCAAGTCAGCCATATTGCATGGGGGACATTGTGCTGGTGGCCATGTTCTATAGGTGACTTCCAAGTCAGCCATATTGCTTGGGTGACATTGTGCTGGTTGTATTGTATAGGTGACTTCCAAGTCAGCCATATTGCATGGGGGACATTGTGCTGGTTGTGTTGTATAGGTGACTTCCAAGTCAGCCATATTGCTTGGGGGACATTGTGCTGGTTGCCATGTTCTATAGGTGACTTCCAAGTCAGCCATATTGCTTGGGGGACATTGTGCTGGTTGTGTTTTATAGGTGACTTCCAAGTCAGCCATATTGCATGGGGGACATTGTGCTGGTTGTATTGTATAGGTGACTTCCAAGTCAGCCATATTGCATGGGGGACATTGTGCTGGTTGTATTGTATAGGTGACTTCCAAGTCAGCCATATTGCATGGGGGACATTGTGCTGGTTGCCATGTCCTATAGGTGACTTCCAAGTCAGCCATATTGCATGGGGGACATTGTGCTGGTTGTCTTGTATAGGTGACTTCCAAGTCAGCCATATTGCTTGGGGGACATTGTGCTGGTTACCATGTTCTATAGGTGACTTCCAAGTCAGCCATATTGCATGGGGGACATTGTGCTGGTTGTGTTGTATAGGTGACTTCCAAGTCAGCCATATTGCATGGGGGACATTGTGCTGGTTGTGTTGTATAGGTGACTTCCAAGTCAGCCATATTGCATGGGGGACATTGTGCTGGTGGCCATGTTCTATAGGTGACTTCCAAGTCAGCCATATTGCATGGGGGACATTGTGCTGGTGGCCATGTTCTATAGGTGACTTCCAAGTCAGCCATATTGCATGGGGGACATTGTGCTGGTTGTCTTGTATAGGTGACTTCCAAGTCAGCCATATTGCATGGGGGACATTTTGCTGGTGGCCATGTTCTATAGGTGACTTCCAAGTCAGCCATATTGCTTGGGGGACATTGTGCTGGTTGCCATGTTGTATAGGTGACTTCCAAGTCAGCCATATTGCATGGGGGACATTGTGCTGGTTGCCATGTTGTATAGGTGACTTCCAAGTCAGCCATATTGCATGGGGGACATTGTGCTGGTTGTGTTGTTTAGGTGATTTCCAAGTCAGCCATATTGCATGGGGGACATTGTGCTGGTTGTGTTGTATAGGTGACTTCCAAGTCAGCCATATTGCATGGGGGACATTGTGCTGGTTGTATTGTATAGGTGACTTCCAAGTCAGCCATATTGCATGGGGGACATTGTGCTGGTTGTCTTGTATAGGTGACTTCCAAGTCAGCCATATTGCTTGGGGGACATTGTGCTGGTTACCATGTTCTATAGGTGACTTCCAAGTCAGCCATATTGCATGGGGGACATTGTGCTGGTTGTGTTGTATAGGTGACTTCCAAGTCAGCCATATTGCATGGGGGACATTGTGCTGGTTGTGTTGTATAGGTGACTTCCAAGTCAGCCATATTGCATGGGGGACATTGTGCTGGTGGCCATGTTCTATAGGTGACTTCCAAGTCAGCCATATTGCATGGGGGACATTGTGCTGGTGGCCATGTTCTATAGGTGACTTCCAAGTCAGCCATATTGCATGGGGGACATTGTGCTGGTTGTCTTGTATAGGTGACTTCCAAGTCAGCCATATTGCATGGGGAACATTGTGCTGGTGGCCATGTTCTATAGGTGACTTCCAAGTCAGCCATATTGCTTGGGGGACATTGTGCTGGTTGCCATGTTGTATAGGTGACTTCCAAGTCAGCCATATTGCATGGGGGACATTGTGCTGGTTGCCATGTTGTATAGGTGACTTCCAAGTCAGCCATATTGCATGGGGGACATTGTGCTGGTTGTGTTGTTTAGGTGATTTCCAAGTCAGCCATATTGAATGGGGGACATTGTGCTGGTTGTGTTGTATAGGTGACTTCCAAGTCAGCCATATTGCATGGGGGACATTGTGCTGGTTGTATTGTATAGGTGACTTCCAAGTCAGCCATATTGCATGGGGGACATTGTGCTGGTTGCCATGTCCTATAGGTGACTTCCAAGTCAGCCATATTGCATGGGGGACATTGTGCTGGTTGTCTTGTATAGGTGACGTCCAAGTCAGCCATATTGCTTGGGGGACATTGTGCTGGTTGCCATGTTCTATAGGTGACTTCCAAGTCAGCCATATTGCTTGGGGGACATTGTGCTGGTTGTGTTGTATAGGTGACTTCCAAGTCAGCCATATTGCATGGGGGACATTGTGCTGGTTGTCTTGTATAGGTGACTTCCAATTCAGCCATATTGCATGGGGGACATTGTGCTGGTTGTATTGTATAGGTGACTTCCAAGTCAGCCATATTGCATGGGGGACATTGTGCTGGTTGTGTTGTATAGGTGACTTCCAAGTCAGCCATATTGCATGGGGGACATTGTGCTGGTTGTATTGTATAGGTGACTTCCAAGTCAGCCATATTGCATGGGGGACATTGTGCTGGTTGTATTGTATAGGTGACTTCCAAGTCAGCCGTGTTGCATGGGGGACATTGTGCTGGTGGCCATGTTCTATAGGTGACATCCAAGTCAGCCATATTGCATGGGGGACATTGTGCTGGTTGCCATGTTGTATAGGTGACTTCCAAGTCAGACATATTGCATGGGGGACATTGTACTGGTTGTCTTGTATAGGTGACTTCCAAGTCAGCCGTGTTGCATTGGGGACATTGTGCTGGTGGCCATGTTCTATAGGTGACTTCCAAGTCAGCCATATTGCATGGGGGACATTGTGCTGGTTTCCATGTTGTATAGGTGACTTCCAAGTCAGCCATATTGCATGGGGGACATTGTGCTGGTTGCCATGTTGTATAGGTGACTTCCAAGTCAGCCATATTGCATGGGGGACATTGTGCTGGTGGCCATGTTCTATAGGTGACTTCCAAGTCAGCCATATTGCTTGGGTGACATTGTGCTGGTTGTATTGTATAGGTGACTTCCAAGTCAGCCATATTGCATGGGGGACATTGTGCTGGTTGTGTTGTATAGGTGACTTCCAAGTCAGCCATATTGCATGGGGGACATTGTGCTGGTTGTATTGTATAGGTGACTTCCAAGTCAGCCATATTGCATGGGGGACATTGTGCTGGTTGTATTGTATAGGTGACTTCCAAGTCAGCCGTGTTGCATGGGGGACATTGTGCTGGTGGCCATGTTCTATAGGTGACATCCAAGTCAGCCATATTGCATGGGGGACATTGTGCTGGTTGCCATGTTGTATAGGTGACTTCCAAGTCAGCCATATTGCATGGGGGACATTGTACTGGTTGTCTTGTTTAGGTGACTTCCAAGTCAGCCGTGTTGCATTGGGGACATTGTGCTGGTGGCCATGTTGTATAGGTGACTTCCAAGTCAGCCATATTGCATGGGGGACATTGTGCTGGTTGCCATGTTGTATAGGTGACTTCCAAGTCAGCCATATTGCATGGGGGACATTGTGCTGGTTGCCATGTTGTATAGGTGACTTCCAAGTCAGCCATATTGCATGGGGGACATTGTGCTGGTTGTATTGTATAGGTGACTTCCAAGTCAGCCATATTGCATGGGGGACATTGTGCTGGTTGTATTGTATAGGTGACTTCCAAGTCAGCCGTGTTGCATGGGGGACATTGTGCTGGTGGCCATGTTCTATAGGTGACATCCAAGTCAGCCATATTGCATGGGCGACATTGTGCTGGTTGCCATGTTGTATAGGTGACTTCCAAGTCAGCCATATTGCATGGGGGACATTGTACTGGTTGTCTTGTATAGGTGACTTCCAAGTCAGCCGTGTTGCATTGGGGACATTGTGCTGGTGGCCATGTTCTATAGGTGACTTCCAAGTCAGCCATATTGCATGGGGGACATTGTGCTGGTTGCCATGTCGTATAGGTGACTTCCAAGTCAGCCATATTGCATGGGGGACATTGTGCTGGTTGCCATGTTGTATAGGTGACTTCCAAGTCAGCCATATTGCATGGGGGACATTGTGCTGGTTGTGTTGTATAGGTGACTTTCAAGTCAGCCATATTGCATGGGGGACATTGTGCTGGTTGTATTGTATAGGTGACTTCCAAGTCAGCCATATTGCATGGGGGACATTGTGCTGGTTGTATTGTATAGGTGACTTCCAAGTCAGCCATATTGCATGGGGGACATTGTGCTGGTTGCCATGTCCTATAGGTGAATTCCAAGTCAGCCATATTGCATGGGGGACATTGTGCTGGTTGTCTTGTATAGGTGACGTCCAAGTCAGCCATATTGCTTGGGGGACATTGTGCTGGTTGCCATGTTCTATAGGTGACTTCCAAGTCAGCCATATTGCTTGGGGGACATTGTGCTGGTTGTGTTTTATAGGTGACTTCCAAGTCAGCCATATTGCATGGGGGACATTGTGCTGGTTGTATTGTATAGGTGACTTCCAAGTCAGCCATATTGCATGGGGGACATTGTGCTGGTTGTATTGTATAGGTGACTTCCAAGTCAGCCATATTGCATGGGGGACATTGTGCTGGTTGCCATGTCCTATAGGTGACTTCCAAGTCAGCCATATTGCATGGGGGACATTGTGCTGGTGGCCATGTTCTATAGGTGACTTCCAAGTCAGCCATATTGCATTTGGGACATTGTGCTGGTTGTATTGTATAGGTGACTTCCAAGTCAGCCATATTGCATGGGGGACATTGTGCTGGTTGTATTGTATAGGTGACTTCCAAGTGAGCCGTGTTGCATTGGGGACATTGTGCTGGTGGCCATGTTCTATAGGTGACTTCCAAGTCAGCCATATTGCATGGGGGACATTGTGCTGGTTGCCATGTCGTATAGGTGACTTCCAAGTCAGCCATATTGCATGGGGGACATTCTGCTGGTTGCCATGTTGTATAGGTGACTTCCAAGTCAGCCATATTGCATGGGGGACATTGTGCTGGTTGTGTTGTATAGGTGACTTCCAAGTCAGCCATATTGCATGGGGGACATTGTGCTGGTTGTATTGTATAGGTGACTTCCAAGTCAGCCATATTGCATGGGGGACATTGTGCTGGTTGTATTGGATAGGTGACTTCCAAGTCAGCCATATTGCATGGGGGACATTGTGCTGGTTGCCATGTCCTATAGGTGACTTCCAAGTCAGCCATATTGCATGGGGGACATTGTGCTGGTTGTCTTGTATAGGTGACGTCCAAGTCAGCCATATTGCTTGGGGGACATTGTGCTGGTTGCCATGTTCTATAGGTGACTTCCAAGTCAGCCATATTGCTTGGGGGACATTGTGCTGGTTGTGTTTTATAGGTGACTTCCAAGTCAGCCATATTGCATGGGGGACATTGTGCTGGTTGTATTGTATAGGTGACTTCCAAGTCAGCCATATTGCATGGGGGACATTGTGCTGGTTGTATTGTATAGGTGACTTCCAAGTCAGCCATATTGCATGGGGGACATTGTGCTGGTTGCCATGTCCTATAGGTGACTTCCAAGTCAGCCATATTGCATGGGGGACATTGTGCTGGTTGTCTTGTATAGGTGACTTCCAAGTCAGCCATATTGCTTGGGGGACATTGTGCTGGTTGCCATGTTCTATAGGTGACTTCCAAGTCAGCCATATTGCATGGGGGACATTGTGCTGGTTGTGTTGTATAGGTGACTTCCAAGTCAGCCATATTGCATGGGGGACATTGTGCTGGTTGTGTTGTATAGGTGACTTCCAAGTCAGCCATATTGCATGGGGGACATTGTGCTGGTGGCCATGTTCTATAGGTGACTTCCAAGTCAGCCATATTGCATGGGGGACATTGTGCTGGTGGCCATGTTCTATAGGTGATTTCCAAGTCAGCCATATTGCATGGGGGACATTGTGCTGGTTGTCTTGTATAGGTGACTTCCAAGTCAGCCATATTGCATGGGGGACATTGTGCTGGTGGCCATGTTCTATAGGTGACTTCCAAGTCAGCCATATTGCTTGGGGGACATTGTGCTGGTTGCCATGTTGTATAGGTGACTTCCAAGTCAGCCATATTGCATGGGGGACATTGTGCTGGTTGCCATGTTGTATAGGTGACTTCCAAGTCAGCCATATTGCATGGGGGACATTGTGCTGGTTGTGTTGTTTAGGTGATTTCCAAGTCAGCCATATTGCATGGGGGACATTGTGCTGGTTGTGTTGTATAGGTGACTTCCAAGTCAGCCATATTGCATGGGGGACATTGTGCTGGTTGTATTGTATAGGTGACTTCCAAGTCAGCCATATTGCATGGGGGACATTGTGCTGGTTGCCATGTCCTATAGGTGACTTCCAAGTCAGCCATATTGCATGGGGGACATTGTGCTGGTTGTCTTGTATAGGTGACGTCCAAGTCAGCCATATTGCTTGGGGGACATTGTGCTGGTTGCCATGTTCTATAGGTGACTTCCAAGTCAGCCATATTGCTTGGGGGACATTGTGCTGGTTGTGTTGTATAGGTGACTTCCAAGTCAGCCATATTGCATGGGGGACATTGTGCTGGTTGTCTTGTATAGGTGACTTCCAATTCAGCCATATTGCATGGGGGACATTGTGCTGGTTGTATTGTATAGGTGACTTCCAAGTCAGCCATATTGCATGGGGGACATTGTGCTGGTTGTGTTGTATAGGTGACTTCCAAGTCAGCCATATTGCATGGGGGACATTGTGCTGGTTGTATTGTATAGGTGACTTCCAAGTCAGCCATATTGCATGGGGGACATTGTGCTGGTTGTATTGTATAGGTGACTTCCAAGTCAGCCGTGTTGCATGGGGGACATTGTGCTGGTGGCCATGTTCTATAGGTGGCATCCAATTCAGACATATTGCATGGGGGACATTGTACTGGTTGTCTTGTATAGGTGACTTCCAAGTCAGCCGTGTTGCATTGGGGACATTGTGCTGGTGGCCATGTTCTATAGGTGACTTCCAAGTCAGCCATATTGCATGGGGGACATTGTGCTGGTTGCCATGTTGTATAGGTGACTTCCAAGTCAGCCATATTGCATGGGGGACATTGTGCTGGTTGCCATGTTGTATAGGTGACTTCCAAGTCAGCCATATTGCATGGGGGACATTGTGCTGGTGGCCATGTTCTATAGGTGACTTCCAAGTCAGCCATATTGCTTGGGTGACATTGTGCTGGTTGTATTGTATAGGTGACTTCCAAGTCAGCCATATTGCATGGGGGACATTGTGCTGGTTGTGTTGTATAGGTGACTTCCAAGTCAGCCATATTGCTTGGGGGACATTGTGCTGGTTGCCATGTTCTATAGGTGACTTCCAAGTCAGCCATATTGCTTGGGGGACATTGTGCTGGTTGTGTTTTATAGGTGACTTCCAAGTCAGCCATATTGCATGGGGGACATTGTGCTGGTTGTATTGTATAGGTGACTTCCAAGTCAGCCATATTGCATGGGGGACATTGTGCTGGTTGTATTGTATAGGTGACTTCCAAGTCAGCCATATTGCATGGGGGACATTGTGCTGGTTGCCATGTCCTATAGGTGACTTCCAAGTCAGCCATATTGCATGGGGGACATTGTGCTGGTTGTCTTGTATAGGTGACTTCCAAGTCAGCCATATTGCTTGGGGGACATTGTGCTGGTTACCATGTTCTATAGGTGACTTCCAAGTCAGCCATATTGCATGGGGGACATTGTGCTGGTTGTGTTGTATAGGTGACTTCCAAGTCAGCCATATTGCATGGGGGACATTGTGCTGGTTGTGTTGTATAGGTGACTTCCAAGTCAGCCATATTGCATGGGGGACATTGTGCTGGTTGTATTGTATAGGTGACTTCCAAGTCAGCCATATTGCATGGGGGACATTGTGCTGGTTGTATTGTATAGGTGACTTCCAAGTCAGCCATATTGCATGGGGGACATTGTGCTGGTTGCCATGTCCTATAGGTGACTTCCAAGTCAGCCATATTGCATGGGGGACATTGTGCTGGTTGTCTTGTATAGGTGACTTCCAAGTCAGCCATATTGCTTGGGGGACATTGTGCTGGTTGCCATGTTCTATAGGTGACTTCCAAGTCAGCCATATTGCATGGGGGACATTGTGCTGGTTGTGTTGTATAGGTGACTTCCAAGTCAGCCATATTGCATGGGGGACATTGTGCTGGTTGTGTTGTATAGGTGACTTCCAAGTCAGCCATATTGCATGGGGGACATTGTGCTGGTGGCCATGTTCTATAGGTGACTTCCAAGTCAGCCATATTGCATGGGGGACATTGTGCTGGTGGCCATGTTCTATAGGTGATTTCCAAGTCAGCCATATTGCATGGGGGACATTGTGCTGGTTGTCTTGTATAGGTGACTTCCAAGTCAGCCATATTGCATGGGGGACATTGTGCTGGTGGCCATGTTCTATAGGTGACTTCCAAGTCAGCCATATTGCTTGGGGGACATTGTGCTGGTTGCCATGTTGTATAGGTGACTTCCAAGTCAGCCATATTGCATGGGGGACATTGTGCTGGTTGCCATGTTGTATAGGTGACTTCCAAGTCAGCCATATTGCATGGGGGACATTGTGCTGGTTGTGTTGTTTAGGTGATTTCCAAGTCAGCCATATTGCATGGGGGACATTGTGCTGGTTGTGTTGTATAGGTGACTTCCAAGTCAGCCATATTGCATGGGGGACATTGTGCTGGTTGTATTGTATAGGTGACTTCCAAGTCAGCCATATTGCATGGGGGACATTGTGCTGGTTGCCATGTCCTATAGGTGACTTCCAAGTCAGCCATATTGCATGGGGGACATTGTGCTGGTTGTCTTGTATAGGTGACGTCCAAGTCAGCCATATTGCTTGGGGGACATTGTGCTGGTTGCCATGTTCTATAGGTGACTTCCAAGTCAGCCATATTGCTTGGGGGACATTGTGCTGGTTGTGTTGTATAGGTGACTTCCAAGTCAGCCATATTGCATGGGGGACATTGTGCTGGTTGTCTTGTATAGGTGACTTCCAATTCAGCCATATTGCATGGGGGACATTGTGCTGGTTGTATTGTATAGGTGACTTCCAAGTCAGCCATATTGCATGGGGGACATTGTGCTGGTTGTGTTGTATAGGTGACTTCCAAGTCAGCCATATTGCATGGGGGACATTGTGCTGGTTGTATTGTATAGGTGACTTCCAAGTCAGCCATATTGCATGGGGGACATTGTGCTGGTTGTATTGTATAGGTGACTTCCAAGTCAGCCGTGTTGCATGGGGGACATTGTGCTGGTGGCCATGTTCTATAGGTGGCATCCAATTCAGACATATTGCATGGGGGACATTGTACTGGTTGTCTTGTATAGGTGACTTCCAAGTCAGCCGTGTTGCATTGGGGACATTGTGCTGGTGGCCATGTTCTATAGGTGACTTCCAAGTCAGCCATATTGCATGGGGGACATTGTGCTGGTTGCCATGTTGTATAGGTGACTTCCAAGTCAGCCATATTGCATGGGGGACATTGTGCTGGTTGCCATGTTGTATAGGTGACTTCCAAGTCAGCCATATTGCATGGGGGACATTGTGCTGGTGGCCATGTTCTATAGGTGACTTCCAAGTCAGCCATATTGCTTGGGTGACATTGTGCTGGTTGTATTGTATAGGTGACTTCCAAGTCAGCCATATTGCATGGGGGACATTGTGCTGGTTGTGTTGTATAGGTGACTTCCAAGTCAGCCATATTGCTTGGGGGACATTGTGCTGGTTGCCATGTTCTATAGGTGACTTCCAAGTCAGCCATATTGCTTGGGGGACATTGTGCTGGTTGTGTTTTATAGGTGACTTCCAAGTCAGCCATATTGCATGGGGGACATTGTGCTGGTTGTATTGTATAGGTGACTTCCAAGTCAGCCATATTGCATGGGGGACATTGTGCTGGTTGTATTGTATAGGTGACTTCCAAGTCAGCCATATTGCATGGGGGACATTGTGCTGGTTGCCATGTCCTATAGGTGACTTCCAAGTCAGCCATATTGCATGGGGGACATTGTGCTGGTTGTCTTGTATAGGTGACTTCCAAGTCAGCCATATTGCTTGGGGGACATTGTGCTGGTTACCATGTTCTATAGGTGACTTCCAAGTCAGCCATATTGCATGGGGGACATTGTGCTGGTTGTGTTGTATAGGTGACTTCCAAGTCAGCCATATTGCATGGGGGACATTGTGCTGGTTGTGTTGTATAGGTGACTTCCAAGTCAGCCATATTGCATGGGGGACATTGTGCTGGTGGCCATGTTCTATAGGTGACTTCCAAGTCAGCCATATTGCATGGGGGACATTGTGCTGGTGGCCATGTTCTATAGGTGACTTCCAAGTCAGCCATATTGCATGGGGGACATTGTGCTGGTTGTCTTGTATAGGTGACTTCCAAGTCAGCCATATTGCATGGGGGACATTTTGCTGGTGGCCATGTTCTATAGGTGACTTCCAAGTCAGCCATATTGCTTGGGGGACATTGTGCTGGTTGCCATGTTGTATAGGTGACTTCCAAGTCAGCCATATTGCATGGGGGACATTGTGCTGGTTGCCATGTTGTATAGGTGACTTCCAAGTCAGCCATATTGCATGGGGGACATTGTGCTGGTTGTGTTGTTTAGGTGATTTCCAAGTCAGCCATATTGCATGGGGGACATTGTGCTGGTTGTGTTGTATAGGTGACTTCCAAGTCAGCCATATTGCATGGGGGACATTGTGCTGGTTGTATTGTATAGGTGACTTCCAAGTCAGCCATATTGCATGGGGGACATTGTGCTTGTTGCCATGTCCTATAGGTGACTTCCAAGTCAGCCATATTGCATGGGGGACATTGTGCTGGTTGTCTTGTATAGGTGACGTCCAAGTCAGCCATATTGCTTGGGGGACATTGTGCTGGTTGCCATGTTCTATAGGTGACTTCCAAGTCAGCCATATTGCTTGGGGGACATTGTGCTGGTTGTGTTGTATAGGTGACTTCCAAGTCAGCCATATTGCATGGGGGACATTGTGCTGGTTGTCTTGTATAGGTGACTTCCAATTCAGCCATATTGCATGGGGGACATTGTGCTGGTTGCCATGTCCTATAGGTGACTTCCAAGTCAGCCATATTGCATGGGGGACATTGTGCTGGTTGTCTTGTATAGGTGACGTCCAAGTCAGCCATATTGCTTGGGGGACATTGTGCTGGTTGCCATGTTCTATAGGTGACTTCCAAGTCAGCCATATTGCTTGGGGGACATTGTGCTGGTTGTGTTGTATAGGTGACTTCCAAGTCAGCCATATTGCATGGGGGACATTGTGCTGGTTGTCTTGTATAGGTGACTTCCAATTCAGCCATATTGCATGGGGGACATTGTGCTGGTTGTATTGTATAGGTGACTTCCAAGTCAGCCATATTGCATGGGGGACATTGTGCTGGTTGTGTTGTATAGGTGACTTCCAAGTCAGCCATATTGCATGGGGGACATTGTGCTGGTTGTATTGTATAGGTGACTTCCAAGTCAGCCATATTGCATGGGGGACATTGTGCTGGTTGTATTGTATAGGTGACTTCCAAGTCAGCCGTGTTGCATGGGGGACATTGTGCTGGTGGCCATGTTCTATAGGTGACATCCAAGTCAGCCATATTGCATGGGGGACATTGTGCTGGTTGCCATGTTGTATAGGTGACTTCCAAGTCAGACATATTGCATGGGGGACATTGTACTGGTTGTCTTGTATAGGTGACTTCCAAGTCAGCCGTGTTGCATTGGGGACATTGTGCTGGTGGCCATGTTCTATAGGTGACTTCCAAGTCAGCCATATTGCATGGGGGACATTGTGCTGGTTTCCATGTTGTATAGGTGACTTCCAAGTCAGCCATATTGCATGGGGGACATTGTGCTGGTTGCCATGTTGTATAGGTGACTTCCAAGTCAGCCATATTGCATGGGGGACATTGTGCTGGTGGCCATGTTCTATAGGTGACTTCCAAGTCAGCCATATTGCTTGGGTGACATTGTGCTGGTTGTATTGTATAGGTGACTTCCAAGTCAGCCATATTGCATGGGGGACATTGTGCTGGTTGTGTTGTATAGGTGACTTCCAAGTCAGCCATATTGCATGGGGGACATTGTGCTGGTTGTATTGTATAGGTGACTTCCAAGTCAGCCATATTGCATGGGGGACATTGTGCTGGTTGTATTGTATAGGTGACTTCCAAGTCAGCCGTGTTGCATGGGGGACATTGTGCTGGTGGCCATGTTCTATAGGTGACATCCAAGTCAGCCATATTGCATGGGGGACATTGTGCTGGTTGCCATGTTGTATAGGTGACTTCCAAGTCAGCCATATTGCATGGGGGACATTGTACTGGTTGTCTTGTTTAGGTGACTTCCAAGTCAGCCGTGTTGCATTGGGGACATTGTGCTGGTGGCCATGTTGTATAGGTGACTTCCAAGTCAGCCATATTGCATGGGGGACATTGTGCTGGTTGCCATGTTGTATAGGTGACTTCCAAGTCAGCCATATTGCATGGGGGACATTGTGCTGGTTGCCATGTTGTATAGGTGACTTCCAAGTCAGCCATATTGCATGGGGGACATTGTGCTGGTTGTATTGTATAGGTGACTTCCAAGTCAGCCATATTGCATGGGGGACATTGTGCTGGTTGTATTGTATAGGTGACTTCCAAGTCAGCCGTGTTGCATGGGGGACATTGTGCTGGTGGCCATGTTCTATAGGTGACATCCAAGTCAGCCATATTGCATGGGCGACATTGTGCTGGTTGCCATGTTGTATAGGTGACTTCCAAGTCAGCCATATTGCATGGGGGACATTGTACTGGTTGTCTTGTATAGGTGACTTCCAAGTCAGCCGTGTTGCATTGGGGACATTGTGCTGGTGGCCATGTTCTATAGGTGACTTCCAAGTCAGCCATATTGCATGGGGGACATTGTGCTGGTTGCCATGTCGTATAGGTGACTTCCAAGTCAGCCATATTGCATGGGGGACATTGTGCTGGTTGCCATGTTGTATAGGTGACTTCCAAGTCAGCCATATTGCATGGGGGACATTGTGCTGGTTGTGTTGTATAGGTGACTTTCAAGTCAGCCATATTGCATGGGGGACATTGTGCTGGTTGTATTGTATAGGTGACTTCCAAGTCAGCCATATTGCATGGGGGACATTGTGCTGGTTGTATTGTATAGGTGACTTCCAAGTCAGCCATATTGCATGGGGGACATTGTGCTGGTTGCCATGTCCTATAGGTGAATTCCAAGTCAGCCATATTGCATGGGGGACATTGTGCTGGTTGTCTTGTATAGGTGACGTCCAAGTCAGCCATATTGCTTGGGGGACATTGTGCTGGTTGCCATGTTCTATAGGTGACTTCCAAGTCAGCCATATTGCTTGGGGGACATTGTGCTGGTTGTGTTTTATAGGTGACTTCCAAGTCAGCCATATTGCATGGGGGACATTGTGCTGGTTGTATTGTATAGGTGACTTCCAAGTCAGCCATATTGCATGGGGGACATTGTGCTGGTTGTATTGTATAGGTGACTTCCAAGTCAGCCATATTGCATGGGGGACATTGTGCTGGTTGCCATGTCCTATAGGTGACTTCCAAGTCAGCCATATTGCATGGGGGACATTGTGCTGGTGGCCATGTTCTATAGGTGACTTCCAAGTCAGCCATATTGCATTTGGGACATTGTGCT
This sequence comes from Petromyzon marinus, assembly GCF_048934315.1. Lineage (NCBI taxonomy): Eukaryota > Metazoa > Chordata > Hyperoartia > Petromyzontiformes > Petromyzontidae > Petromyzon > Petromyzon marinus. Next base: position 1,256,790 of record NW_027422884.1, on the reverse strand, counting down.
GGTTGTATTGTATAGGTGACTTCCAAGTCAGCCATATTGCATGGGGGACATTGTGCTGGTTGTATTGTATAGGTGACTTCCAAGTGAGCCGTGTTGCATTGGGGACATTGTGCTGGTGGCCATGTTCTATAGGTGACTTCCAAGTCAGCCATATTGCATGGGGGACATTGTGCTCGTTGCCATGTCGTATAGGTGACTTCCAAGTCAGCCATATTGCATGGGGGACATTCTGCTGGTTGCCATGTTGTATAGGTGACTTCCAAGTCAGCCATATTGCATGGGGGACATTGTGCTGGTTGTGTTGTATAGGTGACTTCCAAGTCAGCCATATTGCATGGGGGACATTGTGCTGGTTGTATTGTATAGGTGACTTCCAAGTCAGCCATATTGCATGGGGGACATTGTGCTGGTTGTATTGGATAGGTGACTTCCAAGTCAGCCATATTGCATGGGGGACATTGTGCTGGTTGCCATGTCCTATAGGTGACTTCCAAGTCAGCCATATTGCATGGGGGACATTGTGCTGGTTGTCTTGTATAGGTGACGTCCAAGTCAGCCATATTGCTTGGGGGACATTGTGCTGGTTGCCATGTTCTATAGGTGACTTCCAAGTCAGCCATATTGCTTGGGGGACATTGTGCTGGTTGTGTTTTATAGGTGACTTCCAAGTCAGCCATATTGCATGGGGGACATTGTGCTGGTTGTATTGTATAGGTGACTTCCAAGTCAGCCATATTGCATGGGGGACATTGTGCTGGTTGTATTGTATAGGTGACTTCCAAGTCAGCCATATTGCATGGGGGACATTGTGCTGGTTGCCATGTCCTATAGGTGACTTCCAAGTCAGCCATATTGCATGGGGGACATTGTGCTGGTTGTCTTGTATAGGTGACTTCCAAGTCAGCCATATTGCTTGGGGGACATTGTGCTGGTTGCCATGTTCTATAGGTGACTTCCAAGTCAGCCATATTGCATGGGGGACATTGTGCTGGTTGTGTTGTATAGGTGACTTCCAAGTCAGCCATATTGCATGGGGGACATTGTGCTGGTTGTGTTGTATAGGTGACTTCCAAGTCAGCCATATTGCATGGGGGACATTGTGCTGGTGGCCATGTTCTATAGGTGACTTCCAAGTCAGCCATATTGCATGGGGGACATTGTGCTGGTGGCCATGTTCTATAGGTGATTTCCAAGTCAGCCATATTGCATGGGGGACATTGTGCTGGTTGTCTTGTATAGGTGACTTCCAAGTCAGCCATATTGCATGGGGGACATTGTGCTGGTGGCCATGTTCTATAGGTGACTTCCAAGTCAGCCATATTGCTTGGGGGACATTGTGCTGGTTGCCATGTTGTATAGGTGACTTCCAAGTCAGCCATATTGCATGGGGGACATTGTGCTGGTTGCCATGTTGTATAGGTGACTTCCAAGTCAGCCATATTGCATGGGGGACATTGTGCTGGTTGTGTTGTTTAGGTGATTTCCAAGTCAGCCATATTGCATGGGGGACATTGTGCTGGTTGTGTTGTATAGGTGACTTCCAAGTCAGCCATATTGCATGGGGGACATTGTGCTGGTTGTATTGTATAGGTGACTTCCAAGTCAGCCATATTGCATGGGGGACATTGTGCTGGTTGCCATGTCCTATAGGTGACTTCCAAGTCAGCCATATTGCATGGGGGACATTGTGCTGGTTGTCTTGTATAGGTGACGTCCAAGTCAGCCATATTGCTTGGGGGACATTGTGCTGGTTGCCATGTTCTATAGGTGACTTCCAAGTCAGCCATATTGCTTGGGGGACATTGTGCTGGTTGTGTTGTATAGGTGACTTCCAAGTCAGCCATATTGCATGGGGGACATTGTGCTGGTTGTCTTGTATAGGTGACTTCCAATTCAGCCATATTGCATGGGGGACATTGTGCTGGTTGTATTGTATAGGTGACTTCCAAGTCAGCCATATTGCATGGGGGACATTGTGCTGGTTGTGTTGTATAGGTGACTTCCAAGTCAGCCATATTGCATGGGGGACATTGTGCTGGTTGTATTGTATAGGTGACTTCCAAGTCAGCCATATTGCATGGGGGACATTGTGCTGGTTGTATTGTATAGGTGACTTCCAAGTCAGCCGTGTTGCATGGGGGACATTGTGCTGGTGGCCATGTTCTATAGGTGGCATCCAATTCAGACATATTGCATGGGGGACATTGTACTGGTTGTCTTGTATAGGTGACTTCCAAGTCAGCCGTGTTGCATTGGGGACATTGTGCTGGTGGCCATGTTCTATAGGTGACTTCCAAGTCAGCCATATTGCATGGGGGACATTGTGCTGGTTGCCATGTTGTATAGGTGACTTCCAAGTCAGCCATATTGCATGGGGGACATTGTGCTGGTTGCCATGTTGTATAGGTGACTTCCAAGTCAGCCATATTGCATGGGGGACATTGTGCTGGTGGCCATGTTCTATAGGTGACTTCCAAGTCAGCCATATTGCTTGGGTGACATTGTGCTGGTTGTATTGTATAGGTGACTTCCAAGTCAGCCATATTGCATGGGGGACATTGTGCTGGTTGTGTTGTATAGGTGACTTCCAAGTCAGCCATATTGCTTGGGGGACATTGTGCTGGTTGCCATGTTCTATAGGTGACTTCCAAGTCAGCCATATTGCTTGGGGGACATTGTGCTGGTTGTGTTTTATAGGTGACTTCCAAGTCAGCCATATTGCATGGGGGACATTGTGCTGGTTGTATTGTATAGGTGACTTCCAAGTCAGCCATATTGCATGGGGGACATTGTGCTGGTTGTATTGTATAGGTGACTTCCAAGTCAGCCATATTGCATGGGGGACATTGTGCTGGTTGCCATGTCCTATAGGTGACTTCCAAGTCAGCCATATTGCATGGGGGACATTGTGCTGGTTGTCTTGTATAGGTGACTTCCAAGTCAGCCATATTGCTTGGGGGACATTGTGCTGGTTACCATGTTCTATAGGTGACTTCCAAGTCAGCCATATTGCATGGGGGACATTGTGCTGGTTGTGTTGTATAGGTGACTTCCAAGTCAGCCATATTGCATGGGGGACATTGTGCTGGTTGTGTTGTATAGGTGACTTCCAAGTCAGCCATATTGCATGGGGGACATTGTGCTGGTGGCCATGTTCTATAGGTGACTTCCAAGTCAGCCATATTGCATGGGGGACATTGTGCTGGTGGCCATGTTCTATAGGTGACTTCCAAGTCAGCCATATTGCATGGGGGACATTGTGCTGGTTGTCTTGTATAGGTGACTTCCAAGTCAGCCATATTGCATGGGGGACATTTTGCTGGTGGCCATGTTCTATAGGTGACTTCCAAGTCAGCCATATTGCTTGGGGGACATTGTGCTGGTTGCCATGTTGTATAGGTGACTTCCAAGTCAGCCATATTGCATGGGGGACATTGTGCTGGTTGCCATGTTGTATAGGTGACTTCCAAGTCAGCCATATTGCATGGGGGACATTGTGCTGGTTGTGTTGTTTAGGTGATTTCCAAGTCAGCCATATTGCATGGGGGACATTGTGCTGGTTGTGTTGTATAGGTGACTTCCAAGTCAGCCATATTGCATGGGGGACATTGTGCTGGTTGTATTGTATAGGTGACTTCCAAGTCAGCCATATTGCATGGGGGACATTGTGCTTGTTGCCATGTCCTATAGGTGACTTCCAAGTCAGCCATATTGCATGGGGGACATTGTGCTGGTTGTCTTGTATAGGTGACGTCCAAGTCAGCCATATTGCTTGGGGGACATTGTGCTGGTTGCCATGTTCTATAGGTGACTTCCAAGTCAGCCATATTGCTTGGGGGACATTGTGCTGGTTGTGTTGTATAGGTGACTTCCAAGTCAGCCATATTGCATGGGGGACATTGTGCTGGTTGTCTTGTATAGGTGACTTCCAATTCAGCCATATTGCATGGGGGACATTGTGCTGGTTGTATTGTATAGGTGACTTCCAAGTCAGCCATATTGCATGGGGGACATTGTGCTGGTTGTGTTGTATAGGTGACTTCCAAGTCAGCCATATTGCATGGGGGACATTGTGCTGGTTGTATTGTATAGGTGACTTCCAAGTCAGCCATATTGCATGGGGGACATTGTGCTGGTTGTATTGTATAGGTGACTTCCAAGTCAGCCGTGTTGCATGGGGGACATTGTGCTGGTGGCCATGTTCTATAGGAGACATCCAAGTCAGCCATATTGCATGGGGGACATTGTGCTGGTTGCCATGTTGTATAGGTGACTTCCAAGTCAGACATATTGCATGGGGGACATTGTACTGGTTGTCTTGTATAGGTGACTTCCAAGTCAGCCGTGTTGCATTGGGGACATTGTGCTGGTGGCCATGTTCTATAGGTGACTTCCAAGTCAGCCATATTGCATGGGGGACATTGTGCTGGTTTCCATGTTGTATAGGTGACTTCCAAGTCAGCCATATTGCATGGGGGACATTGTGCTGGTTGCCATGTTGTATAGGTGACTTCCAAGTCAGCCATATTGCATGGGGGACATTGTGCTGGTGGCCATGTTCTATAGGTGACTTCCAAGTCAGCCATATTGCTTGGGTGACATTGTGCTGGTTGTATTGTATAGGTGACTTCCAAGTCAGCCATATTGCATGGGGGACATTGTGCTGGTTGTGTTGTATAGGTGACTTCCAAGTCAGCCATATTGCATGGGGGACATTGTGCTGGTTGTATTGTATAGGTGACTTCCAAGACAGCCATATTGCATGGGGGACATTGTGCTGGTTGTATTGTATAGGTGACTTCCAAGTCAGCCGTGTTGCATGGGGGACATTGTGCTGGTGGCCATGTTCTATAGGTGACATCCAAGTCAGCCATATTGCATGGGGGACATTGTGCTGGTTGCCATGTTGTATAGGTGACTTCCAAGTCAGCCATATTGCATGGGGGACATTGTACTGGTTGTCTTGTATAGGTGACTTCCAAGTCAGCCGTGTTGCATTGGGGACATTGTGCTGGTGGCCATGTTCTATAGGTGACTTCCAAGTCAGCCATATTGCATGGGGGACATTGTGCTGGTTGCCATGTTGTATAGGTGACTTCCAAGTCAGCCATATTGCATGGGGGACATTGTGCTGGTTGCCATGTTGTATAGGTGACTTCCAAGTCAGCCATATTGCATGGGGGACATTGTGCTGGTTGTGTTGTATAGGTGACTTCCAAGTCAGCCATATTGCATGGGGGACATTGTGCTGGTTGTATTGTATAGGTGACTTCCAAGTCAGCCATATTGCATGGGGGACATTGTGCTGGTTGTATTGTATAGGTGACTTCCAAGTCAGCCATATTGCATGGGGGACATTGTGCTGGTTGCCATGTCCTATAGGTGACTTCCAAGTCAGCCATATTGCATGGGGGACATTGTGCTGGTTGTCTTGTATAGGTGACGTCCAAGTCAGCCATATTGCTTGGGGGACATTGTGCTGGTTGCCATGTTCTATAGGTGACTTCCAAGTCTTCCATATTGCTTGGGGGACATTGTGCTGGTTGTGTTTTATAGGTGACTTCCAAGTCAGCCATATTGCATGGGGGACATTGTGCTGGTTGCATTGTATAGGTGACTTCCAAGTCAGCCATATTGCATGGGGGACATTGTGCTGGTTGTATTGTATAGGTGACTTCCAAGTCAGCCATATTGCATGGGGGACATTGTGCTGGTTGCCATGTCCTATAGGTGACTTCCAAGTCAGCCATATTGCATGGGGGACATTGTGCTGGTTGTCTTGTATAGGTGACTTCCAAGTCAGCCATATTGCTTGGGGGACATTGTGCTGGTTGCCATGTTCTATAGGTGACTTCCAAGTCAGCCATATTGCATGGGGGACATTGTGCTGGTTGTGTTGTATAGGTGACTTCCAAGTCAGCCATATTGCATGGGGGACATTGTGCTGGTGGCCATGTTCTATAGGTGACTTCCAAGTCAGCCATATTGCATGGGGGACATTGTGCTGGTGGCCATGTTCTATAGGTGACTTCCAAGTCAGCCATATTGCATGGGGGACATTGTGCTGGTTGTCTTGTATAGGTGACTTCCAAGTCAGCCATATTGCATAGGGGACATTGTGCTGGTGGCCATGTTCTATAGGTGACATCCAAGTCAGCCATATTGCATGGGGGACATTGTGCTGGTTGCCATGTTGTATAGGTGACTTCCAAGTCAGCCATATTGCATGGGGGACATTGTACTGGTTGTCTTGTATAGGTGACTTCCAAGTCAGCCGTGTTGCATTGGGGACATTGTGCTGGTGGCCATGTTCTATAGGTGACTTCCAAGTCAGCCATATTGCATGGGGGACATTGTGCTGGTTGCCATGTTGTATAGGTGACTTCCAAATCAGCCATATTGCATGGGGGACATTGTGCTGGTTGTATTGTATAGGTGACTTCCAAGTCAGCCATATTGCATGGGGGACATTGTGCTGGTTGTGTTGTATAGGTGACTTCCAAGTCAGCCATATTGCATGGGGGACATTGTGCTGGTTGTATTGTATAGGTGACTTCCAAGTCAGCCATATTGCATGGGGGACATTGTGCTGGTTGTATTGTATAGGTGACTTCCAAGTCAGCCGTGTTGCATGGGGGACATTGTGCTGGTGGCCATGTTCTATAGGTGACATCCAAGTCAGCCATATTGCATGGGGGACATTGTGCTGGTTGCCATGTTGTATAGGTGACTTCCAAGTCAGCCATATTGCATGGGGGACATTGTACTGGTTGTCTTGTATAGGTGACTTCCAAGTCAGCCGTGTTGCATTGGGGACATTGTGCTGGTGGCCATGTTCTATAGGTGACTTCCAAGTCAGCCATATTGCATGGGGGACATTGTGCTGGTTGCCATGTTGTATAGGTGACTTCCAAGTCAGCCATATTGCATGGGGGACATTGTGCTGGTTGCCATGTTGTATAGGTGACTTCCAAGTCAGCCATATTGCATGGGGGACATTGTGCTGGTTGTGTTGTATAGGTGACTTCCAAGTCAGCCATATTGCATGGGGGACATTGTGCTGGTTGTATTGTATAGGTGACTTCCAAGTCAGCCATATTGCATGGGGGACATTGTGCTGGTTGTATTGTATAGGTGACTTCCAAGTCAGCCATATTGCATGGGGGACATTGTGCTGGTTGCCATGTCCTATAGGTGACTTCCAAGTCAGCCATATTGCATGGGGGACATTGTGCTGGTTGTCTTGTATAGGTGACGTCCAAGTCAGCCATATTGCTTGGGGGACATTGTGCTGGTTGCCATGTTCTATAGGTGACTTCCAAGTCAGCCATATTGCTTGGGGGACATTGTGCTGGTTGTGTTTTATAGGTGACTTCCAAGTCAGCCATATTGCATGGGGGACATTGTGCTGGTTGTATTGTATAGGTGACTTCCAAGTCAGCCATATTGCATGGGGGACATTGTGCTGGTTGTATTGTATAGGTGACTTCCAAGTCAGCCATATTGCATGGGGGACATTGTGCTGGTTGCCATGTCCTATAGGTGACTTCCAAGTCAGCCATATTGCATGGGGGACATTGTGCTGGTTGTCTTGTATAGGTGACTTCCAAGTCAGCCATATTGCTTGGGGGACATTGTGCTGGTTGCCATGTTCTATAGGTGACTTCCAAGTCAGCCATATTGCATGGGGGACATTGTGCTGGTTGTGTTGTATAGGTGACTTCCAAGTCAGCCATATTGCATGGGGGACATTGTGCTTGTGGCCATGTTCTATAGGTGACTTCCAAGTCAGCCATATTGCATGGGGGACATTGTGCTGGTGGCCATGTTCTATAGGTGACTTCCAAGTCAGCCATATTGCATGGGGGACATTGTGCTGGTTGTCTTGTATAGGTGACTTCCAAGTCAGCCATATTGCATGGGGGACATTGTGCTGGTGGCCATGTTCTATAGGTGACTTCCAAGTCAGCCATATTGCTTGGGGGACATTGTGCTGGTTGCCATGTTGTATAGGTGACTTCCAAGTCAGCCATATTGCATGGGGGACATTGTGCTGGTTGCCATGTTGTATAGGTGACTTCCAAGTCAGCCATATTGCATGGGGGACATTGTGCTGGTTGTGTTGTATAGGTGACTTCCAAGTCAGCCATATTGCATGGGGGACATTGTGCTGGTTGTGTTGTATAGGTGACTTCCAAGTCAGCCATATTGCATAGGGGACATTGTGCTGGTTGTATTGTATAGGTGACTTCCAAGTCAGCCATATTGCATGGGGGACATTGTGCTGGTTGCCATGTCCTATAGGTGACTTCCAAGTCAGCCATATTGCATGGGGGACATTGTGCTGGTTGTCTTGTATAGGTGACGTCCAAGTCAGCCATATTGCTTGGGGGACATTGTGCTGGTTGCCGTGTTCTATAGGTGACTTCCAAGTCAGCCATATTGCTTGGGGGACATTGTGCTGGTGGCCATGTTCTATAGGTGACTTCCAAGTCAGCCATATTGCTTGGGGGACATTGTGCTGGTTGTATTGTATAGGTGGTTCCAAGTCAGCCATATTGCATGGGGGACATTGTGCTGGTTGTGTTGTATAGGTGACTTCCAAGTCAGCCATATTGCATGGGGGACATTGTGCTGGTTGTATTGTATAGGTGACTTCCAAGTCAGCCATATTGCATGGGGGACATTGTGCTGGTTGTATTGTATAGGTGACTTCCAAGTCAGCCGTGTTGCATGGGGGACATTGTGCTGGTGGCCTTGTTCTATAGGTGACATCCAAGTCAGCCATATTGCATGGGGGACATTGTGCTGGTTGCCATGTTGTATAGGTGACTTCCAAGTCAGCCATATTGCATGGGGGACATTGTACTGGTTGTCTTGTATAGGTGACTTCCAAGTCAGCCGTGTTGCATTGGGGACATTGTGCTGGTGGCCATGTTCTATAGGTGACTTCCAAGTCAGCCATATTGCATGGGGGACATTGTGCTGGTTGCCATGTTGTATAGGTGACTTCCAAGTCAGCCATATTGCATGGGGGACATTGTGCTGGTTGCCATGTTGTATAGGTGACTTCCAAGTCAGCCATATTGCATGGGGGACATTGTGCTGGTTGTGTTGTATAGGTGACTTCCAAGTCAACCATATTGCATGGGGGACATTGTGCTGGTTGTATTGTATAGGTGACTTCCAAGTCAGCCATATTGCATGGGGGACATTGTACTGGTTGTATTGTATAGGTGACTTCCAAGTCAGCCATATTGCATGGGGGACATTGTGCTGGTTGCCATGTCCTATATGTGACTTCCAAGTCAGCCATATTGCATGGGGGACATTGTGCTGGTTGTCTTGTATAGGTGACGTCCAAGTCAGCCATATTGCTTGGGGGACATTGTGCTGGTTGCCATGTTCTATAGGTGACTTCCAAGTCAGCCATATTGCTTGGGGGACATTGTGCTGGTTGTGTTGTATAGGTGATTTCCAAGTCAGCCATATTGCATGGGGGACATTGTGCTGGTTGTATTGTATAGGTGACTTCCAAGTCAGCCATATTGCATGGGGGACATTGTGCTGGTTGTATTGTATAGGTGACTTCCAAGTCAGCCATATTGCATGGGGGACATTGTGCTGGTTGCCATGTCCTATAGGTGACTTCCAAGTCAGCCATATTGCATGGGGGACATTGTGCTGGTTGTCTTGTATAGCTGACTTCCAAGTCAGCCATATTGCTTGGGGGACATTGTGCTGGTTGACATGTTCTATAGGTGACTTCCAAGTCAGCCATATTGCATGGGGGACATTGTGCTGGTTGTGTTGTATAGGTGACTTCCAAGTCAGCCATATTGCATGGGGGACATTGTGCTGGTGGCCATGTTCTATAGGTGACTTCCAAGTCAGCCATATTGCATGGGGGACATTGTGCTGGTGGCCATGTTCTATAGGTGACTTCCAAGTCAGCCATATTGCATGGGGGACATTGTGCTGGTTGTCTTGTATAGGTGACTTCCAAGTCAGCCATATTGCATGGGGGACATTGTGCTGGTGGCCATGTTCTATAGGTGACTTCCAAGTCAGCCATATTGCTTGGGGGACATTGTGCTGGTTGCCATGTTGTATAGGTGACTTCCAAGTCAGCCATATTGCATGGGGGACATTGTGCTGGTTGCCATGTTGTATAGGTGACTTCCAAGTCAGCCATATTGCATGGGGGACATTGTGCTGGTTGTGTTGTATAGGTGACTTCCAAGTCAGCCATATTGCATGGGGGACATTGTGCTGGTTGTGTTGTATAGGTGACTTCCAAGTCAGCCATATTGCATAGGGGACATTGTGCTGGTTGTATTGTATAGGTGACTTCCAAGTCAGCCATATTGCATGGGGGACATTGTGCTGGTTGCCATGTCCTATAGGTGACTTCCAAGTCAGCCATATTGCATGGGAGACATTGTGCTGGTTGTCTTGTATTGGTGACGTCCAAGTCAGCCATATTGCTTGGGGGACATTGTGCTGGTTGCCATGTTCTATAGGTGACTTCCAAGTCAGCCATATTGCTTGGGGGACATTGTGCTGGTTGTGTTGTATAGGTGACTTCCAAGTCAGCCATATTGCATGGGGGACATTGTGCTGGTTGTCTTGTATAGGTGACTTCCAATTCAGCCATATTGCATGGGGGACATTGTGCTGGTGGCCATGTTCTATAGGTGACTTCCAAGTCAGCCATATTGCTTGGGGGACATTGTGCTGGTTGTATTGTATAGGTGACTTCCAAGTCAGCCATATTGCATGGGGGACATTGTGCTGGTTGTGTTGTATAGGTGACTTCCAAGTCAGCCATATTGCATGGGGGACATTGTGCTGGTTGTATTGTATAGGTGACTTCCAAGTCAGCCATATTGCATGGGGGACATTGTGCTGGTTGTATTGTATAGGTGACTTCCAAGTCAGCCGTGTTGCATGGGGGACATTGTGCTGGTGGCCATGTTCTATAGGTGACATCCAAGTCAGCCATATTGCATGGGGGACATTGTGCTGGTTGCCATCTTGTATAGGTGACTTCCAAGTCAGCCATATTGCATGGGGGACATTGTGCTGGTTGCCATGTTGTATAGGTGACTTCCAAGTCAGCCATATTGCATGGGGGACATTGTGCTGGTGGCCATGTTCTATAGGTGACTTCCAAGTCAGCCATATTGCTTGGGTGACATTGTGCTGGTTGTATTGTATAGGTGACTTCCAAGTCAGCCATATTGCATGGGCGACATTGTGCTGGTTGTGTTGTATAGGTGACTTCCAAGTCAGCCATATTGCATGGGGGACATTGTGCAGGTTGTATTGTATAGGTGACTTCCAAGTCAGCCATATTGCATGGGGGACATTGTGCTGGTTGTATTGTATAGGTGACTTCCAAGTCAGCCGTGTTGCATGGGGGACATTGTGCTGGTCGCCATGTTCTATAGGTGACATCCAAGTCAGCCATATTGCATGGGGGACATTGTGCTGGTTGCCATGTTGTATAGGTGACTTCCAAGTCAGCCATATTGCATGGGGGACATTGTACTGGTTGTCTTGTATAGGTGACTTCCAAGTCAGCCGTGTTGCATTGGGGACATTGTGCTGGTGGCCATGTTCTATAGGTGACTTCCAAGTCAGCCATATTGCATGGGGGACATTGTGCTGGTTGCCATGTTGTATAGGTGACTTCCAAGTCAGCCATATTGCATGGGGGACATTGTGCTGGTTGCCATGTTCTATAGGTGACTTCCAAGTCAGCCATATTGCTTGGGGGACATTGTGCTGGTTGTGTTGTATAGGTGACTTCCAAGTCAGCCATTTTGCATGGGGGACATTGTGCTGGTTGTATTGTATAGGTGACTTCCAAGTCAGCCATATTGCATGGGGGACATTGTGCTGGTTGTATTGTATAGGTGACTTCCAAGTCAGCCATATTGCATGGGGGACATTGTGCTGGTTGCCACGTCCCATAGGTGACTTCCAAGTCAGCCATATTGCATGGGGGACATTGTGCTGGTTGTCTTGTATAGGTGACTTCCAAGTCAGCCATATTGCTTGGGGGACATTGTGCTGGTTGCCATGTTCTATAGGTGACTTCCAAGTCAGCCATATTGCATGGGGGACATTGTGCTGGTTGTGTTGTATAGGTGACTTCCAAGTCAGCCATATTGCATGGGGGACATTGTGATGGTGGCCATGTTCTATAGGTGACTTCCAAGTCAGCCATATTGCATGGGGGACATTGTGCTGGTGGCCATGTTCTATAGGTGACTTCCAAGTCAGCCATATTGCATGGGGGACATTGTGCTGGTTGTCTTGTATAGGTGACTTCCAAGTCAGCCATATTGCATGGGGGACATTGTGCTGGTGGCCATGTTCTATAGGTGACTTCCAAGTCAGCCATATTGCTTGGGGGACATTGTGCTGGTTGCCATGTTGTATAGGTGACTTCCAAGTCAGCCATATTGCATGGGGGACATTGTGCTGGTTGCCATGTTGTATAGGTGACTTCCAAGTCAGCCATATTGCATGGGGGACATTGTGCTGGTTGTGTTGTATAGGTGACTTCCAAGTCAGCCATATTGCATGGGGGACATTGTGCTGGTTGTGTTGTATAGGTGACTTCCAAGTCAGCCATATTGCATAGGGGACATTGTGCTGGTTGTATTGTATAGGTGACTTCCAAGTCAGCCATATTGCATGGGGGACATTGTGCTGGTTGCCATGTTGCATAGGTGACTTCCAAGTCAGCCATATTGCATGGGGGACATTGTGCTGGTTGCCATGTTGTATAGGTGACTTACAAGTGAGCCATATTGCATGGGGACATTGTGCTGGTGGCCATGTCCTATAGGTGACTTCCAAGTCAGCCATATTGCATGGGGGACATTGTGCTGGTTGCCATGTTGTATAGGTGACTTCCAAGTCAGCCATATTGCTTGGGGGACATTGTGCTGGTGGCCATGTTCTATAGGTGACTTCCAAGTCAGCCATATTGCTTGGGGGACATTGTGCTGGTTGTATTGTATAGGTGACTTCCAAGTCAGCCATATTGCATGGGGGACATTGTGCTGGTTGTATTGTATAGGTGACTTCCAAGTCAGCCATATTGCATGGGGGACATTGTGCTGGTGGCCATGTCCTATAGGTGACTTCCAAGTCAGCCATATTGCATCGGGGACATTGTGCTGGTTGTCTTGTATAGGTGACTTCCAAGTCAGCCATATTTCTTGGGGGACATTGTGCTGGTTGTATTGTATAGGTGACTTCCAAGTCAGCCATATTGCATGGGGGAAATTGTGCTGGTTGCCATGTTGTATAGGTGACTTCCAAGTCAGCCATATTGCATGGTGGACATTGTGCTGGTGGCCATGTTCTATAGGTGACTTCCAAGTCAGCCATATTGCATTTGGGACATTGTGCTGGTTGTCTTGTATAGGTGACTTCCAAGTCAGCCATATTGCATGGGGGACATTGTGCTGGTTGTGTTGTATAGGTGACTTCCAAGTCAGCCATATTGCATGGGGGACATTGTGCTGGTTGTCTTGTATAGGTGACTTCCAAGTCAGCCATATTGCTTGGGGGACATTGTGCTGGTTGTATTGTATAGGTGACTTCCAAGTCAGCCATATTGCATGGGGGACATTGTGCTGGTTGCCATGTTGTATAGGTGACTTCCAAGTCAGCCATATTGCATGGGGGACATTGTGCTGGTGGCCATGTTCTATAGGTGACTTCCAAGTCAGCCATATTGCATTTGGGACATTGTGCTGGTTGTATTGTATAGGTGACTTCCAAGTCAGCCATATTGCATGGGGGACATTGTGCTGGTTGTATTGTATAGGTGACTTCCAAGTCAGCCATATTGCATGGGGGGCATTGTGCTGGTTGCCATGTTGTATAGGTGACTTCCAAGTCAGCCATATTGCTTGGGGGACATTGTGCTGGTGGCCAGGTTCTATAGGTGACTTCCAAGTCAGCCATATTGCATGGGGGACATTGTGCTGGTTGCCATGTCCTATAGGTGACTTCCAAGTCAGCCATATTGCATGGGGGACATTGTGCTGGTTGTCTTGTATAGGTGACTTCCAAGTCAGCCATATTGCTTGGGGGACATTGTGCTGGTTGCCATGTTCTATAGGTGACTTCCAAGTCAGCCATATTGCTTGGGGGACATTGTGCTGGTTGCCATGTTGTATAGGTGACTTCCAAGTCAGCCATATTGCATTTGGGACATTGTGCTGGTTGTCTTGTATAGGTGACTTCCAAGTCAGCCATATTGCATGGGGGACATTGTGCTGGTTGTGTTGTATAGGTGACTTCCAAATCAGCCATATTGCATGGGGGACATTGTGCTGGTTGTATTGTATAGGTGACTTCCAAGTCAGCCATATTGCATGGGGGACATTGTGCTGGTTGTCTTGTATAGGTGACTTCCAAGTCAGCCATATTGCTTGGGGGACATTGTGCTGGTTGTATTGTATAGGCGACTTCCAAGTCAGCCATATTGCATGGGGGACATTGTGCTGGTTGCCATGTTGTATAGGTGACTTCCAAGTCAGCCATATTGCATGGGGGACATTGTGCTGGTGGCCATGTTCTATAGGTGACTTCCAAGTCAGCCATATTGCATTTGGGACATTGTGCTGGTTGTATTGTATAGGTGACTTCCAAGTCAGCCATATTGCATGGGGGACATTGTGCTGGTTGTGTTGTATAGGTGACTTCCAAGTCAGCCATATTGCATGGGGGACATTGTGCTGGTTGTATTGTATAGGTGACTTCCAAGTCAGCCATATTGCATGGGGGACATTGTGCTGGTTGTATTGTATAGGTGACTTCCAAGTCAGCCGTGTTGCATGGGGGACATTGTGCTGGTGGCCATGTTCTATAGGTGACATCCAAGTCAGCCATATTGCATGGGGGACATTGTGCTGGTTGCCATCTTGTATAGGTGACTTCCAAGTCAGCCATATTGCATGGGGGACATTGTGCTGGTTGCCATGTTGTATAGGTGACTTCCAAGTCAGCCATATTGCATGGGGGACATTGTGCTGGTGGCCATGTTCTATAGGTGACTTCCAAGTCAGCCATATTGCTTGGGTGACATTGTGCTGGTTGTATTGTATAGGTGACTTCCAAGTCAGCCATATTGCATGGGCGACATTGTGCTGGTTGTGTTGTATAGGTGACTTCCAAGTCAGCCATATTGCATGGGGGACATTGTGCAGGTTGTATTGTATAGGTGACTTCCAAGTCAGCCATATTGCATGGGGGACATTGTGCTGGTTGTATTGTATAGGTGACTTCCAAGTCAGCCGTGTTGCATGGGGGACATTGTGCTGGTCGCCATGTTCTATAGGTGACATCCAAGTCAGCCATATTGCATGGGGGACATTGTGCTGGTTGCCATGTTGTATAGGTGACTTCCAAGTCAGCCATATTGCATGGGGGACATTGTACTGGTTGTCTTGTATAGGTGACTTCCAAGTCAGCCGTGTTGCATTGGGGACATTGTGCTGGTGGCCATGTTCTATAGGTGACTTCCAAGTCAGCCATATTGCATGGGGGACATTGTGCTGGTTGCCATGTTGTATAGGTGACTTCCAAGTCAGCCATATTGCATGGGGGACATTGTGCTGGTTGCCATGTTCTATAGGTGACTTCCAAGTCAGCCATATTGCTTGGGGGACATTGTGCTGGTTGTGTTGTATAGGTGACTTCCAAGTCAGCCATTTTGCATGGGGGACATTGTGCTGGTTGTATTGTATAGGTGACTTCCAAGTCAGCCATATTGCATGGGGGACATTGTGCTGGTTGTATTGTATAGGTGACTTCCAAGTCAGCCATATTGCATGGGGGACATTGTGCTGGTTGCCACGTCCCATAGGTGACTTCCAAGTCAGCCATATTGCATGGGGGACATTGTGCTGGTTGTCTTGTATAGGTGACTTCCAAGTCAGCCATATTGCTTGGGGGACATTGTGCTGGTTGCCATGTTCTATAGGTGACTTCCAAGTCAGCCATATTGCATGGGGGACATTGTGCTGGTTGTGTTGTATAGGTGACTTCCAAGTCAGCCATATTGCATGGGGGACATTGTGATGGTGGCCATGTTCTATAGGTGACTTCCAAGTCAGCCATATTGCATGGGGGACATTGTGCTGGTGGCCATGTTCTATAGGTGACTTCCAAGTCAGCCATATTGCATGGGGGACATTGTGCTGGTTGTCTTGTATAGGTGACTTCCAAGTCAGCCATATTGCATGGGGGACATTGTGCTGGTGGCCATGTTCTATAGGTGACTTCCAAGTCAGCCATATTGCTTGGGGGACATTGTGCTGGTTGCCATGTTGTATAGGTGACTTCCAAGTCAGCCATATTGCATGGGGGACATTGTGCTGGTTGCCATGTTGTATAGGTGACTTCCAAGTCAGCCATATTGCATGGGGGACATTGTGCTGGTTGTGTTGTATAGGTGACTTCCAAGTCAGCCATATTGCATGGGGGACATTGTGCTGGTTGTGTTGTATAGGTGACTTCCAAGTCAGCCATATTGCATAGGGGACATTGTGCTGGTTGTATTGTATAGGTGACTTCCAAGTCAGCCATATTGCATGGGGGACATTGTGCTGGTTGCCATGTTGCATAGGTGACTTCCAAGTCAGCCATATTGCATGGGGGACATTGTGCTGGTTGCCATGTTGTATAGGTGACTTACAAGTGAGCCATATTGCATGGGGACATTGTGCTGGTGGCCATGTCCTATAGGTGACTTCCAAGTCAGCCATATTGCATGGGGGACATTGTGCTGGTTGCCATGTTGTATAGGTGACTTCCAAGTCAGCCATATTGCTTGGGGGACATTGTGCTGGTGGCCATGTTCTATAGGTGACTTCCAAGTCAGCCATATTGCTTGGGGGACATTGTGCTGGTTGTATTGTATAGGTGACTTCCAAGTCAGCCATATTGCATGGGGGACATTGTGCTGGTTGTATTGTATAGGTGACTTCCAAGTCAGCCATATTGCATGGGGGACATTGTGCTGGTTGTCTTGTATAGGTGACTTCCAAGTCAGCCATATTTCTTGGGGGACATTGTGCTGGTTGTATTGTATAGGTGACTTCCAAGTCAGCCATATTGCATGGGGGAAATTGTGCTGGTTGCCATGTTGTATAGGTGACTTCCAAGTCAGCCATATTGCATGGTGGACATTGTGCTGGTGGCCATGTTCTATAGGTGACTTCCAAGTCAGCCATATTGCATTTGGGACATTGTGCTGGTTGTCTTGTATAGGTGACTTCCAAGTCAGCCATATTGCATGGGGGACATTGTGCTGGTTGTGTTGTATAGGTGACTTCCAAGTCAGCCATATTGCATGGGGGACATTGTGCTGGTTGTCTTGTATAGGTGACTTCCAAGTCAGCCATATTGCTTGGGGGACATTGTGCTGGTTGTATTGTATAGGTGACTTCCAAGTCAGCCATATTGCATGGGGGACATTGTGCTGGTTGCCATGTTGTATAGGTGACTTCCAAGTCAGCCATATTGCATGGGGGACATTGTGCTGGTGGCCATGTTCTATAGGTGACTTCCAAGTCAGCCATATTGCATTTGGGACATTGTGCTGGTTGTATTGTATAGGTGACTTCCAAGTCAGCCATATTGCATGGGGGACATTGTGCTGGTTGTATTGTATAGGTGACTTCCAAGTCAGCCATATTGCATGGGGGGCATTGTGCTGGTTGCCATGTTGTATAGGTGACTTCCAAGTCAGCCATATTGCTTGGGGGACATTGTGCTGGTGGCCAGGTTCTATAGGTGACTTCCAAGTCAGCCATATTGCATGGGGGACATTGTGCTGGTTGCCATGTCCTATAGGTGACTTCCAAGTCAGCCATATTGCATGGGGGACATTGTGCTGGTTGTCTTGTATAGGTGACTTCCAAGTCAGCCATATTGCTTGGGGGACATTGTGCTGGTTGCCATGTTCTATAGGTGACTTCCAAGTCAGCCATATTGCTTGGGGGACATTGTGCTGGTTGCCATGTTGTATAGGTGACTTCCAAGTCAGCCATATTGCATTTGGGACATTGTGCTGGTTGTCTTGTATAGGTGACTTCCAAGTCAGCCATATTGCATGGGGGACATTGTGCTGGTTGTGTTGTATAGGTGACTTCCAAATCAGCCATATTGCATGGGGGACATTGTGCTGGTTGTATTGTATAGGTGACTTCCAAGTCAGCCATATTGCATGGGGGACATTGTGCTGGTTGTCTTGTATAGGTGACTTCCAAGTCAGCCATATTGCTTGGGGGACATTGTGCTGGTTGTATTGTATAGGCGACTTCCAAGTCAGCCATATTGCATGGGGGACATTGTGCTGGTTGCCATGTTGTATAGGTGACTTCCAAGTCAGCCATATTGCATGGGGGACATTGTGCTGGTGGCCATGTTCTATAGGTGACTTCCAAGTCAGCCATATTGCATTTGGGACATTGTGCTGGTTGTATTGTATAGGTGACTTCCAAGTCAGCCATATTGCATGGGGGACATTGTGCTGGTTGTATTGTATAGGTGACTTCCAAGTCAGCCATATTACATGGGGGACATTGTGCTGGTTGCCATGTTGTATAGGTGACTTCCAAGTCAGCCATATTGCTTGGGGGACATTGTGCTGGTGGCCATGTTCTATAGGTGACTTCCAAGTCAGCCATATTGCATGGGGGACATTGTGCTGGTTGCCATGTCCTATAGGTGAATTCCAAGTCAGCCATATTGCATGGGGGACATTGTGCTGGTTGTCTTGTATAGGTGACTTCCAAGTCAGCCATATTGCTTGGGGGACATTGTGCTGGTTGCCATGTTCTATAGGTGACTTCCAAGTCAGCCATATTGCTTGGGGGACATTGTGCTGGTGGCCATGTTCTATAGGTGACTTCCAAGTCAGCCATATTGCTTGGGGGACATTGTGCTGGTTGCCATATTGTATAGGTGACTTCCAAGTCAGCCATATTGCATGGGGGACATTGTGCTGGTGGCCATGTTCTATAGGTGACTTCCAAGTCAGCCATATTGCATGGGGGACATTGTGCTGGTTGCCATGTTGTATAGGTGACTTCCAAGTCAGCCATATTGCATGGGGGACATTGTGCTGGTTGTATTGTATAGGTGACTTCCAAGTCAGCCATATTGCATGGGGGACATTGTGCTGGTTGCCATGTCCTATAGGTGACTTCCAAGTCAGCCATATTGCATTTGGGACATTGTGCTGGTTGTATTGTATAGGTGACTTCCAAGTCAGCCATATTGCATGGGGGATATTGTGCTGGTTGTATTGTATAGGTGACTTCCAAGTCAGCCATATTACATGGGGGACATTGTGCTGGTTGCCATGTTGTATAGGTGACTTCCAAGTCAGCCATATTGCTTGGGGGACATTGCGCTGGTGGCCATGTTCTATAGGTGACTTCCAAGTCAGCCATATTGCATGGGGGACATTGTGCTGGTTGCCATGTCCTATAGGTGACTTCCAAGTCAGCCATATTGCATGGCGGACATTGTGCTGGTTGTCTTGTATAGGTGACTTCCAAGTTAGCCATATTGCTTGGGGAACATTGTGCTGGTTGCCATGTTCTATAGGTGACGTCCAAGTCAGCCATATTGCTTGGGGGACATTGTGCTGGTGGCCATGTTCTATAGGTGACTTCCAAGTCAGCCATATTGCTTGGGGGACATTGTGCTGGTTGCCATGTTGTATAGGTGACTTCCAAGTCAGCCATATTGCATGGGGGACATTGTGCTGGTGGCCATGTTCTATAGGTGACTTCCAAGTCAGCCATATTGCATGGGGGACATTGTGCTGGTTGCCATGTTGTATAGGTGACTTCCAAGTCAGCCATATTGCATGGGGGACATTGTGCTGGTTGTATTGTATAGGTGACTTCCAAGTCAGCCATATTGCATGGGGGACATTGTGCTGGTTGCCATGTCCTATAGGTGACTTCAATGTCAGCCATATTGCATGGGGGAAATTGTGCTGGTTGTCTTGTATAGGTGACTTCCAAGTCAGCCATATTGCTTGGGGGACATTGTGCTGGTTGCCATGTTCTATAGGTGACTTCCAAGTCAGCCATATTGCATGGGGGACATTGTGCTGGTGGCCATGTTCTATAGGTGACTTCCAAGTCAGCCATATTGCATTTGGGACATTGTGCTGGTTGTATTGTATAGGTGACTTCCAAGTCAGCCATATTGCATGGGGGACATTGTGCTGGTTGTATTGTATAGGTGACTTCCAAGTGAGCCATATTGCTTGGGGGACATTGTGCTGGTGGCCATGTTCTATAGGTGACTTCCAAGTCAGCCATATTGCATGGGGGACATTGTGCTGGTTGCCATGTCCTATAGGTGACTTCCAAGTCAGCCATATTGCATGGGGGACATTGTGCTGGTTGCCATGTTGTATAGGTGACTTCCAAGTCAGCCATATTGCATGGGGGACATTGTGCTGGTTGCCATGTTGTATAGGTGACTTCCAAGTGAGCCATATTGCTTGGGGGATATTGTGCTGGTTGTGTTGTATAGGTGACTTCCAAGTCAGCCATATTGCATGGGGGACATTGTGCTGGTTGTCTTGTATAGGTGACTTCCAAGTCAGCCGTGTTGCATGGGGGACATTGTGCTGGTGGCCATGTTCTCTAGGTGACTTCCAAGTCAGCCATATTGCATGGGGGACATTGTGCTGGTTGCCATGTTGTATAGGTGACTTCCAAGTCAGCCATATTGCTTGGGGGACATTGTGCCGGTTGCCACGTTCTATAGGTGACTTCCAAGTGAGCCATATTGCTTGGGGGACATTGTGCTGGTTGCCATGTTGTATAGGTGACTTCCAAGTCAGCCATATTGCATGGGGGACATTGTGCTGGTGGCCATGTTCTATAGGTAACTTCCAAGTCAGCCACATTGCATGGGGGACATTGTGCTGGTTTCTTGTATAGGTGACTTCCAAGTCAGCCATATTGCATGGGGGACATTGTGCTGGTTGCCATGTTGTATAGGTGACTTCCAAGTCAGCCATATTGCATGGGGGACATTGTGCTGGTTGCCATGTTGTATAGGTGACTTCAAAGTCAGCCATATTGCATGGGGGACATTGTGCTGGATGCCATGTTGTATAGGTGACTTCCAAGTGAGCCATATTGCATGGGGGACATTGTGCTGGTTGTGTTGTATAGGTGACTTCCAAGTCAGCCATATTGCATGGGGGACATTGTGCTGGTTGTATTGTATAGGTGACTTCCAAGTCAGCCATATTGCATGGGGGACATTGTGCTGGTTGTCTTGTATAGGTGACTTCCAAGTCAGCCATATTGCATGGGGGACATTGTGCTAGTTGCCATGTTGTATAGGTGACTTCCAAGTCAGCCATATTGCATGGGGGACATTGTGCTGGTTGCCATGTTGTATAGGTGACTTCAAAGTCAGCCATATTGCATGGGGGACATTGTGCTGGATGCCATGTTGTATAGGTGACTTCCAAGTGAGCCATATTGCATGGGGGACATTGTGCTGGTTGTGTTGTATAGGTGACTTCCAAGTCAGCCATATTGCATGGGGGACATTGTGCTGGTTGTGTTGTATAGGTGACTTCCAAGTCAGCCATATTGCATGGGGGACATTGTGCTGGTTGTATTGTATAGGTGACTTCCAAGTCAGCCATATTGCTTGGGGGACATTGTGCTGGTTGTATTGTATAGGTGACTTCCAAGTCAGCCATATTGCATGGGGGAAATTGTGCTGGTTGCCATGTTGTATAGGTGACTTCCAAGTCAGCCATATTGCATGGTGGACATTGTGCTGGTGGCCATGTTCTATAGGTGACTTCCAAGTCAGCCATATTGCATTTGGGACATTGTGCTGGTTGTATTGTATAGGTGACTTCCAAGTCAGCCATATTGCATGGGGGACATTGTGCTGGTTGTATTGTATAGGTGACTTCCAAGTCAGCCATATTACATGGGGGACATTGTGCTGGTTGCCATGTTGTATAGGTGACTTCCAAGTCAGCCATATTGCTTGGGGGACATTGTGCTGGTGGCCATGTTCTATAGGTGACTTCCAAGTCAGCCATATTGCATGGGGGACATTGTGCTGGTTGCCATGTCCTATAGGTGAATTCCAAGTCAGCCATATTGCATGGGGGACATTGTGCTGGTTGTCTTGTATAGGTGACTTCCAAGTCAGCCATATTGCTTGGGGGACATTGTGCTGGTTGCCATGTTCTATAGGTGACTTCCAAGTCAGCCATATTGCTTGGGGGACATTGTGCTGGTGGCCATGTTCTATAGGTGACTTCCAAGTCAGCCATATTGCATGGGGGACATTGTGCTGGTTGCCATATTGTATAGGTGACTTCCAAGTCAGCCATATTGCATGGGGGACATTGTGCTGGTGGCCATGTTCTATAGGTGACTTCCAAGTCAGCCATATTGCATGGGGGACATTGTGCTGGTTGCCATGTTGTATAGGTGACTTCCAAGTCAGCCATATTGCATGGGGGACATTGTGCTGGTTGTATTGTATAGGTGACTTCCAAGTCAGCCATATTGCATGGGGGACATTGTGCTTGTTGCCATGTCCTATAGGTGACTTCCAAGTCAGCCATATTGCATTTGGGACATTGTGCTGGTTGTATTGTATAGGTGACTTCCAAGTCAGCCATATTGCATGGGGGATATTGTGCTGGTTGTATTGTATAGGTGACTTCCAAGTCAGCCATATTACATGGGGGACATTGTGCTGGTTGCCATGTTGTATAGGTGACTTCCAAGTCAGCCATATTGCTTGGGGGACATTGCGCTGGTGGCCATGTTCTATAGGTGACTTCCAAGTCAGCCATATTGCATGGGGGACATTGTGCTGGTTGCCATGTCCTATAGGTGACTTCCAAGTCAGCCATATTGCATGGGGGACATTGTGCTGGTTGTCTTGTATAGGTGACTTCCAAGTTAGCCATATTGCTTGGGGAACATTGTGCTGGTTGCCATGTTCTATAGGTGACGTCCAAGTCAGCCATATTGCTTGGGGGACATTGTGCTGGTGGCCATGTTCTATAGGTGACTTCCAAGTCAGCCATATTGCTTGGGGGAC
Organism: Petromyzon marinus; assembly: GCF_048934315.1. NCBI lineage: Eukaryota > Metazoa > Chordata > Hyperoartia > Petromyzontiformes > Petromyzontidae > Petromyzon > Petromyzon marinus. The sequence continues at coordinate 1,233,630 of NW_027422884.1, read as the reverse complement.
ATTGTGCTGGTTGCCATGTTGTATAGGTGACTTCCAAGTCAGCCATATTGCATGGGGGACATTGTGCTGGTGGCCATGTTCTATAGGTGACTTCCAAGTCAGCCATATTGCATGGGGGACATTGTGCTGGTTGCCATGTTGTATAGGTGACTTCCAAGTCAGCCATATTGCATGGGGGACATTGTGCTGGTTGTATTGTATAGGTGACTTCCAAGTCAGCCATATTGCATGGGGGACATTGTGCTGGTTGCCATGTCCTATAGGTGACTTCAATGTCAGCCATATTGCATGGGGGAAATTGTGCTGGTTGTCTTGTATAGGTGACTTCCAAGTCAGCCATATTGCTTGGGGGACATTGTGCTGGTTGCCATGTTCTATAGGTGACTTCCAAGTCAGCCATATTGCATGGGGGACATTGTGCTGGTGGCCATGTTCTATAGGTGACTTCCAAGTCAGCCATATTGCATTTGGGACATTGTGCTGGTTGTATTGTATAGGTGACTTCCAAGTCAGCCATATTGCATGGGGGACATTGTGCTGGTTGTATTGTATAGGTGACTTCCAAGTGAGCCATATTGCTTGGGGGACATTGTGCTGGTGGCCATGTTCTATAGGTGACTTCCAAGTCAGCCATATTGCATGGGGGACATTGTGCTGGTTGCCATGTCCTATAGGTGACTTCCAAGTCAGCCATATTGCATGGGGGACATTGTGCTGGTTGCCATGTTGTATAGGTGACTTCCAAGTCAGCCATATTGCATGGGGGACATTGTGCTGGTTGCCATGTTGTATAGGTGACTTCCAAGTGAGCCATATTGCTTGGGGGATATTGTGCTGGTTGTGTTGTATAGGTGACTTCCAAGTCAGCCATATTGCATGGGGACATTGTGCTGGTTGTCTTGTATAGGTGACTTCCAAGTCAGCCGTGTTGCATGGGGGACATTGTGCTGGTGGCCATGTTCTATAGGTGACTTCCAAGTCAGCCATATTGCATGGGGGACATTGTGCTGGTTGCCATGTTGTATAGGTGACTTCCAAGTCAGCCATATTGCTTGGGGGACATTGTGCCGGTTGCCACGTTCTATAGGTGACTTCCAAGTGAGCCATATTGCTTGGGGGACATTGTGCTGGTTGCCATGTTGTATAGGTGACTTCCAAGTCAGCCATATTGCATGGGGGACATTGTGCTGGTGGCCATGTTCTATAGGTAACTTCCAAGTCAGCCACATTGCATGGGGGACATTGTGCTGGTTTCTTGTATAGGTGACTTCCAAGTCAGCCATATTGCATGGGGGACATTGTGCTGGTTGCCATGTTGTATAGGTGACTTCCAAGTCAGCCATATTGCATGGGGGACATTGTGCTGGTTGCCATGTTGTATAGGTGACTTCAAAGTCAGCCATATTGCATGGGGGACATTGTGCTGGATGCCATGTTGTATAGGTGACTTCCAAGTGAGCCATATTGCATGGGGGACATTGTGCTGGTTGTGTTGTATAGGTGACTTCCAAGTCAGCCATATTGCATGGGGGACATTGTGCTGGTTGTATTGTATAGGTGACTTCCAAGTCAGCCATATTGCATGGGGGACATTGTGCTGGTTGTCTTGTATAGGTGACTTCCAAGTCAGCCATATTGCATGGGGGACATTGTGCTAGTTGCCATGTTGTATAGGTGACTTCCAAGTCAGCCATATTGCATGGGGGACATTGTGCTGGTTGCCATGTTGTATAGGTGACTTCAAAGTCAGCCATATTGCATGGGGGACATTGTGCTGGATGCCATGTTGTATAGGTGACTTCCAAGTGAGCCATATTGCATGGGGGACATTGTGCTGGTTGTGTTGTATAGGTGACTTCCAAGTCAGCCATATTGCATGGGGGACATTGTGCTGGTTGTGTTGTATAGGTGACTTCCAAGTCAGCCATATTGCATGGGGGACATTGTGCTGGTTGTATTGTATAGGTGACTTCCAAGTCAGCCATATTGCTTGGGGGACATTGTGCTGGTTGTATTGTATAGGTGACTTCCAAGTCAGCCATATTGCATGGGGGAAATTGTGCTGGTTGCCATGTTGTATAGGTGACTTCCAAGTCAGCCATATTGCATGGTGGACATTGTGCTGGTGGCCATGTTCTATAGGTGACTTCCAAGTCAGCCATATTGCATTTGGGACATTGTGCTGGTTGTCTTGTATAGGTGACTTCCAAGTCAGCCATATTGCATGGGGGACATTGTGCTGGTTGTGTTGTATAGGTGACTTCCAAATCAGCCATATTGCATGGGGGACATTGTGCTGGTTGTATTGTATAGGTGACTTCCAAGTCAGCCATATTGCATGGGGGACACTGTGCTGGTTGTCTTGTATAGGTGACTTCCAAGTCAGCCATATTGCTTGGGGGACATTGTGCTGGTTGTATTGTATAGGTGACTTCCAAGTCAGCCATATTGCATGGGGGACATTGTGCTGGTTGCCATGTTGTATAGGTGACTTCCAAGTCAGCCATATTGCATGGGGGACATTGTGCTGGTGGCCATGTTCTATAGGTGACTTCCAAGTCAGCCATATTGCATTTGGGACATTGTGCTGGTTGTATTGTATAGGTGACTTCCAAGTCAGCCATATTGCATGGGGGACATTGTGCTGGTTGTATTGTATAGGTGACTTCCAAGTCAGCCATATTGCATGGGGGACATTGTGCTGGTTGCCATGTTGTATAGGTGACTTCCAAGTCAGCCATATTGCTTGGGGGACATTGTGCTGGTGGCCATGTTCTATAGGTGACTTCCAAGTCAGCCATATTGCATGGGGGACATTGTGCTGGTTGTCATGTCCTATAGGTGACTTCCAAGTCAGCCATATTGCATGGGGGACATTGTGCTGGTTGTCTTGTATAGGTGACTTCCAAGTCAGCCATATTGCTTGGGGGACATTGTGCTGGTTGCCATGTTCTATAGGTGACTTCCAAGTCAGCCATATTGCTTGGGGGACATTGTGCTGGTGGCCATGTTCTATAGGTGACTTCCAAGTCAGCCATATTGCTTGGGGGACATTGTGCTGGTTGCCATGTTGTATAGGTGACTTCCAAGTCAGCCATATTGCATGGGGGACATTGTGCTGGTGGCCATGTTCTATAGGTGACTTCCAAGTCAGCCATATTGCATGGGGGACATTGTGCTGGTTGCCATGTTATACAGGTGACTTCCAAGTCAGCCATATTGCATGGGGGACATTGTGCTGGTTGTATTGTAGAGGTGACTTCCAAGTCAGCCATATTGCATGGGGGACATTGTGCTGGTTGCCATGTCCTATAGGTGACTTTCAAGTCAGCCATATTGCATGGGGGAAATTGTGCTGGTTGTCTTGTATAGGTGACTTCCAAGTCAGCCATATTGCTTGGCGGACATTGTGCTGGTTGCCATGTTCTATAGGTGACTTCCAAGTCAGCCATATTGCATGGGGGACATTGTGCTGGTGGCCATGTTCTATAGGTGACTTCCAAGTCAGCCATATTGCATTTGGGACATTGTGCTAGTTGTATTGTATAGGTGACTTCCAAGTCAGCCATATTGCTTGGGGGACATTGTGCTGGTTGTATTGTATAGGTGACTTCCAAGTCAGCCATATTGCATGGGGGACATTGTGCTGGTTGTCTTGTATAGTTGACTTCCAAGTCAGCCATATTGCTTGGGGGACATTGTGCTGGTTGTATTGTATAGGTGACTTCCAAGTCAGCCATATTGCATGGGGGAAATTGTGCTGGTTGCCATGTTGTATAGGTGACTTCCAAGTCAGCCATATTGCATGGTGGACATTGTGCTGGTGGCCATGTTCTATAGGTGACTTCCAAGTCAGCCATATTGCATTTGGGACATTGTGCTGGTTGTCTTGTATAGGTGACTTCCAAGTCAGCCATATTGCATGGGGGACATTGTGCTGGTTGTGTTGTATAGGTGACTTCCAAATCAGCCATATTGCATGGGGGACATTGTGCTGGTTGTATTGTATAGGTGACTTCCAAGTCAGCCATATTGCATGGGGGACATTGTGCTGGTTGTCTTGTATAGGTGACTTCCAAGTCAGCCATATTGCTTGGGGGACATTGTGCTGGTTGTATTGTATAGGTGACTTCCAAGTCAGCCATATTGCATGGGGGACATTGTGCTGGTTGCCATGTTGTATAGGTGACTTCCAAGTCAGCCATATTGCATGGGGGACATTGTGCTGGTGGCCATGTTCTATAGGTGACTTCCAAGTCAGCCATATTGCATTTGGGACATTGTGCTGGTTGTATTGTATAGGTGACTTCCAAGTCAGCCATATTGCATGGGGGACATTGTGCTGGTTGTATTGTATAGGTGACTTCCAAGTCAGCCATATTGCATGGGGGGCATTGTGCTGGTTGCCATGTTGTATAGGTGACTTCCAAGTCAGCCATATTGCTTGGGGGACATTGTGCTGGTGGCCATGTTCTATAGGTGACTTCCAAGTCAGCCATATTGCATGGGGGACATTGTGCTGGTTGCCATATTGTATAGGTGACTTCCAAGTCAGCCATATTGCATGGGGGACATTGTGCTGGTGGCCATGTTCTATAGGTGACTTCCAAGTCAGCCATATTGCATGGGGGACATTGTGCTGGTTGCCATGTTGTATAGGTGACTTCCAAGTCAGCCATATTGCATGGGGGACATTGTGCTGGTTGTATTGTATAGGTGACTTCCAAGTCAGCCATATTGCATGGGGGACATTGTGCTGGTTGCCATGTCCTATAGGTGACTTCCAAGTCAGCCATATTGCATGGGGGACATTGTGCTGGTTGTATTGTATAGGTGACTTCCAAGTCAGCCATATTGCATTTGGGACATTGTGCTGGTTGTATTGTATAGGTGACTTCCAAGTCAGCCATATTGCATGGGGGATATTGTGCTGGTTGTATTGTATAGGTGACTTCCAAGTCAGCCATATTACATGGGGGACATTGTGCTGGTTGCCATGTTGTATAGGTGACTTCCAAGTCAGCCATATTGCTTGGGGGACATTGCGCTGGTGGCCATGTTCTATAGGTGACTTCCAAGTCAGCCATATTGCATGGGGGACATTGTGCTGGTTGCCATGTCCTATAGGTGACTTCCAAGTCAGCCATATTGCATGGGGGACATTGTGCTGGTTGTCTTGTATAGGTGACTTCCAAGTCAGCCATATTGCTTGGGGGACATTGTGCTGGTTGCCATGTTCTATAGGTGACTTCCAAGTCAGCCATATTGCTTGGGGGACATTGTGCTGGTGGCCATGTTCTATAGGTGACTTCCAAGTCAGCCATATTGCATGGGGGACATTGTGCTGGTTGCCATGTTGTATAGGTGACTTCCAAGTCAGCCATATTGCATGGGGGACATTGTGCTGGTTGTATTGTATAGGTGACTTCCAAGTCAGCCATATTGCATGGGGGACATTGTGCTGGTTGCCATGTCCTATAGGTGACTTCAATGTCAGCCATATTGCATGGGGGAAATTGTGCTGGTTGTCTTGTATAGGTGACTTCCAAGTCAGCCATATTGCTTGGGGGACATTGTGCTGGTTGCCATGTTCTATAGGTGACTTCCAAGTCAGCCATATTGCATGGGGGACATTGTGCTGGTGGCCATGTTCTATAGGTGACTTCCAAGTCAGCCATATTGCATTTGGGACATTGTGCTGGTTGTATTGTATAGGTGACTTCCAAGTCAGCCATATTGCATGGGGGACATTGTGCTGGTTGTATTGTATAGGTGACTTCCAAGTGAGCCATATTGCTTGGGGGACATTGTGCTGGTGGCCATGTTCTATAGGTGACTTCCAAGTCAGCCATATTGCATGGGGGACATTGTGCTGGTTGCCATGTCCTATAGGTGACTTCCAAGTCAGCCATATTGCATGGGGGACATTGTGCTGGTTGCCATGTTGTATAGGTGACTTCCAAGTCAGCCATATTGCATGGGGGACATTGTGCTGGTTGCCATGTTGTATAGGTGACTTCCAAGTGAGCCATATTGCTTGGGGGATATTGTGCTGGTTGTGTTGTATAGGTGACTTCCAAGTCAGCCATATTGCATGGGGGACATTGTGCTGGTTGTCTTGTATAGGTGACTTCCAAGTCAGCCGTGTTGCATGGGGGACATTGTGCTGGTGGCCATGTTCTATAGGTGACTTCCAAGTCAGCCATATTGCATGGGGGACATTGTGCTGGTTGCCATGTTGTATAGGTGACTTCCAAGTCAGCCATATTGCTTGGGGGACATTGTGCCGGTTGCCACGTTCTATAGGTGACTTCCAAGTGAGCCATATTGCTTGGGGGACATTGTGCTGGTTGCCATGTTGTATAGGTGACTTCCAAGTCAGCCATATTGCATGGGGGACATTGTGCTGGTGGCCATGTTCTATAGGTAACTTCCAAGTCAGCCACATTGCATGGGGGACATTGTGCTGGTTTCTTGTATAGGTGACTTCCAAGTCAGCCATATTGCATGGGGGACATTGTGCTGGTTGCCATGTTGTATAGGTGACTTCCAAGTCAGCCATATTGCATGGGGGACATTGTGCTGGTTGCCATGTTGTATAGGTGACTTCAAAGTCAGCCATATTGCATGGGGGACATTGTGCTGGATGCCATGTTGTATAGGTGACTTCCAAGTGAGCCATATTGCATGGGGGACATTGTGCTGGTTGTGTTGTATAGGTGACTTCCAAGTCAGCCATATTGCATGGGGGACATTGTGCTGGTTGTATTGTATAGGTGACTTCCAAGTCAGCCATATTGCATGGGGGACATTGTGCTGGTTGTCTTGTATAGGTGACTTCCAAGTCAGCCATATTGCATGGGGGACATTGTGCTAGTTGCCATGTTGTATAGGTGACTTCCAAGTCAGCCATATTGCATGGGGGACATTGTGCTGGTTGCCATGTTGTATAGGTGACTTCAAAGTCAGCCATATTGCATGGGGGACATTGTGCTGGATGCCATGTTGTATAGGTGACTTCCAAGTGAGCCATATTGCATGGGGGACATTGTGCTGGTTGTGTTGTATAGGTGACTTCCAAGTCAGCCATATTGCATGGGGGACATTGTGCTGGTTGTGTTGTATAGGTGACTTCCAAGTCAGCCATATTGCATGGGGGACATTGTGCTGGTTGTATTGTATAGGTGACTTCCAAGTCAGCCATATTGCTTGGGGGACATTGTGCTGGTTGTATTGTATAGGTGACTTCCAAGTCAGCCATATTGCATGGGGGAAATTGTGCTGGTTGCCATGTTGTATAGGTGACTTCCAAGTCAGCCATATTGCATGGTGGACATTGTGCTGGTGGCCATGTTCTATAGGTGACTTCCAAGTCAGCCATATTGCATTTGGGACATTGTGCTGGTTGTCTTGTATAGGTGACTTCCAAGTCAGCCATATTGCATGGGGGACATTGTGCTGGTTGTGTTGTATAGGTGACTTCCAAATCAGCCATATTGCATGGGGGACATTGTGCTGGTTGTATTGTATAGGTGACTTCCAAGTCAGCCATATTGCATGGGGGACACTGTGCTGGTTGTCTTGTATAGGTGACTTCCAAGTCAGCCATATTGCTTGGGGGACATTGTGCTGGTTGTATTGTATAGGTGACTTCCAAGTCAGCCATATTGCATGGGGGACATTGTGCTGGTTGCCATGTTGTATAGGTGACTTCCAAGTCAGCCATATTGCATGGGGGACATTGTGCTGGTGGCCATGTTCTATAGGTGACTTCCAAGTCAGCCATATTGCATTTGGGACATTGTGCTGGTTGTATTGTATAGGTGACTTCCAAGTCAGCCATATTGCATGGGGGACATTGTGCTGGTTGTATTGTATAGGTGACTTCCAAGTCAGCCATATTGCATGGGGGACATTGTGCTGGTTGCCATGTTGTATAGGTGACTTCCAAGTCAGCCATATTGCTTGGGGGACATTGTGCTGGTGGCCATGTTCTATAGGTGACTTCCAAGTCAGCCATATTGCATGGGGGACATTGTGCTGGTTGTCATGTCCTATAGGTGACTTCCAAGTCAGCCATATTGCATGGGGGACATTGTGCTGGTTGTCTTGTATAGGTGACTTCCAAGTCAGCCATATTGCTTGGGGGACATTGTGCTGGTTGCCATGTTCTATAGGTGACTTCCAAGTCAGCCATATTGCTTGGGGGACATTGTGCTGGTTGCCATGTTGTATAGGTGACTTCCAAGTCAGCCATATTGCATGGGGGACATTGTGCTGGTGGCCATGTTCTATAGGTGACTTCCAAGTCAGCCATATTGCATGGGGGACATTGTGCTGGTTGCCATGTTATACAGGTGACTTCCAAGTCAGCCATATTGCATGGGGGACATTGTGCTGGTTGTATTGTAGAGGTGACTTCCAAGTCAGCCATATTGCATGGGGGACATTGTGCTGGTTGCCATGTCCTATAGGTGACTTTCAAGTCAGCCATATTGCATGGGGGAAATTGTGCTGGTTGTCTTGTATAGGTGACTTCCAAGTCAGCCATATTGCTTGGCGGACATTGTGCTGGTTGCCATGTTCTATAGGTGACTTCCAAGTCAGCCATATTGCATGGGGGACATTGTGCTGGTGGCCATGTTCTATAGGTGACTTCCAAGTCAGCCATATTGCATTTGGGACATTGTGCTAGTTGTATTGTATAGGTGACTTCCAAGTCAGCCATATTGCTTGGGGGACATTGTGCTGGTTGTATTGTATAGGTGACTTCCAAGTCAGCCATATTGCATGGGGGACATTGTGCTGGTTGTCTTGTATAGTTGACTTCCAAGTCAGCCATATTGCTTGGGGGACATTGTGCTGGTTGTATTGTATAGGTGACTTCCAAGTCAGCCATATTGCATGGGGGAAATTGTGCTGGTTGCCATGTTGTATAGGTGACTTCCAAGTCAGCCATATTGCATGGTGGACATTGTGCTGGTGGCCATGTTCTATAGGTGACTTCCAAGTCAGCCATATTGCATTTGGGACATTGTGCTGGTTGTCTTGTATAGGTGACTTCCAAGTCAGCCATATTGCATGGGGGACATTGTGCTGGTTGTGTTGTATAGGTGACTTCCAAATCAGCCATATTGCATGGGGGACATTGTGCTGGTTGTATTGTATAGGTGACTTCCAAGTCAGCCATATTGCATGGGGGACATTGTGCTGGTTGTCTTGTATAGGTGACTTCCAAGTCAGCCATATTGCTTGGGGGACATTGTGCTGGTTGTATTGTATAGGTGACTTCCAAGTCAGCCATATTGCATGGGGGACATTGTGCTGGTTGCCATGTTGTATAGGTGACTTCCAAGTCAGCCATATTGCATGGGGGACATTGTGCTGGTGGCCATGTTCTATAGGTGACTTCCAAGTCAGCCATATTGCATTTGGGACATTGTGCTGGTTGTATTGTATAGGTGACTTCCAAGTCAGCCATATTGCATGGGGGACATTGTGCTGGTTGTATTGTATAGGTGACTTCCAAGTCAGCCATATTGCATGGGGGGCATTGTGCTGGTTGCCATGTTGTATAGGTGACTTCCAAGTCAGCCATATTGCTTGGGGGACATTGTGCTGGTGGCCATGTTCTATAGGTGACTTCCAAGTCAGCCATATTGCATGGGGGACATTGTGCTGGTTGCCATATTGTATAGGTGACTTCCAAGTCAGCCATATTGCATGGGGGACATTGTGCTGGTGGCCATGTTCTATAGGTGACTTCCAAGTCAGCCATATTGCATGGGGGACATTGTGCTGGTTGCCATGTTGTATAGGTGACTTCCAAGTCAGCCATATTGCATGGGGGACATTGTGCTGGTTGTATTGTATAGGTGACTTCCAAGTCAGCCATATTGCATGGGGGACATTGTGCTGGTTGCCATGTCCTATAGGTGACTTCCAAGTCAGCCATATTGCATTTGGGACATTGTGCTGGTTGTATTGTATAGGTGACTTCCAAGTCAGCCATATTGCATGGGGGATATTGTGCTGGTTGTATTGTATAGGTGACTTCCAAGTCAGCCATATTACATGGGGGACATTGTGCTGGTTGCCATGTTGTATAGGTGACTTCCAAGTCAGCCATATTGCTTGGGGGACATTGCGCTGGTGGCCATGTTCTATAGGTGACTTCCAAGTCAGCCATATTGCATGGGGGACATTGTGCTGGTTGCCATGTCCTATAGGTGACTTCCAAGTCAGCCATATTGCATGGGGGACATTGTGCTGGTTGTCTTGTATAGGTGACTTCCAAGTCAGCCATATTGCTTGGGGGACATTGTGCTGGTTGCCATGTTCTATAGGTGACTTCCAAGTCAGCCATATTGCTTGGGGGACATTGTGCTGGTGGCCATGTTCTATAGGTGACTTCCAAGTCAGCCATATTGCTTGGGGGACATTGTGCTGGTTGCCATGTTGTATAGGTGACTTCCAAGTCAGCCATATTGCATGGGGGACATTGTGCTGGTGGCCATGTTCTATAGGTGACTTCCAAGTCAGCCATATTGCTTGGGGGACATTGTGCTGGTTGCCATGTTGTATAGGTGACTTCCAAGTCAGCCATATTGCATGGGGGACATTGTGCTGGTTGTATTGTATAGGTGACTTCCAAGTCAGCCATATTGCATGGGGGACATTGTGCTGGTTGCCATGTCCTATAGGTGACTTCAATGTCAGCCATATTGCATGGGGGAAATTGTGCTGGTTGTCTTGTATAGGTGACTTCCAAGTCAGCCATATTGCTTGGGGGACATTGTGCTGGTTGCCATGTTCTATAGGTGACTTCCAAGTCAGCCATATTGCTTGGGGGACATTGTGCTGGTGGCCATGTTCTATAGGTGACTTCCAAGTCAGCCATATTGCTTGGGGGACATTGTGCTGGTTGCCATGTTGTATAGGTGACTTCCAAGTCAGCCATATTGCATGGGGGACATTGTGCTGGTGGCCATGTTCTATAGGTGACTTCCAAGTCAGCCATATTGCTTGGGGGACATTGTGCTGGTTGCCATGTTGTATAGGTGACTTCCAAGTCAGCCATATTGCATGGGGGACATTGTGCTGGTTGTATTGTATAGGTGACTTCCAAGTCAGCCATATTGCATGGGGGACATTGTGCTGGTTGCCATGTCCTATAGGTGACTTCAATGTCAGCCATATTGCATGGGGGAAATTGTGCTGGTTGTCTTGTATAGGTGACTTCCAAGTCAGCCATATTGCTTGGGGGACATTGTGCTGGTTGCCATGTTCTATAGGTGACTTCCAAGTCAGCCATATTGCATGGGGGACATTGTGCTGGTGGCCATGTTCTATAGGTGACTTCCAAGTCAGCCATATTGCATTTGGGACATTGTGCTGGTTGTATTGTATAGGTGACTTCCAAGTCAGCCATATTGCATGGGGGACATTGTGCTGGTTGTATTGTATAGGTGACTTCCAAGTGAGCCATATTGCTTGGGGGACATTGTGCTGGTGGCCATGTTCTATAGGTGACTTCCAAGTCAGCCATATTGCATGGGGGACATTGTGCTGGTTGCCATGTCCTATAGGTGACTTCCAAGTCAGCCATATTGCATGGGGGACATTGTGCTGGTTGCCATGTTGTATAGGTGACTTCCAAGTCAGCCATATTGCATGGGGGACATTGTGCTGGTTGCCATGTTGTATAGGTGACTTCCAAGTGAGCCATATTGCTTGGGGGATATTGTGCTGGTTGTGTTGTATAGGTGACTTCCAAGTCAGCCATATTGCATGGGGGACATTGTGCTGGTTGTCTTGTATAGGTGACTTCCAAGTCAGCCGTGTTGCATGGGGGACATTGTGCTGGTGGCCATGTTCTATAGGTGACTTACAAGTCAGCCATATTGCATGGGGAACATTGTGCTGGTTGCCATGTTGTATAGGTGACTTCCAAGTCAGCCATATTGCTTGGGGGACATTGTGCCGGTTGCCACGTTCTATAGGTGACTTCCAAGTGAGCCATATTGCTTGGGGGACATTGTGCTGGTTGCCATGTTGTATAGGTGACTTCCAAGTCAGCCATATTGCATGGGGGACATTGTGCTGGTGGCCATGTTCTATAGGTGACTTCCAAGTCAGCCACATTGCATGGGGGACATTGTGCTGGTTTCTTGTATAGGTGACTTCCAAGTCAGCCATATTGCATGGGGGACATTGTGCTGGTTGCCATGTTGTATAGGTGACTTCCAAGTCAGCCATATTGCATGGGGGACATTGTGCTGGTTGCCATGTTGTATAGGTGACTTCAAAGTCAGCCATATTGCATGGGGGACATTGTGCTGGATGCCATGTTGTATAGGTGACTTCCAAGTGAGCCATATTGCATGGGGGACATTGTGCTGGTTGTGTTGTATAGGTGACTTCCAAGTCAGCCATATTGCATGGGGGACATTGTGCTGGTTGTGTTGTATAGGTGACTTCCAAGTCAGCCATATTGCATGGGGGACATTGTGCTGGTTGTATTGTATAGGTGACTTCCAAGTCAGCCATATTGCATGGGGGACATTGTGCTGGTTGTCTTGTATAGGTGACTTCCAAGTCAGCCATATTGCATGGGGGACATTGTGCTAGTTGCCATGTTGTATAGGTGACTTCCAAGTCAGCCATATTGCATGGGGGACATTGTGCTGGTTGCCATGTTGTATAGGTGACTTCAAAGTCAGCCATATTGCATGGGGGACATTGTGCTGGATGCCATGTTGTATAGGTGACTTCCAAGTGAGCCATATTGCAAGGGGGACATTGTGCTGGTTGTGTTGTATAGGTGACTTCCAAGTCAGCCATATTGCATGGGGGACATTGTGCTGGTTGTGTTGTATAGGTGACTTCCAAGTCAGCCATATTGCATGGGGGACATTGTGCTGGTTGTATTGTATAGGTGACTTCCAAGTCAGCCATATTGCTTGGGGGACATTGTGCTGGTTGTATTGTATAGGTGACTTCCAAGTCAGCCATATTGCATGGGGGAAATTGTGCTGGTTGCCATGTTGTATAGGTGACTTCCAAGTCAGCCATATTGCATGGTGGACATTGTGCTGGTGGCCATGTTCTATAGGTGACTTCCAAGTCAGCCATATTGCATTTGGGACATTGTGCTGGTTGTCTTGTATAGGTGACTTCCAAGTCAGCCATATTGCATGGGGGACATTGTGCTGGTTGTGTTGTATAGGTGACTTCCAAATCAGCCATATTGCATGGGGGAAATTGTGCTGGTTGTATTGTATAGGTGACTTCCAAGTCAGCCATATTGCTTGGGGGACATTGTGCTGGTTGTATTGTATAGGTGACTTCCAAGTCAGCCATATTGCATGGGGGACATTGTGCTGGTTGCCATGTTGTATAGGTGACTTCCAAGTCAGCCATATTGCATGGGGGACATTGTGCTGGTGGCCATGTTCTATAGGTGACTTCCAAGTCAGCCATATTGCATGGGGGACATTGTGCTGGTTGTATTGTATAGGTGACTTCCAAGTCAGCCATATTGCATGGGGGACATTGTGCTGGTGGCCATGTTCTATAGGTGACTTCCAAGTCAGCCATATTGCATGGGGGACATTGTGTTGGTTGCCATGTTGTATAGGTGACTTCCAAGTCAGCCATATTGCATGAGGGACATTGTGCTGGTTGCCATGTCCTATAGGTGACTTCCAAGTCAGCCATATTGCATGGGGGAAATTGTGCTGGTTGTCTTGTATAGGTGACTTCCAAGTCAGCCATATTGCTTGGGGGACATTGTGCTGGTTGCCCTGTTCTATAGGTGACTTCCACGTCAGCCATATTGCATTTGGGACATTGTGCTGGTTGTATTGTATAGGTGACTTCCAAGTCAGCCATATTGCATGGGTGACATTGTGCTGGTTGTATTGTATAGGTGACTTCCAAGTGAGCCATATTGCTTGGGGGACATTGTGCTGGTGGCCATGTTCTATAGGTGACTTCCAAGTCAGCCATATTGCATGGGGGACATTGTGCTGGTTGCCATGTCCTATAGGTGACTTCCAAGTCAGCCATATTGCATGGGGGACATTGTGCTGGTTGCCATGTTGTATAGGTGACTTCCAAGTCAGCCATATTGCATGGGGGACATTGTGCTGGTTGCCATGCTGTATAGGTGACTTCCAAGTGAGCCATATTGCTTGGGGGACATTGTGCTGGTTGTGTTGTATAGGTGACTTCCAAGTCAGCCATATTGCATGGGGGACATTGTGCTGGTTGTCTTGTATAGGTGACTTCCAAGTCAGCCGTGTTGCATGGGGGACATTGTGCTGGTGGCCATGTTCTATAGGTGACTTCCAAGTCAGCCATATTGCATGGGGGACATTGTGCTGGTTGCCATGTTGTATAGGTGACTTCCAAGTCAGCCATATTGCTTGGGGGACATTGTGCCGGTTGCCACGTTCTATAGGTAACTTCCAAGTGAGCCATATTGCTTGGGGGACATTGTACTGGTTGCCATGTTGTATAGGTGACTTCCAAGTCAGCCATATTGCATGGGGGACATTTTGCTGGTGGCCATGTTCTATAGGTGACTTCCAAGTCACCCACATTGCATGGGAGACATTGTGCTGGTTTCTTGTATAGGTGACTTCCAAGTCAGCCATATTGCATGGGGGACATTGTCCTGGTTGCCATGTTGTATAGGTGACTTCCAAGTCAGCCATATTGCATGGGGGACATTGTGCTGGTTGCCATGTTGTATAGGTGACTTCAAAGTCAGCCATATTGCATGGGGGACATTGTGCTGGATGCCATATTGTATAGGTGACTTTCAAGTGAGCCATATTGCATGGGCGACATTGTGCTGGTTGTGTTGTATAGGTGACTTCCAAGTCAGCCATATTGCATGGGGGACATTGTGCTGGTTGTGTTGTATAGGTGACTTCCAAATCAGCCATATTGCATGGGGGACATTGTTCTGGTTGTATTGTATAGGTGACTTCCAAGTCAGCCATATTGCATGGGGGACATTGTGCTGGTTGTATTGTATAGGTGACTTCCAAGTCAGCCATATTGCATGGGGGACATTGTGCTGGTTGTATTGTATAGGTGACTTCCAAGTCAGCCATATTGCATGGGGGACATTGTGCTGGTTGTATTGTATAGGTGACTTCCAAGTGAGCCATATTGCTTGGGGGACATTGTGCTGGTGGCCATGTTCTATAGGTGACTTCCAAGTCAGCCATATTGCATGGGGGACATTGTGCTGGTTGCATTGTCCTATAGGTGACTTCCAAGTCAGCCATATTGCATGGCGGACATTGTGCTGGTGGCCATGTTCTATAGGTGACTTCCAAGTCAGCCATATTGCATGGGGGACATTGTGCTGGTTGTCTTGTATAGGTGACTTCCAAGTCAGCCATATTGCATGGGAGACATTGTGCTGGTGGCCATGTTCTATAGGTGACTTCCAAGTCAGCCATATTGCTTGGGGAACATTGTGCTGGTTGTATTGTATAGGTGACTTCCAAGTCAGCCATATTGCATGGGGGACATTGTGCTGGTTGCCATGTTGTATAGGTGACTTCCAAGTCAGCCATATTGCATGGGGGACATTGTGCTGGTTGTCTTGTATAGGTGACTTCCAAGTCAGCCATATTGCATGGGGGACATTGTGCTGGTTGCCATGTTGTATAGGTGACTTCCAAGTCAGGCATATTGCATGGGGGACATTGTGCTGGTTGCCATGTTGTATAGGTGACTTCCAAGTGAGCCATATTGCTTGGGGGACATTGTGCTGGTTGTGTTGTATAGGTGACTTCCAAGTCAGCCATATTGCATGGGGGACATTGTGCTGGTTGCCATGTCCTATAGGTGCCTTCCAAGTCAGCCATATTGCATGGGGGACATTGTGCTGGTTGCCATGTTGTATAGGTGACTTCCAAGTCAGCCATATTGCATGGGGGACATTGTGCTGGTTGCCATGTTGTATAGGTGACTTCCAAGTGAGCCATATTGCTTGGGGGACATTGTGCTGGTTGTGTTGTATAGGTGACTTCCAAGTCAGCCATATTGCATGGGGGACATTGTGCTGGTTGTCTTGTATAGGTGACTTCCAAGTCAGCCGTGTTGCATGGGGGACATTGTGCTGGTGGCCATGTTCTATAGGTGACTTCCAAGTCAGCCATATTGCATGGGGGACATTGTGCTGGTTGCCATGTTGTATAGGTGACTTCCAAGTCAGCCATATTGCTTGGGGGACATTGTGCCGGTTGCCACGTTCTATAGGTGACTTCCAAGTGAGCCATATTGCTTGGGGGACATTGTACTGGTTGCAATGTTGTATAGGTGACTTCCAAGTCAGCCATATTGCATGGGGGACATTGTGCTGGTGGCCATGTTCTATAGGTGACTTCCAAGTCAGCCACATTGGATGGGGGACATTGTGCTGGTTTCTTGTATAGGTGACTTCCAAGTCAGCCATATTGCATGGGGGACATTGTGCTGGTTGCCATGTTGTATAGGTGACTTCCAAGTCAGCCATATTGCATTGGAGACATTGTGCTGGTTGCCATGTTGTATAGGTGACTTCAAAGTCAGCCATATTGCATGGGGGACATTGTGCTGGATGCCATGTTGTATAGGTGACTTCCAAGTGAGCCATATTGCATGGGGGACATTGTGCTGGTTGTGTTGTATAGGTGACTTCCAAGTCAGCCATATTGCATGGGGGGCATTGTGCTGGTTGTCTTGTATAGGTGACTTCTAAGTCAGCCATATTGCTTGGGGGACATTGTGCTGGTTGTATTGTATAGGTGACTTCCAAGTCAGCCATATTGCATGGGGGACATTGTGCTGGTTGCCATTTTGTATAGGTGACTTCCAAGTCAGCCATATTGCATGGGGGACATTGTGCTGGTTGTCTTGTATAGGTGACTTCCAAGTCAGCCATATTGCATGGGGGACATTGTGCTGGTTGTGTTGTATAGGTGACTTCCAAATCAGCCATATTGCATGGGGGACATTGTGCTGGTTGTATTGTATAGGTGACTTCCAAGTCAGCCATATTGCATGGGGGACATTGTGCTGGTTGTATTGTATAGGTGACTTCCAAGTCAGCCATATTGCATGGGGGACATTGTGCTGGTGGCCATGTCGTATAGGTGACTTCCAAGTCAGCCATATTGCATGGGGGACATTGTGCTGGTTGTCTTGTATAGGTGACGTCCAAGTCAGCCATATTGCTTGGGGGACATTGTGCTGGTTGTATTTTATAGGTGACTTCCAAGTCAGCCATATTGCAAGGGGGACATTGTGCTGGTTGCCATGTTGTATAGGTGACTTCCAAGTCAGCCATATTGCATGGGGGACATTGTGCTGGTGGCCATGTTCTATAGGTGACTTCCAAGTCAGCCATATTGCATTTGGGACATTGTGCTGGTTGTATTGTATAGGTGACTTCCAAGTCAGCCATATTGCTTGGGGGACATTGTGCCGGTTGCCACGTTCTATAGGTGACTTCCAAGTGAGCCATATTGCTTGGGGGACATTGTACTGGTTGCCATGTTGTATAGGTGACTTCCATGTCAGCCATATTGCATGGGGGACATTGTGCTGGTGGCCATGTTCTATAGGTGACTTCCAAGTCAGCCACATTGCATGGGGGACATTGTGCTGGTTTCTTGTATAGGTGACTTCCAAGTCAGCCATATTGCATGGGGGACATTGTGCTGGTTGCCATGTTGTATAGGTGACTTCCAAGTCAGCTATATTGCATGGGGGACATTGTGCTGGTTGCCATGTTGTATAGGTGACTTCAAAGTCAGCCATATTGCATGGGGGACATTGTGCTGGATGCCATGTTGTATAGCTGACTTCCAAGTGAGCCATATTGCATGGGGGACATTGTGCTCGTTGTGTTGTATAGGTGACTTCCAAGTCAGCCATATTGCATGGGGGACATTGTGCTGGTTGTCTTGTATAGGTGACTTCCAAGTCAGCCATATTGCTTGGGGGACATTGTGCTGGTTGTATTGTATAGGTGACTTCCAAGTCAGCCATATTGCATGGGGGACATTGTGCTGGTGGCCATGTTCTATAGGTGACTTCCAAGTCAGCCATATTGCATTTGGGACATTGTGCTGGTTGTCTTGTATAGGTGACTTCCAAGTCAGCCATATTGCATGGGGGACATTGTGCTGGTTGTGTTGTATAGGTGACTTCCAAATCAGCCATATTGCATGGGGGACATTGTGCTGGTTGTATTGTATAGGTGACTTCGAAGTCAGCCATATTGCATGGGGGACATTGTGCTGGTTGTATTGTATAGGTGACTTCCAAGTCAGCCATATTGCATGGGGGACATTGTGCTGGTGGCCATGTCGTATAGGTGACTTCCAAGTCAGCCATATTGCATGGGGGACATTGTGCTGGTTGTCTTGTATAGGTGACTTCCAAGTCAGCCATATTGCTTGGGGGACATTGTGCTGGTTGTATTTTATAGGTGACTTCCAAGTCAGCATTGCATGGGGGACATTGTGCTGGTTGCCATGTTGTATAGGTGACTTCCAAGTCAGCCATATTGCATGGGGGACATTGTGCTGGTGGCCATGTTCTATAGGTGACTTCCAAGTCAGCCATATTGCATTTGGGACATTGTGCTGGTTGTATTGTATAGGTGACTTCCAAGTCAGCCATATTGCTTGGGGGACATTGTGCCGGTTGCCACGTTCTATAGGTGACTTCCAAGTGAGCCATATTGCTTGGGGGACATTGTACTGGTTGCCATGTTGTATAGGTGACTTCCAAGTCAGCCATATTGCATGGGGGACATTGTGCTGGTGGCCATGTTCTATAGGTGACTTCCAAGTCAGCCACATTGCATGGGGGACATTGTGCTGGTTTCTTGTATAGGTGACTTCCAAGTCAGCCATATTGCATGGGGGACATTGTGCTGGTTGCCATGTTGTATAGGTGACTTCCAAGTCAGCCATATTGCATGGGGGACATTGTGCTGGTTGCCATGTTGTATAGGTGACTTCAAAGTCAGCCATATTGCATGGGGGACATTGTGCTGGATGCCATGTTGTATAGGTGACTTCCAAGTGAGCCATATTGCATGGGGGACATTGTGCTCGTTGTGTTGTATAGGTGACTTCCAAGTCAGCCATATTGCATGGGGGACATTGTGCTGGTTGTCTTGTATAGATGACTTCCAAGTCAGCCATATTGCTTGGGGGACATTGTGCTGGTTGTATTGTATAGGTGACTTCCAAGTCAGCCATATTGCATGGGGGACATTGTGCTGGTTGCCATTTTGTATAGGTGACTTCCAAGTCAGCCATATTGCATGGGGGACATTGTGCTGGTGGCCATGTTCTATAGGTGACTTCCAAGTCAGCCATATTGCATTTGGGACATTGTGCTGGTTGTCTTGTATAGGTGACTTCCAAGTCAGCCATATTGCATGGGGGACATTGTGCTGGTTGTGTTGTATAGGTGACTTCCAAATCAGCCATATTGCATGGGGGACATTGTGCTGGTTGTATTGTATAGGTGACTTCCAAGTCAGCCATATTGCATGGGGGACATTGTGCTGGTTGTATTGAATAGGTGACTTCCAAGTCAGCCATATTGCATGGGGGACATTGTGCTGGTGGCCATGTCGTATAGGTGACTTCCAAGTCAGCCATATTGCATGGGGGACATTGTGCTGGTTGTCTTGTATAGGTGACTTCCAAGTCAGCCATATTGCTTGGGGGACATTGTGCTGGTTGTATTTTATAGGTGACTTCCAAGTCAGCCATATTGCATGGGGGACATTGTGCTGGTTGCCATGTTGTATAGGTGACTTCCAAGTCAGCCATATTGCATTTGGGACATTGTGCTGGTTGTATTGTATAGGTGACTTCCAAGTCAGCCATATTGCATGGGGGACATTGTGCTGGCTGTATTGTATAGGTGACTTCCAAGTGAGCCATATTGCTTGGGGGACATTGTGCTGGTGGCCATGTTCTATAGGTGACTTCCAAGTCAGCCATATTGCATGGGGGACATTGTGCTGGTTGCATTGTCCTATAGGTGACTTCCAAGTCAGCCATATTGCATGGGGGACATTGTGCTGGTGGCCATGTTCTATAGGTGACTTCCAAGTCAGCCATATTGCATGGGGGACATTGTGCTGGTTGTCTTGTATAGGTGACTTCCAAGTCAGCCATATTGCATGGGAGACATTGTGCTGGTGGCCATGTTCTATAGGTGACTTCCAAGTCAGCCATATTGCTTGGGGGACATTGTGCTGGTTGTATTGTATTGGTGACTTCCAAGTCAGCCATATTGTATGGGGGACATTGTGCTGGTTGCCATGTTGTATAGGTGACTTCCAAGTCAGCCATATTGCATGGGGACATTGTGCTGGTTGTCTTGTATAGGTGACTTCCAAGTCAGCCATGTTGCATGGGGGACATTGTGCTGGTTGCCATGTTGTATAGGTGACTTCCAAGTCAGGCATATTGCATGGGGGACATTGTGCTGGTTGCCATGTTGTATAGGTGACTTCCAAGTGAGCCATATTGCTTGAGGGACATTGTGCTGGTTGTGTTGTATAGGTGACTTCCAAGTCAGCCATATTGCATGGGGGACATTGTGCTGGTTGCCATGTCCTATAGGTGCCTTCCAAGTCAGCCATATTGCATGGGGGACATTGTGCTGGTTGCCATGTTGTTTAGGTGACTTCCAAGTCAGCCATATTGCATGGGGGACATTGTGTTGGTTGCCATGTTGTATAGGTGACTTCCAAGTGAGCCATATTGCTTGGGGGACATTGTGCTGGTTGTGTTGTATAGGTGACTTCCCAGTCAGCCATATTGCATGGGGGACATTGTGCTGGTTGTCTTGTATAGGTGACTTCCAAGTCAGCCGTGTTGCATGGGGGACATTGTGCTGGTGGCCATGTTCTATAGGTGACTTCAAAGTCAGCCATATTGCATGGGGGACATTGTGCTGGTTGCCATGTTGTATAGGTGACTTCCAAGTCAGCCATATTGCTTACGGGACATTGTGCCGGTTGCCACGTTCTATAGGTGACTTCCAAGTGAGCCATATTGCTTGGGGGACATTGTACTGGTTGCCATGTTGTATAGGTGACTTCCAAGTCAGCCATATTGCATGGGGGACATTGTGCTGGTTGTCTTGTATAGGTGACTTCCAAGTCAGCCATATTGCTTGGGGGACATTGTGCTGGTTGTATTTTATAGGTGACTTCCAAGTCAGCCATATTGCATGGGGGACATTGTGCTGGTTGCCATGTTGTATAGGTGACTTCCAAGTCAGCCATATTGCATTTGGGACATTGTGCTGGTTGTATTGTATAGGTGACTTCCAAGTCAGCCATATTGCATGGGGGACATTGTGCTGGCTGTATTGTATAGGTGACTTCCAAGTGAGCCATATTGCTTGGGGGACATTGTGCTGGTGGCCATGTTCTATAGGTGACTTCCAAGTCAGCCATATTGCATGGGGGACATTGTGCTGGTTGCATTGTCCTATAGGTGACTTCCAAGTCAGCCATATTGCATGGGGGACATTGTGCTGGTGGCCATGTTCTATAGGTGACTTCCAAGTCAGCCATATTGCATGGGGGACATTGTGCTGGTTGTCTTGTATAGGTGACTTCCAATTCAGCCATATTGCATGGGAGACATTGTGCTGGTGGCCATGTTCTATAGGTGACTTCCAAGTCAGCCATATTGCTTGGGGGACATTGTGCTGGTTGTATTGTATTGGTGACTTCCAAGTCAGCCATATTGTATGGGGGACATTGTGCTGGTTGCCATGTTGTATAGGTGACTTCCAAGTCAGCCATATTGCATGGGGACATTGTGCTGGTTGTCTTGTATAGGTGACTTCCAAGTCAGCCATATTGCATGGGGGACATTGTGCTGGTTGCCATGTTGTATAGGTGACTTCCAAGTCAGGCATATTGCATGGGGGACATTGTGCTGGTTGCCATGTTGTATAGGTGACTTCCAAGTGAGCCATATTGCTTGAGGGACATTGTGCTGGTTGTGTTGTATAGGTGACTTCCAAGTCAGCCATATTGCATGAGGGACATTGTGCTGGTTGCCATGTCCTATAGGTGCCTTCCAAGTCAGCCATATTGCATGGGGGACATTGTGCTGGTTGCCATGTTGTTTAGGTGACTTCCAAGTCAGCCATATTGCATGGGGGACATTGTGTTGGTTGCCATGTTGTATAGGTGACTTCCAAGTGAGCCATATTGCTTGGGGGACATTGTGCTGGTTGTGTTGTATAGGTGACTTCCAAGTCAGCCATATTGCATGGGGGACATTGTGCTGGTTGTCTTGTATAGGTGACTTCCAAGTCAGCCGTGTTGCATGGGGGACATTGTGCTGGTGGCCATGTTCTATAGGTGACTTCAAAGTCAGCCATATTGCATGGGGGACATTGTGCTGGTTGCCATGTTGTATAGGTGACTTCCAAGTCAGCCATATTGCTTGGGGGACATTGTGCTGGTTGTATTGTATAGGTGACTTCCAAGTCAGCCATATTGCATGGGGGACATTGTGCTGGTGGCCATGTTCTATAGGTGACTTCCAAGTCAGCCATATTGCATTTGGGACATTGTGCTGGTTGTCTTGTATAGGTGACTTCCAAGTCAGCCATATTGCATGGGGGACATTGTGCTGGTTGTGTTGTATAGGTGACTTCCAAATCAGCCATATTGCATGGGGGACATTGTGCTGGTTGTATTGTATAGGTGACTTCGAAGTCAGCCATATTGCATGGGGGACATTGTGCTGGTTGTATTGTATAGGTGACTTCCAAGTCAGCCATATTGCATGGGGGACATTGTGCTGGTGGCCATGTCGTATAGGTGACTTCCAAGTCAGCCATATTGCATGGGGGACATTGTGCTGGTTGTCTTGTATAGGTGACTTCCAAGTCAGCCATATTGCTTGGGGGACATTGTGCTGGTTGTATTTTATAGGTGACTTCCAAGTCAGCCATATTGCATGGGGGACATTGTGCTGGTTGCCATGTTGTATAGGTGACTTCCAAGTCAGCCATATTGCATGGGGGACATTGTGCTGGTGGCCATGTTCTATAGGTGACTTCCAAGTCAGCCATATTGCATTTGGGACATTGTGCTGGTTGTATTGTATAGGTGACTTCCAAGTCAGCCATATTGCTTGGGGGACATTGTGCCGGTTGCCACGTTCTATAGGTGACTTCCAAGTGAGCCATATTGCTTGGGGGACATTGTACTGGTTGCCATGTTGTATAGGTGACTTCCAAGTCAGCCATATTGCATGGGGGACATTGTGCTGGTGGCCATGTTCTATAGGTGACTTCCAAGTCAGCCACATTGCATGGGGGACATTGTGCTGGTTTCTTGTATAGGTGACTTCCAAGTCAGCCATATTGCATGGGGGACATTGTGCTGGTTGCCATGTTGTATAGGTGACTTCCAAGTCAGCCATATTGCATGGGGGACATTGTGCTGGTTGCCATGTTGTATAGGTGACTTCAAAGTCAGCCATATTGCATGGGGGACATTGTGCTGGATGCCATGTTGTATAGGTGACTTCCAAGTGAGCCATATTGCATGGGGGACATTGTGCTCGTTGTGTTGTATAGGTGACTTCCAAGTCAGCCATATTGCATGGGGGACATTGTGCTGGTTGTCTTGTATAGATGACTTCCAAGTCAGCCATATTGCTTGGGGGACATTGTGCTGGTTGTATTGTATAGGTGACTTCCAAGTCAGCCATATTGCATGGGGGACATTGTGCTGGTTGCCATTTTGTATAGGTGACTTCCAAGTCAGCCATATTGCATGGGGGACATTGTGCTGGTGGCCATGTTCTATAGGTGACTTCCAAGTCAGCCATATTGCATTTGGGACATTGTGCTGGTTGTCTTGTATAGGTGACTTCCAAGTCAGCCATATTGCATGGGGGACATTGTGCTGGTTGTGTTGTATAGGTGACTTCCAAATCAGCCATATTGCATGGGGGACATTGTGCTGGTTGTATTGTATAGGTGACTTCCAAGTCAGCCATATTGCATGGGGGACATTGTGCTGGTTGTATTGAATAGGTGACTTCCAAGTCAGCCATATTGCATGGGGGACATTGTGCTGGTGGCCATGTCGTATAGGTGACTTCCAAGTCAGCCATATTGCATGGGGGACATTGTGCTGGTTGTCTTGTATAGGTGACTTCCAAGTCAGCCATATTGCTTGGGGGACATTGTGCTGGTTGTATTTTATAGGTGACTTCCAAGTCAGCCATATTGCATGGGGGACATTGTGCTGGTTGCCATGTTGTATAGGTGACTTCCAAGTCAGCCATATTGCATTTGGGACATTGTGCTGGTTGTATTGTATAGGTGACTTCCAAGTCAGCCATATTGCATGGGGGACATTGTGCTGGCTGTATTGTATAGGTGACTTCCAAGTGAGCCATATTGCTTGGGGGACATTGTGCTGGTGGCCATGTTCTATAGGTGACTTCCAAGTCAGCCATATTGCATGGGGGACATTGTGCTGGTTGCATTGTCCTATAGGTGACTTCCAAGTCAGCCATATTGCATGGGGGACATTGTGCTGGTGGCCATGTTCTATAGGTGACTTCCAAGTCAGCCATATTGCATGGGGGACATTGTGCTGGTTGTCTTGTATAGGTGACTTCCAAGTCAGCCATATTGCATGGGAGACATTGTGCTGGTGGCCATGTTCTATAGGTGACTTCCAAGTCAGCCATATTGCTTGGGGGACATTGTGCTGGTTGTATTGTATTGGTGACTTCCAAGTCAGCCATATTGTATGGGGGACATTGTGCTGGTTGCCATGTTGTATAGGTGACTTCCAAGTCAGCCATATTGCATGGGGACATTGTGCTGGTTGTCTTGTATAGGTGACTTCCAAGTCAGCCATATTGCATGGGGGACATTGTGCTGGTTGCCATGTTGTATAGGTGACTTCCAAGTCAGGCATATTGCATGGGGGACATTGTGCTGGTTGCCATGTTGTATAGGTGACTTCCAAGTGAGCCATATTGCTTGAGGGACATTGTGCTGGTTGTGTTGTATAGGTGACTTCCAAGTCAGCCATATTGCATGGGGGACATTGTGCTGGTTGCCATGTCCTATAGGTGCCTTCCAAGTCAGCCATATTGCATGGGGGACATTGTGCTGGTTGCCATGTTGTTTAGGTGACTTCCAAGTCAGCCATATTGCATGGGGGACATTGTGTTGGTTGCCATGTTGTATAGGTGACTTCCAAGTGAGCCATATTGCTTGGGGGACATTGTGCTGGTTGTGTTGTATAGGTGACTTCCAAGTCAGCCATATTGCATGGGGGACATTGTGCTGGTTGTCTTGTATAGGTGACTTCCAAGTCAGCCGTGTTGCATGGGGGACATTGTGCTGGTGGCCATGTTCTATAGGTGACTTCAAAGTCAGCCATATTGCATGGGGGACATTGTGCTGGTTGCCATGTTGTATAGGTGACTTCCAAGTCAGCCATATTGCTTACGGGACATTGTGCCGGTTGCCACGTTCTATAGGTGACTTCCAAGTGAGCCATATTGCTTGGGGGACATTGTACTGGTTGCCATGTTGTATAGGTGACTTCCAAGTCAGCCATATTGCATGGGGGACATTGTGCTGGTTGTCTTGTATAGGTGACTTCCAAGTCAGCCATATTGCTTGGGGGACATTGTGCTGGTTGTATTTTATAGGTGACTTCCAAGTCAGCCATATTGCATGGGGGACATTGTGCTGGTTGCCATGTTGTATAGGTGACTTCCAAGTCAGCCATATTGCATTTGGGACATTGTGCTGGTTGTATTGTATAGGTGACTTCCAAGTCAGCCATATTGCATGGGGGACATTGTGCTGGCTGTATTGTATAGGTGACTTCCAAGTGAGCCATATTGCTTGGGGGACATTGTGCTGGTGGCCATGTTCTATAGGTGACTTCCAAGTCAGCCATATTGCATGGGGGACATTGTGCTGGTTGCATTGTCCTATAGGTGACTTCCAAGTCAGCCATATTGCATGGGGGACATTGTGCTGGTGGCCATGTTCTATAGGTGACTTCCAAGTCAGCCATATTGCATGGGGGACATTGTGCTGGTTGTCTTGTATAGGTGACTTCCAATTCAGCCATATTGCATGGGAGACATTGTGCTGGTGGCCATGTTCTATAGGTGACTTCCAAGTCAGCCATATTGCTTGGGGGACATTGTGCTGGTTGTATTGTATTGGTGACTTCCAAGTCAGCCATATTGTATGGGGGACATTGTGCTGGTTGCCATGTTGTATAGGTGACTTCCAAGTCAGCCATATTGCATGGGGACATTGTGCTGGTTGTCTTGTATAGGTGACTTCCAAGTCAGCCATATTGCATGGGGGACATTGTGCTGGTTGCCATGTTGTATAGGTGACTTCCAAGTCAGGCATATTGCATGGGGGACATTGTGCTGGTTGCCATGTTGTATAGGTGACTTCCAAGTGAGCCATATTGCTTGAGGGACATTGTGCTGGTTGTGTTGTATAGGTGACTTCCAAGTCAGCCATATTGCATGAGGGACATTGTGCTGGTTGCCATGTCCTATAGGTGCCTTCCAAGTCAGCCATATTGCATGGGGGACATTGTGCTGGTTGCCATGTTGTTTAGGTGACTTCCAAGTCAGCCATATTGCATGGGGGACATTGTGTTGGTTGCCATGTTGTATAGGTGACTTCCAAGTGAGCCATATTGCTTGGGGGACATTGTGCTGGTTGTGTTGTATAGGTGACTTCCAAGTCAGCCATATTGCATGGGGGACATTGTGCTGGTTGTCTTGTATAGGTGACTTCCAAGTCAGCCGTGTTGCATGGGGGACATTGTGCTGGTGGCCATGTTCTATAGGTGACTTCAAAGTCAGCCATATTGCATGGGGGACATTGTGCTGGTTGCCATGTTGTATAGGTGACTTCCAAGTCAGCCATATTGCTTACGGGACATTGTGCCGGTTGCCACGTTCTATAGGTGACTTCCAAGTGAGCCATATTGCTTGGGGGACATTGTACTGGTTGCCATGTTGTATAGGTGACTTCCAAGTCAGCCATATTGCATGGGGGACATTGTGCTGGTTGTCTTGTATAGGTGACTTCCAAGTCAGCCATATTGCTTGGGGGACATTGTGCTGGTTGTATTTTATAGGTCACTTCCAAGTCAGCCATATTGCATGGGGGACATTGTGCTGGTTGCCATGTTGTATAGGTGACTTCCAAGTCAGCCATATTGCATTTGGGACATTGTGCTGGTTGTATTGTATAGGTGACTTCCAAGTCAGCCATATTGCATGGGGGACATTGTGCTGGCTGTATTGTATAGGTGACTTCCAAGTGAGCCATATTGCTTGGGGGACATTGTGCTGGTGGCCATGTTCTATAGGTGACTTCCAAGTCAGCCATATTGCATGGGGGACATTGTGCTGGTTGCATTGTCCTATAGGTGACTTCCAAGTCAGCCATATTGCATGGGGGACATTGTGCTGGTGGCCATGTTCTATAGGTGACTTCCAAGTCAGCCATATTGCATGGGGGACATTGTGCTGGTTGTCTTGTATAGGTGACTTCCAAGTCAGCCATATTGCATGGGAGACATTGTGCTGGTGGCCATGTTCTATAGGTGACTTCCAAGTCAGCCATATTGCTTGGGGGACATTGTGCTGGTTGTATTGTATTGGTGACTTCCAAGTCAGCCATATTGTATGGGGGACATTGTGCTGGTTGCCATGTTGTATAGGTGACTTCCAAGTCAGCCATATTGCATGGGGACATTGTGCTGGTTGTCTTGTATAGGTGACTTCCAAGTCAGCCATATTGCATGGGGGACATTGTGCTGGTTGCCATGTTGTATAGGTGACTTCCAAGTCAGGCATATTGCATGGGGGACATTGTGCTGGTTGCCATGTTGTATAGGTGACTTCCAAGTGAGCCATATTGCTTGAGGGACATTGTGCTGGTTGTGTTGTATAGGTGACTTCCAAGTCAGCCATATTGCATGAGGGACATTGTGCTGGTTGCCATGTCCTATAGGTGCCTTCCAAGTCAGCCATATTGCATGGGGGACATTGTGCTGGTTGCCATGTTGTTTAGGTGACTTCCAAGTCAGCCATATTGCATGGGGGACATTGTGTTGGTTGCCATGTTGTATAGGTGACTTCCAAGTGAGCCATATTGCTTGGGGGACATTGTGCTGGTTGTGTTGTATAGGTGACTTCCAAGTCAGCCATATTGCATGGGGGACATTGTGCTGGTTGTCTTGTATAGGTGACTTCCAAGTCAGCCGTGTTGCATGGGGGACATTGTGCTGGTGGCCATGTTCTATAGGTGACTTCAAAGTCAGCCATATTGCATGGGTGACATTGTGCTGGTTGCCATGTTGTATAGGTGACTTCCAAGTCAGCCATATTGCTTACGGGACATTGTGCCGGTTGCCACGTTCTATAGGTGACTTCCAAGTGAGCCATATTGCTTGGGGGACATTGTACTGGTTGCCATGTTGTATAGGTGACTTCCAAGTCAGCCATATTGCATGGGGGACATTGTGCTGGTTGTCTTGTATAGGTGACTTCCAAGTCAGCCATATTGCTTGGGGGACATTGTGCTGGTTGTATTTTATAGGTCACTTCCAAGTCAGCCATATTGCATGGGGGACATTGTGCTGGTTGCCATGTTGTATAGGTGACTTCCAAGTCAGCCATATTGCATTTGGGACATTGTGCTGGTTGTATTGTATAGGTGACTTCCAAGTCAGCCATATTGCATGGGGGACATTGTGCTGGCTGTATTGTATAGGTGACTTCCAAGTGAGCCATATTGCTTGGGGGACATTGTGCTGGTGGCCATGTTCTATAGGTGACTTCCAAGTCAGCCATATTGCATGGGGGACATTGTGCTGGTTGCATTGTCCTATAGGTGACTTCCAAGTCAGCCATATTGCATGGGGGACATTGTGCTGGTGGCCATGTTCTATAGGTGACTTCCAAGTCAGCCATATTGCATGGGGGACATTGTGCTGGTTGTCTTGTATAGGTGACTTCCAAGTCAGCCATATTGCATGGGAGACATTGTGCTGGTGGCCATGTTCTATAGGTGACTTCCAAGTCAGCCATATTGCTTGGGGGACATTGTGCTGGTTGTATTGTATTGGTGACTTCCAAGTCAGCCATATTGTATGGGGGACATTGTGCTGGTTGCCATGTTGTATAGGTGACTTCCAAGTCAGCCATATTGCATGGGGACATTGTGCTGGTTGTCTTGTATAGGTGACTTCCAAGTCAGCCATATTGCATGGGGGACATTGTGCTGGTTGCCATGTTGTATAGGTGACTTCCAAGTCAGGCATATTGCATGGGGGACATTGTGCTGGTTGCCATGTTGTATAGGTGACTTCCAAGTGAGCCATATTGCTTGAGGGACATTGTGCTGGTTGTGTTGTATAGGTGACTTCCAAGTCAGCCATATTGCATGGGGGACATTGTGCTGGTTGCCATGTCCTATAGGTGCCTTCCAAGTCAGCCATATTGCATGGGGGACATTGTGCTGGTTGCCATGTTGTTTAGGTGACTTCCAAGTCAGCCATATTGCATGGGGGACATTGTGTTGGTTGCCATGTTGTATAGGTGACTTCCAAGTGAGCCATATTGCTTGGGGGACATTGTGCTGGTTGTGTTGTATAGGTGACTTCCAAGTCAGCCATATTGCATGGGGGACATTGTGCTGGTTGTCTTGTATAGGTGACTTCCAAGTCAGCCGTGTTGCATGGGGGACATTGTGCTGGTGGCCATGTTCTATAGGTGACTTCAAAGTCAGCCATATTGCATGGGGGACATTGTGCTGGTTGCCATGTTGTATAGGTGACTTCCAAGTCAGCCATATTGCTTACGGGACATTGTGCCGGTTGCCACGTTCTATAGGTGACTTCCAAGTGAGCCATATTGCTTGGGGGACATTGTACTGGTTGCCATGTTGTATAGGTGACTTCCAAGTCAGCCATATTGCATGGGGGACATTGTGCTGGTGGCCATGTTCTATAGGTGACTTCCAAGTCACCCACATTGCATGGGGGACATTGTGCTGGTTTCTTGTATAGGTGACTTCCAAGTCAGCCATATTGCATGGGGGACATTGTGCTGGTTGACATGTTGTATAGGTGACTTCCAAGTCAGCCATATTGCATGGGGGACATTGTGCTGGTTGCCATGTTGTATAGGTGACTTCAAAGTCAGCCATATTGCATGGGGGACATTGTGCTGGATGCCATGTTGTATAGGTGACTTCCAAGTGAGCCATATTGCATGGGGGACATTGTGCTGGTTGTGTTGTATAGGTGACTTCCAAGTTAGCCATATTGCATGGGGGACATTGTGCTGGTTGTCTTGTATAGGTGACTTCTAAGTCAGCCATATTGCTTGGGGGACATTGTGCTGGTTGTATTGTATAGGTGACTTCCAAGTCAGCCATATTGCATGGGGGACATTGTGCTGGTTGCCATTTTGTATAGGTGACTTCCAAGTCAGCCATATTGCATGGGGGACATTGTGCTGGTGGCCATGTTCTATAGGTGACTTCCAAGTCAGCCATATTGCATTTGGGACATTGTGCTGGTTGTCTTGTATAGGTGACTTCCAAGTCAGCCATATTGAATGGGGGACATTGTGCTGGTTGTGTTGTATAGGTGACTTCCAAATCAGCCATATTGCATGGGGGACATTGTGCTGGTTGTATTGTATAGGTGACTTCCAAGTCAGCCATATTGCATGGGGGACATTGTGCTGGTTGTATTGTATAGGTGACTTCCAAGTCAGCCATATTGCATGGGGGACATTGTGCTGGTGACCATGTCGTATAGGTGACTTCCAAGTCAGCCATATTGCATGGGGGACATTGTGCAGGTTGTCTTGTATAGGTGACTTCCAAGTCAGCCATATTGCTTGGGGGACATTGTGCTGGTTGTCTTGTATAGGTGACTTCCAAGTCAGCCATATTGCATGGGAGACATTGTGCTGGTGGCCATGTTGTATAGGTGACTTCCAAGTCAGCCATATTGCTTGGGGGATATTGTGCTGGTTGTATTGTATAGGTGACTTCCAAGTCAGCCATATTGCATGGGGGACATTGTGCTGGTTGCCATGTTGTATAGGTGACTTCCAAGTCAGCCATATTGCATGGGGGACATTGTGCTGGTTGTCTTGTATAGGTGACTTCCAAGTCAGCCATATTGCATGGGGGACATTGTGCTGGTTGCCATGTTGTATAGGTGACTTCCAAGTCAGGCATATTGCATGGGGGACATTGTGCTGGTTGCCATGTTGTATAGGTGACTTCCAAGTGAGCCATATTGCTTGGGGGACATTGTGCTGGTTGTGTTGTATAGGTGACTTCCAAGTCAGCCATATTGCATGGGGGACATTGTGCTGGTTGTCTTGTATAGGTGACTTCCAAGTCAGCCATATTGCATGGGAGACATTGTGCTGGTGGCCATGTTCTATAGGTGACTTCCAAGTCAGCCATATTGCTTGGGGGACATTGTGCTGGTTGTATTGTATAGGTGACTTCCAAGTCAGCCATATTGCATGGGGGACATTGTGCTGGTGGCCATGTTCTATAGGTGACTTCCAAGTCAGCCATATTGCATGGGGGACATTGTGTTGGTTGCCATGTTGTATAGGTGACTTCCAAGTCAGCCATATTGCATGGGGGACATTGTGCTGGTTGCCATGTCCTATAGGTGACTTCCAAGTCAGCCATATTGCATGGGGGAAATTGTGCTGGTTGTCTTGTATAGGTGACTTCCAAGTCAGCCATATTGCATGGGGGACATTGTGCTGGTTGCCATGTTGTATAGGTGACTTCCAAGTCAGCCATATTGCATGGGGGACATTGTGCTGGTTGTATTGTATATGTGACTTCCAAGTCAGCCATATTGCATGGGGGACATTGTGCTGGTTGTATTGTATAGGTGACTTCCAAGTCAGCCATATTGCATGGGGGACATTGTGCTGGTTGTATTGTATAGGTGACTTCCAAGTCAGCCATATTGCATGGGGGACATTGTGCTGGTTGCCATGTTGTATAGGTGACTTCCAAGTCAGCCATATTGCTTGGGGGACATTGTGCTGGTGGCCATGTTCTATAGGTGACTTCCAAGTCAGCCATATTGCATGGGGGACATTGTGCTGGTTGCCATTCCTATAGGTGACTTCCAAGTCAGCCATATTGCATGGGGGACATTGTGCTGGTTGTCTTGTATAGGTGACTTCCAAGTCAGCCATATTGCTTGGGGGACATTGTGCTGGTTGCCATGTTCTATAGGTGACTTCCAAGTCAGCCATATTGCTTGGGGGACATTGTGCTAGTGGCCATGTTCTATAGGTGACTTCCAAGTCAGTCATATTGCTTGGGGGACATTGTGCTGGTTGCCATGTTGTATAGGTGACTTCCAAGTCATCCATATTGCATGGGGGACATTGTGCTGGTGGCCATGTTCTATAGGTGACTTCCAAGTCAGCCATATTGCATGGGGGACATTGTGTTGGTTGCCATGTTGTATAGGTGACTTCCAAGTCAGCCATATTGCATGAGGGACATTGTGCTGGTTGCCATGTCCTATAGGTGACTTCCAAGTCAGCCATATTGCATGGGGGAAATTGTGCTGGTTGTCTTGTATAGGTGACTTCCAAGTCAGCCATATTGCTTGGGGGACATTGTGCTGGTTGCCCTGTTCTATAGGTGACTTCCACGTCAGCCATATTGCATTTGGGACATTGTGCTGGTTGTATTGTATAGGTGACTTCCAAGTCAGCCATATTGCATGGGGGACATTGTGCTGGTTGTATTGTATAGGTGACTTCCAAGTGAGCCATATTGCTTGGGGGACATTGTGCTGGTGGCCATGTTCTATAGGTGACTTCCAAGTCAGCCATATTGCATGGGGGACATTGTGCTGGTTGCCATGTCCTATAGGTGACTTCCAAGTCAGCCATATTGCATGGGGGACATTGTGCTGGTTGCCATGTTGTATAGGTGACTTCCAAGTCAGCCATATTGCATGGGGGACATTGTGCTGGTTGCCATGCTGTATAGGTGACTTCCAAGTGAGCCATATTGCTTGGGGGACATTGTGCTGGTTGTGTTGTATAGGTGACTTCCAAGTCAGCCATATTGCATGGGGGACATTGTGCTGGTTGTCTTGTATAGGTGACTTCCAAGTCAGCCGTGTTGCATGGGGGACATTGTGCTGGTGGCCATGTTCTATAGGTGACTTCCAAGTCAGCCATATTGCATGGGGGACATTGTGCTGGTTGCCATGTTGTATAGGTGACTTCCAAGTCAGCCATATTGCTTGGGGGACATTGTGCCGGTTGCCACGTTCTATAGGTGACTTCCAAGTGAGCCATATTGCTTGGGGGACATTGTACTGGTTGCCATGTTGTATAGGTGACTTCCAAGTCAGCCATATTGCATGGGGGACATTTTGCTGGTGGCCATGTTCTATAGGTGACTTCCAAGTCAGCCACATTGCATGGGGGACATTGTGCTGGTTTCTTGTATAGGTGACTTCCAAGTCAGCCATATTGCATGGGGGACATTGTCCTGGTTGCCATGTTGTATAGGTGACTTCCAAGTCAGCCATATTGCATGGGGGACATTGTGCTGGTTGCCATGTTGTATAGGTGACTTCAAAGTCAGCCATATTGCATGGGGGACATTGTGCTGGATGCTATATTGTATAGGTGACTTCCAAGTGAGCCATATTGCATGGGCGACATTGTGCTGGTTGTGTTGTATAGGTGACTTCCAAGTCAGCCATATTGCATGGGGGACATTGTGCTGGTTGTGTTGTATAGGTGACTTCCAAATCAGCCATATTGCATGGGGGACATTGTGCTGGTTGTATTGTATAGGTGACTTCCAAGTCAGCCATATTGCATGGGGGACATTGTGCTGGTTGTATTGTATAGGTGACTTCCAAGTCAGCCATATTGCATGGGGGACATTGTGCTGGTGGCCATGTCGCATAGGTGACTTCCAAGTCAGCCATACTGCATTTGGGACATTGTGCTGGTTGTATTGTATAGGTGACTTCCAAGTCAGCCATATTGCATGGGGGACATTGTGCTGGTTGTATTGTATAGGTGACTTCCAAGTGAGCCATATTGCTTGGGGGACATTGTGCTGGTGGCCATGTTCTATAGGTGACTTCCAAGTCAGCCATATTGCATGGGGGACATTGTGCTGGTTGCATTGTCCTATAGGTGACTTCCAAGTCAGCCATATTGCATGGCGGACATTGTGCTGGTGGCCATGTTCTATAGGTGACTTCCAAGTCAGCCATATTGCATGGGGGACATTGTGCTGGTTGTCTTGTATAGGTGACTTCCAAGTCAGCCATATTGCATGGGAGACATTGTGCTGGTGGCCATGTTCTATAGGTGACTTCCAAGTCAGCCATATTGCTTGGGGAACATTGTGCTGGTTGTATTGTATAGGTGACTTCCAAGTCAGCCATATTGCATGGGGGACATTGTGCTGGTTGCCATGTTGTATAGGTGACTTCCAAGTCAGCCATATTGCATGGGGGACATTGTGCTGGTTGTCTTGTATAGGTGACTTCCAAGTCAGCCATATTGCATGGGGGACATTGTGCTGGTTGCCATGTTGTATAGGTGACTTCCAAGTCAGGCATATTGCATGGGGGACATTGTGCTGGTTGCCATGTTGTATAGGTGACTTCCAAGTGAGCCATATTGCTTGGGGGACATTGTGCTGGTTGTGTTGTATAGGTGACTTCCAAGTCAGCCATATTGCATGGGGGACATTGTGCTGGTTGCCATGTCCTATAGGTGCCTTCCAAGTCAGCCATATTGCATGGGGGACATTGTGCTGGTTGCCATGTTGTATAGGTGACTTCCAAGTCAGCCATATTGCATGGGGGACATTGTGCTAGTTGCCATGTTGTATAGGTGACTTCCAAGTGAGCCATATTGCTTGGGGGACATTGTGCTGGTTGTGTTGTATAGGTGACTTCCAAGTCAGCCATATTGCATGGGGGACATTGTGCTGGTTGTCTTGTATAGGTGACTTCCAAGTCAGCCGTGTTGCATGGGGGACATTGTGCTGGTGGCCATGTTCTATAGGTGACTTCCAAGTGAGCCATATTGCATGGGGGACATTGTGCTGGTTGCCATGTTGTATAGGTGACTTCCAAGTCAGCCATATTGCTTGGGGGACATTGTGCCGGTTGCCACGTTCTATAGGTGACTTCCAAGTGAGCCATATTGCTTGGGGGACATTGTACTGGTTGCAATGTTGTATAGGTGACTTCCAAGTCAGCCATATTGCATGGGGGACATTGTGCTGGTGGCCATGTTCTATAGGTGACTTCCAAGTCAGCCACATTGGATGGGGGACATTGTGCTGGTTTCTTGTATAGGTGACTTCCAAGTCAGCCATATTGCATGGGGGACATTGTGCTGGTTGCCATGTTGTATAGGTGACTTCCAAGTCAGCCATATTGCATTGGAGACATTGTGCTGGTTGCCATGTTGTATAGGTGACTTCAAAGTCAGCCATATTGCATGGGGGACATTGTGCTGGATGCCATGTTGTATAGGTGACTTCCAAGTGAGCCATATTGCATGGGGGACATTGTGCTGGTTGTGTTGTATAGGTGACTTCCAAGTCAGCCATATTGCATGGGGGGCATTGTGCTGGTTGTCTTGTATAGGTGACTTCTAAGTCAGCCATATTGCTTGGGGGACATTGTGCTGGTTGTATTGTATAGGTGACTTCCAAGTCAGCCATATTGCATGGGGGACATTGTGCTGGTTGCCATTTTGTATAGGTGACTTCCAAGTCAGCCATATTGCATGGGGGACATTGTGCTGGTTGTCTTGTATAGGTGACTTCCAAGTCAGCCATATTGCATGGGGGACATTGTGCTGGTTGTGTTGTATAGGTGACTTCCAAATCAGCCATATTGCATGGGGGACATTGTGCTGGTTGTATTGTATAGGTGACTTCCAAGTCAGCCATATTGCATGGGGGACATTGTGCTGGTTGTATTGTATAGGTGACTTCCAAGTCAGCCATATTGCATGGGGGACATTGTGCTGGTGGCCATGTCGTATAGGTGACTTCCAAGTCAGCCATATTGCATGGGGGACATTGTGCTGGTTGTCTTGTATAGGTGACGTCCAAGTCAGCCATATTGCTTGGGGGACATTGTGCTGGTTGTATTTTATAGGTGACTTCCAAGTCAGCCATATTGCAAGGGGGACATTGTGCTGGTTGCCATGTTGTATAGGTGACTTCCAAGTCAGCCATATTGCATGGGGGACATTGTGCTGGTGGCCATGTTCTATAGGTGACTTCCAAGTCAGCCATATTGCATTTGGGACATTGTGCTGGTTGTATTGTATAGGTGACTTCCAAGTCAGCCATATTGCTTGGGGGACATTGTGCCGGTTGCCACGTTCTATAGGTGACTTCCAAGTGAGCCATATTGCTTGGGGGACATTGTACTGGTTGCCATGTTGTATAGGTGACTTCCATGTCAGCCATATTGCATGGGGGACATTGTGCTGGTGGCCATGTTCTATAGGTGACTTCCAAGTCAGCCACATTGCATGGGGGACATTGTGCTGGTTTCTTGTATAGGTGACTTCCAAGTCAGCCATATTGCATGGGGGACATTGTGCTGGTTGCCATGTTGTATAGGTGACTTCCAAGTCAGCTATATTGCATGGGGGACATTGTGCTGGTTGCCATGTTGTATAGGTGACTTCAAAGTCAGCCATATTGCATGGGGGACATTGTGCTGGATGCCATGTTGTATAGCTGACTTCCAAGTGAGCCATATTGCATGGGGGACATTGTGCTCGTTGTGTTGTATAGGTGACTTCCAAGTCAGCCATATTGCATGGGGGACATTGTGCTGGTTGTCTTGTATAGGTGACTTCCAAGTCAGCCATATTGCTTGGGGGACATTGTGCTGGTTGTATTGTATAGGTGACTTCCAAGTCAGCCATATTGCATGGGGGACATTGTGCTGGTGGCCATGTTCTATAGGTGACTTCCAAGTCAGCCATATTGCATTTGGGACATTGTGCTGGTTGTCTTGTATAGGTGACTTCCAAGTCAGCCATATTGCATGGGGGACATTGTGCTGGTTGTGTTGTATAGGTGACTTCCAAATCAGCCATATTGCATGGGGGACATTGTGCTGGTTGTATTGTATAGGTGACTTCCAAGTCAGCCATATTGCATGGGGGACATTGTGCTGGTTGTATTGTATAGGTAACTTCCAAGTCAGCCATATTGCATGGGGGACATTGTGCTGGTGGCCATGTCGTATAGGTGACTTCCAAGTCAGCCATATTGCATGGGGGACATTGTGCTGGTTGTCTTGTATAGGTGACTTCCAAGTCAGCCATATTGCTTGGGGGACATTGTGCTGGTTGTATTTTATAGGTGACTTCCAAGTCAGCCATATTGCATGGGGGACATTGTGCTGGTTGCCATGTTGTATAGGTGACTTCCAAGTCAGCCATATTGCATGGGGGACATTGTGCTGGTGGCCATGTTCTATAGGTGACTTCCAAGTCAGCCATATTGCATTTGGGACATTGTGCTGGTTGTATTGTATAGGTGACTTCCAAGTCAGCCATATTGCTTGGGGGACATTGTGCCGGTTGCCACGTTCTATAGGTGACTTCCAAGTGAGCCATATTGCTTGGGGGACATTGTACTGGTTGCCATGTTGTATAGGTGACTTCCAAGTCAGCCATATTGCATGGGGGACATTGTGCTGGTGGCCATGTTCTATAGGTGACTTCCAAGTCAGCCACATTGCATGGGGGACATTGTGCTGGTTTCTTGTATAGGTGACTTCCAAGTCAGCCATATTGCATGGGGGACATTGTGCTGGTTGCCATGTTGTATAGGTGACTTCCAAGTCAGCCATATTGCATGGGGGACATTGTGCTGGTTGCCATGTTGTATAGGTGACTTCAAAGTCAGCCATATTGCATGGGGGACATTGTGCTGGATGCCATGTTGTATAGGTGACTTCCAAGTGAGCCATATTGCATGGGGGACATTGTGCTCGTTGTGTTGTATAGGTGACTTCCAAGTCAGCCATATTGCATGGGGGACATTGTGCTGGTTGTCTTGTATAGATGACTTCCAAGTCAGCCATATTGCTTGGGGGACATTGTGCTCGTTGCCATTTTGTATAGGTGACTTCCATGTCAGCCATATTGCATGGGGGACATTGTGCTGGTGGCCATGTTCTATAGGTGACTTCCAAGTCAGCCATATTGCATTTGGGACATTGTGCTGGTTGTCTTGTATAGGTGACTTCCAAGTCAGCCATATTGCATGGGGGACATTGTGCTGGTTGTGTTGTATAGGTGACTTCCAAATCAGCCATATTGCATGGGGGACATTGTGCTGGTTGTATTGTATAGGTGACTTCCAAGTCAGCCATATTGCATGGGGGACATTGTGCTGGTTGTATTGAATAGGTGACTTCCAAGTCAGCCATATTGCATGGGGGACATTGTGCTGGTTGTCTTGTATAGGTGACTTCCAAGTCAGCCATATTGCTTGGGGGACATTGTGCTGGTTGTATTTTATAGGTGACTTCCAAGTCAGCCATATTGCATGGGGGACATTGTGCTGGTTGCCATGTTGTATAGGTGACTTCCAAGTCAGCCATATTGCATTTGGGACATTGTGCTGGTTGTATTGTATAGGTGACTTGCAAGTCAGCCATATTGCATGGGGGACATTGTGCTGGCTGTATTGTATAGGTGACTTCCAAGTGAGCCATATTGCTTGGGGGACATTGTGCTGGTGGCCATGTTCTATAGGTGACTTCCAAGTCAGCCATATTGCATGGGGGACATTGTGCTGGTTGCATTGTCCTATAGGTGACTTCCAAGTCAGCCATATTGTATGGGGGACATTGTGCTGGTTGCCATGTTGTATAGGTGACTTCCAAGTCAGCCATATTGCATGGGGACATTGTGCTGGTTGTCTTGTATAGGTGACTTCCAAGTCAGCCATATTGCATGGGGGACATTGTGCTGGTTGCCATGTTGTATAGGTGACTTCCAAGTCAGGCATATTGCATGGGGGACATTGTGCTGGTTGCCATGTTGTATAGGTGACTTCCAAGTGAGCCATATTGCTTGAGGGACATTGTGCTGGTTGTGTTGTATAGGTGACTTCCAAGTCAGCCATATTGCATGGGGGACATTGTGCTGGTTGCCATGTCCTATAGGTGCCTTCCAAGTCAGCCATATTGCATGGGGGACATTGTGCTGGTTGCCATGTTGTTTAGGTGACTTCCAAGTCAGCCATATTGCATGGGGGACATTGTGTTGGTTGCCATGTTGTATAGGTGACTTCCAAGTGAGCCATATTGCTTGGGGGACATTGTGCTGGTTGTGTTGTATAGGTGACTTCCAAGTCAGCCATATTGCATGGGGGACATTGTGCTGGTTGTCTTGTATAGGTGACTTCCAAGTCAGCCGTGTTGCATGGGGGACATTGTGCTGGTGGCCATGTTCTATAGGTGACTTCAAAGTCAGCCATATTGCATGGGGGACATTGTGCTGGTTGCCATGTTGTATAGGTGACTTCCAAGTCAGCCATATTGCTTACGGGACATTGTGCCGGTTGCCACGTTCTATAGGTGACTTCCAAGTGAGCCATATTGCTTGGGGGACATTGTACTGGTTGCCATGTTGTATAGGTGACTTCCAAGTCAGCCATATTGCATGGGGGACATTGTGCTGGTTGTCTTGTATAGGTGACTTCCAAGTCAGCCATATTGCTTGGGGGACATTGTGCTGGTTGTATTTTATAGGTGACTTCCAAGTCAGCCATATTGCATGGGGGACATTGTGCTGGTTGCCATGTTGTATAGGTGACTTCCAAGTCAGCCATATTGCATTTGGGACATTGTGCTGGTTGTATTGTATAGGTGACTTCCAAGTCAGCCATATTGCATGGGGGACATTGTGCTGGCTGTATTGTATAGGTGACTTCCAAGTGAGCCATATTGCTTGGGGGACATTGTGCTGGTGGCCATGTTCTATAGGTGACTTCCAAGTCAGCCATATTGCATGGGGGACATTGTGCTGGTTGCATTGTCCTATAGGTGACTTCCAAGTCAGCCATATTGCATGGGGGACATTGTGCTGGTGGCCATGTTCTATAGGTGACTTCCAAGTCAGCCATATTGCATGGGGGACATTGTGCTGGTTGTCTTGTATAGGTGACTTCCAAGTCAGCCATATTGCATGGGAGACATTGTGCTGGTGGCCATGTTCTATAGGTGACTTCCAAGTCAGCCATATTGCTTGGGGGACATTGTGCTGGTTGTATTGTATTGGTGACTTCCAAGTCAGCCATATTGTATGGGGGACATTGTGCTGGTTGCCATGTTGTATAGGTGACTTCCAAGTCAGCCATATTGCATGGGGACATTGTGCTGGTTGTCTTGTATAGGTGACTTCCAAGTCAGCCATGTTGCATGGGGGACATTGTGCTGGTTGCCATGTTGTATAGGTGACTTCCAAGTCAGGCATATTGCATGGGGGACATTGTGCTGGTTGCCATGTTGTATAGGTGACTTCCAAGTGAGCCATATTGCTTGAGGGACATTGTGCTGGTTGTGTTGTATAGGTGACTTCCAAGTCAGCCATATTGCATGTGGGACATTGTGCTGGTTGCCATGTCCTATAGGTGCCTTCCAAGTCAGCCATATTGCATGGGGGACATTGTGCTGGTTGCCATGTTGTTTAGGTGACTTCCAAGTCAGCCATATTGCATGGGGGACATTGTGTTGGTTGCCATGTTGTATAGGTGACTTCCAAGTGAGCCATATTGCTTGGGGGACATTGTGCTGGTTGTGTTGTATAGGTGACTTCCAAGTCAGCCATATTGCATGGGGGACATTGTGCTGGTTGTCTTGTATAGGTGACTTCCA
Source organism: Petromyzon marinus (assembly GCF_048934315.1). Classification (NCBI taxonomy): domain Eukaryota; kingdom Metazoa; phylum Chordata; class Hyperoartia; order Petromyzontiformes; family Petromyzontidae; genus Petromyzon; species Petromyzon marinus. Next base: position 1,192,550 of record NW_027422884.1, on the reverse strand, counting down.
AGTCAGCCGTGTTGCATGGGGGACATTGTGCTGGTGGCCATGTTCTATAGGTGACTTCAAAGTCAGCCATATTGCATGGGGGACATTGTGCTGGTTGCCATGTTGTATAGGTGACTTCCAAGTCAGCCATATTGCTTACGGGACATTGTGCCGGTTGCCACGTTCTATAGGTGACTTCCAAGTGAGCCATATTGCTTGGGGGACATTGTACTGGTTGCCATGTTGTATAGGTGACTTCCAAGTCAGCCATATTGCATGGGGGACATTGTGCTGGTGGCCATGTTCTATAGGTGACTTCCAAGTCACCCACATTGCATGGGGGACATTGTGCTGGTTTCTTGTATAGGTGACTTCCAAGTCAGCCATATTGCATGGGGGACATTGTGCTGGTTGACATGTTGTATAGGTGACTTCCAAGTCAGCCATATTGCATGGGGGACATTGTGCTGGTTGCCATGTTGTATAGGTGACTTCAAAGTCAGCCATATTGCATGGGGGACATTGTGCTGGATGCCATGTTGTATAGGTGACTTCCAAGTGAGCCATATTGCATGGGGGACATTGTGCTGGTTGTGTTGTATAGGTGACTTCCAAGTTAGCCATATTGCATGGGGGACATTGTGCTGGTTGTCTTGTATAGGTGACTTCTAAGTCAGCCATATTGCTTGGGGGACATTGTGCTGGTTGTATTGTATAGGTGACTTCCAAGTCAGCCATATTGCATGGGGGACATTGTGCTGGTTGCCATTTTGTATAGGTGACTTCCAAGTCAGCCATATTGCATGGGGGACATTGTGCTGGTGGCCATGTTCTATAGGTGACTTCCAAGTCAGCCATATTGCATTTGGGACATTGTGCTGGTTGTCTTGTATAGGTGACTTCCAAGTCAGCCATATTGAATGGGGGACATTGTGCTGGTTGTGTTGTATAGGTGACTTCCAAATCAGCCATATTGCATGGGGGACATTGTGCTGGTTGTATTGTATAGGTGACTTCCAAGTCAGCCATATTGCATGGGGGACATTGTGCTGGTTGTATTGTATAGGTGACTTCCAAGTCAGCCATATTGCATGGGGGACATTGTGCTGGTGACCATGTCGTATAGGTGACTTCCAAGTCAGCCATATTGCATGGGGGACATTGTGCAGGTTGTCTTGTATAGGTGACTTCCAAGTCAGCCATATTGCTTGGGGGACATTGTGCTGGTTGTCTTGTATAGGTGACTTCCAAGTCAGCCATATTGCATGGGAGACATTGTGCTGGTGGCCATGTTGTATAGGTGACTTCCAAGTCAGCCATATTGCTTGGGGGATATTGTGCTGGTTGTATTGTATAGGTGACTTCCAAGTCAGCCATATTGCATGGGGGACATTGTGCTGGTTGCCATGTTGTATAGGTGACTTCCAAGTCAGCCATATTGCATGGGGGACATTGTGCTGGTTGTCTTGTATAGGTGACTTCCAAGTCAGCCATATTGCATGGGGGACATTGTGCTGGTTGCCATGTTGTATAGGTGACTTCCAAGTCAGGCATATTGCATGGGGGACATTGTGCTGGTTGCCATGTTGTATAGGTGACTTCCAAGTGAGCCATATTGCTTGGGGGACATTGTGCTGGTTGTGTTGTATAGGTGACTTCCAAGTCAGCCATATTGCATGGGGGACATTGTGCTGGTTGTCTTGTATAGGTGACTTCCAAGTCAGCCATATTGCATGGGAGACATTGTGCTGGTGGCCATGTTCTATAGGTGACTTCCAAGTCAGCCATATTGCTTGGGGGACATTGTGCTGGTTGTATTGTATAGGTGACTTCCAAGTCAGCCATATTGCATGGGGGACATTGTGCTGGTTGCCATGTTGTATAGGTGACTTCCAAGTCAGCCATATTGCATGGGGGACATTGTGCTGGTTTTCTTGTATAGGTGACTTCCAAGTCAGCCATATTGCATGGGGGACATTGTGCTGGTTGTCTTGTATAGGTGACTTCCAAGTCAGCCGTGTTGCATGGGGGACATTGTGCTGGTGGCCATGTTCTATAGGTGACTTCCAAGTCAGCCATATTGCATTTGGGACATTGTGCTGGTTGTCTTGTATAGGTGACTTCCAAGTCAGCCATATTGCATGGGGGACATTGTGCTGGTTGTGTTGTATAGGTGACTTCCAAATCAGCCATATTGCATGGGGGACATTGTGCTGGTTGTATTGTATAGGTGACTTCCAAGTCAGCCATATTGCATGGGGGACATTGTGCTGGTTGTATTGTATAGGTGACTTCCAAGTCAGCCATATTGCATGGGGGACATTGTGCTGGTGGCCATGTCGTATAGGTGACTTCCAAGTCAGCCATATTGCATGGGGGACATTGTGCTGGTTGTCTTGTATAGGTGACTTCCAAGTCAGCCATATTGCTTGTGGGACATTGTGCTGGTTGTATGGTATAGGTGACTTCCAAGTCAGCCATATTGCATGCATGGGGGACATTGTGCTGGTTGCCATGTTGTATAGGTGACGTCCAAGTCAGCCATATTGCATGGGGGACATTGTGCTGGTGGCCATGTTCTATAGGTGACTTCCAAGTCAGCCATATTGCATGGGGGACATTGTGCTGGTTGCATTGTCCTATAGGTGACTTCCAAGTCAGCCATATTGCATGTGGGACATTTTGCTGGTGGCCATGTTCTATAGGTGACTTCCAAGTCAGCCATATTGCATGGGGGACATTGTGCTGGTGGCCATGTTCTATAGGTGACTTCCAAGTCAGCCATATTGCTTGGGGGACATTGTGCTGGTTGTATTGTATAGGTGACTTCCAAGTCAGCCATATTGCATGGGGGACATTGTGCTGGTTGCCATGTTGTATAGGTGACTTCTAAGTCAGCCATTTTGCTTGGGGGACATTGTGCTGGTTGTATTGTATAGGTGACTTCCAAGTCAGCCATATTGCATGGGGGACATTGTGCTGGTTGCCATTTTGTATAGGTGACTTCCAAGTCAGCCATATTGCATGGGGGACATTGTGCTGGTGGCCATGTTCTATAGGTGACTTCCAAGTCAGCCATATTGCATTTGGGACATTGTGCTGGTTGTCTTGTATAGGTGACTTCCAAGTCAGCCATATTGAATGGGGGACATTGTGCTGGTTGTGTTGTATAGGTGACTTCCAAATCAGCCATATTGCATGGGGGACATTGTGCTGGTTGTATTGTATAGGTGACTTCCAAGTCAGCCATATTGCATGGGGGACATTGTGCTGGTTGTATTGTATAGGTGACTTCCAAGTCAGCCATATTGCATGGGGGACATTGTGCTGGTGGCCATGTCGTAAAGGTGACTTCCAAGTCAGCCATATTGCATGGGGGACATTGTGCTGGTTGTCTTGTATAGGTGACTTCCAAGTCAGCCATATTGCTTGGGGGACATTGTGCTGGTTGTATTTTATAGGTGACTTCCAAGTCAGCCATATTGCATGGGGGACATTGTATTGGTTGCCATGTTGTATAGGTGACTTCCAAGTCAGCCATATTGCATGGGGGACATTGTGCTGGTGGCCATGTTCTATAGGTGACTTCCAAGTCAGCCATATTGCATTTGGGACATTGTGCTGGTTGTATTGTATAGGTGACTTCCAAGTCAGCCATATTGCATGGGGGACATTGTGCTGGTTGTATTGTATAGGTGACTTCCAAGTGAGCCATATTGCTTGGGGGACATTGTGCTGGTGGCCATGTTCTATAGGTGACTTCCAAGTCAGCCATATTGCATGGGGGACATTGTGCTGGTTGCATTGTCCTATAGGTGACTTCCAAGTCAGCCATATTGCATGGGGGACATTGTGCTGGTGGCCATGTTCTATAGGTGACTTCCAAGTCAGCCATATTGCATGGGGGACATTGTGCTGGTTGTCTTGTATAGGTGACTTCCAAGTCAGCCATATTGCATGGGAGACATTGTGCTGGTGGCCATGTTCTATAGGTGACTTCCAAGTCAGCCATATTGCTTGGGGGACTTTGTGCTGGTTGTATTGTATAGGTGACTTCCAAGTCAGCCATATTGCATTTGGGACATTGTGCTGGTTGTATTGTATAGGTGACTTCCAAGTCAGCCATATTGCATGGGGGACATTGTGCTGGTTGTCTTGTATAGGTGACTTCCAAGTCAGCCATATTGCATGGGGGACATTGTGCTGGTTGCCATGTTGTATAGGTGACTTCCAAGTCAGGCATATTGCATGGGGGACATTGTGCTGGTTGCCATGTTGTATAGGTGACTTCCAAGTGAGCCATATTGCTTGGGGGACATTGTGCTGGTTGTGTTGTATAGGTGACTTCCAAGTCAGCCATATTGCATGGGGGACATTGTGCTGGTTGTCTTGTATAGGTGACTTCCAAGTCAGCCGTGTTGCATGGGGGACATTGTGCTGGTGGCCATGTTCTATAGGTGACTTCCAAGTCAGCCATATTGCATTTGGGACATTGTGCTGGTTGTCTTGTATAGGTGACTTCCAAGTCAGCCATATTGCATGGGGGACATTGTGCTGGTTGCCATGTTGTATAGGTGACTTCCAAGTCAGCCATATTGCATGGGGACATTGTGCTGGTTGTCTTGTATAGGTGACTTCCAAGTCAGCCATATTGCATGGGGGACATTGTGCTGGTTGCCATGTTGTATAGGTGACTTCCAAGTCAGCCATATTGCATGGGGGACATTGTGCTGGTTGCCATGTTGTATAGGTGACTTCCAAGTGAGCCATATTGCTTGGGGGACATTGTGCTGGTTGTGTTGTATAGGTGACTTCCAAGTCAGCCATATTGCTTGGGGGACATTGTGCTGGTTGTATGGTATAGGTGACTTCCAAGTCAGCCATATTGCATGCATGGGGGACATTGTGCTGGTTGCCATGTTGTATAGGTGACGTCCAAGTCAGCCATATTGCATGGGGGACATTGTGCTGGTGGCCATGTTCTATAGGTGACTTCCAAGTCAGCCATATTGCATTTGGGACATTGTGCTGGTTGCATTGTCCTATAGGTGACTTCCAAGTCAGCCATATTGCATGTGGGACATTGTGCTGGTGGCCATGTTCTATAGGTGACTTCCAAGTCAGCCATATTGCATGGGGGACATTGTGCTGGTTGTATTGTATAGGTGACTTCCAAGTCAGCCATATTGCATGGGGGACATTGTGGTGGTGGCAATGTCGTATAGGTGACTTCCAAGTCAGCCATATTGCATGGGGGACATTGTGCTGGTTGTCTTGTATAGGTGACTTCCAAGTCAGCCATATTGCTTGGGGGACATTGTGCTGGTTGTATTTTATAGGTGACTTCCAAGTCAGCCATATTGCATGGGGGACATTGTGCTGGTTGCCATGTTGTATAGGTGACTTCCAAGTCAGCCATATTGCATGGGGGACATTGTGCTGGTGGCCATGTTCTATAGGTGACTTCCAAGTCAGCCATATTGCATTTGGGACATTGTGCTGGTTGTATTGTATAGGTGACTTCCAAGTCAGCCATATTGCATGGGGGACATTGTGCTGGTTGTATTGTATAGGTGACTTCCAAGTGAGCCATATTGCTTGGGGGACATTGTGCTGGTGGCCATGTTCTATAGGTGACTTCCAAGTCAGCCATATTGCATGGGGGACATTGTGCTGGTTGCATTGTCCTATAGGTGACTTCCAAGTCAGCCATATTGCATGGGGGACATTGTGCTGGTGGCCATGTTCTATAGGTGACTTCCAAGTCAGCCATATTGCATGGGGGACATTGTGCTGGTTGTCTTGTATAGGTGACTTCCAAGTCAGCCATATTGCATGGGAGACATTGTGCTGGTGGCCATGTTCTATAGGTGACTTCCAAGTCAGCCATATTGCTTGGGGGACATTGTGCTGGTTGTATTGTATAGGTGACTTCCAAGTCAGCCATATTGCATGGGGGACATTGTGCTGGTTGCCATGTTGTATAGGTGACTTCCACGTCAGCCATATTGCATGGGGGACATTGTGCTGGTTGTCTTGTATAGGTGACTTCCAAGTCAGCCATATTGCATGGGGGACATTGTGCTGGTTGCCATGTTGTATAGGTGACTTCCAAGTCAGGCATATTGCATGGGGGACATTGTGCTGGTTGCCATGTTGTATAGGTGACTTCCAAGTGAGCCATATTGCATGGGGGACATTGTGCTGGTTGTCTTGTATAGGTGACTTCCAAGTCAGCCGTGTTGCATGGGGGACATTGTGCTGGTTGTCTTGTATAGGTGACTTCCAAGTCAGCCGTGTTGCATGGGGGACATTGTGCTGGTGGCCATGTTCTATAGGTGACTTCCAAGTCAGCCATATTGCATTTGGAACATTGTGCTGGTTGTCTTGTATAGGTGACTTCCAAGTCAGCCATATTGCATGGGGGACATTGTGCTGGTTGTGTTGTATAGGTGACTTCCAAATCAGCCATATTGTATGGGGGACATTGTGCTGGTTGTATTGTATAGGTGACTTCCAAGTCAGCCATATTGCATGGGGGACATTGTGCTGGTTGTATTGTATAGGTGACTTCCAAGTCAGCCATATTGCATGGGGGACATTGTGCTGGTGGCCATGTCGTATAGGTGACTTCCAAGTCAGCCATATTGCATGGGGGACATTGTGCTGGTTGTCTTGTATAGGTGACTTCCAAGTCAGCCATATTGCTTGGGGGACATTGTGCTGGTTGTATGGTATAGGTGTTTTCCAAGTCAGCCATTATGCATGCATGGGGGACATTGTGCTGGTTGCCATGTTGTATAGGTGACGTCCAAGTCAGCCATATTGCATGGGGGACATTGTGCTGGTGGCCATGTTCTATAGGTGACTTCCAAGTCAGCCATATTGCATGGGGGACATTGTGCTGGTTGCATTGTCCTATAGGTGACTTCCAAGTCAGCCATATTGCATGTGGGACATTGTGCTGGTGGCCATGTTCTATAGGTGACTTCCAAGTCAGCCATATTGCATGGGGGACATTGTGCTGGTTGTATTGTATAGGTGACTTCCAAGTCAGCCATATTGCATGGGGGACATTGTGCTGGTGGCCATGTCGTATAGGTGACTTCCAAGTCAGCCATATTGCATGGGGGACATTGTGCTGGTTGTCTTGTATAGGTGACTTCCAAGTCAGCCATATTGCTTGGGGGAAATTGTGCTGGTTGTATTTTATAGGTGACTTCCAAGTCAGCCATATTGCATGGGGGACATTGTGCTGGTTGCCATGTTGTATAGGTGACGTCCAAGTCAGCCATATTGCATGGGGGACATTGTGCTGGTGGCCATGTTCTATAGGTGACTTCCAAGTCAGCCATATTGCATGGGGGACATTGTGCTGGTTGCATTGTCCTATAGGTGACTTCCAAGTCAGCCATATTGCATGTGGGACATTGTGCTGGTGGCCATGTTCTATAGGTGACTTCCAAGTCAGCCATATTGCATGGGGGACATTGTGCTGGTGGCCATGTTCTATAGGTGACTTCCAAGTCAGCCATATTGCTTGGGGGACATTGTGCTGGTTGTATTGTATAGGTGACTTCCAAGTCAGCCATATTGCATGGGGGACATTGTGCTGGTTGCCATGTTGTATAGGTGACTTCTAAGTCAGCCATTTTGCTTGGGGGACATTGTGCTGGTTGTATTGTATAGGTGACTTCCAAGTCAGCCATATTGCATGGGGGACATTGTGCTGGTTGCCATTTTGTATAGGTGACTTCCAAGTCAGCCATATTGCATGGGGGACATTGTGCTGGTGGCCATGTTCTATAGGTGACTTCCAAGTCAGCCATATTGCATTTGGGACATTGTGCTGGTTGTCTTGTATAGGTGACTTCCAAGTCAGCCATATTGAATGGGGGACATTGTGCTGGTTGTGTTGTATAGGTGACTTCCAAATCAGCCATATTGCATGGGGGACATTGTGCTGGTTGTATTGTATAGGTGACTTCCAAGTCAGCCATATTGCATGGGGGACATTGTGCTGGTTGTATTGTATAGGTGACTTCCAAGTCAGCCATATTGCATGGGGGACATTGTGCTGGTGGCCATGTCGTATAGGTGACTTCCAAGTCAGCCATATTGCATGGGGGACATTGTGCTGGTTGTCTTGTATAGGTGACTTCCAAGTCAGCCATATTGCTTGGGGGAAATTGTGCTGGTTGTATTTTATAGGTGACTTCCAAGTCAGCCATATTGCATGGGGGACATTGTGCTGGTTGCCATGTTGTATAGGTGACGTCCAAGTCAGCCATATTGCATGGGGGACATTGTGCTGGTGGCCATGTTCTATAGGTGACTTCCAAGTCAGCCATATTGCATCTGGGACATTGTGCTGGTTGCATTGTCCTATAGGTGACTTCCAAGTCAGCCATATTGCATGTGGGACATTGTGCTGGTGGCCATGTTCTATAGGTGACTTCCAAGTCAGCCATATTGCATGGGGGACATTGTGCTGGTGGCCATGTTCTATAGGTGACTTCCAAGTCAGCCATATTGCTTGGGGGACATTGTGCTGGTTGTATTGTATAGGTGACTTCCAAGTCAGCCATATTGCATGGGGGACATTGTGCTGGTTGCCATGTTGTATAGGTGACTTCTAAGTCAGCCATTTTGCTTGGGGGACATTGTGCTGGTTGTATTGTATAGGTGACTTCCAAGTCAGCCATATTGCATGGGGGACATTGTGCTGGTTGCCATTTTGTATAGGTGACTTCCAAGTCAGCCATATTGCATGGGGGACATTGTGCTGGTGGCCATGTTCTATAGGTGACTTCCAAGTCAGCCATATTGCATTTGGGACATTGTGCTGGTTGTCTTGTATAGGTGACTTCCAAGTCAGCCATATTGAATGGGGGACATTGTGCTGGTTGTGTTGTATAGGTGACTTCCAAATCAGCCATATTGCATGGGGGACATTGTGCTGGTTGTATTGTATAGGTGACTTCCAAGTCAGCCATATTGCATGGGGGACATTGTGCTGGTTGTATTGTATAGGTGACTTCCAAGTCAGCCATATTGCATGGGGGACATTGTGCTGGTGGCCATGTCGTAAAGGTGACTTCCAAGTCAGCCATATTGCATGGGGGACATTGTGCTGGTTGTCTTGTATAGGTGACTTCCAAGTCAGCCATATTGCTTGGGGGACATTGTGCTGGTTGTATTTTATAGGTGACTTCCAAGTCAGCCATATTGCATGGGGGACATTGTGCTGGTTGCCATGTTGTATAGGTGACTTCCAAGTCAGCCATATTGCATGGGGGACATTGTGCTGGTGGCCATGTTCTATAGGTGACTTCCAAGTCAGCCATATTGCATTTGGGACATTGTGCTGGTTGTATTGTATAGGTGACTTCCAAGTCAGCCATATTGCATGGGGGACATTGTGCTGGTTGTATTGTATAGGTGACTTCCAAGTGAGCCATATTGCTTGGGGGACATTGTGCTGGTGGCCATGTTCTATAGGTGACTTCCAAGTCAGCCATATTGCATGGGGGACATTGTGCTGGTTGCATTGTCCTATAGGTGACTTCCAAGTCAGCCATATTGCATGGGGGACATTGTGCTGGTGGCCATGTTCTATAGGTGACTTCCAAGTCAGCCATATTGCATGGGGGACATTGTGCTGGTTGTCTTGTATAGGTGACTTCCAAGTCAGCCATATTGCATGGGAGACATTGTGCTGGTGGCCATGTTCTATAGGTGACTTCCAAGTCAGCCATATTGCTTGGGGGACTTTGTGCTGGTTGTATTGTATAGGTGACTTCCAAGTCAGCCATATTGCATTTGGGACATTGTGCTGGTTGTATTGTATAGGTGACTTCCAAGTCAGCCATATTGCATGGGGGACATTGTGCTGGTTGTCTTGTATAGGTGACTTCCAAGTCAGCCATATTGCATGGGGGACATTGTGCTGGTTGCCATGTTGTATAGGTGACTTCCAAGTCAGGCATATTGCATGGGGGACATTGTGCTGGTTGCCATGTTGTATAGGTGACTTCCAAGTGAGCCATATTGCTTGGGGGACATTGTGCTGGTTGTGTTGTATAGGTGACTTCCAAGTCAGCCATATTGCATGGGGGACATTGTGCTGGTTGTCTTGTATAGGTGACTTCCAAGTCAGCCGTGTTGCATGGGGGACATTGTGCTGGTGGCCATGTTCTATAGGTGACTTCCAAGTCAGCCATATTGCATTTGGGACATTGTGCTGGTTGTCTTGTATAGGTGACTTCCAAGTCAGCCATATTGCATGGGGGACATTGTGCTGGTTGCCATGTTGTATAGGTGACTTCCAAGTCAGCCATATTGCATGGGGACATTGTGCTGGTTGTCTTGTATAGGTGACTTCCAAGTCAGCCATATTGCATGGGGGACATTGTGCTGGTTGCCATGTTGTATAGGTGACTTCCAAGTCAGCCATATTGCATGGGGGACATTGTGCTGGTTGCCATGTTGTATAGGTGACTTCCAAGTGAGCCATATTGCTTGGGGGACATTGTGCTGGTTGTGTTGTATAGGTGACTTCCAAGTCAGCCATATTGCTTGGGGGACATTGTGCTGGTTGTATGGTATAGGTGACTTCCAAGTCAGCCATATTGCATGCATGGGGGACATTGTGCTGGTTGCCATGTTGTATAGGTGACGTCCAAGTCAGCCATATTGCATGGGGGACATTGTGCTGGTGGCCATGTTCTATAGGTGACTTCCAAGTCAGCCATATTGCATGGGGGACATTGTGCTGGTAGCATTGTCCTATAGGTGACTTCCAAGTCAGCCATATTGCATGTGGGACATTGTGCTGGTGGCCATGTTCTATAGGTGACTTCCAAGTCAGCCATATTGCATGGGGGACATTGTGCTGGTTGTATTGTATAGGTGACTTCCAAGTCAGCCATATTGCATGGGGGACATTGTGCTGGTGGCAATGTCGTATAGGTGACTTCCAAGTCAGCCATATTGCATGGGGGACATTGTGCTGGTGGCCATGTTCTATAGGTGACTTCCAAGTCAGCCATATTGCATGGGGGACATTGTGCTGGTTGCATTGTCCTATAGGTGACTTCCAAGTCAGCCATATTGCATGTGGGACATTGTGCTGGTGGCCATGTTCTATAGGTGACTTCCAAGTCAGCCATATTGCATGGGGGACATTGTGCTGGTTGTCTTGTATAGGTGACTTCCAAGTCAGCCATATTGCTTGGGGGAAATTGTGCTGGTTGTATTTTATAGGTGACTTCCAAGTCAGCCATATTGCATGGGGGACATTGTGCTGGTTGCCATGTTGTATAGGTGACTTCCAAGTCAGCCATATTGCATGGGGGACATTGTGCTGGTGGCCATGTTCTATAGGTGACTTCCAAGTCAGCCATATTGCATTTGGGACATTGTGCTGGTTGTATTGTATAGGTGACTTCCAAGTCAGCCATATTGCATGGGGGACATTGTGCTGGTTGTATTGTATAGGTGACTTCCAAGTGAGCCATATTGCTTGGGGGACATTGTGCTGGTGGCCATGTTCTATAGGTGACTTCCAAGTCAGCCATATTGCATGGGGGACATTGTGCTGGTTGCATTGTCCTATAGGTGACTTCCAAGTCAGCCATATTGCATGGGGGACATTGTGCTGGTGGCCATGTTCTATAGGTGACTTCCAAGTCAGCCATATTGCATGGGGGACATTGTGCTGGTTGTCTTGTATAGGTGACTTCCAAGTCAGCCATATTGCATGGGAGACATTGTGCTGGTGGCCATGTTCTATAGGTGACTTCCAAGTCAGCCATATTGCTTGGGGGACATTGTGCTGTTTGTATGGTATAGGTGACTTCCAAGTCAGCCATTATGCATGCATGGGGGACATTGTGCTGGTTGCCATGTTGTATAGGTGACGTCCAAGTCAGCCATATTGCATGGGGGACATTGTGCTGGTGGCCATGTTCTATAGGTGACTTCCAAGTCAGCCATATTGCATGGGGGACATTGTGCTGGTTGCATTGTCCTATAGGTGACTTCCAAGTCAGCCATATTGCATGTGGGACATTGTGCTGGTGGCCATGTTCTATAGGTGACTTCCAAGTCAGCCATATTGCATGGGGGACATTGTGCTGGTGGCCATGTTCTATAGGTGACTTCCAAGTCAGCCATATTGCTTGGGGGACATTGTGCTGGTTGTATTGTATAGGTGACTTCCAAGTCAGCCATATTGCATGGGGGACATTGTGCTGGTTGCCATGTTGTATAGGTGACTTCCAAGTCAGCCATATTGCATGGGGGACATTGTGCTGGTTGTCTTGTATAGGTGACTTCCAAGTCAGCCATATTGCATGGGGGACATTGTGCTGGTTGTGTTGTATAGGTGACTTCCAAATCAGCCATATTGTATGGGGGACATTGTGCTGGTTGTATTGTATAGGTGACTTCCAAGTCAGCCATATTGCATGGGGGACATTGTGCTGGTTGTATTGTATAGGTGACTTCCAAGTCAGCCATATTGCATGGGGGACATTGTGCTGGTGGCCATGTCGTATAGGTGACTTCCAAGTCAGCCATATTGCATGGGGGACATTGTGCTGGTTGTCTTGTATAGGTGACTTCCAAGTCAGCCATATTGCTTGGGGGACATTGTGCTGGTTGTATGGTATAGGTGACTTCCAAGTCAGCCATATTGCATGCATGGGGGACATTGTGCTGGTTGCCATGTTGTATAGGTGACGTCCAAGTCAGCCATATTGCATGGGGGACATTGTGCTGGTGGCCATGTTCTATAGGTGACTTCCAAGTCAGCCATATTGCATGGGGGACATTGTGCTGGTTGCATTGTCCTATAGGTGACTTCCAAGTCAGCCATATTGCATGTGGGACATTGTGCTGGTGGCCATGTTCTATAGGTGACTTCCAAGTCAGCCATATTGCATGGGGGACATTGTGCTGGTGGCCATGTTCTATAGGTGACTTCCAAGTCAGCCATATTGCTTGGGGGACATTGTGCTGGTTGTATTGTATAGGTGACTTCCAAGTCAGCCATATTGCATGGGGGACATTGTGCTGGTTGCCATGTTGTATAGGTGACTTCCAAGTCAGCCATATTGCATGGGGGACATTGTGCTGGTTGTCTTGTATAGGTGACTTCCAAGTCAGCCATATTGCATGGGGGACATTGTGCTGGTTGCCATGTTGTATAGGTGACTTCCAAGTCAGGCATATTGAATGGGGGACATTGTGCTGGTTGCCATGTTGTATAGGTGACTTCCAAGTGAGCCATATTGCTTGGGGGACATTGTGCTGGTTGTGTTGTATAGGTGACTTTCAAGTCAGCCATATTGCATGGGGGACATTGTGCTGGTTGTCTTGTATAGGTGACTTCCAAGTCAGTCTTATTGCTTGGAGGACATTGTGCTGGTTGTCTTCTATAGGTGACTTCCAAGTCAGCCATATTGCATGGGGGACATTGTGCTGGTTGTCTTGTATAGGTGACTTCCAAGTCAGCCATATTGCTTGGAGGACATTGTGCTGGTTGTCTTGTATAGGTGACTTCCAAGTCAGCCATATTACATGGGGGAAATTGTGCTGGTTGCCATGTTGTATAGGTGACTTCCAAGTCAGCCATATTTCATGGGGGACATTGTGCTGGTTGCCATGTTGTATAGGTGTCTTCCAAGTCAGCCATATTGCATGGGGGACATTGTGCTGGTTGCCATGTTGTATAGGTGACTTTCAAGTGAGCCATATTGCATGGGGGACATTGTGCTGGTTGTGTTGTATAGGTGACTTCCAAGTCAGCCATATTGCATGGGGGACATTGTGCTGGTTGTGTTGTATAGGTGACTTCCAAGTCAGCCATATTGCATGGGGGACATTGTGCTGGTTGTATTGTAAAGGTGACTTCCAAGTCAGCCATATTGCATGGGGGACATTGTGCTGGTTGTATTGTATAGGTGACTTCCAAGTGAGCCATATTGCATGGGGGACATTGTGCTGGTGGCCATGTTCTATAGGTGACTTCCAAGTCAGCCATATTGCATGGGGGACATTGTGCTGGTTGTGTTGTTTAGGTGACTTCCAAGTCAGCCATATTGCATGGGGGACATTGTGCTGGTTGTGTTGTATAGGTGACTTCCAAGTCAGCCATATTGCATGGGGGACATTGTGCTGGTTGTATTGTATAGGTGACTTCCAAGTCAGCCATATTGCATGGGGGACATTGTGCTGGTTGTATTGTATAGGTGACTTCAAAGTCAGCCATATTGCATGGGGGACATTGTGCTGGTTGTCTTGGATAGGTGACTTCCAAGTCAGCCATATTGCTTGGGGGACATTGTGCTGGTTGCCATTTTATTTAGGTGACTTCCAAGTCAGCCATATTGCATGGGGGACATTGTGCTGGTTGTATTGTATAGGTGACTTCCAAGTCAGCCATATTGCATGGGGGACATTGTGCTGGTTGTATGTATAGGTGACTTCCAAGTCAGCCATATTGCATGGGGGACATTGTGCTGGTTGCCATGTCCTATAGGTGACTTCCAAGTCAGCCATATTGCATGGGGGACATTGTGCTGGTTGTCTTGTATAGGTGACTTCCAAGTCAGCCATATTGCTTGGGGGACATTGTGCTGGTTGCCATGTTCTATAGGTGACTTCCAAGTCAGCCAAATTGCTTGTGGGACATTGTGCTGGTGGCCATGTTCTATAGGTGACTTCCAAGTCAGCCATATTGCTTGGGGGACATTGTGCTGGTTGCCATGTTGTATAGGTGACTTCCAAGTCAGCCATATTGCTTGGGGGACATTGTGCTGGTGGCCATGTTCTATAGGTGACTTCCAAGTCAGCCATATTGCATGGGGGACATTGTGCTGGTTGTCTTGTATAGGTGACTTCCAAGTCAGCCATATTGCATGGGGGACATTGTGCTGGTGGCCATGTTCTATAGGTGACTTCCAAGTCAGCCATATTGCTTGGGGGACATTGTGCTGGTTGCCATGTTGTATAGGTGACTTCCAAGTCAGCCATATTGCATGGGGGACATTGTGCTGGTTGCCATGTTGTATAGGTGACTTCCAAGTGAGCCATATTGCTTGGGGGACATTGTGCTGGTTGTGTTGTATAGGTGACTTCCAAGTCAGCCATATTGCATGGGGGACATTGTGCTGGTTGTCTTGTATAGGTGACTTCCAAGTCAGCCGTGTTGCATGGGGGACATTGTGCTGGTGGCCATGTTGTATAGGTGACTTCCAAGTCAGCCATATTGCTTGGGGGACATTGTGCTGGTGGCCATGTTCTATAGGTGACTTCCAAGTCAGTCATATTGCATGGGGGACATTGTGCTGGTTGCCATGTTGTATAGGTGACTTACAAGTCAGCCATATTGCATGGGGGACATTGTGCTGGTTGCCATGTCCTATAGGTGACTTCCAAGTCAGCCATATTGCATGGGGGAAATTGTGCTGGTTGTCTTGTATAGGTGACTTTTAAGTCAGCCATATTGCTTGGGGGACATTGTGCTGGTTGCCATGTTCTATAGGTGACTTCCAAGTCAGCCATATTGCTTGGGGGACATTGTGCTGGTTGCCATGTTGTATAGGTGACTTCCAAGTCAGCCATATTGCTTGGGGGACATTGTGCTGGTTGCCATGTTGTATAGGTGACTTCCAAGTCAGCCATATTGCATGGGGGACATTGTGCTGGTGGCCATTTTCTATAGGTGACTTCCAAGTCAGCCATATTGCATGGGGGACATTGTGCTGGTTGTCTTGTAAAGGTGACTTCCAAGTCAGCCATATTGCATGGGGGACATTGTGCTGGTTGTGTTGTATAGGTGACTTCCAAATCAGCCATATTGCATGGGGGACATTGTGCTGGTTGTATTGTATAGGTGACTTCCAAGTCAGCCATATTGCATGGGGGACATTGTGCTGGTGGCCATGTCCTATAGGTGACTTCCAAGTGAGCCATATTGCATGGGGGACATTGTGCTGGTTGTCTTGTATAGGTGACTTCCAAGTCAGCCATATTGCTTGGGGGACATTGTGCTGGTTGTATTGTATAGGTGACTTCCAAGTCAGCCATATTGCATGGGGGACATTGTGCTGGTGACCATGTCGTATAGGTGACTTCCAAGTCAGCCATATTGCATGGGGGACATTGTGCTGGTTGTCTTGTATAGGTGACTTCCAAGTCAGCCATATTGCTTGGGGGACATTGTGCTGGTGGTATGGTATAGGTGACTTCCAAGTCAGCCATTATGCATGCATGGGGGACATTGTGCTGGTTGCCATGTTGTATAGGTGACGTCCAAGTCAGCCATATTGCATGGGGGACATTGTGCTGGTGGCAATGTTCTATAGGTGACTTCCAAGTCAGCCATATTGCATGGGGGACATTGTGCTGGTTGCATTGTCCTATAGGTGACTTCCAAGTCAGCCATATTGCATGTGGGACATTGTGCTGGTGGCCATGTTCTATAGGTGACTTCCAAGTCAGCCATATTGCATGGGGGACATTGTGCTGGTTGTATTGTATAGGTGACTTCCAAGTCAGCCATATTGCATGGGGGACATTGTGCTGGTGGCCATGTCGTATAGGTGACTTCCAAGTCAGCCATATTGCATGGGGGACATTGTGCTGGTTGTCTTGTATAGGTGACTTCCAAGTCAGCCATATTGCTTGGGGGAAATTGTGCTGGTTGTATTTTATAGGTGACTTCCAAGTCAGCCATATTGCATGGGGGACATTGTGCTGGTTGCCATGTTGTATAGGTGACTTCCAAGTCAGCCATATTGCATGGGGGACATTGTGCTGGTGGCCATGTTCTATAGGTGACTTCCAAGTCATCCATATTGCATTTGGGACATTGTGCTGGTTGTATTGTATAGGTGACTTCCAAGTCAGCCATATTGCATGGGGGACATTGTGCTGGTTGTATTGTATAGGTGACTTCCAAGTGAGCCATATTGCTTGGGGGACATTGTGCTGGTGGCCATGTTCTATAGGTGACTTCCAAGTCAGCCATATTGCATGGGGGAAATTGTGCTTGTTGCATTGTCCTATAGGTGACTTCCAAGTCAGCCATATTGCATGGGGGACATTGTGCTGGTGGCCATGTTCTATAGGTGACTTCAAAGTCAGCCATATTGCATGGGGGACATTGTGCTGGTTGTCTTTTATAGGTGACTTCCAAGTCAGCCATATTGCATGGGAGACATTGTGCTGGTGGCCATGTTCTATAGGTGACTTCCACGTCAGCCATATTGCATGGGGGACATTGTGCTGGTTGTCTTGTATAGGTGACTTCCAAGTCAGCCATATTGCATGGAGGACATTGTGCTGGTTGTATGTATAGGTGACTTCCAAGTCAGCCATATTGCATGGGGGACATTGTGCTGGTTGCCATGTCCTATAGGTGACTTCCAAGTCAGCCATATTG
Organism: Petromyzon marinus; assembly: GCF_048934315.1. Taxonomy (NCBI): domain Eukaryota; kingdom Metazoa; phylum Chordata; class Hyperoartia; order Petromyzontiformes; family Petromyzontidae; genus Petromyzon; species Petromyzon marinus. The sequence goes on along the minus strand of NW_027422884.1, from coordinate 1,175,119 downwards.
CATGGGGGACATTGTGCTGGTTGTCTTGTATAGGTGACTTCCAAGTCAGCCATATTGCTTGGGGGACATTGTGCTGGTTGCCATGTTCTATAGGTGACTTCCAAGTCAGCCAAATTGCTTGGGGGACATTGTGCTGGTGGCCATGTTCTATAGGTGACTTCCAAGTCAGCCATATTGATTGGGGGACATTGTGCTGGTTGCCATGTTGTATAGGTGACTTCCAAGTCAGCCATATTGCTTGGGGGACATTGTGCTGGTGGCCATGTTCTATAGGTGACTTCCAAGTCAGCCATATTGCATGGGGGACATTGTGCTGGTTGTCTTGTATAGGTGACTTCCAAGTCAGCCATATTGCATGGGGGACATTGTGCTGGTGGCCATGTTCTATAGGTGACTTCCAAGTCAGCCATATTGCTTGGGGGACATTGTGCTGGTTGCCATGTTGTATAGGTGACTTCCAAGTCAGCCATATTGCATGGGGGACATTGTGCTGGTTGCCATGTTGTATAGGTGACTTCCAAGTGAGCCATATTGCTTGGGGGACATTGTGCTGGTTGTGTTGTATAGGTGACTTCCAAGTCAGCCATATTGCATGGGGGACATTGTGCTGGTTGCCGTGTCCTATAGGTGACTTCCAAGTCAGCCATATTGCATGGGGGAAATTGTGCTGGTTGTCTTGTATAGGTGACTTTTAAGTCAGCCATATTGCTTGGGGGACATTGTGCTGGTTGCCATGTTCTATAGGTGACTTCCAAGTCAGCCATATTGCTTGGGGGACATTGTGCTGGTTGCCATGTTGTATAGGTGACTTCCAAGTCAGCCATATTGCTTGGGGGACATTGTGCTGGTTGCCATGTTGTATAGGTGACTTCCAAGTCAGCCATATTGCATGGGGGACATTGTGCTGGTGGCCATTTTCTATAGGTGACTTCCAAGTCAGCCATATTGCATGGGGGACATTGTGCTGGTTGTCTTGTATAGGTGACTTCCAAGTCAGCCATATTGCATGGGGGACATTGTGCTGGTTGTGTTGTATAGGTGACTTCCAAATCAGCCATATTGCATGGGGGACATTGTGCTGGTTGTATTGTATAGGTGACTTCCAAGTCAGCCATATTGCATGGGGGACATTGTGCTGGTGGCCATGTCCTATAGGTGACTTCCAAGTGAGCCATATTGCATGGGGGACATTGTGCTGGTTGTCTTGTATAGGTGACTTCCAAGTCAGCCATATTGCTTGGGGCACATTGTGCTGGTTGTATTGTATAGGTGACTTCCAAGTCAGCCATATTGCATGGGGGACATTGTGCTGGTGGCCATGTCGTATAGGTGACTTCCAAGTCAGCGATATTGCATGGGGGACATTGTGCTGGTTGTCTTGTATAGGTGACTTCCAAGTCAGCCATATTGCTTGGGGGACATTGTGCTGGTTGTATGGTATAGGTGACTTCCAAGTCAGCCATTATGCATGCATGGGGGACATTGTGCTGGTTGCCATGTTGTATAGGTGACGTCCAAGTCAGCCATATTGCATGGGGGACATTGTGCTGGTGGCCATGTTCTATAGGTGACTTCCAAGTCAGCCATATTGCATGGGGGACATTGTGCTGGTTGCATTGTCCTATAGGTGACTTCCAAGTCAGCCATATTGCATGTGGGACATTGTGCTGGTGGCCATGTTCTATAGGTGACTTCCAAGTCAGCCATATTGCATGGGGGACATTGTGCTGGTTGTATTGTATAGGTGACTTCCAAGTCAGCCATATTGCATGGGGGACATTGTGCTGGTGGCCATGTCGTATAGGTGACTTCCGAGTCAGCCATATTGCATGGGGGACATTGTGCTGGTTGTCTTGTATAGGTGACTTCCAAGTCAGCCATATTGCTTGGGGGAAATTGTGCTGGTTGTATTTTATAGGTGACTTCCAAGTCAGCCATATTGCATGGGGGACATTGTGCTGGTTGCCATGTTGTATAGGTGACTTCCAAGTCAGCCATATTGCATGGGGGACATTGTGCTGGTGGCCATGTTCTATAGGTGACTTCCAAGTCAGCCATATTGCATTTGGGACATTGTGCTGGTTGTATTGTATAGGTGACTTCCAAGTCAGCCATATTGCATGGGGGACATTGTGCTGGTTGTATTGTATAGGTGACTTCCAAGTGAGCCATATTGCTTGGGGGACATTGTGCTGGTGGCCATGTTCTATAGGTGACTTCCAAGTCAGCCATATTGCATGGGGGACATTGTGCTGGTTGCATTGTCCTATAGGTGACTTCCAAGTCAGCCATATTGCATGGGGGACATTGTGCTGGTGGCCATGTTCTATAGGTGACTTCAAAGTCAGCCATATTGCATGGGGGACATTGTGCTGGTTGTCTTGTATAGGTGACTTCCAAGTCAGCCATATTGCATGGGAGACATTGTGCTGGTGGCCATGTTCTATAGGTGACTTCCAAGTCAGCCATATTGCTTGGGGGACATTGTGCTGGTTGTATTGTATAGGTGACTTCCAAGTCAGCCATATTGCATGGGGGACATTGTGCTGGTTGCCATGTTGTATAGGTGACTTCCACGTCAGCCATATTGCATGGGGGACATTGTGCTGGTTGTCTTGTATAGGTGACTTCCAAGTCAGCCATATTGCATGGGGGACATTGTGCTGGTTGCCATGTTGTATAGGTGACTTCCAAGTCAGGCATATTGCATGGGGGACATTGTGCTGGTTGCCATGTTGTATAGGTGACTTCCAAGTGAGCCATATTGCTTGGGGGACATTGTGCTGGTTGTGTTATATAGGTGACTTCCAAGTCAGCCATATTGCATGGGGGACATTGTGCTGGTTGTCTTGTATAGGTGACTTCCAAGTCAGCCATATTGCATGGGGGACATTGTGCTGGTTGTGTTGTATAGGTGACTTCCAAATCAGCCATATTGTATGGGGGACATTGTGCTGGTTGTATTGTATAGGTGACTTCCAAGTCAGCCATATTGCATGGGGGACATTGTGCTGGTTGTATTGTATAGGTGACTTCCAAGTCAGCCATATTGCATGGGGGACATTGTGCTGGTGGCCATGTCGTATAGGTGACTTCCAAGTCAGCCATATTGCATGGGGGACATTGTGCTGGTTGTCTTGTATAGGTGACTTCCAAGTCAGCCATATTGCTTGGGGGACATTGTGCTGGTTGTATGGTATAGGTGACTTCCAAGTCAGCCATTATGCATGCATGGGGGACATTGTGCTGGTTGCCATGTTGTATAGGTGACGTCCAAGTCAGCCATATTGCATGGGGGACATTGTGCTGGTGGCCATGTTCTATAGGTGACTTCCAAGTCAGCCATATTGCATGGGGGACATTGTGCTGGTTGCATTGTCCTATAGGTGACTTCCAAGTCAGCCATATTGCATGTGGGACATTGTGCTGGTGGCCATGTTCTATAGGTGACTTCCAAGTCAGCCATATTGCATGGGGGACATTGTGCTGGTGGCCATGTTCTATAGGTGACTTCCAAGTCAGCCATATTGCTTGGGGGACATTGTGCTGGTTGTATTGTATAGGTGACTTCCAAGTCAGCCATATTGCATGGGGGACATTGTGCTGGTTGCCATGTTGTATAGGTGACTTCCAAGTCAGCCATATTGCATGGGGGACATTGTGCTGGTTGTCTTGTATAGGTGACTTCCAAGTCAGCCATATTGCATGGGGGACATTGTGCTGGTTGTGTTGTATAGGTGACTTCCAAGTCAGCCATATTGCATGGGGGACATTGTGCTGGTTGTATTGTATAGGTGACTTCCAAGTCAGCCATATTGCATGGGGGACATTGTGCTGGTGGCCATGTCGTATAGGTGACTTCCAAGTCAGCCATATTGCATGGGGGACATTGTGCTGGTTGTCTTGTATAGGTGACTTCCAAGTCAGCCATATTGCTTGGGGGACATTGTGCTGGTTGTATGGTATAGGTGACTTCCAAGTCAGCCATTATGCATGCATGGGGGACATTGTGCTGGTTGCCATGTTGTATAGGTGACGTCCAAGTCAGCCATATTGCATGGGGGACATTGTGCTGGTGGCCATGTTCTATAGGTGACTTCCAAGTCAGCCATATTGCATGGGGGACATTGTGCTGGTTGCATTGTCCTATAGGTGACTTCCAAGTCAGCCATATTGCATGTGGGACATTGTGCTGGTGGCCATGTTCTATAGGTGACTTCCAAGTCAGCCATATTGCATGGGGGACATTGTGCTGGTGGCCATGTTCTATAGGTGACTTCCAAGTCAGCCATATTGCTTGGGGGACATTGTGCTGGTTGTATTGTATAGGTGACTTCCAAGTCAGCCATATTGCATGGGGGACATTGTGCTGGTTGCCATGTTGTATAGGTGACTTCCAAGTCAGCCATATTGCATGGGGGACATTGTGCTGGTTGTCTTGTATAGGTGACTTCCAAGTCAGCCATATTGCATGGGGGACATTGTGCTGGTTGTGTTGTATAGGTGACTTCCAAATCAGCCATATTGTATGGGGGACATTGTGCTGGTTGTATTGTATAGGTGACTTCCAAGTCAGCCATATTGCATGGGGGACATTGTGCTGGTTGTATTGTATAGGTGACTTCCAAGTCAGCCATATTGCATGGGGGACATTGTGCTGGTGGCCATGTCGTATAGGTGACTTCCAAGTCAGCCATATTGCATGGGGGACATTGTGCTGGTTGTCTTGTATAGGTGACTTCCAAGTCAGCCATATTGCTTGGGGGACATTGTGCTGGTTGTATGGTATAGGTGACTTCCAAGTCAGCCATATTGCATGCATGGGGGACATTGTGCAGGTTGCCATGTTGTATAGGTGACGTCCAAGTCAGCCATATTGCATGGGGGACATTGTGCTGGTGGCCATGTTCTATAGGTGACTTCCAAGTCAGCCATATTGCATGGGGGACATTGTGCTGGTTGCATTGTCCTATAGGTGACTTCCAAGTCAGCCATATTGCATGTGGGACATTGTGCTGGTGGCCATGTTCTATAGGTGACTTCCAAGTCAGCCATATTGCATGGGGGACATTGTGCTGGTGGCCATGTTCTATAGGTGACTTCCAAGTCAGCCATATTGCTTGGGGGACATTGTGCTGGTTGTATTGTAAAGGTGACTTCCAAGTCAGCCATATTGCATGGGGGACATTGTGCTGGTTGCCATGTTGTATAGGTGACTTCCAAGTCAGCCATATTGCATGGGGGACATTGTGCTGGTTGTCTTGTATAGGTGACTTCCAAGTCAGCCATATTGCATGGGGGACATTGTGCTGGTTGCCATGTTGTATAGGTGACTTCCAAGTCAGGCATATTGAATGGGGGACATTGTGCTGGTTGCCATGTTGTATAGGTGACTTCCAAGTGAGCCATATTGCTTGGGGGACATTGTGCTGGTTGTGTTGTATAGGTGACTTTCAAGTCAGCCATATTGCATGGGGGACATTGTGCTGGTTGTCTTGTATAGGTGACTTCCAAGTCAGCCGTGTTGCATGGGGGACATTGTGCTGGTTGTCTTGTATAGGTGACTTCCAAGTCAGTCTTATTGCTTGGAGGACATTGTGCTGGTTGTCTTCTATAGGTGACTTCCAAGTCAGCCATATTGCATGGGGGACATTGTGCTGGTTGTCTTGTATAGGTGACTTCCAAGTCAGCCATATTGCTTGGAGGACATTGTGCTGGTTGTCTTGTGTAGGTGACTTCCAAGTCAGCCATATTACATGGGGGAAATTGTGCTGGTTGCCATGTTGTATAGGTGACTTCCAAGTCAGCCATATTTCATGGGGGACATTGTGCTGGTTGCTATGTTGTATAGGTGACTTCCAAGTCAGCCATATTGCATGGGGGACATTGTGCTGGTTGCCATGTTGTATAGGTGACTTTCAAGTGAGCCATATTGCATGGGGGACATTGTGCTGGTTGTGTTGTATAGGTGACTTCCAAGTCAGCCATATTGCATGGGGGACATTGTGCTGGTTGTGTTGTATAGGTGACTTCCAAGTCAACCATATTGCATGGGGGACATTGTGCTGGTTGTATTGTAAAGGTGACTTCCAAGTCAGCCATATTGCATGGGGGACATTGTGCTGGTTGTATTGTATAGGTGACTTCCAAGTGAGCCATATTGCATGGGGGACATTGTGCTGGTTGTCTTGTATAGGTGACTTCCAAGTCAGCCGTGTTGCATGGGGGACATTGTGCTGGTTGTCTTGTATAGGTGACTTCCAAGTCAGTCTTATTGCTTGGAGGACATTGTGCTGGTTGTCTTCTATAGGTGACTTCCAAGTCAGCCATATTGCATGGGGGACATTGTGCTGGTTGTCTTGTATAGGTGACTTCCAAGTCAGCCATATTGCTTGGAGGACATTGTGCTGGTTGTCTTGTGTAGGTGACTTCCAAGTCAGCCATATTACATGGGGGAAATTGTGCTGGTTGCCATGTTGTATAGGTGACTTCCAAGTCAGCCATATTTCATGGGGGACATTGTGCTGGTTGCTATGTTGTATAGGTGACTTCCAAGTCAGCCATATTGCATGGGGGACATTGTGCTGGTTGCCATGTTGTATAGGTGACTTTCAAGTGAGCCATATTGCATGGGGGACATTGTGCTAGTTGTGTTGTATAGGTGACTTCCAAGTCAGCCATATTGCATGGGGGACATTGTGCTGGTTGTGTTGTATAGGTGACTTACAAGTCAACCATATTGCATGGGGGACATTGTGCTGGTTGTATTGTAAAGGTGACTTCCAAGTCAGCCATATTGCATGGGGGACATTGTGCTGGTTGTATTGTATAGGTGACTTCCAAGTGAGCCATATTGCATGGGGGACATTGTGCTGGTGGCCATGTTCTATAGGTGACTTCCAAGTCAGCCATATTGCATGGGGGACATTGTGCTGGTTGTGTTGTTTAGGTGACTTCCAAGTTAGCCATATTGCATGGGGGACATTGTGCTGGTTGTGTTGTATAGGTGACTTCCAAGTCAGCCATATTGCATGGGGGACATTGTGCTGGTTGTATTGTATAGGTGACTTCCAAGTCAGCCATATTGCTTGGGGGACATTGTGCTGGTTGCTATTTTATTTAGGTGACTTCCAAGTCAGCCATATTGCATGGGGGACATTGTGCTGGTTGTATTGTATAGGTGACTTCCAAGTCAGCCATATTGCATGGGGGACATTGTGCTGGTTGTATGTATAGGTGACTTCCAAGTCAGCCATATTGCATGGGGGACATTGTGCTGGTTGCCATGTCCTATAGGTGACTTCCAAGTCAGCCATATTGCATGGGGGACATTGTGCTGGTTGTCTTGTATAGGTGACTTCCAAGTCAGCCATATTGCTTGGGGGACATTGTGCTGGTTGCCATGTCCTATAGGTGACTTCCAATTCAGCCATATTGCATGGGGGACATTGTGCTGGTTGTCTTGTATAGGTGACTTCCAAGTCAGCCATATTGCTTGGGGGACATTGTGCTGGTGGCCATGTTCTATAGGTGACTTCCAAGTCAGCCATATTGCTTGGGGGACATTGTGCTGGTTGCCATGTTGTATAGGTGACTTCCAAGTCAGCCATATTGCTTGGGGGACATTGTGCTGGTGGCCATGTTCTATAGGTGACTTCCAAGTCAGCCATATTGCATGGGGGACATTGTGCTGGTTGTCTTGTATAGGTGACTTCCAAGTCAGCCATATTGCATGGGGGACATTGTGCTGGTGGCCATGTTCTATAGGTGACTTCCAAGTCAGCCATATTGCTTGGGGGACATTGTGCTGGTTGCCATGTTGTATAGGTGACTTCCAAGTCAGCCATATTGCATGGGGGACATTGTGCTGGTTGCCATGTTGTATAGGTGACTTCCAAGTGAGCCATATTGCTTGGGGGACATTGTGCTGGTTGTGTTGTATAGGTGACTTCCAAGTCTGCCATATTGCATGGGGGACATTGTGCTGGTTGTGTTGTATAGGTGACTTCCAAGTCAACCATATTGCATGGGGGACATTGTGCTGGTTGTATTGTAAAGGTGACTTCCAAGTCAGCCATATTGCATGGGGGACATTGTGCTGGTTGTATTGTATAGGTGACTTCCAAGTGAGCCATATTGCATGGGGGACATTGTGCTGGTTGTCTTGTATAGGTGACTTCCAAGTCAGCCGTGTTGCATGGGGGACATTGTGCTGGTTGTCTTGTATAGGTGACTTCCAAGTCAGTCTTATTGCTTGGAGGACATTGTGCTGGTTGTCTTCTATAGGTGACTTCCAAGTCAGCCATATTGCATGGGGGACATTGTGCTGGTTGTCTTGTATAGGTGACTTCCAAGTCAGCCATATTGCTTGGAGGACATTGTGCTGGTTGTCTTGTGTAGGTGACTTCCAAGTCAGCCATATTACATGGGGGAAATTGTGCTGGTTGCCATGTTGTATAGGTGACTTCCAAGTCAGCCATATTTCATGGGGGACATTGTGCTGGTTGCTATGTTGTATAGGTGACTTCCAAGTCAGCCATATTGCATGGGGGACATTGTGCTGGTTGCCATGTTGTATAGGTGACTTTCAAGTGAGCCATATTGCATGGGGGACATTGTGCTGGTTGTGTTGTATAGGTGACTTCCAAGTCAGCCATATTGCATGGGGGACATTGTGCTGGTTGTGTTGTATAGGTGACTTCCAAGTCAACCATATTGCATGGGGGACATTGTGCTGGTTGTATTGTAAAGGTGACTTCCAAGTCAGCCATATTGCATGGGGGACATTGTGCTGGTTGTATTGTATAGGTGACTTCCAAGTGAGCCATATTGCATGGGGGACATTGTGCTGGTGGCCATGTTCTATAGGTGACTTCCAAGTCAGCCATATTGCATGGGGGACATTGTGCTGGTTGTGTTGTTTAGGTGACTTCCAAGTCAGCCATATTGCATGGGGGACATTGTGCTGGTTGTGTTGTATAGGTGACTTCCAAGTCAGCCATATTGCATGGGGGACATTGTGCTGGTTGTATTGTATAGGTGACTTCCAAGTCAGCCATATTGCATGGGGGACATTGTGCTGGTTGTATGTATAGGTGACTTCCAAGTCAGCCATATTGCATGGGGGACATTGTGCTGGTTGTCTTGTATAGGTGACTTCCAAGTCAGCCATATTGCTTGGGGGACATTGTGCTGGTTGCCATGTCCTATAGGTGACTTCCAATTCAACCATATTGCATGGGGGACATTGTGCTGGTTGTCTTGTATAGGTGACTTCCAAGTCAGCCATATTGCTTGGGGGACATTGTGCTGGTGGCCATGTTCTATAGGTGACTTCCAAGTCAGCCATATTGCTTGGGGGACATTGTGCTGGTTGCCATGTTGTATAGGTGACTTCCAAGTCAGCCATATTGCTTGGGGGACATTGTGCTGGTGGCCATGTTCTATAGGTGACTTCCAAGTCAGCCATATTGCATGGGGGACATTGTGCTGGTTGTCTTGTATAGGTGACTTCCAAGTCAGCCATATTGCATGGGGGACATTGTGCTGGTGGCCATGTTCTATAGGTGACTTCCAAGTCAGCCATATTGCTTGGGGGACATTGTGCTGGTTGCCATGTTGTATAGGTGACTTCCAAGTCAGCCATATTGCATGGGGGACATTGTGCTGGTTGCCATGTTGTATAGGTGACTTCCAAGTGAGCCATATTGCTTGGGGGACATTGTGCTGGTTGTGTTGTATAGGTGACTTCCAAGTCTGCCATATTGCATGGGGGACATTGTGCTGCTTGTCTTGTATAGGTGACTTCCAAGTCAGCCGTGTTGCATGGGGGGCATTGTGCTGGTTGTATTGTAAAGGTGACTTCCAAGTCAGCCATATTGCATGGGGGACATTGTGCTGGTTGTATTGTATAGGTGACTTCCAAGTGAGCCATATTGCATGGGGGACATTGTGCTGGTTGTCTTGTATAGGTGACTTCCAAGTCAGCCGTGTTGCATGGGGGACATTGTGCTGGTTGTCTTGTATAGGTGACTTCCAAGTCAGTCTTATTGCTTGGAGGACATTGTGCTGGTTGTCTTCTATAGGTGACTTCCAAGTCAGCCATATTGCATGGGGGACATTGTGCTGGTTGTCTTGTATAGGTGACTTCCAAGTCAGCCATATTGCTTGGAGGACATTGTGCTGGTTGTCTTGTGTAGGTGACTTCCAAGTCAGCCATATTACATGGGGGAAATTGTGCTGGTTGCCATGTTGTATAGGTGACTTCCAAGTCAGCCATATTTCATGGGGGACATTGTGCTGGTTGCTATGTTGTATAGGTGACTTCCAAGTCAGCCATATTGCATGGGGGACATTGTGCTGGTTGCCATGTTGTATAGGTGACTTTCAAGTGAGCCATATTGCATGGGGGACATTGTGCTGGTTGTGTTGTATAGGTGACTTCCAAGTCAGCCATATTGCATGGGGGACATTGTGCTGGTTGTGTTGTATAGGTGACTTCCAAGTCAACCATATTGCATGGGGGACATTGTGCTGGTTGTATTGTAAAGGTGACTTCCAAGTCAGCCATATTGCATGGGGGACATTGTGCTGGTTGTATTGTATAGGTGACTTCCAAGTGAGCCATATTGCATGGGGGACATTGTGCTGGTGGCCATGTTCTATAGGTGACTTCCAAGTCAGCCATATTGCATGGGGGACATTGTGCTGGTTGTGTTGTTTAGGTGACTTCCAAGTCAGCCATATTGCATGGGGGACATTGTGCTGGTTGTGTTGTATAGGTGACTTCCAAGTCAGCCATATTGCATGGGGGACATTGTGCTGGTTGTATTGTATAGGTGACTTCCAAGTCAGCCATATTGCATGGGGGACATTGTGCTGGTTGTATGTATAGGTGACTTCCAAGTCAGCCATATTGCATAGGGGACATTGTGCTGGTTGCCATGTCCTATAGGTGACTTCCAAGTCAGCCATATTGCATGGGGGACATTGTGCTGGTTGTCTTGTATAGGTGACTTCCAAGTCAGCCATATTGCTTGGGGGACATTGTGCTGGTTGCCATGTCCTATAGGTGACTTCCAATTCTGCCATATTGCATGGGGGACATTGTGCTGGTTGTCTTGTATAGGTGACTTCCAAGTCAGCCATATTGCTTGGGGGACATTGTGCTGGTGGCCATGTTCTATAGGTGACTTCCAAGTCAGCCATATTGCTTGGGGGACATTGTGCTGGTTGCCATGTTGTATAGGTGACTTCCAAGTCAGCCATATTGCTTGGGGGACATTGTGCTGGTGGCCATGTTCTATAGGTGACTTCCAAGTCAGCCATATTGCATGGGGGACATTGTGCTGGTTGTCTTGTATAGGTGACTTCCAAGTCAGCCATATTGCATGGGGGACATTGTGCTGGTGGCCATGTTCTATAGGTGACTTCCAAGTCAGTCATATTGCTTGGGGGACATTGTGCTGGTTGCCATGTTGTATAGGTGACTTCCAAGTCAGCCATATTGCATGGGGGACATTGTGCTGGTTGCCATGTTGTATAGGTGACTTCCAAGTGAGCCATATTGCTTGGGGGACATTGTGCTGGTTGTGTTGTATAGGTGACTTCCAAGTCTGCCATATTGCATGGGGGACATTGTGCTGCTTGTCTTGTATAGGTGACTTCCAAGTCAGCCGTGTTGCATGGGGGACATTGTGCTGGTGGCCATGTTGTATAGGTGACTTCCAAGTCAGCCATATTGCTTGGGGGACATTGTGCTGGTGGCCATGTTCTATAGGTGACTTCCAAGTCAGCCATATTGCATGGGGGACATTGTGCTGGTTGCCATGTTGTATAGGTGACTTACAAGTCAGCCATATTGCATGGGGGACATTGTGCTGGTTGCCATGTCCTATAGGTGACTTCCAAGTCAGCCATATTGCATGGGGGAAATTGTGCTGGTTGTCTTGTATAGGTGACTTTTAAGTCAGCCATATTGCTTGGGGGACATTGTGCTGGTTGCCATGTTCTATAGGTGACTTCCAAGTCAGCCATATTGCTTGGGGGACATTGTGCTGGTTGCCATGTTGTATAGGTGACTTCCAAGTCAGCCATATTGCTTGGGGGACATTGTGCTGGTTGCCATGTTGTATAGGTGACTTCCAAGTCAGCCATATTGCATGGGGGACATTGTGCTGGTGGCCATTTTCTATAGGTGACTTCCAAGTCAGCCATATTGCATGGGGGACATTGTGCTGGTTGTCTTGTATAGGTGACTTCCAAGTCAGCCATATTGCATGGGGGACATTGTGCTGGTTGTGTTGTATAGGTGACTTCCAAATCAGCCATATTGCATGGGGGACATTGTGCTGGTTGTATTGTATAGGTGACTTCCAAGTCAGCCATATTGCATGGGGGACATTGTGCTGGTGGCCATGTCCTATAGGTGACTTCCAAGTGAGCCATATTGCATGGGGGACATTGTGCTGGTTGTCTTGTATAGGTGACTTCCAAGTCAGCCATATTGCTTGGGGGACATTGTGCTGGTTGTATTGTATAGGTGACTTCCAAGTCAGCCATATTGCATGGGGGACATTGTGCTGGTTGCCATGTTGTATAGGTGACTTCCAAGTCAGCCATATTGCATGGGGGACATTGTGCTGGTGGCCATGTTCTATAGGTGACTTCCAAGTCAGCCATATTGCATGGGGGACATTGTGCTGGTTGTGTTGTATAGGTGACTTCCAAATCAGCCATATTGCATGGGGGACATTGTGCTGGTTGTATTGTATAGGTGACTTCCAAGTCAGCCATATTGCATGGGGGACATTGTGCTGGTTGTATTGTATAGGTGACTTCCAAGTCAGCCATATTGCATGGGGACATTGTGCTGGTGGCCATGTCCTATAGGTGACTTCCAAGTCAGCCATATTGCATGGGGGACATTGTGCTGGTTGTCTTGTATAGGTGACTTCCAAGTCAGCCATATTGCTTGGGGGACATTGTTCTGGTTGTATTGTATAGGTGACTTCCAAGTCAGCCATATTGCATGGGGGACATTGTGCTGGTTGCCATGTTGTATAGGTGACTTCCAAGTCAGCCATATTGCATGGGGGACATTGTGCTGGTGGCCATGTTCTATAGGTGACTTCCAAGTCAGCCATATTGCATTTGGGACATTGTGCTGGTTGTCTTGTATAGGTGACTTCCAAGTCAGCCATATTGCATGGGGGACATTGTGCTGGTTGTGTTGTATAGGTGACTTCCAAATCAGCCATATTGCATGGGGGACATTGTGCTGGTTGTATTGTATAGGTGACTTCGAAGTCAGCCATATTGCATGGGGGACATTGTGCTGGTGGCCATGTCCTATAGGTGACTTCCAAGTGAGCCATATTGCATGGGGGACATTGTGCTGGTTGTCTTGTATAGGTGACTTCCAAGTCAGCCATATTGCTTGGGGGACATTGTGCTGGTTGTATTGTATAGGTGACTTCCAAGTCAGCCATATTGCATGGGGGACATTGTGCTGGTTGCCATGTTGTATAGGTGACTTCCAAGTCAGCCATATTGCATGGGGGACATTGTGCTGGTGGCCATGTTCTATAGGTGACTTCCAAGTCAGCCATATTGCATGGGGGACATTGTGCTGGTTGTGTTGTATAGGTGACTTCCAAATCAGCCATATTGCATGGGGGACATTGTGCTGGTTGTATTGTATAGGTGACTTCCAAGTCAGCCATATTGCATGGGGGACATTGTGCTGGTTGTATTGTATAGGTGACTTCCAAGTCAGCCATATTGCATGGGGACATTGTGCTGGTGGCCATGTCCTATAGGTGACTTCCAAGTCAGCCATATTGCATGGGGGACATTGTGCTGGTTGTCTTGTATAGGTGACTTCCAAGTCAGCCATATTGCTTGGGGGACATTGTTCTGGTTGTATTGTATAGGTGACTTCCAAGTCAGCCATATTGCATGGGGGACATTGTGCTGGTTGCCATGTTGTATAGGTGACTTCCAAGTCAGCCATATTGCATGGGGGACATTGTGCTGGTGGCCATGTTCTATAGGTGACTTCCAAGTCAGCCATATTGCATTTGGGACATTGTGCTGGTTGTCTTGTATAGGTGACTTCCAAGTCAGCCATATTGCATGGGGGACATTGTGCTGGTTGTGTTGTATAGGTGACTTCCAAATCAGCCATATTGCATGGGGGACATTGTGCTGGTTGTATTGTATAGGTGACTTCCAAGTCAGCCATATTGCATGGGGGACATTGTGCTGGTTGTATTGTATAGGTGACTTCCAAGTCAGCCATATTGCATGGGGACATTGTGCTGGTGGCCATGTCCTATAGGTGACTTCCAAGTCAGCCATATTGCATGGGGGACATTGTGCTGGTTGTCTTGTATAGGTGACTTCCAAGTCAGCCATATTGCTTGGGGGACATTGTGCTGGTTGTATTGTATAGGTGACTTCCAAGTCAGCCATATTGAATGGGGGACATTGTGCTGGTTGCCATGTTGTATAGGTGACTTCCAAGTCAACCATATTGCATGGGGGACATTGTGCTGGTGGCCATGTTCTATAGGTGACTTCCAAGTCAGCCATATTGCATTTGGGACATTGTGCTGGTTGTCTTGTATAGGTGACTTCCAAGTCAGCCATATTGCATGGGGGACATTGTGCTGGTTGCCATGTCCTATAGGTGACTTCCAAGTCAGCCATATTGCATGGGGGACATTGTGCTGGTTGTCTTGTATAGGTGACTTCCAAGTCAGCCATATTGCATGGGGGACATTGTGCCGGTTGCCATGTTGTATAGGTGACTTCCAAGTCAGCCATATTGCATGGGGGACATTGTGCTGGTTGCCATGTTGTATAGGTGACTTCCAAGTCAGCCATATTGCTTGGGGGACATTGTGCTGGTTGCCATGTTCTATAGGTGACTTCCAAGTGAGCCATATTGCTTGGGGGACATTGTGCTGGTTGCCATGTTGTATAGGTGACTTCCAAGTCAGCCATATTGCTTGGGGGACATTGTGCTGGTTGCCATGTTGTATAGGTGACTTCCAAGTCAGCCATATTGCATGGGGGACATTGTGCTGGTTGTATTGTATAGGTGACTTCCAAGTCAGCCATATTGCATGGGGGACATTGTGCTGGTGGCCATGTCCTATAGGTGACTTCCAAGTGAGCCATATTGCATGGGGGACATTGTGCTGGTTGTCTTGTATAGGTGACTTCCAAGTCAGCCATATTGCTTAGGGGACATTGTGCTGGTTGTATTGTATAGGTGACTTCCAAATCAGCCATATTGCATGGGGGACATTGTGCTGGTTGCCATGTTGTATAGGTGACTTCCAAGTCAGCCATATTGCATGGGGGACATTGTGCTGGTGGCCATGTTCTATAGGTGACTTCCAAGTCAGCCATATTGCATTTGGGACATTGTGCTGGTTGTCTTGTATAGGTGACTTCCAAGTCAGCCATATTGCATGGGAGACATTGTGCTGGTTGTGTTGTATAGGTGACTTCCAAATCAGCAATATTGCATGGGGGACATTGTGCTGGTTGTATTGTATAGGTGACTTCCAAGTCAGCCAAATTGCATGGGGGACATTGTGCTGGTTGTATTGTATAGGTGACTTCCAAGTCAGCCATATTGCATGGGGGACATTGTGCTGGTGGCCATGTCCTATAGGTGACTTCCAAGTCAGCCATATTGCATGGGGGACATTGTGCTGGTTGTCTTGTATAGGTGACTTCCAAGTCAGCCATATTGCTTGGGGGACATTGTGCTGGTTGTATTGTATAGGTGACTTCCAAGTCAGCCATATTGCATGGGGGACATTGTGCTGGTTGCCATGTTGTATAGGTGACTTCCAAGTCAGCCATATTGTATGGGGGACATTGTGCTGGTGGCCATGTTCTATAGGTGACTTCCAAGTCAGCCATATTGCATTTGGGACAATGTGCTGGTTGTCTTGTATAGGTGACTTCCAAGTCAGCCATATTGCTTGGGGGACATTGTGCTGGTTGCCATGTCCTATAGGTGACTTCCAAGTCAGCCATATTGCATGGGAGACATTGTGCTGGTTGTCTTAAATAGGTGACTTCCAAGTCAGCCATATTGCATGGGGGACATTGTGCTGGTTGCCATGTTGTATAGGTGACTTCCAAGTCAGCCATATTGCATGGGGGACATTGTGCTGGTTGCCATGTTGTATACGTGACTTCCAAGTGAGCCATATTGATTGGGGGACATTGTGCTGGTTGTGTGGTATAGGTGACTTCCGAGTCAGCCATATTGCATGGGGGACATTGTGCTGGTTGTCTTGTATAGGTGACTTCCAAGTCAGCCGTGTGGCATGGGGGACATTGTGCTGGTGGCCATGTTCTATAGGTGACTTCCAAGTCAGCCATATTGCATTTGGGACATTGTGCTGGTTATCTTGTATAGGTGACTTCCAAGTCAGCCATATTGCATGGGGGACATTGTGCTGGTTGCCATGTCCTATAGGTGACTTCCAAGTCAGCCATATTGCATGGGGGACATTGTGCTGGTTGTCTTGTATAGGTGACTTCCAAGTCAGCCATATTGCATGGGGGACATTGTGCCGGTTGCCATGTTGTATAGGTGACTTCCAAGTCAGCCATATTGCATGGGGGACATTGTGCTGGTTGTCTTGTATAGGTGACTTCCAAGTCAGCCATATTGCTTGGGGGACATTGTGCTGGTTGTATTGTATAGGTGACTTCCAAGTCAGCCATATTGCATGGGGGACATTGTGCTGGTTGCCATGTTGTATAGGTGACTTCCAAGTCAGCCATATTGTATGGGGGACATTGTGCTGGTGGCCATGTTCTATAGGTGACTTCCAAGTCAGCCATATTGCATTTGGGACAATGTGCTGGTTGTCTTGTATAGGTGACTTCCAAGTCAGCCATATTGCTTGGGGGACATTGTGCTGGTTGCCATGTCCTATAGGTGACTTCCAAGTCAGCCATATTGCATGGGAGACATTGTGCTGGTTGTCTTAAATAGGTGACTTCCAAGTCAGCCATATTGCATGGGGGACATTGTGCTGGTTGCCATGTTGTATAGGTGACTTCCAAGTCAGCCATATTGCATGGGGGACATTGTGCTGGTTGCCATGTTGTATACGTGACTTCCAAGTGAGCCATATTGATTGGGGGACATTGTGCTGGTTGTGTGGTATAGGTGACTTCCGAGTCAGCCATATTGCATGGGGGACATTGTGCTGGTTGTCTTGTATAGGTGACTTCCAAGTCAGCCGTGTGGCATGGGGGACATTGTGCTGGTGGCCATGTTCTATAGGTGACTTCCAAGTCAGCCATATTGCATTTGGGACATTGTGCTGGTTATCTTGTATAGGTGACTTCCAAGTCAGCCATATTGCATGGGGGACATTGTGCTGGTTGCCATGTCCTATAGGTGACTTCCAAGTCAGCCATATTGCATGGGGGACATTGTGCTGGTTGTCTTGTATAGGTGACTTCCAAGTCAGCCATATTGCATGGGGGACATTGTGCCGGTTGCCATGTTGTATAGGTGACTTCCAAGTCAGCCATATTGCATGGGGGACATTGTGCTGGTTGCCATGTTGTATAGGTGACTTCCAAGTGAGCCATATTGCTTGGGGGACATTGTGCTGGTTGTGTTGTATAGGTGACTTCCAAGTCAGCCATATTGCATGGGGGACATTGTGCTGGTTGTCTTGTATAGGTGACTTCCAAGTCAGCCGTGTTGCATGGGGGACATTGTGCTGGTGGCCATGTTCTATAGGTGACTTCCAAGTCAGCCATATTGCATGGGGGACATTGTGCTGGTTGCCATGTTGTATAGGTGACTTCCAAGTCAGCCATATTGCTTGGGGGACATTGTGCTGGTTGCCATGTTCTATAGGTGACTTCCAAGTGAGCCATATTGCTTGGGTGGACATTGTGCTGGTTGCCATGTTGTATAGGTGACTTCCAAGTCAGCCATATTGCTTGGGGGACATTGTGCTGGTTGCCATGTTGTATAGGTGACTTCCAAGTCAGCCATATTGCATGGGGGACATTGTGCTGGTGGCCATGTTCTATAGGTGACTTCCAAGTCAGCCATATTGCATGGGGGACATTGTGCTGGTTGTCTTGTATAGGTGACTTCCAAGTCAGCCATATTGCATGGGGGACATTGAGCTGGTTGTGTTGTATAGGTGACTTCCAAATCAGCCATATTGCATGGGGGACATTGTGCTGGTTGTATTGTATAGGTGACTTCGAAGTCAGCCATATTGCATGGGGGACATTGTGCTGGTGGCCATGTCCTATAGGTGACTTCCAAGTGAGCCATATTGCATGGGGGACATTGTGCTGGTTGTCTTGTATAGGTGACTTCCAAGTCAGCCATATTGCTTGGGGGACATTGTGCTGGTTGTATTGTATAGGTGACTTCCAAGTCAGCCATATTGCATGGGGGACATTGTGCTGGTTGCCATGTTGTATAGGTGACTTCCAAGTCAGCCATATTGCATGGGGGACATTGTGCTGGTGGCCATGTTCTATAGGTGACTTCCAAGTCAGCCATATTGCATTTGGGACATTGTGCTGGTTGTCTGTGATAGGTGACTTCCAAGTCAGCCATATTGCATGGGAGACATTGTGCTGGTTGTGTTGTATAGGTGACTTCCAAATCAGCCATATTGCATGGGGGACATTGTGCTGGTTGTATTGTATAGGTGACTTCCAAGTCAGCCATATTGCATGGGGGACATTGTGCTGGTTGTATTGTATAGATGACTTCCAAGTCAGCCATATTGCATGGGGGACATTGTGCTGGTGGCCATGTCCTATAGGTGACTTCCAAGTCAGCCATATTGCATGGGGGACATTGTGCTGGTTGTCTTGTATAGGTGACTTCCAAGTCAGCCATATTGCATGGGGGACATTGTGCTGGTTGCCATGTTGTATAGGTGACTTCCAAGTCAGCCATATTGCATGGGGGACATTGTGCTGGTGGC
This sequence comes from Petromyzon marinus, assembly GCF_048934315.1. NCBI lineage: Eukaryota > Metazoa > Chordata > Hyperoartia > Petromyzontiformes > Petromyzontidae > Petromyzon > Petromyzon marinus. The sequence continues at coordinate 1,156,106 of NW_027422884.1, read as the reverse complement.
CATGTTCTATAGGTGACTTCTAAGTCAGCCATATTGCATTTGGGACAATGTGCTGGTTGTCTTGTATAGGTGACTTCCAAGTCAGCCATATTGCTTGGGGGACATTGTGCTGGTTGCATGTCCTATAGGTGACTTCCAAGTCAGCCATATTGCATGGGGGACATTGTGCTGGTTGTCTTGTGTAGGTGACTTCCAAGTCAGCCATATTGCATGGGGGACATTGTGCTGGTTGCCATGTTGTATAGGTGACTTCCAAGTCAGCCATATTGCATGGGGGACATTGTGCTGGTTGCCATGTTGTATACGTGACTTCCAAGTGAGCCATATTGCTTGGGGGACATTGTGATGGTTGTGTTGTATAGGTGACTTCCGAGTCAGCCATATTGCATGGGGGACATTGTGCTGGTTGTCTTGTATAGGTGACTTCCAAGTCAGCCGTGTTGCATGGGGGACATTGTGCTGGTGGCCATGTTCTATAGTGACTTCCAGGTCAGCCATATTGCAAGGGGGACATTGTGCTGGTTGCCATGTTGTATAGGTGACTTCCAAGTCAGCCATATTGCTTGGGGGACATTGTGCTGGTTGCCATGTTCTATAGGTGACTTCCAAGTGAGCCATATTGCTTGGGGGATATTGTGCTGGTTGCCATGTTGTATAGGTGACTTCCAAGTCAGCCATATTGCATGGGGGACATTGTGCTGGTGGCCATGTTCTATAGGTGACTTCCAAGTCAGCCACATTGCATGGGGGACATTGTGCTGGTTTCTTGTATAGGTGACTTCCAAGTCAGCCATATTGCATGGGGGATATTGTGCTGGTTGCCATGTTGTATAGGTGACTTCCAAGTCAGCCATATTGCATGGGGGACATTGTGCTGGTTGCCATGTTGTATAGGTGACTTCCAAGTCAGCCATATTGCATGGGGGACATTGTGCTGGATGCCATGTTGTATAGGTGACTTCCAAGTGAGCCATATTGCATGGGGGACATTGTGCTGGTTGTGTTGTATAGGTGACTTCCAAGTCAGCCATATTGCCTGGGGGACATTGTGCTGGTTGTGTTGTATAGGTGACTTCCAAGTCAGCCATATTGCATGGGGGACATTGTGCTGGTTGTATTGTATAGGTGACTTCCAAGTCAGCCATATTGCATGGGGGACATTGTGCTGGTGGCCATGTTCTATAGGTGACTTCCAAGTCAGCCATATTGCATGGGAGACATTGTGCTGGTTGTCTTGTATAGGTGACTTCCAAGTCAGCCATATTGCATGGGGGACATTGTGCTGGTGGCCATGTTCTATAGGTGACTTCCAAGTCAGCCATATTGCTTGGGGAACATTGTGCTGGTTGTATTGTATAGGTGACTTCCAAGTCAGCCATATTGCATGGGGGACATTGTGCTGGTTGCCATGTTGTATAGGTGACTTCCAAGTGAGCCATATTGCTTGGGGGACATTGTGCTGGTTGTGTTGTATAGGTGACTTCCAAGTCAGCCATATTGCATGGGGGACATTGTGCTGGTTGTCTTGTATAGGTGACTTCCAAGTCAGCCGTGTTGCATGGGGGACATTGTGCTGGTTGTCTTGTATAGGTGACTTCCAAGTCAGCCGTGTTGCATGGGGGACATTGTGCTGGTGGCCATGTTCTATAGGTGACTTCCAAGTCAGCCATATTGCATGGGGGACATTGTGCTGGTTGCCATGTTGTATAGGTGACTTCCAAGTCAGCCATATTGCTTGGGGGACATTGTGCTTTTTGCCATGTTCTATAGGTGACTTCCAAGTGAGCCATATTGCTTGGGGGACATTGTGCTGGTTGCCATGTTGTATAGGTGACTTCCAAGTCAGCCATATTGGATGGGGGACATTGTGCTGGTGGCCATGTTTTATAGGTGACTTCCAAGTCAGCCACATTGCATGGGGGACATTGTGCTGGTTTCTTGTATAGGTGACTTCCAAGTCAGCCATATTGCATGGGGGACATTGTGCTGGTTGCCATGTTGTATAGGTGACTTCCAAGTCAGCCATATTGCATGGGGGACATTGTGCTGGTTGCCATGTTGTATAGGTGACTTCCAAGTCAGCCATATTGCATGGGGGACATTGTGCTGGTTGTCTTGTATAGGTGACTTCCAAGTCAGCCATATTGCATGGGGGACATTGTGCTGGTTGCCATGTTGTATAGGTGACTTCCAAGTCAGCCATATTGCATGGGGGACATTGTGCTGGTGGCCATGTTCTATAGGTGACTTCCAAGTCAGCCATATTGCATTTGGGACATTGTGCTGGTTGTCTTGTATAGGTGACTTCCAAGTCAGCCATATTGCATCAGAGACATTGTGCTGGTTGTGTTGTATAGGTGACTTCCAAATCAGCCATATTGCATGGGGGACATTGTGCTGGTTGTATTGTATAGGTGAATTCCAAGTCAGCCATATTGCATGGGGGACATTGTGCTGGTGGCCATGTCCTATAGGTGACTTCCAAGTGAGCCATATTGCTTGGGGGACATTGTGCTGGTTGCCATGTTGTATAGGTGACTTCCAAGTCAGCCATATTGCATGGGGGACATTGTGCTGGTGGCCATGTTCTATAGGTGACTTCCAAGTCAGCCACATTGCATGGGGGACATTGTGCTGGTTTCTTGTATAGGTGACTTCCAAGTCAGCCATATTGCATGGGGGACATTGTGCTGGTTGCCATGTTGTATAGGTGACTTCCAAGTCAGCCATATTGCATGGGGGACATTGTGCTGGTTGCCATGTTGTATAGGTGACTTCCAATCAGCCATATTGCATGGGGGACATTGTGCTGGTTGTCTTGTATAGGTGACTTCCAAGCCAGCCATATTGCTTGGGGGACATTGTGCTGGTTGTATTGTATAGGTGACTTCCAAGTCAGCCATATTGCATGGGGGACGTTGTGCTGGTTGCCATGTTGTATAGGTGACTTCCAAGTCAGCCATATTGCATGGGGGACATTGTGCTGGTGGCCATGTTCTATAGGTGACTTCCAAGTCAGCCATATTGCATTTGGGACATTGTGCTGGTTGTCTTGTATAGGTGACTTCCAAGTCAGCCATATTGCATCGGAGACATTGTGCTGGTTGTGTTGTATAGGTGACTTCCAAATCAGCCATATTGCATGGGGGACATTGTGCTGGTTGTATTGTATAGGTGACTTCCAAGTCAGCCATATTGCATGGGGGACATTGTGCTGGTTGTCTTGTATAGGTGACTTCCAAGTCAGCCATATTGCTTGGGGGACATTGTGCTGGTTGTATTGTATAGGTGACTTCCAAGTCAGCCATATTGCATGGGGGACATTGTGCTGGTTGCCATGTTGTATAGGTGACTTCCAAGTCAGCCATATTGCATGGGGGACATTGTGCTGGTGGCCATGTTCTATAGGTGACTTCCAAGTCAGCCATATTGCATTTGGGACATTGTGCTGGTTGTCTTGTATAGGTGACTTCCAAGTCAGCCATATTGCTTGGGGGACATTGTGCTGGTTGCCATGTCCTATAGGTGACTTCCAAGTCAGCCATATTGCATGGGGGACATTGTGCTGGTTGTCTTGTATAGGTGACTTCCAAGTCAGCCATATTGCATGGGGGACATTGTGCTGGTTGCCATGTTGTATAGGTGACTTCAAAGTCAGCCATATTGCATGGGGGACATTGTGCTGGTTGCCATGTTGTATACGTGACTTCCAAGTGAGCCATATTGCTTGGGGGACATTGTGCTGGTTGTGTTGTATAGGTGACTTCCGAGTCAGCCATATTGCATGGGGGACATTGTGCTGGTTGCCATGTTGTATAGGTGACTTCCAAGTGAGCCATATTGCTTGGGGGACATTGTGCTGGTTGTGTTGTATAGGTGACTTCCAAGTCAGCCATATTGCATGGGGGACATTGTGCTGGTTGTCTTGTATAGGTGACTTCCAAGTCAGCCGTGTTGCATGGGGGACATTGTGCTGGTTGTCTTGTATAGGTGACTTCCAAGTCAGCCATATTGCTTGGGGGACATTGTGCTGGTTGCCATGTTCTGTAGGTGACTTCCAAGTCAGCCATATTGCTTGGGGGACATTGTGCTGGTTGCCATGTCCTATAGGTGACTTCCAAGTCAGCCATATTGCATGGGGGACATTGTGCTGGTTATCTTGTATAGGTGACTTCCAAGTCAGCCGTGTTGCATGGGGGACATTGTGCTGGTGGCCATGTTCTATAGGTGACTTCCAAGTCAGCCATATTGCATGGGGGACATTGTGCTGGTTGCCATGTTGTATAGGTGACTTCCAAGTCAGCCATATTGCTTGGGGGACATTGTGCTTTTTGCCATGTTCTATAGGTGACTTCCAAGTGAGCCATATTGCTTGGGGGACATTGTGCTGGTTGCCATGTTGTATATGTGACTTCCAAGTCAGCCATATTGCATGGGGGACATTGTGCTGGTGGCCATGTTCTATAGGTGACTTCCAAGTCAGCCACATTGCATGGGGGACATTGTGCTGGTTTCTTGTATAGGTGACTTCCAAGTCAGCCATATTGCATGGGGGACATTGTGCTGGTTGCCATGTTGTATAGGTGACTTCCAAGTCAGCCATATTGCATGGGGGACATTGTGCTGGTTGCCATGTTGTATAGGTGACTTCCAAGTCAGCCATATTGCATGGGGGACATTGTGCTGGTTGTCTTGTATAGGTGACTTCCAAGTCAGCCATATTGCTTGGGGGACATTGTGCTGGTTGTATTGTATAGGTGACTTCCAAGTCAGCCATATTGCATGGGGGACATTGTGCTGGTTGCCATGTTGTATAGGTGACTTCCAAGTCAGCCATATTGCATGGGGGACATTGTGCTGGTGGCCATGTTCTATAGGTGACCTCCAAGTCAGCCATATTGCATTTGGGACATTGTGCTGGTTGTCTTGTATAGGTGACTTCCAAGTCAGCCATATTGCATCAGAGACATTGTGCTGGTTGTGTTGTATAGGTGACTTCCAAATCAGCCATATTGCATGGGGGACATTGTGCTGGTTGTATTGTATAGGTGACTTCCAAGTCAGCCATATTGCATGGGGGACATTGTGCTGGTGGCCATGTCCTATAGGTGACTTCCAAGTGAGCCATATTGCTTGGGGGACATTGTGCTGGTTGCCATGTTGTATAGGTGACTTCCAAGTCAGCCACATTGCATGGGGGACATTGTGCTGGTTTCTTGTATAGGTGACTTCCAAGTCAGCCATATTGCATGGGGGACATTGTGCTGGTTGCCATGTTGTATAGGTGACTTCCAAGTCAGCCATATTGCATGGGGGACATTGTGCTGGTTGCCATGTTGTATAGGTGACTTCCAAGTCAGCCATATTGCATGGGGGACATTGTGCTGGTTGTCTTGTATAGGTGACTTCCAAGTCAGCCATATTGCTTGGGGGACATTGTGCTGGTTGTATTGTATAGGTGACTTCCAAGTCAGCCATATTGCATGGGGGACATTGTGCTGGTTGCCATGTTGTATAGGTGACTTCCAAGTCAGCCATATTGCATGGGGGACATTGTGCTGGTGGCCATGTTCTATAGGTGACTTCCAAGTCAGCCATATTGCATTTGGGACATTGTGCTGGTTGCCTTGTATAGGTGACTTCCAAGTCAGCCATATTGCTTGGGGGACATTGTGCTGGTTGCCATGTCCTATAGGTGACTTCCAAGTCAGCCATATTGCATGGGGGACATTGTGCTGGTTGTCTTGTATAGGTGACTTCCAAGTCAGCCATATTGCATGGGGGACATTGTGCTGGTTGCCATGTTGTATAGGTGACTTCAAAGTCAGCCATATTGCATGGGGGACATTGTGCTGGTTGCCATGTTGTATACGTGACTTCCAAGTGAGCCATATTGCTTGGGGGACATTGTGCTGGTTGTGTTGTATAGGTGACTTCCGAGTCAGCCATATTGCATGGGGGACATTGTGCTGGTTGCCATGTTGTATAGGTGACTTCCAAGTCAGCCATATTGCATCGGGGACATTGTGCTGGTTGCCATGTTGTATAGGTGACTTCCAAGTCAGCCATATTGCTTGGGGGACATTGTGCTGGTTGCCATGTTGTATAGGTGACTTCCAAGTCAGCCATATTGCATGGGGGACATTGTGCTGGTGGCCATGTTCTATAGGTGACTTCCAAGTCAGCCACATTGCATGGGGGACATTGTGCTGGTTTCTTGTATAGGTGACTTCCAAGTCAGCCATATTGCATGGGGGACATTGTGCTGGTTGCCATGTTGTATAGGTGACTTCCAAGTCAGCCATATTGCATGGGGGACATTGTGCTGGATGCCATGTTGTATAGGTGACTTCCAAGTGAGCCATATTGCATGGAGGACATTGTGCTGGTTGTGTTGTATAGGTGACTTCCAAGTCAGCCATATTGCATGGGGGATATTGTGCTGGTTGTGTTGTATAGGTGACTTCCAAGTCAGCCATATTGCATGGGGGACATTGTGCTGGTTGTATTGTATAAGTGACTTCCAAGTCAGCCATATTGCATGGGGGACATTGTGCTGGTTGTATTGTATAGGTGACTTCCAAGTGAGCCATATTGCTTGGGGGACATTGTGCTGGTGGCCATGTTCTATAGGTGACTTCCAAGTCAGCCATATTGCATGGGGGACATTGTGCTGGTTGCCATGTCCTATAGGTGACTTCCAAGTCAGCCATATTGCATGGGGGACATTGTGCTGGTTGTCTTGTATAGGTGACTTCCAAGTCAGCCGTGTTGCATGGGGGACATTGTGCTGGTGGCCATGTTCTATAGGTGACTTCCAAGTCAGCCATATTGCATGGGGGACATTGTGCTGGTTGCCATGTTGTATAGGTGACTTCCAAGTCAGCCATATTGCTTGGGGGACATTGTGCTTTTTGCCATGTTCTATAGGTGACTTCCAAGTGAGCCATATTGCTTGGGGGACATTGTGCTGGTTGCCATGTTGTATAGGTGACTTCCAAGTCAGCCATATTGCATGGGGGACATTGTGCTGGTGGCCATGTTCTATAGGTGACTTCCAAGTCAGCCACATTGCATGGGGGACATTGTGCTGGTTTCTTGTATAGGTGACTTCCAAGTCAGCCATATTGCATGGGGGACATTGTGCTGGTTGCCATGTTGTATAGGTGACTTCCAAGTCAGCCATATTGCATGGGGGACATTGTGCTGGTTGCCATGTTGTATAGGTGACTTCCAAGTCAGCCATATTGCATGGGGGACATTGTGCTGGATGCCATGTTGTATAGGTGACTTCCAAGTCAGCCATATTGCATGGGGGACATTGTGCTGGTTGTGTTGTATAGGTGACTTCCAAGTCAGCCATATTGCATGGTGGACATTGTGCTGGTTGTATTGCATAGGTGACTTCCAAGTCAGCCATATTGCATGGGGGACATTGTGCTGGTTGTATTGTATAGGTGACTTCCAAATGAGCCATATTGCTTGGGGGACATTGTGTTGGTGGCCATGTTCTATAGGTGACTTCCAAGTCAGCCATATTGCATGGGGGACATTGTGCTGGTTGCCATGTCCTATAGGTGACTTCCAAGTCAGCCATATTGCATGGGGGACATTGTGCTGGTGGCCATGTTGTAAAGGTGACTTCCAAGTCAGCCATATTGCATGGGGGACATTGTGCTGGTTGCCATGTTGTATAGGTGACTTCCAAGTAAGCCATATTGCATGGGGGACATTGTGCTGGTTGCCATGTTGTATAGGTGACTTACAAGTCAGCCATATTGCATGGGGGACATTGTGCTGGTTGCCATGTCCTATAGGTGACTTCCAAGTCAGCCATATTGCATGGGGGAAATTGTGCTGGTTGTCTTGTATAGGTGACTTTTAAGTCAGCCATATTGCTTGGGGGACATTGTGCTGGTTGCCATGTTCTATAGGTGACGTCCAAGTCAGCCATATTGCTTGGGGGACATTGTGCTGGTTGCCATGTTGTATAGGTGACTTCCAAGTCAGCCATATTGCTTGGGGGACATTGTGCTGGTTGTATTGTATAGGTGACTTCCAAGTCAGCCATATTGCATGGGGGACATTGTGCTGGTTGTATTGTATAGGTGACTTCCAAGTCAGCCATATTGCATGGGGGACATTGTGCTGGTGGCCATGTCCTATAGGTGACTTCCAAGTCAGCCATATTGCATGGGGGACATTGTGCTGGTTGTCTTGTATAGGTGACTTCCAAGTCAGCCATATTGCTTGGGGGACATTGTGCTGGTTGTATTGTTTAGTTGACTTCCAAGTCAGCCATATTGCTTGGGGGACATTGTGCTGGTTGTATTGTATAGTTGACTTCCAAGTCAGCCATATTGCATGGGGGACATTGTGCTGGTTGCCATGTTGTATAGGTGACTTCCAAGTCAGCCATATTGCATGGGGGACATTGTGCTGGTCGCCATGTTCTATAGGTGACTTCCAAGTCAGCCATATTGCATTTGGGACATTGTGCTGGTTGTCTTGTATAGGTGACTTCCAAGTCAGCCATATTGCATGGGGGACATTGTGATGGTTGTGTTGTATAGGTGACTTCCAAATCAGCCATATTGCATGGGGGACATTGTGCTGGTTGTATTGTATAGGTGACTTCCAAATCAGCCATATTGCATGGGGGACATTGTGCTGGTTGTCTTGTATATGTGACTTCCAAGTAAGCCATATTGCTCGGGGGACATTGTGCTGGTTGTATTGTATAGGTGACTTCCAAGTCAGCCATATTGCATGGGGGACATTGTGCTGGTTGCCATGTTGTATAGGTGACTTCCAAGTCAGCCATATTGCATGGGGGACATTGTGCTGGTGGCCATGTTCTATAGGTGACTTCCAAGTCAGCCATATTGCATTTGGGACATTGTGCTGGTTGTATTGTATAGGTGACTTCCAAGTCAGCCATATTGCATGGGGGACATTGTGCTGGTTGTATTGTATAGGTGACTTCCAAGTGAGCCATATTGCTTGGGGGACATTGTGCTGGTGGCCATGTTCTATAGGTGACTTCCAAGTCAGCCATATTGCATGGGGGACATTGTGCTGGTTGCCATGTCCTATAGGTGACTTCCAAGTCAGCCATATTGCATGGGAGAAATTGTGCTGGTTGTCTTGTATAGGTGACTTTTAAGTCAGCCATATTGCTTGGGGGACATTGTGCTGGTTGCCATGTTCTATAGGTGACGTCCACGTCAGCCATATTGCTTGGGGGACATTGTGCTGGTTGCCATGTTGTATAGGTGACTTCCAAGTCAGCCATATTGCTTGGGGGACATTGTGCTGGTTGCCATGTTGTATAGGTGACTTCCAAGTCAGCCATATTGCATGGGGGACATTGTGCTGGTGGCCATGTTCTATAGGTGACTTCCAAGTCAGCCATATTGCATGGGGGAGATTGTGCTGGTTGTCTTGTATAGGTGACTTCCAAGTCAGCCATATTGCATGGGGGACATTGTGCTGGTTGTGTTGTATAGGTGACTTCCAAATCAGCCATATTGCATGGGGGACATTGTGCTGGTTGTATTGTATAGGTGACTTCCAAGTCAGCCATATTGCATGGGGGACATTGTGCTGGTTGTATTGTATAGGTGACTTCCAAGTCAGCCATATTGCATGGGGGACATTGTGCTGGTGGCCATGTCCTATAGGTGACTTCCAAGTCAGCCATATTGCATGGGGGATATTGTGCTGGTTGTCTTGTATAGGTGACTTCCAAGTCAGCCATATTGCTTGGGGGACATTGTGCTGGTTGTATTGTATAGGTGACTTCCAAGTCAGCCATATTGCATGGGGGACATTGTACTGGTTGCCATGTTGTATAGGTGACTTCCAAGTCAGCCATATTGCATGGGGGACATTGTGCTGGTCGCCATGTTCTATAGGTGACTTCCAAGTCAGCCATATTGCATTTGGGACATTGTGCTGGTTGTCTTGTATAGGTGACTTCCAAGTCAGCCATATTGCATGGGGGACATTGTGATGGTTGTGTTGTATAGGTGACTTCCAAATCAGCCATATTGCATGGGGGACATTGTGCTGGTTGTATTGTATAGGTGACTTCCAAATCAGCCATATTGCATGGGGGACATTGTGCTGGTTGTCTTGTATATGTGACTTCCAAGTAAGCCATATTGCTCGGGGGACATTGTGCTGGTTGTATTGTATAGGTGACTTCCAAGTCAGCCATATTGCATGGGGGACATTGTGCTGGTTGCCATGTTGTATAGGTGACTTCCAAGTCAGCCATATTGCATGGGGGACATTGTGCTGGTGGCCATGTTCTATAGGTGACTTCCAAGTCAGCCATATTGCATTTGGGACATTGTGCTGGTTGTATTGTATAGGTGACTTCCAAGTCAGCCATATTGCATGGGGGACATTGTGCTGGTTGTATTGTATAGGTGACTTCCAAGTGAGCCATATTGCTTGGGGGACATTGTGCTGGTGGTCATGTTCTATAGGTGACTTCCAAGTCAGCCATATTGCATGGGGGACATTGTGCTGGTTGCCATGTCCTATAGGTGACTTCCAAGTCAGCCATATTGCATGGGGGACATTGTGCTGGTTGCCATGTTCTATAGGTGACTTCCAAGTCAGCCATATTGCTTGGGGGGCATTGTGCTGGTGGCCATGTTCTATAGGTGACTTCCAAGTCAGCCATATTGCTTGGGGGACATTGTGTTGGTTGCCATGTTGTATAGGTGACTTCCAAGTCAGCCATATTGCATGGGGGACATTGTGCTGGTGGCCATGTTCTATAGGTGACTTCCAAGTCAGCCATATTGCATGGGGGACATTGTGCTGGTTGCCATGTTGTATAGGTGACTTCCAAGTCAGCCATATTGCATGGGGGACATTGTGCTGGTGGCCATGTTCTATAGGTGACTTCCAAGTCAGCCATATTGCATGGGGGACATTGTGCTGGTTGTCTTGTATAGGTGACTTCCAAGTCAGCCATATTGCATGGGGGACATTGTGCTGGTTGTGTTGTATAGGTGACTTCCAAATCAGCCATATTGCATGGGGGACATTGTGCTGGTTGTATTGTATAGGTGACTTACAAGTCAGCCATATTGCATGGGGGACATTGTGCTGGTTGTATTGTATAGGTGACTTCCAAGTCAGCCATATTGCATGGGGGACATTGTGCTGGTGGCCATGTCCTATAGGTGACTTCCAAGTCAGCCATATTGCATGGGGGACATTGTGCTGGTTGTCTTGTATAGGTGACTTCCAAGTCAGCCATATTGCATGGGGGAAATTGTGCTGGTTGCCATGTTGTATAGGTGACTTCCAAGTCAGCCATATTGCATGGGGGACATTGTGCTGGTGGCCATGTTCTATAGGTGACTTCCAAGTCAGCCATATTGCATTTGGGACATTGTGCTGGTTGTATTGTATAGGTGACTTCCAAGTCAGCCATATTGCATGGGGGACATTGTGCTGGTTGTATTGTATAGGTGACTTCCAAGTGAGCCATATTGCTTGGGGGACATTGTGCTGGTGGCCATGTTCTATAGGTGACTTCCAAGTCAGCCATATTGCATGGGGGACATTGTGCTGGTTGCCATGTCCTATAGGTGACTTCCAAGTCAGCCATATTGCATGGGGGACATTGTGCTGGTTGTCTTGTATAGGTGACTTCCAAGTCAGCCATATTGCTTGGGGGACATTGTGCTGGTTGCCATGTTCTATAGGTGACTTCCAAGTCAGCCATATTGCTTGGGGGACATTGTGATGGTGGCCATGTTCTATAGGTGACTTCCAAGTCAGCCATATTGCTTGGGGGACATTGTGCTGGTTGCCATGTTGTATAGGTGACTTCCAAGTCAGCCATATTGCATGGGGGACATTGTGCTGGTGGCCATGTTCTATAGGTGACTTCCAAGTCAGCCATATTGCATGGGGGACATTGTGCTGGTTGCCATGTTGTATAGGTGACTTCCAAGTCAGCCATATTGCATGGGGGACATTGTGCTGGTGGCCATGTTCTATAGGTGACTTCCAAGTCAGCCATATTGCTTGGGGGACATTGTGCTGGTTGCCATGTTGTATAGGTGACTTCCAAGTCAGCCATATTGCATGGGGGACATTGTGCTGGTGGCCATGTTCTATAGGTGACTTCCAAGTCAGCCATATTGCATGAGGGACATTGTGCTGGTTGCCATGTTGTATAGGTGACTTCCAAGTCAGCCATATTGCATGGGGGACATTGTGCTGGTGGCCATGTTCTATAGGTGACTTCCAAGTCAGCCATATTGCATGGGGGACATTGTGCTGGTTGTCTTGTATAGGTGACTTCCAAGTCAGCCATATTGCATGGGGGACATTGTGCTGGTTGTGTTGTATAGGTGACTTCCAAATCAGCCATATTGCATGGGGGACATTGTGCTGGTTGTATTGTATAGGTGACTTCCAAGTCAGCCATATTGCATGGGGGACATTGTGCTGGTTGTATTGTATAGGTGACTTCCAAGTCAGCCATATTGCATGGGGGACATTGTGCTGGTGGCCATGTCCTATAGGTGACTTCCAAGTCAGCCATATTGCATGGGGGATATTGTGCTGGTTGTCTTGTATAGGTGACTTCCAAGTCAGCCATATTGCTTGGGGGACATTGTGCTGGTTGTATTGTATAGGTGACTTCCAAGTCAGCCATATTGCATGGGGGACATTGTACTGGTTGCCATGTTGTATAGGTGACTTCCAAGTCAGCCATATTGCATGGGGGACATTGTGCTGGTCGCCATGTTCTATAGGTGACTTCCAAGTCAGCCATATTGCATTTGGGACATTGTGCTGGTTGTCTTGTATAGGTGACTTCCAAGTCAGCCATATTGCATGGGGGACATTGTGATGGTTGTGTTGTATAGGTGACTTCCAAATCAGCCATATTGCATGGGGGACATTGTGCTGGTTGTATTGTATAGGTGACTTCCAAATCAGCCATATTGCATGGGGGACATTGTGCTGGTTGTCTTGTATATGTGACTTCCAAGTAAGCCATATTGCTCGGGGGACATTGTGCTGGTTGTATTGTATAGGTGACTTCCAAGTCAGCCATATTGCATGGGGGACATTGTGCTGGTTGCCATGTTGTATAGGTGACTTCCAAGTCAGCCATATTGCATGGGGGACATTGTGCTGGTGGCCATGTTCTATAGGTGACTTCCAAGTCAGCCATATTGCATTTGGGACATTGTGCTGGTTGTATTGTATAGGTGACTTCCAAGTCAGCCATATTGCATGGGGGACATTGTGCTGGTTGTATTGTATAGGTGACTTCCAAGTGAGCCATATTGCTTGGGGGACATTGTGCTGGTGGTCATGTTCTATAGGTGACTTCCAAGTCAGCCATATTGCATGGGGGACATTGTGCTGGTTGCCATGTCCTATAGGTGACTTCCAAGTCAGCCATATTGCATGGGGGACATTGTGCTGGTTGCCATGTTCTATAGGTGACTTCCAAGTCAGCCATATTGCTTGGGGGGCATTGTGCTGGTGGCCATGTTCTATAGGTGACTTCCAAGTCAGCCATATTGCTTGGGGGACATTGTGTTGGTTGCCATGTTGTATAGGTGACTTCCAAGTCAGCCATATTGCATGGGGGACATTGTGCTGGTGGCCATGTTCTATAGGTGACTTCCAAGTCAGCCATATTGCATGGGGGACATTGTGCTGGTTGCCATGTTGTATAGGTGACTTCCAAGTCAGCCATATTGCATGGGGGACATTGTGCTGGTGGCCATGTTCTATAGGTGACTTCCAAGTCAGCCATATTGCATGGGGGACATTGTGCTGGTTGTCTTGTATAGGTGACTTCCAAGTCAGCCATATTGCATGGGGGACATTGTGCTGGTTGTGTTGTATAGGTGACTTCCAAATCAGCCATATTGCATGGGGGACATTGTGCTGGTTGTATTGTATAGGTGACTTACAAGTCAGCCATATTGCATGGGGGACATTGTGCTGGTTGTATTGTATAGGTGACTTCCAAGTCAGCCATATTGCATGGGGGACATTGTGCTGGTGGCCATGTCCTATAGGTGACTTCCAAGTCAGCCATATTGCATGGGGGACATTGTGCTGGTTGTCTTGTATAGGTGACTTCCAAGTCAGCCATATTGCATGGGGGAAATTGTGCTGGTTGCCATGTTGTATAGGTGACTTCCAAGTCAGCCATATTGCATGGGGGACATTGTGCTGGTGGCCATGTTCTATAGGTGACTTCCAAGTCAGCCATATTGCATTTGGGACATTGTGCTGGTTGTATTGTATAGGTGACTTCCAAGTCAGCCATATTGCATGGGGGACATTGTGCTGGTTGTATTGTATAGGTGACTTCCAAGTGAGCCATATTGCTTGGGGGACATTGTGCTGGTGGCCATGTTCTATAGGTGACTTCCAAGTCAGCCATATTGCATGGGGGACATTGTGCTGGTTGCCATGTCCTATAGGTGACTTCCAAGTCAGCCATATTGCATGGGGGACATTGTGCTGGTTGTCTTGTATAGGTGACTTCCAAGTCAGCCATATTGCTTGGGGGACATTGTGCTGGTTGCCATGTTCTATAGGTGACTTCCAAGTCAGCCATATTGCTTGGGGGACATTGTGATGGTGGCCATGTTCTATAGGTGACTTCCAAGTCAGCCATATTGCTTGGGGGACATTGTGCTGGTTGCCATGTTGTATAGGTGACTTCCAAGTCAGCCATATTGCATGGGGGACATTGTGCTGGTGGCCATGTTCTATAGGTGACTTCCAAGTCAGCCATATTGCATGGGGGACATTGTGCTGGTTGCCATGTTGTATAGGTGACTTCCAAGTCAGCCATATTGCATGGGGGACATTGTGCTGGTGGCCATGTTCTATAGGTGACTTCCAAGTCAGCCATATTGCTTGGGGGACATTGTGCTGGTTGCCATGTTGTATAGGTGACTTCCAAGTCAGCCATATTGCATGGGGGACATTGTGCTGGTGGCCATGTTCTATAGGTGACTTCCAAGTCAGCCATATTGCATGAGGGACATTGTGCTGGTTGCCATGTTGTATAGGTGACTTCCAAGTCAGCCATATTGCATGGGGGACATTGTGCTGGTGGCCATGTTCTATAGGTGACTTCCAAGTCAGCCATATTGCATGGGGGACATTGTGCTGGTTGTCTTGTATAGGTGACTTCCAAGTCAGCCATATTGCATGGGGGACATTGTGCTGGTTGTGTTGTATAGGTGACTTCCAAATCAGCCATATTGCATGGGGGACATTGTGCTGGTTGTATTGTATAGGTGACTTCCAAGTCAGCCATATTGCATGGGGGACATTGTGCTGGTTGTATTGTATAGGTGACTTCCAAGTCATCCATATTGCATGGGGGACATTGTGCTGGTGGCCATGTCCTATAGGTGACTTCCAAGTCAGCCATATTGCATGGGGGACATTGTGCTGGTTGTCTTGTATAGGTGACTTCCAAGTCAGCCATTTTGCTTGGGGGACATTGTGCTGGTTGTATTGTATAGCTGACTTCCAAGTCAGCCATATTGCATAGGGGACATTGTGCTGGTTGCCATGTTGTATAGGTGACTTCCAAGTCAGCCATATTGCATGTGGGACATTGTGCTGGTGGCCATGTTCTATAGGTGACTTCCAAGTCAGCCACATTGCATGGGGGACATTGTGCTGGTTTCTTGTATAGGTGACTTCGAAGTCAGCCATATTGCATGGGGGACATTGTGCTGGTTGCCATGTTGTATAGGTGACTTCCAAGTCAGCCATATTGCATGGGGGACATTGTGTTGGTTGCCATGTTGTATAGGTGACTTCCAAGTCAGCCATATTGCATGGGGGACATTGTGCTGGATGCCATGTTGTATAGGTGACTTCCAAGTGAGCCATATTGCATGGGGGACATTGTGCTGGTTGTGTTGTATAGGTGACTTCCAAGTCAGCCATATTGCATGGGGGACATTGTGCAGGTTGTGTTGTATATGTGACTTCCAAGTCAGCCATATTGCATGGGGGACATTGTGCTGGTTGTATTGTATAGGTGACTTCCAAGTCAGCCATATTGCATGGGGGACATTGTGCTGGTTGTATTGTATAGGTGACTTCCAAGTGAGCCATATTGCTTGGGGGACATTGTGCTGGTGGCCATGTTCTATAGATGACTTCCAAGTCAGCCATATTGCATGGGGGACATTGTGCTGGTTGCCATGTCCTATAGGTGACTTCCAAGTCAGCCATATTGCATGGGGGACATTGTGCTGGTGGCCATGTTGTAAAGGTGACTTCCAAGTCAGCCATATTGCATGGGGGACATTGTGCTGGTTGCCATGTTGTATAGGTGACTTACAAGTCAGCCATATTGCATGGGGGACATTGTGCTTGTTGCCATGTCCTATAGGTGACGTCCAAGTCAGCCATATTGCATGGGGGACATTGTGCTGGTTGTATTGTATAGGTGACTTCCAAGTCAGCCATATTGCATGGGGGACATTGTGCTGGTTGTATTGTATAGGTGACTTCCAAGTGAGCCATATTGCTTGGGGGACATTGTGCTGGTGGCCATGTTCTATAGGTGACTTCCAAGTCAGCCATATTGCATGGGGGACATTGTGCTGGTTGCCATGTCCTATAGGTGACTTCCAAGTCAGCCATATTGCATGGGGGACATTGTGCTGGTGGCCATGTTGTAAAGGTGACTTCCAAGTCAGCCATATTGCATGAGGGACATTGTGCTGGTTGCCATGTTGTATAGGTGACTTCCAAGTCAGCCATATTGCATGGGGGACATTGTGCTGGTTGCCATGTTGTATAGGTGACTTACAAGTCAGCCATATTGCATGGGGGACATTGTGCTTGTTGCCATGTCCTATAGGTGACGTCCAAGTCAGCCATATTGCATGGGGGAAATTGTGCTGGTTGTCTTGTATAGGTGACTTTTAAGTCAGCCATATTGCTTGGGGGACATTGTGCTGGTTGCCATGTTCTATAGGTGACTTCCAAGTCAGCCATATTGCTTGGAGGACATTGTGCTGGTTGCCATGTTGTATAGGTGACTTCCAAGTCAGCCATATTGCTTGGGGGACATTGTGTTGGTTGCCATGTTGTATAGGTGACTTCCAAGTCAGCCATATTGCATGGCGGACATTGTGCTGGTGGCCATGTTCTATAGGTGACTTCCAAGTCAGCCATATTGCATGGGGGACATTGTGCTGGTTGTCTTGTATAGGTGACTTCCAAGTCAGCCATATTGCATGGGGGACATTGTGCTGGTTGTGTTATATAGGTGACTTCCAAATCAGCCATATTGCATGGGGGACATTGTGCTGGTTGTATTGTAGAGGTGACTTTCAAGTCAGCCATATTGCATGGGGGACATTGTGCTGGTTGTATTGTATAGGTGAATTCCAAGTCAGCCATATTGCATGGGGGACATTGTGCTGGTGGCCATGTCCTATAGGTGACTTCCAAGTCAGCCATATTGCATGGGGGACATTGTGCTGGTTGTCTTGTATAGGTGACTTCCAAGTCAGCCATATTGCTTGGGGGACATTGTGCTGGTTGTATTGTATAGGTGACTTCCAAGTCAGCCATATTGCATGGGGGACATTGTGCTGGTTACCATGTTGTATAGGTGACTTCCAAGTCAGTCATATTGCATTGGGGACATTGTGCTGGTGGCCATGTTCTATAGGTGACTTCCAAGTCAGCCATATTGCATTTGGGACATTGTGATGGTTGTCTTGTATAGGTGATTTCCAAGTCAGCCATATTGCATGGGGGACATTGTGCTGGTTGTGTTGTATAGGTGACTTCCAAATCAGCCATATTGCTTGGGGGACATTGTGCTGGTGGCCATGTTCTATAGGTGACTTCCAAGTCAGCCATATTGCATGGGGGACATTGTGCTGGTTGCCATGTCCTATAGGTGACTTCCAAGTCAGCCATATTGCATGGGGGACATTGTGCTGGTTGTCTTGTATAGGTAACTTCCAAGTCAGCCATATTGCTTGGGGGACATTGTGCTGGTTGCCATGTTCTATAGGTGACTTCCAAGTCAGCCATATTGCATGGGGGACATTGTGCTGGTTGCCATGTCCTATAGGTGACTTCCAAGTCAGCCATATTGCATGGGGGACATTGTGCTGGTTGTCTTGTATAGGTGACTTCCAAGTCAGCCATATTGCATGGGGGACATTGTGCTGGTGGCCATGTCCTATAGGTGACTTCCAAGTCAGCCATATTGCATGGGGGACATTGTGCTGGTTGTCTTGTATAGGTGACTTCCAAGTCAGCCATATTGCTTGGGGGACATTGTGCTGGTTGTATTGTATAGCTGACTTCCAAGTCAGCCATATTGCATGGGGGACATTGTGCTGGTTGCCATGTTGTATAGGTGACTTCCAAGTCAGCCATATTGCATGGGGGACATTGTGCTGGTTTCTTGTATAGGTGACTTCGAAGTCAGCCATATTGCATGGGGGACATTGTGCTGGTTGCCATGTTGTATAGGTGACTTCCAAGTCTGCCATATTGCATGGGGGACATTGTGCTGGTTGCCATGTTGTATAGGTGACTTCCAAGTCAGCCATATTGCATGGGGGACATTGTGTTGGTTGCCATGTTGTATAGGTGACTTCCAAGTCAGCCATATTGCATGGGGGACATTGTGCTGGATGCCATGTTGTATAGGTGACTTCCAAGTGAGCCATATTGCATGGGGGACATTGTGCTGGTTGTGTTGTATAGGTGACTTCCAAGTCAGCCATATTGCATGGGGGACATTGTGCAGGTTGTGTTGTATATGTGACTTCCAAGTCAGCCATATTGCATGGGGGACATTGTGCTGGTTGTATTGTATAGGTGACTTCCAAGTCAGCCATATTGCATGGGGGACATTGTGCTGGTTGTATTGTATAGGTGACTTCCAAGTGAGCCATATTGCTTGGGGGACATTGTGCTGGTGGCCATGTTCTATAGATGACTTCCAAGTCAGCCATATTGCATGGGGGACATTGTGCTGGTTGCCATGTCCTATAGGTGACTTCCAAGTCAGCCATATTGCATGGGGGACATTGTGCTGGTGGCCATGTTGTAAAGGTGACTTCCAAGTCAGCCATATTGCATGGGGGACATTGTGCTGGTTGCCATGTTGTATAGGTGACTTACAAGTCAGCCATATTGCATGGGGGACATTGTGCTTGTTGCCATGTCCTATAGGTGACGTCCAAGTCAGCCATATTGCATGGGGGACATTGTGCTGGTTGTATTGTATAGGTGACTTCCAAGTCAGCCATATTGCATGGGGGACATTGTGCTGGTTGTATTGTATAGGTGACTTCCAAGTGAGCCATATTGCTTGGGGGACATTGTGCTGGTGGCCATGTTCTATAGGTGACTTCCAAGTCAGCCATATTGCATGGGGGACATTGTGCTGGTTGCCATGTCCTATAGGTGACTTCCAAGTCAGCCATATTGCATGGGGGACATTGTGCTGGTGGCCATGTTGTAAAGGTGACTTCCAAGTCAGCCATATTGCATGAGGGACATTGTGCTGGTTGCCATGTTGTATAGGTGACTTCCAAGTCAGCCATATTGCATGGGGGACATTGTGCTGGTTGCCATGTTGTATAGGTGACTTACAAGTCAGCCATATTGCATGGGGGACATTGTGCTTGTTGCCATGTCCTATAGGTGACGTCCAAGTCAGCCATATTGCATGGGGGAAATTGTGCTGGTTGTCTTGTATAGGTGACTTTTAAGTCAGCCATATTGCTTGGGGGACATTGTGCTGGTTGCCATGTTGTATAGGTGACTTCCAAGTCAGCCATATTGCATGGGGGACATTGTGCTGGTTGCCATGTTGTATAGGTGACTTACAAGTCAGCCATATTGCATGGGGGACATTGTGCTTGTTGCCATGTCCTATAGGTGACGTCCAAGTCAGCCATATTGCATGGGGGAAATTGTGCTGGTTGTCTTGTATAGGTGACTTTTAAGTCAGCCATATTGCTTGGGGGACATTGTGCTGGTTGCCATGTTCTATAGGTGACTTCCAAGTCAGCCATATTGCTTGGAGGACATTGTGCTGGTTGCCATGTTGTATAGGTGACTTCCAAGTCAGCCATATTGCTTGGGGGACATTGTGCTGGTTGCCATGTTGTATAGGTGACTTCCAAGTCTGCCATATTGCATGGGGGACATTGTGCTGGTTGCCATGTTGTATAGGTGACTTCCAAGTCAGCCATATTGCATGGGGGACATTGTGTTGGTTGCCATGTTGTATAGGTGACTTCCAAGTCAGCCATATTGCATGGGGGACATTGTGCTGGATGCCATGTTGTATAGGTGACTTCCAAGTGAGCCATATTGCATGGGGGACATTGTGCTGGTTGTGTTGTATAGGTGACTTCCAAGTCAGCCATATTGCATGGGGGACATTGTGCAGGTTGTGTTGTATATGTGACTTCCAAGTCAGCCATATTGCATGGGGGACATTGTGCTGGTTGTATTGTATAGGTGACTTCCAAGTCAGCCATATTGCATGGGGGACATTGTGCTGGTTGTATTGTATAGGTGACTTCCAAGTGAGCCATATTGCTTGGGGGACATTGTGCTGGTGGCCATGTTCTATAGATGACTTCCAAGTCAGCCATATTGCATGGGGGACATTGTGCTGGTTGCCATGTCCTATAGGTGACTTCCAAGTCAGCCATATTGCATGGGGGACATTGTGCTGGTGGCCATGTTGTAAAGGTGACTTCCAAGTCAGCCATATTGCATGGGGGACATTGTGCTGGTTGCCATGTTGTATAGGTGACTTACAAGTCAGCCATATTGCATGGGGGACATTGTGCTTGTTGCCATGTCCTATAGGTGACGTCCAAGTCAGCCATATTGCATGGGGGACATTGTGCTGGTTGTATTGTATAGGTGACTTCCAAGTCAGCCATATTGCATGGGGGACATTGTGCTGGTTGTATTGTATAGGTGACTTCCAAGTGAGCCATATTGCTTGGGGGACATTGTGCTGGTGGCCATGTTCTATAGGTGACTTCCAAGTCAGCCATATTGCATGGGGGACATTGTGCTGGTTGCCATGTCCTATAGGTGACTTCCAAGTCAGCCATATTGCATGGGGGACATTGTGCTGGTGGCCATGTTGTAAAGGTGACTTCCAAGTCAGCCATATTGCATGAGGGACATTGTGCTGGTTGCCATGTTGTATAGGTGACTTCCAAGTCAGCCATATTGCATGGGGGACATTGTGCTGGTTGCCATGTTGTATAGGTGACTTACAAGTCAGCCATATTGCATGGGGGACATTGTGCTTGTTGCCATGTCCTATAGGTGACGTCCAAGTCAGCCATATTGCATGGGGGAAATTGTGCTGGTTGTCTTGTATAGGTGACTTTTAAGTCAGCCATATTGCTTGGGGGACATTGTGCTGGTTGCCATGTTGTATAGGTGACTTCCAAGTCAGCCATATTGCATGGGGGACATTGTGCTGGTTGCCATGTTGTATAGGTGACTTACAAGTCAGCCATATTGCATGGGGGACATTGTGCTTGTTGCCATGTCCTATAGGTGACGTCCAAGTCAGCCATATTGCATGGGGGAAATTGTGCTGGTTGTCTTGTATAGGTGACTTTTAAGTCAGCCATATTGCTTGGGGGACATTGTGCTGGTTGCCATGTTCTATAGGTGACTTCCAAGTCAGCCATATTGCTTGGAGGACATTGTGCTGGTTGCCATGTTGTATAGGTGACTTCCAAGTCAGCCATATTGCTTGGGGGACATTGTGTTGGTTGCCATGTTGTATAGGTGACTTCCAAGTCAGCCATATTGCATGGGGGACATTGTGCTGGTGGCCATGTTCTATAGGTGACTTCCAAGTCAGCCATATTGCATGGGGGACATTGTGCTGGTTGTCTTGTATAGGTGACTTCCAAGTCAGCCATATTGCATGGGGGACATTGTGCTGGTTGTGTTATATAGGTGACTTCCAAATCAGCCATATTGCATGGGGGACATTGTGCTGGTTGTATTGTAGAGGTGACTTTCAAGTCAGCCATATTGCATGGGGGACATTGTGCTGGTTGTATTGTATAGGTGAATTCCAAGTCAGCCATATTGCATGGGGGACATTGTGCTGGTGGCCATGTCCTATAGGTGACTTCCAAGTCAGCCATATTGCATGGGGGACATTGTGCTGGTTGTCTTGTATAGGTGACTTCCAAGTCAGCCATATTGCTTGGGGGACATTGTGCTGGTTGTATTGTATAGGTGACTTCCAAGTCAGCCATATTGCATGGGGGACATTGTGCTGGTTACCATGTTGTATAGGTGACTTCCAAGTCAGTCATATTGCATTGGGGACATTGTGCTGGTGGCCATGTTCTATAGGTGACTTCCAAGTCAGCCATATTGCATTTGGGACATTGTGATGGTTGTCTTGTATAGGTGATTTCCAAGTCAGCCATATTGCATGGGGGACATTGTGCTGGTTGTGTTGTATAGGTGACTTCCAAATCAGCCATATTGCTTGGGGGACATTGTGCTGGTGGCCATGTTCTATAGGTGACTTCCAAGTCAGCCATATTGCATGGGGGACATTGTGCTGGTTGCCATGTCCTATAGGTGACTTCCAAGTCAGCCATATTGCATGGGGGACATTGTGCTGGTTGTCTTGTATAGGTAACTTCCAAGTCAGCCATATTGCTTGGGGGACATTGTGCTGGTTGCCATGTTCTATAGGTGACTTCCAAGTCAGCCATATTGCATGGGGGACATTGTGCTGGTTGCCATGTCCTATAGGTGACTTCCAAGTCAGCCATATTGCATGGGGGACATTGTGCTGGTTGTCTTGTATAGGTGACTTCCAAGTCAGCCATATTGCATGGGGGACATTGTGCTGGTGGCCATGTCCTATAGGTGACTTCCAAGTCAGCCATATTGCATGGGGGACATTGTGCTGGTTGTCTTGTATAGGTGACTTCCAAGTCAGCCATATTGCTTGGGGGACATTGTGCTGGTTGTATTGTATAGCTGACTTCCAAGTCAGCCATATTGCATGGGGGACATTGTGCTGGTTGCCATGTTGTATAGGTGACTTCCAAGTCAGCCATATTGCATGGGGGACATTGTGCTGGTGGCCATGTTCTATAGGTGACTTCCAAGTCAGCCACATTGCATGGGGGACATTGTGCTGGTTTCTTGTATAGGTGACTTCGAAGTCAGCCATATTGCATGGGGGACATTGTGCTGGTTGCCATGTTGTATAGGTGACTTCCAAGTCAGCCATATTGCATGGGGGACATTGTGTTGGTTGCCATGTTGTATAGGTGACTTCCAAGTCAGCCATATTGCATGGGGGACATTGTGCTGGATGCCATGTTGTATAGGTGACTTCCAAGTGAGCCATATTGCATGGGGGACATTGTGCTGGTTGTCTTGTATAGGTGACTTCCAAGTCAGCCATATTGCATGGGGGACATTGTGCAGGTTGTGTTGTATAGGTGACTTCCAAGTCAGCCATATTGCATGGGGGACATTGTGCTGGTTGTATTGTATAGGTGACTTCCAAGTCAGCCATATTGCATGGGGGACATTGTGCTGGTGGCCATGTCCTATAGGTGACTTCCAAGTCAGCCATATTGCATGGGGGACATTGTGCTGGTTGTCTTGTATAGGTGACTTCCAAGTCAGCCATATTGCTTGGGGGACATTGTGCTGGTTGTATTGTATAGGTGACTTCCAAGTCAGCCATATTGCATGGGGGACATTGTGCTGGTTACCATGTTGTATAGGTGACTTCCAAGTCAGCCATATTGCATTGGGGACATTGTGCTGGTGGCCATGTTCTATTGGTGACTTCCAAGTCAGCCATATTGCATTTGGGACATTGTGATGGTTGTCTTGTATAGGTGATTTCCAAGTCAGCCATATTGCATGGGGGACATTGTGCTGGTTGTGTTGTATAGGTGACTTCCAAATCAGCCATATTGCTTGGGGGACATTGTGCTGGTGGCCATGTTCTATAGGTGACTTCCAAGTCAGCCATATTGCATGGGGGACATTGTGCTGGTTGCCATGTCCTATAGGTGACTTCCAAGTCAGCCATATTGCATGGGGGACATTGTGCTGGTTGTCTTGTATAGGTAACTTCCAAGTCAGCCATATTGCTTGGGGGACATTGTGCTGGTTGCCATGTTCTATAGGTGACTTCCAAGTCAGCCATATTGCATGGGGGACATTGTGCTGGTTGCCATGTCCTATAGGTGACTTCCAAGTCAGCCATATTGCATGGGGGACATTGTGCTGGTTGTCTTGTATAGGTGACTTCCAAGTCAGCCATATTGCATGGGGGACATTGTGCTGGTGGCCATGTCCTATAGGTGACTTCCAAGTCAGCCATATTGCATGGGGGACATTGTGCTGGTTGTCTTGTATAGGTGACTTCCAAGTCAGCCATATTGCTTGGGGGACATTGTGCTGGTTGTATTGTATAGCTGACTTCCAAGTCAGCCATATTGCATGGGGGACATTGTGCTGGTTGCCATGTTGTATAGGTGGCTTCCAAGTCAGCCATATTGCATGGGGGACATTGTGCTGGTGGCCATGTTCTATAGGTGACTTCCAAGTCAGCCACATTGCATGGGGGACATTGTGCTGGTTTCTTGTATAGGTGACTTCGAAGTCAGCCATATTGCATGGGGGACATTGTGCTGGTTGCCATGTTGTATAGGTGACTTCCAAGTCAGCCATATTGCATGGGGGACATTGTGTTGGTTGCCATGTTGTATAGGTGACTTCCAAGTCAGCCATATTGCATGGGGGACATTGTGCTGGATGCCATGTTGTATAGGTGACTTCCAAGTGAGCCATATTGCATGGGGGACATTGTGCTGGTTGCCATGTTGTATAGGTGACTTCCAAGTCAGCCATATTGCATGGGGGACATTGTGCTGGTGGCCATGTTCTATAGGTGACTTCCAAGTCAGCCACATTGCATGGGGGACATTGTGCTGGTTTCTTGTATAGGTGACTTCGAAGTCAGCCATATTGCATGGGGGACATTGTGCTGGTTGCCATGTTGTATAGGTGACTTCCAAGTCAGCCATATTGCATGGGGGACATTGTGTTGGTTGCCATGTTGTATAGGTGACTTCCAAGTCAGCCATATTGCATGGGGGACATTGTGCTGGATGCCATGTTGTATAGGTGACTTCCAAGTGAGCCATATTGCATGGGGGACATTGTGCTGGTTGTCTTGTATAGGTGACTTCCAAGTCAGCCATATTGCATGGGGGACATTGTGCAGGTTGTGTTGTATAGGTGACTTCCAAGTCAGCCATATTGCATGGGGGACATTGTGCTGGTTGTATTGTATAGGTGACTTCCAAGTCAGCCATATTGCATGGGGGACATTGTGCTGGTTGTATTGTATAGGTGACTTCCAAGTGAGCCATATTGCTTGGGGGACATTGTGCTGGTGGCCATGTTCTATAGATGACTTCCAAGTCAGCCATATTGCATGGGGGAGATGGTGCTGGTTGCCATGTCCTATAGGTGACTTCCAAGTCAGCCATATTGCATGGGGGACATTGTGCTGGTGGCCATGTTGTAAAGGTGACTTCCAAGTCAGCCATATTGCATGAGGGACATTGTGCTGGTTGCCATGTTGTATAGGTGACTTCCAAGTCAGCCATATTGCATGGGGGACATTGTGCTGGTTGCCATGTTGTAGAGGTGACTTACAAGTCAGCCATATTGCATGGGGGACATTGTGCTTGTTGCCATGTCCTATAGGTGACGTCCAAGTCAGCCATATTGCATGGGGGACATTGTGCTGGTTGTATTGTATAGGTGACTTCCAAGTCAGCCATATTGCATGGGGGACATTGTGCTGGTTTCTTGTATAGGTGACTTCGAAGTCAGCCATATTGCATGGGGGACATTGTGCTGGTTGCCATGTTGTATAGGTGACTTCCAAGTCAGCCATATTGCATGGGGGACATTGTGTTGGTTGCCATGTTGTATAGGTGACTTCCAAGTCAGCCATATTGCATGGGGGACATTGTGTTGGATGCCATGTTGTATAGGTGACTTCCAAGTGAGCCATATTGCATGGGGGACATTGTGCTGGTTGCCATGTTGTATAGGTGACTTCCAAGTCAGCCATATTGCATGGGGGACATTGTGCTGGTGGCCATGTTCTATAGGTGACTTCCAAGTCAGCCACATTGCATGGGGGACATTGTGCTGGTTTCTTGTATAGGTGACTTCGAAGTCAGCCATATTGCATGGGGGACATTGTGCTGGTTGCCATGTTGTATAGGTGACTTCCAAGTCAGCCATATTGCATGGGGGACATTGTGTTGGTTGCCATGTTGTATAGGTGACTTCCAAGTCAGCCATATTGCATGGGGGACATTGTGCTGGATGCCATGTTGTATAGGTGACTTCCAAGTGAGCCATATTGCATGGGGGACATTGTGCTGGTTGTCTTGTATAGGTGACTTCCAAGTCAGCCATATTGCATGGGGGACATTGTGCAGGTTGTGTTGTATAGGTGACTTCCAAGTCAGCCATATTGCATGGGGGACATTGTGCTGGTTGTATTGTATAGGTGACTTCCAAGTCAGCCATATTGCATGGGGGACATTGTGCTGGTTGTATTGTATAGGTGACTTCCAAGTGAGCCATATTGCTTGGGGGACATTGTGCTGGTGGCCATGTTCTATAGATGACTTCCAAGTCAGCCATATTGCATGGGGGACATTGTGCTGGTTGCCATGTCCTATAGGTGACTTCCAAGTCAGCCATATTGCATGGGGGACATTGTGCTGGTGGCCATGTTGTAAAGGTGACTTCCAAGTCAGCCATATTGCATGAGGGACATTGTGCTGGTTGCCATGTTGTATAGGTGACTTCCAAGTGAGCCATATTGCATGGGGGACATTGTGCTGGTTGCCATGTTGTATAGGTGACTTCCAAGTCAGCCATATTGCATGGGGGACATTGTGCTGGTGGCCATGTTCTATAGGTGACTTCCAAGTCAGCCACATTGCATGGGGGACATTGTGCTGGTTTCTTGTATAGGTGACTTCGAAGTCAGCCATATTGCATGGGGGACATTGTGCTGGTTGCCATGTTGTATAGGTGACTTCCAAGTCAGCCATATTGCATGGGGGACATTGTGTTGGTTGCCATGTTGTATAGGTGACTTCCAAGTCAGCCATATTGCATGGGGGACATTGTGCTGGATGCCATGTTGTATAGGTGACTTCCAAGTGAGCCATATTGCATGGGGGACATTGTGCTGGTTGTCTTGTATAGGTGACTTCCAAGTCAGCCATATTGCATGGGGGACATTGTGCAGGTTGTGTTGTATAGGTGACTTCCAAGTCAGCCATATTGCATGGGGGACATTGTGCTGGTTGTATTGTATAGGTGACTTCCAAGTCAGCCATATTGCATGGGGGACATTGTGCTGGTTGTATTGTATAGGTGACTTCCAAGTGAGCCATATTGCTTGGGGGACATTGTGCTGGTGGCCATGTTCTATAGATGACTTCCAAGTCAGCCATATTGCATGGGGGACATTGTGCTGGTTGCCATGTCCTATAGGTGACTTCCAAGTCAGCCATATTGCATGGGGGACATTGTGCTGGTGGCCATGTTGTAAAGGTGACTTCCAAGTCAGCCATATTGCATGAGGGACATTGTGCTGGTTGCCATGTTGTATAGGTGACTTCCAAGTCAGCCATATTGCATGGGGGACATTGTGCTGGTTGCCATGTTGTATAGGTGACTTACAAGTCAGCCATATTGCATGGGGGACATTGTGCTTGTTGCCATGTCCTATAGGTGACGTCCAAGTCAGCCATATTGCATGGGGGACATTGTGCTGGTTGTATTGTATAGGTGACTTCCAAGTCAGCCATATTGCATGGGGGACATTGTGCTGGTTGTATTGTATAGGTGACTTCCAAGTGAGCCATATTGCTTGGGGGACATTGTGCTGGTGGCCATGTTCTATAGGTGACTTCCAAGTCAGCCATATTGCATGGGGGACATTGTGCTGGTTGCCATGTCCTATAGGTGACTTCCAAGTCAGCCATATTGCATGGGGGACATTGTGCTGGTGGCCATGTTGTAAAGGTGACTTCCAAGTCAGCCATATTGCATGAGGGACATTGTGCTGGTTGCCATGTTGTATAGGTGACTTCCAAGTCAGCCATATTGCATGGGGGACGTTGTGCTGGTTGCCATGTTGTATAGGTGACTTACAAGTCAGCCATATTGCATGGGGGACATTGTGCTTGTTGCCATGTCCTATAGGTGACGTCCAAGTCAGCCATATTGCATGGGGGAGATTGTGCTGGTTGTCTTGTATAGGTGACTTTTAAGTCAGCCATATTGCTTGGGGGACATTGTGCTGGTTGCCATGTTCTATAGGTGACTTCCAAGTCAGCCATATTGCTTGGGGGACATTGTGCTGGTTGCCATGTTGTATAGGTGACTTCCAAGTCAGCCATATTGCTTGGGGGACATTGTGTTGGTTGCCATGTTGTATAGGTGACTTCCAAGTCAGCCATATTGCATGGCGGACATTGTGCTGGTGGCCATGTTCTATAGGTGACTTCCAAGTCAGCCATATTGCATGGGGGACATTGTGCTGGTTGTCTTGTATAGGTGACTTCCAAGTCAGCCATATTGCATGGGGGACATTGTGCTGGTTGTGTTATATAGGTGACTTCCAAATCAGCCATATTGCATGGGGGACATTGTGCTGGTTGTATTGTATAGGTGACTTCCAAGTCAGCCATATTGCATGGGGGACATTGTGCTGGTTGTATTGTATAGGTGACTTCCAAGTCAGCCATATTGCATGGGGGACATTGTGCTGGTGGCCATGTCCTATAGGTGACTTCCAAGTCAGCCATATTGCATGGGGGACATTGTGCTGGTTTTCTTGTATAGGTGACTTCCAAGTCAGCCATATTGCTTGGGGGACATTGTGCTGGTTGTATTGTATAGGTGACTTCCAAGTCAGCCATATTGCATGGGGGACATTGTGCTGGTTACCATGTTGTATAGGTGACTTCCAAGTCAGCCATATTGCATGGGGGACATTGTGCTGGTGGCCATGTTCTATAGGTGACTTGCAAGTCAGCCATATTGCATTTGGGACATTGTGATGGTTGTCTTGTATAGGTGATTTCCAAGTCAGCCATATTGCATGGGGGACATTGTGCTGGTTGTGTTGTATAGGTGACTTCCAAATCAGCCATATTGCTTGGGGAACATTGTGCTGGTGGCCATGTTCTATAGGTGACTTCCAAGTCAGCCATATTGCATGGGGGACATTGTGCTGGTTGCCATGTCCTATAGGTGACTTCCAAGTCAGCCATATTGCATGGGGGACATTGTGCTGGTTGTCTTGTATAGGTAACTTCCAAGTCAGCCATATTGCTTGGGGGACATTGTGCTGGTTGCCATGTTCTATAGGTGACTTCCAAGTCAGCCATATTGCATGGGGGACATTGTGCTGGTTGCCATGTCCTATAGGTGACTTCCAAGTCAGCCATATTGCATGGGGGACATTGTGCTGGTTGTCTTGTATAGGTGACTTCCAAGTCAGCCATATTGCTTGGGGGACATTGTGCTGGTTGCCATGTTCTATAGGTGACTTCCAAGTCAGCCATATTGCTTGGGGGACATTGTGCTGGTGGCCATGTTCTATAGGTGACTTCCAAGTCAGCCATATTGCTTGGGGGACATTGTGCTGGTTGCCATGTTGTATAGGTGACTTCCAAGTCAGCCATATTGCATGGGGGACATTGTGCTGGTGGCCATGTTCTATAGGTGACTTCCAAGTCAGCCATATTGCATGGGGGACATTGTGCTGGTTGCCATGTTGTATAGGTGACTTCCAAGTCAGCCATATTGCATGGGGGACATTGTGCTGGTGGCCATGTTCTATAGGTGACTTCCAAGTCAGCCATATTGCATGGGGGACATTGTGCTGGTTGTCTTGTATAGGTGACTTCCAAGTCAGCCATATTGCATGGGGGACATTGTGCTGGTTGTGTTGTATAGGTGACTTCCAAATCAGCCATATTGCATGGGGGACATTGTGCTGGTTGTATTGTATAGGTGACTTCCAAGTCAGCCATATTGCATGGGGGACATTGTGCTGGTTGTATTGTATAGGTGACTTCCAAGTCAGCCATATTGCATGGGGGACATTGTGCTGGTGGCCATGTCCTATAGGTGACTTCCAAGTCAGCCATATTGCATGGGGGACATTGTGCTGGTTGTCTTGTATAGGTGACTTCCAAGTCAGCCATATTGCTTGGGGGACATTGTGCTGGTTGTATTGTATAGCTGACTTCCAAGTCAGCCATATTGCATGGGGGACATTGTGCTGGTTGCCATGTTGTATAGGTGACTTCCAAGTCAGCCATATTGCATGGGGGACATTGTGCTGGTGGCCATGTTCTATAGGTGACTTCCAAGTCAGCCACATTGCATGGGGGACATTGTGCTGGTTTCTTGTATAGGTGACTTCGAAGTCAGCCATATTGCATGGGGGACATTGTGCTGGTTGCCATGTTGTATAGGTGACTTCCAAGTCAGCCATATTGCATGGGGGACATTGTGCTGGTGGCCATGTCCTATAGGTGACTTCCAAGTCAGCCATATTGCATGGGGGACATTGTGCTGGTTTTCTTGTATAGGTGACTTCCAAGTCAGCCATATTGCTTGGGGGACATTGTGCTGGTTGTATTGTATAGGTGACTTCCAAGTCAGCCATATTGCATGGGGGACATTGTGCTGGTTACCATGTTGTATAGGTGACTTCCAAGTCAGCCATATTGCATGGGGGACATTGTGCTGGTGGCCATGTTCTATAGGTGACTTGCAAGTCAGCCATATTGCATTTGGGACATTGTGATGGTTGTCTTGTATAGGTGATTTCCAAGTCAGCCATATTGCATGGGGGACATTGTGCTGGTTGTGTTGTATAGGTGACTTCCAAATCAGCCATATTGCTTGGGGAACATTGTGCTGGTGGCCATGTTCTATAGGTGACTTCCAAGTCAGCCATATTGCATGGGGGACATTGTGCTGGTTGCCATGTCCTATAGGTGACTTCCAAGTCAGCCATATTGCATGGGGGACATTGTGCTGGTTGTCTTGTATAGGTAACTTCCAAGTCAGCCATATTGCTTGGGGGACATTGTGCTGGTTGCCATGTTCTATAGGTGACTTCCAAGTCAGCCATATTGCATGGGGGACATTGTGCTGGTTGCCATGTCCTATAGGTGACTTCCAAGTCAGCCATATTGCATGGGGGACATTGTGCTGGTTGTCTTGTATAGGTGACTTCCAAGTCAGCCATATTGCTTGGGGGACATTGTGCTGGTTGCCATGTTCTATAGGTGACTTCCAAGTCAGCCATATTGCTTGGGGGACATTGTGCTGGTGGCCATGTTCTATAGGTGACTTCCAAGTCAGCCATATTGCTTGGGGGACATTGTGCTGGTTGCCATGTTGTATAGGTGACTTCCAAGTCAGCCATATTGCATGGGGGACATTGTGCTGGTGGCCATGTTCTATAGGTGACTTCCAAGTCAGCCATATTGCATGGGGGACATTGTGCTGGTTGCCATGTTGTATAGGTGACTTCCAAGTCAGCCATATTGCATGGGGGACATTGTGCTGGTGGCCATGTTCTATAGGTGACTTCCAAGTCAGCCATATTGCATGGGGGACATTGTGCTGGTTGTCTTGTATAGGTGACTTCCAAGTCAGCCATATTGCATGGGGGACATTGTGCTGGTTGTGTTGTATAGGTGACTTCCAAATCAGCCATATTGCATGGGGGACATTGTGCTGGTTGTATTGTATAGGTGACTTCCAAGTCAGCCATATTGCATGGGGGACATTGTGCTGGTTGTATTGTATAGGTGACTTCCAAGTCAGCCATATTGCATGGGGGACATTGTGCTGGTGGCCATGTCCTATAGGTGACTTCCAAGTCAGCCATATTGCATGGGGGACATTGTGCTGGTTGTCTTGTATAGGTGACTTCCAAGTCAGCCATATTGCTTGGGGGACATTGTGCTGGTTGTATTGTATAGCTGACTTCCAAGTCAGCCATATTGCATGGGGGACATTGTGCTGGTTGCCATGTTGTATAGGTGACTTCCAAGTCAGCCATATTGCATGGGGGACATTGTGCTGGTGGCCATGTTCTATAGGTGACTTCCAAGTCAGCCACATTGCATGGGGGACATTGTGCTGGTTTCTTGTATAGGTGACTTCGAAGTCAGCCATATTGCATGGGGGACATTGTGCTGGTTGCCATGTTGTATAGGTGACTTCCAAGTCAGCCATATTGCATGGGGGACATTGTGCTGGTTGCCATGTTGTATAGGTGACTTCCAAGTCAGCCATATTGCATGGGGGACATTGTGCTGGATGCCATGTTGTATAGGTGACTTCCAAGTGAGCCATATTGCATGGGGGACATTGTGCTGGTTGTGTTGTATAGGTGACTTCCAAGTCAGCCATATTGCATGGGGGACATTGTGCAGGTTGTGTTGTATAGGTGACTTCCAAGTCAGCCATATTGCATGGGGGACATTGTGCTGGTTGTATTGTATAGGTGACTTCCAAGTCAGCCATATTGCATGGGGGACATTGTGCTGGTTGTATTGTATAGGTGACTTCCAAGTGAGCCATATTGCTTGGGGGACATTGTGCTGGTGGCCATGTTCTATAGGTGACTTCCAAGTCAGCCATATTGCATGGGGGACATTGTGCTGGTTGCCATGTCCTATAGGTGACTTCCAAGTCAGCCATATTGCATGGGGGACATTGTGCTGGTGGCCATGTTGTAAAGGTGACTTCCAAGTCAGCCATATTGCATGAGGGACATTGTGCTGGTTGCCATGTTGTATAGGTGACTTCCAAGTCAGCCATATTGCATGGGGGACATTGTGCTGGTTGCCATGTTGTATAGGTGACTTACAAGTCAGCCATATTGCCTGGGGGACATTGTGCTTATTGCCATGTCCTATAGGTGACGTCCAAGTCAGCCATATTGCATGGGGGACATTGTGCTGGTTGTGTTATATAGGTGACTTCCAAATCAGCCATATTGCATGGGGGACATTGTGCTGGTTGTATTGTATAGGTGACTTCCAAGTCAGCCATATTGCATGGGGGACATTGTGCTGGTTGTATTGTATAGGTGACTTCCAAGTCAGCCATATTGCACGGGGGACATTGTGCTGGTGGCCATGTCCTATAGGTGACTTCCAAGTCAGCCATATTGCATGGGGGACATTGTGCTGGTTGACTTGTATAGGTGACTTCCAAGTCAGCCATATTGCTTGGGGGACATTGTGCTGGTTGTATTGTATAGGTGACTTCCAAGTCAGCCATATTGCATGGGGGACATTGTGCTGGTTACCATGTTGTATAGGTGACTTCCAAGTCAGCCATATTGCATGGGGGACATTGTGCTGGTGGCCATGTTCTATAGGTGACTTCCAAGTCAGCCATATTGCATTTGGGACATTGTGATGGTTGTCTTGTATAGGTGATTTCCAAGTCAGCCATATTGCATGGGGGACATTGTGCTGGTTGTGTTGTATAGGTGACTTCCAAATCAGCCATATTGCTTGGGGGACATTGTGCTGGTGGCCATGTTCTATAGGTGACTTCCAAGTCAGCCATATTGCATGGGGGACATTGTGCTGGTTGCCATGTCCTATAGGTGACTTCCAAGTCAGCCATATTGCATGGGGGACATTGTGCTGGTTGTCTTGTATAGGTAACTTCCAAGTCAGCCATATTGCTTGGGGGACATTGTGCTGGTTGCCATGTTCTATAGGTGACTTCCAAGTCAGCCATATTGCATGGGGGACATTGTGCTGGTTGCCATGTCCTATAGGTGACTTCCAAGTCAGCCATATTGCATGGGGGACATTGTGCTGGTTGTCTTGTATAGGTGACTTCCAAGTCAGCCATATTGCTTGGGGGACATTGAGCTGGTTGCCATGTTCTATAGGTGACTTCCAAGTCAGCCATATTGCTTGGGGGACATTGTGCTGGTGGCCATGTTCTATAGGTGACTTCCAAGTCAGCCATATTGCTTGGGGGACATTGTGCTGGTTGCCATGTTGTATAGGTGACTTCCAAGTCAGCCATATTGCATGGGGGACATTGTGCTGGTGGCCATGTTCTATAGGTGACTTCCAAATCAGCCATATTGCATGGGGGACATTGTGCTGGTTGCCATGTTGTATAGGTGACTTCCAAGTCAGCCATATTGCATGGGGGACATTGTGCTGGTGGCCATGTTCTATAGGTGACTTCCAAGTCAGCCATATTGCATGGGGGACATTGTGCTGGTTGTCTTGTATAGGTGACTTCCAAGTCAGCCATATTGCATGGGGGACATTGTGCTGGTTGTGTTGTATAGGTGACTTCCAAATCAGCCATATTGCATGGGGGACATTGTGCTGGTTGTATTGTATAGGTGACTTCCAAGTCAGCCATATTGCATGGGGGACATTGTGCTGGTTGTATTGTATAGGTGACTTCCAAGTCAGCCATATTGCATGGGGGACATTGTGCTGGTGGCCATGTCCTATAGGTGACTTCCAAGTCAGCCATATTGCATGGGGGACATTGTGCTGGTTGTCTTGTATAGGTGACTTCCAAGTCAGCCATATTGCTTGGGGGACATTGTGCTGGTTGTATTGTATAGCTGACTTCCAAGTCAGCCATATTGCATGGGGGACATTGTGCTGGTTGCCATGTTGTATAGGTGACTTCCAAGTCAGCCATATTGCATGGGGGACATTGTGCTGGTGGCCATGTTCTATAGGTGACTTCCAAGTCAGCCACATTGCATGGGGGACATTGTGCTGGTTTCTTGTATAGGTGACTTCGAAGTCAGCCATATTGCATGGGGGACATTGTGCTGGTTGCCATGTTGTATAGGTGACTTCCAAGTCAGCCATATTGCATGGGGGACATTGTGCTGGTTGCCATGTTCTATAGGTGACTTCCAAGTCAGCCATATTGCTTGGGGGACATTGTGCTGGTGGCCATGTTCTATAGGTGACTTCCAAGTCAGCCATATTGCTTGGGGGACATTGTGCTGGTTGCCATGTTGTATAGGTGACTTCCAAGTCAGCCATATTGCATGGGGGACATTGTGCTGGTGGCCATGTTCTATAGGTGACTTCCAAGTCAGCCATATTGCATGGGGGACATTGTGCTGGTTGCCATGTTGTATAGGTGACTTCCAAGTCAGCCATATTGCATGGGGGACATTGTGCTGGTGGCCATGTTCTATAGGTGACTTCCAAGTCAGCCATATTGCATGGGGGACATTGTGCTGGTTGTCTTGTATAGGTGACTTCCAAGTCAGCCATATTGCATGGGGGACATTGTGCTGGTTGTGTTGTATAGGTGACTTCCAAATCAGCCATATTGCATGGGGGACATTGTGCTGGTTGTATTGTATAGGTGACTTCCAAGTCAGCCATATTGCATGGGGGACATTGTGCTGGTTGTATTGTATAGGTGACTTCCAAGTCAGCCATATTGCATGGGGGACATTGTGCTGGTAGCCATGTCCTATAGGTGACTTCCAAGTCAGCCATATTGCATGGGGGACATTGTGCTGGTTGTCTTGTATAGGTGACTTCCAAGTCAGCCATATTGCTTGGGGGACATTGTGCTGGTTGTATTGTATAGCTGACTTCCAAGTCAGCCATATTGCATTGGGGACATTGTGCTGGTTGCCATGTTGTATAGGTGACTTCCAAGTCAGCCATATTGCATGGGGGACATTGTGCTGGTGGCCATGTTCTATAGGTGACTTCCAAGTCAGCCACATTGCATGGGGGACATTGTGCTGGTTTCTTGTATAGGTGACTTCGAAGTCAGCCATATTGCATGGGGGACATTGTGCTGGTTGCCATGTTGTATAGGTGACTTCCAAGTCAGCCATATTGCATGGGGGACATTGTGCTGGTTGCCATGTTGTATAGGTGACTTCCAAGTCAGCCATATTGTATGGGGGACATTGTGCTGGATGCCATGTTGTATAGGTGACTTCCAAGTGAGCCATATTGCATGGGGGACATTGTGCTGGTTGTGTTGTATAGGTGACTTCCAAGTCAGCCATATTGCATGGGGGACATTGTGCAGGTTGTGTTGTATAGGTGACTTCCAAGTCAGCCATATTGCATGGGGGACATTGTGCTGGTTGTATTGTATAGGTGACTTCCAAGTCAGCCATATTGCATGGGGGACATTGTGCTGGTTGTATTGTATAGGTGACTTCCAAGTGAGCCATATTGCTTGGGGGACATTGTGCTGGTGGCCATGTTCTATAGGTGACTTCCAAGTCAGCCATATTGCATGGGGGACATTGTGCTGGTTGCCATGTCCTATAGGTGAATTCCAAGTCAGCCATATTGCATGGGGGACATTGTGCTGGTGGCCATGTTGTAAAGGTGACTTCCAAGTCAGCCATTTTGCATGAGGGACATTGTGCTGGTTGCCATGTTGTATAGGTGACTTCCAAGTCAGCCATATTGCATGGGGGACATTGTGCTGGTTGCCATGTTGTATAGGTGACTTACAAGTCAGCCATATTGCCTGGGGGACATTGTGCTTATTGCTATGTCCTATAGGTGACGTCCAAGTCAGCCATATTGCATGGGGGAAATTGTGCTGGTTGTCTTGTATAGGTGACTTTTAAGTCAGCCATATTGCTTGGGGGACATTGTGCTGGTTGCCATGTTCTATAGGTGACTTCCAAGTCAGCCATATTGCTTGGGGGACATTGTGCTGGTTGCCATGTTGTATAGGTGACTTCCAAGTCAGCCATATTGCTTGGGGGACATTGTGTTAGTTGCCATGTTGTATAGGTGACTTCCAAGTCAGCCATATTGCATGGGGGACATTGTGCTGGTGGCCATGTTCTATACGTGACTTCCAAGTCAGCCATATTGCATGGGGGACATTGTGCTGGTTGTCTTGTATAGGTGACTTCCAAGTCAGCCATATTGCATGGGAGACATTGTGCTGGTTGTGTTATATAGGTGACTTCCAAATCAGCCATATTGCATGGGGGACATTGTGCTGGTTGTATTGTATAGGTGACTTCCAAGTCAGCCATATTGCATGGGGGACATTGTGCTGGTTGTATTGTATAGGTGACTTCCAAGTCAGCCATATTGCATGGGGGACATTGTGCTGGTGGCCATGTCCTATAGGTGACTTCCAAGTCAGCCATATTGCATGGGGGACATTGTGCTGGTTGTCTTGTATAGGTGACTTCCAAGTCAGCCATATTGCTTGGGGGACATTGTGCTGGTTGTATTGTATAGGTGACTTCCAAGTCAGCCATATTGCATGGAGGACATTGTGCTGGTTGCCATGTTGTTTAGGTGACTTCCAAGTCAGCCATATTTGCATGGGGGACATTGTGCTGGTGGCCATGTTCTATAGGTGACTTCCAAGTCAGCTATATTGCATTTGGGACATTGTGATGGTTGTCTTGTATAGGTGATTTCCAAGTCAGCCATATTGCATGGGGGACATTGTGCTGGTTGTGTTGTATAGGTGACTTCAAAATCAGCCATATTGCATGGGGGACATTGTGCTGGTTGTCTTGTATAGGTGACTTCCAAGTCAGCCATATTGCTTGGGGGACATTGTGCTGGTTGTATTGTATAGGTGACTTCCAAGTCAGCAATATTGCATGGGGGACATTGTGCTGGTTGCCATGTTGTATAGGTGCATTCCAAGTCAGCCATATTTCATGGGGGACATTGTGCTGGTGGCCATGTTCTATAGGTGACTTCCAAGTCAGCCATATTGCATTTGGGACATTGTGCTGGTTGTATTGTATAGGTGACTTCCAAGTCAGCCATATTGCATGGGGGACATTGTGCTGGTTGTATTGTATAGGTGACTTCCAAGTGAGCCATATTGCTTGGGGGACATTGTGCTGGTGGCCATGTTCTATAGGTTACTTCCAAGTCAGCCATATTGCATGGGGGACATTGTGCTGGTTGCCATGTTCTATAGGTGACTTCCAAGTCAGCCATATTGCATGGGGGACATTGTGCTGGTTGTCTTGTATAGGTGACTTCCAAGTCAGCCATATTGCTTGGGGGACATTGTGCTGGTTGCCATGTTCTATAGGTGACTTCCAAGTCAGCCATATTGCTTGGGGGACATTGTGCTGGTGGCCATGTTCTATAGGTGACTTCCAAGTCAGCCATATTGCTTGGGGGACATTGTGCTGGTTGCCATGTTGTATAGGTGACTTCCAAGTCAGCCATATTGCATGGGTTACATTGTGCTGGTGGCCATGTTCTATAGGTGACTTCCAAGTCAGCCATATTGCATGGGGGACATTGTGCTGGTGGCCATGTTCTATAGGTGACTTCCAAGTCAGCCATATTGCATGGGGGACATTGTGCTGGTTGTCTTGTATAGGTGACTTCCAAGTCAGCCATATTGCATGGGGGACATTGTGCTGGTTGTGTTGTATAGGTGACTTCCAAATCAGCCATATTGCATGGGGGACATTGTGCTGGTTGTATTGTATAGGTGACTTCCAAATCAGCCATATTGCATGGGGGACATTGTGCTGGTTGTATTGTATAGGTGACTTCCAAGTCAGCCATATTGCATGGGGGACATTGTGCTGGTTGTCTTGTATAGGTGACTTCCAAGTCAGCCATATTGCTTGGGGGACATTGTGCTGGTTGTATTGTATAGTTTACTTCCAAGTCAGCCATATTGCATGGGGGACATTGTGCTGGTTGCCATGTTGTATAGGTGGCTTCAAAGTCAGCCATATTGCATGGGGGACATTGTTCTGGTGGCCATGTTCTATAGGTGACTTCCAAGTCAGCCATATTGCATTTGGGACATTGTGCTGATTGTATTGTATAGGTGACTTCCAAGTGAGCCATATTGCTTGGGGGACATTGTGCTGGTGGCCATGTTCTATAGGTGACTTCCAAGTCAGCCATATTGCATGGGGGACATTGTGCTGGTTGCCATGTTCTATAGGTGACTTCCAAGTCAGCCATATTGCATGGGGGACATTGTGCTGGTTGTCTTGTATAGGTGACTTCCAAGTCAGCCATATTGCTTGGGGGACATTGTGCTGGTTGCCATGTTCTATAGGTGACTTCCAAGTCAGCCATATTGCTTGGGGGACATTGTGCTGGTGGCCATGTTCTATAGGTGACTTCCAAGTCAGCCATATTGCTTGGGGGACATTGTGCTGGTTGCCATGTTGTATAGGTGACTTCCAAGTCAGCCATATTGCATGGGTTACATTGTGCTGGTGGCCATGTTCTATAGGTGACTTCCAAGTCAGCCATATTGCATGGGGGACATTGTGCTGGTGGCCATGTTCTATAGGTGACTTCCAAGTCAGCCATATTGCATGGGGGACATTGTGCTGGTTGTCTTGTATAGGTGACTTCCAAGTCAGCCATATTGCATGGGGGACATTGTGCTGGTTGTGTTGTATAGGTGACAACCAAATCAGCCATATTGCATGGGGGACATTGTGCTGGTTGTATTGTATAGGTGACTTCCAAGTCAACCATATTGCATTGGGGACATTGTGCTGGTTGTATTTTATAGGTGACTTCCAAGTCAGCCATATTGCATGGGGGACATTGTGCTGGTGGCCATGTCCTATAGGTGACTTCCAAGTCAGCCATATTGCATGGGGGACATTGTGCTGGTTGTCTTGTATAGGTGACTTCCAAGTCAGCCATATTGCTTGGGGGACATTGTGCTGGTTGTATTGTATAGGTGACTTCGAAGTCAGCCAAATTGCATAGGGGACATTGTGCTGGTTGCCATGTTGTATAGGTGACTTCCAAGTCAGCCATATTGCATGGGGGACATTGTGCTGGTGGCCATGTTCTATAGGTGACTTCCAAGTCAGCCATATTGCAGTTGGGACATTGTGCTGGTTGTCTTGTATAGGTGACTTCCAAGTCAGCCATATTGCATGGGGGACATTGTGCTGGTTGTGTTGTATAGGCGACTTCCAAATCAGCCATATTGCATGGGGGACATTGTGCTGGTTGTATTGTATAGGTGACTTCCAAGTCAGCCATATTGCATGGGGGACATTGTGCTGGTTGTGTTGTATAGGTGACTTCCAAGTGAGCCATATTGCTTGGTGGACATTGTGCTGGTGGCCATGTTCTATAGGTGACTTCCAAGTCAGCCATATTGCATGGGGGACATTGTGCTGGTTGCCATGTCCTATAGGTGACTTCCAAGTCAGCCATATTGCATGGGGGACATTGTGCTGGTTGTCTTGTATAGGTGACTTCCAAGTCAGCCATATTGCTTGGGGGACATTGTGCTGGTTGCCATGTTCTATAGGTGACTTCCAAGTCAGCCATATTGCTTGGGGGACATTGTGCTGGTGGCCATGTTCTATAGGTGACTTCCAAGTCAGCCATATTGCTTGGGGGACATTGTGCTGGTTGCCATGTTGTATAGGTGACTTCCAAGTCAGCCATATTGCATGGGGGACATTGTGCTGGTGGCCATGTTCTATAGGTGACTTCCAAGTCAGCTATATTGCATGGGGGACATTGTGCTGGTTGCCATGTTGTATAGGTGACTTCCAAGTCAGCCAAATTGCATGGGGGACATTGTGCTGGTTGTATTGTATAGGTGACTTCCAAGTCAGCCATATTGCATGGGGGACATTGTGCTGGTTGCCATGTCCTATAGGTGACTTCCAAGTCAGCCATATTGCATGGGGGAAATTGTGCTGGTTGTCTTGTATAGGTGACTTCCAAGTCAGCCATATTGCTTGGGGGACATTGTGCTGGTTGCCATGTTCTATAGGTGACTTCCAAGTCAGCCATATTGCATGGGGGACATTGTGCTGGTGGCCATGTTCTATAGGTGACTTCCAAGTCAGCCATATTGCATGGGGGACATTGTGCTGGTTGTCTTGTATAGGTGACTTCCAAGTCAGCCATATTGCATGGGGGACATTGTGCTGGTTGTATTGTATAGGTGACTTCCAAGTCAGCCATATTGCATGGGGGACATTGTGCTGGTTGTCTTGTATAGGTGACTTCCAAGTCAGCCATATTGCATGGGGGACATTGTGCTGGTTGTGTTGTATAGGTGACTTCCAAATCAGCCATATTGCATGGGGGACATTGTGCTGGTTGTATTGTATAGGTGACTTCCAAGTCAGCCATATTGCATGGGGGACATTGTGCTGGTTGTGTTGTATAGGTGACTTCCAAGTCAGCCATATTGCTTGGGGGACATTGTGCTGGTTGTATTGTATAGGTGACTTCCAAGTCAGCCATATTGCATGGGGGACATTGTGCTGGTTGCCATGTTGTATAGGTGACTTCCAAGTCATCCATATTGCATGGGGGACATTGTGCTGGTGGCCATGTTCTATAGGTGACTTCCAAGTCAGCCATATTGCATTTGGGACATTGTGCTGGTTGTATTGTATAGGTGACTTCCAAGTCAGCCATATTGCATGGGGGACATTGTGCTGGTTGTATTGTATAGGTGACTTCCAAGTGAGCCATATTGCTTGGCGGACATTGTGCTGGTGGCCATGTTCTATAGGTGACTTCCAAGTCAGCCATATTGCATGGGGGACATTGTGCTGGTTGTATTGTATAGGTGACTTCCAAGTCAGCCATATTGCATGGGGGACATTGTGCTGGTTGTATTGTATAGGTGACTTCTAAGTCAGCCATATTGCATGGGGGACATTGTGCTGGTTGTATTGTATAGGTGACTTCCAAGTCAGCCATATTGAATGGGGGACATTGTGCTGGTGGCCATGTCCTATAGGTGACTTCCAAGTCAGCCATATTGCATGGGGGACATTGTGCTGGTTGTCTTGTATAGGTGACTTCCAAGTCAGCCATATTGCTTGGGGGACATTGTGCTGGTTGTATTGTATAGGTGACTTCCAAGTCAGCCAAATTGCATAGGGGACATTGTGCTGGTTGCCATGTTGTATAGGTGACTTCCAAGTCAGCCATATTGCATGGGGGACATTGTGCTGGTGGCCATGTTCTATAGGTGACTTCCAAGTCAGCCATATTGCATTTGGGACATTGTGCTGGTTGTCTTGTATAGGTGACTTCCAAGTCAGCCATATTGCATGGGGGACATTGTGCTGGTTGTGTTGTATAGGCGACTTCCAAATCAGTCATATTGCATGGGGGACATTGTGCTGGTTGTATTGTATAGGTGACTTCCAAGTCAGCCATATTGCATGGGGGACATTGTGCTGGTTGTCTTGTATAGGTGACTTCCAAGTCAGCCATATTGCTTGGGGGACATTGTGCTGGTTGTATTGTATAGGTGACTTCCATGTCAGCCATATTGCATGGGGGACATTGTGCTGGTTGCCATGTTGTATAGGTGACTTCCAAGTCAGCCATATTGCATGGGGGACATTGTGCTGGTGGCCATGTTCTATAGGTGACTTCCAAGTCAGCCATATTGCATTTGGGACATTGTGCTGGTTGTATTGTATAGGTGACTTCCAAGTCAGCCATATTGCATGGGGGACATTGTGCTGGTTGTATTGTATAGGTGACTTCCAAGTGAGCCATATTGCTTGGCGGACATTGTGCTGGTGGCCATGTTCTATAGGTGACTTCCAAGTCAGCCATATTGCATGGGGGACATTGTGCTGGTTGCCATGTCCTATAGGTGACTTCCAAGTCAGCCATATTGCATGGGGGACATTGTGCTGGTTGTCTTGTATAGGTGACTTCCAAGTCAGCCATATTGCTTGGGGGACATTGTGCTGGTTGCCATGTTCTATAGGTGACTTCCAAGTCAGCCATATTGCATGGGGGACATTGTGCTGGTTGCCATGTTGTATAGGTGACTTCCAAGTCAGCCATATTGCATGGGGGACATTGTGCTGGTGGCCATGTTCTATAGGTGACTTCCAAGTCAGCCATATTGCATGGGGGACATTGTGCTGGTTGCCATGTTGTATAGGTGACTTCCAAGTCAGCCAAATTGCATGGGTGACATTGTGCTGGTTGTATTGTATAGGTGACTTCCAAGTCAGCCATATTGCATGGGGGACATTGTGCTGGTTGCCATGTCCTATAGGTGACTTCCAAGTCAGCCATATTGCATGGGGGAAATTGTGCTGGTTGTCTTGTATAGGTGACTTCCAAGTCAGCCATATTGCTTGGGGGACATTGTGCTGGTTGCCATGTTCTATAGGTGACTTCCAAGTCAGCCATATTGCATGGGGGACATTGTGCTGGTGGCCATGTTCTATAGGTGACTTCCAAGTCAGCCATATTGCATGGGGGACATTGTGCTGGTTGTCTTGTATAGGTGACTTCCAAGTCAGCCATATTGCATGGGGGACATTGTGCTG
This sequence comes from Petromyzon marinus, assembly GCF_048934315.1. Taxonomy (NCBI): domain Eukaryota; kingdom Metazoa; phylum Chordata; class Hyperoartia; order Petromyzontiformes; family Petromyzontidae; genus Petromyzon; species Petromyzon marinus. Next base: position 1,112,572 of record NW_027422884.1, on the reverse strand, counting down.
GTTGTATTGTATAGGTGACTTCCAAGTCAGCCATATTGCATGGGGGACATTGTGCTGGTGGCCATGTCCTATAGGTGACTTCCAAGTCAGCCATATTGCATGGGGGACATTGTGCTGGTTGTCTTGTATAGGTGACTTCCAAGTCAGCCATATTGCATGGGGGACATTGTGCTGGTTGTGTTGTATAGGTGACTTCCAAATCAGCCATATTGCATGGGGGACATTGTGCTGGTTGTATTGTATAGGTGACTTCCAAGTCAGCCATATTGCATGGGGGACATTGTGCTGGTTGTCTTGTATAGGTGACTTCCAAGTCAGCCATATTGCTTGGGGGACATTGTGCTGGTTGTATTGTATAGGTGACTTCCAAGTCAGCCATATTGCATGGGGGACATTGTGCTGGTTGCCATGTTGTATAGGTGACTTCCAATTCAGCCATATTGCATGGGGGACATTGTGCTGGTGGCCATGTTCTATAGATGACTTCCAAGTCAGCCATATTGGACTTGGGACATTGTGCTGGTTGTATTGTATAGGTGACTTCCAAGTCAGCCATATTGCATGGGGGACATTGTGCTGGTTGTATTGTATAGGTGACTTCCAAGTGAGCCATATTGCTTGGCGGACATTGTGCTGGTGGCCATGTTCCATAGGTGACTTCCAAGTCAGCCATATTGCATGGGGGACATTGTGCTGGTTGCCATGTCCTATAGGTGACTTCCAAGTCAGCCATATTGCTTGGGGGACATTGTGCTGGTGGCCATGTTCTATAGGTGACTTCCAAGTCAGCCATATTGCTTGGGGGACATTGTGCTGGTTGCCATGTTGTATAGGTGACTTCCAAGTCAGCCATATTGCATGGGTTACATTGTGCTGGTGGCCATGTTCTATAGGTGACTTCCAAGTCAGCCATATTGCATGGGGGACATTGTGCTGGTGGCCATGTTCTATAGGTGACTTCCAAGTCAGCCATATTGCATGGGGGACATTGTGCTGGTTGTCTTGTATAGGTGACTTCCAAGTCAGCCATATTGCATGGGGGACATTGTGCTGGTTGTGTTGTATAGGTGACTTCCAAATCAGCCATATTGCATGCGGGACATTGTGCTGGTTGCCATGTTGTATAGGTGACTTCCAAGTCAGCCATATTGCATGGGGGACATTGTGCTGGTTGTATTGTATAGGTGACTTCCAAGTCAGCCATATTGCATGGGGGACATTGTGCTGGTTGTATTGTATAGGTGACTTCCAAGTCAGCCATATTGCATGGGGGACATTGTGCTGGTGGCCATGTCCTATAGGTGACTTCCAAGTCAGCCATATTGCATGGGGGACATTGTGCTGGTTGTCTTGTATAGGTGACTTCCAAGTCAGCCATATTGCTTGGGGGACATTGTGCTGGTTGTATTGTATAGGTGACTTCCAAGTCAGCCATATTGCATAGGGGACATTGTGCTGGTTGCCATGTTGTATAGGTGACTTCCAAGTCAGCCATATTGCATGGGGGACATTGTGCTGGTGGCCATGTTCTATAGGTGACTTCCAAGTCAGCCATATTGCATGGGGGACATTGTGCTGGTTGTCTTGTATAGGTGACTTCCAAGTCAGCCATATTGCATGGGGGACATTGTGCTGGTTGTGTTGTATAGGTGACTTCCAAATCAGCCATATTGCATGGGGGACATTGTGCTGGTTGTATTGTATAGTTGACTTCCAAGTCAGCCATATTGCATGGGGGACATTGTGCTGGTTGTCTTGTATAGGTGACTTCCAAGTCAGCCATATTGCTTGGGGGACATTGTGCTGGTTGTATTGTATAGGTGACTTCCATGTCAGCCATATTGCATGGGGGACATTGTGCTGGTTGCCATGTTGTATAGGTGACTTCCAAGTCAGCCATATTGCATGGGGGACATTGTGCTGGTGGCCATGTTCTATAGGTGACTTCCAAGTCAGCCATATTGCATTTGGGACATTGTGCTGGTTGTATTGTATAGGTGACTTCCAAGTCAGCCATATTGCAAGGGGGACATTGTGCTGGTTGTATTGTATAGGTGACTTCCAAGTGAGCCATATTGCTTGGCGGACATTGTGCTGGTGGCCATGTTCTATAGGTGACTTCCAAGTCAGCCATATTGCATGGGGGACATTGTGCTGGATGCCATGTCCTATAGGTGACTTCCAAGTCAGCCATATTGCATGGGGGACATTGTGCTGGTTGTCTTGTATAGGTGACTTCCAAGTCAGCCATATTGCTTGGGGGACATTGTGCTGGTTGCCATGTTCTATAGGTGACTTCCAAGTCAGCCATATTGCTTGGGGGACATTGTGCTGGTGGCCATGTTCTATAGGTGACTTCCAAGTCAGCCATATTGCTTGGGGGACATTGTGCTGGTTGCCATGTTGTATAGGTGACTTCCAAGTCAGCCATATTGCATGGGGGACATTGTGCTGGTGGCCATGTTCTATAGGTGACTTCCAAGCCAGCCATATTGCATGGGGGACATTGTGCTGGTTGCCATGTTGTATAGGTGACTTCCAAGTCAGCCAAATTGCATGGGGGACATTGTGCTGGTTGTATTGTATAGGTGACTTCCAAGTCAGCCATATTGCATGGGGGACATTGTGCTGGTTGCCATGTCCTATAGGTGACTTCCAATTCAGCCATATTGCATGGGGGACATTGTGCTGGTGGCCATGTTCTATAGGTGACTTTCAAGTCAGCCATATTGCATTTGGGACATTGTGCTGGTTGTATTGTATAGGTGACTTCCAAGTCAGCCATATTGCATGGGGGACATTGTGCTGGTTGTATTGTATAGGTGACTTCCAAGTGAGCCATATTGCTTGGCGGACATTGTGCTGGTGGCCATGTTCTATAGGTGACTTCCAAGTCAGCCATATTGCATGGGGGACATTGTGCTGGTTGCCATGTCCTATAGGTGACTTCCAAGTCAGCCATATTGCTTGGGGGACATTGTGCTGGTGGCCATGTTCTATAGGTGACTTCCAAGTCAGCCATATTGCTTGGGGGACATTGTGCTGGTTGCCATGTTGTATAGGTGACTTCCAAGTCAGCCATATTGCATGGGTTACATTGTGCTGGTGGCCATGTTCTATAGGTGACTTCCAAGTCAGCCATATTGCATGGGGGACATTGTGCTGGTGGCCATGTTCTATAGGTGACTTCCAAGTCAGCCATATTGCATGGGGGACATTGTGCTGGTTGTCTTGTATAGGTGACTTCCAAGTCAGCCATATTGCATGGGGGACATTGTGCTGGTTGTGTTGTATAGGTGACTTCCAAATCAGCCATATTGCATGGGGGACATTGTGCTGGTTGCCATGTTGTATAGGTGACTTCCAAGTCAGCCATATTGCATGGGGGACATTGTGCTGGTGGCCATGTCCTTTAGGTGACTTCCAAGTCAGCCATATTGCATGGGGGACATTGTGCTGGTTGTCTTGTATAGGTGACTTCCAAGTGAGCCATATTGCTTGGCGGACATTGTGCTGGTTGTGTTGTATAGGTGACTTCCAAGTCAGCCATATTGCATGGGGGACATTGTGCTGGTTGTCTTGTATAGGTGACTTCCAAGTCAGCCATATTGCTTGGGGGACATTGTGCTGGTTGTATTGTATAGTTTACTTCCAAGTCAGCCATATTGCATGGGGGACATTGTGCTGGTTGCCATGTTGTATAGGTGGCTTCCAAGTCAGCCATATTGCATGGGGGACATTGTGCTGGTGGCCATGTTCTATAGGTGACTTCCAAGTCAGCCATATTGCATTTGGCACATTGTGCTGATTGTATTGTATAGGTGACTTCCAAGTGAGCCATATTGCTTGGGGGACATTGTGCTGGTGGCCATGTTCTATAGGTGACTTCCAAGTCAGCCATATTGCATGGGGGACATTGTGCTGGTTGCCATGTTCTATAGGTGACTTCCAAGTCAGCCATATTGCATTGGGGACATTGTGCTGGTTGTCTTGTATAGGTGACTTCCAAGTCAGCCATATTGCTTGGGGGACATTGTGCTGGTTGCCATGTTCTATAGGTGACTTCCAAGTCAGCCATATTGCTTGGGGGACATTGTGCTGGTGGCCATGTTCTATAGGTGACTTCCAAGTCAGCCATATTGCTTGGGGGACATTGTGCTGGTGGCCATGTTCTATAGGTGACTTCCAAGTCAGCCATATTGCATGGGGGACATTGTGCTGGTTGTCTTGTATAGGTGACTTCCAAGTCACCATATTGCATGGGGGACATTGTGCTGGTTGTGTTGTATAGGTGACAACCAAATCAGCCATATTGCATGGGGGACATTGTGCTGGTTGTATTGTATAGGTGACTTCCAAGTCAACCATATTGCTGGTTGTCTTGTATAGGTGACTTCCAAGTCAGCCATATTGCATGGGGGACATTGTGCTGGTTGTGTTGTATAGGTGACTTCCAAATCAGCCATATTGCATGGGGGACATTGTGCTGGTTGTATTGTATAGGTGACTTCCAAATCAGCCATATTGCATGGGGGACATTGTGCTGGTTGTATTGTATAGGTGACTTCCAAGTCAGCCATATTGCATGGGGGACATTGTGCTGGTAGTCTTGTATAGGTGACTTCCAAGTCAGCCATATTGCTTGGGGGACATTGTGCTGGTTGTATTGTATAGGTGACTTCCAAGTCAGCCATATTGCATGGGGGACATTGTGCTGGTAGTCTTGTATAGGTGACTTCCAAGTCAGCCATATTGCATGGGGGACATTGTGCTGGTTGCCATGTTGTATAGGTGGCTTCCAAGTCAGCCATATTGCATGGGGGACATTGTGCTGGTGGCCATGTTCTATAGGTGACTTCCAAGTCAGCCATATTGCATTTGGGACATTGTGCTGATTGTATTGTATAGGTGACTTCCAAGTGAGCCATATTGCTTGGGGGACATTGTGCTGGTGGCCATGTTCTATAGGTGACTTCCAAGTCAGCCATATTGCATGGGGGACATTGTGCTGGTTGCCATGTTCTATAGGTAACTTCCAAGTCAGCCATATTGCATGGGGGACATTGTGCTGGTTGTCTTGTATAGGTGACTTCCAAGTCAGCCATATTGCTTGGGGGACATTGTGCTGGTTGCCATGTTCTATAGGTGACTTCCAAGTCAGCCATATTGCTTGGGGGACATTGTGCTGGTGGCCATGTTCTATAGGTGACTTCCAAGTCAGCCATATTGCTTGGGGGACATTGTGCTGGTTGCCATGTTGTATAGGTGACTTCCAAGTCAGCCATATTGCATGGGTTACATTGTGCTGGTGGCCATGTTCTATAGGTGACTTCCAAGTCAGCCATATTGCATGGGGGACATTGTGCTGGTGGCCATGTTCTATAGGTGACTTCCAAGTCAGCCATATTGCATGGGGGACATTGTGCTGGTTGTCTTGTATAGGTGACTTCCAAGTCAGCCATATTGCATGGGGGACATTGTGCTGGTTGTGTTGTATAGGTGACAACCAAATCAGCCATATTGCATGGGGGACATTGTGCTGGTTGTATTGTATAGGTGACTTCCAAGTCAACCATATTGCATGGGGGACATTGTGCTGGTTGTATTGTATAGGTGACTTCCAAGTCAGCCATATTGCATGGGGGACATTGTGCTGGTGGCCATGTCCTATAGGTGACTTCCAAGTCAGCCATATTGCATGGGGGACATTGTGCTGGTTGTCTTGTATAGGTGACTTCCAAGTCAGCCATATTGCTTGGGGGACATTGTGCTGGTTGTATTGTATAGGTGACTTCCAAGTCAGCCAAATTGCATAGGGGACATTGTGCTGGTTGCCATGTTGTATAGGTGACTTCCAAGTCAGCCATATTGCATGGGGGACATTGTGCTGGTGGCCATGTTCTATAGGTGACTTCCAAGTCAGCCATATTGCAGTTGGGACATTGTGCTGGTTATCTTGTATAGGTGACTTCCAAGTCAGCCATATTGCATGGGGGACATTGTGCTGGTTGTGTTGTATAGGCGACTTCCAAATCAGCCATATTGCATGGGGGACATTGTGCTGGTTGTATTGTATAGGTGACTTCCAAGTCAGCCATATTGCATGGGGGACATTGTGCTGGTTGTCTTGTATAGGTGACTTCCAAGTCAGCCATATTGCTTGGGGGACATTGTGCTGGTTGTATTGTATAGGTGACTTCCATGTCAGCCATATTGCATGGGGGACATTGTGCTGGTTGCCATGTTGTATAGGTGACTTCCAAGTCAGCCATATTGCATGGGGGACATTGTGCCGGTGGCCATGTTCTATAGGTGACTTCCAAGTCAGCCATATTGCATTTGGGACATTGTGCTGGTTGTATTGTATAGGTGACTTCCAAGTCAGCCATATTGCATGGGGGACATTGTGCTGGTTGTATTGTATAGGTGACTTCCAAGTGAGCCATATTGCTTGGTGGACATTGTGCTGGTGGCCATGTTCTATAGGTGACTTCCAAGTCAGCCATATTGCATGGGGGACATTGTGCTGGTTGCCATGTCCTATAGGTGACTTCCAAGTCAGCCATATTGCATGGGGGACATTGTGCTGGTTGTCTTGTATAGGTGACTTCCAAGTCAGCCATATTGCTTGGGGGACATTGTGCTGGTTGCCATGTTCTATAGGTGACTTCCAAGTCAGCCATATTGCTTGGGGGACATTGTGCTGGTGGCCATGTTCTATAGGTGACTTCCAAGTCAGCCATATTGCTTGGGGGACATTGTGCTGGTTGCCATGTTGTATAGGTGACTTCCAAGTCAGCCATATTGCATGGGGGACATTGTGCTGGTGGCCATGTTCTATAGGTGACTTCCAAGTCAGCCATATTGCATGGGGGACATTGTGCTGGTTGCCATGTTGTATAGGTGACTTCCAAGTCAGCCAAATTGCATGGGGGACATTGTGCTGGTTGTATTGTATAGGTGACTTCCAAGTCAGCCATATTGCATGGGGGACATTGTGCTGGTTGCCATGTCCTATAGGTGACTTCCAAGTCAGCCATATTGCATGGGGGAAATTGTGCTGGTTGTCTTGTATAGGTGACTTCCAAGTCAGCCATATTGCTTGGGGGACATTGTGCTGGTTGCCATGTTCTATAGGTGACTTCCAAGTCAGCCATATTGCATGGGGGACATTGTGCTGGTGGCCATGTTCTATAGGTGACTTCCAAGTCAGCCATATTGCATGGGGGACATTGTGCTGGTTGTCTTGTATAGGTGACTTCCAAGTCAGCCATATTGCATGGGGGACATTGTGCTGGTTGTATTGTATAGGTGACTTCCAAGTCAGCCATATTGCATGGGGGACATTGTGCTGGTTGTCTTGTATAGGTGACTTCTAAGTCAGCCATATTGCATGGGGGACATTGTGCTGGTTGTGTTGTATAGGTGACTTCCAAATCAGCCATATTGCATGGGGGACATTGTGCTGGTTGTATTGTATAGGTGACTTCCAAGTCAGCCATATTGCATGGGGGACATTGTGCTGGTTGTCTTGTATAGGTGACTTCCAAGTCAGCCATATTGCTTGGGGGACATTGTGCTGGTTGTATTGTATAGGTGACTTCCAAGTCAGCCATATTGCATGGGGGACATTGTGCTGGTTGCCATGTTGTATAGGTGACTTCCAAGTCAGCCATATTGCATGGGGGACATTGTGCTGGTGGCCATGTTCTATAGGTGACTTCCAAGTCAGCCATATTGCATTTGGGACATTGTGCTGGTTGTATTGTATAGGTGACTTCCAAGTCAGCCATATTGCATGGGGGACATTGTGCTGGTTGTATTGTATAGGTGACTTCCAAGTGAGCCATATTGCTTGGCGGACATTGTGCTGGTGGCCATGTTCTATAGGTGACTTCCAAGTCAGCCATATTGCATTGGGGACATTGTGCTGGTTGTATTGTATAGGTGACTTCCAAGTCAGCCATATTGCATGGGGGACATTGTGCTGGTTGTATTGTATAGGTGACTTCCAAGTCAGCCATATTGCATGGGGGACATTGTGCTGGTTGTATTGTATAGGTGACTTCCAAGTCAGCCATATTGCATGGGGGACATTGTGCTGGTGGCCATGTCCTATAGGTGACTTCCAAGTCAGCCATATTGCATGGGGGACATTGTGCTGGTTGTCTTGTATAGGTGACTTCCAAGTCAGCCATATTGCTTGGGGGACATTGTGCTGGTTGTATTGTATAGGTGAGTTCCAAGTCAGCCAAATTGCATAGGGGACATTGTGCTGGTTGCCATGTTGTATAGGTGACTTCCAAGTCAGCCATATTGCATGGGGGACATTGTGCTGGTGGCCATGTTCTATAGGTGACTTCCAAGTCAGCCATATTGCATTTGGGACATTGTGCTGGTTGTCTTGTATAGGTGACTTCCAAGTCAGCCATATTGCATGGGGGAGATTGTGCTGGTTGTGTTGTATAGGCGACTTCCAAATCAGTCATATTGCATGGGGGACATTGTGCTGGTTGTATTGTATAGGTGACTTCCAAGTCAGCCATATTGCATGGGGGACATTGTGCTGGTTGTCTTGTATAGGTGACTTCCAAGTCAGCCATATTGCTTGGGGGACATTGTGCTGGTTGTATTGTATAGGTGACTTCCATGTCAGCCATATTGCATGGGGGACATTGTGCTGGTTGCCATGTCGTATAGGTGACTTTCAAGTCAGCCATATTGCATGGGGGACATTGTGCTGGTGGCCATGTTCTATAGGTAACTTCCAAGTCAGCCATATTGCATTTGGGACATTGTGCTGGTTGTATTGTATAGGTGACTTCCAAGTCAGCCATAGTGCATGGGGGACATTGTGCTGGTTGTATTGTATAGGTGACTTCCAAGTGAGCCATATTGCTTGGCGGACATTGTGCTGGTGGCCATGTTCTATAGGTGACTTCCAAGTCAGCCATATTGCATGGGGGACATTGTGCTGGTTGCCATGTCCTATAGGTGACTTCCAAGTCAGCCATATTGCATGGGGGACATTGTGCTGGTTGTCTTGTATAGGTGACTTCCAAGTCAGCCATATTGCTTGGGGGACATTGTGCTGGTTGCCATGTTCTATAGGTGACTTCCAAGTCAGCCATATTGCTTGGGGGACATTGTGCTGGTGGCCATGTTCTATAGGTGACTTCCAAGTCAGCCATATTGCTTGGGGGACATTGTGCTGGTTGCCATGTTGTATAGGTGACTTCCAAGTCAGCCATATTGCATGGGGGACATTGTGCTGGTGGCCATGTTCTATAGGTGACTTCCAAGTCAGCCATATTGCATGGGGGATATTGTGCTGGTTGCCATGTTGTATAGGTGACTTCCAAGTCAGCCAAATTGCATGGGGGACATTGTGCTGGTTGTATTGTATAGGTGACTTCTAAGTCAGCCATATTGCATGGGGGACATTGTGCTGGTTGCCATGTCCTATAGGTGACTTCCAATTCAGCCATATTGCATGGGGGACATTGTGCTGGTGGCCATGTTCTATAGGTGACTTTCAAGTCAGCCATATTGCATTTGGGACATTGTGCTGGTTGTATTGTATAGGTGACTTCCAAGTCAGCCATATTGCATGGGGGACATTGTGCTGGTTGTATTGTATAGGTGACTTCCAAGTGAGCCATATTGCTTGGCGGACATTGTGCTGGTGGCCATGTTCTATAGGTGACTTCCAAGTCAGCCATATTGCATGGGGGACATTGTGCTGGTAGCCATGTCCTATAGGTGACTTCCAAGTCAGCCATATTGCTTGGGGGACATTGTGCTGGTGGCCATGTTCTATAGGTGACTTCCAAGTCAGCCATATTGCTTGGGGGACATTGTGCTGGTTGCCATGTTGTATAGGTGACTTCCAAGTCAGCCATATTGCATGGGTTACATTGTGCTGGTGGCCATGTTCTATAGGTGACTTCCAAGTCAGCCATATTGCATGGGGGACATTGTGCTGGTGGCCATGTTCTATAGGTGACTTCCAAGTCAGCCATATTGCATGGGGGACATTGTGCTGGTTGTCTTGTATAGGTGACTTCCAAGTCAGCCATATTGCATGGGGGACATTGTGCTGGTTGTGTTGTATAGGTGACTTCAAAATCAGCCATATTGCATGGGGGACATTGTGCTGGTTGCCATGTTGTATAGGTGACTTCCAAGTCAGCCATATTGCATGGGGGACGTTGTGCTGGTTGTATTGTATATGTGACTTCCAAGTCAGCCATATTGCATGGGGGACATTGTGCTGGTGGCCATGTCCTTTAGGTGACTTTCAAGTCAGCCATATTGCATGGGGGACATTGTGCTGGTTGTCTTGTATAGGTGACTTCCAAGTGAGCCATATTGCTTGGCGGACATTGTGCTGGTTGTGTTGTATAGGTGACTTCCAAGTCAGCCATATTGCATGGGGGACATTGTGCTGGTTGTCTTGTATAGGTGACTTCCAAGTCAGCCATATTGCTTGGGGGACATTGTGCTGGTTGTATTGTATAGTTTACTTCCAAGTCAGCCATATTGCATGGGGGACATTGTGCTGGTTGCCATGTTGTATAGGTGGCTTCCAAGTCAGCCATATTGCATGGGGGACATTGTGCTGGTGGCCATGTTCTATAGGTGACTTCCAAGTCAGCCATATTGCATTTGGGACATTGTGCTGATTGTATTGTATAGGTGACTTCCAAGTGAGCCATATTGCTTGGGGGACATTGTGCTGGTGGCCATGTTCTATAGGTGACTTCCAAGTCAGCCATATTGCATGGGGGACATTGTGCTGGTTGCCATGTTCTATAGGTGACTTCCAAGTCAGCCATATTGCATGGGGGACATTGTGCTGGTTGTCTTGTATAGGTGACTTCCAAGTCAGCCATATTGCTTGGGGGACATTGTGCTGGTTGCCATGTTCTATAGGTGACTTCCAAGTCAGCCATATTGCTTGGGGGACATTGTGCTGGTGGCCATGTTCTATAGGTGACTTCCAAGTCAGCCATATTGCTTGGGGGACATTGTGCTGGTTGCCATGTTGTATAGGTGACTTACAAGTCAGCCATATTGCATGGGTTACATTGTGCTGGTGGCCATGTTCTATAGGTGACTTCCAAGTCAGCCATATTGCATGGGGGACATTGTGCTGGTGGCCATGTTCTATAGGTGACTTCCAAGCCAGCCATATTGCATTGGGGACATTGTGCTGGTTGTCTTGTATAGGTGACTTCCAAGTCAGCCATATTGCATGGGGGACATTGTGCTGGTTGTGTTGTATAGGTGACAACCAAATCAGCCATATTGCATGGGGGACATTGTGCTGGTTGTATTGTATAGGTGACTTCCAAGTCAACCATATTGCATGGGGGACATTGTGCTGGTTGTATTGTATAGGTGACTTCCAAGTCAGCCATATTGCATGGGGGACATTGTGCTGGTGGCCATGTCCTATAGGTGACTTCCAAGTCAGCCATATTGCATGGGGGACATTGTGCTGGTTGTATTGTATAGGTGACTTCCAAGTCAACCATATTGCATGGGGGACATTGTGCTGGTTGTATTGTATAGGTGACTTCCAAGTCAGCCATATTGCATGGGGGGCATTGTGCTGGTGGCCATGTCCTATAGGTGACTTCCAAGTCAGCCATATTGCATGGGGGACATTGTGCTGGTTGTCTTGTATAGGTGACTTCCAAGTCAGCCATATTGCTTGGGGGACATTGTGCTGGTTGTATTGTATAGGTGACTTCCAAGTCAGCCAAATTGCAAAGGGGACATTGTGCTGGTTGCCATGTTGTATAGGTGACTTCCAAGTCAGCCATATTGCATGGGGGACATTGTGCTGGTGGCCATGTTCTATAGGTGACTTCCAAGTCAGCCATATTGCAGTTGGGACATTGTGCTGGTTGTCTTGTATAGGTGACTTCCAAGTCAGCCATATTGCATGGGGGACATTGTGCTGGTTGTGTTGTATAGGCGACTTCCAAATCAGCCATATTGCATGGGGGACATTGTGCTGGTTGTATTGTATAGGTGACTTCCAAGTCAGCCATATTGCATGGGGGACATTGTGCTGGTTGTCTTGTATAGGTGACTTCCAAGTCAGCCATATTGCTTGGGGGACATTGTGCTGGTTGTATTGTATAGGTGACTTCCATGTCAGCCATATTGCATGGGGGACATTGTGCTGGTTGCCATGTTGTATAGGTGACTTCCAAGTCAGCCATATTGCATGGGGGACGTTGTGCTGGTTGTATTGTATATGTGACTTCCAAGTCAGCCATATTGCATGGGGGACATTGTGCTGGTGGCCATGTCCTTTAGGTGACTTTCAAGTCAGCCATATTGCATGGGGGACATTGTGCTGGTTGTCTTGTATAGGTGACTTCCAAGTGAGCCATATTGCTTGGCGGACATTGTGCTGGTTGTGTTGTATAGGTGACTTCCAAGTCAGCCATATTGCATGGGGGACATTGTGCTGGTTGTCTTGTATAGGTGACTTCCAAGTCAGCCATATTGCTTGGGGGACATTGTGCTGGTTGTATTGTATAGTTTACTTCCAAGTCAGCCATATTGCATGGGGGACATTGTGCTGGTTGCCATGTTGTATAGGTGGCTTCCAAGTCAGCCATATTGCATGGGGGACATTGTGCTGGTGGCCATGTTCTATAGGTGACTTCCAAGTCAGCCATATTGCATTTGGGACATTGTGCTGATTGTATTGTATAGGTGACTTCCAAGTGAGCCATATTGCTTGGGGGACATTGTGCTGGTGGCCATGTTCTATAGGTGACTTCCAAGTCAGCCATATTGCATGGGGGACATTGTGCTGGTTGCCATGTTCTATAGGTGACTTCCAAGTCAGCCATATTGCATGGGGGACATTGTGCTGGTTGTCTTGTATAGGTGACTTCCAAGTCAGCCATATTGCTTGGGGGACATTGTGCTGGTTGCCATGTTCTATAGGTGACTTCCAAGTCAGCCATATTGCTTGGGGGACATTGTGCTGGTGGCCATGTTCTATAGGTGACTTCCAAGTCAGCCATATTGCTTGGGGGACATTGTGCTGGTTGCCATGTTGTATAGGTGACTTACAAGTCAGCCATATTGCATGGGTTACATTGTGCTGGTGGCCATGTTCTATAGGTGACTTCCAAGTCAGCCATATTGCATGGGGGACATTGTGCTGGTGGCCATGTTCTATAGGTGACTTCCAAGCCAGCCATATTGCATTGGGGACATTGTGCTGGTTGTCTTGTATAGGTGACTTCCAAGTCAGCCATATTGCATGGGGGACATTGTGCTGGTTGTGTTGTATAGGTGACAACCAAATCAGCCATATTGCATGGGGGACATTGTGCTGGTTGTATTGTATAGGTGACTTCCAAGTCAACCATATTGCATGGGGGACATTGTGCTGGTTGTATTGTATAGGTGACTTCCAAGTCAGCCATATTGCATGGGGGACATTGTGCTGGTGGCCATGTCCTATAGGTGACTTCCAAGTCAGCCATATTGCATGGGGGACATTGTGCTGGTTGTATTGTATAGGTGACTTCCAAGTCAACCATATTGCATGGGGGACATTGTGCTGGTTGTATTGTATAGGTGACTTCCAAGTCAGCCATATTGCATGGGGGGCATTGTGCTGGTGGCCATGTCCTATAGGTGACTTCCAAGTCAGCCATATTGCATGGGGGACATTGTGCTGGTTGTCTTGTATAGGTGACTTCCAAGTCAGCCATATTGCTTGGGGGACATTGTGCTGGTTGTATTGTATAGGTGACTTCCAAGTCAGCCAAATTGCAAAGGGGACATTGTGCTGGTTGCCATGTTGTATAGGTGACTTCCAAGTCAGCCATATTGCATGGGGGACATTGTGCTGGTGGCCATGTTCTATAGGTGACTTCCAAGTCAGCCATATTGCAGTTGGGACATTGTGCTGGTTGTCTTGTATAGGTGACTTCCAAGTCAGCCATATTGCATGGGGGACATTGTGCTGGTTGTGTTGTATAGGCGACTTCCAAATCAGCCATATTGCATGGGGGACATTGTGCTGGTTGTATTGTATAGGTGACTTCCAAGTCAGCCATATTGCATGGGGGACATTGTGCTGGTTGTCTTGTATAGGTGACTTCCAAGTCAGCCATATTGCTTGGGGGACATTGTGCTGGTTGTATTGTATAGGTGACTTCCATGTCAGCCATATTGCATGGGGGACATTGTGCTGGTTGCCATGTTGTATAGGTGACTTCCAAGTCAGCCATATTGCATGGGGGACATTGTGCCGGTGGCCATGTTCTATAGGTGACTTCCAAGTCAGCCATATTGCATTTGGGACATTGTGCTGGTTGTATTGTATAGGTGACTTCCAAGTCAGCCATATTGCATGGGGGACATTGTGCTGGTTGTATTGTATAGGTGACTTCCAAGTGAGCCATATTGCTTGGTGGACATTGTGCTGGTGGCCATGTTCTATAGGTGACTTCCAAGTCAGCCATATTGCATGGGGGACATTGTGCTGGTTGCCATGTCCTATAGGTGACTTCCAAGTCAGCCATATTGCATGGGGGACATTGTGCTGGTTGTCTTGTATAGGTGACTTCCAAGTCAGCCATATTGCTTGGGGGACATTGTGCTGGTTGCCATGTTCTATAGGTGACTTCCAAGTCTGCCATATTGCTTGGGGGACATTGTGCTGGTGGCCATGTTCTATAGGTGACTTCCAAGTCAGCCATATTGCTTGGGGGACATTGTGCTGGTTGCCATGTTGTATAGGTGACTTCCAAGTCAGCCATATTGCATGGGGGACATTGTGCTGGTGGCCATGTTCTATAGGTGACTTCCAAGTCAGCCATATTGCATGGGGGACATTGTGCTGGTTGCCATGTTGTATAGGTGACTTCCAAGTCAGCCAAATTGCATGGGGGACATTGTGCTGGTAGTATTGTATAGGTGACTTCCAAGTCAGCCATATTGCATGGGGGACATTGTGCTGGTTGTATTGTATAGGTGACTTCCAAGTCAGCCATATTGCATGGGGGACATTGTGCTGGTTGTCTTGTATAGGTGACTTCCAAGTCAGCCATATTGCATGGGGGACATTGTGCTGGTTGTGTTGTATAGGTGACTTCCAAATCAGCCATATTGCATGGGGGACATTGTGCTGGTTGTATTGTATAGGTGACTTCCAAGTCAGCCATATTGCATGGGGGACATTGTGCTGGTTGTCTTGTATAGGTGACTTCCAAGTCAGCCATATTGCTTGGGGGACATTGTGCTGGTTGTATTGTATAGGTGACTTCCAAGTCAGCCATATTGCATGGGGGACATTGTGCTGGTTGCCATGTTGTATAGGTGACTTCCAAGTCAGCCATATTGCATGGGGGACATTGTGCTGGTGGCCATGTTCTATAGGTGACTTCCAAGTCAGCCATATTGCATTTGGGACATTGTGCTGGTTGTATTGTATAGGTGACTTCCAAGTCAGCCATATTGCATGGGGGACATTGTGCTGGTTGTATTGTATAGGTGACTTCCAAGTGAGCCATATTGCTTGGCGGACATTGTGCTGGTGGCCATGTTCTATAGGTGACTTCCAAGTCAGCCATATTGCATGGGGGACATTGTGCTGGTTGTATTGTATAGGTGACTTCCAAGTCAGCCATATTGCATGGGGGACATTGTGCTGGTTGTATTGTATAGGTGACTTCCAAGTCAGCCATATTGCATGGGGGACATTGTGCTGGTTGTCTTGTATAGGTGACTTCCAAGTCAGCCATATTGCTTGGGGGACATTGTGCTGGTTGTATTGTATAGGTGACTTCCAAGTCAGCCATATTGCATGGGGGACATTGTGCTGGTTGCCATGTTGTATAGGTGACTTCCAAGTCAGCCATATTGCATGGGGGACATTGTGCTGGTGGCCATGTTCTGTAGGTGACTTCCAAGTCAGCCATATTGCATTTGGGACATTGTGCTGGTTGTATTGTATAGGTGACTTCCAAGTCAGCCATATTGCATGGGGGACATTGTGCTGGTTGTATTGTATAGGTGACTTCCAAGTGAGCCATATTGCTTGGCGGACATTGTGCTGGTGGCCATGTTCTATAGGTGACTTCCAAGTCAGCCATATTGCATGGGGGACATTGTGCTGGTTGTATTGTATAGGTGACTTCCAAGTCAGCCATATTGCATGGGGGACATTGTGCTGGTTGTATTGTATAGGTGACTTCCAAGTCAGCCATATTGCATGGGGGACATTGTGCTGGTGGCCATGTCCTATAGGTGACTTCCAAGTCAGCCATATTGCATGGGGGACATTGTGCTGGTTGTCTTGTATAGGTGACTTCCAAGTCAGCCATATTGCTTGGGGGACATTGTGCTGGTTGTATTGTATAGGTGACTTCCAAGTCAGCCAAATTGCATAGGGGACATTGTGCTGGTTGCCATGTTGTATAGGTGACTTCCAAGTCAGCCATATTGCATGGGGGACATTGTGCTGGTGGCCATGTTCTATAGGTGACTTCCAAGTCAGCCATATTGCATTTGGGACATTGTGCTGGTTGTCTTGTATAGGTGACTTCCAAGTCAGCCATATTGCGTGGGGGACATTGTGCTGGTTGTGTTGTATAGGCGACTTCCAAATCAGTCATATTGCATGGGGGACATTGTGCTGGTTGTATTGTATAGGTGACTTCCAAGTCAGCCATATTGCATGGGGGACATTGTGCTGGTTGTCTTGTATAGGTGACTTCCAAGTCAGCCATATTGCTTGGGGGACATTGTGCTGGTTGTATTGTATAGGTGACTTCCATGTCAGCCATATTGCATGGGGGACATTGTGCTGGTTGCCATGTTGTATAGGTGACTTCCAAGTCAGCCATATTGCATGGGGGACATTGTGCTGGTGGCCATGTTCTATAGGTGACTTCCAAGTGAGCCATATTGCTTGGCGGACATTGTGCTGGTGGCCATGTTCTATAGTTGACTTCCAAGTCAGCCATATTGCATGGGGGACATTCTGCTGGTTGCCATGTCCTATAGGTGACTTCCAAGTCAGCCATATTGCATGGGGGACATTGTGCTGGTTGTCTTGTATAGGTGACTTCCAAGTCAGCCATATTGCTTGGGGGACATTGTGCTGGTTGCCATGTTCTATAGGTGACTTCCAAGTCAGCCATATTGCTTGGGGGACATTGTGCTGGTGGCCATGTTCTATAGGTGACTTCCAAGTCAGCCATATTGCTTGGGGGACATTGTGCTGGTTGCCATGTTGTATAGGTGACTTCCAAGTCAGCCATATTGCATGGGGGACATTGTGCTGGTGGCCATGTTCTATAGGTCACTTCCAAGTCAGCCATATTGCATGGGGGACATTGTGCTGGTTGCCATGTTGTATAGGTGACTTCCAAGTCAGCCAAATTGCATGGGTGACATTGTGCTGGTTGTATTGTATAGGTGACTTCCAAGTCAGCCATATTGCATGGGGGACATTGTGCTGGTTGCCATGTCCTATAGGTGACTTCCAAGTCAGCCATATTGCATGGGGGAAATTGTGCTGGTTGTCTTGTATAGGTGACTTCCAAGTCAGCCATATTGCTTGGGGGACATTGTGCTGGTTGCCATGTTCTATAGGTGACTTCCAAGTCAGCCATATTGCATGGGGGACATTGTGCTGGTGGCCATGTTCTATAAGTGACTTCCAAGTCAGCCATATTGCATGGGGGACATTGTGCTGGTTGTCTTGTATAGGTGACTTCCAAGTCAGCCATATTGCATGGGGGACATTGTGCTGGTTGTATTGTATAGGTGACTTCCAAGTCAGCCATATTGCATGGGGGACATTGTGCTGGTGGCCATGTCCTATAGGTGACTTCCAAGTCAGCCATATTGCATGGGGGACATTGTGCTGGTTGTCTTGTATAGGTGACTTCCAAGTCAGCCCTATTGCATGGGGGACATTGTGCTGGTTGTGTTGTATAGGTGACTTCCAAATCAGCCATATTGCATGGGGGACATTGTGCTGGTTGTATTGTATAGGTGACTTCCAAGTCAGCCATATTGCATGGGGGACATTGTGCTGGTTGTCTTGTATAGGTGACTTCCAAGTCAGCCATATTGCTTGGGGGAAATTGTGCTGGTTGTATTGTATAGGTGACTTCCAAGTCAGCCATATTGCATGGGGGACATTGTGCTGGTTGCCATGTTGTATAGGTGACTTCCAATTCAGCCATATTGCATGGGGGACATTGTGCTGGTGGCCATGTTCTATAGATGACTTCCAGGTCAGCCATATTGCATTTGGGACATTGTGCTGGTTGTATTGTATAGGTGACTTCCAAGTCAGCCATATTGCTTGGGGGACATTGTGCTGGTGGCCATGTTCTATAGGTGACTTCCAAGTCAGCCATATTGCTTGGGGGACATTGTGCTGGTTGCCATGTTGTATAGGTGACTTCCAAGTCAGCCATATTGCATGGGGGACATTGTGCTGGTGGCCATGTTCTATAGGTGACTTCCAAGTCAGCCATATTGCATGGGGGACATTGTGCTGGTTGCCATGTTGTATAGGTGACTTCCAAGTCAGCCAAATTGCATGGGTGACATTGTGCTGGTTGTATTGTATAGGTGACTTCCAAGTCAGCCATATTGCATGGGGGACATTGTGCTGGTTGCCATGTCCTATAGGTGACTTCCAAGTCAGCCATATTGCATGGGGGAAATTGTGCTGGTTGTCTTGTATAGGTGACTTCCAAGTCAGCCATATTGCTTGGGGGACATTGTGCTGGTTGCCATGTTCTATAGGTGACTTCCAAGTCAGCCATATTGCATGGGGGACATTGTGCTGGTGGCCATGTTCTATAGGTGACTTCCAAGTCAGCCATATTGCATGGGGGACATTGTGCTGGTTGTCTTGTATAGGTGACTTCCAAGTCAGCCATATTGCATGGGGGACATTGTGCTGGTTGTATTGTATAGGTGACTTCCAAGTCAGCCATATTGCATGGGGGACATTGTGCTGGTGGCCATGTCCTATAGGTGACTTCCAAGTCAGCCATATTGCATGGGGGACATTGTGCCGGTTGTCTTGTATAGGTGACTTCCAAGTCAGCCATATTGCATGGGGGACATTGTGCTGGTTGTGTTGTATAGGTGACTTCCAAATCAGCCATATTGCATGAGGGACATTGTGCTGGTTGTATTGTATAGGTGACTTCCAAGTCAGCCATATTGCATGGGGGACATTGTGCTGGTTGTCTTGTATAGGTGACTTCCAAGTCAGCCATATTGCTTGGGGGACATTGTGCTGGTTGTATTGTATAGGTGACTTCCAAGTCAGCCATATTGCATGGGGGACATTGTGCTGGTTGCCATGTTGTATAGGTGACTTCCAATTCAGCCATATTGCATGGGGGACATTGTGCTGGTGGCCATGTTCTATAGATGACTTCCAAGTCAGCCATATTGCATTTGGGACATTGTGCTGGTTGTATTGTATAGGTGACTTCCAAGTCAGCCATATTGCATGGGGGACATTGTGCTGGTTGTATTGTATAGGTGACTTCCAAGTGAGCCATATTGCTTGGCGGACATTGTGCTGGTGGCCATGTTCTATAGGTGACTTCCAAGTCAGCCATATTGCATGGGGGACTTTGTGCTGGTTGCCATGTCCTATAGGTGACTTCCAAGTCAGCCATATTGCTTGGGGGACATTGTGCTGGTGGCCATGTTCTATAGGTGACTTCCAAGTCAGCCATATTGCTTGGGGGACATTGTGCTGGTTGCCATGTTGTATAGGTGACTTCCAAGTCAGCCATATTGCATGGGTTACATTGTGCTGGTGGCCATGTTCTATAGGTGACTTCCAAGTCAGCCATATTGCATGGGGGACATTGTGCTGGTGGCCATGTTCTATAGGTGACTTCCAAGTCAGCCATATTGCATGGGGGACATTGTGCTGGTTGTCTTGTATAGGTGACTTCCAAGTCAGCCATATTGCATGGGGGACATTGTGCTGGTTGTATTGTATAGGTGACTTCCAAGTCAGCCATATTGCATGGGGGACATTGTGCTGGTGGCCATGTCCTATAGGTGACTTCCAAGTCAGCCATATTGCATGGGGGACATTGTGCTGGTTGTCTTGTATAGGTGACTTCCAAGTCAGCCATATTGCTTGGGGGACATTGTGCTGGTTGTATTGTATAGGTGACTTCCAAGTCAGCCATATTGCATAGGGGACATTGTGCTGGTTGCCATGTTGTATAGGTGACTTCCAAGTCAGCCATATTGCATGGGGGACATTGTGCTGGTGGCCATGTTCTATAGGTGACTTCCAAGTCAGCCATATTGCATGGGGGACATTGTGCTGGTTGTCTTGTATAGGTGACTTCCAAGTCAGCCATATTGCATGGGGGACATTGTGCTGGTTGTGTTGTATAGGTGACTTCCAAATCAGCCATATTGCATGGGGGACATTGTGCTGGTTGTATTGTATAGGTGACTTCAAAGTCAGCCATATTGCATGGGGGACATTGTGCTGGTTGTCTTGTATAGGTGACTTCCAAGTCAGCCATATTGCTTGGGGGACATTGTGCTGGTTGTATTGTATAGGTGACTTCCATGTCAGCCATATTGCATGGGGGACATTGTGCTGGTTGCCATGTTGTATAGGTGACTTCCAAGTCAGCCATATTGCATGGGGGACATTGTGCTGGTGGCCATGTTCTATAGGTGACTTCCAAGTCAGCCATATTGCATTTGGGACATTGTGCTGGTTGTATTGTATAGGTGACTTCCAAGTCAGCCATATTGCATGGGGGACATTGTGCTGGTTGTATTGTATAGGTGACTTCCAAGTGAGCCATATTGCTTGGCGGACATTGTGCTGGTGGCCATGTTCTATAGGTGACTTCCAAGTCAGCCATATTGCATGGGGGACATTGTGCTGGTTGCCATGTCCTATAGGTGACTTCCAAGTCAGCCATATTGCATGGGGGACATTGTGCTGGTTGTCTTGTATAGGTGACTTCCAAGTCAGCCATATTGCTTGGGGGACATTGTGCTGGTGGCCATGTTCTATAGGTGACTTCCAAGTCAGCCATATTGCTTGGCGGACATTGTGCTGGTTGCCATGTTGTATAGGTGACTTCCAAGTCAGCCATATTGCATAGGGGACATTGTGCTGGTGGCCATGTTCTATAGGTGACTTCCAAGTCAGCCATATTGCATGGGGGACATTGTGCTGGTTGCCATGTTGTATAGGTGACTTCCAAGTCAGCCAAATTGCATGGGGGACATTGTGCTGGTTGTATTGTATAGGTGACTTCCAAGTCAGCCATATTGCATGTGGGACATTGTGCTGGTTGCCATGTCCTATAGGTGACTTCCAATTCAGCCATATTGCATGGGGGACATTGTGCTGGTGGCCATGTTCTATAGGTGACTTTCAAGTCAGCCATATTGCATTTGGGACATTGTGCTGGTTGTATTGTATAGGTGACTTCCAAGTCAGCCATATTGCATGGGGAACATTGTGCTGGTTGTATTGTATAGGTGACTTCCAAGTCAGCCATATTGCTTGGGGGACATTGTGCTGGTTGCCATGTTGTATAGGTGACTTCCAAGTCAGCCATATTGCATGGGGGACATTGTGCTGGTGGCCATGTTCTATAGGTGACTTCCAAGTCAGCCATATTGCATGGGGGACATTGTGCTGGTTGCCATGTTGTATAGGTGACTTCCAAGTCAGCCAAATTGCATGGGTGACATTGTGCTGGTTGTATTGTATAGGTGACTTCCAAGTCAGCCATATTGCATGGGGGACATTGTGCTGGTTGCCATGTCCTATAGGTGACTTCCAAGTCAGCCATATTGCATGGGGGAAATTGTGCTGGTTGTCTTGTATAGGTGACTTCCAAGTCAGCCATATTGCTTGGGGGACATTGTGCTGGTTGCCATGTTCTATAGGTGACTTCCAAGTCAGCCATATTGCATGGGGGACATTGTGCTGGTGGCCATGTTCTATAGGTGACTTCCAAGTCAGCCATATTGCATGGGGGACATTGTGCTGGTTGTCTTGTATAGGTGACTTCCAAGTCAGCCATATTGCATGGGGGACATTGTGCTGGTTGTATTGTATAGGTGACTTCCAAGTCAGCCATATTGCATGGGGGACATTGTGCTGGTGGCCATGTCCTATAGGTGACTTCCAAGTCAGCCATATTGCATGGGGGACATTGTGCCGGTTGTCTTGTATAGGTGACTTCCAAGTCAGCCATATTGCATGGGGGACATTGTGCTGGTTGTGTTGTATAGGTGACTTCCAAATCAGCCATATTGCATGAGGGACATTGTGCTGGTTGTATTGTATAGGTGACTTCCAAGTCAGCCATATTGCATGGGGGACATTGTGCTGGTTGTCTTGTATAGGTGACTTCCAAGTCAGCCATATTGCTTGGGGGACATTGTGCTGGTTGTATTGTATAGGTGACTTCCAAGTCAGCCATATTGCATGGGGGACATTGTGCTGGTTGCCATGTTGTATAGGTGACTTCCAATTCAGCCATATTGCATGGGGGACATTGTGCTGGTGGCCATGTTCTATAGATGACTTCCAAGTCAGCCATATTGCATTTGGGACATTGTGCTGGTTGTATTGTATAGGTGACTTCCAAGTCAGCCATATTGCATGGGGGACATTGTGCTGGTTGTATTGTATAGGTGACTTCCAAGTGAGCCATATTGCTTGGCGGACATTGTGCTGGTGGCCATGTTCTATAGGTGACTTCCAAGTCAGCCATATTGCATGGGGGACTTTGTGCTGGTTGCCATGTCCTATAGGTGACTTCCAAGTCAGCCATATTGCTTGGGGGACATTGTGCTGGTGGCCATGTTCTATAGGTGACTTCCAAGTCAGCCATATTGCTTGGGGGACATTGTGCTGGTTGCCATGTTGTATAGGTGACTTCCAAGTCAGCCATATTGCATGGGTTACATTGTGCTGGTGGCCATGTTCTATAGGTGACTTCCAAGTCAGCCATATTGCATGGGGGACATTGTGCTGGTGGCCATGTTCTATAGGTGACTTCCAAGTCAGCCATATTGCATGGGGGACATTGTGCTGGTTGTCTTGTATAGGTGACTTCCAAGTCAGCCATATTGCATGGGGGACATTGTGCTGGTTGTATTGTATAGGTGACTTCCAAGTCAGCCATATTGCATGGGGGACATTGTGCTGGTGGCCATGTCCTATAGGTGACTTCCAAGTCAGCCATATTGCATGGGGGACATTGTGCTGGTTGTCTTGTATAGGTGACTTCCAAGTCAGCCATATTGCTTGGGGGACATTGTGCTGGTTGTATTGTATAGGTGACTTCCAAGTCAGCCATATTGCATAGGGGACATTGTGCTGGTTGCCATGTTGTATAGGTGACTTCCAAGTCAGCCATATTGCATGGGGGACATTGTGCTGGTGGCCATGTTCTATAGGTGACTTCCAAGTCAGCCATATTGCATGGGGGACATTGTGCTGGTTGTCTTGTATAGGTGACTTCCAAGTCAGCCATATTGCATGGGGGACATTGTGCTGGTTGTGTTGTATAGGTGACTTCCAAATCAGCCATATTGCATGGGGGACATTGTGCTGGTTGTATTGTATAGGTGACTTCAAAGTCAGCCATATTGCATGGGGGACATTGTGCTGGTTGTCTTGTATAGGTGACTTCCAAGTCAGCCATATTGCTTGGGGGACATTGTGCTGGTTGTATTGTATAGGTGACTTCCATGTCAGCCATATTGCATGGGGGACATTGTGCTGGTTGCCATGTTGTATAGGTGACTTCCAAGTCAGCCATATTGCATGGGGGACATTGTGCTGGTGGCCATGTTCTATAGGTGACTTCCAAGTCAGCCATATTGCATTTGGGACATTGTGCTGGTTGTATTGTATAGGTGACTTCCAAGTCAGCCATATTGCATGGGGGACATTGTGCTGGTTGTATTGTATAGGTGACTTCCAAGTGAGCCATATTGCTTGGCGGACATTGTGCTGGTGGCCATGTTCTATAGGTGACTTCCAAGTCAGCCATATTGCATGGGGGACATTGTGCTGGTTGCCATGTCCTATAGGTGACTTCCAAGTCAGCCATATTGCATGGGGGACATTGTGCTGGTTGTCTTGTATAGGTGACTTCCAAGTCAGCCATATTGCTTGGGGGACATTGTGCTGGTGGCCATGTTCTATAGGTGACTTCCAAGTCAGCCATATTGCTTGGCGGACATTGTGCTGGTTGCCATGTTGTATAGGTGACTTCCAAGTCAGCCATATTGCATAGGGGACATTGTGCTGGTGGCCATGTTCTATAGGTGACTTCCAAGTCAGCCATATTGCATGGGGGACATTGTGCTGGTTGCCATGTTGTATAGGTGACTTCCAAGTCAGCCAAATTGCATGGGGGACATTGTGCTGGTTGTATTGTATAGGTGACTTCCAAGTCAGCCATATTGCATGTGGGACATTGTGCTGGTTGCCATGTCCTATAGGTGACTTCCAATTCAGCCATATTGCATGGGGGACATTGTGCTGGTGGCCATGTTCTATAGGTGACTTTCAAGTCAGCCATATTGCATTTGGGACATTGTGCTGGTTGTATTGTATAGGTGACTTCCAAGTCAGCCATATTGCATGGGGAACATTGTGCTGGTTGTATTGTATAGGTGACTTCCAAGTGAGCCATATTGCTTGGCGGACATTGTGCTGGTGGCCATGTTCTATAGGTGACTTCCAAGTCAGCCATATTGCATGGGGGACATTGTGCTGGTTGCCATGTCCTATAGGTGACTTCCAAGTCAGCCATATTGCTTGGGGGACATTGTGCTGGTGGCCATGTTCTATAGGTGACTTCCAAGTCAGCCATATTGCTTGGGGGACATTGTGCTGGTTGCCATGTTGTATAGGTGACTTCCAAGTCAGCCATATTGCATGGGTTACATTGTGCTGGTGGCCATGTTCTATAGGTGACTTCCAAGTCAGCCATATTGCATGGGGGACATTGTGCTGGTGGCCATGTTCTATAGGTGACTTCCAAGTCAGCCATATTGCATGGGGGACATTGTGCTGGTTGTCTTGTATAGGTGACTTCCAAGTCAGCCATATTGCATGGGGGACATTGTGCTGGTTGTGTTGTATAGGTGACTTCCAAATCAGCCATATTGAATGGGGGACATTGTGCTGGTTGCCATGTTGTATAGGTGACTTCCAAGTCAGCCATATTGCATGGGGGACGTTGTGCTGGTTGTATTGTATATGTGACTTCCAAGTCAGCCATATTGCATGGGGGACATTGTGCTGGTGGCCATGTCCTTTAGGTGACTTCCAAGTCAGCCATATTGCATGGGGGACATTGTGCTGGTTGTTTTGTATAGGTGACTTCCAAGTGAGCCATATTGCTTGGCAGACATTGTGCTGGTTGTGTTGTATAGGTGACTTCCAAATCAGCCATATTGCATGGGGGACATTGTGCTGGTTGTATTGTATAGGTGACTTCCAAGTCAGCCATATTGCATGGGGGACATTGTGCTGGTTGTATTGTATAGGTGACTTCCAAGTCAGCCATATTGCATGGGGGACATTGTGCTGGTGGCCATGTCCTATAGGTGACTTCCAAGTCAGCCATATTGCATGGGGGACATTGTGCTGGTTGTCTTGTATAGGTGACTTCCAAGTCAGCCATATTGCTTGGGGGACATTGTGCTGGTTGTATTGTATAGGTGACTTCCAAGGCAGCCATATTGCATAGGGGACATTGTGCTGGTTGCCATGTTGTATAGGTGACTTCCAAGTCAGCCATATTGCATGGGGGACGTTGTGCTGGTTGTATTGTATATGTGACTTCCAAGTCAGCCATATTGCATGGGGGACATTGTGCTGGTGGCCATGTCCTTTAGGTGACTTCCAAGTCAGCCATATTGCATGGGGGACATTGTGCTGGTTGTCTTGTATAGGTGACTTCCAAGTGAGCCATATTGCTTGGCAGACATTGTGCTGGTTGTGTTGTATAGGTGACTTCCAAATCAGCCATATTGCATGGGGGACATTGTGCTGGTTGTATTGTATAGGTGACTTCCAAGTCAGCCATATTGCATGGGGGACATTGTGCTGGTTGTATTGTATAGGTGACTTCCAAGTCAGCCATATTGCATGGGGGACATTGTGCTGGTGGCCATGTCCTATAGGTGACTTCCAAGTCAGCCATATTGCATGAGGGACATTGTGCTGGTTGTCTTGTATAGGTGACTTCCAAGTCAGCCATATTGCTTGGGGGACATTGTGCTGGTTGTATTGTATAGGTGACTTCCAAGTCAGCCATATTGCATAGGGGACATTGTGCTGGTTGCCATGTTGTATAGGTGACTTCCAAGTCAGCCATATTGCATGGGGGACATTGTGCTGGTGGCCAAGTTCTATAGGTGACTTCCAAGTCAGCCATATTGCATGGGGGACATTGTGCTGGTTGTCTTGTATAGGTGACTTCCAAGTCAGCCATATTGCATGGGGGACATTGTGCTGGTTGTGTTGTATAGGTGACTTCCAAATCAGCCATATTGCATGGGGGACATTGTGCTGGTTGCCATGTTGTATAGGTGACTTCCAAGTCAGCCATATTGCATGGGGGACATTGTGCTGGTTGTATTGTATATGTGACTTCCAAGTCAGCCATATTGCATGGGGGACATTGTGCTGGTGGCCATGTCCTTTAGGTGACTTCCAAGTCAGCCATATTGCATGGGGGACATTGTGCTGGTTGTCTTGTATAGGTGACTTCCAAGTGAGCCATATTGCTTGGCGGACATTGTGCTGGTTGTGTTGTATAGGTGACTTCCAAATCAGCCATATTGCATGGGGGACATTGTGCTGGTTGTATTGTATAGGTGACTTCCAAGTCAGCCATATTGCATGGGGGACATTGTGCTGGTGGCCATGTCCTATAGGTGACTTCCAAGTCAGCCATATTGCATGGGGGACATTGTGCTGGTTGTCTTGTATAGGTGACTTCCAAGTCAGCCATATTGCTTGGGGGACATTGTGCTGGTTGTATTGTATAGGTGACTTCCAAGTCAGCCATATTGCATGGGGGACATTGTGCTGGTTGCCATGTCCTATAGGTGACTTCCAAGTAAGCCATATTGCATGGGGGACATTGTGCTGGTTGTCTTGTATAGGTGACTTCCAAGTCAGCCATATTGCTTGGGGGACATTGTGCTGGTTGCCATGTTCTATAGGTGACTTCCAAGTCAGCCATATTGCTTGGGGGACATTGTGCTGGTGGCCATGTTCTATAGGTGACTTCCAAGTCAGCCATATTGCTTGGGGGACATTGTGCTGGTTGCCATGTTGTATAGGTGACTTCCAAGTCAGCCATATTGCATGGGGGACATTGTGCTGGTGGCCATGTTCTATAGGTGACTTCCAAGTCAGCCATATTGCATGGGGGACATTGTGCTGGTTGCCATGTTGTATAGGTGACTTCCAAGTCAGCCAAATTGCATGGGGGACATTGTGCTGGTTGTATTGTATAGGTGACTTCCAAGTCAGCCATATTGCATGGGGGACATTGTGCTGGTTGCCATGTCCTATAGGTGACTTCCAAGTCAGCCATATTGCATGGGGGAAATTGTGCTGGTTGTCTTGTATAGGTGACTTCCAAGTCAGCCATATTGCTTGGGGGACATTGTGCTGGTTGCCATGTTCTATAGGTGACTTCCAAGTCAGCCATATTGCATGGGGGACATTGTGCTGGTGGCCATGTTCTATAGGTGACTTCCAAGTCAGCAATATTGCATGGGGGACATTGTGCTGGTTGTCTTGTATAGGTGACTTCCAAGTCAGCCATATTGCATGGGGGACATTGTGCTGGTTGTATTGTATAGGTGACTTCCAAGTCAGCCATATTGCATGGGGGACATTGTGCTGGTGGCCATG
The DNA here is from genome assembly GCF_048934315.1 of Petromyzon marinus. Classification (NCBI taxonomy): domain Eukaryota; kingdom Metazoa; phylum Chordata; class Hyperoartia; order Petromyzontiformes; family Petromyzontidae; genus Petromyzon; species Petromyzon marinus. Next base: position 1,084,581 of record NW_027422884.1, on the reverse strand, counting down.
TCCTATAGGTGACTTCCAAGTCAGCCATATTGCATGGGGGACATTGTGCTGGTTGTCTTGTATAGGTGACTTCCAAGTCAGCCATATTGCTTGGGGGACATTGTGCTGGTTGTATTGTATAGGTGACTTCCAAGTCAGCCATATTGCATGGGGGACATTGTGCTGGTTGCCATGTTGTATAGGTGACTTCCAAGTCAGCCATATTGCATGGGGGACATTGTGCTGGTGGCCATGTTCTATAGGTGACTTCCAAGTCAGCCATATTACATTTGGGACATTGTGCTGGTTGTATTGTATAGGTGACTTCCAAGTCAGCCATATTGCATGGGGGACATTGTGCTGGTTGTATTGTATAGGTGACTTCCAAGTGAGCCATATTGCTTGGCGGACATTGTGCTGGTGGCCATGTTCTATAGTTGACTTCCAAGTCAGCCATATTGCATGGGGGGCATTGTGCTGGTTGCCATGTCCTATAGGTGACTTCCAAGTCAGCCATATTGCATGGGGGACATTGTGCTGGTTGTCTTGTATAGGTGACTTCCAAGTCAGCCATATTGCTTGGGGGACATTGTGCTGGTTGCCATGTTCTATAGGTGACTTCCAAGTCAGCCATATTGCTTGGGGGACATTGTGCTGGTGGCCATGTTCTATAGGTGACTTCCAAGTCAGCCATATTGCTTGGGGGACATTGTGCTGGTTGCCATGTTGTATAGGTGACTTCCAAGTCAGCCAAATTGCATGGGGGACATTGTGCTGGTTGTATTGTATAGGTGACTTCCAAGTCAGCCATATTGCATGGGGGACATTGTGCTGGTTGCCATGTTGTATAGGTGACTTCCAAGTCAGCCATATTGCATGGGGGACATTGTGCTGGTTGCCATGTTGTATAGGTGACTTCCAAGTCAGCCAAATTGCATGGGGGACATTGTGCTGGTTGTATTGTATAGGTGACTTCCAAGTCAGCCATATTGCATGGGGGACATTGTGCTGGTTGCCATGTCCTATAGGTGACTTCCAAGTCAGCCATATTGCATGGGGGAAATTGTGCTGGTTGTCTTGTATAGGTGACTTCCAAGTCAGCCATATTGCTTGGGGGACATTGTGCTGGTTGCCATGTTCTATAGGTGACTTCCAAGTCAGCCATATTGCATGGGGGACATTGTGCTGGTGGCCATGTTCTATAGGTGACTTCCAAGTCAGCAATATTGCATGGGGGACATTGTGCTGGTTGTCTTGTATAGGTGACTTCCAAGTCAGCCATATTGCATGGGGGACATTGTGCTGGTTGCCATGTTGTATAGGTGACTTCCAATTCAGCCATATTGCATGGGGGACATTGTGCTGGTGGCCATGTTCTATAGATGACTTCCAGGTCAGCCATATTGCATTTGGGACATTGTGCTGGTTGTATTGTATAGGTGACTTCCAAGTCAGCCATATTGCTTGGGGGACATTGTGCTGGTGGCCATGTTCTATAGGTGACTTCCAAGTCAGCCATATTGCTTGGGGGACATTGTGCTGGTTGCCATGTTGTATAGGTGACTTCCAAGTCAGCCATATTGCATGGGGGACATTGTGCTGGTGGCCATGTTCTATAGGTGACTTCCAAGTCAGCCATATTGCATGGGGGACATTGTGCTGGTTGCCATGTTGTATAGGTGACTTCCAAGTCAGCCAAATTGCATGGGTGACATTGTGCTGGTTGTATTGTATAGGTGACTTCCAAGTCAGCCATATTGCATGGGGGACATTGTGCTGGTTGCCATGTCCTATAGGTGACTTCCAAGTCAGCCATATTGCATGGGGGAAATTGTGCTGGTTGTCTTGTATAGGTGACTTCCAAGTCAGCCATATTGCTTGGGGGACATTGTGCTGGTTGCCATGTTCTATAGGTGACTTCCAAGTCAGCCATATTGCATGGGGGACATTGTGCTGGTGGCCATGTTCTATAGGTGACTTCCAAGTCAGCCATATTGCTTGGGGGACATTGTGCTGGTTGCCATGTTGTATAGGTGACTTCCAAGTCAGCCATATTGCATGGGGGACATTGTGCTGGTGGCCATGTTCTATAGGTGACTTCCAAGTCAGCCATATTGCATGGGGGACATTGTGCTGGTTGCCATGTTGTATAGGTGACTTCCAAGTCAGCCAAATTGCATGGGTGACATTGTGCTGGTTGTATTGTATAGGTGACTTCCAAGTCAGCCATATTGCATGGGGGACATTGTGCTGGTTGCCATGTCCTATAGGTGACTTCCAAGTCAGCCATATTGCATGGGGGAAATTGTGCTGGTTGTCTTGTATAGGTGACTTCCAAGTCAGCCATATTGCTTGGGGGACATTGTGCTGGTTGCCATGTTCTATAGGTGACTTCCAAGTCAGCCATATTGCATGGGGGACATTGTGCTGGTGGCCATGTTCTATAGGTGACTTCCAAGTCAGCCATATTGCATGGGGGACATTGTGCTGGTTGTCTTGTATAGGTGACTTCCAAGTCAGCCATATTGCATGGGGGACATTGTGCTGGTTGTATTGTATAGGTGACTTCCAAGTCAGCCATATTGCATGGGGGACATTGTGCTGGTGGCCATGTCCTATAGGTGACTTCCAAGTCAGCCATATTGCATGGGGGACATTGTGCCGGTTGTCTTGTATAGGTGAATTCCAAGTCAGCCATATTGCATGGGGGACATTGTGCTGGTTGTGTTGTATAGGTGACTTCCAAATCAGCCATATTGCATGAGGGACATTGTGCTGGTTGTATTGTATAGGTGACTTCCAAGTCAGCCATATTGCATGGGGGACATTGTGCTGGTTGTCTTGTATAGGTGACTTCCAAGTCAGCCATATTGCTTGGGGGACATTGTGCTGGTTGTATTGTATAGGTGACTTCCAAGTCAGCCATATTGCATGGGGGACATTGTGCTGGTTGCCATGTTGTATAGGTGACTTCCAATTCAGCCATATTGCATGGGGGACATTGTGCTGGTGGCCATGTTCTATAGATGACTTCCAAGTCAGCCATATTGCATTTGGGACATTGTGCTGGTTGTATTGTATAGGTGACTTCCAAGTCAGCCATATTGCATGGGGGACATTGTGCTGGTTGTATTGTATAGGTGACTTCCAAGTGAGCCATATTGCTTGGCGGACATTGTGCTGGTGGCCATGTTCTATAGGTGACTTCCAAGTCAGCCATATTGCATGGGGGACTTTGTGCTGGTTGCCATGTCCTATAGGTGACTTCCAAGTCAGCCATATTGCTTGGGGGACATTGTGCTGGTGGCCATGTTCTATAGGTGACTTCCAAGTCAGCCATATTGCTTGGGGGACATTGTGCTGGTTGCCATGTTGTATAGGTGACTTCCAAGTCAGCCATATTGCATGGGTTACATTGTGCTGGTGGCCATGTTCTATAGGTGACTTCCAAGTCAGCCATATTGCATGGGGGACATTGTGCTGGTGGCCATGTTCTATAGGTGACTTCCAAGTCAGCCATATTGCATGGGGGACATTGTGCTGGTTGTCTTGTATAGGTGACTTCCAAGTCAGCCATATTGCATGGGGGACATTGTGCTGGTTGTATTGTATAGGTGACTTCCAAGTCAGCCATATTGCATGGGGGACATTGTGCTGGTGGCCATGTCCTATAGGTGACTTCCAAGTCAGCCATATTGCATGGGGGACATTGTGCTGGTTGTCTTGTATAGGTGACTTCCAAGTCAGCCATATTGCTTGGGGGACATTGTGCTGGTTGTATTGTATAGGTGACTTCCAAGTCAGCCATATTGCATAGGGGACATTGTGCTGGTTGCCATGTTGTATAGGTGACTTCCAAGTCAGCCATATTGCATGGGGGACATTGTGCTGGTGGCCATGTTCTATAGGTGACTTCCAAGTCAGCCATATTGCATGGGGGACATTGTGCTGGTTGTCTTGTATAGGTGACTTCCAAGTCAGCCATATTGCATGGGGGACATTGTGCTGGTTGTGTTGTATAGGTGACTTCCAAATCAGCCATATTGCATGGGGGACATTGTGCTGGTTGTATTGTATAGGTGACTTCAAAGTCAGCCATATTGCATGGGGGACATTGTGCTGGTTGTCTTGTATAGGTGACTTCCAAGTCAGCCATATTGCTTGGGGGACATTGTGCTGGTTGTATTGTATAGGTGACTTCCATGTCAGCCATATTGCATGGGGGACATTGTGCTGGTTGCCATGTTGTATAGGTGACTTCCAAGTCAGCCATATTGCATGGGGGACATTGTGCTGGTGGCCATGTTCTATAGGTGACTTCCAAGTCAGCCATATTGCATTTGGGACATTGTGCTGGTTGTATTGTATAGGTGACTTCCAAGTCAGCCATATTGCATGGGGGACATTGTGCTGGTTGTATTGTATAGGTGACTTCCAAGTGAGCCATATTGCTTGGCGGACATTGTGCTGGTGGCCATGTTCTATAGGTGACTTCCAAGTCAGCCATATTGCATGGGGGACATTGTGCTGGTTGCCATGTCCTATAGGTGACTTCCAAGTCAGCCATATTGCATGGGGGACATTGTGCTGGTTGTCTTGTATAGGTGACTTCCAAGTCAGCCATATTGCTTGGGGGACATTGTGCTGGTGGCCATGTTCTATAGGTGACTTCCAAGTCAGCCATATTGCTTGGCGGACATTGTGCTGGTTGCCATGTTGTATAGGTGACTTCCAAGTCAGCCATATTGCATAGGGGACATTGTGCTGGTGGCCATGTTCTATAGGTGACTTCCAAGTCAGCCATATTGCATGGGGGACATTGTGCTGGTTGCCATGTTGTATAGGTGACTTCCAAGTCAGCCAAATTGCATGGGGGACATTGTGCTGGTTGTATTGTAGAGGTGACTTCCAAGTCAGCCATATTGCATGGGGGACATTGTGCTGGTTGCCATGTCCTATAGGTGACTTCCAATTCAGCCATATTGCATGGGGGACATTGTGCTGGTGGCCATGTTCTATAGGTGACTTTCAAGTCAGCCATATTGCATTTGGGACATTGTGCTGGTTGTATTGTATAGGTGACTTCCAAGTCAGCCATATTGCATGGGGAACATTGTGCTGGTTGTATTGTATAGGTGACTTCCAAGTGAGCCATATTGCTTGGCGGACATTGTGCTGGTGGCCATGTTCTATAGGTGACTTCCAAGTCAGCCATATTGCATGGGGGACATTGTGCTGGTTGCCATGTCCTATAGGTGACTTCCAAGTCAGCCATATTGCTTGGGGGACATTGTGCTGGTGGCCATGTTCTATAGGTGACTTCCAAGTCAGCCATATTGCTTGGGGGACATTGTGCTGGTTGCCATGTTGTATAGGTGACTTCCAAGTCAGCCATATTGCATGGGTTACATTGTGCTGGTGGCCATGTTCTATAGGTGACTTCCAAGTCAGCCATATTGCATGGGGGACATTGTGCTGGTGGCCATGTTCTATAGGTGACTTCCAAGTCAGCCATATTGCATGGGGGACATTGTGCTGGTTGTCTTGTATAGGTGACTTCCAAGTCAGCCATATTGCATGGGGGACATTGTGCAGGTTGTGTTGTATAGGTGACTTCCAAATCAGCCATATTGAATGGGGGACATTGTGCTGGTTGCCATGTTGTATAGGTGACTTCCAAGTCAGCCATATTGCATGGGGGACGTTGTGCTGGTTGTATTGTATATGTGACTTCCAAGTCAGCCATATTGCATGGGGGACATTGTGCTGGTGGCCATGTCCTTTAGGTGACTTGCAAGTCAGCCATATTGCATGGGGGACATTGTGCTGGTTGTTTTGTATAGGTGACTTCCAAGTGAGCCATATTGCTTGGCAGACATTGTGCTGGTTGTGTTGTATAGGTGACTTCCAAATCAGCCATATTGCATGGGGGACATTGTGCTGGTTGTATTGTATAGGTGACTTCCAAGTCAGCCATATTGCATGGGGGACATTGTGCTGGTTGTATTGTATAGGTGACTTCCAAGTCAGCCATATTGCATGGGGGACATTGTGCTGGTGGCCATGTCCTATAGGTGACTTCCAAGTCAGCCATATTGCATGGGGGACATTGTGCTGGTTGTCTTGTATAGGTGACTTCCAAGTCAGCCATATTGCTTGGGGGACATTGTGCTGGTTGTATTGTATAGGTGACTTCCAAGGCAGCCATATTGCATAGGGGACATTGTGCTGGTTGCCATGTTGTATAGGTGACTTCCAAGTCAGCCATATTGCATGGGGGACGTTGTGCTGGTTGTATTGTATATGTGACTTCCAAGTCAGCCATATTGCATGGGGGACATTGTGCTGGTGGCCATGTCCTTTAGGTGACTTCCAAGTCAGCCATATTGCATGGGGGACATTGTGCTGGTTGTCTTGTATAGGTGACTTCCAAGTGAGCCATATTGCTTGGCAGACATTGTGCTGGTTGTGTTGTATAGGTGACTTCCAAATCAGCCATATTGCATGGGGGACATTGTGCTGGTTGTATTGTATAGGTGACTTCCAAGTCAGCCATATTGCATGGGGGACATTGTGCTGGTTGTATTGTATAGGTGACTTCCAAGTCAGCCATATTGCATGGGGGACATTGTGCTGGTGGCCATGTCCTATAGGTGACTTCCAAGTCAGCCATATTGCATGGGGGACATTGTGCTGGTTGTCTTGTATAGGTGACTTCCAAGTCAGCCATATTGCTTGGGGGACATTGTGCTGGTTGTATTGTATAGGTGACTTCCAAGTCAGCCATATTGCATAGGGGACATTGTGCTGGTTGCCATGTTGTATAGGTGACTTCCAAGTCAGCCATATTGCATGGGGGACATTGTGCTGGTGGCCAAGTTCTATAGGTGACTTCCAAGTCAGCCATATTGCATGGGGGACATTGTGCTGGTTGTCTTGTATAGGTGACTTCCAAGTCAGCCATATTGCATGGGGGACATTGTGCTGGTTGTGTTGTATAGGTGACTTCCAAATCAGCCATATTGCATGGGGGACATTGTGCTGGTTGCCATGTTGTATAGGTGACTTCCAAGTCAGCCATATTGCATGGGGGACATTGTGCTGGTTGTATTGTATATGTGACTTCCAAGTCAGCCATATTGCATGGGGGACATTGTGCTGGTGGCCATGTCCTTTAGGTGACTTCCAAGTCAGCCATATTGCATGGGGGACATTGTGCTGGTTGTCTTGTATAGGTGACTTCCAAGTGAGCCATATTGCTTGGCGGACATTGTGCTGGTTGTGTTGTATAGGTGACTTCCAAATCAGCCATATTGCATGGGGGACATTGTGCTGGTTGTATTGTATAGGTGACTTCCAAGTCAGCCATATTGCATGGGGGACATTGTGCTGGTGGCCATGTCCTATAGGTGACTTCCAAGTCAGCCATATTGCATGGGGGACATTGTGCTGGTTGTCTTGTATAGGTGACTTCCAAGTCAGCCATATTGCTTGGGGGACATTGTGCTGGTTGTATTGTATAGGTGACTTCCAAGTCAGCCATATTGCATGGGGGACATTGTGCTGGTTGCCATGTCCTATAGGTGACTTCCAAGTAAGCCATATTGCATGGGGGACATTGTGCTGGTTGTCTTGTATAGGTGACTTCCAAGTCAGCCATATTGCTTGGGGGACATTGTGCTGGTTGCCATGTTCTATAGGTGACTTCCAAGTCAGCCATATTGCTTGGGGGACATTGTGCTGGTGGCCATGTTCTATAGGTGACTTCCAAGTCAGCCATATTGCTTGGGGGACATTGTGCTGGTTGCCATGTTGTATAGGTGACTTCCAAGTCAGCCATATTGCATGGGGGACATTGTGCTGGTGGCCATGTTCTATAGGTGACTTCCAAGTCAGTCATATTGCATGGGGGACATTGTGCTGGTTGCCATGTTGTATAGGTGACTTCCAAGTCAGCCAAATTGCATGGGGGACATTGTGCTGGTTGTATTGTATAGGTGACTTCCAAGTCAGCCATATTGCATGGGGGACATTGTGCTGGTTGCCATGTCCTATAGGTGACTTCCAAGTCAGCCATATTGCATGGGGGAAATTGTGCTGGTTGTCTTGTATAGGTGACTTCCAAGTCAGCCATATTGCTTGGGGGACATTGTGCTGGTTGCCATGTTCTATAGGTGACTTCCAAGTCAGCCATATTGCATGGGGGACATTGTGCTGGTGGCCATGTTCTATAGGTGACTTCCAAGTCAGCAATATTGCATGGGGGACATTGTGCTGGTTGTCTTGTATAGGTGACTTCCAAGTCAGCCATATTGCATGGGGGACATTGTGCTGGTTGTATTGTATAGGTGACTTCCAAGTCAGCCATATTGCATGGGGGACATTGTGCTGGTGGCCATGTCCTATAGGTGACTTCCAAGTCAGCCATATTGCATGGGGGACATTGTGCTGGTTGTCTTGTATAGGTGACTTCCAAGTCAGCCATATTGCTTGGGGGACATTGTGCTGGTTGTATTGTATAGGTGACTTCCAAGTCAGCCATATTGCATGGGGGACATTGTGCTGGTTGCCATGTTGTATAGGTGACTTCCAAGTCAGCCATATTGCATGGGGGACATTGTGCTGGTGGCCATGTTCTATAGGTGACTTCCAAGTCAGCCATATTACATTTGGGACATTGTGCTGGTTGTATTGTATAGGTGACTTCCAAGTCAGCCATATTGCATGGGGGACATTGTGCTGGTTGTATTGTATAGGTGACTTCCAAGTGAGCCATATTGCTTGGCGGACATTGTGCTGGTGGCCATGTTCTATAGTTGACTTCCAAGTCAGCCATATTGCATGGGGGACATTGTGCTGGTTGCCATGTCCTATAGGTGACTTCCAAGTCAGCCATATTGCATGGGGGACATTGTGCTGGTTGTCTTGTATAGGTGACTTCCAAGTCAGCCATATTGCTTGGGGGACATTGTGCTGGTTGCCATGTTCTATAGGTGACTTCCAAGTCAGCCATATTGCTTGGGGGACATTGTGCTGGTGGCCATGTTCTATAGGTGACTTCCAAGTCAGCCATATTGCTTGGGGGACATTGTGCTGGTTGCCATGTTGTATAGGTGACTTCCAAGTCAGCCAAATTGCATGGGGGACATTGTGCTGGTTGTATTGTATAGGTGACTTCCAAGTCAGCCATATTGCATGGGGGACATTGTGCTGGTTGCCATGTTGTATAGGTGACTTCCAAGTCAGCCATATTGCATGGGGGACATTGTGCTGGTTGCCATGTTGTATAGGTGACTTCCAAGTCAGCCAAATTGCATGGGGGACATTGTGCTGGTTGTATTGTATAGGTGACTTCCAAGTCAGCCATATTGCATGGGGGACATTGTGCTGGTTGCCATGTCCTATAGGTGACTTCCAAGTCAGCCATATTGCATGGGGGAAATTGTGCTGGTTGTCTTGTATAGGTGACTTCCAAGTCAGCCATATTGCTTGGGGGACATTGTGCTGGTTGCCATGTTCTATAGGTGACTTCCAAGTCAGCCATATTGCATGGGGGACATTGTGCTGGTGGCCATGTTCTATAGGTGACTTCCAAGTCAGCAATATTGCATGGGGGACATTGTGCTGGTTGTCTTGTATAGGTGACTTCCAAGTCAGCCATATTGCATGGGGGACATTGTGCTGGTTGTATTGTATAGGTGACTTCCAAGTCAGCCATATTGCATGGGGGACATTGTGCTGGTGGCCATGTCCTATAGGTGACTTCCAAGTCAGCCATATTGCATGGGGGACATTGTGCTGGTTGTCTTGTATAGGTGACTTCCAAGTCAGCCATATTGCTTGGGGGACATTGTGCTGGTTGTATTGTATAGGTGACTTCCAAGTCAGCCATATTGCATGGGGGACATTGTGCTGGTTGCCATGTTGTATAGGTGACTTCCAAGTCAGCCATATTGCATGGGGGACATTGTGCTGGTGGCTTTGTTCTATAGGTGACTTCCAAGTCAGCCATATTACATTTGGGACATTGTGCTGGTTGTATTGTATAGGTGACTTCCAAGTCAGCCATATTGCATGGGGGACATTGTGCTGGTTGTATTGTATAGGTGACTTCCAAGTGAGCCATATTGCTTGGCGGACATTGTGCTGGTGGCCATGTTCTATAGTTGACTTCCAAGTCAGCCATATTGCATGGGGGACATTGTGCTGGTTGCCATGTCCTATAGGGACTTCCAAGTCAGCCATATTGCATGGGGGACATTGTGCTGGTTGTCTTGTATAGGTGACTTCCAAGTCAGCCATATTGCTTGGGGGACATTGTGCTGGTTGCCATGTTCTATAGGTGACTTCCAAGTCAGCCATATTGCTTGGGGGACATTGTGCTGGTGGCCATGTTCTATAGGTGACTTCCAAGTCAGCCATATTGCTTGGGGGACATTGTGCTGGTTGCCATGTTGTATAGGTGACTTCCAAGTCAGCCAAATTGCATGGGGGACATTGTGCTGGTTGTATTGTATAGGTGACTTCCAAGTCAGCCATATTGCATGGGGGACATTGTGCTGGTTGCCATGTTGTATAGGTGACTTCCAAGTCAGCCATATTGCATGGGGGACATTGTGCTGGTGGCTATGTTCTATAGGTGACTTCCAAGTCAGCCATATTGCATTTGGGACATTGTGCTGGTTGTATTGTATAGGTGACTTCCAAGTCAGCCATATTGCATGGGGGACATTGTGCTGGTTGAATTGTATAGGTGACTTCCAAGTGAGCCATATTGCTTGGCGGACATTGTGCTGGTGGCCATGTTCTATAGGTGACTTCCAAGTCAGCCATATTGCATGGGGGACATTGTGCTGGTTGCCATGTCCTATAGGTGACTTCCAAGTCAGCCATATTGCATGGGGGACATTGTGCTGGTTGTCTTGTATAGGTGACTTCCAAGTCAGCCATATTGCTTGGGGGACATTGTGCTGGTTGCCATGTTCTATATGTGACTTCCAAGTCAGCCATATTGCTTGGGGGACATTGTGCTGGTGGCCATGTTCTATAGGTGACTTCCAAGTCAGCCATATTGCTTGGGGGACATTGTGCTGGTTGCCATGTTGTATAGGTGACTTCCAAGTCAGCCATATTGCATGGGGGACATTGTGCTGGTGGCCATGTTCTATAGGTGACTTCCAAGTCAGCCATATTGCATGGGGGACATTGTGCTGGTTGCCATGTTGTATAGGTGACTTCCAAGTCAGCCAAATTGCATGGGGGACATTGTGCTTGTTGTATTGTATAGGTGACTTCCAAGTCAGCCATATTGCATGGGGGACATTGTGCTGGTGGCCATGTCCTATAGGTGACTTCCAAGTCAGCCATATTGCTTGGGGGACATTGTGCTGGTTGCCATGTTGTATAGGTGACTTCCAAGTCAGCCATATTGCATGGGGGACATTGTGCTGGTGGCCATGTTCTATAGGTGACTTCCAAGTCAGCCATATTGCATCGGGGACATTGTGCTGGTTGTCTTGTATAGGTGACTTCCAAGTCAGCCATATTGCATGGGGGACATTGTGCTGGTGGCCATGTCCTATAGGTGACTTCCAAGTCAGCCATATTGCATGGGGGACATTGTGCTGGTTGTCTTGTATAGGTGACTTCCAAGTCAGCCATATTGCTTGGGGGACATTGTGCTGGTTGTATTGTATAGGTGACTTCCAAGTCAGCCATATTGCATGGGGGACATTGTGCTGGTTGCCATGTTGTATAGGTGACTTCCAAGTCAGCCATATTGCATGGGGGACATTGTGCTGGTGGCCATGTTCTATAGGTGACTACCAAGTCAGCCATATTGCATTTGGGACATTGTGATGATTATCTTGTATAGGTGACTTCCAAGTCAGCCATATTGCATGAGGTACATTGTGCTGGTTGTGTTGTATAGGTGACTTCCAAATCAGCCATATTGCATGGGGGACATTGTGCTGGTTGTATTGTATAGGTGACTTCCAAGTCAGCCATATTGCATGGGGGACATTGTGCTGGTTGTCTTGTATAGGTGACTTCCAAGTCAGCCATATTGCTTGGGGGACATTGTGCTGGTTGTATTGTATAGGTGACTTCCAAGTCAGCCATATTGCATGGGGGACATTGTGCTGGTTGCCATGTTGTATAGGTGACTTCCAAGTCAGCCAAATTGCATGGGGGACATTGTGCTGGTGGCCATGTTCTATAGGTGACTTCCAAGTCAGCCATATTGCATTTGGGACATTGTGCTGGTTGTATTGTATAGGTGACTTCCAAGTCAGCCATATTGCATGGGGGACATTGTGCTGGTTGTATTGTATAGGTGACTTCCAAGTGAGCCATATTGCTTGGGGGACATTGTGCTGGTGGCCATGTTCTATAGGTGACTTCCAAGTCAGCCATATTGCATGGGGGACATTGTGCTGGTTGCCATGTTCTATAGGTGACTTCCAAGTCAGCCATATTGCATGGGGGACATTGTGCTGGTTGTCTTGTATAGGTGACTTCCAAGTCAGCCATATTGCTTGGGGGACATTGTGCTGGTTGCCATGTTCTATAGGTGACTTCCAAGTCAGCCATATTGCTTGGGGGACATTGTGCTGGTGGCCATGTTCTATAGGTGACTTTCAAGTCAGCCATATTGCTTGGGGGACATTGTGCTGGTTGCCATGTTGTATAGGTGACTTCCAAGTCAGCCATATTGCATGGGTTACATTGTGCTGGTGGCCATGTTCTATAGGTGACTTCCAAGTCAGCCATATTGCATGGGGGACATTGTGCTGGTTGCCATGTTGTATAGGTGACTTCCAAGTCAGCCATATTGCATGGGGGACATTGGGCTGGTGGCCATGTTCTATAGGTGACTTCCAAGTCAGCCATATTGCATGGGGGACATTGTGCTGGTTGTCTTGTATAGGTGACTTCCAAGTCAGCCATATTGCATAGGGGACATTGTGCTGGTTGTGTTGTATAGGTGACTTCCAAATCAGCCATATTGCATGGGGGACATTGTGCTGGTTGTATTGTATAGGTGACTTCCAAGTCAGCCATATTGCATGGGGGACATTGTGCTGGTTGTATTGTATAGGTGACTTCCAAGTCAGCCATATTGCATGGGGGACATTGTGCTGGTGGCCATGTCCTATAGGTGACTTCCAAGTCAGCCATATTGCTTGGGGGACATTGTGCTGGTTGCCATGTTGTATAGGTGACTTCCAAGTCAGCCATAATGCATGGGGGACATTGTGCTGGTGGCCATGTTCTATAGGTGACTTCCAAGTCAGCCATATTGCATGGGGGACATTGTGCTGGTTGCCATGTTGTATAGGTGACTTCCAAGTCAGCCAAATTGCATGGGGGACATTGTGCTGGTTGTATTGTATAGGTGACTTCCAAGTCAGCCATATTGCATGGGGGACATTGTGCTGGTTGCCATGTCCTATAGGTGACTTCCAAGTCAGCCATATTGCATGAGGGAAATTGTGCTGGTTGTCTTGTATAGGTGACTTCCAAGTCAGCCATATTGCTTGGGGGACATTGTGCTGGTTGCCATGTTCTATAGGTGACTTCCAAGTCAGCCATATTGCATGGGGGACATTGTGCTGGTGGCCATGTTCTATAGGTGACTTCCAAGTCAGCCATATTGCATGGGGGACATTGTGCTGGTTGTCTTGTTTAGGTGACTTCCAAGTCAGCCATATTGCATGGGGGACATTGTGCTGGTTGTATTGTATAGGTGACTTCCAAGTCAGCCATATTGCATGGGGGACATTGTGCTGGTGGCCATGTCCTATAGGTGACTTCCAAGTCAGCCATATTGCATGGGGGACATTGTGCTGGTTGTCTTGTATAGGTGACTTCCAAGTCAGCCATATTGCATGGGGGACATTGTGCTGGTTGTGTTGTATAGGTGACTTCCAAATCAGCCATATTGCATGGGGGACATTGTGCTGGTTGTATTGTATAGGTGACTTCCAAGTCAGCCATATTGCATGGGGGACATTGTGCTGGTTGTCTTGTATAGGTGACTTCCAAGTCAGCCATATTGCTTGGGGGACATTGTGCTGGTTGTATTGTATAGGTGACTTCCAAGTCAGCCATATTGCATGGGGGACATTGTGCTGGTTGCCATGTTGTATAGGTGACTTCGAAGTCAGCCATATTGCATGGGGGACATTGTGCTGGTGGCCATGTTCTATAGGTGACTTCCAAGTCAGCCATATTGCATGGGGGACATTGTGCTGGTTGTCTTGTTTAGGTGACTTCCAAGTCAGCCATATTGCATGGGGGACATTGTGCTGGTTGTATTGTATAGGTGACTTCCAAGTGAGCCATATTGCTTGGCGGACATTGTGCTGGTGGCCATGTTCTATAGGTGACTTCCAAGTCAGCCATATTGCATGGGGGAAATTGTGCTGGTTGTCTTGTATAGGTGACTTCCAAGTCAGCCATATTGCTTGGGGGACATTGTGCTGGTTGCCATGTTCTATAGGTGACTTCCAAGTCAGCCATATTGCATGGGGGACATTGTGCTGGTGGCCATGTTCTATAGGTGACTTCCAAGTCAGCCATATTGCATGGGGGACATTGTGCTGGTTGTCTTGTTTAGGTGACTTCCAAGTCAGCCATATTGCATGGGGGACATTGTGCTGGTTGTATTGTATAGGTGACTTCCAAGTCAGCCATATTGCATGGGGGACATTGTGCTGGTGGCCATGTCCTATAGGTGACTTCCAAGTCAGCCATATTGCATGGGGGACATTGTGCTGGTTGTCTTGTATAGGTGACTTGCAAGTCAGCCATATTGCATGGGGGACATTGTGCTGGTTGTGTTGTATAGGTGACTTCCAAATCAGCCATATTGCATGGGGGACATTGTGCTGGTTGTATTGTATAGGTGACTTCCAAGTCAGCCATATTGCATGGGGGACATTGTGCTGGTTGTCTTGTATAGGTGACTTCCAAGTCAGCCATATTGCTTGGGGGACATTGTGCTGGTTGTATTGTATAGGTGACTTCCAAGTCAGCCATATTGCATGGGGGACATTGTGCTGGTTGCCATGTTGTATAGGTGACTTCCAAGTCAGCCATATTGCATGGGGGACATTGTGCTGGTGGCCATGTTCTATAGGTGACTTCCAAGTCAGCCATATTGCATTTGGGACATTGTGCTGGTTGTATTGTATAGGTGACTTCCAAGTCAGCCATATTGCATGGGGGACATTGTGCTGGTTGTATTGTATAGGTGACTTCCAAGTGAGCCATATTGCTTGGCGGACATTGTGCTGGTGGCCATGTTCTATAGGTGACTTCCAAGTCAGCCATATTGCATGGGGGACATTGTGCTGGTTGTATTGTATAGGTGACTTCCAAGTCAGCCATATTGCATGGGGGACATTGTGCTGGTTGTATTGTATAGGTGACTTCCAAGTCAGCCATATTGCATGGGGGACATTGTGCTGGTTGTATTGTATAGGTGACTTCCAAGTCAGCCATATTGCATGGGGGACATTGTGCTGGTGGCCATGTCCTATAGGTGACTTCCAAGTCAGCCATATTGCATGGGGGACATTGTGCTGGTTGTCTTGTATAGGTGACTTCAAAGTCAGCCATATTGCTTGGGGGACATTGTGCTGGTTGTATTGTATAGGTGACTTCCAAGTCAGCCAAATTGCATAGGGGACATTGTGCTGGTTGCCATGTTGTATAGGTGACTTCCAAGTCAGCCATATTGCATGGGGGACATTGTGCTGGTGGCCATGTTCTATAGGTGACTTCCAAGTCAGCCATATTGCATTTGGGACATTGTGCTGGTTGTCTTGTATAGGTGACTTCCAAGTCAGCCATATTGCATGGGGGACATTGTGCTGGTTGTGTTGTATAGGCGACTTCCAATTCAGCCATATTGCATGGGGGACATTGTGCTGGTTGTATTGTATAGGGGACTTCCAAGTCAGCCATATTGCATGGGGGACATTGTGCTTGTTGTCTTGTATAGGTGACTTCCAAGTCATCCATATTGCTTGGGGGACATTGTGCTGGTTGTATTGTATAGGTGACTTCCATGTCAGCCATATTGCATGGGGGACATTGTGCTGGTTGCCATGTTGTATAGGTGACTTCCAAGTCAGCCATATTGCATGGGGGACATTGTGCTGGTGGCCATGTTCTATAGGTGACTTCCAAGTCAGCCATATTGCATTTGGGACATTGTGCTGGTTGTATTGTATAGGTGACTTCCAAGTGAGCCATATTGCTTGGCGGACATTGTGCTGGTGGCCATGTTCTATAGGTGACTTCCAAGTCAGCCATATTGCATGGGGGACATTGTGCTGGTTGCCATGTCCTATAGGTGACTTCCAAGTCAGCCATATTGCATGGGGGACATTGTGCTGGTTGTCTTGTATAGGTGACTTCCAAGTCAGCCATATTGCTTGGGGGACATTGTGCTGGTTGCCATGTTCTATAGGTGACTTCCAAGTCAGCCATATTGCTTGGGGGACATTGTGCTGGTGGCCATGTTCTATAGGTGACTTCCAAGTCAGCCATATTGCTTGGGGGACATTGTGCTGGTTGCCATGTTGTATAGGTGACTTCCAAGTCAGCCATATTGCATGGGGGACATTGTGCTGGTTGCCATGTTGTATAGGTGACTTCCAAGTCAGCCAAATAGCATGGGTGGACATTGTGCTGGTTGTATTGTATAGGTGACTTCCAAGTCAGCCATATTGCATGGGGGACATTGTGCTGGTTGCCATGTCCTATAGGTGACTTCCAAGTCAGCCATATTGCATGGGGGAAATTGTGCTGGTTGTCTTGCATAGGTGACTTCCAAGTCAGCCATATTGCTTGGGGGACATTGTGCTGGTGGCCATGTTCTATAGGTGACTTCCAAGTCAGCCATATTGCATGGGGGACATTGTGCTCGTTGTCTTGTATAGGTGACTTCCAAGTCAGCCATATTGCATGGGGGACATTGTGCTGGTTGTATTGTATAGGTGACTTCCAAGTCAGCCATATTGCTTGGGGGACATTGTGCTGGTGGCCATGTCCTATAGGTGACTTCCAAGTCAGCCATATTGCATGGGGGACATTGTGCTGGTTGTCTTGTATAGGCGACTTCCAAGTCAGCCATATTGCATGGGGGACATTGTGCTGGTTGTGTTGTATAGGTGACTTCCAAATCAGCCATATTGCATGGGGGACATTGTGCTGGTTGTATTGTATAGGTGACTTCCAAGTCAGCCATATTGCATGGGGGACATTGTGCTGGTTGTCTTGTATAGGTGACTTCCAAGTCAGCCATATTGCTTGGGGGACATTGTGCTGGTTGTATTGTATAGGTGACTTCCAAGTCAGCCATAATGCATGGGGGACATTGTGCTGGTTGCCATGTTGTATAGGTGACTTCCAATTCAGCCATATTGCATGGGGGACATTGTGCTGGTGGCCATGTTCTATAGGTGACTTCCAAGTCAGCCATATTGCATTTGGGACATTGTGCTGGTTGTATTGTATAGGTGACTTCCAAGTCAGCCATATTGCATGGGGGACATTGTGCTGGTTGTATTGTATAGGTGACTTCCAAGTGAGCCATATTGCTTGGCGGACATTGTGCTGGTGGCCATGTTCTATAGGTGACTTCCAA
Source organism: Petromyzon marinus (assembly GCF_048934315.1). Taxonomy (NCBI): domain Eukaryota; kingdom Metazoa; phylum Chordata; class Hyperoartia; order Petromyzontiformes; family Petromyzontidae; genus Petromyzon; species Petromyzon marinus. The sequence goes on along the minus strand of NW_027422884.1, from coordinate 1,066,940 downwards.
GTCAGCCATATTGCATGGGGGACATTGTGCTGGTTGCCATGTCCTATAGGTGACTTCCAAGTCAGCCATATTGCTTGGGGGACATTGTGCTGGTGGCCATGTTCTATAGGTGACTTCCAAGTCAGCCATATTGCTTGGGGGACATTGTGCTGGTTGCCATGTTATATAGGTGACTTCCAAGTCAGCCATATTGCATGGGGGACATTGTGCTGGTGGCCATGTCCTATAGGTGACTTCCAAGTCAGCCATATTGCATGGGGGACATTGTGCTGGTTGTCTTGTATAGGTGACTTCCAAGTCAGCCATATTGCATGGGGGACATTGTGCTGGTTGTGTTGTATAGGTGACTTCCAAATCAGCCATATTGCATGGGGGACATTGTGCTGGTTGTATTGTATAGGTGACTTCCAAGTCAGCCATATTGCATGGGGGACATTGTGCTGGTTGTCTTGTATAGGTGACTTCCAAGTCAGCCATATTGCTTGGGGGACATTGTGCTGGTTGTATTGTATAGGTGACTTCCAAGTCAGCCATATTGCATGGGGGACATTGTGCTGGTTGCCATGTTGTATACGTGACTTCCAAGTCAGCCATATTGCATGGGGGACATTGTGCTGGTGGCCATGTTCTATAGGTGACTTCCAAGTCAGCCATATTGCATGGGGGACATTGTGCTGGTTGTCTTGTTTAGGTGACTTCCAAGTCAGCCATATTGCATGGGGGACATTGTGCTGGTTGTATTGTATAGGTGACTTCCAAGTGAGCCATATTGCTTGGCGGACATTGTGCTGGTGGCCATGTTCTATAGGTGACTTCCAAGTCAGCCATATTGCATGGGGGAAATTGTGCTGGTTGTCTTGTATAGGTGACTTCCAAGTCAGCCATATTGCTTGGGGGACATTGTGCTGGTTGCCATGTTCTATAGGTGACTTCCAAGTCAGCCATATTGCATGGGGGACATTGTGCTGGTGGCCATGTTCTATAGGTGACTTCCAAGTCAGCCATATTGCATGGGGGACATTGTGCTGGTTGTCTTGTTTAGGTGACTTCCAAGTCAGCCATATTGCATGGGGGACATTGTGCTGGTTGTATTGTATAGGTGACTTCCAAGTCAGCCATATTGCATGGGGGACATTGTGCTGGTGGCCATGTCCTATAGGTGACTTCCAAGTCAGCCATATTGCATGGGGGACATTGTGCTGGTTGTCTTGTATAGGTGACTTCCAAGTCAGCCATATTGCATGGGGGACATTGTGCTGGTTGTGTTGTATAGGTGACTTCCAAATCAGCCATATTGCATGGGGGACATTGTGCTGGTTGTATTGTATAGGTGACTTCCAAGTCAGCCATATTGCATGGGGGACATTGTGCTGGTTGTCTTGTATAGGTGACTTCCAAGTCAGCCAGATTGCTTGGGGGACATTGTGCTGGTTGTATTGTATAGGTGACTTCCAAGTCAGCCATATTGCATGGGGGACATTGTGCTGGTTGCCATGTTGTATAGGTGACTTCCAAGTCAGCCATATTGCATGGGGGACATTGTGCTGGTGGCCATGTTCTATAGGTGACTTCCAAGTCAGCCATATTGCATTTGGGACATTGTGCTGGTTGTATTGTATAGGTGACTTCCAAGTCAGCCATATTGCATGGGGGACATTGTGCTGGTTGTATTGTATAGGTGACTTCCAAGTGAGCCATATTGCTTGGCGGACATTGTGCTGGTGGCCATGTTCTATAGGTGACTTCCAAGTCAGCCATATTGCATGGGGGACATTGTGCTGGTTGTATTGTATAGGTGACTTCCAAGTCAGCCATATTGCATGGGGGACATTGTGCTGGTTGTATTGTATAGGTGACTTCCAAGTCAGCCATATTGCATGGGGGACATTGTGCTGGTTGTATTGTATAGGTGACTTCCAAGTCAGCCATATTGCATGGGGGACATTGTGCTGGTGGCCATGTCCTATAGGTGACTTCCAAGTCAGCCATATTGCATGGGGGACATTGTGCTGGTTGTCTTGTATAGGTGACTTCCAAGTCAGCCATATTGCTTGGGGGACATTGTGCTGGTTGTATTGTATAGGTGACTTCCAAGTCAGCCATATTGCATGGGGGAAATTGTGCTGGTTGTCTTGTATAGGTGACTTCCAAGTCAGCCATATTGCTTGGGGGACATTGTGCTGGTTGCCATGTTCTATAGGTGACTTCCAAGTCAGCCATATTGCATGGGGGACATTGTGCTGGTGGCCATGTTCTATAGGTGACTTCCAAGTCAGCCATATTGCATGGGGGACATTGTGCTGGTTGTCTTGTTTAGGTGACTTCCAAGTCAGCCATATTGCATGGGGGACATTGTGCTGGTTGTATTGTATAGGTGACTTCCAAGTCAGCCATATTGCATGGGGGACATTGTGCTGGTGGCCATGTCCTATAGGTGACTTCCAAGTCAGCCATATTGCATGGGGGACATTGTGCTGGTTGTCTTGTATAGGTGACTTCCAAGTCAGCCATATTGCATGGGGGACATTGTGCTGGTTGTGTTGTATAGGTGACTTCCAAATCAGCCATATTGCATGGGGGACATTGTGCTGGTTGTATTGTATAGGTGACTTCCAAGTCAGCCATATTGCATGGGGGACATTGTGCTGGTTGTCTTGTATAGGTGACTTCCAAGTCAGCCAGATTGCTTGGGGGACATTGTGCTGGTTGTATTGTATAGGTGACTTCCAAGTCAGCCATATTGCATGGGGGACATTGTGCTGGTTGCCATGTTGTATAGGTGACTTCCAAGTCAGCCATATTGCATGGGGGACATTGTGCTGGTGGCCATGTTCTATAGGTGACTTCCAAGTCAGCCATATTGCATTTGGGACATTGTGCTGGTTGTATTGTATAGGTGACTTCCAAGTCAGCCATATTGCATGGGGGACATTGTGCTGGTTGTATTGTATAGGTGACTTCCAAGTGAGCCATATTGCTTGGCGGACATTGTGCTGGTGGCCATGTTCTATAGGTGACTTCCAAGTCAGCCATATTGCATGGGGGACATTGTGCTGGTTGTATTGTATAGGTGACTTCCAAGTCAGCCATATTGCATGGGGGACATTGTGCTGGTTGTATTGTATAGGTGACTTCCAAGTCAGCCATATTGCATGGGGGACATTGTGCTGGTTGTATTGTATAGGTGACTTCCAAGTCAGCCATATTGCATGGGGGACATTGTGCTGGTGGCCATGTCCTATAGGTGACTTCCAAGTCAGCCATATTGCATGGGGGACATTGTGCTGGTTGTCTTGTATAGGTGACTTCCAAGTCAGCCATATTGCTTGGGGGACATTGTGCTGGTTGTATTGTATAGGTGACTTCCAAGTCAGCCAAATTGCATAGGGGACATTGTGCTGGTTGCCATGTTGTATAGGTGACTTCCAAGTCAGCCATATTGCATGGGGGACATTGTGCTGGTGGCCATGTTCTATAGGTGACTTCCAAGTCAGCCATATTGCATTTGGGACATTGTGCTGGTTGTCTTGTATAGGTGACTTCCAAGTCAGCCATATTGCATGGGGGACATTGTGCTGGTTGTGTTGTATAGGCGACTTCCAAATCAGCCATATTGCATGGGGGACATTGTGCTGGTTGTATTGTATAGGGGACTTCCAAGTCAGCCATATTGCATGGGGGACATTGTGCTTGTTGTCTTGTATAGGTGACTTCCAAGTCAGCCATATTGCTTGGGGCACATTGTGCTGGTTGTATTGTATAGGTGACTTCCATGTCAGCCATATTGCATGGGGGACATTGTGCTGGTTGCCATGTTGTATAGGTGACTTCCAAGTCAGCCATATTGCATGGGGGACATTGTGCTGGTGGCCATGTTCTATAGGTGACTTCCAAGTCAGCCATATTGCATTTGGGACATTGTGCTGGTTGTATTGTATAGGTGACTTCCAAGTGAGCCATATTGCTTGGCGGACATTGTGCTGGTGGCCATGTTCTATAGGTGACTTCCAAGTCAGCCATATTGCATGGGGGACATTGTGCTGGTTGCCATGTCCTATAGGTGACTTCCAAGTCAGCCATATTGCATGGGGGACATTGTGCTGGTTGTCTTGTATAGGTGACTTCCAAGTCAGCCATATTGCTTGGGGGACATTGTGCTGGTTGCCATGTTCTATAGGTGACTTCCAAGTCAGCCATATTGCTTGGGGGACATTGTGCTGGTGGCCATGTTCTATAGGTGACTTCCAAGTCAGCCATATTGCTTGGGGGACATTGTGCTGGTTGCCATGTTGTATAGGTGACTTCCAAGTCAGCCATATTGCATGGGGGACATTGTGCTGGTTGCCATGTTGTATAGGTGACTTCCAAGTCAGCCAAATAGCATGGGTGGACATTGTGCTGGTTGTATTGTATAGGTGACTTCCAAGTCAGCCATATTGCATGGGGGACATTGTGCTGGTTGCCATGTCCTATAGGTGACTTCCAAGTCAGCCATATTGCATGGGGGAAATTGTGCTGGTTGTCTTGCATAGGTGAATTCCAAGTCAGCCATATTGCTTGGGGGACATTGTGCTGGTGGCCATGTTCTATAGGTGACTTCCAAGTCAGCCATATTGCATGGGGGACATTGTGCTCGTTGTCTTGTATAGGTGACTTCCAAGTCAGCCATATTGCATGGGGGACATTGTGCTGGTTGTATTGTATAGGTGACTTCCAAGTCAGCCATATTGCTTGGGGGACATTGTGCTGGTGGCCATGTCCTATAGGTGACTTCCAAGTCAGCCATATTGCATGGGGGACATTGTGCTGGTTGTCTTGTATAGGCGACTTCCAAGTCAGCCATATTGCATGGGGGACATTGTGCTGGTTGTGTTGTATAGGTGACTTCCAAATCAGCCATATTGCATGGGGGACATTGTGCTGGTTGTATTGTATAGGTGACTTCCAAGTCAGCCATATTGCATGGGGGACATTGTGCTGGTTGTCTTGTATAGGTGACTTCCAAGTCAGCCATATTGCTTGGGGGACATTGTGCTGGTTGTATTGTATAGGTGACTTCCAAGTCAGCCATATTGCATGGGGGACATTGTGCTGGTTGTATTGTATAGGTGACTTCCAAGTGAGCCATATTGCTTGGCGGACATTGTGCTGGTGGCCATGTTCTATAGGTGACTTCCAAGTCAGCCATATTGCATGGGGGACATTGTGCTGGTTGCCATGTCCTATAGGTGACTTCCAAGTCAGCCATATTGCTTGGGGGACATTGTGCTGGTGGCCATGTTCTATAGGTGACTTCCAAGTCAGCCATATTGCTTGGGGGACATTGTGCTGGTTGCCATGTTGTATAGGTGACTTCCAAGTCAGCCATATTGCATGGGTTACATTGTGCTGGTGGCCATGTTCTATAGGTGACTTCCAAGTCAGCCATATTGCATGGGGGACATTGTGCTGGTTGTCTTGTATAGGTGACTTCCAAGTCAGCCATATTGCATGGGGGACATTGTGCTGGTTGTGTTGTATAGGTGACTTCCAAATCAGCCATATTGCATGGGGGACATTGTGCTGGTTGCCATGTTGTATAGGTGACTTCCAAGTCAGCCATATTGCATGGGGGACATTGTGCTGGTTGTATTGTATAGGTGACTTCCAAGTCAGCCATATTGCATGGGGGACATTGTGCTGGTTGTATTGTATAGGTGACTTCCAAGTCAGCCATATTGCATGGGGGACATTGTGCTGGTGGCCATGTCCTATAGGTGACTTCCAAGTCAGCCATATTGCATGGGGGACATTGTGCTGGTTGTCTTGTATAGGTGACTTCCAAGTCAGCCATATTGCTTGGGGGACATTGTGCTGGTTGTATTGTATAGGTGACTTCCAAGTCAGCCATATTGCATAGGGGACATTGTGCTGGTTGCCATGTTGTATAGGTGACTTCCAAGTCAGCCATATTGCATGGGGGACATTGTGATGGTGGCCATGTTCTATAGGTGACTTCCAAGTCAGCCATATTGCATGGGGGACATTGTGCTGGTTGTCTTGTATAGGTGACTTCCAAGTCAGCCATATTGCATGGGGGACATTGTGCTGGTTGTGTTGTATAGGTGACTTCCAAATCAGCCATATTGCATGGGGGACATTGTGCTGGTTGTATTGTATAGGTGACTTCCAAGTCAGCCATATTGCATGGGGGACATTGTGCTGGTTGTCTTGTATAGGTGACTTCCAAGTCAGCCATATTGCTTGGGGGACATTGTGCTGGTTGTATTGTATAGGTGACTTCCATGTCAGCCATATTGCATGGGGGACATTGTGCTGGTTGCCATGTTGTATAGGTGACTTCCAAGTCAGCCATATTGCATGGGGGACATTGTGCTGGTGGCCATGTTCTATAGGTGACTTCCAAGTCAGCCATATTGCATGGGGGACATTGTGCTGGTTGCCATGTTGTATAGGTGACTTCCAAGTCAGCCAAATTGCAAGGGGGACATTGTGCTGGTTGTATTGTATAGGTGACTTCCAAGTCAGCCATATTGCATGAGGGACATTGTGCTGGTTGCATTGTCCTATAGGTGACTTCCAATTCAGCCATATTGCTTGGCGGACATTGTGCTGGTGGCCATGTTCTATAGGTGACTTCCAAGTCAGCCATATTGCATGGGGGACATTGTGCTGGTTGCCATGTCCTATAGGTGACTTCCAAGTCAGCCATATTGCTTGGGGGACATTGTGCTGGTTGCCATGTTGTATAGGTGACTTCCAAGTCAGCCATATTGCATGGGTTACATTGTGCTGGTGGCCATGTTCTATAGGTGACTTCCAAGTCAGCCATATTGCATGGGGGACATTGTGCTGGTGGCCATGTTCTATAGGTGACTTCCAAGTCAGCCATATTGCATGGGGGACATTGTGCTGGTTGTCTTGTATAGGTGACTTCCAAGTCAGCCATATTGCATGGGGGACATTGTGCTGGTTGTGTTGTATAGGTGACGTCCAAATCAGCCATATTGCATGGGGGACATTGTGCTGGTTGCCATGTTGTATAGGTGACTTCCAAGTCAGCCATATTGCATGGGGGACATTGTGCTGGTTGTATTGTATATGTGACTTCCAAGTCAGCCATATTGCATGGGGGACATTGTGCTGGTGGCCATGTCCTTTAGGTGACTTACAAGTCAGCCATATTGCATGGGGGACATTGTGCTGGTTGTCTTGTATAGGTGACTTCCAAGTGAGCCATATTGCTTGGCGGACATTGTGCTGGTTGTGTTGTATAGGTGACTTCCAAATCAGCCATATTGCATGGGGGACATTGTGCTGGTTGTATTGTATAGGTGACTTCCAAGTCAGCCATATTGCATGGGGGACATTGTGCTGGTTGTATTGTATAGGTGACTTCCAAGTCAGCCATATTGCATGGGGGACATTGTGCTGGTGGCCATGTCCTATAGGTGACTTCCAAGTCAGCCATATTGCATGGGGGACATTGTGCTGGTTGTCTTGAATAGGTGACTTCCAAGTCAGCCATATTGCATGGGGGACATTGTGCTGGTTGTGTTGTATAGGTGACTTCCAAATCAGCCATATTGCATGGGGGACATTGTGCTGGTTGTATTGTATAGGTGACTTCCAAGTCAGCCATATTGCATGGGGGACATTGTGCTGGTTGTCTTGTATAGGTGACTTCCAAGTCAGCCATATTGCTTGGGGGACATTGTGCTGGTTGTATTGTATAGGTGACTTCCATGTCAGCCATATTGCATGGGGGACATTGTGCTGGTTGCCATGTTGTATAGGTGACTTCCAAGTCAGCCATATTGCATGGGGGACATTGTGCTGGTGGCCATGTTCTATAGGTGACTTCCAAGTCAGCCATATTGCATGGGGGACATTGTGCTGGTTGCCATGTTGTATAGGTGACTTCCAAGTCAGCCAAATTGCAAGGGGGACATTGTGCTGGTTGTATTGTATAGGTGACTTCCAAGTCAGCCATATTGCATGGGGGACATTGTGCTGGTTGCATTGTCCTATAGGTGACTTCCAATTCAGCCATATTGCTTGGCGGACATTGTGCTGGTGGCCATGTTCTATAGGTGACTTCCAAGTCAGCCATATTGCATGGGGGACATTGTGCTGGTTGCCATGTCCTATAGGTGACTTCCAAGTCAGCCATATTGCTTGGGGGACATTGTGCTGGTTGCCATGTTGTATAGGTGACTTCCAAGTCAGCCATATTGCATGGGTTACATTGTGCTGGTGGCCATGTTCTATAGGTGACTTCCAAGTCAGCCATATTGCATGGGGGACATTGTGCTGGTGGCCATGTTCTATAGGTGACTTCCAAGTCAGCCATATTGCATGGGGGACATTGTGCTGGTTGTCTTGTATAGGTGACTTCCAAGTCAGCCATATTGCATGGGGGACATTGTGCTGGTTGTGTTGTATAGGTGACGTCCAAATCAGCCATATTGCATGGGGGACATTGTGCTGGTTGCCATGTTGTATAGGTGACTTCCAAGTCAGCCATATTGCATGGGGGACATTGTGCTGGTTGTATTGTATATGTGACTTCCAAGTCAGCCATATTGCATGGGGGACATTGTGCTGGTGGCCATGTCCTTTAGGTGACTTACAAGTCAGCCATATTGCATGGGGGACATTGTGCTGGTTGTCTTGTATAGGTGACTTCCAAGTGAGCCATATTGCTTGGCGGACATTGTGCTGGTTGTGTTGTATAGGTGACTTCCAAATCAGCCATATTGCATGGGGGACATTGTGCTGGTTGTATTGTATAGGTGACTTCCAAGTCAGCCATATTGCATGGGGGACATTGTGCTGGTTGTATTGTATAGGTGACTTCCAAGTCAGCCATATTGCATGGGGGACATTGTGCTGGTGGCCATGTCCTATAGGTGACTTCCAAGTCAGCCATATTGCATGGGGGACATTGTGCTGGTTGTCTTGAATAGGTGACTTCCAAGTCAGCCATATTGCTTGGGGGACATTGTGCTGGTTGTATTGTATAGGTGACTTCCAAGTCAGCCATATTGCATAGGGGACATTGTGCTGGTTGCCATGTTGTATAGGTGACTTCCAAGTCAGCCATATTGCATGGGGGACATTGTCCTGGTGGCCATGTTCTATAGGTGACTTCCAAGTCAGCCATATTGCATGGGGGACATTGTGCTGGTTGTCTTGTATAGGTGACTTCCAAGTCAGCCATATTGCATGGGGGACATTGTGCTGGTTGTGTTGTATAGGTGACTTCCAAATCAGCCATATTGCATGGGGGACATTGTGCTGGTTGTATTGTATAGGTGACTTCCAAGTCAGCCATATTGCATGGGGGACATTGTGCTGGTTGTCTTGTATAGGTGACTTCCAAGTCAGCCATATTGCTTGGGGGACATTGTGCTGGTTGTATTGTATAGGTGACTTCCATGTCAGCCATATTGCATGGGGGACATTGTGCTGGTTGCCATGTTGTATAGGTGACTTCCAAGTCAGCCATATTGCATGGGGGACATTGTGCTGGTGGCAATGTTCTATAGGTGACTTCCAAGTCAGCCATATTGCATTTGGGACATTGTGCTGGTTGTATTGTATAGGTGACTTCCAAGTCAGCCATATTGCATGGGGGACAATGTGCTGGTTGTATTGTATAGGTGACTTCCAAGTGAGCCATATTGCTTGGCGGACATTGTGCTGGTGGCCATGTTCTATAGGTGACTTCCAAGTCAGCCATATTGCATGGGGGACATTGTGCTGGTTGCCATGTCCTATAGGTGACTTCCAAGTCAGCGATATTGCATGGGGGACATTGTGCTGGTTGTCTTGTATAGGTGACTTCCAAGTCAGCCATATTGCTTGGGGGACATTGTGCTGGTTGCCATGTTCTATAGGTGACTTCCAAGTCAGCCATTTTGCTTGGGGGACATTGTGCTGGTGGCCATGTTCTATAGGTGACTTCCAAGTCAGCCATATTGCTTGGGGGACATTGTGCTGGTTGCCATGTTGTATAGGTGACTTCCAAGTCAGCCATATTGCATGGGGGACATTGTGCTGGTGGCCATGTTCTATAGGTGACTTCTAAGTCAGCCATATTGCATGGGGGACATTGTGCTGGTTGCCATGTTGTATAGGTAACTTTCAAGTCAGCCAAATTGCATGGGGGACATTGTGCTGGTTGTATTGTATAGGTGACTTCCAAGTCAGCCATATTGCATGGGGGACATTGTGCTGGTTGCCATGTCCTATAGGTGACTTCCAAGTCAGCCATATTGCATGGGGGAAATTGTGCTGGTTGTCTTGTATAGGTGACTTCCAAGTCAGCCATATTGCTTGGGGGACATTGTGCTGGTTGCCATGTTCTATAGGTGACTTCCAAGTCAGCCATATTGCATGGTGGACATTGTGCTGGTGGCCATGTTCTATAGGTGACTTCCAAGTCAGCAATATTGCATGGGGGACATTGTGCTGGTTGTCTTGTATAGGTGACTTCCAAGTCAGCCATATTGCATGGGGGATATTGTGCTGGTTGTATTGTATAGGTGACTTCCAAGTCAGCCATATTGCATGGGGGACATTGTGCTGGTTGTATTGTATAGGTGACTTCCAAGTGAGCCATATTGCTTGGCGGACATTGTGCTGGTGGCCATGTTCTATAGGTGACTTCCAAGTCAGCCATATTGCATGGGGGACATTGTGCTGGTTGCCATGTCCTATAGGTGACTTCCAAGTCAGCCATATTGCATGGGGGACATTGTGCTGGTTGTCTTGTATAGGTGACTTCCAAGTCAGCCATATTGCTTGGGGGACATTGTGCTGGTTGCCATGTTCTTTAGGTGACTTCCAAGTCAGCCATATTGCTTGGGGGACATTGTGCTGGTGGCCATGTTCTATAGGTGACTTCCAAGTCAGCCATATTGCTTGGGGGACATTGTGCTGGTTGCCATGTTGTATAGGTGACTTCCAAGTCAGCCATATTGCATGGGGGACATTGTGCTGGTGGCCATGTTCTATAGGTGACTTCCAAGTCAGCCATATTGCATGGGGGACATTGTGCTGGTTGCCATGTTGTATAGGTGACTTCCAAGTCAGCCATATTGCATGGGGGACATTGTGCTGGTTGCCATGTTGTATAGGTGACATCCAAGTCAGCCATATTGCATGGGGGACATTGTGCTGGTGGCTATGTTCTATAGGTGACTTCCAAGTCAGCCATATTGCATTTGGGACATTGTGCTGGTTGTATTGTATAGGTGACTTCCAAGTCAGCCATATTGCATGGGGGACATTGTGCTGGTTGTATTGTATAGGTGACTTCCAAGTGAGCCATATTGCTTGGCGGACATTGTGCTGGTGGCCATGTTCTATAGGTGACTTCCAAGTCAGCCATATTGCATGGGGGACATTGTGCTAGTTGCCATGTCCTATAGGTGACTTCCAAGTCAGCCATATTGCATGGGGGACATTGTGCTGGTTGTCTTGTATAGGTGACTTCCAAGTCAGCCATATTGCTTGGGGGACATTGTGCTGGTTGCCATGTTCTATAGGTGACTTCCAAGTCAACCATATTGCTTGGGGGACATTGTGCTGGTGGCCATGTTCTATAGGTGACTTCCAAGTCAGCCATATTGCTTGGGGGACATTGTGCTGGTTGCCATGTTGTATAGGTGACTTCCAAGTCAGCCATATTGCATGGGGGACATTGTGCTGGTGGTCATGTTCTATAGGTGACTTCCAAGTCAGCCATATTGCATGGGGGACATTGTGCTGGTTGCCATGTTGTATAGGTGACTTCCAAGTCAGCCAAATTGCATGGGGGACATTGTGCTGGTTGTATTGTATAGGTGACTTCCAAGTCAGCCATATTGCATGGGGGACATTGTGCTGGTTGCCATGTCCTATAGGTGACTTCCAAGTCAGCCATATTGCATGGGGGAAATTGTGCTGGTTGTCTTGTATAGGTGACTTCCAAGTCAGCCATATTGCTTGGGGGACATTGTGCTGGTTGCCATGTTCTATAGGTGACTTCCAAGTCAGCCATATTGCATGGGGGACATTGTGCTGGTGGCCATGTTCTATAGGTGACTTCCAAGTCAGCAATATTGCATGGGGGACATTGTGCTGGTTGTCTTGTATAGGTGACTTCCAAGTCAGCCATATTGCATGGGGGACATTGTGCTGGTTGTATTGTATAGGTGACTTCCAAGTCAGCCATATTGCATGGGGGACATTGTGCTGGTGGCCATGTCCTATAGGTGACTTCCAAGTCAGCCATATTGCATGGGGGACATTGTGCTGGTTGTCTTGTATAGGTGACTTCCAAGTCAGCCATATTGCTTGGGGGACATTGTGCTGGTTGTATTGTATAGGTGACTTCCAAGTCAGCCATATTGCATGGGGGACATTGTGCTGGTTGCCATGTTGTATAGGTGACTTCCAAGTCAGCCATATTGCATGGGGGACATTGTGCTGGTGGCCATGTTCTATAGGTGACTTCCAAGTCAGCCATATTGCATTTGGGACATTGTTCTGGTTGTATTGTATAGGTGACTTCCAAGTCAGCCATATTGCATGGGGGACATTGTGCTGGTTGTATTGTATAGGTGACTTCCAAGTGAGCAATATTGCTTGGCGGACATTGTGCTGGTGGCCATGTTCTATAGGTGACTTCCAAGTCAGCCATATTGCATGGGGGACATTGTGCTGGTTGCCATGTCCTATAGGTGACTTCCAAGTCAGCCATATTGCATGGGGGACATTGTGCTGGTTGTCTTGTATAGGTGACTTCCAAGTCAGCCATATTGCTTGGGGGACATTGTGCTGGTTGCCATGTTCTATAGGTGACTTCCAAGTCAGCCATATTGCTTGGGGGACATTGTGCTGGTGGCCATGTTCTATAGGTGACTTCCAAGTCAGCCATATTGCTTGGGGGACATTGTGCTGGTTGCCATGTTGTATAGGTGACTTCCAAGTCAGCCATATTGCATGGGGGACATTGTGCTGGTGGCCATGTTCTATAGGTGACTTCCAAGTCAGCCATATTGCATGGGGGACATTGTGCTGGTTGCCATGTCCTATAGGTGACTTCCAAGTCAGCCATATTGCATGGGGGACATTGTGCTGGTTGTCTTGTATAGGTGACTTCCAAGTCAGCCATATTGCTTGGGGGACATTGTGCTGGTTGCCATGTTCTATAGGTGACTTCCAAGTCAGCCATATTGCTTGGGGGACATTGTGCTGGTGGCCATGTTCTATAGGTGACTTCCAAGTCAGCCATATTGCTTGGGGGACATTGTGCTGGTTGCCATGTTGTATAGGTGACTTCCAAGTCAGCCATATTGCATGGGGGACATTGTGCTGGTGGCCATGTTCTATAAGTGACTTCCAAGTCAGCCATATTGCATGGGGGACATTGTGCTGGTTGCCATGTTGTATAGTTGACTTCCAAGTCAGCCAAATTGCATGGGGGACATTGTGCTGGTTGTATTGTATAGGTGACTTCCAAGTCACCCATATTGCATGGGGGACATTGTGCTGGTTGCCATGTTGTATAGGTGACTTCCAAGTCAGCCATATTGCATGGGGGACATTGTGCTGGTGGCTATGTTCTATAGGTGACTTCCAAGTCAGCCATATTGCATTTGGGACATTGTGCTGGTTGTATTGTATAGGTGACTTCCAAGTCAGCCATATTGCATGGGGGACATTGTGCTGGTTGTATTGTATAGGTGACTTCCAAGTGAGCCATATTGCTTGGCGGACATTGTGCTGGTGGCCATGTTCTATAGGTGACTTCCAAGTCAGCCATATTGCATGGGGGACATTGTGCTGGTTGCCATGTCCTATAGGTGACTTCCAAGTCAGCCATATTGCATGGGGGACATTGTGCTGGTTGCCATGTCCTATAGGTGACTTCCAAGTCAGCCATATTGCATGGGGGACATTGTGCTGGTTGTCTTGTATAGGTGACTTCCAAGTCAGCCATATTGCTTGGGGGACATTGTGCTGGTTGCCATGTTCTATAGGTGACTTCCAAGTCAGCCATTTTGCTTGGGGGACATTGTGCTGGTGGCCATGTTCTATAGGTGACTTCCAAGTCAGCCATATTGCTTGGGGGACATTGTGCTGGTTGCCATGTTGTATAGGTGACTTCCAAGTCAGCCATATTGCATGGGGGACATTGTGCTGGTGGCCATGTTCTATAGGTGACTTCTAAGTCAGCCATATTGCATGGGGGACATTGTGCTGGTTGCCATGTTGTATAGGTGACTTTCAAGTCAGCCAAATTGCATGGGGGACATTGTGCTGGTTGTATTGTATAGGTGACTTCCAAGTCAGCCATATTGCATGGGGGACATTGTGCTGGTTGCCATGTCCTATAGGTGACTTCCAAGTCAGCCATATTGCATGGGGGAAATTGTGCTGGTTGTCTTGTATAGGTGACTTCCAAGTCAGCCATATTGCTTGGGGGACATTGTGCTGGTTGCCATGTTCTATAGGTGACTTCCAAGTCAGCCATATTGCATGGTGGACATTGTGCTGGTGGCCATGTTCTATAGGTGACTTCCAAGTCAGCAATATTGCATGGGGGACATTGTGCTGGTTGTCTTGTATAGGTGACTTCCAAGTCAGCCATATTGCATGGGGGATATTGTGCTGGTTGTATTGTATAGGTGACTTCCAAGTCAGCCATATTGCATGGGGGACATTGTGCTGGTTGTATTGTATAGGTGACTTCCAAGTGAGCCATATTGCTTGGCGGACATTGTGCTGGTGGCCATGTTCTATAGGTGACTTCCAAGTCAGCCATATTGCATGGGGGACATTGTGCTGGTTGCCATGTCCTATAGGTGACTTCCAAGTCAGCCATATTGCATGGGGGACATTGTGCTGGTTGTCTTGTATAGGTGACTTCCAAGTCAGCCATATTGCTTGGGGGACATTGTGCTGGTTGCCATGTTCTATAGGTGACTTCCAAGTCAGCCATATTGCTTGGGGGACATTGTGCTGGTGGCCATGTTCTATTGGTGACTTCCAAGTCAGCCATATTGCTTGGGGGACATTGTGCTGGTTGCCATGTTGTATAGGTGACTTCCAAGTCAGCCATATTGCATGGGGGACATTGTGCTGGTGGCCATGTTCTATAGGTGACTTCCAAGTCAGCCATATTGCATGGGGGACATTGTGCTGGTTGCCATGTTGTATAGGTGACTTCCAAGTCAGCCATATTGCATGGGGGACATTGTGCTGGTTGCCATGTTGTATAGGTGACATCCAAGTCAGCCATATTGCATGGGGGACATTGTGCTGGTGGCTATGTTCTATAGGTGACTTCCAAGTCAGCCATATTGCATTTGGGACATTGTGCTGGTTGTATTGTATAGGTGACTTCCAAGTCAGCCATATTGCATGGGGGACATTGTGCTGGTTGTATTGTATAGGTGACTTCCAAGTGAGCCATATTGCTTGGCGGACATTGTGCTGGTGGCCATGTTCTATAGGTGACTTCCAAGTCAGCCATATTGCATGGGGGACATTGTGCTAGTTGCCATGTCCTATAGGTGACTTCCAAGTCAGCCATATTGCATGGGGGACATTGTGCTGGTTGTCTTGTATAGGTGACTTCCAAGTCAGCCATATTGCTTGGGGGACATTGTGCTGGCTGCCATGTTCTATAGGTGACTTCCAAGTCAGCCATATTGCTTGGGGGACATTGTGCTGGTGGCCATGTTCTATAGGTGACTTCCAAGTCAGCCATATTGCTTGGGGGACATTGTGCTGGTTGCCATGTTGTATAGGTGACTTCCAAGTCAGCCATATTGCATGGGGGACATTGTGCTGGTTGCCATGTTGTATAGGTGACTTCCAAGTCAGCCAAATTGCATGGGGGACATTGTGCTGGTTGTATTGTATAGGTGACTTCCAAGTCAGCCATATTGCATGGGGGACATTGTGCTGGTTGCCATGTCCTATAGGTGACTTCCAAGTCAGCCATATTGCATGGGGGAAATTGTGCTGGTTGTCTTGTATAGGTGACTTCCAAGTCAGCCATATTGCTTGGGGGACATTGTGCTGGTTGCCATGTTCTATAGGTGACTTCCAAGTCAGCCATATTGCATGGGGGACATTGTGCTGGTGGCCATGTTCTATAGGTGACTTCCAAGTCAGCAATATTGCATGGGGGACATTGTGCTGGTTGTCTTGTATAGGTGACTTCCAAGTCAGCCATATTGCATGGGGGACATTGTGCTGGTTGTATTGTATAGGTGACTTCCAAGTCAGCCATATTGCATGGGGGACATTGTGCTGGTGGCCATGTCCTATAGGTGACTTCCAAGTCAGCCATATTGCATGGGGGACATTGTGCTGGTTGTCTTGTATAGGTGACTTCCAAGTCAGCCATATTGCTTGGGGGACATTGTGCTGGTTGTATTGTATAGGTGACTTCCAAGTCAGCCATATTGCATGGGGGACATTGTGCTGGTTGCCATGTAGTATAGGTGACTTCCAAGTCAGCCATATTGCATGGGGGACATTGTGCTGGTGGCCATGTTCTATAGGTGACTTCCAAGTCAGCCATATTGCATTTGGGACATTGTTCTGGTTGTATTGTATAGGTGACTTCCAAGTCAGCCATATTGCATGGGGGACATTGTGCTGGTTGTATTGTATAGGTGACTTCCAAGTGAGCAATATTGCTTGGCGGACATTGTGCTGGTGGCCATGTTCTATAGGTGACTTCCAAGTCAGCCATATTGCATGGGGGACATTGTGCTGGTTGCCATGTCCTATAGGTGACTTCCAAGTCAGCCATATTGCATGGGGGACATTGTGCTGGTTGTCTTGTATAGGTGACTTCCAAGTCAGCCATATTGCTTGGGGGACATTGTGCTGGTTGCCATGTTCTATAGGTGACTTCCAAGTCAGCCATATTGCTTGGGGGACATTGTGCTGGTGGCCATGTTCTATTGGTGACTTCCAAGTCAGCCATATTGCTTGGGGGACATTGTGCTGGTTGCCATGTTGTATAGGTGACTTCCAAGTCAGCCATATTGCATGGGGGACATTGTGCTGGTTGCCATGTTGTATAGGTGACTTCCAAGTCAGCCATATTGCATGGGGGACATTGTGCTGGTTGCCATGTTGTATAGGTGACATCCAAGTCAGCCATATTGCATGGGGGACATTGTGCTGGTGGCTATGTTCTATAGGTGACTTCCAAATCAGCCATATTGCATTTGGGACATTGTGCTGGTTGTATTGTATAGGTGACTTCCAAGTCAGCCATATTGCATGGGGGACATTGTGCTGGTTGTATTGTATAGGTGACTTCCAAGTGAGCCATATTGCTTGGCGGACATTGTGCTGGTGGCCATGTTCTATAGGTGACTTCCAAGTCAGCCATATTGCATGGGGGACATTGTGCTAGTTGCCATGTCCTATAGGTGACTTCCAAGTCAGCCATATTGCATGGGGGACATTGTGCTGGTTGTCTTGTATAGGTGACTTCCAAGTCAGCCATATTGCTTGGGGGACATTGTGCTGGTTGCCATGTTCTATAGGTGACTTCCAAGTCAGCCATATTGCTTGGGGGACATTGTGCTGGTGGCCATGTTCTATAGGTGACTTCCAAGTCAGCCATATTGCTTGGGGGACATTGTGCTGGTTGCCATGTTGTATAGGTGACTTCCAAGTCAGCCATATTGCATGGGGGACATTGTGCTGGTGGTCATGTTCTATAGGTGACTTCCAAGTCAGCCATATTGCATGGGGGACATTGTGCTGGTTGCCATGTTGTATAGGTGACTTCCAAGTCAGCCAAATTGCATGGGGGACATTGTGCTGGTTGTATTGTATAGGTGACTTCCAAGTCAGCCATATTGCATGGGGGACATTGTGCTGGTTGCCATGTCCTATAGGTGACTTCCAAGTCAGCCATATTGCATGGGGGAAATTGTGCTGGTTGTCTTGTATAGGTGACTTCCAAGTCAGCCATATTGCTTGGGGGACATTGTGCTGGTTGCCATGTTCTATAGGTGACTTCCAAGTCAGCCATATTGCATGGGGGACATTGTGCTGGTGGCCATGTTCTATAGGTGACTTCCAAGTCAGCAATATTGCATGGGGGACATTGTGCTGGTTGTCTTGTATAGGTGACTTCCAAGTCAGCCATATTGCATGGGGGACATTGTGCTGGTTGTATTGTATAGGTGACTTCCAAGTCAGCCATATTGCATGGGGGACATTGTGCTGGTGGCCATGTCCTATAGGTGACTTCCAAGTCAGCCATATTGCATGGGGGACATTGTGCTGGTTGTCTTGTATAGGTGACTTCCAAGTCAGCCATATTGCTTGGGGGACATTGTGCTGGTTGTATTGTATAGGTGACTTCCAAGTCAGCCATATTGCATGGGGGACATTGTGCTGGTTGCCATGTAGTATAGGTGACTTCCAAGTCAGCCATATTGCATGGGGGACATTGTGCTGGTGGCCATGTTCTATAGGTGACTTCCAAGTCAGCCATATTGCATTTGGGACATTGTTCTGGTTGTATTGTATAGGTGACTTCCAAGTCAGCCATATTGCATGGGGGACATTGTGCTGGTTGTATTGTATAGGTGACTTCCAAGTGAGCAATATTGCTTGGCGGACATTGTGCTGGTGGCCATGTTCTATAGGTGACTTCCAAGTCAGCCATATTGCATGGGGGACATTGTGCTGGTTGCCATGTCCTATAGGTGACTTCCAAGTCAGCCATATTGCATGGGGGACATTGTGCTGGTTGTCTTGTATAGGTGACTTCCAAGTCAGCCATATTGCTTGGGGGACATTGTGCTGGTTGCCATGTTCTATAGGTGACTTCCAAGTCAGCCATATTGCTTGGGGGACATTGTGCTGGTGGCCATGTTCTATAGGTGACTTCCAAGTCAGCCATATTGCTTGGGGGACATTGTGCTGGTTGCCATGTTGTATAGGTGACTTCCAAGTCAGCCATATTGCATGGGGGACATTGTGCTGGTGGCCATGTTCTATAGGTGACTTCCAAGTCAGCCATATTGCATGGGGGACATTGTGCTGGTTGCCATGTCCTATAGGTGACTTCCAAGTCAGCCATATTGCATGGGGGACATTGTGCTGGTTGTCTTGTATAGGTGACTTCCAAGTCAGCCATATTGCTTGGGGGACATTGTGCTGGTTGCCATGTTCTATAGGTGACTTCCAAGTCAGCCATATTGCTTGGGGGACATTGTGCTGGTGGCCATGTTCTATAGGTGACTTCCAAGTCAGCCATATTGCTTGGGGGACATTGTGCTGGTTGCCATGTTGTATAGGTGACTTCCAAGTCAGCCATATTGCATGGGGGACATTGTGCTGGTGGCCATGTTCTATAGGTGACTTCCAAGTCAGCCATATTGCATGGGGGACATTGTGCTGGTTGCCATGTTGTATAGTTGACTTCCAAGTCAGCCAAATTGCATGGGGGACATTGTGCTGGTTGTATTGTATAGGTGACTTCCAAGTCAGCCATATTGCATGGGGGACATTGTGCTGGTTGCCATGTTGTATAGGTGACTTCCAAGTCAGCCATATTGCATGGGGGACATTGTGCTGGTGGCTATGTTCTATAGGTGACTTCCAAGTCAGCCATATTGCATTTGGGACATTGTGCTGGTTGTATTGTATAGGTGACTTCCAAGTCAGCCATATTGCATGGGGGACATTGTGCTGGTTGTATTGTATAGGTGACTTCCAAGTGAGCCATATTGCTTGGCGGACATTGTGCTGGTGGCCATGTTCTATAGGTGACTTCCAAGTCAGCCATATTGCATGGGGGACATTGTGCTGGTTGCCATGTCCTATAGGTGACTTCCAAGTCAGCCATATTGCATGGGGGACATTGTGCTGGTTGTCTTGTATAGGTGACTTCCAAGTCAGCCATATTGCTTGGGGGACATTGTGCTGGTTGCCATGTTCTATAGGTGACTTCCAAGTCAGCCATATTGCTTGGGGGACATTGTGCTGGTGGCCATGTTCTATAGGTGACTTCCAAGTCAGCCATATTGCTTGGGGGACATTGTGCTGGTTGCCATGTTGTATAGGTGACTTCCAAGTCAGCCATATTGCATGGGGGACATTGTGCTGGTGGCCATGTTCTATAAGTGACTTCCAAGTCAGCCATATTGCATGGGGGACATTGTGCTGGTTGCCATGTTGTATAGGTGACTTCCAAGTCAGCCATATTGCATGGGGGACATTGTGCTGGTGGCCATGTTCTATAGGTGACTTCCAAGTCAGCCATATTGCATGGGGGACATTGTGCTGGTTGCCATGTTGTATAGTTGACTTCCAAGTCAGCCAAATTGCATGGGGGACATTGTGCTGGTTGTATTGTATAGGTGACTTCCAAGTCAGCCATATTGCATGGGGGACATTGTGCTGGTTGCCATGTTGTATAGGTGACTTCCAAGTCAGCCATATTGCATGGGGGACATTGTGCTGGTGGCTATGTTCTATAGGTGACTTCCAAGTCAGCCATATTGCATTTGGGACATTGTGCTGGTTGTATTGTATAGGTGACTTCCAAGTCAGCCATATTGCATGGGGGACATTGTGCTGGTTGTATTGTATAGGTGACTTCCAAGTGAGCCATATTGCTTGGCGGACATTGTGCTGGTGGCCATGTTCTATAGGTGACTTCCAAGTCAGCCATATTGCATGGGGGACATTGTGCTGGTTGCCATGTCCTATAGGTGACTTCCAAGTCAGCCATATTGCATGGGGGACATTGTGCTGGTTGTCTTGTATAGGTGACTTCCAAGTCAGCCATATTGCTTGGGGGACATTGTGCTGGTTGCCATGTTCTATAGGTGACTTCCAAGTCAGCCATATTGCTTGGGGGACATTGTGCTGGTGGCCATGTTCTATAGGTGACTTCCAAGTCAGCCATATTGCTTGGGGGACATTGTGCTGGTTGCCATGTTGTATAGGTGACTTCCAAGTCAGCCATATTGCATGGGGGACATTGTGCTGGTGGCCATGTTCTATAAGTGACTTCCAAGTCAGCCATATTGCATGGGGGACATTGTGCTGGTTGCCATGTTGTATAGGTGACTTCCAACTCAGCCAAATTGCATGGGGGACATTGTGCTGGTTGTATTGTATAGGTGACTTCCAAGTCAGCCATATTGCATGGGGGACATTGTGCTGGTTGCCATGTCCTATAGGTGACTTCCAAGTCAGCCATATTGCATGGGGGAAATTGTGCTGGTTGTCTTGTATAGGTGACGTCCAAGTCAGCCATATTGCTTGGGGGACATTGTGCTGGTTGCCATGTTCTATAGGTGACTTCCAAGTCAGCCATATTGCATGGGGGACATTGTGCTGGTGGCCATGTTCTATAGGTGACTTCCAAGTCAGCAATATTGCATGGGGGACATTGTGCTGGTTGTCTTGTATAGGTGACTTCCAAGTCAGCCATATTGCATGGGGGACATTGTGCTGGTTGTATTGTATAGGTGACTTCCAAGTCAGCCATATTGCATGGGGGACATTGTGCTGGTGGCCATGTCCTATAGGTGACTTCCAAGTCAGCCATATTGCATGGGGGACATTGTGCTGGTTGTCTTGTATAGGTGACTTCCAAGTCAGCCATATTGCTTGGGGGACATTGTGCTGGTGGCCATGTTCTATAGGTGACTTCCAAGTCAGCCATATTGCATTTGGGACATTGTGCTGGTTGTATTGTATAGGTGACTTCCAAGTCAGCCTTATTGCATGGGGGACATTGTGCTGGTTGTATTGTATAGGTGACTTCCAAGTGAGCCATATTGCTTGGCGGACATTGTGCTGGTGGCCATGTTCTATAGGTGACTTCCAAGTCAGCCATATTGCATGGGGGACATTGTGCTGGTTGCCATGTCCTATAGGTGACTTCCAAGTCAGCCATATTGCATGGGGGACATTGTGCTGGTTGTCTTGTATAGGTGACTTCCAAGTCAGCCATATTGCTTGGGGGACATTGTGCTGGTTGCCATGTTCTATAGGTGACTTCCAAGTCAACAATATTGCTTGGGGGACCTTGTGCTGGTGGCCATGTTCTATAGGTGACTTCCAAGTCAGCCATATTGCTTGGGGGACATTGTGCTGGTTGCCATGTTGTATAGGTGACTTCCAAGTCAGCCATATTGCATGGGGGACATTGTGCTGGTGGCCATGTTCTATAGGTGACTTCCAAGTCAGCCATATTGCATGGGGGACATTGTGTTGGTTGCCATGTTGTATAGGTGACTTCCAAGTCAGCCAAATTGCATGGGGGACATTGTGCTGGTTGTATTGTATAGGTGACTTCCAAGTCAGCCATATTGCATGGGGGACATTGTGCTGGTTGCCATGTCCTATAGGTGACTTCCAAGTCAGCCATATTGCATGGGGGAAATTGTGCTGGTTGTCTTGTATAGGTGACTTCCAAGTCAGCCATATTGCTTGGGGGACATTGTGCAGGTTGCCATGTTCTATAGGTGACTTCCAAGTCAGCCATATTGCATGGGGGACATTGTGCTGGTGGCCATGTTCTATAGGTGACTTCCAAGTCAGCCATATTGCATGGGGGACATTGTGCTGGTTGTCTTGTATAGGTGACTTCCAAGTCAGCCATATTGCATGGGGGACATTGTGCTGGTTGTATTGTATAGGTGACTTCCAAGTCAGCCATATTGCATGGGGGACATTGTGCTGGTGGCCATGTCCTATAGGTGACTTCCAAGTCAGCCATATTGCATGGGGGACATTGTGCTGGTTGTCTTGTATAGGTGACTTCCAAGTCAGCCATATTGCTTGGGGGACATTGTGATGGTTGTATTGTATAGGTGACTTCCAAGTCAGCCATATTGCATGGGGGACATTGTGCTGGTTGCCATGTTGTATAGGTGACTTCCAAGTCAGCCAAATTGCATGGGGGACATTGTGCTGGTGGCCATGTTCTATAGGTGACTTCCAAGTCAGCCATATTGCATTTGGGACATTGTGCTGGTTGTATTGTATAGTTGACTTCCAAGTCAGCCATATTGCATGGGGGACATTGTGCTGGTTGTATTGTATAGGTGACTTCCAAGTGAGCCATATTGCTTGGGGGACATTGTGCTGGTGGCCATGTTCTATAGGTGACTTCCAAGTCAGCCATATTGCATGGGGGACATTGTGCTGGTTGCCATGTTCTAAAGGTGACTTCCAAGTCAGCCATATTGCATGGGGGACATTGTGCTGGTTGTCTTGTATAGGTGACTTCCAAGTCAGCCATATTGCTTGGGGGACATTGTGCTGGTTGCCATGTTCTATAGGTGACTTCCAAGTCAGCCATATTGCTTGGGGGACATTGTGCTGGTGGCCATGTTCTATAGGTGACTTTCAAGTCAGCCATATTGCTTGGGGGACATTGTGCTGGTTGCCATGTTGTATAGGTGACTTCCAAGTCAGCCATATTGCATGGGTTACATTGTGCTGGTGGCCATGTTCTATAGGTGACTTCCAAGTCAGCCATATTGCATGGGGGACATTGTGCTGGTTGCCATGTTGTATAGGTGACTTCCAAGTCAGCCATATTGCATGGGGGACATTGGGCTGGTGGCCATGTTCTATAGGTGACTTCCAAGTCAGCCATATTGCATGGGGGACATTGTGCTGGTTGTCTTGTATAGGTGACTTCCAAGTCAGCCATATTGCATAGGGGACATTGTGCTGGTTGTGTTGTATAGGTGACTTCCAAATCAGCCATATTGCATGGGGGACATTGTGCTGGTTGTATTGTATAGGTGACTTCCAAGTCAGCCATATTGCATGGGGGACATTGTGCTGGTTGTATTGTATAGGTGACTTCCAAGTCAGCCATATTGCATGGGGGACATTGTGCTGGTGGCCATGTCCTATAGGTGACTTCCAAGTCAGCCATATTGCATGGGGGACATTGTGCTGGTTGTCTTGTATAGGTGACTTCCAAGTCAGCCATATTGCTTGGGGGACATTGTGCTGGTTGTATTGTATAGGTGACTTCCAAGTCAGCCATATTGCATAGGGGACATTGTTCTGGTTGCCATGTTGTATAGGTGACTTCCAAGTCAGCCATATTGCATGGGGGACATTGTGCTGGTGGCCATGTTCTATAGGTGACTTCCAAGTCAGCCATATTGCATGGGGGACATTGTGCTGGTTGTGTTGTATAGGTGAATTCCAAATCAGCCATATTGCATGGGGGACATTGTGCTGGTTGTATTGTATAGGTGACTTCCAAGTCAGCCATATTGCATGGGGGACATTGTGCTGGTTGTCTTGTATAGGTGACTTCCAAGTCAGCCATATTGCTTTGGGGACATTGTGCTGGTTGTATTGTATAGGTGACTTCCAAGTCAGCCATATTACATGGGGGACATTGTGCTGGTTGCCATGTTGTATAGGTGACTTCCAAGTCAGCCATATTGCATGGGGGACATTGTGCTGGTGGCCATGTTCTATAGGTGACTTCCAAGTCAGCCATATTGCATTTGGGACATTGTGCTGGTTGTATTGTATAGGTGACTTCCAAGTCAGCCATATTGCATGGGGGACATTGTGCTGGTTGTATTGTATAGGTGACTTCCAAGTGAGCCATATTGCTTGGCGGACATTGTGCTGGTGGCCATGTTCTATAGGTGACTTCCAAGTCAGCCATATTGCATGGGGGACATTGTGCTGGTTGCCATGTCCTATAGGTGACTTCCAAGTCAGCCATATTGCATGGGGGACATTGTGCTGGTTGTCTTGTATAGGTGACTTCCAAGTCAGCCATATTGCTTGGGGGACATTGTGCTGGTTGCCATGTTCTATAGGTGACTTCCAAGTCAGCCATATTGCTTGGGGGACATTGTGCTGGTGGCCATGTTCTATAGGTGACTTCCAAGTCAGCCATATTGCTTGGGGGACATTGTGCTGGTGGCCATGTTCTATAGGTGACTTCCAAGTCAGCCATATTGCATGGGGGACATTGTGCTGGTTGCCATGTTGTATAGGTGACTTCCAATTCAGCCAAATTGCATGGGGGACATTGTGCTGGTTGTATTGTATAGGTGACTTCCAAGTCAGCCATATTGCATGGGGGACATTGTGCTGGTTGCCATGTCCTATAGGTGACTTCCAAGTCAGCCATATTGCATGGGGGAAATTGTGCTGGTTGTCTTGTATAGGTGACTTCCAAGTCAGCCATATTGCTTGGGTTACATTGTGCTGGTTGCCATGTTCTATAGGTGACTTCCAAGTCAGCCATATTGCATGGGGGACATTGTGCTGGTGGCCATGTTCTATAGGTGACTTCCAAGTCAGCCATATTGCATGGGGGACATTGTGCTGGTTGTCTTGTATAGGTGACTTCCAAGTCAGCCATATTGCATGGGGGACATTGTGCTGGTGGCCATGTTCTATAGGTGACTTCCAAGTCAGCCATATTGCTTGGGGGACATTGTGCTGGTTGCCATGTTGTATAGGTGACTTCCAATTGAGCCATATTGCTTGGGGGACATTGTGCTGGTTGTGTTGTATAGGTGACTTCCAAGTCAGCCATATTGCATGGGGGACATTGTGCTGGTTGGCTTGTATTGGTGACTTCCAAGTCAGCCGTGTTGCATTGGGGACATTGTGCTGGTTGTCTTGTATAGGTGACTTCCAAGTCAGCCATATTGCTTGGGGGACATTGTGCCGGTTGCCATGTTCTGTAGGTGACTTCCAAGTCAGCCATATTGCTTGGGGGACATTGTGCTGGTGGCCATGTTCTATAGGTGACTTCCAAGTCAGCCATATTGCTTGGGGGACATTGTGCTGGTTGCCATGTTGAACAGGTGACTTCCAAGTCAGCCATATTGCATGGGGGACATTGTGCTGGTGGCCATGTTCTATAGGTGACTTCCAAGTCAGTCATATTGCATTTCTGACATTGTGCTGGTTGTCTTGTATAGGTGACTTCCAAGTCAGCCATATTGCTTGGGGGACATTGTGCTGGTTGCCATGTCCTATAGGTGACTTCCAAGTCAGCCATATTGCATGGTGGACATTGTGCTGGTTGTCTTGTATAGGTGACTTCCAAGTCAGCCATATTGCATGGGGGACATTGTGCTGGTGGCCATGTGGTATAGGTGACTTCCAAGTCAGCCATATTGCATGGGGGACATTGTGCTGGTTGCCATGTTGTATAGGTGACTTCCAAGTCAGCCATATTGCATGGGGGACATTGTGCTGGTTGCCATGTTGTATAGGTGACTTCCAAGTCAGCCATATTGCATGGGGGACATTGTGCTGGTTGCCATGTTGTATAGGTGACTTCCAAGTCAGCCATTTTGCTTGGGGGACATTGTGCTGGTTGCCATGTTGTATAGGTGACTTCCAAGTCAGCCATATTGCCTGGGGGACATTGTGCTGGTTGTATTGTATAGGTGACTTCCAAGTCAGCCATATTGCATGGGGGACATTGTGCTGGTTGCCATGTTGTATAGGTGACTTCCAAGTCAGCCATATTGCCTGGGGGACATTGTGCTGGTTGTATTGTATAGGTGACTTCCAAGTCAGCCATATTGCATGGGGGACATTGTGCTGGTTGCCATGTTGTATAGGTGACTTCTAAGTCAGCCATATTGCATGGGGGACATTGTGCTGGTTGCCATGTTGTATAGGTGACTTCCAAGTGAGCCATATTGCTTGGGGGACATTGTGCTGGTTGTGTTGTATAGGTGACTTCCAAGTCAGCCGTGTTGCATGGGGGACATTGTGCTGGTGGCCATGTTCTATAGGTGATTTCCAAGTCAGCCATATTGCATGGGGGACATTGTGCTGGTTGCCATGTTGTATAGGTGACTTCCAAGTGAGCCATATTGCTTGGCGGACATTGTTCTGGTTGCCATGTTGTAGAGGTGACTTCCAAGTCAGCCATATTGCATGGGGGACATTGTGCTGGTGGCCATTTTCTATAGGTGACTTCCAAGTCAGCCATATTGCTTGGGGGACATTGTGCTGGTTGTCTTGTATAGGTGACTTCCAAGTCAGCCATATTGCATGGGGGACATTGTGCTGGTTGTCTTGTATAGGTGACTTCCAAGTCAGCCGTGTTGCATGGGGGACATTGTGCTGGTGGCCATGTTCTATAGGTGACTTCCAAGTCAGCCATATTGCATGGGGGACATTGTGCTGGTGGCCATGTTCTATAGGTGACTTCCAAGTCAGCCATATTGCATGGGGGACATTGTGCTGGTTGTCTTGTATAGGTGACTTCCAAGTCAGCCATATTGCATGGGGGACATTGTGCTGGTGGCCATGTTCTATAGGTGACTTCCAAGTCAGCCATATTGCTTGGGGGACATTGTGCTGGTTGCCATGTTGTATAGGTGACTTCCAATTGAGCCATATTGCTTGGGGGACATTGTGCTGGTTGTGTTGTATAGGTGACTTCCAAGTCAGCCATATTGCATGGGGGACATTGTGCTGGTTGGCTTGTATTGGTGACTTCCAAGTCAGCCGTGTTGCATTGGGGACATTGTGCTGGTTGTCTTGTATAGGTGACTTCCAAGTCAGCCATATTGCTTGGGGGACATTGTGCCGGTTGCCATGTTCTGTAGGTGACTTCCAAGTCAGCCATATTGCTTGGGGGACATTGTGCTGGTGGCCATGTTCTATAGGTGACTTCCAAGTCAGCCATATTGCTTGGGGGACATTGTGCTGGTTGCCATGTTGAACAGGTGACTTCCAAGTCAGCCATATTGCATGGGGGACATTGTGCTGGTGGCCATGTTCTATAGGTGACTTCCAAGTCAGTCATATTGCATTTCTGACATTGTGCTGGTTGTCTTGTATAGGTGACTTCCAAGTCAGCCATATTGCTTGGGGGACATTGTGCTGGTTGCCATGTCCTATAGGTGACTTCCAAGTCAGCCATATTGCATGGTGGACATTGTGCTGGTTGTCTTGTATAGGTGACTTCCAAGTCAGCCATATTGCATGGGGGACATTGTGCTGGTGGCCATGTGGTATAGGTGACTTCCAAGTCAGCCATATTGCATGGGGGACATTGTGCTGGTTGCCATGTTGTATAGGTGACTTCCAAGTCAGCCATATTGCATGGGGGACATTGTGCTGGTTGCCATGTTGTATAGGTGACTTCCAAGTCAGCCATATTGCATGGGGGACATTGTGCTGGTTGCCATGTTGTATAGGTGACTTCCAAGTCAGCCATTTTGCTTGGGGGACATTGTGCTGGTTGCCATGTTGTATAGGTGACTTCCAAGTCAGCCATATTGCCTGGGGGACATTGTGCTGGTTGTATTGTATAGGTGACTTCCAAGTCAGCCATATTGCATGGGGGACATTGTGCTGGTTGCCATGTTGTATAGGTGACTTCCAAGTCAGCCATATTGCCTGGGGGACATTGTGCTGGTTGTATTGTATAGGTGACTTCCAAGTCAGCCATATTGCATGGGGGACATTGTGCTGGTTGCCATGTTGTATAGGTGACTTCTAAGTCAGCCATATTGCATGGGGGACATTGTGCTGGTTGCCATGTTGTATAGGTGACTTCCAAGTGAGCCATATTGCTTGGGGGACATTGTGCTGGTTGTGTTGTATAGGTGACTTCCAAGTCAGCCGTGTTGCATGGGGGACATTGTGCTGGTGGCCATGTTCTATAGGTGATTTCCAAGTCAGCCATATTGCATGGGGGACATTGTGCTGGTTGCCATGTTGTATAGGTGACTTCCAAGTGAGCCATATTGCTTGGGGGACATTGTTCTGGTTGCCATGTTGTAGAGGTGACTTCCAAGTCAGCCATATTGCATGGGGGACATTGTGCTGGTGGCCATTTTCTATAGGTGACTTCCAAGTCAGCCATATTGCTTGGGGGACATTGTGCTGGTTGTCTTGTATAGGTGACTTCCAAGTCAGCCATATTGCATGGGGGACATTGTGCTGGTTGTCTTGTATAGGTGACTTCCAAGTCAGCCGTGTTGCATGGGGGACATTGTGCTGGTGGCCATGTTCTATAGGTGACTTCCAAGTCAGCCATATTGCATGGGGGACATTGTGCTGGTTGCCATGTTGTATAGGTGACTTCCAAGTGAGCCATATTGCTTGGGGGACATTGTGCTGGTTGCCATGTTGTATAGGTGACTTCCAAGTCAGCCATATTGCATGGGGGACATTGTGCTGGTGGCCATGTTCTATAGGTGACTTCCAAGTCAGCCATATTGCATGGGGACATTGTGCTGGTTGTCTTGTATAGGTGACTTCCAAGTCAGCCATATTGCATGGGGGACATTGTGCTGGTTGCCATGTTGTATAGGTGACTTCCAAGTCAGCCATATTGCATGGGGGACATTGTGCTGGTTGCCATGTTGTATAGGTGACCTCCAAGTCAGCCATATTGCATGGGGGACATTGTGCTGGTGGCCATGTGGTATAGGTGACTTCCAAGTCAGCCATATTGCATGGGGGACATTGTGCTGGTTGCCATGTTGTATAGGTGACTTCCAAGTCAGCCATATTGCATGGCGGACATTGTGCTGGTTGCCATGTTGTATAGGTGACTTCCAAGTCAGCCATATTGCATGGGGGACATTGTGCTGGTTGCCATGTTGTATAGGTGACTTCCAAGTCAGCCATATTGCTTGGGGGACATTGTGCTGGTTGCCATGTTGTATAGGTGACTTCCAAGTCAGCCATATTGCCTGGGGGACATTGTGCTGGTTGTATTGTATAGGTGACTTCCAAGTCAGCCATATTGCATGGGGGACATTGTGCTGGTTGCCATGTTGTATAGGTGACTTCCAAGTCAGCCATATTGCCTGGGGGACATTGTGCTGGTTGTATTGTATAGGTGACTTCCAAGTCAGCCATATTGCATGGGGGACATTGTGCTGGTTGCCATGTTGTATAGGTGACTTCCAAGTCAGCCATATTGCATGGGGGACATTGTGCTGGTTGCCATGTTGTATAGGTGACTTCCAAGTCAGCCATATTGCATGGGGGACATTGTGCTGGTGGCCATGTGGTATAGGTGACTTCCAAGTCAGCCATATTGCATGGGGGACATTGTGCTGGTTGCCATGTTGTATAGGTGACTTCCAAGTCAGCCATATTGCATGGGGGACATTGTGCTGGTTGCCATGTTGTATAGGTGACTTCCAAGTCAGCCATATTGCATGGGGGACATTGTGCTGGTTGCCATGTTGTATAGGTGACTTCCAAGTCAGCCATATTGCTTGGGGGACATTGTGCTGGTTGCCATGTTGTATAGGTGACTTCCAAGTCAGCCATATTGCCTGGGGGACATTGTGCTGGTTGTATTGTATAGGTGACTTCCAAGTCAGCCATATTGCATGGGGGACATTGTGCTGGTTGCCATGTTGTATAGGTGACTTCCAAGTCAGCCATATTGCCTGGGGGACATTGTGCTGGTTGTATTGTATAGGTGACTTCCAAGTCAGCCATATTGCATGGGGGACATTGTGCTGGTTGCCATGTTGTATAGGTGACTTCTAAGTCAGCCATATTGCATGGGGGACATTGTGCTGGTTGCCATGTTGTATAGGTGACTTCCAAGTCAGCCATTTTGCTTGGGGGACATTGTGCTGGTTGCCATGTTGTATAGGTGACTTCCAAGTCAGCCATATTGCATGGGGGACATTGTGCTGGTGGCCATGTTCTATAGGTGACTTCCAAGTCAGCCATATTGCATGGGGGACATTGTGTTGGTTGCCATGTTGTATAGGTGACTTCCAAGTCAGCCAAATTGCATGGGGGACATTGTGCTGGTTGTATTGTATAGGTGACTTCCAAGTCAGCCATATTGCATGGGGGACATTGTGCTGGTTGCCATGTCCTATAGGTGACTTCCAAGTCAGCCATATTGCATGGGGGAAATTGTGCTGGTTGTCTTGTATAGGTGACTTCCAAGTCAGCCATATTGCTTGGGGGACATTGTGCAGGTTGCCATGTTCTATAGGTGACTTCCAAGTCAGCCATATTGCATGGGGGACATTGTGCTGGTGGCCATGTTCTATAGGTGACTTCCAAGTCAGCCATATTGCATGGGGGACATTGTGCTGGTTGTCTTGTATAGGTGACTTCCAAGTCAGCCATATTGCATGGGGGACATTGTGCTGGTTGTATTGTATAGGTGACTTCCAAGTCAGCCATATTGCATGGGGGACATTGTGCTGGTGGCCATGTCCTATAGGTGACTTCCAAGTCAGCCATATTGCATGGGGGACATTGTGCTGGTTGTCTTGTATAGGTGACTTCCAAGTCAGCCATATTGCTTGGGGGACATTGTGATGGTTGTATTGTATAGGTGACTTCCAAGTCAGCCATATTGCATGGGGGACATTGTGCTGGTTGCCATGTTGTATAGGTGACTTCCAAGTCAGCCAAATTGCATGGGGGACATTGTGCTGGTGGCCATGTTCTATAGGTGACTTCCAAGTCAGCCATATTGCATTTGGGACATTGTGCTGGTTGTATTGTATAGTTGACTTCCAAGTCAGCCATATTGCATGGGGGACATTGTGCTGGTTGTATTGTATAGGTGACTTCCAAGTGAGCCATATTGCTTGGGGGACATTGTGCTGGTGGCCATGTTCTATAGGTGACTTCCAAGTCAGCCATATTGCATGGGGGACATTGTGCTGGTTGCCATGTTCTAAAGGTGACTTCCAAGTCAGCCATATTGCATGGGGGACATTGTGCTGGTTGTCTTGTATAGGTGACTTCCAAGTCAGCCATATTGCTTGGGGGACATTGTGCTGGTTGCCATGTTCTATAGGTGACTTCCAAGTCAGCCATATTGCTTGGGGGACATTGTGCTGGTGGCCATGTTCTATAGGTGACTTTCAAGTCAGCCATATTGCTTGGGGGACATTGTGCTGGTTGCCATGTTGTATAGGTGACTTCCAAGTCAGCCATATTGCATGGGTTACATTGTGCTGGTGGCCATGTTGTATAGGTGACTTCCAAGTCAGCCATATTGCATGGGGGACATTGTGCTGGTTGCCATGTTGTATAGGTGACTTCCAAGTCAGCCATATTGCTTGGGGGACATTGTGCTGGTTGCCATGTTGTATAGGTGACTTCCAAGTCAGCCATATTGCCTGGGGGACATTGTGCTGGTTGTATTGTATAGGTGACTTCCAAGTCAGCCATATTGCATGGGGGACATTGTGCTGGTTGCCATGTTGTATAGGTGACTTCCAAGTCAGCCATATTGCCTGGGGGACATTGTGCTGGTTGTATTGTATAGGTGACTTCCAAGTCAGCCATATTGCATGGGGGACATTGTGCTGGTTGCCATGTTGTATAGGTGACTTCTAAGTCAGCCATATTGCATGGGGGACATTGTGCTGGTTGCCATGTTGTATAGGTGACTTCCAAGTCAGCCATTTTGCTTGGGGGACATTGTGCTGGTTGCCATGTTGTATAGGTGACTTCCAAGTCAGCCATATTGCATGGGGGACATTGTGCTGGTGGCCATGTTCTATAGGTGACTTCCAAGTCAGCCATATTGCATGGGGGACATTGTGTTGGTTGCCATGTTGTATAGGTGACTTCCAAGTCAGCCAAATTGCATGGGGGACATTGTGCTGGTTGTATTGTATAGGTGACTTCCAAGTCAGCCATATTGCATGGGGGACATTGTGCTGGTTGCCATGTCCTATAGGTGACTTCCAAGTCAGCCATATTGCATGGGGGAAATTGTGCTGGTTGTCTTGTATAGGTGACTTCCAAGTCAGCCATATTGCTTGGGGGACATTGTGCAGGTTGCCATGTTCTATAGGTGACTTCCAAGTCAGCCATATTGCATGGGGGACATTGTGCTGGTGGCCATGTTCTATAGGTGACTTCCAAGTCAGCCATATTGCATGGGGGACATTGTGCTGGTTGTCTTGTATAGGTGACTTCCAAGTCAGCCATATTGCATGGGGGACATTGTGCTGGTTGTATTGTATAGGTGACTTCCAAGTCAGCCATATTGCATGGGGGACATTGTGCTGGTGGCCATGTCCTATAGGTGACTTCCAAGTCAGCCATATTGCATGGGGGACATTGTGCTGGTTGTCTTGTATAGGTGACTTCCAAGTCAGCCATATTGCTTGGGGGACATTGTGATGGTTGTATTGTATAGGTGACTTCCAAGTCAGCCATATTGCATGGGGGACATTGTGCTGGTTGCCATGTTGTATAGGTGACTTCCAAGTCAGCCAAATTGCATGGGGGACATTGTGCTGGTGGCCATGTTCTATAGGTGACTTCCAAGTCAGCCATATTGCATTTGGGACATTGTGCTGGTTGTATTGTATAGTTGACTTCCAAGTCAGCCATATTGCATGGGGGACATTGTGCTGGTTGTATTGTATAGGTGACTTCCAAGTGAGCCATATTGCTTGGGGGACATTGTGCTGGTGGCCATGTTCTATAGGTGACTTCCAAGTCAGCCATATTGCATGGGGGACATTGTGCTGGTTGCCATGTTCTAAAGGTGACTTCCAAGTCAGCCATATTGCATGGGGGACATTGTGCTGGTTGTCTTGTATAGGTGACTTCCAAGTCAGCCATATTGCTTGGGGGACATTGTGCTGGTTGCCATGTTCTATAGGTGACTTCCAAGTCAGCCATATTGCTTGGGGGACATTGTGCTGGTGGCCATGTTCTATAGGTGACTTTCAAGTCAGCCATATTGCTTGGGGGACATTGTGCTGGTTGCCATGTTGTATAGGTGACTTCCAAGTCAGCCATATTGCATGGGTTACATTGTGCTGGTGGCCATGTTCTATAGGTGACTTCCAAGTCAGCCATATTGCATGGGGGACATTGTGCTGGTTGCCATGTTGTATAGGTGACTTCCAAGTCAGCCATATTGCATGGGGGACATTGGGCTGGTGGCCATGTTCTATAGGTGACTTCCAAGTCAGCCATATTGCATGGGGGACATTGTGCTGGTTGTCTTGTATAGGTGACTTCCAAGTCAGCCATATTGCATAGGGGACATTGTGCTGGTTGTGTTGTATAGGTGACTTCCAAATCAGCCATATTGCATGGGGGACATTGTGCTGGTTGTATTGTATAGGTGACTTCCAAGTCAGCCATATTGCATGGGGGACATTGTGCTGGTTGTATTGTATAGGTGACTTCCAAGTCAGCCATATTGCATGGGGGACATTGTGCTGGTGGCCATGTCCTATAGGTGACTTCCAAGTCAGCCATATTGCATGGGGGACATTGTGCTGGTTGTCTTGTATAGGTGACTTCCAAGTCAGCCATATTGCTTGGGGGACATTGTGCTGGTTGTATTGTATAGGTGACTTCCAAGTCAGCCATATTGCATAGGGGACATTGTTCTGGTTGCCATGTTGTATAGGTGACTTCCAAGTCAGCCATATTGCATGGGGGACATTGTGCTGGTGGCCATGTTCTATAGGTGACTTCCAAGTCAGCCATATTGCATGGGGGACATTGTGCTGGTTGTGTTGTATAGGTGAATTCCAAATCAGCCATATTGCATGGGGGACATTGTGCTGGTTGTATTGTATAGGTGACTTCCAAGTCAGCCATATTGCATGGGGGACATTGTGCTGGTTGTCTTGTATAGGTGACTTCCAAGTCAGCCATATTGCTTTGGGGACATTGTGCTGGTTGTATTGTATAGGTGACTTCCAAGTCAGCCATATTACATGGGGGACATTGTGCTGGTTGCCATGTTGTATAGGTGACTTCCAAGTCAGCCATATTGCATGGGGGACATTGTGCTGGTGGCCATGTTCTATAGGTGACTTCCAAGTCAGCCATATTGCATTTGGGACATTGTGCTGGTTGTATTGTATAGGTGACTTCCAAGTCAGCCATATTGCATGGGGGACATTGTGCTGGTTGTATTGTATAGGTGACTTCCAAGTGAGCCATATTGCTTGGCGGACATTGTGCTGGTGGCCATGTTCTATAGGTGACTTCCAAGTCAGCCATATTGCATGGGGGACATTGTGCTGGTTGCCATGTCCTATAGGTGACTTCCAAGTCAGCCATATTGCATGGGGGACATTGTGCTGGTTGTCTTGTATAGGTGACTTCCAAGTCAGCCATATTGCTTGGGGGACATTGTGCTGGTTGCCATGTTCTATAGGTGACTTCCAAGTCAGCCATATTGCTTGGGGGACATTGTGCTGGTGGCCATGTTCTATAGGTGACTTCCAAGTCAGCCATATTGCTTGGGGGACATTGTGCTGGTGGCCATGTTCTATAGGTGACTTCCAAGTCAGCCATATTGCATGGGGGACATTGTGCTGGTTGCCATGTTGTATAGGTGACTTCCAATTCAGCCAAATTGCATGGGGGACATTGTGCTGGTTGTATTGTATAGGTGACTTCCAAGTCAGCCATATTGCATGGGGGACATTGTGCTGGTTGCCATGTCCTATAGGTGACTTCCAAGTCAGCCATATTGCATGGGGGAAATTGTGCTGGTTGTCTTGTATAGGTGACTTCCAAGTCAGCCATATTGCTTGGGTTACATTGTGCTGGTTGCCATGTTCTATAGGTGACTTCCAAGTCAGCCATATTGCATGGGGGACATTGTGCTGGTGGCCATGTTCTATAGGTGACTTCCAAGTCAGCCATATTGCATGGGGGACATTGTGCTGGTTGTCTTGTATAGGTGACTTCCAAGTCAGCCATATTGCATGGGGGACATTGTGCTGGTGGCCATGTTCTATAGGTGACTTCCAAGTCAGCCATATTGCTTGGGGGACATTGTGCTGGTTGCCATGTTGTATAGGTGACTTCCAATTGAGCCATATTGCTTGGGGGACATTGTGCTGGTTGTGTTGTATAGGTGACTTCCAAGTCAGCCATATTGCATGGGGGACATTGTGCTGGTTGGCTTGTATTGGTGACTTCCAAGTCAGCCGTGTTGCATTGGGGACATTGTGCTGGTTGTCTTGTATAGGTGACTTCCAAGTCAGCCATATTGCTTGGGGGACATTGTGCCGGTTGCCATGTTCTGTAGGTGACTTCCAAGTCAGCCATATTGCTTGGGGGACATTGTGCTGGTGGCCATGTTCTATAGGTGACTTCCAAGTCAGCCATATTGCTTGGGGGACATTGTGCTGGTTGCCATGTTGAACAGGTGACTTCCAAGTCAGCCATATTGCATGGGGGACATTGTGCTGGTGGCCATGTTCTATAGGTGACTTCCAAGTCAGTCATATTGCATTTCTGACATTGTGCTGGTTGTCTTGTATAGGTGACTTCCAAGTCAGCCATATTGCTTGGGGGACATTGTGCTGGTTGCCATGTCCTATAGGTGACTTCCAAGTCAGCCATATTGCATGGTGGACATTGTGCTGGTTGTCTTGTATAGGTGACTTCCAAGTCAGCCATATTGCATGGGGGACATTGTGCTGGTGGCCATGTGGTATAGGTGACTTCCAAGTCAGCCATATTGCATGGGGGACATTGTGCTGGTTGCCATGTTGTATAGGTGACTTCCAAGTCAGCCATATTGCATGGGGGACATTGTGCTGGTTGCCATGTTGTATAGGTGACTTCCAAGTCAGCCATATTGCATGGGGGACATTGTGCTGGTTGCCATGTTGTATAGGTGACTTCCAAGTCAGCCATTTTGCTTGGGGGACATTGTGCTGGTTGCCATGTTGTATAGGTGACTTCCAAGTCAGCCATATTGC
Organism: Petromyzon marinus; assembly: GCF_048934315.1. Taxonomy (NCBI): domain Eukaryota; kingdom Metazoa; phylum Chordata; class Hyperoartia; order Petromyzontiformes; family Petromyzontidae; genus Petromyzon; species Petromyzon marinus. The sequence continues at coordinate 1,030,200 of NW_027422884.1, read as the reverse complement.
CTGGGGGACATTGTGCTGGTTGTATTGTATAGGTGACTTCCAAGTCAGCCATATTGCATGGGGGACATTGTGCTGGTTGCCATGTTGTATAGGTGACTTCCAAGTCAGCCATATTGCCTGGGGGACATTGTGCTGGTTGTATTGTATAGGTGACTTCCAAGTCAGCCATATTGCATGGGGGACATTGTGCTGGTTGCCATGTTGTATAGGTGACTTCTAAGTCAGCCATATTGCATGGGGGACATTGTGCTGGTTGCCATGTTGTATAGGTGACTTCCAAGTGAGCCATATTGCTTGGGGGACATTGTGCTGGTTGTGTTGTATAGGTGACTTCCAAGTCAGCCGTGTTGCATGGGGGACATTGTGCTGGTGGCCATGTTCTATAGGTGATTTCCAAGTCAGCCATATTGCATGGGGGACATTGTGCTGGTTGCCATGTTGTATAGGTGACTTCCAAGTGAGCCATATTGCTTGGCGGACATTGTTCTGGTTGCCATGTTGTAGAGGTGACTTCCAAGTCAGCCATATTGCATGGGGGACATTGTGCTGGTGGCCATTTTCTATAGGTGACTTCCAAGTCAGCCATATTGCTTGGGGGACATTGTGCTGGTTGTCTTGTATAGGTGACTTCCAAGTCAGCCATATTGCATGGGGGACATTGTGCTGGTTGTCTTGTATAGGTGACTTCCAAGTCAGCCGTGTTGCATGGGGGACATTGTGCTGGTGGCCATGTTCTATAGGTGACTTCCAAGTCAGCCATATTGCATGGGGGACATTGTGCTGGTGGCCATGTTCTATAGGTGACTTCCAAGTCAGCCATATTGCATGGGGGACATTGTGCTGGTTGTCTTGTATAGGTGACTTCCAAGTCAGCCATATTGCATGGGGGACATTGTGCTGGTGGCCATGTTCTATAGGTGACTTCCAAGTCAGCCATATTGCTTGGGGGACATTGTGCTGGTTGCCATGTTGTATAGGTGACTTCCAATTGAGCCATATTGCTTGGGGGACATTGTGCTGGTTGTGTTGTATAGGTGACTTCCAAGTCAGCCATATTGCATGGGGGACATTGTGCTGGTTGGCTTGTATTGGTGACTTCCAAGTCAGCCGTGTTGCATTGGGGACATTGTGCTGGTTGTCTTGTATAGGTGACTTCCAAGTCAGCCATATTGCTTGGGGGACATTGTGCCGGTTGCCATGTTCTGTAGGTGACTTCCAAGTCAGCCATATTGCTTGGGGGACATTGTGCTGGTGGCCATGTTCTATAGGTGACTTCCAAGTCAGCCATATTGCTTGGGGGACATTGTGCTGGTTGCCATGTTGAACAGGTGACTTCCAAGTCAGCCATATTGCATGGGGGACATTGTGCTGGTGGCCATGTTCTATAGGTGACTTCCAAGTCAGTCATATTGCATTTCTGACATTGTGCTGGTTGTCTTGTATAGGTGACTTCCAAGTCAGCCATATTGCTTGGGGGACATTGTGCTGGTTGCCATGTCCTATAGGTGACTTCCAAGTCAGCCATATTGCATGGTGGACATTGTGCTGGTTGTCTTGTATAGGTGACTTCCAAGTCAGCCATATTGCATGGGGGACATTGTGCTGGTGGCCATGTGGTATAGGTGACTTCCAAGTCAGCCATATTGCATGGGGGACATTGTGCTGGTTGCCATGTTGTATAGGTGACTTCCAAGTCAGCCATATTGCATGGGGGACATTGTGCTGGTTGCCATGTTGTATAGGTGACTTCCAAGTCAGCCATATTGCATGGGGGACATTGTGCTGGTTGCCATGTTGTATAGGTGACTTCCAAGTCAGCCATTTTGCTTGGGGGACATTGTGCTGGTTGCCATGTTGTATAGGTGACTTCCAAGTCAGCCATATTGCCTGGGGGACATTGTGCTGGTTGTATTGTATAGGTGACTTCCAAGTCAGCCATATTGCATGGGGGACATTGTGCTGGTTGCCATGTTGTATAGGTGACTTCCAAGTCAGCCATATTGCCTGGGGGACATTGTGCTGGTTGTATTGTATAGGTGACTTCCAAGTCAGCCATATTGCATGGGGGACATTGTGCTGGTTGCCATGTTGTATAGGTGACTTCTAAGTCAGCCATATTGCATGGGGGACATTGTGCTGGTTGCCATGTTGTATAGGTGACTTCCAAGTGAGCCATATTGCTTGGGGGACATTGTGCTGGTTGTGTTGTATAGGTGACTTCCAAGTCAGCCGTGTTGCATGGGGGACATTGTGCTGGTGGCCATGTTCTATAGGTGATTTCCAAGTCAGCCATATTGCATGGGGGACATTGTGCTGGTTGCCATGTTGTATAGGTGACTTCCAAGTGAGCCATATTGCTTGGGGGACATTGTTCTGGTTGCCATGTTGTAGAGGTGACTTCCAAGTCAGCCATATTGCATGGGGGACATTGTGCTGGTGGCCATTTTCTATAGGTGACTTCCAAGTCAGCCATATTGCTTGGGGGACATTGTGCTGGTTGTCTTGTATAGGTGACTTCCAAGTCAGCCATATTGCATGGGGGACATTGTGCTGGTTGTCTTGTATAGGTGACTTCCAAGTCAGCCGTGTTGCATGGGGGACATTGTGCTGGTGGCCATGTTCTATAGGTGACTTCCAAGTCAGCCATATTGCATGGGGGACATTGTGCTGGTTGCCATGTTGTATAGGTGACTTCCAAGTGAGCCATATTGCTTGGGGGACATTGTGCTGGTTGCCATGTTGTATAGGTGACTTCCAAGTCAGCCATATTGCATGGGGGACATTGTGCTGGTGGCCATGTTCTATAGGTGACTTCCAAGTCAGCCATATTGCATGGGGACATTGTGCTGGTTGTCTTGTATAGGTGACTTCCAAGTCAGCCATATTGCATGGGGGACATTGTGCTGGTTGCCATGTTGTATAGGTGACTTCCAAGTCAGCCATATTGCATGGGGGACATTGTGCTGGTTGCCATGTTGTATAGGTGACCTCCAAGTCAGCCATATTGCATGGGGGACATTGTGCTGGTGGCCATGTGGTATAGGTGACTTCCAAGTCAGCCATATTGCATGGGGGACATTGTGCTGGTTGCCATGTTGTATAGGTGACTTCCAAGTCAGCCATATTGCATGGCGGACATTGTGCTGGTTGCCATGTTGTATAGGTGACTTCCAAGTCAGCCATATTGCATGGGGGACATTGTGCTGGTTGCCATGTTGTATAGGTGACATCCAAGTCAGCCATATTGCTTGGGGGACATTGTGCTGGTTGCCATGTTGTATAGGTGACTTCCAAGTCAGCCATATTGCCTGGGGGACATTGTGCTGGTTGTATTGTATAGGTGACTTCCAAGTCAGCCATATTGCATGGGGGACATTGTGCTGGTTGCCATGTTGTATAGGTGACTTCCAAGTCAGCCATATTGCCTGGGGGACATTGTGCTGGTTGTATTGTATAGGTGACTTCCAAGTCAGCCATATTGCATGGGGGACATTGTGCTGGTTGCCATGTTGTATAGGTGACTTCCAAGTCAGCCATATTGCATGGGGGACATTGTGCTGGTTGCCATGTTGTATAGGTGACTTCCAAGTCAGCCATATTGCATGGGGGACATTGTGCTGGTGGCCATGTGGTATAGGTGACTTCCAAGTCAGCCATATTGCATGGGGGACATTGTGCTGGTTGCCATGTTGTATAGGTGACTTCCAAGTCAGCCATATTGCATGGGGGACATTGTGCTGGTTGCCATGTTGTATAGGTGACTTCCAAGTCAGCCATATTGCATGGGGGACATTGTGCTGGTTGCCATGTTGTATAGGTGACTTCCAAGTCAGCCATATTGCTTGGGGGACATTGTGCTGGTTGCCATGTTGTATAGGTGACTTCCAAGTCAGCCATATTGCCTGGGGGACATTGTGCTGGTTGTATTGTATAGGTGACTTCCAAGTCAGCCATATTGCATGGGGGACATTGTGCTGGTTGCCATGTTGTATAGGTGACTTCCAAGTCAGCCATATTGCCTGGGGGACATTGTGCTGGTTGTATTGTATAGGTGACTTCCAAGTCAGCCATATTGCATGGGGGACATTGTGCTGGTTGCCATGTTGTATAGGTGACTTCTAAGTCAGCCATATTGCATGGGGGACATTGTGCTGGTTGCCATGTTGTATAGGTGACTTCCAAGTGAGCCATATTGCTTGGGGGACATTGTGCTGGTTGTGTTGTATAGGTGACTTCCAAGTCAGCCGTGTTGCATGGGGGACATTGTGCTGGTGGCCATGTTCTATAGGTGACTTCCAAGTCAGCCATATTGCATGGGGGACATTGTGCTGGTTGCCATGTTGTATAGGTGACTTCCAAGTGAGCCATATTGCTTGGGGGACATTGTTCTGGTTGCCATGTTGTAGAGGTGACTTCCAAGTCAGCCATATTGCATGGGGGACATTGTGCTGGTGGCCATTTTCTATAGGTGACTTCCAAGTCAGCCATATTGCTTGGGGGACATTGTGCTGGTTGTCTTGTATAGGTGACTTCCAAGTCAGCCATATTGCATGGGGGACATTGTGCTGGTTGTCTTGTATAGGTGACTTCCAAGTCAGCCGTGTTGCATGGGGGACATTGTGCTGGTGGCCATGTTCTATAGGTGACTTCCAAGTCAGCCATATTGCATGGGGGACATTGTGCTGGTTGCCATGTTGTATAGGTGACTTCCAAGTGAGCCATATTGCTTGGGGGACATTGTGCTGGTTGCCATGTTGTATAGGTGACTTCCAAGTCAGCCATATTGCATGGGGGACATTGTGCTGGTGGCCATGTTCTATAGGTGACTTCCAAGTCAGCCATATTGCATGGGGACATTGTGCTGGTTGTCTTGTATAGGTGACTTCCAAGTCAGCCATATTGCATGGGGGACATTGTGCTGGTTGCCATGTTGTATAGGTGACTTCCAAGTCAGCCATATTGCATGGGGGACATTGTGCTGGTTGCCATGTTGTATAGGTGACCTCCAAGTCAGCCATATTGCATGGGGGACATTGTGCTGGTGGCCATGTGGTATAGGTGACTTCCAAGTCAGCCATATTGCATGGGGGACATTGTGCTGGTTGCCATGTTGTATAGGTGACTTCCAAGTCAGCCATATTGCATGGCGGACATTGTGCTGGTTGCCATGTTGTATAGGTGACTTCCAAGTCAGCCATATTGCATGGGGGACATTGTGCTGGTTGCCATGTTGTATAGGTGACTTCCAAGTCAGCCATATTGCTTGGGGGACATTGTGCTGGTTGCCATGTTGTATAGGTGACTTCCAAGTCAGCCATATTGCCTGGGGGACATTGTGCTGGTTGTATTGTATAGGTGACTTCCAAGTCAGCCATATTGCATGGGGGACATTGTGCTGGTTGCCATGTTGTATAGGTGACTTCCAAGTCAGCCATATTGCCTGGGGGACATTGTGCTGGTTGTATTGTATAGGTGACTTCCAAGTCAGCCATATTGCATGGGGGACATTGTGCTGGTTGCCATGTTGTATAGGTGACTTCTAAGTCAGCCATATTGCATGGGGGACATTGTGCTGGTTGCCATGTTGTATAGGTGACTTCCAAGTGAGCCATATTGCTTGGGGGACATTGTGCTGGTTGTGTTGTATAGGTGACTTCCAAGTCAGCCGTGTTGCATGGGGGACATTGTGCTGGTGGCCATGTTCTATAGGTGACTTCCAAGTCAGCCATATTGCATGGGGGACATTGTACTGGTTGCCATGTTGTATAGGTGACTTCCAAGTGAGCCATATTGCTTGGGGGACATTGTGCTGGTTGCCATGTTGTAGAGGTGACTTCCAAGTCAGCCAAATTGCATGGGGGACATTGTGCTGGTGGCCATTTTCTATAGGTGACTTCCAAGTCAGCCATATTGCTTGGGGGACATTGTGCTGGTTGTCTTGTATAGGTGACTTCCAAGTCAGCCATATTGCATGGGGGACATTGTGCTGGTTGTCTTGTATAGGTGACTTCCAAGTCAGCCGTGTTGCATGGGGGACATTGTGCTGGTGGCCATGTTCTATAGGTGACTTCCAAGTCAGCCATATTGCATGGGGGACATTGTGCTGGTTGCCATGTTGTATAGGTGACTTCCAAGTCAGCCATATTGCATGGGGGACATTGTGCTGGTGGCCATGTTCTATAGGTGACTTCCAAGTCAGCCATATTGCATGGGGGACATTGTGCTGGTTGTCTTGTATAGGTGACTTCCAAGTCAGCCGTGTTGCATGGGGGACATTGTGCTGGTGGCCATGTTCTATAGGTGACTTCCAAGTCAGCCATATTGCATGGGGGACATTGTGCTGGTTGCCATTTTCTATAGGTGACTTCCAAGTCAGCCATATTGCTTGGGGGACATTGTGCTGGTTGTCTTGTATAGGTGACTTCCAAGTCAGCCATATTGCATGGGGGACATTGTGCTGGTTGTCTTGTATAGGTGACTTCCAAGTCAGCCGTGTTGCATGGGGGACATTGTGCTGGTGGCCATGTTCTATAGGTGACTTCCAAGTCAGCCATATTGCTTGGGGGACATTGTGCTGGTTGCCATGTTGTATAGGTGACTTCCAAGTCAGCCATATTGCATGGGGGACATTGTGCTGGTGGCCATGTTCTATAGGTGACTTCCAAGTCAGCCATATTGCTTGGGGGACATTGTGCTGGTTGCCATGTTGTATAGGTGACTTCCAAGTCAGCCATATTGCATGGGGGACATTGTGCTGGTGGCCATGTTCTATAGGTGACTTCCAAGTCAGCCATATTGCATGGGGGACATTGTGCTGGTTGTCTTGTATAGGTGACTTCCAAGTCAGCCGTGTTGCATGGGGGACATTGTGCTGGTGGCCATGTTCTATAGGTGACTTCCAAGTCAGCCATATTGCATGGGGGACATTGTGCTGGTTGCCATGTTGTATAGGTGACTTCCAAGTCAGCCATATTGCATGGGGGACATTGTGCTGGTGGCCATGTTCTATAGGTGACTTCCAAGTCAGCCATATTGCTTGGGGGACATTGTGCTGGTTGCCATGTTGTATAGGTGACTTCCAAGTCAGCCATATTGCATGGGGGACATTGTGCTGGTGGCCATGTTCTATAGGTGACTTCCAAGTCAGCCATATTGCATGGGGGACATTGTGCTGGTTGTCTTGTATAGGTGACTTCCAAGTCAGCCGTGTTGCATGGGGGACATTGTGCTGGTGGCCATGTTCTATAGGTGACTTCCAAGTCAGCCATATTGCATGGGGGACATTGTGCTGGTTGCCATTTTCTATAGGTGACTTCCAAGTCAGCCATATTGCTTGGGGGACATTGTGCTGGTTGTCTTGTATAGGTGACTTCCAAGTCAGCCATATTGCATGGGGGACATTGTGCTGGTTGTCTTGTATAGGTGACTTCCAAGTCAGCCGTGTTGCATGGGGGACATTGTGCTGGTGGCCATGTTCTATAGGTGACTTCCAAGTCAGCCATATTGCATGGGGGACATTGTGCTGGTTGCCATGTTGTATAGGTGACTTCCAAGTCAGCCATATTGCATGGGGGACATTGTGCTGGTGGCCATGTTCTATAGGTGACTTCCAATTCAGCCATATTGCATGGGGACATTGTGCTGGTTGTCTTGTATAGGTGACTTCCAAGTCAGCCATATTGCATGGGGGACATTGTGCTGGTGGCCATTTTCTATAGGTGACTTCCAAGTCAGCCATATTGCTTGGGGGACATTGTGCTGGTTGTCTTGTATAGGTGACTTCCAAGTCAGCCATATTGCATGGGGGACATTGTGCTGGTTGTCTTGTATAGGTGACTTCCAAGTCAGCCGTGTTGCATGGGGGACATTGTGCTGGTGGCCATGTTCTATAGGTGACTTCCAAGTCAGCCATATTGCATGGGGGACATTGTGCTGGTTGCCATGTTGTATAGGTGACTTCCAAGTGAGCCATATTGCTTGGGGGACATTGTGCTGGTTGCCATGTTGTATAGGTGACTTCCAAGTCAGCCATATTGCATGGGGGACATTGTGCTGGTGGCCATGTTGTATAGGTGACTTCCAAGTCAGCCATATTGCATGGGGGACATTGTGCTGGTGGCCATTTTCTATAGGTGACTTCCAAGTCAGCCATATTGCTTGGGGGACATTGTGCTGGTTGTCTTGTATAGGTGACTTCCAAGTCAGCCATATTGCATGGGGGACATTGTGCTGGTTGTCTTGTATAGGTGACTTCCAAGTCAGCCGTGTTGCATGGGGGACATTGTGCTGGTGGCCATGTTCTATAGGTGACTTCCAAGTCAGCCGTATTGCATGGGGGACATTGTGCTGGTTGCCATGTTGTATAGGTGACTTCCAAGTCAGCCATATTGCATCGGGGACATTGTGCTGGTGGCCATGTTCTATAGGTGACTTCCAAGTCAGCCATATTGCATGGGGGACATTGTGCTGGTTGTCTTGTATAGGTGACTTCCAAGTCAGCCGTGTTGCATGGGGGACATTGTGCTGGTGGCCATGTTCTATAGGTGACTTCCAAGTCAGCCGTGTTGCATGGGGGACATTGTGCTGGTGGCCATGTTCTATAGGTGACTTCCAAGTCAGCCATATTGCATGGGGGACATTGTGCTGGTTGCCATTTTCTATAGGTGACTTCCAAGTCAGCCATATTGCTTGGGGGACATTGTGCTGGTTGTCTTGTATAGGTGACTTCCAAGTCAGCCATATTGCATGGGGGACATTGTGCTGGTTGTCTTGTATAGGTGACTTCCAAGTCAGCCGTGTTGCATGGGGGACATTGTGCTGGTGGCCATGTTCTATAGGTGACTTCCAAGTCAGCCATATTGCATGGGGGACATTGTGCTGGTTGTCTTGTATAGGTGACTTCCAAGTCAGCCGTGTTGCATGGGGGACATTGTGCTGGTGGCCATGTTCTATAGGTGACTTCCAAGTCAGCCGTGTTGCATGGGGGACATTGTGCTGGTGGCCATGTTCTATAGGTGACTTCCAAGTCAGCCATATTGCATGGGGGACATTGTGCTGGTTGCCATTTTCTATAGGTGACTTCCAAGTCAGCCATATTGCTTGGGGGACATTGTGCTGGTTGTCTTGTATAGGTGACTTCCAAGTCAGCCATATTGCATGGGGGACATTGTGCTGGTTGTCTTGTATAGGTGACTTCCAAGTCAGCCGTGTTGCATGGGGGACATTGTGCTGGTGGCCATGTTCTATAGGTGACTTCCAAGTCAGCCATATTGCTTGGGCGACATTGTGCTGGTTGCCATGTTGTATAGGTGACTTCCAAGTCAGCCATATTGCATGGGGGACATTGTGCTGGTGGCCATTTTCTATAGGTGACTTCCAAGTCAGCCATATTGCTTGGGGGACATTGTGCTGGTTGTCTTGTATAGGTGACTTCCAAGTCAGCCATATTGCATGGGGGACATTGTGCTGGTTGTCTTGTATAGGTGACTTCCAAGTCAGCCGTGTTGCATGGGGGACATTGTGCTGGTGGCCATGTTCTATAGGTGACTTCCAAGTCAGCCATATTGCATGGGGGACATTGTGCTGGTGGCCATGTTGTATAGGTGACTTCCAAGTCAGCCATATTGCATGGGGGACATTGTGCTGGTGGCCATTTTCTATAGGTGACTTCCAAGTCAGCCATATTGCTTGGGGGACATTGTGCTGGTTGTCTTGTATAGGTGACTTCCAAGTCAGCCATATTGCATGGGGGACATTGTGCTGGTTGTCTTGTATAGGTGACTTCCAAGTCAGCCGTGTTGCATGGGGGACATTGTGCTGGTGGCCATGTTCTATAGGTGACTTCCAAGTCAGCCATATTGCATGGGGGACATTGTGCTGGTTGCCATGTTGTATAGGTGACTTCCAAGTCAGCCATATTGCATGGGGGACATTGTGCTGGTGGCCATGTTCTATAGGTGACTTCCAAGTCAGCCATATTGCATGGGGGACATTGTGCTGGTTGTCTTGTATAGGTGACTTCCAAGTCAGCCGTGTTGCATGGGGGACATTGTGCTGGTGGCCATGTTCTATAGGTGACTTCCAAGTCAGCCATATTGCATGGGGGACATTGTGCTGGTTGCCATTTTCTATAGGTGACTTCCAAGTCAGCCATATTGCTTGGGGGACATTGTGCTGGTTGTCTTGTATAGGTGACTTCCAAGTCAGCCATATTGCATGGGGGACATTGTGCTGGTTGTCTTGTATAGGTGACTTCCAAGTCAGCCGTGTTGCATGGGGGACATTGTGCTGGTGGCCATGTTCTATAGGTGACTTCCAAGTCAGCCATATTGCTTGGGGGACATTGTGCTGGTTGCCATGTTGTATAGGTGACTTCCAAGTCAGCCATATTGCATGGGGGACATTGTGCTGGTGGCCATGTTCTATAGGTGACTTCCAAGTCAGCCATATTGCTTGGGGGACATTGTGCTGGTTGCCATGTTGTATAGGTGACTTCCAAGTCAGCCATATTGCATGGGGGACATTGTGCTGGTGGCCATGTTCTATAGGTGACTTCCAAGTCAGCCATATTGCATGGGGGACATTGTGCTGGTTGTCTTGTATAGGTGACTTCCAAGTCAGCCGTGTTGCATGGGGGACATTGTGCTGGTGGCCATGTTCTATAGGTGACTTCCAAGTCAGCCATATTGCATGGGGGACATTGTGCTGGTTGCCATTTTCTATAGGTGACTTCCAAGTCAGCCATATTGCATGGGGGACATTGTGCTGGTGGCCATGTTCTATAGGTGACTTCCAAGTCAGCCATATTGCATGGGGGACATTGTGCTGGTTGCCATGTTGTATAGGTGACTTCCAAGTCAGCCATATTGCATGGGGGACATTGTGCTGGTGGCCATGTTCTATAGGTGACTTCCAAGTCAGCCATATTGCATGGGGGACATTGTGCTGGTTGTCTTGTATAGGTGACTTCCAAGTCAGCCGTGTTGCATGGGGGACATTGTGCTGGTGGCCATGTTCTATAGGTGACTTCCAAGTCAGCCATATTGCATGGGGGACATTGTGCTGGTTGCCATTTTCTATAGGTGACTTCCAAGTCAGCCATATTGCTTGGGGGACATTGTGCTGGTTGTCTTGTATAGGTGACTTCCAAGTCAGCCATATTGCATGGGGGACATTGTGCTGGTTGTCTTGTATAGGTGACTTCCAAGTCAGCCGTGTTGCATGGGGGACATTGTGCTGGTGGCCATGTTCTATAGGTGACTTCCAAGTCAGCCATATTGCTTGGGGGACATTGTGCTGGTTGCCATGTTGTATAGGTGACTTCCAAGTCAGCCATATTGCATGGGGGACATTGTGCTGGTGGCCATGTTCTATAGGTGACTTCCAAGTCAGCCATATTGCATGGGGACATTGTGCTGGTTGTCTTGTATAGGTGACTTCCAAGTCAGCCATATTGCATGGGGGACATTGTGCTGGTGGCCATTTTCTATAGGTGACTTCCAAGTCAGCCATATTGCTTGGGGGACATTGTGCTGGTTGTCTTGTATAGGTGACTTCCAAGTCAGCCATATTGCATGGGGGACATTGTGCTGGTTGTCTTGTATAGGTGACTTCCAAGTCAGCCGTGTTGCATGGGGGACATTGTGCTGGTGGCCATGTTCTATAGGTGACTTCCAAGTCAGCCATATTGCATGGGGGACATTGTGCTGGTTGCCATGTTGTATAGGTGACTTCCAAGTGAGCCATATTGCTTGGGGGACATTGTGCTGGTTGCCATGTTGTATAGGTGACTTCCAAGTCAGCCATATTGCATGGGGGACATTGTGCTGGTGGCCATGTTCTATAGGTGACTTCCAAGTCAGCCATATTGCATGGGGACATTGTGCTGGTTGTCTTGTATAGGTGACTTCCAAGTCAGCCATATTGCATGGGGGACATTGTGCTGGTTGCCATGTTGTATAGGTGACTTCCAAGTCAGCCATATTGCATGGGGGACATTGTGCTGGTTGCCATGTTGTATAGGTGACCTCCAAGTCAGCCATATTGCATGGGGGACATTGTGCTGGTTGTGTTGTATAGGTGACTTCCAAGTCAGCCATATTGCATGGGGGACATTGTGCTGGTTGTATTGTATAGGTGACTTCCAAGTCAGCCATATTGCATGGGGGACATTGTGCTGGTTGTATTGTATAGGTGACTTCCAAGTGAGCCATATTGCTTGGGGGACATTGTCCTGGTGGCCATGTTGTATAGGTGACTTCCAAGTCAGCCATATTGCTTGGGGGACATTGTGCTGGTTGCCATGTTCTATAGGTGACTTCCAAGTTAGCAATATTGCATGGGGGACATTGTGCTGGTTGTGTTGTATAGGTGACTTCCAAGTCAGCCATATTGCATGGGGGACATTGTGCTGGTTGTGTTGTATAGGTGACTTCCAAGTCAGCCATATTGCATGGGGGACATTGTGCTGGTTGCCATGTCCTATAGGTGACTTCCAAGTCAGCCATATTGCATGGGGGAAATTGTGCTGGTTGTCTTGTATAGGTGACTTCCAAGTCAGCCATATTGCTTGGGGGACATTGTGCTGGTTGCCATGTTCTATAGGTGACTTCCAAGTCAGCCATATTGCATGGGGGACATTGTGCTGGTGGCCATGTTCTATAGGTGACTTCCAAGTCAGCCATATTGCATGGGGGACATTGTGCTGGTTGCCATGTTGTATAGGTGACTTCCAAGTCAGCCATATTGCATGGGGGACATTGTGCTGGTTGCCATGTTGTATAGGTGACTTCCAAGTCAGCCATATTGCTTGGGGGACATTGTGCTGGTTGCCATGTTGTATAGGTGACTTCCAAGTCAGCCATATTGCCTGGGGGACATTGTGCTGGTTGTATTGTATAGGTGACTTCCAAGTCAGCCATATTACATGGGGGACATTGTGCTGGTTGCCATGTTGTATAGGTGACTTCCAAGTCAGCCATATTGCCTGGGGGACATTGTGCTGGTTGTATTGTATAGGTGACTTCCAAGTCAGCCATATTGCATGGGGGACATTGTGCTGGTTGCCATGTTGTATAGGTGACTTCCAAGTCAGCCATATTGCATGGGGGACATTGTGCTGGTTGCCATGTTGTATAGGTGACTTCCAAGTGAGCCATATTGCTTGGGGGACATTGTGCTGGTTGTGTTGTATAGGTGACTTCCAAGTCAGCCGTGTTGCATGGGGGACATTGTGCTGGTGGCCATGTTCTATAGGTGACTTCCAAGTCAGCCATATTGCATGGGGGACATTGTGCTGGTTGCCATGTTGTATAGGTGACTTCCAAGTGAGCCATATTGCTTGGGGGACATTGTGCTGGTTGCCATGTTGTATAGGTGACTTCCAAGTCAGCCATATTGCATGGGGGACATTGTGCTGGTGGCCATGTTCTATAGGTGACTTCCAAGTCAGCCATATTGCTTGGGGGACATTATGCTGGTTGTCTTGTATAGGTGACTTCCAAGTCAGCCATATTGCATGGGGGACATTGTGCTGGTTGTCTTGTATAGGTGACTTCCAAGTCAGCCGTGTTGCATGGGGGACATTGTGCTGGTGGCCATGTTCTATAGGTGACTTCCAAGTCAGCCATATTGCATGGGGGACATTGTGCTGGTTGCCATGTTGTATAGGTGACTTCCAAGTGAGCCATATTGCTTGGGGGACATTGTGCTGGTTGCCATGTTGTATAGGTGACTTTCAAGTCAGCCATATTGCATGGGGGACATTGTGCTGGTGGCCATGTTCTATAGGTGACTTCCAAGTCAGCCATATTGCATGGGGACATTGTGCTGGTTGTCTTGTATAGGTGACTTCCAAGTCAGCCATATTGCATGGGGGACATTGTGCTGGTTGCCATGTTGTATAGGTGACTTCCAAGTCAGCCATATTGCATGGGGGACATTGTGCTGGTTGCCATGTTGTATAGGTGACTTCCAAGTCAGCCATATTGCATGGGGGACATTGTGCTGGTTGTGTTGTAAAGGTGACTTCCAAGTCAGCCATATTGCATGGGGGACATTGTGCTGGTTGTATTGTATAGGTGACTTCCAAGTCAGCCATATTGCATGGGGGGCATTGTGCTGGTTGTATTGTATAGGTGACTTCCAAGTGAGCCATATTGCTTGGGGGACATTGTGCTGTATAGGTGACTTCCAAGTCAGCCATATTGCTTGGGGGACATTGTGCTGGTTGCCATGTTCTATAGGTGACTTCCAAGTTAGCCATATTGCATGGGGGACATTGTGCTGGTTGTGTTGTATAGGTGACTTCCAAGTCAGCCATATTGCATGGGGGACATTGTGCTGGTTGTGTTGTATAGGTGACTTCCAAGTCAGCCATATTGCATGGGGGACATTGTGCTGGTTGCCATGTCCTATAGGTGACTTCCAAGTCAGCCATATTGCATGGGGGAAATTGTGCTGGTTGTCTTGTATAGGTGACTTCCAAGTCAGCCATATTGCTTGGGGGACATTGTGCTGGTTGCCATGTTCTATAGGTGACTTCCAAGTCAGCCATATTGCATGGGGGACATTGTGCTGGTGGCCATGTTCTATAGGTGACTTCCAAGTCAGCCATATTGCATGGGGGACATTGTGCTGGTTGTCTTGTATAGGTGACTTCCAAGTCAGCCCTATTGCATGGGGGACATTGTGCTGGTGGCCATGTTCTATAGGTGACTTCCAAGTCAGCCATATTGCTTGGGGGACATTGTGCTGGTTGTATTGTATAGGTGACTTCCAAGTCAGCCATATTGCATGGGGGACATTGTGCTGGTTGCCATGTTGTATAGGTGACTTCCAAGTGAGCCATATTGCTTGGGGGACATTGTGCTGGTTGTGTTGTATAGGTGACTTCCAAGTCAGCCATATTGCATGGGGGACATTGTGCTGGTTGTCTTGTATAGGTGACTTCCAAGTCAGCCGTGTTGCATGGGGGACATTGTGCTGGTTGTGTTGTATAGGTGACTTCCAAGTCAGCCATATTGCTTGGGGGACATTGTGCTGGTTGCCATGTCCTATAGGTGACTTCCAAGTCAGCCATATTGCATGGGGGAAATTGTGCTGGTTGTCTTGTATAGGTGACTTCCAAGTCAGCCATATTGCTTGGGGGACATTGTGCTGGTTGCCATGTTCTATAGGTGACTTCCAAGTTAGCCATATTGCATGGGGGACATTGTGCTGGTGGCCATGTTCTATAGGTGACTTCCAAGTCAGCCATATTGCATGGGGGACATTGTGCTGGTTGCCATGTTGTATAGGTGACTTCCAAGTCAGCCATATTGCATGGGGGACATTGTGCTGGTTGCCATGTTGTATAGGTGACTTCCAAGTCAGCCATATTGCTTGGGGGACATTGTGCTGGTTGCCATGTTGTATAGGTGACTTCCAAGTCAGCCATATTGCCTGGGGGACATTGTGCTGGTTGTATTGTATAGGTGACTTCCAAGTCAGCCATATTGCATGGGGGACATTGTGCTGGTTGCCATGTTGTATAGGTGACTTCCAAGTCAGCCATATTGCATGGGGGACATTGTGCTGGTTGCCATGTTGTATAGGTGACTTCCAAGTGAGCCATATTGCTTGGGGGACATTGTGCTGGTTGTGTTGTATAGGTGACTTCCAAGTCAGCCGTGTTGCATGGGGGACATTGTGCTGGTGGCCATGTTCTATAGGTGACTTCCAAGTCAGCCATATTGCATGGGGGACATTGTGCTGGTTGCCATGTTGTATAGGTGACTTCCAAGTGAGCCATATTGCTTGGGGGACATTGTGCTGGTTGCCATGTTGTATAGGTGACTTCCAAGTCAGCCATATTGCATGGGGGACATTGTGCTGGTGGCCATGTTCTATAGGTGACTTCCAAGTCAGCCATATTGCTTGGGGGACATTGTGCTGGTTGTCTTGTATAGGTGACTTCCAAGTCAGCCGTGTTGCATTGGGGACATTGTGCTGGTGGCCATGTTCTATAGGTGACTTCCAAGTCAGCCATATTGCATGGGGGACATTGTGCTGGTTGCCATGTTGTATAGGTGACTTCCAAGTCAGCCATATTGCATGGGGGACATTGTGCTGGTTGTGTTGTATAGGTGACTTCCAATCAGCCATATTGCATGGGGGACATTGTGCTGGTTGTATTGTATAGGTGACTTCCAAGTCAGCCATATTGCATGGGGGACATTGTGCTGGTTGTATTGTATAGGTGACTTCCAAGTGAGCCATATTGCTTGGGGGACATTGTGCTGGTGGCCATGTTGTATAGGTGACTTCCAAGTCAGCCATATTGCTTGGGGGACATTGTGCTGGTTGTGTTGTATAGGTGACTTCCAAGTCAGCCATATTGCATGGGGGACATTGTGCTGGTTGTGTTGTATAGGTGACTTCCAAGTCAGCCATATTGCATGGGGGACATTGTGCTGGTTGCCATGTCCTATAGGTGACTTCCAAGTCAGCCATATTGCATGGGGGAAATTGTGCTGGTTGTCTTGTATAGGTGACTTCCAAGTCAGCCATATTGCTTGGGGGACATTGTGCTGGTTGCCATGTTCTATAGGTGACTTCCAAGTCAGCCATATTGCATGGGGGACATTGTGCTGGTGGCCATGTTCTATAGGTGACTTCCAAGTCAGCCATATTGCATGGGGGACATTGTGCAGGTTGTCTTGTATAGGTGACTTCCAAGTCAGCCATATTGCATGGGGGACATTGTGCTGGTGGCCATGTTCTATAGGTGACTTCCAAGTCAGCCATATTGCTTCGGGGACATTGTGCTGGTTGTATTGTATAGGTGACTTCCAAGTCAGCCATATTGCATGGGGGACATTGTGCTGGTTGCCATGTTGTATAGGTGACTTCCAAGTGAGCCATATTGCTTGGGGGACATTGTGCTGGTTGTGTTGTATAGGTGACTTCCAAGTCAGCCATATTGCATGGGGGACATTGTGCTGGTTGTCTTGTATAGGTGACTTCCAAGTCAGCCGTGTTGCATGGGGGACATTGTGCTGGTTGTCTTGTATAGGTGACTTCCAAGTCAGCCATATTGCTTGGGGGACATTGTGCTGGTTGCCATGTTCTGTTGGTGACTTCCAAGTCAGCCATATTGCTTGGGGGACATTGTGCTGGTGGCCATGTTCTATAGGTGACTTCCAAGTCAGCCATATTGCTTGGGGGACATTGTGCTGGTTGCCATGTTGTACAGGTGACTTCCAAGTCAGCCATATTGCATGGGGGACATTGTGCTGGTGGCCATGTTCTATAGGTGACTTCCAAGTCAGCCATATTGCATTTGGGACATTGTGCTGGTTGTCTTGTATAGGTGACTTCCAAGTCAGCCATATTGCTTGGGGGACATTGTGCTAGTTGCCATGTTGTATAGGTGACTTCCAAGTCAGCCATATTGCATGGGGGACATTGTGCTGGTGGCCATGTTCTATAGGTGACTTCCAAGTCAGCCATATTGCATGGGGGACATTGTGCTGGTTGCCATGTTGTATAGGTGACTTCCAAGTCAGCCAAATTGCATGGGGGACATTGTGCTGGTTGTATTGTATAGGTGACTTCCAAGTCAGCCATATTTCATGGGGGACATTGTGCTGGTTGCCATGTTGTATAGGTGACTTCCAAGTCAGCCATATTGCATGGGGGACATTGTGCTGGTGGCTATGTTCTATAGGTGACTTCCAAGTCAGCCATATTGCATTTGGGACATTGTGCTGGTTGTATTGTATAGGTGACTTCCAAGTCAGCCATATTGCATGGGGGACATTGTGCTGGTTGTATTGTATAGGTGACTTCCAAGTGAGCCATATTGCTTGGCGGACATTGTGCTGGTGGCCATGTTCTATAGGTGACTTCCAAGTCAGCCATATTGCATGGGGGACATTGTGCTAGTTGCCATGTCCTATAGGTGACTTCCAAGTCAGCCATATTGCATGCGGGACATTGTGCTGGTTGTCTTGTATAGGTGACTTCCAAGTCAGCCATATTGCTTGGGGGACATTGTGCTGGTTGCCATGTTCTATAGGTGACTTCCAAGTCAGCCATATTGCTTGGGGGACATTGTGCTGGTGGCCATGTTATATAGGTGACTTCCAAGTCAGCCATATTGCTTGGGGGACATTGTGCTGGTTGCCATGATGTATAGGTGACTTCCAAGTCAGCCATATTGCATGGGGGACATTGTGCTGGTGGTCATGTTCTATAGGTGACTTCCAAGTCAGCCATATTGCATGGGGGACATTGTGCTGGTTGCCATGTTGTATAGGTGACTTCCAAGTCAGCCAAATTGCATGGGGGACATTGTGCTGGTTGTATTGTATAGGTGACTTCCAAGTCAGCCATATTGCATGGGGGACATTGTGCTGGTTGCCATGTCCTATAGGTGACTTCCAAGTCAGCCATATTGCATGGGGGAAATTGTGCTGGTTGTCTTGTATAGGTGACTTCCAAGTCAGCCATATTGCTTGGGGGACATTGTGCTGGTTGCCATGTTCTATAGGTGACTTCCAAGTCAGCCATATTGCATGGGGGACATTGTGCTGGTGGCCATGTTCTATAGGTGACTTCCAAGTCAGCAATATTGCATGGGGGACATTGTGCTGGTTGTCTTGTATAGGTGACTTCCAAGTCAGCCATATTGCATTGGGGACATTGTGATGGTTGTATTCTATAGGTGACTTCCAAGTCAGCCATATTGCATGGGGGACATTGTGCTGGTTGCCATGTCCTATAGGTGACTTCCAAGTCAGCCATATTGCATGGGGGACATTGTGCTGGTTGTCTTGTATAGGTGACTTCCAAGTCAGCCATATTGCTTGGGGGACATTGTGCTGGTTGCCATGTTCTATAGGTGACTTCCAAGTCAGCCATATTGCTTGGGGGACATTGTGCTGGTGGCCATGTTCTATAGGTGACTTCCAAGTCAGCCATATTGCTTGGGGGACATTGTGCTGGTTGCCATGTTGTATAGGTGACTTCCAAGTCAGCCATATTGCATGGGGGACATTGTGCTGGTGGCCATGTTCTATAGGTGACTTCCAAGTCAGCCATATTGCATGGGGGACATTGTGCTGGTTGCCATGTCCTATAGGTAACTTCCAAGTCAGCCATATTGCATGGGGGACATTGTGCTGGTTGTCTTGTATAGGTGACTTCCAAGTCAGCCATATTGCTTGGGGGACATTGTGCTGGTTGCCATGTTCTATAGGTGACTTCCAAGTCAGCCATATTGCTTGGGGGACATTGTGCTGGTGGCCATGTTCTATAGGTGACTTCCAAGTCAGCCATATTGCTTGGGGGACATTGTGCTGGTTGCCATGTTGTATAGGTGACTTCAAAGTCAGCCATATTGCATGGGGGACATTGTGCTGGTGGCCATGTTCTATAGGTGACTTCCAAGTCAGCCATATTGCATGGGGGACATTGTGCTGGTTGCCATGTTGTATAGGTGACTTCCAAGTCAGCCAAATTGCATGGGGGACATTGTGCTGGTTGTATTGTATAGGTGACTTCCAAGTCAGCCATATTGCATGGGGGACATTGTGCTGGTTGCCATGTTGTATAGGTGACTTCCAAGTCAGCCATATTGCATGGGGGACATTGTGCTGGTGGCTATGTTCTATAGGTGACTTCCAAGTCAGCCATATTGCATTTGGGACATTGTGCTGGTTGTATTGTATAGGTGACTTCCAAGTCAGCCATATTGCATGGGGGACATTGTGCTGGTTGTATTGTATAGGTGACTTCCAAGTGAGCCATATTGCTTGGCGGACATTGTGCTGGTGGCCATGTTCTATAGGTGACTTCCAAGTCAGCCATATTGCATGGGGGACATTGTGCTGGTTGCCATGTCCTATAGGTGACTTCCAAGTCAGCCATATTGCATGGGGGACATTGTGCTGGTTGTCTTGTATAGGTGACTTCCAAGTCAGCCATATTGCTTGGGGGACATTGTGCTGGTTGCCATGTTCTATAGGTGACTACCAAGTCAGCCATATTGCTTGGGGGACATTGTGCTGGTGGCCATGTTCTATAGGTGACTTCCAAGTCAGCCATATTGCTTGGGGGACATTGTGCTGGTTGCCATGTTGTATAGGTGACTTCCAAGTCAGCCATATTGCATGGGGGACATTGTGCTGGTGGCCATGTTCTATAGGTGACTTCCAAGTCAGCCATATTGCATGGGGGACATTGTGCTGGTTGCCATGTTGTATAGGTGACTTCCAAGTCAGCCAAATTGCATGGGGGACATTGTGCTGGTTGTATTGTATAGGTGACTTCCAAGTCAGCCATATTGCATGGGGGACATTGTGCTGGTTGCCATGTCCTATAGGTGACTTCCAAGTCAGCCATATTGCATGGGGGAAATTGTGCTGGTTGTCTTGTATAGGTGACTTCCAAGTCAGCCATATTGCTTGGGGGACATTGTGCTGGTTGCCATGTTCTATAGGTGACTTCCAAGTCAGCCATATTGCATGGGGGACATTGTGCTGGTGGCCATGTTCTATAGGTGACTTCCAAGTCAGCAATATTGCATGGGGGACATTGTGCTGGTTGTCTTGTATAGGTGACTTCCAAGTCAGCCATATTGCATGGGGGACATTGTGCTGGTTGTATTGTATAGGTGACTTACAAGTCAGCCATATTGCATGGGGGACATTGTGCTGGTGGCCATGTCCTATAGGTGACTTCCAAGTCAGCCATATTGCATGGGGGACATTGTGCTGGTTGTCTTATATAGGTGACTTCCAAGTCAGCCATATTGCTTGGGGGACATTGTGCTGGTGGCCATGTTCTATAGGTGACTTCCAAGTCAGCCATATTGCATTTGGGACATTGTGCTGGTTGTATTGTATAGGTGACTTCCAAGTCAGCCATATTGCATGGGGGACATTGTGCTGGTTGTATTGTATAGGTGACTTCCAAGTGAGCGATATTGCTTGGCGGACATTGTGCTGGTGGCCATGTTCTATAGGTGACTTCCAAGTCAGCCATATTGCATGGGGGACATTGTGCTGGTTGCCATGTCCTATAGGTGACTTCCAAGTCAGCCATATTGCTTGGGGGACATTGTGCTGGTTGCCATGTTCTATAGGTGACTTCCAAGTCAGCCATATTGCTTGGGGGACATTGTGCTGGTGGCCATGTTCTATAGGTGACTTCCAAGTCAGCCATATTGCTTGGGGGACATTGTGCTGGTTGCCATGTTGTATAGGTGACTTCCAAGTCAGCCATATTGCATGGGGGACATTGTGCTGGTGGCCATGTTCTATAGGTGACTTCCAAGTCAGCCATATTGCATGGGGGACATTGTGCTGGTTGCCATGTTGTATAGGTGACTTCCAAGTCAGCCAAATTGCATGGGGGACATTGTGCTGGTTGTATTGTATAGGTGACTTCCAAGTCAGCCATATTGCATGGGGGACATTGTGCTGGTTGCCATGTCCTATAGGTGACTTCCAAGTCAGCCATATTGCATGGGGGAAATTGTGCTGGTTGTCTTGTATAGGTGACTTCCAAGTCAGCCATATTGCTTGGGGGACATTGTGCTGGTTGCCATGTTCTATAGGTGACTTCCAAGTCAGCCATATTGCATGGGGGACATTGTGCTGGTGGCCATGTTCTATAGGTGACTTCCAAGTTAGCCATATTGCATGGGGGACATTGTGCTGGTTGTCTTGTATAGGTGACTTCCAAGTCAGCCATATTGCATGGGGGACATTGTGCGGGTTGTATTGTATAGGTGACTTCCAA
Source organism: Petromyzon marinus (assembly GCF_048934315.1). NCBI lineage: Eukaryota > Metazoa > Chordata > Hyperoartia > Petromyzontiformes > Petromyzontidae > Petromyzon > Petromyzon marinus. Next base: position 1,008,414 of record NW_027422884.1, on the reverse strand, counting down.
GTCAGCCATATTGCATGGGGGACATTGTGCTGGTGGCCATGTCCTATAGGTGACTTCCAAGTCAGCCATATTGCATGGGGGACATTGTGCTGGTTGTCTTGTATAGGTGACTTCCAAGTCAGCCATATTGCTTGGGGGACATTGTGCTGGTTGTATTGTATAGGTGACTTCCAAGTCAGCCATATTGCATGGGGGACATTGTGCTGGTTGCCATGTTGTATAGGTGACTTCCAAGTCAGCCATATTGCATGGGGGACATTGTGCTGGTGGCCATGTTCTATAGGTGACTTCCAAGTCAGCCATATTGCATTTGGGACATTGTGATGATTGTCTTGTATAGGTGACTTCCAAGTCAGCCATATTGCATGAGGGACATTGTGCTGGTTGTGTTGTATAGGTGACTTCCAAATCAGCCATATTGCATGGGGGACATTGTGCTGGTTGTATTGTATAGGTGACTTCCAAGTCAGCCATATTGCATGGGGGACATTGTGCTGGTTGTCTTGTATAGGTGACTTCCAAGTCAGCCATATTGCTTGGGGGACATTGTGATGGTTGTATTGTATAGGTGACTTCCAAGTCAGCCATATTGCATGGGGGACATTGTGCTGGTTGCCATGTTGTATAGGTGACTTCCAAGTCAGCCAAATTGCATGGGGACATTGTGCTGGTGGCCATGTTCTATAGGTGACTTCCAAGTCAGCCATATTGCATTTGGGACATTGTGCTGGTTGTATTGTATAGGTGACTTCCAAGTCAGCCATATTGCATGGGGGACATTGTGCTGGTTGTATTGTATAGGTGACTTCCAAGTGAGCCATATTGCTTGGGGGACATTGTGCTGGTGGCCATGTTCTATAGGTGACTTCCAAGTCAGCCATATTGCATGGGGGACATTGTGCTGGTTGCCATGTTCTATAGGTGACTTCCAAGTCAGCCATATTGCATGGGGGACATTGTGATGGTTGTCTTGTATAGGTGACTTCCAAGTCAGCCATATTGCTTGGGGGACATTGTGCTGGTTGCCATGTTCTATAGGTGACTTCCAAGTCAGCCATATTGCTTGGGGGACATTGTGCTGGTGGCCATGTTCTATAGGTGACTTTCAAGTCAGCCATATTGCTTGGGGGACATTGTGCTGGTTGCCATGTTGTATAGGTGACTTCCAAGTCAGCCATATTGCATGGGTTACATTGTGCTGGTGGCCATGTTCTATAGGTGACTTCCAAGTCAGCCATATTGCATGGGGGACATTGTGCTGGTTGCCATGTTGTATAGGTGACTTCCAAGTCAGCCATATTGCATGGGGGACATTGGGCTGGTGGCCATGTTCTATAGGTGACTTCCAATCAGCCATATTGCATGGGGGACATTGTGCTGGTTGTCTTGTATAGGTGACTTCCAAGTCAGCCATATTGCATAGGGGACATTGTGCTGGTTGTGTTGTATAGGTGACTTCCAAATCAGCCATATTGCATGGGAGACATTGTGCTGGTTGTATTGTATAGGTGACTTCCAAGTCAGCCATATTGCATGGGGGACATTGTGCTGGTTGTATTGTATAGGTGACTTCCAAGTCAGCCATATTGCATGGGTGACATTGTGCTGGTGGCCATGTCCTATAGGTGACTTCCAAGTCAGCCATATTGCATGGGGGACATTGTGCTGGTTGTCTTGTATAGGTGACTTCCAAGTCAGCCATATTGCTTGGGGGACATTGTGCTGGTTGTATTGTATAGGTGACTTCCAAGTCAGCCATATTGCATAGGGGACATTGTGCTGGTTGCCATGTTGTATAGGTGACTTCCAAGTCAGCCATATTGCATGGGGGACATTGTGCTGGTGGCCATGTTCTATATGTGACTTCCAAGTCAGCCATATTGCATGGGGGACATTGTGCTGGTTGTGTTGTATAGGTGAATTCCAAATCAGCCATATTGCATGGGGGACATTGTGCTGGTTGTATTGTATAGGTGACTTCCAAGTCAGCCATATTGCATGGGGGACATTGTGCTGGTTGTCTTGTATAGGTGACTTCCAAGTCAGCCATATTGCTTTGGGGACATTGTGCTGGTTGTATTGTATAGGTGACTTCCAAGTCAGCCATATTACATGGGGAACATTGTGCTGGTTGCCATGTTGTATAGGTGACTTCCAAGTCAGCCATATTGCATGGGGGACATTGTGCTGGTGGCCATGTTCTATAGGTGACTTCCAAGTCAGCCATATTGCATTTGGGACATTGTGCTGGTTGTATTGTATAGGTGACTTCCAAGTCAGCCATATTGCATGGGGGACATTGTGCTGGTTGTATTGTATAGGTGACTTCCAAGTGAGCCATATTTCTTGGCGGATATTGTGCTGGTGGCCATGTTCTATAGGTGACTTCCAAGTCAGCCATATTGCATGGGGGACATTGTGCTGGTTGCCATGTCCTATAGGTGACTTCCAAGTCAGCCATATTGCATGGGGGACATTGTGCTGGTTGTCTTGTATAGGTGACTTCCAAGTCAGCCATATTGCTTGGGGGACATTGTGCTGGTTGCCATGTTCTATAGGTCACTTCCAAGTCATCCATATTGCTTGGGGGACATTGTGCTGGTGGCCATGTTCTATAGGTGACTTCCAAGTCAGCCATATTGCTTGGGGGACATTGTGCTGGTGGCCATGTTCTATAGGTGACTTCCAAGTCAGCCATATTGCATGGGGGACATTGTGCTGGTTGCCATGTTGTATAGGTGACTTCCAAGTCAGCCAAATTGCATGGGGGACATTGTGCTGGTTGTATTGTATAGGTGACTTCCAAGTCAGCCATATTGCATGGGGGACATTGTGCTGGTTGCAATGTCCTATAGGTGACTTCCAAGTCAGCCATATTGCATGGGGGAAATTGTGCTGGTTGTCTTGTATAGGTGACTTCCAAGTCAGCCATATTGCTTGGGTTACATTGTGCTGGTTGCCATGTTCTATAGGTGACTTCCAAGTCAGCCATATTGCATGGGGGACATTGTGCTGGTGGCAATGTTCTATAGGTGACTTCCAAGTCAGCCATATTGCATGGGGGACATTGTGCTGGTTGTCTTGTATAGGTGACTTCCAAGTCAGCCATATTGCATGGGGGACATTGTGCTGATGGCCATGTTCTATAGGTGACTTCCAAGTCAGCCATATTGCTTGGGGGACATTGTGCTGGTTGCCATGTTGTATAGGTGACTTCCAATTGAGCCATATTGCTTGGGGGACATTGTGCTGGTTGTGTTGTATAGGTGACTTCCAAGTCAGCCATATTGCATGGGGGACATTGTGCTGGTTGGCTTGTATAGGTGACTTCCAAGTCAGCCGTGTTGCATGGGGGACATTGTGCTGGTTGTCTTGTATAGGTGACTTCCAAGTCAGCCATATTGCTTGGGGGACATTGTGCCGGTTGCCATGTTCTGTAGGTGACTTCCAAGTCAGCCATATTGCTTGGGGGACATTGTGCTGGTGGCCATGTTCTATAGGTGACTTCCAAGTCAGCCATATTGCTTGGGGGACATTGTGCTGGTTGCCATGTTGAACAGGTGACTTCCAAGTCAGCCATATTGCATGGGGGACATTGTGCTGGTGGCCATGTTCTATAGGTGACTTCCAAGTCAGCCATATTGCATTTCTGACATTGTGCTGGTTGTCTTGTATAGGTGACTTCCAAGTCAGCCATATTGCTTGGGGGACATTGTGCTGGTTGCCATGTCCTATAGGTGACTTCCAAGTCAGCCATATTGCTTGGGGGACATTGTGCTGGTGGCCATGTTCTATAGGTGACTTCCAAGTCAGCCATATTGCATGGGGGACATTGTGCTGGTTGCCATGTTGTATAGGTGACTTCCAAGTCAGCCAAATTGCATGGGGGACATTGTGCTGGTTGTATTGTATAGGTGACTTCCAAGTCAGCCATATTGCATGGGGGACATTGTGCTGGTTGCCATGTCCTATAGGTGACTTCCAAGTCAGCCATATTGCATGGGGGAAATTGTGCTGGTTGTCTTGTATAGGTGACTTCCAAGTCAGCCATATTGCTTGGGTTACATTGTGCTGGTTGCCATGTTCTATAGGTGACTTCCAAGTCAGCCATATTGCATGGGGGACATTGTGCTGGTGGCCATGTTCTATAGGTGACTTCCAAGTCAGCCATATTGCATGGGGGACATTGTGCTGGTTGTCTTGTATAGGTGACTTCCAAGTCAGCCATATTGCATGGGGGACATTGTGCTGGTGGCCATGTTCTATAGGTGACTTCCAAGTCAGCCATATTGCTTGGGGGACATTGTGCTGGTTGCCATGTTGTATAGGTGACTTCCAAGTCAGCCATATTGCATGGGGGACATTGTGCTGGTTGGCTTGTATAGGTGACTTCCAAGTCAGCCGTGTTGCATGGGGGACATTGTGCTGGTTGCCATGTCCTATAGGTGACGTCCAAGTCAGCCATATTGCATGGGGGACATTGTGCTGGTTGTCTTGTATAGGTGACTTCCAAGTCAGCCATATTGCTTGGGGGACATTGTGCTGGTTGCCATGTTCTATAGGTCACTTCCAAGTCATCCATATTGCTTGGGGGACATTGTGCTGGTGGCCATGTTCTATAGGTGACTTCCAAGTCAGCCATATTGCTTGGGGGACATTGTGCTGGTGGCCATGTTCTATAGGTGACTTCCAAGTCAGCCATATTGCATGGGGGACATTGTGCTGGTTGCCATGTTGTATAGGTGACTTCCAAGTCAGCCAAATTGCATGGGGGACATTGTGCTGGTTGTATTGTATAGGTGACTTCCAAGTCAGCCATATTGCATGGGGGACATTGTGCTGGTTGCCATGTCCTATAGGTGACTTCCAAGTCAGCCATATTGCATGGGGGAAATTGTGCTGGTTGTCTTGTATAGGTGACTTCCAAGTCAGCCATATTGCTTGGGTTACATTGTGCTGGTTGCCATGTTCTATAGGTGACTTCCAAGTCAGCCATATTGCATGGGGGACATTGTGCTGGTGGCCATGTTCTATAGGTGACTTCCAAGTCAGCCATATTGCATGGGGGACATTGTGCTGGTTGTCTTGTATAGGTGACTTCCAAGTCAGCCATATTGCATGGGGGACATTGTGCTGGTGGCCATGTTCTATAGGTGACTTCCAAGTCAGCCATATTGCTTGGGGGACATTGTGCTGGTTGCCATGTTGTATAGGTGACTTCCAATTGAGCCATATTGCTTGGGGGACATTGTGCTGGTTGTGTTGTATAGGTGACTTCCAAGTCAGCCATATTGCATGGGGGACATTGTGCTGGTTGGCTTGTATAGGTCACTTCCAAGTCAGCCGTGTTGCATGGAGGACATTGTGCTGGTTGTCTTGTATAGGTGACTTCCAAGTCAGCCATATTGCTTGGGGGACATTGTGCCGGTTGTCTTGTATAGGTGTCTTCCAAATCAGCCATATTGCATAGGGGACATTGTGCTGGTTGTGTTGTATAGGTGACTTCCAAATCAGCCATATTGCATGGGGGACATTGTGCTGGTTGTATTGTATAGGTGACTTGTGTTGTATAGGTGACTTCCAAGTCAGCCATATTGCATGGGGGACATTGTGCTGGTTGGCTTGTATAGGTGACTTCCAAGTCAGCCATATTGCATGGGTTACATTGTGCTGGTGGCCATGTTCTATAGGTGACTTCCAAGTCAGCCATATTGCATGGGGGACATTGTGCTGGTTGCCATGTTGTATAGGTGACTTCCAAGTCAGCCATATTGCATGGGGGACATTGGGCTGGTGGCCATGTTCTATAGGTGACTTCCAAGTCAGCCATATTGCATGGGGGACATTGTGCTGGTTGTCTTGTATAGGTGACTTCCAAGTCAGCCATATTGCATAGGGGACATTGTGCTGGTTGTGTTGTATAGGTGACTTCCAAATCAGCCATATTGCATGGGAGACATTGTGCTGGTTGTATTGTATAGGTGACTTCCAAGTCAGCCATATTGCATGGGGGACATTGTGCTGGTTGTATTGTATAGGTGACTTCCAAGTCAGCCATATTGCATGGGTGACATTGTGCTGGTGGCCATGTCCTATAGGTGACTTCCAAGTCAGCCATATTGCATGGGGGACATTGTGCTGGTTGTCTTGTATAGGTGACTTCCAAGTCAGCCATATTGCTTGGGGGACATTGTGCTGGTTGTATTGTATAGGTGACTTCCAAGTCAGCCATATTGCATAGGGGACATTGTGCTGGTTGCCATGTTGTATAGGTGACTTCCAAGTCAGCCATATTGCATGGGGGACATTGTGCTGGTGGCCATGTTCTATATGTGACTTCCAAGTCAGCCATATTGCATGGGGGACATTGTGCTGGTTGTGTTGTATAGGTGAATTCCAAATCAGCCATATTGCATGGGGGACATTGTGCTGGTTGTATTGTATAGGTGACTTCCAAGTCAGCCATATTGCATGGGGGACATTGTGCTGGTTGTCTTGTATAGGTGACTTCCAAGTCAGCCATATTGCTTTGGGGACATTGTGCTGGTTGTATTGTATAGGTGACTTCCAAGTCAGCCATATTACATGGGGAACATTGTGCTGGTTGCCATGTTGTATAGGTGACTTCCAAGTCAGCCATATTGCATGGGGGACATTGTGCTGGTGGCCATGTTCTATAGGTGACTTCCAAGTCAGCCATATTGCATTTGGGACATTGTGCTGGTTGTATTGTATAGGTGACTTCCAAGTCAGCCATATTGCATGGGGGACATTGTGCTGGTTGTATTGTATAGGTGACTTCCAAGTGAGCCATATTTCTTGGCGGACATTGTGCTGGTGGCCATGTTCTATAGGTGACTTCCAAGTCAGCCATATTGCATGGGGGACATTGTGCTGGTTGCCATGTCCTATAGGTGACTTCCAAGTCAGCCATATTGCATGGGGGACATTGTGCTGGTTGTCTTGTATAGGTGACTTCCAAGTCAGCCATATTGCTTGGGGGACATTGTGCTGGTTGCCATGTTCTATAGGTCACTTCCAAGTCATCCATATTGCTTGGGGGACATTGTGCTGGTGGCCATGTTCTATAGGTGACTTCCAAGTCAGCCATATTGCTTGGGGGACATTGTGCTGGTGGCCATGTTCTATAGGTGACTTCCAAGTCAGCCATATTGCATGGGGGACATTGTGCTGGTTGCCATGTTGTATAGGTGACTTCCAAGTCAGCCAAATTGCATGGGGGACATTGTGCTGGTTGTATTGTATAGGTGACTTCCAAGTCAGCCATATTGCATGGGGGACATTGTGCTGGTTGCAATGTCCTATAGGTGACTTCCAAGTCAGCCATATTGCATGGGGGAAATTGTGCTGGTTGTCTTGTATAGGTGACTTCCAAGTCAGCCATATTGCTTGGGTTACATTGTGCTGGTTGCCATGTTCTATAGGTGACTTCCAAGTCAGCCATATTGCATGGGGGACATTGTGCTGGTGGCAATGTTCTATAGGTGACTTCCAAGTCAGCCATATTGCATGGGGGACATTGTGCTGGTTGTCTTGTATAGGTGACTTCCAAGTCAGCCATATTGCATGGGGGACATTGTGCTGATGGCCATGTTCTATAGGTGACTTCCAAGTCAGCCATATTGCTTGGGGGACATTGTGCTGGTTGCCATGTTGTATAGGTGACTTCCAATTGAGCCATATTGCTTGGGGGACATTGTGCTGGTTGTGTTGTATAGGTGACTTCCAAGTCAGCCATATTGCATGGGGGACATTGTGCTGGTTGGCTTGTATAGGTGACTTCCAAGTCAGCCGTGTTGCATGGGGGACATTGTGCTGGTTGTCTTGTATAGGTGACTTCCAAGTCAGCCATATTGCTTGGGGGACATTGTGCCGGTTGCCATGTTCTGTAGGTGACTTCCAAGTCAGCCATATTGCTTGGGGGACATTGTGCTGGTGGCCATGTTCTATAGGTGACTTCCAAGTCAGCCATATTGCTTGGGGGACATTGTGCTGGTTGCCATGTTGAACAGGTGACTTCCAAGTCAGCCATATTGCATGGGGGACATTGTGCTGGTGGCCATGTTCTATAGGTGACTTCCAAGTCAGCCATATTGAATTTCTGACATTGTGCTGGTTGTCTTGTATAGGTGACTTCCAAGTCAGCCATATTGCTTGGGGGACATTGTGCTGGTTGCCATGTCCTATAGGTGACTTCCAAGTCAGCCATATTGCTTGGGGGACATTGTGCTGGTGGCCATGTTCTATAGGTGACTTCCAAGTCAGCCATATTGCATGGGGGACATTGTGCTGGTTGCCATGTTGTATAGGTGACTTCCAAGTCAGCCAAATTGCATGGGGGACATTGTGCTGGTTGTGTTGTATAGGTGACTTCCAAGTCAGCCATATTGCATGGGGGACATTGTGCTGGTTGGCTTGTATAGGTGACTTCCAAGTCAGCCGTGTTGCATGGGGGACATTGTGCTGGTTGTCTTGTATAGGTGACTTCCAAGTCAGCCATATTGCTTGGGGGACATTGTGCCGGTTGCCATGTTCTGTAGGTGACTTCCAAGTCAGCCATATTGCTTGGGGGACATTGTGCTGGTGGCCATGTTCTATAGGTGACTTCCAAGTCAGCCATATTGCTTGGGGGACATTGTGCTGGTTGCCATGTTGAACAGGTGACTTCCAAGTCAGCCATATTGCATGGGGGACATTGTGCTGGTGGCCATGTTCTATAGGTGACTTCCAAGTCAGCCATATTGCATTTCTGACATTGTGCTGGTTGTCTTGTATAGGTGACTTCCAAGTCAGCCATATTACATGGGGGACATTGTGCTGGTTGCCATGTTGTATAGGTGACTTCCAAGTCAGCCATATTGCTTGGGGGACATTGAGCTGGTGGCCATGTTCTATAGGTGACTTCCAAGTCAGCCATATTGCATGGGGGACATTGTGCTGGTGGCCATGTTCTATAGGTGACTTCCAAGTCAGCCATATTGCATGGGGGACATTGTGCTGGTTGCCATGTCGTATAGGTGACTTCCGAGTCAGCCATATTGCATGGGGGACATTGTGCTGGTGGCCATGTCCTATAGGTGACTTCCAAGTCAGCCATATTGCATGGGGGACATTGTGCTGCTTGTCTTGTATAGGTGACTTCCAAGTCAGCCATATTGCTTGGGGGACATTGTGCTGGTTGTATTGTATAGGTTACTTCCAAGTCAGCCATATTGCATGGGGGAAATTGTGCTGGTTGCCATGTTGTATAGGTGACTTCCAAGTCAGCCATATTGCATGGTGGACATTGTGCTGGTGGCCATGTTCTATAGGTGACTTCCAAGTCAGCCATATTGCATTTGGGACATTGTGCTGGTTGTCTTGTATAGGTGACTTCCAAATCAGCCATATTGCATGGGGGACATTGTGCTGGTTGTATTGTATAGGTGACTTCCAAGTCAGCCATATTGCATGGGGGACATTGTGCTGGTTGTCTTGTATAGGTGACTTCCAAGTCAGCCATATTGCTTGGGGGACATTGTGCTGGTTGTATTGTATAGGTGACTTCCAAGTCAGCCATATTGCATGGGGGACATTGTGCTGGTTGTGTTGTATAGGTGACTTCCAAGTCAGCCATATTGCATGGGGGACATTGTGCTGGTTGTATTGTATAGGTGACTTCCAAGTCAGCCATATTGCATGGGGGACATTGTGCTGGTTGTATTGTATAGGTGACTTCCAAGTCAGCCATATTGCATGGGGGACATTGTGCTGGTTGTCTTGTATAGGTGACTTCCAAGTCAGCCATATTGCTTGGGGGACATTGTGCTGGTTGCCATTTTATTTAGGTGACTTCCAAGTCAGCCATATTGCATGGGGGACATTGTGCTGGTTGTATTGTATAGGTGACTTCCAAGTCAGCCATATTGCATGGGGGACATTGTGCTGGTTGTATGTATAGGTGACTTCCAAGTCAGCCATATTGCATGGGGGACATTGTGATGGTTGCCATGTCCTATAGGTGACTTCCAAGTCAGCCATATTGCATGGGGGACATTGTGCTGGTTGTCTTGTATAGGTGACTTCCAAGCCAACCATATTGCTTGGGGGACATTGTGCTGGTTGCCATGTTCTATAGGTGACTTCCAAGTCAGCCATATTGCTTGGGGGACATTGTGCTGGTGGCCATGTTCTATAGGTGACTTCCAAGTCAGCCATATTGCTTGGGGGACATTGTGCTGGTTGCCATGTTGTATAGGTGACTTCCAAGTCAGCCATATTGCTTGGGGGACATTGTGCTGGTGGCCATGTTCTATAGGTGACTTCCAAGTCAGCCAGATTGCATGGGGGACATTGTGCTGGTTGCATTGTATAGGTGACTTCCAAGTCAGCCATATTGCATGGGGGACATTGTGCTGGTGGCCATGTCCTATAGGTGACTTCCAAGTCAGCCATATTGCATGGGGGACATTGTGCTGCTTGTCTTGTATAGGTGACTTCCAAGTCAGCCATATTGCTTGGGGGACATTGTGCTGGTTGTATTGTATAGGTGACTTCCAAGTCAGCCATATTGCATGGGGGACATTGTGCTGGTTGCCATGTTGTATAGGTGACTTCCAAGTCTGCCATGTTGCATGGGGGACATTGTGCTGGAGGCCATGTTCTATAGGTGACTTCCAAGTCAGCCATATTGCATTTGGCACATTGTGCTGGTTGTATTGTATAGGTGACTTCCAAGTCAGCCATATTGCATGGGGGACATTGTGCTGGTTGTATTGTATAGGTGACTTCCAAGTGAGCCATATTGCATGGGCGACATTGTGCTGGTTGTGTTGTATAGGTGACTTCCAAGTCAGCCATATTGCATGGGGGACATTGTGCTGGTTGTATTGTATAGGTGACTTCCAAGTCAGCCATATTGCATGGGGGACATTGTGCTGGTTGTATTGTATAGGTGACTTCCAAGTCAGCCATATTGCATGGGGGACATTGTGCTGGTGGCCATGTCGTATAGGTGACTTCCAAGTCAGCCATATTGCATGGGGGACATTGTGCTGGTTGTCTTGTATAGGTGACTTCCAAGTCAGCCATATTGCTTGGGGGACATTGTGCTGGTTGTATTTTATAGGTGACTTCCAAGTCAGCCATATTGCATGGGGGACATTGTGCTGGTTGCCATGTTGTATAGGTGACTTCCAAGTCAGCCATATTGCATGGGGGACATTGTGCTGGTGGCCATGTTCTATAGGTGACTTCCAAGTCAGCCATATTGCATTTGGGACATTGTGCTGGTTGTATTGTATAGGTGACTTCCAAGTCAGCCATATTGCTTGGGGGACATTGTGCCGGTTGCCACGTTCTATAGGTGACTTCCAAGTGAGCCATATTGCTTGGGGGACATTGTACTGGTTGCCATGTTGTATAGGTGACTTCCAAGTCAGCCATATTGCATGGGGGACATTGTGCTGGTGGCCATGTTCTATAGGTGACTTCCAAGTCAGCCACATTGCATGGGGGACATTGTGCTGGTTTCTTGTATAGGTGACTTCCAAGTCAGCCATATTGCATGGGGGACATTGTGCTGGTTGCCATGTTGTATAGGTGACTTCCAAGTCAGCCATATTGCATGGGGGACATTGTGCTGGTTGCCATGTTGTATAGGTGACTTCAAAGTCAGCCATATTGCATGGGGGACATTGTGCTGGATGCCATGTTGTATAGGTGACTTCCAAGTGAGCCATATTGCATGGGGGACATTGTGCTCGTTGTGTTGTATAGGTGACTTCCAAGTCAGCCATATTGCATGGGGGACATTGTGCTGGTTGTCTTGTATAGATGACTTCCAAGTCAGCCATATTGCTTGGGGGACATTGTGCTGGTTGTATTGTATAGGTGACTTCCAAGTCAGCCATATTGCATGGGGGACATTGTGCTGGTTGCCATTTTGTATAGGTGACTTCCAAGTCAGCCATATTGCATGGGGGACATTGTGCTGGTGGCCATGTTCTATAGGTGACTTCCAAGTCAGCCATATTGCATTTGGGACATTGTGCTGGTTGTCTTGTATAGGTGACTTCCAAGTCAGCCATATTGCATGGGGGACATTGTGCTGGTTGTGTTGTATAGGTGACTTCCAAATCAGCCATATTGCATGGGGGACATTGTGCTGGTTGTATTGTATAGGTGACTTCCAAGTCAGCCATATTGCATGGGGGACATTGTGCTGGTTGTATTGAATAGGTGACTTCCAAGTCAGCCATATTGCATGGGGGACATTGTGCTGGTGGCCATGTCGTATAGGTGACTTCCAAGTCAGCCATATTGCATGGGGGACATTGTGCTGGTTGTCTTGTATAGGTGACTTCCAAGTCAGCCATATTGCTTGGGGGACATTGTGCTGGTTGTATTTTATAGGTGACTTCCAAGTCAGCCATATTGCATGGGGGACATTGTGCTGGTTGCCATGTTGTATAGGTGACTTCCAAGTCAGCCATATTGCATTTGGGACATTGTGCTGGTTGTATTGTATAGGTGACTTCCAAGTCAGCCATATTGCATGGGGGACATTGTGCTGGCTGTATTGTATAGGTGACTTCCAAGTGAGCCATATTGCTTGGGGGACATTGTGCTGGTGGCCATGTTCTATAGGTGACTTCCAAGTCAGCCATATTGCATGGGGGACATTGTGCTGGTTGCATTGTCCTATAGGTGACTTCCAAGTCAGCCATATTGCATGGGGGACATTGTGCTGGTGGCCATGTTCTATAGGTGACTTCCAAGTCAGCCATATTGCATGGGGGACATTGTGCTGGTTGTCTTGTATAGGTGACTTCCAAGTCAGCCATATTGCATGGGAGACATTGTGCTGGTGGCCATGTTCTATAGGTGACTTCCAAGTCAGCCATATTGCTTGGGGGACATTGTGCTGGTTGTATTGTATTGGTGACTTCCAAGTCAGCCATATTGTATGGGGGACATTGTGCTGGTTGCCATGTTGTATAGGTGACTTCCAAGTCAGCCATATTGCATGGGGACATTGTGCTGATTGTCTTGTATAGGTGACTTCCAAGTCAGCCATATTGCATGGGGGACATTGTGCTGGTTGCCATGTTGTATAGGTGACTTCCAAGTCAGGCATATTGCATGGGGGACATTGTGCTGGTTGCCATGTTGTATAGGTGACTTCCAAGTGAGCCATATTGCTTGAGGGACATTGTGCTGGTTGTGTTGTATAGGTGACTTCCAAGTCAGCCATATTGCATGGGGGACATTGTGCTGGTTGCCATGTCCTATAGGTGCCTTCCAAGTCAGCCATATTGCATGGGGGACATTGTGCTGGTTGCCATGTTGTTTAGGTGACTTCCAAGTCAGCCATATTGCATGGGGGACATTGTGTTGGTTGCCATGTTGTATAGGTGACTTCCAAGTGAGCCATATTGCTTGGGGGACATTGTGCTGGTTGTGTTGTATAGGTGACTTCCAAGTCAGCCATATTGCATGGGGGACATTGTGCTGGTTGTCTTGTATAGGTGACTTCCAAGTCAGCCGTGTTGCATGGGGGACATTGTGCTGGTGGCCATGTTCTATAGGTGACTTCAAAGTCAGCCATATTGCATGGGGGACATTGTGCTGGTTGCCATGTTGTATAGGTGACTTCCAAGTCAGCCATATTGCTTACGGGACATTGTGCCGGTTGCCACGTTCTATAGGTGACTTCCAAGTGAGCCATATTGCTTGGGGGACATTGTACTGGTTGCCATGTTGTATAGGTGACTTCCAAGTCAGCCATATTGCATGGGGGACATTGTGCTGGTTGTCTTGTATAGGTGACTTCCAAGTCAGCCATATTGCTTGGGGGACATTGTGCTGGTTGTATTTTATAGGTGACTTCCAAGTCAGCCATATTGCATGGGGGACATTGTGCTGGTTGCCATGTTGTATAGGTGACTTCCAAGTCAGCCATATTGCATTTGGGACATTGTGCTGGTTGTATTGTATAGGTGACTTCCAAGTCAGCCATATTGCATGGGGGACATTGTGCTGGCTGTATTGTATAGGTGACTTCCAAGTGAGCCATATTGCTTGGGGGACATTGTGCTGGTGGCCATGTTCTATAGGTGACTTCCAAGTCAGCCATATTGCATGGGGGACATTGTGCTGGTTGCATTGTCCTATAGGTGACTTCCAAGTCAGCCATATTGCATGGGGGACATTGTGCTGGTGGCCATGTTCTATAGGTGACTTCCAAGTCAGCCATATTGCATGGGGGACATTGTGCTGGTTGTCTTGTATAGGTGACTTCCAAGTCAGCCATATTGCATGGGAGACATTGTGCTGGTGGCCATGTTCTATAGGTGACTTCCAAGTCAGCCATATTGCATGGGGGACATTGTGCTGGTTGTCTTGTATAGGTGACTTCCAAGTCAGCCATATTGCTTGGGGGACATTGTGCCGGTTGCCACGTTCTATAGGTGACTTCCAAGTGAGCCATATTGCTTGGGGGACATTGTACTGGTTGCCATGTTGTATAGGTGACTTCCAAGTCAGCCATATTGCATGGGGGACATTTTGCTGGTGGCCATGTTCTATAGGTGACTTCCAAGTCAGCCACATTGCATGGGGGACATTGTGCTGGTTTCTTGTATAGGTGACTTCCAAGTCAGCCATATTGCATGGGGGACATTGTGCTGGTTGCCATGTTGTATAGGTGACTTCCAAGTCAGCCATATTGCATGGGGGACATTGTGCTGGTTGCCATGTTGTATAGGTGACTTCAAAGTCAGCCATATTGCATGGGGGACATTGTGCTGGATGCCATATTGTATAGGTGACTTCCAAGTGAGCCATATTGCATGGGCGACATTGTGCTGGTTGTGTTGTATGGGTGACTTCCAAGTCAGCCATATTGCATGGGGGACATTGTGCTGGTTGTGTTGTATAGGTGACTTCCAAGTCAGCCATATTGCTTGGGGGACATTGTGCTGGTTGCCCTGTTCTATAGGTGACTTCCAAGTCAGCGATATTGCTTGGGGGACATTGTGCTAGTGGCCATGTTCTATAGGTGACTTCCAAGTCAGCCATATTGCTTGGGGGACATTGTGCTGGTTGCCATGTTGTATAGGTGACTTCCAAGTCATCCATATTGCATGGGGGACATTGTGCTGGTGGCCATGTTCTATAGGTGACTTCCAAGTCAGCCATATTGCATGGGGGACATTGTGTTGGTTGCCATGTTGTATAGGTGACTTCCAAGTCAGCCATATTGCATGGGGGACATTGTGCTGGTTGCCATGTCCTATAGGTGACTTCCAAGTCAGCCATATTGCATGGGGGAAATTGTGCTGGTTGTCTTGTATAGGTGACTTCCAAGTCAGCCATATTGCTTGGGGGACATTGTGCTGGTTGCCCTGTTCTATAGGTGACTTCCAAGTCAGCCATATTGCATTTGGGACATTGTGCTGGTTGTATTGTATAGGTGACTTCCAAGTCAGCCATATTGCATGGGGGACATTGTGCTGGTTGTATTGTATAGGTGACTTCCAAGTGAGCCATATTGCTTGGGGGACATTGTGCTGGTGGCCATGTTCTATAGGTGACTTCCAAGTCAGCCATATTGCATGGGGGACATTGTGCTGGTTGCCATGTCCTATAGGTGACTTCCAAGTCAGCCATATTGCATGGGGGACATTGTGCTGGTTGCCATGTTGTATAGGTGACTTCCAAGTCAGCCATATTGCATGGGGGACATTGTGCTGGTTGCCATGCTGTATAGGTGACTTCCAAGTGAGCCATATTGCTTGGGGGACATTGTGCTGGTTGTGTTGTATAGGTGACTTCCAAGTCAGCCATATTGCATGGGGGACATTGTGCTGGTTGTCTTGTATAGGTGACTTCCAAGTCAGCCGTGTTGCATGGGGGACATTGTGCTGGTGGCCATGTTCTATAGGTGACTTCCAAGTCAGCCATATTGCATGGGGGACATTGTGCTGGTTGCCATGTTGTATAGGTGACTTCCAAGTCAGCCATATTGCTTGGGGGACATTGTGCCGGTTGCCACGTTCTATAGGTGACTTCCAAGTGAGCCATATTGCATGGGGGACATTGTGCTGGTTGCCATGTTGTATAGGTGACTTCCAAGTCAGCCATATTGCTTGGGGGACATTGTGCTGGTTGCCATGTTGTATAGGTGACTTCCAAGTCAGCCATATTGCCTGGGGGACATTGTGCTGGTTGTATTGTATAGGTGACTTCCAAGTCAGCCATATTGCATGGGGGACATTGTGCTGGTTGCCATGTTGTATAGGTCACTTCCAAGTCAGCCATATTGCATGGGGGACATTGTGCTGGTTGCCATGTTGTATAGGTGACTTCCAAGTGAGCCATATTGCTTGGGGGACATTGTGCTGGTTGTGTTGTATAGGTGACTTCCAAGTCAGCCATATTGCATGGGGGACATTGTGCTGGTTGTCTTGTATAGGTGACTTTCAAGTCAGCCGTGTTGCATGGGGGACATTGTACTGGTGGCCATGTACTATAGGTGACTTCCAAGTCAGCCATATTGCATGGGGGACATTGTGCTGGTTGCCATGTTGTATAGGTGACTTCCAAGTGAGCCATATTGCTTGGGGGACATTGTGCTGGTTGCCATGTTGTATAGGTGACTTCCAAGTCAGCCATATTGCATGGGAGACATTGTGCTGGTGGCCATGTTCTATAGGTGACTTCCAAGTCAGCCATATTGCATGGGGACATTGTGCTGGTTGTCTTGTATAGGTGACTTCCAAGTCAGCCATATTGCATGGGGGACATTGTGCTGGTTGCCATGTTGTATAGGTGACTTCCAAGTCAGCCATATTGCATGGGGGACATTGTGCTGGTTGCCATGTTGTATAGGTGACTTCCAAGTCAGCCATATTGCATGGGGGACATTGTGCTGGTTGTGTTGTATAGGTGACTTCCAAGACAGCCATATTGCTTGGGGGACATTGTGCTGGTGGCCATGTTGTATAGGTGACTTCCAAGTCAGCCATATTGCTTGGGGGACATTGTGCTGGTTGCCATGTTCTATAGGTGACTTCCAAGTCAGCCATATTGCATGGGGGACATTGTGCTGGTTGTGTTGTATAGGTGACTTCCAAGTCAGCCATATTGCATGGGGGACATTGTGCTGGTTGTGTTGTATAGGTGACTTCCAAGTCAGCCATATTGCATGGGGGACATTGTGCTGGTTGTATTGCATAGGTGACTTCCAAGTCAGCCATATTGCATGGGGGACATTGTGCTGGTTGCCATGTTGTATAGGTGACTTCCAAGTCAGCCATATTGCATGGGGGACATTGTGCTGGTTGTCTTGTATAGGTGACTTCCAAGTCAGCCATATTGCTTGGGGGACATTGTGCTGGTTGCCATGTCCTATAGGTGACTTCTAAGTCAGCTATATTGCATGGGGGACATTGTGCTGGTTGTCTTGTATATGTGACTTCCAAGTCAGCCATATTGCATGGGGGCCATTGTGCTGGTTGCCATGTTGTATAGGTGACTTCCAAGTCAGCCATATTGCATGGGGGACATTGTGCTGGTTGCCATGTTGTATAGGTGACTTCCAAGTGAGCCATATTGCTTGGGGGACATTGTGCTGGTTGTGTTGTATAGGTGACTTCCAAGTCAGCCATATTGCATGGGGGACATTGTGCTGGTTGTCTTGTATAGGTGACTTCCAAGTCAGCCGTGTTGCATGGGGGACATTGTGCTGGTGGCCATGTTCTATAGGTGACTTCCAAGTCAGCCATATTGCATGGGGGACATTGTGCTGGTTTGCCATGTTGTATAGGTGACTTCCAAGTCAGCCATATTGCTTGGGGGACATTGTGCTGGTTGCCATGTTCTATAGGTGACTTCCAAGTGAGCCATATTGCTTGGGGGACATTGTGCTGGTTGCCATGTTGTATAGGTGACTTCCAAGTCAGCCATATTGCATGGTGGACATTGTGCTGGTGGCCATGTTCTATGGGTGACTTCCAAGTCAGCCACATTGCATGGGGGACATTGTGCTGGTTTCTTGTATAGGTGACTTCCAAGTCAACCATATTGCATTAGGGACATTGTGCTGGTTGCCCTGTTGTATAGGTGACTTCCAAGTCAACCATATTGCATGGGGGACATTGTGCTGGTTGCCATGCAAAATGTCAACATGGCAACCAGCACAATGTCCCCCATGCAATATGGCTGACTTGGAAGTCACCTATACAACATGGCCACCAGCACAATGTCCCCCATGCAATATGGCTGACGTGGAAGTCACCTATACAAGACAACCAGCACAATGTCCCCCATGCAATATGGCTGACTTGGAAGTCACCTATAGGACATGGCAACCAGCACAATGTCCCCCAAGCAATATGGCTGACTTGGAAGTCACCTATACAAGACAACCAGCACAATGTCCCAAATGCAATATGGCTGACTTGGAAGTCACCTATAGAACATGGCCACCAGCACAATGTCCCCCATGCAATATGGCTGACTTGGAAGTCACCTATAGAACATGGCCACCAGCACAATGTCCCCCAAGCAATATGGCTGACTTGGAAGTCACCTATACAACATGGCAACCAGCACAATGTCCCCCATGCAATATGGCTGACTTGGAAGTCACCTATACAATACAACCAGCACAATGTCCCCCATGCAATATGGCTGACTTGGAAGTCACCTATACAATACAACCAGCACAATGTCCCAAATGCAATATGGCTGACTTGGAAGTCACCTATAGAACATGGCCACCAGCACAATGTCCCCCATGCAACATGGCAGACTTGGAAGTCACCTATACAACATGGCAACCAGCACAATGTCCCCCATGCAATATGGCTGACTTGGAAGTCACCTATACAATACAACCAGCACAATGTCCCCCATGCAATATGGCTGACTTGGAAGTCACCTATACAAGACAACCAGCACAATGTCCCAAATGCAATATGGCTGACTTGGAAGTCACCTATAGAACATGGCCACCAGCACAATGTCCCCCATGCAACATGGCAGACTTGGAAGTCACCTATACAACATGGCAACCAGCACAATGTCCCCCATGCAATATGGCTGACTTGGAAGTCACCTATACAATACAACCAGCACAATGTCCCCCAAGCAATATGGCTGACTTGGAAGTCACCTATACAAGACAACCAGCACAATGTCCCCCATGCAATATGGCTGACTTGGAAGTCACCTATACAATACAACCAGCACAATGTCCCCCAAGCAATATGGCTGACTTGGAAGTCACCTATACAAGACAACCAGCACAATGTCCCCCATGCAATATGGCTGATTTGGAAGTCACCTATACAACACAACCAGCACAATGTCCCCCATGCAATATGGCTGACTTGGAAGTCACCTATACAAGACAACCAGCACAATGTCCCAAATGCAATATGGCTGACTTGGAAGTCACCTATAGAACATGGCCACCAGCACAATGTCCACCATGCAATATGGCTGACTTGGAAGTCACCTATACAACATGGCAACCAGCACAATTTCCCCCATGCAATATGGCTGACTTGGAAGTCACCTATACAATACAACCAGCACAATGTCCCCCAAGCAATATGGCTGACTTGGAAGTCACCTATACAAGACAAGCAGCACAATGTCCCCCATGCAATATGGCTGACTTGGAAGTCACCTATAGGACATGGCCACCAGCACAATGTCCCCCATGCAATATGGCTGACTTGGAAGTCACCTATACAATGCAACCAGCACAATGTCCCCCATGCAATATGGCTGACTTGGAAGTCAGCTATACAATACAACCAGCACAATGTCCCCCAAGCAATATGGCTGACTTGGAAGTCACCTATAGAACATGGCCACCAGCACAATGTCCCCCAAGCAATATGGCTGACTTGGAAGTCACCTATAGAACATGGCAACCAGCACAATGTCCCCCAAGCAATATGGCTCACTTGGAATTCACCTATACAATACAACCAGCACAATGTCCCCCATGCAATATGGCTGACTTGGAAGTCACCTATACAATACAACCAGCACAATGTCCCAAATGCAATATGGCTGACTTGGAAATCACCTATAGAACATGGCCACCAGCACAATGTCCCCCATGAAATATGGCTGACTTGGAAGTCACCTATACAAGACAACCAGCACAATGTCCCCCATGCAATATGGCTGACTTGGAAGTCACCTATACAATACAACCAGCACAATGTCCCCCATGCAATATGGCTGATTTGGAAGTCACCTATACAACACAACCAGCACAATGTCCCCCATGCAATATGGCTGACTTGGAAGTCACCTATACAAGACAACCAGCACAATGTCCCAAATGCAATATGGCTGACTTGGAAGTCACCTATAGAACATGGCCACCAGCACAATGTCCACCATGCAATATGGCTGACTTGGAAGTCACCTATACAACATGGCAACCAGCACAATTTCCCCCATGCAATATGGCTGACTTGGAAGTCACCTATACAATACAACCAGCACAATGTCCCCCAAGCAATATGGCTGACTTGGAAGTCACCTATACAAGACAAGCAGCACAATGTCCCCCATGCAATATGGCTGACTTGGAAGTCACCTATAGGACATGGCCACCAGCACAATGTCCCCCATGCAATATGGCTGACTTGGAAGTCACCTATACAATGCAACCAGCACAATGTCCCCCATGCAATATGGCTGACTTGGAAGTCAGCTATACAATACAACCAGCACAATGTCCCCCAAGCAATATGGCTGACTTGGAAGTCACCTATAGAACATGGCCACCAGCACAATGTCCCCCAAGCAATATGGCTGACTTGGAAGTCACCTATAGAACATGGCAACCAGCACAATGTCCCCCAAGCAATATGGCTCACTTGGAATTCACCTATACAATACAACCAGCACAATGTCCCCCATGCAATATGGCTGACTTGGAAGTCACCTATACAATACAACCAGCACAATGTCCCAAATGCAATATGGCTGACTTGGAAATCACCTATAGAACATGGCCACCAGCACAATGTCCCCCATGAAATATGGCTGACTTGGAAGTCACCTATACAAGACAACCAGCACAATGTCCCCCATGCAATATGGCTGACTTGGAAGTCACCTATACAATACAACCAGCACAATGTCCCCCATGCAATATGGCTGATTTGGAAGTCACCTATACAACACAACCAGCACAATGTCCCCCATGCAATATGGCTGACTTGGAAGTCACCTATACAAGACAACCAGCACAATGTCCCAAATGCAATATGGCTGACTTGGAAGTCACCTATAGAACATGGCCACCAGCACAATGTCCACCATGCAATATGGCTGACTTGGAAGTCACCTATACAACATGGCAACCAGCACAATTTCCCCCATGCAATATGGCTGACTTGGAAGTCACCTATACAATACAACCAGCACAATGTCCCCCAAGCAATATGGCTGACTTGGAAGTCACCTATACAAGACAAGCAGCACAATGTCCCCCATGCAATATGGCTGACTTGGAAGTCACCTATAGGACATGGCCACCAGCACAATGTCCCCCATGCAATATGGCTGACTTGGAAGTCACCTATACAAGACAACCAGCACAATGTCCAAAAATGCAATATGGCTGACTTGGAAGTCACCTATAGAACATGGCCACCAGCACAATGTCCCCCATGCAATATGGCTGACTTGGAAGTCACCTATAGAACATGGCCACCAGCACAATGTCCCCCAAGCAATATGGCTGACTTGGAAGTCACCTATACAACATGGCAACCAGCACAATGTCCCCCATGCAATATGGCTGACTTGGAAGTCACCTATACAATACAACCAGCACAATGTCCCCCATGCAATATGGCTGACTTGGAAGTCACCTATACAATACAACCAGCACAATGTCCCAAATGCAATATGGCTGACTTGGAAGTCACCTATAGAACATGGCCACCAGCACAATGTCCCCCATGCAACATGGCAGACTTGGAAGTCACCTATACAACATGGCAACCAGCACAATGTCCCCCAAGCAATATGGCTGACTTGGAAGTCACCTATACAATACAACCAGCACAATGTCCCCCATGCAATATGGCTGACTTGGAAGTCACCTATACAAGACAACCAGCACAATGTCCCAAATGCAATATGGCTGACTTGGAAGTCACCTATAGAACATGGCCACCAGCACAATGTCCCCCATGCAACATGGCAGACTTGGAAGTCACCTATACAACATGGCAACCAGCACAATGTCCCCCATGCAATATGGCTGACTTGGAAGTCACCTATACAATACAACCAGCACAATGTCCCCCAAGCAATATGGCTGACTTGGAAGTCACCTATACAAGACAACCAGCACAATGTCCCCCATGCAATATGGCTGACTTGGAAGTCACCTATACAATACAACCAGCACAATGTCCCCCAAGCAATATGGCTGACTTGGAAGTCACCTATACAAGACAACCAGCACAATGTCCCCCATGCAATATGGCTGATTTGGAAGTCACCTATACAACACAACCAGCACAATGTCCCCCATGCAATATGGCTGACTTGGAAGTCACCTATACAAGACAACCAGCACAATGTCCCAAATGCAATATGGCTGACTTGGAAGTCACCTATAGAACATGGCCACCAGCACAATGTCCACCATGCAATATGGCTGACTTGGAAGTCACCTATACAACATGGCAACCAGCACAATTTCCCCCATGCAATATGGCTGACTTGGAAGTCACCTATACAATACAACCAGCACAATGTCCCCCAAGCAATATGGCTGACTTGGAAGTCACCTATACAAGACAAGCAGCACAATGTCCCCCATGCAATATGGCTGACTTGGAAGTCACCTATAGGACATGGCCACCAGCACAATGTCCCCCATGCAATATGGCTGACTTGGAAGTCACCTATACAATGCAACCAGCACAATGTCCCCCATGCAATATGGCTGACTTGGAAGTCAGCTATACAATACAACCAGCACAATGTCCCCCAAGCAATATGGCTGACTTGGAAGTCACCTATAGAACATGGCCACCAGCACAATGTCCCCCAAGCAATATGGCTGACTTGGAAGTCACCTATAGAACATGGCAACCAGCACAATGTCCCCCAAGCAATATGGCTCACTTGGAATTCACCTATACAATACAACCAGCACAATGTCCCCCATGCAATATGGCTGACTTGGAAGTCACCTATACAATACAACCAGCACAATGTCCCAAATGCAATATGGCTGACTTGGAAGTCACCTATAGAACATGGCCACCAGCACAATGTCCCCCATGAAATATGGCTGACTTGGAAGTCACCTATACAAGACAACCAGCACAATGTCCCCCATGCAATATGGCTGACTTGGAAGTCACCTATACAATACAACCAGCACAATGTCCCCCATGCAATATGGCTGATTTGGAAGTCACCTATACAACACAACCAGCACAATGTCCCCCATGCAATATGGCTGACTTGGAAGTCACCTATACAAGACAACCAGCACAATGTCCCAAATGCAATATGGCTGACTTGGAAGTCACCTATAGAACATGGCCACCAGCACAATGTCCACCATGCAATATGGCTGACTTGGAAGTCACCTATACAACATGGCAACCAGCACAATTTCCCCCATGCAATATGGCTGACTTGGAAGTCACCTATACAATACAACCAGCACAATGTCCCCCAAGCAATATGGCTGACTTGGAAGTCACCTATACAAGACAAGCAGCACAATGTCCCCCATGCAATATGGCTGACTTGGAAGTCACCTATAGGACATGGCCACCAGCACAATGTCCCCCATGCAATATGGCTGACTTGGAAGTCACCTATACAATGCAACCAGCACAATGTCCCCCATGCAATATGGCTGACTTGGAAGTCAGCTATACAATACAACCAGCACAATGTCCCCCAAGCAATATGGCTGACTTGGAAGTCACCTATAGAACATGGCCACCAGCACAATGTCCCCAAGCAATATGGCTGACTTGGAAGTCACCTATAGAACATGGCAACCAGCACAATGTCCCCCAAGCAATATGGCTCACTTGGAAGTCACCTATACAATACAACCAGCACAATGTCCCCCATGCAATATGGCTGACTTGGAAGTCACCTATACAATACAACCAGCACAATGTCCCAAATGCAATATGGCTGACTTGGAAGTCACCTATAGAACATGGCCACCAGCACAATGTCCCCCATGAAATATGGCTGACTTGGAAGTCACCTATACAAGACAACCAGCACAATGTCCCCCATGCAATATGGCTGACTTGGAAGTCACCTATACAATACAACCAGCACAATGTCCCCCATGCAATATGGCTGATTTGGAAGTCACCTATACAACACAACCAGCACAATGTCCCCCATGCAATATGGCTGACTTGGAAGTCACCTATACAAGACAACCAGCACAATGTCCCAAATGCAATATGGCTGACTTGGAAGTCACCTATAGAACATGGCCACCAGCACAATGTCCACCATGCAATATGGCTGACTTGGAAGTCACCTATACAACATGGCAACCAGCACAATTTCCCCCATGCAATATGGCTGACTTGGAAGTCACCTATACAATACAACCAGCACAATGTCCCCCAAGCAATATGGCTGACTTGGAAGTCACCTATACAAGACAAGCAGCACAATGTCCCCCAAGCAATATGGCTGACTTGGAAGTCACCTATAGAACCTGGCAACCAGCACAATGTCCCCCATGCAATATGGCTCACTTGGAAGTCACCTATACAATACAACCAGCACAATGTCCCCCATGCAATATGGCTGACTTGGAAGTCACCTATACAATACAACCAGCACAATGTCCCAAATGCAATATGGCTGACTTGGAAGTCACCTATAGAATATGGCCACCAGCACAATGTCCCCCATGAAATATGGCTGACTTGGAAGTCACCTATACAACATGGCAACCAGCACAATGTCCCCCATGCAATATGGCTGACTTGGAAGTCACCTATACAATACAACCAGCACAATGTCCCCCAAGCAATATGGCTGACTTGGAAGTCACCTATACAAGACAACCAGCACAATGTCCCCCATGCAATATGGCTGACTTGGAAGTCACCTATACAATACAACCAGCACAATGTCCCCCATGCAATATGGCTGATTTGGAAGTCACCTATACAACACAACCAGAACAATGTCCCCTATGCAATATGGCTGACTTGGAAGTCACCTATACAAGACAACCAGCACAATGTCCCAAATGCAACATGGCTGACTTGGAAGTCACCTATAGAACATGGCCACCAGCACAATGTCCCCCATGCAATATGGCTGACTTGGAAGTCACCTATACAACATGGCAACCAGCACAATGTCCCCCATGCAATATGGCTGACTTGGAAGTCACCTATACAATACAACCAGCACAATGTCCCCCAAGCAATATGGCTGACTTGGAAGTCACCTATACAAGACAACCAGCACAATGTCCCCCATGCAATATGGCTGACTTGGAAGTCACCTATAGGACATGGCCACCAGCACAATGTCCCCCATGCAATATGGCTGACTTGGAAGTCACCTATACAATACAAACAGCAAAATGTCCCCCATGCAATCTGGCTGACTTGGAAGTCACCTATACAATACAACCAGCACAATGTCCCCCATGCAATATGGCTGATTTGGAAGCCACCTATACAACACAACCAGCACAATGTCCCCCATGCAATATGGCTGACTTGGAAGTCACCTATACAAGACAACCAGCACAATGTCCCCCATGGAATATGGCTGACTTGGAAGTCACCTATAGAACATGGCCACCAGCACAATGTCCCCCATGCAATATGGCTGACTTGGAAGTCACCTATACAACATGGCAACCAGCACAATGTCCCCCAAGCAATATGGCTGACTTGGAAGTCACCTATACAACATGGCAACCAGCGCAATGTCTACCAAGCAATATGGCTGACTTGGAAGTCACCTATAGAACATGGCAACCAGCACAATGTCCCCCAAGCAATGTGGCTGACTTAAAAGTCACCTATACAAGACAACCAGCACAATTTCCCCCATGCAATATGGCTGACTTGGAAGTCACCTATAGGACATGGCAACCAGCACAATGTCCCCCATGCAATATGGCTGACTTGTAAGTCACCTATACAACATGGCAACCAGCACAATGTCCCCCATGCAATATGGCTGACTTGGAAGTCACCTATACAAGACAACCAGCACAATGTCCCCCATGCAATATGGCTGACTTGGAAGTCACCTATAGGACATGGCCACCAGCACAATGTCCCCCATGCAATATGGCTGACTTGGAAGTCACCTATACAATACAAACAGCACAATGTCCCCTATGCAATCTGGCTGACTTGGAAGTCACCTATACAATACAACCAGCACAATGTCCCCCATGCAATATGGCTGATTTGGAAGCCACCTATACAACACAACCAGCACAATGTCCCCCATGCAATATGGCTGACTTGGAAGTCACCTATACAAGACAACCAGCACAATGTCCCCCATGCAATATGGCTGACTTGGAAGTCACCTATAGAACATGGCCACCAGCACAATGTCCCCCATGCAATATGGCTGACTTGGAAGTCACCTATACAACATGGCAACCAGCACAATGTCCCCCAAGCAATATGGCTGACTTGGAAGTCACCTATACAACATGGCAACCAGCGCAATGTCTACCAAGCAACATGGCTGACTTGGAAGTCACCTATAGAACATGGCAACCAGCACAATGTCCCCCAAGCAATGTGGCTGACTTAAAAGTCACCTATACAAGACAACCAGCACAATTTCCCCCATGCAATATGGCTGACTTGGAAGTCACCTATAGGACATGGCAACCAGCACAATGTCCCCCATGCAATATGGCTGACTTGTAAGTCACCTATACAACATGGCAACCAGCACAATGTCCCCCATGCAATATGGCTGACTTGGAAGTCACCTATACAACATGGCAACCAGCACAATGTCCCCCATGCAATATGGCTGACTTGGAAGTCACCTTTACAACATGGCCACCAGCACAATGTCCCCCATGCAATATGGCTGACTTGGAAGTCACCTATACAATACAACCAGCACAATGTCCCCCAAGCAATATGGCTGACTTGGAAGTCACCTATACAAGACAACCAGAACAATGTCCCCCATGCAATATGGCTGACTTGGAAGTCACCTATACAATACAACCAGCACAATGTCCCCCATGCAATATGGCTGATTTGGAAGTCACCTATACAACACAACCAGAACAATGTCCCCCATGCAATATGGCTGACTTGGAAGTCACCTATACAAGACAACCAGCACAATGTCCCAAATGCAATATGGCTGACTTGGAAGTCACCTATAGAACATGGCCACCAGCACAATGTCCCCCATGCAATATGGCTGACTTGGAAGTCACCTATACAACATGGCAACCAACACAATGTCCCCCATGCAATATGGCTGACTTGGAAGTCACCTATACAATACAACCAGCACAATGTCCCCCAAGCAATATGGCTGACTTGGAAGTCACCTATACAAGACAACCAGCACAATGTCCCCCATGCAATATGGCTGACTTGGAAGTCACCTATAGGACATGGCCACCAGCACAATGTCCCCCATGCAATATGGCTGACTTGGAAGTCACCTATACAATACAACCAGCACAATGTCCCCCATGCAATATGGCTGACTTGGAAGTCACCTATACAATACAACCAGCACAATGTCCCCCATGCAATATGGCTGATTTGGAAGTCACCTATACAACACAACCAGCACAATGTCCCCCATGCAATATGGCTGACTTGGAAGTCACCTATACAAGACAACCAGCACAATGTCCCCCATGCAATATGGCTGACTTGGAAGTCACCTATAGAACATGGCCACTAGCACAATGTCCCCATGCAATATGGCTGACTTGGAATTCACCTATACAACATGGCAACCAGCACAATGTCCTCCAAGCAATATGGCTGACTTGGAAGTCACCTATACAACATGGCAACCAGCGCAATGTCTACCAAGCAATATGGCTGACTTGGAAGTCACCTATAGAACATGGCAACCAGCACAATGTCCCCCAAGCAATGTGGCTGACTTGGAAGTCACCTATAGGACATGGCAACCAGCACAATGTCCCCCATGCAATATGGCTGACTTGTAAGTCACCTATACAACATGGCAACCAGCACAATGTCCCCCATGCAATATGGCTGACTTGGAAGTCACCTATACAACATGGCAACCAGCACAATGTCCCCCATGCAATATGGCTGACTTGGAAGTCACCTTTACAACATGGCCACCAGCACAATGTCCCCCATGCAATATGGCTGACTTGGAAGTCACCTATACAATACAACCAGCACAATGTCCCCCAAGCAATATGGCTGACTTGGAAGTCACCTATACAAGACAACCAGCACAATGTCCCCCATGCAATATGGCTGACTTGGAAGTCACCTATACAATACAACCAGCACAATGTCCCCCATGCAATATGGCTGATTTGGAAGTCACCTATACAACACAACCAGAACAATGTCCCCCATGCAATATGGCTGACTTGGAAGTCACCTATACAAGACAACCAGCACAATGTCCAAAATGCAATATGGCTGACTTGGAAGTCACCTATAGAACATGGCAACCAGCACAATGTCCCCTAAGCAATGTGGCTGACTTAAAAGTCACCTATACAAGACAACCAGCACAATTTCCCCCATGCAATATGGCTGACTTGGAAGTCACCTATAGGACATGGCAACCAGCACAATGTCCCCCATGCAATATGGCTGACTTGTAAGTCACCTATACAACATGGCAACCAGCACAATGTCCCCCATGCAATATGGCTGACTTGGAAGTCACCTATACAAGACAACCAGCACAATGTCCCCCATGCAATATGGCTGACTTGGAAGTCACCTATAGGACATGGCCACCAGCACAATGTCCCCCATGCAATATGGCTGACTTGGAAGTCACCTATACAATACAAACAGCACAATGTCCCCCATGCAATCTGGCTGACTTGGAAGTCACCTATACAATACAACCAGCACAATGTCCCCCATGCAATATGGCTGATTTGGAAGCCACCTATACAACACAACCAGCACAATGTCCCCCATGCAATATGGCTGACTTGGAAGTCACCTA
The DNA here is from genome assembly GCF_048934315.1 of Petromyzon marinus. Classification (NCBI taxonomy): domain Eukaryota; kingdom Metazoa; phylum Chordata; class Hyperoartia; order Petromyzontiformes; family Petromyzontidae; genus Petromyzon; species Petromyzon marinus. Next base: position 979,155 of record NW_027422884.1, on the reverse strand, counting down.
TACAAGACAACCAGCACAATGTCCCCCATGCAATATGGCTGACTTGGAAGTCACCTATAGAACATGGCCACCAGCACAATGTCCCCCATGCAATATGGCTGACTTGGAAGTCACCTATACAACATGGCAACCAGCACAATGTCCCCCAAGCAATATGGCTGACTTGGAAGTCACCTATACAACATGGCAACCAGCGCAATGTCTACCAAGCAACATGGCTGACTTGGAAGTCACCTATAGAACATGGCAACCAGCACAATGTCCCCCAAGCAATGTGGCTGACTTAAAATTCACCTATACAAGACAACCAGCACAATTTCCCCCATGCAATATGGCTGACTTGGAAGTCACCTATAGGACATGGCAACCAGCACAATGTCCCCCATGCAATATGGCTGACTTGTAAGTCACCTATACAACATGGCAACCAGCACAATGTCCCCCATGCAATATGGCTGACTTGGAAGTCACCTATACAACATGGCAACCAGCACAATGTCCCCCATGCAATATGGCTGACTTGGAAGTCACCTTTACAACATGGCCACCAGCACAATGTCCCCCATGCAATATGGCTGACTTGGAAGTCACCTATACAATACAACCAGCACAATGTCCCCCAAGCAATATGGCTGACTTGGAAGTCACCTATACAAGACAATCAGCACAATGTCCCCCATGCAATATGGCTGACTTGGAAGTCACCTATACAATACAACCAGCACAATGTCCCCCATGCAATATGGCTGATTTGGAAGTCACCTATACAACACAACCAGAACAATGTCCCCCATGCAATATGGCTGACTTGGAAGTCACCTATACAAGACAACCAGCACAATGTCCCAAATGCAATATGGCTGACTTGGAAGTCACCTATAGAACATGGCCACCAGCACAATGTCCCCCATGCAATATGGCTGACTTGGAAGTCACCTATACAACATGGCAACCAGCACAATGTCCCCCATGCAATATGGCTGACTTGGAAGTCACCTATAGGACATGGCCACCAGCACAATGTCCCCCATGCAATATGGCTGACTTGGAAGTCACCTATACAATACAACCAGCACAATGTCCCCCATGCAATATGGCTGATTTGGAAGTCACCTATACAACACAACCAGCACAATGTCCCCCATGCAATATGGCTGACTTGGAAGTCACCTATACAAGACAACCAGCACAATGTCCCCCATGCAATATGGCTGACTTGGAAGTCACCTATAGAACATGGCCATTAGCACAATGTCCCCATGCAATATGGCTGACTTGGAATTCACCTATACAACATGGCAACCAGCACAATGTCCCCCAAGCAATATGGCTGACTTGGAAGTCACCTATACAACATGGCAACCAGCGCAATGTCTACCAAGCAATATGGCTGACTTGGAAGTCACCTATAGAACATGGCAACCAGCACAATGTCCCCCAAGCAATGTGGCTGACTTGGAAGTCACCTATAGGACATGGCAACCAGCACAATGTCCCCCATGCAATATGGCTGACTTGTAAGTCACCTATACAACATGGCAACCAGCACAATGTCCCCCATGCAATATGGCTGACTTGGAAGTCACCTATACAACATGGCAACCAGCACAATGTCCCCCATGCAATATGGCTGACTTGGAAGTCACCTTTACAACATGGCCACCAGCACAATGTCCCCCATGCAATATGGCTGACTTGGAAGTCACCTATACAATACAACCAGCACAATGTCCCCCATGCAACACGGCTGACTTGGAAGTCACCTATACAAGACAACCAGCACAATGTCCCCCATGCAATATGGCTGACTTGGAAGTCACCTATACAACACAACCAGCACAATGTCCCCCAAGCAATATGGCTCACTTGGAAGTCACCTATACAACATGGCAACCAGCACAATGTCCCCCATGCAATATGGCTGACTTGTAAGTCACCTATACAACATGGCAACCAGCACAATGTCCCCCATGCAATATGGCTGACTTGGAAGTCACCTATACAACATGGCAACCAGCACAATGTCCCCCATGCAATATGGCTGACTTGGAAGTCACCTTTACAACATGGCCACCAGCACAATGTCCCCCATGCAATATGGCTGACTTGGAAGTCACCTATACAAGACAACCAGCACAATGTCCCCCATGCAATATGGCTGACTTGGAAGTCACCTATACAACACAACCAGCACAATGTCCCCCAAGCAATATGGCTCACTTGGAAGTCACCTATACAACATGGCAACCAGCACAATGTCCCCCATGCAATATGGCTGACTTGGAAGTCACCTATAGGACATGGCAACCAGCACAATGTCCCCCATGCAATATGGCTGACTTGGAAGTCACCTATAGAACATGGCCACCAGCACAATGTCCCCCAAGCAATATTGCTCACTTGGAAGTCACCTATACAATACAACCAGCACAATGTCCCCCATGCAATATGGCTGACTTGGAAGTCACCTATACAATACAACCAGCACAATGTCCCCCATGCAATATGGCTGACTTGGAAGTCACCTATACAACACAACCAGCACAATGTCCCCCATGCAATATGGCTGACTTGGAAGTCACCTATACAACACAACCAGCACAATGTCCCCCATGCAATATGGCTCACTTGGAAGTCACCTATACAACATGGCATCCAGCACAATGTCCCCCATGCAATATGGCTGACTTGGAAGTCACCTATACAACATGGCAACCAGCACAATGTCCCCCATGCAATATGGTTGACTTGGAAGTCACCTATACAACAGGGCAACCAGCACAATGTCCCTAATGCAATATGGTTGACTTGGAAGTCACCTATACAAGAAACCAGCACAATGTCCCCCATGCAATGTGGCTGACTTGGAAGTCACCCATAGAACATGGCCACCAGCACAATGTCCACCATGCAATATGGCTGACTTGGAAGTCACCTATACAACATGGCAACCAGCACAATGTCCCCCAAGCAATATGGCTCACTTGGAAGTCACCTATACAACATGGCAAACCAGCACAATTTCCCCCATGCAATATGGCTGACTTGGAAGTCACCTATAGAACATGGCCACCAGCACAATGTCCCCCATGCAACACGGCTGACTTGGAAGTCACCTATACAAGACAACCAGCACAATGTCCCCCATGCAATATGGCTGACTTGGAAGTCACCTATACAACACAACCAGCACAATGTCCCCCAAGCAATATGGCTCACTTGGAAGTCACCTATACAACATGGCAACCAGCACAATGTCCCCCATGCAATATGGCTGACTTGGAAGTCACCAATACAAGACAACCAGCACAATGTCCCCCATGCAATATGGCTGACTTGGAAGTCACCTATAGGACATGGCCACCAGCACAATGTCCCCCATGCAATATGGCTGACTTGGAAGTCACCTATACAATACAAACAGCACAATGTCCCCCATGCAATATGGCTCACTTGGAAGTCACCTATACAATACAACCAGCACAATGTCCCCCATGCAATATGGCTGACTTGGAAGTCACCTATACAATACAACCAGCACAATGTCCCCCATGCAATATGGCTGACTTGGAAGTCACCTATACAACACAACCAGCACAATGTCCCCCATGCAATATGGCTGACTTGGAAGTCACCTATACAACACAACCAGCACAATGTCCCCCATGCAATATGGCTCACTTGGAAGTCACCTATACAACATGGCATCCAGCACAATGTCCCCCATGCAATATGGCTGACTTGGAAGTCACCTATACAACATGGCAACCAGCACAATGTCCCCCATGCAATATGGTTGACTTGGAAGTCACCTATACAACAGGGCAACCAGCACAATGTCCCTAATGCAATATGGTTGACTTGGAAGTCACCTATACAAGAAACCAGCACAATGTCCCCCATGCAATGTGGCTGACTTGGAAGTCACCCATAGAACATGGCCACCAGCACAATGTCCACCATGCAATATGGCTGACTTGGAAGTCACCTATACAACATGGCAACCAGCACAATGTCCCCCAAGCAATATGGCTGACTTGGAAGTCACCTATACAACATGGCAAACCAGCACAATTTCCCCCATGCAATATGGCTGACTTGGAAGTCACCTATAGAACATGGCCACCAGCACAATGTCCCCCATGCAACACGGCTGACTTGGAAGTCACCTATACAAGACAACCAGCACAATGTCCCCCATGCAATATGGCTGACTTGGAAGTCACCTATACAACACAACCAGCACAATGTCCCCCAAGCAATATGGCTCACTTGGAAGTCACCTATACAACATGGCAACCAGCACAATGTCCCCCATGCAATATGGCTGACTTGGAAGTCACCTATACAACATGGCAACCAGCACAATGGCCCCCATGCAATATGGCTGACTTGGAAGTCACCAATACAAGACAACCAGCACAATGTCCCCCATGCAATATGGCTGACTTAGAAGTCACCTATAGGACATGGCAACCAGCACAATGTCCCCCATGCAATATGGCTGACTTGGAAGTCACCTATACAAGACAACCAGCACAATGTCCCCCATGCAATATGGCTGACTTGGAAGTCACCTATAGAACATGGCCACCAGCACAATGTCCCCCATGCAATATGGCTGACTTGGAAGTCACCTATACAACATGGCAACCAGCACAATGTCCCCCAAGCAATATGGCTGACTTGGAAGTCACCTATACAACATGGCAACCAGCGCAATGTCTACCAAGCAACATGGCTGACTTGGAAGTCACCTATACAACATGGCAACCAGCACAATGTCCCCCAAGCAATGTGGCTGACTTAAAATTCAACTATACAAGACAACCAGCACAATTTCCCCCATGCAATATGGCTGACTTGGAAGTCACCTATAGGACATGGCAACCAGCACAATGTCCCCCATGCAATATGGCTGACTTGTAAGTCACCTATACAACATGGCAACCATCACAATGTCCCCCATGCAATATGGCTGACTTGGAAGTCACCTATACAACATGGCAAAGAGCACAATGTCCCCCATGCAATATGGCTGACTTGGAAGTCACCTTTACAACATGGCCACCAGCACAATGTCCCCCATGCAATATGGCTGACTTGGAAGTCACCTATACAATACAACCAGCACAATGTCCCCCAAGCAATATGGCTGACTTGGAAGTCACCTATACAAGACAACCAGCACAATGTCCCCCATGCAATATGGCTGACTTGGAAGTCACCTATACAATACAACCAGCACAATGTCCCCCATGCAATATGGCTGATTTGGAAGTCACCTATACAACACAACCAGAACAATTTCCCCCATGCAATATGGCTGACTTGGAAGTCACCTATACAAGACAACCAGCACAATGTCCCAAATGCAATATGGCTGACTTGGAAGTCACCTATAGAACATGGCCACCAGCACAATGTCCCCCATGCAATATGGCTGACTTGGAAGTCACCTATACAACATGGCAACCAGCACAATGTCCCCCATGCAATATGGCTGACTTGGAAGTCACCTATACAATACAACCAGCACAATGTCCCCCAAGCAATATGGCTGACTTGGAAGTCACCTATAGGACATGGCAACCAGCACAATGTCCCCCATGCAATATGGCTGACTTGGAAGTCACCTATAGAACATGGCCACCAGCACAATGTCCCCCAAGCAATATTGCTCACTTGGAAGTCACCTATACAATACAACCAGCACAATGTCCCCCATGCAATATGGCTGACTTGGAAGTCACCTATACAATACAACCAGCACAATGTCCCCCATGCAATATGGCTGACTTGGAAGTCACCTATACAACACAACCAGCACAATGTCCCCCATGCAATATGGCTGACTTGGAAGTCACCTATACAACACAACCAGCACAATGTCCCCCATGCAATATGGCTCACTTGGAAGTCACCTATACAACATGGCATCCAGCACAATGTCCCCCATGCAATATGGCTGACTTGGAAGTCACCTATACAACATGGCAACCAGCACAATGTCCCCCATGCAATATGGTTGACTTGGAAGTCACCTATACAACAGGGCAACCAGCACAATGTCCCTAATGCAATATGGTTGACTTGGAAGTCACCTATACAAGAAACCAGCACAATGTCCCCCATGCAATGTGGCTGACTTGGAAGTCACCCATAGAACATGGCCACCAGCACAATGTCCACCATGCAATATGGCTGACTTGGAAGTCACCTATACAACATGGCAACCAGCACAATGTCCCCCAAGCAATATGGCTCACTTGGAAGTCACCTATACAACATGGCAAACCAGCACAATTTCCCCCATGCAATATGGCTGACTTGGAAGTCACCTATAGAACATGGCCACCAGCACAATGTCCCCCATGCAACACGGCTGACTTGGAAGTCACCTATACAAGACAACCAGCACAATGTCCCCCATGCAATATGGCTGACTTGGAAGTCACCTATACAACACAACCAGCACAATGTCCCCCAAGCAATATGGCTCACTTGGAAGTCACCTATACAACATGGCAACCAGCACAATGTCCCCCATGCAATATGGCTGACTTGGAAGTCACCAATACAAGACAACCAGCACAATGTCCCCCATGCAATATGGCTGACTTGGAAGTCACCTATAGGACATGGCCACCAGCACAATGTCCCCCATGCAATATGGCTGACTTGGAAGTCACCTATACAATACAAACAGCACAATGTCCCCCATGCAATATGGCTCACTTGGAAGTCACCTATACAATACAACCAGCACAATGTCCCCCATGCAATATGGCTGACTTGGAAGTCACCTATACAATACAACCAGCACAATGTCCCCCATGCAATATGGCTGACTTGGAAGTCACCTATACAACACAACCAGCACAATGTCCCCCATGCAATATGGCTGACTTGGAAGTCACCTATACAACACAACCAGCACAATGTCCCCCATGCAATATGGCTCACTTGGAAGTCACCTATACAACATGGCATCCAGCACAATGTCCCCCATGCAATATGGCTGACTTGGAAGTCACCTATACAACATGGCAACCAGCACAATGTCCCCCATGCAATATGGTTGACTTGGAAGTCACCTATACAACAGGGCAACCAGCACAATGTCCCTAATGCAATATGGTTGACTTGGAAGTCACCTATACAAGAAACCAGCACAATGTCCCCCATGCAATGTGGCTGACTTGGAAGTCACCCATAGAACATGGCCACCAGCACAATGTCCACCATGCAATATGGCTGACTTGGAAGTCACCTATACAACATGGCAACCAGCACAATGTCCCCCAAGCAATATGGCTGACTTGGAAGTCACCTATACAACATGGCAAACCAGCACAATTTCCCCCATGCAATATGGCTGACTTGGAAGTCACCTATAGAACATGGCCACCAGCACAATGTCCCCCATGCAACACGGCTGACTTGGAAGTCACCTATACAAGACAACCAGCACAATGTCCCCCATGCAATATGGCTGACTTGGAAGTCACCTATACAACACAACCAGCACAATGTCCCCCAAGCAATATGGCTCACTTGGAAGTCACCTATACAACATGGCAACCAGCACAATGTCCCCCATGCAATATGGCTGACTTGGAAGTCACCTATACAACATGGCAACCAGCACAATGGCCCCCATGCAATATGGCTGACTTGGAAGTCACCAATACAAGACAACCAGCACAATGTCCCCCATGCAATATGGCTGACTTAGAAGTCACCTATAGGACATGGCAACCAGCACAATGTCCCCCATGCAATATGGCTGACTTGGAAGTCACCTATACAAGACAACCAGCACAATGTCCCCCATGCAATATGGCTGACTTGGAAGTCACCTATAGAACATGGCCACCAGCACAATGTCCCCCATGCAATATGGCTGACTTGGAAGTCACCTATACAACATGGCAACCAGCACAATGTCCCCCAAGCAATATGGCTGACTTGGAAGTCACCTATACAACATGGCAACCAGCGCAATGTCTACCAAGCAACATGGCTGACTTGGAAGTCACCTATACAACATGGCAACCAGCACAATGTCCCCCAAGCAATGTGGCTGACTTAAAATTCAACTATACAAGACAACCAGCACAATTTCCCCCATGCAATATGGCTGACTTGGAAGTCACCTATAGGACATGGCAACCAGCACAATGTCCCCCATGCAATATGGCTGACTTGTAAGTCACCTATACAACATGGCAACCATCACAATGTCCCCCATGCAATATGGCTGACTTGGAAGTCACCTATACAACATGGCAAAGAGCACAATGTCCCCCATGCAATATGGCTGACTTGGAAGTCACCTTTACAACATGGCCACCAGCACAATGTCCCCCATGCAATATGGCTGACTTGGAAGTCACCTATACAATACAACCAGCACAATGTCCCCCAAGCAATATGGCTGACTTGGAAGTCACCTATACAAGACAACCAGCACAATGTCCCCCATGCAATATGGCTGACTTGGAAGTCACCTATACAATACAACCAGCACAATGTCCCCCATGCAATATGGCTGATTTGGAAGTCACCTATACAACACAACCAGAACAATTTCCCCCATGCAATATGGCTGACTTGGAAGTCACCTATACAAGACAACCAGCACAATGTCCCAAATGCAATATGGCTGACTTGGAAGTCACCTATAGAACATGGCCACCAGCACAATGTCCCCCATGCAATATGGCTGACTTGGAAGTCACCTATACAACATGGCAACCAGCACAATGTCCCCCATGCAATATGGCTGACTTGGAAGTCACCTATACAATACAACCAGCACAATGTCCCCCAAGCAATATGGCTGACTTGGAAGTCACCTATACAAGACAACCAGCACAATGTCCCCCATGCAATATGGCTGACTTGGAAGTCACCTATAGGACATGGCCACCAGCACAATGTCCCCCATGCAATATGGCTGACTTGGAAGTCACCTATACAATACAACCAGCACAATGTCCCCCATGCAATATGGCTGACTTGGAAGTCACCTATACAATACAACCAGCACAATGTCCCCCATGCAATATGGCTGATTTGGAAGTCACCTATACAACACAACCAGCACAATGTCCCCCATGCAATATGGCTGACTTGGAAGTCACCTATACAAGACAACCAGCACAATGTCCCCCATGCAATATGGCTGACTTGGAAGTCACCTATAGAACATGGCCATTAGCACAATGTCCCCATGCAATATGGCTGACTTGGAATTCACCTATACAACATGGCAACCAGCACAATGTCCCCCAAGCAATATGGCTGACTTGGAAGTCACCTATACAACATGGCAACCAGCGCAATGTCTACCAAGCAATATGGCTGACTTGGAAGTCACCTATAGAACATGGCAACCAGCACAATGTCCCCCAAGCAATGTGGCTGACTTGGAAGTCACCTATAGGACATGGCAACCAGCACAATGTCCCCCATGCAATATGGCTGACTTGTAAGTCACCTATACAACATGGCAACCAGCACAATGTCCCCCATGCAATATGGCTGACTTGGAAGTCACCTATACAACATGGCAACCAGCACAATGTCCCCCATGCAATATGGCTGACTTGGAAGTCACCTTTACAACATGGCCACCAGCACAATGTCCCCCATGCAATATGGCTGACTTGGAAGTCACCTATACAATACAACCAGCACAATGTCCCCCATGCAACACGGCTGACTTGGAAGTCACCTATACAAGACAACCAGCACAATGTCCCCCATGCAATATGGCTGACTTGGAAGTCACCTATACAACACAACCAGCACAATGTCCCCCAAGCAATATGGCTCACTTGGAAGTCACCTATACAACATGGCAACCAGCACAATGTCCCCCATGCAATATGGCTGACTTGTAAGTCACCTATACAACATGGCAACCAGCACAATGTCCCCCATGCAATATGGCTGACTTGGAAGTCACCTATACAACATGGCAACCAGCACAATGTCCCCCATGCAATATGGCTGACTTGGAAGTCACCTTTACAACATGGCCACCAGCACAATGTCCCCCATGCAATATGGCTGACTTGGAAGTCACCTATACAAGACAACCAGCACAATGTCCCCCATGCAATATGGCTGACTTGGAAGTCACCTATACAACACAACCAGCACAATGTCCCCCAAGCAATATGGCTCACTTGGAAGTCACCTATACAACATGGCAACCAGCACAATGTCCCCCATGCAATATGGCTGACTTGGAAGTCACCTATAGGACATGGCAACCAGCACAATGTCCCCCATGCAATATGGCTGACTTGGAAGTCACCTATAGAACATGGCCACCAGCACAATGTCCCCCAAGCAATATGGCTCACTTGGAAGTCACCTATACAATACAACCAGCACAATGTCCCCCATGCAATATGGCTGACTTGGAAGTCACCTATACAATACAACCAGCACAATGTCCCCCATGCAATATGGCTGACTTGGAAGTCACCTATACAACACAACCAGCACAATGTCCCCCATGCAATATGGCTGACTTGGAAGTCACCTATACAACACAACCAGCACAATGTCCCCCATGCAATATGGCTCACTTGGAAGTCACCTATACAACATGGCATCCAGCACAATGTCCCCCATGCAATATGGCTGACTTGGAAGTCACCTATACAACATGGCAACCAGCACAATGTCCCCCATGCAATATGGTTGACTTGGAAGTCACCTATACAACAGGGCAACCAGCACAATGTCCCTAATGCAATATGGTTGACTTGGAAGTCACCTATACAAGAAACCAGCACAATGTCCCCCATGCAATGTGGCTGACTTGGAAGTCACCCATAGAACATGGCCACCAGCACAATGTCCACCATGCAATATGGCTGACTTGGAAGTCACCTATACAACATGGCAACCAGCACAATGTCCCCCAAGCAATATGGCTCACTTGGAAGTCACCTATAGAACATGGCAACCAGCAGAATGTCCCACAAGCAATATGGCTGACTTGGAAGTCACCTATACAACATGGCAAACCAGCACAATTTCCCCCATGCAATATGGCTGACTTGGAAGTCACCTATAGAACATGGCAACCAGCAGAATGTCCCACAAGCAATATGGCTGACTTGGAAGTCACCTATACAACATGGCAAACCAGCACAATTTCCCCCATGCAATATGGCTGACTTGGAAGTCACCTATAGAACATGGCCACCAGCACAATGTCCCCCATGCAACACGGCTGACTTGGAAGTCACCTATACAAGACAACCAGCACAATGTCCCCCATGCAATATGGCTGACTTGGAAGTCACCTATACAACACAACCAGCACAATGTCCCCCAAGCAATATGGCTCACTTGGAAGTCACCTATACAACATGGCAAACAGCACAATGTCCCCCATGCAATATGGCTGACTTGGAAGTCACCTATACAACATGGCAACCAGCACAATGGCCCCCATGCAATATGGCTGACTTGGAAGTCACCAATACAAGACAACCAGCACAATGTCCCCCATGCAATATGGCTGACTTAGAAGTCACCTATAGGACATGGCAACCAGCACAATGTCCCCCATTCAATATGGCTGACTTGGAAGTCACCTATACAAGACAACCAGCACAATGTCGCAAATGCAATATGGCTGACTTGGAAGTCACCTATAGAACATGGCCACCAGCACAATGTCCCCCATGCAATATGGCTGACTTGGAAGTCACCTATACAAAATGGCAACCAGCACAATGTCCCCCATGCAATATGGCTGACTTGGAAGTCACCTATACAATACAACCAGCACAATGTCCCCCAAGCAATATGGCTGACTTAGAAGTCACCTATACAAGACAACCAGCACAATGTCCCCCATGCAATATGGCTGACTTGGAAGTCACCTATACAATACAACCAGCACAATGTCCCCCATGCAATATGGCTGATTTGGAAGTCACCTATACAACACAACCAGCACAATGTCCCCCATGCAATATGGCTGACTTGGAAGTCACCTATACAAGACAACCAACACAATGTCCCAAATGCAATATGGCTGACTCGGAAGTCACCTATAGAACATGGCCACCAGGACAATGTCCCCCATGCAATATTGCTGACTTGGAAGTCACCTATACAACATGGCAACCAGCACAATGTCCCCCATGCAATATGGCTGACTTGGAAGTCACCTATGCAATACAACCAGCACAATGTCCCCCATGCAATATGGCTGACTTGGAAGTCACCTATACAACACAACCAGCACAATGTCCCCCATGCAATATGGCTGACTTGGAAGTCACCTATACAACACAACCAGCACAATGTCCCCCATGCAATATGGCTGACTTGGAAGTCACCTATAGAACATGGCAACCAGCACAATGTCCCCCAAGCAATATGGCTGACTTGGAAGTCACCTATACAACATGGCCACCAGCACAATGTCCCCCAAGCAATATGGCTGACTTGGAAGTCACCTATACAACACAACCAGCACAATGTCCCCCATGCAATATGGCTGACTTGGAAGTCACCTATACAACATGGCAACCAGCACAATGTCCCCCATGCAATATGGCTGACTTGGAAGTCACCTATACAACATGGCAACCAGCACAATGTCCCCCATGCAATATGGCTGACTTGGAAGTCACCTATACAAGACAACCAGCACAATGTCCCCATGCAATATGGCTGACTTGGAAGTCACCTATAGAACATGGCCACCAGCACAATGTCCCCCATGCAATATGGCAGACTTGGAAGTCACCTATACAACATGGCAACCAGCACAATATCCCCCAAGCAATATGGCTCACTTGGAAGTCACCTATACAACATGGCAACCAGCACAATGTCCCCCAAGCAATATGGCTCACTTGGAAGTCACCTATACAACATGGCAACCTGCACAATGTCCCCCATGCAATATGGCTGACTTGGAATTCACCTATAGTACATGGCCACCAGTACAATGTCCCCCATGCAACACGGCTGACTTGAAAGTCACCTATACAAGACAACCAGCACAATGTCCCCCATGCAATATGGCTGACTTGGAAGTCACCTATACAACACAACCAGCACAATGTCACCCAAGCAATATGGCTCACTTGGAAGTCACCTATACAACATGGCAACCAGCACAATGTCCCCCATGCAATATGGCTGACTTGTAAGTCACCTATACAACATGGCAACCAGCACAATGTCCCCCATGCAATATGGCTGACTTGGAAGTCACCTATACAACATGGCAACCAGCACAATGTCCCCCATGCAATATGGCTGACTTGGAAGTCACCTTTACAACATGGCCACCAGCACAATGTCCCCCATGCAATATGGCTGACTTGGAAGTCACCTATACAATACAACCAGCACAATGTCCCCCATGCAACACGGCTGACTTGGAAGTCACCTATACAAGACAACCAGCACAATGTCCCCCATGCAATATGGCTGACTTGGAAGTCACCTATACAACACAACCAGCACAATGTCCCCCAAGCAATATGGCTCACTTGGAAGTCACCTATACAACATGGCAACCAGCACAATGTCCCCCATGCAATATGGCTGACTTGGAAGTCACCTATAGGAAATGGCAACCAGCACAATGTCCCCCATGCAATATGGCTGACTTGGAAGTCACCTATAGAACATGGCCACCAGCACAATGTCCCCCAAGCAATATGGCTCACTTGGAAGTCACCTATACAATACAACCAGCACAATGTCCCCCATGCAATATGGCTGACTTGGAAGTCACCTATACAATACAACCAGCACAATGTCCCCCATGCAATATGGCTGACTTGGAAGTCACCTATACAACACAACCAGCACAATGTCCCCCATGCAATATGGCTGACTTGGAAGTCAACTATACAACACAACCAGCACAATGTCCCCCATGCAATATGGCTCACTTGGAAGTCACCTATACAACATGGCATCCAGCACAATGTCCCCCATGCAATATGGCTGACTTGGAAGTCACCTATACAACATGGCAACCAGCACAATGTCCCCCATGCAATATGGTTGACTTGGAAGTCACCTATACAACAGGGCAACCAGCACAATGTCCCTAATGCAATATGGTTGACTTGGAAGTCACCTATACAAGAAACCAGCACAAAGTCCCCCATGCAATGTGGCTGACTTGGAAGTCACCCATAGAACATGGCCACCAGCAGAATGTCCACCATGCAATATGGCTGAATTGGAAGTCACCTATACAACATGGCAACCAGCACAATGTCCCCCAAGCAATATGGCTCACTTGGAAGTCACCTATAGAACATGGCAACCAGCACAATGTCCCCCAAGCAATATGGCTGACTTGGAAGTCACCTATACAACATGGCAAACCAGCACAATGTCCCCCATGCAATATGGCTGACTTGGAAGTCACCTATAGAACATGGCCACCAGCACAATGTCCCCCATGCAACACGGCTGACTTGGAAGTCACCTATACAAGACAACCAGCACAATGTCCCCCATGCAATATGGCTGACTTGGAAGTCAACTATACAACACAACCAGCACAATGTCCCCCAAGCATTATGGCTCACTTGGAAGTCACCTATACAACATGGCAACCAGCGCAATGTCCCCCATGCAATATGGCTGACTTGGAAGTCACCTATAGGACATGGCAACCAGCACAATGTCCCCCATGCAATATGGCTGACTTGGAAGTCACCTATAGAACATGGCCACCAGCACAATGTCCCCCAAGCAATATGGCTCACTTGGAAGTAACCTATACAATACAACCAGCACAATGTCCCCCATGCAATATGGCTGACTTGGAAGTCACCTATACAATACAACCAGCACAATGTCCCCCATGCAATATGGCTGACTTGGAAGTCACCTATACAACACAACCAGCACAATGTCCCCCATGCAATATGGTTGACTTGGAAGTCACCTATACAACAGGGCAACCAGAACAATGTCCCTAATGCAATATGGTTGACTTGGAAGTCACCTATACAAGAAACCAGCACAATGTCCCCCATGCAATGTGGCTGACTTGGAAGTCACCCATAGAACATGGCCACCAGCACAATGTCCACCATGCAATATGGCTGACTTGGAAGTCACCTATACAACATGGCAACCAGCACAATGTCCCCCAAGCAATATGGCTCACTTGGAAGTCACCTATAGAACATGGCAACCAGCACAATGTCCCCCAAGCAATATGGCTGACTTGGAAGTCACCTATACAACATGGCAAACCAGCACAATGTCCCCCATGCAATATGGCTGACTTGGAAGTCACCTATAGAACATGGCCAAGAGCACAATGTCCCCCATGCAACACGGCTGACTTGGAAGTCACCTATACAAGACAACCAGCACAATGTCCCCCATGCAATATGGCTGACTTGGAAGTCACCTATACAACACAACCAGCACAATGTCCCCCAAGCAATATGGCTCACTTGGAAGTCACCTATACAACATGGCCACCAGCACAATGTCCCCCATGCAATATGGCTGACTTGGAAGTCACCTATACAACATGGCAACCAGCACAATGGCCCCCATGCAATATGGCTGACTTGGAAGTCACCTATACAAGACAACCAGCACAATGTCCCCCATGCAATATGGCTGACTTAGAAGTCACCTATAGGACATGGCAACCAGCACAATGTCCCCCAAGCAATATGGCTGACTTGGAAGTCACCTATACAAGACAACCAGCACAATGTCCCAAATGCAATATGGCTGACTTGGAAGTCACCTATAGAACATGGCCACCAGCACAATGTCCCCCATGCAATATGGCTGACTTGGAAGTCACCTATACAACATGGCAACCAGCACAATGTCCCCCATGCAATATGGCTGACTTGGAAGTCACCTATGCAATACAACCAGCACAATGTCCCCCATGCAATATGGCTGACTTGGAAGTCACCTATACAACACAACCAGCACAATGTCCCCCATGCAATATGGCTGACTTGGAAGTCACCTATACAACACAACCAGCACAATGTCCCCCATGCAATATGGCTGACTTGGAAGTCACCTATAGAACATGGCAACCAGCACAATGTCCCCCAAGCAATATGGCTGACTTGGAAGTCACCTATACAACATGGCCACCAGCACAATGTCCCCCAAGCAATATGGCTGACTTGGAAGTCACCTATACAACACAACCAGCACAATGTCCCCCATGCAATATGGCTGACTTGGAAGTCACCTATACAACATGGCAACCAGCACAATGTCCCCCATGCAATATGGCTGACTTGGAAGTCACCTATAGTACATGGCCACCAGTACAATGTCCCCCATGCAACACGGCTGACTTGAAAGTCACCTATACAAGACAACCAGCACAATGTCCCCCATGCAATATGGCTGACTTGGAAGTCACCTATACAACACAACCAGCACAATGTCCCCCAAGCAATATGGCTCACTTGGAAGTCACCTATACAACATGGCAACCAGCACAATGGCCACCATGCAATATGGCTGACTTGGAAGTCACCTATACAACATGGCAACCAGCACAATGTCCCCCATGCAATATGGCTGACTTGGAAGTCACCTATACAATACAACCAGCACAATGTCCCCCAGGCAATATGGCTGACTTGGAAGTCACCTATACAACATGGCAACCAGCACAATGTCCCCCATGCAATATGGCTGACTTGGAAGTCACCTATACAACATGGCCACCAGCACAATGTCCCCCATGCAATATGGCTGACGTGGAAGTCACCTATACAAGACAACCAGCACAATGTCCCCCATGCAATATGGCTGACTTGGAAGTCACCTATAGGACATGGCAACCAGCACAATGTCCCCCAAGCAATATGGCTGACTTGGAAGTCACCTATACAAGACAACCAGCACAATGTCCCAAATGCAATATGGCTGACTTGGAAGTCACCTATAGAACATGGCCACCAGCACAATGTCCCCCATGCAATATGGCTTACTTGGAAGTCACCTAAACAACATGGCAACCAGCACAATGTCCCCTAAGCAATATGGCTGACTTGGAAGTCACCTATAGAACATGGCCACCAGCACAATGCCCCCCAAGCAATATGGCTGACGTGGAAGTCACCTATACAAGACAACCAGCACAATGTCCCCCATGCAATATGGCTGACTTGGAAGTCACCTATAGGACATGGCAACCAGCACAATGTCCCCCAAGCAATATGGCTGACTTGGAAGTCACCTATACAAGACAACCAGCACAATGTCCCAAATGCAATATGGCTGACTTGGAAGTCACCTATAGAACATGGCCACCAGCACAATGTCCTCCATGCAATATGGCTTACTTGGAAGTCACCTATACAACATGGCAACCAGCACAATGTCCCCCAAGCAATATGGCTGACTTGGAAGTCACCTATACAACACAACCAGCACAATGTCCCCCATGCAATATGGCTGACTTGGAAGTCAACTATACAACACAACCAGCACAATGTCCCCCATGCAATATGGCTCACTTGGAAGTCACCTATACAACATGGCATCCAGCACAATGTCCCCCATGCAATATGGCTGACTTGGAAGTCACCTATACAACATGGCAACCAGCACAATGTCCCCCATGCAATATGGTTGACTTGGAAGTCACCTATACAACAGGGCAACCAGCACAATGTCCCTAATGCAATATGGTTGACTTGGAAGTCACCTATACAAGAAACCAGCACAATGTCCCCCATGCAATGTGGCTGACTTGGAAGTCACCCATAGAACATGGCCACCAGCACAATGTCCACCATGCAATATGGCTGAATTGGAAGTCACCTATACAACATGGCAACCAGCACAATGTCCCCCAAGCAAAATGGCTGACTTGGAAGTCACCTATACAACATGGCAACCAGCACAATATCCCCCATGCAATATGGCTGACTTGGAAGTCACCTATACAACATGGCCACCAGCACAATGTCCCCCATGCAATATGGCTGACGTGGAAGTCACCTATACAAGACAACCAGCACAATGTCCCCCATGCAATATGGCTGACTTGGAAGTCACCTATAGGACATGGCAACCAGCACAATGTCCCCCAAGCAATATGGCTGACTTGGAAGTCACCTATACAAGACAACCAGCACAATGTCCCAAATGCAATATGGCTGACTTGGAAGTCACCTATAGAACATGGCCACCAGCACAATGTCCCCCATGCAATATGGCTGACTTGGAAGTCACCTATACAACATGGCAACCAGCACAATGTCCCCCAAGCAATATGGCTGACTTGGAAGTCACCTATAGAACATGGCCACCAGCACAATGTCCCCCAAGCAATATGGCTGACTTGGAAGTCACCTACAGAACATGGCAACCAGCACAATGTCCCCCAAGCAATATGGCACACTTGGAAGTCACCTATACAACATGGCAACCAGCACAATGTCCCCCATGCAATATGGCTGACTTGGAAGTCACCTTTACAATACAACCAGCACAATGTCCCCCAGGCAATATGGCTGACTTGGAAGTCACCTATACAACATGGCAACCAGCACAATGTCCCCCAAGCAATATGGCTGACTTGGAAGTCACCTATACAACATGGCAACCAGCACAATGTCCCCCATGCAATATGGCTGACTTGGAAGTCACCTATACAACATGGCAACCAGCACAATGTCCCCCATGCAATATGGCTGACTTGGAAGTCACCTATACAACATGGCAACCAGCACAATATCCCCCATGCAATATGGCTGACTTGGAAGTCACCTATACAACATGGCCACCAGCACAATGTCCCCCATGCAATATGGCTGACGTGGAAGTCACCTATACAAGACAACCAGCACAATGTCCCCCATGCAATATGGCTGACTTGGAAGTCACCTATAGGACATGGCAACCAGCACAATGTCCCCCAAGCAATATGGCTGACTTGGAAGTCACCTATAGAACATGGCAACCAGCACAATATCCCCCATGCAATATGGCTGACTTGGAAGTCACCTATACAACATGGCCACCAGCACAATGTCCCCCATGCAATATGGCTGACGTGGAAGTCACCTATACAAGACAACCAGCACAATGTCCCCCATGCAATATGGCTGACTTGGAAGTCACCTATAGGACATGGCAACCAGCACAATGTCCCCCAAGCAATATGGCTGACTTGGAAGTCACCTATACAAGACAACCAGCACAATGTCCCAAATGCAATATGGCTGACTTGAAAGTCACCTATAGAACATGGCCACCAGCACAATGTCCCCCATGCAATATGGCTGACTTGGAAGTCACCTATACAACATGGCAACCAGCACAATGTCCCCCAAGCAATATGGCTGACTTGGAAGTCACCTATAGAACATGGCCACCAGCACAATGTCCCCCAAGCAATATGGCTGACTTGAAAGTCACCTATACAAGACAACCAGCACAATGTCCCCCATGCAATATGGCTGACTTGGAAGTCACCTATACAACACAACCAGCACAATGTCCCCCAAGCAATATGGCTCACTTGGAAGTCACCTATACAAAATGGCAACCAGCACAATGTCCCCCATGCAATATGGCTGACTTGGAAGTCACCTATACAACATGGCAACCAGCACAATGTCCCCCATGCAATATGGCTGACTTGGAAGTCACCTATACAATACAACCAGCACAATGTCCCCCAGGCAATATGGCTGACTTGGAAGTCACCTATACAACATGGCAACCAGCACAATGTCCCCCAAGCAATATGGCTGACTTGGAAGTCACCTATACAACATGGCAACCAGCACAATGTCCCCCATGCAATATGGCTGACTTGGAAGTCACCTATAGAACATGGCCACCAGCACAATGTCCCCCATGCAATATGGCTGACTTGGAAGTCACCTATACAACATGGCAACCAGCACAATGTCCCCCATGCAATATGGCTGACTTGGAAGTCACCTATACAACATGGCAACCAGCACAATGTCCCCCATGCAATATGGCTGACTTGGAAGTCACCTATGCAATACAACCAGCACAATGTCCCCCATGCAATATGGCTGACTTGGAAGTCACCTATACAACACAACCAGCACAATGTCCCCCATGCAATATGGCTGACTTGGAAGTCACCTATACAACACAACCGGCACAATGTCCCCCATGCAATATGGCTGACTTGGAAGTCACCTATAGAACATGGCAACCAGCACAATGTCCCCCAAGCAATATGGCTGACTTGGAAGTCACCTATACAACATGGCCACCAGCACAATGTCCCCCAAGCAATATGGCTGACTTGGAAGTCACCTATACAAGACAACCAGCACAATGTCCCCATGCAATATGGCTGACTTGGAAATCACCTATACAACATGGCAACCAGCACAATGTCCCCCAAGCAATATGGCTCACTTGGAAGTCACCTATACAACATGGCAACCAGCACAATGTCCCCCATGCAATATGGCTGACTTGGAAGTCACCTATAGTACATGGCCACCAGCACAATGTCCCCCATGCAACACGGCTGACTTGAAAGTCACCTATACAAGACAACCAGCACAATGTCCCCCATGCAATATGGCTGACTTGGAAGTCACCTATACAACACAACCAGCACAATGTCCCCCAAGCAATATGGCTCACTTGGAAGTCACCTATACAACATGGCAACCAGCACAATGTCCCCCATGCAATATGGCTGACTTGGAAGTCACCTATACAACATGGCAACCAGCACAATGTCCCCCATGCAATATGGCTGACTTGGAAGTCACCTATACAATACAACCAGCACAATGTCCCCCAGGCAATATGGCTGACTTGGAAGTCACCTATACAACATGGCAACCAGCACAATGTCCCCCAAGCAATATGGCTGACTTGGAAGTCACCTATACAACATGGCAACCAGCACAATGTCCCCCATGCAATATGGCTGACTTGGAAGTCACCTATAGAACATGGCCACCAGCACAATGTCCCCCATGCAATATGGCTGACTTGGAAGTCACCTATACAACATGGCAACCAGCACAATGTCCCCCATGCAATATGGCTGACTTGGAAGTCACCTATACAACATGGCAACCAGCACAATGTCCCCCATGCAATATGGCTGACTTGGAAGTCACCTATGCAATACAACCAGCACAATGTCCCCCATGCAATATGGCTGACTTGGAAGTCACCTATACAACACAACCAGCACAATGTCCCCCATGCAATATGGCTGACTTGGAAGTCACCTATACAACACAACCAGCACAATGTCCCCCATGCAATATGGCTGACTTGGAAGTCACCTATAGAACATGGCAACCAGCACAATGTCCCCCAAGCAATATGGCTGACTTGGAAGTCACCTATACAACATGGCCACCAGCACAATGTCCCCCAAGCAATATGGCTGACTTGGAAGTCACCTATACAACACAACCAGCACAATGTCCCCCATGCAATATGGCTGACTTGGAAGTCACCTATACAACATGGCAACCAGCACAATGTCCCCCATGCAATATGGCTGACTTGGAAGTCACCTATACAACATGGCAACCAGCACAATGTCCCCCATGCAATATGGCTGACTTGGAAGTCACCTATACAAGACAACCAGCACAATGTCCCCATGCAATATGGCTGACTTGGAAGTCACCTATAGAACATGGCCACCAGCACAATGTCCCCCATGCAATATGGCTGACTTGGAAGTCACCTATACAACATGGCAACCAGCACAATGTCCCCCAAGCAATATGGCTCACTTGGAAGTCACCTATACAACATGGCAACCAGCACAATGTCCCCCATGCAATATGGCTGACTTGGAAGTCACCTATACAAGACAACCAGCACAATGTCCCCATGCAATATGGCTGACTTGGAAGTCACCTATAGAACATGGCCACAAGCACAATGTCCCCCATGCAATATGGCTGACTTGGAAGTCACCTATACAAGACAACCAGCACAATGTCCCCATGCAATATGGCTGACTTGGAAGTCACCTATAGAACATGGCCACAAGCACAATGTCCCCCATGCAATATGGCTGACTTGGAAGTCACCTATACAACATGGCAACCAGCACAATGTCCCCCAAGCAATATGGCTGACTTGGAAGTCACCTATAGAACATGGCCACAAGCACAATGTCCCCCATGCAATATGGCTCACTTGGAAGTCACCTATACAACATGGCAACCAGCACAATGTCCCCCATGCAATATGGCTGACTTGGAAGTCACCTATAGTACATGGCCACCAGCACAATGTCCCCCATGCAACACGGCTGACTTGAAAGTCACCTATACAAGACAACCAGCACAATGTCCCCCATGCAATATGGCTGACTTGGAAGTCACCTATACAACACAACCAGCACAATGTCCCCCAAGCAATATGGCTCACTTGGAAGTCACCTATACAACATGGGAAAAAGCACAATGTCCCCCATGCAATATGGCTGACTTGGAAGTCACCTATACAACATGGCAACCAGCACAATGTCCCCCATGCAATATGGCTGACTTGGAAGTCACCTTTACAATACAACCAGCACAATGTCCCCCAGGCAATATGGCTGACTTGGAAGTCACCTATACAACATGGCAACCAGCACAATGTCCCCCAAGCAATATGGCTGACTTGGAAGTCACCTATACAACATGGCAACCAGCACAATGTCCCCCATGCAATATGGCTGACTTGGAAGTCACCTATACAACATGGCAACCAGCACAATGTCCCCCATGCAATATGGCTGACTTGGAAGTCACCTATACAACATGGCAACCAGCACAATATCCCCCATGCAATATGGCTGACTTGGAAGTCACCTATACAACATGGCCACCAGCACAATGTCCCCCATGCAATATGGCTGACGTGGAAGTCACCTATACAAGACAACCAGCACAATGTCCCCCATGCAATATGGCTGACTTGGAAGTCACCTATAGGACATGGCAACCAGCACAATGTCCCCCAAGCAATATGGCTGACTTGGAAGTCACCTATAGAACATGGCAACCAGCACAATATCCCCCATGCAATATGGCTGACTTGGAAGTCACCTATACAACATGGCCACCAGCACAATGTCCCCCATGCAATATGGCTGACGTGGAAGTCACCTATACAAGACAACCAGCACAATGTCCCCCATGCAATATGGCTGACTTGGAAGTCACCTATAGGACATGGCAACCAGCACAATGTCCCCCAAGCAATATGGCTGACTTGGAAGTCACCTATACAAGACAACCAGCACAATGTCCCAAATGCAATATGGCTGACTTGAAAGTCACCTATAGAACATGGCCACCAGCACAATGTCCCCCATGCAATATGGCTGACTTGGAAGTCACCTATACAACATGGCAACCAGCACAATGTCCCCCAA
This sequence comes from Petromyzon marinus, assembly GCF_048934315.1. Taxonomy (NCBI): domain Eukaryota; kingdom Metazoa; phylum Chordata; class Hyperoartia; order Petromyzontiformes; family Petromyzontidae; genus Petromyzon; species Petromyzon marinus. The sequence continues at coordinate 955,721 of NW_027422884.1, read as the reverse complement.
GCAATATGGCTGACTTGGAAGTCACCTATAGAACATGGCCACCAGCACAATGTCCCCCAAGCAATATGGCTGACTTGGAAGTCACCTACAGAACATGGCAACCAGCACAATGTCCCCCAAGCAATATGGCTGACTTGGAAGTCACCTATACAAGACAACCAGCACAATGTCCCCCATGCAACACGGCTGACTTGGAAGTCACCTATACAAGACAACCAGCACAATGTCCCCCATGCAATATGGCTGACTTGGAAGTCACCTATACAACACAACCAGCACAATGTTCCCCAAGCAATATGGCACACTTGGAAGTCACCTATACAACATGGCAACCAGCACAATGTCCCCCATGCAATATGGCTGAATTGGAAGTCACCTATACAATACAACCAGCACAATGTCCCCCAAGCAATATGGCTGACTTGGAAGGCACCTATAGAACATGGCCACCAGCACAATGTCCCCCATGCAATATGGCTGACTTGGAAGTCACCTATACAAGACAACCAGCACAATGTCCCCCATGCAATATGGCTGACTTGGAAGTCACCTATAGAACATGGCCACCAGCACAATGTCCCCCATGCAATATGGCTGACTTGGAAGTCACCTATAGAACATGGCAACCAGCACAATGTCCCCCAAGCAATATGGCTGACTTGGAAGTCACCTATACAAGACAACCAGCACAATTTCCCCCATGCAATATGGCTGACTTGGAAGTCACCTATAGGACATGGCAACCAGCACAATGTCCCCTATGCAATATGGCTGACTTGGAAGTCACCTATACAATACAACCAGCACAATGTCCCCCATGCAATATGGCTGACTTGGAAGTCACCTATACAACATGGCAAACAGCACAATGTCCCCCATGCAATATGGCTGACTTGGAAGTCACCTATAGAACATGGCCACCAGCACAATGTCCCCCATGCAATATGGCTGACTTGGAAGTCACCTATACAACATGGCAACCAGCACAATGTCCCCCATGCAATATGGCTGAATTGGAAGTCACCTATACAATACAACCAGCACAATGTCCCCCAAGCAATATGGCTGACTTGGAAGTCACCTATAGAACATGGCCACCAGCACAATGTCCCCCATGCAATATGGCTGACTTGGAAGTCACCTATACAAGACAACCAGCACAATGTCCCCCATGCAATATGGCTGACTTGGAAGTCACCTATAGAACATGGCCACCAGCACAATGTCCCCCATGCAATATGGCTGACTTGGAAGTCACCTATAGAACATGGCAACCAGCACAATGTCCCCCAAGCAATATGGCTGACTTGGAAGTCACCTATACAAGACAACCAGCACAATTTCCCCCATGCAATATGGCTGACTTGGAAGTCACCTATAGGACATGGCAACCAGCACAATGTCCCCCATGCAATATGGCTGACTTGGAAGTCACCTATACAATACAACCAGCACAATGTCCCCCATGCAATATGGCTGACTTGGAAGTCACCTATACAACATGGCAACCAGCACAATGTCCCCCATGCAATATGGCTGACTTGGAAGTCACCTATACAAGACAACCAGCACAATGTCCCCCATGCAATATGGCTGACTTGGAAGTCACCTATACAACATGGCAACCAGCACAATGTCCCCCATGCAATATGGCTGACTTGGAAGTCACCTACAGAACATGGCAACCAGCACAATGTCCCCCAAGCAATATGGCTGACTTGGAAGTCACCTATACAAGACAACCAGCACAATGTCCCCCATGCAACACGGCTGACTTGGAAGTCACCTATACAAGACAACCAGCACAATGTCCCCCATGCAATATGGCTGACTTGGAAGTCACCTATACAACACAACCAGCACAATGTCCCCCAAGCAATATGGCACACTTGGAAGTCACCTATACAACATGGCAACCAGCACAATGTCCCCCATGCAATATGGCTGAATTGGAAGTCACCTATACAATACAACCAGCACAATGTCCCCCAAGCAATATGGCTGACTTGGAAGGCACCTATAGAACATGGCCACCAGCACAATGTCCCCCATGCAATATGGCTGACTTGGAAGTCACCTATACAAGACAACCAGCACAATGTCCCCCATGCAATATGGCTGACTTGGAAGTCACCTATAGAACATGGCCACCAGCACAATGTCCCCCATGCAATATGGCTGACTTGGAAGTCACCTATAGAACATGGCAACCAGCACAATGTCCCCCAAGCAATATGGCTGACTTGGAAGTCACCTATACAAGACAACCAGCACAATTTCCCCCATGCAATATGGCTGACTTGGAAGTCACCTATAGGACATGGCAACCAGCACAATGTCCCCTATGCAATATGGCTGACTTGGAAGTCACCTATACAATACAACCAGCACAATGTCCCCCATGCAATATGGCTGACTTGGAAGTCACCTATACAACATGGCAACCAGCACAATGTCCCCCATGCAATATGGCTGACTTGGAAGTCACCTATAGAACATGGCCACCAGCACAATGTCCCCCATGCAATATGGCTGACTTGGAAGTCACCTATACAACATGGCAACCAGCACAATGTCCCCCATGCAATATGGCTGAATTGGAAGTCACCTATACAATACAACCAGCACAATGTCCCCCAAGCAATATGGCTGACTTGGAAGTCACCTATAGAACATGGCCACCAGCACAATGTCCCCCATGCAATATGGCTGACTTGGAAGTCACCTATACAAGACAACCAGCACAATGTCCCCCATGCAATATGGCTGACTTGGAAGTCACCTATAGAACATGGCCACCAGCACAATGTCCCCCATGCAATATGGCTGACTTGGAAGTCACCTATAGAACATGGCAACCAGCACAATGTCCCCCAAGCAATATGGCTGACTTGGAAGTCACCTATACAAGACAACCAGCACAATTTCCCCCATGCAATATGGCTGACTTGGAAGTCACCTATAGGACATGGCAACCAGCACAATGTCCCCCATGCAATATGGCTGACTTGGAAGTCACCTATACAATACAACCAGCACAATGTCCCCCATGCAATATGGCTGACTTGGAAGTCACCTATACAACATGGCAACCAGCACAATGTCCCCCATGCAATATGGCTGACTTGGAAGTCACCTATACAAGACAACCAGCACAATGTCCCCCATGCAATATGGCTGACTTGGAAGTCACCTATACAACATGGCAACCAGCACAATGTCCCCCATGCAATATGGCTGACTTGGAAGTCACCTATACAATACAACCAGCACAATGTCCCCCAGGCAATATGGCTGACTTGGAAGTCACCTATACAATATGGCAACCAGCACAATGTCCCCCAAGCAATATGGCTGACTTGGAAGTCACCTATACAACATGGCAACCAGCACAATGTCCCCCATGCAATATGGCTGACTTGGAAGTCACCTATACAACATGGCAACCAGCACAATGTCCCCCATGCAATATGGCTGACTTGGAAGTCACCTATACAACATGGCAACCAGCACAATATCCCCCATGCAATATGGCTGACTTGGAAGTCACCTATACAACATGGCCACCAGCACAATGTCCCCCATGCAATATGGCTGACGTGGAAGTCACCTATACAAGACAACCAGCACAATGTCCCCCATGCAATATGGCTGACTTGGAAGTCACCTATAGGACATGGCAACCAGCACAATGTCCCCCAAGCAATATGGCTGACTTGGAAGTCACCTATACAAGACAACCAGCACAATGTCCCAAATGCAATATGGCTGACTTGGAAGTCACCTATAGAACATGGCCACCAGCACAATGTCCCCCATGCAATATGGCTGACTTGGAAGTCACCTATACAACATGGCAACCAGCACAATGTCCCCCAAGCAATATGGCTGACTTGGAAGTCACCTATAGAACATGGCCACCAGCACAATGTCCCCCAAGCAATATGGCTGACTTGGAAGTCACCTACAGAACATGGCAACCAGCACAATGTCCCCCAAGCAATATGGCACACTTGGAAGTCACCTATACAACATGGCAACCAGCACAATGTCCCCCATGCAATATGGCTGACTTGGAAGTCACCTTTACAATACAACCAGCACAATGTCCCCCAGGCAATATGGCTGACTTGGAAGTCACCTATACAACATGGCAACCAGCACAATGTCCCCCAAGCAATATGGCTGACTTGGAAGTCACCTATACAACATGGCAACCAGCACAATGTCCCCCATGCAATATGGCTGACTTGGAAGTCACCTATACAACATGGCAACCAGCACAATGTCCCCCATGCAATATGGCTGACTTGGAAGTCACCTATACAACATGGCAACCAGCACAATATCCCCCATGCAATATGGCTGACTTGGAAGTCACCTATACAACATGGCCACCAGCACAATGTCCCCCATGCAATATGGCTGACGTGGAAGTCACCTATACAAGACAACCAGCACAATGTCCCCCATGCAATATGGCTGACTTGGAAGTCACCTATAGGACATGGCAACCAGCACAATGTCCCCCAAGCAATATGGCTGACTTGGAAGTCACCTATAGAACATGGCAACCAGCACAATATCCCCCATGCAATATGGCTGACTTGGAAGTCACCTATACAACATGGCCACCAGCACAATGTCCCCCATGCAATATGGCTGACGTGGAAGTCACCTATACAAGACAACCAGCTCAATGTCCCCCATGCAATATGGCTGACTTGGAAGTCACCTATAGAACATGGCCACCAGCACAATGTCCCCCATGCAATATGGCTGACTTGGAAGTCACCTATAGAACATGGCAACCAGCACAATGTCCCCCAAGCAATATGGCTGACTTGGAAGTCACCTATACAAGACAACCAGCACAATTTCCCCCATGCAATATGGCTGACTTGGAAGTCACCTATAGGACATGGCAACCAGCACAATGTCCCCTATGCAATATGGCTGACTTGGAAGTCACCTATACAATACAACCAGCACAATGTCCCCCATGCAATATGGCTGACTTGGAAGTCACCTATACAACATGGCAACCAGCACAATGTCCCCCATGCAATATGGCTGACTTGGAAGTCACCTATAGAACATGGCCACCAGCACAATGTCCCCCATGCAATATGGCTGACTTGGAAGTCACCTATACAACATGGCAACCAGCACAATGTCCCCCATGCAATATGGCTGAATTGGAAGTCACCTATACAATACAACCAGCACAATGTCCCCCAAGCAATATGGCTGACTTGGAAGTCACCTATAGAACATGGCCACCAGCACAATGTCCCCCATGCAATATGGCTGACTTGGAAGTCACCTATACAAGACAACCAGCACAATGTCCCCCATGCAATATGGCTGACTTGGAAGTCACCTATAGAACATGGCCACCAGCACAATGTCCCCCATGCAATATGGCTGACTTGGAAGTCACCTATAGAACATGGCAACCAGCACAATGTCCCCCAAGCAATATGGCTGACTTGGAAGTCACCTATACAAGACAACCAGCACAATTTCCCCCATGCAATATGGCTGACTTGGAAGTCACCTATAGGACATGGCAACCAGCACAATGTCCCCCATGCAATATGGCTGACTTGGAAGTCACCTATACAATACAACCAGCACAATGTCCCCCATGCAATATGGCTGACTTGGAAGTCACCTATACAACATGGCAACCAGCACAATGTCCCCCATGCAATATGGCTGACTTGGAAGTCACCTATACAAGACAACCAGCACAATGTCCCCCATGCAATATGGCTGACTTGGAAGTCACCTATACAACATGGCAACCAGCACAATGTCCCCCATGCAATATGGCTGACTTGGAAGTCACCTATACAATACAACCAGCACAATGTCCCCCAGGCAATATGGCTGACTTGGAAGTCACCTATACAACATGGCAACCAGCACAATGTCCCCCAAGCAATATGGCTGACTTGGAAGTCACCTATACAACATGGCAACCAGCACAATGTCCCCCATGCAATATGGCTGACTTGGAAGTCACCTATACAACATGGCAACCAGCACAATGTCCCCCATGCAATATGGCTGACTTGGAAGTCACCTATACAACATGGCAACCAGCACAATATCCCCCATGCAATATGGCTGACTTGGAAGTCACCTATACAACATGGCCACCAGCACAATGTCCCCCATGCAATATGGCTGACGTGGAAGTCACCTATACAAGACAACCAGCACAATGTCCCCCATGCAATATGGCTGACTTGGAAGTCACCTATAGGACATGGCAACCAGCACAATGTCCCCCAAGCAATATGGCTGACTTGGAAGTCACCTATACAAGACAACCAGCACAATGTCCCAAATGCAATATGGCTGACTTGGAAGTCACCTATAGAACATGGCCACCAGCACAATGTCCCCCATGCAATATGGCTGACTTGGAAGTCACCTATACAACATGGCAACCAGCACAATGTCCCCCAAGCAATATGGCTGACTTGGAAGTCACCTATAGAACATGGCCACCAGCACAATGTCCCCCAAGCAATATGGCTGACTTGGAAGTCACCTACAGAACATGGCAACCAGCACAATGTCCCCCAAGCAATATGGCACACTTGGAAGTCACCTATACAACATGGCAACCAGCACAATGTCCCCCATGCAATATGGCTGACTTGGAAGTCACCTTTACAATACAACCAGCACAATGTCCCCCAGGCAATATGGCTGACTTGGAAGTCACCTATACAAGACAACCAGCACAATGTCCCAAATGCAATATGGCTGACTTGAAAGTCACCTATAGAACATGGCCACCAGCACAATGTCCCCCATGCAATATGGCTGACTTGGAAGTCACCTATACAACATGGCAACCAGCACAATGTCCCCCAAGCAATATGGCTGACTTGGAAGTCACCTATAGGACATGGCAACCAGCACAATGTCCCCCATGCAATATGGCTGACTTGGAAGTCACCTATAGAACATGGCCACCCGCACAATGTCCCCCAAGCAATATGGCTCACTTGGAAGTCACCTATACAATACAACCAGCACAATGTCCCCCATGCAATATGGCTGACTTGGAAGTCACCTATACAACATGGCAACCAGCACAATGTCCCCCATGCAATATGGCTGACTTGGAAGTCACCTATACAACATGGCAACCAGCACAATGTCCCCCATGCAATATGGCTGACTTGGAAGTCACCTATACAACATGGCAACCAGCACAATATCCCCCATGCAATATGGCTGACTTGGAAGTCACCTATACAACATGGCCACCAGCACAATGTCCCCCATGCAATATGGCTGACGTGGAAGTCACCTATACAAGACAACCAGCACAATGTCCCCCATGCAATATGGCTGACTTGGAAGTCACCTATAGGACATGGCAACCAGCACAATGTCCCCCAAGCAATATGGCTGACTTGGAAGTCACCTATACAAGACAACCAGCACAATGTCCCAAATGCAATATGGCTGACTTGGAAGTCACCTATAGAACATGGCCACCAGCACAATGTCCCCCATGCAATATGGCTGACTTGGAAGTCACCTATACAACATGGCAACCAGCACAATGTCCCCCAAGCAATATGGCTGACTTGGAAGTCACCTATAGAACATGGCCACCAGCACAATGTCCCCCAAGCAATATGGCTGACTTGGAAGTCACCTACAGAACATGGCAACCAGCACAATGTCCCCCAAGCAATATGGCACACTTGGAAGTCACCTATACAACATGGCAACCAGCACAATGTCCCCCATGCAATATGGCTGAATTGGAAGTCACCTTTACAATACAACCAGCACAATGTCCCCCAAGCAATATGGCTGACTTGGAAGTCACCTATAGAACATGGCCACCAGCACAATGTCCCCCATGCAATATGGCTGACTTGGAAGTCACCTATACAAGACAACCAGCACAATTTCCCCCATGCAATATGGCTGACTTGGAAGTCACCTATAGGACATGGCAACCAGCACAATGTCCCCCATGCAATATGGCTGACTTGGAAGTCACCTATAGAACATGGCCACCCGCACAATGTCCCCCAAGCAATATGGCTCACTTGGAAGTCACCTATACAATACAACCAGCACAATGTCCCCCATGCAATATGGCTGACTTGGAAGTCACCTATACAATACAACCAGCACAATGTCCCAAATGCAATATGGCTGACTTGGAAGTCACGTATAGAACATAGCCACCAGCACAATGTCCCCCATGCAATATGGCTGACTTGGAAGTCACCTATACAACATGACAACCAGCACAATGTCCCCCATGCAATATGGCTGACTTGGAAGTCACCTATACAATACAACCAGCACAATGTCCCCCAAGCAATATGGCTGACTTGGAAGTCACCTATACAAGACAACCAGCACAATGTCCCCCATGCAATATGGCTCACTTGGAAGTCACCTATACAATACAACCAGCACAATGTCCCCCAAGCAATATGGCTGACTTGGACGTCACCTATACAAGACAACCAGCACAATGTCCCCCATGCAATATGGCTGACTTGGAAGTCACCTATACAATACAACCAGCACAATGTCCCCCATGCAATATGGCTGACTTGGAAGTCACCTATACAATACAACCAGAACAATGTCCCCCATGCAATATGGCTGATTTGTAAGTCACCTATACAACACAACCAGCACAATGTCCCCCATGCAATATGGCTGACTTGGAAGTCACCTATAGAACATGGCCACCAGCACAATGTCCCCCATGCAATATGGCTGACTTGGAAGTCACCTATACAACACAACCAGCACAATGTCCCCCATGCAATATGGCTGACTTGGAAGTCACCTATACAAGACAACCAGCACAATGTCCCCCATGCAATATGGCTGACTTGGAAGTCACCTATAGAACATGGCCACCAGCACAATGTCCCCCATGCAATATGGCTGACTTGGAAGTCACCTATACAACATGGCAACCAGCACAATGTCCCCCATGCAATATGGCTGACTTGGAAGTCACCTATAGAACATGGCCACCAGCACAATGTCCCCCATGCAATATGGCTGACTTGGAAGTCACCTATACAACATGGCAACCAGCACAATGTCCCCCAAGCAATATGGCTGACTTGGAAGTCACCTATAGAACATGGCCACCAGCACAATGTCCCCCAAGCAATATGGCTGACTTGGAAGTCACCTATAGAACATGGCAACCAGCACAATGTCCCCCAAGCAATATGGCTAAATTGGAAGTCACCTATACAATACAACCAGCACAATGTCCCCCATGCAATATGGCTGACTTGGAAGTCACCTATAGGACATGGCAACCAGCACAATGTCCCCCATGCAATATGGCTGACATGGAAGTCACCTATAGAACATGGCCACCAGCACAATGTCCCCCAAGCAATATGGCTCACTTGGAAGTCACCTATACAATACAACCAGCACAATGTCCCCCATGCAATATGGCTGACTTGGAAGTCACCTATACAATACAACCAGCACAATGTCCCCCATGCAATATGGCTGATTTGTAAGTCACCTATACAACACAACCAGCACAATGTCCCCCATGTAATATGGCTGACTTGGAAGTCACCTATACAAGACAACCAGCACAATGTCCCAAATGCAATATGACTGACTTGGAAGTCACCTATAGAACATGGCAACCAGCACAATGTCCCCCATGCAATATGGCTGACTTGGAAGTCACCTATACAACATGGCAACCAGCACAATGTCCCCCATGCAATATGGCTGACTTGGAAGTCACCTATAGAACATGGCCACCAGCACAATGTCCCCCATGCAATATGGCTGACTTGGAAGTCACCTATATAACATGGCAACCAGCACAATGTCCCCCAAGCAATATGGCTGACTTGGAAGTCACCTATAGAACATGGCCACCAGCACAATGTCCCCCAAGCAATATGGCTGACTTGGAAGTCACCTATAGGACATGGCAACCAGCACAATGTCCCCCAAGCAATATGGCTGACTTGGAAGTCACCTATACAAGACAACCAGCACAATGTCCCAAATGCAATATGGCTGACTTGGAAGTCACCTATAGAACATGGCCACCAGCACAATGTCCCCCATGCAATATGGCTGACTTGGAAGTCACCTATACAACATGGCAAACAGCACAATGTCCCCCAAGCAATATGGCTGACTTGGAAGTCACCTATAGAACATGGCCACCAGCACAATGTCCCCCAAGCAATATGGCTGACTTGGAAGTCACCTACAGAACATGGCAACCAGCACAATGTCCCCCAAGCAATATGGCACACTTGGAAGTCACCTATACAACATGGCAACCAGCACAATGTCCCCCATGCAATATGGCTGAATTGGAAGTCACCTTTACAATACAACCAGCACAATGTCCCCCAAGCAATATGGCTGACTTGGAAGTCACCTATAGAACATGGCCACCAGCACAATGTCCCCCATGCAATATGGCTGACTTGGAAGTCACCTATACAAGACAACCAGCACAATGTCCCCCATGCAATATGGCTGACTTGGAAGTCACCTATAGAACATGGCCACCAGCACAATGTCCCCCATGCAATATGGCTGACTTGGAAGTCACCTATAGAACATGGCAACCAGCACAATGTCCCCCAAGCAATATGGCTGACTTGGAAGTCACCTATACAAGACAACCAGCACAATTTCCCCCATGCAATATGGCTGACTTGGAAGTCCCCTATAGGACATGGCAACCAGCACAATGTCCCCCATGCAATATGGCTGAATTGGAAGTCACCTTTACAATACAACCAGCACAATGTCCCCCAAGCAATATGGCTGACTTGGAAGTCACCTATAGAACATGGCCACCAGCACAATGTCCCCCATGCAATATGGCTGACTTGGAAGTCACCTATACAAGACAACCAGCACAATGTCCCCCATGCAATATGGCTGACTTGGAAGTCACCTATAGAACATGGCCACCAGCACAATGTCCCCCATGCAATATGGCTGACTTGGAAGTCACCTATAGAACATGGCAACCAGCACAATGTCCCCCAAGCAATTTGGCTGACTTGGAAGTCACCTATACAAGACAACCAGCACAATTTCCCCCATGCAATATGGCTGACTTGGAAGTCGCCTATAGGACATGGCAACCAGCACAATGTCCCCCATGCAATATGGCTGACTTGGAAGTCACCTATACAATACAACCAGCACAATGTCCCCCATGCAATATGGCTGACTTGGAAGTCACCTATACAACATGGCAACCAGCACAATGTCCCCCATGCAATATGGCTGACTTGGAAGTCACCTATAGAACATGGCCACCAGCACAATGTCCCCCAAGCAATATGGCTGACTTGGAAGTCACCTATAGGACATGGCAACCAGCACAATGTCCCCCAAGCAATATGGCTGACTTGGAAGTCACCTATACAAGACAACCAGCACAATGTCCCAAATGCAATATGGCTGACTTGGAAGTCACCTATAGAACATGGCCACCAGCACAATGTCCCCCATGCAATATGGCTGACTTGGAAGTCACCTATACAACATGGCAACCAGCACAATGTCCCCCAAGCAATATGGCTGACTTGGAAGTCACCTATAGAACATGGCCACCAGCACAATGTCCCCCAAGCAATATGGCTGACTTGGAAGTCACCTACAGAACATGGCAACCAGCACAATGTCCCCCAAGCAATATGGCACACTTGGAAGTCACCTATACAACATGGCAACCAGCACAATGTCCCCCATGCAATATGGCTGAATTGGAAGTCACCTTTACAATACAACCAGCACAATGTCCCCCAAGCAATATGGCTGACTTGGAAGTCACCTATAGAACATGGCCACCAGCACAATGTCCCCCATGCAATATGGCTGACTTGGAAGTCACCTATACAAGACAACCAGCACAATGTCCCCCATGCAATATGGCTGACTTGGAAGTCACCTATAGAACATGGCCACCAGCACAATGTCCCCCATGCAATATGGCTGACTTGGAAGTCACCTATAGAACATGGCAACCAGCACAATGTCCCCCAAGCAATATGGCTGACTTGGAAGTCACCTATACAAGACAACCAGCACAATTTCCCCCATGCAATATGGCTGACTTGGAAGTCCCCTATAGGACATGGCAACCAGCACAATGTCCCCCATGCAATATGGCTGAATTGGAAGTCACCTTTACAATACAACCAGCACAATGTCCCCCAAGCAATATGGCTGACTTGGAAGTCACCTATAGAACATGGCCACCAGCACAATGTCCCCCATGCAATATGGCTGACTTGGAAGTCACCTATACAAGACAACCAGCACAATGTCCCCCATGCAATATGGCTGACTTGGAAGTCACCTATAGAACATGGCCACCAGCACAATGTCCCCCATGCAATATGGCTGACTTGGAAGTCACCTATAGAACATGGCAACCAGCACAATGTCCCCCAAGCAATATGGCTGACTTGGAAGTCACCTATACAAGACAACCAGCACAATTTCCCCCATGCAATATGGCTGACTTGGAAGTCGCCTATAGGACATGGCAACCAGCACAATGTCCCCCATGCAATATGGCTGACTTGGAAGTCACCTATACAATACAACCAGCACAATGTCCCCCATGCAATATGGCTGACTTGGAAGTCACCTATACAACATGGCAACCAGCACAATGTCCCCCATGCAATATGGCTGACTTGGAAGTCACCTATAGAACATGGCCACCAGCACAATGTCCCCCATGCAATATGGCTGACTTGGAAGTCACCTATACAACATGGCAACCAGCACAATGTCCCCCAAGCAATATGGCTGACTTGGAAGTCACCTATAGAACATGGCCACCAGCACAATGTCCCCCAAGCAATATGGCTGACTTGGAAGTCACCTATAGAACATGGCAACCAGCACAATGTCCCCCAAGCAATATGGCTGACTTGGAAGTCACCTATACAAGACAACCAGCACAATGTCCCCCATGCAATATGGCTGACTTGGAAGTCACCTATAGGACATGGCAACCAGCACAATGTCCCCCATGCAATATGGCTGACTTGGAAGTCACCTATAGAACATGGCCACCCGCACAATGTCCCCCAAGCAATATGGCTCACTTGGAAGTCACCTATACAATACAACCAGCACAATGTCCCCCATGCAATATGGCTGACTTGGAAGTCACCTATACAATACAACCAGCACAATGTCCCAAATGCAATATGGCTGACTTGGAAGTCACGTATAGAACATAGCCACCAGCACAATGTCCCCCATGCAATATGGCTGACTTGGAAGTCACCTATACAACATGACAACCAGCACAATGTCCCCCATGCAATATGGCTGACTTGGAAGTCACCTATACAATACAACCAGCACAATGTCCCCCAAGCAATATGGCTGACTTGGAAGTCACCTATACAAGACAACCAGCACAATGTCCCCCATGCAATATGGCTCACTTGGAAGTCACCTATACAATACAACCAGCACAATGTCCCCCAAGCAATATGGCTGACTTGGACGTCACCTATACAAGACAACCAGCACAATGTCCCCCATGCAATATGGCTGACTTGGAAGTCACCTATAGGACATGGCCACCAGCACAATGTCCCCCATGCAATATGGCTGACTTGGAAGTCACCTATACAATACAACCAGCACAATGTCCCCCATGCAATATGGCTGACTTGGAAGTCACCTATACAATACAACCAGAACAATGTCCCCCATGCAATATGGCTGATTTGGAAGTCACCTATACAACACAACCAGCACAATGTCCCCCATGCAATATGGCTGACTTGGAAGTCACCTATACAAGACAACCAGCACAATGTCCCCCATGCAATATGGCTGACTTGGAAGTCACCTATAGAACATGGCCACCAGCACAATGTCCCCCATGCAATATGGCTGACTTGGAAGTCACCTATACAACACAACCAGCACAATGTCCCCCATGCAATATGGCTGACTTGGAAGTCACCTATACAAGACAACCAGCACAATGTCCCCCATGCAATATGGCTGACTTGGAAGTCACCTTTAGAACATGGCCACCAGCACAATGTCCCCCATGCAATATGGCTGACTTGGAAGTCACCTATACAACATGGCAACCAGCACAATGTCCCCCATGCAATATGGCTGACTTGGAAGTCACCTATAGAACATGGCCACCAGCACAATGTCCCCCATGCAATATGGCTGACTTGGAAGTCACCTATACAACATGGCAACCAGCACAATGTCCCCCAAGCAATATGGCTGACTTGGAAGTCACCTATAGAACATGGCCACCAGCACAATGTCCCCCAAGCAATATGGCTGACTTGGAAGTCACCTATAGAACATGGCAACCAGCACAATGTCCCCCAAGCAATATGGCTAAATTGGAAGTCACCTATACAAGAAAACCAGCACAATGTCCCCCATGCAATATGGCTGACTTGGAAGTCACCTATAGGACATGGCAACCAGCACAATGTCCCCCATGCAATATGGCTGACATGGAAGTCACCTATAGAACATGGCCACCAGCACAATGTCCCCCAAGCAATATGGCTCACTTGGAAGTCACCTATACAATACAACCAGCACAATGTCCCCCATGCAATATGGCTGACTTGGAAGTCACCTATACAATACAACCAGCACAATGTCCCCCATGCAATATGGCTGATTTGTAAGTCACCTATACAACACAACCAGCACAATGTCCCCCATGTAATATGGCTGACTTGGAAGTCACCTATACAAGACAACCAGCACAATGTCCCAAATGCAATATGACTGACTTGGAAGTCACCTATAGAACATGGCAACCAGCACAATGTCCCCCATGCAATATGGCTGACTTGGAAGTCACCTATACAACATGGCAACCAGCACAATGTCCCCCATGCAATATGGCTGACTTGGAAGTCACCTATAGAACATGGCCACCAGCACAATGTCCCCCATGCAATATGGCTGACTTGGAAGTCACCTATATAACATGGCAACCAGCACAATGTCCCCCAAGCAATATGGCTGACTTGGAAGTCACCTATAGAACATGGCCACCAGCACAATGTCCCCCAAGCAATATGGCTGACTTGGAAGTCACCTATAGAACATGGCAACCAGCACAATGTCCCCCAAGCAATATGGCTGACTTGGAAGTCACCTATACAAGACAACCAGCACAATGTCCCCCATGCAATATGGCTGACTTGGAAGTCACCTATAGAACATGGCCACCCGCACAATGTCTCCCAAGCAATATGGCTCACTTGGAAGTCACCTATACAATACAACCAGCACAATGTCCCCCATGCAATATGGCTGACTTGGAAGTCACCTATACAATACAACCAGCACAATGTCCCAAATGCAATATGGCTGACTTGGAAGTCACCTATAGAACATAGCCACCAGCACAATGTCCCCCATGCAATATGGCTGACTTGGAAGTCACCTATACAACATGGCAACCAGCACAATGTCCCCCATGCAATATGGCTGACTTGGAAGTCACCTATACAATACAACCAGCACAATGTCCCCCAAGCAATATGGCTGACTTGGAAGTCACCTATACAAGACAACTAGCACAATGTCCCCCATGCAATATGGCTCACTTGGAAGTCACCTATACAATACAACCAGCACAATGTCCCCCATGCAATATGGCTGATTTGGAAGTCACCTATACAACACAACCAGCACAATGTCCCCCATGCAATATGGCTGACTTGGAAGTCACCTATACAAGACAACCAGCAAAATGTCCCAAATGCAATATGGCTGACTTGGAAGTCACCTATAGAACATGGCCACCAGCACAATGTCCCCCAGGCAATATGGCTGACTTGGAAGTCACCTATACAACATGGCAACCAGCACAATGTCCCCCATGCAATATGGCTGACTTGGAAGTCACCTATACAATACAACCAGCACAATGTCCCCCAAGCAATATGGCTGACTTGGACGTCACCTATACAAGACAACCAGCACAATGTCCCCCATGCAATATGGCTGACTTGGAAGTCACCTATAGGACATGGCCACCAGCACAATGTCCCCCATGCAATATGGCTGACTTGGACGTCACCTATACAAGACAACCAGCACAATGTCCCCCATGCAATATGGCTGACTTGGAAGTCACCTATACAAGACAACCAGCACAATGTCCCCCATGCAATATGGCTGACTTGGAAGTCACCTATAGAACATGGCCACCAGCACAATGTCCCCCATGCAATATGGCTGACTTGGAAGTCACCTATACAACACAACCAGGACAATGTCCCCCATGCAATATGGCTGACTTGGAAGTCACCTATACAAGACAACCAGCACAATGTCCCCCATGCAATATGGCTGACTTGGAAGTCACCTATAGAACATGGCCACCAGCACAATGTCCCCCATGCAATATGGCTGACTTGGAAGTCACCTATACAACATGGCAACCAGCACAATGTCCCCCATGCAATATGGCTGACTTGGAAGTCACCTATAGAACATGGCCACCAGCACAATGTCCCCCATGCAATATGGCTGACTTGGAAGTCACCTATACAACATGGCAACCAGCACAATGTCCCCCAAGCAATATGGCTGACTTGGAAGTCACCTATAGAACATGGCCACCAGCACAATGTCCCCCAAGCAATATGGCTGACTTGGAAGTCACCTATAGAACATGGCAACCAGCACAATGTCCCCCAAGCAATATGGCTAAATTGGAAGTCACCTATACAAGAAAACCAGCACAATGTCCCCCATGCAATATGGCTGACTTGGAAGTCACCTATAGGACATGGCAACCAGCACATTGTCCCCCATGCAATATGGCTGACATGGAAGTCACCTATAGAACATGGCCACCAGCACAATGTCCCCCAAGCAATATGGCTCACTTGGAAGTCACCTATACAATACAACCAGCACAATGTCCCCCATGCAATATGGCTGACTTGGAAGTCACCTATACAATACAACCAGCACAATGTCCCCCATGCAATATGGCTGATTTGTAAGTCACCTATACAACACAACCAGCACAATGTCCCCCATGCAATATGGCTGACTTGGAAGTCACCTATACAAGACAACCAGCACAATGTCCCAAATGCAATATGGCTGACTTGGAAGTCACCTATAGAACATGGCCACCAGCACAATGTCCCCCATGCAATATGGCTGACTTGGAAGTCACCTATACAACATGGCAACCAGCACAATGTCCCCCATGCAATATGGCTGACTTGGAAGTCACCTATACAATACAACCAGCACAATGTCCCCCAAGCAATATGGCTGACTTGGAAGTCACCTATACAAGACAACCAGCACAATGTCCCCCATGCAATATGGCTGACTTGGAAGTCACCTATAGGACATGGCCACCAGTACAATGTCCCCCATGCAATATGGCTGACTTGGAAGTCACCTATACAATACAACCAGCACAATGTCCCCCATGCAATATGGCTGACTTGGAAGTCACCTATACAATACAACCAGCACAATGTCCCCCATGCAATATGGCTGATTTGGAAGTCACCTATACAACACAACCAGCACAATGTCCCCCATGCAATATGGCTGACTTGGAAGTCACCTATACAAGACAACCAGCACAATGTCCCCCATGCAATATGGCTGACTTGGAAGTCACCTATAGAACATGGCCACCAGCACAATGTCCCCATGCAATATGGCTGACTTAGAAGTCACCAATACAACATGGCAACCAGCACAATGTCCCCCAAGCAATATGGCTGACTTGGAAGTCAACTGTACAACATGGCAACCAGCACAATGTCCCCCAAGCAATATGGCTGACTTGGAAGTCACCTATAGAACATGGCAACCAGCACAATGTCCCCCAAGCAATATGGCTGACTTAAAAGTCACCTATACAAGACAACCAGCACAATTTCCCCCATGCAATATGGCTGACTTGTAAGTCACCTATACAACATGGCAACCAGCACAATGTCCCCCATGCAATATGGCTGACTTGGAAGTCACCTATACAACATGGCAACCAGCACAATGTCCCCCATGCAATATGGCTGACTTGGAAGTCACCTATACAACATGGCAACCAGCACAATGTCCCCCATGCAATATGGCTGACTTGGAAGTCACCTATACAACATGGCAACCAGCACAATGTCCCCCATGCAATATGGCTGACTTGGAAGTCACCTTTACAACATGGCCACCAGCACAATGTCCCCCATGCAATATGGCTGACTTGGAAGTCACCTATACAACACAACCAGCACAATGTCCCCCATGCAACACGGCTGACTTGGAAGTCACCTATACAAGACAACCAGCACAATGTCCCCCATGCAATATGGCTGACTTGGAAGTCACCTATACAACACAACCAGCACAATGTCCCCCAAGCAATATGGCTCACTTGGAAGTCACCTATACAACATGGCAACCAGCACAATGTCCCCCATGCAATATGGCTGACTTGGAAGTCACCTATAGGACATGGCAACCAGCACAATGTCCCCCATGCAATATGGCTGACTTGGAAGTCACCTATAGAACATGGCCACCAGCACAATGTCCCCCAAACAATATGGCTCACTTGGAAGTCACCTATACAATACAACCAGCACAATGTCCCCCATGCAATATGGCTGACTTGGAAGTCACCTATACAATACAACCAGCACAATGTCCCCCATGCAATATGGCTGACTTGGATGTCACCTATACAACACAACCAGCACAATGTCCCCCATGCAATATGGCTGACTTGGAAGTCACCTATACAACACAACCAGCACAATGTCCCCCATGCAATATGGCTCACTTGGAAGTCACCTATACAACATGGCATCCAGCACAATGTCCCCCATGCAATATGGCTGACTTGGAAGTCACCTATACAACATGGCAACCAGAACAATGTCCCCCATGCAATATGGCTGACTTGGAAGTCACCTATACAACATGGCAACCAGCACAATGTCCCCCATGCAATATGGCTGACTTGGAAGTCACCTATACAAGAAACCAGCACAATGTCCCCCATGCAATGTGGCTGACTTGGAAGTCACCTATAGAACATGGCCACCAGCACAATGTCCCCCATGCAATATGGCTGACTTGGAAGTCACCTATACAACATGGCAACCAGCACAATGTCCCCCATGCAATATGGCTGACTTGGAAGTCACCTATACAATACAACCAGCACAATGTCCCCCAAGCAATATGGCTGACTTGGAAGTCACCTATACAAGACAACCAGCACAATGTCCCCCATGCAATATGGCTGACTTGGAAGTCACCTATAGAACATGGCCACCAGCACAATGTCCCCCATGCAATATGGCTGACTTGGAAGTCACCTATACAACATGGCAACCAGCACAATGTCACTCATGCAATATGGCTGACTTGGAAGTCACCTATACAAGACAACCAGCACAATGTCCCCCTTGCAATATGGCTGACTTGGAAGTCACCTATAGGACATGGCAACCAGCACAATGTCCCCCATGCAATATGGCTGACTTGGAAGTCACCTATAGAACATGGCCACCAGCACAATGTCCCCCAAGCAATATGGCTCACTTGGAAGTCACCTATACAATACAACCAGCACAATGTCCCCCATGCAATATGGCTGACTTAGAAGTCACCTATACAATACAACCAGCACAATGTCCCAAATGCAATATGGCTGACTTGGAAGTCACCTATAGAACATGGCCACCAGCACAATGTCCCCCATGCAATATGCCTGCCTTGGAAGTCACCTATACAACATGGCAACCAGCACAATGTCCCCAATGCAATATGGCTGACTTGGAAGTCACCTATACAATACAACCAGCACAATGTCCCCCATGCAATATGGCTGACTTGGAAGTCACCTATACAAGACAACCAGCACAATGTCCCCCATGCAATATGGCTGACTTGGAAGTCACCTATACAATACAACCAGCACAATGTCCCCCATGCAATATGGCTGATTTGGAAGTCACCTATACAACACAACCAGAACAATGTCCCCCATGCAATATGGCTGACTTGGAAGTCATCTATACAAGACAACCAGCACAATGTCCAAAATGCAATATGGCTGACTTGGAAGTCACCTATAGAACATGGCCACCAGCACAATGTCCCCCATGCAATATGGCTGACTTGGAAGTCACCTATACAACATGGCAACCAGCACAATGTTCCCCATGCAATATGGCTGACTTGGAAGTCACCTATAGAACATGGCCACCAGCACAATGTCCCCCATGCAATATGGCTGACTTGGAAGTCACCTATACAACATGGCAACCAGCACAATGTCCCCCAAGCAATATGGCTGACTTGGAAGTCACCTATAGAACATGGCCACCAGCACAATGTCCCCCAAGTAATATGGCTGACTTGGAAGTCACCTATAGAACATGGCAACCAGCACAATGTCCCCCAAGCAATATGGCTGACTTGGAAGTCACCTATACAAGACAACCAGCACAATGTCCCCCTTGCAATATGGCTGACTTGGAAGTCACCTATAGGACATGGCAACCAGCACAATGTCCCCCATGCAATATGGCTGACTTGGAAGTCACCTATACAATACAACCAGCACAATGTCCCCCATGCAATATGGCTGACTTGGAAGTCACCTATACAACATGGCAACCAGCACAATGTCCCCCATGCAATATGGCTGACTTGGAAGTCACCTATAGAACATGGCCACCAGCACAATGTCCCCCATGCAATATGGCTGACTTGGAAGTCACCTATACAACATGGCAACCAGCACAATGTCCCCCAAGCAATATGGCTGACTTGGAAGTCACCTATAGAACATGGCCACCAGCACAATGTCCCCCAAGCAATATGGCTGACTTGGAAGTCACCTATAGAACATGGCAACCAGCACAATGTCCCCCAAGCAATATGGCTGACTTGGAAGTCACCTATACAAGACAACCAGCACAATGTCCCCCATGCAATATGGCTGACTTGGAAGTCACCTATAGGACATGGCAACCAGCACAATGTCCCCCATGCAATATGGCTGACTTGGAAGTCACCTATAGAACATGGCCACCCGCACAATGTCCCCCAAGCAATATGGCTCACTTGGAAGTCACCTATACAATACAACCAGCACAATGTCCCCCATGCAATATGGCTGACTTGGAAGTCACCTATACAATACAACCAGCACAATGTCCCAAATGCAATATGGCTGACTTGGAAGTCACCTATAGAACATAGCCACCAGCACAATGTCCCCCATGCAATATGGCTGACTTGGAAGTCACCTATACAACATGGCAACCAGCACAATGTCCCCCATGCAATAGGGCTGACTTGGAAGTCACCTATACAATACAACCAGCACAATGTCCCCCAAGCAATATGGCTGACTTCGAAGTCACCTATACAAGACAACCAGCACAATGTCCCCCATGCAATATGGCTCACTTGGAAGTCACCTATACAATACAACCAGCACAATGTCCCCCATGCAATATGGCTGATTTGGAAGTCACCTATACAACACAACCAGCACAATGTCCCCCATGCAATATGGCTGACTTGGAAGTCACCTATACAAGACAACCAGCACAATGTCCCCCTTGCAATATGGCTGACTTGGAAGTCACCTATAGGACATGGCAACCAGCACAATGTCCCCCATGCAATATGGCTGACTTGGAAGTCACCTATACAATACAACCAGCACAATGTCCCCCATGCAATATGGCTGACTTGGAAGTCACCTATACAACATGGCAACCAGCACAATGTCCCCCATGCAATATGGCTGACTTGGAAGTCACCTATAGAACATGGCCACCAGCACAATGTCCCCCATGCAATATGGCTGACTTGGAAGTCACCTATACAACATGGCAACCAGCACAATGTCCCCCAAGCAATATGGCTGACTTGGAAGTCACCTATAGAACATGGCCACCAGCACAATGTCCCCCAAGCAATATGGCTGACTTGGAAGTCACCTATAGAACATGGCAACCAGCACAATGTCCCCCAAGCAATATGGCTGACTTGGAAGTCACCTATACAAGACAACCAGCACAATGTCCCCCATGCAATATGGCTGACTTGGAAGTCACCTATAGGACATGGCAACCAGCACAATGTCCCCCATGCAATATGGCTGACTTGGAAGTCACCTATAGAACATGGCCACCCGCACAATGTCCCCCAAGCAATATGGCTCACTTGGAAGTCACCTATACAATACAACCAGCACAATGTCCCCCATGCAATATGGCTGACTTGGAAGTCACCTATACAATACAACCAGCACAATGTCCCAAATGCAATATGGCTGACTTGGAAGTCACCTATAGAACATAGCCACCAGCACAATGTCCCCCATGCAATATGGCTGACTTGGAAGTCACCTATACAACATGGCAACCAGCACAATGTCCCCCATGCAATAGGGCTGACTTGGAAGTCACCTATACAATACAACCAGCACAATGTCCCCCAAGCAATATGGCTGACTTGGAAGTCACCTATACAAGACAACCAGCACAATGTCCCCCATGCAATATGGCTCACTTGGAAGTCACCTATACAATACAACCAGCACAATGTCCCCCATGCAATATGGCTGATTTGGAAGTCACCTATACAACACAACCAGCACAATGTCCCCCATGCAATATGGCTGACTTGGAAGTCACCTATACAAGACAACCAGCACAATGTCCCAAATGCAATATGGCTGACTTGGAAGTCACCTATAGAACATGGCCACCAGCACAATGTCCCCCATGCAATATGGCTGACTTGGAAGTCACCTATACAACATGGCAACCAGCACAATGTCCCCCATGCAATATGGCTGACTTGGAAGTCACCTATACAATACAACCAGCACAATGTCCCCCAAGCAATATGGCTGACTTGGACGTCACCTATACAAGACAACCAGCACAATGTCCCCCATGCAATATGGCTGACTTGGAAGTCACCTATAGGACATGGCCACCAGCACAATGTCCCCCATGCAATATGGCTGACTTGGAAGTCACCTATACAATACAACCAGCACAATGTCCCCCATGCAATATGGCTGACTTGAAGTCACCTATACAATACAACCAGCACAATGCCCCCCATGCAATATGGCTGATTTGGAAGTCACCTATACAACACAACCAGCACAATGTCCCCCATGCAATATGGCTGACTTGGAAGTCACCTATACAAGACAACCAGCACAATGTCCCCTATGCAATATGGCTGACTTGGAAGTCACCTATAGAACATGGCCACCAGCACAATGTCCCCCATGCAATATGGCTGACTTGGAAGTCACCTATACAACACAACCAGCACAATGTCCCCCATGCAATATGGCTGACTTGGAAGTCACCTATACAAGACAACCAGCACAATGTCCCCCATGCAATATGGCTGACTTGGAAGTCACCTATAGAACATGGCCACCAGCACAATGTCCCCCATGCAATATGGCTGACTTGGAAGTCACCTATACAACATGGCAACCAGCACAATGTCCCCCATGCAATATGGCTTACTTGGAAGTCACCTATAGAACATGGCCACCAGCACAATGTCCCCCATGCAATATGGCTGACTTGGAAGTCACCTATACAACATGGCAACCAGCACAATGTCCCCCAAGCAATATGGCTGACTTGGAAGTCACCTATAGAACATGGCCACCAGCACAATGTCCCCCAAGCAATATGGCTGACTTGGAAGTCACCTATAGAACATGGCAACCAGCACAATGTCCCCCAAGCAATATGGCTAAATTGGAAGTCACCTATACAAGAAAACCAGCACAATGTCCCCCATGCAATATGGCTGACTTGGAAGTCACCTATAGGACATGGCAACCAGCACAATGTCCCCCATGCAATATGGCTGACATGGAAGTCACCTAGAGAACATGGCCACCAGCACAATGTCCCCCAAGCAATATGGCTCACTTGGAAGTCACCTATACAATACAACCAGCACAATGTCCCCCATGCAATATGGCTGACTTGGAAGTCACCTATACAATACAACCAGCACAATGTCCCCCATGCAATATGGCTGATTTGTAAGTCACCTATACAACACAACCAGCACAATGTCCCCCATGCAATATGGCTGACTTGGAAGTCACCTATACAAGACAACCAGCACAATGTCCCAAATGCAATATGGCTGACTTGGAAGTCACCTATAGAACATGGCCACCAGCACAATGTCCCCCATGCAATATGGCTGACTTGGAAGTCACCTATACAACATGGCAACCAGCACAATGTCCCCCATGCAATATGGCTGACTTGGAAGTCACCTATACAATACAACCAGCACAATGTCCCCCAAGCAATATGGCTGACTTGGAAGTCACCTATACAAGACAACCAGCACAATGTCCCCAATGCAATATGGCTGACTTGGAAGTCACCTTTAGAACCTGGCAACCAGCACAATGTCCCCCAAGCAATATGGCTGACTTAAAAGTCACCTATACAAGACAACCAGCACAATTTCCCCCATGCAATATGGCTGACTTGTAAGTCACCTATACAACATGGCAACCAGCACAATGTCCCCATGCAATATGGCTGACTTGGAAGTCACCTATACAACATGGCAACCAGCACAATGTCCCCCATGCAATATGGCTGACTTGGAAGTCACCTATACAACATGGCAACCAGCACAATGTCCCCCATGCAATATGGCTGACTTGGAAGTCACCTATACAACATGGCAACCCGCACAATGTCCCCCATGCAATATGGCTGACTTGGAAGTCACCTTTACAACATGGCCACCAGCACAATGTCCCCCATGCAATATGGCTGACTTGGAAGTCACCTATACAACACAACCAGCACAATGTCCCCCATGCAACACGGCTGACTTGGAAGTCACCTATACAAGACAACCAGCACAATGTCCCCCATGCAATATGGCTGACTTGGAAGTCACCTATACAACACAACCAGCACAATGTCCCCCATGCAACACGGCTGACTTGGAAGTCACCTATACAAGACAACCAGCACAATGTCCCCCATGCAATATGGCTGACTTGGAAGTCACCTATACAACACAACCAGCACAATGTCCCCCAAGCAATATGGCTCACTTGGAAGTCACCTATACAACATGGCAACCAGCACAATGTCCCCCATGCAATATGGCTGACTTGGAAGTCACCTATAGGACATGGCAACCAGCACAATGTCCCCCATGCAATATGGCTGACTTGGAAGTCACCTATAGAACATGGCCACCAGCACAATGTCCCCCAAACAATATGGCTCACTTGGAAGTCACCTATACAATACAACCAGCACAATGTCCCCAATGCAATATGGATGACTTGGAAGTCACCTATACAATACAACCAGCACAATGTCCCCCATGCAATATGGCTGACTTGGAAGTCACCTATACAACACAACCAGCACAATGTCCCCCATGCAATATGGCTGACTTGGAAGTCACCTATACAACACAACCAGCACAATGTCCCCCATGCAATATGGCTCACTTGGAAGTCACCTATACAACATGGCATCCAGCACAATGTCCCCCATGCAATATGGCTGACTTGGAAGTCACCTATACAACATGGCAACCAGAACAATGTCCCCCATGCAATATGGCTGACTTGGAAGTCACCTATACAACATGGCAACCAGCACAATGTCCCCCATGCAATATGGCTGACTTAGAAGTCACCTATACAAGAAACCAGCACAATGTCCCCCATGCAATGTGGCTGACTTGGAAGTCACCTATAGAACATGGCCACCAGCACAATGTCCGCCATGCAATATGGCTGACTTGGAAGTCACCTATACAACATGGCAACCAGCACAATGTCCCCCATGCAATATGGCTGACTTGGAAGTCACCTATACAATACAACCAGCACAATGTCCCCCAAGCAATATGGCTGACTTGGAAGTCACCTATACAAGACAACCAGCACAATGTCCCCCATGCAATATGGCTGACTTGGAAGTCACCTATAGAACATGGCCACCAGCACAATGTCCCCCATGCAATATGGCTGACTTGGAAGTCACCTATACAACATGGCAACCAGCACAATGTCCCCCATGCAATATGGCTGACCTGGAAGTCACCTATAGAACATGGCCACCAGCACAATGTCCCCCATGCAATATGGCTGACTTGGAAGTCACCTATACAACATGGCAACCAGCACAATGTCCCCCAAGCAATATGGCTGACTTGGAAGTCACCTATAGAACATGGCCACCAGCACAATGTCCACCAAGCAATATGGCTGACTTGGAAGTCACCTATAGAACATGGCAACCAGCACAATGTCCCCCAAGCAATATGGCTGACTTGGAAGTCACCTATACAAGACAACCAGCACAATGTCCCCCTTGCAATATGGCTGACTTGGAAGTCACCTATAGGACATGGCAACCAGCACAATGTCCCCCATGCAATATGGCTGACTTGGAAGTCACCTATAGAACATGGCCACCAGCACAATGTCACCCAAGCAATATGGCTCACTTGGAAGTCACCTATACAATACAACCAGCACAATGTCCCACATGCAATATGGCTGACTTGGAAGTCACCTATACAATACAACCAGCACAATGTCCCAAATGCAATATGGCTGACTTGGAAGTCACCTATAGAACATGGCCACCAGCACAATGTCCCCCATGCAATATGGCTGACTTGGAAGTCACCTATACAATACAACCAGCACAATGTCCCCCATGCAATATGGCTGACTTGGATGTCACCTATACAAGACAACCAGCACAATGTCCCCCATGCAATATGGCTGACTTGGAAGTCACCTATACAATACAACCAGCACAATGTCCCCCATGCAATATGGCTGATTTGGAAGTCACCTATACAACACAACCAGCACAATGTCCCCCATGCAATATGGCTGACTTGGAAGTCACCTATACAAGACAACCAGCACAATGTCCAAAATGCAATATGGCTGACTTGGAAGTCACCTATAGAACATGGCCACCAGCACAATGTCCCCCATGCAATATGGCTGACTTGGAAGTCACCTATACAACATGGCAACCAGCACAATGTTCCCCATGCAATATGGCTGACTTGGAAGTCACCTATAGAACATGGCCAACAGCACAATGTCCCCCATGCAATATGGCTGACTTGGAAGTCACCTATACAACTTGGCAACCAGCACAATGTCCCCCAAGCAATATGGCTGACTTGGAAGTCACCTATAGAACATGGCCACCAGCACAATGTCCCCCAAGCAATATGGCTCACTTGGAAGTCACCTATGCAATACAACCAGCACAATGTCCCCCATGCAATATTGCTGACTTGGAAGTCACCTATAGAACATGGCCACCAGCACAATGTCCCCCATGCAATATGGCTGACTTGGAAGTCACCTATACAACATGGCAACCAGCGCAATGTCCCCCTTGCAATATGGCTGACTTGGAAGTCACCTATAGAACATGGCCACCAGCACAATGTCCCCCATGCAAAATGGCTGACTTGGAAGTCACCTATACAACATGGCAACCAGCACAATGTCCCCCATGCAATATGGCTGACTTGGAAGTCACCTATACAACACAACCAGCACAATGTCCCCCAAGCAATATGGCTCACTTGGAAGTCACCTATACAACATGGCAACCAGCACAATGTCCCCCATGCAATATGGCTGACTTGGAAGTCACCTATAGGACATGGCAACCAGCACAATGTCCCCCATGCAATATGGCTGACTTGGAAGTCACCTATAGAACATGGCCACCAGCACAATGTCCCCCAAACAATATGGCTCACTTGGAAGTCACCTATACAATACAACCAGCACAATGTCCCCCATGCAATATGGTTGACTTGGAAGTCACCTATACAATACAACCAGCATAATGTCCCCCATGCAATATGGCTGACTTCGAAGTAACCTATACAACACAACCAGCACAATGTCCCCCATGCAATATGGCTAACTTGGAAGTCACCTATACAACACAACCAGCACAATGTCCCCCATGCAATATGGCTCACTTGGAAGTCACCTATACAACATGGCATCCAGCACAATGTCCCCCATGCAATATGGCTGACTTGGAAGTCACATATACAACATGGCAACCAGCACAATGTCCCCCATGCAATATGGCTGACTTGGAAGTCACCTATACAACATGGCAACCAGCACAATGTCCCCCATGCAATATGGCTGACTTGGAAGTCACCTATACAAGAAACCAGCACAATGTCCCCCATGCAATGTGGCTGACTTGGAAGTCACCTATAGAACATGGCCACCAGCACAATGTCCCCCATGCAATATGGCTGACTTGGAAGTCACCTATACAACATGGCAACCAGCACAATGTCCCCCATGCAATATGGCTGACTTGGAAGTCACCTATACAATACAACCAGCACAATGTCCCCCAAGCAATATGGCTGACTTGGAAGTCACCTATACAAGACAACCAGCACAATGTCCCCCATGCAATATGGCTGACTTGGAAGTCACCTATAGAACATGGCCACCAGCACAATGTCACCCATGCAATATGGCTGACTTGGAAGTCACCTATACAACATGGCAACCAGCACAATGTCCCCCATGCAATATGGCTGACCTGGAAGTCACCTATAGAACATGGCCACCAGCACAATGTCCCCCATGCAATATGGCTGACTTGGAAGTCACCTATACAACATGGCAACCAGCACAATGTCCCCCAAGCAATATGGCTGACTTGGAAGTCACCTATAGAACATGCCCACCAGCACAATGTCCACCAAGCAATATGGCTGACTTGGAAGTCACCTATAGAACATGGCAACCAGCACAATGTCCCCCAAGCAATATGGCTGACTTGGAAGTCACCTATACAAGACAACCAGCACAATGTCCCCCTTGCAATATGGCTGACTTAGAAGTCACCTATAGGACATGGCAACCAGCACAATGTCCCCCATGCAATATGGCTGACTTGGAAGTCACCTATAGAACATGGCCACCAGCACAATGTCCCCCAAGCAATGTGGCTCACTTGGAAGTCACCTATACAATACAACCAGCACAATGTCCACCATGCAATATGGCTGACTTGGAAGTCACCTATACAACACAACCAGCACAATGTCCCAAATGCAATATGGCTGACTTGGAAGTCACCTATAGAACATGGCCACCAGCACAATGTCCCCCATGCAATATGGCTGACTTGGAAGTCACCTATACAACATGGCAACCAGCACAATGTCCCCCATGCAATATGGCTGACTTGGAAGTCACCTATACAATACAACCAGCACAATGTCCCCCATGCAATATGGCTGACTTGGAAGTCACCTATACAAGACAACAAGCACAACGTCCCCCATGCAATATGGCTGAATTGGAAGTCACCTATACAATACAACCAGCACAATGTCCCCCATGCAATATGGCTGATTTGGAAGTCACCTATACAACACAACCAGCACAATGTCCCCCATGCAATATGGCTGACTTGGAAGTCACCTATACAAGACAACCAGCACAATGTCCCAAATGCAATATGGCTGACTTGGAAGTCACCTATAGAACATGGCCACCAGCACAATGTCCCCCATGCAATATGGCTGACTTGGAAGTCACCTATACAACATGGCAACCAGCACAATGTCCCCCATGCAATATGGCTGACTTGGAAGTCACCTATAGAACATGGCCACCAGCACAATGTCCCCCATGCAATATGGCTGACTTGGAAGTCACCTATACAACATGGCAACCAGCACAATGTCCCCCAAGCAATATGGCTGACTTGGAAGTCACCTATAGAACATGGCCACCAGCACAATGTCCCCCAAGCAATATGGCTGACTTGGAAGTCACCTAAAGAACATGGCAACCAGCACAATGTCCCCCAAGCAATATGGCTGACTTGGAAGTCACCTATACAAGACAACCAGCACAATGTCCCCCTTGCAATATGGCTGACTTGGAAGTCACCTATAGGACATGGCAACCAGCACAATGTCCCCCATGCAATATGGCTGACTTGGAAGTCACCTATAGAACATGGCCACCAGCACAATGTCCCCCAAGCAATATGGCTCACTTGGAAGTCACCTATGCAATACAACCAGCACAATGTCCCCCATGCAATATGGCTGACTTGGAAGTCACCTATACAATACAACCAGCACAATGTCCCAAATGCAATATGGCTGACTTGGAAGTCACCTATAGAACATGGCCACCAGCACAATGTCCCCCATGCAATATGGCTGACTTGGAAGTCACCTATACAACATGGCAACCAGCACAATGTCCCCCATGCAATATGGCTGACTTGGAAGTCACCTATAGAACATGGCCACCAGCACAATGTCCCCCATGCAAAATGGCTGACTTGGAAGTCACCTATACAACATGGCAACCAGCACAATGTCCCCCAAGCAATATGGCTGACTTGGAAGTCACCTATAGAACATGGCCACCAGCACAATGTCCACCAAGCAATATGGCTGACTTGGAAGTCACCTATAGAACATGGCAACCAGCACAATGTCCCCCAAGCAATATGGCTGAATTGGAAGTCACCTATACAAGACAACCAGCACAATGTCCCCCTTGCAATATGGCTGACTTGGAAGTCACCTATAGGACATGGCAACCAGCACAATGTCCCCCATGCAATATGGCTGACTTGGAAGTCACCTATAGAACATGGCCACCAGCACAATGTCCCCCAAGCAATATGGCTCACTTGGAAGTCACCTATACAATACAACCAGCACAATGTCCCCCATGCAATATGGCTGACTTGGAAGTCACCTATACAATACAACCAGCACAATGTCCCAAATGCAATATGGCTGACTTGGAAGTCACCTATAGAACATGGCCATCAGCACAATGTCCCCCATGCAATATGGCTGACTTGGAAGTCACCTATACAACATGGCAACCAGCACAATGTCCCCCATGCAATATGGCTGACTTGGAAGTCACCTATACAATACAACCAGCACAATGTCCCCCATGCAATATGGCTGACTTGGAAGTCACCTATACAAGACAACCAGCACAATGTCCCCCATGCAATATGGCTGACTTGGAAGTCACCTATACAATACAACCAGCACAATGTCCCCCATGCAATATGGCTGATTTGGAAGTCACCTATACAACACAACCAGCACAATGTCCCCCATGCAATATGGCTGACTTGGAAGTCACCTATACAATACAACCAGCACAATGTCCCCCATGCAATATGGCTGATTTGGAAGTCACCTATACAACACAACCAGCACAATGTCCCCCATGCAATATGGCTGACTTGGAAGTCACCTATACAAGACAACCAGCACAATGTCCCAAATGCAATATGGCTGACTTGGAAGTCACCTATAGAACATGGCCACCAGCACAATGTCCCCCATACAATATGGCTGACTTGGAAGTCACCTATACAACATGGCAACCAGCACAATGTCCCCCATGCAATTTGGCTGACTTGGAAGTCACCTATAGAACATGGCCACCAGCACAATGTCCCCCATGCAATATGGCTGACTTGGAAGTCACCTATACAACATGGCAACCAGCACAATGTCCCCCAAGCAATATGGCTGACTTGGAAGTCACCTATAGAACATGGCCACCAGCACAATGTCCCCCAAGCAATATGGCTGACTTGGAAGTCACCTATAGAACATGGCAACCAGCACAATGTCCCCCAAGCAATATGGCTGACTTGGAAGTCACCTATACAAGACAACCAGCACAATGTCCCCCTTGCAATATGGCTGACATGGAAGTCACCTAGAGAACATGGCCACCAGCACAATGTCCCCCAAGCAATATGGCTCACTTGGAAGTCACCTATACAATACAACCAGCACAATGTCCCCCATGCAATATGGCTGACTTGGAAGTCACCTATACAATACAACCAGCACAATGTCCCCCATGCAATATGGCTGATTTGTAAGTCACCTATACAACACAACCAGCACAATGTCCCCCATGCAATATGGCTGACTTGGAAGTCACCTATACAAGACAACCAGCACAATGTCCCAAATGCAATATGGCTGACTTGGAAGTCACCTATAGAACATGGCCACCAGCACAATGTCCCCCATGCAATATGGCTGACTTGGAAGTCACCTATACAACATGGCAACCAGCACAATGTCCCCCATGCAATATGGCTGACTTGGAAGTCACCTATACAATACAACCAGCACAATGTCCCCCAAGCAATATGGCTGACTTGGAAGTCACCTATACAAGACAACCAGCACAATGTCCCCAATGCAATATGGCTGACTTGGAAGTCACCTTTAGAACCTGGCAACCAGCACAATGTCCCCCAAGCAATATGGCTGACTTAAAAGTCACCTATACAAGACAACCAGCACAATTTCCCCCATGCAATATGGCTGACTTGTAAGTCACCTATACAACATGGCAACCAGCACAATGTCCCCATGCAATATGGCTGACTTGGAAGTCACCTATACAACATGGCAACCAGCACAATGTCCCCCATGCAATATGGCTGACTTGGAAGTCACCTATACAACATGGCAACCAGCACAATGTCCCCCATGCAATATGGCTGACTTGGAAGTCACCTATACAACATGGCAACCCGCACAATGTCCCCCATGCAATATGGCTGACTTGGAAGTCACCTTTACAACATGGCCACCAGCACAATGTCCCCCATGCAATATGGCTGACTTGGAAGTCACCTATACAACACAACCAGCACAATGTCCCCCATGCAACACGGCTGACTTGGAAGTCACCTATACAAGACAACCAGCACAATGTCCCCCATGCAATATGGCTGACTTGGAAGTCACCTATACAACACAACCAGCACAATGTCCCCCAAGCAATATGGCTCACTTGGAAGTCACCTATACAACATGGCAACCAGCACAATGTCCCCCATGCAATATGGCTGACTTGGAAGTCACCTATAGGACATGGCAACCAGCACAATGTCCCCCATGCAATATGGCTGACTTGGAAGTCACCTATAGAACATGGCCACCAGCACAATGTCCCCCAAACAATATGGCTCACTTGGAAGTCACCTATACAATACAACCAGCACAATGTCCCCAAGGCAATATGGATGACTTGGAAGTCACCTATACAATACAACCAGCACAATGTCCCCCATGCAATATGGCTGACTTGGAAGTCACCTATACAACACAACCAGCACAATGTCCCCCATGCAATATGGCTGACTTGGAAGTCACCTATACAACACAACCAGCACAATGTCCCCCATGCAATATGGCTCACTTGGAAGTCACCTATACAACATGGCATCCAGCACAATGTCCCCCATGCAATATGGCTGACTTGGAAGTCACCTATACAACATGGCAACCAGAACAATGTCCCCCATGCAATATGGCTGACTTGGAAGTCACCTATACAACATGGCAACCAGCACAATGTCCCCCATGCAATATGGCTGACTTAGAAGTCACCTATACAAGAAACCAGCACAATGTCCCCCATGCAATGTGGCTGACTTGGAAGTCACCTATAGAACATGGCCACCAGCACAATGTCCGCCATGCAATATGGCTGACTTGGAAGTCACCTATACAACATGGCAACCAGCACAATGTCCCCCATGCAATATGGCTGACTTGGAAGTCACCTATACAATACAACCAGCACAATGTCCCCCAAGCAATATGGCTGACTTGGAAGTCACCTATACAAGACAACCAGCACAATGTCCCCCATGCAATATGGCTGACTTGGAAGTCACCTATAGAACATGGCCACCAGCACAATGTCCCCCATGCAATATGGCTGACTTGGAAGTCACCTATACAACATGGCAACCAGCACAATGTCCCCCATGCAATATGGCTGACCTGGAAGTCACCTATAGAACATGGCCACCAGCACAATGTCCCCCATGCAATATGGCTGACTTGGAAGTCACCTATACAACATGGCAACCAGCACAATGTCCCCCAAGCAATATGGCTGACTTGGAAGTCACCTATAGAACATGGCCACCAGCACAATGTCCACCAAGCAATATGGCTGACTTGGAAGTCACCTATAGAACATGGCAACCAGCACAATGTCCCCCAAGCAATATGGCTGACTTGGAAGTCACCTATACAAGACAACCAGCACAATGTCCCCCTTGCAATATGGCTGACTTGGAAGTCACCTATAGGACATGGCAACCAGCACAATGTCCCCCATGCAATATGGCTGACTTGGAAGTCACCTATAGAACATGGCCACCAGCACAATGTCACCCAAGCAATATGGCTCACTTGGAAGTCACCTATACAATACAACCAGCACAATGTCCCACATGCAATATGGCTGACTTGGAAGTCACCTATACAATACAACCAGCACAATGTCCCAAATGCAATATGGCTGACTTGGAAGTCACCTATAGAACATGGCCACCAGCACAATGTCCCCCATGCAATATGGCTGACTTGGAAGTCACCTATACAATACAACCAGCACAATGTCCCCCATGCAATATGGCTGACTTGGATGTCACCTATACAAGACAACCAGCACAATGTCCCCCATGCAATATGGCTGACTTGGAAGTCACCTATAC
This sequence comes from Petromyzon marinus, assembly GCF_048934315.1. Lineage (NCBI taxonomy): Eukaryota > Metazoa > Chordata > Hyperoartia > Petromyzontiformes > Petromyzontidae > Petromyzon > Petromyzon marinus. Next base: position 920,985 of record NW_027422884.1, on the reverse strand, counting down.
AATACAACCAGCACAATGTCCCCCATGCAATATGGCTGATTTGGAAGTCACCTATACAACACAACCAGCACAATGTCCCCCATGCAATATGGCTGACTTGGAAGTCACCTATACAAGACAACCAGCACAATGTCCAAAATGCAATATGGCTGACTTGGAAGTCACCTATAGAACATGGCCACCAGCACAATGTCCCCCATGCAATATGGCTGACTTGGAAGTCACCTATACAACATGGCAACCAGCACAATGTTCCCCATGCAATATGGCTGACTTGGAAGTCACCTATAGAACATGGCCAACAGCACAATGTCCCCCATGCAATATGGCTGACTTGGAAGTCACCTATACAACATGGCAACCAGCACAATGTCCCCCAAGCAATATGGCTGACTTGGAAGTCACCTATAGAACATGGCCACCAGCACAATGTCCCCCAAGCAATATGGCTCACTTGGAAGTCACCTATGCAATACAACCAGCACAATGTCCCCCATGCAATATTGCTGACTTGGAAGTCACCTATAGAACATGGCCACCAGCACAATGTCCCCCATGCAATATGGCTGACTTGGAAGTCACCTATACAACATGGCAACCAGCGCAATGTCCCCCTTGCAATATGGCTGACTTGGAAGTCACCTATAGAACATGGCCACCAGCACAATGTCCCCCATGCAAAATGGCTGACTTGGAAGTCACCTATACAACATGGCAACCAGCACAATGTCCCCCATGCAATATGGCTGACTTGGAAGTCACCTATACAACACAACCAGCACAATGTCCCCCAAGCAATATGGCTCACTTGGAAGTCACCTATACAACATGGCAACCAGCACAATGTCCCCCATGCAATATGGCTGACTTGGAAGTCACCTATAGGACATGGCAACCAGCACAATGTCCCCCATGCAATATGGCTGACTTGGAAGTCACCTATAGAACATGGCCACCAGCACAATGTCCCCCAAACAATATGGCTCACTTGGAAGTCACCTATACAATACAACCAGCACAATGTCCCCCATGCAATATGGTTGACTTGGAAGTCACCTATACAATACAACCAGCATAATGTCCCCCATGCAATATGGCTGACTTGGAAGTAACCTATACAACACAACCAGCACAATGTCCCCCATGCAATATGGCTAACTTGGAAGTCACCTATACAACACAACCAGCACAATGTCCCCCATGCAATATGGCTCACTTGGAAGTCACCTATACAACATGGCATCCAGCACAATGTCCCCCATGCAATATGGCTGACTTGGAAGTCACATATACAACATGGCAACCAGCACAATGTCCCCCATGCAATATGGCTGACTTGGAAGTCACCTATACAACATGGCAACCAGCACAATGTCCCCCATGCAATATGGCTGACTTGGAAGTCACCTATACAAGAAACCAGCACAATGTCCCCCATGCAATGTGGCTGACTTGGAAGTCACCTATAGAACATGGCCACCAGCACAATGTCCCCCATGCAATATGGCTGACTTGGAAGTCACCTATACAACATGGCAACCAGCACAATGTCCCCCATGCAATATGGCTGACTTGGAAGTCACCTATACAATACAACCAGCACAATGTCCCCCAAGCAATATGGCTGACTTGGAAGTCACCTATACAAGACAACCAGCACAATGTCCCCCATGCAATATGGCTGACTTGGAAGTCACCTATAGAACATGGCCACCAGCACAATGTCACCCATGCAATATGGCTGACTTGGAAGTCACCTATACAACATGGCAACCAGCACAATGTCCCCCATGCAATATGGCTGACCTGGAAGTCACCTATAGAACATGGCCACCAGCACAATGTCCCCCATGCAATATGGCTGACTTGGAAGTCACCTATACAACATGGCAACCAGCACAATGTCCCCCAAGCAATATGGCTGACTTGGAAGTCACCTATAGAACATGCCCACCAGCACAATGTCCACCAAGCAATATGGCTGACTTGGAAGTCACCTATAGAACATGGCAACCAGCACAATGTCCCCCAAGCAATATGGCTGACTTGGAAGTCACCTATACAAGACAACCAGCACAATGTCCCCCTTGCAATATGGCTGACTTAGAAGTCACCTATAGGACATGGCAACCAGCACAATGTCCCCCATGCAATATGGCTGACTTGGAAGTCACCTATAGAACATGGCCACCAGCACAATGTCCCCCAAGCAATGTGGCTCACTTGGAAGTCACCTATACAATACAACCAGCACAATGTCCACCATGCAATATGGCTGACTTGGAAGTCACCTATACAACACAACCAGCACAATGTCCCAAATGCAATATGGCTGACTTGGAAGTCACCTATAGAACATGGCCACCAGCACAATGTCCCCCATGCAATATGGCTGACTTGGAAGTCACCTATACAACATGGCAACCAGCACAATGTCCCCCATGCAATATGGCTGACTTGGAAGTCACCTATACAATACAACCAGCACAATGTCCCCCATGCAATATGGCTGACTTGGAAGTCACCTATACAAGACAACAAGCACAACGTCCCCCATGCAATATGGCTGAATTGGAAGTCACCTATACAATACAACCAGCACAATGTCCCCCATGCAATATGGCTGATTTGGAAGTCACCTATACAACACAACCAGCACAATGTCCCCCATGCAATATGGCTGACTTGGAAGTCACCTATACAAGACAACCAGCACAATGTCCCAAATGCAATATGGCTGACTTGGAAGTCACCTATAGAACATGGCCACCAGCACAATGTCCCCCATGCAATATGGCTGACTTGGAAGTCACCTATACAACATGGCAACCAGCACAATGTCCCCCATGCAATATGGCTGACTTGGAAGTCACCTATAGAACATGGCCACCAGCACAATGTCCCCCATGCAATATGGCTGACTTGGAAGTCACCTATACAACATGGCAACCAGCACAATGTCCCCCAAGCAATATGGCTGACTTGGAAGTCACCTATAGAACATGGCCACCAGCACAATGTCCCCCAAGCAATATGGCTGACTTGGAAGTCACCTATAGAACATGGCAACCAGCACAATGTCCCCCAAGCAATATGGCTGACTTGGAAGTCACCTATACAAGACAACCAGCACAATGTCCCCCTTGCAATATGGCTGACTTGGAAGTCACCTATAGGACATGGCAACCAGCACAATGTCCCCCATGCAATATGGCTGACTTGGAAGTCACCTATAGAACATGGCCACCAGCACAATGTCCCCCAAGCAATATGGCTCACTTGGAAGTCACCTATGCAATACAACCAGCACAATGTCCCCCATGCAATATGGCTGACTTGGAAGTCACCTATACAATACAACCAGCACAATGTCCCAAATGCAATATGGCTGACTTGGAAGTCACCTATAGAACATGGCCACCAGCACAATGTCCCCCATGCAATATGGCTGACTTGGAAGTCACCTATACAACATGGCAACCAGCACAATGTCCCCCATGCAATATGGCTGACTTGGAAGTCACCTATAGAACATGGCCACCAGCACAATGTCCCCCATGCAAAATGGCTGACTTGGAAGTCACCTATACAACATGGCAACCAGCACAATGTCCCCCAAGCAATATGGCTGACTTGGAAGTCACCTATAGAACATGGCCACCAGCACAATGTCCACCAAGCAATATGGCTGACTTGGAAGTCACCTATAGAACATGGCAACCAGCACAATGTCCCCCAAGCAATATGGCTGAATTGGAAGTCACCTATACAAGACAACCAGCACAATGTCCCCCTTGCAATATGGCTGACTTGGAAGTCACCTATAGGACATGGCAACCAGCACAATGTCCCCCATGCAATATGGCTGACTTGGAAGTCACCTATAGAACATGGCCACCAGCACAATGTCCCCCAAGCAATATGGCTCACTTGGAAGTCACCTATACAATACAACCAGCACAATGTCCCCCATGCAATATGGCTGACTTGGAAGTCACCTATACAATACAACCAGCACAATGTCCCAAATGCAATATGGCTGACTTGGAAGTCACCTATAGAACATGGCCATCAGCACAATGTCCCCCATGCAATATGGCTGACTTGGAAGTCACCTATACAACATGGCAACCAGCACAATGTCCCCCATGCAATATGGCTGACTTGGAAGTCACCTATACAATACAACCAGCACAATGTCCCCCATGCAATATGGCTGACTTGGAAGTCACCTATACAAGACAACCAGCACAATGTCCCCCATGCAATATGGCTGACTTGGAAGTCACCTATACAATACAACCAGCACAATGTCCCCCATGCAATATGGCTGATTTGGAAGTCACCTATACAACACAACCAGCACAATGTCCCCCATGCAATATGGCTGACTTGGAAGTCACCTATACAATACAACCAGCACAATGTCCCCCATGCAATATGGCTGATTTGGAAGTCACCTATACAACACAACCAGCACAATGTCCCCCATGCAATATGGCTGACTTGGAAGTCACCTATACAAGACAACCAGCACAATGTCCCAAATGCAATATGGCTGACTTGGAAGTCACCTATAGAACATGGCCACCAGCACAATGTCCCCCATACAATATGGCTGACTTGGAAGTCACCTATACAACATGGCAACCAGCACAATGTCCCCCATGCAATTTGGCTGACTTGGAAGTCACCTATAGAACATGGCCACCAGCACAATGTCCCCCATGCAATATGGCTGACTTGGAAGTCACCTATACAACATGGCAACCAGCACAATGTCCCCCAAGCAATATGGCTGACTTGGAAGTCACCTATAGAACATGGCCACCAGCACAATGTCCCCCAAGCAATATGGCTGACTTGGAAGTCACCTATAGAACATGGCAACCAGCACAATGTCCCCCAAGCAATATGGCTGACTTGGAAGTCACCTATACAAGACAACCAGCACAATGTCCCCCTTGCAATATGGCTGACTTGGAAGTCACCTATAGGACATGGCAACCAGCACAATGTCCCCCATGCAATATGGCTGACTTGGAAGTCACCTATAGAACATGGCCACCAGCACAATGTCCCCCAAGCAATATGGCTCACTTGGAAGTCACCTATACAATACAACCAGCACAATGTCCCCCATGCAATATGGCTGACTTGGAAGTCACCTATAGAACATGGCCACCAGCACAATGTCCCCCATGCAATATGGCTGACTTGGAAGTCACCTATACAACATGGCAACCAGCACAATGTCCCCCAAGCAATATGGCTGACTTGGAAGTCACCTATAGAACATGGACACCAGCACAATGTCCCCCAAGCAATATGGCTGACTTGGAAGTCACCTACAGAACATGGCAACGAGCACAATGTCCCCCAAGCAATATGGCTGACTTGGAAGTCACCTATACAAGACAACCAGCACAATGTCCCCCATGCAACACGGCTGACTTGGAAGTCACCTATACAAGACAACCAGCACAATGTCCCCCATGCAATATGGCTGACTTGGAAGTCACCTATACAACACAACCAGCACAATGTCCCCCAAGCAATATGGCTCACTTGGAAGTCACCTATACAACATGGCAACCAGCACAATGTCCCCCATGCAATATGGCTGACTTGGAAGTCACCTATACAATACAACCAGCACAATGTCCCCCAAGCAATATGGCTGACTTGGAAGTCACCTATAGAACATGGCCACCAGCACAATGTCCCCCATGCAATATGGCTGACTTGGAAGTCACCTATACAAGACAACCAGCACAATGTCCCCCATGCAATATGGCTGACTTGGAAGTCACCTATAGAACATGGCCACCAGCACAATGTCCCCCATGCAATATGGCTGACTTGGAAGTCACCTATACAAGACAACCAGCACAATTTCCCCCATGCAATATGGCTGACTTGGAAGTCACCTATAGGACAAGGCAACCAGCACAATGTCCCCCATGCAATATGGATGACTTGGAAGTCACCTATACAATACAACCAGCACAATGTCCCCCATGCAATATGGCTGACTTGGAAGTCACCTATACAACATGGCAACCAGCACAATGTCCCCCATGCAATATGGCTGACTTGGAAGTCACCTATAGAACATGGCCACCAGCACAATGTCCCCCATGCAATATGGCTGACTTGGAAGTCACCTATACAACATGGCAACCAGCACAATGTCCCCCAAGCAATATGGCTGACTTGGAAGTCACCTATAGAACATGGCCACCAGCACAATGTCCCCCAAGCAATATGGCTGACTTGGAAGTCACCTATAGAACATGGCAACCAGCACAATGTCCCCCAAGCAATATGGCTGACTTGGAAGTCACCTATACAAGACAACCAGCACAATGTCCCCCATGCAATATGGCTGACTTGGATGTCACCTATAGGACATGGCAACCAGCACAATGTCCCGAATGCAATATTGCTGACTTGGAAGTCACCTATAGAACATGGCCACCAGCACAATGTCCGCCAAGCAATATGGCTCACTTGGAAGTCACCTATACAATACAACCAGCACAATGTCCCCCATGCAATATGGCTGACTTGGAAGTCACCTATACAATACAACCAGCACAATGTCCCCCATGCAATATGGCTGACTTGGAAGTCACCTATACAACATGGCAACCAGCACAATGTCCCCATGCAATATGGCTGACTTGGAAGTCACCTATAGAACATGGCCACCAGCACAATGTCCCCCATGCAATATGGCTGACTTGGAAGTCACCTATACAACATGGCAACCAGCACAATGTCCCCCAAGCAATATGGCTGACTTGGAAGTCACCTATAGAACATGGCCACCAGCACAATGTCCCCCAAGCAATATGGCTGACTTGGAAGTCACCTATAGAACATGGCAACCAGCACAATGTCCCCCAAGCAATATGGCTGACTTGGAAGTCACCTATACAAGACAACCAGCACAATGTCCCCCATGCAATATGGCTGACTTGGAAGTCACCTATAGGACATGGCAACCAGCACAATGTCCCGAATGCAATATGGCTGACTTGGAAGTCACCTATAGAACATGGCCACCAGCACAATGTCCGCCAAGCAATATGGCTCACTTGGAAGTCACCTATACAATACAACCAGCACAATGTCCCCCATGCAATATGGCTGACTTGGAAGTCACCTATACAATACAACCAGCACAATGTCCCAAATGCAATATGGCTGACTTGGAAGTCACCTATAGAACATGGCCACCAGCACAATGTCCCCCATGCAATATGGCTGACTTGGAAGTCACCTATACAACATTGCAACCAGCACAATGTCCCCCATGCAATATGGCTGACTTGGAAGTCACCTATACAATACAAGCAGCACAATGTCCCCCAAGCAATATGGCTGACTTGGAAGTCACCTATACAAGACAACCAGCACAATGTCCCCCATGCAATATGGCTGACTTGGAAGTCACCTATACAATACAACCAGCACAATGTCCCCGATGCAATATGGCTGATTTGGAAGTCACCTATACAAACACAACCAGCACAATGTCCCCCATGCAATATGGCTGACTTGGAAGTCACCTATACAAGACAACCAGCACAATGTCCCAAATGCAATATGGCTGACTTGGAAGTCACCTATAGAACATGGCCACCAGCACAATGTCCCCCATGCAATATGGCTGACTTGGAAGTCACCTATACAACATGGCAACCAGCACAATGTCCCCCAAGCAATATGGCTGACTTGGAAGTCACCTATAGAACATGGCCACCAGCACAATGTCCCCCAAGCAATATGGCTGACTTGGAAGTCACCTACAGAACATGGCAACGAGCACAATGTCCCCCAAGCAATATGGCTGACTTGGAAGTCACCTATACAAGACAACCAGCACAATGTCCCCCATGCAACACGGCTGACTTGGAAGTCACCTATACAAGACAACCAGCACAATGTCCCCCATGCAATATGGCTGACTTGGAAGTCACCTATACAACACAACCAGCACAATGTCCCCCAAGCAATATGGCTCACTTGGAAGTCACCTATACAACATGGCAACCAGCACAATGTCCCCCATGCAATATGGCTGACTTGGAAGTCACCTATACAATACAACCAGCACAATGTCCCCCAAGCAATATGGCTGACTTGGAAGTCACCTATAGAACATGGCCACCAGCACAATGTCCCCCATGCAATATGGCTGACTTGGAAGTCACCTATACAAGACAACCAGCACAATGTCCCCCATGCAATATGGCTGACTTGGAAGTCACCTATAGAACATGGCCACCAGCACAATGTCCCCCATGCAATATGGCTGACTTGGAAGTCACCTATAGAACATGGCAACCAGCACAATGTCCCCCAAGCAATATGGCTGACTTGGAAGTCACCTATAGGACAAGGCAACCAGCACAATGTCCCCCATGCAATATGGATGACTTGGAAGTCACCTATACAATACAACCAGCACAATGTCCCCCATGCAATATGGCTGACTTGGAAGTCACCTATACAACATGGCAACCAGCACAATGTCCCCCATGCAATATGGCTGACTTGGAAGTCACCTATAGAACATGGCCACCAGCACAATGTCCCCCATGCAATATGGCTGACTTGGAAGTCACCTATACAACATGGCAACCAGCACAATGTCCCCCAAGCAATATGGCTGACTTGGAAGTCACCTATAGAACATGGACACCAGCACAATGTCCCCCAAGCAATATGGCTGACTTGGAAGTCACCTATAGAACATGGCAACCAGCACAATGTCCCCCAAGCAATATGGCTGACTTGGAAGTCACCTATACAAGACAACCAGCACAATGTCCCCCATGCAATATGGCTGACTTGGAAGTCACCTATAGGACATGGCAAACAGCACAATGTCCCGAATGCAATATGGCTGACTTGGAAGTCACCTATAGAACATGGCCACCAGCACAATGTCCGCCAAGCAATATGGCTCACTTGGAAGTCACCTATACAATACAACCAGCACAATGTCCCCCATGCAATATGGCTGACTTGGAAGTCACCTATACAATACAACCAGCACAATGTCCCCCATGCAATATGGCTGACTTGGAAGTCTCCTATACAACATGGCAACCAGCACAATGTCCCCATGCAATATGGCTGACTTGGAAGTCACCTATAGAACATGGCCACCAGCACAATGTCCCCCATGCAATATGGCTGACTTGGAAGTCACCTATACAACATGGCAACCAGCACAATGTCCCCCAAGCAATATGGCTGACTTGGAAGTCACCTATAGAACATGGCCACCAGCACAATGTCCCCCATGCAATATGGCTGACTTGGAAGTCACCTATACAACATGGCAACCAGCACAATGTCCCCCAAGCAATATGGCTGACTTGGAAGTCACCTATAGAACATCGCCACCAGCACAATGTCCCCCAAGCAATATGGCTGACTTGGAAGTCACCTACAGAACATGGCAACGAGCACAATGTCCCCCAAGCAATATGGCTGACTTGGAAGTCACCTATACAAGACAACCAGCACAATGTCCCCCATGCAACACGGCTGACTTGGAAGTCACCTATACAAGACAACCAGCACAATGTCCCCCATGCAATATGGCTGACTTGGAAGTCACCTATACAACACAACCAGCACAATGTCCCCCAAGCAATATGGCTCACTTGGAAGTCACCTATACAACATGGCAACCAGCACAATGTCCCCCATGCAATATGGCTGACTTGGAAGTCACCTATACAATACAACCAGCACAATGTCCCCCAAGCAATATGGCTGACTTGGAAGTCACCTATAGAACATGGCCACCAGCACAATGTCCCCCATGCAATATGGCTGACTTGGAAGTCACCTATACAAGACAACCAGCACAATGTCCCCCATGCAATATGGCTGACTTGGAAGTCACCTATAGAACATGGCCACCAGCACAATGTCCCCCATGCAATATGGCTGACTTGGAAGTCACCTATAGAACATGGCAACCAGCACAATGTCCCCCAAGCAATATGGCTGACTTGGAAGTCACCTATAGGACAAGGCAACCAGCACAATGTCCCCCATGCAATATGGATGACTTGGAAGTCACCTATACAATACAACCAGCACAATGTCCCCCATGCAATATGGCTGACTTGGAAGTCACCTATACAACATGGCAACCAGCACAATGTCCCCCATGCAATATGGCTGACTTGGAAGTCACCTATAGAACATGGCCACCAGCACAATGTCCCCCATGCAATATGGCTGACTTGGAAGTCACCTATACAACATGGCAACCAGCACAATGTCCCCCAAGCAATATGGCTGACTTGGAAGTCACCTATAGAACATGGACACCAGCACAATGTCCCCCAAGCAATATGGCTGACTTGGAAGTCACCTATAGAACATGGCAACCAGCACAATGTCCCCCAAGCAATATGGCTGACTTGGAAGTCACCTATACAAGACAACCAGCACAATGTCCCCCATGCAATATGGCTGACTTGGAAGTCACCTATAGGACATGGCAAACAGCACAATGTCCCGAATGCAATATGGCTGACTTGGAAGTCACCTATAGAACATGGCCACCAGCACAATGTCCGCCAAGCAATATGGCTCACTTGGAAGTCACCTATACAATACAACCAGCACAATGTCCCCCATGCAATATGGCTGACTTGGAAGTCACCTATACAATACAACCAGCACAATGTCCCCCATGCAATATGGCTGACTTGGAAGTCTCCTATACAACATGGCAACCAGCACAATGTCCCCATGCAATATGGCTGACTTGGAAGTCACCTATAGAACATGGCCACCAGCACAATGTCCCCCATGCAATATGGCTGACTTGGAAGTCACCTATACAACATGGCAACCAGCACAATGTCCCCCAAGCAATATGGCTGACTTGGAAGTCACCTATAGAACATGGCCACCAGCACAATGTCCCCCAAGCAATATGGCTGACTTGGAAGTCACCTATAGAACATGGCAACCAGCACAATGTCCCCCAAGCAATATGGCTGACTTGGAAGTCACCTATACAAGACAACCAGCACAATGCCCCCCATGCAATATGGCTGACTTGGAAGTCACCTATAGGACATGGCAACCAGCACAATGTCCCGAATGCAATATGGCTGACTTGGAAGTCACCTATAGAACATGGCCACCAGCACAATGTCCCCCATGCAATATGGCTGACTTGGAAGTCACCTATACAACATGGCAACCAGCACAATGTCCCCCATGCAATATGGCTGACTTGGAAGTCACCTATACAATACAACCAGCACAATGTCCCCCAAGCAATATGGCTGACTTGGAAGTCACCTATACAAGACAACCAGCACAATGTCCCCCATCCAATATGGCTGACTTGGAAGTCACCTATACAATACAACCAGCACAATGTCCCCGATGCAATATGGCTGATTTGGAAGTCACCTATACAAACACAACCAGCACAATGTCCCCCATGCAATATGGCTGACTTGGAAGTCACCTATACAAGACAACCAGCACAATGTCCCAAATGCAATATGGCTGACTTGGAAGTCACCTATAGAACATGGCAACCAGCACAATGTCCCCCAAGCAATATGGCTGACTTAAAAGTCACCTATACAAGACAACCAGCACAATTTCCCCCATGCAATATGGCTGACTTGGAAGTCACCTATAGGACATGGCAACCAGCACAATGTCCCCGATGCAATATGGCTGACTTATAAGTCACCAATACAACATGGCAACCAGCACAATGTCCCCCATGCAATATGGCTGACTTGGAAGTCACCTATAGAACATGGCCACCAGCACAATGTCCCCCAAGCAATATGGCTGACTTGGAAGTCACCTATACAACATGGCCACCAGCACAATGTCCCCCATGCAACACGGCTGACTTGGAAGTCACCTATACAAGACAACCAGCACAATGTCCCCCATGCAATATGGCTGACTTGGAAGTCACCTATACAACACAACCAGCACAATGTCCCCCAAGCAATATGGCTCACTTGGAAGTCACCTATACAACATTGCAACCAGCACAATGTCCCCCATGCAATATGGCTGACTTGGAAGTCACCTATACAATACAACCAGCACAATGTCCCCCAAGCAATATGGCTGACTTGGAAGTCACCTATAGAACATGGCCACCAGCACAATGTCCCCCATGCAATATGGCTGACTTGGAAGTCACCTATACAAGACAACCAGCACAATGTCCCCCATGCAATATGGCTGACTTGGATGTCACCTATAGAACATGGCCACCAGCACAATGTCCCCCATGCAATATGGCTGACTTGGAAGTCACCTTTACAACATGGCAACCAGCACAATGTCCCCCAAGCAATATGGCTGACTTGGAAGTCACCTATAGAACATGGCCACCAGCACAATGTCCCCCAAGCAATATGGCTGACTTGGAAGTCACCTATACAAGACAACCAGCACAATGTCCCCCATGCAATATGGCTGACTTGGAAGTCACCTATAGGACATGGCAACCAGCACAATGTCCCCCATGCAATATGGCTGACTTGGAAGTCACCTATACATACAACCAGCACAATGTCCCCCATGCAATATGGCTGACTTGGAAGTCACCTATACAATACAACCAGCACAATGTCCCCCATGCAATATGGCTGAATTGGAAGTCACCTATAGAAAATGGCAACCAGCACAATGTCCACCAAGCAATATGGCTGACTTGGAAGTCACCTATACAAGACAACCAGCACAATGTCCCCCATGCAATATGGCTGACTTGGAAGTCACCTATACAATACAACCAGCACAATGTCCCCCATGCAATATGGCTGACTTGGAAGTCACCTATACAATACAACCAGCACAATGTCCCCCATGCAATATGGCTGACTTGGAAGTCACCTATACAACACAACCAGCACAATGTCCCCCATGCAATATGGCTGACTTGGAAGTCACCTATAGAACATGGCCACCAGCACAATGTCCCCCATGCAATATGGCTGACTTGGAAGTCACCTATACAACATGGCAACCAGCACAATGTCCCCCATGCAATATGGCTGACTTGGAAGTCACCTATACAATACAACCAGCACAATGTCCCGAAAGCAATATGGCTGACTTGGAAGTCACCTATACAAGACAACCAGCACAATGTCCCCCATGCAATATGGCTCACTTGGAAGTCACCTATAGGACATGGCAACCAGCACAATGTCCCCCATGCAATATGGCTGACTTGGAAGTCACCTATACATACAACCAGCACAATGTCCCCCATGCAATATGGCTGACTTGGAAGTCACCTATACAATACAACCAGCACAATGTCCCCCATGCAATATGGCTGAATTGGAAGTCACCTATAGAAAATGGCAACCAGCACAATGTCCACCAAGCAATATGGCTGACTTGGAAGTCACCTATACAAGACAACCAGCACAATGTCCCCCATGCAATATGGCTGACTTGGAAGTCACCTATACAATACAACCAGCACAATGTCCCCCATGCAATATGGCTGACTTGGAAGTCACCTATACAATACAACCAGCACAATGTCCCCCATGCAATATGGCTGACTTGGAAGTCACCTATACAACACAACCAGCACAATGTCCCCCATGCAATATGGCTGACTTGGAAGTCACCTATAGAACATGGCCACCAGCACAATGTCCCCCATGCAATATGGCTGACTTGGAAGTCACCTATACAACATGGCAACCAGCACAATGTCCCCCATGCAATATGGCTGACTTGGAAGTCACCTATACAATACAACCAGCACAATGTCCCGAAAGCAATATGGCTGACTTGGAAGTCACCTATACAAGACAACCAGCACAATGTCCCCCATGCAATATGGCTCACTTGGAAGTCACCTATAGGACATGGCCACCAGCACAATGTCCCCCATGCAATATGGCTGACTTGGAAGTCACCTATACAATACAACCAGCACAATGTCCCCCATGCAATATGGCTGATTTGGAAGTCACCTATACAACACAACCAGCACAATGTCCCCCAAGCAATATGGCTGACTTGGAATTCACCTATACAAGACAACCAGCACAATGTCCCCCATGCAATATGGCTGACTTGGAAGTCACCTATAGGACATGGCAACCAGCACAATGTCCCCCATGCAATATGGCTGACTTGGAAGTCACCTATACATACAACCAGCACAATGTCCCCCATGCAATATGGCTGACTTGGAAGTCACCTATACAATACAACCAGCACAATGTCCCCCATGCAATATGGCTGAATTGGAAGTCACCTATAGAAAATGGCAACCAGCACAATGTCCCCCAAGCAATATGGCTGACTTGGATGTCACCTATACAAGACAACCAGCACAATGTCCCCCATGCAATATGGCTGACTTGGAAGTTACCTATACAATACAACCAGCACAATGTCCCCCATGCAATATGGCTGACTTGGAAGTCACCTATACAATACAACCAGCACAATGTCCCCCATGCAATATGGCTGACTTGGAAGTCACCTATACAACACAACCAGCACAATGTCCCCCATGCAATATGGCTGACTTGGAAGTCACCTATAGAACATGGCCAACAGCACAATGTCCCCCATGCAATATGGCTGACTTGGAAGTCACCTATACAACATGGCAACCAGCACAATGTCCCCCATGCAATATGGCTGACTTGGAAGTCACCTATACAATACAACCAGCACAATGTCCCGAAAGCAATATGGCTGACTTGGAAGTCACCTATACAAGACAACCAGCACAATGTCCCCCATGCAATATGGCTCACTTGGAAGTCACCTATAGGACATGGCCACCAGCACAATGTCCCCCATGCAATATGGCTGACTTGGAAGTCACCTATACAATACAACCAGCACAATGTCCCCCATGCAATATGGCTGATTTGGAAGTCACCTATACAACACAACCAGCACAATGTCCCCCATGCAATATGGCTGACTTGGAAGTCACCTATACAAGACAACCAGCACAATGTCCCCCATGCAATATGGCTGACTTGGAAGTCACCTATAGAACATGGCCACCAGCACAATGTCCCCCATGCAATATGGCTGACTTGGAAGTCACCTATACAACATGCAACCAGCACAATGTCCTCCAAGCAATATGGCTGACTTGGAAGTCACCTCTACAACATGGCAACCAGCACAATGTCCCCCAAGCAATATGGCTGACTTGGAAGTCACCTATAGAACATGGCAACCAGCACAATGTCCCCGATGCAACACGGCTGACTTGGAAGTCACCTATACAAGACGACCAGCACAATGTCCCCCATGCAATATGGCTGACTTGGAAGTCACCTATACAACACAACCAGCACAATGTCCCCCAAGCAATATGGCTCACTTGGAAGTCACCTATACAACATGGCAACCAGCACAATGTCCCCCAAGCAATATGGCTGACTTGGAAGTCACCTATAGAACATGGCCACCAGCACAATGTCCCCCATGCAATATGGCTGACTTGGAAGTCACCTATACAAGACAACCAGCACAATGTCCCCCATGCAATATGGCTGACTTGGAAGTCACCTATAGAACATCGCCACCAGCACAATGTCCCCCATGCAATATGGCTGACTTGGAAGTCACCTATACAATACAACCAGCACAATGTCCCCCATGCAATATGGCTGACTTGGAAGTCACCTATACAACACAACCAGCACAATGTCCCCCATGCAATATGGCTGACTTGGAAGTCACCTATAGAACATGGCCACCAGCACAATGTCCCCCATGCAATATGGCTGACTTGGAAGTCACCTATACAACATGGCAACCAGCACAATGTCCCCCATGCAATATGGCTGACTTGGAAGTCACCTATACAATACAACCAGCACAATGTCCCGAAAGCAATATGGCTGACTTGGAAGTCACCTATACAAGACAACCAGCACAATGTCCCCCATGCAATATGGCTCACTTGGAAGTCACCTATAGGACATGGCCACCAGCACAATGTCCCCCATGCAATATGGCTGACTTGGAAGTCACCTATACAATACAACCAGCACAATGTCCCCCATGCAATATGGCTGATTTGGAAGTCACCTATACAACACAACCAGCACAATGTCCCCCATGCAATATGGCTGACTTGGAAGTCACCTATACAAGACAACCAGCACAATGTCCCCCATGCAATATGGCTGACTTGGAAGTCACCTATAGAACATGGCCACCAGCACAATGTCCCCCATGCAATATGGCTGACTTGGAAGTCACCTATACAACATGCAACCAGCACAATGTCCTCCAAGCAATATGGCTGACTTGGAAGTCACCTCTACAACATGGCAACCAGCACAATGTCCCCCAAGCAATATGGCTGACTTGGAAGTCACCTATAGAACATGGCAACCAGCACAATGTCCCCGATGCAACACGGCTGACTTGGAAGTCACCTATACAAGACGACCAGCACAATGTCCCCCATGCAATATGGCTGACTTGGAAGTCACCTATACAACACAACCAGCACAATGTCCCCCAAGCAATATGGCTCACTTGGAAGTCACCTATACAACATGGCAACCAGCACAATGTCCCCCAAGCAATATGGCTGACTTGGAAGTCACCTATAGAACATGGCCACCAGCACAATGTCCCCCATGCAATATGGCTGACTTGGAAGTCACCTATACAAGACAACCAGCACAATGTCCCCCATGCAATATGGCTGACTTGGAAGTCACCTATAGAACATCGCCACCAGCACAATGTCCCCCATGCAATATGGCTGACTTGGAAGTCACCTATACAATACAACCAGCACAATGTCCCCCATGCAATATGGCTGACTTGGAAGTCACCTATACAACACAACCAGCACAATGTCCCCCATGCAATATGGCTGACTTGGAAGTCACCTATAGAACATGGCCACCAGCACAATGTCCCCCATGCAATATGGCTGACTTGGAAGTCACCTATACAACATGGCAACCAGCACAATGTCCCCCATGCAATATGGCTGACTTGGAAGTCACCTATACAATACAACCAGCACAATGTCCCGAAAGCAATATGGCTGACTTGGAAGTCACCTATACAAGACAACCAGCACAATGTCCCCCATGCAATATGGCTCACTAGGAAGTCACCTATAGAAAATGGCCACCAGCACAATGTCCCCCATGCAATATGGCTGACTTGGAAGTCACCTATACAATACAACCAGCACAATGTCCCCCATGCAATATGGCTGATTTGGAAGTCACCTATACAACACAACCAGCACAATGTCCCCCATGCAATATGGCTGACTTGGAAGTCACCTATACAAGACAACCAGCACAATGTCCCCCATGCAATATGGCTGACTTGGAAGTCACCTATACAACATGGCAACCAGCACAATGTCCCCCATGCAATATGGCTGACTTGGAAGTCACCTATACAATACAACCAGCACAATGTCCCGAAAGCAATATGGCTGACTTGGAAGTCACCTATACAAGACAACCAGCACAATGTCCCCCATGCAATATGGCTCACTAGGAAGTCACCTATAGGACATGGCCACCAGCACAATGTCCCCCATGCAATATGGCTGACTTGGAAGTCACCTATACAATACAACCAGCACAATGTCCCCCATGCAATATGGCTGATTTGGAAGTCACCTATACAACACAACCAGCACAATGTCCCCCATGCAATATGGCTGACTTGGAAGTCACCTATACAAGACAACCAGCACAATGTCCCCCATGCAATATGGCTGACTTGGAAGTCACCTATAGAACATGGCCACCAGCACAATGTCCCCCATGCAATATGGCTGACTTGGAAGTCACCTATACAACATGCAACCAGCACAATGTCCTCCAAGCAATATGGCTGACTTGGAAGTCACCTATACAACATGGCAACCAGCACAATGTCCCCCAAGCAATATGGCTGACTTGGAAGTCACCTATAGAACATGGCAACCAGCACAATGTCCCCGATGCAACACGGCTGACTTGGAAGTCACCTATACAAGACGACCAGCACAATGTCCCCCATGCAATATGGCTGACTTGGAAGTCACCTATACAACACAACCAGCACAATGTCCCCCAAGCAATATGGCTCACTTGGAAGTCACCTATACAACATGGCAACCAGCACAATGTCCCCCAAGCAATATGGCTGACTTGGAAGTCACCTATAGAACATGGCCACCAGCACAATGTCCCCCATGCAATATGGCTGACTTGGAAGTCACCTATACAAGACAACCAGCACAATGTCCCCCATGCAATATGGCTGACTTGGAAGTCACCTATAGAACATGGCCACCAGCACAATGTCCCCCATGCAATATGGCTGACTTGGAAGTCACCTATACAACATGGCAACCAGCACAATGTCCCCCAAGCAATATGGCTGACTTGGAAGTCACCTATAGAACATGGCCACCAGCACAATGTCCCCCAAGCAATATGGCTGACTTGGAAGTCACCTATAGAACATGGCAACCAGCACAATGTCCCCCAAGCAATATGGCTGACTTGGAAGTCACCTATACAAGACAACCAGCACAATGTCCCCCATGCAATATGGCTGACTTGGAAGTCACCTATACATACAACCAGCACAATGTCCCCCATGCAATATGGCTGACTTGGAAGTCACCTATAAAATACATCCAGCACAATGTCCCCCATGCAATATGGCTGAATTGGAAGTCACCTATAGAAAATGGCAACCAGCACAATGTCCCCCAAGCAATATGGCTGACTTGGAAGTCACCTATACAAGACAACCAGCAAAATGTCCCCCATGCAATATGGCTGACTTGGAAGTCACCTATACAATACAACCAGCACAATGTCCCCCATGCAATATGGCTGACTTGGAAGTCACCTATACAAAACAACCAGCACAATGTCCCCCATGCAATATGGCTGACTTGGAAGTCACCTATACAACACAACCAGCACAATGTCCCCCATGCAATATGGCTGACTTGGAAGTCACCTAAACAACACAACCAGCACAAATGTCCCCCATGCAATATGGCTGACTTGGAAGTCACCTATAGAACATGGCCACCAGCACAATGTCCCCCATGCAATATGGCTCACTTGGAAGTCACCTATACAATACAACCAGCACAATGTCCCCCATGCAATATGGCTGACTTGGAAGTCACCTATACAATACAACCAGCACAATGTCCCCCATGCAATATGGCTAACTTGGAAGTCACCTATACAACACAACCAGCACAATGTCCCCCATGCAATATGGCTGACTTGGAAGTCACCTATACAACACAACCAGCACAATGTCCCCCATGCAATATGGCTCACTTGAAAGTCACCTATACAAAATGGCAACCAGCACAATGTCCCCCATGCAATATGGCTGACTTGGAAGTCACCTATACAACATGGCAACCAGCACAATTTCCCCCATGTAATATGGCTGACTTGGAAGTCACCTATACAAGACAACCAGCACAATGTCCGCCAAGCAATATGGCTGACTTGGAAGTCACCTATACAAGACAACCAGCACAATGTCCCCCATGCAATATGGCTGACTTGGAAGTCACCTATACAAGACAACCAGCACAATGTCCTCCAAGCAATATGGCTGACTTGGAAGTCACCTATAGAATATGGCCACCAGCACAATGTCCCCCATGCAATATGGCTGACTTGGAAGTCACCTATACAACATGGCAACCAGCACAATGTCCCCCAAGCAATATGGCTCACTTGGAAGTCACCTATACAACATGGCAACCAGCACAATGTCCCCCATGCAATATGGTTGACTTGGAAGTCACCTATAGAACATGGCCACCAGCACAATGTCCCCCATGCAACACGACTGACTTGGAAGTCACCTATACAAGACAACCAGCACAATGTCCCCCATGCAATATGGCTGACTTGGAAGACACCTATACAACACAACCAGCACAATGTCCCCCAAGCAATATGGCTCACTTGGAAGTCACCTATACAACATGGCAACCAGCACAATGTCCCCCATGCAATATGCCTGACTTGGAAGTCACCTATACAACATGGCAAGCAGCACAATGTCCCCCATGCAATATGGCTGACTTGGAAGTCACCTATACAAGACAACCAGCACAATGTCCCCCATGCAATATGGCTGACTTGGAAGTCACCTATACAACATGGCAACCAGCACAATGTCCCCCATGCAATATGGCTGACTTGGAAGTCACCTATACAATACAACCAGCACAATGTCCCCCAAGCAATATGGCTGACTTGGAAGTCACCTATAGAACATGGCCACCAGCACAATGTCCCCCATGCAATATGGCTGACTTGGAAGTCACCTATACAAGACAACCAGCACAATGTCCCCCATGCAATATGGCTGACTTGGAAGTCACCTATAGAACATGGCCACCAGCACAATGTCCCCCATGCAATATGGCTGACTTGGAAGTCACCTATAGGACAATGCAACCAGCACAATGTCCCCCATGCAATATGGCTGACTTGGAAGTCAACTATAGAACATGGCCACCAGCACAATGTCCCCCAAGCAATATGGCTCACTTGGAAGTCACCTATACAATACAACCAGCACAACGTCCCCCAAGCAATATGGCTGACTTGGAAGTCACCTATACAAGACAACCAGCACAATGTCCCCCATGCAATATGGCTGACTTGGAAGTCACCTATACGACATGGCCACCAGCACAATGTCCCCCATGCAATATGGCTCACTTGGAAGTCACCTATACAATACAACCAGCACAATGTCCCCCATGCAATATGGCTGACTTGGAAGTCACCTATACAATACAACCAGCACAATGTCCCCCATGCAATATGGCTAACTTGGAAGTCACCTATACAACACAACCAGCACAATGTCCCCCATGCAATATGGCTGACTTGGAAGTCACCTATACAACACAACCAGCACAATGTCCCCCATGCAATATGGCTCACTTGAAAGTCACCTATACAAAATGGCAACCAGCACAATGTCCCCCATGCAATATGGCTGACTTGGAAGTCACCTATACAACATGGCAACCAGCACAATTTCCCCCATGTAATATGGCTGACTTGGAAGTCACCTATACAAGACAACCAGCACAATGTCCGCCAAGCAATATGGCTGACTTGGAAGTCACCTATATAAGACAACCAGCACAATGTCCCAAATGCAATATGGCTGACTTGGAAGTCACCTATAGAACATGGCCACCAGCACAACGTCCCCCATGCAATATGGCTGACTTGGAAGTCACCTATACAACATGGCAACCAGCACAATGTCCCCCATGCAATATGGCTGACTTGGAAGTCACCTATACAATACAACCAGCACAATGTCCCCCAAGCAATATGGCTGACTTGGAAGTCACCTATACAAGACAACCAGCACAATGTCCCCCATGCAATATGGCTGACTTGGAAGTCACCTATAAGACATGGCCACCAGCACAATGTCCCCCATGCAATATGGCTGACTTGGAAGTCACCTATACAATACAACCAGCACAATGTCCCCCATGCAATATGGCTGACTTGGAAGTCACCTATACAATACAACCAGCACAATGTCCCCCATGCAATATGGCTGACTTGGAAGTCACCTATACAACACAACCAGCACAATATCTCCCATGCAATATGGCTGACTTGGAAGTCACCTATACAAGACAACCAGCACAATGTCCCAAATGCAATATGGCTGACTTGGAAGTCACCTATAGAACATGGCCACCAGCACAATGTCCCCCATGCAATATGGCTGACTTGGAAGTCACCTATACAACATGGCAACCAGCACAATGTCCCCCATGCAATATGGCTGACTTGGAAGTCACCTATACAATACAACCAGCACAATGTCCCGAAAGCAATATGGCTGACTTGGAAGTCACCTATACAAGACAACCAGCACAATGTCCCCCATGCAATATGGCTCACTTGGAAGTCACCTATAGGACATGGCCACCAGCACAATGTCCCCCATGCAATATGGCTGACTTGGAAGTCACCTATACAATACAACCAGCACAATGTCCCCCATGCAATATGGCTGATTTGGAAGTCACCTATACAACACAACCAGCACAATGTCCCCCATGCAATATGGCTGACTTGGAAGTCACCTATACAAGACAACCAGCAGAATGTCCCCCATGCAATATGGCTGACTTGGAAGTCACCTATAGAACATGGCCACCAGCACAATGTCCCCCATGCAATATGGCTGACTTGGAAGTCACCTATACAACATGGCAACCAGCACAATGTCCTCCAAGCAATATGGCTGACTTGGAAGTCACCTATACAACATGGCAACCAGCACAATGTCCCCCAAGCAATATGGCTGACTTGGAAGTCACCTATAGAACATGGCAACCAGCACAATGTCCCCCAAGCAATATGGCTGACTTAAAAGTCACCTATACAAGACAACCAGCACAATTTCCCCCATGCAATATGGCTGACTTGGAAGTCACCTATAGGACATGGCAACCAGCACAATGTCCCCGATGCAATATGGCTGACTTGTAAGTCACCAATACAACATGGCAACCAGCACAATGTCCCCCATGCAATATGGCTGACTTGGAAGTCACCTATAGAACATGGCCACCAGCACAATGTCCCCCAAGCAATATGGCTGACTTGGAAGTCACCTATACAACATGGCCACCAGCACAATGTCCCCCATGCAACACGGCTGACTTGGAAGTCACCTATACAAGACAACCAGCACAATGTCCCCCATGCAATATGGCTGATTTGGAAGTCACCTATACAACACAACCAGCACAATGTCCCCCATGCAATATGGCTGACTTGGAAGTCACCTATACAAGACAACCAGCACAATGTCCCAAATGCAATATGGCTGACTTGGAAGTCACCTATAGAACATGGCCACCAGCACAATGTCCCCCATGCAATATGGCTGACTTGGAAGTCACCTATACAACATGGCAACCAGCACAAAGTCCCCCAAGCAATATGGCTGACTTGGAAGTAACCTATACAAGACAACCAGCACAATGTCCCCCATGCAATATGGCTCACTTGGAAGTCACCTATAGGACATGGCCACCAGCACAATGTCCCCCATGCAATATGGCTGACTTGGAAGTCACCTATACAATACAACCAGCACAATGTCCCCCATGCAATATGGCTGATTTGGAAGTCACCTATACAACACAACCAGCACAATGTCCCCCATGCAATATGGCTGACTTGCAAGTCACCTATAGGACATGGCAACCAGCACAATGTCCCCCAAGCAATATGGCTGACTTGGAAGTCACCTATACAACATGGCAACCAGCACAATGTCCCCCATGCAATATGGCTGACTTGGAAGTCACCTATAGAACATGGCCACCAGCACAATGTCCCCCATGCAACACGGCTGACTTGGAAGTCACCTATACAAGACAACCAGCACAATGTCCCCCATGCAATATGGCTGACTTGTAAGTCACTTATACAACACAACCAGCACAATGTCCCCCAAGCAATATGGCTCACTTGGAAGTCACCTCTACAACATGGCAACCAGCACAATGTCCCCCATGCAATATGGCTGACTTGGAAGTCACCTATACAACATGGCAACCAGCACAATGTCCCCCATGCAATATGGCTGACTTGGAAGTCACCTATACAAGACAACCAGCACAATGTTCCCCATGCAATATGGCTGACTTGGAAGTCACCTATAGGACATGGCAACCAGCACAATGTCCCCCAAGCAATATGGCTGACTTGGAAGTCACCTATACAAAACAACCAGCACAATGTCCCAAATGCAATATGGCTGACTTGGAAGTCACCTATAGAACATGGCCACCAGCACAACGTCCCCCATGCAATATGGCTGACTTGGAAGTCACCTATACAACATGGCAACCAGCACAATGTCCCCCATGCAATATGGCTGACTTGGAAGTCACCTATACAATACAACCAGCACAATGTCCCCCAAGCAATATGGCTGACTTGGAAGTCACCTATACAAGACAACCAGCACAATGTCCCCCATGCAATATGGCTGACTTGGAAGTCACCTATAGGACATGGCCACCAGCACAATGTCCCCCATGCAATATGGCTGACTTGGAAGTCACCTATACAATACAACCAGCACAATGTCCCCCATGCAATATGGCTGACTTGGAAGTCACCTATACAATACAACCAGCACAATGTCCCCCATGCAATATGGCTGACTTGGAAGTCACCTATACAACACAACCAGCACAATATCTCCCATGCAAAATGGCTGACTTGGAAGTCACCTATACAAGACAACCAGCACAATGTCCCAAATGCAATATGGCTGACTTGGAAGTCACCTATAGAACATGGCCACCAGCACAATGTCCCCAATGCAATATGGCTGACTTGGAAGTCACCTATACAACATGGCAACCAGCACAATGTCCCCCATGCAATATGGCTGACTTGGAAGTCACCTATACAATACAACCAGCACAATGTCCCGAAAGCAATATGGCTGACTTGGAAGTCACCTATACAAGACAACCAGCACAATGTCCCCCATGCAATATGGCTCACTTGGAAGTCACCTATAAGACATGGCCACCAGCACAATGTCCCCCATGCAATATGGCTGACTTGGAAGTCACCTATACAATACAACCAGCACAATGTCCCCCATGCAATATGGCTGATTTGGAAGTCACCTATACAACACAACCAGCACAATGTCCCCCATGCAATATGGCTGACTTGGAAGTCACCTATACAAGACAACCAGCACAATGTCCCCCATGCAATATGGCTGACTTGGAAGTCACCTATAGAACATGGCCACCAGCACAATGTCCCCCATGCAATATGGCTGACTTGGAAGTCACCTATACAACATGGCAACCAGCACAATGTCCTCCAAGCAATATGGCTGACTTGGAAGTCACCTATAGAACATGGCCACCAGCACAATGTCCCCCATGCAATATGGCTGACTTGGAAGTCACCTATACAACATGGCAACCAGCACAATGTCCCCCATGCAATATGGCTGACTTGGAAGTCACCTATACAATACAACCAGCACAATGTCCCCCAAGCAATATGGCTGACTTGGAAGTCACCTATACAAGACAACCAGCACAATGTCCCCCATGCAATATGGCTGACTTGGAAGTCACCTATACGACATGGCCAACAGCACAATGTCCCCCATGCAATATGGCTGACTTGGAAGTCACCTATACAATACAACCAGCACAATGTCCCCCATGCAATATGGCTGATTTGGAAGTCACCTATACAACACAACCAGCACAATGTCCCCCATGCAATATGGCTGACTTGGAAGTCACCTATACAAGACAACCAGCACAATGTCCCATTGTGCTGGTTGCCATGTTGTATAGGTGACTTCCAAGTCAGCCATATTGCATGGGGGACATTGTGCTGGTGGCCATGTTCTATAGGTGACTTCCAAGTCAGCCATATTGCATGTGGGACATTGTGCTGGTTGTCTTGTATAGGTGACTTCCAAGTCAGCCATATTGCATGGGGGACATTGTGCTGGTGGCCATGTTCTATAGGTGACTTCCAAGTCAGCCATATTGCTTCGGGGACATTGTGCTGGTTGTATTGTATAGGTGACTTCCAAGTGAGCCATATTGCATGGGGGACATTGTGCTGGTTGCCATGTTGTATAGGTGACTTCCAAGTCAGCCATATTGCTTGGGGGACATTGTGCTGGTTGTTTTGTATAGGTGACTTCCAAGTCAGCCATATTGCATGGGGGACATTGTGCTGGTTGTGTTGTATAGGTGACTTCCAAGTCAGCCATAGTGTATGGGGGACATTGTGCTGGTTGCCATATTGTATAGGTGACTTCCAAGTCAGCCATATTGCATGGGGGACATTGTGCTGGTTGCCATGTTGTATAGGTGACTTCCAAGTCAGCCATATTGCATATGGGACATTGTGCTGGTTGTGTTGTATAGGTGACTTCCAAGTCAGCCATAGTGCATGGGGGACATTGTGCTGGTTGCCATATTGTGACTTCCAAGTCAGCCATATTGCATGGGGGACATTGTGCTGGTTGCCATGTTGTATATTTGACTTCCAAGTCAGCCATATTGCATGGGGGACATTGTGCTGGTTATATTGTATAGGTGACTTCCAAGTCAGCCATATTTCATGGGGGACATTGTGCTGGTTGTATTGTATAGGTGACTTCCAAGTGAGCCATATTGCTTGGGGGACATTGTGCTGGTGGCCATGTTGTATAGGTGACTTCCAAGTCAGCCATATTGCTTGGGGGACATTGTGCTGGTTGCCATGTTCTATAGGTGACTTCCAAGTCAGCCATATTGCATGGGGGACATTGTGCTGGTTGTGTTGTATAGGTGACTTCCAAGTCAGCCATATTGCATGGGGGACATTGTGCTGGTTGTATTGCATAGGTGACTTCCAAGTCAGCCATATTGCATGGGGGACATTGTGCTGGTTGCCATGTCCTATAGGTGACTTCCAAGTCAGCCGTGTTGCATGGGGGACATTGTGCTGGTTGTCTTGTATAGGTGACTTCCAAGTCAGCCATATTGCTTGGGGGACATTGTGCTGGTTGCCATGTTCTGTAGGTGACTTCCAAGTCAGCCATATTGCTTGGGGGACATTGTGCTGGTGGCCATGTTCTATAGGTGACTTCCAAGTCAGCCATATTGCTTGGGGGACATTGTGCTGGTTGCCATGTTGTATAGGTGACTTCCAAGTCAGCCATATGGCATGGGGGACATTGTGCTGGTGGCCATGTCCTATAGGTGACTTCCAAGTCAGCCATATTGCATGGGGGACGTTGTGCTGGTTGTCTTGTATAGGTGACTTCCAAGTCAGCCATATTGCATGGGGGACATTGTGCTGGTTGTGTTGTATAGGTGACTTCCAAGTCAGCCATATTGCATGGGGGACATTGTGCTGGTTGTATTGCATAGGTGACTTCCAAGTCAGCCATGTTGCATGGGGGACATTGTGCTGGTTGCCATGTTGTATAGGTGACTTCCAAGTGAGCCATATTGCATGGGGGACATTGTGCTGGTTGCCATGTTGTATAGGTGACTTCCAAGTTAGCCATATTGCTTGGGGGACATTGTGCTGGTTGCCATGTTGTATAGGTGACTTCCAAGTCAGCCATATTGCCTGGGGGACATTGTGCTGGTTGTATTGTATAGGTGACTTCCAAGTCAGCCATATTGCATGGGGGACATTGTGCTGGTTGCCATGTTGTATAGGTGACTTCCAAGTCAGCCATATTGCATGGGGGACATTGTGCTGGTTGCCATGTTGTATAGGTGACTTCCAAGTGAGCCATATTGCTTGGGGGACATTGTGCTGGTTGTGTTGTATAGGTGACTTCCAAGTCAGCCATATTGCATGGGGGACATTGTGCTGGTTGTCTTGTATAGGTGACTTCCAAGTCAGCCGTGTTGCATGGGGGACATTGTGCTGGTGGCCATGTTCTATAGGTGACTTCCAAGTCAGCCATATTGCATGGGGGACATTGTGCTGGTTGCCATGTTGTATAGGTGACTTCCAAGTGAGCCATATTGCTTGGGGGACATTGTGCTGGTTGCCATGTTGTATAGGTGACTTCCAAGTCAGCCATATTGCATGGGGGACATTGTGCTGGTGGCCATGTTCTATAGGTGACTTCCAAGTCAGCCATATTGCATGGGGACATTGAGCTGATTGTCTTGTATAGGTGACTTCCAAGTCAGCCATATTGCATGGGGGACATTGTGCTGGTTGCCATGTTGTATATTTGACTTCCAAGTCAGCCATATTGCATGGGGGACATTGTGCTGGTTGCCATGTTGTATAGGTGACTTCCAAGTCAGCCATATTGCATGGGGGACATTGTGCTGGTTGCCATGTTGTATATTTGACTTCCAAGTCAGCCATATTGCATGGGGGACATTGTGCTGGTTATATTGTATAGGTGACTTCCAAGTCAGCCATATTTCATGGGGGACATTGTGCTGGTTGTATTGTATAGGTGACTTCCAAGTGAGCCATATTGCTTGGGGGACATTGTGCTGGTGGCCATGTTGTATAGGTGACTTCCAAGTCAGCCATATTGCTTGGGGGACATTGTGCTGGTTGCCATGTTCTATAGGTGACTTCCAAGTCAGCCATATTGCATGGGGGACATTGTGCTGGTTGTGTTGTATAGGTGACTTCCAAGTCAGCCATATTGCATGGGGGACATTGTGCTGGTTGTGTTGTATAGGTGACTTCCAAGTCAGCCATATTGCATGGGGGACATTGTGCTGGTTATATTGCATAGGTGACTTCCAAGTCAGCCATATTGTATGGGGGACATTGTGCTGGTTGCCATGTCCTATAGGTGACTTCCAAGTCAGCCGTGTTGCATGGGGGACATTGTGCTGGTTGTCTTGTATAGGTGACTTCCAAGTCAGCCATATTGCTTGGGGGACATTGTGCTGGTTGCCATGTTCTGTAGGTGACTTCCAAGTCAGCCATATTGCTTGGGGGACATTGTGCTGGTGGCCATGTTCTATAGGTGACTTCCAAGTCAGCCATATTGCTTGGGGGACATTGTGCTGGTTGCCATGTTGTATAGGTGACTTCCAAGTCAGCCATATGGCATGGGGGACATTGTGCTGGTGGCCATGTCCTATAGGTGACTTCCAAGTCAGCCATATTGCATGGGGGACATTGTGCTGGTTGTCTTGTATAGGTGACTTCCAAGTCAGCTATATTGCATGGGGGACATTGTGCTGGTGGCCATGTTGTATAGGCGACTTCCAAGTCAGCCATATTGCATGGGGGACATTGTGCTGGTTGCCATGTTGTATAGGTGACTTCCAAGTGAGCCATATTGCATGGGGGACATTGTGCTGGTTGCCATGTTGTATAGGTGACTTCCAAGTCAACCATATTGCTTGGGGGACATTGTGCTGGTTGCCATGTTGTATAGGTGACTTCCAAGTCAGCCATATTGCCTGGGGGACATTGTGCTGGTTGTATTGTATAGGTGACTTCCAAGTCAGCCATATTGCATGGAGGACATTGTGCTGGTTGCCATGTTGTATAGGTGACTTCCAAGTGAGCCATATTGCTTGGGGGACATTGTGATGGTTGTGTTCTATAGGTGACTTCCAAGTCAGCCATATTGCATGGGGGACATTGTGCTGGTTGTCTTGTATAGGTGACTTCCAAGTCAGCCGTGTTGCATGGGGGACATTGTGCTGGTGGCCATGTTCTATAGGTGACTTCCAAGTCAGCCATATTGCATGGGGGACATTGTGCTGGTTGTCTTGTATAGGTGACTTCCACGTCAGCCATATTGCATGGGGGACATTGTGCTGGTGGCCATGTTCTATAGGTGACTTCCAAGTCAGCCATATTGCTTGGGGGACATTGTGCTGGTTGTATTGTATAGGTGACTTCCAAGTCAGCCATATTGCATGGGGGACATTGTGCTGGTTGCCATGTTGTATAGGTGACTTCCAAGTGAGCCATATTGCATGGGGGACATTGTGCTGGTTGCCATGTTGTACAGGTGACTTCCAAGTGAGCCATATTGCTTGGGGGACATTTTGCTGGTTGTATTGTATAGGTGACTTCCAAGTCAGCCATATTGCATGGGGGACATTGTGCTGGTTGTATTGTATAGGTGACTTCCAAGTCAGCCGTGTTGCATTGGGGACATTGTGCTGGTGGCCATGTTCTATAGGTGACTTCCAAGTCATCCATATTGCATGGGGGACATTGTGCTGGTTGCCATGTTGTATAGGTGACTTCCAAGTCAGCCATATTGCATGGGGGACATTGTACTGGTTGTCTTGTATAGGTGACTTCCAATTCAGCCGTGTTGCATTGGGGACATTGTGCTGGTGGCCATGTTCTATAGGTGACTTCCAAGTCATCCATATTGCATGGGGGACATTGTGCTGGTTGCCATGTTGTATAGGTGACTTCCAAGTCAGCCATATTGCATGGGGGACATTGTGCTGGTTGCCATGTTGTATAGGTGACTTCCAAGTCAGCCATATTGCATGGGGGACATTGTGCTGGTTGTGTTGTATAGGTGACTTCCAAGTCAGCCATATTGCATGGGGGACATTGTGCTGGTTGTATTGTATAGGTGACTTCCAAGTCAGCCATATTGCATGGGGGACGTTGTGCTGGTTGTATTGTATAGGTGACTTCCAAGTCAGCCATATTGCATGGGGGACATTGTGCTGGTTGCCATGTCCTATAGGTGACCTCCAAGTCAGCCATATTGCATGGGGGACATTGTGCTGGTTGTCTTGTATAGGTGACGTCCAAGTCAGCCATATTGCTTGGGGGACATTGTGCTGGTTGCCATGTTCTATAGGTGACTTCCAAGTCAGCCATATTGCTTGGGGGACATTGTGCTGGTTGTGTTGTATAGGTGACTTCCAAGTCAGCCATATTGCATGGGGGACATTGTGCTGGTTGTCTTGTATAGGTGACTTCCAATTCAGCCATATTGCATGGGGGACATTGTGCTGGTGGCCATGTTCTATTGGTGACTTCCAAGTCAGCCATATTGCTTGGGGGACATTGTGCTGGTTGTATTGTATAGGTGACTTCCAAGTCAGCCATATTGCATGGGGGACATTGTGCTGGTTGTATTGTATAGGTGACGTCCAAGTCAGCCATATTGCATGGGGGACATTGTGCTGGTTGTATTGTATAGGTGACTTCCAAGTCAGCCATATTGCATGGGGTCATTGTTCTGGTTGCCATGTTCTATAGGTGACTTCCAAGTCAGCCATATTGCATGGGGGACATTGTGCTGGTGGCCATGTTCTATAGGTGACTTCCAAGTCAGCCATATTGCATGGGGGACATTGTGCTGGTTGTCTTGTATAGGTGACTTCCAAGTCAGCCATATTGCATGGGGGACATTGTGCTGGTTGTCTTGTATAGGTGACTTCCAAATCAGCCATATTGCATGGGGGACATTGTACTGGTTGCCATGTTCTATAGGTGACTTCCAAGTCAGCCATATTGCATGGGGGATATTGTGCTGGTTGCCATGTTGTATAGGTGACTTCCAAGTCAGCCATATTGCTTGGGGGACATTGTGCTGGTTGCCATGTTGTATAGGTGACTTCCAAGTCAGCCATATTGCCTGGGGGACATTGTGCTGGTTGTATTGTATAGGTGACTTCCAAGTCAGCCATATTGCATGGGGGACATTGTGCTGGTTGCCATGTTGTATAGGTGAATTCCAAGTGAGCCATATTGCTTGGGGGACATTGTGCTGGTTGTGTTCTATAGGTGACTTCCAAGTCAGCCATATTGCATGGGGGACATTGTGCTGGTTGTCTTGTATAGGTGACTTCCAAGTCAGCCGTGTTGCATGGGGGACATTGTGCTGGTGGCCATGTTCTATAGGTGACTTCCAAGTCAGCCATATTGCATGGGGGACATTGTGCTGGTTGTCTTGTATAGGTGACTTCCAAGTCAGCCATATTGCATGGGGGACATTGTGCTGGTGGCCATGTTCTATAGGTGACTTCCAAGTCAGCCATATTGCTTGGGGGACATTGTGCTGGTTGTATTGTATAGGTGACTTCCAAGTCAGCCATATTGCATGGGGGACATTGTGCTGGTTGCCATTTTGTATAGGTGACTTCCAAGTGAGCCATATTGCATGGGGGACATTGTGCTGGTTGCCATGTTGTATAGGTGACTTCCAAGTCAGCCATATTGCATGGGGGACATTGTACTGGTTGTCTTGTATAGGTGACTTCCAAGTCAGCCGTGTTGCATTGGGGACATTGTGCTGGTGGCCATGTTCTATAGGTGACTTCCAAGTCATCCATATTGCATGGGGGACATTGTGCTGGTTGCCATGTTGTATAGGTGACTTCCAAGTCAGCCATATTGCATGGGGGACATTGTGCTGGTTGCCATGTTGTATAGGTAACTTCCAAGTCAGCCATATTGCATGGGGGACATTGTGCTGGTTGTGTTGTATAGGTGACTTCCAAGTCAGCCATATTGCATGGGGGACATTGTGCTGGTTGTATTGTATAGGTGACTTCCAAGTCAGCCATATTGCATGGGGGACGTTGTGCTGGTTGTATTGTATAGGTGACTTCCAAGTCAGCCATATTGCATGGGGGACATTGTGCTGGTTGCCATGTCCTATAGGTGACCTCCAAGTCAGCCATATTGCATGGGGGACATTGTGCTGGTTGTCTTGTATAGGTGACGTCCAAGTCAGCCATATTGCTTGGGGGACATTGTGCTGGTTGCCATGTTCTATAGGTGACTTCCAAGTCAGCCATATTGCTTGGGGGACATTGTGCTGGTTGTGTTGTATAGGTGACTTCCAAGTCAGCCATATTGCATGGGGGACATTGTGCTGGTTGTCTTGTATAGGTGACTTCCAATTCAGCCATATTGCATGGGGGACATTGTGCTGGTGGCCATGTTCTATTGGTGACTTCCAAGTCAGCCATATTGCTTGGGGGACATTGTGCTGGTTGTATTGTATAGGTGACTTCCAAGTCAGCCATATTGCATGGGGGACATTGTGCTAGTTGTATTGTATAGGTGACGTCCAAGTCAGCCATATTGCATGGGGGACATTGTGCTGGTTGTATTGTATAGGTGACTTCCAAGTCAGCCATATTGCATGGGGTCATTGTGCTGGTTGCCATGTTCTATAGGTGACTTCCAAGTCAGCCATATTGCATGGGGGACATTGTGCTGGTGGCCATGTTCTATAGGTGACTTCCAAGTCAGCCATATTGCATGGGGGACATTGTGCTGGTTGTCTTGTATAGGTGACTTCCAAGTCAGCCATATTGCATGGGGGACATTGTGCTGGTTGTCTTGTATAGGTGACTTCCAAATCAGCCATATTGCATGGGGGACATTGTACTGGTTGCCATGTCTATAGGTGACTTCCAAGTCAGCCATATTGCATGGGGGACATTGTGCTGGTGGCCATGTTCTATAGGTGACTTCCAAGTCAGCCATATTGCTTGGGGGACATTGTGCTGGTTGCCATGTTGTATAGGTGACTTTCAAGTCAGCCATATTGCATGGGGGGCATTGTGCTGGTGGCCATGTTGTATAGGTGACTTCCAAGTGAGCCATATTGCATGGGGGACATTGTGCTGGTTGTCTTGTATAGGTGACTTCCAAGTCAGCCATATTGCATGGGGGACATTGTGCTGGTTGTCTTGTATAGGTGACTTCCAAATCAGCCATATTGCATGGGGGACATTGTACTGGTTGCCATGTTCTATAGGTGACTTCCAAGTCAGCCATATTGCATGGGGGACATTGTGCTGGTTGCCATGTTGTATAGGTGACTTCCAAGTCAGCCATATTGCATGGGGGACATTGTGCTGGTTGCCATGTTGTATAGGTGACTTCCAAGTCAGCCATATTGCATGGGGGACATTGTGCTGGTTGCCATGTTGTATAGGTGACTTCCAAGTGAGGCATATTGCATGGGGGACATTGTGCTGGTTGTGTTGTATAGGTGACTTCCAAGTCAGCCATATTGCATGGGGGACATTGTGCTGGTTGCCATGTTGCATAGGTGACTTCCAAGTCAGCCATATTGCATGGGGGACATTGTGCTGGTGGCCACCAGCACAATGTCCCCCATGCAACACGGCTGACTTGGAAGTCACCTATACAAGACAACCAGCACAATGTCCCCCATGCAATATGGCTGACTTGGAAGTCACCTATACAACACAACCAGCACAATGTCCCCCAAGCAATATGGCTCACTTGGAAGTCACCTATACAACATGGCAACCAGCACAATGTCCCCCATGCAATATGGCTGACTTGGAAGTCACCTATACAACATGGCAACCAGCACAATGTCCCCCATGCAATATGGCTGACTTGGAAGTCACCTATACAAGACAACCAGCACAATGTCCCCCATGCAATATGGCTGACTTGGAAGTCACCTATAGGACATGGCAACCAGCACAATGTCCCCCAAGCAATATGGCTGACTTGGAAGTCACCTATACAAGACAACCAGCACAATGTCCCAAATGCAATATGGCTGACTTGGAAGTCACCTATAGAACATGGCCACCAGCACAATGTCCCCCATGCAATATGGCTGACTTGGAAGTCACCTATACAACATGGCAACCAGCACAATGTCCCCCATGCAATATGGCTGACTTGGAAGTCACCTATACAATGCAACCAGCACAATGTCCCCCAAGCAATATGGCTGACTTGGAAGTCACCTATACAAGACAACCAGCACAATGTCCCCCATGCAATATGGCTGACTTGGAAGTCACCTATAGGACATGGCCACCAGCACAATGTCCCCCATGCAATATGGCTGACTTGGAAGTCACCTATACAATACAACCAGCACAATGTCCCCCATGCAATATGGCTGACTTGGAAGTCACCTATACAATACAACCAGCACAATGTCCCCCATGCAATATGGGTGATTTGGAAGTCACCTATACAACACAACCAGCACAATGTCCCCCATGCAATATGGCTGACTTGGAAGTCACCTATACAAGACAACCAGCACAATGTCCCAAATGCAATATGGCTGACTTGGAAGTCACCTATAGAACATGGCCACCAGCACAATGTCCCCCATGCAATATGGCTGACTTGGAAGTCACCTATACAACATGGCAACCAGCACAATGTCCCCCATGCAATATGGCTGACTTGGAAGTCACCTATGCAATACAACCAGCACAATGTCCCCCATGCAATATGGCTGACTTGGAAGTCACCTATACAACACAACCAGCACAATGTCCCCCATGCAATATGGCTGACTTGGAAGTCACCTATACAACACAACCAGCACAATGTCCCCCATGCAATATGGCTGACTTGGAAGTCACCTATAGAACATGGCAACCAGCACAATGTCCCCCAAGCAATATGGCTGACTTGGAAGTCACCTATACAACATGGCCACCAGCACAATGTCCCCCAAGCAATATGGCTCACTTGGAAGTCACCTATACAATACAACCAGCACAATGTCCCCCATGCAATATGGCTGACTTGGAAGTCACCTATACAATACAACCAGCACAATGTCCCCCATGCAATATGGCTGACTTGGAAGTCACCTATACAACACAACCAGCACAATGTCCCCCATGCAATATGGCTGACTTGGAAGTCACCTATACAACATGGCAACCAGCACAATGTCCCCCATGCAATATGGCTGACTTGGAAGTCACCTATACAACATGGCAACCAGCACAATGTCCCCCATGCAATATGGCTGACTTGGAAGTCACCTATACAAGACAACCAGCACAATGTCCCCATGCAATATGGCTGACTTGGAAGTCACCTATAGAACATGGCCACCAGCACAATGTCCCCCATGCAATATGGCTGACTTGGAAGTCACCTATACAACATGGCAACCAGCACAATGTCCCCCATGCAATATGGCTGACTTGGAAGTCACCTATAGAACATGGCCACCAGCACAATGTCCCCCATGCAACACGGCTGACTTGGAAGTCACCTATACAAGACAACCAGCACAATGTCCCCCATGCAATATGGCTGACTTGGAAGTCACCTATACAACACAACCAGCACAATGTCCCCCAAGCAATATGGCTCACTTGGAAGTCACCTATACAACATGGCAACCAGCACAATGTCCCCCATGCAATATGGCTGACTTGGAAGTCACCTATACAAGACAACCAGCACAATGTCCCCCATGCAATATGGCTGACTTGGAAGTCACCTATAGGACATGGCAACCAGCACAATGTCCCCCAAGCAATATGGCTGACTTGGAAGTCACCTATACAAGACAACCAGCACAATGTCCCAAATGCAATATGGCTGACTTGGAAGTCACCTATAGAACATGGCCACCAGCACAATGTCCCCCATGCAATATGGCTGACTTGGAAGTCACCTATACAACATGGCAACCAGCACAATGTCCCCCATGCAATATGGCTGACTTGGAAGTCACCTATACAATGCAACCAGCACAATGTCCCCCAAGCAATATGGCTGACTTGGAAGTCACCTATACAAGACAACCAGCACAATGTCCCCCATGCAATATGGCTGACTTGGAAGTCACCTATAGGACATGGCCACCAGCACAATGTCCCCCATGCAATATGGCTGACTTGGAAGTCACCTATACAATACAACCAGCACAATGTCCCCCATGCAATATGGCTGACTTGGAAGTCACCTATACAATACAACCAGCACAATGTCCCCCATGCAATATGGGTGATTTGGAAGTCACCTATACAACACAACCAGCACAATGTCCCCCATGCAATATGGCTGACTTGGAAGTCACCTATACAAGACAACCAGCACAATGTCCCAAATGCAATATGGCTGACTTGGAAGTCACCTATAGAACATGGCCACCAGCACAATGTCCCCCATGCAATATGGCTGACTTGGAAGTCACCTATACAACATGGCAACCAGCACAATGTCCCCCATGCAATATGGCTGACTTGGAAGTCACCTATGCAATACAACCAGCACAATGTCCCCCATGCAATATGGCTGACTTGGAAGTCACCTATACAACACAACCAGCACAATGTCCCCCATGCAATATGGCTGACTTGGAAGTCACCTATACAACACAACCAGCACAATGTCCCCCATGCAATATGGCTGACTTGGAAGTCACCTATAGAACATGGCAACCAGCACAATGTCCCCCAAGCAATATGGCTGACTTGGAAGTCACCTATACAACATGGCCACCAGCACAATGTCCCCCAAGCAATATGGCTCACTTGGAAGTCACCTATACAATACAACCAGCACAATGTCCCCCATGCAATATGGCTGACTTGGAAGTCACCTATACAATACAACCAGCACAATGTCCCCCATGCAATATGGCTGACTTGGAAGTCACCTATACAACACAACCAGCACAATGTCCCCCATGCAATATGGCTGACTTGGAAGTCACCTATACAACATGGCAACCAGCACAATGTCCCCCATGCAATATGGCTGACTTGGAAGTCACCTATACAACATGGCAACCAGCACAATGTCCCCCATGCAATATGGCTGACTTGGAAGTCACCTATACAAGACAACCAGCACAATGTCCCCATGCAATATGGCTGACTTGGAAGTCACCTATAGAACATGGCCACCAGCACAATGTCCCCCATGCAATATGGCTGACTTGGAAGTCACCTATACAACATGGCAACCAGCACAATGTCCCCCATGCAATATGGCTGACTTGGAAGTCACCTATAGAACATGGCCACCAGCACAATGTCCCCCATGCAACACGGCTGACTTGGAAGTCACCTATACAAGACAACCAGCACAATGTCCCCCATGCAATATGGCTGACTTGGAAGTCACCTATACAACACAACCAGCACAATGTCCCCCAAGCAATATGGCTCACTTGGAAGTCACCTATACAACATGGCAACCAGCACAATGTCCCCCATGCAATATGGCTGACTTGGAAGTCACCTATACAAGACAACCAGCACAATGTCCCCCATGCAATATGGCTGACTTGGAAGTCACCTATAGGACATGGCAACCAGCACAATGTCCCCCAAGCAATATGGCTGACTAGGACGTCACCTATACAAGACAACCAGCACAATGTCCCAAATGCAATATGGCTGACTTGGAAGTCACCTATAGAACATGGCCACCAGCACAATGTCCCCCATGCAATATGGCTGACTTGGAAGTCACCTATACAACATGGCAACCAGCACAATTTCCCCCATGCAATATGGCTGACTTGGAAGTCACCTATACAACATGGCAACCAGCACAATGTCCCCCATGCAATATGGCTGACTTGGAAGTCACCTATACAAGACAACCAGCACAATGTCCCCATGCAATATGGCTGACTTGGAAGTCACCTATAGAACATGGCCACCAGCACAATGTCCCCCATGCAATATGGCTGACTTGGAAGTCACCTATACAACATGGCAACCAGCACAATGTCCCCCATGCAATATGGCTGACTTGGAAGTCACCTATAGAACATGGCCACCAGCACAATGTCCCCCATGCAACACGGCTGACTTGGAAGTCACCTATACAAGACAACCAGCACAATGTCCCCCATGCAATATGGCTGACTTGGAAGTCACCTATACAACACAACCAGCACAATGTCCCCCAAGCAATATGGCTCACTTGGAAGTCACCTATACAACATGGCAACCAGCACAATGTCCCCCATGCAATATGGCTGACTTGGAAGTCATCTATACAAGACAACCAGCACAATGTCCCCCATGCAATATGGCTGACTTGGAAGTCACCTCTAGGACATGGCAACCAGCACAATGTCCCCCAAGCAATATGGCTGACTTGGACGTCACCTATACAAGACAACCAGCACAATGTCCCAAATGCAATATGGCTGACTTGGAAGTCACCTATAGGACATGGCCACCAGCACAATGTCCCCCATGCAATATGGCTGACTTGGAAGTCACCTATACAATACAACCAGCACAATGTCCCCCATGCAATATGGCTGACTTGGAAGTCACCTATACAAGACAACCAGCACAATGTCCCCATGCAATATGGCTGACTTGGAAGTCACCTATAGAACATGGCCACCAGCACAATGTCCCCCATGCAATATGGCTGACTTGGAAGTCACCTCTACAACATGGCAACCAGCACAATGTCCCCCATGCAATATGGCTGACTTGGAAGTCACCTATAGAACATGGCCACCAGCACAATGTCCTCCATGCAACACGGCTGACTTGGAAGTCACCTATACAACACAACCAGCACAATGTCCCCCATGCAATATGGCTGACTTGGAAGTCACCTATACAACACAACCAGCACAATGTCCCCCAAGCAATATGGCTCACTTGGAAGTCACCTATACAACATGGCAACCAGCACAATGTCCCCCATGCAATATGGCTGACTTGG
Organism: Petromyzon marinus; assembly: GCF_048934315.1. NCBI lineage: Eukaryota > Metazoa > Chordata > Hyperoartia > Petromyzontiformes > Petromyzontidae > Petromyzon > Petromyzon marinus. The sequence continues at coordinate 881,920 of NW_027422884.1, read as the reverse complement.
AAGTCACCTATACAAGACAACCAGCACAATGTCCCCCATGCAATATGGCTGACTTGGAAGTCACCTATAGGACATGGCAACCAGTACAATGTCCCCCAAGCAATATGGCTGACTTGGAAGTCACCTATAAAAGACAACCAGCACAATGTCCCAAATGCAATATGGCTGACTTGGAAGTCACCTATAGAACATGGCCACCAGCACAATGTCCCCCATGCAATATGGCTGACTTGGAAGTCACCAATACAACATGGCAACCAGCACAATGTCCCCAATGCAATATGGCTGACTTGGAAGTCACCTATACAATACAACCAGCACAATGTCCCCCAAGCAATATGGCTGACTTGGAAGTCACCTATACAAGACAACCAGCACAATGTCCCCCATGCAATATGGCTGACTTGGAAGTCACCTATAGGACATGGCCACCAGCACAATGTCCCCCATGCAATATGGCTGACTTGGAAGTCACCTATACAATACAACCAGCACAATGTCCCCCATGCAATATGGCTGACTTGGAAGTCACCTATACAATACAACCAGCACAATGTCCCCCATGCAATATGGCTGATTTGGAAGTCACCTATACAACACAACCAGCACAATGTCCCCCATGCAATATGGCTGATTGGAAGTCACCTATACAAGACAACCAGCACAATGTCCCCCATGCAATATGGCTGACTTGGAAGTCACCTATACAAGACAACCAGCACAATGTCCCCATGCAATATGGCTGACTTGGAAGTCACCTATAGAACATGGCCACCAGCACAATGTCCCCCATGCAATATGGCTGACTTGGAAGTCACCTCTACAACATGGCAACCAGCACAATGTCCCCCATGCAATATGGCTGACTTGGAAGTCACCTATAGAACATGGCCACCAGCACAATGTCCCCCATGCAATATGGCTGACTTGGAAGTCACCTCTACAACATGGCAACCAGCACAATGTCCCCCATGCAATATGGCTGACTTGGAAGTCACCTATAGAACATGGCCACCAGCACAATGTCCCCCATGCAATATGGCTGACTTGGAAGTCACCTCTACAACATGGCAACCAGCACAATGTCCCCCATGCAATATGGCTGACTTGGAAGTCACCTATAGAACATGGCCACCAGCACAATGTCCTCCATGCAACACGGCTGACTTGGAAGTCACCTATACAACACAACCAGCACAATGTCCCCCATGCAATATGGCTGACTTGGAAGTCACCTATACAACACAACCAGCACAATGTCCCCCAAGCAATATGGCTCACTTGGAAGTCACCTATACAACATGGCAACCAGCACAATGTCCCCCATGCAATATGGCTGACTTGGAAGTCACCTATACAAGACAACCAGCACAATGTCCCCCATGCAATATGGCTGACTTGGAAGTCACCTATAGGACATGGCAACCAGTACAATGTCCCCCAAGCAATATGGCTGACTTGGAAGTCACCTATAAAAGACAACCAGCACAATGTCCCAAATGCAATATGGCTGACTTGGAAGTCACCTATAGAACATGGCCACCAGCACAATGTCCCCCATGCAATATGGCTGACTTGGAAGTCACCAATACAACATGGCAACCAGCACAATGTCCCCCATGCAATATGGCTGACTTGGAAGTCACCTATACAATACAACCAGCACAATGTCCCCCAAGCAATATGGCTGACTTGGAAGTCACCTATACAAGACAACCAGCACAATGTCCCCCATGCAATATGGCTGACTTGGAAGTCACCTATAGGACATGGCCACCAGCACAATGTCCCCCATGCAATATGGCTGACTTGGAAGTCACCTATACAATACAACCAGCACAATGTCCCCCATGCAATATGGCTGACTTGGAAGTCACCTATACAATACAACCAGCACAATGTCCCCCATGCAATATGGCTGATTTGGAAGTCACCTATACAACACAACCAGCACAATGTCCCCCATGCAATATGGCTGATTGGAAGTCACCTATACAAGACAACCAGCACAATGTCCCCCATGCAATATGGCTGACTTGGAAGTCACCTATACAAGACAACCAGCACAATGTCCCCATGCAATATGGCTGACTTGGAAGTCACCTATAGAACATGGCCACCAGCACAATGTCCCCCATGCAATATGGCTGACTTGGAAGTCACCTCTACAACATGGCAACCAGCACAATGTCCCCCATGCAATATGGCTGACTTGGAAGTCACCTATAGAACATGGCCACCAGCACAATGTCCCCCATGCAACACGGCTGACTTGGAAGTCACCTATACAAGACAACCAGCACAATGTCCCCCATGCAATATGGCTGACTTGGAAGTCACCTATACAACACAACCAGCACAATGTCCCCCAAGCAATATGGCTCACTTGGAAGTCACCTATACAACATGGCAACCAGCACAATGTCCCCCATGCAATATGGCTGACTTGGAAGTCACCTATACAAGACAACCAGCACAATGTCCCCCATGCAATATGGCTGACTTGGAAGTCACCTATAGGACATGGCAAACAGCACAATGTCCCCCAAGCAATATGGCTGACTTGGAAGTCACCTATACAAGACAACCAGCACAATGTCCCAAATGCAATATGGCTGACTTGGAAGTCACCTATAGAACATGGCCACCAGCACAATGTCCCCCATGCAATATGGCTGACTTGGAAGTCACCTATACAACATGGCAACCAGCACAATGTCCCCCATGCAATATGGCTGACTTGGAAGTCACCTATACAATACAACCAGCACAATGTCCCCCAAGCAATATGGCTGACTTGGAAGTCACCTATACAAGACAACCAGCACAATGTCCCCCATGCAATATGGCTGACTTGGAAGTCACCTATAGGACATGGCCACCAGCACAATGTCCCCCATGCAATATGGCTGACTTGGAAGTCACCTATACAATACAACCAGCACAATGTCCCAAATGCAATATGGCTGACTTGGAAGTCACCTATAGAACATGGCCACCAGCACAATGTCCCCCATGCAATATGGCTGACTTGGAAGTCACCTATACAACATGGCAACCAGCACAATGTCCCCCATGCAATATGGCTGACTTGGAAGTCACCTATGCAATACAACCAGCACAATGTCCCCCATGCAATATGGCTGACTTGGAAGTCACCTATACAACATGGCAACCAGCACAATGTCCCCCATGCAATATGGCTGACTTGGAAGTCACCTATAGAACATGGCCACCAGCACAATGTCCCCCATGCAACACGGCTGACTTGGAAGTCACCTATACAAGACAACCAGCACAATGTCCCCCATGCAATATGGCTGACTTGGAAGTCACCTATACAACACAACCAGCACAATGTCCCCCAAGCAATATGGCTCACTTGGAAGTCACCTATACAACATGGCAACCAGCACAATGTCCCCCATGCAATATGGCTGACTTGGAAGTCACCTATACAAGACAACCAGCACAATGTCCCCCATGCAATATGGCTGACTTGGAAGTCACCTATAGGACATGGCAACCAGCACAATGTCCCCCAAGCAATATGGCTGACTAGGACGTCACCTATACAAGACAACCAGCACAATGTCCCAAATGCAATATGGCTGACTTGGAAGTCACCTATAGAACATGGCCACCAGCACAATGTCCCCCATGCAATATGGCTGACTTGGAAGTCACCTATACAACATGGCAACCAGCACAATGTCCCCCATGCAATATGGCTGACTTGGAAGTCACCTATACAACATGGCAACCAGCACAATGTCCCCCATGCAATATGGCTGACTTGGAAGTCACCTATACAAGACAACCAGCACAATGTCCCCATGCAATATGGCTGACTTGGAAGTCACCTATAGAACATGGCCACCAGCACAATGTCCCCCATGCAATATGGCTGACTTGGAAGTCACCTATACAACATGGCAACCAGCACAATGTCCCCCATGCAATATGGCTGACTTGGAAGTCACCTATAGAACATGGCCACCAGCACAATGTCCCCCATGCAACACGGCTGACTTGGAAGTCACCTATACAAGACAACGAGCACAATGTCCCCCATGCAATATGGCTGACTTGGAAGTCACCTATACAACACAACCAGCACAATGTCCCCCAAGCAATATGGCTCACTTGGAAGTCACCTATACAACATGGCAACCAGCACAATGTCCCCCATGCAATATGGCTGACTTGGAAGTCACCTATACAAGACAACCAGCACAATGTCCCCCATGCAATATGGCTGACTTGGAAGTCACCTATAGGACATGGCAACCAGCACAATGTCCCCCAAGCAATATGGCTGACTAGGACGTCACCTATACAAGACAACCAGCACAATGTCCCAAATGCAATATGGCTGACTTGGAAGTCACCTATAGAACATGGCCACCAGCACAATGTCCCCCATGCAATATGGCTGACTTGGAAGTCACCTATACAACATGGCAACCAGCACAATGTCCCCCATGCAATATGGCTGACTTGGAAGTCACCTATACAACATGGCAACCAGCACAATGTCCCCCATGCAATATGGCTGACTTGGAAGTCACCTATACAAGACAACCAGCACAATGTCCCCATGCAATATGGCTGACTTGGAAGTCACCTATAGAACATGGCCACCAGCACAATGTCCCCCATGCAATATGGCTGACTTGGAAGTCACCTATACAACATGGCAACCAGCACAATGTCCCCCATGCAATATGGCTGACTTGGAAGTCACCTATAGAACATGGCCACCAGCACAATGTCCCCCATGCAACACGGCTGACTTGGAAGTCACCTATACAAGACAACCAGCAGAATGTCCCCCATGCAATATGGCTGACTTGGAAGTCACCTATACAAAACAACCAGCACAATGTCCCCCAAGCAATATGGCTCACTTGGAAGTCACCTATACAACATGGCAACCAGCACAATGTCCCCCATGCAATATGGCTGACTTGGAAGTCATCTATACAAGACAACCAGCACAATGTCCCCCATGCAATATGGCTGACTTGGAAGTCACCTATAGGACATGGCAACCAGCACAATGTCCCCCAAGCAATATGGCTGACTTGGACGTCACCTATACAAGACAACCAGCACAATGTCCCAAATGCAATATGGCTGACTTGGAAGTCACCTATAGGACATGGCCACCAGCACAATGTCCCCCATGCAATATGGCTGACTTGGAAGTCACCTATACAATACAACCAGCACAATGTCCCCCATGCAATATGGCTGACTTGGAAGTCACCTATACAAGACAACCAGCACAATGTCCCCATGCAATATGGCTGACTTGGAAGTCACCTATAGAACATGGCCACCAGCACAATGTCCCCCATGCAATATGGCTGACTTGGAAGTCACCTCTACAACATGGCAACCAGCACAATGTCCCCCATGCAATATGGCTGACTTGGAAGTCACCTATAGAACATGGCCACCAGCACAATGTCCTCCATGCAACACGGCTGACTTGGAAGTCACCTATACAACACAACCAGCACAATGTCCCCCATGCAATATGGCTGACTTGGAAGTCACCTATACAACACAACCAGCACAATGTCCCCCAAGCAATATGGCTCACTTGGAAGTCACCTATACAACATGGCAACCAGCACAATGTCCCCCATGCAATATGGCTGACTTGGAAGTCACCTATACAAGACAACCAGCACAATGTCCCCCATGCAATATGGCTGACTTGGAAGTCACCTATAGGACATGGCAACCAGTACAATGTCCCCCAAGCAATATGGCTGACTTGGAAGTCACCTATAAAAGACAACCAGCACAATGTCCCAAATGCAATATGGCTGACTTGGAAGTCACCTATAGAACATGGCCACCAGCACAATGTCCCCCATGCAATATGGCTGACTTGGAAGTCACCAATACAACATGGCAACCAGCACAATGTCCCCCATGCAATATGGCTGACTTGGAAGTCACCTATACAAGACAACCAGCACAATGTCCCCCATGCAATATGGCTGACTTGGAAGTCACCTATAGAACATGGCCACCAGCACAATGTCCCCCATGCAATATGGCTGACTTGGAAGTCACCTATAGAACATGGCAACCAGCACAATGTCCCAAAGCAATCTGGCTGACTTGGAAGTCACCTATACAAGACAACCAGCACAATTTCCCCCATGCAATATGGCTGACTTGGAAGTCACCTATAGGACATGGCAACCAGCACAATGTCCCCCATGCAATATGGCTGACTTGGAAGTCACCTATACAATACAACCAGCACAATGTCCCCCATGCAATATGGCTGACTTGGAAGTCACCTATACAACATGGCAACCAGCACAATGTCCCCCATGCAATATGGCTGACTTGGAAGTCACCTATAGAACATGTCCACCAGCACAATGTCCCCCATGCAATATGGCTGACTTGGAAGTCACCTATAAAACATGGCAACCAGCACAATGTCCCCCAAGCAATATGGCTGACTTGGAAGTCACCTATAGAACATGGCCACCAGCACAATGTCCCCCATGCAATATGGCTCACTTGGAAGTCACCTATACAACATGGCAACCAGCACAATGTCCCCCATGCAATATGGCTGACTTGGAAGTCACCTATACAATACAACCAGCACAATGTCCCCCAAGCAATATGGCTGACTTGGCCATATTGCTTCAAGTCAGCAATATGGCTGACTTGAAAGTCACCTATAGAACATGGCCACCAGCACAATGTCCCCCATGCAACACGGCTGACTTGGAAGTCACCTATACAAGACAACCAGCACAATGTCCCCCATGCAATATGGCTGACTTGGAAGTCACCTATACAACACAACCAGCACAATGTCCCCCAAGCAATATGGCTCACTTGGAAGTCACCTATACAACATGGCAACCAGCACAATGTCCCCCATGCAATATGCCTGACTTGGAAGTCACCTATACAACATGGCAACCAGCACAATGTCCCCCATGCAATATGGCTGACTTGGAAGTCACCTATACAAGACAACCAGCACAATGTCCCCCATGCAATATGGCTGACTTGGAAGTCACCTATACAGCATGGCAACCAGCACAATGTCCCCCATGCAATATGGCTGAATTGGAAGTCACCTATACAACATGGCAACCAGCACAATGTCCCCCATGCAATATGGCTGACTTGGAAGTCACCTATACAACACAACCAGCACAATATCTCCCATGCAAAATGGCTGACTTGGAAGTCACCTATACAAGACAACCAGCACAATGTCCCAAATGCAATATGGCTGACTTGGAAGTCACCTATAGAACATGGCCACCAGCACAATGTCCCCAATGCAATATGGCTGACTTGGAAGTCACCTATACAACATGGCAACCAGCACAATGTCCCCCATGCAATATGGCTGACTTGGAAGTCACCTATACAATACAACCAGCACAATGTCCCGAAAGCAATATGGCTGACTTGGAAGTCACCTATACAAGACAACCAGCACAATGTCCCCCATGCAATATGGCTCACTTGGAAGTCACCTATAAGACATGGCCACCAGCACAATGTCCCCCATGCAATATGGCTGACTTGGAAGTCACCTATACAATACAACCAGCACAATGTCCCCCATGCAATATGGCTGACTTGGAAGTCACCTATAGAACATGGCCACCAGCACAATGTCCCCCATGCAATATGGCTGACTTGGAAGTCACCTATACAAGACAACCAGCACAATGTCCCCCATGCAATATGGCTGACTTGGAAGTCACCTATAGAACATGGCCACCAGCACAATGTCCCCCATGCAATATGGCTGACTTGGAAGTCACCTATACAACATGGCAACCAGCACAATGTCCTCCAAGCAATATGGCTGACTTGGAAGTCACCTATAGAACATGGCCACCAGCACAATGTCCCCCATGCAATATGGCTGACTTGGAAGTCACCTATACTACATGGCAACCAGCACAATGTCCCCCATGCAATATGGCTGACTTGGAAGTCACCTATACAATACAACCAGCACAATGTCCCCCAAGCAATATGGCTGACTTGGAAGTCACCTATACAAGACAACCAGCACAATGTCCCCCATGCAATATGGCTGACTTGGAAGTCACCTATACGACATGGCCAACAGCACAATGTCCCCCATGCAATATGGCTGACTTGGAAGTCACCTATACAATACAACCAGCACAATGTCCCCCATGCAATATGGCTGATTTGGAAGTCACCTATACAACACAACCAGCACAATGTCCCCCATGCAATATGGCTGACTTGGAAGTCACCTATACAAGACAACCAGCACAATGTCCCAAATGCAATATGGCTGACTTGAAAGTCACCTATAGAACATGGCCACCAGCACAATGTCCCCCATGCAACACGGCTGACTTGGAAGTCACCTATACAAGACAACCAGCACAATGTCCCCCATGCAATATGGCTGACTTGGAAGTCACCTATACAACACAACCAGCACAATGTCCCCCAAGCAATATGGCTCACTTGGAAGTCACCTATACAACATGGCAACCAGCACAATGTCCCCCATGCAATATGCCTGACTTGGAAGTCACCTATACAACATGGCAACCAGCACAATGTCCCCCATGCAATATGGCTGACTTGGAAGTCACCTATACAAGACAACCAGCACAATGTCCCCCATGCAATATGGCTGACTTGGAAGTCACCTATACAGCATGGCAACCAGCACAATGTCCCCCATGCAATATGGCTGAATTGGAAGTCACCTATACAATACAACCAGCACATTGTCCCCCAAGCAATATGGCTGACTTGGAAGTCACCTATAGAACATGGCCACCAGCACAATGTCCCCCATGCAATATGGCTGACTTGGAAGTCACCTATACAAGACAACCAGCACAATGTCCCCCATGCAATATGGCTGACTTGGAAGTCACCTATAGAACATGGCCACCAGCACAATGTCCCCCATGCAATATGGCTGACTTGGAAGTCACCTATAGGACAATGCAACCAGCACAATGTCCCCCATGCAATATGGCTGACTTGGAAGTCACCTATAGAACATGGCCACCAGCACAATGTCCCCCAAGCAATATGGCTCACTTGGAAGTCATCTATACAATACAACCAGCACAATGTCCCCCATGCAATATGGCTGACTTGGAAGTCACCTATACAATACAACCAGCACAATGTCCCAAATGCAATATGGCTGACTTGGAAGTCACCTATAGAACATGGCCACCAGCACAATGTCCCCCATGCAATATGGCTGACTTGGAAGTCACCTATACAACATGGCAACCAGCACAATGTCCCCCATGCAATATGGCTGACTTGTAAGTCACCTATACAATACAACCAGCACAATGTCCCCCAAGCAATATGGCTGACTTGGAAGTCACCTATACAAGACAACCAGCACAATGTCCCCCATGCAATATGGCTGACTTGGAAGTCACCTATACGACATGGCCAACAGCACAATGTCCCCCATGCAATATGGCTGACTTGGAAGTCACCTATACAATACAACCAGCACAATGTCCCCCATGCAATATGGCTGACTTGGAAGTCACCTATACAATACAACCAGCACAATGTCCCCCATGCAATATGGCTGATTTGGAAGTCACCTATACAACACAACCAGCACAATGTCCCCCATGCAATATGGCTGACTTGGAAGTCACCTATACAAGACAACCAGCACAATGTCCCAAATGCAATATGGCTGACATGGAAGTCACCTATAGAACATGGCCACCAGCACAATGTCCCCCATGCAATATGGCTGACTTGGAAGTCACCTATACAACATGGCAACCAGCACAATGTCCCCCAAGCAATATGGCTGACTTGGAAGTCACCTATACAACATGGCAACCAGCACAATGTCCCCCAAGCAATATGGCTGACTTGCAAGTCACCTATAGAACATGGCAACCAGCACAATGTCCCCCAAGCAATATTGCTGACTTAAAAGTCACCTATACAAGACAACCAGCACAATTTCCCCCATGCAATATGGCTGACTTGGAAGTCACCTATAGGACATGGCAACCAGCACAATGTCCCCCATGCAATATGGCTGACTTGTAAGTCACCTATACAACATGGCAACCAGCACAATGTCCCCCATGCAATATGGCTGACTTGGAAGTCACCTATACAACATGGCAACCAGCACAATGTCCCCCATGCAATATGGCTGACTTGGAAGTCACCTTTACAACATGGCCACCAGCACAATGTCCCCCATGCAATATGGCTGACTTGGAAGTCACCTATAGGACATGGCAACCAGCAAAATGTCCCCCATGCAATATGGCTGACTTAGAAGTCACCTATAGAACATGGCCACCAGCACAATGTCCCCCAAGCAATATGGCTCACTTGGAAGTCACCTATACAATACAACCAGCACAATGTCCCCCATGCAATATGGCTGACTTGGAAGTCACCTATACAATACAACCAGCACAATGACCCCCATGCAATATGGCTGACTTGGAAGTCACCTATACAACACAACCAGCACAATGTCCCCCATGCAATATGGCTGACTTGGAAGTCACCTATACAACACAACCAGCACAATGTCCCCCATGCAATATGGCTGACTTGGAAGTCACCTATACAACATGGCAACCAGCACAATGTCCCCCATGCAATATGGCTGACTTGGAAGTCACCTATACAAGACAACCAGCACAATGTCCCCCATGCAATATGGCTGACTTGGAAGTCACCTATAGAACATGGCCACCAGCACAATGTCCCCCATGCAATATGGCTGACTTGGAAGTCACCTATACAACATGGCAACCAGCACAATGTCCCCCAAGCAATATGGCTCACTTGGAAGTCACCTATAGAACATGGCAACCAGCACAATGTCCCCCAAGCAATATGGCTGACTTGGAAGTCACCTATACAACATGGCAACCAGCACAATGTCCCTCATGCAATATGGCTGACTTGGAAGTCACCTATAGAACATGGCCACCAGCACAATGTCCCTCATGCAACACGGCTGACTTGGAAGTCACCTATACAAGACAACCAGCGCAATGTCCCCAATGCAATATGGCTGACTTGGAAGTCACCTTTACAACACAACCAGCACAATGTCCCCCAAGCAATATGGCTCACTTGGAAGTCACCTATATCACATGGCAACCAGCACAATGTCCCCCATGCAATATGGCTGACTTGGAAGTCACCTATTCAACATGGCAACCAGCACAATGTCCCCCATGCAATATGGCTGACTTGGAAGTCACCTATACAAGACAACCAGCACAATGTCCCCCATGCAATATGGCTGACTTGGAAGTCACCTATAGGACATGGCAACCAGCACAATGTCCCCCAAGCAATATGGCTGACTTGGAAGTCACCTATACAAGACAACCAGCACAATGTCCCAAATGCAATATGGCTGACTTGGAAGTCACCTATAGAACATGGCCACCAGCACAATGTCCCCCATGCAGTATGGCTGACTTGGAAGTCACCTATACAACATGGCAACCAGCACAATGTCCCCCATGCAATATGGCTGACTTGGAAGTCACCTATACAATACAACCAGCACAATGTCCCCCAAGCAATATGGCTGACTTGGAAGTCACCTATACAAGACAACCAGCACAATGTCCCCCATGCAATATGGCTGACTTGGAAGTCACCTATAGGACATGGCCACCAGCACAATGTCCCCCATGCAATATGGCTGACTTGGAAGTCACCTATACAATACAACCAGCACAATATCCCCCATGCAATATGGCTGACTTGGAAGTCACCTATACAATACAACCAGCACAATGTCCCCCATGCAATATGGCTGATTTGGAAGTCACCTATACAACACAACCAGCACAATGTCCCCCATGCAATATGGCTGACTTGGAAGTCACCTATACAAGACAACCAGCACAATGTCCCAAATGCAATATGGCTGACTTGGAAGTCACCTATAGAACATGGCCACCAGCACAATGTCCCCCATGCAATATGGCTGACTTGGAAGTCACCTATACAACATGGCAACCAGCACAAAGTCCCCCAAGCAATATGGCTGACTTGGAAGTAACCTATACAAGACAACCAGCACAATGTCCCCCATGCAATATGGCTCACTTGGAAGTCACCTATAGGACATGGCCACCAGCACAATGTCCCCCATGCAATATGGCTGACTTGGAAGTCACCTATACAATACAACCAGCACAATGTCCCCCATGCAATATGGCTGATTTGGAAGTCACCTATACAACACAACCAGCACAATGTCCCCCATGCAATATGGCTGACTTGCAAGTCACCTATAGGACATGGCAACCAGCACAATGTCCCCCAAGCAATATGGCTGACTTGGAAGTCACCTATACAACATGGCAACCAGCACAATGTCCCCCATGCAATATGGCTGACTTGGAAGTCACCTATAGAACATGGCCACCAGCACAATGTCCCCCATGCAACACGGCTGACTTGGAAGTCACCTATACAAGACAACCAGCACAATGTCCCCCATGCAATATGGCTGACTTGTAAGTCACTTATACAACACAACCAGCACAATGTCCCCCAAGCAATATGGCTCACTTGGAAGTCACCTCTACAACATGGCAACCAGCACAATGTCCCCCATGCAATATGGCTGACTTGGAAGTCACCTATACAACATGGCAACCAGCACAATGTCCCCCATGCAATATGGCTGACTTGGAAGTCACCTATACAAGACAACCAGCACAATGTTCCCCATGCAATATGGCTGACTTGGAAGTCACCTATAGGACATGGCAACCAGCACAATGTCCCCCAAGCAATATGGCTGACTTGGAAGTCACCTATACAAGACAACCAGCACAATGTCCCAAATGCAATATGGCTGACTGGGAAGTCACCTATAGAACATGGCCACCAGCACAACGTCCCCCATGCAATATGGCTGACTTGGAAGTCACCTATACAACATGGCAACCAGCACAATGTCCCCCATGCAATATGGCTGACTTGGAAGTCACCTATACAATACAACCAGCACAATGTCCCCCAAGCAATATGGCTGACTTGGAAGTCACCTATACAAGACAACCAGCACAATGTCCCCCATGCAATATGGCTGACTTGGAAGTCACCTATAGGACATGGCCACCAGCACAATGTCCTCCATGCAATATGGCTGACTTGGAAGTCACCTATACAATACAACCAGCACAATGTCCCCCATGCAATATGGCTGACTTGGAAGTCACCTATACAATACAACCAGCACAATGTCCCCCATGCAATATGGCTGACTTGGAAGTCACCTATACAACACAACCAGCACAATATCTCCCATGCAATATGGCTGACTTGGAAGTCACCTATACAAGACAACCAGCACAATGTCCCAAATGCAATATGGCTGACTTGGAAGTCACCTATAGAACATGGCCACCAGCACAATGTCCCCCATGCAATATGGCTGACTTGGAAGTCACCTATACAACATGGCAACCAGCACAATGTCCCCCATGCAATATGGCTGACTTGGAAGTCACCTATACAAGACAACCAGCACAATGTCCCCCATGCAATATGGCTCACTTGGAAGTCACCTATAGGACATGGCCACCAGCACAATGTCCCCCATGCAATATGGCTGACTTGGAAGTCACCTATACAATACAACCAGCACAATGTCCCCCATGCAATATGGCTGATTTGGAAGTCACCTATACAACACAACCAGCACAATGTCCCCCATGCAATATGGCTGACTTGGAAGTCACCTATACAAGACAACCAGCACAATGTACCCCATGCAATATGGCTGACTTGGAAGTCACCTATAGAACATGGCCACCAGCACAATGTCCCCCATGCAATATGGCTGACTTGGAAGTCACCTATACAACATGGCAACCAGCACAATGTCCTCCAAGCAATATGGCTGACTTGGAAGTCACCTATACAACATGGCAACCAGCACAATGTCCCCCAAGCAATATGGCTGACTTGGAAGTCACCTATAGAACATGGCAACCAGCACAATGTCCCTCAAGCAATATGGCTGACTTAAAAGTCACCTATACAAGACAACCAGCACAATTTCCCCCATGCAATATGGCTGACTTGGAAGTCACCTATAGGACATGGCAACCAGCACAATGTCCCCGATGCAATATGGCTGACTTGTAAGTCACCAATACAACATGGCAACCAGCACAATGTCCCCCATGCAATATGGCTGACTTGGAAGTCACCTATAGAACATGGCCACCAGCACAATGTCCCCCAAGCAATATGGCTGACTTGGAAGTCACCTATACAACATGGCCACCAGCACAATGTCCCCCATGCAACACGGCTGACTTGGAAGTCACCTATACAAGACAACCAGCACAATGTCCCCCATGCAATATGGCTGACTTGGAAGTCACCTATACAACACAACCAGCACAATGTCCCCCAAGCAATATGGCTCACTTGGAAGTCACCTATACAACATTGCAACCAGCACAATGTCCCCCATGCAATATGGCTGACTTGGAAGTCACCTATACAATACAACCAGCACAATGTCCCCCAAGCAATATGGCTGACTTGGAAGTCACCTATAGAACATGGCCACCAGCAAAATGTCCCCCATGCAATATGGCTGACTTGGAAGTCACCTATACAAGACAACCAGCACAATGTCCCCCATGCAATATGGCTGACTTGGAAGTCACCTATAGAACATGGCCACCAGCACAATGTCCCCCAAGCAATATGGCTGACTTGGAAGTCACCTATACAATACAACCAGCACAATGTCCCCCATGCAATATGGCTGACTTGGAAGTCACCTATACAATACAACCAGCACAATGTCCCCCATGCAATATGGCTGACTTGGAAGTCACCTATACAACACAACCAGCACAATGTCCCCCATGCAATATGGCTGACTTGGAAGTCACCTATAGAACATGGCCACCAGCACAATGTCCCCCATGCAATATGGCTGACTTGGAAGTCACCTATACAACATGGCAACCAGCACAATGTCCCCCATGCAATATGGCTGACTTGGAAGTCACCTATACAATACAACCAGCACAATGTCCCGAAAGCAATATGGCTGACTTGGAAGTCACCTATACAAGACAACCAGCACAATGTCCCCCATGCAATATGGCTCACTTGGAAGTCACCTATAGGACATGGCCACCAGCACAATGTCCCCCATGCAATATGGCTGACTTGGAAGTCACCTATACAATACAACCAGCACAATGTCCCCCATGCAATATGGCTGATTTGGAAGTCACCTATACAACACAACCAGCACAATGTCCCCCAAGCAATATGGCTGACTTGGAATTCACCTATACAAGACAACCAGCACAATGTCCCCCATGCAATATGGCTGACTTGGAAGTCACCTATAGGACATGGCAACCAGCACAATGTCCCCCATGCAATATGGCTGACTTGGAAGTCACCTATACATACAACCAGCACAATGTCCCCCATGCAATATGGCTGACTTGGAAGTCACCTATACAATACAACCAGCACAATGTCCCCCATGCAATATGGCTGAATTGGAAGTCACCTATAGAAAATGGCAACCAGCACAATGTCCCCCAAGCAATATGGCTGACTTGGATGTCACCTATACAAGACAACCAGCACAATGTCCCCCATGCAATATGGCTGACTTGGAAGTTACCTATACAATACAACCAGCACAATGTCCCCCATGCAATATGGCTGACTTGGAAGTCACCTATACAATACAACCAGCACAATGTCCCCCATGCAATATGGCTGACTTGGAAGTCACCTATACAACACAACCAGCACAATGTCCCCCATGCAATATGGCTGACTTGGAAGTCACCTATAGAACATGGCCACCAGCACAATGTTCCCCATGCAATATGGCTGACTTGGAAGTCACCTATACAACATGGCAACCAGCACAATGTCCCCCATGCAATATGGCTGACTTGGAAGTCACCTATACAATACAACCAGCACAATGTCCCGAAAGCAATATGGCTGACTTGGAAGTCACCTATACAAGACAACCAGCACAATGTCCCCCATGCAATATGGCTCACTTGGAAATCACCTATAGGACATGGCCACCAGCACAATGTCCCCCATGCAATATGGCTGACTTGGAAGTCACCTATACAATACAACCAGCACAATGTCCCCCATGCAATATGGCTGATTTGGAAGTCACCTATACAACACAACCAGCACAATGTCCCCCATGCAATATGGCTGACTTGGAAGTCACCTATACAAGACAACCAGCACAATGTCCCCCATGCAATATGGCTGACTTGGAAGTCACCTATAGAACATGGCCACCAGCACAATGTCCCCCATGCAATATGGCTGACTTGGATGTCACCTATACAACATGGCAACCAGCACAATGTCCCCCATGCAATATGGCTGACTTGGAAGTCACCTATACATACAACCAGCACAATGTCCCCCATGCAATATGGCTGACTTGGAAGTCACCTATACAATACAACCAGCACAATGTCCCCCATGCAATATGGCTGAATTGGAAGTCACCTATAGAAAATGGCAACCAGCACAATGTCCACCAAGCAATATGGCTGACTTGGAAGTCACCTATACAAGACAACCAGCACAATGTCCCCCATGCAATATGGCTGACTTGGAAGTCACCTATACAATACAACCAGCACAATGTCCCCCATGCAATATGGCTGACTTGGAAGTCACCTATACAATACAACCAGCACAATGTCCCCCATGCAATATGGCTGACTTGGAAGTCACCTATACAACACAACCAGCACAATGTCCCCCATGCAATATGGCTGACTTGGAAGTCACCTATAGAACATGGCCACCAGCACAATGTCCCCCATGCAATATGGCTGACTTGGAAGTCACCTATACAACATGGCAACCAGCACAATGTCCCCCATGCAATATGGCTGACTTGGAAGTCACCTATACAATACAACCAGCACAATGTCCCGAAAGCAATATGGCTGACTTGGAAGTCACCTATACAAGACAACCAGCACAATGTCCCCCATGCAATATGGCTCACTTGGAAGTCACCTATAGGACATGGCCACCAGCACAATGTCCCCCATGCAATATGGCTGACTTGGAAGTCACCTATACAATACAACCAGCACAATGTCCCCCATGCAATATGGCTGATTTGGAAGTCACCTATACAACACAACCAGCACAATGTCCCCCAAGCAATATGGCTGACTTGGAATTCACCTATACAAGACAACCAGCACAATGTCCCCCATGCAATATGGCTGACTTGGAAGTCACCTATAGGACATGGCAACCAGCACAATGTCCCCCATGCAATATGGCTGACTTGGAAGTCACCTATACATACAACCAGCACAATGTCCCCCATGCAATATGGCTGACTTGGAAGTCACCTATACAATACAACCAGCACAATGTCCCCCATGCAATATGGCTGAATTGGAAGTCACCTATAGAAAATGGCAACCAGCACAATGTCCCCCAAGCAATATGGCTGACTTGGATGTCACCTATACAAGACAACCAGCACAATGTCCCCCATGCAATATGGCTGACTTGGAAGTTACCTATACAATACAACCAGCACAATGTCCCCCATGCAATATGGCTGACTTGGAAGTCACCTATACAATACAACCAGCACAATGTCCCCCATGCAATATGGCTGACTTGGAAGTCACCTATACAACACAACCAGCACAATGTCCCCCATGCAATATGGCTGACTTGGAAGTCACCTATAGAACATGGCCACCAGCACAATGTTCCCCATGCAATATGGCTGACTTGGAAGTCACCTATACAACATGGCAACCAGCACAATGTCCCCCATGCAATATGGCTGACTTGGAAGTCACCTATACAATACAACCAGCACAATGTCCCGAAAGCAATATGGCTGACTTGGAAGTCACCTATACAAGACAACCAGCACAATGTCCCCCATGCAATATGGCTCACTTGGAAATCACCTATAGGACATGGCCACCAGCACAATGTCCCCCATGCAATATGGCTGACTTGGAAGTCACCTATACAATACAACCAGCACAATGTCCCCCATGCAATATGGCTGATTTGGAAGTCACCTATACAACACAACCAGCACAATGTCCCCCATGCAATATGGCTGACTTGGAAGTCACCTATACAAGACAACCAGCACAATGTCCCCCATGCAATATGGCTGACTTGGAAGTCACCTATAGAACATGGCCACCAGCACAATGTCCCCCATGCAATATGGCTGACTTGGAAGTCACCTATACAACATGGCAACCAGCACAATGTCCTCCAAGCAATATGGCTGACTTGGAAGTCACCTATACAACATGGCAACCAGCACAATGTCCCCCAAGCAATATGGCAGACTTGGAAGTCACCTATAGAACATGGCAACCAGCACAATGTCCCCCAAGCAATATGGCTGACTTAAAAGTCACCTATACAAGACAACCAGCACAATTTCCCCCATGCAATATGGCTGACTTGGAAGTCACCTATAGGACATGGCAACCAGCACAATGTCCCCCATGCAATATGGCTGACTTGTAAGTCACCTATACAACATGGCAACCAGCACAATGTCCCCCATGCAATATGGCTGACTTGGAAGTCACCTATAGAACATGGCCACCAGCACAATGTCCCCCAAGCAATATGGCTGACTTGGAAGTCACCTATACAACATGGCCACCAGCACAATGTCCCCCATGCAACACGGCTGACTTGGAAGTCACCTATACAAGACGACCAGCACAATGTCCCCCATGCAATATGGCTGACTTGGAAGTCACCTATACAACACAACCAGCACAATGTCCCCCAAGCAATATGGCTCACTTGGAAGTCACCTATACAACATGGCAACCAGCACAATGTCCCCCATGCAATATGGCTGACTTGGAAGTCACCTATACAATACAACCAGCACAATGTCCCCCAAGCAATATGGCTGACTTGGAAGTCACCTATAGAACATGGCCACCAGCACAATGTCCCCCATGCAATATGGCTGAATTGGAAGTCACCTATACAAGACAACCAGCACAATGTCCCCCATGCAATATGGCTGACTTGGAAGTCACCTATAGAACATGGCCACCAGCACAATGTCCCCCATGCAATATGGCTGACTTGGAAGTCACCTATACAACATGGCAACCAGCACAATGTCCCCCAAGCAATATGGCTGACTTGGAAGTCACCTATAGAACATGGCCACCAGCACAATGTCCCCCAAGCAATATGGCTGACTTGGAAGTCACCTATAGAACATGGCAACCAGCACAATGTCCCCCAAGCAATATGGCTGACTTGGAACTCACCTATACAAGACAACCAGCACAATGTCCCCCATGCAATATGGCTGACTTGGAAGTCACCTATAGGACATGGCAACCAGCACAATGTCCCCCATGCAATATGGCTGACTTGGAAGTCACCTATACATACAACCAGCACAATGTCCCCCATGCAATATGGCTGACTTGGAAGTCACCTATAAAATACATCCAGCACAATGTCCCCCATGCAATATGGCTGAATTGGAAGTCACCTATAGAAAATGGCAACCAGCACAATGTCCCCCAAGCAATATGGCTGACTTGGAAGTCACCTATACAAGACAACCAGCAAAATGTCCCCCATGCAATATGGCTGACTTGGAAGTCACCTATACAATACAACCAGCACAATGTCCCCCATGCAATATGGCTGACTTGGAAGTCACCTATACAATACAACCAGCACAATGTCCCCCATGCAATATGGCTGACTTAGAAGTCACCTATACAACACAACCAGCACAATGTCCCCCATGCAATATGGCTGACTTGGAAGTCACCTAAACAACACAACCAGCACAAATGTCCCCCATGCAATATGGCTGACTTGGAAGTCACCTATAGAACATGGCCACCAGCACAATGTCCCCCATGCAATATGGCTCACTTGGAAGTCACCTATACAATACAACCAGCACAATGTCCCCCATGCAATATGGCTGACTTGGAAGTCACCTATACAATACAACCAGCACAATGTCCCCCATGCAATATGGCTAACTTGGAAGTCACCTATACAATACAACCAGCACAATGTCCCCCATGCAATATGGCTGACTTGGAAGTCACCTATACAACACAACCAGCACAATGTCCCCCATGCAATATGGCTCACTTGAAAGTCACCTATACAAAATGGCAACCAGCACAATGTCCCCCATGCAATATGGCTGACTTGGAAGTCACCTATACAACATGGCAACCAGCACAATTTCCCCCATGTAATATGGCTGACTTGGAAGTCACCTATACAAGACAACCAGCACAATGTCCGCCAAGCAATATTGCTGACTTGGAAGTCACCTATACAAGACAACCAGCACAATGTCCCCCATGCAATATGGCTTACTTGGAAGTCACCTATACAAGACAACCAGCACAATGTCCTCCAAGCAATATGGCTGACTTGGAAGTCACCTATAGAATATGGCCACCAGCACAATGTCCCCCATGCAATATGGCTGACTTGGAAGTCACCTATACAACATGGCAACCAGCACAATGTCCCCCAAGCAATATGGCTCACTTGGAAGTCACCTATACAACATGGCAACCAGCACAATGTCCCCCATGCAATATGGCTGACTTGGAAGTCACCTATAGAACATGGCCACCAGCACAATGTCCCCCATGCAACACGACTGACTTGGAAGTCACCTATACAAGACAACCAGCACAATGTCCCCCAAGCAATATGGCTGACTTGGAAGACACCTATACAACACAACCAGCACAATGTCCCCCAAGCAATATGGCTGACTTGGAAGTCACCTATAGGACATGGCAACCAGCACAATGTCCCCCATGCAATATGGCTGACTTGGAAGTCACCTATACATACAACCAGCACAATGTCCCCCATGCAATATGGCTGACTTGGAAGTCACCTATAAAATACATCCAGCACAATGTCCCCCATGCAATATGGCTGAATTGGAAGTCACCTATAGAAAATGGCAACCAGCACAATGTCCCCCAAGCAATATGGCTGACTTGGAAGTCACCTATACAAGACAACCAGCAAAATGTCCCCCATGCAATATGGCTGACTTGGAAGTCACCTATACAATACAACCAGCACAATGTCCCCCATGCAATATGGCTGACTTGGAAGTCACCTATACAATACAACCAGCACAATGTCCCCCATGCAATATGGCTGACTTGGAAGTCACCTATACAACACAACCAGCACAATGTCCCCCATGCAATATGGCTGACTTGGAAGTCACCTAAACAACACAACCAGCACAAATGTCCCCCATGCAATATGGCTGACTTGGAAGTCACCTATAGAACATGGCCACCAGCACAATGTCCCCCATGCAATATGGCTCACTTGGAAGTCACCTATACAATACAACCAGCACAATGTCCCCCATGCAATATGGCTGACTTGGAAGTCACCTATACAATACAACCAGCACAATGTCCCCCATGCAATATGGCTAACTTGGAAGTCACCTATACAACACAACCAGCACAATGTCCCCCATGCAATATGGCTGACTTGGAAGTCACCTATACAACACAACCAGCACAATGTCCCCCATGCAATATGGCTCACTTGAAAGTCACCTATACAAAATGGCAACCAGCACAATGTCCCCCATGCAATATGGCTGACTTGGAAGTCACCTATACAACATGGCAACCAGCACAATTTCCCCCATGTAATATGGCTGACTTGGAAGTCACCTATACAAGACAACCAGCACAATGTCCGCCAAGCAATATGGCTGACTTGGAAGTCACCTATACAAGACAACCAGCACAATGTCCCCCATGCAATATGGCTGACTTGGAAGTCACCTATACAAGACAACCAGCACAATGTCCTCCAAGCAATATGGCTGACTTGGAAGTCACCTATAGAATATGGCCACCAGCACAATGTCCCCCATGCAACACGGCTGACTTGGAAGTCACCTATACAAGACAACCAGCACAATGTCCCCCATGCAATATGGCTGACTTGGAAGTCACCTATACAACACAACCAGCACAATGTCCCCCAAGCAATATGGCTCACTTGGAAGTCACCTATACAACATTGCAACCAGCACAATGTCCCCCATGCAATATGGCTGACTTGGAAGTCACCTATACAATACAACCAGCACAATGTCCCCCAAGCAATATGGCTGACTTGGAAGTCACCTATAGAACATGGCCACCAGCAAAATGTCCCCCATGCAATATGGCTGACTTGAAAGTCACCTATACAAGACAACCAGCACAATGTCCCCCATGCAATATGGCTGACTTGGAAGTCACCTATAGAACATGGCCACCAGCACAATGTCCCCCATGCAATATGGCTGACTTGGAAGTCACCTTTACAACATGGCAACCAGCACAATGTCCCCCAAGCAATATGGCTGACTTGGAAGTCACCTATAGAACATGGCCACCAGCACAATGTCCCCCAAGCAATATGGCTGACTTGGAAGTCACCTATAGAACATGGCAACCAGCACAATGTCCCCCAAGCAATATGGCTGACTTGGAAGTCACCTATACAAGACAACCAGCACAATGTCCCCCATGCAATATGGCTGACTTGGAAGTCACCTATAGGACATGGCAACCAGCACAATGTCCCCCATGCAATATGGCTGACTTGGAAGTCACCTATACATACAACCAGCACAATGTCCCCCATGCAATATGGCTGACTTGGAAGTCACCTATACAATACAACCAGCACAATGTCCCCCATGCAATATGGCTGAATTGGAAGTCACCTATAGAAAATGGCAACCAGCACAATGTCCACCAAGCAATATGGCTGACTTGGAAGTCACCTATACAAGACAACCAGCACAATGTCCCCCATGCAATATGGCTGACTTGGAAGTCACCTATACAATACAACCAGCACAATGTCCCCCATGCAATATGGCTGACTTGGAAGTCACCTATACAATACAACCAGCACAATGTCCCCCATGCAATATGGCTGACTTGGAAGTCACCTATACAAAACAACCAGCACAATGTCCCCCATGCAATATGGCTGACTTGGAAGTCACCTATAGAACATGGCCACCAGCACAATGTCCCCCATGCAATATGGCTGACTTGGAAGTCACCTATACAACATGGCAACCAGCACAATGTCCCCCATGCAATATGACTGACTTGGAAGTCACCTATACAATACAACCAGCACAATGTCCCGAAAGCAATATGGCTGACTTGGAAGTCACCTATACAAGACAACCAGCACAATGTCCCCCATGCAATATGGCTCACTTGGAAGTCACCTATAGGACATGGCCACCAGCACAATGTCCCCCATGCAATATGGCTGACTTGGAAGTCACCTATACAATACAACCAGCACAATGTCCCCCATGCAATATGGCTGATTTGGAAGTCACCTATACAACACAACCAGCACAATGTCCCCCAAGCAATATGGCTGACTTGGAATTCACCTATACAAGACAACCAGCACAATGTCCCCCATGCAATATGGCTGACTTGGAAGTCACCTATAGGACATGGCAACCAGCACAATGTCCCCCATGCAATATGGCTGACTTGGAAGTCACCTATACATACAACCAGCACAATGTCCCCCATGCAATATGGCTGACTTGGAAGTCACCTATACAATACAACCAGCACAATGTCCCCCATGCAATATGGCTGAATTGGAAGTCACCTATAGAAAATGGCAACCAGCACAATGTCCCCCAAGCAATATGGCTGACTTGGATGTCACCTATACAAGACAACCAGCACAATGTCCCCCATGCAATATGGCTGACTTGGAAGTTACCTATACAATACAACCAGCACAATGTCCCCCATGCAATATGGCTGACTTGGAAGTCACCTATACAATACAACCAGCACAATGTCCCCCATGCAATATGGCTGACTTGGAAGTCACCTATACAACACAACCAGCACAATGTCCCCCATGCAATATGGCTGACTTGGAAGTCACCTATAGAACATGGCCACCAGCACAATGTCCCCCATGCAATATGGCTGACTTGGAAGTCACCTATACAACATGGCAACCAGCACAATGTCCCCCATGCAATATGGCTGACTTGGAAGTCACCTATACAATACAACCAGCACAATGTCCCGAAAGCAATATGGCTGACTTGGAAGTCACCTATACAAGACAACCAGCACAATGTCCCCCATGCAATATGGCTCACTTGGAAATCACCTAGAGGACATGGCCACCAGCACAATGTCCCCCATGCAATATGGCTGACTTGGAAGTCACCTATACAATACAACCAGCACAATGTCCCCCATGCAATATGGCTGATTTGGAAGTCACCTATACAACACAACCAGCACAATGTCCCCCATGCAATATGGCTGACTTGGAAGTCACCTATACAAGACAACCAGCACAATGTCCCCCATGCAATATGGCTGACTTGGAAGTCACCTATAGAACATGGCCACCAGCACAATGTCCCCCATGCAATATGGCTGACTTGGAAGTCACCTATACAACATGGCAACCAGCACAATGTCCTCCAAGCAATATGGCTGACTTGGAAGTCACCTATACAACATGGCAACCAGCACAATGTCCCCCAAGCAATATGGCTGACTTGGAAGTCACCTATAGAACATGGCAACCAGCACAATGTCCCCCAAGCAATATGGCTGACTTAAAAGTCACCTATACAAGACAACCAGCACAATTTCCCCCATGCAATATGGCTGACTTGGAAGTCACCTATAGGACATGGCAACCAGCACAATGTCCCCCATGCAATATGGCTGACTTGTAAGTCACCTATACAACATGGCAACCAGCACAATGTCCCCCATGCAATATGGCTGACTTGGAAGTCACCTATAGAACATGGCCACCAGCACAATGTCCCCCAAGCAATATGGCTGACTTGGAAGTCACCTATACAACATGGCCACCAGCACAATGTCCCCCATGCAACACGGCTGACTTGGAAGTCACCTATACAAGACGACCAGCACAATGTCCCCCATGCAATATGGCTGACTTGGAAGTCACCTATACAACACAACCAGCACAATGTCCCCCAAGCAATATGGCTCACTTGGAAGTCACCTATACAACATGGCCACCAGCACAATGTCCCCCATGCAATATGGCTGAATTGGAAGTCACCTATACAAGACAACCAGCACAATGTCCCCCATGCAATATGGCTGACTTGGAAGTCACCTATAGAACATGGCCACCAGCACAATGTCCCCCATGCAATATGGCTGACTTGGAAGTCACCTATACAACATGGCAACCAGCACAATGTCCCCCATGCAATATGGCTGACTTGGAAGTCACCTAAACAACACAACCAGCACAAATGTCCCCCATGCAATATGGCTGACTTGGAAGTCACCTATAGAACATGGCCACCAGCACAATGTCCCCCATGCAATATGGCTCACTTGGAAGTCACCTATACAATACAACCAGCACAATGTCCCCCATGCAATATGGCTGACTTGGAAGTCACCTATACAATACAACCAGCACAATGTCCCCCATGCAATATGGCTAACTTGGAAGTCACCTATACAACACAACCAGCACAATGTCCCCCATGCAATATGGCTGACTTGGAAGTCACCTATACAACACAACCAGCACAATGTCCCCCATGCAATATGGCTCACTTGAAAGTCACCTATACAAAATGGCAACCAGCACAATGTCCCCCATGCAATATGGCTGACTTGGAAGTCACCTATACAACATGGCAACCAGCACAATTTCCCCCATGTAATATGGCTGACTTGGAAGTCACCTATACAAGACAACCAGCACAATGTCCGCCAAGCAATATGGCTGACTTGGAAGTCACCTATACAAGACAACCAGCACAATGTCCCCCATGCAATATGGCTTACTTGGAAGTCACCTATACAAGACAACCAGCACAATGTCCTCCAAGCAATATGGCTGACTTGGAAGTCACCTATAGAATATGGCCACCAGCACAATGTCCCCCATGCAATATGGCTGACTTGGAAGTCACCTATACAACATGGCAACCAGCACAATGTCCCCCAAGCAATATGGCTCACTTGGAAGTCACCTATACAACATGGCAACCAGCACAATGTCCCCCATGCAATATGGCTGACTTGGAAGTCACCTATAGAACATGGCCACCAGCACAATGTCCCCCATGCAACACGACTGACTTGGAAGTCACCTATACAAGACAACCAGCACAATGTCCCCCAAGCAATATGGCTGACTTGGAAGACACCTATACAACACAACCAGCACAATGTCCCCCAAGCAATATGGCTGACTTGGAAGTCACCTATAGGACATGGCAACCAGCACAATGTCCCCCATGCAATATGGCTGACTTGGAAGTCACCTATACATACAACCAGCACAATGTCCCCCATGCAATATGGCTGACTTGGAAGTCACCTATAAAATACATCCAGCACAATGTCCCCCATGCAATATGGCTGAATTGGAAGTCACCTATAGAAAATGGCAACCAGCACAATGTCCCCCAAGCAATATGGCTGACTTGGAAGTCACCTATACAAGACAACCAGCAAAATGTCCCCCATGCAATATGGCTGACTTGGAAGTCACCTATACAATACAACCAGCACAATGTCCCCCATGCAATATGGCTGACTTGGAAGTCACCTATACAATACAACCAGCACAATGTCCCCCATGCAATATGGCTGACTTGGAAGTCACCTATACAACACAACCAGCACAATGTCCCCCATGCAATATGGCTGACTTGGAAGTCACCTAAACAACACAACCAGCACAAATGTCCCCCATGCAATATGGCTGACTTGGAAGTCACCTATAGAACATGGCCACCAGCACAATGTCCCCCATGCAATATGGCTCACTTGGAAGTCACCTATACAATACAACCAGCACAATGTCCCCCATGCAATATGGCTGACTTGGAAGTCACCTATACAATACAACCAGCACAATGTCCCCCATGCAATATGGCTAACTTGGAAGTCACCTATACAACACAACCAGCACAATGTCCCCCATGCAATATGGCTGACTTGGAAGTCACCTATACAACACAACCAGCACAATGTCCCCCATGCAATATGGCTCACTTGAAAGTCACCTATACAAAATGGCAACCAGCACAATGTCCCCCATGCAATATGGCTGACTTGGAAGTCACCTATACAACATGGCAACCAGCACAATTTCCCCCATGTAATATGGCTGACTTGGAAGTCACCTATACAAGACAACCAGCACAATGTCCGCCAAGCAATATGGCTGACTTGGAAGTCACCTATACAAGACAACCAGCACAATGTCCCCCATGCAATATGGCTGACTTGGAAGTCACCTATACAAGACAACCAGCACAATGTCCTCCAAGCAATATGGCTGACTTGGAAGTCACCTATAGAATATGGCCACCAGCACAATGTCCCCCATGCAATATGGCTGACTTGGAAGTCACCTATACAACATGGCAACCAGCACAATGTCCCCCAAGCAATATGGCTGACTTGGAAGTCACCTATACAACATGGCCACCAGCACAATGTCCCCCATGCAACACGGCTGACTTGGAAGTCACCTATACAAGACAACCAGCACAATGTCCCCCATGCAATATGGCTGACTTGGAAGTCACCTATACAACACAACCAGCACAATGTCCCCCAAGCAATATGGCTCACTTGGAAGTCACCTATACAACATTGCAACCAGCACAATGTCCCCCATGCAATATGGCTGACTTGGAAGTCACCTATACAATACAACCAGCACAATGTCCCCCAAGCAATATGGCTGACTTGGAAGTCACCTATAGAACATGGCCACCAGCAAAATGTCCCCCATGCAATATGGCTGACTTGGAAGTCACCTATACAAGACAACCAGCACAATGTCCCCCATGCAATATGGCTGACTTGGAAGTCACCTATAGAACATGGCCACCAGCACAATGTCCCCCATGCAATATGGCTGACTTGGAAGTCACCTTTACAACATGGCAACCAGCACAATGTCCCCCAAGCAATATGGCTGACTTGGAAGTCACCTATAGAACATGGCCACCAGCACAATGTCCCCCAAGCAATATGGCTGACTTGGAAGTCACCTATAGAACATGGCAACCAGCACAATGTCCCCCAAGCAATATGGCTGACTTGGAAGTCACCTATACAAGACAACCAGCACAATGTCCCCCATGCAATATGGCTGACTTGGAAGTCACCTATAGGACATGGCAACCAGCACAATGTCCCCCATGCAATATGGCTGACTTGGAAGTCACCTATACATACAACCAGCACAATGTCCCCCATGCAATATGGCTGACTTGGAAGTCACCTATACAATACAACCAGCACAATGTCCCCCATGCAATATGGCTGAATTGGAAGTCACCTATAGAAAATGGCAACCAGCACAATGTCCACCAAGCAATATGGCTGACTTGGAAGTCACCTATACAAGACAACCAGCACAATGTCCCCCATGCAATATGGCTGACTTGGAAGTCACCTATACAATACAACCAGCACAATGTCCCCCATGCAATATGGCTGACTTGGAAGTCACCTATACAATACAACCAGCACAATGTCCCCCAAGCAATATGGCTGACTTGGAAGTCACCTATACAACATGGCCACCAGCACAATGTCCCCCATGCAACACGGCTGACTTGGAAGTCACCTATACAAGACAACCAGCACAATGTCCCCCATGCAATATGGCTGACTTGGAAGTCACCTATACAACACAACCAGCACAATGTCCCCCAAGCAATATGGCTCACTTGGAAGTCACCTATACAACATTGCAACCAGCACAATGTCCCCCATGCAATATGGCTGACTTGGAAGTCACCTATACAATACAACCAGCACAATGTCCCCCAAGCAATATGGCTGACTTGGAAGTCACCTATAGAACATGGCCACCAGCAAAATGTCCCCCATGCAATATGGCTGACTTGGAAGTCACCTATACAAGACAACCAGCACAATGTCCCCCATGCAATATGGCTGACTTGGAAGTCACCTATAGAACATGGCCACCAGCACAATGTCCCCCATGCAATATGGCTGACTTGGAAGTCACCTTTACAACATGGCAACCAGCACAATGTCCCCCAAGCAATATGGCTGACTTGGAAGTCACCTATAGAACATGGCCACCAGCACAATGTCCCCCAAGCAATATGGCTGACTTGGAAGTCACCTATAGAACATGGCAACCAGCACAATGTCCCCCAAGCAATATGGCTGACTTGGAAGTCACCTATACAAGACAACCAGCACAATGTCCCCCATGCAATATGGCTGACTTGGAAGTCACCTATAGGACATGGCAACCAGCACAATGTCCCCCATGCAATATGGCTGACTTGGAAGTCACCTATACATACAACCAGCACAATGTCCCCCATGCAATATGGCTGACTTGGAAGTCACCTATACAATACAACCAGCACAATGTCCCCCATGCAATATGGCTGAATTGGAAGTCACCTATAGAAAATGGCAACCAGCACAATGTCCACCAAGCAATATGGCTGACTTGGAAGTCACCTATACAAGACAACCAGCACAATGTCCCCCATGCAATATGGCTGACTTGGAAGTCACCTATACAATACAACCAGCACAATGTCCCCCATGCAATATGGCTGACTTGGAAGTCACCTATACAATACAACCAGCACAATGTCCCCCATGCAATATGGCTGACTTGGAAGTCACCTATACAAAACAACCAGCACAATGTCCCCCATGCAATATGGCTGACTTGGAAGTCACCTATAGAACATGGCCACCAGCACAATGTCCCCCATGCAATATGGCTGACTTGGAAGTCACCTATACAACATGGCAACCAGCACAATGTCCCCCATGCAATATGACTGACTTGGAAGTCACCTATACAATACAACCAGCACAATGTCCCGAAAGCAATATGGCTGACTTGGAAGTCACCTATACAAGACAACCAGCACAATGTCCCCCATGCAATATGGCTCACTTGGAAGTCACCTATAGGACATGGCCACCAGCACAATGTCCCCCATGCAATATGGCTGACTTGGAAGTCACCTATACAATACAACCAGCACAATGTCCCCCATGCAATATGGCTGATTTGGAAGTCACCTATACAACACATCCAGCACAATGTCCCCCAAGCAATATGGCTGACTTGGAATTCACCTATACAAGACAACCAGCACAATGTCCCCCATGCAATATGGCTGACTTGGAAGTCACCTATAGGACATGGCAACCAGCACAATGTCCCCCATGCAATATGGCTGACTTGGAAGTCACCTATACATACAACCAGCACAATGTCCCCCATGCAATATGGCTGACTTGGAAGTCACCTATACAATACAACCAGCACAATGTCCCCCATGCAATATGGCTGAATTGGAAGTCACCTATAGAAAATGGCAACCAGCACAATGTCCCCCAAGCAATATGGCTGACTTGGATGTCACCTATACAAGACAACCAGCACAATGTCCCCCATGCAATATGGCTGACTTGGAAGTTACCTATACAATACAACCAGCACAATGTCCCCCATGCAATATGGCTGACTTGGAAGTCACCTATACAATACAACCAGCACAATGTCCCCCATGCAATATGGCTGACTTGGAAGTCACCTATACAACACAACCAGCACAATGTCCCCCATGCAATATGGCTGACTTGGAAGTCACCTATAGAACATGGCCACCAGCACAATG
Source organism: Petromyzon marinus (assembly GCF_048934315.1). Taxonomy (NCBI): domain Eukaryota; kingdom Metazoa; phylum Chordata; class Hyperoartia; order Petromyzontiformes; family Petromyzontidae; genus Petromyzon; species Petromyzon marinus. Next base: position 851,028 of record NW_027422884.1, on the reverse strand, counting down.
TCCCCCATGCAATATGGCTGACTTGGAAGTCACCTATACAACATGGCAACCAGCACAATGTCCCCCATGCAATATGGCTGACTTGGAAGTCACCTATACAATACAACCAGCACAATCTCCCGAAAGCAATATGGCTGACTTGGAAGTCACCTATACAAGACAACCAGCACAATGTCCCCCATGCAATATGGCTCACTTGGAAATCACCTAGAGGACATGGCCACCAGCACAATGTCCCCCATGCAATATGGCTGACTTGGAAGTCACCTATACAATACAACCAGCACAATGTCCCCCATGCAATATGGCTGATTTGGAAGTCACCTATACAACACAACCAGCACAATGTCCCCCATGCAATATGGCTGACTTGGAAGTCACCTATACAAGACAACCAGCACAATGTCCCCCATGCAATATGGCTGACTTGGAAGTCACCTATAGAACATGGCCACCAGCACAATGTCCCCCATGCAATATGGCTGACTTGGAAGTCACCTATACAACATGGCAACCAGCACAATGTCCTCCAAGCAATATGGCTGACTTGGAAGTCACCTATACAACATGGCAACCAGCACAATGTCCCCCAAGCAATATGGCTGACTTGGAAGTCACCTATAGAACATGGCAACCAGCACAATGTCCCCCAAGCAATATGGCTGACTTAAAAGTCACCTATACAAGACAACCAGCACAATTTCCCCCATGCAATATGGCTGACTTGGAAGTCACCTATAGGACATGGCAACCAGCACAATGTCCCCCATGCAATATGGCTGACTTGTAAGTCACCTATACAACATGGCAACCAGCACAATGTCCCCCATGCAATATGGCTGACTTGGAAGTCACCTATAGAACATGGCCACCAGCACAATGTCCCCCAAGCAATATGGCTGACTTGGAAGTCACCTATACAACATGGCCACCAGCACAATGTCCCCCATGCAACACGGCTGACTTGGAAGTCACCTATACAAGACGACCAGCACAATGTCCCCCATGCAATATGGCTGACTTGGAAGTCACCTATACAACACAACCAGCACAATGTCCCCCAAGCAATATGGCTCACTTGGAAGTCACCTATACAACATGGCCACCAGCACAATGTCCCCCATGCAATATGGCTGAATTGGAAGTCACCTATACAAGACAACCAGCACAATGTCCCCCATGCAATATGGCTGACTTGGAAGTCACCTATAGAACATGGCCACCAGCACAATGTCCCCCATGCAATATGGCTGACTTGGAAGTCACCTATACAACATGGCAACCAGCACAATGTCCCCCATGCAATATGGCTGACTTGGAAGTCACCTAAACAACACAACCAGCACAAATGTCCCCCATGCAATATGGCTGACTTGGAAGTCACCTATAGAACATGGCCACCAGCACAATGTCCCCCATGCAATATGGCTCACTTGGAAGTCACCTATACAATACAACCAGCACAATGTCCCCCATGCAATATGGCTGACTTGGAAGTCACCTATACAATACAACCAGCACAATGTCCCCCATGCAATATGGCTAACTTGGAAGTCACCTATACAACACAACCAGCACAATGTCCCCCATGCAATATGGCTGACTTGGAAGTCACCTATACAACACAACCAGCACAATGTCCCCCATGCAATATGGCTCACTTGAAAGTCACCTATACAAAATGGCAACCAGCACAATGTCCCCCATGCAATATGGCTGACTTGGAAGTCACCTATACAACATGGCAACCAGCACAATTTCCCCCATGTAATATGGCTGACTTGGAAGTCACCTATACAAGACAACCAGCACAATGTCCGCCAAGCAATATGGCTGACTTGGAAGTCACCTATACAAGACAACCAGCACAATGTCCCCCATGCAATATGGCTTACTTGGAAGTCACCTATACAAGACAACCAGCACAATGTCCTCCAAGCAATATGGCTGACTTGGAAGTCACCTATAGAATATGGCCACCAGCACAATGTCCCCCATGCAATATGGCTGACTTGGAAGTCACCTATACAACATGGCAACCAGCACAATGTCCCCCAAGCAATATGGCTCACTTGGAAGTCACCTATACAACATGGCAACCAGCACAATGTCCCCCATGCAATATGGCTGACTTGGAAGTCACCTATAGAACATGGCCACCAGCACAATGTCCCCCATGCAACACGACTGACTTGGAAGTCACCTATACAAGACAACCAGCACAATGTCCCCCAAGCAATATGGCTGACTTGGAAGACACCTATACAACACAACCAGCACAATGTCCCCCAAGCAATATGGCTGACTTGGAAGTCACCTATAGGACATGGCAACCAGCACAATGTCCCCCATGCAATATGGCTGACTTGGAAGTCACCTATACATACAACCAGCACAATGTCCCCCATGCAATATGGCTGACTTGGAAGTCACCTATAAAATACATCCAGCACAATGTCCCCCATGCAATATGGCTGAATTGGAAGTCACCTATAGAAAATGGCAACCAGCACAATGTCCCCCAAGCAATATGGCTGACTTGGAAGTCACCTATACAAGACAACCAGCAAAATGTCCCCCATGCAATATGGCTGACTTGGAAGTCACCTATACAATACAACCAGCACAATGTCCCCCATGCAATATGGCTGACTTGGAAGTCACCTATACAATACAACCAGCACAATGTCCCCCATGCAATATGGCTGACTTGGAAGTCACCTATACAACACAACCAGCACAATGTCCCCCATGCAATATGGCTGACTTGGAAGTCACCTAAACAACACAACCAGCACAAATGTCCCCCATGCAATATGGCTGACTTGGAAGTCACCTATAGAACATGGCCACCAGCACAATGTCCCCCATGCAATATGGCTCACTTGGAAGTCACCTATACAATACAACCAGCACAATGTCCCCCATGCAATATGGCTGACTTGGAAGTCACCTATACAATACAACCAGCACAATGTCCCCCATGCAATATGGCTAACTTGGAAGTCACCTATACAACACAACCAGCACAATGTCCCCCATGCAATATGGCTGACTTGGAAGTCACCAATACAACACAACCAGCACAATGTCCCCCATGCAATATGGCTCACTTGAAAGTCACCTATACAAAATGGCAACCAGCACAATGTCCCCCATGCAATATGGCTGACTTGGAAGTCACCTATACAACATGGCAACCAGCACAATTTCCCCCATGTAATATGGCTGACTTGGAAGTCACCTATACAAGACAACCAGCACAATGTCCGCCAAGCAATATGGCTGACTTGGAAGTCACCTATACAAGACAACCAGCACAATGTCCCCCATGCAATATGGCTGACTTGGAAGTCACCTATACAAGACAACCAGCACAATGTCCTCCAAGCAATATGGCTGACTTGGAAGTCACCTATAGAATATGGCCACCAGCACAATGTCCCCCATGCAATATGGCTGACTTGGAAGTCACCTATACAACATGGCAACCAGCACAATGTCCCCCAAGCAATATGGCTGACTTGGAAGTCACCTATACAACATGGCCACCAGCACAATGTCCCCCATGCAACACGGCTGACTTGGAAGTCACCTATACAAGACAACCAGCACAATGTCCCCCATGCAATATGGCTGACTTGGAAGTCACCTATACAACACAACCAGCACAATGTCCCCCAAGCAATATGGCTCACTTGGAAGTCACCTATACAACATTGCAACCAGCACAATGTCCCCCATGCAATATGGCTGACTTGGAAGTCACCTATACAATACAACCAGCACAATGTCCCCCAAGCAATATGGCTGACTTGGAAGTCACCTATAGAACATGGCCACCAGCAAAATGTCCCCCATGCAATATGGCTGACTTGGAAGTCACCTATACAAGACAACCAGCACAATGTCCCCCATGCAATATGGCTGACTTGGAAGTCACCTATAGAACATGGCCACCAGCACAATGTCCCCCATGCAATATGGCTGACTTGGAAGTCACCTTTACAACATGGCAACCAGCACAATGTCCCCCAAGCAATATGGCTGACTTGGAAGTCACCTATAGAACATGGCCACCAGCACAATGTCCCCCAAGCAATATGGCTGACTTGGAAGTCACCTATAGAACATGGCAACCAGCACAATGTCCCCCAAGCAATATGGCTGACTTGGAAGTCACCTATACAAGACAACCAGCACAATGTCCCCCATGCAATATGGCTGACTTGGAAGTCACCTATAGGACATGGCAACCAGCACAATGTCCCCCATGCAATATGGCTGACTTGGAAGTCACCTATACATACAACCAGCACAATGTCCCCCATGCAATATGGCTGACTTGGAAGTCACCTATACAATACAACCAGCACAATGTCCCCCATGCAATATGGCTGAATTGGAAGTCACCTATAGAAAATGGCAACCAGCACAATGTCCACCAAGCAATATGGCTGACTTGGAAGTCACCTATACAAGACAACCAGCACAATGTCCCCCATGCAATATGGCTGACTTGGAAGTCACCTATACAATACAACCAGCACAATGTCCCCCATGCAATATGGCTGACTTGGAAGTCACCTATACAATACAACCAGCACAATGTCCCCCATGCAATATGGCTGACTTGGAAGTCACCTATACAAAACAACCAGCACAATGTCCCCCATGCAATATGGCTGACTTGGAAGTCACCTATAGAACATGGCCACCAGCACAATGTCCCCCATGCAATATGGCTGACTTGGAAGTCACCTATACAACATGGCAACCAGCACAATGTCCCCCATGCAATATGACTGACTTGGAAGTCACCTATACAATACAACCAGCACAATGTCCCGAAAGCAATATGGCTGACTTGGAAGTCACCTATACAAGACAACCAGCACAATGTCCCCCATGCAATATGGCTCACTTGGAAGTCACCTATAGGACATGGCCACCAGCACAATGTCCCCCATGCAATATGGCTGACTTGGAAGTCACCTATACAATACAACCAGCACAATGTCCCCCATGCAATATGGCTGATTTGGAAGTCACCTATACAACACAACCAGCACAATGTCCCCCAAGCAATATGGCTGACTTGGAATTCACCTATACAAGACAACCAGCACAATGTCCCCCATGCAATATGGCTGACTTGGAAGTCACCTATAGGACATGGCAACCAGCACAATGTCCCCCATGCAATATGGCTGACTTGGAAGTCACCTATACATACAACCAGCACAATGTCCCCCATGCAATATGGCTGACTTGGAAGTCACCTATACAATACAACCAGCACAATGTCCCCCATGCAATATGGCTGAATTGGAAGTCACCTATAGAAAATGGCAACCAGCACAATGTCCCCCAAGCAATATGGCTGACTTGGATGTCACCTATACAAGACAACCAGCACAATGTCCCCCATGCAATATGGCTGACTTGGAAGTTACCTATACAATACAACCAGCACAATGTCCCCCATGCAATATGGCTGACTTGGAAGTCACCTATACAATACAACCAGCACAATGTCCCCCATGCAATATGGCTGACTTGGAAGTCACCTATACAACACAACCAGCACAATGTCCCCCATGCAATATGGCTGACTTGGAAGTCACCTATAGAACATGGCCACCAGCACAATGTCCCCCATGCAATATGGCTGACTTGGAAGTCACCTATACAACATGGCAACCAGCACAATGTCCCCCATGCAATATGGCTGACTTGGAAGTCACCTATACAATACAACCAGCACAATGTCCCGAAAGCAAAATGGCTGACTTGGAAGTCACCTATACAAGACAACCAGCACAATGTCCCCCATGCAATATGGCTCACTTGGAAATCACCTAGAGGACATGGCCACCAGCACAATGTCCCCCATGCAATATGGCTGACTTGGAAGTCACCTATACAATACAACCAGCACAATGTCCCCCATGCAATATGGCTGATTTGGAAGTCACCTATACAACACAACCAGCACAATGTCCCCCATGCAATATGGCTGACTTGGAAGTCACCTATACAAGACAACCAGCACAATGTCCCCCATGCAATATGGCTGACTTGGAAGTCACCTATAGAACATGGCCACCAGCACAATGTCCCCCATGCAATATGGCTGACTTGGAAGTCACCTATACAACATGGCAACCAGCACAATGTCCTCCAAGCAATATGGCTGACTTGGAAGTCACCTATACAACATGGCAACCAGCACAATGTCCCCCAAGCAATATGGCTGACTTGGAAGTCACCTATAGAACATGGCAACCAGCACAATGTCCCCCAAGCAATATGGCTGACTTAAAAGTCACCTATACAAGACAACCAGCACAATTTCCCCCATGCAATATGGCTGACTTGGAAGTCACCTATAGGACATGGCAACCAGCACAATGTCCCCCATGCAATATGGCTGACTTGTAAGTCACCTATACAACATGGCAACCAGCACAATGTCCCCCATGCAATATGGCTGACTTGGAAGTCACCTATAGAACATGGCCACCAGCACAATGTCCCCCAAGCAATATGGCTGACTTGGAAGTCACCTATAGAACATGGCCACCAGCACAATGTCCCCCATGCAATATGGCTGACTTGGAAGTCACCTATACAACATGGCAACCAGCACAATGTCCCCCAAGCAATATGGCTGACTTGGAAGTCACCTATAGAACATGGCCACCAGCACAATGTCCCCCAAGCAATATGGCTGACTTGGAAGTCACCTATAGAACATGGCAACCAGCACAATGTCCCCCAAGCAATATGGCTGACTTGGAAGTCACCTATACAAGACAACCAGCACAATGTCCCCCATGCAATATGGCTGACTTGGAAGTCACCTATAGGACATGGCAACCAGCACAATGTCCCCCATGCAATATGGCTGACTTGGAAGTCACCTATACATACAACCAGCACAATGTCCCCCATGCAATATGGCTGACTTGGAAGTCACCTATAAAATACATCCAGCACAATGTCCCCCATGCAATTTGGCCTAATTGGAAGTCACCTATAGAAAATGGCAACCAGCACAATGTCCCCCAAGCAATATGGCTGACTTGGAAGTCACCTATACAAGACAACCAGCAAAATGTCCCCCATGCAATATGGCTGACTTGGAAGTCACCTATACAATACAACCAGCACAATGTCCCCCATGCAATATGGCTGACTTGGAAGTCACCTATACAATACAACCAGCACAATGTCCCCCATGCAATATGGCTGACTTGGAAGTCACCTATACAACACAACCAGCACAATGTCCCCCATGCAATATGGCTGACTTGGAAGTCACCTAAACAACACAACCAGCACAAATGTCCCCCATGCAATATGGCTGACTTGGAAGTCACCTATAGAACATGGCCACCAGCACAATGTCCCCCATGCAATATGGCTCACTTGCAAGTCACCTATACAATACAACCAGCACAATGTCCCCCATGCAATATGGCTGACTTGGAAGTCACCTATACAATACAACCAGCACAATGTCCCCCATGCAATATGGCTAACTTGGAAGTCACCTATACAACACAACCAGCACAATGTCCCCCATGCAATATGGCTCACTTGAAAGTCACCTATACAAAATGGCAACCAGCACAATGTCCCCCATGCAATATGGCTGACTTGGAAGTCACCTATACAACATGGCAACCAGCACAATTTCCCCCATGTAATATGGCTGACTTGGAAGTCACCTATACAAGACAACCAGCACAATGTCCGCCAAGCAATATGGCTGACTTGGAAGTCACCTATACAAGACAACCAGCACAATGTCCCCCATGCAAAATGGCTGACTTGGAAGTCACCTATACAAGACAACCAGCACAATGTCCTCCAAGCAATATGGCTGACTTGGAAGTCACCTATAGAATATGGCCACCAGCACAATGTCCCCCATGCAATATGGCTGACTTGGAAGTCACCTATACAACATGGCAACCAGCACAATGTCCCCCAAGCAATATGGCTCACTTGGAAGTCACCTATACAACATGGCAACCAGCACAATGTCCCCCATGCAATATTGCTGACTTGGAAGTCACCTATAGAACATGGCCACCAGCACAATGTCCCCCATGCAACACGACTGACTTGGAAGTCACCTATACAAGACAACCAGCACAATGTCCCCCAAGCAATATGGCTGACTTGGAAGACACCTATACAACACAACCAGCACAATGTCCCCCAAGCAATATGGCTGACTTGGAAGTCACCTATAGGACATGGCAACCAGCACAATGTCCCCCATGCAATATGGCTGACTTGGAAGTCACCTATACATACAACCTGCACAATGTCCCCCATGCAATATGGCTGACTTGGAAGTCACCTATAGAAAATGGCAACCAGCACAATGTCCCCCATGCAATATGGCTGACTTGGAAGTCACCTATACAATACAACCAGCACAATGTCCCCCATGCAATATGGCTGACTTGGAAGTCACCTATACAACACAACCAGCACAATGTCCCCCATGCAATATGGCTGACTTGGAAGTCACCTAAACAACACAACCAGCACAAATGTCCCCCATGCAATATGGCTGACTTGGAAGTCACCTATAGAACATGGCCACCAGCACAATGTCCCCCATGCAATATGGTTCACTTGGAAGTCACCTATACAATACAACCAGCACAATGTCCCCCCTGCAATATGGCTGACTTGGAAGTCACCTATACAATACAACCAGCACAATGTCCCCCATGCAATATGGCTAACTTGGAAGTCACCTATACAACACAACCAGCACAATGTCCCCCATGCAATATGGCTGACTTGGAAGTCACCTATACAACACAACCAGCACAATGTCCCCCATGCAATATGGCTCACTTGAAAGTCACCTATACAAAATGGCAACCAGCACAATGTCCCCCATGCAATATGGCTGACTTGGAAGTCACCTATACAACATGGCAACCAGCACAATTTCCCCCATGTAATATGGCTGACTTGGAAGTCACCTATACAAGACAACCAGCACAATGTCCGCCAAGCAATATGGCTGACTTGGAAGTCACCTATACAAGACAACCAGCACAATGTCCCCCATGCAATATGGCTGACTTGGAAGTCACCTATACAAGACAACCAGCACAATGTCCTCCAAGCAATATGGCTGACTTGGAAGTCACCTATAGAATATGGCCACCAGCACAATGTCCCCCATGCAATATGGCTGACTAGGAAGTCACCTATACAACATGGCAACCAGCACAATGTCCCCCAAGCAATATGGCTCACTTGGAAGTCACCTATACAACATGGCAACCAGCACAATGTCCCCCATGCAATATGGCTGACTTGGAAGTCACCTATAGAACATGGCCACCAGCACAATGTCCCCCATGCAACACGACTGACTTGGAAGTCACCTATACAAGACAACCAGCACAATGTCCCCCAAGCAATATGGCTGACTTGGAAGACACCTATACAACACAACCAGCACAATGTCCCCCAAGCAATATGGCTCACTTGGAAGTCACCTATACAACATGGCAACCAGCACAATGTCCCCCATGCAATATGCCTGACTTGGAAGTCACCTATACAACATGGCAAGCAGCACAATGTCCCCCATGCAATATGGCTGACTTGGAAGTCACCTATACAAGACAACCAGCACAATGTCCCCCATGCAATATGGCTGACTTGGAAGTCACCTATACAACATGGCAACCAGCACAATGTCCCCCATGCAATATGGCTGACTTGGAAGTCACCTATACAATACAACCAGCACAATGTCCCCCAAGCAATATGGCTGACTTGGAAGTCACCTATAGAACATGGCCACCAGCACAATGTCCCCCATGCAATATGGCTGACTTGGAAGTCACCTATACAAGACAACCAGCACAATGTCCCCCATGCAATATGGCTGACTTGGAAGTCACCTATAGAACATGGCCACCAGCACAATGTCCCCCATGCAATATGGCTGACTTGGAAGTCACCTATAGGACAAAGCAACCAGCACAACGTCCCCCAAGCAATATGGCTGACTTGGAAGTCACCTATACAAGACAACCAGCACAATGTCCCCCATGCAATATGGCTGACTTGGAAGTCACCTATACGACATGGCCACCAGCACAATGTCCCCCATGCAATATGGCTGACTTGGAAGTCACCTATACAATACAACCAGCACAATGTCCCCCATGCAATATGGCTGACTTGGAAGTCACCTATACAATACAACCAGCACAATGTCCCCCATGCAATATGGCTGATTTGGAAGTCACCTATACAACACAACCAGCACAATGTCCCCCATGCAATATGGCTGACTTGGAAGTCACCTATACAAGACAACCAGCACAATGTCCCCCATGCAATATGGCTGACTTGGAAGTCACCTATACAACACAACCAGCACAATGTCCCCCAAGCAATATGGCTCACTTGGAAGTCACCTATACAACATGGCAACCAGCACAATGTCCCCCATGCAATATGGCTGACTTGGAAGTCACCTATACAACATGGCAACCAGCACAATGTCCCCCATGCAATATGGCTGACTTGGAAGTCACCTATACAATACAACCAGCACAATGTACCCCAAGCAATATGGCTGACTTGGAAGTCACCTATAGAACATGGCCACCAGCACAATGTCCCACATGCAATATGGCTGACTTGGAAGTCACCTATACAAGACAACCAGCACAATGTCCCCCATGCAATATGGCTGACTTGGAAGTCAACTATAGAACATGGCCACCAGCACAATGTCCCCCATGCAATATGGCTGACTTGGAAGTCACCTATAGGACAATGCAACCAGCACAATGTCCCCCATGCAATATGGCTGACTTGGAAGTCACCTATAGAACATGGCCACCAGCACAATGTCCCCCAAGCAATATGGCTCACTTGGAAGTCACCTATACAACATGGCAACCAGCACAATGTCCCCCATGCAATATGGCTGACTTGGAAGTCACCTATAGAACATGGCCACCAGCACAATGTCCCCCATGCAACACGACTGACTTGGAAGTCACCTATACAAGACAACCAGCACAATGTCCCCCAAGCAATATGGCTGACTTGGAAGACACCTATACAACACAACCAGCACAATGTCCCCCAAGCAATATGGCTGACTTGGAAGTCACCTATAGGACATGGCAACCAGCACAATGTCCCCCATGCAATATGGCTGACTTGGAAGTCACCTATACATACAACCAGCACAATGTCCCCCATGCAATATGGCTGACTTGGAAGTCACCTATAAAATACATCCAGCACAATGTCCCCCATGCAATATGGCTGAATTGGAAGTCACCTATAGAAAATGGCAACCAGCACAATGTCCCCCAAGCAATATGGCTGACTTGGAAGTCACCTATACAAGACAACCAGCAAAATGTCCCCCATGCAATATGGCTGACTTGGAAGTCACCTATACAATACAACCAGCACAATGTCCCCCATGCAATATGGCTGACTTGGAAGTCACCTATACAATACAACCAGCACAATGTCCCCCATGCAATATGGCTGACTTGGAAGTCACCTATACAACACAACCAGCACAATGTCCCCCATGCAATATGGCTGACTTGGAAGTCACCTATACAATACAACCAGCACAATGTCCCCCATGCAATATGGCTGACTTGGAAGTCACCTATACAATACAACCAGCACAATGTCCCCCATGCAATATGGCTGACTTGGAAGTCACCTATACAACACAACCAGCACAATGTCCCCCATGCAATATGGCTGACTTGGAAGTCACCTAAATACAACATGGCAACCAGCACAATGTCCCCCATGCAATATGGCTGACTTGGAAGTCACCTATACAATACAACCAGCACAATGTCCCCCAAGCAATATGGCTGACTTGGAAGTCACCTATACAAGACAACCAGCACAATGTCCCCCATGCAATATGGCTGACTTGGAAGTCACCTATACAATACAACCAGCACAATGTCCCCATGCAATATGGCTGATTTGGAAGTCACCTATACAACACAACCAGCACAATGTCCCCCATGCAATATGGCTGACTTGGAAGTCACCTATACAAGACAACCAGCACAATGTCCCAAATGCAATATGGCTGACTTGGAAGTCACCTATAGAACATGGCCACCAGCACAATGTCCCCCATGCAATATGGCTGACTTGGATGTCACCTATACAACATGGCAACCAGCACAATGTCCCCCATGCAATATGGCTGACTTGGAAGTCACCTATACCAGACAACCAGCACAATGTCCCCCATGCAATATGGCTGACTTGGAAGTCACCTATAGGACATGGCAACCAGCACAATGTCCCCCAAGCAATATGGCTGACTTGGAAGTCACCTATACAAGACAACCAGCACAATGTCCCAAATGCAATATGGCTGACTTGGAACTCACCTATAGAACATGGCCACCAGCACAATGTCCCCTATGCAATATGGCTGACTTGGAAGTCACCTATACAACATGGCAACCAGCACAATGTCCCCCATGCAATATGGCTGACTTGGAAGTCACCTATACAATACAACCAGCACAATTTCCCCCATGCAATATGGCTGAATTGGAAGTCACCTATACAATACAACCAGCACAATGTCCCCCATGCAATATGGCTGACTTGGAAGTCACCTATACAATACAACCAGCACAATGTCCCAAATGCAATATGGCTGACTTGGAAGTCACCTATAGAACATGGCCACCAGCACAATGTCCCCCATTCAATATGGCTGACTTGGAAGTCACCTATACAACATGGCAACCAGCACAATGTCCCCCATGCAATATGGCTGACTTGGAAGTCACCTATACAATACAACCAGCACAATGTCCCCCAAGCAATATGGCTGACTTGGAAGTCACCTATACAAGACAACCAGCACAATGTCCCCCATGCAATATGGCTGACTTGGAAGTCACCTATACAATACAACCAGCACAATGTCCCCCATGCAATATGGCTGATTTGGAAGTCACCTATACAAGACAACCAGCACAATGTCCCAAATGCAATATGGCTGACTTGGAAGTCACCTATAGAACATGGCCACCAGCACAATGTCCCCCATGCAATATGGCTGACTTGGATGTCACCTATACAACATTGCAACCAGCACAATGTCCCCCATGCAATATGGCTGACTTGGAAGTCACCTATACAAGACAACCAGCACAATGTCCCCCATGCAATATGGCTGACTTGGAAGTCACCTATAGGACATGGCAACCAGCACAATGTCCCCCAAGCAATATGGCTGACTTGGAAGTCACCTATACAAGACAACCAGCACAATGTCCCAAATGCAATATGGCTGACTTGGAAGTCACCTATAGAACATGGCCACCAGCACAATGTCCCCCATGCAATATGGCTGACTTGGAAGTCACCTATACAAAATGGCAACCAGCACAATGTCCCCCATGCAATATGGCTGACTTGGAAGTCACCTATGCAATACAACCAGCACAATTTCCCCCATGCAATATGGCTGAATTGGAAGTCACCTATACAATACAACCAGCACAATGTCCCCCATGCAATATGGCTGACTTGGAAGTCACCTATACAATACAACCAGCACAATGTCCCAAATGCAATATGGCTGACTTGGAAGTCACCTATAGAACATGGCCACCAGCACAATGTCCCCCATTCAATATGGCTGACTTGGAAGTCACCTATACAACATGGCAACCAGCACAATGTCCCCCATGCAATATGGCTGACTTGGAAGTCACCTATACAATACAACCAGCACAATGTCCCCCAAGCAATATGGCTGACTTGGAAGTCACCTATACAAGACAACCAGCACAATGTCCCCCATGCAATATGGCTGACTTGGAAGTCACCTATACAATACAACCAGCACAATGTCCCCCATGCAATATGGCTGATTTGGAAGTCACCTATACAACACAACCAGCACAATGTCCCCCATGCAATATGGCTGACTTGGAAGTCACCTATACAAGACAATCAGCACAATGTCCCAAATGCAATATGGCTGACTTGGAAGTCACCTATAGAACATGGCCACCAGCACAATGTCCCCCATGCAATATGGCTGACTTGGAAGTCACCTATACAACATGGCAACCAGCACAATTTCCCCCATGCAATATGGCTGACTTGGAAGTCACCTATACAATACAACCAGCACAATGTCCCCCAAGCAATATGGCTGACTTGGAAGTCACCTATACAAGACAACCAGCACAATGTCCCCCATGCAATATGGCTGACTTGGAAGTCACCTATACAATACAACCAGCACAATGTCCCCCATGCAATATGGCTGATTTGGAAGTCACCTATACAACACAACCAGCACAATGTCACCCATGCAATATGGCTGACTTGGAAGTCACCTATACAAGACAACCAGCACAATGTCCCCCATGCAATATGGCTGACTTGGAAGTCACCTATACAAGACAACCAGCACAATGTCCCCCATGCAATATGTCTGACTTGGAAGTCACCTATAGAACATGGCCACCAGCACAATGTCCCCCATGCAATATGGCTGACTTGGAAGTCACCTATACAACATGGCAACCAGCACAATGTCCCCCATGCAATATGGCTGACTTGGAAGTCACCTATAAACATGGCCACCAGCACAATGTCCCCCATGCAATATGGCTGACTTGGAAGTCACCTATACAACATGGCAACCAGCACAATGTCCCCCAAGCAATATGGCTGACTTGGAAGTCACCTATAGAACATGGCCACCAGCACAATGTCCCCCAAGCAATATGGCTGACTTGGAAGTCACCTATAGAACATGGCAACCAGCACAATGTCCCCCAAGCAATATGGCTGACTTGGAAGTCACCTATACAAGACAACCAGCACAATGTCCCCTATGCAATATGGCTGACTTGGAAGTCACCTATACAATACAACCAGCACAATGTCCCCCATGCAATATGGCTGACTTGGAAGTCACCTATACAATACAACCAGCACAATGTCCCAAATGCAATATGGCTGACTTGGAAGTCACCTATAGAACATGGCCACCAGCACAATGTCCCCCATTCAATATGGCTGACTTGGAAGTCACCTATACAACATGGCAACCAGCACAATGTCCCCCATGCAATATGGCTGACTTGGAAGTCACCTATACAATACAACCAGCACAATGTCCCCCAAGCAATATGGCTGACTTGGAAGTCACCTATACAAGACAACCAGCACAATGTCCCCCATGCAATATGGCTGACTTGGAAGTCACCTATACAATACAACCAGCACAATGTCCCCCATGCAATATGGCTGATTTGGAAGTCACCTATACAACACAACCAGCACAATGTCCCCCATGCAATATGGCTGACTTGGAAGTCACCTATACAAGACAATCAGCACAATGTCCCAAATGCAATATGGCTGACTTGGAAGTCACCTATAGAACATGGCCACCAGCACAATGTCCCCCATGCAATATGGCTGACTTGGAAGTCACCTATACAACATGGCAACCAGCACAATTTCCCCCATGCAATATGGCTGACTTGGAAGTCACCTATACAATACAACCAGCACAATGTCCCCCAAGCAATATGGCTGACTTGGAAGTCACCTATACAAGACAACCAGCACAATGTCCCCCATGCAATATGGCTGACTTGGAAGTCACCTATAGGACATGGCCACCAGCACAATGTCCCCCATGCAATATGGCTGACTTGGAAGTCACCTATACAATACAACCAGCACAATGTCCCCCATGCAATATGGCTGACTTGGAAGTCACCTATACAATACAACCAGCACAATGTCCCCCAAGCAATATGGCTGACTTCGAAGTCACCTATAGAACATGGCCACCAGCACAATGTCCCCCAAGCAATATTGCTGACTTGGAAGTCACCTATAGAACATGGCAACCAGCACAATGTCCCCCAAGCAATATGGCTGACTTGGAAGTCACCTATACAAGACAACCAGCACAATGTCCCCCATGCAATATGGCTGACTTGGAAGTCACCTATAGAACATGGCCACCAGCACAATGTCCCCCATTCAATATGGCTGACTTGGAAGTCACCTATACAACATGGCAACCAGCACAATGTCCCCCATGCAATATGGCTGACTTGGAAGTCACCTATACAATACAACCAGCACAATGTCCCCCAAGCAATATGGCTGACTTGGAAGTCACCTATACAAGACAACCAGCACAATGTCCCCAATGCAATATGGCTGACTTGGAAGTCACCTATACAATACAACCAGCACAATGTCCCCCATGCAATATGGCTGACTTGGAAGTCACCTATACAAGACAATCAGCACAATGTCCCAAATGCAATATGGCTGACTTGGAAGTCACCTATAGAACATGGCCACCAGCACAATGTCCCCCATGCAATATTTCTGACTTGGAAGTCATCTATACAACATGGCAACCAGCACAATTTCCCCCATGCAATATGGCTGACTTGGAAGTCACCTATACAATACAACCAGCACAATGTCCCCCAAGCAATATGGCTGACTTGGAAGTCACCTATACAAGACAACCAGCACAATGTCCCCCATGCAATATGGCTGACTTGGAAGTCACCTATAGGACATGGCCACCAGCACAATATCCCCCATGCAATATGGCTGACTTGGAAGTCACCTATACAATACAACCAGCACAATGTCCCCCATGCAATATGGCTGACTTGGAAGTCACCTATACAATACAACCAGCACAATGTCCCCCAAGCAATATGGCTGACTTCGAAGTCACCTATAGAACATGGCCACCAGCACAATGTCCCCCAAGCAATATTGCTGACTTGGAAGTCACCTATAGAACATGGCAACCAGCACAATGTCCCCCAAGCAATATGGCTGACTTGGAAGTCACCTAAACAAGACAACCAGCACAATGTCCCCCATGCAATATGGCTGACTTGGAAGTCACCTATAGGACATGGCAACCAGCACAATGTCCCCCATGCAATATGGCTGACTTGGAAGTCACCTATAGAACATGGCCACCAGCACAATGTTCCCCAAGCAATATGGCTCACTTGGAAGTCACCTATACAATACAACCAGCACAATGTCCCCCATGCAATATGGCTGACTTGGAAGTCACCTATACAATACAACCAGCACAATGTCCCAAATGCAATATGGCTGACTTGGAAGTCACCTATAGAACATGGCCACCAGCACAATGTCCCCCATGCAATATGGCTGACTTGGAAGTCACCTATAGAACATGGCAACCAGCACAATGTCCCCCAAGCAATATGGCTGACTTGGAAGTCACCTATACAAGACAACCAGCACATTTTCCCCCATGCAATATGGCTGACTTGGAAGTCACCTATAGGACATGGCAACCAGCACAATGTCCCCCATGCAATATGGCTGACTTGGAAGTCACCTATAGAACATGGCCACCAGCACAATGTTCCCCAAGCAATATGGCTCACTTGGAAGTCACCTATACAATACAACCAGCACAATGTCCCCCATGCAATATGGCTGACTTGGAAGTCACCTATACAATACAACCAGCACAATGTCCCAAATGCAATATGGCTGACTTGGAAGTCACCTATAGAACATGGCCACCAGCACAATGTCCCCCATGCAATATGGCTGACTTGGAAGTCACCTATAGAACATGGCAACCAGCACAATGTCCCCCAAGCAATATGGCTGACTTGGAAGTCACCTATACAAGACAACCAGCACATTTTCCCCCATGCAATATGGCTGACTTGGAAGTCACCTATAGGACATGGCAACCAGCACAATGTCCCCCATGCAATATGGCTGACTTGGAAGTCACCTATACAATACAACCAGCACAATGTCCCCCATGCAATATGGCTGACTTGGAAGTCACCTATACAACATGGCAACCAGCACAATGTCCCCCATGCAATATGGCTGACTTGGAAGTCACCTATAGAACATGGCCACCAGCACAATGTCCCCCATGCAATATGGCTGACTTGGAAGTCACCTATACAACATGGCAACCAGCACAATGTCCCCCAAGCAATATGGCTGACTTGGAAGTCACCTATAGAACATGGCCACCAGCACAATGTCCCCCAAGCAATATGGCTGACTTGGAAGTCACCTATAGAACATGGCAACCAGCACAATGTCCCCCAAGCAATATGGCTGACTTGGAAGTCACCTATACAAGACAACCAGCACAATGTCCCCCATGCAATATGGCTGACTTGGAAGTCACCTATAGGACATGGCAACCAGCACAATGTCCCCCATGCAATATGGCTGACTTGGAAGTCACATATAGAACATGGCCACCAGCACAATGTCCCCCAAGCAATATGGCTGACTTGGAAGTCACCTATACAACATGGCAACCAGCACAATTTCCCCCATGCAATATGGCTGACTTGGAAGTCACCAATACAATACAACCAGCACAATGTCCCCCATGCAATATGGCTGACTTGGAAGTCACCTATACAATACAACCAGCACAATGTCCCAAATGCAATATGGCTGACTTGGAAGTCACCTATAGAACATGGCCACCAGCACAATGTCCCCCATGCAATATGGCTGACTTGGAAGTCACCTATACAACATGGCAACCAGCACAATGTCCCCCATGCAATATGGCTGACTTGGAAGTCAACTATACAATACAACCAGCACAATGTCCCCCATGCAATATGGCTGATTTGGAAGTCACCTAAACAAGACAACCAGCACAATGTCCCCCATGCAATATGGCTGACTTGGAAGTCACCTATACAAGACAACCAGCACAATGTCCCAAATGCAATATGGCTGACTTGGAAGTCATCTATAGAACATGGCCACCAGCACAATGTCCCCCATGCAATATGGCTGACTTGGAAGTCAACTATACAACATGGCAACCAGCACAATTTCCCCCATGCAATATGGCTGACTTGGAAGTCACCTATACAATACAACCAGCACAATGTCCCCCAAGAAATATGGCTGACTTGGAAGTCACCTATACAAGACAACCAGCACAATGTCCCCCATGCAATATGGCTGACTTGGAAGTCACCTATAGGACATGGCCACCAGCACAATGTCCCCCATGCAATATGGCTGACTTGGAAGTCACCTATACAATACAACCAGCACAATGTCCCCCATGCAATATGGCTGACTTGGAAGTCACCTATACAATACAACCAGCACAATGTCCCCAAGCAATATGGCTGACTTGGAAGTCACCTATAGAACATGGCCACCAGCACAATGTCCCCCAAGCAATATGGCTGACTTGGAAGTCACCTATAGAACATGGCAACCAGCACAATGTCCCCCAAGCAATATGGCTGACTTGGAAGTCACCTATAGAACATGGCCACCAGCACAATGTCCCCCAAGCAATATGGCTGACTTGGAAGTCACCTATACAAGACAACCAGCACAATGTCCCCCATGCAATATGGCTGACTTGGAAGTCACCTATAGGACATGGCAACCAGCACAATGTCCCCCATGCAATATGGCTGACTTGGAAGTCACATATAGAACATGGCCACCAGCACAATGTCCCCCAAGCAATATGGCTGACTTGGAAGTCACCTATACAACATGGCAACCAGCACAATTTCCCCCATGCAATATGGCTGACTTGGAAGTCACCAATACAATACAACCAGCACAATGTCCCCCATGCAATATGGCTGACTTGGAAGTCACCTATACAATACAACCAGCACAATGTCCCAAATGCAATATGGCTGACTTGGAAGTCACCTATAGAACATGGCCACCAGCACAATGTCCCCCATGCAATATGGCTGACTTGGAAGTCACCTATACAACATGGCAACCAGCACAATGTCCCCCATGCAATATGGCTGACTTGGAAGTCAACTATACAATACAACCAGCACAATGTCCCCCATGCAATATGGCTGATTTGGAAGTCACCTAAACAAGACAACCAGCACAATGTCCCCCATGCAATATGGCTGACTTGGAAGTCACCTATACAAGACAACCAGCACAATGTCCCAAATGCAATATGGCTGACTTGGAAGTCATCTATAGAACATGGCCACCAGCACAATGTCCCCCATGCAATATGGCTGACTTGGAAGTCAACTATACAACATGGCAACCAGCACAATTTCCCCCATGCAATATGGCTGACTTGGAAGTCACCAATACAATACAACCAGCACAATGTCCCCCAAGAAATATGGCTGACTTGGAAGTCACCTATACAAGACAACCAGCACAATGTCCCCCATGCAATATGGCTGACTTGGAAGTCACCTATAGGACATGGCCACCAGCACAATGTCCCCCATGCAATATGGCTGACTTGGAAGTCACCTATACAATACAACCAGCACAATGTCCCCCATGCAATATGGCTGACTTGGAAGTCACCTATACAATACAACCAGCACAATGTCCCCAAGCAATATGGCTGACTTGGAAGTCACCTATAGAACATGGCCACCAGCACAATGTCCCCCAAGCAATATGGCTGACTTGGAAGTCACCTATAGAACATGGCAACCAGCACAATGTCCCCCAAGCAATATGGCTGACTTGGAAGTCACCTATACAAGACAACCAGCACAATGTCCCCCATGCAATATGGCTGACTTGGAAGTCACCTATAGGACATGGCAACCAGCACAATGTCCCCCATGCAATATGTCTGACTTGGAAGTCACCTATAGAACATGGCCACCAGCACAATGTCCCCCATGCAATATGGCTGACTTGGAAGTCGCCTATACAACATGGCAACCAGCACAATGTCCCCCATGCAATATGGCTGACTTGGAAGTCACCTATAGAACATGGCCACCAGCACAATGTCCCCCATGCAATATGGCTGACTTGGAAGTCACCTATACAACATGGCAACCAGCACAATGTCCCCCAAGCAATATGGCTGACTTGGAAGTCACCTATAGAACATGGCCACCAGCACAATGTCCCCCAAGCAATATGGCTGACTTGGAAGTCACCTATAGAACATGGCAACCAGCACAATGTCCCCCAAGCAATATGGCTGACTTGGAAGTCACCTATACAAGACAACCAGCACAATGTCCCCTATGCAATATGGCTGACTTGGAAGTCACCTATACAATACAACCAGCACAATGTCCCCCATGCAATATGGCTGACTTGGAAGTCACCTATACAATACAACCAGCACAATGTCCCAAATGCAATATGGCTGACTTGGAAGTCACCTATAGAACATGGCCACCAGCACAATGTCCCCCATTCAATATGGCTGACTTGGAAGTCACCTATACAACATGGCAACCAGCACAATGTCCCCCATGCAATATGGCTGACTTGGAAGTCACCTATACAATACAACCAGCACAATGTCCCCCAAGCAATATGGCTGACTTGGAAGTCACCTATACAAGACAACCAGCACAATGTCCCCCATGCAATATGGCTGACTTGGAAGTCACCTATACAATACAACCAGCACAATGTCCCAAATGCAATATGGCTGACTTGGAAGTCACCTATAGAACATGGCCACCAGCACAATGTCCCCCATGCAATATGGCTGACTTGGAAGTCACCTATACAACATGGCAACCAGCACAATTTCCCCCATGCAATATGGCTGACTTGGAAGTCACCTATACAATACAACCAGCACAATGTCCGCCAAGCAATATGGCTGACTTGGAAGTCACCTATAGAACATGGCAACCAGCACAATGTCCCCCAAGCAATATGGCTGACTTGGAAGTCACCTATACAAGACAACCAGCACAATGTCCCCCATGCAATATGGCTGACTTGGAAGTCACCTATACAATACAACCAGCACAATGTCCCCAAGCAATATGGCTGACTTGGAAGTCACCTATAGAACATGGCCACCAGCACAATGTCCCCCAAGCAATATGGCTGACTTGGAAGTCACCTATAGAACATGGCAACCAGCACAATGTCCCCCAAGCAATATGGCTGACTTGGAAGTCACCTATACAAGACAACCAGCACAATGTCCCCCATGCAATATGGCTGACTTGGAAGTCACCTATAGGACATGGCAACCAGCACAATGTCCCCCATGCAATATGTCTGACTTGGAAGTCACCTATAGAACATGGCCACCAGCACAATGTCCCCCATGCAATATGGCTGACTTGGAAGTCGCCTATACAACATGGCAACCAGCACAATGTCCCCCATGCAATATGGCTGACTTGGAAGTCACCTATAGAACATGGCCACCAGCACAATGTCCCCCATGCAATATGGCTGACTTGGAAGTCACCTATACAACATGGCAACCAGCACAATGTCCCCCAAGCAATATGGCTGACTTGGAAGTCACCTATAGAACATGGCCACCAGCACAATGTCCCCCAAGCAATATGGCTGACTTGGAAGTCACCTATAGAACATGGCAACCAGCACAATGTCCCCCAAGCAATATGGCTGACTTGGAAGTCACCTATACAAGACAACCAGCACAATGTCCCCTATGCAATATGGCTGACTTGGAAGTCACCTATACAATACAACCAGCACAATGTCCCCCATGCAATATGGCTGACTTGGAAGTCACCTATACAATACAACCAGCACAATGTCCCAAATGCAATATGGCTGACTTGGAAGTCACCTATAGAACATGGCCACCAGCACAATGTCCCCCATTCAATATGGCTGACTTGGAAGTCACCTAT
This sequence comes from Petromyzon marinus, assembly GCF_048934315.1. Taxonomy (NCBI): domain Eukaryota; kingdom Metazoa; phylum Chordata; class Hyperoartia; order Petromyzontiformes; family Petromyzontidae; genus Petromyzon; species Petromyzon marinus. Next base: position 828,271 of record NW_027422884.1, on the reverse strand, counting down.
ACAACATGGCAACCAGCACAATGTCCCCCATGCAATATGGCTGACTTGGAAGTCACCTATACAATACAACCAGCACAATGTCCCCCAAGCAATATGGCTGACTTGGAAGTCACCTATACAAGACAACCAGCACAATGTCCCCCATGCAATATGGCTGACTTGGAAGTCACCTATACAATACAACCAGCACAATGTCCCAAATGCAATATGGCTGACTTGGAAGTCACCTATAGAACATGGCCACCAGCACAATGTCCCCCATGCAATATGGCTGACTTGGAAGTCACCTATACAACATGGCAACCAGCACAATTTCCCCCATGCAATATGGCTGACTTGGAAGTCACCTATACAATACAACCAGCACAATGTCCGCCAAGCAATATGGCTGACTTGGAAGTCACCTATAGAACATGGCAACCAGCACAATGTCCCCCAAGCAATATGGCTGACTTGGAAGTCACCTATACAAGACAACCAGCACAATGTCCCCTATGCAATATGGCTGACTTGGAAGTCACCTATACAATACAACCAGCACAATGTCCCCCATGCAATATGGCTGACTTGGAAGTCACCTATAGAACATGGCCACCAGCACAATGTCCCCCAAGCAATATTGCTGACTTGGAAGTCACCTATAGAACATGGCAACCAGCACAATGTCCCCCAAGCAATATGGCTGACTTGGAAGTCACCTATACAAGACAACCAGCACAATGTCCCCCATGCAATATGGCTGACTTGGAAGTCACCTATAGAACATGGCCACCAGCACAATGTCCCCCATTCAATATGGCTGACTTGGAAGTCACCTATACAACATTGCAACCAGCACAATGTCCCCCATGCAATATGGCTGACTTGGAAGTCACCTATACAATACAACCAGCACAATGTCCCCCAAGCAATATGGCTGACTTGGAAGTCACCTATACAAGACAACCAGCACAATGTCCCCCATGCAATATGGCTGACTTGGAAGTCACCTATACAATACAACCAGCACAATGTCCCCCATGCAATATGGCTGATTTGGAAGTCACCTATACAACACAACCAGCACAATGTCCCCCATGCAATATGGCTGACTTGGAAGTCACCTATACAAGACAATCAGCACAATGTCCCAAATGCAATATGGCTGACTTGGAAGTCACCTATAGAACATGGCCACCAGCACAATGTCCCCCATGCAATATGGCTGACTTGGAAGTCATCTATACAACATGGCAACCAGCACAATTTCCCCCATGCAATATGGCTGACTTGGAAGTCACCTATACAATACAACCAGCACAATGTCCCCCAAGCAATATGGCTGACTTGGAAGTCACCTATACAAGACAACCAGCACAATGTCCCCCATGCAATATGGCTGACTTGGAAGTCACCTATAGGACATGGCCACCAGCACAATGTCCCCCATGCAATATGGCTGACTTGGAAGTCACCTATACAATACAACCAGCACAATGTCCCCCATGCAATATGGCTGACTTGGAAGTCACCTATACAATACAACCAGCACAATGTCCCCCAAGCAATATGGCTGACTTCGAAGTCACCTATAGAACATGGCCACCAGCACAATGTCCCCCAAGCAATATTGCTGACTTGGAAGTCACCTATAGAACATGGCAACCAGCACAATGTCCCCCAAGCAATATGGCTGACTTGGAAGTCACCTATACAAGACAACCAGCACAATGTCCCCCATGCAATATGGCTGACTTGGAAGTCACCTATAGGACATGGCAACCAGCACAATGTCCCCCATGCAATATGGCTGACTTGGAAGTCACCTATAGAACATGGCCACCAGCACAATGTTCCCCAAGCAATATGGCTCACTTGGAAGTCACCTATACAATACAACCAGCACAATGTCCCCCATGCAATATGGCTGACTTGGAAGTCACCTATACAATACAACCAGCACAATGTCCCAAATGCAATATGGCTGACTTGGAAGTCACCTATAGAACATGGCCACCAGCACAATGTCCCCCATGCAATATGGCTGACTTGGAAGTCACCTATAGAACATGGCAACCAGCACAATGTCCCCCAAGCAATATGGCTGACTTGGAAGTCACCTATACAAGACAACCAGCACATTTTCCCCCATGCAATATGGCTGACTTGGAAGTCACCTATAGGACATGGCAACCAGCACAATGTCCCCCATGCAATATGGCTGACTTGGAAGTCACCTATACAATACAACCAGCACAATGTCCCCCATGCAATATGGCTGACTTGGAAGTCACCTATACAACATGGCAACCAGCACAATGTCCCCCATGCAATATGGCTGACTTGGAAGTCACCTATAGAACATGGCCACCAGCACAATGTCCCCCATGCAATATGGCTGACTTGGAAGTCACCTATACAACATGGCAACCAGCACAATGTCCCCCATGCAATATGGCTGACTTGGAAGTCACCTATAGGACATGGCAACCAGCACAATGTCCCCCATGCAATATGGCTGACTTGGAAGTCACCTATAGAACATGGCCACCAGCACAATGTTCCCCAAGCAATATGGCTCACTTGGAAGTCACCTATACAATACAACCAGCACAATGTCCCCCATGCAATATGGCTGACTTGGAAGTCACCTATACAATACAACCAGCACAATGTCCCAAATGCAATATGGCTGACTTGGAAGTCACCTATAGAACATGGCAACCAGCACAATGTCCCCCAAGCAATATGGCTGACTTGGAAGTCACCTATACAAGACAACCAGCACATTTTCCCCCATGCAATATGGCTGACTTGGAAGTCACCTATAGGACATGGCAACCAGCACAATGTCCCCCATGCAATATGGCTGACTTGGAAGTCACCTATACAATACAACCAGCACAATGTCCCCCATGCAATATGGCTGACTTGGAAGTCACCTATACAACATGGCAACCAGCACAATGTCCCCCATGCAATATGGCTGACTTGGAAGTCACCTATAGAACATGGCCACCAGCACAATGTCCCCCATGCAATATGGCTGACTTGGAAGTCACCTATACAACATGGCAACCAGCACAATGTCCCCCAAGCAATATGGCTGACTTGGAAGTCACCTATAGAACATGGCCACCAGCACAATGTCCCCCAAGCAATATGGCTGACTTGGAAGTCACCTATAGAACATGGCAACCAGCACAATGTCCCCCAAGCAATATGGCTGACTTGGAAGTCACCTATACAAGACAACCAGCACAATGTCCCCCATGCAATATGGCTGACTTGGAAGTCACCTATAGGACATGGCAACCAGCACAATGTCCCCCATGCAATATGGCTGACTTGGAAGTCACATATAGAACATGGCCACCAGCACAATGTCCCCCAAGCAATATGGCTGACTTGGAAGTCACCTATACAACATGGCAACCAGCACAATTTCCCCCATGCAATATGGCTGACTTGGAAGTCACCAATACAATACAACCAGCACAATGTCCCCCATGCAATATGGCTGACTTGGAAGTCACCTATACAATACAACCAGCACAATGTCCCAAATGCAATATGGCTGACTTGGAAGTCACCTATAGAACATGGCCACCAGCACAATGTCCCCCATGCAATATGGCTGACTTGGAAGTCACCTATACAACATGGCAACCAGCACAATGTCCCCCATGCAATATGGCTGACTTGGAAGTCAACTATACAATACAACCAGCACAATGTCCCCCATGCAATATGGCTGATTTGGAAGTCACCTAAACAACACAACCAGCACAATGTCCCCCATGCAATATGGCTGACTTGGAAGTCACCTATACAAGACAACCAGCACAATGTCCCAAATGCAATATGGCTGACTTGGAAGTCATCTATAGAACATGGCCACCAGCACAATGTCCCCCATGCAATATGGCTGACTTGGAAGTCAACTATACAACATGGCAACCAGCACAATTTCCCCCATGCAATATGGCTGACTTGGAAGTCACCTATACAATACAACCAGCACAATGTCCCCCAAGAAATATGGCTGACTTGGAAGTCACCTATACAAGACAACCAGCACAATGTCCCCCATGCAATATGGCTGACTTGGAAGTCACCTATAGGACATGGCCACCAGCACAATGTCCCCCATGCAATATGGCTGACTTGGAAGTCACCTATACAATACAACCAGCACAATGTCCCCCATGCAATATGGCTGACTTGGAAGTCACCTAAACAATACAACCAGCACAATGTCCCCAAGCAATATGGCTGACTTGGAAGTCACCTATAGAACATGGCCACCAGCACAATGTCCCCCAAGCAATATGGCTGACTTGGAAGTCACCTATAGAACATGGCAACCAGCACAATGTCCCCCAAGCAATATGGCTGACTTGGAAGTCACCTATACAAGACAACCAGCACAATGTCCCCCATGCAATATGGCTGACTTGGAAGTCACCTATAGGACATGGCAACCAGCACAATGTCCCCCATGCAATATGGCTGACTTGGAAGTGACCTATAGAACATGGCCACCAGCACAATGTCCCCCAAGCAATATGGCTCACTTGGAAGTCACCTATACAATACAACCAGCACAATGTCCCCCATGCAATATGGCTGACTTGGAAGTCACCTATACAATACAACCAGCACAATGTCCCAAATGCAATATGGCTGAATTGGAAGTCACCTATAGAACATGGCCACCAGCACAATGTCCCCCATGCAATATGGCTGACTTGGAAGTCACCTATACAACATGGCAACCAGCACAATGTCCCCCATGCAATATGGCTGACTTGGAAGTCACCTATACAATACAACCAGCACAATGTCCCCCAAGCAATATGGCTGACTTGGAAGTCACCTATACAAGACAACCAGCACAATGTCCCCCATGCAATATGGCTGACTTGGAAGTCACCTATACAATACAATGAGCACAATGTCCCCCATGCAATATGGCTGATTTGGAAGTCACCTATACAACACAACCAGCACAATGTCCCCCATGCAATATGGCTGACTTGGAAGTCACCTATAGGACATGGCCACCAGCACAATGTCCCCCATGCAATATGGCTGACTTGGAAGTCACCTATACAATACAACCAGCACAATGTCCCCCATGCAATATGGCTGACTTGGAAGTCACCTATACAATACAACCAGCACAATGTCCCCCAAGCAATATGGCTGACTTGGAAGTCACCTATAGAACATGGCCACCAGCACAATGTCCCCCAAGCAATATGGCTGACTTGGAAGTCACCTATAGAACATGGCAACCAGCACAATGTCCCCCAAGCAATATGGCTGACTTGCAAGTCACCTATACAAGACAACCAGCACAATGTCCCCCATGCAATATGGCTGACTTGGAAGTCACCTATACAACATGGCAACCTGCACAATTTCCCCCATGCAATATGGCTGACTTGGAAGTCACCTATACAATAAAACCAGCACAATGTCCCCCAATCAATATGGCTGACTTGGAAGTCACCTATACAAGACAACCAGCACAATGTCCCCCATGCAATATGGCTGACTTGGAAGTCACCTATAGGACATGGCCACCAGCACAATGTCCCCCATGCAATATGGCTGACTTGGAAGTCACCTATACAATACAACCAGCACAATGTCCCCCATGCAATATGGCTGACTTGGAAGTCACCTATACAATACAACCAGCACAATGTCCTCCAAGCAATATGGCTGACTAGGAAGTCACCTATAGAACATGGCCACCAGCACAATGTCCCCCAAGCAATATGGCTGACTTGGAAGTCACCTATAGAACATGGCAACCAGCTCAATGTCCCCCAAGCAATATGGCTGACTTGGAAGTCACCTATAGAAGACAACCAGCACAATGTCCCCCATGCAATATGGCTGACTTGGAAGTCACCTATAGGACATGGCCACCAGCACAATGTCCCCCATGCAATATGGCTGACTTGGAAGTCACCTATACAATACAACCAGCACAATGTCCCCCATGCAATATGGCTGACTTGGAAGTCACCTATAGAACATGGCCACCAGCACAATGTCCCCCAAGCAATATGGCTGACTTGGAAGTCACCTATAGAACATGGCAACCAGCACAATGTCCCCCAAGCAATATGGCTGACTTGGAAGTCACCTATAGAACATGGCAACCAGCACAATGTCCCCCAAGCAATATGGCTGACTTGCAAATCACCTATACAAGACAACCAGCACAATGTCCCCCATGCAATATGGCTGACTTGGAAGTCACCTATAGGACATGGCAACCAGCACAATGTCCCCCATGCAATATGGCTGACTTGGAAGTGACCTATAGAACATGGCCACCAGCACAATGTCCCCCAAGCAATATGGCTCACTTGGAAGTCACCTATACAATACAACCAGCACAATGTCCCCCATGCAATATGGCTGACTTGGAAGTCACCTATACAATACAACCAGCACAATGTCCCAAATGCTATATGGCTGAATTGGAAGTCACCTATAGAACATGGCCACCAGCACAATGTCCCCCATGCAATATGGCTGACTTGGAAGTCACCTATACAACATGGCAACCAGCACAATGTCCCCCATGCAATATGGCTGACTTGGAAGTCACCTATACAACATGGCAACCTGCACAATTTCCCCCATGCAATATGGCTGACTTGGAAGTCACCTATACAATAAAACCAGCACAATGTCCCCCAATCAATATGGCTGACTTGGAAGTCACCTATACAAGACAACCAGCACAATGTCCCCCAATCAATATGGCTGACTTGGAAGTCACCTATACAAGACAACCAGCACAATGTCCCCCATGCAATATGGCTGACTTGGAAGTCACCTATACAATACAACCAGCACAATGTCCCCCATGCAATATGGCTGACTTGGAAGTCACCTATACAATACAACCAGCACAATGTCCCCCAAGCAATATGGCTGACTAGGAAGTCACCTATAGAACATGGCCACCAGCACAATGTCCCCCAAGCAATATGGCTGACTTGGAAGTCACCTATAGAACATGGCAACCAGCTCAATGTCCCCCAAGCAATATGGCTGACTTGGAAGTCACCTATAGAAGACAACCAGCACAATGTCCCCCATGCAATATGGCTGACTTGGAAGTCACCTATAGGACATGGCCACCAGCACAATGTCCCCCATGCAATATGGCTGACTTGGAAGTCACCTATACAATACAACCAGCACAATGTCCCCCATGCAATATGGCTGACTTGGAAGTCACCTATAGAACATGGCCACCAGCACAATGTCCCCCAAGCAATATGGCTGACTTGGAAGTCACCTATAGAACATGGCAACCAGCACAATGTCCCCCAAGCAATATGGCTGACTTGGAAGTCACCTATAGAACATGGCAACCAGCACAATGTCCCCCAAGCAATATGGCTGACTTGCAAATCACCTATACAAGACAACTAGCACAATGTCCCCCATGCAATATGGCTGACTTGGAAGTCACCTATAGGACATGGCAACCAGCACAATGTCCCCCATGCAATATGGCTGACTTGGAAGTGACCTATAGAACATGGCCACCAGCACAATGTCCCCCAAGCAATATGGCTCACTTGGAAGTCACCTATACAATACAACCAGCACAATGTCCCCCATGCAATATGGCTGACTTGGAAGTCACCTATACAATACAACCAGCACAATGTCCCAAATGCTATATGGCTGAATTGGAAGTCACCTATAGAACATGGCCACCAGCACAATGTCCCCCATGCAATATGGCTGACTTGGAAGTCACCTATACAACATGGCAACCAGCACAATGTCCCCCATGCAATATGGCTGACTTGGAAGTCACCTATACAATACAACCAGCACAATGTCCCCCATGCAATATGGCTGACTTGGAAGTCACCTATACAATACAACCAGCACAATGTCCCAAATGCAATATGGCTGAATTGGAAGTCACCTATAGAACATGGCCACCAGCACAATGTCCCCCATGCAATATGGCTGACTTGGAAGTCACCTATACAACATGGCAACCAGCACAATGTCCCCCATGCAATATGGCTGACTTGGAAGTCACCTATACAATACAACCAGCACAATGTCCCCCAAGCAATATGGCTGACTTGGAAGTCACCTATACAAGACAACCAGCACAATGTCCCCCATGCAATATGGCTGACTTGGAACTCACCTATACAATACAATGAGCACAATGTCCCCCATGCAATATGGCTGATTTGGAAGTCACCTATACAACACAACCAGCACAATGTCCCCCATGCAATATGGCTGACTTGGAAGTCACCTATAGGACATGGCCACCAGCACAATGTCCCCCATGCAATATGGCTGACTTGGAAGTCACCTATACAATACAACCAGCACAATGTCCCCCATGCAATATGGCTGACTTGGAAGTCACCTATACAATACAACCAGCACAATGTCCCCCAAGCAATATGGCTGACTAGGAAGTCACCTATAGAACATGGCCACCAGCACAATGTCCCCCAAGCAATATGGCTGACTTGGAAGTCACCTATAGAACATGGCAACCAGCTCAATGTCCCCCAAGCAATATGGCTGACTTGGAAGTCACCTATAGAAGACAACCAGCACAATGTCCCCCATGCAATATGGCTGACTTGGAAGTCACCTATAGGACATGGCCACCAGCACAATGTCCCCCATGCAATATGGCTGACTTGGAAGTCACCTATACAATACAACCAGCACAATGTCCCCCATGCAATATGGCTGACTTGGAAGTCACCTATAGAACATGGCCACCAGCACAATGTCCCCCAAGCAATATGGCTGACTTGGAAGTCACCTATAGAACATGGCAACCAGCACAATGTCCCCCAAGCAATATGGCTGACTTGGAAGTCACCTATAGAACATGGCAACCAGCACAATGTCCCCCAAGCAATATGGCTGACTTGCAAATCACCTATACAAGACAACCAGCACAATGTCCCCCATGCAATATGGCTGACTTGGAAGTCACCTATAGGACATGGCAACCAGCACAATGTCCCCCATGCAATATGGCTGACTTGGAAGTGACCTATAGAACATGGCCACCAGCACAATGTCCCCCAAGCAATATGGCTCACTTGGAAGTCACCTATACAATACAACCAGCACAATGTCCCCCATGCAATATGGCTGACTTGGAAGTCACCTATACAATACAACCAGCACAATGTCCCAAATGCTATATGGCTGAATTGGAAGTCACCTATAGAACATGGCCACCAGCACAATGTCCCCCATGCAATATGGCTGACTTGGAAGTCACCTATACAACATGGCAACCAGCACAATGTCCCCCATGCAATATGGCTGACTTGGATGTCACCTATACAATACAACCAGCACAATGTCCCCCATGCAATATGGCTGACTTGGAAGTCACCTATACAATACAACCAGCACAATGTCCCAAATGCAATATGGCTGAATTGGAAGTCACCTATAGAACATGGCCACCAGCACAATGTCCCCCATGCAATATGGTTGACTTGGAAGTCACCTATACAACATGGCAACCAGCACAATGTCCCCCATGCAATATGGCTGACTTGGAAGTCACCTATACAATACAACCAGCACAATGTCCCCCAAGCAATATGGCTGACTTGGAAGTCACCTATACAAGACAACCAGCACAATGTCCCCCATGCAATATGGCTGACTTGGAAGTCACCTATACAATACAATGAGCACAATGTCCCCCATGCAATATGGCTGATTTGGAAGTCACCTATACAACACAACCAGCACAATGTCCCCCATGCAATATGGCTGACTTGGAAGTCACCTATAGGACATGGCCACCAGCACAATGTCCCCCATGCAATATGGCTGACTTGGAAGTCACCTATACAATACAACCAGCACAATGTCCCCCATGCAATATGGCTGACTTGGAAGTCACCTATACAATACAACCAGCACAATGTCCCCCAAGCTATATGGCTGACTTGGAAGTCACCTATAGAACATGGCCACCAGCACAATGTCCCCCAAGCAATATGGCTGACTTGGAAGTCACCTATAGAACATGGCAACCAGCACAATGTCCCCCAAGCAATATGGCTGACTTGCAAGTCACCTATACAAGACAACCAGCACAATGTCCCCCATGCAATATGGCTGACTTGGAAGTCACCTATACAACATGGCAACCTGCACAATTTCCCCCATGCAATATGGCTGACTTGGAAGTCACCTATACAATAAAACCAGCACAATGTCCCCCAATCAATATGGCTGACTTGGAAGTCACCTATACAAGACAACCAGCACAATGTCCCCCATGCAATATGGCTGACTTGGAAGTCACCTATAGGACATGGCCACCAGCACAATGTCCCCCATGCAATATGGCTGACTTGGAAGTCACCTATACAATACAACCAGCACAATGTCCCCCATGCAATATGGCTGACTTGGAAGTCACCTATACAATACAACCAGCACAATGTCCCCCAAGCAATATGGCTGACTAGGAAGTCACCTATAGAACATGGCCACCAGCACAATGTACCCCAAGCAATATGGCTGACTTGGAAGTCACCTATAGAACATGGCAACCAGCTCAATGTCCCCCAAGCAATATGGCTGACTTGGAAGTCACCTATAGAAGACAACCAGCACAATGTCCCCCATGCAATATGGCTGACTTGGAAGTCACCTATAGGACATGGCCACCAGCACAATGTCCCCCATGCAATATGGCTGACTTGGAAGTCACCTATACAATACAACCAGCACAATGTCCCCCATGCAATATGGCTGACTTGGAAGTCACCTATAGAACATGGCCACCAGCACAATGTCCCCCAAGCAATATGGCTGACTTGGAAGTCACCTATAGAACATGGCAACCAGCACAATGTCCCCCAAGCAATATGGCTGACTTGGAAGTCACCTATAGAACATGGCAACCAGCACAATGTCCCCCAAGCAATATGGCTGACTTGCAAATCACCTATACAAGACAACCAGCACAATGTCCCCCATGCAATATGGCTGACTTGGAAGTCACCTATAGGACATGGCAACCAGCACAATGTCCCCCATGCAATATGGCTGACTTGGAAGTGACCTATAGAACATGGCCACCAGCACAATGTCCCCCAAGCAATATGGCTCACTTGGAAGTCACCTATACAATACAACCAGCACAATGTCCCCCATGCAATATGGCTGACTTGGAAGTCACCTATACAATACAACCAGCACAATGTCCCAAATGCTATATGGCTGAATTGGAAGTCACCTATAGAACATGGCCACCAGCACAATGTCCCCCATGCAATATGGCTGACTTGGAAGTCACCTATACAACATGGCAACCAGCACAATGTCCCCCATGCAATATGGCTGACTTGGAAGTCACCTATACAATACAACCAGCACAATGTCCCCCATGCAATATGGCTGATTTGGAAGTCACCTATACAACACAACCAGCACAATGTCCCCCAAGCAATATGGCTGACTTGGAAGTCACCTATACAAGACAACCAGCACAATGTCCCAAATGCAATATGGCTGACTTGGAAGTCACCTATAGAACATGGCCACCAGCACAATGTCCCCCATGCAATATGGCTGACTTGGAAGTCACCTATACAACATGGCAACCAGCACAATTTCCCCCATGCAATATGGCTGACTTGGAAGTCACCTATACAATACAACCAGCACAATGTCCCCCAAGCAATATGGCTGACTTGGAAGTCACCTATACAAGACAACCAGCACAATGTCCCCCATGCAATATGGCTGACTTGGAAGTCACCTATAGGACATGGCCACCAGCACAATGTCCCCCATGCAATATGGCTGACTTGGAAGTCACCTATACAATACAACCAGCACAATGTCCCCCATGCAATATGGCTGACTTGGAAGTCACCTATACAATACAACCAGCACAATGTCCCCCAAGCAATATGGCTGACTAAGAAGTCACCTATAGAACATGGCCACCAGCACAATGTCCCCCAAGCAATATGTCTGACTTGGAAATCACCTATAGAACATGGCAACCAGCACAATGTCCCCCAAGCAATATGGCTGACTTGGAAGTCACCTATACAAGACAACCAGCACAATGTCCCCCATGCAATATGGCTGACTTGGAAATCACCTATAGGACATGGCAACCAGCACAATGTCCCCCATGCAATATGGCTGACTTGGAAGTCACCTATAGAACATGGCCACCAGCACAATGTCCCCCAAGCAATATGGCTCACTTGGAAGTCACCTATACAATACAACCAGCACAATGTCCCCGATGCAATATGGCTGACTTGGAAGTCACCTATACAATACAACCAGCACAATGTCCCAAATGCAATATGGCTGACTTGGAAGTCACCTCTAGAACATGGCCACCAGCACAATGTCCCCCATGCAATATGGCTGACTTGGAAGTCACCTATACAACATGGCAACCAGCACAATGTCCCCCATGCAATATGGCTGACTTGGAAGTCACCTATACAATACAACCAGCACAATGTCCCCCAAGCAATATGGCTGACTTGGAAGTCACCTATACAAGACAACCAGCACAATGTCCCCCATGCAATATGGCTGACTTGGAAGTCACCTATACAATACAACCAGCACAATGTCCCCCATGCAATATGGCTGATTTGGAAGTCACCTATACAACACAACCAGCACAATGTCCCCCATGCAATATGGCTGACTTGGAAGTCACCTATACAAGACAACCAGCACAATGTCCCAAATGCAATATGGATGACTTGGAAGTCACCTATAGAACATGGCCACCAGCACAATGTCCCCCATGCAATATGGCTGACTTGGAAGTCACCTATAGAACATGGCCACCAGCACAATGTCTCCCAAGCAATATGGCTGACTTGGAAGTCACCTATAGAACATGGCAACCAGCACAATGTCCCCCAAGCAATATGGCTGACTTGGAAGTCACCTATACAAGACAACCAGCACAATGTCCCACATGCAATATGGCTGACTTGGAAGTTACCTATAGGACATGGCAACCAGCACAATGTCCCCCATGCAATATGGCTGACTTGGAAGTCACCTATAGAACATGGCCACCAGCACAATGTCCCCCATGCAATATGGCTGACTTGGAAGTCACCTATAGGACATGGCAACCAGCACAATGTCCCCCATGCAATATGGCTGACTTGGAAGTCACCTATAGGACATGGCAACCAGCACAATGTCCCCCATGCAATATGGCTGACTTGGAAGTCACCTATACAACATGGCAACCAGCACAATGTCCCCCATGCAATATGGCTGACTTGGAAGTCACCTATACAATACAACCAGCACAATGTCTCCCATGCAATATGGCTGACTTGGAAGTCACCTATACAATACAACCAGCACAATGTCCCAAATGCAATATGGCTGACTTGGAAGTCACCTATAGAACATGGCCACCAGCACAATGTCCCCCATGCAATATGGCTGACTTGGAAGTCACCTATACAATACAACCAGCACAATGTCCCCCAAGCAATATGGCTGACTTGGAAGTCACCTATACAAGACAACCAGCACAATGTCCCCCATGCAATATCGCTGACTTGGAAGTCACCTATACAATACAACCAGCACAATGTCCCCCATGCAATATGGCTGATTTGGAAGTCACCTATACAACACAACCAGCACAATGTCCCCCATGCAATATGGCTGACTTGGAAGTCACCTATACAAGACAACCAGCACAATGTCCCAAATGCAATATGGCTGACTTGGAAGTCACCTATAGAACATGGCCACCAGCACAATGTCCCCCATGCAATATGGCTGACTTGGAAGTCACCTATACAACATGGCAACCAGCAAAATTTCCCCCAGGCAATATGGCTGACTTGGAAGTCACCTATACAATACAACCAGCACAATGTCCCCCAAGCAATATGGCTGACTTGGAAGTCACCTATACAAGACAACCAGCACAATGTCCCCCATGCAATATGGCTGACTTGGAAGTCACCTATAGGACATGGCCACCAGCACAATGTCCCCCATGCAATATGGCTGACTTGGAAGTCACCTATACAATACAACCAGCACAATGTCCCCCATGCAATATGGCTGACTTGGAAGTCACCTATACAATACAACCAGCACAATGTCCCCCAAGCAATATGGCTGACTTGGAAGTCACCTATAGAACATGGCCACCAGCACAATGTCCCCCAAGCAATATGGCTGACTTGGAAGTCACCTATAGAACATGGCAACCAGCACAATGTCCCCAAAGCAATATGGCTGACTTGGAAGTCACCTATACAAGACAACCAGCACAATGTCCCCCATGCAATATGGCTGACTTGGAAGTCACCTATAGGACATGGCAACCAGCACAATGTCCCCCATGCAATATGGCTGACTTGGAAGTCACCTATAGAACATGGCCACCAGCACAATGTCCCCCAAGCAATATGGCTCACTTGGAAGTCACCTATACAATACAACCAGCACAATGTCCCCCTTGCAATATGGCTGACTTGGAAGTCACCTATACAATACAACCAGCACAATGTCCCAAATGCAATATGGCTGACTTGGAAGTCACCTCTAGAACATGGCCACCAGCACAATGTCCCCCATGCAATATGGCTGACTTGGAAGTCACCTATACAACATGGCAACCAGCACAATGTCCCCCATGCAATATGGCTGACTTGGAAGTCACCTATACAATACAACCAGCACAATGTCCCCCAAGCAATATGGCTGACTTGGAAGTCACCTATACAAGACAACCAGCACAATGTCCCCCATGCAATATGGCTGACTTGGAAGTCACCTATACAATACAACCAGCACAATGTCCCCCATGCAATATAGCTGATTTGGAAGTCACCTATACAACACAACCAGCACAATGTCCCCCATGCAATATGGCTGACTTGGAAGTCACCTATACAAGACAACCAGCACAATGTCCCAAATGCAATATGGATGACTTGGAAGTCACCTATAGAACATGGCCACCAGCACAATGTCCCCCATGCAATATGGCTGACTTGGAAGTCACCTATAGAACATGGCCACCAGCACAATGTCCCCCAAGCAATATGGCTGACTTGGAAGTCACCTATAGAACATGGCAACCAGCACAATGTCCCCCAAGCAATATGGCTGACTTGGAAGTCACCTATACAAGACAACCAGCACAATGTCCCCCATGCAATATGGCTGACTTGGAAGTCACCTATAGGACATGGCAACCAGCACAATGTCCCCCATGCAATATGGCTGACTTGGAAGTCACCTATAGAACATGGCCACCAGCACAATGTCCAACAAGCAATATGGCTGACTTGGAAGTCACCTATACAACATGGCAACCAGCACAATGTCCCCCATGCAATATGGCTGACTTGGAAGTCACCTATACAATACAACCAGCACAATGTCCCCCATGCAATATGGCTGACTTGGAAGTCACCTATACAATACAACCAGCACAATGTCCCAAATGCAATATGGCTGACTTGGAAGTAACCTATAGAACATGGCCACCAGCACAATATCCCCCATGCAATATGGCTGACTTGGAAGTCACCTATGCAACATGGCAACCAGCACAATGTCCCCCATGCAATATGGCTGACTTGGAAGTCACCTATACAATACAACCAGCACAATGTCCCCCATGCAATATGGCTGATTTGGAATTCACCTATACAACACAACCAGCACAATGTCCCCCATGCAATATGGCTGACTTGGAAGTCACCTATACAAGACAACCAGCACAATGTCCCAAATGCAATATGGCTGACTTGGAAGTCACCTATAGAACATGGCCACCAGCACAATGTCCCCCATGCAATATGGCTGACTTGGAAGTCACCTATACAACATGGCAACCAGCAAAATTTCCCCCAGGCAATATGGCTGACTTGGAAGTCACCTATACAATACAACCAGCACAATGTCCCCCAAGCAATATGGCTGACTTGGAAGTCACCTATACAAGACAACCAGCATAATGTCCCCCATGCAATATGGCTGACTTGGAATTCACCTATAGGACATGGCCACCAGCACAATGTCCCCCATGCAATATGGCTGACTTGGAAGTCACCTATAGAACATGGCCACCAGCACAATGTCCCCCAAGCAATATGGCTCACTTGGAAGTCACCTATACAATACAACCAGCACAATGTCCCCGATGCAATATGGCTGACTTGGAAGTCACCTATACAATACAACCAGCACAATGTCCCAAATGCAATATGGCTGACTTGGAAGTCACCTCTAGAACATGGCCACCAGCACAATGTCCCCCATGCAATATGGCTGACTTGGAAGTCACCTATACAACATGGCAACCAGCACAATGTCCCCCATGCAATATGGCTGACTTGGAAGTCACCTATACAATACAACCAGCACAATGTCCCCCAAGCAATATGGCTGACTTGGAAGTCACCTATACAAGACAACCAGCACAATGTCCCCCATGCAATATGGCTGACTTGGAAGTCACCTATACAATACAACCAGCACAATGTCCCCCATGCAATATGGCTGATTTGGAAGTCACCTATACAACACAACCAGCACAATGTCCCCCATGCAATATGGCTGACTTGGAAGTCACCTATACAAGACAACCAGCACAATGTCCCAAATGCAATATGGATGACTTGGAAGTCACCTATAGAACATGGCCACCAGCACAATGTCCCCCATGCAATATGGCTGACTTGGAAGTCACCTATAGAACATGGCCACCAGCACAATGTCTCCCAAGCAATATGGCTGACTTGGAAGTCACCTATAGAACATGGCAACCAGCACAATGTCCCCAAAGCAATATGGCTGACTTGGAAGTCACCTATACAAGACAACCAGCACAATGTCCCCCATGCAATATGGCTGACTTGGAAGTTACCTATAGGACATGGCAACCAGCACAATGTCCCCCATGCAATATGGCTGACTTGGAAGTCACCTATAGAACATGGCCACCAGCACAATGTCCCCCATGCAATATGGCTGACTTGGAAGTCACCTATAGGACATGGCAACCAGCACAATGTCCCCCATGCAATATGGCTGACTTGGAAGTCACCTATAGGACATGGCAACCAGCACAATGTCCCCCATGCAATATGGCTGACTTGGAAGTCACCTATACAACATGGCAACCAGCACAATGTCCCCCATGCAATATGGCTGACTTGGAAGTCACCTATACAATACAACCAGCACAATGTCTCCCATGCAATATGGCTGACTTGGAAGTCACCTATACAATACAACCAGCACAATGTCCCAAATGCAATATGGCTGACTTGGAAGTCACCTATAGAACATGGCCACCAGCACAATGTCCCCCATGCAATATGGCTGACTTGGAAGTCACCTATACAACATGGCAACCAGCACAATGTCCCCCATGCAATATGGCTGACTTGGTAGTCACCTATACAATACAACCAGCACAATGTCCCCCAAGCAATATGGCTGACTTGGAAGTCACCTATACAAGACAACCAGCACAATGTCCCCCATGCAATATCGCTGACTTGGAAGTCAACTATACAATACAACCAGCACAATGTCCCCCATGCAATATGGCTGATTTGGAAGTCACCTATACAACACAACCAGCACAATGTCCCCCATGCAATATGGCTGACTTGGAAGTCACCTATACAAGACAACTAGCACAATGTCCCAAATGCAATATGGCTGACTTGGAAGTCACCTATAGAACATGGCCACCAGCACAATGTCCCCCATGCAATATGGCTGACTTGGAAGTCACCTATACAACATGGCAACCAGCAAAATTTCCCCCAGGCAATATGGCTGACTTGGAAGTCACCTATACAATACAACCAGCACAATGTCCCCCAAGCAATATGGCTGACTTGGAAGTCACCTATACAAGACAACCAGCACAATGTCCCCCATGCAATATGGCTGACTTGGAAGTCACCTATAGGACATGGCCACCAGCACAATGTCCCCCATGCAATATGGCTGACTTGGAAGTCACCTATACAATACAACCAGCACAATGTCCCCCATGCAATATGGCTGACTTGGAAGTCACCTATACAATACAACCAGCACAATGTCCCCCAAGCAATATGGCTGACTTGGAAGTCACCTATAGAACATGGCCTCCAGCACAATGTCCCCCAAGCAATATGGCTGACTTGGAAGTCACCTATAGAACATGGCAACCAGCACAATGTCCCCAAAGCAATATGGCTGACTTGGAAGTCACCTATACAAGACAACCAGCACAATGTCCCCCATGCAATATGGCTGACTTGGAAGTCACCTATAGGACATGGCAACCAGCACAATGTCCCCCATGCAATATGGCTGACTTGGAAGTCACCTATAGAACATGGCCACCAGCACAATGTCCCCCAAGCAATATGGCTCACTTGGAAGTCACCTATACAATACAACCAGCACAATGTCCCCCATGCAATATGGCTGACTTGGAAGTCACCTATACAATACAACCAGCACAATGTCTCCCATGCAATATGGCTGACTTGGAAGTCACCTATACAATACAACCAGCACAATGTCCCAAATGCAATATGGCTGACTTGGAAGTCACCTATAGAACATGGCCACCAGCACAATGTCCCCCATGCAATATGGCTGACTTGGAAGTCACCTATACAACATGGCAACCAGCACAATGTCCCCCATGCAATATGGCTGACTTGGTAGTCACCTATACAATACAACCAGCACAATGTCCCCCAAGCAATATGGCTGACTTGGAAGTCACCTATACAAGACAACCAGCACAATGTCCCCCATGCAATATCGCTGACTTGGAAGTCAACTATACAATACAACCAGCACAATGTCCCCCATGCAATATGGCTGATTTGGAAGTCACCTATACAACACAACCAGCACAATGTCCCCCATGCAATATGGCTGACTTGGAAGTCACCTATACAAGACAACCAGCACAATGTCCCAAATGCAATATGGCTGACTTGGAAGTCACCTATAGAACATGGCCACCAGCACAATGTCCCCCATGCAATATGGCTGACTTGGAAGTCACCTATACAACATGGCAACCAGCAAAATTTCCCCCAGGCAATATGGCTGACTTGGAAGTCACCTATACAATACAACCAGCACAATGTCCCCCAAGCAATATGGCTGACTTGGAAGTCACCTATACAAGACAACCAGCACAATGTCCCCCATGCAATATGGCTGACTTGGAAGTCACCTATAGGACATGGCCACCAGCACAATGTCCCCCATGCAATATGGCTGACTTGGAAGTCACCTATACAATACAACCAGCACAATGTCCCCCATGCAATATGGCTGACTTGGAAGTCACCTATACAATACAACCAGCACAATGTCCCCCAAGCAATATGGCTGACTTGGAAGTCACCTATAGAACATGGCCTCCAGCACAATGTCCCCCAAGCAATATGGCTGACTTGGAAGTCACCTATAGAACATGGCAACCAGCACAATGTCCCCAAAGCAATATGGCTGACTTGGAAGTCACCTATACAAGACAACCAGCACAATGTCCCCCATGCAATATGGCTGACTTGGAAGTCACCTATAGGACATGGCAACCAGCACAATGTCCCCCATGCAATATGGCTGACTTGGAAGTCACCTATAGAACATGGCCACCAGCACAATGTCCCCCAAGCAATATGGCTCACTTGGAAGTCACCTATACAATACAACCAGCACAATGTCCCCCATGCAATATGGCTGACTTGGAAGTCACCTATACAATACAACCAGCACAATGTCCCAAATGCAATATGGCTGACTTGGAAGTCACCTCTAGAACATGGCCACCAGCACAATGTCCCCCATGCAATATGGCTGACTTGGAAGTCACCTATACAACATGGCAACCAGCACAATGTCCCCCATGCAATATGGCTGACTTGGAAGTCACCTATACAATACAACCAGCACAATGTCCCCCAAGCAATATGGCTGACTTGGAAGTCACCTATATAAGACAACCAGCACAATGTCCCCCATGCAATATGGCTGACTTGGAAGTCACCTATACAATACAACCAGCACAATGTCCCCCATGCAATATGGCTGATTTGGAAGTCACCTATACAACACAACCAGCACAATGTCCCCCATGCAATATGGCTGACTTGGAAGTCACCTATACAAGACAACCAGCACAATGTCCCAAATGCAATATGGATGACTTGGAAGTCACCTATAGAACATGGCCACCAGCACAATGTCCCCCATGCAATATGGCTGACTTGGAAGTCACCTATAGAACATGGCCACCAGCACAATGTCCCCCAAGCAATATGGCTGACTTGGAAGTCACCTATAGAACATGGCAACCAGCACAATGTCCCCCAAGCAATATGGCTGACTTGGAAGTCACCTATACAAGACAACCAGCACAATGTCCCCCATGCAATATGGCTGACTTGGAAGTCACCTATAGGACATGGCAACCAGCACAATGTCCCCCATGCAATATGGCTGACTTGGAAGTCACCTATAGAACATGGCCACCAGCACAATGTCCCCCAAGCAATATGGCTGACTTGGAAGTCACCTATACAACATGGCAACCAGCACAATGTCCCCCATGCAATATGGCTGACTTGGAAGTCACCTATACAATACAACCAGCACAATGTCCCCCATGCAATATGGCTGACTTGGAAGTCACCTATACAATACAACCAGCACAATGTCCCAAATGCAATATGGCTGACTTGGAAGTCACCTAAAGAACATGGCCACCAGCACAATATCCCCCATGCAATATGGCTGACTTGTAAGTCACCTATGCAACATGGCAACCAGCACAATGTCCCCCATGCAATATGGCTGACTTGGAAGTCACCTATACAATACAACCAGCACAATGTCCCCCAAGCAATATGGCTGACTTGGAAGTCACCTATACAATACAACCAGCACAATGTCCCCCATGCAATATGGCTGATTTGGAAGTCACCTATACAACACAACCAGCACAATGTCCCCCATGCAATATGGCTGACTTGGAAGTCACCTATACAAGACAACCAGCACAATGTCCCAAATGCAATATGGCTGACTTGGAAGTCACCTATAGAACATGGCCACCAGCACAATGTCCCCCATGCAATATGGCTGACTTGGAAGTCACCTATACAACATGGCAACCAGCAAAATTTCCCCCAGGCAATATGGCTGACTTGGAAGTCACCTATACAATACAACCAGCACAATGTCCCCCAAGCAATATGGCTGACTTGGAAGTCACCTATACAAGACAACCAGCATAATGTCCCCCATGCAATATGGCTGACTTGGAAGTCACCTATAGGACATGGCCACCAGCACAATGTCCCCAATGCAATATGGCTGACTTGGAAGTCACCTATACAATACAACCAGCACAATGTCCCCCATGCAATATGGCTGACTTGGAAGTCACCTATACAATACAACCAGCACAATGTCCCCCAAGCAATATAGCTGACTTGGAAGTCACCTATAGAACATGGCCACCAGCACAATGTCCCCCAAGCAATATGGCTGACTTGGAAGTCACCTATAGAACATGGCAACCAGCACAATGTCCCCCAAGCAATATGGCTGACTTGGAAGTCACCTATACAAGACAACCAGCACAATGTCCCCCATGCAATATGGGTGACTTGGAAGTCACCTATAGGACATGGCAACCAGCACAATGTCCCCCATGCAATATGGCTGACTTGGAAGTCACCTATAGAACATGGCCACCAGCACAATGTCCCCCAAGCAATATGGCTCACTTGGAAGTCACCTATACAATACAACCAGCACAATGTCCCCCATGCAATATGGCTGACTTGGAAGTCACCTATACAATACAACCAGCACAATGTCCCAAATGCAATATGGCTGACTTGGAAGTCACCTATAGAACATGGCCACCAGCACAATGTCCCCCATGCAATATGGCTGACTTGGAAGTCACCTATAGAACATGGCAACCAGCACAATGTCCCCCATGCAATATGGCTGACTTGGAAGTCACCTATACAATACAACCAGCAAAATGTCCCCCAAGCAATATGGCTGACTTGGAAGTCACCTATACAAGACAACCAGCACA
Organism: Petromyzon marinus; assembly: GCF_048934315.1. Taxonomy (NCBI): domain Eukaryota; kingdom Metazoa; phylum Chordata; class Hyperoartia; order Petromyzontiformes; family Petromyzontidae; genus Petromyzon; species Petromyzon marinus. Next base: position 806,094 of record NW_027422884.1, on the reverse strand, counting down.
ATGTCCCCCATGCAATATGGCTGACTTGGAAGTCACCTATACAATACAACCAGCACAATGTCCCCCATGCAATATGGCTGATTTGGAAGTCACCTATACAACACAACCAGCACAATGTCCCCCATGCAATATGGCTGACTTGGAAGTCACCTATACAAGACAACCAGCACAATGTCCAAAATGCAATATTTCTGACTTGGAAGTCACCTATAGAACATGGCCACCAGCACAATGTCCCCCATGCAATATGGCTGACTTGGAAGTCAACTATACAACATGGCAACCAGCACAATGTCCCCCATGCAATATGGCTGACTTGGAAGTCACCTATACAATACAACCAGCACAATGTCCGCCAAGCAATATGGCTGACTTGGAAGTCACCTATACAAGACAACCAGCACAATGTCCCCCATGCAATATGGCTGACTTGGAAGTCACCTATAGGACATGGCCACCAGCACAATGTCCCCCATGCAATATGGCTGACTTGGAAGTCACCTATACAATACAACCAGCACAATGTCCCCCATGCAATATGGCTGACTTGGAAGTCACCTATACAATACAACCAGCACAATGTCCCCCATGCAATATGGCTGATTTGGAAGTCACCTATACAACACAACCAGCACAATGTCCCCCATGCAATATGGCTGACTTGGAAGTCACCTATACAAGACAACCAGCACAATGTCCCCCATGCAATATGGCTGACTTGGAAGTCACCTATAGAACATGGCCACCAGCACAATGTTCCCCATGCAATATGGCTGACTTGGAAGTCACCTATACAAGACAACCAGCACAATGTCCCAAATGCAATATGGCTGACTTGGAAGTCACCTATAGAACATGGCCACCAGCACAATGTCCCCCATGCAATATGGCTGACTTGGAAGTCACCTATACAACATGGCAACCAGCACAATGTCCCCCATGCAATCTGGCTGAATTGGAAGTCACCTATACAATACAACCAGCACAATGTCCCCCAAACAATATGGCTGACTTGGAAGTCACCTATACAAGACAACCAGCACAATGTCCCCCATGCAATATGGCTGACTTGGAAGTCACCTATAGGACATGGCCACCAGCACAATGTCCCCCATGCAATATGGCTGACTTGGAAGTCACCTATAGAACATGGCAACCAGCACAATGTCCCCCAAGCAATATGGCTGACTTGGAAGTCACCTATACAAGACAACCAGCACAATGTCCCCCATGCAATATGGCTGACTTGGAAGTCACCTATAGGACATGGCAACCAGCACAATGTCCCCCATGCAATATGGCTGACTTGGAAGTCACCTATAGAACATGGCCACCAGCACAATGTTCTCTAAGCAATATGGCTCACTTGGAAGTCACCTATACAATACAACCAGCACAATGTCCCCCATACAATATGGCTGACTTGGAAGTCACCTATACAATACAACCAGCACAATGTCCCAAATGCAATATGGCTGACTTGGAAGTCACCTATAGAACATGGCCACCAGCACAATGTCCCCCATGCAATATGGCTGACTTGGAAGTCACCTATAGAACATGGCAACCAGCACAATGTCCCCCAAGCAATATGGCTGACTTGGAAGTCACCTATACAAGACAACCAGCACATTTTCCCCCATGCAATATGGCTGACTTGGAAGTCACCTATAGGACATGGCAACCAGGACAATGTCCCCCATGCAATATGGCTGACTTGGAAGTCACCTATACAATACAACCAGCACAATGTCCCCAATGCAATATGGCTGACTTGGAAGTCACCTATAGAACATGGCCACCAGCACAATGTCCCCCATGCAATATGGCTGACTTGGAAGTCACCTATACAACATGGCAACCAGCACAATGTCCCCCAAGCAATATGGCTGACTTGGAAGTCACCTATAGAACATGGCCACCAGCACAATGTCCCCCAAGCAATATGGCTGACTTGGAAGTCACCTATAGAACATGGCAACCAGCACAATGTCCCCCAAGCAATATGGCTGACTTGGAAGTCACCTATACAAGACAACCAGCACAATGTCCCCCATGCAATATGGCTGACTTGGAAGTCACCTATAGGACATGGCAACCAGCACAATGTCCCCCATGCAATATGGCTGACTTGGAAGTCACCTATAGAACATGGCCACCAGCACAATGTCCCCCAAGCAATATGGCTGACTTGGAAGTCACCTATACAACATGGCAACCAGCACAATGTCCCCCATGCTATAAGGCTGACTTGGAAGTCACCTATACAATACAACCAGCACAATTTCAACCCTTGCAATATGGCTGACTTGGAAGTCACCTATACAATACAACCAGCACAATGTCCCAAATGCAATATGGCTGACTTGGAAGTCACCTATAGAACATGGCCACCAGCACAATGTCCCCCATGCAATATGGCTGACTTGGAAGTCACCTATACAACATGGCAACCAGCACAATGTCCCCCATGCAATATGGCTGACTTGGAAGTCACCTATACAATACAACCAGCACAATGTCCCCCAAGCAATATGGCTGACTTGGAAGTCACCTATACAAGACAACCAGCACAATGTCCCCCATGCAATATGGCTGACTTGGAAGTCAACTATACAATACAACCAGCACAATGTCCCCCATGCAATATGGCTGATTTGGAAGTCACCTAAACAACACAACCAGCACATTGTCCCCCATGCAATATGGCTGACTTGGAAGTCACCTATACAAGACAACCAGCACAATGTCCCAAATGCAATATGGCTGACTTGGAAGTCATCTATAGAACATGGCCACCAGCACAATGTCCCCCATGCAATATGGCTGACTTGGAAGTCAACTATACAACATGGCAACCAGCACAATTTCCCCCATGCAATATGGCTGACTTGGAAATCATCTATACAATACAACCAGCACAATGTCCCCCAAGCAATATGGCTGACTTGGAAGTCACCTATACAAGACAACCAGCACAATGTCCCCCATGCAATATGGCTGACTTGGAAGTCACCTATAGGACATGGCCACCAGCACAATGTCCCCCATGCAATATGGCTGACTTGGAAGTCACCTATACAATACAACCAGCACAATGTCCCCCATGCAATATGGCTGACTTGGAAGTCACATATACAATACAACCAGCACAATGTCCCCCAAGCAATATGGCTGACTTGGAAGTCACCTATAGAACATGGCCACCAGCACAATGTCCCCCAAGCAATATGGCTGATTTGGAAGTCACCTATAGAACATGGCAACCAGCACAATGTCCCCCAAGCAATATGGCTGACTTGGAAGTCACCTATACAAGACAACCAGCACAATGTCCCCCATGCAATATGGCTGACTTGGAAGTCACCTATAGAACATGGCCACCAGCACAATGTCCCCCAAGCAATATGGCTCACTTGGAAGTCACCTATACAATACAACCAGCACAATGTCCCCCATGCAATATGGCTGACTTGGAAGTCACCTATACAATACAACCAGCACAATGTCCCAAATGCAATATGGCTGAATTGGAAGTCACCTATAGAACATGGCCACCAGCACAATGTCCCCCATGCAATATGGCTGACTTGGAAGTCACCTATACAACATGGCAACCAGCACAATGTCCCCAATGCAATATGGCTGACTTGGAAGTCACCTATACAATACAACCAGCACAATGTCCCCCAAGCAATATGGCTGACTTGGAAGTCACCTATACAAGACAACCAGCACAATGTCCCCCATGCAATATGGCTGACTTGGAAGTAACCTATACAATACAACGAGCACAATGTCCCCCATGCAATATGGCTGATTTGGAAGTCACCTAAACAACACAACCAGCACAATGTCCCCCATGCAATATGGCTGACTTGGAAGTCACCTATACAAGACAACCAGCACAATGTCCCAAATGCAATATGGCTGACTTGGAAGTCATCTATAGAACATGGCCACCAGCACAATGTCCCCCATGCAATATGGCTGACTTGGAAGTCAACTATACAACATGGCAACCAGCACAATTTCCCCCATGCAATATGGCTGACTTGGAAATCATCTATACAATACAACCAGCACAATGTCCCCCAAGCAATATGGCTGACTTGGAAGTCACCTATACAAGACAACCAGCACAATGTCCCCCATGCAATATGGCTGACTTGGAAGTCACCTATAGGACATGGCCACCAGCACAATGTCCCCCATGCAATATGGCTGACTTGGAAGTCACCTATACAATACAACCAGCACAATGTCCCCCATGCAATATGGCTGACTTGGAAGTCACATATACAATACAACCAGCACAATGTCCCCCAAGCAATATGGCTGACTTGGAAGTCACCTATAGAACATGGCCACCAGCACAATGTCCCCCAAGCAATATGGCTGATTTGGAAGTCACCTATAGAACATGGCAACCAGCACAATGTCCCCCAAGCAATATGGCTGACTTGGAAGTCACCTATACAAGACAACCAGCACAATGTCCCCCATGCAATATGGCTGACTTGGAAGTCACCTATAGAACATGGCCACCAGCACAATGTCCCCCAAGCAATATGGCTCACTTGGAAGTCACCTATACAATACAACCAGCACAATGTCCCCCATGCAATATGGCTGACTTGGAAGTCACCTATACAATACAACCAGCACAATGTCCCAAATGCAATATGGCTGAATTGGAAGTCACCTATAGAACATGGCCACCAGCACAATGTCCCCCATGCAATATGGCTGACTTGGAAGTCACCTATACAACATGGCAACCAGCACAATGTCCCCAATGCAATATGGCTGACTTGGAAGTCACCTATACAATACAACCAGCACAATGTCCCCCAAGCAATATGGCTGACTTGGAAGTCACCTATACAAGACAACCAGCACAATGTCCCCCATGCAATATGGCTGACTTGGAAGTAACCTATACAATACAACGAGCACAATGTCCCCCATGCAATATGGCTGATTTGGAAGTCACCTAAACAACACAACCAGCACAATGTCCCCCATGCAATATGGCTGACTTGGAAGTCACCTATACAAGACAACCAGCACAATGTCCCAAATGCAATATGGCTGACTTGGAAGTCATCTATAGAACATGGCCACCAGCACAATGTCCCCCATGCAATATGGCTGACTTGGAAGTCAACTATACAACATGGCAACCAGCACAATTTCCCCCATGCAATATGGCTGACTTGGAAATCATCTATACAATACAACCAGCACAATGTCCCCCAAGCAATATGGCTGACTTGGAAGTCACCTATACAAGACAACCAGCACAATGTCCCCCATGCAATATGGCTGACTTGGAAGTCACCTATAGGACATGGCCACCAGCACAATGTCCCCCATGCAATATGGCTGACTTGGAAGTCACCTATACAATACAACCAGCACAATGTCCCCCATGCAATATGGCTGACTTGGAAGTCACATATACAATACAACCAGCACAATGTCCCCCAAGCAATATGGCTGACTTGGAAGTCACCTATAGAACATGGCCACCAGCACAATGTCCCCCAAGCAATATGGCTGATTTGGAAGTCACCTATAGAACATGGCAACCAGCACAATGTCCCCCAAGCAATATGGCTGACTTGGAAGTCACCTATACAAGACAACCAGCACAATGTCCCCCATGCAATATGGCTGACTTGGAAGTCACCTATAGAACATGGCCACCAGCACAATGTCCCCCAAGCAATATGGCTCACTTGGAAGTCACCTATACAATACAACCAGCACAATGTCCCCCATGCAATATGGCTGACTTGGAAGTCACCTATACAATACAACCAGCACAATGTCCCAAATGCAATATGGCTGAATTGGAAGTCACCTATAGAACATGGCCACCAGCACAATGTCCCCCATGCAATATGGCTGACTTGGAAGTCACCTATACAACATGGCAACCAGCACAATGTCCCCAATGCAATATGGCTGACTTGGAAATCACCTATACAATACAACCAGCACAATGTCCCCCAAGCAATATGGCTGACTTGGAAGTCACCTATACATGACAACCAGCACAATGTCCCCCATGCAATATGGCTGACTTGGAAGTAACCTATACAATACAACGAGCACAATGTCCCCCATGCAATATGGCTGATTTGGAAGTCACCTATACAACACAACCAGCACAATGTCCCCCATACAATATGGCTGACTTGGAAGTCACCTATACAAGACAACCAGCACAATGTCCCAAATGCAAGATGGCTGACTTGGAAGTCACCTATAGAACATGGCCACCAGCACAATGTCCCCCATGCAATATGGCTGACTTGGAAGTCACCTATACAACATGGCAACCTGCACAATTTCCCCCATGCAATATGGCTGACTTGGAAGTCACCTATACAATACAACCAGCACAATGTCCCCCAATCAATATGGCTGACTTGGAAGTCACCTATACAAGACAACCAGCACAATGTCCCCCATGCAATATGGCTGACTTGGAAGTCACCTATAGGACATGGCCACCAGCACAATGTCCCCCATGCAATATGGCTGACTTGGAAGTCACCTATAGAACATGGCAACCAGCACAATGTCCCCCAAGCAATATGGCTGACTTGGAAGTCACCTATACAAGACAACCAGCACATTTTCCCCCATGCAATATGGCTGACTTGGAAGTCACCTATAGGACATGGCAACCAGCACAATGTCCCCCATGCAATATGGCTGACTTGGAAGTCACCTATACAATACAACCAGCACAATGTCCCCCATGCAATATGGCTGACTTGGAAGTCAACTATACAATACAACCAGCACAATGTCCCCCATGCAATATGGCTGATTTGGAAGTCACCTAAACAACACAACCAGCACAATGTCCCCCATGCAATATGGCTGACTTGGAAGTCACCTATACAAGACAACCAGCACAATGTCTCAAATGCAATATGGCTGACTTGGAAGTCATCTATAGAACATGGCCACCAGCACAATGTCCCCCATGCAATATGGCTGACTTGGAAGTCAACTATACAACATGGCAACCAGAACAATTTCCCCCATGCAATATGGCTGACTTGGAAATCATCTATACAATACAACCAGCACAATGTCCCCCAAGCAATATGGCTGACTTGGAAGTCACCTATACAAGACAACCAGCACAATGTCCCCCATGCAATATGGCTGACTTGGAAGTCACCTATAGGACATGGCCACCAGCACAATGTCCCCCATGCAATATGGCTGACTTGGAAGTCACCTATACAATACAACCAGCACAATGTCCCCCATGCAATATGGCTGACTTGGAAGTCACATATACAATACAACCAGCACAATGTCCCCCAAGCAATATGGCTGACTTGGAAGTCACCTATAGAACATGGCCACCAGCACAATGTCCCCCAAGCAATATGGCTGACTTGGAAGTCACCTATAGAACATGGCAACCAGCACAATGTCCCCCAAGCAATATGGCTGACTTGGAAGTCACCTATACAAGACAACCAGCACAATGTCCCCCATGCAATATGGCTGACTTGGAAGTCACCTATAGGACATGGCAACCAGCACAATGTCCCCCATGCAATATGGCTGACTTGGAAGTGACCTATAGAACATGGCCACCAGCACAATGTCCCCCAAGCAATATGGCTCACTTGGAAGTCACCTATACAATACAACCAGCACAATGTCCCCCATGCAATATGGCTGACTTGGAAGTCACCTATACAATACAACCAGCACAATGTCCCAAATGCAATATGGCTGAATTGGAAGTCACCTATAGAACATGGCCACCAGCACAATGTCCCCCATGCAATATGGCTGACTTGGAAGTCACCTATACAACATGGCAACCAGCACAATGTCCCCAATGCAATATGGCTGACTTGGAAGTCACCTATACAATACAACCAGCACAATGTCCCCCAAGCAATATGGCTGACTTGGAAGTCACCTATACAAGACAACCAGCACAATGTCCCCCATGCAATATGGCTGACTTGGAAGTCACCTATACAATACAATGAGCACAATGTCCCCCATGCAATATGGCTGATTTGGAAGTCACCTATACAACACAACCAGCACAATGTCCCCCATGCAATATGGCTGACTTGGAAGTCACCTATACAAGACAACCAGCACAATGTCCCAAATGCAATATGGCTGACTTGGAAGTCACCTATAGAACATGGCAACCAGCACAATGTCCCCCATGCAATATGGCTGACTTGGAAGTCACCTATACAACATGGCAACCTGCACAATTTCCCCCATGCAATATGGCTGACTTGGAAGTCACCTATACAATACAACCAGCACAATGTCCCCCAATCAATATGGCTGACTTGGAAGTCACCTATACAAGACAACCAGCACAATGTCCCCCATGCAATATGGCTGACTTGGAAGTCACCTATAGGACATGGCCACCAGCACAATGTCCCCCATGCAATATGGCTGACTTGGAAGTCACCTATAGAACATGGCAACCAGCACAATGTCCCCCAAGCAATATGGCTGAGTTGGAAGTCACCTATACAAGACAACCAGCACATTTTCCCCCATGCAATATGGCTGACTTGGAAGTCACCTATACAACATGGCAACCAGCACAATGTCCCCCAAGCAATATGGCTGACTTGGAAGTCACCTATAGAACATGGCCACCAGCACAATGTCCCCCAAGCAATATGGCTGACTTGGAAGTCACTTATAGAACATGGCAACCAGCACAATGTCCCCCAAGCAATATGGCTGACTTGGAAGTCACCTATACAAGACAACCAGCACAATGTCCCCCATGCAATATGGCTGACTTGGAAGTCACCTATACAAGACAACCAGCACAATGTCCCAAATGCAAGATGGCTGACTTGGAAGTCACCTATAGAACATGGCCACCAGCACAATGTCCCCCATGCAATATGGCTGACTTGGAAGTCACCTATACAACATGGCAACCTGCACAATTTCCCCCATGCAATATGGCTGACTTGGAAGTCACCTATACAATACAACCAGCACAATGTCCCCCAATCAATATGGCTGACTTGGAAGTCACCTATACAAGACAACCAGCACAATGTCCCCCATGCAATATGGCTGACTTGGAAGTCACCTATAGGACATGGCCACCAGCACAATGTCCCCCATGCAATATGGCTGACTTGGAAGTCACCTATAGAACATGGCAACCAGCACAATGTCCCCCAAGCAATATGGCTGACTTGGAAGTCACCTATACAAGACAACCAGCACATTTTCCCCCATGCAATATGGCTGACTTGGAAGTCACCTATAGGACATGGCAACCAGCACAATGTCCCCCATGCAATATGGCTGACTTGGAAGTCACCTATACAATACAACCAGCACAATGTCCCCCATGCAATATGGCTGACTTGGAAGTCAACTATACAATACAACCAGCACAATGTCCCCCATGCAATATGGCTGATTTGGAAGTCACCTAAACAACACAACCAGCACAATGTCCCCCATGCAATATGGCTGACTTGGAAGTCACCTATACAAGACAACCAGCACAATGTCTCAAATGCAATATGGCTGACTTGGAAGTCATCTATAGAACATGGCCACCAGCACAATGTCCCCCATGCAATATGGCTGACTTGGAAGTCAACTATACAACATGGCAACCAGCACAATTTCCCCCATGCAATATGGCTGACTTGGAAATCATCTATACAATACAACCAGCACAATGTCCCCCAAGCAATATGGCTGACTTGGAAGTCACCTATACAAGACAACCAGCACAATGTCCCCCATGCAATATGGCTGACTTGGAAGTCACCTATAGGACATGGCCACCAGCACAATGTCCCCCATGCAATATGGCTGACTTGGAAGTCACCTATACAATACAACCAGCACAATGTCCCCCATGCAATATGGCTGACTTGGAAGTCACATATACAATACAACCAGCACAATGTCCCCCAAGCAATATGGCTGACTTGGAAGTCACCTATAGAACATGGCCACCAGCACAATGTCCCCCAAGCAATATGGCTGACTTGGAAGTCACCTATAGAACATGGCAACCAGCACAATGTCCCCCAAGCAATATGGCTGACTTGGAAGTCACCTATACAAGACAACCAGCACAATGTCCCCCATGCAATATGGCTGACTTGGAAGTCACCTATAGGACATGGCAACCAGCACAATGTCCCCCATGCAATATGGCTGACTTGGAAGTGACCTATAGAACATGGCCACCAGCACAATGTCCCCCAAGCAATATGGCTCACTTGGAAGTCACCTATACAATACAACCAGCACAATGTCCCCCATGCAATATGGCTGACTTGGAAGTCACCTATACAATACAACCAGCACAATGTCCCAAATGCAATATGGCTGAATTGGAAGTCACCTATAGAACATGGCCACCAGCACAATGTCCCCCATGCAATATGGCTGACTTGGAAGTCACCTATACAACATGGCAACCAGCACAATGTCCCCAATGCAATATGGCTGACTTGGAAGTCACCTATACAATACAACCAGCACAATGTCCCCCAAGCAATATGGCTGACTTGGAAGTCACCTATACAAGACAACCAGCACAATGTCCCCCATGCAATATGGCTGACTTGGAAGTCACCTATACAATACAACGAGCACAATGTCCCCCATGCAATATGGCTGATTTGGAAGTCACCTATACAACACAACCAGCACAATGTCCCCCATGCAATATGGCTGACTTGGAAGTCACCTATACAAGACAACCAGCACAATGTCCCAAATGCAATATGGCTGACTTGGAAGTCACCTATAGAACATGGCAACCAGCACAATGTCCCCCATGCAATATGGCTGACTTGGAAGTCACCTATACAACATGGCAACCTGCACAATTTCCCCCATGCAATATGGCTGACTTGGAAGTCACCTATACAATACAACCAGCACAATGTCCCCCAATCAATATGGCTGACTTGGAAGTCACCTATACAAGACAACCAGCACAATGTCCCCCATGCAATATGGCTGACTTGGAAGTCACATATACAATACAACCAGCACAATGTCCCCCAAGCAATATGGCTGACTTGGAAGTCACCTATAGAACATGGCCACCAGCACAATGTCCCCCAAGCAATATGGCTGACTTGGAAGTCACCTATACAATACAACCAGCACAATGTCCCCCATGCAATATGGCTGACTTGGAAGTCACCTATACAACATGGCAACCAGCACAATGTCCCCCATGCAATATGGCTGACTTGGAAGTCACCTATAGAACATGGCCACCAGCACAATGTCCCCCATGCAACATGGCTGACTTGGAAGTCACCTATACAACATGGCAACCAGCACAATGTCCCCCAAGCAATATGGCTGACTTGGAAGTCACCTATAGAACATGGCCACCAGCACAATGTCCCCCAAGCAATATGGCTGACTTGGAAGTCACTTATAGAACATGGCAACCAGCACAATGTCCCCCAAGCAATGTGGCTGACTTGGAAGTCACCTATACAAGACAACCAGCACAATGTCCCCCATGCAATATGGCTGACTTGGAAGTCACCTATAGGACATGGCAACCAGCACAATGTCCACCATGCAATATGGCTGACTTGGAAGTCACCTGTAGAACATGGCCACCAGCACAATGTCCCCCAAGCTATATGGCTGACTTGGAAGTCACCTATACAACATGACAACCAGCACAATGTCCCCCATGCAATATGGCTGACTTGGAAGTCACCTATACAATACAACCAGCACAATGTCAACCCTTGCAATATGGCTGACTTGGAATTCACCTATACAATACAACAAGCACAATGTCCCAAATGCAATATGGCTGACTTGGAAGTCACCTATAGAACATGGCCACCAGCACAATGTCCCCCATGCAATATGGCTGACTTGGAAGTCAACTATACAACATGGCAACCAGCACAATTTCCCCCATGCAATATGGCTGACTTGGAAATCATCTATACAATACAACCAGCACAATGTCCCCCAAGCAATATGGCTGACTTGGAAGTCACCTATACAAGACAACCAGCACAATGTCCCCCATGCAATATGGCTGACTTGGAAGTCACCTATAGGACATGGCCACCAGCACAATGTCCCCCATGCAATATGGCTGACTTGGAAGTCACCTATACAATACAACCAGCACAATGTCCCCCATGCAATATGGCTGACTTGGAAGTCACATATACAATACAACCAGCACAATGTCCCCCAAGCAATATGGCTGACTTGGAAGTCACCTATAGAACATGGCCACCAGCACAATGTCCCCCAAGCAATATGGCTGACTTGGAAGTCACCTATAGAACATGGCAACCAGCACAATGTCCCCCAAGCAATATGGCTGACTTGGAAGTCACCTATACAAGACAACCAGCACAATGTCCCCCATGCAATATGGCTGACTTGGAAGTCACCTATAGGACATGGCAACCAGCACAATGTCCCCCATGCAATATGGCTGACTTGGAAGTGACCTATAGAACATGGCCACCAGCACAATGTCCCCCAAGCAATATGGCTCACTTGGAAGTCACCTATACAATACAACCAGCACAATGTCCCCCATGCAATATGGCTGACTTGGAAGTCACCTATACAATACAACCAGCACAATGTCCCAAATGCAATATGGCTGAATTGGAAGTCACCTATAGAACATGGCCACCAGCACAATGTCCCCCATGCAATATGGCTGACTTGGAAGTCACCTATACAACATGGCAACCAGCACAATGTCCCCAATGCAATATGGCTGACTTGGAAGTCACCTATACAATACAACCAGCACAATGTCCCCCAAGCAATATGGCTGACTTGGAAGTCACCTATACAAGACAACCAGCACAATGTCCCCCATGCAATATGGCTGACTTGGAAGTCACCTATACAATACAACGAGCACAATGTCCCCCATGCAATATGGCTGATTTGGAAGTCACCTATACAACACAACCAGCACAATGTCCCCCATGCAATATGGCTGACTTGGAAGTCACCTATACAAGACAACCAGCACAATGTCCCAAATGCAATATGGCTGACTTGGAAGTCACCTATAGAACATGGCAACCAGCACAATGTCCCCCATGCAATATGGCTGACTTGGAAGTCACCTATACAACATGGCAACCTGCACAATTTCCCCCATGCAATATGGCTGACTTGGAAGTCACCTATACAATACAACCAGCACAATGTCCCCCAATCAATATGGCTGACTTGGAAGTCACCTATACAAGACAACCAGCACATTTTCCCCCATGCAATATGGCTGACTTGGAAGTCACCTATAGGACATGGCAACCAGCACAATGTCCCCCATGCAATATGGCTGACTTGGAAGTCACCTATACAATACAACCAGCACAATGTCCCCCATGCAATATGGCTGACTTGGAAGTCACCTATACAACATGGCAACCAGCACAATGTCCCCCATGCAATATGGCTGACTTGGAAGTCACCTATAGAACATGGCCACCAGCACAATGTCCCCCATGCAACATGGCTGACTTGGAAGTCACCTATACAACATGGCAACCAGCACAATGTCCCCCAAGCAATATGGCTGACTTGGAAGTCACCTATAGAACATGGCCACCAGCACAATGTCCCCCAAGCAATATGGCTGACTTGGAAGTCACTTATAGAACATGGCAACCAGCACAATGTCCCCCAAGCAATGTGGCTGACTTGGAAGTCACCTATACAAGACAACCAGCACAATGTCCCCCATGCAATATGGCTGACTTGGAAGTCACCTATAGGACATGGCAACCAGCACAATGTCCACCATGCAATATGGCTGACTTGGAAGTCACCTGTAGAACATGGCCACCAGCACAATGTCCCCCAAGCTATATGGCTGACTTGGAAGTCACCTATACAACATGACAACCAGCACAATGTCCCCCATGCAATATGGCTGACTTGGAAGTCACCTATACAATACAACCAGCACAATGTCAACCCTTGCAATATGGCTGACTTGGAATTCACCTATACAATACAACAAGCACAATGTCCCAAATGCAATATGGCTGACTTGGAAGTCACCTATAGAACATGGCCACCAGCACAATGTCCCCCATGCAATATGGCTGACTTGGAAGTCACCTATACAACATGGCAACCAGCACAATGTCCCCCATGCAATATGGCTGACTTGGAAGTCACCTATACAATACAACCAGCACAATGTCCCCCAAGCAATATGGCTGACTTGGAAGTCACCTATACAAGACAACCAGCACAATGTCCCCCATGCAATATGGCTGACTTGGAAGTCACCTATACAATACAACCAGCACAATGTCAACCCTTGCAATATGGCTGACTTGGAATTCACCTATACAATACAACAAGCACAATGTCCCAAATGCAATATGGCTGACTTGGAAGTCACCTATAGAACATGGCCACCAGCACAATGTCCCCCATGCAATATGGCTGACTTGGAAGTCACCTATACAACATGGCAACCAGCACAATGTCCCCCATGCAATATGGCTGACTTGGAAGTCACCTATACAATACAACCAGCACAATGTCCCCCAAGCAATATGGCTGACTTGGAAGTCACCTATACAAGACAACCAGCACAATGTCCCCCATGCAATATGGCTGACTTGGAAGTCAACTATACAATACAACCAGGACAATGTCCCCCATGCAATATGGCTGAATTGGAAGTCACCTATACAATACAACCAGCACAATGTCCCCCAAGCAATATGGCTGACTTGGAAGTCACCTATACAAGACAAGCAGCACAATGTCCCCCATGCAATATGGCTGACTTGGAAGTCACCTATAGGACATGGCCACCAGCACAATGTCCCCCATGCAATATGGCTGACTTGGAAGTCACCTATAGAACATGGCAACCAGCACAATGTCCCCCAAGCAATATGGCTGACTTGGAAGTCACCTATACAAGACAACCAGCACATTTTCCCCCATGCAATATGGCTGACTTGGAAGTCACCTATAGGACATGGCAACCAGCACAATGTCCCCCATGCAATATGGCTGACTTGGAAGTCACCTATACAATACAACCAGCACAATGTCCCCCATGCAATATGGCTGACTTGGAAGTCACCTATACAACATGGCAACCAGCACAATGTCCCCCATGCAATATGGCTGACTTGGAAGTCACCTATAGAACATGGCCACCAGCACAATGTCCCCCATGCAACATGGCTGACTTGGAAGTCACCTATACAACATGGCAACCAGCACAATGTCCCCCAAGCAATATGGCTGACTTGGAAGTCACCTATAGAACATGGCCACCAGCACAATGTCCCCCAAGCAATATGGCTGACTTGGAAGTCACTTATAGAACATGGCAACCAGCACAATGTCCCCCAAGCAATGTGGCTGACTTGGAAGTCACCTATACAAGACAACCAGCACAATGTCCCCCATGCAATATGGCTGACTTGGAAGTCACCTATAGGACATGGCAACCAGCACAATGTCCACCATGCAATATGGCTGACTTGGAAGTCACCTGTAGAACATGGCCACCAGCACAATGTCCCCCAAGCTATATGGCTGACTTGGAAGTCACCTATACAACATGACAACCAGCACAATGTCCCCCATGCAATATGGCTGACTTGGAAGTCACCTATACAATACAACCAGCACAATGTCAACCCTTGCAATATGGCTGACTTGGAATTCACCTATACAATACAACAAGCACAATGTCCCAAATGCAATATGGCTGACTTGGAAGTCACCTATAGAACATGGCCACCAGCACAATGTCCCCCATGCAATATGGCTGACTTGGAAGTCACCTATACAACATGGCAACCAGCACAATGTCCCCCATGCAATATGGCTGACTTGGAAGTCACCTATACAATACAACCAGCACAATGTCCCCCAAGCAATATGGCTGACTTGGAAGTCACCTATACAAGACAACCAGCACAATGTCCCCCATGCAATATGGCTGACTTGGAAGTCACCTATACAATACAACCAGCACAATGTCAACCCTTGCAATATGGCTGACTTGGAATTCACCTATACAATACAACAAGCACAATGTCCCAAATGCAATATGGCTGACTTGGAAGTCACCTATAGAACATGGCCACCAGCACAATGTCCCCCATGCAATATGGCTGACTTGGAAGTCACCTATACAACATGGCAACCAGCACAATGTCCCCCATGCAATATGGCTGACTTGGAAGTCACCTATACAATACAACCAGCACAATGTCCCCCAAGCAATATGGCTGACTTGGAAGTCACCTATACAAGACAACCAGCACAATGTCCCCCATGCAATATGGCTGACTTGGAAGTCAACTATACAATACAACCAGGACAATGTCCCCCATGCAATATGGCTGAATTGGAAGTCACCTATACAATACAACCAGCACAATGTCCCCCAAGCAATATGGCTGACTTGGAAGTCACCTATACAAGACAAGCAGCACAATGTCCCCCATGCAATATGGCTGACTTGGAAGTCACCTATAGGACATGGCCACCAGCACAATGTCCCCCATGCAATATGGCTGACTTGGAAGTCACCTATAGAACATGGCAACCAGCACAATGTCCCCCAAGCAATATGGCTGACTTGGAAGTCACCTATACAAGACAACCAGCACAATGTCCCCCATGCAATATGGCTGACTTGGAAGTCACCTATAGGACATGGCAACCAGCACAATGTCCCCCATGCAATATGGCTGACTTGGAAGTCACCTATAGAACATGGCCACCAGCACAATGTTCCCTAAGCAATATGGCTCACTTGGAAGTCACCTATACAATACAACCAGCACAATGTCCCCCATACAATATGGCTGACTTGGAAGTCACCTATACAATACAACCAGCACAATGTCCTAAATGCAATATGGCTGACTTGGAAGTCACCTATAGAACATGGCCACCAGCACAATGTCCCCCATGCAATATGGCTGACTTGGAAGTCACCTATAGAACATGGCAACCAGCACAATGTCCCCCAAGCAATATGGCTGACTTGGAAGTCACCTATACAAGACAACCAGCACATTTTCCCCCATGCAATATGGCTGACTTGGAAGTCACCTATAGGACATGGCAACCAGGACAATGTCCCCCATGCAATATGGCTGACTTGGAAGTCACCTATACAATACAACCAGCACAATGTCCCCCATGCAATATGGCTGACTTGGAAGTCACCTATAGAACATGGCCACCAGCACAATGTCCCCCATGCAATATGGCTGACTTGGAAGTCACCTATACAACATGGCAACCAGCACAATGTCCCCCAAGCAATATGGCTGACTTGGAAGTCACCTATAGAACATGGCCACCAGCACAATGTCCCCCAAGCAATATGGCTGACTTGGAAGTCACCTATAGAACATGGCAACCAGCACAATGTCCCCCAAGCAATATGGCTGACTTGGAAGTCACCTATACAAGACAACCAGCACAATGTCCCCCATGCAATATGGCTGACTTGGAAGTCACCTATAGGACATGGCAACCAGCACAATGTCCCCCATGCAATATGGCTGACTTGGAAGTCACCTATAGAACATGGCCACCAGCACAATGTCCCCCAAGCAATATGGCTGACTTGGAAGTCACCTATACAACATGGCAACCAGCACAATGTCCCCCATGCAATATGGCTGACTTGGAAGTCACCTATACAATACAACCAGCACAATGTCAACCCTTGCAATATGGCTGACTTGGAAGTCACCTATACAATACAACCAGCACAATGTCCCAAATGCAATATGGCTGACTTGGAAGTCACCTATAGAACATGGCCACCAGCACAATGTCCCCCATGCAATATGGCTGACTTGGAAGTCACCTATACAACATGGCAACCAGCACAATGTCCCCCATGCAATATGGCTGCCTTGGAAGTTACCTATACAATACAACCAGCACAATGTCCCCCAAGCAATATGGCTGACTTGGAAGTCACCTATACAAGACAACCAGCACAATGTCCCCCTTGCAATATGGCTGACTTGGAAGTCAACTATACAATACAACCAGCACAATGTCCCCCATGCAATATGGCTGATTTGGAAGTCACCTAAACAACACAACCAGCACAATGTCCCCCATGCAATATGGCTGACTTTGAAGTCACCTATACAAGACAACCAGCACAATGTCCCAAATGCAATATGGCTGACTTGGAAGTCATCTATAGAACATGGCCACCAGCACAATGTCCCCCATGCAATATGGCTGACTTGGAAGTCAACTATACAACATGGCAACCAGCACAATTTCCCCCATGCAATATGGCTGACTTGGAAATCATCTATACAATACAACCAGCACAATGTCCCCCAAGCAATATGGCTGACTTGGAAGTCACCTATACAAGACAACCAGCACAATGTCCCCCATGCAATATGGCTGACTTGGATGTCACCTATAGGACATGGCCACCAGCACAATGTCCCCCATGCAATATGGCTGACTTGGAAGTCACCTATACAATACAACCAGCACAATGTCCCCCATGCAATATGGCTGACTTGGAAGTCACCTATACAATACAACCAGCACAATGTCCCCCAAGCAATATGGCTGACTTGGAAGACACCTATAGAACATGGCCACCAGCACAATGTCCCCCAAGCAATATGGCTGACTTGGAAGTCACCTATAGAACATGGCAACCAGCACAATGTCCCCCAAGCAATATGGCTGACTTGGAAGTCACCTATACAAGACAACCAGCACAATGTCCCCCATGCAATATGGCTGACTTGGAAGTCACCTATAGGACATGGCAACCAGCACAATGTCCCCCATGCAATATGGCTGACTTGGAAGTGACCTATAGAACATGGCCACCAGCACAATGTCCCCCAAGCAATATGGCTCACTTGGAAGTCACCTATACAATACAACCAGCACAATGTCCCCCATGCAATATGGCTGACTTGGAAGTCACCTATACAATACAACCAGCACAATGTCCCAAATGCAATATGGCTGAATTGGAAGTCACCTATAGAACATGGCCACCAGCACAATGTCCCCCATGCAATATGGCTGACTTGGAAGTCACCTATACAACATGGCAACCAGCACAATATCCTCAATGCAATATGGCTGACTTGGAAGTCACCTATACAATACAACCAGCACAATGTCCCCCAAGCAATATGGCTGACTTGGAAGTCACCTATACAAGACAACCAGCACAATGTCCCCCATGCAATATGGCTGACTTGGAAGTCACCTATAGGACATGGCCACCAGCACAATGTCCCCCATGCAATATGGCTGACTTGGAAGTCACCTATAGAACATGGCAACCAGCACAATGTCCCCCAAGCAATATGGCTGACTTGGAAGTCACCTATACAAGACAACCAGCACAATGTCCCCCATGCAATATGGCTGACTTGGAAGTCACCTATAGGACATGGCAACCAGCACAATGTCCCCCATGCAATATGGCTGACTTGGAAGTCACCTATAGAACATGGCCACCAGCACAATGTTCCCTAAGCAATATGGCTCACTTGGAAGTCACCTATACAATACAACCAGCACAATGTCCCCCATACAATATGGCTGACTTGGAAGTCACCTATACAATACAACCAGCACAATGTCCCAAATGCAATATGGCTGACTTGGAAGTCACCTATAGAACATGGCCACCAGCACAATGTCCCCCATGCAATATGGCTGACTTGGAAGTCACCTATAGAACATGGCAACCAGCACAATGTCCCCCAAGCAATATGGCTGACTTGGAAGTCACCTATACAAGACAACCAGCACATTTTCCCCCATGCAATATGGCTGACTTGGAAGTCACCTATAGGACATGGCAACCAGGACAATGTCCCCCATGCAATATGGCTGACTTGGAAGTCACCTATACAATACAACCAGCACAATGTCCCCCATGCAATATGGCTGACTTGGAAGTCACCTATAGAACATGGCCACCAGCACAATGTCCCCCATGCAATATGGCTGACTTGGAAGTCACCTATACAACATGGCAACCAGCACAATGTCCCCCAAGCAATATGGCTGACTTGGAAGTCACCTATAGAACATGGCCACCAGCACAATGTCCCCCAAGCAATATGGCTGACTTGGAAGTCACCTATAGAACATGGCAACCAGCACAATGTCCCCCAAGCAATATGGCTGACTTGGAAGTCACCTATACAAGACAACCAGCACAATGTCCCCCATGCAATATGGCTGACTTGGAAGTCACCTATAGGACATGGCAACCAGCACAATGTCCCCCATGCAATATGGCTGACTTGGAAGTCACCTATAGAACATGGCCACCAGCACAATGTCCCCCAAGCAATATGGCTGACTTGGAAGTCACCTATACAACATGGCAACCAGCACAATGTCCCCCATGCAATATGGCTGACTTGGAAGTCACCTATACAATACAACCAGCACAATGTCAACCCTTGCAATATGGCTGACTTGGAAGTCACCTATACAAGACAACCAGCACAATGTCCCCCATGCAATATGGCTGACTTGGAAGTCACCTATAGGACATGGCAACCAGCACAATGTCCCCCATGCAATATGGCTGACTTGGAAGTCACCTATAGAACATGGCCACCAGCACAATGTCCCCCAAGCAATATGGCTGACTTGGAAGTCACCTATACAACATGGCAACCAGCACAATGTCCCCCATGCAATATGGCTGACTTGGAAGTCACCTATACAATACAACCAGCACAATGTCAACCCTTGCAATATGGCTGACTTGGAAGTCACCTATACAATACAACCAGCACAATGTTCCAAATGCAATATGGCTGACTTGGAAGTCACCTATAGAACATGGCCACCAGCACAATGTCCCCCATGCAATATGGCTGACTTGGAAGTCACCTATACAACATGGCAACCAGCACAATGTCCCCCATGCAATATGGCTGACTTGGAAGTTACCTATACAATACAACCAGCACAATGTCCCCCAAGCAATATGGCTGACTTGGAAGTCACCTATACAAGACAACCAGCACAATGTCCCCCATGCAATATGGCTGACTTGGAAGTCTACTATACAATACAACCAGCACAATGTCCCCCATGCAATATGGCTGATTTGGAAGTCACCTAAACAACACAACCAGCACAATGTCCCCCATGCAATATGGCTGACTTGGAAGTCACCTATACAAGACAACCAGCACAATGTCCCAAATGCAATATGGCTGACTTGGAAGTCATCTATAGAACATGGCCACCAGCACAATGTCCCCCATGCAATATGGCTGACTTGGAAGTCAACTATACAACATGGCAACCAGCACAATTTCCCCCATGCAATATGGCTGACTTGGAAATCATCTATACAATACAACCAGCACAATGTCCCCCAAGCAATATGGCTGACTTGGAAGTCACCTATACAAGACAACCAGCACAATGTCCCCCATGCAATATGGCTGACTTGGAAGTCACCTATAGGACATGGCCACCAGCACAATGTCCCCCATGCAATATGGCTGACTTGGAAGTCACCTATACAATACAACCAGCACAATGTCCCCCATGCAATATGGCTGAATTGGAAGTCACCTATACAATACAACCAGCACAATGTCCCCCAAGCAATATGGCTGACTTGGAAGACACCTATAGAACATGGCCACCAGCACAATGTCCCCCAAGCAATATGGCTGACTTGGAAGTCACCTATAGAACATGGCAACCAGCACAATGTCCCCCAAGCAATATGGCTGACTTGGAAGTCACCTATACAAGACAACCAGCACAATGTCCCCCATGCAATATGGCTGACTTGGAAGTCACCTATAGGACATGGCAACCAGCACAATGTCCCCCATGCAATATGGCTGACTTGGAAGTGACCTATAGAACATGGCCACCAGCACAATGTCCCCCAAGCAATATGGCTCACTTGGAAGTCACCTATACAATACAACCAGCACAATGTCCCCCATGCAATATGGCTGACTTGGAAGTCACCTATACAATACAACCAGCACAATGTCCCAAATGCAATATGGCTGAATTGGAAGTCACCTATAGAACATGGCCACCAGCACAATGTCCCCCATGCAATATGGCTGACTTGGAAGTCACCTATACAACATGGCAACCAGCACAATGTCCCCAATGCAATATGGCTGACTTGGAAGTCACCTATACAATACAACCAGCACAATGTCCCCCAATCAATATGGCTGACTTGGAAGTCACCTATACAAGACAACCAGCACAATGTCCCCCATGCAATATGGCTGACTTGGAAGTCACCTATAGGACATGGCCACCAGCACAATGTCCCCCATGCAATATGGCTGACTTGGAAGTCACCTATAGAACATGGCAACCAGCACAATGTCCCCCAAGCAATATGGCTGACTTGGAAGTCACCTATACAAGACAACCAGCACATTTTCCCCCATGCAATATGGCTGACTTGGAAGTCACCTATAGGACATGGCAACCAGCACAATGTCCCCCATGCAATATGGCTGACTTGGAAGTCACCTATACAATACAACCATCACAATGTCCCCCATGCAATATGGCTGACTTGGAAGTCACCTATACAACATGGCAACCAGCACAATGTCCCCCATGCAATATGGCTGACTTGGAAGTCACCTATAGAACATGGCCACCAGCACAATGTCCCCCATGCAATATGGCTGACTTGGAAGTCACCTATACAACATGGCAACCAGCACAATGTCCCCCAAGCAATATGGCTGACTTGGAAGTCACCTATACAAGACAACCAGCACATTTTCCCCCATGCAATATGGCTGACTTGGAAGTCACCTATAGGACATGGCAACCAGCACAATGTCCCCCATGCAATATGGCTGACTTGGAAGTCACCTATACAATACAACCAGCACAATGTCCCCCATGCAATATGGCTGACTTGGAAGTCACCTATACAACATGGCAACCAGCACAATGTCCCCCATGCAATATGGCTGACTTGGAAGTCACCTATAGAACATGGCCACCAGCACAATGTCCCCCATGCAATATGGCTGACTTGGAAGTCACCTATACAACATGGCAACCAGCACAATGTCCCCCAAGCAATATGGCTGACTTGGAAGTCACCTATAGAACATGGCCACCAGCACAATGTCCCCCAAGCAATATGGCTGACTTGGAAGTCACCTATAGAACATGGCAACCAGCACAATGTCCCCCAAGCAATATGGCTGACTTGGAAGTCACCTATACAAGACAACCAGCACAATGTCCCCCATGCAATATGGCTGACTTGGAAGTCACCTATAGGACATGGCAACCAGCACAATGTCCCCCATGCAATATGGCTGACTTGGAAGTCACCTGTAGAACATGGCCACCAGCACAATGTCCCCCAAGCAATATGGCTGACTTGGAAGTCACCTATACAACATGACAACCAGCACAATGTCCCCCATGCAATATGGCTGACTTGGAAGTCACCTATACAATACAACCAGCACAATGTCAACCCTTGCAATATGGCTGACTTGGAAGTCACCTATACAATACAACAAGCACAATGTCCCAAATGCAATATGGCTGACTTGGAAGTCACCTATAGAACATGGCCACCAGCACAATGTCCCCCATGCAATATGGCTGACTTGGAAGTCACCTATACAACATGGCAACCAGCACAATGTCCCCCATGCAATATGGCTGACTTGGAAGTCACCTATACAATACAACCAGCACAATGTCCCCCAAGCAATATGGCTGACTTGGAAGTCACCTATACAAGACAACCAGCACAATGTCCCCCATGCAATATGGCTGACTTGGAAGTCAACTATACAATACAACCAGCACAATGTCCCCCATGCAATATGGCTGATTTGGAAGTCACCTAAACAACACAACCAGCACAATGTCCCCCATGCAATATGGCTGACTTGGAAGTCACCTATACAAGACAACCAGCACAATGTCCCAAATGCAATATGGCTGACTTGGAAGTCATCTATAGAACATGGCCCCCAGCACAATGTCCCCCATGCAATATGGCTGACTTGGAAGTCAACTATACAACATGGCAACCAGCACAATTTCCCCCATGCAATATGGCTGACTTGGAAGTCATCTATACAATACAACCAGCACAATGTCCCCCAAGCAATATGGCTGACTTGGAAGTCACCTATACAAGACAACCAGCACAATGTCCCCCATGCAATATGCCTGACTTGGAAGTCACCTATAGGACATGGCCACCAGCACAATGTCCCCCATGCAATATGGCTGACTTGGAAGTCACCTATACAATACAACCAGCACAATGTCCCCCATGCAATATGGCTGACTTGGAAGTCACCTATACAACATGGCAACCAGCACAATGTCCCCCATGCAATATGGCTGACTTGGAAGTCACCTATAGAACATGGCCACCAGCACAATGTCCCCCATGCAATATGGCTGACTTGGAAGTCACCTATACAACATGGCAACCAGCACAATGTCCCCCATGCAATATGGCTGACTTGGAAGTCACCTATACAATACAACCAGCACAATGTCCCCCAAGCAATATGGCTGACTTGGAAGTCACCTATAGAACATGGCAACCAGCACAATGTCCCCCAAGCAATATGGCTGACTTGGAAGTCACCTATACAAGACAACCAGCACAATGTCCCCCATGCAATATGGCTGACTTGGAAGTCACCTATAGGACATGGCAACCAGCACAATGTCCCCCATGCAATATGGCTGACTTGGAAGTCACCTGTAGAACATGGCCACCAGCACAATGTCCCCCAAGCAATATGGCTGACTTGGAAGTCACCTATACAACATGACAACCAGCACAATGTCCCCCATGCAATATGGCTGACTTGGAATTCACCTATACAATACAACCAGCACAATGTCAACCCTTGCAATATGGCTGACTTGGAAGTCACCTATACAATACAACAAGCACAATGTCCCAAATGCAATATGGCTGACTTGGAAGTCACCTATAGAACATGGCCACCAGCACAATGTCCCCCATGCAATATGGCTGACTTGGAAGTCACCTATACAACATGGCAACCAGCACAATGTCCCCCATGCAATATGGCTGACTTGGAAGTCACCTATACAATACAACCAGCACAATGTCCCCCAAGCAATATGGCTGACTTGGAAGTCACCTATACAAGACAACCAGCACAATGTCCCCCATGCAATATGGCTGACTTGGAAGTCAACTATACAATACAACCAGCACAATGTCCCCCATGCAATATGGCTGATTTGGAAGTCACCTAAACAACACAACCAGCACAATGTCCCCCATGCAATATGGCTGACTTGGAAGTCACCTATACAAGACAACCAGCACAATGTCCCAAATGCAATATGGCTGACTTGGAAGTCATCTATAGAACATGGCCCCCAGCACAATGTCCCCCATGCAATATGGCTGACTTGGAAGTCAACTATACAACATGGCAACCAGCACAATTTCCCCCATGCAATATGGCTGACTTGGAAGTCATCTATACAATACAACCAGCACAATGTCCCCCAAGCAATATGGCTGACTTGGAAGTCACCTATACAAGACAACCAGCACAATGTCCCCAATGCAATATGGCTGACTTGGAAGTCACATATAGGACATGGCCACCAGCACAATGTCCCCCATGCAATATGGCTGACTTGGAAGTCACCTATACAATACAACCAGCACAATGTCCCCCATGCAATATGGCTGACTTGGAAGTCACCTATACAATACAACCAGCACAATGTCCCAAATGCAATATGGCTGAATTGGAAGTCACCTATAGAACATGGCCACCAGCACAATGTCCCCCATGCAATATGGCTGACTTGGAAGTCACCTATACAACATGGCAACCAGCACAATGTCCCCCATGCAATATGGCTGACTTGGAAGTCACCTATACAATACAACCAGCACAATGTCCCCCATGCAATATGGCTGATTTGGAAGTCACCTATACAACACAACCAGCACAATGTCCCCCATGCAATATGGCTGACTTGGAAGTCACCTATAGAACATGGCCACCAGCACAATGTCCCCCATGCAATATGGCTGACTTGGAAGTCACCTATACAACATGGCAACCTGCACAATTTCCCCCATGCAATATGGCTGACTTGGAAGTCACCTATACAATACAACCAGCACAATGTCCCCCAATCAATATGGCTGACTTGGAAGTCACCTATACAAGACAACCAGCACAATGTCCCCCATGCAATATGGCTGACTTGGAAGTCACCTATAGGACATGGCCACCAGCACAATGTCCCCCATGCAATATGGCTGACTTGGAAGTCACCTATACAATACAACCAGCACAATGTCCCCCATGCAATATGGCTGACTTGGAAGTCACCTATACAATACAACCAGCACAATGTCCCCCATGCAATATGGCTGACTTGGAAGTCACCTATACAACACAACCAGCACAATGTCCCCCAAGCAATATGGCTCACTTGGAAGTCACCTATACAACATGGCAACCAGCACAATGTCCCCCATGCAATATGGCTGACTTGGAAGTCACCTATACCACATGGCAACCAGCACAATGTCCCCCATGCAATATGGCTGACTTGGAAGTCACCTATACAATACAACCAGCACAATGTCCCACAGGAAATATGGCTGACTTGGAAGTCACCTATACAACATGGCAACCAGCACAATGTCCCCCAAGCAATATGGCTGACTTGGAAGTCACCTATACAACATGGCAACCAGCACAATGTCCCCCATGCAATATGGCTGACTTGGAAGTCACCTATACAACATGGCAACCAGCACAATGTCCCCCATGCAATATGGCTGACTTGGAAGTCACCTATAGGACATGGCAACCAGCACAATGTCCCCCAAGCAATATGGCTGACTTGGAAGTCACCTATACAAGACAACCAGGACAATGTCCCAAATGCAATATGGCTGACTTGGAAGTCACCTATAGAACATGGCCACCAGCACAATGTCCCCCATGCAATATGGCTGACTTGGAAGTCACCTATACAACATGGCAACCAGCACAATGTCCCCCATGCAATATGGCTGACTTGGAAGTCACCTATACAATACAACCAGCACAATGTCCCCCAAGCAATATGGCTGACTTGGAAGTCACCAATACAAGACAACCAGCACAATGTCCCCCATGCAATATGGCTGACTTGGAAGTCACCTATACAATACAACCAGCACAATGTCCCCCATGCAATATGGCTGATTTGGAAGTCACCTATACAACACAACCAGCACAATGTCCCCCATGCAATATGGCTGACTTGGAAGTGACCTATACAAGACAACCAGCACAATGTCCCAAATGCAATATGGCTGAATTGGAAGTCACCTATAGAACATGGCCACCAGCACAATGTCCCCCATGCAATATGGCTGACTTGGAAGTCACCTATACAACATGGCAACCAGCACAATGTCCCCCATGCAATATGGCTGACTTGGAAGTCACCTATGCAATACAACCAGCACAATGTCCCCCATGCAATATGGCTGACTTGTAGTCACCTATACAACACAGCCAGCACAATGTCCCCCATGCAATATGGCTGACTTGGAAGTCACCTATACAACACAACCAGCACAATGTCCCCCATGCAATATGGCTGACTTGGAAGTCACCTATAGAACATGGCAACCAACACAATGTCCCCCAAGCAATATGGCTGACTTGGAAGTCACCTATACAACATGGCCACCAGCACAATGTCCCCCAAGCAATATGGCTCACTTGGAAGTCACCTATACAATACAACCATCACAATGTCCCCCATGTAATATGGCTGACTTGGAAGTCACCTATACAATACAACCAGCACAATGTCCCCCATGCAATATGGCTGACTTGGAAGTCACCTATACAACACAACCAGCACAATGTCCCCCATGCAATACGGCTGACTTGGAAGTCACCTATACAACATGGCAACCAGCACAATGTCCCCCATGCAATATGGCTGACTTGGAAGGCACCTATACAAGACAACCAGCACAAAGTCCCCATGCAATATGGCTGACTTGGAAGTCACCTATAGAACATGGCCACCAGCACAATGTCCCCCATGCAATATGGCTGACTTGGAAGTCACTTATACAACATGGCAACCAGCACAATGTCCCCCAAGCAATATGGCTCACTTGGAAGTCACCTATACAACATGGCAAACCAGCACAATGTCCCCCATGCAATATGGCTGACTTGGAAGTCACCTATAGAACATGGCCACCAGCACAATGTCCCCCATGCAACACGGCTGACTTGGAAGTCACCTATACAAGACAACCAGCACAATGTCCCCCATGCAATATGGCTGACTTGGAAGTCACCTATACAACACAACCAGCACAATGTCCCCCAAGCAATATGGCTCACTTGGAAGTCACCTATACAACATGGCAACCAGCACAATGTCCCCCATGCAATATGGCTGACTTGGAAGTCACCTATACAACATGGCAACCAGCACAATGTCCCCCATGCAATATGGCTGACTTGGAAGTCACCTATACAATACAACCAGCACAATGTCCCACAGGCAATATGGCTGACTTGGAAGTCACCTATACAACATGGCAACCAGCACAATGTCCCCCAAGCAATATGGCTGACTTGGAAGTCACCTATACAACATGGCAACCAGCACAATGTCCCCCATGCAATATGGCTGACTTGGAAGTCACCTATACAACATGGCAACCAGCACAATGTCCCCCATGCAATATGGCTGACTTGGAAGTCACCTATACAACATGGCCACCAGCACAATGTCCCCCATGCAATATGGCTGACTTGGAAGTCACCTATACAAGACAACCAGCACAATGTCCCCCATGCAATATGGCTGACTTGGAAGACACCTATAGGACATGGCAACCAGCACAATGTCCCCCAAGCAATATGGCTGACTTGGAAGTCACCTATACAAGACAACCAGCACAATGTCCCAAATGCAATATGGCTGACTTGGAAGTCACCTATACAACATGGCAACCAGCACAATGTCCCCCAAGCAATATGGCTGACTTGGAAGTCACCTATAGAACATGGCCACCAGCACAATGTCCTCCAAGCAATATGGCTGACTTGGAAGTCACCTACAGAACATGGCAACCAGCACAATGTCCCCCAAGCAATATGGCTGACTTGGAAGTCACCTATACAAGACAACCAGCACAATGTCCCCCATGCAACACGGCTGACTTGGAAGTCACCTATACAAGACAACCAGCACAATGTCCCCCATGCAATATGGCTGACTTGGAAGTCACCTATACAACACAACCAGCACAATGTCCCCCAAGCAATATGGCTCACTTGGAAGTCACCTATACAACATGGCAACCAGCACAATGTCCCCCATGCAATATGGCTGACTTGGAATTCACCTATACAATACAACCAGCACAATGTCCCCCAAGCAATATGGCTGACTTGGAAGTCACCTATAGAACATGGCCACCAGCACAATGTCCTCCATGCAATATGGCTGACTTGGAAGTCACCTATACAAGACAACCAGCACAATGTCCCCCATGCAATATAGCTGACTTGGAAGTCACCTATAGAACATGGCAACCAGCACAATGTCCCCCAAGCAATATGGCTGACTTGGAAGTCACCTATACAAGACAACCAGCACAATTTCCCCCATGCAATATGGCTGACTTGGAAGTCACCTATAGAACATGGCCACCAGCACAATGTCCCCCATGCAATATGGCTGACTTGGAAGTCACCTATCCAACATGGCAACCAGCACAATGTCCCCCAAGCAATATGGCTGACTTGGAAGTCACCTATACAAGACAACCAGCACAATGTCCCCCATGCAATATAGCTGACTTGGAAGTCACCTATAGAACATGGCAACCAGCACAATGTCCCCCAAGCAATATGGCTGACTTGGAAGTCACCTATACAAGACAACCAGCACAATTTCCCCCATGCAATATGGCTGACTTGGAAGTCACCTATAGAACATGGCCACCAGCACAATGTCCCCCAAGCAATATGGCTCACTTGGAAGTCACCTATACAATACAACCAGCACAATGTCCCCCAAGCAATATGGCTGACTTGGAAGTCACCTATACAAGACAACCAGCACAATGTCCCCCATGCAATATGGCTGACTTGGAAGTCACCTATACAATACAACCAGCACAATGTCCCCCATGCAATATGGCTGATTTGGAAGTCACCTATACAACACAACCAGCACAATGTCCCCCATGCAATATGGCTGACTTGGAAGTCACCTATACAAGACAACCAGCACAATGTCCAAAATGCAATATGGCTGACTTGGAAGTCACCTATAGGACATGGCCACCAGCACAATGTCCCCCATGCAATATGGCGGACTTGGAAGTCACCTATACAATACAACCAGCACAATGTCCCCCATGCAATATGGCTGACTTGGAAGTCACCTATACAATACAACCAGCACAATGTCCCCCATGCAATATGGCTGATTTGGAATTCACCTATACAACACAACCAGCACAATGTCCCCCATGCAATATGGCTGACTTGGAAGTCACCTATACAAGACAACCAGCACAATGTCACCCATGCAATATGGCTGACTTGGAAGTAACCTATAGAACATGGCCACCAGCACAATGTCCCCCATGCAATATGGCTGACTTGGAAGTCACCTATACAACATGGCAACCAGCACAATGTCCCCCATGCAATATGGCTGACTTGGAAGTCACCTATACAATACAACCAGCACAATGTCCCCCAAGCAATATGGCTGACTTGGAAGTCACCTATACAAGACAACCAGCACAATGTCCCCCATGCAATATGGCTGACTTGGAAGTCACCTATAGAACATGGCAACCAACACAATGTCCCCCAAGCAATATGGCTGACTTGGAAGTCACCTATACAACATGGCCACCAGCACAATGTCCCCCAAGCAATATGGCTCACTTGGAAGTCACCTATACAATACAACCATCACAATGTCCCCCATGTAATATGGCTGACTTGGAAGTCACCTATACAATACAACCAGCACAATGTCCCCCATGCAATATGGCTGACTTGGAAGTCACCTATACAACACAACCAGCACAATGTCCCCCATGCAATACGGCTGACTTGGAAGTCACCTATACAACATGGCAACCAGCACAATGTCCCCCATGCAATATGGCTGACTTGGAAGTCAACTATACAACATGGCAACCAGCACAATGTCCCCCATGCAATATGGCTGACTTGGAAGGCACCTATACAAGACAACCAGCACAATGTCCCCATGCAATATGGCTGACTTGGAAGTCACCTATAGAACATGGCCACCAGCACAATGTCCCCCATGCAATATGGCTGACTTGGAAGTCACTTATACAACATGGCAACCAGCACAATGTCCCCCAAGCAATATGGCTCACTTGGAAGTCACCTATACAACATGGCAACCAGCACAATGTCCCCCATGCAATATGGCTGACTTGGAAGTCACCTATAGAACATGGCCACCAGCACAATGTCCCCCATGCAACACGGCTGACTTGGAAGTCACCTATACAAGACAACCAGCACAATGTCCCCTATGCAATATGGCTGACTTGGAAGTCACCTATACAACACAACCAGCACAATGTCCCCCAAGCAATATGGCTCACTTGGAAGTCACCTATACAACATGGCAACCAGCACAATGTCCCCCATGCAATATGGCTGACTTGGAAGTCACCTATACAACATGGCAACCAGCACAATGTCCCCCATGCAATATGGCTGACTTGGAAGTCACCTATACAATACAACCAGCACAATGTCCCACAGGCAATATGGCTGACTTGGAAGTCACCTATACAACATGGTAACCAGCACAATGTCCCCCAAGCAATATGGCTGACTTGGAAGTCACCTATACAACATGGCAACCAGCACAATGTCCCCCATGCAATATGGCTGACTTGGAAGTCACCTATACAACATGGCAACCAGCACCATGTCCCCCATGCAATATGGCTGACTTGGAAGTCACCTATACAACATGGCCACCAGCACAATGTCCCCCATGCAATATGGCTGACTTGGAAGTCACCTATACAAGACAACCAGCACAATGTCCCCCATGCAATATGGCTGACTTGGAAGTCACCTTTAGGACATGGCAACCAGCACAATGTCCCCCAAGCAATATGGCTGACTTGGAAGTCACCTATACAAGACAACCAGCACAATGTCCCAAATGCAATATGGCTGACTTGTAAGTCACCTATACAACATGGCAACCAGCACAATGTCCCCCAAGCAATATGGCTGACTTGGAAGTCACCTATAGAACATGGCCACCAGCACAATGTCCTCCAAGCAATAGGGCTGACTTGGAAGTCACCTACAGAACATGGCAACCAGCACAATGTCCCCCAAGCAATATGGCTGACTTGGAAGTCACCTATACAAGACAACCAGCACAATGTCCCTCATGCAACACGGCTGACTTGGAAGTCACCTATACAAGACAACCAGCACAATGTCCCCCATGCAATATGGCTGACTTGGAAGTCACCTATACAACACAACCAGCACAATGTCCCCCAAGCAATATGGCTCACTTGGAAGTCACCTATACAACATGGCAACCAGCACAATGTCCCCCATGCAATATGGCTGACTTGGAATTCACCTATACAATACAACCAGCACAATGTCCCCCAAGCAATATGGCTGACTTGGAAGTCACCTATAGAACATGGCCACCAGCACAATGTCCTCCATGCAATATGGCTGACTTGGAAGTCACCTATACAAGACAACCAGCACAATGTCCCCCATGCAATATAGCTGACTTGGAAGTCACCTATAGAACATGGCAACCAGCACAATGTCCCCCAAGCAATATGGCTGACTTGGAAGTCACCTATACAAGACAACCAGCACAATTTCCCCCCTGCAATATGGCTGACTTGGAAGTCACCTATAGAACATGGCCACCAGCACAATGTCCCCCATGCAATATGGCTGACTTGGAAGTCACCTATACAACATGGCAACCAGCACAATGTCCCCCAAGCAATATGGCTGACTTGGAAGTCACCTATAGAACATGGCCACCAGCACAATGTCCCCCAAGCAATATGGCTCACTTGGAAGTCACCTATACAATACAACCAGCACAATGTCCCCCAAGCAATATGGCTGACTTGGAAGTCACCTATACAAGACAACCAGCACAATGTCCCACATGCAATATGGCTGACTTGGAAGTCACCTATACAATACAACCAGCACAATGTCCCCCATGCAATATGGCTGATTTGGAAGTCACCTATACAACACAACCAGCACAATGTCCCCCATGCAATATGGCTGACTTGGAAGTCACCTATACAAGACAACCAGCACAATGTCCCAAATGCAATATGGCTGACTTGGAAGTCACCTATAGGACATGGCCACCAGCACAATGTCCCCCATGCAATATGGCGGACTTGGAAGTCACCTATACAATACAACCAGCACAATGTCCCCCATGCAATATGGCTGACTTGGAAGTCACCTATACAACATGGCAACCAGCACAATGTCCCCCATGCAATATGGCTGACTTGGAAGTCACCTATACAATACAACCAGCACAATGTCCCCCAAGCAATATGGCTGACTTGGAAGTCACCTATACAAGACAACCAGCACAATGTCCCCCATGCAATATGGCTGACTTGGAAGTCACCTATACAATACAACCAGCACAATGTCCCCCATGCAATATGGCTGATTTGGAAGTCACCTATACAACACAACCAGCACAATGTCCCCCATGCAATATGGCTGACTTGGAAGTCACCTATACAAGACAACCAGCACAATGTCCCAAATGCAATATGGCTGACTTGGAAGTCACCTATACAAGACAACCAGCACAATGTCCCCCATGCAATATGGCTGACTTGGAAGTCACCTATAGGACATGGCCACCAGCACAATGTCCCCCATGCAATATGGCTGACTTGGAAGTCACCTATACAATACAACCAGCACAATGTCCCCCATGCAATATGGCTGACTTGGAAGTCACCTATACAATACAACCAGCACAATGTCCCCCATGCAATATGGCTGATTTGGAAGTCACCTATACAACACAACCAGCACAATGTCCCCCATGCAATATGGCTGACTTGGAAGTCACCTATACAACATGGCAACCAGCACAATGTCCCCCAAGCAATATGGCTGACTTGGAAGTCACCTATAGAACATGGCCACCAGCACAATGTCCCCCAAGCAATATGGCTGACTTGGAAGTCACCTATAGAACATGGCAACCAGCACAATGTCCCCCAAGCAATATGGCTGACTTAGAAGTCACCTATACAAGACAACCAGCACAATGTCCCCCATGCAATATGGCTGACTTGGAAGTCACCTATAGGACATGGCAACCAGCACAATGTCCCCCATGCAATATGGCTGACTTGGAAGTCACCTATAGAACATGGCCACCATCACAATGTCCCCCAAGCAATATGGCTCACTTGGAAGTCACCTATACAATACAACAAGCACAATGTCCCCCATGCAATATGGCTGACTTGGAAGTCACCTTTACAATACAACCAGCACAATGTCCCCCATGCAATATGGCTGATTTGGAAGTCACCTATACAACACAACCAGAACAATGTCCCCCATGCAATATGGCTGACTTGGAAGTCACCTATACAAGACAACCAGCACAATGTCCAAAATGTAATATGGCTGACTTGGAAGTCACCTATAGAACATGGCCACCAGCACAATGTCCCCCATGCAATATGGCTGACTTGGAAGTCACCTATACAACATGGCAACCAGCACAATGTCCCCCATGCAATATGGCTGACTTGGAAGTCACCTATACAATACAACCAGCACAATGTCCCCCAAGCAATATGGCTGACTTGGAAGTCACCTATACAAGACAACCAGCACAATGTCCCCCATGCAATATGGCTGACTTGGAAGTCACCTATAGGACATGGCCACCAGTACAATGTCCCCCATGCAATATGACTGACTTGGAAGTCACCTATACAATACAACCAGCACAATGTCCCCCATGCAATATGGCTGACTTGGAAGTCACCTATACAATACAACCAGCACAATGTCCCCCATGCAATATGGCTGATTTGGAAGTCACCTATACAACACAACCAGCACAATGTCCCCCATGCAATATGGCTGACTTGGAAGTCACCTATACAAGACAACCAGCACAATGTCCCAAATGCAATATGGCTGACTTGGAAGTCACCTATAGGACATGGCCACCAGCACAATGTCCCCCAAGCAATATGGCTGACTTGGAAGTCACCTATACAAGACAACCAGCACAATGTCCCCCATGCAATATGGCTGACTTGGAAGTCACCTATAGAACATGGCCACCAGCACAATGTCCCCGTTGCAATATGGCTGACTTGGAAGTCACCTATACAACATGGCAACCAGCACAATGTCCCCCAAGCAATATGGCTGACTTGGAATTCACCTATACAACATGGCAACCAGCACAATGTCCCACAAGCAATATGGCTGACTTGTAAGTCACCTAGAGAACATGGCAACCAGCACAATGTCCCCCAAGCAATATGGCTGACTTAAAAGTCACCTATACAAGACAACCAGCACAATTTCCCCCATGCAATATGGCTGACTTGGAAGTCACCTATAGGACATGGCAACCAGCACAATGTCCCCCATGCAATATGGCTGACTTGGAAGTCACCTATACAACATGGCAACCAGCACAATGTCCCCCATGCAATATGGCTGACTTGGAAGTCACCTATGCAATACAACCAGCACAATGTCCCCCAAGCAATATGGCTGACTTGGAAGTCACCAATAGAACATGGCCACCAGCACAATGTCCCCCATGCAATATGGCTGACTTGGAAGTCACCTATACAAGACAACCAGCACAATGTCCCCCATGCAATATGGCTGACTTGGAAGTCACCTATAGAACATGGCCACCAGCACAATGTCCCCCATGCAATAAGGCTGACTTGGAAGTCACCTATACAACATGGCAACCAGCACAATGTCCCCCAAGCAATATGGCTGACTTGGAAGTCACCTATAGAACATGGCCACCAGCACAATGTCCCCCAAGCAATATGGCCGACTTGGAAGTCACCTAATAGAACATGGCAACCAGCACAATGTCCCCGAAGCAATATGGCTGACTTGGAAGTCACCTATACAAGACAACCAGCACAATGTCCCCCATGCAATATGGCTGACTTGGAAGTCACCTATAGGACATGGCAACCAGCACAATGTCCCCCATGCAATATGGCTGACTTGGAAGTCACCTATAGAACATGGCCACCAGCACAATGTCCCCCAAGCAATATGGCTGACTTGAAAGTCACCTATACAATACAACCAGCACAATGTCCCCCATGCAATATGGCTGACTTGGAAGTCACCTATACAATACAACCAGCACAATGTCCCCCATGCAATATGGCTGACTTGGAAGTCACCTATACAACACAACCAGCACAATGTCCCCCATGCAATATGGCTGACTTGGAAGTCACCTATACAACACAACCAGACAATGTCCCCCATGCAATATGGCTCACTTGGAAGTCACCTATACAACATGGCAACCAGCACAATGTCCCCCATGCAATATGGCTGACTTGGAAGTCACCTATACAACATGGCAACCAGCACAATGTCCCCCATGCAATATGGCTGACTTGGAAGTCACCTATACAACATGGCAACCAGCACAATGTCCCCCATGCAATATGGCTGACTTGGAAGTCACCTATACAAGAAACCAGCACAATGTCCCCCATGCAATGTGGCTGACTTGGAAGTCACCTATAGAACATGGCTACCAGCACAATGTCCCCCATGCAATATGGCTGACTTGGAAGACACCTATACAACATGGCAACCAGCACAATGTCCCCCAAGCAATATGGCTCACTTGGAAGTCACCTATACAACATGGCAACCAGCACAATGTCCCCCATGCAATATGGCTGACTTGGAAGTCACCTATAGAACATGGCCACCAGCACAATGTCCCCCATGCAACACGGCTGACTTGGAAGTCACCTATACAAGACAACCAGCACAATGTCCCCCATGCAATATGGCTGACTTGGAAGTCACCTATACAACACAACCAGCACAATGTCCCCCAAGCAATATGGCTCACTTGGAAGTCACCTATACAACATGGCAACCAGCACAATGTCCCCCATGCAATATGGCTGACTTGGAAGTCACCTATACAACATGGCAACCAGCACAATGTCCCCCATGCAATATGGCTGACTTGGAAGTCACCTATACAAGACAACCAGCTCAATGTCCCCCATGCAATATGGCTGACTTGGAAGTCACCTATAGGACATGGCAACCAGCACAATTTCCCCCGAGCAGTATGGCTGACTTGGAAGTCACCTATACAAGACAACCAGCACAATGTCCCAAATGCAATATGGCTGACTTGGAAGTCACCTATAGAACATGGCCACCAGCACAATGTCCCCCATGCAATATGGCTGACTTGGAAGTCACCTATACAACATGGCAACCAGCACAATGTCCCCCATGCAATATGGCTGACTTGGAAGTCACCTATACAATACAACCAGCACAATGTCCCCCAAGCAATATGGCTGACTTGGAAGTCACCTATACAAGACAACCAGCACAATGTCTCCCATGCAATATGGTTGACTTGGAAGTCACCTATAGGACATGGCCACCAGCACAATGTCCCCCATGCAATATGGCTGACTTGGAAGTCACCGATACAATACAACCAGCACAATGTCCCCCATGCAATATGGCTGACTTGGAAGTCACCTATACAATACAACCAGCACAATGTCCCCCATGCAATATGGCTGACTTGGAAGTCACCTATACAACATGGCAACCAGCACAATGTCCCCCATGCAATATGGCTGACTTGGAAGTCACCTATACAAGACAACCAGCACAATGTCCCAAATGCAATATGGCTGACTTGGAAGTCACCTATAGAACATGGCCACCAGCACAATGTCCCCCATGCAATATGGCTGACTTGGAAGTCACCTATACAACATGGCAACCAACACAATGTCCCCCATGCAATATGGCTGACTTGGAAGTCACCTATACAATACAACCAGCACAATGTCCCCCAAGCAATATGGCTGACTTGGAAGTCACCTATACAAGACAACCAGCACAATGTCCCCCATGCAATATGGCTGACTTGGAAGTCACCTATAGGACATGGCCATTAGCACAATGTCCCCCATGCAATATGGCTGACTTGGAAGTCACCTATACAATACAACCAGCACAATGTCCCCCATGCAATATGGCTGACTTGGAAGTCACCCATACAATACAACCAGCACAATGTCCCCCATGCAATATGGCTGATTTGGAAGTCACCTATACAACACAACCAGCACAATGTCCCCCATGCAATATGGCTGACTTGGAAGTCACCTATACAAGACAACCAGCACAATGTCCTGCATGCAATATGGCTGACTTGGAAGTCACCTATAGAACATGGCCACCAGCACAATGTCCCCCATGCAATATGGCTGACTTGGAAGTCACGTATACAACATGGCAACCAGCACAATGTCCCCCAAGCAATATGGCTGACTTGGAAGTCACCTATACAACATGGCAACCAGCACAATGTCCCCCAAGCAATATGGCTGACTTAAAAGTCACCTATACAAGACAACCAGCACAATTTCCCCCATGCAATGTGGCTGACTTGGAAGTCACCTATAGGACATGGCAACCAGCACAATGTCCCCCATGCAATATGGCTGACTTGGAAGTCACCTATAGAACATGGCCACCAGCACAATGTCCCCCATGCAATATGGCTGACTTGGAAGTCACCTATACAACATGGCAACCAGCACAATGTCCCCCATGCAATATGGCTGACTTGGAAGTCACCTATACAATACAACCAGCACAATGTCCCCCAAGCAATATGGCTGACTTGGAAGTCACCTATACAAGACAACCAGCACAATGTCTCCCATGCAATATGGTTGACTTGGAAGTCACCTATAGGACATGGCCACCAGCACAATGTCCCCCATGCAATATGGCTGACTTGGAAGTCACCTATACAATACAACCAGCACAATGTCCCCCATGCAATATGGCTGACTTGGAAGTCACCTATACAATACAACCAGCACAATGTCCCCCATGCAATATGGCTGACTTGGAAGTCACCTATACAACATGGCAACCAGCACAATGTCCCCCATGCAATATGGCTGACTTGGAAGTCACCTATACAAGACAACCAGCACAATGTCCCAAATGCAATATGGCTGACTTGGAAGTCACCTATAGAACATGGCCACCAGCACAATGTCCCCCATGCAATATGGCTGACTTGGAAGTCACCTATACAACATGGCAACCAACACAATGTCCCCCATGCAATATGGCTGACTTGGAAGTCACCTATACAATACAACCAGCACAATGTCCCCCAAGCAATATGGCTGACTTGGAAGTCACCTATACAAGACAACCAGCACAATGTCCCCCATGCAATATGGCTGACTTGGAAGTCACCTATAGGACATGGCCATTAGCACAATGTCCCCCATGCAATATGGCTGACTTGGAAGTCACCTATACAATACAACCAGCACAATGTCCCCCATGCAATATGGCTGACTTGGAAGTCACCTATACAATACAACCAGCACAATGTCCCCCATGCAATATGGCTGACTTGGAAGTCACCTATACAACATGGCAACCAGCACAATGTCCCCCAAGCAATATGGCTGACTTGGAAGTCACCTATACAATATGGCAACCAGCACAATGTCCCCCAAGCAATATGGCTGACTTAAAAGTCACCTATACAAGACAACCAGCACAATTTCCCCCATGCAATGTGGCTGACTTGGAAGTCACCTATAGGACATGGCAACCAGCACAATGTCCCCCATGCAATATGGCTGACTTGTAAGTCACCTATACAACATGGCAACCAGCACAATGTCCCCCATGCAATATGGCTGACTTGGAAGTCACCTATACAACATGGCAACCAGCACAATGTCCCCCATGCAATATGGCTGACTTGGAAGTCAGCTATACAACATGGCCACCAGCACAATGTCCCCCATGCAACACGGCTGACTTGGAAGTCACCTATACAAGACAACCAGCACAATGTCCCCCAAGCAATATGGCTGACT
This sequence comes from Petromyzon marinus, assembly GCF_048934315.1. NCBI lineage: Eukaryota > Metazoa > Chordata > Hyperoartia > Petromyzontiformes > Petromyzontidae > Petromyzon > Petromyzon marinus. The sequence continues at coordinate 765,707 of NW_027422884.1, read as the reverse complement.
TGGAAGTCACCTATACAACATGGCAACCAGCACAATGTCCCCCATGCAATATGGCTGACTTGGAAGTCACCTATACAACATGGCAACCAGCACAATGTCCCCCATGCAATATGGCTGACTTGGAAGTCACCTATACAATACAACCAGCACAATGTCCCCCAAGCAATATGGCTGACTTGGAAGTCACCTATAGAACATGGCCACCAGCACAATGTCCCCCATGCAATATGGCTGACTTGGAAGGCACCTATACAAGACAACCAGCACAATGTCCCCCATGCAATATGGCTGACTTGGAAGTCACCTATAGAACATGGCCACCAGCACAATGTCCCCCATGCAATATGGCTGACTTGGAAGTCACCTATACAACATGGCAACCAGCACAATGTCCCCCAAGCAATATGGCTGACTTGGAAGTCACCTATAGAACATGGCCACCAGCACAATGTCCCCCAAGCAATATGGCTGACTTGGAAGTCACCTAATAGAACATGGCAACCAGCACAATGTCCCCGAAGCAATATGGCTGACTTGGAAGTCACCTATACAAGACAACCAGCACAATGTCCCCCATGCAATATGGCTGACTTGGAAGTCACCTATACAACATGGCAACCAACACAATGTCCCCCATGCAATATGGCTGACTTGGAAGTCACCTATACAATACAACCAGCACAATGTCCCCCAAGCAATATGGCTGACTTGGAAGTCACCTATACAAGACAACCAGCACAATGTCCCCCATGCAATATGGCTGACTTGGAAGTCACCTATAGGACATGGCCACCAGCACAATGTCCCCCATGCAATATGGCTGACTTGGAAGTCACCTATACAATACAACCAGCACAATGTCCCCCATGCAATATGGCTGACTTGGAAGTCACCTATACAATACAACCAGCACAATGTCCCCCATGCAATATGGCTGATTTGGAAGTCACCTATAAAACACAACCAGCACAATGTCCCCCATGCAATATGGCTGACTTGGAAGTCACCTATACAAGACAACCAGCACAATGTCCCGCATGCAATATGGCTGTCTTGGAAGTCACCTATAGAACATGGCCACCAGCACAATGTCCCCCATGCAATATGGCTGACTTGGAAGTCACCTATACAACATGGCAACCAGCACAATGTCCCCCAAGCAATATGGCTGACTTGGAAGTCACCTATACAACATGGCAACCAGCACAATGTCCCCCAAGCAATATGGCTGACTTAAAAGTCACCTATACAAGACAACCAGCACAATTTCCCCCATGCAATATGGCTGACTTGGAAGTCACCTATAGGACATGGCCATTAGCACAATGTCCCCCATGCAATATGGCTGACTTGGAAGTCACCTATACAATACAACCAGCACAATGTCCCCCATGCAATATGGCTGACTTGGAAGTCACCTATACAATACAACCAGCACAATGTCCCCCATGCAATATGGCTGATTTGGAAGTCACCTATACAACACAACCAGCACAATGTCCCCCATGCAATATGGCTGACTTGGAAGTCACCTATACAAGACAACCAGCACAATGTCCTGCATGCAATATGGCTGACTTGGAAGTCACCTATAGAACATGGCCACCAGCACAATGTCCCCCATGCAATATGGCTGACTTGGAAGTCACCTATACAACATGGCAACCAGCACAATGTCCCCCAAGCAATATGGCTGACTTGGAAGTCACCTATACAACATGGCAACCAGCACAATGTCCCCCAAGCAATATGGCTGACTTAAAAGTCACCTATACAAGACAACCAGCACAATTTCCCCCATGCAATGTGGCTGACTTGGAAGTCACCTATAGGACATGGCAACCAGCACAATGTCCCCCATGCAATATGGCTGACTTGTAAGTCACCTATACAACATGGCAACCAGCACAATGTCCCCCATGCAATATGGCTGACTTGGAAGTCACCTATACAACATGGCAACCAGCACAATGTCCCCCATGCAATATGGCTGACTTGGAAGTCAGCTATACAACATGGCCACCAGCACAATGTCCCCCATGCAACACGGCTGACTTGGAAGTCACCTATACAAGACAACCAGCACAATGTCCCCCAAGCAATATGGCTGACTTGGAAGTCACCTATACAACATGGCAACCAGCACAATGTCCCCCATGCAATATGGCTGACTTGGAAGTCACCTATACAACATGGCAACCAGCACAATGTCCCCCATGCAATATGGCTGACTTGGAAGTCACCTATACAATACAACCAGCACAATGTCCCCCAAGCAATATGGCTGACTTGGAAGTCACCTATAGAACATGGCCACCAGCACAATGTCCCCCATGCAATATGGCTGACTTGGAAGGCACCTATACAAGACAACCAGCACAATGTCCCCCATGCAATATGGCTGACTTGGAAGTCACCTATAGAACATGGCCACCAGCACAATGTCCCCCATGCAATATGGCTGACTTGGAAGTCACCTATACAACATGGCAACCAGCACAATGTCCCCCAAGCAATATGGCTGACTTGGAAGTCACCTATAGAACATGGCCACCAGCACAATGTCCCCCAAGCAATATGGCTGACTTGGAAGTCACCTAATAGAACATGGCAACCAGCACAATGTCCCCGAAGCAATATGGCTGACTTGGAAGTCACCTATACAAGACAACCAGCACAATGTCCCCCATGCAATATGGCTGACTTGGAAGTCACCTATACAACATGGCAACCAACACAATGTCCCCCATGCAATATGGCTGACTTGGAAGTCACCTATACAATACAACCAGCACAATGTCCCCCAAGCAATATGGCTGACTTGGAAGTCACCTATACAAGACAACCAGCACAATGTCCCCCATGCAATATGGCTGACTTGGAAGTCACCTATAGGACATGGCCACCAGCACAATGTCCCCCATGCAATATGGCTGACTTGGAAGTCACCTATACAATACAACCAGCACAATGTCCCCCATGCAATATGGCTGACTTGGAAGTCACCTATACAATACAACCAGCACAATGTCCCCCATGCAATATGGCTGATTTGGAAGTCACCTATAAAACACAACCAGCACAATGTCCCCCATGCAATATGGCTGACTTGGAAGTCACCTATACAAGACAACCAGCACAATGTCCCAAATGCAATATGGCTGACTTGGAAGTCACCTATAGAACATGGCCACCAGCACAATGTCCCCCATGCAATATGGCTGACTTGGAAGTCACCTATACAACATGGCAACCAACACAATGTCCCCCATGCAATATGGCTGACTTGGAAGTCACCTATACAATACAACCAGCACAATGTCCCCCAAGCAATATGGCTGACTTGGAAGTCACCTATACAAGACAACCAGCACAATGTCCCCCATGCAATATGGCTGACTTGGAAGTCACCTATAGGACATGGCCATTAGCACAATGTCCCCCATGCAATATGGCTGACTTGGAAGTCACCTATACAATACAACCAGCACAATGTCCCCCATGCAATATGGCTGACTTGGAAGTCACCCATACAATACAACCAGCACAATGTCCCCCATGCAATATGGCTGATTTGGAAGTCACCTATACAACACAACCAGCACAATGTCCCCCATGCAATATGGCTGACTTGGAAGTCACCTATACAAGACAACCAGCACAATGTCCTGCATGCAATATGGCTGACTTGGAAGTCACCTATAGAACATGGCCACCAGCACAATGTCCCCCATGCAATATGGCTGACTTGGAAGTCACGTATACAACATGGCAACCAGCACAATGTCCCCCAAGCAATATGGCTGACTTGGAAGTCACCTATACAACATGGCAACCAGCACAATGTCCCCCAAGCAATATGGCTGACTTAAAAGTCACCTATACAAGACAACCAGCACAATTTCCCCCATGCAATGTGGCTGACTTGGAAGTCACCTATAGGACATGGCAACCAGCACAATGTCCCCCATGCAATATGGCTGACTTGGAAGTGACCTATAGAACATGGCCACCAGCACAATGTCCCCCATGCAATATGGCTGACTTGGAAGTCACCTATACAACATGGCAACCAGCACAATGTCCCCCATGCAATATGGCTGACTTGGAAGTCACCTATACAATACAACCAGCACAATGTCCCCCAAGCAATATGGCTGACTTGGAAGTCACCTATACAAGACAACCAGCACAATGTCTCCCATGCAATATGGTTGACTTGGAAGTCACCTATAGGACATGGCCACCAGCACAATGTCCCCCATGCAATATGGCTGACTTGGAAGTCACCTATACAATACAACCAGCACAATGTCCCCCATGCAATATGGCTGACTTGGAAGTCACCTATACAATACAACCAGCACAATGTCCCCCATGCAATATGGCTGACTTGGAAGTCACCTATACAAGACAACCAGCACAATGTCCCAAATGCAATATGGCTGACTTGGAAGTCACCTATAGAACATGGCCACCAGCACAATGTCCCCCATGCAATATGGCTGACTTGGAAGTCACCTATACAACATGGCAACCAACACAATGTCCCCCATGCAATATGGCTGACTTGGAAGTCACCTATACAATACAACCAGCACAATGTCCCCCAAGCAATATGGCTGACTTGGAAGTCACCTATACAAGACAACCAGCACAATGTCCCCCATGCAATATGGCTGACTTGGAAGTCACCTATAGGACATGGCCATTAGCACAATGTCCCCCATGCAATATGGCTGACTTGGAAGTCACCTATACAATACAACCAGCACAATGTCCCCCATGCAATATGGCTGACTTGGAAGTCACCTATACAATACAACCAGCACAATGTCCCCCATGCAATATGGCTGATTTGGAAGTCACCTATACAACACAACCAGCACAATGTCCCCCATGCAATATGGCTGACTTGGAAGTCACCTATACAAGACAACCAGCACAATGTCCTGCATGCAATATGGCTGACTTGGAAGTCACCTATAGAACATGGCCACCAGCACAATGTCCCCCATGCAATATGGCTGACTTGGAAGTCACCTATACAACATGGCAACCAGCACAATGTCCCCCAAGCAATATGGCTGACTTGGAAGTCACCTATACAATATGGCAACCAGCACAATGTCCCCCAAGCAATATGGCTGACTTAAAAGTCACCTATACAAGACAACCAGCACAATTTCCCCCATGCAATGTGGCTGACTTGGAAGTCACCTATAGGACATGGCAACCAGCACAATGTCCCCCATGCAATATGGCTGACTTGTAAGTCACCTATACAACATGGCAACCAGCACAATGTCCCCCATGCAATATGGCTGACTTGGAAGTCACCTATACAACATGGCAACCAGCACAATGTCCCCCATGCAATATGGCTGACTTGGAAGTCAGCTATACAACATGGCCACCAGCACAATGTCCCCCATGCAACACGGCTGACTTGGAAGTCACCTATACAAGACAACCAGCACAATGTCCCCCAAGCAATATGGCTGACTTGGAAGTCACCTATACAACATGGCAACCAGCACAATGTCCCCCATGCAATATGGCTGACTTGGAAGTCACCTATACAACATGGCAACCAGCACAATGTCCCCCATGCAATATGGCTGACTTGGAAGTCACCTATACAATACAACCAGCACAATGTCCCCCAAGCAATATGGCTGACTTGGAAGTCACCTATAGAACATGGCCACCAGCACAATGTCCCCCATGCAATATGGCTGACTTGGAAGGCACCTATACAAGACAACCAGCACAATGTCCCCCATGCAATATGGCTGACTTGGAAGTCACCTATAGAACATGGCCACCAGCACAATGTCCCCCATGCAATATGGCTGACTTGGAAGTCACCTATACAACATGGCAACCAGCACAATGTCCCCCAAGCAATATGGCTGACTTGGAAGTCACCTATAGAACATGGCCACCAGCACAATGTCCCCCAAGCAATATGGCTGACTTGGAAGTCACCTAATAGAACATGGCAACCAGCACAATGTCCCCGAAGCAATATGGCTGACTTGGAAGTCACCTATACAAGACAACCAGCACAATGTCCCCCATGCAATATGGCTGACTTGGAAGTCACCTATACAACATGGCAACCAACACAATGTCCCCCATGCAATATGGCTGACTTGGAAGTCACCTATACAATACAACCAGCACAATGTCCCCCAAGCAATATGGCTGACTTGGAAGTCACCTATACAAGACAACCAGCACAATGTCCCCCATGCAATATGGCTGACTTGGAAGTCACCTATAGGACATGGCCACCAGCACAATGTCCCCCATGCAATATGGCTGACTTGGAAGTCACCTATACAATACAACCAGCACAATGTCCCCCATGCAATATGGCTGACTTGGAAGTCACCTATACAATACAACCAGCACAATGTCCCCCATGCAATATGGCTGATTTGGAAGTCACCTATAAAACACAACCAGCACAATGTCCCCCATGCAATATGGCTGACTTGGAAGTCACCTATACAAGACAACCAGCACAATGTCCCGCATGCAATATGGCTGTCTTGGAAGTCACCTATAGAACATGGCCACCAGCACAATGTCCCCCATGCAATATGGCTGACTTGGAAGTCACCTATACAACATGGCAACCAGCACAATGTCCCCCAAGCAATATGGCTGACTTGGAAGTCACCTATACAACATGGCAACCAGCACAATGTCCCCCAAGCAATATGGCTGACTTAAAAGTCACCTATACAAGACAACCAGCACAATTTCCCCCATGCAATATGGCTGACTTGGAAGTCACCTATAGGACATGGCCATTAGCACAATGTCCCCCATGCAATATGGCTGACTTGGAAGTCACCTATACAATACAACCAGCACAATGTCCCCCATGCAATATGGCTGACTTGGAAGGCACCTATACAAGACAACCAGCACAATGTCCCCCATGCAATATGGCTGACTTGGAAGTCACCTATAGAACATGGCCACCAGCACAATGTCCCCCATGCAATATGGCTGACTTGGAAGTCACCTATACAACATGGCAACCAGCACAATGTCCCCCAAGCAATATGGCTGACTTGGAAGTCACCTATAGAACATGGCCACCAGCACAATGTCCCCCAAGCAATATGGCTGACTTGGAAGTCACCTATAGAACATGGCCACCAGCACAATGTCCCCCATGCAATATGGCTGACTTGGAAGGCACCTATACAAGACAACCAGCACAATGTCCCCCATGCAATATGGCTGACTTGGAAGTCACCTATAGAACATGGCCACCAGCACAATGTCCCCCATGCAATATGGCTGACTTGGAAGTCACCTATACAACATGGCAACCAGCACAATGTCCCCCAAGCAATATGGCTGACTTGGAAGTCACCTATACAACATGGCAACCAACACAATGTCCCCCATGCAATATGGCTGACTTGGAAGTCACCTATACAATACAACCAGCACAATGTCCCCCAAGCAATATGGCTGACTTGGAAGTCACCTATACAAGACAACCAGCACAATGTCCCCCATGCAATATGGCTGACTTGGAAGTCACCTATAGGACATGGCCACCAGCACAATGTCCCCCATGCAATATGGCTGACTTGGAAGTCACCTATACAATACAACCAGCACAATGTCCCCCATGCAATATGGCTGACTTGGAAGTCACCTATACAATACAACCAGCACAATGTCCCCCATGCAATATGGCTGATTTGGAAGTCACCTATAAAACACAACCAGCACAATGTCCCCCATGCAATATGGCTGACTTGGAAGTCACCTATACAAGACAACCAGCACAATGTCCCGCATGCAATATGGCTGACTTGGAAGTCACCTATAGAACATGGCCACCAGCACAATGTCCCCCATGCAATATGGCTGACTTGGAAGTCACCTTTACAACATGGCAACCAGCACAATGTCCCCCAAGCAATATGGCTGACTTGGAAGTCACCTATACAACATGGCAACCAGCACAATGTCCCCCAAGCAATATGGCTGACTTAAAAGTCACCTATACAAGACAACCAGCACAATTTCCCCCATGCAATGTGGCTGACTTGGAAGTCACCTATAGGACATGGCAACCAGCACAATGTCCCCCATGCAATATGGCTGACTTGTAAGTCACCTATACAACATGGCAACCAGCACAATGTCCCCCATGCAATATGGCTGACTTGGAAGTCACCTATACAACATGGCAACCAGCACAATGTCCCCCATGCAATATGGCTGACTTGGAAGTCACCTATACAACATGGCCACCAGCACAATGTCCCCCATGCAACACGGCTGACTTGGAAGTCACCTATACAAGACAACCAGCACAATGTCCCCCAAGCAATATGGCTGACTTGGAAGTCACCTATACAACATGGCAACCAGCACAATGTCCCCCAAGCAATATGGCTGACTTGGAAGTCACCTATAGAACATGGCAACCAGCACAATGTCCCCCAAGCAATATGGCTGACTTAAAAGTCACCTATAAAAGACAACCAGCACAATTTCCCCCATGCAATATGGCTGACTTGGAAGTCACCTATAGGACATGGCAACCAGCACAATGTCCCCCATGCAATATGGCCTACTTGGAAGTCACCTATACAACATGGCAACCAGCACAATGTCCCCCAAGCAATATGGCTGACATGGAATTCACCTATACAATACAACCAGCACAATGTCCCCCAAGCAATATGGCTGACTTGGAAGTCACCTATAGAACATGGCCACCAGCACAATGTCCCCAATGCAATATGGCTGACTTGGAAGTCACCTATACAAGACAACCAGCACAATGTCCCCCATGCAATATGGCTGACTTGGAAGTCACCTATAGAACATGGCCACCAGCACAATGTCCCCCATGCAATATGGCTGACTTGGAAGTCACCTATACAACATGGCAACCAGCACAATGTCCCCCAAGCAATATGGCTGACTTGGAAGTCACCTATAGAACATGGCCACCAGCACAATGTCCCCCAAGCAATATGGCTGACTTGGAAGTCACCTAATAGAACATGGCAACCAGCACAATGTCCCCGAAGCAATATGGCTGACTTGGAAGTCACCTATACAAGACAACCAGCACAATGTCCCCCATGCAATATGGCTGACTTGGAAGTCACCTATACAATACAACCAGCACAATGTCCCCCATGCAATATGGCTGACTTGGAAGTCACCTATACAATACAACCAGCACAATGTCCCCCATGCAATATGGCTGACTTGGAAGTCACCTATACAACACAACCAGCACAATGTCCCCCATGCAATATGGCTGACTTGGAAGTCACCTATACAACACAACCAGCACAATGTCCCCCATGCAATATGGCTCACTTGGAATTCACCTATACAACATGGCAACCAGCACAATGTCCCCCATGCAATATGGCTGACTTGGAAGTCACCTATACAACATGGCAACCAGCACAATGTCCCCCATGCAATATGGCTGACTTGAAAGTCACCTATACAACATGGCAACCAGCACAATGTCCTCCATGCAATATGGCTGACTTGGAACTCACCTATACAAGAAACCAGCACAATGTCCCCCATGCAATGTGGCTGACTTGGAAGTCACCTATAGAACATGGCTACCAGCACAATGTCCCCCATGCAATATGGCTGACTTGGAAGTCACCTATACAACATGGCAACCAGCACAATGTCCCCCAAGCAATATGGCTCACTTGGAAGTCACCTATACAACATGGCAACCAGCACAGTGTCCCCCATGCAATATGGCTGACTTGGAAGTCACCTATAGAACATGGCCACCAGCACAATGTCCCCCATGCAACACGGCTGACTTGGAAGTCACCTATACAAGACAACCAGCACAATGTCCCCCATGCAAAATGGCTGACTTGGAAGTCACCTATACAACACAACCAGCACAATGTCCCCCAAGCAATATGGCTCACTTGGAAGTCACCTATACAACATGGCAACCAGCACAATGTCCCCCATGCAATATAGCTGACTTGGAAGTCACCTATACAACATGGCAACCAGCACAATGTCCCCCATGCAATATGGCTGACTTGGAAGTCACCTATACAAGACAACCAGCTCAATGTCCCCCATGCAATATGGCTGACACAGAAGTCACCTATAGGACATGGCAACCAGCACAATGTCCCCCAAGCAATATGGCTGACTTGGAAGTCACCTATACAAGACAACCAGCACAATGTCCCAAATGCAATATGGCTGACTTAGAAGTCACCTATAGAACATGGCCACCAGCACAATGTCCCCCATGCAATATGGCTGAGTTGGAAGTCACCTATACAACATGGCAACCAGCACAATGTCCCCCATGCAATATGGCTGACTTGGAAGTCACCTATACAATACAACCAGCACAATGTCCCCCAAGCAATATGGCTGACTTGGAAGTCACCTATACAAGACAACCAGCACAATGTCCTCCATGCAATATGGTTGACTTGGAAGTCACCTATAGGACATGGCCACCAGCACAATGTCCCCCATGCAATATGGCTGACTTGGAAGTCAACAATACAATACAACCAGCACAATGTCCCCCATGCAATATGGCTGACTTGGAAGTCACCTATACAATACAACCAGCACAATGTCCCCCATGCAATATGGCTGACTTGGAAGTCACCTATACAACATGGCAACCAGCACAATGTCCCCCATGCAATATGGCTGACTTGGAAGTCACCTATACAAGACAACCAGCACAATGTCCCAAATGCAATATGGCTGACTTGGAAGTCAACTATAGAACATGGCCACCAGCACAATGTCCCCCATGCAATATGGCTGACTTGGAAGTCACCTATACAACATGGCAACCAACACAATGTCCCCCATGCAATATGGCTGACTTGGAAGTCACCTATACAATACAACCAGCACAATGTCCCCCAAGCAATATGGCTGACTTGGAAGTCACCTATACAAGACACCCAGCACAATGTCCCCCATGCAATATGGCTGACTTGGAAGTCACCTATAGGACATGGCCACCAGCACAATGTCCCCCATGCAAAATGGCTGACTTGGAAGTCACCTATACAATACAACCAGCACAATGTCCCGCATGCAATATGGCTGACTTGGATGTCACCTATACAATACAACCAGCACAATGTCCCCCATGCAATATGGCTGATTTGGAAGTCACCTATACAACACAACCAGCACAATGTCCCCCATGCAATATGGCTGACTTGGAAGTCACCTATACAAGACAACCAGCACAATGTCCCCCATGCAATATGGCTGACTTGGAAGTCACCTATAGAACATGGCCACCAGCACAATGTCCCCCATGCAATATGGCTGACTTGGAAGTCACCTATACAACATGGCAACCAGCACAATGTCCCCCAAGCAATATGGCTGACTTGGAAGTCACCTATACAACATGGCAACCAGCACAATGTCCCCCAAGCAACATGGCTGACTTAAAAGTCACCTATACAAGACAACCAGCACAATTTCCCCCATGCAATGTGGCTGACTTGGAAGTCACCTATGGGACATGGCAACCAGCACAATGTCCCCCATGCAATATGGCTGACTTGTAAGTCACCTATACAACATGGCAACCAGCACAATGTCCCCCATGCAATATGGCTGACTTGGAAGTCACCTATACAACATGGCAACCAGCACAATGTCCCCCATGCAATATGGCTGACTTGGAAGTCACCTATACAACATGGCCACCAGCACAATGTCCCCCATGCAACACAGCTGACTTGGAAGTCACCTATACAAGACAACCAGCACAATGTCCCCCATGCAATATGGCTGACTTGGAAGTCACCTATACAACACAACCAGCACCATGTCCCCCAAGCAATATGGCTCACTTGGAAGTCACCTATACAACATGGCAACCAGCACAATGTCCCCCATGCAATATGGCTGACTTGGAAGTCACCTATAGGACCTGGCAAACAGCACAATGTCCCCCATGCAATATGGCTGACTTGGAAGTCACCTATAGGACATGGCAACCAGCACAATGTCCCCCATGCAATATGGCTGACTTGGAAGTCACCTATAGAACATGGCCAAGAGCACAATGTCCCCCAAGCAATATGGCTCACTTGGAAGTCACCTATACAATACAACCAGCACAATGTCCCCCATGCAATATGGCTGACTTGGAAGTCACCTATACAATACAACCAGCACAATGTCCCCCATGCAATATGGCTGACTTGGAAGTCACCTATACAACACAACCAGCACAATGTCCCCCATGCAATATGGCTCACTTGTAAGTCACCTATACAACATGGCAACCAGCACAATGTCCCCCATGCAATATGGCTGACTTGGAAGTCACCTATACAACATGGCAACCAGCACAATGTCCCCCATGCAATATGGCTGGCTTGGAAGTCACCTATACAACATGGCAACCAGCACAATGTCCCCCATGCAATATGGCTGACTTGGAAGTCACCTATACAATACAACCAGCACAATGTCCCCCATGCAATATGGCTGACTTGGAAGTCACCTATACAATACAACCAGCACAATGTCCCCCATGCAATATGGCTGACTTGGAAGTCACCTATACAACACAACCAGCACAATGTCCCCCATGCAATATGGCTCACTTGTAAGTCACCTATACAACATGGCAACCAGCACAATGTCCCCCATGCAATATGGCTGACTTGGAAGTCACCTATGCAACATGGCAACCAGCACAATGTCCCCCATGCAATATGGCTGGCTTGGAAGTTACCTATACAACATGGCAACCAGCACAATGTCCCCCATGCAATATGGCTGACTTGGAAGTCACCTATACAAGAAACCAGCACAATGCCCCCCATGCAATGTGGCTGACTTGGAAGTCACCTATAGAACATGGCAACCAGCACAATGTCCCCCATGCAATATGGCTGACTTGGAAGTCACCTATACAAGAAACCAGCACAATGTCCCCCATGCAATGTGGCTGACTTGGAAGTCACCTATAGAACATGGCCACCAGCACAATGTCCCCCATGCAATATGGCTGACTTGGCAGTCACCTATACAAGACAACCAGCACAATGTCCCCCATGCAATATGGCTGACTTGGAAGTCACCTATACAACATGGCAACCAGCACAATGTCCCCCATGCAATATGGCTGACTTGGAAGTCACCTATACAAGACAACCAGCACAATGTCCCCCATGCAATATGGCTGACTTGGAAGTCACCTATAGGACATGGCAACCAGCACAATGTCCCCCAAGCAATATGGCTGACTTGGAAGTCACCTATAGGACATGGCAACCAGCACAATGTCCCCCATGCAATATGGCTGACTTGGAAGTCACCTATACAAGACAACCAGCACAATGTCCCCCATGCAATATGGCTGACTTGGAAGTCACCTATAGAACATGGCCACCAGCACAATGTCCCCCATGCAATATGGCTGACTTGGAAGTCACCTATACAACATGGCAACCAGCACAATGTCCCCCAAGCAATATGGCTGACTTGGAAGTCACCTATACAACATGGCAACCAGCACAATGTCCCCCAAGCAACATGGCTGACTTAAAAGTCACCTATACAAGACAACCAGCACAATTTCCCCCATGCAATGTGGCTGACTTGGAAGTCACCTATGGGATATGGCAACCAGCACAATGTCCCCCATGCAATATGGCTGACTTGTAAGTCACCTATACAACATGGCAACCAGCACAATGTCCCCCATGCAATATGGCTGACTTGGAAGTCACCTATAGGACATGGCAACCAGCACAATGTCCCCCATGCAATATGGCTGACTTGGAAGTCACCTATACAACATGGCCACCAGCACAATGTCCCCCATGCAACACAGCTGACTTGGAAGTCACCTATACAAGACAACCAGCACAATGTCCCCCATGCAATATGGCTGACTTGGAAGTCACCTATACAACACAACCAGCACCATGTCCCCCAAGCAATATGGCTCACTTGGAAGTCACCTATACAACATGGCAACCAGCACAATGTCCCCCATGCAATATGGCTGACTTGGAAGTCACCTATAGGACCTGGCAAACAGCACAATGTCCCCCATGCAATATGGCTGACTTGGAAGTCACCTATAGGACATGGCAACCAGCACAATGTCCCCCATGCAATATGGCTGACTTGGAAGTCACCTATAGAACATGGCCAAGAGCACAATGTCCCCCAAGCAATATGGCTCACTTGGAAGTCACCTATACAATACAACCAGCACAATGTCCCCCATGCAATATGGCTGACTTGGAAGTCACCTATACAATACAACCAGCACAATGTCCCCCATGCAATATGGCTGACTTGGAAGTCACCTATACAACACAACCAGCACAATGTCCCCCATGCAATATGGCTCACTTGTAAGTCACCTATACAACATGGCAACCAGCACAATGTCCCCCATGCAATATGGCTGACTTGGAAGTCACCTATACAACATGGCAACCAGCACAATGTCCCCCATGCAATATGGCTGGCTTGGAAGTCACCTATACAACATGGCAACCAGCACAATGTCCCCCATGCAATATGGCTGACTTGGAAGTCACCTATACAATACAACCAGCACAATGTCCCCCATGCAATATGGCTGACTTGGAAGTCACCTATACAATACAACCAGCACAATGTCCCCCATGCAATATGGCTGACTTGGAAGTCACCTATACAACACAACCAGCACAATGTCCCCCATGCAATATGGCTCACTTGTAAGTCACCTATACAACATGGCAACCAGCACAATGTCCCCCATGCAATATGGCTGACTTGGAAGTCACCTATGCAACATGGCAAACAGCACAATGTCCCCCATGCAATATGGCTGGCTTGGAAGTCACCTATACAACATGGCAACCAGCACAATGTCCCCTATGCAATATGGCTGACTTGGAAGTCACCTATACAAGAAACCAGCACAATGTCCCCCATGCAATGTGGCTGACTTGGAAGTCACCTATAGAACATGGCAACCAGCACAATGTCCCCCATGCAATATGGCTGACTTGGAAGTCACCTATACAAGAAACCAGCACAATGTCCCCCATGCAATGTGGCTGACTTGGAAGTCACCTATAGAACATGGCCACCAGCACAATGTCCCCCATGCAATATGGCTGACTTGGCAGTCACCTATACAAGACAACCAGCACAATGTCCCCCATGCAATATGGCTGACTTGGAAGTCACCTATACAACATGGCAACCAGCACAATGTCCCCCATGCAATATGGCTGACTTGGAAGTCACCTATACAAGACAACCAGCACAATGTCCCCCATGCAATATGGCTGACTTGGAAGTCACCTATAGGACATGGCAACCAGCACAATGTCCCCCAAGCAATATGGCTGACTTGGAAGTCACCTATAGGACATGGCAACCAGCACAATGTCCCCCATGCAATATGGCTGACTTGGAAGTCACCTATAGAACATGGCCAAGAGCACAATGTCCCCCAAGCAATATGGCTCACTTGGAAGTCACCTATACAATACAACCAGCACAATGTCCCCCAAGCAATATGGCTGACTTGGAAGTCACCTAATCAACATGGCAACCAGCACAATGTCCCCCATGCAATATGGCTGACTTGGAAGTCACCTATACAACATGGCCACCAGCACAATGTCCCCCATGCAACACAGCTGACTTGGAAGTCACCTATACAAGACAACCAGCACAATGTCCCCCATGCAATATGGCTGACTTGGAAGTCACCTATACAACACAACCAGCACCATGTCCCCCAAGCAATATGGCTCACTTGGAAGTCACCTATACAACATGGCAACCAGCACAATGTCCCCCATGCAATATGGCTGACTTGGAAGTCACCTATAGGACCTGGCAAACAGCACAATGTCCCCCATGCAATATGGCTGACTTGGAAGTCACCTATATGACATGGCAACCAGCACAATGTCCCCCATGCAATATGGCTGACTTGGAAGTCACCTATAGAACATGGCCAAGAGCACAATGTCCCCCAAGCAATATGGCTCACTTGGAAGTCACCTATACAATACAACCAGCACAATGTCCCCCATGCAATATGGCTGACTTGGAAGTCACCTATACAATACAACCAGCACAATGTCCCCCATGCAATATGGCTGACTTGGAAGTCACCTATACAACACAACCAGCACAATGTCTCCCATGCAATATGGCTCACTTGTAAGTCACCTATACAACATGGCAACCAGCACAATGTCCCCCATGCAATATGGCTGACTTGGAAGTCACCTATACAACATGGCAACCAGCACAATGTCCCCCATGCAATATGGCTGGCTTGGAAGTCACCTATACAACATGGCAACCAGCACAATGTCCCCCATGCAATATGGCTGACTTGGAAGTCACCTATACAATACAACCAGCACAATGTCCCCCATGCAATATGGCTGACTTGGAAGTCACCTATACAATACAACCAGCACAATGTCCCCCATGCAATATGGCTGACTTGGAAGTCACCTATACAACACAACCAGCACAATGTCCCCCATGCAATATGGCTCACTTGTAAGTCACCTATACAACATGGCAACCAGCACAATGTCCCCCATGCAATATGGCTGACTTGGAAGTCACCTATGCAACATGGCAAACAGCACAATGTCCCCCATGCAATATGGCTGGCTTGGAAGTCACCTATACAACATGGCAACCAGCACAATGTCCCCTATGCAATATGGCTGACTTGGAAGTCACCTATACAAGAAACCAGCACAATGTCCCCCATGCAATGTGGCTGACTTGGAAGTCACCTATAGAACATGGCAACCAGCACAATGTCCCCCATGCAATATGGCTGACTTGGAAGTCACCTATACAAGAAACCAGCACAATGTCCCCCATGCAATGTGGCTGACTTGGAAGTCACCTATAGAACATGGCCACCAGCACAATGTCCCCCATGCAATATGGCTGACTTGGCAGTCACCTATACAAGACAACCAGCACAATGTCCCCCATGCAATATGGCTGACTTGGAAGTCACCTATACAACATGGCAACCAGCACAATGTCCCCCATGCAATATGGCTGACTTGGAAGTCACCTATACAAGACAACCAGCACAATGTCCCCCATGCAATATGGCTGACTTGGAAGTCACCTATAGGACATGGCAACCAGCACAATGTCCCCCAAGCAATATGGCTGACTTGGAAGTCACCTATAGGACATGGCAACCAGCACAATGTCCCCCATGCAATATGGCTGACTTGGAAGTCACCTATAGAACATGGCCAAGAGCACAATGTCCCCCAAGCAATATGGCTCACTTGGAAGTCACCTATACAATACAACCAGCACAATGTCCCCCATGCAATATGGCTCACTTGTAAGTCACCTATACAACATGGCAACCAGCACAATGTCCCCCATGCAATATGGCTGACTTGGAAGTCACCTATACAACATGGCAACCAGCACAATGTCCCCCATGCAATATGGCTGACTTGGAAGTCACCTATAGGACCTGGCAAACAGCACAATGTCCCCCATGCAATATGGCTGACTTGGAAGTCACCTATAGGACATGGCAACCAGCACAATGTCCCCCATGCAATATGGCTGACTTGGAAGTCACCTATAGAACATGGCCAAGAGCACAATGTCCCCCAAGCAATATGGCTCACTTGGAAGTCACCTATACAATACAACCAGCACAATGTCCCCCATGCAATATGGCTGACTTGGAAGTCACCTATACAATACAACCAGCACAATGTCCCCCATGCAATATGGCTGACTTGGAAGTCACCTATACAACACAACCAGCACAATGTCCCCCATGCAATATGGCTCACTTGTAAGTCACCTATACAACATGGCAACCAGCACAATGTCCCCCATGCAATATGGCTGACTTGGAAGTCACCTATACAACATGGCAACCAGCACAATGTCCCCCATGCAATATGGCTGGCTTGGAAGTCACCTATACAACATGGCAACCAGCACAATGTCCCCCATGCAATATGGCTGACTTGGAAGTCACCTATACAATACAACCAGCACAATGTCCCCCATGCAATATGGCTGACTTGGAAGTCACCTATACAATACAACCAGCACAATGTCCCCCATGCAATATGGCTGACTTGGAAGTCACCTATACAACACAACCAGCACAATGTCCCCCATGCAATATGGCTCACTTGTAAGTCACCTATACAACATGGCAACCAGCACAATGTCCCCCATGCAATATGGCTGACTTGGAAGTCACCTATGCAACATGGCAAACAGCACAATGTCCCCCATGCAATATGGCTGGCTTGGAAGTCACCTATACAACATGGCAACCAGCACAATGTCCCCTATGCAATATGGCTGACTTGGAAGTCACCTATACAAGAAACCAGCACAATGTCCCCCATGCAATGTGGCTGACTTGGAAGTCACCTATAGAACATGGCAACCAGCACAATGTCCCCCATGCAATATGGCTGACTTGGAAGTCACCTATACAAGAAACCAGCACAATGTCCCCCATGCAATGTGGCTGACTTGGAAGTCACCTATAGAACATGGCCACCAGCACAATGTCCCCCATGCAATATGGCTGACTTGGCAGTCACCTATACAAGACAACCAGCACAATGTCCCCCATGCAATATGGCTGACTTGGAAGTCACCTATACAACATGGCAACCAGCACAATGTCCCCCATGCAATATGGCTGACTTGGAAGTCACCTATACAAGACAACCAGCACAATGTCCCCCATGCAATATGGCTGACTTGGAAGTCACCTATAGGACATGGCAACCAGCACAATGTCCCCCAAGCAATATGGCTGACTTGGAAGTCACCTATAGGACATGGCAACCAGCACAATGTCCCCCATGCAATATGGCTGACTTGGAAGTCACCTATAGAACATGGCCAAGAGCACAATGTCCCCCAAGCAATATGGCTCACTTGGAAGTCACCTATACAATACAACCAGCACAATGTCCCCCAAGCAATATGGCTGACTTGGAAGTCACCTAATCAACATGGCAACCAGCACAATGTCCCCCAAGCAACATGGCTGACTTAAAAGTCACCTATACAAGACAACCAGCACAATTTCCCCCATGCAATGTGGCTGACTTGGAAGTCACCTATGGGACATGGCAACCAGCACAATGTCCCCCATGCAATATGGCTGACTTGTAAGTCACCTATACAACATGGCAACCAGCACAATGTCCCCCATGCAATATGGCTGACTTGGAAGTCACCTATACAACATGGCAACCAGCACAATGTCCCCCATGCAATATGGCTGACTTGGAAGTCACCTATACAACATGGCCACCAGCACAATGTCCCCCATGCAACACAGCTGACTTGGAAGTCACCTATACAAGACAACCAGCACAATGTCCCCCATGCAATATGGCTGACTTGGAAGTCACCTATACAACACAACCAGCACCATGTCCCCCAAGCAATATGGCTCACTTGGAAGTCACCTATACAACATGGCAACCAGCACAATGTCCCCCATGCAATATGGCTGACTTGGAAGTCACCTATAGGACCTGGCAAACAGCACAATGTCCCCCATGCAATATGGCTGACTTGGAAGTCACCTATAGGACATGGCAACCAGCACAATGTCCCCCATGCAATATGGCTGACTTGGAAGTCACCTATAGAACATGGCCAAGAGCACAATGTCCCCCAAGCAATATGGCTCACTTGGAAGTCACCTATACAATACAACCAGCACAATGTCCCCCATGCAATATGGCTGACTTGGAAGTCACCTATACAATACAACCAGCACAATGTCCCCCATGCAATATGGCTGACTTGGAAGTCACCTATACAACACAACCAGCACAATGTCTCCCATGCAATATGGCTCACTTGTAAGTCACCTATACAACATGGCAACCAGCACAATGTCCCCCATGCAATATGGCTGACTTGGAAGTCACCTATACAACATGGCAACCAGCACAATGTCCCCCATGCAATATGGCTGGCTTGGAAGTCACCTATACAACATGGCAACCAGCACAATGTCCCCCATGCAATATGGCTGACTTGGAAGTCACCTATACAATACAACCAGCACAATGTCCCCCATGCAATATGGCTGACTTGGAAGTCACCTATACAATACAACCAGCACAATGTCCCCCATGCAATATGGCTGACTTGGAAGTCACCTATACAACACAACCAGCACAATGTCCCCCATGCAATATGGCTCACTTGTAAGTCACCTATACAACATGGCAACCAGCACAATGTCCCCCATGCAATATGGCTGACTTGGAAGTCACCTATGCAACATGGCAAACAGCACAATGTCCCCCATGCAATATGGCTGGCTTGGAAGTCACCTATACAACATGGCAACCAGCACAATGTCCCCTATGCAATATGGCTGACTTGGAAGTCACCTATACAAGAATCCAGCACAATGTCCCCCATGCAATGTGGCTGACTTGGAAGTCACCTATAGAACATGGCAACCAGCACAATGTCCCCCATGCAATATGGCTGACTTGGAAGTCACCTATACAAGAAACCAGCACAATGTCCCCCATGCAATGTGGCTGACTTGGAAGTCACCTATAGAACATGGCCACCAGCACAATGTCCCCCATGCAATATGGCTGACTTGGCAGTCACCTATACAAGACAACCAGCACAATGTCCCCCATGCAATATGGCTGACTTGGAAGTCACCTATACAACATGGCAACCAGCACAATGTCCCCCATGCAATATGGCTGACTTGGAAGTCACCTATACAAGACAACCAGCACAATGTCCCCCATGCAATATGGCTGACTTGGAAGTCACCTATAGGACATGGCAACCAGCACAATGTCCCCCAAGCAATATGGCTGACTTGGAAGTCACCTATAGGACATGGCAACCAGCACAATGTCCCCCATGCAATATGGCTGACTTGGAAGTCACCTATAGAACATGGCCAAGAGCACAATGTCCCCCAAGCAATATGGCTCACTTGGAAGTCACCTATACAATACAACCAGCACAATGTCCCCCATGCAATATGGCTCACTTGTAAGTCACCTATACAACATGGCAACCAGCACAATGTCCCCCATGCAATATGGCTGACTTGGAAGTCACCTATACAACATGGCAACCAGCACAATGTCCCCCATGCAATATGGCTGGCTTGGAAGTCACCTATACAACATGGCAACCAGCACAATGTCCCCCATGCAATATGGCTGACTTGGAAGTCACCTATACAATACAACCAGCACAATGTCCCCCATGCAATATGGCTGACTTGGAAGTCACCTATACAATACATACAGCACAATGTCCCCCATGCAATATGGCTGACTTGGAAGTCACCTATACAACACAACCAGCACAATGTCCCCCATGCAATATGGCTCACTTGTAAGTCACCTATACAACATGGCAACCAGCACAATGTCCCCCATGCAATATGGCTGACTTGGAAGTCACCTATGCAACATGGCAACCAGCACAATGTCCCCCATGCAATATGGCTGGCTTGGAAGTCACCTATACAACATGGCAACCAGCACAATGTCCCCCATGCAATATGGCTGACTTGGAAGTCACCTATACAAGACAACCAGCACAATGTCCCCCATGCAATATGGCTGACTTGGAAGTCACCTATAGGACATGGCAACCAGCACAATGTCCCCCAAGCAATATGGCTGACTTGGAAGTCACCTATAGGACATGGCAACCAGCACAATGTCCCCCATGCAATATGGCTGACTTGGAAGTCACCTATAGAACATGGCCAAGAGCACAATGTCCCCCAAGCAATATGGCTCACTTGGAAGTCACCTATACAATACAACCAGCACAATGTCCCCCATGCAATATGGCTCACTTGTAAGTCACCTATACAACATGGCAACCAGCACAATGTCCCCCATGCAATATGGCTGACTTGGAAGTCACCTATACAACATGGCAACCAGCACAATGTCCCCCATGCAATATGGCTGGCTTGGAAGTCACCTATACAACATGGCAACCAGCACAATGTCCCCCATGCAATATGGCTGACTTGGAAGTCACCTATACAATACAACCAGCACAATGTCCCCCATGCAATATGGCTGACTTGGAAGTCACCTATACAATACAACCAGCACAATGTCCCCCATGCAATATGGCTGACTTGGAAGTCACCTATACAACACAACCAGCACAATGTCCCCCATGCAATATGGCTCACTTGTAAGTCACCTATACAACATGGCAACCAGCACAATGTCCCCCATGCAATATGGCTGACTTGGAAGTCACCTATGCAACATGGCAACCAGCACAATGTCCCCCATGCAATATGGCTGGCTTGGAAGTCACCTATACAACATGGCAACCAGCACAATGTCCCCCATGCAATATGGCTGACTTGGAAGTCACCTATACAAGAAACCAGCACAATGTCCCCCATGCAATGTGGCTGACTTGGAAGTCACCTATAGAACATGGCAACCAGCACAATGTCCCCCATGCAATATGGCTGACTTGGAAGTCACCTATACAAGAAACCAGCACAATGTCCCCCATGCAATGTGGCTGACTTGGAAGTGACCTATAGAACATGGCCACCAGCACAATGTCCCCCATGCAATATGGCTGACTTGGCAGTCACCTATACAAGACAACCAGCACAATGTCCCCCATGCAATATGGCTGACTTGGAAGTCACCTATACAACATGGCAACCAGCACAATGTCCCCCATGCAATATGGCTGACTTGGAAGTCACCTATACAAGACAACCAGCACAATGTCCCCCATGCAATATGGCTGACTTGGAAGTCACCTATAGGACATGGCAACCAGCACAATGTCCCCCAAGCAATATGGCTGACTTGGAAGTCACCTATACAAGACAACCAGCACAATGTCCCAAATGCAATATGGCTGACTTGGAAGTCACCTATAGAACATGGCCACCAGCACAATGTCCCCCATGCAATATGGCTGACTTGGAAGTCACCAATACAACATGGCAACCAGCACAATGTCCCCCATGCAATATGGCTGACTTGGAAGTCACCTATACAATACAACCAGCACAATGTCCCCCAAGCAATATGGCTGACATGGAAGTCACCTATACAAGACAACCAGCACAATGTCCCCCATGCAATATGGCTGACTTGGAAGTCACCTATAGGACATGGCCACCAGCACAATGTCCCCCATGCAATATGGCTGACTTGGAAGTCACCTATACAATACAACCAGCACAATGTCCCCCATGCAATATGGCTGACTTGGAAGTCACCTATACAATACAACCAGCACAATGTCCCCCAAGCAATATGGCTGACTTGGAAGTCACCTATACAACACAACCAGCACAATGTCCCCCATGCAATATGGCTGACTTGGAAGTCACCTATACAATACAACCAGCACAATGTCCCCCATGCAATATGGCTGACTTGGAAGTCACCTATACAACATGGCAACCAGCACAATGTCCCCCATGCAATATGGCTGACTTGGAAGTCACCTATACAACATGGCCACCAGCACAATGTCCCCCATGCAACACGGCTGACTTGGAAGTCACCTATACAAGACAACCAGCACAATGTCCCCCATGCAATATGGCTGACTTGGAAGTCACCTATACAACACAACCAGCACCATGTCCCCCAAGCAATATGGCTCACTTGGAAGTCACCTATACAACATGGCAACCAGCAAAATGTCCCCCATGCAATATGGCTGACTTGGAAGTCACCTATAGGACCTGGCAAACAGCACAATGTCCCCCATGCAATATGGCTGACTTGGAAGTCACCTATAGGACATGGCAACCAGCACAATGTCCCCCATGCAATATGGCTGACTTGGAAGTCACCTATAGAACATGGCCAAGAGCACAATGTCCCCCAAGCAATATGGCTCACTTGGAAGTCACCTATACAATACAACCAGCACAATGTCCCCCATGCAATATGGCTGACTTGGAAGTCACCTATACAATACAACCAGCACAATGTCCCCCATGCAATATGGCTGACTTGGAAGTCACCTATACAACACAACCAGCACAATGTCCCCCATGCAATATGGCTCACTTGTAAGTCACCTATACAACATGGCAACCAGCACAATGTCCCCCATGCAATATGGCTGACTTGGAAGTCACCTATACAACATGGCAACCAGCACAATGTCCCCCATGCAATATGGCTGGCTTGGAAGTCACCTATACAACATGGCAACCAGCACAATGTCCCCCATGCAATATGGCTGACTTGGAAGTCACCTATACAATACAACCAGCACAATGTCCCCCATGCAATATGGCTGACTTGGAAGTCACCTATACAATACAACCAGCACAATGTCCCCCATGCAATATGGCTGACTTGGAAGTCACCTATACAACACAACCAGCACAATGTCCCCCATGCAATATGGCTCACTTGTAAGTCACCTATACAACATGGCAACCAGCACAATGTCCCCCATGCAATATGGCTGACTTGGAAGTCACCTATACAACATGGCAACCAGCACAATGTCCCCCATGCAATATGGCTGGCTTGGAAGTCACCTATACAACATGGCAACCAGCACAATGTCCCCCATGCAATATGGCTGACTTGGAAGTCACCTATACAAGAAACCAGCACAATGTCCCCCATGCAATGTGGCTGACTTGGAAGTCACCTATACAAGAAACCAGCACAATGTCCCCCATGCAATGTGGCTGACTTGGAAGTCACCTATAGAACATGGCCACCAGCACAATGTCCCCCATGCAATATGGCTGACTTGGCAGTCACCTATACAAGACAACCAGCACAATGTCCCCCATGCAATATGGCTGACTTGGAAGTCACCTATACAACATGGCAACCAGCACAATGTCCCCCATGCAATATGGCTGACTTGGAAGTCACCTATACAAGACAACCAGCACAATGTCCCCCATGCAATATGGCTGACTTGGAAGTCACCTATAGGACATGGCAACCAGCACAATGTCCCCCAAGCAATATGGCTGACTTGGAAGTCACCTATACAAGACAACCAGCACAATGTCCCAAATGCAATATGGCTGACTTGGAAGTCACCTATAGAACATGGCCACCAGCACAATGTCCCCCATGCAATATGGCTGACTTGGAAGTCACCAATACAACATGGCAACCAGCACAATGTCCCCCATGCAATATGGCTGACTTGGAAGTCACCTATACAATACAACCAGCACAATGTCCCCCAAGCAATATGGCTGACATGGAAGTCACCTATACAAGACAACCAGCACAATGTCCCCCATGCAATATGGCTGACTTGGAAGTCACCTATAGGACATGGCCACCAGCACAATGTCCCCCATGCAATATGGCTGACTTGGAAGTCACCTATACAATACAACCAGCACAATGTCCCCCATGCAATATGGCTGACTTGGAAGTCACCTATACAATACAACCAGCACAATGTCCCCCAAGCAATATGGCTGACTTGGAAGTCACCTATACAACACAACCAGCACAATGTCCCCCATGCAATATGGCTGACTTGGAAGTCACCTATACAATACAACCAGCACAATGTCCCCCATGCAATATGGCTGACTTGGAAGTCACCTATACAACATGGCAACCAGCACAATGTCCCCCATGCAATATGGCTGACTTGGAAGTCACCTATACAACATGGCCACCAGCACAATGTCCCCCATGCAACACGGCTGACTTGGAAGTCACCTATACAACACAACCAGCACCATGTCCCCCATGCAATATGGCTCACTTGGAAGTCACCTATACAACATGGCAACCAGCACAATGTCCCCCATGCAATATGGCTGACTTGGAAGTCACCTATAGGACCTGGCAAACAGCACAATGTCCCCCATGCAATATGGCTGACTTGGAAGTCACCTATAGGACATGGCAACCAGCACAATGTCCCCCATGCAATATGGCTGACTTGGAAGTCACCTATAGAACATGGCCAAGAGCACAATGTCCCCCAAGCAATATGGCTCACTTGGAAGTCACCTATACAATACAACCAGCACAATGTCCCCCATGCAATATGGCTGACTTGGAAGTCACCTATACAATACAACCAGCACAATGTCCCCCATGCAATATGGCTGACTTGGAAGTCACCTATACAACACAACCAGCACAATGTCCCCCATGCAATATGGCTCACTTGTAAGTCACCTATACAACATGGCAACCAGCACAATGTCCCCCATGCAATATGGCTGACTTGGAAGTCACCTATACAACATGGCAACCAGCACAATGTCCCCCATGCAATATGGCTGGCTTGGAAGTCACCTATACAACATGGCAACCAGCACAATGTCCCCCATGCAATATGGCTGACTTGGAAGTCACCAATACAATACAACCAGCACAATGTCCCCCATGCAATATGGCTGACTTGGAAGTCACCTATACAATACAACCAGCACAATGTCCCCCATGCAATATGGCTGACTTGGAAGTCACCTATACAACACAACCAGCACAATGTCCCCCATGCAATATGGCTCACTTGTAAGTCACCTATACAACATGGCAACCAGCACAATGTCCCCCATGCAATATGGCTGACTTGGAAGTCACCTATACAACATGGCAACCAGCACAATGTCCCCCATGCAATATGGCTGGCTTGGAAGTCACCTATACAACATGGCAACCAGCACAATGTCCCCCATGCAATATGGCTGACTTGGAAGTCACCTATACAAGAAACCAGCACAATGTCCCCCATGCAATGTGGCTGACTTGGAAGTCACCTATAGAACATGGCAACCAGCACAATGTCCCCCATGCAATATGGCTGACTTGGAAGTCACCTATACAAGAAACCAGCACAATGTCCCCGATGCAATGTGGCTGACTTGGAAGTCACCTATAGAACATGGCCACCAGCACAATGTCCCCCATGCAATATGGCTGACTTGGCAGTCACCTATACAAGACAACCAGCACAATGTCCCCCATGCAATATGGCTGACTTGGAAGTCACCTATACAACATGGCAACCAGCACAATGTCCCCCATGCAATATGGCTGACTTGGAAGTCACCTATACAAGACAACCAGCACAATGTCCCCCATGCAATATGGCTGACTTGGAAGTCACCTATAGGACATGGCAACCAGCACAATGTCCCCCAAGCAATATGGCTGACTTGGAAGTCACCTATACAAGACAACCAGCACAATGTCCCAAATGCAATATGGCTGACTTGGAAGTCACCTATAGAACATGGCCACCAGCACAATGTCCCCCATGCAATATGGCTGACTTGGAAGTCACCAATACAACATGGCAACCAGCACAATGTCCCCCATGCAATATGGCTGACTTGGAAGTCACCTATACAATACAACCAGCACAATGTCCCCCAAGCAATATGGCTGACTTGGAAGTCACCTATACAAGACAACCAGCACAATGTCCCCCATGCAATATGGCTGACTTGGAAGTCACCTATAGGACATGGCCACCAGCACAATGTCCCCCATGCAATATGGCTGACTTGGAAGTCACCTATACAACATGGCAACCAGCACAATGTCCCCCATGCAATATGGCTGGCTTGGAAGTCACCTATACAACATGGCAACCAGCACAATGTCCCCCATGCAATATGGCTGACTTGGAAGTCACCTATACAATACAACCAGCACAATGTCCCCCATGCAATATGGCTGACTTGGAAGTCACCTATACAATACAACCAGCACAATGTCCCCCATGCAATATGGCTGACTTGGAAGTCACCTATACAACACAACCAGCACAATGTCCCCCATGCAATATGGCTCACTTGTAAGTCACCTATACAACATGGCAACCAGCACAATGTCCCCCATGCAATATGGCTGACTTGGAAGTCACCTATGCAACATGGCAACCAGCACAATGTCCCCCATGCAATATGGCTGGCTTGGAAGTCACCTATACAACATGGCAACCAGCACAATGTCCCCCATGCAATATGGCTGACTTGGAAGTCACCTATACAAGAAACCAGCACAATGTCCCCCATGAAATGTGGCTGACTTGGAAGTCACCTATAGAACATGGCAACCAGCACAATGTCCCCCATGCAATATGGCTGACTTGGAAGTCACCTATACAAGAAACCAGCACAATGTCCCCCATGCAATGTGGCTGACTTGGAAGTGACCTATAGAACATGGCCACCAGCACAATGTCCCCCATGCAATATGGCTGACTTGGCAGTCACCTATACAAGACAACCAGCACAATGTCCCCCATGCAATATGGCTGACTTGGAAGTCACCTATACAACATGGCAACCAGCACAATGTCCCCCATGCAATATGGCTGACTTGGAAGTCACCTATACAAGACAACCAGCACAATGTCCCCCATGCAATATGGCTGACTTGGAAGTCACCTATAGGACATGGCAACCAGCACAATGTCCCCCAAGCAATATGGCTGACTTGGAAGTCACCTATACAAGACAACCAGCACAATGTCCCAAATGCAATATGGCTGACTTGGAAGTCACCTATAGAACATGGCCACCAGCACAATGTCCCCCATGCAATATGGCTGACTTGGAAGTCACCAATACAACATGGCAACCAGCACAATGTCCCCCATGCAATATGGCTGACTTGGAAGTCACCTATACAATACAACCAGCACAATGTCCCCCAAGCAATATGGCTGACATGGAAGTCACCTATACAAGACAACCAGCACAATGTCCCCCATGCAATATGGCTGACTTGGAAGTCACCTATAGGACATGGCCACCAGCACAATGTCCCCCATGCAATATGGCTGACTTGGAAGTCACCTATACAATACAACCAGCACAATGTCCCCCATGCAATATGGCTGACTTGGAAGTCACCTATACAATACAACCAGCACAATGTCCCCCAAGCAATATGGCTGACTTGGAAGTCACCTATACAACACAACCAGCACAATGTCCCCCATGCAATATGGCTGACTTGGAAGTCACCTATACAATACAACCAGCACAATGTCCCCCATGCAATATGGCTGACTTGGAAGTCACCTATGGGACATGGCAACCAGCACAATGTCCCCCATGCAATATGGCTGACTTGTAAGTCACCTATACAACATGGCAACCAGCACAATGTCCCCCATGCAATATGGCTGACTTGGAAGTCACCTATACAACATGGCAACCAGCACAATGTCCCCCATGCAATATGGCTGACTTGGAAGTCACCTATACAACATGGCCACCAGCACAATGTCCCCCATGCAACACAGCTGACTTGGAAGTCACCTATACAAGACAACCAGCACAATGTCCCCCATGCAATATGGCTGACTTGGAAGTCACCTATACAACACAACCAGCACCATGTCCCCCAAGCAATATGGCTCACTTGGAAGTCACCTATACAACATGGCAACCAGCACAATGTCCCCCATGCAATATGGCTGACTTGGAAGTCACCTATAGGACCTGGCAAACAGCACAATGTCCCCCATGCAATATGGCTGACTTGGAAGTCACCTATAGGACATGGCAACCAGCACAATGTCCCCCATGCAATATGGCTGACTTGGAAGTCACCTATAGAACATGGCCAAGAGCACAATGTCCCCCAAGCAATATGGCTCACTTGGAAGTCACCTATACAATACAACCAGCACAATGTCCCCCATGCAATATGGCTGACTTGGAAGTCACCTATACAATACAACCAGCACAATGTCCCCCATGCAATATGGCTGACTTGGAAGTCACCTATACAACACAACCAGCACAATGTCCCCCATGCAATATGGCTCACTTGTAAGTCACCTATACAACATGGCAACCAGCACAATGTCCCCCATGCAATATGGCTGACTTGGAAGTCACCTATACAACATGGCAACCAGCACAATGTCCCCCATGCAATATGGCTGGCTTGGAAGTCACCTATACAACATGGCAACCAGCACAATGTCCCCCATGCAATATGGCTGACTTGGAAGTCACCTATACAATACAACCAGCACAATGTCCCCCATGCAATATGGCTGACTTGGAAGTCACCTATACAATACAACCAGCACAATGTCCCCCATGCAATATGGCTGACTTGGAAGTCACCTATACAACACAACCAGCACAATGTCCCCCATGCAATATGGCTCACTTGTAAGTCACCTATACAACATGGCAACCAGCACAATGTCCCCCATGCAATATGGCTGACTTGGAAGTCACCTATGCAACATGGCAAACAGCACAATGTCCCCCATGCAATATGGCTGGCTTGGAAGTCACCTATACAACATGGCAACCAGCACAATGTCCCCTATGCAATATGGCTGACTTGGAAGTCACCTATACAAGAAACCAGCACAATGTCCCCCATGCAATGTGGCTGACTTGGAAGTCACCTATAGAACATGGCAACCAGCACAATGTCCCCCATGCAATATGGCTGACTTGGAAGTCACCTATACAAGAAACCAGCACAATGTCCCCCATGCAATGTGGCTGACTTGGAAGTCACCTATAGAACATGGCCACCAGCACAATGTCCCCCATGCAATATGGCTGACTTGGCAGTCACCTATACAAGACAACCAGCACAATGTCCCCCATGCAATATGGCTGACTTGGAAGTCACCTATACAACATGGCAACCAGCACAATGTCCCCCATGCAATATGGCTGACTTGGAAGTCACCTATACAAGACAACCAGCACAATGTCCCCCATGCAATATGGCTGACTTGGAAGTCACCTATAGGACATGGCAACCAGCACAATGTCCCCCAAGCAATATGGCTGACTTGGAAGTCACCTATAGGACATGGCAACCAGCACAATGTCCCCCATGCAATATGGCTGACTTGGAAGTCACCTATAGAACATGGCCAAGAGCACAATGTCCCCCAAGCAATATGGCTCACTTGGAAGTCACCTATACAATACAACCAGCACAATGTCCCCCATGCAATATGGCTCACTTGTAAGTCACCTATACAACATGGCAACCAGCACAATGTCCCCCATGCAATATGGCTGACTTGGAAGTCACCTATACAACATGGCAACCAGCACAATGTCCCCCATGCAATATGGCTGGCTTGGAAGTCACCTATACAACATGGCAACCAGCACAATGTCCCCCATGCAATATGGCTGACTTGGAAGTCACCTATACAATACAACCAGCACAATGTCCCCCATGCAATATGGCTGACTTGGAAGTCACCTATACAATACAACCAGCACAATGTCCCCCATGCAATATGGCTGACTTGGAAGTCACCTATACAACACAACCAGCACAATGTCCCCCATGCAATATGGCTCACTTGTAAGTCACCTATACAACATGGCAACCAGCACAATGTCCCCCATGCAATATGGCTGACTTGGAAGTCACCTATGCAACATGGCAACCAGCACAATGTCCCCCATGCAATATGGCTGGCTTGGAAGTCACCTATACAACATGGCAACCAGCACAATGTCCCCCATGCAATATGGCTGACTTGGAAGTCACCTATACAAGAAACCAGCACAATGTCCCCCATGCAATGTGGCTGACTTGGAAGTCACCTATAGAACATGGCAACCAGCACAATGTCCCCCATGCAATATGGCTGACTTGGAAGTCACCTATACAAGAAACCAGCACAATGTCCCCCATGCAATGTGGCTGACTTGGAAGTGACCTATAGAACATGGCCACCAGCACAATGTCCCCCATGCAATATGGCTGACTTGGCAGTCACCTATACAAGACAACCAGCACAATGTCCCCCATGCAATATGGCTGACTTGGAAGTCACCTATACAACATGGCAACCAGCACAATGTCCCCCATGCAATATGGCTGACTTGGAAGTCACCTATACAAGACAACCAGCACAATGTCCCCCATGCAATATGGCTGACTTGGAAGTCACCTATAGGACATGGCAACCAGCACAATGTCCCCCAAGCAATATGGCTGACTTGGAAGTCACCTATACAAGACAACCAGCACAATGTCCCAAATGCAATATGGCTGACTTGGAAGTCACCTATAGAACATGGCCACCAGCACAATGTCCCCCATGCAATATGGCTGACTTGGAAGTCACCAATACAACATGGCAACCAGCACAATGTCCCCCATGCAATATGGCTGACTTGGAAGTCACCTATACAATACAACCAGCACAATGTCCCCCAAGCAATATGGCTGACATGGAAGTCACCTATACAAGACAACCAGCACAATGTCCCCCATGCAATATGGCTGACTTGGAAGTCACCTATAGGACATGGCCACCAGCACAATGTCCCCCATGCAATATGGCTGACTTGGAAGTCACCTATACAATACAACCAGCACAATGTCCCCCATGCAATATGGCTGACTTGGAAGTCACCTATACAATACAACCAGCACAATGTCCCCCAAGCAATATGGCTGACTTGGAAGTCACCTATACAACACAACCAGCACAATGTCCCCCATGCAATATGGCTGACTTGGAAGTCACCTATACAATACAACCAGCACAATGTCCCCCATGCAATATGGCTGACTTGGAAGTCACCTATACAACATGGCAACCAGCACAATGTCCCCCATGCAATATGGCTGACTTGGAAGTCACCTATACAACATGGCCACCAGCACAATGTCCCCCATGCAACACGG
Source organism: Petromyzon marinus (assembly GCF_048934315.1). Taxonomy (NCBI): domain Eukaryota; kingdom Metazoa; phylum Chordata; class Hyperoartia; order Petromyzontiformes; family Petromyzontidae; genus Petromyzon; species Petromyzon marinus. The sequence goes on along the minus strand of NW_027422884.1, from coordinate 732,939 downwards.
CTGACTTGGAAGTCACCTATACAAGACAACCAGCACAATGTCCCCCATGCAATATGGCTGACTTGGAAGTCACCTATACAACACAACCAGCACCATGTCCCCCAAGCAATATGGCTCACTTGGAAGTCACCTATACAACATGGCAACCAGCAAAATGTCCCCCATGCAATATGGCTGACTTGGAAGTCACCTATAGGACCTGGCAAACAGCACAATGTCCCCCATGCAATATGGCTGACTTGGAAGTCACCTATAGGACATGGCAACCAGCACAATGTCCCCCATGCAATATGGCTGACTTGGAAGTCACCTATAGAACATGGCCAAGAGCACAATGTCCCCCAAGCAATATGGCTCACTTGGAAGTCACCTATACAATACAACCAGCACAATGTCCCCCATGCAATATGGCTGACTTGGAAGTCACCTATACAATACAACCAGCACAATGTCCCCCATGCAATATGGCTGACTTGGAAGTCACCTATACAACACAACCAGCACAATGTCCCCCATGCAATATGGCTCACTTGTAAGTCACCTATACAACATGGCAACCAGCACAATGTCCCCCATGCAATATGGCTGACTTGGAAGTCACCTATACAACATGGCAACCAGCACAATGTCCCCCATGCAATATGGCTGGCTTGGAAGTCACCTATACAACATGGCAACCAGCACAATGTCCCCCATGCAATATGGCTGACTTGGAAGTCACCTATACAATACAACCAGCACAATGTCCCCCATGCAATATGGCTGACTTGGAAGTCACCTATACAATACAACCAGCACAATGTCCCCCATGCAATATGGCTGACTTGGAAGTCACCTATACAACACAACCAGCACAATGTCCCCCATGCAATATGGCTCACTTGTAAGTCACCTATACAACATGGCAACCAGCACAATGTCCCCCATGCAATATGGCTGACTTGGAAGTCACCTATACAACATGGCAACCAGCACAATGTCCCCCATGCAATATGGCTGGCTTGGAAGTCACCTATACAACATGGCAACCAGCACAATGTCCCCCATGCAATATGGCTGACTTGGAAGTCACCTATACAAGAAACCAGCACAATGTCCCCCATGCAATGTGGCTGACTTGGAAGTCACCTATACAAGAAACCAGCACAATGTCCCCCATGCAATGTGGCTGACTTGGAAGTCACCTATAGAACATGGCCACCAGCACAATGTCCCCCATGCAATATGGCTGACTTGGCAGTCACCTATACAAGACAACCAGCACAATGTCCCCCATGCAATATGGCTGACTTGGAAGTCACCTATACAACATGGCAACCAGCACAATGTCCCCCATGCAATATGGCTGACTTGGAAGTCACCTATACAAGACAACCAGCACAATGTCCCCCATGCAATATGGCTGACTTGGAAGTCACCTATAGGACATGGCAACCAGCACAATGTCCCCCAAGCAATATGGCTGACTTGGAAGTCACCTATACAAGACAACCAGCACAATGTCCCAAATGCAATATGGCTGACTTGGAAGTCACCTATAGAACATGGCCACCAGCACAATGTCCCCCATGCAATATGGCTGACTTGGAAGTCACCAATACAACATGGCAACCAGCACAATGTCCCCCATGCAATATGGCTGACTTGGAAGTCACCTATACAATACAACCAGCACAATGTCCCCCAAGCAATATGGCTGACATGGAAGTCACCTATACAAGACAACCAGCACAATGTCCCCCATGCAATATGGCTGACTTGGAAGTCACCTATAGGACATGGCCACCAGCACAATGTCCCCCATGCAATATGGCTGACTTGGAAGTCACCTATACAATACAACCAGCACAATGTCCCCCATGCAATATGGCTGACTTGGAAGTCACCTATACAATACAACCAGCACAATGTCCCCCAAGCAATATGGCTGACTTGGAAGTCACCTATACAACACAACCAGCACAATGTCCCCCATGCAATATGGCTGACTTGGAAGTCACCTATACAATACAACCAGCACAATGTCCCCCATGCAATATGGCTGACTTGGAAGTCACCTATACAACATGGCAACCAGCACAATGTCCCCCATGCAATATGGCTGACTTGGAAGTCACCTATACAACATGGCCACCAGCACAATGTCCCCCATGCAACACGGCTGACTTGGAAGTCACCTATACAAGACAACCAGCACAATGTCCCCCATGCAATATGGCTGACTTGGAAGTCACCTATACAACACAACCAGCACCATGTCCCCCAAGCAATATGGCTCACTTGGAAGTCACCTATACAACATGGCAACCAGCACAATGTCCCCCATGCAATATGGCTGACTTGGAAGTCACCTATAGGACCTGGCAAACAGCACAATGTCCCCCATGCAATATGGCTGACTTGGAAGTCACCTATAGGACATGGCAACCAGCACAATGTCCCCCATGCAATATGGCTGACTTGGAAGTCACCTATAGAACATGGCCAAGAGCACAATGTCCCCCAAGCAATATGGCTCACTTGGAAGTCACCTATACAATACAACCAGCACAATGTCCCCCATGCAATATGGCTGACTTGGAAGTCACCTATACAATACAACCAGCACAATGTCCCCCATGCAATATGGCTGACTTGGAAGTCACCTATACAACACAACCAGCACAATGTCCCCCATGCAATATGGCTCACTTGTAAGTCACCTATACAACATGGCAACCAGCACAATGTCCCCCATGCAATATGGCTGACTTGGAAGTCACCTATACAACATGGCAACCAGCACAATGTCCCCCATGCAATATGGCTGGCTTGGAAGTCACCTATACAACATGGCAACCAGCACAATGTCCCCCATGCAATATGGCTGACTTGGAAGTCACCAATACAATACAACCAGCACAATGTCCCCCATGCAATATGGCTGACTTGGAAGTCACCTATACAATACAACCAGCACAATGTCCCCCATGCAATATGGCTGACTTGGAAGTCACCTATACAACACAACCAGCACAATGTCCCCCATGCAATATGGCTCACTTGTAAGTCACCTATACAACATGGCAACCAGCACAATGTCCCCCATGCAATATGGCTGACTTGGAAGTCACCTATACAACATGGCAACCAGCACAATGTCCCCCATGCAATATGGCTGGCTTGGAAGTCACCTATACAACATGGCAACCAGCACAATGTCCCCCATGCAATATGGCTGACTTGGAAGTCACCTATACAAGAAACCAGCACAATGTCCCCCATGCAATGTGGCTGACTTGGAAGTCACCTATAGAACATGGCAACCAGCACAATGTCCCCCATGCAATATGGCTGACTTGGAAGTCACCTATACAAGAAACCAGCACAATGTCCCCGATGCAATGTGGCTGACTTGGAAGTCACCTATAGAACATGGCCACCAGCACAATGTCCCCCATGCAATATGGCTGACTTGGCAGTCACCTATACAAGACAACCAGCACAATGTCCCCCATGCAATATGGCTGACTTGGAAGTCACCTATACAACATGGCAACCAGCACAATGTCCCCCATGCAATATGGCTGACTTGGAAGTCACCTATACAAGACAACCAGCACAATGTCCCCCATGCAATATGGCTGACTTGGAAGTCACCTATAGGACATGGCAACCAGCACAATGTCCCCCAAGCAATATGGCTGACTTGGAAGTCACCTATACAAGACAACCAGCACAATGTCCCAAATGCAATATGGCTGACTTGGAAGTCACCTATAGAACATGGCCACCAGCACAATGTCCCCCATGCAATATGGCTGACTTGGAAGTCACCAATACAACATGGCAACCAGCACAATGTCCCCCATGCAATATGGCTGACTTGGAAGTCACCTATACAATACAACCAGCACAATGTCCCCCAAGCAATATGGCTGACTTGGAAGTCACCTATACAAGACAACCAGCACAATGTCCCCCATGCAATATGGCTGACTTGGAAGTCACCTATAGGACATGGCCACCAGCACAATGTCCCCCATGCAATATGGCTGACTTGGAAGTCACCTATACAACATGGCAACCAGCACAATGTCCCCCATGCAATATGGCTGGCTTGGAAGTCACCTATACAACATGGCAACCAGCACAATGTCCCCCATGCAATATGGCTGACTTGGAAGTCACCTATACAATACAACCAGCACAATGTCCCCCATGCAATATGGCTGACTTGGAAGTCACCTATACAATACAACCAGCACAATGTCCCCCATGCAATATGGCTGACTTGGAAGTCACCTATACAACACAACCAGCACAATGTCCCCCATGCAATATGGCTCACTTGTAAGTCACCTATACAACATGGCAACCAGCACAATGTCCCCCATGCAATATGGCTGACTTGGAAGTCACCTATGCAACATGGCAACCAGCACAATGTCCCCCATGCAATATGGCTGGCTTGGAAGTCACCTATACAACATGGCAACCAGCACAATGTCCCCCATGCAATATGGCTGACTTGGAAGTCACCTATACAAGAAACCAGCACAATGTCCCCCATGCAATGTGGCTGACTTGGAAGTCACCTATAGAACATGGCAACCAGCACAATGTCCCCCATGCAATATGGCTGACTTGGAAGTCACCTATACAAGAAACCAGCACAATGTCCCCCATGCAATGTGGCTGACTTGGAAGTGACCTATAGAACATGGCCACCAGCACAATGTCCCCCATGCAATATGGCTGACTTGGCAGTCACCTATACAAGACAACCAGCACAATGTCCCCCATGCAATATGGCTGACTTGGAAGTCACCTATACAACATGGCAACCAGCACAATGTCCCCCATGCAATATGGCTGACTTGGAAGTCACCTATACAAGACAACCAGCACAATGTCCCCCATGCAATATGGCTGACTTGGAAGTCACCTATAGGACATGGCAACCAGCACAATGTCCCCCAAGCAATATGGCTGACTTGGAAGTCACCTATACAAGACAACCAGCACAATGTCCCAAATGCAATATGGCTGACTTGGAAGTCACCTATAGAACATGGCCACCAGCACAATGTCCCCCATGCAATATGGCTGACTTGGAAGTCACCAATACAACATGGCAACCAGCACAATGTCCCCCATGCAATATGGCTGACTTGGAAGTCACCTATACAATACAACCAGCACAATGTCCCCCAAGCAATATGGCTGACATGGAAGTCACCTATACAAGACAACCAGCACAATGTCCCCCATGCAATATGGCTGACTTGGAAGTCACCTATAGGACATGGCCACCAGCACAATGTCCCCCATGCAATATGGCTGACTTGGAAGTCACCTATACAATACAACCAGCACAATGTCCCCCATGCAATATGGCTGACTTGGAAGTCACCTATACAATACAACCAGCACAATGTCCCCCAAGCAATATGGCTGACTTGGAAGTCACCTATACAACACAACCAGCACAATGTCCCCCATGCAATATGGCTGACTTGGAAGTCACCTATACAATACAACCAGCACAATGTCCCCCATGCAATATGGCTGACTTGGAAGTCACCTATACAACATGGCAACCAGCACAATGTCCCCCATGCAATATGGCTGACTTGGAAGTCACCTATACAACATGGCCACCAGCACAATGTCCCCCATGCAACACGGCTGACTTGGAAGTCACCTATACAAGACAACCAGCACAATGTCCCCCATGCAATATGGCTGACTTGGAAGTCACCTATACAACACAACCAGCACCATGTCCCCCAAGCAATATGGCTCACTTGGAAGTCACCTATACAACATGGCAACCAGCAAAATGTCCCCCATGCAATATGGCTGACTTGGAAGTCACCTATAGGACCTGGCAAACAGCACAATGTCCCCCATGCAATATGGCTGACTTGGAAGTCACCTATAGGACATGGCAACCAGCACAATGTCCCCCATGCAATATGGCTGACTTGGAAGTCACCTATAGAACATGGCCAAGAGCACAATGTCCCCCAAGCAATATGGCTCACTTGGAAGTCACCTATACAATACAACCAGCACAATGTCCCCCATGCAATATGGCTGACTTGGAAGTCACCTATACAATACAACCAGCACAATGTCCCCCATGCAATATGGCTGACTTGGAAGTCACCTATACAACACAACCAGCACAATGTCCCCCATGCAATATGGCTCACTTGTAAGTCACCTATACAACATGGCAACCAGCACAATGTCCCCCATGCAATATGGCTGACTTGGAAGTCACCTATACAACATGGCAACCAGCACAATGTCCCCCATGCAATATGGCTGGCTTGGAAGTCACCTATACAACATGGCAACCAGCACAATGTCCCCCATGCAATATGGCTGACTTGGAAGTCACCTATACAATACAACCAGCACAATGTCCCCCATGCAATATGGCTGACTTGGAAGTCACCTATACAATACAACCAGCACAATGTCCCCCATGCAATATGGCTGACTTGGAAGTCACCTATACAACACAACCAGCACAATGTCCCCCATGCAATATGGCTCACTTGTAAGTCACCTATACAACATGGCAACCAGCACAATGTCCCCCATGCAATATGGCTGACTTGGAAGTCACCTATACAACATGGCAACCAGCACAATGTCCCCCATGCAATATGGCTGGCTTGGAAGTCACCTATACAACATGGCAACCAGCACAATGTCCCCCATGCAATATGGCTGACTTGGAAGTCACCTATACAAGAAACCAGCACAATGTCCCCCATGCAATGTGGCTGACTTGGAAGTCACCTATACAAGAAACCAGCACAATGTCCCCCATGCAATGTGGCTGACTTGGAAGTCACCTATAGAACATGGCCACCAGCACAATGTCCCCCATGCAATATGGCTGACTTGGCAGTCACCTATACAAGACAACCAGCACAATGTCCCCCATGCAATATGGCTGACTTGGAAGTCACCTATACAACATGGCAACCAGCACAATGTCCCCCATGCAATATGGCTGACTTGGAAGTCACCTATACAAGACAACCAGCACAATGTCCCCCATGCAATATGGCTGACTTGGAAGTCACCTATAGGACATGGCAACCAGCACAATGTCCCCCAAGCAATATGGCTGACTTGGAAGTCACCTATACAAGACAACCAGCACAATGTCCCAAATGCAATATGGCTGACTTGGAAGTCACCTATAGAACATGGCCACCAGCACAATGTCCCCCATGCAATATGGCTGACTTGGAAGTCACCAATACAACATGGCAACCAGCACAATGTCCCCCATGCAATATGGCTGACTTGGAAGTCACCTATACAATACAACCAGCACAATGTCCCCCAAGCAATATGGCTGACATGGAAGTCACCTATACAAGACAACCAGCACAATGTCCCCCATGCAATATGGCTGACTTGGAAGTCACCTATAGGACATGGCCACCAGCACAATGTCCCCCATGCAATATGGCTGACTTGGAAGTCACCTATACAATACAACCAGCACAATGTCCCCCATGCAATATGGCTGACTTGGAAGTCACCTATACAATACAACCAGCACAATGTCCCCCAAGCAATATGGCTGACTTGGAAGTCACCTATACAACACAACCAGCACCATGTCCCCCAAGCAATATGGCTCACTTGGAAGTCACCTATACAACATGGCAACCAGCAAAATGTCCCCCATGCAATATGGCTGACTTGGAAGTCACCTATAGGACCTGGCAAACAGCACAATGTCCCCCATGCAATATGGCTGACTTGGAAGTCACCTATAGGACATGGCAACCAGCACAATGTCCCCCATGCAATATGGCTGACTTGGAAGTCACCTATAGAACATGGCCAAGAGCACAATGTCCCCCAAGCAATATGGCTCACTTGGAAGTCACCTATACAATACAACCAGCACAATGTCCCCCATGCAATATGGCTGACTTGGAAGTCACCTATACAATACAACCAGCACAATGTCCCCCATGCAATATGGCTGACTTGGAAGTCACCTATACAACACAACCAGCACAATGTCCCCCATGCAATATGGCTCACTTGTAAGTCACCTATACAACATGGCAACCAGCACAATGTCCCCCATGCAATATGGCTGACTTGGAAGTCACCTATACAACATGGCAACCAGCACAATGTCCCCCATGCAATATGGCTGGCTTGGAAGTCACCTATACAACATGGCAACCAGCACAATGTCCCCCATGCAATATGGCTGACTTGGAAGTCACCTATACAATACAACCAGCACAATGTCCCCCATGCAATATGGCTGACTTGGAAGTCACCTATACAATACAACCAGCACAATGTCCCCCATGCAATATGGCTGACTTGGAAGTCACCTATACAACACAACCAGCACAATGTCCCCCATGCAATATGGCTCACTTGTAAGTCACCTATACAACATGGCAACCAGCACAATGTCCCCCATGCAATATGGCTGACTTGGAAGTCACCTATACAACATGGCAACCAGCACAATGTCCCCCATGCAATATGGCTGGCTTGGAAGTCACCTATACAACATGGCAACCAGCACAATGTCCCCCATGCAATATGGCTGACTTGGAAGTCACCTATACAAGAAACCAGCACAATGTCCCCCATGCAATGTGGCTGACTTGGAAGTCACCTATACAAGAAACCAGCACAATGTCCCCCATGCAATGTGGCTGACTTGGAAGTCACCTATAGAACATGGCCACCAGCACAATGTCCCCCATGCAATATGGCTGACTTGGCAGTCACCTATACAAGACAACCAGCACAATGTCCCCCATGCAATATGGCTGACTTGGAAGTCACCTATACAACATGGCAACCAGCACAATGTCCCCCATGCAATATGGCTGACTTGGAAGTCACCTATACAAGACAACCAGCACAATGTCCCCCATGCAATATGGCTGACTTGGAAGTCACCTATAGGACATGGCAACCAGCACAATGTCCCCCAAGCAATATGGCTGACTTGGAAGTCACCTATACAAGACAACCAGCACAATGTCCCAAATGCAATATGGCTGACTTGGAAGTCACCTATAGAACATGGCCACCAGCACAATGTCCCCCATGCAATATGGCTGACTTGGAAGTCACCAATACAACATGGCAACCAGCACAATGTCCCCCATGCAATATGGCTGACTTGGAAGTCACCTATACAATACAACCAGCACAATGTCCCCCAAGCAATATGGCTGACATGGAAGTCACCTATACAAGACAACCAGCACAATGTCCCCCATGCAATATGGCTGACTTGGAAGTCACCTATAGGACATGGCCACCAGCACAATGTCCCCCATGCAATATGGCTGACTTGGAAGTCACCTATACAATACAACCAGCACAATGTCCCCCATGCAATATGGCTGACTTGGAAGTCACCTATACAATACAACCAGCACAATGTCCCCCAAGCAATATGGCTGACTTGGAAGTCACCTATACAACACAACCAGCACAATGTCCCCCATGCAATATGGCTGACTTGGAAGTCACCTATACAATACAACCAGCACAATGTCCCCCATGCAATATGGCTGACTTGGAAGTCACCTATACAACATGGCAACCAGCACAATGTCCCCCATGCAATATGGCTGACTTGGAAGTCACCTATACAACATGGCCACCAGCACAATGTCCCCCATGCAACACGGCTGACTTGGAAGTCACCTATACAAGACAACCAGCACAATGTCCCCCATGCAATATGGCTGACTTGGAAGTCACCTATACAACACAACCAGCACCATGTCCCCCAAGCAATATGGCTCACTTGGAAGTCACCTATACAACATGGCAACCAGCACAATGTCCCCCATGCAATATGGCTGACTTGGAAGTCACCTATAGGACCTGGCAAACAGCACAATGTCCCCCATGCAATATGGCTGACTTGGAAGTCACCTATAGGACATGGCAACCAGCACAATGTCCCCCATGCAATATGGCTGACTTGGAAGTCACCTATAGAACATGGCCAAGAGCACAATGTCCCCCAAGCAATATGGCTCACTTGGAAGTCACCTATACAATACAACCAGCACAATGTCCCCCATGCAATATGGCTGACTTGGAAGTCACCTATACAATACAACCAGCACAATGTCCCCCATGCAATATGGCTGACTTGGAAGTCACCTATACAACACAACCAGCACAATGTCCCCCATGCAATATGGCTCACTTGTAAGTCACCTATACAACATGGCAACCAGCACAATGTCCCCCATGCAATATGGCTGACTTGGAAGTCACCTATACAACATGGCAACCAGCACAATGTCCCCCATGCAATATGGCTGGCTTGGAAGTCACCTATACAACATGGCAACCAGCACAATGTCCCCCATGCAATATGGCTGACTTGGAAGTCACCAATACAATACAACCAGCACAATGTCCCCCATGCAATATGGCTGACTTGGAAGTCACCTATACAATACGACCAGCACAATGTCCCCCATGCAATATGGCTGACTTGGAAGTCACCTATACAACACAACCAGCACAATGTCCCCCATGCAATATGGCTCACTTGTAAGTCACCTATACAACATGGCAACCAGCACAATGTCCCCCATGCAATATGGCTGACTTGGAAGTCACCTATACAACATGGCAACCAGCACAATGTCCCCCATGCAATATGGCTGGCTTGGAAGTCACCTATACAACATGGCAACCAGCACAATGTCCCCCATGCAATATGGCTGACTTGGAAGTCACCTATACAAGAAACCAGCACAATGTCCCCCATGCAATGTGGCTGACTTGGAAGTCACCTATAGAACATGGCAACCAGCACAATGTCCCCCATGCAATATGGCTGACTTGGAAGTCACCTATACAAGAAACCAGCACAATGTCCCCGATGCAATGTGGCTGACTTGGAAGTCACCTATAGAACATGGCCACCAGCACAATGTCCCCCATGCAATATGGCTGACTTGGCAGTCACCTATACAAGACAACCAGCACAATGTCCCCCATGCAATATGGCTGACTTGGAAGTCACCTATACAACATGGCAACCAGCACAATGTCCCCCATGCAATATGGCTGACTTGGAAGTCACCTATACAAGACAACCAGCACAATGTCCCCCATGCAATATGGCTGACTTGGAAGTCACCTATAGGACATGGCAACCAGCACAATGTCCCCCAAGCAATATGGCTGACTTGGAAGTCACCTATACAAGACAACCAGCACAATGTCCCAAATGCAATATGGCTGACTTGGAAGTCACCTATAGAACATGGCCACCAGCACAATGTCCCCCATGCAATATGGCTGACTTGGAAGTCACCAATACAACATGGCAACCAGCACAATGTCCCCCATGCAATATGGCTGACTTGGAAGTCACCTATACAATACAACCAGCACAATGTCCCCCAAGCAATATGGCTGACTTGGAAGTCACCTATACAAGACAACCAGCACAATGTCCCCCATGCAATATGGCTGACTTGGAAGTCACCTATAGGACATGGCCACCAGCACAATGTCCCCCATGCAATATGGCTGACTTGGAAGTCACCTATACAATACAACCAGCACAATGTCCCCCATGCAATATGGCTGACTTGGAAGTCACCTATACAATACAACCAGCACAATGTCCCCCAAGCAATATGGCTGACTTGGAAGTCACCTATACAACACAACCAGCACAATGTCCCCCATGCAATATGGCTGACTTGGAAGTCAACTATACAACACAACCAGCACAATACAACCAGCACAATGTCCCCCATGCAATATGGCTGACTTGGAAGTCACCTATACAATACAACCAGCACAATGTCCCCCATGCAATATGGCTGACTTGGAAGTCACCTATACAACACAACCAGCACAATGTCCCCCATGCAATATGGCTGACTTGGAAGTCAACTATACAACACAACCAGCACAATGTCCCCCATGCAATATGGCTCACTTGGAAGTCACCTATACAACATGGCATCCAGCACAATGTCCCCCATGCAATATGGCTGACTTGGAAGTCACCTATAGGACCTGGCAAACAGCACAATGTCCCCCATGCAATATGGCTGACTTGGAAGTCACCTATAGGACATGGCAACCAGCACAATGTCCCCCATGCAATATGGCTGACTTGGAAGTCACCTATAGAACATGGCCAAGAGCACAATGTCCCCCAAGCAATATGGCTCACTTGGAAGTCACCTATACAATACAACCAGCACAATGTCCCCCATGCAATATGGCTGACTTGGAAGTCACCTATACAATACAACCAGCACAATGTCCCCCATGCAATATGGCTGACTTGGAAGTCACCTATACAACACAACCAGCACAATGTCCCCCATGCAATATGGCTCACTTGTAAGTCACCTATACAACATGGCAACCAGCACAATGTCCCCCATGCAATATGGCTGACTTGGAAGTCACCTATACAACATGGCAACCAGCACAATGTCCCCCATGCAATATGGCTGGCTTGGAAGTCACCTATACAACATGGCAACCAGCACAATGTCCCCCATGCAATATGGCTGACTTGGAAGTCACCTATACAATACAACCAGCACAATGTCCCCCATGCAATATGGCTGACTTGGAAGTCACCTATACAATACAACCAGCACAATGTCCCCCATGCAATATGGCTGACTTGGAAGTCACCTATACAACACAACCAGCACAATGTCCCCCATGCAATATGGCTCACTTGTAAGTCACCTATACAACATGGCAACCAGCACAATGTCCCCCATGCAATATGGCTGACTTGGAAGTCACCTATACAACATGGCAACCAGCACAATGTCCCCCATGCAATATGGCTGGCTTGGAAGTCACCTATACAACATGGCAACCAGCACAATGTCCCCCATGCAATATGGCTGACTTGGAAGTCACCTATACAAGAAACCAGCACAATGTCCCCCATGCAATGTGGCTGACTTGGAAGTCACCTATACAAGAAACCAGCACAATGTCCCCCATGCAATGTGGCTGACTTGGAAGTCACCTATAGAACATGGCCACCAGCACAATGTCCCCCATGCAATATGGCTGACTTGGCAGTCACCTATACAAGACAACCAGCACAATGTCCCCCATGCAATATGGCTGACTTGGAAGTCACCTATACAACATGGCAACCAGCACAATGTCCCCCATGCAATATGGCTGACTTGGAAGTCACCTATACAAGACAACCAGCACAATGTCCCCCATGCAATATGGCTGACTTGGAAGTCACCTATAGGACATGGCAACCAGCACAATGTCCCCCAAGCAATATGGCTGACTTGGAAGTCACCTATACAAGACAACCAGCACAATGTCCCAAATGCAATATGGCTGACTTGGAAGTCACCTATAGAACATGGCCACCAGCACAATGTCCCCCATGCAATATGGCTGACTTGGAAGTCACCAATACAACATGGCAACCAGCACAATGTCCCCCATGCAATATGGCTGACTTGGAAGTCACCTATACAATACAACCAGCACAATGTCCCCCAAGCAATATGGCTGACATGGAAGTCACCTATACAAGACAACCAGCACAATGTCCCCCATGCAATATGGCTGACTTGGAAGTCACCTATAGGACATGGCCACCAGCACAATGTCCCCCATGCAATATGGCTGACTTGGAAGTCACCTATACAATACAACCAGCACAATGTCCCCCATGCAATATGGCTGACTTGGAAGTCACCTATACAATACAACCAGCACAATGTCCCCCAAGCAATATGGCTGACTTGGAAGTCACCTATACAACACAACCAGCACAATGTCCCCCATGCAATATGGCTGACTTGGAAGTCACCTATACAATACAACCAGCACAATGTCCCCCATGCAATATGGCTGACTTGGAAGTCACCTATACAACATGGCAACCAGCACAATGTCCCCCATGCAATATGGCTGACTTGGAAGTCACCTATACAACATGGCCACCAGCACAATGTCCCCCATGCAACACGGCTGACTTGGAAGTCACCTATACAAGACAACCAGCACAATGTCCCCCATGCAATATGGCTGACTTGGAAGTCACCTATACAACACAACCAGCACCATGTCCCCCAAGCAATATGGCTCACTTGGAAGTCACCTATACAACATGGCAACCAGCACAATGTCCCCCATGCAATATGGCTGACTTGGAAGTCACCTATAGGACCTGGCAAACAGCACAATGTCCCCCATGCAATATGGCTGACTTGGAAGTCACCTATAGGACATGGCAACCAGCACAATGTCCCCCATGCAATATGGCTGACTTGGAAGTCACCTATAGAACATGGCCAAGAGCACAATGTCCCCCAAGCAATATGGCTCACTTGGAAGTCACCTATACAATACAACCAGCACAATGTCCCCCATGCAATATGGCTGACTTGGAAGTCACCTATACAATACAACCAGCACAATGTCCCCCATGCAATATGGCTGACTTGGAAGTCACCTATACAACACAACCAGCACAATGTCCCCCATGCAATATGGCTCACTTGTAAGTCACCTATACAACATGGCAACCAGCACAATGTCCCCCATGCAATATGGCTGACTTGGAAGTCACCTATACAACATGGCAACCAGCACAATGTCCCCCATGCAATATGGCTGGCTTGGAAGTCACCTATACAACATGGCAACCAGCACAATGTCCCCCATGCAATATGGCTGACTTGGAAGTCACCAATACAATACAACCAGCACAATGTCCCCCATGCAATATGGCTGACTTGGAAGTCACCTATACAATACAACCAGCACAATGTCCCCCATGCAATATGGCTGACTTGGAAGTCACCTATACAACACAACCAGCACAATGTCCCCCATGCAATATGGCTCACTTGTAAGTCACCTATACAACATGGCAACCAGCACAATGTCCCCCATGCAATATGGCTGACTTGGAAGTCACCTATACAACATGGCAACCAGCACAATGTCCCCCATGCAATATGGCTGGCTTGGAAGTCACCTATACAACATGGCAACCAGCACAATGTCCCCCATGCAATATGGCTGACTTGGAAGTCACCTATACAAGAAACCAGCACAATGTCCCCCATGCAATGTGGCTGACTTGGAAGTCACCTATAGAACATGGCAACCAGCACAATGTCCCCCATGCAATATGGCTGACTTGGAAGTCACCTATACAAGAAACCAGCACAATGTCCCCGATGCAATGTGGCTGACTTGGAAGTCACCTATAGAACATGGCCACCAGCACAATGTCCCCCATGCAATATGGCTGACTTGGCAGTCACCTATACAAGACAACCAGCACAATGTCCCCCATGCAATATGGCTGACTTGGAAGTCACCTATACAACATGGCAACCAGCACAATGTCCCCCATGCAATATGGCTGACTTGGAAGTCACCTATACAAGACAACCAGCACAATGTCCCCCATGCAATATGGCTGACTTGGAAGTCACCTATAGGACATGGCAACCAGCACAATGTCCCCCAAGCAATATGGCTGACTTGGAAGTCACCTATACAAGACAACCAGCACAATGTCCCAAATGCAATATGGCTGACTTGGAAGTCACCTATAGAACATGGCCACCAGCACAATGTCCCCCATGCAATATGGCTGACTTGGAAGTCACCAATACAACATGGCAACCAGCACAATGTCCCCCATGCAATATGGCTGACTTGGAAGTCACCTATACAATACAACCAGCACAATGTCCCCCAAGCAATATGGCTGACTTGGAAGTCACCTATACAAGACAACCAGCACAATGTCCCCCATGCAATATGGCTGACTTGGAAGTCACCTATAGGACATGGCCACCAGCACAATGTCCCCCATGCAATATGGCTGACTTGGAAGTCACCTATACAACATGGCAACCAGCACAATGTCCCCCATGCAATATGGCTGGCTTGGAAGTCACCTATACAACATGGCAACCAGCACAATGTCCCCCATGCAATATGGCTGACTTGGAAGTCACCTATACAATACAACCAGCACAATGTCCCCCATGCAATATGGCTGACTTGGAAGTCACCTATACAATACAACCAGCACAATGTCCCCCATGCAATATGGCTGACTTGGAAGTCACCTATACAACACAACCAGCACAATGTCCCCCATGCAATATGGCTCACTTGTAAGTCACCTATACAACATGGCAACCAGCACAATGTCCCCCATGCAATATGGCTGACTTGGAAGTCACCTATGCAACATGGCAACCAGCACAATGTCCCCCATGCAATATGGCTGGCTTGGAAGTCACCTATACAACATGGCAACCAGCACAATGTCCCCCATGCAATATGGCTGACTTGGAAGTCACCTATACAAGAAACCAGCACAATGTCCCCCATGCAATGTGGCTGACTTGGAAGTCACCTATAGAACATGGCAACCAGCACAATGTCCCCCATGCAATATGGCTGACTTGGAAGTCACCTATACAAGAAACCAGCACAATGTCCCCCATGCAATGTGGCTGACTTGGAAGTGACCTATAGAACATGGCCACCAGCACAATGTCCCCCATGCAATATGGCTGACTTGGCAGTCACCTATACAAGACAACCAGCACAATGTCCCCCATGCAATATGGCTGACTTGGAAGTCACCTATACAACATGGCAACCAGCACAATGTCCCCCATGCAATATGGCTGACTTGGAAGTCACCTATACAAGACAACCAGCACAATGTCCCCCATGCAATATGGCTGACTTGGAAGTCACCTATAGGACATGGCAACCAGCACAATGTCCCCCAAGCAATATGGCTGACTTGGAAGTCACCTATACAAGACAACCAGCACAATGTCCCAAATGCAATATGGCTGACTTGGAAGTCACCTATAGAACATGGCCACCAGCACAATGTCCCCCATGCAATATGGCTGACTTGGAAGTCACCAATACAACATGGCAACCAGCACAATGTCCCCCATGCAATATGGCTGACTTGGAAGTCACCTATACAATACAACCAGCACAATGTCCCCCAAGCAATATGGCTGACATGGAAGTCACCTATACAAGACAACCAGCACAATGTCCCCCATGCAATATGGCTGACTTGGAAGTCACCTATAGGACATGGCCACCAGCACAATGTCCCCCATGCAATATGGCTGACTTGGAAGTCACCTATACAATACAACCAGCACAATGTCCCCCATGCAATATGGCTGACTTGGAAGTCACCTATACAATACAACCAGCACAATGTCCCCCAAGCAATATGGCTGACTTGGAAGTCACCTATACAACACAACCAGCACAATGTCCCCCATGCAATATGGCTGACTTGGAAGTCACCTATACAATACAACCAGCACAATGTCCCCCATGCAATATGGCTGACTTGGAAGTCACCTATACAACATGGCAACCAGCACAATGTCCCCCATGCAATATGGCTGACTTGGAAGTCACCTATACAACATGGCCACCAGCACAATGTCCCCCATGCAACACGGCTGACTTGGAAGTCACCTATACAAGACAACCAGCACAATGTCCCCCATGCAATATGGCTGACTTGGAAGTCACCTATACAACACAACCAGCACCATGTCCCCCAAGCAATATGGCTCACTTGGAAGTCACCTATACAACATGGCAACCAGCAAAATGTCCCCCATGCAATATGGCTGACTTGGAAGTCACCTATAGGACCTGGCAAACAGCACAATGTCCCCCATGCAATATGGCTGACTTGGAAGTCACCTATAGGACATGGCAACCAGCACAATGTCCCCCATGCAATATGGCTGACTTGGAAGTCACCTATAGAACATGGCCAAGAGCACAATGTCCCCCAAGCAATATGGCTCACTTGGAAGTCACCTATACAATACAACCAGCACAATGTCCCCCATGCAATATGGCTGACTTGGAAGTCACCTATACAATACAACCAGCACAATGTCCCCCATGCAATATGGCTGACTTGGAAGTCACCTATACAACACAACCAGCACAATGTCCCCCATGCAATATGGCTCACTTGTAAGTCACCTATACAACATGGCAACCAGCACAATGTCCCCCATGCAATATGGCTGACTTGGAAGTCACCTATACAACATGGCAACCAGCACAATGTCCCCCATGCAATATGGCTGGCTTGGAAGTCACCTATACAACATGGCAACCAGCACAATGTCCCCCATGCAATATGGCTGACTTGGAAGTCACCTATACAATACAACCAGCACAATGTCCCCCATGCAATATGGCTGACTTGGAAGTCACCTATACAATACAACCAGCACAATGTCCCCCATGCAATATGGCTGACTTGGAAGTCACCTATACAACACAACCAGCACAATGTCCCCCATGCAATATGGCTCACTTGTAAGTCACCTATACAACATGGCAACCAGCACAATGTCCCCCATGCAATATGGCTGACTTGGAAGTCACCTATACAACATGGCAACCAGCACAATGTCCCCCATGCAATATGGCTGGCTTGGAAGTCACCTATACAACATGGCAACCAGCACAATGTCCCCCATGCAATATGGCTGACTTGGAAGTCACCTATACAAGAAACCAGCACAATGTCCCCCATGCAATGTGGCTGACTTGGAAGTCACCTATACAAGAAACCAGCACAATGTCCCCCATGCAATGTGGCTGACTTGGAAGTCACCTATAGAACATGGCCACCAGCACAATGTCCCCCATGCAATATGGCTGACTTGGCAGTCACCTATACAAGACAACCAGCACAATGTCCCCCATGCAATATGGCTGACTTGGAAGTCACCTATACAACATGGCAACCAGCACAATGTCCCCCATGCAATATGGCTGACTTGGAAGTCACCTATACAAGACAACCAGCACAATGTCCCCCATGCAATATGGCTGACTTGGAAGTCACCTATAGGACATGGCAACCAGCACAATGTCCCCCAAGCAATATGGCTGACTTGGAAGTCACCTATACAAGACAACCAGCACAATGTCCCAAATGCAATATGGCTGACTTGGAAGTCACCTATAGAACATGGCCACCAGCACAATGTCCCCCATGCAATATGGCTGACTTGGAAGTCACCAATACAACATGGCAACCAGCACAATGTCCCCCATGCAATATGGCTGACTTGGAAGTCACCTATACAATACAACCAGCACAATGTCCCCCAAGCAATATGGCTGACATGGAAGTCACCTATACAAGACAACCAGCACAATGTCCCCCATGCAATATGGCTGACTTGGAAGTCACCTATAGGACATGGCCACCAGCACAATGTCCCCCATGCAATATGGCTGACTTGGAAGTCACCTATACAATACAACCAGCACAATGTCCCCCATGCAATATGGCTGACTTGGAAGTCACCTATACAATACAACCAGCACAATGTCCCCCAAGCAATATGGCTGACTTGGAAGTCACCTATACAACACAACCAGCACAATGTCCCCCATGCAATATGGCTGACTTGGAAGTCACCTATACAATACAACCAGCACAATGTCCCCCATGCAATATGGCTGACTTGGAAGTCACCTATACAACATGGCAACCAGCACAATGTCCCCCATGCAATATGGCTGACTTGGAAGTCACCTATACAACATGGCCACCAGCACAATGTCCCCCATGCAACACGGCTGACTTGGAAGTCACCTATACAAGACAACCAGCACAATGTCCCCCATGCAATATGGCTGACTTGGAAGTCACCTATACAACACAACCAGCACCATGTCCCCCAAGCAATATGGCTCACTTGGAAGTCACCTATACAACATGGCAACCAGCACAATGTCCCCCATGCAATATGGCTGACTTGGAAGTCACCTATAGGACCTGGCAAACAGCACAATGTCCCCCATGCAATATGGCTGACTTGGAAGTCACCTATAGGACATGGCAACCAGCACAATGTCCCCCATGCAATATGGCTGACTTGGAAGTCACCTATAGAACATGGCCAAGAGCACAATGTCCCCCAAGCAATATGGCTCACTTGGAAGTCACCTATACAATACAACCAGCACAATGTCCCCCATGCAATATGGCTGACTTGGAAGTCACCTATACAATACAACCAGCACAATGTCCCCCATGCAATATGGCTGACTTGGAAGTCACCTATACAACACAACCAGCACAATGTCCCCCATGCAATATGGCTCACTTGTAAGTCACCTATACAACATGGCAACCAGCACAATGTCCCCCATGCAATATGGCTGACTTGGAAGTCACCTATACAACATGGCAACCAGCACAATGTCCCCCATGCAATATGGCTGGCTTGGAAGTCACCTATACAACATGGCAACCAGCACAATGTCCCCCATGCAATATGGCTGACTTGGAAGTCACCAATACAATACAACCAGCACAATGTCCCCCATGCAATATGGCTGACTTGGAAGTCACCTATACAATACGACCAGCACAATGTCCCCCATGCAATATGGCTGACTTGGAAGTCACCTATACAACACAACCAGCACAATGTCCCCCATGCAATATGGCTCACTTGTAAGTCACCTATACAACATGGCAACCAGCACAATGTCCCCCATGCAATATGGCTGACTTGGAAGTCACCTATACAACATGGCAACCAGCACAATGTCCCCCATGCAATATGGCTGGCTTGGAAGTCACCTATACAACATGGCAACCAGCACAATGTCCCCCATGCAATATGGCTGACTTGGAAGTCACCTATACAAGAAACCAGCACAATGTCCCCCATGCAATGTGGCTGACTTGGAAGTCACCTATAGAACATGGCAACCAGCACAATGTCCCCCATGCAATATGGCTGACTTGGAAGTCACCTATACAAGAAACCAGCACAATGTCCCCGATGCAATGTGGCTGACTTGGAAGTCACCTATAGAACATGGCCACCAGCACAATGTCCCCCATGCAATATGGCTGACTTGGCAGTCACCTATACAAGACAACCAGCACAATGTCCCCCATGCAATATGGCTGACTTGGAAGTCACCTATACAACATGGCAACCAGCACAATGTCCCCCATGCAATATGGCTGACTTGGAAGTCACCTATACAAGACAACCAGCACAATGTCCCCCATGCAATATGGCTGACTTGGAAGTCACCTATAGGACATGGCAACCAGCACAATGTCCCCCAAGCAATATGGCTGACTTGGAAGTCACCTATACAAGACAACCAGCACAATGTCCCAAATGCAATATGGCTGACTTGGAAGTCACCTATAGAACATGGCCACCAGCACAATGTCCCCCATGCAATATGGCTGACTTGGAAGTCACCAATACAACATGGCAACCAGCACAATGTCCCCCATGCAATATGGCTGACTTGGAAGTCACCTATACAATACAACCAGCACAATGTCCCCCAAGCAATATGGCTGACTTGGAAGTCACCTATACAAGACAACCAGCACAATGTCCCCCATGCAATATGGCTGACTTGGAAGTCACCTATAGGACATGGCCACCAGCACAATGTCCCCCATGCAATATGGCTGACTTGGAAGTCACCTATACAATACAACCAGCACAATGTCCCCCATGCAATATGGCTGACTTGGAAGTCACCTATACAATACAACCAGCACAATGTCCCCCAAGCAATATGGCTGACTTGGAAGTCACCTATACAACACAACCAGCACAATGTCCCCCATGCAATATGGCTGACTTGGAAGTCAACTATACAACACAACCAGCACAATACAACCAGCACAATGTCCCCCATGCAATATGGCTGACTTGGAAGTCACCTATACAATACAACCAGCACAATGTCCCCCATGCAATATGGCTGACTTGGAAGTCACCTATACAACACAACCAGCACAATGTCCCCCATGCAATATGGCTGACTTGGAAGTCAACTATACAACACAACCAGCACAATGTCCCCCATGCAATATGGCTCACTTGGAAGTCACCTATACAACATGGCATCCAGCACAATGTCCCCCATGCAATATGGCTGACTTGGAAGTCACCTATACAACATGGCAACCAGCACAATGTCCCCCATGCAATATGGTTGACTTGGAAGTCACCTATACAACAGGGCAACCAGCACAATGTCCCTAATGCAATATGGTTGACTTGGAAGTCACCTATACAAGAAACCAGCACAATGTCCCCCATGCAATGTGGCTGACTTGGAAGTCACCCATAGAACATGGCCACCAGCACAATGTCCACCATGCAATATGGCTGACTTGGAAGTCACCTATACAACATGGCAACCAGCACAATGTCCCCCAAGCAATATGGCTCACTTGGAAGTCACCTATAGAACATGGCAACCAGCACAATGTCCCCCAAGCAATATGGCTGACTTGGAAGTCACCTATACAACATGGCAAACCAGCACAATGTCCCCCATGCAATATGGCTGACTTGGAAGTCACCTATAGAACATGTCCACCAGCACAATGTCCCCCATGCAACACGGCTGACTTGGAAGTCACCTATACAAGACAACCAGCACAATGTCCCCCATGCAATATGGCTGACTTGGAAGTCAACTATACAACACAACCAGCACAATGTCCCCCAAGCAATATGGCTCACTTGGAAGTCACCTATACAACATGGCAACCAGCGCAATGTCCCCCATGCAATATGGCTGACTTGGAAGTCACCTATAGGACATGGCAACCAGCACAATGTCCCCCATGCAATATGGCTGACTTGGAAGTCACCTATAGAACATGGCCACCAGCACAATGTCCCCCAAGCAATATGGCTCACTTGGAAGTCACCTATACAATACAACCAGCACAATGTCCCCCATGCAATATGGCTGACTTGGAAGTCACCTATACAATACAACCAGCACAATGTCCCCCATGCAATATGGCTGACTTGGAAGTCACCTATACAACACAACCAGCACAATGTCCCCCATGCAATATGGCTGACTTGGAAGTCAACTATACAACACAACCAGCACAATGTCCCCCATGCAATATGGCTCACTTGGAAGTCACCTAAACAACATGGCATCCAGCACAATGTCCCCCATGCAATATGGCTGACTTGGAAGTCACATATACAACATGGCAACCAGCACAATGTCCCCCATGCAATATGGTTGACTTGGAAGTCACCTATACAACAGGGCAACCAGCACAATGTCCATAATGCAATATGGTTGACTTGGAAGTCACCTATACAAGAAACCAGCACAATGTCCCCCATGCAATGTGGCTGACTTGGAAGTCACCCATAGAACATGGCCACCAGCACAATGTCCACCATGCAATATGGCTGACTTGGAAGTCACCTATACAACATGGCAACCAGCACAATGTCCCCCAAGCAATATGGCTCACTTGGAAGTCACCTATAGAACATGGCAACCAGCACAATGTCCCCCAAGCAATATGGCTGACTTGGAAGTCACCTATACAACATGGCAAACCAGCACAATGTCCCCCATGCAATATGGCTGACTTGGAAGTCACCTATAGAACATGGCCACCAGCACAATGTCCCCCATGCAACACGGCTGACTTGGAAGTCACCTATACAAGACAACCAGCACAATGTCCCCCATGCAATATGGCTGACTTGGAAGTCACCTATACAACACAACCAGCACAATGTCCCCCAAGCAATATGGCTCACTTGGAAGTCACCTATACAACATGGCAACCAGCACAATGTCCCCCATGCAATATGGCTGACTTGGAAGTCACCTATACAACATGGCAACCAGCACAATGGCCCCCATGCAATATGGCTGACTTGGAAGTCACCTATACAAGACAACCAGCACAATGTCCCCCATGCAATATGGCTGACTTAGAAGTCACCTATAGGACATGGCAACCAGCACAATGTCCCCCAAGCAATATGGCTGACTTGGAAGTCACCTATACAAGACAACCAGCACAATGTCCCCCATGCAATATGGCTGACTTGGAAGTCACCTATACAACATGGCAACCAGCACAATGTCCCCCATGCAATATGGCTGACTTGGAAGTCACCTATGCAATACAACCAGCACAATGTCCCCCATGCAATATGGCTGACTTGGAAGTCACCTATACAACACAACCAGCACAATGTCCCCCATGCAATATGGCTGACTTGGAAGTCACCTATACAACACAACCAGCACAATGTCCCCCATGCAATATGGCTGACTTGGAAGTCACCTATAGAACATGGCAACCAGCACAATGTCCCCCAAGCAATATGGCTGACTTGGAAGTCACCTATACAACATGGCCACCAGCACAATGTCCCCCAAGCAATATGGCTGACTTGGAAGTCACCTATACAACACAACCAGCACAATGTCCCCCATGCAATATGGCTGACTTGGAAGTCACCTATACAACATGGCAACCAGCACAATGTCCCCCATGCAATATGGCTGACTTGGAAGTCACCTATACAACATGGCAACCAGCACAATGTCCCCCATGCAATATGGCTGACTTGGAAGTCACCTATACAAGACAACCAGCACAATGTCCCCATGCAATATGGCTGACTTGGAAGTCACCTATAGAACATGGCCACCAGCACAATGTCTCCCATGCAATATGGCTGACTTGGAAGTCACCTATACAACATGGCAACCAGCACAATGTCCCCCAAGCAATATGGCTCACTTGGAAGTCACCTATACAACATGGCAACCAGCACAATGTCCCCCATGCAATATGGCTGACTTGGAAGTCACCTATAGTACATGGCCACCAGTACAATGTCCCCCATGCAACACGGCTGACTTGAAAGTCAGCCATATTGCATGGGGGACATTGTGCTGGTTGCCATGTTGTATAGGTGACTTCCAAGTGAGCCATTTTGCTTGGGGGACATTGTGCTGGTTGTGTTGTATAGGTGACTTCCAAGTCAGCCATATTGCATGGGGGACATTGTGCTGGTTGTCTTGTATAGGTGACTTCCAAGTCAGCCGTGTTGCATGGGGGACATTGTGCTGGTTGTATTGTATAGGTGACTTCCAAGTCAGCCATATTGCATGGGGGACATTGTGCTGGTGGCCATGTTGTAAAGGTGACTTCCAAGTCAGCCATATTGCATGGGGGACATTGTGCTGGTTGCCATGTTGTATAGGTGACTTCCAAGTCAGCCATATTGCATGGGGGACATTGTGCTGGTTGCCATGTTGTATAGGTGACTTACAAGTCAGCCATATTGCATGGGGGACATTGTGCTGGTTGCCATGTTGTATAGGTGACTTCCAAGTGAGCCATATTGCTTGGGTGACATTGTGCTGGTTGTGTTGTATAGGTGACTTCCAAGTCAGCCATATTGCATGGGGGACATTGTGCTGGTTGTCTTGTATAGGTGACTTTCAAGTCAGCCGTGTTGCATGGGGGACATTGTACTGGTGGCCATGTACTATAGGTGACTTCCAAGTCAGCCATATTGCATGGGGGACATTGTGCTGGTTGCCATGTTGTATAGGTGACTTCCAAGTGAGCCATATTGCTTGGGGGACATTGTGCTGGTTGCCATGTTGTATAGGTGACTTCCAAGTCAGCCATATTGCATGGGGGACATTGTGCTGGTGGCCATGTTCTATAGGTGACTTCCAAGTCAGCCATATTGCATGGGGACATTGTGCTGGTTGTCTTGTATAGGTGACTTCCAAGTCAGCCATATTGCATGGGGGACATTGTGCTGGTTGCCATGTTGTATAGGTGACTTCCAAGTCAGCCATATTGCATGGGGGACATTGTGCTGGTTGCCATGTTGTATAGGTGACTTCCAAGTCAGCCATATTGCATGGGGGACATTGTGCTGGTTGTGTTGTATAGGTGACTTCCAAGTCAGCCATATTGCTTGGGGGACATTGTGCTGGTGGCCATGTTGTATAGGTGACTTCCAAGTCAGCCATATTGCTTGGGGGACATTGTGCTGGTTGCCATGTTCTATAGGTGACTTCCAAGTCAGCCATATTGCATGGGGGACATTGTGCTGGTTGTGTTGTATAGGTGACTTCCAAGTCAGCCATATTGCATGGGGGACATTGTGCTGGTTGTGTTGTATAGGTGATTTCCAAGTCAGCCATATTGCATTGGGGACATTGTGCTGGTTGTATTGCATAGGTGACTTCCAAGTCAGCCATATTGCATGGGGGACATTGTGCTGGTTGCCATGTTGTATAGGTGACTTCCAAGTCAGCAATATTGCATGGGGGACATTGTCCTGGTGGCCATGTTCTATAGGTGACTTCCGAGTCAGCCATATTGCATTTGGGACATTGTGTTGGTTGTCTTGTATAGGTGACTTCCAAGTCAGCCATATTGCATGGGGGACATTGTGCTGGTTGTGTTGTATAGGTGACTTCCAAATCAGCCATATTGCATGGGGGACATTGTGCTGGTTGTATTGTATAGGTGACTTCCAAGTCAGCCATATTGCATGGGGGACATTGTGCTGGTTGTCTTGTATAGGTGACTTCCAAGTCAGCCATATTGCTTGGGGGACATTGTGCTGGTTGTATTGTATAGGTGACTTCCAAGTCAGCCATATTGCATGGGGGACATTGTGCTGGTTGCCATGTTGTATAGGTGACTTCCAAGTCAGCCATATTGCATGGGGGACATTGTGCTGGTGGCCATGTTCTATAGGTGACTTCCAAGTCAGCCATATTGCATTTGGGACATTGTGCTGGTTGTCTTGTATAGGTGACTTCCAAGTCAGCCATATTGCTTGGGGGACATTGTGCTGGTTGCCATGTCCTATAGGTGACTTCTAAGTCAGCCATATTGCATGGGGGACATTGTGCTGGTTGTCTTGTATTGGTGACTTCCAAGTCAGCCATATTGCATGGGGGCCATTGTGCTGGTTGCCATGTTGTATAGGTGACTTCCAAGTCAGCCATATTGCATGGGGGACATTGTGCTGGTTGCCATGTTGTATAGGTGACTTCCAAGTGAGCCATATTGCTTGGGGGACATTGTGCTGGTTGTGTTGTATAGGTGACTTCCAAGTCAGCCATATTGCATGGGGGACATTGTGCTGGTTGTCTTGTATAGGTGACTTCCAAGTCAGCCGTGTTGCATGGGGGACATTGTGCTGGTGGCCATGTTCTATAGGTGACTTCCAAGTCAGCCATATTGCATGGGGGAAATTGTGCTGGTTTGCCATGTTGTATAGGTGACTTCCAAGTCAGCCATATTGCTTGGGGGACATTCTGCTGGTTGCCATGTTCTATAGGTGACTTCCAAGTGAGCCATATTGCTTGGGGGACATTGTGCTGGTTGCCATGTTGTATAGGTGACTTCCAAGTCAGCCATATTGCATGGTGGACATTGTGCTGGTGGCCATGTTCTATGGGTGACTTCCAAGTCAGCCACATTGCATGGGGGACATTGTGCTGGTTTCTTGTATAGGTGACTTCCAAGTCAACCATATTGCATTAGGGACATTGTGCTGGTTGCCCTGTTGTATAGGTGACTTCCAACTCAACCATATTGCATGGGGGACATTGTGCTGGTTGCCATGTTGTATAGGTGACTTCCAAGTCAGCCATATTGCATGGGGGACATTGTGCTGGATGCCATGTTGTATAGGTGACTTCCAAGTGAGCCATATTGCATGGGGGACATTGTGCTGGTTGTGTTGTATAGGTGACTTCCAAGTCAGCCATATTGCATGGGGGACATTGTGCTGGTTGTGTTGTATAGGTGACTTCCAAGTCAGCCATATTGCATGGGGGACATTGTGCTGGTTGTATTGTATAGGTGACTTCCAAGTGAGCCATATTGCTTGGGGGACATTGTGCTGGTTGTGTTGTATAGGTGACTTCCAAGTCAGCCATATTGCATGGGGGACATTGTGCTGGTTGTCTTGTATAGGTGACTTTCAAGTCAGCCGTGTTGCATGGGGGACATTGTGCTGGTGGCCATGTACTATAGGTGACTTCCAAGTCAGCCATATTGCATGGGGGACATTGTGCTGGTTGCCATGTTGTATAGGTGACTTCCAAGTGAGCCATATTGCTTGGGGGACATTGTGCTGGTTGCCATGTTGTATAGGTGACTTCCAAGTCAGCCATATTGCATGGGGACATTGTGCTGGTTGTCTTGTATAGGTGACTTCCAAGTCAGCCATATTGCTTGGGGGACATTGTGCTGGTGGCCATGTTGTATAGGTGACTTCCAAGTCAGCCATATTGCTTGGGGGACATTGTGCTGGTTGCCATGTTCTATAGGTGACTTCCAAGTCAGCCATATTGCATGGGGGACATTGTGCTGGTTGTGTTGTATAGGTGAGTTCCAAGTCAGCCATATTGCATGGGGGACATTGTGCTGGTTGTGTTGTATAGGTGACTTCCAAGTCAGCCATATTGCATGGGGGACATTGTGCTGGTTGCCATGTTGTATAGGTGACTTCCAAGTGAGCCATATTGCTTGGGGGACATTGTGCTGGTTTGCCATGTTGTATAGGTGACTTCCAAGTCAGCCATATTGCATGGGGGACATTGTGCTGGTGGCCATGTTCTATAGGTGACTTCCAAGTCAGCCATATTGCATGGGGACATTGTGCTGGTTGTCTTGTATAGGTGACTTCCAAGTCAGCCATATTGCATGGGGGACATTGTGCTGGTTGCCATGTTGTATAGGTGACTTCCAAGTGAGCCATATTGCTTGGGGGACATTGTGCTGGTTGCCATGTTGTATAGGTGACTTCCAAGTCAGCCATATTGCATGGGGTACATTGTGCTGGTGGCCATGTTCTATAGGTGACTTCCAAGTCAGCCATATTGCATGGGGACATTGTGCTGGTTGTCTTGTATAGGTGACTTCCAAGTCAGCCATATTGCATGGGGGACATTGTGCTGGTTGCCATGTTGTATAGGTGACTTCCAAGTCAGCCATATTGCATGGGGGACATTGTGCTGGTTGCCATGTTGTATAGGTGACTTCCAAGTCAGCCATATTGCATGGGGGACATTGTGCTGGTTGTGTTGTATAGGTGACTTCCAAGTCAGCCATATTGCTTGGGGGACATTGTGCTGGTGGCCATGTTGTATAGGTGACTTCCAAGTCAGCCATATTGCTTGGGGGACATTGTGCTGGTTGCCATGTTCTATAGGTGACTTCCAAGTCAGCCATATTGCATGGGGGACATTGTGCTGGTTGTGTTGTATAGGTGAGTTCCAAGTCAGCCATATTGCATGGGGGACATTGTGCTGGTTGTGTTGTATAGGTGACTTCCAAGTCAGCCATATTGCATGGGGGACATTGTGCTGGTTGCCATGTTGTATAGGTGACTTCTAAGTGAGCCATATTGCTTGGGGGACATTGTGCTGGTTGCCATGTTGTATAGGTGACTTCCAAGTCAGCCATATTGCATGGGGGACATTGTGCTGGTGGCCATGTTCTATAGGTGACTTCCAAGTCAGCCATATTGCATGGGGACATTGTGCTGGTTGTCTTGTATAGGTGACTTCCAAGTCAGCCATATTGCATGGGGGACATTGTGCTGGTTGCCATGTTGTATAGGTGACTTCCAAGTCAGCCATATTGCATGGGGGACATTGTGCTGGTTGTGTTGTATAGGTGTCTTCCAAGTCAGCCATATTGCTTGGGGGACATTGTGCTGGTGGCCATGTCGTATAGGTGACTTCCAAGTCAGCCATATTGCTTGGGGGACATTGTGCTGGTTGCCATGTTCTATAGGTGACTTCCAAGTCAGCCATATTGCATGGGGGACATTGTGCTGGTTGTGTTGTATAGGTGACTTCCAAGTCAGCCATATTGCTTGAGGGACATTGTGCTGGTGGCCATGTTGTATAGGTGACTTCCAAGTCAGCCATATTGCTTGGGGGACATTGTGCTGGTTGCCATGTTCTATAGGTGACTTCCAAGTCAGCCATATTGCATGGGGGACATTGTGCTGGTTGTGTTGTATAGGTGACTTCCAAGTCAGCCATATTGCATGGGGGACATTGTGCTGGTTGTGTTGTATAGGTGACTTCCAAGTCAGCCATATTGCATGGGGGACATTGTGCTGGTTGTATTGCATAGGTGACTTCCAAGTCAGCCATATTGCATGGGGGACATTGTGCTGGTTGCCATGTTGTATAGGTGACTTCCAAGTCAGCCATATTGCATGGGGGACATTGTGCTGGTTGTGTTGTATAGGTGACTTCCAAATCAGCCATATTGCATGGGGAACATTGTGCTGGTTGTATTGTATAGGTGACTTCCAAGTCAGCCATATTGCATGGGGGACATTGTGCTGGTTGTCTTGTATAGGTGACTTCCAAGTCAGCCATATTGCTTGGGGGACATTGTGCTGGTTGTATTGTATAGGTGACTTCCAAGTCAGCCATATTGCATGGGGGACATTGTGCTGGTTGCCATGTTGTATAGGTGACTTCCAAGTCAGCCATATTGCATGGGGGACATTGTGCTGGTGGCCATGTTCTATAGGTGACTTCCAAGTCAGCCATATTGCATGGGGGACATTGTGCTGGTTGCCATGTTGTATAGGTGACTTCCAAGTCAGCCATATTGCTTGGGGGACATTGTGCTGGTTGCCATGTTGTATAGGTGACTTCCAAGTCAGCCATATTGCCTGGGGGACATTGTGCTGGTTGTATTGTATAGGTGACTTCCAAGTCAGCCATATTGCATGGGGGACATTGTGCTGGTTGCCATGTTGTATAGGTGACTTCCAAGTCAGCCATATTGCATGGGGGACATTGTGCTGGTTGCCATGTTGTATAGGTGACTTCCAAGTGAGCCATATTGCTTGGGGGACATTGTGCTGGTTGTGTTGTATAGGTGACTTCCAAGTCAGCCATATTGCATGGGGGACATTGTGCTGGTTGTCTTGTATAGGTGACTTTCAAGTCAGCCGTGTTGCATGGGGGACATTGTGCTGGTGGCCATGTACTATAGGTGACTTCCAAGTCAGCCATATTGCATGGGGGACATTGTGCTGGTTGCGATGTTGTATAGGTGACTTCCAAGTGAGCCATATTGCTTGGGGGACATAGTGCTGGTTGCCATGTTGTATAGGTGACTTCCAAGTCAGCCATATTGCATGGGGGACATTGTGCTGGTGGCCATGTTCTATAGGTGACTTCCAAGTCAGCCATATTGCATGGGGACATTGTGCTGGTTGTCTTGTATAGGTGACTTCCAAGTCAGCCATATTGCATGGGGGACATTGTGCTGGTTGCCATGTTGTATAGGTGACTTCCAAGTCAGCCATATTGCATGGGGGACATTGTGCTGGTTGTGTTGTATAGGTGACTTCCAAGTCAGCCATATTGCATGGGGGACATTGTGCTGGTTGCCATGTTGTATAGGTGACTTCCAAGTGAGCCATATTGCTTGGGGGACATTGTGCTGGTTGCCATGTTCTATAGGTGACTTCCAAGTCAGCCATATTGCATGGGGGACATTGTGCTGGTGGCCATGTTCTATAGGTGACTTCCAAGTCAGCCATATTGCATGGGGACATTGTGCTGGTTGTCTTGTATAGGTGACTTCCAAGTCAGCCATATTGCATGGGGGACATTGTGCTGGTTGCCATGTTGTATAGGTGACTTCCAAGTCAGCCATATTGCATGGGGGACATTGTGCTGGTTGCCATGTTGTATAGGTGACTTCCAAGTCAGCCATATTGCATGGGGACATTGTGCTGGTTGTCTTGTATAGGTGACTTTCAAGTCAGCCGTGTTGCATGGGGGACATTGTGCTGGTGGCCATGTACTATAGGTGACTTCCAAGTCAGCCATATTGCATGGGGGACATTGTGCTGGTTGCCATGTTGTATAGGTGACTTCCAAGTGAGCCATATTGCTTGGGGGACATTGTGCTGGTTGCCATGTTGTATAGGTGACTTCCAAGTCAGCCATATTGCATGGGGACATTGTGCTGGTTGTCTTGTATAGGTGACTTCCAAGTCAGCCATATTGCTTGGGGGACATTGTGCTGGTGGCCATGTTGTATAGGTGACTTCCAAGTCAGCCATATTGCTTGGGGGACATTGTGCTGGTTGCCATGTTCTATAGGTGACTTCCAAGTCAGCCATATTGCATGGGGGACATTGTGCTGGTTGTGTTGTATAGGTGACTTCCAAGTCAGCCATATTGCATGGGGGACATTGTGCTGGTTGTGTTGTATAGGTGACTTCCAAGTCAGCCATATTGCATGGGGGACATTGTGCTGGTTGTATTGCATAGGTGACTTCCAAGTCAGCCATATTGCATGGGGGACATTGTGCTGGTTGCCATGTTGTATAGGTGACTTCCAAGTCAGCCATATTGCATGGGGGACATTGTGCTGGTTGCCATGTTGTATAGGTGACTTCCAAGTCAGCCATATTGCATGGGGGACATTGTGCTGGTGGCCATGTTCTATAGGTGACTTCCAAGTCAGCCATATTGCATGGGGGACATTGTGCTGGTTGCCATGTTGCATAGGTGACTTCCAAGTCAGCCATATTGCTTGGGGGACATTGTGCTGGTTGCCATGTTGTATAGGTGACTTCCAAGTCAGCCATATTGCCTGGGGGACATTGTGCTGGTTGTATTGTATAGGTGACTTCCAAGTTAGCCATATTGCATGGGGGACATTGTGCTGGTTGCCATGTTGTATAGGTGACTTCCAAGTCAGCCATATTGCATGGGGGACATTGTGCTGGTTGCCATGTTGTATAGGTGACTTCCAAGTGAGCCATATTGCTTGGGGGACATTGTGCTGGTTGTGTTGTATAGGTGACTTCCAAGTCAGCCATATTGCATGGGGGACATTGTGCTGGTTGTCTTGTATAGGTGACTTTCAAGTCAGCCGTGTTGCATGGGGGACATTGTGCTGGTGGCCATGTACTATAGGTGACTTCCAAGTCAGCCATATTGCATGGGGGACATTGTGCTGGTTGCCATGTTGTATAGGTGACTTCCAAGTGAGCCATATTGCTTGGGGGACATTGTGCTGGTTGCCATGTTGTATAGGTGACTTCCAAGTCAGCCATATTGCATGGGGACATTGTGCTGGTTGTCTTGTATAGGTGACTTCCAAGTCAGCCATATTGCTTGGGGGACATTGTGCTGGTGGCCATGTTGTATAGGTGACTTCCAAGTCAGCCATATTGCTTGGGGGACATTGTGCTGGTTGCCATGTTCTATAGGTGACTTCCAATTCAGCCATATTGCATGGGGGACATTGTGCTGGTTGTGTTGTATAGGTGAGTTCCAAGTCAGCCATATTGCATGGGGGACATTGTGCTGGTTGTGTTGTATAGGTGACTTCCAAGTCAGCCATATTGCATGGGGGACATTGTGCTGGTTGCCATGTTGTATAGGTGACTTCCAAGTGAGCCATATTGCTTGGGGGACATTGTGCTGGTTTGCCATGTTGTATAGGTGACTTCCAAGTCAGCCATATTGCATGGGGGACATTGTGCTGGTGGCCATGTTCTATAGGTGACTTCCAAGTCAGCCATATTGCATGGGGACATTGTGCTGGTTGTCTTGTATAGGTGACTTCCTAGTCAGCCATATTGCATGGGGGACATTGTGCTGGTTGCCATGTTGTATAGGTGACTTCCAAGTGAGCCATATTGCTTGGGGGACATTGTGCTGGTTGCCATGTTGTATAGGTGACTTCCAAGTCAGCCATATTGCATGGGGGACATTGTGCTGGTTGTGTTGTATAGGTGACTTCCAAGTCAGCCATATTGCTTGGGGGACATTGTGCTGGTGGCCATGTTGTATAGGTGACTTCCAAGTCAGCCATATTGCTTGGGGGACATTGTGCTGGTTGCCATGTTCTATAGGTGACTTCCAAGTCAGCCATATTGCATGGGGGACATTGTGCTGGTTGTGTTGTATAGGTGAGTTCCAAGTCAGCCATATTGCATGGGGGACATTGTGCTGGTTGTGTTGTATAGGTGACTTCCAAGTCAGCCATATTGCATGGGGGACATTGTGCTGGTTGCCATGTTGTATAGGTGACTTCCAAGTGAGCCATATTGCTTGGGGGACATTGTGCTGGTTGCCATGTTGTATAGGTGACTTCCAAGTCAGCCATATTGCATGGGGGACACTGTGCTGGTGGCCATGTTCTATAGGTGACTTCCAAGTCAGCCATATTGCATGGGGACTTTGTGCTGGTTGTCTTGTATAGGTGACTTCCAAGTCAGCCATATTGCATGGGGGACATTGTGCTGGTTGCCATGTTGTATAGGTGACTTCCAAGTCAGCCATATTGCATGGGGGACATTGTGCTGGTTGTGTTGTATAGGTGTCTTCCAAGTCAGCCATATTGCTTGGGGGACATTGTGCTGGTGGCCATGTTGTATAGGTGACTTCCAAGTCAGCCATATTGCTTGGGGGACATTGTGCTGGTTGCCATGTTCTATAGGTGACTTCCAAGTCAGCCATATTGCATGGGGGACATTGTGCTGGTTGTGTTGTATAGGTGACTTCCAAGTCAGCCATATTGCTTGAGGGACATTGTGCTGGTGGCCATGTTGTATAGGTGACTTCCAAGTCAGCCATATTGCTTGGGGGACATTGTGCTGGTTGCCATGTTCTATAGGTGACTTCCAAGTCAGCCATATTGCATGGGGGACATTGTGCTGGTTGTGTTGTATAGGTGACTTCTAAGTCAGCCATATTGCATGGGGGACATTGTGCTGGTTGTGTTGTATAGGTGACTTCCAAGTCAGCCATATTGCATGGGGGACATTGTGCTGGTTGTATTGCATAGGTGACTTCCAAGTCAGCCATATTGCATGGGGGACATTGTGCTGGTTGCCATGTTGTATAGGTGACTTCCAAGTCAGCCATATTGCATGGGGGACATTGTGCTGGTTGTGTTGTATAGGTGACTTCCAAATCAGCCATATTGCATGGGGAACATTGTGCTGGTTGTATTGTATAGGTGACTTCCAAGTCAGCCTTATTGCATGGGGGACATTGTGCTGGTTGTCTTGTATAGGTGACTTCCAAGTCAGCCATATTGCTTGGGGGACATTGTGCTGGTTGTATTGTATAGGTGACTTCCAAGTCAGCCATATTGCATGGGGGACATTGTGCTGGTTGCCATGTTGTATAGGTGACTTCCAAGTCAGCCATATTGCATGGGGGACATTGTGCTGGTGGCCATGTTCTATAGGTGACTTCCAAGTCAGCCATATTGCATGGGGGACATTGTGCTGGTTGCCATGTTGTATAGGTGACTTCCAAGTCAGCCATATTGCTTGGGGGACATTGTGCTGGTTGCCATGTTGTATAGGTGACTTCCAAGTCAGCCATATTGCCTGGGGGACATTGTGCTGGTTGTATTGTATAGGTGACTTCCAAGTCAGCCATATTGCATGGGGGACATTGTGCTGGTTGCCATGTTGTATAGGTGACTTCCAAGTCAGCCATATTGCATGGGGGACATTGTGCTGGTTGCCATGTTGTATAGGTGACTTCCAAGTGAGCCATATTGCTTGGGGGACATTGTGCTGGTTGTGTTGTATAGGTGACTTCCAAGTCAGCCATATTGCATGGGGGACATTGTGCTGGTTGTCTTGTATAGGTGACTTTCAAGTCAGCCGTGTTGCATGGGGGACATTGTGCTGGTGGCCATGTACTATAGGTGACTTCCAAGTCAGCCATATTGCATGGGGGACATTGTGCTGGTTGCCATGTTGTATAGGTGACTTCCAAGTGAGCCATATTGCTTGGGGGACATTGTGCTGGTTGCCATGTTGTATAGGTGACTTCCAAGTCAGCCATATTGCATGGGGGACATTGTGCTGGTGGCCATGTTCTATAGGTGACTTCCAAGTCAGCCATATTGCATGGGGACATTGTGCTGGTTGTCTTGTATAGGTGACTTCCAAGTCAGCCATATTGCATGGGGGACATTGTGCTGGTTGCCATGTTGTATAGGTGACTTCCAAGTCAGCCATATTGCATGGGGGACATTGTGCTGTTTGCCATGTTGTATAGGTGACTTCCAAGTCAGCCATATTGCATGGGGGACATTGTGCTGGTTGTGTTGTATAGGTGACTTCCAAGTCAGCCATATTGCTTGGGGGACATTGTGCTGGTGGCCATGTTGTATAGGTGACTTCCAAGTCAGCCATATTGCTTGGGGGACATTGTGCTGGTTGCCATGTTCTATAGGTGACTTCCAAGTCAGCCATATTGCATGGGGGACATTGTGCTGGTTGTGTTGTATAGGTGAGTTCCAAGTCAGCCATATTGCATGGGGGACATTGTGCTGGTTGTGTTGTATAGGTGACTTCCAAGTCAGCCATATTGCATGGGGACATTGTGCTGGTTGCCATGTTGTATAGGTGACTTCCAAGTGAGCCATATTGCTTGGGGGACATTGTGCTGGTTGCCATGTTGTATAGGTGACTTCCAAGTCAGCCATATTGCATGGGGGACATTGTGCTGGTTGCCATGTTGTATAGGTGACTTCCAAGTCAGCCATATTGCATGGGGGACATTGTGCTGGTTGTGTTGTATAGGTGACTTCCAAGTCAGCCATATTGCTTGGGGGACATTGTGCTGGTGGCCATGTTGTATAGGTGACTTCCAAGTCAGCCATATTGCTTGGGGGACATTGTGCTGGTTGCCATGTTCTATAGGTGACTTCCAAGTCAGCCATATTGCATGGGGGACATTGTGCTGGTTGTGTTGTATAGGTGAGTTCCAAGTCAGCCATATTGCATGGGGGACATTGTGCTGGTTGTGTTGTATAGGTGACTTCCAAGTCAGCCATATTGCATGGGGGACATTGTGCTGGTTGCCATGTTGTATAGGTGACTTCCAAGTGAGCCATATTGCTTGGGGGACATTGTGCTGGTTGCCATGTTGTATAGGTGACTTCCAAGTCAGCCATATTGCATGGGGGACATTGTGCTGGTGGCCATGTTCTATAGGTGACTTCCAAGTCAGCCATATTGCATGGGGACATTGTGCTGGTTGTCTTGTATAGGTGACTTCCAAGTCAGCCATATTGCATGGGGGACATTGTGCTGGTTGCCATGTTGTATAGGTGACTTCCAAGTCAGCCATATTGCATGGGGGACATTGTGCTGGTTGCCATGTTGTATAGGTGACTTCCAAGTCAGCCATATTGCATGGGGGACATTGTGCTGGTTGTGTTGTATAGGTGACTTCCAAGTCAGCCATATTGCTTCGGGGACATTGTGCTGGTGGCCATGTTGTATAGGTGACTTCCAAGTCAGCCATATTGCTTGGGCGACATTGTGCTGGTTGCCATGTTCTATAGGTGACTTCCAAGTCAGCCATATTGCATGGGGGACATTGTGCTGGTTGTGTTGTATAGGTGACTTCCAAGTCAGCCATATTGCATGGGGGACATTGTGCTGGTTGTGTTGTATAGGTGACTTCCAAGTCAGCCATATTGCATGGGGGACATTGTGCTGGTTGTATTGCATAGGTGACTTCCAAGTCAGCCATATTGCATGGGGGACATTGTGCTGGTTGCCATGTTGTATAGGTGACTTCCAAGTCAGCCATATTGCATGGGGGACATTGTGCTGGTTGTGTTGTATAGGTTACTTCCAAATCAGCCATATTGCATGGGGAACATTGTGCTGGTTGTATTGTATAGGTGACTTCCAAGTCAGCCATATTGCATGGGGGACATTGTGCTGGTTGTCTTGTATAGGTGACTTCCAAGTCAGCCATATTGCTTGGGGGACATTGTGCTGGTTGTATTGTATAGGTGACTTCCAAGTCAGCCATATTGCATGGGGGACATTGTGCTGGTTGCCATGTTGTATAGGTGACTTCCAAGTCAGCCATATTGCATGGGAGACATTGTGCTGGTGGCCATGTTCTATAGGTGACTTCCAAGTCAGCCATATTGCATGGGGGACATTGTGCTGGTTGCCATGTTGTATAGGTGACTTCCAAGTCAGCCATATTGCTTGGGGGACATTGTGCTGGTTGCCATGTTGTATAGGTGACTTCCAAGTCAGCCATATTGCCTGGGGGACATTGTGCTGGTTGTATTGTATAGGTGACTTCCAAGTCAGCCATATTGCATGGGGGACATTGTGCTGGTTGCCATGTTGTATAGGTGACTTCCAAGTCAGCCATATTGCATGGGGGACATTGTGCTGGTTGCCATGTTGTATAGGTGACTTCCAAGTGAGCCATATTGCTTGGGGGACATTGTGCTGGTTGTGTTGTATAGGTGACTTCCAAGTCAGCCATATTGCATGGGGGACATTGTGCTAGTTGTGTTGTATAGGTGACTTCCAAGTCAGCCATATTGCTTGGGGGACATTGTGCTGGTTGCCATGTTGTATAGGTGACTTCCAAGTCAGCCATATTGCATGGGGGACATTGTGCTGGTTGCCATGTTGTATAGGTGACTTCCAAGTCAGCCATATTGCATGGGGGACATTGTGCTAGTTGTGTTGTATAGGTGACTTCCAAGTCAGCCATATTGCTTGGGGGACATTATGCTGGTGGCCATGTTGTATAGGTGACTTCCAAGTCAGCCATATTGCTTGGGGGACATTGTGCTGGTTGCCATGTTCTATAGGTGACTTCCAAGTCAGCCATATTGCATGGGGGACATTGTGCTGGTTGTGTTGTATAGGTGACTTCCAAGTCAGCCATATTGCATGGGGGACATTGTGCTGGTTGTGTTGTATAGGTGACTTCCAAGTCAGCCATATTGCATGGGGGATATTGTGCTGGTTGTATTGCATAGGTGACTTCCAAGTCGGCCATATTGCATGGGGGACATTGTGCTGGTTGCCATGTTGTATAGGTGACTTCCAAGTCAGCCATATTGCATGGGGGACATTGTGCTGGTTGTGTTGTATAGGTGACTTCCAAATCAGCCATATTGCATGGGGAACATTGTGCTGGTTGTATTGTATAGGTGACTTCCAAGTCAGCCATATTGCATGGGGGACATTGTGCTGGTGGCCATGTTCTATAGGTGACTTCCAAGTTAGCCATATTGCATGGGGACATTGTGCTGGTTGTCTTGTATAGGTGACTTCCAAGTCAGCCATATTGCATGGGGGACATTGTGCTGGTTGCCATGTTGTATAGGTGACTTCCAAGTCAGCCATATTGCATGGGGGACATTGTGCTGGTTGCCATGTTGTTTAGGTGACTTCCAAGTCAGCCATATTGCATGGGGGACATTGTGCTGGTTGTGTTGTATAGGTGACTTCCAAGTCAGCCATATTGCTTGGGGGACATTGTGCTGGTGGCCATGTTGTATAGGTGACTTCCAAGTCAGCCATATTGCTTGGGGGACATTGTGCTGGTTGCCATGTTCTATAGGTGACTTCCAAGTCAGCCATATTGCATGGGGGACATTGTGCTGGTTGTGTTGTATAGGTGAGTTCCAAGTCAGCCATATTGCATGGGGGACATTGTGCTGGTTGTGTTGTATAGGTGACTTCCAAGTCAGCCATATTGCATGGGGGACATTGTGCTGGTTGCCATGTTGTATAGGTGACTTCCAAGTGAGCCATATTGCTTGGGGGACATTGTGCTGGTTGCCATGTTGTATAGGTGACTTCCAAGTCAGCCATATTGCATGGGGGACATTGTGCTGGTGGCCATGTTCTATAGGTGACTTCCAAGTCAGCCATATTGCATGGGGACATTGTGCTGGTTGTCTTGTATAGGTGACTTCCAAGTCAGCCATATTGCATGGGGGACATTGTGCTGGTTGCCATGTTGTATAGGTGACTTCCAAGTCAGCCATATTGCATGGGGGACATTGTGCTGGTTGCCATGTTGTATAGGTGACTTCCAAGTCAGCCATATTGCATGGGGGACATTGTGCTGGTTGTGTTGTATAGGTGACTTCCAAGTCAGCCATATTGCTTGGGGGACATTGTGCTGGTGGCCATGTTGTATAGGTGACTTCCAAGTCAGCCATATTGCTTGGGCGACATTGTGCTGGTTGCCATGTTCTATAGGTGACTTCCAAGTCAGCCATATTGCATGGGGGACATTGTGCTGGTTGTGTTGTATAGGTGACTTCCAAGTCAGCCATATTGCATGGGGGACATTGTGCTGGTTGTGTTGTATAGGTGACTTCCAAGTCAGCCATATTGCATGGGGGACATTGTGCTGGTTGTATTGCATAGGTGACTTCCAAGTCAGCCATATTGCATGGGGGACATTGTGCTGGTTGCCATGTTGTATAGGTGACTTCCAAGTCAGCCATATTGCATGGGGGACATTGTGCTGGTTGTGTTGTATAGGTTACTTCCAAATCAGCCATATTGCATGGGGAACATTGTGCTGGTTGTATTGTATAGGTGACTTCCAAGTCAGCCATATTGCATGGGGGACATTGTGCTGGTTGTCTTGTATAGGTGACTTCCAAGTCAGCCATATTGCTTGGGGGACATTGTGCTGGTTGTATTGTATAGGTGACTTCCAAGTCAGCCATATTGCATGGGGGACATTGTGCTGGTTGCCATGTTGTATAGGTGACTTCCAAGTCAGCCATATTGCCTGGGGGACATTGTGCTGGTTGTATTGTATAGGTGACTTCCAAGTCAGCCATATTGCATGGGGGACATTGTGCTGGTTGCCATGTTGTATAGGTGACTTCCAAGTCAGCCATATTGCTTGGGGGACATTGTGCTGGTTGCCATGTTGTATAGGTGACTTCCAAGTCAGCCATATTGCCTGGGGGACATTGTGCTGGTTGTATTGTATAGGTGACTTCCAAGTCAGCCATATTGCATGGGGGACATTGTGCTGGTTGCCATGTTGTATAGGTGACTTCCAAGTCAGCCATATTGCATGGGGGACATTGTGCTGGTTGCCATGTTGTATAGGTGACTTCCAAGTGAGCCATATTGCTTGGGGGACATTGTGCTGGTTGTGTTGTATAGGTGACTTCCAAGTCAGCCATATTGCATGGGGGACATTGTGCTGGTTGTCTTGTATAGGTGACTTTCAAGTCAGCCGTGTTGCATGGGGGACATTGTGCTGGTGGCCATGTACTATAGGTGACTTCCAAGTCAGCCATATTGCATGGGGGACATTGTGCTGGTTGCCATGTTGTATAGGTGACTTCCAAGTGAGCCATATTGCTTGGGGGACATTGTGCTGGTTGCCATGTTGTATAGGTGACTTCCAAGTCAGCCATATTGCATGGGGGACATTGTGCTGGTGGCCATGTTCTATAGGTGACTTCCAAGTCAGCCATATTGCATGGGGACATTGTGCTGGTTGTCTTGTATAGGTGACTTCCAAGTCAGCCATATTGCATGGGGGACATTGTGCTGGTTGCCATGTTGTATAGGTGACTTCCAAGTCAGCCATATTGCATGGGGGACATTGTGCTGTTTGCCATGTTGTATAGGTGACTTCCAAGTCAGCCATATTGCATGGGGGACATTGTGCTGGTTGTGTTGTATAGGTGACTTCCAAGTCAGCCATATTGCTTGGGGGACATTGTGCTGGTGGCCATGTTGTATAGGTGACTTCCAAGTCAGCCATATTGCTTGGGGGACATTGTGCTGGTTGCCATGTTCTATAGGTGACTTCCAAGTCAGCCATATTGCATGGGGGACATTGTGCTGGTTGTGTTGTATAGGTGAGTTTCAAGTCAGCCATATTGCATGGGGGACATTGTGCTGGTTGTGTTGTATAGGTGACTTCCAAGTCAGCCATATTGCATGGGGACATTGTGCTGGTTGCCATGTTGTATAGGTGACTTCCAAGTGAGCCATATTGCTTGGGGGACATTGTGCTGGTTGCCATGTTGTATAGGTGACTTCCAAGTCAGCCATATTGCATGGGGGACATTGTGCTGGTTGCCATGTTGTATAGGTGACTTCCAAGTCAGCCATATTGCATGGGGGACATTGTGCTGGTTGTGTTGTATAGGTGACTTCCAAGTCAGCCATATTGCTTGGGGGACATTGTGCTGGTGGCCATGTTGTATAGGTGACTTCCAAGTCAGCCATATTGCTTGGGGGACATTGTGCTGGTTGCCATGTTCTATAGGTGACTTCCAAGTCAGCCATATTGCATGGGGGACATTGTGCTGGTTGTGTTGTATAGGTGAGTTCCAAGTCAGCCATATTGCATGGGGGACATTGTGCTGGTTGTGTTGTATAGGTGACTTCCAAGTCAGCCAATTGCATGGGGGACATTGTGCTGGTTGCCATGTTGTATAGGTGACTTCCAAGTGAGCCATATTGCTTGGGGGACATTGTGCTGGTTGCCATGTTGTATAGGTGACTTCCAAGTCAGCCATATTGCATGGGGGACATTGTGCTGGTGGCCATGTTCTATAGGTGACTTCCAAGTCAGCCATATTGCATGGGGACATTGTGCTGGTTGTCTTGTATAGGTGACTTCCAAGTCAGCCATATTGCATGGGGGACATTGTGCTGGTTGCCATGTTGTATAGGTGACTTCCAAGTCAGCCATATTGCATGGGGGACATTGTGCTGGTTGCCATGTTGTATAGGTGACTTCCAAGTCAGCCATATTGCATGGGGGACATTGTGCTGGTTGTGTTGTATAGGTGACTTCCAAGTCAGCCATATTGCTTCGGGGACATTGTGCTGGTGGCCATGTTGTATAGGTGACTTCCAAGTCAGCCATATTGCTTGGGCGACATTGTGCTGGTTGCCATGTTCTATAGGTGACTTCCAAGTCAGCCATATTGCATGGGGGACATTGTGCTGGTTGTGTTGTATAGGTGACTTCCAAGTCAGCCATATTGCATGGGGGACATTGTGCTGGTTGTGTTGTATAGGTGACTTCCAAGTCAGCCATATTGCATGGGGGACATTGTGCTGGTTGTATTGCATAGGTGACTTCCAAGTCAGCCATATTGCATGGGGGACATTGTGCTGGTTGCCATGTTGTATAGGTGACTTCCAAGTCAGCCATATTGCATGGGGGACATTGTGCTGGTTGTGTTGTATAGGTTACTTCCAAATCAGCCATATTGCATGGGGAACATTGTGCTGGTTGTATTGTATAGGTGACTTCCAAGTCAGCCATATTGCATGGGGGACATTGTGCTGGTTGTCTTGTATAGGTGACTTCCAAGTCAGCCATATTGCTTGGGGGACATTGTGCTGGTTGTATTGTATAGGTGACTTCCAAGTCAGCCATATTGCATGGGGGACATTGTGCTGGTTGCCATGTTGTATAGGTGACTTCCAAGTCAGCCATATTGCATGGGAGACATTGTGCTGGTGGCCATGTTCTATAGGTGACTTCCAAGTCAGCCATATTGCATGGGGGACATTGTGCTGGTTGCCATGTTGTATAGGTGACTTCCAAGTCAGCCATATTGCTTGGGGGACATTGTGCTGGTTGCCATGTTGTATAGGTGACTTCCAAGTCAGCCATATTGCCTGGGGGACATTGTGCTGGTTGTATTGTATAGGTGACTTCCAAGTCAGCCATATTGCATGGGGGACATTGTGCTGGTTGCCATGTTGTATAGGTGACTTCCAAGTCAGCCATATTGCATGGGGGACATTGTGCTGGTTGCCATGTTGTATAGGTGACTTCCAAGTGAGCCATATTGCTTGGGGGACATTGTGCTGGTTGTGTTGTATAGGTGACTTCCAAGTCAGCCATATTGCATGGGGGACATTGTGCTAGTTGTGTTGTATAGGTGACTTCCAAGTCAGCCATATTGCTTGGGGGACATTGTGCTGGTTGCCATGTTGTATAGGTGACTTCCAAGTCAGCCATATTGCATGGGGGACATTGTGCTGGTTGCCATGTTGTATAGGTGTCTTCCAAGTCAGCCATATTGCATGGGGGACATTGTGCTAGTTGTGTTGTATAGGTGACTTCCAAGTCAGCCATATTGCTTGGGGGACATTGTGCTGGTGCCCATGTTGTATAGGTGACTTCCAAGTCAGCCATATTGCTTGGGGGACATTGTGCTGGTTGCCATGTTCTATAGGTGACTTCCAAGTCAGCCATATTGCATGGGGGACATTGTGCTGGTTGTGTTGTATAGGTGACTTTTAAGTCAGCCATATTGCATGGGGGACATTGTGCTGGTTGTGTTGTATAGGTGACTTCCAAGTCAGCCATATTGCATGGGGGATATTGTGCTGGTTGTATTGCATAGGTGACTTCCAAGTCGGCCATATTGCATGGGGGACATTGTGCTGGTTGCCATGTTGTATAGGTGACTTCCAAGTCAGCCATATTGCATGGGGGACATTGTGCTGGTTGTGTTGTATAGGTGACTTCCAAATCAGCCATATTGCATGGGGAACATTGTGCTGGTTGTATTGTATAGGTGACTTCCAAGTCAGCCATATTGCATGGGGGACATTGTGCTGGTGGCCATGTTCTATAGGTGACTTCCAAGTTAGCCATATTGCATGGGGACATTGTGCTGGTTGTCTTGTATAGGTGACTTCCAAGTCAGCCATATTGCATGGGGGACATTGTGCTGGTTGCCATGTTGTATAGGTGACT
The DNA here is from genome assembly GCF_048934315.1 of Petromyzon marinus. Lineage (NCBI taxonomy): Eukaryota > Metazoa > Chordata > Hyperoartia > Petromyzontiformes > Petromyzontidae > Petromyzon > Petromyzon marinus. The sequence goes on along the minus strand of NW_027422884.1, from coordinate 688,410 downwards.
TCCAAGTCAGCCATATTGCATGGGGGACATTGTGCTGGTTGCCATGTTGTATAGGTGACTTCCAAGTCAGCCATATTGCATGGGGGACATTGTGCTGGTTGTGTTGTATAGGTGACTTCCAAGTCAGCCATATTGCTTGGGGGACATTGTGCTGGTGGCCATGTTGTATAGGTGACTTCCAAGTCAGCCATATTGCATGGGGGACATTGTGCTGGTTGTGTTGTATAGGTGAGTTCCAAGTCAGCCATATTGCATGGGGGACATTGTGCTGGTTGTGTTGTATAGGTGACTTCCAAGTGAGCCATATTGCTTGGGGGACATTGTGCTGGTTGCCATGTTGTATAGGTGACTTCCAAGTCAGCCATATTGCATGGGGGACATTGTGCTGGTGGCCATGTTCTATAGGTGACTTCCAAGTCAGCCATATTGCATGGGGACATTGTGCTGGTTGTCTTGTATAGGTGACTTCCAAGTCAGCCATATTGCATGGGGGACATTGTGCTGGTTGCCATGTTGTATAGGTGACTTCCAAGTCAGCCATATTGCATGGGGGACATTGTGCTGGTTGCCATGTTGTATAGGTGACTTCCAAGTCAGCCATATTGCATGGGGGACATTGTGCTGGTTGTGTTGTATAGGTGACTTCCAAGTCAGCCATATTGCTTGGGGGACATTGTGCTGGTGGCCATGTTGTATAGGTGACTTCCAAGTCAGCCATATTGCTTGGGCGACATTGTGCTGGTTGCCATGTTCTATAGGTGACTTCCAAGTCAGCCATATTGCATGGGGGACATTGTGCTGGTTGTGTTGTATAGGTGACTTCCAAGTCAGCCATATTGCATGGGGGACATTGTGCTGGTTGTGTTGTATAGGTGACTTCCAAGTCAGCCATATTGCATGGGGGACATTGTGCTGGTTGTATTGCATAGGTGACTTCCAAGTCAGCCATATTGCATGGGGGACATTGTGCTGGTTGCCATGTTGTATAGGTGACTTCCAAGTCAGCCATATTGCATGGGGGACATTGTGCTGGTTGTGTTGTATAGGTTACTTCCAAATCAGCCATATTGCATGGGGAACATTGTGCTGGTTGTATTGTATAGGTGACTTCCAAGTCAGCCATATTGCATGGGGGACATTGTGCTGGTTGTCTTGTATAGGTGACTTCCAAGTCAGCCATATTGCTTGGGGGACATTGTGCTGGTTGTATTGTATAGGTGACTTCCAAGTCAGCCATATTGCATGGGGGACATTGTGCTGGTTGCCATGTTGTATAGGTGACTTCCAAGTCAGCCATATTGCATGGGAGACATTGTGCTGGTGGCCATGTTCTATAGGTGACTTCCAAGTCAGCCATATTGCATGGGGGACATTGTGCTGGTTGCCATGTTGTATAGGTGACTTCCAAGTCAGCCATATTGCTTGGGGGACATTGTGCTGGTTGCCATGTTGTATAGGTGACTTCCAAGTCAGCCATATTGCCTGGGGGACATTGTGCTGGTTGTATTGTATAGGTGACTTCCAAGTCAGCCATATTGCATGGGGGACATTGTGCTGGTTGCCATGTTGTATAGGTGACTTCCAAGTCAGCCATATTGCATGGGGGACATTGTGCTGGTTGCCATGTTGTATAGGTGACTTCCAAGTGAGCCATATTGCTTGGGGGACATTGTGCTGGTTGTGTTGTATAGGTGACTTCCAAGTCAGCCATATTGCATGGGGGACATTGTGCTGGTTGTCTTGTATAGGTGACTTTCAAGTCAGCCGTGTTGCATGGGGGACATTGTGCTGGTGGCCATGTACTATAGGTGACTTCCAAGTCAGCCATATTGCATGGGGGACATTGTGCTGGTTGCCATGTTGTATAGGTGACTTCCAAGTCAGCCATATTGCATGGGGGACATTGTGCTGGTTGTGTTGTATAGGTGACTTCCAAATCAGCCATATTGCATGGGGAACATTGTGCTGGTTGTATTGTATAGGTGACTTCCAAGTCAGCCATATTGCATGGGGGACATTGTGCTGGTTGCCATGTTGTATAGGTGACTTCCAAGTTAGCCATATTGCATGGGGACATTGTGCTGGTTGCCATGTTGTATAGGTGACTTCCAAGTGAGCCATATTGCTTGGGGGACATTGTGCTGGTTGTGTTGTATAGGTGACTTCCAAGTCAGCCATATTGCATGGGGGACATTGTGCTAGTTGTGTTGTATAGGTGACTTCCAAGTCAGCCATATTGCTTGGGGGACATTGTGCTGGTTGCCATGTTGTATAGGTGACTTCCAAGTCAGCCATATTGCATGGGGGACATTGTGCTGGTTGCCATGTTGTATAGGTGACTTCCAAGTCAGCCATATTGCATGGGGGACATTGTGCTAGTTGTGTTGTATAGGTGACTTCCAAGTCAGCCATATTGCTTGGGGGACATTGTGCTGGTGCCCATGTTGTATAGGTGACTTCCAAGTCAGCCATATTGCTTGGGGGACATTGTGCTGGTTGCCATGTTCTATAGGTGACTTCCAAGTCAGCCATATTGCATGGGGGACATTGTGCTGGTTGTGTTGTATAGGTGACTTCCAAGTCAGCCATATTGCATGGGGGACATTGTGCTGGTTGTGTTGTATAGGTGACTTCCAAGTCAGCCATATTGCATGGGGGATATTGTGCTGGTTGTATTGCATAGGTGACTTCCAAGTCGGCCATATTGCATGGGGGACATTGTGCTGGTTGCCATGTTGTATAGGTGACTTCCAAGTCAGCCATATTGCATGGGGGACATTGTGCTGGTTGTGTTGTATAGGTGACTTCCAAATCAGCCATATTGCATGGGGAACATTGTGCTGGTTGTATTGTATAGGTGACTTCCAAGTCAGCCATATTGCATGGGGGACATTGTGCTGGTGGCCATGTTCTATAGGTGACTTCCAAGTTAGCCATATTGCATGGGGACATTGTGCTGGTTGTCTTGTATAGGTGACTTCCAAGTCAGCCATATTGCATGGGGGACATTGTGCTGGTTGCCATGTTGTATAGGTGACTTCCAAGTCAGCCATATTGCATGGGGGACATTGTGCTGGTTGCCATGTTGTATAGGTGACTTCCAAGTCAGCCATATTGCATGGGGGACATTGTGCTGGTTGTGTTGTATAGGTGACTTCCAAGTCAGCCATATTGCTTGGGGGACATTGTGCTGGTGGCCATGTTGTATAGGTGACTTCCAAGTCAGCCATATTGCTTGGGGGACATTGTGCTGGTTGCCATGTTCTATAGGTGACTTCCAAGTCAGCCATATTGCATGGGGGACATTGTGCTGGTTGTGTTGTATAGGTGAGTTCCAAGTCAGCCATATTGCATGGGGGACATTGTGCTGGTTGTGTTGTATAGGTGACTTCCAAGTCAGCCATATTGCATGGGGGACATTGTGCTGGTTGCCATGTTGTATAGGTGACTTCCAAGTGAGCCATATTGCTTGGGGGACATTGTGCTGGTTGCCATGTTGTATAGGTGACTTCCAAGTCAGCCATATTGCATGGGGGACATTGTGCTGGTGGCCATGTTCTATAGGTGACTTCCAAGTCAGCCATATTGCATGGGGACATTGTGCTGGTTGTCTTGTATAGGTGACTTCCAAGTCAGCCATATTGCATGGGGGACATTGTGCTGGTTGCCATGTTGTATAGGTGACTTCCAAGTCAGCCATATTGCATGGGGGACATTGTGCTGGTTGCCATGTTGTATAGGTGACTTCCAAGTCAGCCATATTGCATGGGGGACATTGTGCTGGTTGTGTTGTATAGGTGACTTCCAAGTCAGCCATATTGCTTGGGGGACATTGTGCTGGTGGCCATGTTGTATAGGTGACTTCCAAGTCAGCCATATTGCTTGGGCGACATTGTGCTGGTTGCCATGTTCTATAGGTGACTTCCAAGTCAGCCATATTGCATGGGGGACATTGTGCTGGTTGTGTTGTATAGGTGACTTCCAAGTCAGCCATATTGCATGGGGGACATTGTGCTGGTTGTGTTGTATAGGTGACTTCCAAGTCAGCCATATTGCATGGGGGACATTGTGCTGGTTGTATTGCATAGGTGACTTCCAAGTCAGCCATATTGCATGGGGGACATTGTGCTGGTTGCCATGTTGTATAGGTGACTTCCAAGTCAGCCATATTGCATGGGGGACATTGTGCTGGTTGTGTTGTATAGGTTACTTCCAAATCAGCCATATTGCATGGGGAACATTGTGCTGGTTGTATTGTATAGGTGACTTCCAAGTCAGCCATATTGCATGGGGGACATTGTGCTGGTTGTCTTGTATAGGTGACTTCCAAGTCAGCCATATTGCTTGGGGGACATTGTGCTGGTTGTATTGTATAGGTGACTTCCAAGTCAGCCATATTGCATGGGGGACATTGTGCTGGTTGCCATGTTGTATAGGTGACTTCCAAGTCAGCCATATTGCATGGGAGACATTGTGCTGGTGGCCATGTTCTATAGGTGACTTCCAAGTCAGCCATATTGCATGGGGGACATTGTGCTGGTTGCCATGTTGTATAGGTGACTTCCAAGTCAGCCATATTGCTTGGGGGACATTGTGCTGGTTGCCATGTTGTATAGGTGACTTCCAAGTCAGCCATATTGCCTGGGGGACATTGTGCTGGTTGTATTGTATAGGTGACTTCCAAGTCAGCCATATTGCATGGGGGACATTGTGCTGGTTGCCATGTTGTATAGGTGACTTCCAAGTCAGCCATATTGCATGGGGGACATTGTGCTGGTTGCCATGTTGTATAGGTGACTTCCAAGTGAGCCATATTGCTTGGGGGACATTGTGCTGGTTGTGTTGTATAGGTGACTTCCAAGTCAGCCATATTGCATGGGGGACATTGTGCTGGTTGTCTTGTATAGGTGACTTTCAAGTCAGCCGTGTTGCATGGGGGACATTGTGCTGGTGGCCATGTACTATAGGTGACTTCCAAGTCAGCCATATTGCATGGGGGACATTGTGCTGGTTGCCATGTTGTATAGGTGACTTCCAAGTCAGCCATATTGCATGGGGGACATTGTGCTGGTTGTGTTGTATAGGTGACTTCCAAGTCAGCCATATTGCTTGGGGGACATTGTGCTGGTGGCCATGTTGTATAGGTGACTTCCAAGTCAGCCATATTGCTTGGGGGACATTGTGCTGGTTGCCATGTTCTATAGGTGACTTCCAAGTCAGCCATATTGCATGGGGGACATTGTGCTGGTTGTGTTGTATAGGTGACTTCCAAGTCAGCCATATTGCATGGGGGACATTGTGCTGGTTGTGTTGTATAGGTGACTTCCAAGTCAGCCATATTGCATGTGGGACATTGTGCTGGTTGTATTGCATAGGTGACTTCCAAGTCGGCCATATTGCATGGGGGACATTGTGCTGGTTGCCATGTTGTATAGGTGACTTCCAAGTCAGCCATATTGCATGGGGGACATTGTGCAGGTTGTGTTGTATAGGTGACTTCCAAATCAGCCATATTGCATGGGGAACATTGTGATGGTTGTATTGTATAGGTGACTTCCAAGTCAGCCATATTGCATGGGGGACATTGTGCTGGTGGCCATGTTCTATAGGTGACTTCCAAGTTAGCCATATTGCATGGGGACATTGTGCTGGTTGTCTTGTATAGGTGACTTCCTAGTCAGCCATATTGCATGGGGGACATTGTGCTGGTTGCCATGTTGTATAGGTGACTTCCAAGTCAGCCATATTGCATGGGGGACATTGTGCTGGTTGCCATGTTGTATAGGTGACTTCCAAGTCAGCCATATTGCATGGGGGACATTGTGCTGGTTGTGTTGTATAGGTGACTTCCAAGTCAGCCATATTGCTTGGGGGACATTGTGCTGGTGGCCATGTTGTATAGGTGACTTCCAAGTCAGCCATATTGCTTGGGGGACATTGTGCTGGTTGCCATGTTCTATAGGTGACTTCCAAGTCAGCCATATTGCATGGGGGACATTGTGCTGGTTGTGTTGTATAGGTGAGTTCCAAGTCAGCCATATTGCATGGGGGACATTGTGCTGGTTGTGTTGTATAGGTGACTTCCAAGTCAGCCATATTGCATGGGGGACATTGTGCTGGTTGCCATGTTGTATAGGTGACTTCCAAGTGAGCCATATTGCTTGGGGGACATTGTGCTGGTTGCCATGTTGTATAGGTGACTTCCAAGTCAGCCATATTGCATGGGGGACATTGTGCTGGTGGCCATGTTCTATAGGTGACTTCCAAGTCAGCCATATTGCATGGGGACATTGTGCTGGTTGTCTTGTATAGGTGACTTCCAAGTCAGCCATATTGCATGGGGGACATTGTGCTGGTTGCCATGTTGTATAGGTGACTTCCAAGTCAGCCATATTGCATGGGGGACATTGTGCTGGTTGCCATGTTGTATAGGTGACTTCCAAGTCAGCCATATTGCATGGGGGACATTGTGCTGGTTGTGTTGTATAGGTGACTTCCAAGTCAGCCATATTGCTTGGGGGACATTGTGCTGGTGGCCATGTTGTATAGGTGACTTCCAAGTCAGCCATATTGCTTGGGCGACATTGTGCTGGTTGCCATGTTCTATAGGTGACTTCCAAGTCAGCCATATTGCATGGGGGACATTGTGCTGGTTGTGTTGTATAGGTGACTTCCAAGTCAGCCATATTGCATGGGGGACATTGTGCTGGTTGTGTTGTATAGGTGACTTCCAAGTCAGCCATATTGCATGGGGGACATTGTGCTGGTTGTATTGCATAGGTGACTTCCAAGTCAGCTATATTGCATGGGGGACATTGTGCTGGTTGCCATGTTGTATAGGTGACTTCCAAGTCAGCCATATTGCATGGGGGACATTGTGCTGGTTGTGTTGTATAGGTTACTTCCAAATCAGCCATATTGCATGGGGAACATTGTGCTGGTTGTATTGTATAGGTGACTTCCAAGTCAGCCATATTGCATGGGGGACATTGTGCTGGTTGTCTTGTATAGGTGACTTCCAAGTCAGCCATATTGCTTGGGGGACATTGTGCTGGTTGTATTGTATAGGTGACTTCCAAGTCAGCCATATTGCATGGGAGACATTGTGCTGGTGGCCATGTTCTATAGGTGACTTCCAAGTCAGCCATATTGCATGGGGGACATTGTGCTGGTTGCCATGTTGTATAGGTGACTTCCAAGTCAGCCATATTGCTTGGGGGACATTGTGCTGGTTGCCATGTTGTATAGGTGACTTCCAAGTCAGCCATATTGCCTGGGGGACATTGTGCTGGTTGTATTGTATAGGTGACTTCCAAGTCAGCCATATTGCATGGGGGACATTGTGCTGGTTGCCATGTTGTATAGGTGACTTCCAAGTCAGCCATATTGCATGGGGGACATTGTGCTGGTTGCCATGTTGTATAGGTGACTTCCAAGTCAGCCATATTGCTTGGGGGACATTGTGCTGGTTGCCATGTTGTATAGGTGACTTCCAAGTCAGCCATATTGCCTGGGGGACATTGTGCTGGTTGTATTGTATAGGTGACTTCCAAGTCAGCCATATTGCATGGGGGACATTGTGCTGGTTGCCATGTTGTATAGGTGACTTCCAAGTCAGCCATATTGCATGGGGGACATTGTGCTGGTTGCCATGTTGTATAGGTGACTTCCAAGTGAGCCATATTGCTTGGGGGACATTGTGCTGGTTGTGTTGTATAGGTGACTTCCAAGTCAGCCATATTGCATGGGGGACATTGTGCTGGTTGTCTTGTATAGGTGACTTTCAAGTCAGCCGTGTTGCATGGGGGACATTGTGCTGGTGGCCATGTACTATAGGTGACTTCCAAGTCAGCCATATTGCATGGGGGACATTGTGCTGGTGGCCATGTTGTATAGGTGACTTCCAAGTGAGCCATATTGCTTGGGGGACATTGTGCTGGTTGCCATGTTGTATAGGTGACTTCCAAGTCAGCCATATTGCATGGGGGACATTGTGCTGGTGGCCATGTACTATAGGTGACTTCCAAGTCAGCCATATTGCATGGGGGACATTGTGCTGGTTGCCATGTTGTATAGGTGACTTCCAAGTCAGCCATATTGCTTGGGCGACATTGTGCTGGTTGCCATGTTCTATAGGTGACTTCCAAGTCAGCCATATTGCTTGGGGGACATTGTGCTGGTGGCCATGTTGTATAGGTGACTTCCAAGTCAGCCATATTGCTTGGGGGACATTGTGCTGGTTGCCATGTTCTATAGGTGACTTCCAAGTCAGCCATATTGCATGGGGGACATTGTGCTGGTTGTGTTGTATAGGTGACTTCCAAGTCAGCCATATTGCATGGGGGACATTGTGCTGGTTGTGTTGTATAGGTGACTTCCAAGTCAGCCATAGTGCATGGGGGACATTGTGCTGGTTGTATTGCATAGGTGACTTCCAAGTCGGCCATATTGCATGGGGGACATTGTGCTGGTTGCCATGTTGTATAGGTGACTTCCAAGTCAGCCATATTGCATGGGGGACATTGTGCTGGTTGTGTTGTATAGGTGACTTCCAAATCAGCCATATTGCATGGGGAACATTGTGCTGGTTGTATTGTATAGGTGACTTCCAAGTCAGCCATATTGCATGGGGGACATTGTGCTGGTGGCCATGTTCTATAGGTGACTTCCAAGTTAGCCATATTGCATGGGGACATTGTGCTGGTTGTCTTGTATAGGTGACTTCCAAGTCAGCCATATTGCATGGGGGACATTGTGCTGGTTGCCATGTTGTATAGGTGACTTCCAAGTCAGCCATATTGCATGGGGGACATTGTGCTGGTTGCCATGTTGTATAGGTGACTTCCAAGTCAGCCATATTGCATGGGGGACATTGTGCTGGTTGTGTTGTATAGGTGACTTCCAAGTCAGCCATATTGCTTGGGGGACATTGTGCTGGTGGCCATGTTGTATAGGTGACTTCCAAGTCAGCCATATTGCATGGGGGACATTGTGCTGGTTGTGTTGTATAGGTGACTTCCAAGTCAGCCATATCGCATGGGGGACATTGTGCTGGTGGCCATGTTCTATAGGTGACTTCCAAGTCAGCCATATTGCATGGGGACATTGTGCTGGTTGTCTTGTATAGGTGACTTCCAAGTCAGCCATATTGCATGGGGGACATTGTGCTGGTTGCCATGTTGTATAGGTGACTTCCAAGTCAGCCATATTGCATGGGGGACATTGTGCTGGTTGCCATGTTGTATAGGTGACTTCCAAGTCAGCCATATTGCATGGGGGACATTGTGCTGGTTGTGTTGTATAGGTGACTTCCAAGTCAGCCATATTGCTTGGGGGACATTGTGCTGGTGGCCATGTTGTATAGGTGACTTCCAAGTCAGCCATATTGCTTGGGCGACATTGTGCTGGTTGCCATGTTCTATAGGTGACTTCCAAGTCAGCCATATTGCATGGGGGACATTGTGCTGGTTGTGTTGTATAGGTGACTTCCAAGTCAGCCATATTGCATGGGGGACATTGTGCTGGTTGTGTTGTATAGGTGACTTCCAAGTCAGCCATATTGCATGGGGGACATTGTGCTGGTTGTATTGCATAGGTGACTTCCAAGTCAGCCATATTGCATGGGGGACATTGTGCTGGTTGCCATGTTGTATAGGTGACTTCCAAGTCAGCCATATTGCATGGGGGACATTGTGCTGGTTGTGTTGTATAGGTTACTTCCAAATCAGCCATATTGCATGGGGAACATTGTGCTGGTTGTATTGTATAGGTGACTTCCAAGTCAGCCATATTGCATGGGGGACATTGTGCTGGTTGTCTTGTATAGGTGACTTCCAAGTCAGCCATATTGCTTGGGGGACATTGTGCTGGTTGTATTGTATAGGTGACTTCCAAGTCAGCCATATTGCATGGGGGACATTGTGCTGGTTGCCATGTTGTATAGGTGACTTCCAAGTCAGCCATATTGCATGGGAGACATTGTGCTGGTGGCCATGTTCTATAGGTGACTTCCAAGTCAGCCATATTGCATGGGGGACATTGTGCTGGTTGCCATGTTGTATAGGTGACTTCCAAGTCAGCCATATTGCTTGGGGGACATTGTGCTGGTTGCCATGTTGTATAGGTGACTTCCAAGTCAGCCATATTGCCTGGGGGACATTGTGCTGGTTGTATTGTATAGGTGACTTCCAAGTCAGCCATATTGCATGGGGGACATTGTGCTGGTTGCCATGTTGTATAGGTGACTTCCAAGTCAGCCATATTGCATGGGGGACATTGTGCTGGTTGCCATGTTGTATAGGTGACTTCCAAGTGAGCCATATTGCTTGGGGGACATTGTGCTGGTTGTGTTGTATAGGTGACTTCCAAGTCAGCCATATTGCATGGGGGACATTGTGCTGGTTGTCTTGTATAGGTGACTTTCAAGTCAGCCGTGTTGCATGGGGGACATTGTGCTGGTGGCCATGTACTATAGGTGACTTCCAAGTCAGCCATATTGCATGGGGGACATTGTGCTGGTTGCCATGTTGTATAGGTGACTTCCAAGTGAGCCATATTGCTTGGGGGACATTGTGCTGGTTGCCATGTTGTATAGGTGACTTCCAAGTCAGCCATATTGCATGGGGGACATTGTGCTGGTGGCCATGTTCTATAGGTGACTTCCAAGTCAGCCATATTGCATGGGGACATTGTGCTGGTTGTTTTGTATAGGTGACTTCCAAGTCAGCCATATTGCATGGGGGACATTGTGCTGGTTGCCATGTTGTATAGGTGACTTCCAAGTCAGCCATATTGCATGGGGGACATTGTGCTGGTTGCCATGTTGTATAGGTGACTTCCAAGTCAGCCATATTGCATGGGGGACATTGTGCTGGTTGTGTTGTATAGGTGACTTCCAAGTCAGCCATATTGCTTGGGGGACATTGTGCTGGTGGCCATGTTGTATAGGTGACTTCCAAGTCAGCCATATTGCTTGGGGGACATTGTGCTGGTTGCCATGTTCTATAGGTGACTTCCAAGTCAGCCATATTGCATGGGGGACATTGTGCTGGTTGTGTTGTATAGATGAGTTCCAAGTCAGCCATATTGCATGGGGGACATTGTGCTGGTTGTGTTGTATAGGTGACTTCCAAGTCAGCCATATTGCATGGGGGACATTGTGCTGGTTGTATTGCATAGGTGACTTCCAAGTCAGCCATATTGCATGGGGGACATTGTGCTGGTTGCCATGTTGTATAGGTGACTTCCAAGTCAGCCATATTGCATGGGGGACATTGTGCTGGTTGTGTTGTATAGGTGACTTCCAAATCAGCCATATTGCATGGGGAACATTGTGCTGGTTGTATTGTATAGGTGACTTCCAAGTCAGCCATATTGCATGGGGGACATTGTGCTGGTTGTCTTGTATAGGTGACTTCCAAGTCAGCCATATTGCTTGGGGGACATTGTGCTGGTTGTATTGTATAGGTGACTTCCAAGTCAGCCATATTGCATGGGGGACATTGTGCTGGTTGCCATGTTGTATAGGTGACTTCCAAGTCAGCCATATTGCATGGGGGACATTGTGCTGGTGGCCATTTTCTATAGGTGACTTCCAAGTCAGCCATATTGCATTTGGGACATTGTGCTGGTTGTCTTATATAGGTGACTTCCAAGTCAGCCATATTGCTTGGGGGACATTGTGCTGGTTGCCATGTCCTATAGGTGACTTCCAAGTCAGCCATATTGCATGGGGGACATTGTGCTGGTTGTCTTGTATAGGTGACTTCCAAGTCAGCCATATTGCATGGGGGACATTGTGCTGGTTGCCATGTTGTATAGGTGACTTCCAAGTCAGCCATATTGCATGGGGGACATTGTGCTGGTTGCAATGTTGTATAGGTGACTTCCAAGTGAGACATATTGCTTGGGGGACATTGTGCTGGTTGTGTTGTATAGGTGACTTCCAAGTCAGCCATATTGCATGGGGGACATTGTGCTGGTTGTCTTGTATCGGTGACTTCCAAGTCAGCCGTGTTGCATGGGGGACATTGTGCTGGTGGCCATGTTCTATAGGTGACTTCCAAGTCAGCCATATTGCATGGGGGACATTGTGCTGGTTGCCATGTTGTATAGGTGACTTCCAAGTCAGCCATATTGCTTGGGGGACATTGTGCTGGTTGCCATGTTCTATAGGTGACTTCCAAGTCAGCCATATTGCATGGGGGAAATTGTGCTGGTTGTGTTGTATAGGTGACTTCCAAGTCAGCCATATTGCATGGGGGACATTGTGCTGGTTGTGTTGTATAGGTGACTTCCAAGTCAGCCATATTGCATGGGGGACATTGTGCTGGTTGTATTGCATAGGTGACTTCCAAGTCAGCCAGATTGCATGGGGGACATTGTGCTGGTTGCCATGTTGTATAGTTGACTTCCAAGTCAGCCATATTGCATGGGGGACATTGTGCTGGTTGTGTTGTATAGGTGACTTCCAAATCAGCCATATTGCATGGGGAACATTGTGCTGGTTGTATTGTATAGGTGACTTCCAAGTCAGCCATATTGCATGGGGGACATTGTGCTGGTTGTCTTGTATAGGTGACTTCCAAGTCAGCCATATTGCTTGGGGGACATTGTGCTGGTTGTATTGTATAGGTGACTTCCAAGTCAGCCATATTGCATGGGGGACATTGTGCTGGTTGCCATGTTGTATAGGTGACTTCCAAGTCAGCCATATTGCATGGGGGACATTGTGCTGGTGGCCATGTTCTATAGGTGACTTCCAAGTCAGCCATATTGCATTTGGGACATTGTGCTGGTTGTCTTGTATAGGTGACTTCCAAGTCAGCCATATTGCTTGGGGGACATTGTGCTGGTTGCCATGTCCTATAGGTGACTTCCAAGTCAGCCATATTGCATGGGGGACATTGTGCTGGTTGTCTTGTATAGGTGACTTCCAAGTCAGCCATATTGCATGGGGGACATTGTGCTGGTTGCCATGTTGTATAGGTGACTTCCAAGTCAGCCATATTGCATGGGGGACATTGTGCTGTTTGCCATGTTGTATAGGTGACTTCCAAGTGAGCCATATTGCTTGGGGGACATTGTGCTGGTTGTGTTGTATAGGTGACTTCCAAGTCAGCCATATTGCATGGGGGACATTGTGCTGGTTGTCTTGTATAGGTGACTTCCAAGTCAGCCGTGTTGCATGGGGGACATTGTGCTGGTGGCCATGTTCTATAGGTGACTTCCAAGTCAGCCATATTGCATGGGGGACATTGTGCTGGTTGCCATGTTGTATAGGTGACTTCCAAGTCAGCCATATTGCTTGGGGGACATTGTGCTGGTTGCCATGTGCTATAGGTGACTTCCAAGTGAGCCATATTGCTTGGGTGACATTGTGCTGGTTGCCATGTTATATAGGTGACTTCCAAGTCAGCCATATTGCATGGGGAACATTGTGCTGGTGGCCATGTTCTATAGGTGACTTCCAAGTCAGCCACATTGCATGGGGGACATTGTGCTGGTTTCTTGTATAGGTGACTTCCAAGTCAACCATATTGCATTAGGGACATTGTGCTGGTTGCCATGTTGTATAGGTGACTTCCAAGTCAACCATATTGCATGGGGGACATTGTGCTGGTTGCCATGTTGTATAGGTGACTTCCAAGTCAGCCATATTGCATGGGGGACATTGTGCTGGTTGTGTTGTATAGGTGACTTCCAAGTGAGCCATATTGCATGGGGGACATTGTGCTGGTTGTGTTGTATAGGTGACTTCCAAGTCAACCATATTGCATGGGGGACATTGTGCTGGTTGTATTGTATAGGTGACTTCCAATTCAGCCATATTGCATGGGGGACATTGTGCTGGTTGTATTGTATAGGTGACTTCCAAGTGAGCCATATTGCTTGGGGGACATTGTGCTGGTGGCCATGTTCTATAGGTGACTTCCAAGCCAGACATATTGCATGGGGGACATTGTGCTGGTTGCCATGTCCTATAGGTGACTTCCAAGTCAGCCATATTGCATGGGGGACATTGTGCTGGTTGCCTTGTTGTATAGGTGACTTCCAAGTGAGCCATATTGCTTGGGGGACATTGTGCTGGTTGTGTTGTATAGGTGACTTCCAAGTCAGCCATATTGCATGGGGGACATTGTGCTGGTTGTCTTGTATAGGTGACTTCCAAGTCAGCCGTGTTGCATGGGGGACATTGTGCTGGTTGTATTGTATAGGTGACTTCCAAGTCAGCCATATTGCATGGGGGACATTGTGCTGGTGGCCATGTTGTAAAGGTGACTTCCAAGTCAGCCATATTGCATGGGGGACATTGTGCTCTTTGCCATGTTGTATAGGTGACTTCCAAGTCAGCCATATTGCATGGGGGACATTGTGCTGGTTGCCATGTTCTATAGGTGACTTCCAAGTCAGCCATATTGCTTGGTAGACATTGCGCTGGTTGCCATGTTGTATAGGTGACTTCCAAGTCAGCCATATTGCTTGGGGGACATTGTGCTGGTTGCCATGTTGTATAGGTGACTTCCAAGTCAGCCATATTGCATGGGGGACATTGTGCTGGTGCCATGTTCTATAGGTGACTTCCAAGTCAGCCATATTGCATGGGGGACATTGTGCTGGTTGTCTTGTATAGGTGACTTCCAAGTCAGCCATATTGCATGGGGGACATTGTGCTGGTTGTGTTGTTTAGGTGACTTCCAAATCAGCCATATTGCATGGGGGACATTGTGCTGGTTGTATTGTATAGGTGACTTCCAAGTCAGCCATATTGCATGGGGGACATTGTGCTGGTTGTATTGTATAGGTGACTTCCAAGTCAGCCATATTGCATGGGGGACATTGTGCTGGTGGCCATGTCCTATAGGTGACTTCCAAGTCAGCCATATTGCATGGGGGACATTGTGCTGGTTGTCTTGTATAGGTGACTTCCAAGTCAGCCATATTGCTTGGGGGACATTGTGCTGGTTGCCATGTCCTATAGGTGACTTCCAAGTCAGCCATATTGCATGGGGGACATTGTGCTGGTTGTCTTGTATAGGTGACTTCCAAGTCAGCCATATTGCATGGGGGACATTGTGCTGGTTGCCATGTTGTATAGGTGACTTCCAAGTCAGCCATATTGCATGGGGGACATTGTGCTGTTTGCCATGTTGTATAGGTGACTTCCAAGTGAGCCATATTGCTTGGGGGACATTGTGCTGGTTGTGTTGTATAGGTGACTTCCAAGTCAGCCATATTGCATGGGGGACATTGTGCTGGTTGTCTTGTATAGGTGACTTCCAAGTCAGCCGTGTTGCATGGGGGACATTGTGCTGGTGGCCATGTTCTATAGGTGACTTCCAAGTCAGCCATATTGCATGGGGGACATTGTGCTGGTTGCCATGTTGTATAGGTGACTTCCAAGTCAGCCATATTGCTTGGGGGACATTGTGCTGGTTGCCATGTGCTATAGGTGACTTCCAAGTGAGCCATATTGCTTGGGTGACATTGTGCTGGTTGCCATGTTATATAGGTGACTTCCAAGTCAGCCATATTGCATGGGGAACATTGTGCTGGTGGCCATGTTCTATAGGTGACTTCCAAGTCAGCCACATTGCATGGGGGACATTGTGCTGGTTTCTTGTATAGGTGACTTCCAAGTCAACCATATTGCATTAGGGACATTGTGCTGGTTGCCATGTTGTATAGGTGACTTCCAAGTCAACCATATTGCATGGGGGACATTGTGCTGGTTGCCATGTTGTATAGGTGACTTCCAAGTCAGCCATATTGCATGGGGGACATTGTGCTGGATGCCATGTTGTATAGGTGACTTCCAAGTGAGCCATATTGCATGGGGGACATTGTGCTGGTTGTGTTGTATAGGTGACTTCCAAGTGAGCCATATTGCATGGGGGACATTGTGCTGGTTGTGTTGTATAGGTGACTTCCAAGTCAACCATATTGCATGGGGGACATTGTGCTGGTTGTATTGTATAGGTGACTTCCAATTCAGCCATATTGCATGGGGGACATTGTGCTGGTTGTATTGTATAGGTGACTTCCAAGTGAGCCATATTGCTTGTGGGACATTGTGCTGGTGGCCATGTTCTATAGGTGACTTCCAAGCCAGACATATTGCATGGGGGACATTGTGCTGGTTGCCATGTCCTATAGGTGACTTCCAAGTCAGCCATATTGCATGGGGGACATTGTGCTGGTTGCCTTGTTGTATAGGTGACTTCCAAGTGAGCCATATTGCTTGGCGGACATTGTGCTGGTTGTGTTGTATAGGTGACTTCCAAGTCAGCCATATTGCATGGGGGACATTGTGCTGGTTGTCTTGTATAGGTGACTTCCAAGTCAGCCGTGTTGCATGGGGGACATTGTGCTGGTTGTATTGTATAGGTGACTTCCAAGTCAGCCATATTGCATGGGGGACATTGTGCTGGTGGCCATGTTGTAAAGGTGACTTCCAAGTCAGCCATATTGCATGGGGGACATTGTGCTCTTTGCCATGTTGTATAGGTGACTTCCAAGTCAGCCATATTGCATGGGGGACATTGTGCTGGTTGCCATGTTGTATAGGTGACTTACAAGTCAGCCATATTGCATGGGGGACATTGTGCTGGTTGCCATGTCCTATAGGTGACTTCCAAGTCAGCCATATTGCATGGGGGAAATTGTGCTGGTTGTCTTGTATAGGTGACTTTTAAGTCAGCCACATTGCTTGGGGGACATTGTGCTGGTTGCCATGTTCTATAGGTGACTTCCAAGTCAGCCATATTGCTTGGTAGACATTGCGCTGGTTGCCATGTTGTATAGGTGACTTCCAAGTCAGCCATATTGCTTGGGGGACATTGTGCTGGTTGCCATGTTGTATAGGTGACTTCCAAGTCAGCCATATTGCATGGGGGACATTGTGCTGGTGCCATGTTCTATAGGTGACTTCCAAGTCAGCCACATTGCATGGGGGACATTGTGCTGGTTTCTTGTATAGGTGACTTCCAAGTCAACCATATTGCATTAGGGACATTGTGCTGGTTGCCATGTTGTATAGGTGACTTCCAAGTCAACCATATTGCATGGGGGACATTGTGCTGGTTGCCATGTTGTATAGGTGACTTCCAAGTCAGCCATATTGCATGGGGGACATTGTGCTGGATGCCATGTTGTATAGGTGACTTCCAAGTGAGCCATATTGCATGGGGGACATTGTGCTGGTTGTGTTGTATAGGTGACTTCCAAGTGAGCCATATTGCATGGGGGATATTGTGCTGGTTGTGTTGTATAGGTGACTTCCAAGTCAACCATATTGCATGGGGGACATTGTGCTGGTTGTATTGTATAGGTGACTTCCAATTCAGCCATATTGCATGGGGGACATTGTGCTGGTTGTATTGTATAGGTGACTTCCAAGTGAGCCATATTGCTTGTGGGACATTGTGCTGGTGGCCATGTTCTATAGGTGACTTCCAAGCCAGACATATTGCATGGGGGACATTGTGCTGGTTGCCATGTCCTATAGGTGACTTCCAAGTCAGCCATATTGCATGGGGGACATTGTGCTGGTTGCCTTGTTGTATAGGTGACTTCCAAGTGAGCCATATTGCTTGGGGGACATTGTGCTGGTTGTGTTGTATAGGTGACTTCCAAGTCAGCCATATTGCATGGGGGACATTGTGCTGGTTGTCTTGTATAGGTGACTTCCAAGTCAGCCGTGTTGCATGGGGGACATTGTGCTGGTTGTATTGTATAGGTGACTTCCAAGTCAGCCATATTGCATGGGGGACATTGTGCTGGTGGCCATGTTGTAAAGGTGACTTCCAAGTCAGCCATATTGCATGGGGGACATTGTGCTCTTTGCCATGTTGTATAGGTGACTTCCAAGTCAGCCATATTGCATGGGGGACATTGTGCTGGTTGCCATGTTGTATAGGTGACTTACAAGTCAGCCATATTGCATGGGGGACATTGTGCTGGTTGCCATGTCCTATAGGTGACTTCCAAGTCAGCCATATTGCATGGGGGAAATTGTGCTGGTTGTCTTGTATAGGTGACTTTTAAGTCAGCCACATTGCTTGGGGGACATTGTGCTGGTTGCCATGTTGTATAGGTGACTTCCAAGTCAGCCATATTGCTTGGTAGACATTGCGCTGGTTGCAATGTTGTATAGGTGACTTCCAAGTCAGCCATATTGCTTGGGGGACATTGTGCTGGTTGCCATGTTGTATAGGTGACTTCCAAGTCAGCCATATTGCATGGGGGACATTGTGCTGGTGCCATGTTCTATAGGTGACTTCCAAGTCAGCCATATTGCATGGGGGACATTGTGCTGGTTGTCTTGTATAGGTGACTTCCAAGTCAGCCATATTGCATGGGGGACATTGTGCTGGTTGTGTTGTATAGGTGACTTCCAAATCAGCCATATTGCATGGGGGACATTGTGCTGGTTGTATTGTATAGGTGACTTCCAAGTCAGCCATATTGCATGGGGGACATTGTGCTGGTTGTATTGTATAGGTGACTTCCAAGTCAGCCATATTGCATGGGGGACATTGTGCTGGTGGCCATGTCCTATAGGTGACTTCCAAGTCAGCCATATTGCATGGGGGACATTGTGCTGGTTGTCTTGTATAGGTGACTTCCAAGTCAGCCATATTGCTTGGGGGACATTGTGCTGGTTGCCATGTCCTATAGGTGACTTCCAAGTCAGCCATATTGCATGGGGGACATTGTGCTGGTTGTCTTGTATAGGTGACTTCCAAGTCAGCCATATTGCATGGGGGACATTGTGCTGGTTGCCATGTTGTATAGGTGACTTCCAAGTCAGCCATATTGCATGGGGGACATTGTGCTGGTTGCCTTGTTGTATAGGTGACTTCCAAGTGAGCCATATTGCTTGGGGGACATTGTGCTGGTTGTGTTGTATAGGTGACTTCCAAGTCAGCCATATTGCATGGGGGACATTGTGCTGGTTGTCTTGTATAGGTGACTTCCAAGTCAGCCGTGTTGCATGGGGGACATTGTGCTGGTTGTATTGTATAGGTGACTTCCAAGTGAGCCATATTGCTTGGGGGACATTGTGCTGGTGGCCATGTTCTATAGGTGACTTCCAAGCCAGACATATTGCATGGGGGACATTGTGCTGGTTGCCATGTCCTATAGGTGACTTCCAAGTCAGCCATATTGCATGGGGGACATTGTGCTGGTTGCCTTGTTGTATAGGTGACTTCCAAGTGAGCCATATTGCTTGGGGGACATTGTGCTGGTTGTGTTGTATAGGTGACTTCCAAGTCAGCCATATTGCATGGGGGACATTGTGCTGGTTGTCTTGTATAGGTGACTTCCAAGTCAGCCGTGTTGCATGGGGGACATTGTGCTGGTTGTATTGTATAGGTGACTTCCAAGTCAGCCATATTGCATGGGGGACATTGTGCTGGTGGCCATGTTGTAAAGGTGACTTCCAAGTCAGCCATATTGCATGGGGGACATTGTGCTCTTTGCCATGTTGTATAGGTGACTTCCAAGTCAGCCATATTGCATGGGGGACATTGTGCTGGTTGCCATGTTCTATAGGTGACTTCCAAGTCAGCCATATTGCTTGGTAGACATTGCGCTGGTTGCCATGTTGTATAGGTGACTTCCAAGTCAGCCATATTGCTTGGGGGACATTGTGCTGGTTGCCATGTTGTATAGGTGACTTCCAAGTCAGCCATATTGCATGGGGGACATTGTGCTGGTGCCATGTTCTATAGGTGACTTCCAAGTCAGCCATATTGCTTGGTAGACATTGCGCTGGTTGCCATGTTGTATAGGTGACTTCCAAGTCAGCCATATTGCTTGGGGGACATTGTGCTGGTTGCCATGTTGTATAGGTGACTTCCAATTCAGCCATATTGCATGGGGGACATTGTGCTGGTTGTATTGTATAGGTGACTTCCAAGTGAGCCATATTGCTTGTGGGACATTGTGCTGGTTGTCTTGTATAGGTGACTTCCAAGTCAGCCATATTGCATGGGGGACATTGTGCTGGTTGTGTTGTATAGGTGACTTCCAAATCAGCCATATTGCATGGGGGACATTGTGCTGGTTGTATTGTATAGGTGACTTCCAAGTCAGCCATATTGCATGGGGGACATTGTGCTGGTTGTATTGTATAGGTGACTTCCAAGTCAGCCATATTGCATGGGGGACATTGTGCTGGTGGCCATGTCCTATAGGTGACTTCCAAGTCAGCCATATTGCATGGGGGACATTGTGCTGGTTGTCTTGTATAGGTGACTTCCAAGTCAGCCATATTGCTTGGGGGACATTGTGCTGGTTGCCATGTCCTATAGGTGACTTCCAAGTCAGCCATATTGCATGGGGGACATTGTGCTGGTTGTCTTGTATAGGTGACTTCCAAGTCAGCCATATTGCATGGGGGACATTGTGCTGGTTGCCATGTTGTATAGGTGACTTCCAAGTCAGCCATATTGCATGGGGGACATTGTGCTGGTTGCCTTGTTGTATAGGTGACTTCCAAGTGAGCCATATTGCTTGGGGGACATTGTGCTGGTTGTGTTGTATAGGTGACTTCCAAGTCAGCCATATTGCATGGGGGACATTGTGCTGGTTGTCTTGTATAGGTGACTTCCAAGTCAGCCGTGTTGCATGGGGGACATTGTGCTGGTTGTATTGTATAGGTGACTTCCAAGTGAGCCATATTGCTTGGGGGACATTGTGCTGGTGGCCATGTTCTATAGGTGACTTCCAAGCCAGACATATTGCATGGGGGACATTGTGCTGGTTGCCATGTCCTATAGGTGACTTCCAAGTCAGCCATATTGCATGGGGGACATTGTGCTGGTTGCCTTGTTGTATAGGTGACTTCCAAGTGAGCCATATTGCTTGGGGGACATTGTGCTGGTTGTGTTGTATAGGTGACTTCCAAGTCAGCCATATTGCATGGGGGACATTGTGCTGGTTGTCTTGTATAGGTGACTTCCAAGTCAGCCGTGTTGCATGGGGGACATTGTGCTGGTTGTATTGTATAGGTGACTTCCAAGTCAGCCATATTGCATGGGGGACATTGTGCTGGTGGCCATGTTGTAAAGGTGACTTCCAAGTCAGCCATATTGCATGGGGGACATTGTGCTCTTTGCCATGTTGTATAGGTGACTTCCAAGTCAGCCATATTGCATGGGGGACATTGTGCTGGTTGCCATGTTCTATAGGTGACTTCCAAGTCAGCCATATTGCTTGGTAGACATTGCGCTGGTTGCCATGTTGTATAGGTGACTTCCAAGTCAGCCATATTGCTTGGGGGACATTGTGCTGGTTGCCATGTTGTATAGGTGACTTCCAAGTCAGCCATATTGCATGGGGGACATTGTGCTGGTGCCATGTTCTATAGGTGACTTCCAAGTCAGCCATATTGCATGGGGGACATTGTGCTGGTTGTCTTGTATAGGTGACTTCCAAGTCAGCCATATTGCATGGGGGACATTGTGCTGGTTGTGTTGTTTAGGTGACTTCCAAATCAGCCATATTGCATGGGGGACATTGTGCTGGTTGTATTGTATAGGTGACTTCCAAGTCAGCCATATTGCATGGGGGACATTGTGCTGGTTGTATTGTATAGGTGACTTCCAAGTCAGCCATATTGCATGGGGGACATTGTGCTGGTGGCCATGTCCTATAGGTGACTTCCAAGTCAGCCATATTGCATGGGGGACATTGTGCTGGTTGTCTTGTATAGGTGACTTCCAAGTCAGCCATATTGCTTGGGGGACATTGTGCTGGTTGCCATGTCCTATAGGTGACTTCCAAGTCAGCCATATTGCATGGGGGACATTGTGCTGGTTGTCTTGTATAGGTGACTTCCAAGTCAGCCATATTGCATGGGGGACATTGTGCTGGTTGCCATGTTGTATAGGTGACTTCCAAGTCAGCCATATTGCATGGGGGACATTGTGCTGTTTGCCATGTTGTATAGGTGACTTCCAAGTGAGCCATATTGCTTGGGGGACATTGTGCTGGTTGTGTTGTATAGGTGACTTCCAAGTCAGCCATATTGCATGGGGGACATTGTGCTGGTTGTCTTGTATAGGTGACTTCCAAGTCAGCCGTGTTGCATGGGGGACATTGTGCTGGTGGCCATGTTCTATAGGTGACTTCCAAGTCAGCCATATTGCATGGGGGACATTGTGCTGGTTGCCATGTTGTATAGGTGACTTCCAAGTCAGCCATATTGCTTGGGGGACATTGTGCTGGTTGCCATGTGCTATAGGTGACTTCCAAGTGAGCCATATTGCTTGGGTGACATTGTGCTGGTTGCCATGTTATATAGGTGACTTCCAAGTCAGCCATATTGCATGGGGAACATTGTGCTGGTGGCCATGTTCTATAGGTGACTTCCAAGTCAGCCACATTGCATGGGGGACATTGTGCTGGTTTCTTGTATAGGTGACTTCCAAGTCAACCATATTGCATTAGGGACATTGTGCTGGTTGCCATGTTGTATAGGTGACTTCCAAGTCAACCATATTGCATGGGGGACATTGTGCTGGTTGCCATGTTGTATAGGTGACTTCCAAGTCAGCCATATTGCATGGGGGACATTGTGCTGGATGCCATGTTGTATAGGTGACTTCCAAGTGAGCCATATTGCATGGGGGACATTGTGCTGGTTGTGTTGTATAGGTGACTTCCAAGTGAGCCATATTGCATGGGGGACATTGTGCTGGTTGTGTTGTATAGGTGACTTCCAAGTCAACCATATTGCATGGGGGACATTGTGCTGGTTGTATTGTATAGGTGACTTCCAATTCAGCCATATTGCATGGGGGACATTGTGCTGGTTGTATTGTATAGGTGACTTCCAAGTGAGCCATATTGCTTGTGGGACATTGTGCTGGTGGCCATGTTCTATAGGTGACTTCCAAGCCAGACATATTGCATGGGGGACATTGTGCTGGTTGCCATGTCCTATAGGTGACTTCCAAGTCAGCCATATTGCATGGGGGACATTGTGCTGGTTGCCTTGTTGTATAGGTGACTTCCAAGTGAGCCATATTGCTTGGCGGACATTGTGCTGGTTGTGTTGTATAGGTGACTTCCAAGTCAGCCATATTGCATGGGGGACATTGTGCTGGTTGTCTTGTATAGGTGACTTCCAAGTCAGCCGTGTTGCATGGGGGACATTGTGCTGGTTGTATTGTATAGGTGACTTCCAAGTCAGCCATATTGCATGGGGGACATTGTGCTGGTGGCCATGTTGTAAAGGTGACTTCCAAGTCAGCCATATTGCATGGGGGACATTGTGCTCTTTGCCATGTTGTATAGGTGACTTCCAAGTCAGCCATATTGCATGGGGGACATTGTGCTGGTTGCCATGTTGTATAGGTGACTTACAAGTCAGCCATATTGCATGGGGGACATTGTGCTGGTTGCCATGTCCTATAGGTGACTTCCAAGTCAGCCATATTGCATGGGGGAAATTGTGCTGGTTGTCTTGTATAGGTGACTTTTAAGTCAGCCACATTGCTTGGGGGACATTGTGCTGGTTGCCATGTTCTATAGGTGACTTCCAAGTCAGCCATATTGCTTGGTAGACATTGCGCTGGTTGCCATGTTGTATAGGTGACTTCCAAGTCAGCCATATTGCTTGGGGGACATTGTGCTGGTTGCCATGTTGTATAGGTGACTTCCAAGTCAGCCATATTGCATGGGGGACATTGTGCTGGTGCCATGTTCTATAGGTGACTTCCAAGTCAGCCACATTGCATGGGGGACATTGTGCTGGTTTCTTGTATAGGTGACTTCCAAGTCAACCATATTGCATTAGGGACATTGTGCTGGTTGCCATGTTGTATAGGTGACTTCCAAGTCAACCATATTGCATGGGGGACATTGTGCTGGTTGCCATGTTGTATAGGTGACTTCCAAGTCAGCCATATTGCATGGGGGACATTGTGCTGGATGCCATGTTGTATAGGTGACTTCCAAGTGAGCCATATTGCATGGGGGACATTGTGCTGGTTGTGTTGTATAGGTGACTTCCAAGTGAGCCATATTGCATGGGGGACATTGTGCTGGTTGTGTTGTATAGGTGACTTCCAAGTCAACCATATTGCATGGGGGACATTGTGCTGGTTGTATTGTATAGGTGACTTCCAATTCAGCCATATTGCATGGGGGACATTGTGCTGGTTGTATTGTATAGGTGACTTCCAAGTGAGCCATATTGCTTGTGGGACATTGTGCTGGTGGCCATGTTCTATAGGTGACTTCCAAGCCAGACATATTGCATGGGGGACATTGTGCTGGTTGCCATGTCCTATAGGTGACTTCCAAGTCAGCCATATTGCATGGGGGACATTGTGCTGGTTGCCTTGTTGTATAGGTGACTTCCAAGTGAGCCATATTGCTTGGGGGACATTGTGCTGGTTGTGTTGTATAGGTGACTTCCAAGTCAGCCATATTGCATGGGGGACATTGTGCTGGTTGTCTTGTATAGGTGACTTCCAAGTCAGCCGTGTTGCATGGGGGACATTGTGCTGGTTGTATTGTATAGGTGACTTCCAAGTCAGCCATATTGCATGGGGGACATTGTGCTGGTGGCCATGTTGTAAAGGTGACTTCCAAGTCAGCCATATTGCATGGGGGACATTGTGCTCTTTGCCATGTTGTATAGGTGACTTCCAAGTCAGCCATATTGCATGGGGGACATTGTGCTGGTTGCCATGTTGTATAGGTGACTTACAAGTCAGCCATATTGCATGGGGGACATTGTGCTGGTTGCCATGTCCTATAGGTGACTTCCAAGTCAGCCATATTGCATGGGGGAAATTGTGCTGGTTGTCTTGTATAGGTGACTTTTAAGTCAGCCACATTGCTTGGGGGACATTGTGCTGGTTGCCATGTTGTATAGGTGACTTCCAAGTCAGCCATATTGCTTGGTAGACATTGCGCTGGTTGCCATGTTGTATAGGTGACTTCCAAGTCAGCCATATTGCTTGGGGGACATTGTGCTGGTTGCCATGTTGTATAGGTGACTTCCAAGTCAGCCATATTGCATGGGGGACATTGTGCTGGTGCCATGTTCTATAGGTGACTTCCAAGTCAGCCATATTGCATGGGGGACATTGTGCTGGTTGTCTTGTATAGGTGACTTCCAAGTCAGCCATATTGCATGGGGGACATTGTGCTGGTTGTGTTGTATAGGTGACTTCCAAATCAGCCATATTGCATGGGGGACATTGTGCTGGTTGTATTGTATAGGTGACTTCCAAGTCAGCCATATTGCATGGGGGACATTGTGCTGGTTGTATTGTATAGGTGACTTCCAAGTCAGCCATATTGCATGGGGGACATTGTGCTGGTGGCCATGTCCTATAGGTGACTTCCAAGTCAGCCATATTGCATGGGGGACATTGTGCTGGTTGTCTTGTATAGGTGACTTCCAAGTCAGCCATATTGCTTGGGGGACATTGTGCTGGTTGCCATGTCCTATAGGTGACTTCCAAGTCAGCCATATTGCATGGGGGACATTGTGCTGGTTGTCTTGTATAGGTGACTTCCAAGTCAGCCATATTGCATGGGGGACATTGTGCTGGTTGCCATGTTGTATAGGTGACTTCCAAGTCAGCCATATTGCATGGGGGACATTGTGCTGGTTGCCTTGTTGTATAGGTGACTTCCAAGTGAGCCATATTGCTTGGGGGACATTGTGCTGGTTGTGTTGTATAGGTGACTTCCAAGTCAGCCATATTGCATGGGGGACATTGTGCTGGTTGTCTTGTATAGGTGACTTCCAAGTCAGCCGTGTTGCATGGGGGACATTGTGCTGGTTGTATTGTATAGGTGACTTCCAAGTCAGCCATATTGCATGGGGGACATTGTGCTGGTGGCCATGTTGTAAAGGTGACTTCCAAGTCAGCCATATTGCATGGGGGACATTGTGCTCTTTGCCATGTTGTATAGGTGACTTCCAAGTCAGCCATATTGCATGGGGGACATTGTGCTGGTTGCCATGTTGTATAGGTGACTTACAAGTCAGCCATATTGCATGGGGACATTGTGCTGGTTGCCATGTCCTATAGGTGACTTCCAAGTCAGCCATATTGCATGGGGGAAATTGTGCTGGTTGTCTTGTATAGGTGACTTTTAAGTCAGCCACATTGCTTGGGGGACATTGTGCTGGTTGCCATGTTGTATAGGTGACTTCCAAGTCAGCCATATTGCTTGGTAGACATTGCGCTGGTTGCCATGTTGTATAGGTGACTTCCAAGTCAGCCATATTGCTTGGGGGACATTGTGCTGGTTGCCATGTTGTATAGGTGACTTCCAAGTCAGCCATATTGCATGGGGGACATTGTGCTGGTGCCATGTTCTATAGGTGACTTCCAAGTCAGCCATATTGCATGGGGGACATTGTGCTGGTTGTCTTGTATAGGTGACTTCCAAGTCAGCCATATTGCATGGGGGACATTGTGCTGGTTGTGTTGTATAGGTGACTTCCAAATCAGCCATATTGCATGGGGGACATTGTGCTGGTTGTATTGTATAGGTGACTTCCAAGTCAGCCATATTGCATGGGGGACATTGTGCTGGTTGTATTGTATAGGTGACTTCCAAGTCAGCCATATTGCATGGGGGACATTGTGCTGGTGGCCATGTCCTATAGGTGACTTCCAAGTCAGCCATATTGCATGGGGGACATTGTGCTGGTTGTCTTGTATAGGTGACTTCCAAGTCAGCCATATTGCTTGGGGGACATTGTGCTGGTTGCCATGTCCTATAGGTGACTTCCAAGTCAGCCATATTGCATGGGGGACATTGTGCTGGTTGTCTTGTATAGGTGACTTCCAAGTCAGCCATATTGCATGGGGGACATTGTGCTGGTTGCCATGTTGTATAGGTGACTTCCAAGTCAGCCATATTGCATGGGGGACATTGTGCTGGTTGCCTTGTTGTATAGGTGACTTCCAAGTGAGCCATATTGCTTGGGGGACATTGTGCTGGTTGTGTTGTATAGGTGACTTCCAAGTCAGCCATATTGCATGGGGGACATTGTGCTGGTTGTCTTGTATAGGTGACTTCCAAGTCAGCCGTGTTGCATGGGGGACATTGTGCTGGTTGTATTGTATAGGTGACTTCCAAGTCAGCCATATTGCATGGGGGACATTGTGCTGGTGGCCATGTTGTAAAGGTGACTTCCAAGTCAGCCATATTGCATGGGGGACATTGTGCTCTTTGCCATGTTGTATAGGTGACTTCCAAGTCAGCCATATTGCATGGGGGACATTGTGCTGGTTGCCATGTTGTATAGGTGACTTACAAGTCAGCCATATTGCATGGGGACATTGTGCTGGTTGCCATGTCCTATAGGTGACTTCCAAGTCAGCCATATTGCATGGGGGAAATTGTGCTGGTTGTCTTGTATAGGTGACTTTTAAGTCAGCCACATTGCTTGGGGGACATTGTGCTGGTTGCCATGTTGTATAGGTGACTTCCAAGTCAGCCATATTGCTTGGTAGACATTGCGCTGGTTGCCATGTTGTATAGGTGACTTCCAAGTCAGCCATATTGCTTGGGGGACATTGTGCTGGTTGCCATGTTGTATAGGTGACTTCCAAGTCAGCCATATTGCATGGGGGACATTGTGCTGGTGCCATGTTCTATAGGTGACTTCCAAGTCAGCCATATTGCATGGGGGACATTGTGCTGGTTGTCTTGTATAGGTGACTTCCAAGTCAGCCATATTGCATGGGGGACATTGTGCTGGTTGTGTTGTATAGGTGACTTCCAAATCAGCCATATTGCATGGGGGACATTGTGCTGGTTGTATTGTATAGGTGACTTCCAAGTCAGCCATATTGCATGGGGGACATTGTGCTGGTTGTATTGTATAGGTGACTTCCAAGTCAGCCATATTGCATGGGGGACATTGTGCTGGTGGCCATGTCCTATAGGTGACTTCCAAGTCAGCCATATTGCATGGGGGACATTGTGCTGGTTGTCTTGTATAGGTGACTTCCAAGTCAGCCATATTGCTTGGGGGACATTGTGCTGGTTGCCATGTCCTATAGGTGACTTCCAAGTCAGCCATATTGCATGGGGGACATTGTGCTGGTTGTCTTGTATAGGTGACTTCCAAGTCAGCCATATTGCATGGGGGACATTGTGCTGGTTGCCATGTTGTATAGGTGACTTCCAAGTCAGCCATATTGCATGGGGGACATTGTGCTGGTTGCCTTGTTGTATAGGTGACTTCCAAGTGAGCCATATTGCTTGGGGGACATTGTGCTGGTTGTGTTGTATAGGTGACTTCCAAGTCAGCCATATTGCATGGGGGACATTGTGCTGGTTGTCTTGTATAGGTGACTTCCAAGTCAGCCGTGTTGCATGGGGGACATTGTGCTGGTTGTATTGTATAGGTGACTTCCAAGTCAGCCATATTGCATGGGGGACATTGTGCTGGTGGCCATGTTGTAAAGGTGACTTCCAAGTCAGCCATATTGCATGGGGGACATTGTGCTCTTTGCCATGTTGTATAGGTGACTTCCAAGTCAGCCATATTGCATGGGGGACATTGTGCTGGTTGCCATGTTGTATAGGTGACTTACAAGTCAGCCATATTGCATGGGGGACATTGTGCTGGTTGCCATGTCCTATAGGTGACTTCCAAGTCAGCCATATTGCATGGGGGAAATTGTGCTGGTTGTCTTGTATAGGTGACTTTTAAGTCAGCCACATTGCTTGGGGGACATTGTGCTGGTTGCCATGTTGTATAGGTGACTTCCAAGTCAGCCATATTGCTTGGTAGACATTGCGCTGGTTGCCATGTTGTATAGGTGACTTCCAAGTCAGCCATATTGCTTGGGGGACATTGTGCTGGTTGCCATGTTGTATAGGTGACTTCCAAGTCAGCCATATTGCATGGGGGACATTGTGCTGGTTGTCTTGTATAGGTGACTTCCAAGTCAGCCATATTGCTTGGGGGACATTGTGCTGGTTGTATTGTATAGGTGACTTCCAAGTCAGCCATATTGCATGGGGGACATTGTGCTGGTGGCCATGTTCTATAGGTGACTTCCAAGTCAGCCATATTGCATTTGGGACATTGTGCTGGTTGTCTTGTATAGGTGACTTCCAAGTCAGCCATATTGCTTGGGGGACATTGTGCTGGTTGCCATGTCCTATAGGTGACTTCCAAGTCAGCCATATTGCATTGGGGACATTGTGCTGGTTGTCTTGTATAGGTGACTTCCAAGTCAGCCATATTGCATGGGGGACATTGTGCTGGTTGCCATGTTGTATAGGTGACTTCCAAGTCATTCATATTGCATGGGGGACATTGTGCTGGTTGCCATGTTGTATAGGTGACTTCCAAGTGAGCCATATTGCTTGGGGGACATTGTGCTGGTTGTGTTGTATAGGTGACTTTCAAGTCAGCCATATTGCATGGGGGACATTGTGCTGGTTGTCTTGTATAGGTGACTTCCAAGTCAGCCGTGTTGCATGGGGGACATTGTGCTGGTGGCCATGTTCTATAGGTGACTTCCAAGTCAGCCATATTGCATGGGGGACATTGTGCTGGTTGCCATGTTGTATAGGTGACTTCCAAGTCAGCCATATTGCTTGGGGGACATTGTGCTGGTTGCCATGTGCTATAGGTGACGTCCAAGTGAGCCATATTGCTTGGGGGACATTGTGCTGGTTGCCATGTTATATAGGTGACTTCCAAGTCAGCCATATTGCATGGGGAACATTGTGCTGGTGGCCATGTTCTATAGGTGACTTCCAAGTCAGCCACATTGCATGGGGGACATTGTGCTGGTTTCTTGTATAGGTGACTTCCAAGTCAACCATATTGCATTAGGGACATTGTGCTGGTTGCCATGTTGTATAGGTGACTTCCAAGTCAACCATATTGCATGGGGGACATTGTGCTGGTTGCCATGTTGTATAGGTGACTTCCAAGTCAGCCATATTGCATGGGGGACATTGTGCTGGATGCCATGTTGTATAGGTGACATCCAAGTGAGCCATATTGCATGGGGGACATTGTGCTGGTTGTGTTGTATAGGTGACTTCCAAGTGAGCCATATTGCATGGGGGACATTGTGCTGGTTGTGTTGTATAGGTGACTTCCAAGTCAGCCATATTGCATGGGGGACATTGTGCTGGTTGTATTGTATAGGTGACTTCCAAGTGAGCCATATTGCTTGGGGGACATTGTGCTGGTGGCCATGTTCTATAGGTGACTTCCAAGCCAGCCATATTGCATGGTGGACATTGTGCTGGTTGCCATGTCCTATAGGTGACTTCCAAGTCAGCCATATTGCATGGGGGACATTGTGCTGGTTGCCTTGTTGTATAGGTGACTTCCAAGTGAGCCATATTGCTTGGGGGACATTGTGCTGGTTGTGTTGTATAGGTGACTTCCAAGTCAGCCATATTGCATGGGGGACATTGTGCTGGTTGTCTTGTATAGGTGACTTCCAAGTCAGCCGTGTTGCATGGGGGACATTGTGCTGGTTGTATTGTATAGGTGACTTCCAAGTCAGCCATATTGCATGGGGGACATTGTGCTGGTGGCCATGTTGTAAAGGTGACTTCCAAGTCAGCCATATTGCATGGGGGACATTGTGCTCTTTGCCATGTTGTATAGGTGACTTCCAAGTCAGCCATATTGCATGGGGGACATTGTGCTGGTTGCCATGTTGTATAGGTGACTTACAAGTCAGCCATATTGCATGGGGGACATTGTGCTGGTTGCCATGTCCTATAGGTGACTTCCAAGTCAGCCATATTGCATGGGGGAAATTGTGCTGGTTGTCTTGTATAGGTGACTTTTAAGTCAGCCACATTGCCCTGGGGGACATTG
The DNA here is from genome assembly GCF_048934315.1 of Petromyzon marinus. Lineage (NCBI taxonomy): Eukaryota > Metazoa > Chordata > Hyperoartia > Petromyzontiformes > Petromyzontidae > Petromyzon > Petromyzon marinus. The sequence continues at coordinate 657,554 of NW_027422884.1, read as the reverse complement.
TGCTGGTTGCCATGTTCTATAGGTGACTTCCAAGTCAGCCATATTGCTTGGTAGACATTGCGCTGGTTGCCATGTTGTATAGGTGACTTCCAAGTCAGCCATATTGCTTGGGGGACATTGTGCTGGTTGCCATGTTGTATAGGTGACTTCCAAGTCAGCCATATTGCATGGGGGATATTGTGCTGGTGCCATGTTCTATAGGTGACATCCAAGTCAGCCATATTGCATGGGGGACATTGTGCTGGTTGTCTTGTATAGGTGACTTCCAAGTCAGCCATATTGCATGGGGGACATTGTGCTGGTTGTGTTGTATAGGTGACTTCCAAATCAGCCATATTGCATGGCGGACATTGTGCTGGTTGTATTGTATAGGTGACTTCCAAGTCAGCCATATTGCATGGGGGACATTGTGCTGGTTGTATTGTATAGGTGACTTCCAAGTCAGCCATATTGCATGGGGGACATTGTGCTGGTGGCCATGTCCTATAGGTGACTTCCAAGTCAGCCATATTGCATGGGGGACATTGTGCTGGTTGTCTTGTATAGGTGACTTCCAAGTCAGCCATATTGCTTGGGGGACATTGTGCTGGTTGTATTGTATAGGTGACTTCCAAGTCAGCCATATTGCATGGGGGACATTGTGCTGGTTGCCATGTTGTATAGGTGACTTCCAAGTCAGCCATATTGCATGGGGGACATTGTGCTGGTGGCCATGTTCTATAGGTGACTTCCAAGTCAGCCATATTGCATTTGGGACATTGTGCTGGTTGTCTTGTATAGGTGACGTCCAAGTCAGCCATATTGCATGGGGGACATTGTGCTGGTTGTGTTGTATAGGTGACTTCCAAATCAGCCATATTGCATGGGGGACATTGTGCTGGTTGTATTGTATAGGTGACTTCCAAGTCAGCCATATTGCATGGGGGACATTGTGCTGGTTGTCTTGTATAGGTGACTTCCAAGTCAGCCATATTGGATGGGGGACATTGTGCTGGTTGTATTGTATAGGTGACTTCCAAGTCAGCCATATTGCATGGGGGACATTGTGCTGGTTGCCATGTTGTATAGGTGACTTCCAAGTCAGCCATATTGCATGGGGGACATTGTGCTGGTGGCCATTTTCTATAGGTGACTTCCAAGTCAGCCATATTGCATTTGGGACATTGTGCTGGTTGTATTGTATAGGTGACTTCCAAGTCAGCCATACTGCATGGGGGACATTGTGCTGGTTGTATTGTATAGGTGACTTCCAAGTGAGCCATTTTGCTTGGGGGACATTGTGCTGGTGGCCATGTTCTATAGGTGACTTCCAAGTCAGCCATATTGCATGGGGGACATTGTGCTGGTTGCCATGTCCTATAGGTGACTTCCAAGTCGGCCATATTGCAAGGGGGACATTGTGCTGGTTGTCTTGTATAGGTGACTTCCAAGTCAGCCATATTGCTTGGGGGACATTGTGCTGGTTGCCATGTTCTATAGGTGACTTCCAAGTCAGCCATATTGCTTGGTGGACATTGTGCTGGTGGCCATGTTCTATAGGTGACTTCCAAGTCAGCCATATTGCTTGGGGGACATTGTGCTGGTTGCCAGGTTGTATAGGTGACTTTCAAGTCAGCCATATTGCATGGGGGACATTGTGCTGGTGGCCATGTTCTATAGGTGACTTCCAAGTCAGCCATATTGCATGGGGGACATTGTGCTGGTTGCCATGTTGTATAGGTGACTTCCAAGTCAGCCATATTGCATGGGGGACATTGTGCTGGTGGCCATGTTCTATAGGTGACTTCCATGTCAGCCATATTGCATGGGGGACATTGTGCTGGTTGTCTTGTATAGGTGACTTCCAAGTCAGCCATATTGCTTGGGGGACATTGTGCTGGTTGTATTGTATAGGTGACTTCCAAGTCAGCCATATTGCATGGGGGACATTGTGCTGGTTGCCATGTTGTATAGGTGACTTCCAAGTCAGCCATATTGCATGGGGGACATTGTGCTGGTGGCCATGTTCTATAGGTGACTTCCAAGTCAGCCACATTGCATGGGGGACATTGTGCTGGTTTCTTGTATAGGTGACTTCCAAGTCAGCCATATTGCATGGGGGACATTGTGCTGGTTGCCATGTTGTATAGATGACTTCAAAGTCAGCCATATTGCATGGGGGACATTGTGCTGGTTGCCATGTTGTATAGGTGACTTCCAAGTCAGCCATATTGCATGGAGGACATTGTGCTGGATGCCATGTTGTATAGGTGACTTCCAAGTCAGCCATATTGCATTGGGGACATTGTGCTGGTTGTCTTGTATAGGTGACTTCCAAGTCAGCCATATTGCATGGGGGACATTGTGCTGGTTGCCATGTTGTATAGGTGACTTCCAAGTCATTCATATTGCATGGGGGACATTGTGCTGGTTGCCATGTTGTATAGGTGACTTCCAAGTGAGCCATATTGCTTGGGGGACATTGTGCTGGTTGTGTTGTATAGGTGACTTTCAAGTCAGCCATATTGCATGGGGAACATTGTGCTGGTTGTCTTGTATAGGTGACTTCCAAGTCAGCCGTGTTGCATGGGGGACATTGTGCTGGTGGCCATGTTCTATAGGTGACTTCCAAGTCAGCCATATTGCATGGGGGACATTGTGCTGGTTGCCATGTTGTATAGGTGACTTCCAAGTCAGCCATATTGCTTGGGGGACATTGTGCTGGTTGCCATGTGCTATAGGTGACGTCCAAGTGAGCCATATTGCTTGGGGGACATTGTGCTGGTTGCCATGTTATATAGGTGACTTCCAAGTCAGCCATATTGCATGGGGAACATTGTGCTGGTGGCCATGTTCTATAGGTGACTTCCAAGTCAGCCACATTGCATGGGGGACATTGTGCTGGTTTCTTGTATAGGTGACTTCCAAGTCAACCATATTGCATTAGGGACATTGTGCTGGTTGCCATGTTGTATAGGTGACTTCCAAGTCAACCATATTGCATGGGGGACATTGTGCTGGTTGCCATGTTGTATAGGTGACTTCCAAGTCAGCCATATTGCATGGGGGACATTGTGCTGGATGCCATGTTGTATAGGTGACTTCCAAGTGAGCCATATTGCATGGGGGACATTGTGCTGGTTGTGTTGTATAGGTGACTTCCAAGTGAGCCATATTGCATGGGGGACATTGTGCTGGTTGTGTTGTATAGGTGACTTCCAAGTCAGCCATATTGCATGGGGGACATTGTGCTGGTTGTATTGTATAGGTGACTTCCAAGTGAGCCATATTGCTTGGGGGACATTGTGCTGGTGGCCATGTTCTATAGGTGACTTCCAAGCCAGCCATATTGCATGGTGGACATTGTGCTGGTTGCCATGTCCTATAGGTGACTTCCAAGTCAGCCATATTGCATGGGGGACATTGTGCTGGTTGCCTTGTTGTATAGGTGACTTCCAAGTGAGCCATATTGCTTGGGGGACATTGTGCTGGTTGTGTTGTATAGGTGACTTCCAAGTCAGCCATATTGCATGGGGGACATTGTGCTGGTTGTCTTGTATAGGTGACTTCCAAGTCAGCCGTGTTGCATGGGGGACATTGTGCTGGTTGTATTGTATAGGTGACTTCCAAGTCAGCCATATTGCATGGGGGACATTGTGCTGGTGGCCATGTTGTAAAGGTGACTTCCAAGTCAGCCATATTGCATGGGGGACATTGTGCTCTTTGCCATGTTGTATAGGTGACTTCCAAGTCAGCCATATTGCATGGGGGACATTGTGCTGGTTGCCATGTTGTATAGGTGACTTACAAGTCAGCCATATTGCATGGGGGACATTGTGCTGGTTGCCATGTCCTATAGGTGACTTCCAAGTCAGCCATATTGCATGGGGGAAATTGTGCTGGTTGTCTTGTATAGGTGACTTTTAAGTCAGCCACATTGCCCTGGGGGACATTGTGCTGGTTGCCATGTTCTATAGGTGACTTCCAAGTCAGCCATATTGCTTGGTAGACATTGCGCTGGTTGCCATGTTGTATAGGTGACTTCCAAGTCAGCCATATTGCTTGGGGGACATTGTGCTGGTTGCCATGTTGTATAGGTGACTTCCAAGTCAGCCATATTGCATGGGGGATATTGTGCTGGTGCCATGTTCTATAGGTGACATCCAAGTCAGCCATATTGCATGGGGGACATTGTGCTGGTTGTCTTGTATAGGTGACTTCCAAGTCAGCCATATTGCATGGGGGACATTGTGCTGGTTGTGTTGTATAGGTGACTTCCAAATCAGCCATATTGCATGGCGGACATTGTGCTGGTTGTATTGTATAGGTGACTTCCAAGTCAGCCATATTGCATGGGGGACATTGTGCTGGTTGTATTGTATAGGTGACTTCCAAGTCAGCCATATTGCATGGGGGACATTGTGCTGGTGGCCATGTCCTATAGGTGACTTCCAAGTCAGCCATATTGCATGGGGGACATTGTGCTGGTTGTCTTGTATAGGTGACTTCCAAGTCAGCCATATTGCTTGGGGGACATTGTGCTGGTTGTATTGTATAGGTGACTTCCAAGTCAGCCATATTGCATGGGGGACATTGTGCTGGTTGCCATGTTGTATAGGTGACTTCCAAGTCAGCCATATTGCATGGGGGACATTGTGCTGGTGGCCATGTTCTATAGGTGACTTCCAAGTCAGCCATATTGCATTTGGGACATTGTGCTGGTTGTCTTGTATAGGTGACGTCCAAGTCAGCCATATTGCATGGGGGACATTGTGCTGGTTGTGTTGTATAGGTGACTTCCAAATCAGCCATATTGCATGGGGGACATTGTGCTGGTTGTATTGTATAGGTGACTTCCAAGTCAGCCATATTGCATGGGGGACATTGTGCTGGTTGTCTTGTATAGGTGACTTCCAAGTCAGCCATATTGGATGGGGGACATTGTGCTGGTTGTATTGTATAGGTGACTTCCAAGTCAGCCATATTGCATGGGGGACATTGTGCTGGTTGCCATGTTGTATAGGTGACTTCCAAGTCAGCCATATTGCATGGGGGACATTGTGCTGGTGGCCATTTTCTATAGGTGACTTCCAAGTCAGCCATATTGCATTTGGGACATTGTGCTGGTTGTATTGTATAGGTGACTTCCAAGTCAGCCATATTGCATGGGGGACATTGTGCTGGTTGTCATGTTGTATAGGTGACTTCCAAGTCAGCCATATTGCATGGGGGACATTGTGCTGGTGGCCATTTTCTATAGGTGACTTCCAAGTCAGCCATATTGCATTTGGGACATTGTGCTGGTTGTATTGTATAGGTGACTTCCAAGTGAGCCATTTTGCTTGGGGGACATTGTGCTGGTGGCCATGTTCTATAGGTGACTTCCAAGTCAGCCATATTGCATGGGGGACATTGTGCTGGTTGCCATGTCCTATAGGTGACTTCCAAGTCGGCCATATTGCAAGGGGGACATTGTGCTGGTTGTCTTGTATAGGTGACTTCCAAGTTAGCCATATTGCTTGGGGGACATTGTGCTGGTTGCCATGTTCTATAGGTGACTTCCAAGTCAGCCATATTGCTTGGTGGACATTGTGCTGGTGGCCATGTTCTATAGGTGACTTCCAAGTCAGCCATATTGCTTGGGGGACATTGTGCTGGTTGCCAGGTTGTATAGGTGACTTTCAAGTCAGCCATATTGCATGGGGGACATTGTGCTGGTGGCCATGTTCTATAGGTGACTTCCAAGTCAGCCATATTGCATGGGGGACATTGTGCTGGTTGCCATGTTGTATAGGTGACTTCCAAGTCAGCCATATTGCATGGGGGACATTGTGCTGGTGGCCATGTTCTATAGGTGACTTCCATGTCAGCCATATTGCATGGGGGACATTGTGCTGGTTGCCATGTTGTATAGGTGACTTCCAAGTCAGCCATATTGCATGGGGGACATTGTGCTGGTGGCCATGTTCTATAGGTGACTTCCAAGTCAGCCATATTGCATTTGGGACATTGTGCTGGTTGTCTTGTATAGGTGACGTCCAAGTCAGCCATATTGCATGGGGGACATTGTGCTGGTTGTGTTGTATAGGTGACTTCCAAATCAGCCATATTGCATGGGGGACATTGTGCTGGTTGTATTGTATAGGTGACTTCCAAGTCAGCCATATTGCATGGGGGACATTGTGCTGGTTGTCTTGTATAGGTGACTTCCAAGTCAGCCATATTGGATGGGGGACATTGTGCTGGTTGTATTGTATAGGTGACTTCCAAGTCAGCCATATTGCATGGGGGACATTGTGCTGGTTGCCATGTTGTATAGGTGACTTCCAAGTCAGCCATATTGCATGGGGGACATTGTGCTGGTGGCCATTTTCTATAGGTGACTTCCAAGTCAGCCATATTGCATTTGGGACATTGTGCTGGTTGTATTGTATAGGTGACTTCCAAGTCAGCCATATTGCATGGGGGACATTGTGCTGGTTGCCATGTTGTATAGGTGACTTCCAAGTCAGCCATATTGCATGGGGGACATTGTGCTGGTGGCCATTTTCTATAGGTGACTTCCAAGTCAGCCATATTGCATTTGGGACATTGTGCTGGTTGTATTGTATAGGTGACTTCCAAGTGAGCCATTTTGCTTGGGGGACATTGTGCTGGTGGCCATGTTCTATAGGTGACTTCCAAGTCAGCCATATTGCATGGGGGACATTGTGCTGGTTGCCATGTCCTATAGGTGACTTCCAAGTCGGCCATATTGCAAGGGGGACATTGTGCTGGTTGTCTTGTATAGGTGACTTCCAAGTTAGCCATATTGCTTGGGGGACATTGTGCTGGTTGCCATGTTCTATAGGTGACTTCCAAGTCAGCCATATTGCTTGGTGGACATTGTGCTGGTGGCCATGTTCTATAGGTGACTTCCAAGTCAGCCATATTGCTTGGGGGACATTGTGCTGGTTGCCAGGTTGTATAGGTGACTTTCAAGTCAGCCATATTGCATGGGGGACATTGTGCTGGTGGCCATGTTCTATAGGTGACTTCCAAGTCAGCCATATTGCATGGGGGACATTGTGCTGGTTGCCATGTTGTATAGGTGACTTCCAAGTCAGCCATATTGCATGGGGGACATTGTGCTGGTGGCCATGTTCTATAGGTGACTTCCATGTCAGCCATATTGCATGGGGGACATTGTGCTGGTTGTCTTGTATAGGTGACTTCCAAGTCAGCCATATTGCTTGGGGGACATTGTGCTGGTTGTATTGTATAGGTGACTTCCAAGTCAGCCATATTGCATGGGGGACATTGTGCTGGTTGCCATGTTGTATAGGTGACTTCCAAGTCAGCCATATTGCATGGGGGACATTGTGCTGGTGGCCATGTTCTATAGGTGACTTCCAAGTCAGCCACATTGCATGGGGGACATTGTGCTGGTTTCTTGTATAGGTGACTTCCAAGTCAGCCATATTGCATGGGGGACATTGTGCTGGTTGCCATGTTGTATAGATGACTTCAAAGTCAGCCATTTTGCATGGGGGACATTGTGCTGGTTGCCATGTTGTATAGGTGACTTCCAAGTCAGCCATATTGCATGGAGGACATTGTGCTGGATGCCATGTTGTATAGGTGACTTCCAAGTGAGCCATATTGCATGGGGGACATTGTGCTGGTTGTGTTGTATAGGTGACTTCCAAGTCAGCCATATTGCATGGGGGACATTGTGCTGGTTGTGTTGTATAGGTGACTTCGAAGTCAGCCATATTGCATGGGGGACATTGTGCTGGTTGTATTGTATAGGTGACTTCCAAGTCAGCCATATTGCATGGGGGACATTGTGCTGGTTGTATTGTATAGGTGACTTCCAAGTGAGCCATATTGTTTGGGGGACATTGTGCTGGTGGCCATGTTCTATAGGTGACTTCCAAGTCAGCCATATTGCATGGGGGACATTGTGCTGGTTGCCATGTCCTATAGGTGACTTCCAAGTCAGCCATATTGCTTGGGGGACATTGTGCTGGTTGCCATGTTGTATAGGTGACTTCCAAGTCAGCCATATTGCATGGGGGACATTGTGCTGGTTGTCTTGTATAGGTGACTTCCAAGTGAGCCATATTGCATGGGGGACATTGTGCTGGTTGCCATGTTCTATAGGTGACTTCCAAGTCAGCCATATTGCATGGGGGACATTGTGCTGGTTGTCTTGTATAGGTGACTTCCAAGTCAGCCATATTGCATGGGGGACATTGTGCTGGTTGTATTGTATAGGTGACTTCCAAGTCAGCCATATTGCATGGGGGACATTGTGCTGGTTGTGTTGTATAGGTGACTTCCAAGTCAGCCATATTGCATGGGGGCCATTGTGCTGGTTGTATTGTATAGGTGACTTCCAAGTCAGCCATATTGCATGGGGGACATTGTGCTGGTTGTATTGTATAGGTGACTTCCAAGTGAGCCATATTGTTTGGGGGACATTGTGCTGGTGGCCATGTTCTATACGTGACTTCCAAGTCAGCCATATTGCATGGGGGACATTGTGCTGGTTGCCATGTTCTATAGGTGATTTCTAAGTCAGCCATATTGCTTGGGGGACATTGTGCTGGTTGCCATGTTGTATAGGTGACTTCCAAGTCAGCCATATTGCATGAGGGACATTGTGCTGGTGGCCATGTTCTATAGGTGACTTCCAAGTCAGCCATATTGCATGGGGGACATTGTGCTGGTTGTGTTGTATAGGTGACTTCCAAATCAGCCATATTGCATGGGGGACATTGTGCTGGTTGTATTGTATAGGTGACTTCCAAGTCAGCCATATTGCATGGGGGACATTGTGCTGGTTGTATTGTATAGGTGACTTCCAAGTCAGCCATATTGCATGGGGGACATTGTGCTGGTGGCCATGTCCTATAGGTAACTTCCAAGTCAGCCATATTGCATGGGGGACATTGTGCTGGTTGTCTTGTATAGGTGACTTCCAAGTCAGCCATATTGCTTGGGGGACATTGTGCTGGTTGTATTGTATAGGTGACTTCCAAGTCAGCCATATTGCATGGGGGACATTGTGCTGGTTGCCATGTTGTATAGGTGACTTCCAAGTCAGCCATATTGCATGGGGGACATTGTGCTGGTGGCCATGTTCTATAGGTGACTTCCAAGTCAGCCATATTGCATTTGGGACATTGTGCTGGTTGTCTTGTATAGGTGACTTCCAAGTCAGCCATATTGCATGGGGGACATTGTGCTGGTTGTGTTGTATAGGTGACTTCCAAATCAGCCATATTGCATGTGGGACATTGTGCTGGTTGTATTGTATAGGTGACTTCCAAGTCAGCCATATTGCATGGGGGACATTGTGCTGGTTGTCTTGTATAGGTGACTTCCAAGTCAGCCATATTGGATGGGGGACATTGTGCTGGTTGTATTGTATAGGTGACTTCCAAGTCAGCCATATTGCATGGGGGACATTGTGCTGGTTGCCATGTTGTATAGGTGACTTCCAAGTCAGCCATATTGCATGGGGGACATTGTGCTGGTGGCCATGTTCTATAGGTGACTTCCAAGTCAGCCATATTGCATTTGGGACATTGTGCTGGTTGTATTGTATAGGTGACTTCCAAGTCAGCCATATTGCATGGGGGACATTGTGCTGGTTGTATTGTATAGGTGACTTCCAAGTGAGCCATGTTGCTTGGGGGACATTGTGCTGGTGGCCATGTTCTATAGGTGACTTCCAAGTCAGCCATATTGCATGGGGGACATTGTGCTGGTTGCCATGTCCTATAGGTGACTTCCAAGTCGGCCATATTGCAAGGGGGACATTGTGCTGGTTGTCTTGTATAGGTGACTTCCAAGTCAGCCAAATTGCTTGGGGGACATTGTGCTGGTTGCCATGTTCTATAGGTGACTTCCAAGTCAGCCATATTGCTTGGTTGACATTGTGCTGGTGGCCATGTTCTATAGGTGACTTCCAAGTCAGCCATATTGCTTGGGGGACATTGTGCTGGTTGCCATGTTGTAAAGGTGACTTTCAAGTCAGCCATATTGCATGGGGGACATTGTGCTGGTGGCCATGTTCTATAGGTGACTTCCAAGTCAGCCATATTGCATGGGGGACATTGTGCTGGTTGCCATGTTGTATAGGTGACTTCCAAGTCAGCCATATTGCATGGGGGACATTGTGCTGGTGGCCATGTTCTATAGGTGACTTCCAAGTCAGCCATATTGCATGGGGGACATTGTGCTGGTTGTCTTGTATAGATGACTTCCAAGTCAGCCATATTGCTTGGGGGACATTGTGCTGGTTGTATTGTATAGGTGACTTCCAAGTCAGCCATATTGCATGGGGAACATTGTGCTGGTTGCCATGTTGTATAGGTGACTTCCAAGTCAGCCATATTGCATGGGGGACATTGTGCTGGTGGCCATGTTCTATAGGTGACTTCCAAGTCAGCCACATTGCATGGGGGACATTGTGCTGGTTTCTTGTATAGGTGACTTCCAAGTCAGCCATATTGCATGGGGGACATTGTGCTGGTTGCCATGTTGTATAGGTGACTTCCAAGTCAGCCATATTGCATGGGGGATATTGTGCTGGTTGCCATGTTGTATAGGTGACTTCCAAGTCAGCCATATTGCATGGGTGACATTGTGCTGGATGCCATGTTGTATAGGTGACTTCCAAGTGAGCCATATTGCATGGGGGACATTGTGCTGGTTGTGTTGTATAGGTGACTTCCAAGTCAGCCATATTGCATGGGGGACATTGTGCTGGTTGTGTTGTATAGGTGACTTCCAAGTCAGCCATATTGCATGGGGGACATTGTGCTGGTTGTATTGTATAGGTGACTTCCAAGTCAGCCATATTGCATGGGCGACATTGTGCTGGTTGTATTGTATAGGTGACTTCCAAGTGAGCCATATTGTTTGGGGGACATTGTGCTGGTGGCCATGTTCTATAGGTGACTTCCAAGTCAGCCATATTGCATGGGGGACATTGTGCTGGTTGCCATGTCCTATAGGTGACTTCCAAGTCAGCCATATTGCATGGGGGACATTGTGCTGGTTGCCATGTTGTATAGGTGACTTCCAAGTGAGCCATATTGCTTGGGGGACATTGTGCTGGTTGTGTTGTATAGGTGACTTCCAAGTCAGCCATATTGCATGGGGGACATTGTGCTGGTTGTCTTGTATAGGTGACTTCCAAGTCAGCCGTGTTGCATGGGGGACATTGTGCTGGTTGTGTTGTATAGGTGACTTCCAAGTCAGCCATATTGCATGGGGGACATTGTGCTGGCGGCCATGTTGTAAAGGTGACTTCCAAGTCAGCCATATTGCATGGGGGACATTGTGCTGGTTGCCATGTTGTATAGGTGACTTCCAAGTCAGCCACATTGCATGGGGGACATTGTGCTGGTTGCCATGTTGTATAGGTGACTTACAAGTCAGCCATATTGCATGGGGGACATTGTGCTGCTTGCCATGTCCTATAGGTGACTTCCAAGTCAGCCATATTGCATGGGGGAAATTGTGCTGGTTGTCTTGTATAGGTGACTTTTAAGTCAGCCATATTGCTTGGGGGACATTGTGCTGGTTGCCATGTTCTATAGGTGACTTCCAAGTCAGCCAAATTGCTTGGGGGACATTGTGCTGGTTGCCATGTTGTATAGGTGACTTCCAAGTCAGCCATATTGCTTGGGGGACATTGTGCTGTTTGCCATGTTGTATTGGTGACTTCCAAGTCAGCCATATTGCATGGGGGACATTGTGCTGGTGGCCATGTTCTATAGGTGACTTCCAAGTCAGCCATATTGCATGGGGGACATTGTGCTGGTTGCCATGTTGTATAGGTGACTTCCAAGTCAGCCATATTGCATGGGGGACATTGTGCTGGTGGCCTTGTTCTATAGGTGACTTCGAAGTCAGCCATATTGCATGGGGGACATTGTGCTGGTTGTCTTGTATAGGTGACTTCCAAGTCAGCCATATTGCTTGGGGGACATTGTGCTGGTTGTATTGTATAGGTGACTTCCAAGTCAGCCATATTGCATGGGGGACATTGTGCTGGTTGCCATGTTGTATAGGTGACTTCCAAGTCAGCCATATTGCATGGGGGACATTGTGCTGGTTTCTTGTATAGGTGACTTCCAAGTCAGCCATATTGCATGGGGGACATTGTGCTGGTTGCCATGTTGTATAGGTGACTTCCAAGTCAGCCATATTGCATGGGGGACATTGTGCTGGTTGCCATGTTGTATAGGTGACTTCCAAGTCAGCCATATTGCATGGGTGACATTGTGCTGGATGCCATGTTGTATAGGTGACTTCCAAGTGAGCCATATTGCATGGGGGACATTGTGCTGGTTGTGTTGTATAGGTGACTTCCAAGTCAGCCATATTGCATGGGGGACATTGTGCTGGTTGTGTTGTATAGGTGACTTCCAAGTCAGCCATATTGCATGGGGGACATTGTGCTGGTTGTATTGTATAGGTGACTTCCAAGTCAGCCATATTGCATGGGGGACATTGTGCTGGTTGTATTGTATAGGTGACTTCCAAGTGAGCCATATTGTTTGGGGGACATTGTGCTGGTGGCCATGTTCTATAGGTGACTTCCAAGTCAGCCATATTGCATGGGGGACATTGTGCTTTTTGCCATGTCCTATAGGTGACTTCCAAGTCAGCCATATTGCATGGGGGACATTGTGCTGGTTGCCATGTTGTATAGGTGACTTCCAAGTGAGCCATATTGCTTGGGGGACATTGTGCTGGTTGTGTTGTATAGGTGACTTCCAAGTCAGCCATATTGCATGGGGGACATTGTGCTGGTTGCCAAGTTGTATAGGTGACTTACAAGTCAGCCATATTGCATGGGGGACATTGTGCTGCTTGCCATGTCCTATAGGTGACTTCCAAGTCAGCCATATTGCATGGGGGAAATTGTGCTGGTTGTCTTGTATAGGTGACTTTTAAGTCAGCCATATTGCTTGGGGGACATTGTGCTGGTTGCCATGTTCTATAGGTGACTTCCAAGTCAGCCAAATTGCTTGGGGGACATTGTGCTGGTTGCCATGTTGTATAGGTGACTTCCAAGTCAGCCATATTGCTTGGGGGACATTGTGCTGGTTGCCATGTTGTATTGGTGACTTCCAAGTCAGCCATATTGCATGGGGGACATTGTGCTGGTGGCCATGTTCTATAGGTGACTTCCAAGTCAGCCATATTGCATGGGGGACATTGTGCTGGTTGTCTTGTATAGGTGACTTCCAAGTCAGCCATATTGCATGGGGGACATTGTGCTGGTTGTGTTGTATAGGTGACTTCCAAATCAGCCATATTGCATGGGGGACATTGTGCTGGTTGTATTGTATAGGTGACTTCCAAGTCAGCCATATTGCATGCGGGACATTGTGCTGGTTGTATTGTATAGGTGACTTCCAAGTCAGCCATATTGCATGGGGGACATTGTACTGGTGGCCATGTCCTATAGGTGACTTCCAAGTCAGCCATATTGCATGGGGGACATTGTGCTGGTTGTCTTGTATAGGTGACTTCCAAGTCAGCCATATTGCTTGGGGGACATTGTGCTGGTTGTATTGTATAGGTGACTTCCAAGTCAGCCATATTGCATGGGGGACATTGTGCTGGTTGCCATGTTGTATAGGTGACTTCCAAGTCAGCCATATTGCATGGGGGACATTGTGCTGGTGGCCATGTTCTATAGGTGACTTCCAAGTCAGCCATATTGCATTTGGGACATTGTGCTGGTTGTCTTGTATAGGTGACTTCCAAGTCAGCCATATTGCATGGGGGACATTGTGCTGGTTGTGTTGTATAGGTGACTTCCAAATCAGCCATATTGGATGGGGGACATTGTGCTGGTTGTATTGTATAGGTGACTTCCAAGTCAGCCATATTGCATGGGGGACATTGTGCTGGTTGTATTGTATAGGTGACTTCCAAGTGAGCCATATTGCTTGGGGGACATTGTGCTGGTGGCCATGTTCTATAGGTGAATTCCAAGTCAGCCATATTGCATGGGGGACATTGTGCTGGTTGCCATGTCCTATAGGTGACTTCCAAGTCAGCCATATTGCATGGGGGACATTGTGCTGGTTGCCATGTTGTATAGGTGACTTCCAAGTGAGCCATATTGCTTGGGGGACATTGTGCTGGTTGTGTTGTATAGGTGACTTCCAAGTCAGCCATATTGCATGGGGGACATTGTGCTGGTTGTCTTGTATAGGTGACTTCCAAGTCAGCCGTGTTGCATGGGGGACATTGTGCTGGTTGTGTTGTATAGGTGACTTCCAAGTCAGCCATATTGCATGGGGGACATTGTGCTGGCGGCCATGTTGTAAAGGTGACTTCCAAGTCAGCCATATTGCATGGGGGACATTGTGCTGGTTGCCATGTTGTATAGGTGACTTCCAAGTCAGCCACATTGCATGGGGGACATTGTGCTGGTTGCCATGTTGTATAGGTGACTTACAAGTCAGCCATATTGCATGGGGGACATTGTGCTGCTTGCCATGTCCTATAGGTGACTTCCAAGTCAGCCATATTGCATGGGGGAAATTGTGCTGGTTGTCTTGTATAGGTGACTTTTAAGTCAGCCATATTGCTTGGGGGACATTGTGCTGGTTGCCATGTTCTATAGGTGACTTCCAAGTCAGCCAAATTGCTTGCGGGACATTGTGCTGGTTGCCATGTTGTATAGGTGACTTCCAAGTCAGCCATATTGCTTGGGGGACATTGTGCTGTTTGCCATGTTGTATTGGTGACTTCCAAGTCAGCCATATTGCATGGGGGACATTGTGCTGGTGGCCATGTTCTATAGGTGACTTCCAAGTCAGCCATATTGCATGGGGGACATTGTGCTGGTTGCCATGTTGTATAGGTGACTTCCAAGTCAGCCATATTGCATGGGGGACATTGTGCTGGTGGCCTTGTTCTATAGGTGACTTCGAAGTCAGCCATATTGCATGGGGGACATTGTGCTGGTTGTCTTGTATAGGTGACTTCCAAGTCAGCCATATTGCTTGGGGGACATTGTGCTGGTTGTATTGTATAGGTGACTTCCAAGTCAGCCATATTGCATGGGGAACATTGTGCTGGTTGCCATGTTGTATAGGTGACTTCCAAGTCAGCCATATTGCATGGGGGACATTGTGCTGGTGGCCATGTTCTATAGGTGACTTCCAAGTCAGCCACATTGCATGGGGGACATTGTGCTGGTTTCTTGTATAGGTGACTTCCAAGTCAGCCATATTGCATGGGGGACATTGTGCTGGTTGCCATGTTGTATAGGTGACTTCCAAGTCAGCCATATTGCATGGGGGACATTGTGCTGGTTGCCATGTTGTATAGGTGACTTCCAAGTCAGCCATATTGCATGGGTGACATTGTGCTGGATGCCATGTTGTATAGGTGACTTCCAAGTGAGCCATATTGCATGGGGGACATTGTGCTGGTTGTGTTGTATAGGTGACTTCCAAGTCAGCCATATTGCATGGGGGACATTGTGCTGGTTGTGTTGTATAGGTGACTTCCAAGTCAGCCATATTGCATGGGGGACATTGTGCTGGTTGTATTGTATAGGTGACTTCCAAGTCAGCCATATTGCATGGGGGACATTGTGCTGGTTGTATTGTATAGGTGACTTCCAAGTGAGCCATATTGTTTGGGGGACATTGTGCTGGTGGCCATGTTCTATAGGTGACTTCCAAGTCAGCCATATTGCATGGGGGACATTGTGCTTTTTGCCATGTCCTATAGGTGACTTCCAAGTCAGCCATATTGCTTGGGGGACATTGTGCTGGTTGTATTGTATAGGTGACTTCCAAGTCAGCCATATTGCATGGGGGACATTGTGCTGGTTGCCATGTTGTATAGGTGACTTCCAAGTCAGCCATATTGCATGGGGGACATTGTGCTGGTGGCCATGTTCTATAGGTGACTTCCAAGTCAGCCATATTGCATTTGGGACATTGTGCTGGTTGTCTTGTATAGGTGACTTCCAAGTCAGCCATATTGCATGGGGGACATTGTGCTGGTTGTGTTGTATAGGTGACTTCCAAATCAGCCATATTGGATGGGGGACATTGTGCTGGTTGTATTGTATAGGTGACTTCCAAGTCAGCCATATTGCATGGGGGACATTGTGCTGGTTGTATTGTATAGGTGACTTCCAAGTGAGCCATATTGCTTGGGGGACATTGTGCTGGTGGCCATGTTCTATAGGTGAATTCCAAGTCAGCCATATTGCATGGGGGACATTGTGCTGGTTGCCATGTCCTATAGGTGACTTCCAAGTCAGCCATATTGCATGGGGGACATTGTGCTGGTTGCCATGTTGTATAGGTGACTTCCAAGTGAGCCATATTGCTTGGGGGACATTGTGCTGGTTGTGTTGTATAGGTGACTTCCAAGTCAGCCATATTGCATGGGGGACATTGTGCTGGTTGTCTTGTATAGGTGACTTCCAAGTCAGCCGTGTTGCATGGGGGACATTGTGCTGGTTGTGTTGTATAGGTGACTTCCAAGTCAGCCATATTGCATGGGGGACATTGTGCTGGCGGCCATGTTGTAAAGGTGACTTCCAAGTCAGCCATATTGCATGGGGGACATTGTGCTGGTTGCCATGTTGTATAGGTGACTTCCAAGTCAGCCACATTGCATGGGGGACATTGTGCTGGTTGCCATGTTGTATAGGTGACTTACAAGTCAGCCATATTGCATGGGGGACATTGTGCTGCTTGCCATGTCCTATAGGTGACTTCCAAGTCAGCCATATTGCATGGGGGAAATTGTGCTGGTTGTCTTGTATAGGTGACTTTTAAGTCAGCCATATTGCTTGGGGGACATTGTGCTGGTTGCCATGTTCTATAGGTGACTTCCAAGTCAGCCAAATTGCTTGCGGGACATTGTGCTGGTTGCCATGTTGTATAGGTGACTTCCAAGTCAGCCATATTGCTTGGGGGACATTGTGCTGTTTGCCATGTTGTATTGGTGACTTCCAAGTCAGCCATATTGCATGGGGGACATTGTGCTGGTGGCCATGTTCTATAGGTGACTTCCAAGTCAGCCATATTGCATGGGGGACATTGTGCTGGTTGCCATGTTGTATAGGTGACTTCCAAGTCAGCCATATTGCATGGGGGACATTGTGCTGGTGGCCTTGTTCTATAGGTGACTTCGAAGTCAGCCATATTGCATGGGGGACATTGTGCTGGTTGTCTTGTATAGGTGACTTCCAAGTCAGCCATATTGCTTGGGGGACATTGTGCTGGTTGTATTGTATAGGTGACTTCCAAGTCAGCCATATTGCATGGGGAACATTGTGCTGGTTGCCATGTTGTATAGGTGACTTCCAAGTCAGCCATATTGCATGGGGGACATTGTGCTGGTGGCCATGTTCTATAGGTGACTTCCAAGTCAGCCACATTGCATGGGGGACATTGTGCTGGTTTCTTGTATAGGTGACTTCCAAGTCAGCCATATTGCATGGGGGACATTGTGCTGGTTGCCATGTTGTATAGGTGACTTCCAAGTCAGCCATATTGCATGGGGGACATTGTGCTGGTTGCCATGTTGTATAGGTGACTTCCAAGTCAGCCATATTGCATGGGTGACATTGTGCTGGATGCCATGTTGTATAGGTGACTTCCAAGTGAGCCATATTGCATGGGGGACATTGTGCTGGTTGTGTTGTATAGGTGACTTCCAAGTCAGCCATATTGCATGGGGGACATTGTGCTGGTTGTGTTGTATAGGTGACTTCCAAGTCAGCCATATTGCATGGGGGACATTGTGCTGGTTGTATTGTATAGGTGACTTCCAAGTCAGCCATATTGCATGGGGGACATTGTGCTGGTTGTATTGTATAGGTGACTTCCAAGTGAGCCATATTGTTTGGGGGACATTGTGCTGGTGGCCATGTTCTATAGGTGACTTCCAAGTCAGCCATATTGCATGGGGGACATTGTGCTTTTTGCCATGTCCTATAGGTGACTTCCAAGTCAGCCATATTGCATGGGGGACATTGTGCTGGTTGCCATGTTGTATAGGTGACTTCCAAGTGAGCCATATTGCTTGGGGGACATTGTGCTGGTTGTGTTGTATAGGTGACTTCCAAGTCAGCCATATTGCATGGGGGACATTGTGCTGGTTGCCAAGTTGTATAGGTGACTTACAAGTCAGCCATATTGCATGGGGGACATTGTGCTGCTTGCCATGTCCTATAGGTGACTTCCAAGTCAGCCATATTGCATGGGGGAAATTGTGCTGGTTGTCTTGTATAGGTGACTTTTAAGTCAGCCATATTGCTTGGGGGACATTGTGCTGGTTGCCATGTTCTATAGGTGACTTCCAAGTCAGCCAAATTGCTTGGGGGACATTGTGCTGGTTGCCATGTTGTATAGGTGACTTCCAAGTCAGCCATATTGCTTGGGGGACATTGTGCTGGTTGCCATGTTGTATTGGTGACTTCCAAGTCAGCCATATTGCATGGGGGACATTGTGCTGGTGGCCATGTTCTATAGGTGACTTCCAAGTCAGCCATATTGCATGGGGGACATTGTGCTGGTTGTCTTGTATAGGTGACTTCCAAGTCAGCCATATTGCATGGGGGACATTGTGCTGGTTGTGTTGTATAGGTGACTTCCAAATCAGCCATATTGCATGGGGGACATTGTGCTGGTTGTATTGTATAGGTGACTTCCAAGTCAGCCATATTGCATGCGGGACATTGTGCTGGTTGTATTGTATAGGTGACTTCCAAGTCAGCCATATTGCATGGGGGACATTGTACTGGTGGCCATGTCCTATAGGTGACTTCCAAGTCAGCCATATTGCATGGGGAACATTGTGCTGGTTGTCTTGTATAGGTGACTTCCAAGTCAGCCATATTGCTTGGGGGACATTGTGCTGGTTGTATTGTATAGGTGACTTCCAAGTCAGCCATATTGCATGGGGGACATTGTGCTGGTTGCCATGTTGTATAGGTGACTTCCAAGTCAGCCATATTGCATGGGGGACATTGTGCTGGTGGCCATGTTCTATAGGTGACTTCCAAGTCAGCCATATTGCATTTGGGACATTGTGCTGGTTGTCTTGTATAGGTGACTTCCAAGTCAGCCATATTGCATGGGGGACATTGTGCTGGTTGTGTTGTATAGGTGACTTCCAAATCAGCCATATTGGATGGGGGACATTGTGCTGGTTGTATTGTATAGGTGACTTCCAAGTCAGCCATATTGCATGGGGGACATTGTGCTGGTTGTATTGTATAGGTGACTTCCAAGTGAGCCATATTGCTTGGGGGACATTGTGCTGGTGGCCATGTTCTATAGGTGAATTCCAAGTCAGCCATATTGCATGGGGGACATTGTGCTGGTTGCCATGTCCTATAGGTGACTACCAAGTCAGCCATATTGCATGGGGGACATTGTGCTGGTTTTCTTGTATAGGTGACTTCCAATTTAGCCATATTGCTTGGGGGACATTGTGCTGGTTGCCATGTTCTATAGGTGACTTCCAAGTCAGCCATATTGCTTGGGGGACATTGTGCTGGTGGCCATGTTCTATAGGTGACTTCCAAGTCAGCCATATTGCTTGGGGGACATTGTGCTGGTTGCCATGTTGTATAGGTGACTTCCAAGTCAGCCATATTGCATGAGGGACATTGTGCTGGTGGCCATGTTCTATAGGTGACTTCCAAGTCAGCCATATTGCATGGGGGACATTGTGCTGGTTGCCATGTTGTATAGGTGACTTCCAAGTCAGCCATATTGCATGGGGGACATTGTGCTGGTGGCCATGTTCTATGGGTGACTTCCAAGTCAGCCATATTGCATGGGGGACATTGTGCTGGTTGTCTTGTATAGGTGCCTTCCAAGTCAGCCATATTGCATGGGGGACATTGTGCTGGTTGTATTGTATAGGTGACTTCCAAGTCAGCCATATTGCATGGGGGACATTGTGCTGGTTGCCATGTTGTATAGGTGACTTCCAAGTCAGCCATATTGCATGGGGGACATTGTGCTGGTGGCCATGTTCTATAGGTGACTTCCAAGTCAGCCATATTGCATGGGGGACATTGTGCTGGTTGTCTTGTATAGGTGACTTCCAAGTCAGCCATATTGCATGGGGGACATTGTGCTGGTGGCCATGTCCTATAGGTGACTTCCAAGTCAGCCATATTGCATGGGGGACATTGTGCTGGTTGTCTTGTATAGGTGACTTCCAAGTCAGCCATATTGCTTGGGGGACATTGTGCTGGTTGTATTGTATAGGTGACTTCCAAGTCAGCCATATTGCATGGGGGACATTGTGCTGGTTGCCATGTTGTATAGGTGACTTCCAAGTCAGCCATATTGCATGGGGGACATTGTGCTGGTGGCCATGTTCTATAGGTGACTTCCAAGTCAGCCATATTGCATTTGGGACATTGTGCTGGTTGTCTTGTATAGGTGACTTCCAAGTCAGCCATATTGCATGGGGACATTGTGCTGGTTGTGTTGTATAGGTGACTTCCAAATCAGCCATATTGCATGGGGGACATTGTGCTGGTTGTATTGTATAGGTGACTTCCAAGTCAGCCATATTGCATGGGGGACATTGTGCTGGTTGTCTTGTATAGGTGACTTCCAAGTCAGCCATATTGCTTGGGGGACATTGTGCTGGTTGTATTGTATAGGTGACTTCCAAGACAGCCATATTGCATGGGGGACATTGTGCTGGTTGCCATGTTGTATAGGTGACTTCCAAGTCAGCCATATTGCATGGGGGACATTGTGCTGGTGGCCATGTTCTATAGGTGACTTCCAAGTCAGCCATATTGCATTTGGGACATTGTGCTGGTTGTATTGTATAGGTGACTTCCAAGTCAGCCATATTGCATGGGGGACATTGTGCTGGTTGTATTGTATAGGTGACTTCCAAGTGAGCCATATTGCTTGGGGGACATTGTGCGGGTGGCCATGTTCTATAGGTGACTTCCAAGTCAGCCATATTGCATGGGGGACATTGTGCTGGTTGCCATGTCCTATAGGTGACTTCCAAGTCAGCCATATTGCATGGGGGACATTATGCTGGTTGTCTTGTATAGGTGACGTCCAAGTCAGCCATATTGCTTGGGGACATTGTGCTGGTTGCCATGTTCTATAGGTGACTTCCAAGTCAGCCATATTGCTTGGGGGACATTGTGCTGGTGGCCATGTTCTCTAGGTGACTTCCAAGTCAGCCATATTGCTTGGGGGACATTGTGCTGGTTGCCATGTTGTATAGGTGACTTCCAAGTCAGCCATATTGCATGGGGGACATTGTGCTGGTGGCCATGTTCTATAGGTGACTTCCAAGTCAGCCATATTGCATTGGGGACATTGTGCTGGTTGCCATGTTGTATAGGTGACTTCCAAGTCAGCCATATTGCATGGGGGACATTGTGCTGGTTGTTTTGTATAGGTGACTTCCAAGTCAGCCATATTGCATGGGGGACATTGTGCTGGTTGCCATGTCCTATAGGTGACTTCCAAGTCAGCCATATTGCATGGGGGAAATTGTGCTGGTTGTCTTGTATAGGTGACTTCCAAGTCAGCCATATTGCTTGGGGGACATTGTGCTGGTTGCCATGTTCTAAAGGTGACTTCCAAGTCAGCCATATTGCATGGGGGACATTGTGCTGGTGGCCATGTTCTATAGGTGACTTCCAAGTCAGCCATATTGCATGGGGGACATTGTGCTGGTTGTCTTGTATAGGTGACTTCCAAGTCAGCCATATTGCATGGGGGACATTGTGCTGGTGGCCATGTTCTATAGGTGACTTCCAAGTCAGCCATATTGCTTGGGGGACATTGTGCTGGTTGTATTGTATAGGTGACTTCCAATTCAGCCATATTGCATGGGGGACATTGTGCTGGTTGCCATGTTGTATAGGTGACTTCCAAGTGAGCCATATTGCTTGGGGGACATTGTGCTGGTTGTATTGTATAGGTGACTTCCAAGTCAGCCATATTGCATGGGGGACATTGTGCTGGTTGTCTTGTATAGGTGACTTCCAAGTCAGCCATATTGCTTGGGGGACATTGTGCTGGTTGTATTGTATAGGTGACTTCCAAGACAGCCATATTGCATGGGGGACATTGTGCTGGTTGTATTGTATAGGTGACTTCCAAGTGAGCCATATTGCTTGGGGGACATTGTGCGGGTGGCCATGTTCTATAGGTGACTTCCAAGTCAGCCATATTGCATGGGGGACATTGTGCTGGTTGCCATGTCCTATAGGTGACTTCCAAGTCAGCCATATTGCATGGGGGACATTATGCTGGTTGTCTTGTATAGGTGACTTCCAAGTCAGCCATATTGCTTGGGGGACATTGTGCTGGTTGCCATGTTCTATAGGTGACTTCCAAGTCAGCCATATTGCTTGGGGGACATTGTGCTGGTGGCCATGTTCTATAGGTGACTTCCAAGTCAGCCATATTGCTTGGGGGACATTGTGCTGGTTGCCATGTTGTATAGGTGACTTCCAAGTCAGCCATATTGCATGGGGGACATTGTGCTGGTGGCCATGTTCTATAGGTGACTTCCAAGTCAGCCATATTGCATTGGGGACATTGTGCTGGTTGCCATGTTGTATAGGTGACTTCCAAGTCAGCCATATTGCATGGGGGACATTGTGCTGGTTGTATTGTATAGGTGACTTCCAAGTCAGCCATATTGCATGGGGGACATTGTGCTGGTTGCCATGTCCTATAGGTGACTTCCAAGTCAGCCATATTGCATGGGGGAAATTGTGCTGGTTGTCTTGTATAGGTGACTTCCAAGTCAGCCATATTGCATGGGGGACATTGTGCTGGTGGCCATGTTCTATAGGTAACTTCCAAGTCAGCCATATTGCATGGGGGACATTGTGATGGTTGTCTTGTATAGGTGACTTCCAAGTCAGCCATATTGCATGGGGGACATTGTGCTGGTGGCCATGTTCTATAGGTGACTTCCAAGTCAGCCATATTGCTTGGGGGACATTGTGCTGGTTGTATTGTATAGGTGACTTCCAATTCAGCCATATTGCATGGGGGACATTGTGCTGGTTGCCATGTTGTATAGGTGACTTCCAAGTGAGCCATATTGCTTGGGGGACATTGTGCTGGTTGTGTTGTATAGGTGACTTCCAAGTCAGCCATATTGCATGGGGGACATTGTGCTGGTTGTCTTGTATAGGTGACTTCCAAGTCAGCCGTTTTGCATGGGGGACATTGTGCTGGTTGTCTTGTATAGGTGACTTCCAAGTCAGCCATATTGCTTGGGGGACATTGTGCTGGTTGCCATGTTCTGTAGGTGACTTCCAAGTCAGCCATATTGCTTGGGGGACATTGTGCTGGTGGCCATGTTCTATAGGTGACTTCCAAGTCAGCCATATTGCTTGGGGGACATTGTGCTGGTTGCCATGTTGTATAGGTGACTTCCAAGTAAGCCATATTGCATGGGGGACATTGTGCTGGTGGCCATGTTCTATAGGTGACTTCCAAGTCAGCCATATTGCATTTGGGACATTGTGCTGGTTGTCTTGTATAGGTGACTTCCAAGTCAGCCATATTGCTTGGGGGACATTGTGCTGGTTGCCATGTCCTATAGGTGACTTCCAAGTCAGCCATATTGCATGGGGGACATTGTGCTGGTTGTCTTGTATAGGTGACTTCCACGTCAGCCATATTGCATGGGGGACATTGTGCTGGTGGCCATGTTGTATAGGTGACTTCCAAGTCAGCCATATTGCATGGGGGACATTGTGCTGGTTGCCATGTTGTATAGGTGACTTCCAAGTCAGCCATATTGCATGGGGGACATTGTGCTGGTTGCCATGTTGTATAGGTGACTTCCAAGTCAGCCATATTGCATGGGGGACATTGTGCTGGTTGCCATGTTGTATAGGTGACTTCCAAGTCAGCCATATTGCTTGGGGGACATTGTGCTGGTTGCCATGTTGTATAGGTGACTTCCAAGTCAGCCATATTGCCTGGGGGACATTGTGCTGGTTGTATTGTATAGTTGACTTCCAAGTCAGCCATATTGCATGGGGGACATTGTGCTGGTTGCCATGTTGTATAGGTGACTTCCAAGTCAGCCATATTGCATGGGGGACATTGTGCTGGTTGCCATGTTGTATAGGTGACTTCCAAGTGAGCCATATAGCTTGGGGGACATTGTGCTGGTTGTGTTGTATAGGTGACTTCCAAGTCAGCCATATTGCATGGGGGACATTGTGCTGGTTGTCTTGTATAGGTGACTTTCAAGTCAGCCGTGTTGCATGGGGGACATTGTACTGGTGGCCATGTACTATAGGTGACTTCCAAGTCAGCCATATTGCATGGGGGACATTGTGCTGGTTGCCATCTTGTATAGGTGACTTCCAAGTGAGCCATATTGCTTGTGGGACATTGTGCTGGTTGCCATGTTGTATAGGTGACTTCCAAGTCAGCCATATTGCATGGGGGACATTGTGCTGGTGGCCATGTTCTATAGGTGACTTCCAAGTCAGCCATATTGCATGGGGACATTGTGCTGGTTGTCTTGTATAGGTGACTTCCAAGTCAGCCATATTGCATGGGGGACATTGTGCTGGTTGCCATGTTGTATAGGTGACTTCCAAGTCAGCCATATTGCATGGGGGACATTGTGCTGGTTGCCATGTTGTATAGGTGACTTCCAAGTCAGCCATATTGCATGGGGGACATTGTGCTGGTTGTGTTGTATAGGTGACTTCCAAGTCAGCCATATTGCTTGGGGGACATTGTGCTGGTGGCCATGTTCTATAGGTGACTTCCAAGTCAGCCATATTGCATGGGGGACATTGTGCTGGTGGCCATGTTCTATAGGTGACTTCCAAGTCAGCCATATTGCATTTGGGACATTGTGCTGGTTGTCTTGTATAGGTGACTTCCAAGTCAGCCATATTGCTTGGGGGACATTGTGCTGGTTGCCATGTCCTATAGGTGACTTCCAAGTCAGCCATATTGCATGGGGGACATTGTGCTGGTTGTCTTGTATAGGTGACTTCCACGTCAGCCATATTGCATGGGGGACATTGTGCTGGTGGCCATGTTGTATAGGTGACTTCCAAGTCAGCCATATTGCATGGGGGACATTGTGCTGGTTGCCATGTTGTATAGGTGACTTCCAAGTCAGCCATATTGCATGGGGGACATTGTGCTGGTTGCCATGTTGTATAGGTGACTTCCAAGTCAGCCATATTGCATGGGGGACATTGTGCTGGTTGCCATGTTGTATAGGTGACTTCCAAGTCAGCCATATTGCTTGGGGGACATTGTGCTGGTTACCATGTTGTATAGGTGACTTCCAAGTCAGCCAAATTGCCTGGGGGACATTGTGCTGGTTGTATTGTATAGGTGACTTCCAAGTCAGCCATATTGCATGGGGGACATTGTGCTGGTTGCCATGTTGTATAGGTGACTTCCAAGTCAGCCATATTGCATGGGGGACATTGTGCTGGTTGCCATGTTGTATAGGTGACTTCCAAGTGAGCCATATTGCTTGGGGGACATTGTGCTGGTTGTGTTGTATAGGTGACTTCCAAGTCAGCCATATTGCATAGGGGACATTGTGCTGGTTGTCTTGTATAGGTGACTTTCAAGTCAGCCGTGTTGCATGAGGGACATTGTACTGGTGGCCATGTACTATAGGTGACTTCCAAGTCAGCCATATTGCATGGGGGAAATTGTGCTGGTTGCCATGTTGTATAGGTGACTTCCAAGTGAGCCATATTGCTTGGGGGACATTGTGCTGGTTGCCATGTTGTATAGGTGACTTCCAAGTCAGCCATATTGCATGGGGGACATTGTGCTGGTGGCCATGTTCTATAGGTGACTTCCAAGTCAGCCATATTGCATGGGGACATTGTGCTGGTTGTCTTGTATAGGTGACTTCCAAGTCAGCCATATTGCATGGGGGACATTGTGCTGGTTGCCATGTTGTATAGGTGACTTCCAAGTCAGCCATATTGCATGGGGGACATTGTGCTGGTTGCCATGTTGTATAGGTGACTTCCAAGTCAGCCATATTGCATGGGGGACATTGTGCTGGTTGTGTTGTATAGGTGACTTCCAAGTCAGCCATATTGCTTGGGGGACATTGTGCTGGTTGTATTGTATAGGTGACTTCCAAGTCAGCCATATTGCATGGGGGACATTGTGCTGGTTGCCATGTTGTATAGGTGACTTCCAAGTCAGCCATATTGCATGGGGGACATTGTGCTGGTGGCCATGTTCTATAGGTGACTTCCAAGTCAGCCATATTGCATTTGGGACATTGTGCTGGTTGTCTTGTATAGGTGACTTCCAAGTCAGCCATATTGCATGGGGGACATTGTGCTGGTTGTGTTGTATAGGTGACTTCCAAATCAGCCATATTGGATGGGGGACATTGTGCTGGTTGTATTGTATAGGTGACTTCCAAGTCAGCCATATTGCATGGGGGACATTGTGCTGGTTGTATTGTATAGGTGACTTCCAAGTGAGCCATATTGCTTGGGGGACATTGTGCTGGTGGCCATGTTCTATAGGTGAATTCCAAGTCAGCCATATTGCATGGGGGACATTGTGCTGGTTGCCATGTCCTATAGGTGACTACCAAGTCAGCCATATTGCATGGGGGACATTGTGCTGGTTTTCTTGTATAGGTGACTTCCAATTTAGCCATATTGCTTGGGGGACATTGTGCTGGTTGCCATGTTCTATAGGTGACTTCCAAGTCAGCCATATTGCTTGGGGGACATTGTGCTGGTGGCCATGTTCTATAGGTGACTTCCAAGTCAGCCATATTGCTTGGGGGACATTGTGCTGGTTGCCATGTTGTATAGGTGACTTCCAAGTCAGCCATATTGCATGAGGGACATTGTGCTGGTGGCCATGTTCTATAGGTGACTTCCAAGTCAGCCATATTGCATGGGGGACATTGTGCTGGTTGCCATGTTGTATAGGTGACTTCCAAGTCAGCCATATTGCATGGGGGACATTGTGCTGGTGGCCATGTTCTATGGGTGACTTCCAAGTCAGCCATATTGCATGGGGGACATTGTGCTGGTTGTCTTGTATAGGTGTCTTCCAAGTCAGCCATATTGCATGGGGGACATTGTGCTGGTTGTATTGTATAGGTGACTTCCAAGTCAGCCATATTGCATGGGGGACATTGTGCTGGTTGCCATGTTGTATAGGTGACTTCCAAGTCAGCCATATTGCATGGGGGACATTGTGCTGGTGGCCATGTTCTATAGGTGACTTCCAAGTCAGCCATATTGCATGGGGGACATTGTGCTGGTTGTCTTGTATAGGTGACTTCCAAGTCAGCCATATTGCATGGGGGACATTGTGCTGGTGGCCATGTCCTATAGGTGACTTCCAAGTCAGCCATATTGCATGGGGGACATTGTGCTGGTTGTCTTGTATAGGTGACTTCCAAGTCAGCCATATTGCTTGGGGGACATTGTGCTGGTTGTATTGTATAGGTGACTTCCAAGTCAGCCATATTGCATGGGGGACATTGTGCTGGTTGCCATGTTGTATAGGTGACTTCCAAGTCAGCCATATTGCATGGGGGACATTGTGCTGGTGGCCATGTTCTATAGGTGACTTCCAAGTCAGCCATATTGCATTTGGGACATTGTGCTGGTTGTCTTGTATAGGTGACTTCCAAGTCAGCCATATTGCATGGGGACATTGTGCTGGTTGTGTTGTATAGGTGACTTCCAAATCAGCCATATTGCATGGGGGACATTGTGCTGGTTGTATTGTATAGGTGACTTCCAAGTCAGCCATATTGCATGGGGGACATTGTGCTGGTTGTCTTGTATAGGTGACTTCCAAGTCAGCCATATTGCTTGGGGGACATTGTGCTGGTTGTATTGTATAGGTGACTTCCAAGACAGCCATATTGCATGGGGGACATTGTGCTGGTTGCCATGTTGTATAGGTGACTTCCAAGTCAGCCATATTGCATGGGGGACATTGTGCTGGTGGCCATGTTCTATAGGTGACTTCCAAGTCAGCCATATTGCATTTGGGACATTGTGCTGGTTGTATTGTATAGGTGACTTCCAAGTCAGCCATATTGCATGGGGGACATTGTGCTGGTTGTATTGTATAGGTGACTTCCAAGTGAGCCATATTGCTTGGGGGACATTGTGCGGGTGGCCATGTTCTATAGGTGACTTCCAAGTCAGCCATATTGCATGGGGGACATTGTGCTGGTTGCCATGTCCTATAGGTGACTTCCAAGTCAGCCATATTGCATGGGGGACATTATGCTGGTTGTCTTGTATAGGTGACTTCCAAGTCAGCCATATTGCTTGGGGACATTGTGCTGGTTGCCATGTTCTATAGGTGACTTCCAAGTCAGCCATATTGCTTGGGGGACATTGTGCTGGTGGCCATGTTCTCTAGGTGACTTCCAAGTGAGCCATATTGCTTGTGGGACATTGTGCTGGTTGCCATGTTGTATAGGTGACTTCCAAGTCAGCCATATTGCATGGGGGACATTGTGCTGGTGGCCATGTTCTATAGGTGACTTCCAAGTCAGCCATATTGCATGGGGACATTGTGCTGGTTGCCATGTTGTATAGGTGACTTCCAAGTCAGCCATATTGCATGGGGGACATTGTGCTGGTTGCCATGTTGTATAGGTGACTTCCAAGTCAGCCATATTGCATGGGGGACATTGTGCTGGTTGCCATGTTGTATAGGTGACTTCCAAGTCAGCCATATTGCATGGGGGACATTGTGCTGGTTGTGTTGTATAGGTGACTTCCAAGTCAGCCATATTGCTTGGGGGACATTGTGCTGGTGGCCATGTTCTATAGGTGACTTCCAAGTCAGCCATATTGCATGGGGGACATTGTGCTGGTGGCCATGTTCTATAGGTGACTTCCAAGTCAGCCATATTGCATTTGGGACATTGTGCTGGTTGTCTTGTATAGGTGACTTCCAAGTCAGCCATATTGCTTGGGGGACATTGTGCTGGTTGCCATGTCCTATAGGTGACTTCCAAGTCAGCCATATTGCATGGGGGACATTGTGCTGGTTGTCTTGTATAGGTGACTTCCACGTCAGCCATATTGCATGGGGGACATTGTGCTGGTGGCCATGTTGTATAGGTGACTTCCAAGTCAGCCATATTGCATGGGGGACATTGTGCTGGTTGCCATGTTGTATAGGTGACTTCCAAGTCAGCCATATTGCATGGGGGACATTGTGCTGGTTGCCATGTTGTATAGGTGACTTCCAAGTCAGCCATATTGCATGGGGGACATTGTGCTGGTTGCCATGTTGTATAGGTGACTTCCAAGTCAGCCATATTGCTTGGGGGACATTGTGCTGGTTACCATGTTGTATAGGTGACTTCCAAGTCAGCCAAATTGCCTGGGGGACATTGTGCTGGTTGTATTGTATAGGTGACTTCCAAGTCAGCCATATTGCATGGGGGACATTGTGCTGGTTGCCATGTTGTATAGGTGACTTCCAAGTCAGCCATATTGCATGGGGGACATTGTGCTGGTTGCCATGTTGTATAGGTGACTTCCAAGTGAGCCATATTGCTTGGGGGACATTGTGCTGGTTGTGTTGTATAGGTGACTTCCAAGTCAGCCATATTGCATAGGGGACATTGTGCTGGTTGTCTTGTATAGGTGACTTTCAAGTCAGCCGTGTTGCATGAGGGACATTGTACTGGTGGCCATGTACTATAGGTGACTTCCAAGTCAGCCATATTGCATGGGGGAAATTGTGCTGGTTGCCATGTTGTATAGGTGACTTCCAAGTGAGCCATATTGCTTGGGGGACATTGTGCTGGTTGCCATGTTGTATAGGTGACTTCCAAGTCAGCCATATTGCATGGGGGACATTGTGCTGGTGGCCATGTTCTATAGGTGACTTCCAAGTCAGCCATATTGCATGGGGACATTGTGCTGGTTGTCTTGTATAGGTGACTTCCAAGTCAGCCATATTGCATGGGGGACATTGTGCTGGTTGCCATGTTGTATAGGTGACTTCCAAGTCAGCCATATTGCATGGGGGACATTGTGCTGGTTGCCATGTTGTATAGGTGACTTCCAAGTCAGCCATATTGCATGGGGGACATTGTGCTGGTTGTGTTGTATAGGTGACTTCCAAGTCAGCCATATTGCTTGGGGGACATTGTGCTGGTTGTATTGTATAGGTGACTTCCAAGTCAGCCATATTGCATGGGGGACATTGTGCTGGTTGCCATGTTGTATAGGTGACTTCCAAGTCAGCCATATTGCATGGGGGACATTGTGCTGGTGGCCATGTTCTATAGGTGACTTCCAAGTCAGCCATATTGCATTTGGGACATTGTGCTGGTTGTCTTGTATAGGTGACTTCCAAGTCAGCCATATTGCATGGGGGACATTGTGCTGGTTGTGTTGTATAGGTGACTTCCAAATCAGCCATATTGGATGGGGGACATTGTGCTGGTTGTATTGTATAGGTGACTTCCAAGTCAGCCATATTGCATGGGGGACATTGTGCTGGTTGTATTGTATAGGTGACTTCCAAGTGAGCCATATTGCTTGGGGGACATTGTGCTGGTGGCCATGTTCTATAGGTGAATTCCAAGTCAGCCATATTGCATGGGGGACATTGTGCTGGTTGCCATGTCCTATAGGTGACTACCAAGTCAGCCATATTGCATGGGGGACATTGTGCTGGTTTTCTTGTATAGGTGACTTCCAATTTAGCCATATTGCTTGGGGGACATTGTGCTGGTTGCCATGTTCTATAGGTGACTTCCAAGTCAGCCATATTGCTTGGGGGACATTGTGCTGGTGGCCATGTTCTATAGGTGACTTCCAAGTCAGCCATATTGCTTGGGGGACATTGTGCTGGTTGCCATGTTGTATAGGTGACTTCCAAGTCAGCCATATTGCATGAGGGACATTGTGCTGGTGGCCATGTTCTATAGGTGACTTCCAAGTCAGCCATATTGCATGGGGGACATTGTGCTGGTTGCCATGTTGTATAGGTGACTTCCAAGTCAGCCATATTGCATGGGGGACATTGTGCTGGTGGCCATGTTCTATGGGTGACTTCCAAGTCAGCCATATTGCATGGGGGACATTGTGCTGGTTGTCTTGTATAGGTGACTTCCAAGTCAGCCATATTGCATGGGGGACATTGTGCTGGTTGCCATGTTGTATAGGTGACTTCCAAGTCAGCCATATTGCATGGGGGACATTGTGCTGGTTGCCATGTTGTATAGGTGACTTCCAAGTCAGCCATATTGCATGGGGGACATTGTGCTGGTTGTGTTGTATAGGTGACTTCCAAGTCAGCCATATTGCTTGGGGGACATTGTGCTGGTTGTATTGTATAGGTGACTTCCAAGTCAGCCATATTGCATGGGGGACATTGTGCTGGTTGCCATGTTGTATAGGTGACTTCCAAGTCAGCCATATTGCATGGGGGACATTGTGCTGGTGGCCATGTTCTATAGGTGACTTCCAAGTCAGCCATATTGCATTTGGGACATTGTGCTGGTTGTCTTGTATAGGTGACTTCCAAGTCAGCCATATTGCATGGGGGACATTGTGCTGGTTGTGTTGTATAGGTGACTTCCAAATCAGCCATATTGGATGGGGGACATTGTGCTGGTTGTATTGTATAGGTGACTTCCAAGTCAGCCATATTGCATGGGGGACATTGTGCTGGTTGTATTGTATAGGTGACTTCCAAGTGAGCCATATTGCTTGGGGGACATTGTGCTGGTGGCCATGTTCTATAGGTGAATTCCAAGTCAGCCATATTGCATGGGGGACATTGTGCTGGTTGCCATGTCCTATAGGTGACTACCAAGTCAGCCATATTGCATGGGGGACATTGTGCTGGTTTTCTTGTATAGGTGACTTCCAATTTAGCCATATTGCTTGGGGGACATTGTGCTGGTTGCCATGTTCTATAGGTGACTTCCAAGTCAGCCATATTGCTTGGGGGACATTGTGCTGGTGGCCATGTTCTATAGGTGACTTCCAAGTCAGCCATATTGCTTGGGGGACATTGTGCTGGTTGCCATGTTGTATAGGTGACTTCCAAGTCAGCCATATTGCATGAGGGACATTGTGCTGGTGGCCATGTTCTATAGGTGACTTCCAAGTCAGCCATATTGCATGGGGGACATTGTGCTGGTTGCCATGTTGTATAGGTGACTTCCAAGTCAGCCATATTGCATGGGGGACATTGTGCTGGTGGCCATGTTCTATGGGTGACTTCCAAGTCAGCCATATTGCATGGGGGACATTGTGCTGGTTGTCTTGTATAGGTGTCTTCCAAGTCAGCCATATTGCATGGGGGACATTGTGCTGGTTGTATTGTATAGGTGACTTCCAAGTCAGCCATATTGCATGGGGGACATTGTGCTGGTTGCCATGTTGTATAGGTGACTTCCAAGTCAGCCATATTGCATGGGGGACATTGTGCTGGTGGCCATGTTCTATAGGTGACTTCCAAGTCAGCCATATTGCATGGGGGACATTGTGCTGGTTGTCTTGTATAGGTGACTTCCAAGTCAGCCATATTGCATGGGGGACATTGTGCTGGTGGCCATGTCCTATAGGTGACTTCCAAGTCAGCCATATTGCATGGGGGACATTGTGCTGGTTGTCTTGTATAGGTGACTTCCAAGTCAGCCATATTGCTTGGGGGACATTGTGCTGGTTGTATTGTATAGGTGACTTCCAAGTCAGCCATATTGCATGGGGGACATTGTGCTGGTTGCCATGTTGTATAGGTGACTTCCAAGTCAGCCATATTGCATGGGGGACATTGTGCTGGTGGCCATGTTCTATAGGTGACTTCCAAGTCAGCCATATTGCATTTGGGACATTGTGCTGGTTGTCTTGTATAGGTGACTTCCAAGTCAGCCATATTGCATGGGGACATTGTGCTGGTTGTGTTGTATAGGTGACTTCCAAATCAGCCATATTGCATGGGGGACATTGTGCTGGTTGCATTGTATAGGTGACTTCCAAGACAGCCATATTGCATGGGGGACATTGTGCTGGTTGCCATGTTGTATAGGTGACTTCCAAGTCAGCCATATTGCATGGGGGACATTGTGCTGGTGGCCATGTTCTATAGGTGACTTCCAAGTCAGCCATATTGCATTTGGGACATTGTGCTGGTTGTATTGTATAGGTGACTTCCAAGTCAGCCATATTGCATGGGGGACATTGTGCTGGTTGTATTGTATAGGTGACTTCCAAGTGAGCCATATTGCTTGGGGGACATTGTGCGGGTGGCCATGTTCTATAGGTGACTTCCAAGTCAGCCATATTGCATGGGGGACATTGTGCTGGTTGCCATGTCCTATAGGTGACTTCCAAGTCAGCCATATTGCATGGGGGACATTATGCTGGTTGTCTTGTATAGGTGACTTCCAAGTCAGCCATATTGCTTGGGGACATTGTGCTGGTTGCCATGTTCTATAGGTGACTTCCAAGTCAGCCATATTGCTTGGGGGACATTGTGCTGGTGGCCATGTTCTCTAGGTGACTTCCAAGTGAGCCATATTGCTTGTGGGACATTGTGCTGGTTGCCATGTTGTATAGGTGACTTCCAAGTCAGCCATATTGCATGGGGGACATTGTGCTGGTGGCCATGTTCTATAGGTGACTTCCAAGTCAGCCATATTGCATGGGGACATTGTGCTGGTTGCCATGTTGTATAGGTGACTTCCAAGTCAGCCATATTGCATGGGGGACATTGTGCTGGTTGCCATGTTGTATAGGTGACTTCCAAGTCAGCCATATTGCATGGGGGACATTGTGCTGGTTGCCATGTTGTATAGGTGACTTCCAAGTCAGCCATATTGCATGGGGGACATTGTGCTGGTTGTGTTGTATAGGTGACTTCCAAGTCAGCCATATTGCTTGGGGGACATTGTGCTGGTGGCCATGTTCTATAGGTGACTTCCAAGTCAGCCATATTGCATGGGGGACATTGTGCTGGTGGCCATGTTCTATAGGTGACTTCCAAGTCAGCCATATTGCATTTGGGACATTGTGCTGGTTGTCTTGTATAGGTGACTTCCAAGTCAGCCATATTGCTTGGGGGACATTGTGCTGGTTGCCATGTCCTATAGGTGACTTCCAAGTCAGCCATATTGCATGGGGGACATTGTGCTGGTTGTCTTGTATAGGTGACTTCCACGTCAGCCATATTGCATGGGGGACATTGTGCTGGTGGCCATGTTGTATAGGTGACTTCCAAGTCAGCCATATTGCATGGGGGACATTGTGCTGGTTGCCATGTTGTATAGGTGACTTCCAAGTCAGCCATATTGCATGGGGGACATTGTGCTGGTTGCCATGTTGTATAGGTGACTTCCAAGTCAGCCATATTGCATGGGGGACATTGTGCTGGTTGCCATGTTGTATAGGTGACTTCCAAGTCAGCCATATTGCTTGGGGGACATTGTGCTGGTTACCATGTTGTATAGGTGACTTCCAAGTCAGCCAAATTGCCTGGGGGACATTGTGCTGGTTGTATTGTATAGGTGACTTCCAAGTCAGCCATATTGCATGGGGGACATTGTGCTGGTTGCCATGTTGTATAGGTGACTTCCAAGTCAGCCATATTGCATGGGGGACATTGTGCTGGTTGCCATGTTGTATAGGTGACTTCCAAGTGAGCCATATTGCTTGGGGGACATTGTGCTGGTTGTGTTGTATAGGTGACTTCCAAGTCAGCCATATTGCATAGGGGACATTGTGCTGGTTGTCTTGTATAGGTGACTTTCAAGTCAGCCGTGTTGCATGAGGGACATTGTACTGGTGGCCATGTACTATAGGTGACTTCCAAGTCAGCCATATTGCATGGGGGAAATTGTGCTGGTTGCCATGTTGTATAGGTGACTTCCAAGTGAGCCATATTGCTTGGGGGACATTGTGCTGGTTGCCATGTTGTATAGGTGACTTCCAAGTCAGCCATATTGCATGGGGGACATTGTGCTGGTGGCCATGTTCTATAGGTGACTTCCAAGTCAGCCATATTGCATGGGGACATTGTGCTGGTTGTCTTGTATAGGTGACTTCCAAGTCAGCCATATTGCATGGGGGACATTGTGCTGGTTGCCATGTTGTATAGGTGACTTCCAAGTCAGCCATATTGCATGGGGGACATTGTGCTGGTTGCCATGTTGTATAGGTGACTTCCAAGTCAGCCATATTGCATGGGGGACATTGTGCTGGTTGTGTTGTATAGGTGACTTCCAAGTCAGCCATATTGCTTGGGGGACATTGTGCTGGTTGTATTGTATAGGTGACTTCCAAGTCAGCCATATTGCATGGGGGACATTGTGCTGGTTGCCATGTTGTATAGGTGACTTCCAAGTCAGCCATATTGCATGGGGGACATTGTGCTGGTGGCCATGTTCTATAGGTGACTTCCAAGTCAGCCATATTGCATTTGGGACATTGTGCTGGTTGTCTTGTATAGGTGACTTCCAAGTCAGCCATATTGCATGGGGGACATTGTGCTGGTTGTGTTGTATAGGTGACTTCCAAATCAGCCATATTGGATGGGGGACATTGTGCTGGTTGTATTGTATAGGTGACTTCCAAGGCAGCCATATTGCATGGGGGACATTGTGCTGGTTGTATTGTATAGGTGACTTCCAAGTGAGCCATATTGCTTGGGGGACATTGTGCTGGTGGCCATGTTCTATAGGTGAATTCCAAGTCAGCCATATTGCATGGGGGACATTGTGCTGGTTGCCATGTCCTATAGGTGACTACCAAGTCAGCCATATTGCATGGGGGACATTGTGCTGGTTTTCTTGTATAGGTGACTTCCAATTTAGCCATATTGCTTGGGGGACATTGTGCTGGTTGCCATGTTCTATAGGTGACTTCCAAGTCAGCCATATTGCTTGGGGGACATTGTGCTGGTGGCCATGTTCTATAGGTGACTTCCAAGTCAGCCATATTGCTTGGGGGACATTGTGCTGGTTGCCATGTTGTATAGGTGACTTCCAAGTCAGCCATATTGCATGAGGGACATTGTGCTGGTGGCCATGTTCTATAGGTGACTTCCAAGTCAGCCATATTGCATGGGGGACATTGTGCTGGTTGCCATGTTGTATAGGTGACTTCCAAGTCAGCCATATTGCATGGGGGACATTGTGCTGGTGGCCATGTTCTATGGGTGACTTCCAAGTCAGCCATATTGCATGGGGGACATTGTGCTGGTTGTCTTGTATAGGTGTCTTCCAAGTCAGCCATATTGCATGGGGGACATTGTGCTGGTTGTATTGTATAGGTGACTTCCAAGTCAGCCATATTGCATGGGGGACATTGTGCTGGTTGCCATGTTGTATAGGTGACTTCCAAGTCAGCCATATTGCATGGGGGACATTGTGCTGGTGGCCATGTTCTATAGGTGACTTCCAAGTCAGCCATATTGCATGGGGGACATTGTGCTGGTTGTCTTGTATAGGTGACTTCCAAGTCAGCCATATTGCATGGGGGACATTGTGCTGGTGGCCATGTCCTATAGGTGACTTCCAAGTCAGCCATATTGCATGGGGGACATTGTGCTGGTTGTCTTGTATAGGTGACTTCCAAGTCAGCCATATTGCTTGGGGGACATTGTGCTGGTTGTATTGTATAGGTGACTTCCAAGTCAGCCATATTGCATGGGGGACATTGTGCTGGTTGCCATGTTGTATAGGTGACTTCCAAGTCAGCCATATTGCATGGGGGACATTGTGCTGGTGGCCATGTTCTATAGGTGACTTCCAAGTCAGCCATATTGCATTTGGGACATTGTGCTGGTTGTCTTGTATAGGTGACTTCCAAGTCAGCCATATTGCATGGGGACATTGTGCTGGTTGTGTTGTATAGGTGACTTCCAAATCAGCCATATTGCATGGGGGACATTGTGCTGGTTGTATTGTATAGGTGACTTCCAAGTCAGCCATATTGCATGGGGGACATTGTGCTGGTTGTCTTGTATAGGTGACTTCCAAGTCAGCCATATTGCTTGGGGGACATTGTGCTGGTTGTATTGTATAGGTGACTTCCAAGACAGCCATATTGCATGGGGGACATTGTGCTGGTTGCCATGTTGTATAGGTGACTTCCAAGTCAGCCATATTGCATGGGGGACATTGTGCTGGTGGCCATGTTCTATAGGTGACTTCCAAGTCAGCCATATTGCATTTGGGACATTGTGCTGGTTGTATTGTATAGGTGACTTCCAAGTCAGCCATATTGCATGGGGGACATTGTGCTGGTTGTATTGTATAGGTGACTTCCAAGTGAGCCATATTGCTTGGGGGACATTGTGCGGGTGGCCATGTTCTATAGGTGACTTCCAAGTCAGCCATATTGCATGGGGGACATTGTGCTGGTTGCCATGTCCTATAGGTGACTTCCAAGTCAGCCATATTGCATGGGGGACATTATGCTGGTTGTCTTGTATAGGTGACTTCCAAGTCAGCCATATTGCTTGGGGACATTGTGCTGGTTGCCATGTTCTATAGGTGACTTCCAAGTCAGCCATATTGCTTGGGGGACATTGTGCTGGTGGCCATGTTCTCTAGGTGACTTCCAAGTCAGCCATATTGCTTGGGGGACATTGTGCTGGTTGCCATGTTGTATAGGTGACTTCCAAGTCAGCCATATTGCATGGGGGACATTGTGCTGGTGGCCATGTTCTATAGGTGACTTCCAAGTCAGCCATATTGCATTGGGGACATTGTGCTGGTTGCCATGTTGTATAGGTGACTTCCAAGTCAGCCATATTGCATGGGGGACATTGTGCTGGTTGTTTTGTATAGGTGACTTCCAAGTCAGCCATATTGCATGGGGGACATTGTGCTGGTTGCCATGTCCTATAGGTGACTTCCAAGTCAGCCATATTGCATGGGGGAAATTGTGCTGGTTGTCTTGTATAGGTGACTTCCAAGTCAGCCATATTGCTTGGGGGACATTGTGCTGGTTGCCATGTTCTAAAGGTGACTTCCAAGTCAGCCATATTGCATGGGGGACATTGTGCTGGTGGCCATGTTCTATAGGTGACTTCCAAGTCAGCCATATTGCATGGGGGACATTGTGCTGGTTGTCTTGTATAGGTGACTTCCAAGTCAGCCATATTGCATGGGGGACATTGTGCTGGTGGCCATGTTCTATAGGTGACTTCCAAGTCAGCCATATTGCTTGGGGGAGATTGTGCTGGTTGTATTGTATAGGTGACTTCCAATTCAGCCATATTGCATGGGGGACATTGTGCTGGTTGCCATGTTGTATAGGTGACTTCCAAGTGAGCCATATTGCTTGGGGGACATTGTGCTGGTTGTGTTGTATAGGTGACTTCCAAGTCAGCCATATTGCATTTGGGACATTGTGCTGGTTGTCTTGTATAGGTGACTTCCAAGTCAGCCATATTGCATGGGGGACATTGTGCTGGTTGTGTTGTATAGGTGACTTCCAAATCAGCCATATTGCATGGGGGACATTGTG
The DNA here is from genome assembly GCF_048934315.1 of Petromyzon marinus. Classification (NCBI taxonomy): domain Eukaryota; kingdom Metazoa; phylum Chordata; class Hyperoartia; order Petromyzontiformes; family Petromyzontidae; genus Petromyzon; species Petromyzon marinus. The sequence continues at coordinate 619,039 of NW_027422884.1, read as the reverse complement.
CTGGTTGTATTGTATAGGTGACTTCCAAGTCAGCCATATTGCATGGGGGACATTGTGCTGGTTGTCTTGTATAGGTGACTTCCAAGTCAGCCATATTGCTTGGGGGACATTGTGCTGGTTGTATTGTATAGGTGACTTCCAAGACAGCCATATTGCATGGGGGACATTGTGCTGGTTGTATTGTATAGGTGACTTCCAAGTGAGCCATATTGCTTGGGGGACATTGTGCGGGTGGCCATGTTCTATAGGTGACTTCCAAGTCAGCCATATTGCATGGGGGACATTGTGCTGGTTGCCATGTCCTATAGGTGACTTCCAAGTCAGCCATATTGCATGGGGGACATTATGCTGGTTGTCTTGTATAGGTGACTTCCAAGTCAGCCATATTGCTTGGGGGACATTGTGCTGGTTGCCATGTTCTATAGGTGACTTCCAAGTCAGCCATATTGCTTGGGGGACATTGTGCTGGTGGCCATGTTCTATAGGTGACTTCCAAGTCAGCCATATTGCTTGGGGGACATTGTGCTGGTTGCCATGTTGTATAGGTGACTTCCAAGTCAGCCATATTGCATGGGGGACATTGTGCTGGTGGCCATGTTCTATAGGTGACTTCCAAGTCAGCCATATTGCATTGGGGACATTGTGCTGGTTGCCATGTTGTATAGGTGACTTCCAAGTCAGCCATATTGCATGGGGGACATTGTGCTGGTTGTATTGTATAGGTGACTTCCAAGTCAGCCATATTGCATGGGGGACATTGTGCTGGTTGCCATGTCCTATAGGTGACTTCCAAGTCAGCCATATTGCATGGGGGAAATTGTGCTGGTTGTCTTGTATAGGTGACTTCCAAGTCAGCCATATTGCATGGGGGACATTGTGCTGGTGGCCATGTTCTATAGGTAACTTCCAAGTCAGCCATATTGCATGGGGGACATTGTGATGGTTGTCTTGTATAGGTGACTTCCAAGTCAGCCATATTGCATGGGGGACATTGTGCTGGTGGCCATGTTCTATAGGTGACTTCCAAGTCAGCCATATTGCTTGGGGGACATTGTGCTGGTTGTATTGTATAGGTGACTTCCAATTCAGCCATATTGCATGGGGGACATTGTGCTGGTTGCCATGTTGTATAGGTGACTTCCAAGTGAGCCATATTGCTTGGGGGACATTGTGCTGGTTGTGTTGTATAGGTGACTTCCAAGTCAGCCATATTGCATGGGGGACATTGTGCTGGTTGTCTTGTATAGGTGACTTCCAAGTCAGCCGTTTTGCATGGGGGACATTGTGCTGGTTGTCTTGTATAGGTGACTTCCAAGTCAGCCATATTGCTTGGGGGACATTGTGCTGGTTGCCATGTTCTGTAGGTGACTTCCAAGTCAGCCATATTGCTTGGGGGACATTGTGCTGGTGGCCATGTTCTATAGGTGACTTCCAAGTCAGCCATATTGCTTGGGGGACATTGTGCTGGTTGCCATGTTGTATAGGTGACTTCCAAGTAAGCCATATTGCATGGGGGACATTGTGCTGGTGGCCATGTTCTATAGGTGACTTCCAAGTCAGCCATATTGCATTTGGGACATTGTGCTGGTTGTCTTGTATAGGTGACTTCCAAGTCAGCCATATTGCTTGGGGGACATTGTGCTGGTTGCCATGTCCTATAGGTGACTTCCAAGTCAGCCATATTGCATGGGGGACATTGTGCTGGTTGTCTTGTATAGGTGACTTCCACGTCAGCCATATTGCATGGGGGACATTGTGCTGGTGGCCATGTTGTATAGGTGACTTCCAAGTCAGCCATATTGCATGGGGGACATTGTGCTGGTTGCCATGTTGTATAGGTGACTTCCAAGTCAGCCATATTGCATGGGGGACATTGTGCTGGTTGCCATGTTGTATAGGTGACTTCCAAGTCAGCCATATTGCTTGGGGGACATTGTGCTGGTTGCCATGTTGTATAGGTGACTTCCAAGTCAGCCATATTGCCTGGGGGACATTGTGCTGGTTGTATTGTATAGGTGACTTCCAAGTCAGCCATATTGCATGGGGGACATTGTGCTGGTTGCCATGTTGTATAGGTGACTTCCAAGTCAGCCATATTGCATGGGGGACATTGTGCTGGTTGCCATGTTGTATAGGTGACTTCCAAGTGAGCCATATAGCTTGGGGGACATTGTGCTGGTTGTGTTGTATAGGTGACTTCCAAGTCAGCCATATTGCATGGGGGACATTGTGCTGGTTGTCTTGTATAGGTGACTTTCAAGTCAGCCGTGTTGCATGGGGGACATTGTACTGGTGGCCATGTACTATAGGTGACTTCCAAGTCAGCCATATTGCATGGGGGACATTGTGCTGGTTGCCATGTTGTATAGGTGACTTCCAAGTGAGCCATATTGCTTGTGGGACATTGTGCTGGTTGCCATGTTGTATAGGTGACTTCCAAGTCAGCCATATTGCATGGGGGACATTGTGCTGGTGGCCATGTTCTATAGGTGACTTCCAAGTCAGCCATATTGCATGGGGGACATTGTGCTGGTTGCCATGTTGTATAGGTGACTTCCAAGTCAGCCATATTGCATGGGGGACATTGTGCTGGTTGCCATGTTGTATAGGTGACTTCCAAGTCAGCCATATTGCATGGGGGACATTGTGCTGGTTGTGTTGTATAGGTGACTTCCAAGTCAGCCATATTGCTTGGGGGACATTGTGCTGGTGGCCATGTTCTATAGGTGACTTCCAAGTCAGCCATATTGCATGGGGGACATTGTGCTGGTGGCCATGTTCTATAGGTGACTTCCAAGTCAGCCATATTGCATTTGGGACATTGTGCTGGTTGTCTTGTATAGGTGACTTCCAAGTCAGCCATATTGCTTGGGGGCATTGTGCTGGTTGCCATGTCCTATAGGTGACTTCCAAGTCAGCCATATTGCATGGGGGACATTGTGCTGGTTGTCTTGTATAGGTGACTTCCACGTCAGCCATATTGCATGGGGGACATTGTGCTGGTGGCCATGTTGTATAGGTGACTTCCAAGTCAGCCATATTGCATGGGGGACATTGTGCTGGTTGCCATGTTGTATAGGTGACTTCCAAGTCAGCCATATTGCATGGGGGACATTGTGCTGGTTGCCATGTTGTATAGGTGACTTCCAAGTCAGCCATATTTCATGGGGGACATTGTGCTGGTTGCCATGTTGTATAGGTGACTTCCAAGTCAGCCATATTGCTTGGGGGACATTGTGCTGGTTACCATGTTGTATAGGTGACTTCCAAGTCAGCCAAATTGCCTGGGGGACATTGTGCTGGTTGTATTGTATAGGTGACTTCCAAGTCAGCCATATTGCATGGGGGACATTGTGCTGGTTGCCATGTTGTATAGGTGACTTCCAAGTCAGCCATATTGCATGGGGGACATTGTGCTGGTTGCCATGTTGTATAGGTGACTTCCAAGTGAGCCATATTGCTTGGGGGACATTGTGCTGGTTGTGTTGTATAGGTGACTTCCAAGTCAGCCATATTGCATGGGGGACATTGTGCTGGTTGTCTTGTATAGGTGACTTTCAAGTCAGCCGTGTTGCATGGGGGACATTGTACTGGTGGCCATGTACTATAGGTGACTTCCAAGTCAGCCATATTGCATGGGGGAAATTGTGCTGGTTGCCATGTTGTATAGGTGACTTCCAAGTGAGCCATATTGCTTGGGGGACATTGTGCTGGTTGCCATGTTGTATAGGTGACTTCCAAGTCAGCCATATTGCATGGGGGACATTGTGCTGGTGGCCATGTTCTATAGGTGACTTCCAAGTCAGCCATATTGCATGGGGACATTGTGCTGGTTGTCTTGTATAGGTGACTTCCAAGTCGGCCATATTGCATGGGGGACATTGTGCTGGTTGCCATGTTGTATAGGTGACTTCCAAGTCAGCCATATTGCATGGGGGACATTGTGCTGGTTGCCATGTTGTATAGGTGACTTCCAAGTCAGCCATATTGCATGGGGGACATTGTGCTGGTTGTGTTGTATAGGTGACTTCCAAGTCAGCCATATTGCTTGGGGGACATTGTGCTGGTGGCCATGTTGTATAGGTGACTTCCAAGTCAGCCATATTGCTTGGGGGACATTGTGCTGGTTGCCATGTTCTATAGGTGACTTCCAAGTCAGCCATATTGCATGGGGGACATTGTGCTGGTTGTGTTGTATAGGTGACTTCCAAGTCAGCCATATTGCATGGGGGACATTGTGCTGGTTGCCATGTTGTATAGGTGACTTCCAAGTCAGCCATATTGCATGGGGGACATTGTGCTGGTTGCCATGTTGTATAGGTGACTTCCAAGTGAGCCATATTGCTTGGGGGACATTGTGCTGGTTGTGTTGTATAGGTGACTTCCAAGTCAGCCATATTGCATGGGGGACATTGTGCTGGTTGTCTTGTATAGGTGACTTTCAAGTCAGCCGTGTTGCATGGGGGACATTGTACTGGTGGCCATGTACTATAGGTGACTTCCAAGTCAGCCATATTGCATGGGGGAAATTGTGCTGGTTGCCATGTTGTATAGGTGACTTCCAAGTGAGCCATATTGCTTGGGGGACATTGTGCTGGTTGCCATGTTGTATAGGTGACTTCCAAGTCAGCCATATTGCATGGGGGACATTGTGCTGGTGGCCATGTTCTATAGGTGACTTCCAAGTCAGCCATATTGCATGGGGACATTGTGCTGGTTGTCTTGTATAGGTGACTTCCAAGTCAGCCATATTGCATGGGGGACATTGTGCTGGTTGCCATGTTGTATAGGTGACTTCCAAGTCAGCCATATTGCATGGGGGACATTGTGCTGGTTGCCATGTTGTATAGGTGACTTCCAAGTCAGCCATATTGCATGGGGGACATTGTGCTGGTTGTGTTGTATAGGTGACTTCCAAGTCAGCCATATTGCTTGGGGGACATTGTGCTGGTGGCCATGTTGTATAGGTGACTTCCAAGTCAGCCATATTGCTTGGGGGACATTGTGCTGGTTGCCATGTTCTATAGGTGACTTCCAAGTCAGCCATATTGCATGGGGGACATTGTGCTGGTTGTGTTGTATAGGTGACTTCCAAGTCAGCCATATTGCATGGGGGACATTGTGCTGGTTGTGTTGTATAGGTGACTTCCAAGTCAGCCATATTGCATGGGGGACATTGTGCTGGTTGTATTGCATAGGTGACTTCCAAGTCAGCCATATTGCATAGGGGACATTGTGCTGGTTGCCATGTTGTATAGGTGACTTCCAAGTCAGCCATATTGCATGGGGGACATTGTGCTGGTGGCCATGTTCTATAGGTGACTTCCAAGTCAGCCATATTGCATTTGGGACATTGTGCTGGTTGTCTTGTATAGGTGACTTCCAAGTCAGCCATATTGCATGGGGGCCATTGTGCTGGTTGTGTTGTATAGGTGACTTCCAAATCAGCCATATTGCATGGGGGACATTGTGCTGGTTGTCTTGTATAGGTGACTTCCAAGTCAGCCATATTGCATGGGGGACATTGTGCTGGTTGTGTTGTATAGGTGACTTCCAAATCAGCCATATTGCATGGGGGACATTGTGCTGGTTGTATTGTATAGGTGACTTCCAAGTCAGCCATATTGCATGGGGGACATTGTGCTGGTTGTCTTGTATAGGTGACTTCCAAGTCAGCCATATTGCTTGGGGGACATTGTGCTGGTTGTATTGTATAGGTGACTTCCAAGTCAGCCATATTGCATGGGGGACATTGTGCTGGTTGCCATGTTGTATAGGTGACTTCCAAGTCAGCCATATTGCATGGGGGACATTGTGCTGGTGGCCATGTTCTATAGGTGACTTCCAAGTCAGCCATATTGCATTTGGGACATTGTGCTGGTTGTCTTGTATAGGTGACTTCCAAGTCAGCCATATTGCTTGGGGGACATTGTGCTGGTTGCCATGTTGTATAGGTGACTTCCAAGTGAGCCATATTGCTTGGGGGACATTGTGCTGGTGGTGTTGTATAGGTGACTTCCAAGTCAGCCATATTGCATTTGGGACATTGTGCTGGTTGTCTTGTATAGGTGACTTCCAAGTCAGCCATATTGCATGGGGGACATTGTGCTGGTTGTGTTGCATAGGTGACTTCCAAATCAGCCATATTGCATGGTGGACATTGTGCTGTTTGTATTGTATAGGTGACTTCCAAGTCAGCCATATTGCATGGGGGACATTGTGCTGGTTGTCTTGTATAGGTGACTTCCAAGTCAGCCATATTGCTTGGGGGACATTGTGCTGGTTGTATTGTATAGGTGACTTCCAAGACAGCCATATTGCATGGGGGACATTGTGCTGGTTGCCATGTTGTATAGGTGACTTCCAAGTCAGCCATATTGCATGGGGGACATTGTGCTGGTGGCCATGTTCTATAGGTGACTTCCAAGTCAGCCATATTGCATTTGGGACATTGTGCTGGTTGTATTGTATAGGTGACTTCCAAGTCAGCCATATTGCATGGGGGACATTGTGCTGGTTGTATTGTATAGGTGACTTCCAAGTGAGCCATATTGCTTGGGGGACATTGTGCGGGTGGCCATGTTCTATAGGTGACTTCCAAGTCAGCCATATTGCATGGGGGACATTGTGCTGGTTGCCATGTCCTATAGGTGACTTCCAAGTCAGCCATATTGCATGGGGGACATTATGCTGGTTGTCTTGTATAGGTGACTTCCAAGTCAGCCATATTGCATGGGGGACATTGTGCTGGTTGTATTGTATAGGTGACTTCCAAGTCAGCCATATTGCATGGGGGACATTGTGCTTGTTGCCATGTCCTATAGGTGACTTCCAAGTCAGCCATATTGCATGGGGGAAATTGTGCTGGTTGTCTTGTATAGGTGACTTCCAAGTCAGCCATATTGCTTGGGGGACATTGTGCTGGTTGCCATGTTCTATAGGTGACTTCCAAGTCAGCCATATTGCATGGGGGACATTGTGCTGGTGGCCATGTTCTATAGGTGACTTCCAAGTCAGCCATATTGCATGGGGGACATTGTGCTGGTTGTCTTGTATAGGTGACTTCCAAGTCAGCCATATTGCATGGGGGACATTGTGCTGGTGGCCATGTTCTATAGGTGACTTCCAAGTCAGCCATATTGCTTGGGGGACATTGTGCTGGTTGTATTGTATAGGTGACTTCCAATTCAGCCATATTGCATGGGGGACATTGTGCTGGTTGCCATGCTGTATAGGTGACTTCCAAGTGAGCCATATTGCTTGGGGGACAATGTGCTGGTTGTGTTGTATAGGTGACTTCCAAGTCAGCCATATTGCATGGGGGACATTGTGCTGGTTTTCTTGTATAGGTGACTTCCAAGTCAGCCGTTTTGCATGGGGGACATTGTGCTGGTTGTCTTGTATAGGTGACTTCCAAGTCAGCCATATTGCTTGGGGGACATTGTGCTGGTTGCCATGTTCTGTAGGTGACTTCCAAGTCAGCCATATTGCTTGGGGGACATTGTGCTGGTGGCCATGTTCTATAGGTGACTTCCAAGTCAGCCATATTGCTTGCGGGACATTGTGCTGGTTGCCATGTTGTATAGGTGACTTCCAAGTAAGCCATATTGCATGGGGGACATTGTGCTGGTGGCCATGTTCTATAGGTGACTTCCAAGTCAGCCATATTGCATTTGGGACATTGTGCTGGTTGTCTTGTATAGGTGACTTCCAAGTCAGCCATATTGCTTGGGGGACATTGTGCTGGTTGCCATGTCCTATAGGTGACTTCCAAGTCAGCCATATTGCATGGGGGACATTGTGCTGGTTGTCTTGTATAGGTGACTTCCACGTCAGCCATATTGCTTGGGGGACATTGTGCTGGTGGCCATGTTCTATAGGTGACTTCCAAGTCAGCCATATTGCTTAGGGGACATTGTGCTGGTTGCCATGTTGTTTAGGTGACTTCCAAGTAAGCCATATTGCATTTGGGACATTGTGCTGGTTGTCTTGTATAGGTGACTTCCAAGTCAGCCATATTGCTTGGGGGACATTGTGCTGGTTGCCATGTCCTATAGGTGACTTCCAAGTCAGCCATATTGCATGGGGGACATTGTGCTGGTTGTCTTGTATAGGTGACTTCCACGTCAGCCATATTGCATGGGGGACATTGTGCTGGTGGCCATGTTGTATAGGTGACTTCCAAGTCAGCCATATTGCATGGGGGACATTGTGCTGGTTGCCATGTTGTATAGGTGACTTCCAAGTCAGCCATATTGCATGGGGGACATTGTGCTGGTTGCCATGTTGTATAGGTGACTTCCAAGTCAGCCATATTGCATGGGGGACATTGTGCTGGTTGCCATGTTGTATAGGTGACTTCCAAGTCAGCCATATTGCTTGGGGGACATTGTGCTGGTGGCCATGTTGTATAGGTGACTTCCAAGTCAGCCATATTGCATGGGGGACATTGTGCTGGTTGCCATGTTGTATAGGTGACTTCCAAGTCAGCCATATTGCATGGGGGACATTGTGCTGGTTGCCATGTTGTATAGGTGACTTCTAAGTCAGCCATATTGCATGGGGGACATTGTGCTGGTTGCCATGTTGTATAGGTGACTTCCAAGTCAGCCATATTGCTTGGGGGACATTGTGCTGGTTGCCATGTTGTATAGGTGACTTCCAAGTCAGCCATATTGCCTGGGGGACATTGTGCTGGTTGTATTGTATAGGTGACTTCCAAGTCAGCCATATTGCATGGGGGACATTGTGCTGGTTGCCATGTTGTATAGGTGACTTCCAAGTCAGCCATATTGCATGGGGGACATTGTGCTGGTTGCCATGTTGTATAGGTGACTTCCAAGTGAGCCATATTGCTTGGGGGACATTGTGCTGGTTGTGTTGTATAGGTGACTTCCAAGTCAGCCATATTGCATGGGGGACATTGTGCTGGTTGTCTTGTATAGGTGACTTTCAAGTCAGCCGTGTTGCATGGGGGACATTGTACTGGTGGCCATGTACTATAGGTGACTTCCAAGTCAGCCATATTGCATGGGGGACATTGTGCTGGTTGCCATGTTGTATAGGTGACTTCCAAGTCAGCCATATTGCATGGGGACATTGTGCTGGTTGTCTTGTATAGGTGACTTCCAAGTCAGCCACATTGCATGGGGGACATTGTGCTGGTTGTGTTGTATAGGTGACTTCCAAATCAGCCATATTGCATGGGGGACATTGTGCTGGTTGTCTTGTATAGGTGACTTCCAAGTCAGCCATATTGCATGGGGGACATTGTGCTGGTTGTGTTGTATAGGTGACTTCCAAATCAGCCATATTGCATGGGGGACATTGTGCTGGTTGTATTGTATAGGTGACTTCCAAGTCAGCCATATTGCATGGGGGACATTGTGCTGGTTGTCTTGTATAGGTGACTTCCAAGTCAGCCATATTGCTTGGGGGACATTGTGCTGGTTGTATTGTATAGGTGACTTCCAAGTCAGCCATATTGCATGGGGGACATTGTGCTGGTTGCCATGTTGTATAGGTGACTTCCAAGTCAGCCATATTGCATGGGGGACATTGTGCTGGTGGCCATGTTCTATAGGTGACTTCCAAGTCAGCCATATTGCATTTGGGACATTGTGCTGGTTGTCTTGTATAGGTGACTTCCAAGTCAGCCATATTGCTTGGGGGACATTGTGCTGGTTGCCATGTTGTATAGGTGACTTCCAAGTGAGCCATATTGCTTGGGGGACATTGTGCTGGTTGTGTTGTATAGTTGACTTCCAAGTCAGCCATATTGCATTTGGGACATTGTGCTGGTTGTCTTGTATAGGTGACTTCCAAGTCAGCCATATTGCATGGGGGACATTGTGCTGGTTGTGTTGTATAGGTGACTTCCAAATCAGCCATATTGCATGGTGGACATTGTGCTGTTTGTATTGTATAGGTGACTTCCAAGTCAGCCATATTGCATGGGGGACATTGTGCTGGTTGTCTTGTATAGGTGACTTCCAAGTCAGCCATATTGCTTGGGGGACATTGTGCTGGTTGTATTGTATAGGTGACTTCCAAGACAGCCATATTGCATGGGGGACATTGTGCTGGTTGCCATGTTGTATAGGTGACTTCCAAGTCAGCCATATTGCATGGGGGACATTGTGCTGGTGGCCATGTTCTATAGGTGACTTCCAAGTCAGCCATATTGCATTTGGGACATTGTGCTGGTTGTATTGTATAGGTGACTTCCAAGTCAGCCATATTGCATGGGGGACATTGTGCTGGTTGTATTGTATAGGTGACTTCCAAGTGAGCCATATTGCTTGGGGGACATTGTGCGGGTGGCCATGTTCTATAGGTGACTTCCAAGTCAGCCATATTGCATGGGGGACATTGTGCTGGTTGCCATGTCCTATAGGTGACTTCCAAGTCAGCCATATTGCATGGGGGACATTATGCTGGTTGTCTTGTATAGGTGACTTCCAAGTCAGCCATATTGCATGGGGGACATTGTGCTGGTTGTATTGTATAGGTGACTTCCAAGTCAGCCATATTGCATGGGGGACATTGTGCTTGTTGCCATGTCCTATAGGTGACTTCCAAGTCAGCCATATTGCATGGGGGAAATTGTGCTGGTTGTCTTGTATAGGTGACTTCCAAGTCAGCCATATTGCTTGGGGGACATTGTGCTGGTTGCCATGTTCTATAGGTGACTTCCAAGTCAGCCATATTGCATGGGGGACATTGTGCTGGTGGCCATGTTCTATAGGTGACTTCCAAGTCAGCCATATTGCATGGGGGACATTGTGCTGGTTGTCTTGTATAGGTGACTTCCAAGTCAGCCATATTGCATGGGGGACATTGTGCTGGTGGCCATGTTCTATAGGTGACTTCCAAGTCAGCCATATTGCTTGGGGGACATTGTGCTGGTTGTATTGTATAGGTGACTTCCAATTCAGCCATATTGCATGGGGGACATTGTGCTGGTTGCCATGTTGTATAGGTGACTTCCAAGTGAGCCATATTGCTTGGGGGACAATGTGCTGGTTGTGTTGTATAGGTGACTTCCAAGTCAGCCATATTGCATGGGGGACATTGTGCTGGTTTTCTTGTATAGGTGACTTCCAAGTCAGCCGTTTTGCATGGGGGACATTGTGCTGGTTGTCTTGTATAGGTGACTTCCAAGTCAGCCATATTGCTTGGGGGACATTGTGCTGGTTGTATTGTATAGGTGACTTCCAAGTGAGCCATATTGCTTGGGGGACATTGTGCGGGTGGCCATGTTCTATAGGTGACTTCCAAGTCAGCCATATTGCATGGGGGACATTGTGCTGGTTGCCATGTCCTATAGGTGACTTCCAAGTCAGCCATATTGCATGGGGGACATTATGCTGGTTGTCTTGTCTAGGTGACTTCCAAGTCAGCCATATTGCATGGGGGACATTGTGCTGGTTGTATTGTATAGGTGACTTCCAAGTCAGCCATATTGCATGGGGGACATTGTGCTTGTTGCCATGTCCTATAGGTGACTTCCAAGTCAGCCATATTGCATGGGGGAAATTGTGCTGGTTGTCTTGTATAGGTGACTTCCAAGTCAGCCATATTGCTTGGGGGACATTGTGCTGGTTGCCATGTTCTATAGGTGACTTCCAAGTCAGCCATATTGCATGGGGGACATTGTGCTGGTAGCCATGTTCTATAGGTGACTTCCAAGTCAGCCATATTGCATGGGGGACATTGTGCTGGTTGTCTTGTATAGGTGACTTCCAAGTCAGCCATATTGCATGGGGGACATTGTGCTGGTGGCCATGTTCTATAGGTGACTTCCAAGTCAGCCATATTGCTTGGGGGACATTGTGCTGGTTGTATTGTATAGGTGACTTCCAATTCAGCCATATTGCATGGGGGACATTGTGCTGGTTGCCATGTTGTATAGGTGACTTCCAAGTGAGCCATATTGCTTGGGGGACAATGTGCTGGTTGTGTTGTATAGGTGACTTCCAAGTCAGCCATATTGCATGGGGGACATTGTGCTGGTTTTCTTGTATAGGTGACTTACAAGTCAGCCGTTTTGCATGGGGGACATTGTGCTGGTTGTCTTGTATAGGTGACTTCCAAGTCAGCCATATTGCTTGGGGGACATTGTGCTGGTTGCCATGTTCTGTAGGTGACTTCCAAGTCAGCCATATTGCTTGGGGGACATTGTGCTGGTGGCCATGTTCTATAGGTGACTTCCAAGTCAGCCATATTGCTTGGGGGACATTGTGCTGGTTGCCATGTTGTATAGGTGACTTCCAAGTAAGCCATATTGCATGGGGGACATTGTGCTGGTGGCCATGTTCTATAGGTGACTTCCAAGTCAGCCATATTGCATTTGGGACATTGTGCTGGTTGTCTTGTATAGGTGACTTCCAAGTCAGCCATATTGCTTGGGGGACATTGTGCTGGTTGCCATGTCCTATAGGTGACTTCCAAGTCAGCCATATTGCATGGGGGACATTGTGCTGGTTGTCTTGTATAGGTGACTTCCACGTCAGCCATATTGCTTGGGGGACATTGTGCTGGTGGCCATGTTCTATAGGTGACTTCCAAGTCAGCCATATTGCTTAGGGGACATTGTGCTGGTTGCCATGTTGTTTAGGTGACTTCCAAGTAAGCCATATTGCATGGGGGACATTGTGCTGGTGGCCATGTTCTATAGGTGACTTCCAAGTCAGCCATATTGCATTTGGGACATTGTGCTGGTTGTCTTGTATAGGTGACTTCCAAGTCAGCCATATTGCTTGGGGGACATTGTGCTGGTTGCCATGTCCTATAGGTGACTTCCAAGTCAGCCATATTGCATGGGGGACATTGTGCTGGTTGTCTTGTATAGGTGACTTCCACGTCAGCCATATTGCATGGGGGACATTGTGCTGGTGGCCATGTTGTATAGGTGACTTCCAAGTCAGCCATATTGCATGGGGGACATTGTGCTGGTTGCCATGTTGTATTGGTGACTTCCAAGTCAGCCATATTGCATGGGGGACATTGTGCTGGTTGCCATGTTGTATAGGTGACTTCCAAGTCAGCCATATTGCATGGGGGACATTGTGCTGGTTGCCATGTTGTATAGGTGACTTCCAAGTCAGCCATATTGCTTGGGGGACATTGTGCTGGTTGCCATGTTGTATAGGTGACTTCCAAGTCAGCCATATTGCCTGGGGGACATTGTGTTGGTTGTATTGTATAGGTGACTTCCAAGTCAGCCATATTGCATGGGGGACATTGTGCTGGTTGCCATGTTGTATAGGTGACTTCCAAGTCAGCCATATTGCATGGGGGACATTGTGCTGGTTGCCATGTTGTATAGGTGACTTCCAAGTGAGCCATATTGCTTGGGGGACATTGTGCTGGTTGTGTTGTATAGGTGACTTCCAAGTCAGCCATATTGCATGGGGGACATTGTGCTGGTTGTCTTGTATAGGTGACTTTCAAGTCAGCCGTGTTGCATGGGGGACATTGTACTGGTGGCCATGTACTATAGGTGACTTCCAAGTCAGCCATATTGCATGGGGGACATTGTGCTGGTTGCCATGTTGTATAGGTGACTTCCAAGTCAGCCATATTGCATGGGGACATTGTGCTGGTTGTCTTGTATAGGTGACTTCCAAGTCAGCCATATTGCATGGGGGACATTGTGCTGGTTGCCATGTTGTATAGGTGACTTCCAAGTCAGCCATATTGCATGGGGGACATTGTGCTGGTTGCCATGTTGTATAGGTGACTTCCAAGTCAGCCATATTGCATGGGGGACATTGTGCTGGTTGTGTTGTATAGGTGACTTCCAAGTCAGCCATATTGTTTGGGGGACATTGTGCTGGTGGCCATGTTGTATAGGTGACTTCCAAGTCAGCCATATTGCTTGGGGGACATTGTGCTGGTTGCCATGTTCTATAGGTGACTTCCAAGTCAGCCATATTGCATGGGGGACATTGTGCTGGTTGTGTTGTATAGGTGACTTCCAAGTTAGCCATATTGCATGGGGGACATTGTGCTGGTTGCCATGTTGTATAGGTGACTTCCAAGTCAGCCATATTGCATGGGGGACATTGTGCTGGTTGCCATGTTGTATAGGTGACTTCCAAGTGAGCCATATTGCTTGGGGGACATTGTGCTGGTTGTGTTGTATAGGTGACTTCCAAGTCAGCCATATTGCATGGGGGACATTGTGCTGGTTGTCTTGTATAGGTGACTTTCAAGTCAGCCGTGTTGCATGGGGGACATTGTACTGGTGGCCATGTACTATAGGTGACTTCCAAGTCAGCCATATTGCATGGGGGAAATTGTGCTGGTTGCCATGTTGTATAGGTGACTTCCAAGTGAGCCATATTGCTTGGGGGACATTGTGCTGGTTGCCATGTTGTATAGGTGACTTCCAAGTCAGCCATATTGCATGGGGGACATTGTGCTGGTGGCCATGTTCTATAGGTGACTTCCAAGTCAGCCATATTGCATGGGGACATTGTGCTGGTTGTCTTGTATAGGTGACTTCCAAATCAGCCATATTGCTTGGGGGACATTGTGCTGGTTGTATTGTATAGGTGACTTCCAAGTCAGCCATATTGCATGGGGGACATTGTGCTGGTGGCCATGTTGTATAGGTGACTTCCAAGTGAGCCATATTGCTTGGGGGACATTGTGCTGGTTGTGTTGTATAGGTGACTTCCAAGTCAGCCATATTGCATGGGGGACATTGTGCTGGTTGCCATGTTGTATAGGTGACTTCCAAGTCAGCCATATTGCATGGGGGACATAGTGCTGGTTGCCATGTTGTATAGGTGACTTCCAAGTCAGCCATATTGCATGGGGGACATTGTGCTGGTTGCCATGTTGTATAGGTGACTTCCAAGTCAGCCATATTGCTTGGGGGACATTGTGCTGGTTGCCATGTTGTATAGGTGACTTCCAAGTCAGCCATATTGCCTGGGGGACATTGTGCTGGTTGTATTGTATAGGTGACTTCCAAGTCAGCCATATTGCATGGGGGACATTGTGCTGGTTGCCATGTTGTATAGGTGACTTCCAAGTCAGCCATATTGCATGGGGGACATTGTGCTGGTTGCCATGTTGTATAGGTGACTTCCAAGTGAGCCATATTGCTTGGGGGACATTGTGCTGGTTGTGTTGTATAGGTGACTTCCAAGTCAGCCATATTGCATGGGGGACATTGTGCTGGTTGTCTTGTATAGGTGACTTTCAAGTCAGCCGTGTTGCATGGGGGACATTGTACTGGTGGCCATGTACTATAGGTGACTTCCAAGTCAGCCATATTGCATGGGGGACATTGTGCTGGTTGCCATGTTGTATAGGTGACTTCCAAGTCAGCCATATTGCATGGGGACATTGTGCTGGTTGTCTTGTATAGGTGACTTCCAAGTCAGCCATATTGCATGGGGGACATTGTGCTGGTTGTGTTGTATAGGTGACTTCCAAATCAGCCATATTGCATGGGGGACATTGTGCTGGTTGTCTTGTATAGGTGACTTCCAAGTCAGCCATATTGCATGGGGGACATTGTGCTGGTTGTGTTGTATAGGTGACTTCCAAATCAGCCATATTGCATGGGGGACATTGTGCTGGTTGTATTGTATAGGTGACTTCCAAGTCAGCCATATTGCATGGGGGACATTGTGCTGGTTGTCTTGTATAGGTGACTTCCAAGTCAGCCATATTGCTTGGGGGACATTGTGCTGGTTGTATTGTATAGGTGACTTCCAAGTCAGCCATATTGCATGGGGGACATTGTGCTGGTTGCCATGTTGTATAGGTGACTTCCAAGTCAGCCATATTGCATGGGGGACATTGTGCTGGTGGCCATGTTCTATAGGTGACTTCCAAGTCAGCCATATTGCATTTGGGACATTGTGCTGGTTGTCTTGTATAGGTGACTTCCAAGTCAGCCATATTGCTTGGGGGACATTGTGCTGGTTGCCATGTTGTATAGGTGACTTCCAAGTGAGCCATATTGCTTGGGGGACATTGTGCTGGTTGTGTTGTATAGTTGACTTCCAAGTCAGCCATATTGCATTTGGGACATTGTGCTGGTTGTCTTGTATAGGTGACTTCCAAGTCAGCCATATTGCATGGGGGACATTGTGCTGGTTGTGTTGTATAGGTGACTTCCAAATCAGCCATATTGCATGGTGGACATTGTGCTGTTTGTATTGTATAGGTGACTTCCAAGTCAGCCATATTGCATGGGGGACATTGTGCTGGTTGTCTTGTATAGGTGACTTCCAAGTCAGCCATATTGCTTGGGGGACATTGTGCTGGTTGTATTGTATAGGTGACTTCCAAGACAGCCATATTGCATGGGGGACATTGTGCTGGTTGCCATGTTGTATAGGTGACTTCCAAGTCAGCCATATTGCATGGGGGACATTGTGCTGGTGGCCATGTTCTATAGGTGACTTCCAAGTCAGCCATATTGCATTTGGGACATTGTGCTGGTTGTATTGTATAGGTGACTTCCAAGTCAGCCATATTGCATGGGGGACATTGTGCTGGTTGTATTGTATAGGTGACTTCCAAGTGAGCCATATTGCTTGGGGGACATTGTGCGGGTGGCCATGTTCTATAGGTGACTTCCAAGTCAGCCATATTGCATGGGGGACATTGTGCTGGTTGCCATGTCCTATAGGTGACTTCCAAGTCAGCCATATTGCATGGGGGACATTATGCTGGTTGTCTTGTATAGGTGACTTCCAAGTCAGCCATATTGCATGGGGGACATTGTGCTGGTTGTATTGTATAGGTGACTTCCAAGTCAGCCATATTGCATGGGGGACATTGTGCTTGTTGCCATGTCCTATAGGTGACTTCCAAGTCAGCCATATTGCATGGGGGAAATTGTGCTGGTTGTCTTGTATAGGTGACTTCCAAGTCAGCCATATTGCTTGGGGGACATTGTGCTGGTTGCCATGTTCTATAGGTGACTTCCAAGTCAGCCATATTGCATGGGGGACATTGTGCTGGTGGCCATGTTCTATAGGTGACTTCCAAGTCAGCCATATTGCATGGGGGACATTGTGCTGGTTGTCTTGTATAGGTGACTTCCAAGTCAGCCATATTGCATGGGGGACATTGTGCTGGTGGCCATGTTCTATAGGTGACTTCCAAGTCAGCCATATTGCTTGGGGGACATTGTGCTGGTTGTATTGTATAGGTGACTTCCAATTCAGCCATATTGCATGGGGGACATTGTGCTGGTTGCCATGTTGTATAGGTGACTTCCAAGTGAGCCATATTGCTTGGGGGACAATGTGCTGGTTGTGTTGTATAGGTGACTTCCAAGTCAGCCATATTGCATGGGGGACATTGTGCTGGTTTTCTTGTATAGGTGACTTCCAAGTCAGCCGTTTTGCATGGGGGACATTGTGCTGGTTGTCTTGTATAGGTGACTTCCAAGTCAGCCATATTGCTTGGGGGACATTGTGCTGGTTGTATTGTATAGGTGACTTCCAAGTGAGCCATATTGCTTGGGGGACATTGTGCGGGTGGCCATGTTCTATAGGTGACTTCCAAGTCAGCCATATTGCATGGGGGACATTGTGCTGGTTGCCATGTCCTATAGGTGACTTCCAAGTCAGCCATATTGCATGGGGGACATTATGCTGGTTGTCTTGTCTAGGTGACTTCCAAGTCAGCCATATTGCATGGGGGACATTGTGCTGGTTGTATTGTATAGGTGACTTCCAAGTCAGCCATATTGCATGGGGGACATTGTGCTTGTTGCCATGTCCTATAGGTGACTTCCAAGTCAGCCATATTGCATGGGGGAAATTGTGCTGGTTGTCTTGTATAGGTGACTTCCAAGTCAGCCATATTGCTTGGGGGACATTGTGCTGGTTGCCATGTTCTATAGGTGACTTCCAAGTCAGCCATATTGCATGGGGGACATTGTGCTGGTAGCCATGTTCTATAGGTGACTTCCAAGTCAGCCATATTGCTTGGGGGACATTGTGCTGGTTGTATTGTATAGGTGACTTCCAATTCAGCCATATTGCATGGGGGACATTGTGCTGGTTGCCATGTTGTATAGGTGACTTCCAAGTGAGCCATATTGCTTGGGGGACAATGTGCTGGTTGTGTTGTATAGGTGACTTCCAAGTCAGCCATATTGCATGGGGGACATTGTGCTGGTTTTCTTGTATAGGTGACTTCCAAGTCAGCCGTTTTGCATGGGGGACATTGTGCTGGTTGTCTTGTATAGGTGACTTCCAAGTCAGCCATATTGCTTGGGGGACATTGTGCTGGTTGCCATGTTCTGTAGGTGACTTCCAAGTCAGCCATATTGCTTGGGGGACATTGTGCTGGTGGCCATGTTCTATAGGTGACTTCCAAGTCAGCCATATTGCTTGGGGGACATTGTGCTGGTTGCCATGTTGTATAGGTGACTTCCAAGTAAGCCATATTGCATGGGGGACATTGTGCTGGTGGCCATGTTCTATAGGTGACTTCCAAGTCAGCCATATTGCATTTGGGACATTGTGCTGGTTGTCTTGTATAGGTGACTTCCAAGTCAGCCATATTGCTTGGGGGACATTGTGCTGGTTGCCATGTCCTATAGGTGACTTCCAAGTCAGCCATATTGCATGGGGGACATTGTGCTGGTTGTCTTGTATAGGTGACTTCCACGTCAGCCATATTGCTTGGGGGACATTGTGCTGGTGGCCATGTTCTATAGGTGACTTCCAAGTCAGCCATATTGCTTAGGGGACATTGTGCTGGTTGCCATGTTGTTTAGGTGACTTCCAAGTAAGCCATATTGCATGGGGGACATTGTGCTGGTGGCCATGTTCTATAGGTGACTTCCAAGTCAACCATATTGCATTTGGGACATTGTGCTGGTTGTCTTGTATAGGTGACTTCCAAGTCAGCCATATTGCTTGGGGGACATTGTGCTGGTTGCCATGTCCTATAGGTGACTTCCAAGTCAGCCATATTGCATGGGGGACATTGTGCTGGTTGTCTTGTATAGGTGACTTCCACGTCAGCCATATTGCATGGGGGACATTGTGCTGGTGGCCATGTTGTATAGGTGACTTCCAAGTCAGCCATATTGCATGGGGGACATTGTGCTGGTTGCCATGTTGTATAGGTGACTTCCAAGTCAGCCATATTGCATGGGGGACATTGTGCTGGTTGCCATGTTGTATAGGTGACTTCCAAGTCAGCCATATTGCATGGGGGACATTGTGCTGGTTGCCATGTTGTATAGGTGACTTCCAAGTCAGCCATATTGCTTGGGGGACATTGTGCTGGTTGCCATGTTGTATAGGTGACTTCCAAGTCAGCCATATTGCCTGGGGGACATTGTGCTGGTTGTATTGTATAGGTGACTTCCAAGTCAGCCATATTGCATGGGGGACATTGTGCTGGTTGCCATGTTGTATAGGTGACTTCCAAGTCAGCCATATTGCATGGGGGACATTGTGCTGGTTGCCATGTTGTATAGGTGACTTCCAAGTGAGCCATATTGCTTGGGGGACATTGTGCTGGTTGTGTTGTATAGGTGACTTCCAAGTCAGCCATATTGCATGGGGGACATTGTGCTGGTTGTCTTGTATAGGTGACTTTCAAGTCAGCCGTGTTGCATGGGGGACATTGTACTGGTGGCCATGTACTATAGGTGACTTCCAAGTCAGCCATATTGCATGGGGGACATTGTGCTGGTTGCCATGTTGTATAGGTGACTTCCAAGTCAGCCATATTGCATGGGGACATTGTGCTGGTTGTCTTGTATAGGTGACTTCCAAGTCAGCCATATTGCATGGGGGACATTGTGCTGGTTGCCATGTTGTATAGGTGACTTCCAAGTCAGCCATATTGCATGGGGGACATTGTGCTGGTTGCCATGTTGTATAGGTGACTTCCAAGTCAGCCATATTGCATGGGGGACATTGTGCTGGTTGTGTTGTATAGGTGACTTCCAAGTCAGCCATATTGTTTGGGGGACATTGTGCTGGTGGCCATGTTGTATAGGTGACTTCCAAGTCAGCCATATTGCTTGGGGGACATTGTGCTGGTTGCCATGTTCTATAGGTGACTTCCAAGTCAGCCATATTGCATGGGGGACATTGTGCTGGTTGTGTTGTATAGGTGACTTCCAAGTTAGCCATATTGCATGGGGGACATTGTGCTGGTTGCCATGTTGTATAGGTCACTTCCAAGTCAGCCATATTGCATGGGGGACATTGTGCTGGTTGCCATGTTGTATAGGTGACTTCCAAGTGAGCCATATTGCTTGGGGGACATTGTGCTGGTTGTGTTGTATAGGTGACTTCCAAGTCAGCCATATTGCATGGGGGACATTGTGCTGGTTGCCATGTTGTATAGGTGACTTCCAAGTCAGCCATATTGCATGGGGGACATTGTGCTGGTGGCCATGTTCTATAGGTGACTTCCAAGTCAGCCATATTGCATTTGGGACATTGTGCTGGTTGTATTGTATAGGTGACTTCCAAGTCAGCCATATTGCATGGGGGACATTGTGCTGGTTGTATTGTATAGGTGACTTCCAAGTGAGCCATATTGCTTGGGGGACATTGTGCGGGTGGCCATGTTCTATAGGTGACTTCCAAGTCAGCCATATTGCATGGGGGACATTGTGCTGGTTGCCATGTCCTATAGGTGACTTCCAAGTCAGCCATATTGCATGGGGGACATTATGCTGGTTGTCTTGTATAGGTGACTTCCAAGTCAGCCATATTGCATTTGGGACATTGTGCTGGTTGTATTGTATAGGTGACTTCCAAGTCAGCCATATTGCATGGGGGACATTGTGCTGGTTGTATTGTATAGGTGACTTCCAAGTGAGCCATATTGCTTGGGGGACATTGTGCGGGTGGCCATGTTCTATAGGTGACTTCCAAGTCAGCCATATTGCATGGGGGACATTGTGCTGGTTGCCATGTCCTATAGGTGACTTCCAAGTCAGCCATATTGCATGGGGGACATTATGCTGGTTGTCTTGTATAGGTGACTTCCAAGTCAGCCATATTGCATGGGGGACATTGTGCTGGTTGTATTGTATAGGTGACTTCCAAGTCAGCCATATTGCATGGGGGACATTGTGCTTGTTGCCATGTCCTATAGGTGACTTCCAAGTCAGCCATATTGCATGGGGGAAATTGTGCTGGTTGTCTTGTATAGGTGACTTCCAAGTCAGCCATATTGCTTGGGGGACATTGTGCTGGTTGCCATGTTCTATAGGTGACTTCCAAGTCAGCCATATTGCATGGGGGACATTGTGCTGGTGGCCATGTTCTATAGGTGACTTCCAAGTCAGCCATATTGCATGGGGGACATTGTGCTGGTTGTCTTGTATAGGTGACTTCCAAGTCAGCCATATTGCATGGGGGACATTGTGCTGGTGGCCATGTTCTATAGGTGACTTCCAAGTCAGCCATATTGCTTGGGGGACATTGTGCTGGTTGTATTGTATAGGTGACTTCCAATTCAGCCATATTGCATGGGGGACATTGTGCTGGTTGCCATGTTGTATAGGTGACTTCCAAGTGAGCCATATTGCTTGGGGGACAATGTGCTGGTTGTGTTGTATAGGTGACTTCCAAGTCAGCCATATTGCATGGGGGACATTGTGCTGGTTTTCTTGTATAGGTGACTTCCAAGTCAGCCGTTTTGCATGGGGGACATTGTGCTGGTTGTCTTGTATAGGTGACTTCCAAGTCAGCCATATTGCTTGGGGGACATTGTGCTGGTTGTATTGTATAGGTGACTTCCAAGTGAGCCATATTGCTTGGGGGACATTGTGCGGGTGGCCATGTTCTATAGGTGACTTCCAAGTCAGCCATATTGCATGGGGGACATTGTGCTGGTTGCCATGTCCTATAGGTGACTTCCAAGTCAGCCATATTGCATGGGGGACATTATGCTGGTTGTCTTGTCTAGGTGACTTCCAAGTCAGCCATATTGCATGGGGGACATTGTGCTGGTTGTATTGTATAGGTGACTTCCAAGTCAGCCATATTGCATGGGGGACATTGTGCTTTTTGCCATGTCCTATAGGTGACTTCCAAGTCAGCCATATTGCATGGGGGAAATTGTGCTGGTTGTCTTGTATAGGTGACTTCCAAGTCAGCCATATTGCTTGGGGGACATTGTGCTGGTTGCCATGTTCTATAGGTGACTTCCAAGTCAGCCATATTGCATGGGGGACATTGTGCTGGTAGCCATGTTCTATAGGTGACTTCCAAGTCAGCCATATTGCTTGGGGGACATTGTGCTGGTTGTATTGTATAGGTGACTTCCAATTCAGCCATATTGCATGGGGGACATTGTGCTGGTTGCCATGTTGTATAGGTGACTTCCAAGTGAGCCATATTGCTTGGGGGACAATGTGCTGGTTGTGTTGTATAGGTGACTTCCAAGTCAGCCATATTGCATGGGGGACATTGTGCTGGTTTTCTTGTATAGGTGACTTCCAAGTCAGCCGTTTTGCATGGGGGACATTGTGCTGGTTGTCTTGTATAGGTGACTTCCAAGTCAGCCATATTGCTTGGGGGACATTGTGCTGGTTGCCATGTTCTGTAGGTGACTTCCAAGTCAGCCATATTGCTTGGGGGACATTGTGCTGGTGGCCATGTTCTATAGGTGACTTCCAAGTCAGCCATATTGCTTGGGGGACATTGTGCTGGTTGCCATGTTGTATAGGTGACTTCCAAGTAAGCCATATTGCATGGGGGACATTGTGCTGGTGGCCATGTTCTATAGGTGACTTCCAAGTCAGCCATATTGCATTTGGGACATTGTGCTGGTTGTCTTGTATAGGTGACTTCCAAGTCAGCCATATTGCTTGGGGGACATTGTGCTGGTTGCCATGTCCTATAGGTGACTTCCAAGTCAGCCATATTGCATGGGGGACATTGTGCTGGTTGTCTTGTATAGGTGACTTCCACGTCAGCCATATTGCTTGGGGGACATTGTGCTGGTGGCCATGTTCTATAGGTGACTTCCAAGTCAGCCATATTGCTTAGGGGACATTGTGCTGGTTGCCTTGTTGTTTAGGTGACTTCCAAGTAAGCCATATTGCATGGGGGACATTGTGCTGGTGGCCATGTTCTATAGGTGACTTCCAAGTCAACCATATTGCATTTGGGACATTGTGCTGGTTGTCTTGTATAGGTGACTTCCAAGTCAGCCATATTGCTTGGGGGACATTGTGCTGGTTGCCATGTCCTATAGGTGACTTCCAAGTCAGCCATATTGCATGGGGGACATTGTGCTGGTTGTCTTGTATAGGTGACTTCCACGTCAGCCATATTGCATGGGGGACATTGTGCTGGTGGCCATGTTGTATAGGTGACTTCCAAGTCAGCCATATTGCATGGGGGACATTGTGCTGGTTGCCATGTTGTATAGGTGACTTCCAAGTCAGCCATATTGCATGGGGGACATTGTGCTGGTTGCCATGTTGTATAGGTGACTTCCAAGTCAGCCATATTGCATGGGGGACATTGTGCTGGTTGCCATGTTGTATAGGTGACTTCCAAGTCAGCCATATTGCTTGGGGGACATTGTGCTGGTTGCCATGTTGTATAGGTGACTTCCAAGTCAGCCATATTGCCTGGGGGACATTGTGCTGGTTGTATTGTATAGGTGACTTCCAAGTCAGCCATATTGCATGGGGGACATTGTGCTGGTTGCCATGTTGTATAGGTGACTTCCAAGTCAGCCATATTGCATGGGGGACATTGTGCTGGTTGCCATGTTGTATAGGTGACTTCCAAGTGAGCCATATTGCTTGGGGGACATTGTGCTGGTTGTGTTGTATAGGTGACTTCCAAGTCAGCCATATTGCATGGGGGACATTGTGCTGGTTGTCTTGTATAGGTGACTTTCAAGTCAGCCGTGTTGCATGGGGGACATTGTACTGGTGGCCATGTACTATAGGTGACTTCCAAGTCAGCCATATTGCATGGGGGACATTGTGCTGGTTGCCATGTTGTATAGGTGACTTCCAAGTCAGCCATATTGCATGGGGACATTGTGCTGGTTGTCTTGTATAGGTGACTTCCAAGTCAGCCATATTGCATGGGGGACATTGTGCTGGTTGCCATGTTGTATAGGTGACTTCCAAGTCAGCCATATTGCATGGGGGACATTGTGCTGGTTGCCATGTTGTATAGGTGACTTCCAAGTCAGCCATATTGCATGGGGGACATTGTGCTGGTTGTGTTGTATAGGTGACTTCCAAGTCAGCCATATTGTTTGGGGGACATTGTGCTGGTGGCCATGTTGTATAGGTGACTTCCAAGTCAGCCATATTGCTTGGGGGACATTGTGCTGGTTGCCATGTTCTATAGGTGACTTCCAAGTCAGCCATATTGCATGGGGGACATTGTGCTGGTTGTGTTGTATAGGTGACTTCCAAGTTAGCCATATTGCATGGGGGACATTGTGCTGGTTGCCATGTTGTATAGGTGACTTCCAAGTCAGCCATATTGCATGGGGGACATTGTGCTGGTTGCCATGTTGTATAGGTGACTTCCAAGTGAGCCATATTGCTTGGGGGACATTGTGCTGGTTGTGTTGTATAGGTGACTTCCAAGTCAGCCATATTGCATGGGGGACATTGTGCTGGTTGTCTTGTATAGGTGACTTTCAAGTCAGCCGTGTTGCATGGGGGACATTGTACTGGTGGCCATGTACTATAGGTGACTTCCAAGTCAGCCATATTGCATGGGGGAAATTGTGCTGGTTGCCATGTTGAATAGGTGACTTCCAAGTGAGCCATATTGCTTGGGGGACATTGTGCTGGTTGCCATGTTGTATAGGTGACTTCCAAGTCAGCCATATTGCATGGGGGACATTGTGCTGGTGGCCATGTTCTATAGGTGACTTCCAAGTCAGCCATATTGCATGGGGACATTGTGCTGGTTGTCTTGTATAGGTGACTTCCAAATCAGCCATATTGCTTGGGGGACATTGTGCTGGTTGTATTGTATAGGTGACTTCCAAGTCAGCCATATTGCATGGGGGACATTGTGCTGGTGGCCATGTTGTATAGGTGACTTCCAAGTGAGCCATATTGCTTGGGGGACATTGTGCTGGTTGTGTTGTATAGGTGACTTCCAAGTCAGCCATATTGCATGGGGGACATTGTGCTGGTTGCCATGTTGTATAGGTGACTTCCAAGTCAGCCATATTGCATGGGGGACATTGTGCTGGTTGCCATGTTGTATAGGTGACTTCCAAGTCAGCCATATTGCATGGGGGACATTGTGCTGGTTGCCATGTTGTATAGGTGACTTCCAAGTCAGCCATATTGCTTGGGGGACATTGTGCTGGTTGCCATGTTGTATAGGTGACTTCCAAGTCAGCCATATTGCCTGGGGGACATTGTGCTGGTTGTATTGTATAGGTGACTTCCAAGTCAGCCATATTGCATGGGGGACATTGTGCTGGTTGCCATGTTGTATAGGTGACTTCCAAGTCAGCCATATTGCATGGGGGACATTGTGCTGGTTGCCATGTTGTATAGGTGACTTCCAAGTGAGCCATATTGCTTGGGGGACATTGTGCTGGTTGTGTTGTATAGGTGACTTCCAAGTCAGCCATATTGCATGGGGGACATTGTGCTGGTTGTCTTGTATAGGTGACTTTCAAGTCAGCCGTGTTGCATGGGGGACATTGTACTGGTGGCCATGTACTATAGGTGACTTCCAAGTCAGCCATATTGCATGGGGGACATTGTGCTGGTTGCCATGTTGTATAGGTGACTTCCAAGTCAGCCATATTGCATGGGGGACATTGTGCTGGTTGCCATGTTGTATAGGTGACTTCCAAGTCAGCCATATTGCATGGGGGACATTGTGCTGGTTGTGTTGTATAGGTGACTTCCAAGTCAGCCATATTGTTTGGGGGACATTGTGCTGGTGGCCATGTTGTATAGGTGACTTCCAAGTCAGCCATATTGCTTGGGGGACATTGTGCTGGTTGCCATGTTCTATAGGTGACTTCCAAGTCAGCCATATTGCATGGGGGACATTGTGTTGGTTGTGTTGTATAGGTGACTTCCAAGTCAGCCATATTGCATGGGGGACATTGTGCTGGTTGCCATGTTGTATAGGTGACTTCCAAGTCAGCCATATTGCATGGGGGACATTGTGCTGGTTGCCATGTTGTATAGGTGACTTCCAAGTGAGCCATATTGCTTGGGGGACATTGTGCTGGTTGTGTTGTATAGGTGACTTCCAAGTCAGCCATATTGCATGGGGGACATTGTGCTGGTTGTCTTGTATAGGTGACTTTCAAGTCAGCCGTGTTGCATGGGGGACATTGTACTGGTGGCCATGTACTATAGGTGACTTCCAAGTCAGCCATATTGCATGGGGGAAATTGTGCTGGTTGCCATGTTGTATAGGTGACTTCCAAGTGAGCCATATTGCTTGGGGGACATTGTGCTGGTTGCCATGTTGTATAGGTGACTTCCAAGTCAGCCATATTGCATGGGGGACATTGTGCTGGTGGCCATGTTCTATAGGTGACTTCCAAGTCAGCCATATTGCATGGGGACATTGTGCTGGTTGTCTTGTATAGGTGACTTCCAAATCAGCCATATTGCTTGGGGGACATTGTGCTGGTTGTATTGTATAGGTGACTTCCAAGTCAGCCATATTGCATGGGGGACATTGTGCTGGTGGCCATGTTGTATAGGTGACTTCCAAGTGAGCCATATTGCTTGGGGGACATTGTGCTGGTTGTGTTGTATAGGTGACTTCCAAGTCAGCCATATTGCATGGGGGACATTGTGCTGGTGGCCATGTTCTATAGGTGACTGCCAAGTCAGGCATATTGCATTTGGGACATTGTGCTGGTTGTCTTGTATAGGTGACTTCCAAGTCAGCCATATTGCATGGGGGACATTGTGCTGGTTGCCATGTTGTATAGGTGACTTCCAAGTCAGCCATATTGCATGGGGGACATTGTGCTGGTTGC
The DNA here is from genome assembly GCF_048934315.1 of Petromyzon marinus. NCBI lineage: Eukaryota > Metazoa > Chordata > Hyperoartia > Petromyzontiformes > Petromyzontidae > Petromyzon > Petromyzon marinus. Next base: position 592,057 of record NW_027422884.1, on the reverse strand, counting down.
CATGTTGTATAGGTGACTTACAAGTCAGCCATATTGCATGGGGGACATTGTGCTGGTTGCCATGTCCTATAGGTGACTTCCAAGTCAGCCATATTGCATGGGGGAAATTGTGCTGGTTGTCATGTTGTATAGGTGACTTCCAAGTCAGCCATATTGCTTGGGGGACATTGTGCTGGTTGCCATGTTGTATAGGTGACTTCCAAGTCAGCCATATTGCATGGGGGACATTGTGCTGGTGGCCATGTTCTATAGTTGACTTCCAAGTCAGCCATATTGCATGGGGGACATTGTGCTGGTTGTCTTGTATTGGTGACTTCCAAGTCAGCCATATTGCATGGGGGACATTGTGCTGGTTGTGTTGTATAGGTGACTTCCAAATCAGCCATATTGCATGGGGGACATTGTGCTGGTTGTATTGTATAGGTGACTTCCAAGTCAGCCATATTGCATGGGGGACATTGTGCTGGTGGCCATGTCCTATAGGTGACTTCCAAGTCAGCCATATTGCATGGTGGACATTGTGCTGGTTGTCTTGTATAGGTGACTTCGAAGTCAGCCATATTGCATGGGGGACATTGTGCTGGTGGCCATGTTCTATAGGTGACTTCCAAGTCAGCCATATTGCATTTGGGACATTGTGCTGGTTGTCTTGTATAGGTGACTTCCAAGTCAGCCATATTGCATGGGGGACATTGTGCTGGTTGCCATGTCCTATAGGTGACTTCCAAGTCAGCCATATTGCATGGGGGGAAATTGTGCTGGTTGTCATGTTGTATAGGTGACTTCCAAGTCAGCCATATTGCTTGGGGGACATTGTGCTGGTTGCCATGTTGTATAGGTGACTTCCAAGTCAGCCATATTGCATGGGGGACATTGTGCTGGTGGCCATGTTCTATAGGTGACTTCCAAGTCAGCCCTATTGCATGGGGGACATTGTGCTGGTTGTCTTGTATTGGTGACTTCCAAGTCAGCCATATTGCATGGGTGACATTGTGCTGGTTGTGTTGTATAGGTGACTTCCAAATCAGCCATATTGCATGGGGGACATTGTGCTGGTTGTATTGTATAGGTGACTTCCAAGTCAGCCATATTGCATGGGGGACATTGTGCTGGTGGCCATGTCCTATAGGTGACTTCCAAGTCAGCCATATTGCATGGGGGACATTGTGCTGGTTGTCTTGTATAGGTGACTTCTAAGTCAGCCATATTGCATGGGGGACATTGTGCTGGTGGCCATGTTCTATAGGTGACTTCCAAGTCAGCCATATTGCATTTGGGACATTGTGCTGGTTGTCTTGTATAGGTGATTTCCAAGTCAGCCATATTGCATGGGGGACATTGTGCTGGTTGTGTTTTATAGGTGACTTCCAAATCAGCCATATTGCATGGGGGACATTGTGCTGGTTGTATTGTATAGGTGACTTCCAAGTCAGCCATATTGCATGGGGGACATTGTGCTGGTTGTATTGTATAGGTGACTTCCAAGTCAGCCATATTGCATGGGGGACATTGTGCTGGTGGCCATGTCCTATAGGTGACTTCCAAGTCAGCCATATTGCATGGGGGACATTGTGCTGGTTGTCTTGTATAGGTGACTTCCAAGTCAGCCATATTGCTTAGGGGACATTGTGCTGGTTGTATGTTGTATAGGTGACTTCCAAGTCAGCCATATTGCATGGGGGACATTGTGCTGGTGGCCATGTTCTGTAGTTGACTTCCAATTCAGCCATATTGCATGGGGGACATTGTGCTGGTTGTCTTGTATTGGTGACTTCCAAGTCAGCCATATTGCATGGGGGACATTGTGCTGGTTGTGTTGTATAGGTGACTTCCAAATCAGCCATATTGCATGGGGGACATTGTGCTGGTTGTATTGTATAGGTGACTTCCAAGTCAGCCATATTGCATGGGGGACATTGTGCTGGTGGCCATGTTGTATAGGTGACTTCCAAGTGAGCCATATTGCTTGGGGGACATTGTGCTGGTTGTGTTGTATAGGTGACTTCCAAGTCAGCCATATTGCATGGGGGACATTGTGCTGGTGGCCATGTTCTATAGGTGACTGCCAAGTCAGGCATATTGCATTTGGGACATTGTGCTGGTTGTCTTGTATAGGTGACTTCCAAGTCAGCCATATTGCATGGGGGACATTGTGCTGGTTGCCATGTTGTATAGGTGACTTCCAAGTCAGCCATATTGCATGGGGGACATTGTGCTGGTTGCCATGTTGTATAGGTGACTTACAAGTCAGCCATATTGCATGGGGGACATTGTGCTGGTTGCCATGTCCTATAGGTGACTTCCAAGTCAGCCATATTGCATGGGGGAAATTGTGCTGGTTGTCATGTTGTATAGGTGACTTCCAAGTCAGCCATATTGCTTGGGGGACATTGTGCTGGTTGCCATGTTGTATAGGTGACTTCCAAGTCAGCCATATTGCATGGGGGACATTGTGCTGGTGGCCATGTTCTATAGTTGACTTCCAAGTCAGCCATATTGCATGGGGGACATTGTGCTGGTTGTCTTGTATTGGTGACTTCCAAGTCAGCCATATTGCATGGGGGACATTGTGCTGGTTGTGTTGTATAGGTGACTTCCAAATCAGCCATATTGCATGGGGGACATTGTGCTGGTTGTATTGTATAGGTGACTTCCAAGTCAGCCATATTGCATGGGGGACATTGTGCTGGTGGCCATGTCCTATAGTTGACTTCCAAGTCAGCCATATTGCATGGTGGACATTGTGCTGGTTGTCTTGTATAGGTGACTTCGAAGTCAGCCATATTGCATGGGGGACATTGTGCTGGTGGCCATGTTCTATAGGTGACTTCCAAGTCAGCCATATTGCATTTGGGACATTGTGCTGGTTGTCTTGTATAGGTGACTTCCAAGTCAGCCATATTGCATGGGGGACATTGTGCTGGTTGCCATGTCCTATAGGTGACTTCCAAGTCAGCCATATTGCATGGGGGGAAATTGTGCTGGTTGTCATGTTGTATAGGTGACTTCCAAGTCAGCCATATTGCTTGGGGGACATTGTGCTGGTTGCCATGTTGTATAGGTGACTTCCAAGTCAGCCATATTGCATGGGGGACATTGTGCTGGTGGCCATGTTCTATAGGTGACTTCCAAGTCAGCCCTATTGCATGGGGGACATTGTGCTGGTTGTCTTGTATTGGTGACTTCCAAGTCAGCCATATTGCATGGGTGACATTGTGCTGGTTGTGTTGTATAGGTGACTTCCAAATCAGCCATATTGCATGGGGGACATTGTGCTGGTTGTATTGTATAGGTGACTTCCAAGTCAGCCATATTGCATGGGGGACATTGTGCTGGTGGCCATGTCCTATAGGTGACTTCCAAGTCAGCCATATTGCATGGGGGACATTGTGCTGGTTGTCTTGTATAGGTGACTTCTAAGTCAGCCATATTGCATGGGGGACATTGTGCTGGTGGCCATGTTCTATAGGTGACTTCCAAGTCAGCCATATTGCATTTGGGACATTGTGCTGGTTGTCTTGTATAGGTGATTTCCAAGTCAGCCATATTGCATGGGGGACATTGTGCTGGTTGTGTTTTATAGGTGACTTCCAAATCAGCCATATTGCATGGGGGACATTGTGCTGGTTGTATTGTATAGGTGACTTCCAAGTCAGCCATATTGCATGGGGGACATTGTGCTGGTTGTATTGTATAGGTGACTTCCAAGTCAGCCATATTGCATGGGGGACATTGTGCTGGTGGCCATGTCCTATAGGTGACTTCCAAGTCAGCCATATTGCATGGGGGACATTGTGCTGGTTGTCTTGTATAGGTGACTTCCAAGTCAGCCATATTGCTTAGGGGACATTGTGCTGGTTGTATGTTGTATAGGTGACTTCCAAGTCAGCCATATTGCATGGGGGACATTGTGCTGGTGGCCATGTTCTGTAGTTGACTTCCAATTCAGCCATATTGCATGGGGGACATTGTGCTGGTTGTCTTGTATTGGTGACTTCCAAGTCAGCCATATTGCATGGGGGACATTGTGCTGGTTGTGTTGTATAGGTGACTTCCAAATCAGCCATATTGCATGGGGGACATTGTGCTGGTTGTATTGTATAGGTGACTTCCAAGTCAGCCATATTGCATGGGGGACATTGTGCTGGTTGTATTGTATAGGTGACTTCCAAGTCAGCCATATTGCATGGGGGACATTGTGCTGGTTGTATTGTATAGGTGACTTCCAAGTCAGCCATATTGCATGGGGGACATTGTGCTGGTGGCCATGTCCTATAGGTGACTTCCAAGTCAGCCATATTGCATGGGGGACATTGTGCTGGTTGTCTTGTATAGGTGACTTCCAAGTCAGCCATATTGCTTAGGGGACATTGTGCTGGTTGTATGTTGTATAGGTGACTTCCAAGTCAGCCATATTGCATGGGGGACATTGTGCTGGTGGCAATGTTCTATAGGTGACTTCCAAGTCAGCCATATTGCATTTGGGACATTGTGCTGGTTGTCTTGTATAGGTGACTTCCAAGTCAGCCATATTGCTTGGGGGACATTGTGCTGGTTGCCATGTCCTATAGGTGACTTCCAAGTCAGCCATATTGCATGGGGGACATTGTGCTGGTTGTCTTGTATAGGTGACTTCCAAGTAAGCCATATTGCATGGGGGACATTGTGCTGGTTGCCATGTTGTATAGGTGACTTCCAAGTCAGCCATATTGCATGGGGGACATTGTGCTGGTTGTATTGTTTAGGTGACTTCCAAGTCAGCCATATTGCATGGGGGACATTGTGCTGGTTGTATTGTATAGGTGACTTCCAAGTAAGCCATATTGCATGCGGGACATTGTGCTGGTTGCCATGTCCTATAGGTGACTTCCAAGTCAGCCATATTGCATGGGGGACATTGTGCTGGTTGTCTTGTATAGGTGACTTCCAAGTCAGCCATATTGCTAGGGGGACATTGTGCTGGTTGCCATGTTCTATAGGTGACTTCCAAGTCAGCCATATTGCTTGGGGGACATTGTGCTGGTGGCCATGTTCTATTAGGTGACTTCCAAGTCAGCCATATTGCTTGGGGGACATTGTGCTGGTTGCCATGTTGTATAGGTGACTTCCATATTGCATGGGGGACATTGTGCTGGTTGTCTTGTATAGGTGACTTCCAAGTCAGCCATATTGCATGGGGGACATTGTGCTGGTTGTCTTGTATAGGTGACTTCCAAGTCAGCCATATTGCTTGTGGGACATTGTGCTGGTTGTATTGTATAGGTGACTTCCAAGTCAGCCATATTGCATGGGGGACATTGTGCTGGTTGCCATGTTGTATAGGTGACTTCCAAGTCAGCCATATTGCATTTGGGACATTGTGCTGGTTGTATTGTATAGGTGACTTCCAAGTCAGCCATATTGCATGGGGGACATTGTGCTGGTTGTATTGTATAGGTGACTTCCAAGTCAGCCATATTGCATGGGGGACATTGTGCTGGTTGTATTGTATAGGTGACTTCCAAGTCAGCCATATTGCATGGGGGACATTGTGCTGGTGGCCATGTTCTATAGGTGACTTACAAGTCAGCCATATTGCATTTGGGACATTGTGCTGGTTGTCTTGTATAGGTGACTTCCAAGTCAGCCATATTGCTTGGGGGACATTGTGCTGGTTGCCATGTCCTATAGGTGACTTCCAAGTCAGCCATATTGCATGGGGGACATTGTGCTGGTTGTCTTGTATAGGTGACTTCCAAGTCAGCCATATTGCATGGGGGACATTGTGCTGGTTGTATTGTATAGGTGACTTACAAGTCATCCATATTGCATGGGGGACATTGTGCTGGTGGCCATGTCCTATAGGTGACTTCCAAGTCAGCCATATTGCATGGGGGACATTGTGCTGGTTGTCTTGTATAGGTGACTTCCAAGTCAGCCATATTGCATGGGGGACATTGTGCTGGTGGCCATGTTCTATAGGTGACTTCCAAGTCAGCCATATTGCATTTGGGACATTGTGCTGGTTGTCTTGTATAGGTGATTTCCAAGTCAGCCATATTGCATGGGGGACATTGTGCTGGTTGTGTTTTATAGGTGACTTCCAAATCAGCCATATTGCATGGGGGACATTGTGCTGGTTGTATTGTATAGGTGACTTCCAAGTCAGCCATATTGCATGGGGGACATTGTGCTGGTTGTATTGTATAGGTGACTTCCAAGTCAGCCATATTGCATGGGGGACATTGTGCTGGTGGCCATGTCCTATAGGTGACTTCCAAGTCAGCCATATTGCATGGGGGACAATGTGCTGGTTGTCTTGTATAGGTGACTTCCAAGTCAGCCATATTGCTTAGGGGACATTGTGCTGGTTGTATGTTGTATAGGTGACTTCCAAGTCAGCCATATTGCATGGGGGACATTGTGCTGGTGGCCATGTTCTGTAGTTGACTTCCAATTCAGCCATATTGCATGGGGGACATTGTGCTGGTTGTCTTGTATTGGTGACTTCCAAGTCAGCCTTATTGCATGGGGGACATTGTGCTGGTTGTGTTGTATAGGTGACTTCCAAATCAGCCATATTGCATGGGGGACATTGTGCTGGTTGTATTGTATAGGTGACTTCCAAGTCAGCCATATTGCATGGGGGACATTGTGCTGGTTGTATTGTATAGGTGACTTCCAAGTCAGCCATATTGCATGGGGGACATTGTGCTGGTTGTATTGTATAGGTGACTTCCAAGTCAGCCATATTGCATGGGGGACATTGTGCTGGTGGCCATGTCCTATAGGTGACTTCCAAGTCAGCCATATTGCATGGGGGACATTGTGCTGGTTGTCTTGTATAGGTGACTTCCAAGTCAGCCATATTGCTTAGGGGACATTGTGCTGGTTGTATGTTGTATAGGTGACTTCCAAGTCAGCCATATTGCATGGGGGACATTGTGCTGGTGGCAATGTTCTATAGGTGACTTCCAAGTCAGCCATATTGCATTTGGGACATTGTGCTGGTTGTCTTGTATAGGTGACTTCCAAGTCAGCCATATTGCTTGGGGGACATTGTGCTGGTTGCCATGTCCTATAGGTGACTTCCAAGTCAGCCATATTGCATGGGGGACATTGTGCTGGTTGTCTTGTATAGGTGACTTCCAAGTAAGCCATATTGCATGGGGGACATTGTGCTGGTTGCCATGTTGTATAGGTGACTTCCAAGTCAGCCATATTGCATGGGGGACATTGTGCTGGTTGTATTGTTTAGGTGACTTCCAAGTCAGCCATATTGCATGGGGGACATTGTGCTGGTTGTATTGTATAGGTGACTTCCAAGTAAGCCATATTGCATGCGGGACATTGTGCTGGTTGCCATGTCCTATAGGTGACTTCCAAGTCAGCCATATTGCATGGGGGACATTGTGCTGGTTGTCTTGTATAGGTGACTTCCAAGTCAGCCATATTGCTAGGGGGACATTGTGCTGGTTGCCATGTTCTATAGGTGACTTCCAAGTCAGCCATATTGCTTGGGGGACATTGTGCTGGTGGCCATGTTCTATTAGGTGACTTCCAAGTCAGCCATATTGCTTGGGGGACATTGTGCTGGTTGCCATGTTGTATAGGTGACTTCCATATTGCATGGGGGACATTGTGCTGGTTGTCTTGTATAGGTGACTTCCAAGTCAGCCATATTGCATGGGGGACATTGTGCTGGTTGTCTTGTATAGGTGACTTCCAAGTCAGCCATATTGCTTGTGGGACATTGTGCTGGTTGTATTGTATAGGTGACTTCCAAGTCAGCCATATTGCATGGGGGACATTGTGCTGGTTGCCATGTTGTATAGGTGACTTCCAAGTCAGCCATATTGCATTTGGGACATTGTGCTGGTTGTATTGTATAGGTGACTTCCAAGTCAGCCATATTGCATGGGGGACATTGTGCTGGTTGTATTGTATAGGTGACTTCCAAGTCAGCCATATTGCATGGGGGACATTGTGCTGGTTGTATTGTATAGGTGACTTCCAAGTCAGCCATATTGCATGGGGGACATTGTGCTGGTGGCCATGTTCTATAGGTGACTTACAAGTCAGCCATATTGCATTTGGGACATTGTGCTGGTTGTCTTGTATAGGTGACTTCCAAGTCAGCCATATTGCTTGGGGGACATTGTGCTGGTTGCCATGTCCTATAGGTGACTTCCAAGTCAGCCATATTGCATGGGGGACATTGTGCTGGTTGTCTTGTATAGGTGACTTCCAAGTCAGCCATATTGCATGGGGGACATTGTGCTGGTTGTATTGTATAGGTGACTTACAAGTCATCCATATTGCATGGGGGACATTGTGCTGGTTGCCATGTTGTATAGGTGACTTCCAAGTCAGCCATATTGCTTGGGGGACATTGTGCTGGTGGCCATGTTCTATAGGTGACTTCCAAGTCAGCTATATTGCATGGGGGACATTGTGCTGGTTGCCATGTCCTATAGGTGACTTCCAAGTCAGCCATATTGCATGGGGGACATTGTGCTGGTTGTCTTGTATAGGTGACTTCCAAGTCAGCCATATTGCTTGGGGGACATTGTGCTGGTTGCCATGTTCTATAGGTGACTTGCAAGTCAGCCATATTGCTTGGGGGACATTGTGCTGGTGGCCATGTTCTATAGGTGACTTCCAAGTCAGCCATATTGCTTGGGGGACATTGTGCTGGTTGCCATGTTGTATAGGTGACTTCCAAGTCAGCCAAATTGCATGGGGGACATTGTGCTGGTGGCCATGTTCTATAGGTGACTTCCAAGTCAGCCATATTGCATGGGGGACATTGTGCTGGATGCCATGTTGTATAGGTGACTTCCAAGTCAGCCATATTGCATGGCGGACATTGTGCTGGTTGTATTGTATAGGTGACTTCCAAGTCAGCCATATTGCATGGGGGACATTGTGCTGGTTGCCATGTCCTATAGGTGACTTCCAAGTCAGCCATATTGCATGGGGGAAATTGTGCTGGTTGTCTTGTATAGGTGACTTCCAAGTCAGCAATATTGCTTGGGGGACATTGTGCTGGTTGCCATGTTCTATAGGTGACTTCCAAGTCAGCCATGTTGCATGGGGGACATTGTGCTGGTGGCCATGTTCTATAGGTGACTTCCAAGTCAGCCATATTGCATGGGGGACATTGTGCTGGTTGCCATGTCCTATAGGTGACTTCCAAGTCAGCCATATTGCATGGGGGACATTGTGCTGGTTGTCTTGTATAGGTGAATTCCAAGTCAGCCATATTGCTTGGGGGACATTGTGCTGGTTGCCATGTTCTATAGGTGACTTCCAAGTCAGCCATATTGCTTGGGGGACATTGTGCTGGTGGCCATGTTCTATAGGTGACTTCCAAGTCAGCCATATTGCTTGGGGGACATTGTGCTGGTTGTATTGTATAGGTGACTTCCAAGTCAGCCATATTGCATGGGGGACATTGTGCTGGTGGCCATGTCCTATAGGTGACTTCCAAGTCAGCCATATTGCATGGGGGACATTGTGCTGGTTGTCTTGTATAGGTGACTTCCAAGTCAGCCATATTGCATGGGGGAAATTGTGCTGGTTGCCATGTTGTATAGGTGACTTCCAAGTCAGCCATATTGCATGGGGGACAATGTGCTGGTGGCCATGTTCTATAGGTGACTTCCAAGTCAGCCATATTGCATTTGGGACATTGTGCTGGTTGTCTTGTATAGGTGACTTCCAAGTCAGCCATATTGCATGGGGGACATTGTGCTGGTTGTGTTGTATAGGTGACTTCCAAATCAGCCATATTGCATGGGGGACATTGTGATGGTTGTATTGTATAGGTGACTTCCAAGTCAGCCATATTGCATGGGGGACATTGTGCTGGTTGTCTTGTATAGGTGACTTCCAAGTCAGCCATATTGCATGGGGGACATTGTGCTGGTTGTCTTGTATAGGTGACTTCCAAGTCAGCCATATTGCTTGGGGGACATTGTGCTGGTTGTATTGTATAGGTGACTTCCAAGTCAGCCATATTGCATGGGGGACATTGTGCTGGTTGCCATGTTGTATAGGTGACTTCCAAGTCAGCCATATTGCATTTGGGACATTGTGCTGGTTGTATTGTATAGGTGACTTCCAAGTCAGCCATATTGCATGGGGGACATTGTGCTGGTTGTATTGTATAGGTGACTTCCAAGTCAGCCATATTGCATGGGGGACATTGTGCTGGTTGTATTGTATAGGTGACTTCCAAGTCATCCATATTGCATGGGGGACATTGTGCTGGTTGCCATGTTGTATAGGTGACTTCCAAGTCAGCCATATTGCATGGGGGACATTGTGCTGGTGGCCATGTTCTATAGGTGACTTCCAAGTCAGCCATATTGCATTTGGAACATTGTGCTGGTTGTCTTGTATAGGTGACTTCCAAGTCAGCCATATTGCTTGGGGGACATTGTGCTGGTTGCCATTTCCTATAGGTGACATCCAAGTCAGCCATATTGCATGGGGGACATTGTGCTGGTTGTCTTGTATAGGTGACTTCCATGTCAGCCATATTGCATGGGGGACATTGTGCTGGTTGTATTGTATAGGTGACTTCCAAGTAATCCATATTGCATGGGGGACATTGTGCTGGTTGCCATGTTGTATAGGTGACTTCCAAGTCAGCCATATTGCATGGGGGACATTGTGCTGGTGGCCATGTTCTATAGGTGACTTCCAAGTCAGCCATATTGCATTTGGGATATTGTGCTGGTTGTCTTGTATAGGTGACTTCCAAGTCAGCCATATTGCTTGGGGGACAATGTGCTGGTTGTATTGTATAGGTGACTTCCAAGTCAGCCATATTGCTTGGGGGACATTGTGCTGGTGGCCATGTTCTATAGGTGACTTCCAAGTCAGCCATATTGCATGGGGGACATTGTGCTGGTTGTATGTTGTATAGGTGACTTCCAAGTCAGCCATATTGCATGGGGGACATTGTGCTGGTGGCAATGTTCTATAGGTGACTTCCAAGTCAGCCATATTGCATTTGGGACATTGTGCTGGTTGTCTTGTATAGGTGACTTCCAAGTCAGCCATATTGCTTGGGGGACATTGTGCTGGTTGCCATGTCCTATAGGTGACTTCCAATTCAGCCATATTGCATGGGGGACATTGTGCTGGTTGTCTTGTATAGGTGACTTCCAAGTAAGCCATATTGCATGGGGGACATTGTGCTGGTTGCCATGTTGTATAGGTGACTTCCAAGTCAGCCATATTGCATGGGGGACATTGTGCTGGTTGTATTGTTTAGGTGACTTCCAAGTCAGCCATATTGCATGGGGGACATTGTGCTGGTTGTATTGTATAGGTGACTTCCAAGTAAGCCATATTGCATGCGGGACATTGTGCTGGTTGCCATGTCCTATAGGTGACTTCCAAGTCAGCCATATTGCATGGGGGACATTGTGCTGGTTGTCTTGTATAGGTGACTTCCAAGTCAGCCATATTGCTAGGGGGACATTGTGCTGGTTGCCATGTTCTATAGGTGACTTCCAAGTCAGCCATATTGCTTGGGGGACATTGTGCTGGTGGCCATGTTCTATTAGGTGACTTCCAAGTCAGCCATATTGCTTGGGGGACATTGTGCTGGTTGCCATGTTGTATAGGTGACTTCCATATTGCATGGGGGACATTGTGCTGGTTGTCTTGTATAGGTGACTTCCAAGTCAGCCATATTGCATGGGGGACATTGTGCTGGTTGTCTTGTATAGGTGACTTCCAAGTCAGCCATATTGCTTGGGGGACATTGTGCTGGTTGTATTGTATAGGTGACTTCCAAGTCAGCCATATTGCATGGGGGACAGTGTGCTGGTTGCCATGTTGTATAGGTGACTTCCAAGTCAGCCATATTGCATTTGGGACATTGTGCTGGTTGTATTGTATAGGTGACTTACAAGTCAGCCATATTGCATGGGGGACATTGTGCTGGTTGTATTGTATAGGTGACTTCCAAGTCAGCCATATTGCATGGGGGACATTGTGCTGGTTGTATTGTATAGGTGACTTCCAAGTCAGCCATATTGCATGGGGGACATTGTGCTGGTGGCCATGTTCTATAGGTGACTTACAAGTCAGCCATATTGCATTTGGGACATTGTGCTGGTTGTCTTGTATAGGTGACTTCCAAGTCAGCCATATTGCTTGGGGGACATTGTGCTGGTTGCCATGTCCTATAGGTGACTTCCAAGTCAGCCATATTGCATGGGGGACATTGTGCTGGTTGTCTTGTATAGGTGACTTCCAAGTCAGCCATATTGCATGGGGGACATTGTGCTGGTTGTATTGTATAGGTGACTTACAAGTCATCCATATTGCATGGGGGACATTGTGCTGGTTGCCATGTTGTATAGGTGACTTCCAAGTCAGCCATATTGCTTCGGGGACATTGTGCTGGTGGCCATGTTCTATAGGTGACTTCCAAGTCAGCTATATTGCATGGGGGACATTGTGCTGGTTGCCATGTCCTATAGGTGACTTCCAAGTCAGCCATATTGCATGGGGGACATTGTGCTGGTTGTCTTGTATAGGTGACTTCCAAGTCAGCCATATTGCTTGGGGGACATTGTGCTGGTTGCCATGTTCTATAGGTGACTTGCAAGTCAGCCATATTGCTTGGGGGACATTGTGCTGGTGGCCATGTTCTATAGGTGACTTCCAAGTCAGCCATATTGCTTGGGGGACATTGTGCTGGTTGCCATGTTGTATAGGTGACTTCCAAGTCAGCCATATTGCATGGGGGACATTGTGCTGGTGGCCATGTTCTATAGGTGACTTCCAAGTCAGCCATATTGCATGGGGGACATTGTGCTGGATGCCATGTTGTATAGGTGACTTCCAAGTCAGCCATATTGCATGGCGGACATTGTGCTGGTTGTATTGTATAGGTGACTTCCAAGTCAGCCATATTGCATGGGGGACATTGTGCTGGTTGCCATGTCCTATAGGTGACTTCCAAGTCAGCCATATTGCATGGGGGAAATTGTGCTGGTTGTCTTGTATAGGTGACTTCCAAGTCAGCAATATTGCTTGGGGGACATTGTGCTGGTTGCCATGTTCTATAGGTGACTTCCAAGTCAGCCATATTGCATGGGGGACATTGTGCTGGTGGCCATGTTCTATAGGTGACTTCCAAGTCAGCCATATTGCATGGGGGACATTGTGCTGGTTGCCATGTCCTATAGGTGACTTCCAAGTCAGCCATATTGCATGGGGGACATTGTGCTGGTTGTCTTGTATAGGTGAATTCCAAGTCAGCCATATTGCTTGGGGGACATTGTGCTGGTTGCCATGTTCTATAGGTGACTTCCAAGTCAGCCATATTGCTTGGGGGACATTGTGCTGGTGGCCATGTTCTATAGGTGACTTCCAAGTCAGCCATATTGCTTGGGGGACATTGTGCTGGTTGTATTGTATAGGTGACTTCCAAGTCAGCCATATTGCACGGGGGACATTGTGCTGGTGGCCATGTCCTATAGGTGACTTCCAAGTCAGCCATATTGCATGGGGGACATTGTGCTGGTTGTCTTGTATAGGTGACTTCCAAGTCAGCCATATTGCATGGGGGAAATTGTGCTGGTTGCCATGTTGTATAGGTGACTTCCAAGTCAGCCATATTGCATGGGGGACAATGTGCTGGTGGCCATGTTCTATAGGTGACTTCCAAGTCAGCCATATTGCATTTGGGACATTGTGCTGGTTGTCTTGTATAGGTGACTTCCAAGTCAGCCATATTGCATGGGGGACATTGTGCTGGTTGTGTTGTATAGGTGACTTCCAAATCAGCCATATTGCATGGGGGACATTGTGCTGGTTGTATTGTATAGGTGACTTCCAAGTCAGCCATATTGCATGGGGGACATTGTGCTGGTTGTCTTGTATAGGTGACTTCCAAGTCAGCCATATTGCATGGGGGACATTGTGCTGGTTGTCTTGTATAGGTGACTTCCAAGTCAGCCATATTGCTTGGGGGACATTGTGCTGGTTGTATTGTATAGGTGACTTCCAAGTCAGCCATATTGCATGGGGGACATTGTGCTGGTTGCCATGTTGTATAGGTGACTTCCAAGTCAGCCATATTGCATTTGGGACATTGTGCTGGTTGTATTGTATAGGTGACTTCCAAGTCAGCCATATTGCATGGGGGACATTGTGCTGGTTGTATTGTATAGGTGACTTCCAAGTCAGCCATATTGCATGGGGGACATTGTGCTGGTTGTATTGTATAGGTGACTTCCAAGTCATCCATATTGCATGGGGGACATTGTGCTGGTTGCCATGTTGTATAGGTGACTTCCAAGTCAGCCATATTGCATGGGGGACATTGTGCTGGTGGCCATGTTCTATAGGTGACTTCCAAGTCAGCCATATTGCATTTGGAACATTGTGCTGGTTGTCTTGTATAGGTGACTTCCAAGTCAGCCATATTGCTTGGGGGACATTGTGCTGGTTGCCATGTCCTATAGGTGACATCCAAGTCAGCCATATTGCATGGGGGACATTGTGCTGGTTGTCTTGTATAGGTGACTTCCAAGTCAGCCATATTGCATGGGGGACATTGTGCTGGTTGTATTGTATAGGTGACTTCCAAGTAATCCATATTGCATGGGGGACATTGTGCTGGTTGCCATGTTGTATAGGTGACTTCCAAGTCAGCCATATTGCATGGGGGACATTGTGCTGGTGGCCATGTTCTATAGGTGACTTCCAAGTCAGCCATATTGCATTTGGGACATTGTGCTGGTTGTCTTGTATAGGTGACTTCCAAGTCAGCCATATTGCTTGGGGGACATTGTGCTGGTTGTATTGTATAGGTGACTTCCAAGTCAGCCATATTGCTTGGGGGACATTGTGCTGGTGGCCATGTTCTATAGGTGACTTCCAAGTCAGCCATATTGCATGGGGGACATTGTGCTGGTTGCCATGTCCTATAGGTGACTTCCAAGTCAGCCATATTGCATGGGGGACATTGTGCTGGTTGTCTTGTATAGGTGACTTCCAAGTCAGCCATATTGCTTGGGGGACATTGTGCTGGTTGCCATGTTCTATAGGTGACTTCCAAGTCAGCCATATTGCTTGGGGGACATTGTGCTGGTGGCCATGTTCTATAGGTGACTTCCAAGTCAGCCATATTGCATGGGGGACATTGTGCTGGTGGCCATGTTCTATAGGTGACTTCCAAGTCAGCCATATTGCATGGGGGACATTGTGCTGGTTGTCTTGTATAGGTGACTTCCAAGTCAGCCATATTGCATGGGGGACATTGTGCTGGTTGTGTTGTATAGGTGACTTCCAAATCAGCCATATTGCATGGGGGACATTGTGCTGGTTGTATTGTATAGGTGACTTCCAAGTCAGCCATATTGCATGGGGGACATTGTGCTGGTTGTATTGTATAGGTGACTTCCAAGTCAGCCATATTGCATAGGGGACATTGTGCTGGTGGCCATGTCCTATAGGTGACTTCCAAGTCAGCCATATTGCATGGGGGACATTGTGCTGGTTGTCTTGTATAGGTGACTTCCAAGTCAGCCATATTGCTTGGGGGACATTGTGCTGGTTGTATTGTATAGGTGACTTCCAATTCAGCCATATTGCATGGGGGACATTGTGCTGGTTGCCATGTTGTATAGGTGACTTCCAAGTCAGCCATATTGCATGGGGGACATTGTGCTGGTGGCCATGTTCTATAGGTGACTTCCAAGTCAGCCATATTGCATTTGGGACATTGTGCTGGTTGTCTTGTATAGGTGACTTCCAAGTCAGCCATATTGCATGGGGGACATTGTGCTGGTTGTGTTGTATAGGTGACTTCCAAATCAGCCATATTGCATGGGGGACATTGTGCTGGTTGTATTGTATAGGTGACTTCCAAGTCAGCCATATTGCATGGGGGACATTGTGCTGGTTGTCTTGTATAGGTGACTTCCAAGTCAGCCATATTGCTTGGGGGACATTGTGCTGGTTGTATTGTATAGGTGACTTCCAAGTCAGCAATATTGCATGGGGGACATTGTGCTGGTTGCCATGTTGTATAGGTGACTTCCAAGTCAGCCATATTGCATGGGGGACATTGTGCTGGTGGCCATGTTCTATAGGTGACTTCCAAGTCAGCCATATTGCATTTGGGACATTGTGCTGGTTGTATTGTATAGGTGACTTCCAAGTCAGCCATATTGCATGGGGGACATTGTGCTGGTTGTATTGTATAGGTGACTTCCAAGTGAGCCATATTGCTTGGGGGACATTGTGCTGGTGGCCATGTTCTATAGGTGACTTCCAAGTCAGCCATATTGCATGGGGGACATTGTGCTGGTTGCCATGTCCTATAGGTGACTTCCAAGTCAGCCATATTTCATGGGGGACATTGTGCTGGTTGTCTTGTATAGGTGACTTCCAAGTCAGCCATATTGCTTGGGGGACATTGTGCTGGTTGCCATGTTCTATAGGTGACTTCCAAGTCAGCCATATTGCTTGGGGGACATTGTGCTGGTGGCCATGTTCTATAGGTGACTTCCAAGTCAGCCATATTGCTTGGGGGACATTGTGCTGGTTGCCATGTTGTATAGGTGACTTCCAAGTCAGCCATTTTGCATGGGGGACATTGTGCTGGTGGCCATGTTGTATAGGTGACTTCCAAGTCAGCCATATTGCATGGGGGACATTGTGCTGGTTGTCTTGTATAGGTGACTTCCAAGTCAGCCATATTGCATGGGGGACATTGTGCTGGTTGCCATGTTGTATAGGTGACTTCCAAGTCAGCCATATTGCATGGGGGACATTGTGCTGGTTGTATTGTATAGGTGACTTCCAAGTCAGCCATATTGCATGGGGGACATTGTGCTGGTTGTCTTGTATAGGTGACTTCCAAGTCAGCCATATTGCTTGGGGGACATTGTGCTGGTTGTATTGTATAGGTGACTTCCAAGTCAGCCATATTGCAAGGGGGAAATTGTGCTGGTTGCCATGTTGTATAGGTGACTTCCAAGTCAGCCATATTGCATGGGGGACATTGTGCTGGTGGCCATGTTCTATAGGTGACTTCCAAGTCAGCCATATTGCATTTGGGACATTGTGCTGGTTGTCTTGTATAGGTGACTTCCAAGTCAGCCATATTGCATGGGGGACATTGTGCTGGTTGTGTTGTATAGGTGACTTCCAAATCAGCCATATTGCATGGGGGACATTGTGCTGGTTGTATTGTATAGGTGACTTCCAAGTCAGCCATATTGCATGGGGGACATTGTGCTGGTTGTCTTGTATAGGTAACTTCCAAGTCAGCCATATTGCTTGGGGGACATTGTGCTGGTTGTATTGTATAGGTGACTTCCAAGTCAGCCATATTGCATGGGGGACATTGTGCTGGTTGCCATGTTGTATAGGTGACTTCCAAGTCAGCCATATTGCATGGGGGACATTGTGCTGGTTGTGTTGTATAGGTGACTTCCAAATCAGCCATATTGCATGGGGGACATTGTGCTGGTTGTATTGTATAGGTGACTTCCATGTCAGCCATATTGCATGGGGGACATTGTGCTGGTTGCCATGTTCTATAGGTGACTTCCAAGTGAGCCATATTGCATGGGGGACATTGTGCTGGTGGCCATGTTCTATAGGTGACTTCCAAGTCAGCCATATTGCATGGGGGACATTGTGCTGGTTGTCTTGTATAGGTGACTTCCAAGTCAGCCATATTGCTTCGGGGACATTGTGCTGGTGGCCATGTTCTATAGGTGACTTCCAAGTCAGCCATATTGCTTGGGGGACATTGTGCTGGTTGCCATGTTGTATAGGTGACTTCCAAGTCAGCCAAATTGCATGGGGGACATTGTGCTGGTGGCCATGTTCTATAGGTGACTTCCAAGTCAGCCATATTGCATGGGGGACATTGTGCTGGTTGTCTTGTATAGGTGACTTCCAAGTCAGCCATATTGCATGGGGGACATTGTGCTGCTGGCCATGTTCTATAGGTGACTTCCAAGTCAGCCATATTGCTTGGGGGACATTGTGCTGGTTGTATTGTATAGGTGACTTCCAAGTCAGCCATATTGCATGCGGGACATTTTGCTGGTTGCCATGTCCTATAGGTGACTTCCAAGTCAGCCATATTGCATGGGGGACATTGTGCTGGTTGTCTTGTATAGGTGACTTCCAAGTCAGCCATATTGCATGGGGGACATTGTGCTGGTTGCCATGTTGTATAGGTGACTTCCAAGTCAGCAATATTGCATGGGGGACATTGTGCTGGTTGCCATGTTGTATAGGTGACTTCCAAGTCAGCCATATTGCATGGGGGACATTGTGCTGGTGGCCATGTTCTATAGGTGACTTCCAAGTCAGCCATATTGCATTTGGGACATTGTGCTGGTTGTATTGTATAGGTGACTTCCAAGTCAGCCATATTGCATGGGGGACATTGTGCTGGTTGTATTGTATAGGTGACTTCCAAGTGAGCCATATTGCTTGGGGGACATTGTGCTGGTGGCCATGTTCTATAGGTGACTTCCAAGTCAGCCATATTGCATGGGGGACATTGTGCTGGTTGCCATGTCCTATAGGTGACTTCCAAGTCAGCCATATTTCATGGGGGACATTGTGCTGGTTGTCTTGTATAGGTGACTTCCAAGTCAGCCATATTGCTTGGGGGACATTGTGCTGGTTGCCATGTTCTATAGGTGACTTCCAAGTCAGCCATATTGCTTGGGGGACATTGTGCTGGTGGCCATGTTCTATAGGTGACTTCCAAGTCAGCCATATTGCTTGGGGGACATTGTGCTGGTTGCCATGTTGTATAGGTGACTTCCAAGTCAGCCATTTTGCATGGGGGACATTGTGCTGGTGGCCATGTTGTATAGGTGACTTCCAAGTCAGCCATATTGCATGGGGGACATTGTGCTGGTTGTCTTGTATAGGTGACTTCCAAGTCAGCCATATTGCATGGGGGACATTGTGCTGGTTGCCATGTTGTATAGGTGACTTCCAAGTCAGCCATATTGCACGGGGGACATTGTGCTGGTTGTATTGTATAGGTGACTTCCAAGTCAGCCATATTGCATGGGGGACATTGTGCTGGTTGTCTTGTATAGGTGACTTCCAAGTCAGCCATATTGCTTGGGGGACATTGTGCTGGTTGTATTGTATAGGTGACTTCCAAGTCAGCCATATTGCATGGGGGAAATTGTGCTGGTTGTCATGTTGTATAGGTGACTTCCAAGTCAGCCATATTGCATGGGGGACATTGTGCTGGTGGCCATGTTCTATAGGTGACTTCCAAGTCAGCCATATTGCATTTGGGACATTGTGCTGGTTGTCTTGTATAGGTGACTTCCAAGTCAGCCATATTGCATGGGGGACATTGTGCTGGTTGTGTTGTATAGGTGACTTCCAAATCAGCCATATTGCATGGGGGACATTGTGCTGGTTGTATTGTATAGGTGACTTCCAAGTCAGCCATATTGCATGGGGGACATTGTGCTGGTTGTCTTGTATAGGTAACTTCCAAGTCAGCCATATTGCTTGGGGGACATTGTGCTGGTTGTATTGTATAGGTGACTTCCAAGTCAGCCATATTGCATGGGGGACATTGTGCTGGTTGCCATGTTGTATAGGTGACTTCCAAGTCAGCCATATTGCATGGGGGACATTGTGCTGGTTGTGTTGTATAGGTGACTTCCAAATCAGCCATATTGCATGGGGGACATTGTGCTGGTTGTATTGTATAGGTGACTTCCATGTCAGCCATATTGCATGGGGGACATTGTGCTGGTTGCCATGTTCTATAGGTGACTTCCAAGTGAGCCATATTGCATGGGGGACATTGTGCTGGTGGCCATGTTCTATAGGTGACTTCCAAGTCAGCCATATTGCATGGGGGACATTGTGCTGGTTGTCTTGTATAGGTGACTTCCAAGTCAGCCATATTGCTTCGGGGACATTGTGCTGGTGGCCATGTTCTATAGGTGACTTCCAAGTCAGCCATATTGCTTGGGGGACATTGTGCTGGTTGCCATGTTGTATAGGTGACTTCCAAGTCAGCCAAATTGCATGGGGGACATTGTGCTGGTGGCCATGTTCTATAGGTGACTTCCAAGTCAGCCATATTGCATGGGGGACATTGTGCTGGTTGTCTTGTATAGGTGACTTCCAAGTCAGCCATATTGCATGGGGGACATTGTGCTGCTGGCCATGTTCTATAGGTGACTTCCAAGTCAGCCATATTGCTTGGGGGACATTGTGCTGGTTGTATTGTATAGGTGACTTCCAAGTCAGCCATATTGCATGCGGGACATTTTGCTGGTTGCCATGTCCTATAGGTGACTTCCAAGTCAGCCATATTGCATGGGGGACATTGTGCTGGTTGTCTTGTATAGGTGACTTCCAAGTCAGCCATATTGCTTGGGGGACATTGTGCTGGTTGCCATGTTCTATAGGTGACTTCCAAGTCAGCCATATTGCTTGGGGGACATTGTGCTGGTGGCCATGTTCTATAGGTGACTTCCAAGTCAGCCATATTGCTTGGGGGACATTGTGCTGGTTGCCATGTTGTATAGGTGACTTCCAAGTCAGCCATATTGCATGGGGGACATTGTGCTGGTGGCCATGTTCTATAGGTGACTTCCAAGTCAGCCATATTGCATGGGGGACATTGTGCTGGTTGTCTTGTATAGGTGACTTCCAAGTCAGCCATATTGCATGGGGGACATTGTGCTGGTGGCCATGTTCTATAGGTGACTTCCAAGTCAGCCATATTGCTTGGGGGACATTGTGCTGGTTGTATTGTATAGGTGACTTCCAAGTCAGCCATATTGCATGGGGGACATTGTGCTGGTTGCCATGTTGTATAGGTGACTTCCAAGTGAGCCATATTGCTTGGGGGACATTGTGCTGGTTGTGTTGTATAGGTGACTTCCAAGTCAGCCATATTGCATGGGGGACATTGTGCTAGTTGTCTTGTATAGGTGACTTCCAAGTCAGCCGTGTTGCATGGGGGACATTGTGCTGGTGGCCATGTTGTATAGGTGACTTTCAAGTCAGCCATATTGCATGGGGGACATTGTGCTGGTTGCCATGTTGTATAGGTGACTTCCAAGTCAGCCATATTGCATGGGG
The DNA here is from genome assembly GCF_048934315.1 of Petromyzon marinus. NCBI lineage: Eukaryota > Metazoa > Chordata > Hyperoartia > Petromyzontiformes > Petromyzontidae > Petromyzon > Petromyzon marinus. The sequence continues at coordinate 570,937 of NW_027422884.1, read as the reverse complement.
GACATTGTGCTGGTTGCCATGTCCTATAGGTGACTTCCAAGTCAGCCATATTGCATGGGGGAAATTGTGCTGGTTGTCTTGTATAGGTGACTTTTAAGTCAGCCATATTGCTTGGGGGACATTGTGCTGGTTGCCATGTTCTATAGGTGACTTCCAAGTCAGCCATATTGCTTGTGGGACATTGTGCTGGTTGCCATGTTGTATAGGTGACTTCCAAGTCAGCCATATTGCTTGGGGGACATTGTGCTGGTTGCCATTTTGTATAGGTGACTTCCAAGTCAGCCATATTGCATGGGGGACATTGTGCTGGTGGCCATGTTCTATAGGTGACTTCCAAGTCAGCCATATTGCATGGGGGACATTGTGCTGGTTGTCTTGTATTGGTGACTTCCAAGTCAGCCATATTGCATGGGGGACATTGTGCTGGTTGTGTTGTATAGGTGACTTCCAAATCAGCCATATTGCATGGGGGACATTGTGCTGGTTGTATTGTATAGGTGACTTCCAAGTCAGCCATATTGCATGGGGGACATTGTGCTGGTGGCCATGTCCTATAGGTGACTTCCAAGTCAGCCATATTGCATGGGGGACATTGTGCTGGTTGTCTTGTATAGGTGACTTCCAAGTCAGCCATATTGCATGGGGGACATTGTGCTGGTGGCCATGTTCTCTAGGTGACTTCCAAGTCAGCCATATTGCATTTGGGACATTGTGCTGGTTGTCTTGTATAGGTGATTTCCAAGTCAGCCATATTGCATGGGGGACATTGTGCTGGTTGTGTTTTATAGGTGACTTCCAAATCAGCCATATTGCATGGGGGACATTGTGCTGGTTGTATTGTATAGGTGACTTCCAAGTCAGCCATATTTCATGGGGGACATTGTGCTGGTTGTATTGTATAGGTGACTTCCAAGTCAGCCATATTGCATGGGGGACATTGTGCTGGTGGCCATGTCCTATAGGTGACTTCCAAGTCAGCCATATTGCATGGGGGACATTGTGCTGGTTGTCTTGTATAGGTGACTTCCAAGTCAGCCATATTGCTTAGGGGACATTGTGCTGGTTGTATGTTGTATAGGTGACTTCCAAGTCAGCCATATTGCATGGGGGACATTGTGCTGGTGGCAATGTTCTATAGGTGACTTCCAAGTCAGCCATATTGCATTTGGGACATTGTGCTGGTTGTCTTGTATAGGTGACTTCCAAGTCAGCCATATTGCTTGGGGGACATTGTGCTGGTTGCCATGTCCTATAGGTGACTTCCAAGTCAGCCATATTGCATGGGGGACATTGTGCTGGTTGTCTTGTATAGGTGACTTCCAAGTAAGCCATATTGCATGGGGGACATTGTGCTGGTTGCCATGTTGTATAGGTGACTTCCAAGTCAGCCATATTGCATGGGGGACATTGTGCTGGTTGTATTGTATAGGTGACTTCCAAGTCAGCCATATTGCATGGGGGACATTGTGCTGGTTGTATTGTATAGGTGACTTCCAAGTCAGCCATATTGCATGCGGGACATTGTGCTGGTTGCCATGTCCTATAGGTGACTTCCAAGTCAGCCATATTGCATGGGGGACATTGTGCTGGTTGTCTTGTATAGGTGACTTCCAAGTCAGCCATATTGCATGGGGGACATTGTGCTGCTGGCCATGTTCTATAGGTGACTTCCAAGTCAGCCATATTGCTTGGGGGACATTGTGCTGGTTGTATTGTATAGGTGACTTCCAAGTCAGCCATATTGCATGCGGGACATTTTGCTGGTTGCCATGTCCTATAGGTGACTTCCAAGTCAGCCATATTGCATGGGGGACATTGTGCTGGTTGTCTTGTATAGGTGACTTCCAAGTCAGCCATATTGCTTGGGGGACATTGTGCTGGTTGCCATGTTCTATAGGTGACTTCCAAGTCAGCCATATTGCTTGGGGGACATTGTGCTGGTGGCCATGTTCTATAGGTGACTTCCAAGTCAGCCATATTGCTTGGGGGACATTGTGCTGGTTGCCATGTTGTATAGGTGACTTCCAAGTCAGCCATATTGCATGGGGGACATTGTGCTGGTGGCCATGTTCTATAGGTGACTTCCAAGTCAGCCATATTGCATGGGGGACATTGTGCTGGTTGTCTTGTATAGGTGACTTCCAAGTCAGCCATATTGCATGGGGGACATTGTGCTGGTGGCCATGTTCTATAGGTGACTTCCAAGTCAGCCATATTGCTTGGGGGACATTGTGCTGGTTGTATTGTATAGGTGACTTCCAAGTCAGCCATATTGCATGGGGGACATTGTGCTGGTTGCCATGTTGTATAGGTGACTTCCAAGTGAGCCATATTGCTTGGGGGACATTGTGCTGGTTGTGTTGTATAGGTGACTTCCAAGTCAGCCATATTGCATGGGGGACATTGTGCTAGTTGTCTTGTATAGGTGACTTCCAAGTCAGCCGTGTTGCATGGGGGACATTGTGCTGGTGGCCATGTTGTATAGGTGACTTTCAAGTCAGCCATATTGCATGGGGGACATTGTGCTGGTTGCCATGTTGTATAGGTGACTTCCAAGTCAGCCATATTGCATGGGGGACATTGTGCTGGTTGCCATGTCCTATAGGTGACTTCCAAGTCAGCCATATTGCATGGGGGAAATTGTGCTGGTTGTCTTGTATAGGTGACTTTTAAGTCAGCCATATTGCTTGGGGGACATTGTGCTGGTTGCCATGTTCTATAGGTGACTTCCAAGTCAGCCATATTGCTTGTGGGACATTGTGCTGGTTGCCATGTTGTATAGGTGACTTCCAAGTCAGCCATATTGCTTGGGGGACATTGTGCTGGTTGCCATTTTGTATAGGTGACTTCCAAGTCAGCCATATTGCATGGGGGACATTGTGCTGGTGGCCATGTTCTATAGGTGACTTCCAAGTCAGCCATATTGCATGGGGGACATTGTGCTGGTTGTCTTGTATTGGTGACTTCCAAGTCAGCCATATTGCATGGGGGACATTGTGCTGGTTGTGTTGTATAGGTGACTTCCAAATCAGCCATATTGCATGGGGGACATTGTGCTGGTTGTATTGTATAGGTGACTTCCAAGTCAGCCATATTGCATGGGGGACATTGTGCTGGTGGCCATGTCCTATAGGTGACTTCCAAGTCAGCCATATTGCATGGGGGACATTGTGCTGGTTGTCTTGTATAGGTGACTTCCAAGTCAGCCATATTGCATGGGGGACATTGTGCTGGTGGCCATGTTCTCTAGGTGACTTCCAAGTCAGCCATATTGCATTTGGGACATTGTGCTGGTTGTCTTGTATAGGTGATTTCCAAGTCAGCCATATTGCATGGGGGACATTGTGCTGGTTGTGTTTTATAGGTGACTTCCAAATCAGCCATATTGCATGGGGGACATTGTGCTGGTTGTATTGTATAGGTGACTTCCAAGTCAGCCATATTTCATGGGGGACATTGTGCTGGTTGTATTGTATAGGTGACTTCCAAGTCAGCCATATTGCATGGGGGACATTGTGCTGGTGGCCATGTCCTATAGGTGACTTCCAAGTCAGCCATATTGCATGGGGGACATTGTGCTGGTTGTCTTGTATAGGTGACTTCCAAGTCAGCCATATTGCTTAGGGGACATTGTGCTGGTTGTATGTTGTATAGGTGACTTCCAAGTCAGCCATATTGCATGGGGGACATTGTGCTGGTGGCAATGTTCTATAGGTGACTTCCAAGTCAGCCATATTGCATTTGGGACATTGTGCTGGTTGTCTTGTATAGGTGACTTCCAAGTCAGCCATATTGCTTGGGGGACATTGTGCTGGTTGCCATGTCCTATAGGTGACTTCCAAGTCAGCCATATTGCATGGGGGACATTGTGCTGGTTGTCTTGTATAGGTGACTTCCAAGTAAGCCATATTGCATGGGGGACATTGTGCTGGTTGCCATGTTGTATAGGTGACTTCCAAGTCAGCCATATTGCATGGGGGACATTGTGCTGGTTGTATTGTATAGGTGACTTCCAAGTCAGCCATATTGCATGGGGGACATTGTGCTGGTTGTATTGTATAGGTGACTTCCAAGTCAGCCATATTGCATGCGGGACATTGTGCTGGTTGCCATGTCCTATAGGTGACTTCCAAGTCAGCCATATTGCATGGGGGACATTGTGCTGGTTGTCTTGTATAGGTGACTTCCAAGTCAGCCATATTGCTTGGGGGACATTGTGCTGGTTGCCATGTTCTATAGGTGACTTCCAAGTCAGCCATATTGCTTGGGGGACATTGTGCTGGTGGCCATGTTCTATTAGGTGACTTCCAAGTCAGCCATATTGCTTGGGGGACATTGTGCTGGTTGCCATGTTGTATAGGTGACTTCCATATTGCATGGGGGACATTGTGCTGGTGGCCAAGTTCTATAGGTGACTTCCAAGTCAGCCATATTGCATGGGGGACATTGTGCTGGTGGCCATGTTCTATAGGTGACTTCCAAATCAGCCATATTGCTTGGGGGACATTGTGCTGGTTGTATTGTATAGGTGACTTCCAAGTCAGCCATATTGCATGGGGGACATTGTGCTGGTGGCCATGTTGTATAGGTGACTTCCAAGTTAGCCATATTGCTTGGGGGACATTGTGCTGGTTGTGTTGTATAGGTGACTTCCAAGTCAGCCATATTGCATGGGGGACATTGTGCTGGTGGCCATGTTCTATAGGTGACTGCCAAGTCAGGCATATTGCATTTGGGACATTGTGCTGGTTGTCTTGTATAGGTGACTTCCAAGTCAGCCATATTGCATGGTGGACATTGTGCTGGTTGCCATGTTGTATAGGTGACTTCCAAGTCAGCCATATTGCATGGGGGACATTGTGCTGGTTGCCATGTTGTATAGTTGACTTACAAGTCAGCCATATTGCATGGGGGACATTGTGCTGGTTGCCATGTCCTATAGGTGACTTCCAAGTCAGCCATATTGCATGGGGGAAATTGTGCTGGTTGTCATGTTGTATAGGTGACTTCCAAGTCAGCCATATTGCTTGGGGGACATTGTGCTGGTTGCCATGTTGTATAGGTGACTTCCAAGTCAGCCATATTGCATGGGGGACATTGTGCTGGTGGCCATGTTCTGTAGTTGACTTCCAAGTCAGCCATATTGCATGGGGGACATTGTGCTGGTTGTCTTGTATTGGTGACTTCCAAGTCAGCCATATTGCATGGGGGACATTGTGCTGGTTGTGTTGTATAGGTGACTTCCAAATCAGCCATATTGCATGGGGGACATTGTGCTGGTTGTATTGTATAGGTGACTTCCAAGTCAGCCATATTGCATGGGGGACATTGTGCTGGTTGTATTGTATAGGTGACTTCCAAGTCAGCCATATTGCATGGGGGACATTGTGCTGGTTGTATTGTATAGGTGACTTCCAAGTCAGCCATATTGCATGGGGGACATTGTGCTGGTGGCCATGTCCTATAGGTGACTTCCAAGTCAGCCATATTGCATGGGGGACATTGTGCTGGTTGTCTTGTATAGGTGACTTCCAAGTCAGCCATATTGCTTAGGGGACATTGTGCTGGTTGTATGTTGTATAGGTGACTTCCAAGTCAGCCATATTGCATGGGGGACATTGTGCTGGTGGCAATGTTCTATAGGTGACTTCCAAGTCAGCCATATTGCATTTGGGACATTGTGCTGGTTGTCTTGTATAGGTGACTTCCAAGTCAGCCATATTGCTTGGGGGACATTGTGCTGGTTGCCATGTCCTATAGGTGACTTCCAAGTCAGCCATATTGCATGGGGGACATTGTGCTGGTTGTCTTGTATAGGTGACTTCCAAGTAAGCCATATTGCATGGGGGACATTGTGCTGGTTGCCATGTTGTATAGGTGACTTCCAAGTCAGCCATATTGCATGGGGGACATTGTGCTGGTTGTATTGTTTAGGTGACTTCCAAGTCAGCCATATTGCATGGGGGACATTGTGCTGGTTGTATTGTACAGGTGACTTCCAAGTCAGCCATATTGCATGCGGGACATTGTGCTGGTTGCCATGTCCTATAGGTGACTTCCAAGTCAGCCATATTGCATGGGGGACATTGTGCTGGTTGTCTTGTATAGGTGACTTCCAAGTCAGCCATATTGCTAGGGGGACATTGTGCTGGTTGCCATGTTCTATAGGTGACTTCCAAGTCAGCCATATTGCTTGGGGGACATTGTGCTGGTGGCCATGTTCTATTAGGTGACTTCCAAGTCAGCCATATTGCTTGGGGGACATTGTGCTGGTTGCCATGTTGTATAGGTGACTTCCATATTGCATGGGGGACATTGTGCTGGTGGCCATGTTCTATAGGTGACTTCCAAGTCAGCCATATTGCATGGGGGACATTGTGCTGGTGGCCATGTTCTATAGGTGACTTCCAAATCAGCCATATTGCTTGGGGGACATTGTGCTGGTTGTATTGTATAGGTGACTTCCAAGTCAGCCATATTGCATGGGGGACATTGTGCTGGTGGCCATGTTGTATAGGTGACTTCCAAGTGAGCCATATTGCTTGGGGGACATTGTGCTGGTTGTGTTGTATAGGTGACTTCCAAGTCAGCCATATTGCATGGGGGACATTGTGCTGGTGGCCATGTTCTATAGGTGACTGCCAAGTCAGGCATATTGCATTTGGGACATTGTGCTGGTTGTCTTGTATAGGTGACTTCCAAGTCAGCCATATTGCATGGGGGACATTGTGCTGGTTGCCATGTTGTATAGGTGACTTCCAAGTCAGCCATATTGCATGGGGGACATTGTGCTGGTTGCCATGTTGTATAGGTGACTTACAAGTCAGCCATATTGCATGGGGGACATTGTGCTGGTTGCCATGTCCTATAGGTGACTTCCAAGTCAGCCATATTGCATGGGGGAAATTGTGCTGGTTGTCATGTTGTATAGGTTACTTCCAAGTCAGCCATATTGCTTGGGGGACATTGTGCTGGTTGCCATGTTGTATAGGTGACTTCCAAGTCAGCCATATTGCATGGGGGACATTGTGCTGGTGGCCATGTTCTATAGTTGACTTCCAAGTCAGCCATATTGCATGGGGGACATTGTGCTGGTTGTCTTGTATTGGTGACTTCCAAGTCAGCCATATTGCATGGGGGACATTGTGCTGGTTGTGTTGTATAGGTGACTTCCAAATCAGCCATATTGCATGGGGGACATTGTGCTGGTTGTATTGTATAGGTGACTTCCAAGTCAGCCATATTGCATGGGGGACATTGTGCTGGTGGCCATGTCCTATAGGTGACTTCCAAGTCAGCCATATTGCATGGTGGACATTGTGCTGGTTGTCTTGTATAGGTGACTTCCAAGTCAGCCATATTGCATGGGGGACATTGTGCTGGTGGCCATGTTCTATAGGTGACTTCCAAGTCAGCCATATTGCATTTGGGACATTGTGATGGTTGTCTTGTATAGGTGACTTCCAAGTCAGCCATATTGCATGGGGGACATTGTGCTGGTTGCCATGTCCTATAGGTGACTTCCAAGTCAGCCATATTGCATGGGGGAAATTGTGCTGGTTGTCATGTTGTATAGGTGACTTCCAAGTCAGCCATATTGCTTGGGGGACATTGTGCTGGTTGCCATGTTGTATAGGTGACTTCCAAGTCATCCATATTGCATGGGGGAAATTGTGCTGGTGGCCATGTTCTATAGGTGACTTCCAAGTCAGCCATATTGCATGGGGGACATTGTGCTGGTTGTCTTGTATTGGTGACTTCCAAGTCAGCCATATTGCATGGGTGACATTGTGCTGGTTGTGTTGTATAGGTGACTTCCAAATCAGCCATATTGCATGGGGGACATTGTGCTGGTTGTATTGTATAGGTGACTTCCAAGTCAGCCATATTGCATGGGGGACATTGTGCTGGTGGCCATGTCCTATAGGTGACTTCCAAGTCAGCCATATTGCATGGGGGACATTGTGCTGGTTGTCTTGTATAGGTGACTTCCAAGTCAGCCATATTGCATGGGGGACATTGTGCTGGTGGCCATGTTCTATAGGTGACTTCCAAGTCAGCCATATTGCATTTGGGACATTGTGCTGGTTGTCTTGTATAGGTGATTTCCAAGTCAGCCATATTGCATGGGGGACATTGTGCTGGTTGTGTTTTATAGTGACTTCCAAATCAGCCATATTGCATGGGGGACATTGTGCTGGTTGTATTGTATAGGTGACTTCCAAGTCAGCCATATTGCATGGGGGACATTGTGCTGGTTGTATTGTATAGGTGACTTCCAAGTCAGCCATATTGCATGGGGGACATTGTGCTGGTGGCCATGTCCTATAGGTGACTTCCAAGTCAGCCATATTGCATGGGGGACATTGTGCTGGTTGTCTTGTATAGGTGACTTCCAAGTCAGCCATATTGCTTAGGGGACATTGTGCTGGTTGTATGTTGTATAGGTGACTTCCAAGTCAGCCATATTGCATGGGGGACATTGTGCTGGTGGCCATGTTCTATAGGTGACTTCCAAGTCAGCCATATTGCATTTGGGACATTGTGCTGGTTGTCTTGTATAGGTGACTTCCAAGTCAGCCATATTGCTTGGGGGACATTGTGCTGGTTGCCATGTCCTATAGGTGACTTCCAAGTCAGCCATATTGCATGGGGGACATTGTGCTGGTTGTCTTGTATAGGTGACTTCCAAGTCAGCCATATTGCATGGGGGACATCGTGCTGGTTGCCATGTTGTATAGGTGACTTCCAAGTCAGCCATATTGCATGGGGGACATTGTGCTGGTTGTATTGTATAGGTGACTTCCAAGTCAGCCATATTGCATGGGGGACATTGTGCTGGTTGTATTGTATAGGTGACTTCCAAGTCAGCCATATTGCATGGGGGACATTGTGCTGGTGGCCATGTTCTATAGTTGACTTCCAAGTCAGCCATATTGCATGGGGGACATTGTGCTGGTTGCCATGTTGTATAGGTGACTTCCAAGTCAGCCATATTGCATGGGGGACATTGTGCTGGTTGTATTGTATAGGTGACTTCCAAGTCAGCCATATTGCATGGGGGACATTGTGCTGGTTGTATTGTATAGGTGACTTCCAAGTCAGCCATATTGCATGCGGGACATTGTGCTGGTTGCCATGTCCTATAGGTGACTTCCAAGTCAGCCATATTGCTTGGGGGACATTGTGCTGGTTGCCATGTTCTATAGGTGACTTCCAAGTCAGCCATATTGCTTGGGGGACATTGTGCTGGTGGCCATGTTCTATTAGGTGACTTCCAAGTCAGCCATATTGCTTGGGGGACATTGTGCTGGTTGCCATGTTGTATAGGTGACTTCCATATTGCATGGGGGACATTGTGCTGGTGGCCATGTTCTATAGGTGACTTCCAAGTCAGCCATATTGCATGGGGGACATTGTGCTGGTGGCCATGTTCTATAGGTGACTTCCAAATCAGCCATATTGCTTGGGGGACATTGTGCTGGTTGTGTTGTATAGGTGACTTCCAAGTCAGCCATATTGCATGGGGGACATTGTGCTGGTGGCCATGTTCTATAGGTGACTGCCAAGTCAGGCATATTGCATTTGGGACATTGTGCTGGTTGTCTTGTATAGGTGACTTCCAAGTCAGCCATATTGCATGGGGGACATTGTGCTGGTTGCCATGTTGTATAGGTGACTTCCAAGTCAGCCATATTGCATGGGGGACATTGTGCTGGTTGCCATGTTGTATAGGTGACTTACAAGTCAGCCATATTGCATGGGGGACATTGTGCTGGTTGCCATGTCCTATAGGTGACTTCCAAGTCAGCCATATTGCATGGGGGACATTGTGCTGGTGGCCATGTTCTATAGGTGACTGCCAAGTCAGGCATATTGCATTTGGGACATTGTGCTGGTTGTCTTGTATAGGTGACTTCCAAGTCAGCCATATTGCATGGGGGACATTGTGCTGGTTGCCATGTTGTATAGGTGACTTCCAAGTCAGCCATATTGCATGGGGGACATTGTGCTGGTTGCCATGTTGTATAGGTGACTTACAAGTCAGCCATATTGCATGGGGGACATTGTGCTGGTTGCCATGTCCTATAGGTGACTTCCAAGTCAGCCATATTGCATGGGGGAAATTGTGCTGGTTGTCATGTTGTATAGGTGACTTCCAAGTCAGCCATATTGCTTGGGGGACATTGTGCTGGTTGCAATGTTGTATAGGTGACTTCCAAGTCAGCCATATTGCATGGGGGACATTGTGCTGGTGGCCATGTTCTATAGTTGACTTCCAAGTCAGCCATATTGCATGGGGGACATTGTGCTGGTTGTCTTGTATTGGTGACTTCCAAGTCAGCCAAATTGCATGGGGGACATTGTGCTGGTTGTGTTGTATAGGTGACTTCCAAATCAGCCATATTGCATGGGGGACATTGTGCTGGTTGTATTGTATAGGTGACTTCCAAGTCAGCCATATTGCATGGGGGACATTGTGCTGGTGGCCATGTCCTATAGGTGACTTCCAAGTCAGCCATATTGCATGGTGGACATTGTGCTGGTTGTCTTGTATAGGTGACTTCCAAGTCAGCCATATTGCATGGGGGACATTGTGCTGGTGGCCATGTTCTATAGGTGACTTCCAAGTCAGCCATATTGCATGGGGGACATTGTGCTGGTTGTCTTGTATTGGTGACTTCCAAGTCAGCCATATTGCATGGGTGACATTGTGCTGGTTGTGTTGTATAGGTGACTTCCAAATCAGCCATATTGCATGGGGGACATTGTGCTGGTTGTATTGTATAGGTGACTTCCAAGTCAGCCATATTGCATGGGGGACATTGTGCTGGTGGCCATGTCCTATAGGTGACTTCCAAGTCAGCCATATTGCATGGGGGACATTGTGCTGGTTGTCTTGTATAGGTGATTTCCAAGTCAGCCATATTGCATGGGGACATTGTGCTGGTTGTGTTTTATAGGTGACTTCCAAATCAGCCATATTGCATGGGGGACATTGTGCTGGTTGTATTGTATAGGTGACTTCCAAGTCAGCCATATTGCATGGGGGACATTGTGCTGGTTGTATTGTATAGGTGACTTCCAAGTCAGCCATATTGCATGGGGGACATTGTGCTGGTGGCCATGTCCTATAGGTGACTTCCAAGTCAGCCATATTGCATGGGGGACATTGTGCTGGTTGTCTTGTATAGGTGACTTCCAAATCAGCCATATTGCTTAGGGGACATTGTGCTGGTTGTATGTTGTATAGGTGACTTCCAAGTCAGCCATATTGCATGGGGGACATTGTGCTGGTGGCCATGTTCTATAGGTGACTTCCAAGTCAGCCATATTGCATTTGGGACATTGTGCTGGTTGTCTTGTATAGGTGACTTCCAAGTCAGCCATATTGCTTGGGGGACATTGTGCTGGTTGCCATGTCCTATAGGTGACTTCCAAGTCAGCCATATTGCATGGGGGACATTGTGCTGGTTGTCTTGTATAGGTGACTTCCAAGTCAGCCATATTGCATGGGGGACATTGTGCTGGTTGCCATGTTGTATAGGTGACTTCCAAGTCAGCCATATTACATGGGGGACATTGTGCTGGTTGTATTGTATAGGTGACTTCCAAGTCAGCCATATTGCAATGGGGACATTGTGCTGGTTGTATTGTATAGGTGACTTCCAAGTCAGCCATATTGCATGCGGGACATTGTGCTGGTTGCCATGTCCTATAGGTGACTTCCAAGTCAGCCATATTGCATGGGGGACATTGTGCTGGTTGTCTTGTATAGGTGACTTCCAAGTCAGCCATAATGCTTGGGGGACATTGTGCTGGTTGCCATGTTCTATAGGTGACTTCCAAGTCAGCCATATTGCATTTGGGACATTGTGCTGGTTGTCTTGTATAGGTGACTTCCAAGTCAGCCATATTGCATGGGGGACATTGTGCTGGTTGCCATGTCCTATAGGTGACTTCCAAGTCAGCCATATTGCATGGGGGAAATTGTGCTGGTTGTCATGTTGTATAGGTGACTTCCAAGTCAGCCATATTGCTTGGGGGACATTGTGCTGGTTGCCATGTTGTATAGGTGACTTCCAAGTCAGCCATATTGCATGGGGGACATTGTGCTGGTGGCCATGTTCTATAGGTGACTTCCAAGTCAGCCATATTGCATGGGGGACATTGTGCTGGTTGTCTTGTATTGGTGACTTCCAAGTCAGCCATATTGCATGGGTGACATTGTGCTGGTTGTGTTGTATAGGTGACTTCCAAATCAGCCATATTGCATGGGGGACATTGTGCTGGTTGTATTGTATAGGTGACTTCCAAGTCAGCCATATTGCATGGGGGACATTGTGCTGGTGGCCATGTCCTATAGGTGACTTCCAAGTCAGCCATATTGCATGGGGGACATTGTGCTGGTTGTCTTGTATAGGTGACTTCCAAGTCAGCAATATTGCATGGGGGACATTCTGCTGGTGGCCATGTTCTATAGGTGACTTCCAAGTCAGGCATATTGCATTTGGGACATTGTGCTGGTTGTCTTGTATAGGTGATTTCCAAGTCAGCCATATTGCATGGGGGACATTGTGCTGGTTGTGTTTTATAGGTGACTTCCAAATCAGCCATATTGCATGGGGGACATTGTGCTGGTTGTATTGTATAGGTGACTTCCAAGTCAGCCATATTGCATGGGGGACATTGTGCTGGTTGTATTGTATAGGTGACTTCCAAGTCAGCCATATTGCATGGGGGACATTGTGCTGGTGGCCATGTCCTATAGGTGACTTCCAAGTCAGCCATATTGCATGGGGGACATTGTGCTGGTTGTCTTGTATAGGGACTTCCAAGTCAGCCATATTGCTTAGGGGACATTGTGCTGGTTGTATGTTGTATAGGTGACTTCCAAGTCAGCCATATTGCATGGGGGACATTGTGCTGGTGGCCATGTTCTATAGGTGACTTCCAAGTCAGCCATATTGCATTTGGGACATTGTGCTGGTTGTCTTGTATAGGTGACTTCCAAGTCAGCCATATTGCTTGGGGGACATTGTGCTGGTTGCCATGTCCTATAGGTGACTTCCAAGTCAGCCATATTGCATGGGGGACATTGTGCTGGTTGTCTTGTATAGGTGACTTCCAAGTCAGCCATATTGCATGGGGGACATTGTGCTGGTTGCCATGTTGTATAGGTGACTTCCAAGTCAGCCATATTACATGGGGGACATTGTGCTGGTTGTATTGTATAGGTGACTTCCAAGTCAGCCATATTGCAATGGGGACATTGTGCTGGTTGTGTTGTATAGGTGACTTCCAAATCAGCCATATTGCATGGGGGACATTGTGCTGGTTGTATTGTATAGGTGACTTCCAAGTCAGCCATATTGCATGGGGGACATTGTGCTGGTGGCCATGTCCTATAGGTGACTTCCAAGTCAGCCATATTGCATGGGGGACATTGTGCTGGTTGTCTTGTATAGGTGACTTCCAAGTCAGCCATATTGCATGGGGGACATTCTGCTGGTGGCCATGTTCTATAGGTGACTTCCAAGTCAGGCATATTGCATTTGGGACATTGTGCTGGTTGTCTTGTATAGGTGATTTCCAAGTCAGCCATATTGCATGGGGGACATTGTGCTGGTTGTGTTTTATAGGTGACTTCCAAATCAGCCATATTGCATGGGGGACATTGTGCTGGTTGTATTGTATAGGTGACTTCCAAGTCAGCCATATTGCATGGGGGACATTGTGCTGGTTGTATTGTATAGGTGACTTCCAAGTCAGCCATATTGCATGGGGGACATTGTGCTGGTGGCCATGTCCTATAGGTGACTTCCAAGTCAGCCATATTGCATGGGGGACATTGTGCTGGTTGTCTTGTATAGGTGACTTCCAAATCAGCCATATTGCTTAGGGGACATTGTGCTGGTTGTATGTTGTATAGGTGACTTCCAAGTCAGCCATATTGCATGGGGGACATTGTGCTGGTGGCCATGTTCTATAGGTGACTTCCAAGTCAGCCATATTGCATTTGGGACATTGTGCTGGTTGTCTTGTATAGGTGACTTCCAAGTCAGCCATATTGCTTGGGGGACATTGTGCTGGTTGCCATGTCCTATAGGTGACTTCCAAGTCAGCCATATTGCATGGGGGACATTGTGCTGGTTGTCTTGTATAGGTGACTTCCAAGTCAGCCATATTGCATGGGGGACATTGTGCTGGTTGCCATGTTGTATAGGTGACTTCCAAGTCAGCCATATTACATGGGGGACATTGTGCTGGTTGTATTGTATAGGTGACTTCCAAGTCAGCCATATTGCAATGGGGACATTGTGCTGGTTGTATTGTATAGGTGACTTCCAAGTCAGCCATATTGCATGCGGGACATTGTGCTGGTTGCCATGTCCTATAGGTGACTTCCAAGTCAGCCATATTGCATGGGGGACATTGTGCTGGTTGTCTTGTATAGGTGACTTCCAAGTCAGCCATATTGCTTGGGGGACATTGTGCTGGTTGCCATGTTCTATAGGTGACTTCCAAGTCAGCCATATTGCATTTGGGACATTGTGCTGGTTGTCTTGTATAGGTGACTTCCAAGTCAGCCATATTGCATGGGGGACATTGTGCTGGTTGCCATGTCCTATAGGTGACTTCCAAGTCAGCCATATTGCATGGGGGAAATTGTGCTGGTTGTCATGTTGTATAGGTGACTTCCAAGTCAGCCATATTGCATGGGTGACATTGTGCTGGTTGTGTTGTATAGGTGACTTCCAAATCAGCCATATTGCATGGGGGACATTGTGCTGGTTGTATTGTATAGGTGACTTCCAAGTCAGCCATATTGCATGGGGGACATTGTGCTGGTGGCCATGTCCTATAGGTGACTTCCAAGTCAGCCATATTGCATGGGGGACATTGTGCTGGTTGTCTTGTATAGGTGACTTCCAAGTCAGCAATATTGCATGGGGGACATTCTGCTGGTGGCCATGTTCTATAGGTGACTTCCAAGTCAGGCATATTGCATTTGGGACATTGTGCTGGTTGTCTTGTATAGGTGATTTCCAAGTCAGCCATATTGCATGGGGGACATTGTGCTGGTTGTGTTTTATAGGTGACTTCCAAATCAGCCATATTGCATGGGGGACATTGTGCTGGTTGTATTGTATAGGTGACTTCCAAGTCAGCCATATTGCATGGGGGACATTGTGCTGGTTGTATTGTATAGGTGACTTCCAAGTCAGCCATATTGCATGGGGGACATTGTGCTGGTGGCCATGTCCTATAGGTGACTTCCAAGTCAGCCATATTGCATGGGGGACATTGTGCTGGTTGTCTTGTATAGGGACTTCCAAGTCAGCCATATTGCTTAGGGGACATTGTGCTGGTTGTATGTTGTATAGGTGACTTCCAAGTCAGCCATATTGCATGGGGGACATTGTGCTGGTGGCCATGTTCTATAGGTGACTTCCAAGTCAGCCATATTGCATTTGGGACATTGTGCTGGTTGTCTTGTATAGGTGACTTCCAAGTCAGCCATATTGCTTGGGGGACATTGTGCTGGTTGCCATGTCCTATAGGTGACTTCCAAGTCAGCCATATTGCATGGGGGACATTGTGCTGGTTGTCTTGTATAGGTGACTTCCAAGTCAGCCATATTGCATGGGGGACATTGTGCTGGTTGCCATGTTGTATAGGTGACTTCCAAGTCAGCCATATTACATGGGGGACATTGTGCTGGTTGTATTGTATAGGTGACTTCCAAGTCAGCCATATTGCAATGGGGACATTGTGCTGGTTGTGTTGTATAGGTGACTTCCAAATCAGCCATATTGCATGGGGGACATTGTGCTGGTTGTATTGTATAGGTGACTTCCAAGTCAGCCATATTGCATGGGGGACATTGTGCTGGTGGCCATGTCCTATAGGTGACTTCCAAGTCAGCCATATTGCATGGGGGACATTGTGCTGGTTGTCTTGTATAGGTGACTTCCAAGTCAGCCATATTGCATGGGGGACATTCTGCTGGTGGCCATGTTCTATAGGTGACTTCCAAGTCAGGCATATTGCATTTGGGACATTGTGCTGGTTGTCTTGTATAGGTGATTTCCAAGTCAGCCATATTGCATGGGGGACATTGTGCTGGTTGTGTTTTATAGGTGACTTCCAAATCAGCCATATTGCATGGGGGACATTGTGCTGGTTGTATTGTATAGGTGACTTCCAAGTCAGCCATATTGCATGGGGGACATTGTGCTGGTTGTATTGTATAGGTGACTTCCAAGTCAGCCATATTGCATGGGGGACATTGTGCTGGTGGCCATGTCCTATAGGTGACTTCCAAGTCAGCCATATTGCATGGGGGACATTGTGCTGGTTGTCTTGTATAGGTGACTTCCAAATCAGCCATATTGCTTAGGGGACATTGTGCTGGTTGTATGTTGTATAGGTGACTTCCAAGTCAGCCATATTGCATGGGGGACATTGTGCTGGTGGCCATGTTCTATAGGTGACTTCCAAGTCAGCCATATTGCATTTGGGACATTGTGCTGGTTGTCTTGTATAGGTGACTTCCAAGTCAGCCATATTGCTTGGGGGACATTGTGCTGGTTGCCATGTCCTATAGGTGACTTCCAAGTCAGCCATATTGCATGGGGGACATTGTGCTGGTTGTCTTGTATAGGTGACTTCCAAGTCAGCCATATTGCATGGGGGACATTGTGCTGGTTGCCATGTTGTATAGGTGACTTCCAAGTCAGCCATATTACATGGGGGACATTGTGCTGGTTGTATTGTATAGGTGACTTCCAAGTCAGCCATATTGCAATGGGGACATTGTGCTGGTTGTATTGTATAGGTGACTTCCAAGTCAGCCATATTGCATGCGGGACATTGTGCTGGTTGCCATGTCCTATAGGTGACTTCCAAGTCAGCCATATTGCATGGGGGACATTGTGCTGGTTGTCTTGTATAGGTGACTTCCAAGTCAGCCATATTGCTTGGGGGACATTGTGCTGGTTGCCATGTTCTATAGGTGACTTCCAAGTCAGCCATATTGCATTTGGGACATTGTGCTGGTTGTCTTGTATAGGTGACTTCCAAGTCAGCCATATTGCATGGGGGACATTGTGCTGGTTGCCATGTCCTATAGGTGACTTCCAAGTCAGCCATATTGCATGGGGGAAATTGTGCTGGTTGTCATGTTGTATAGGTGACTTCCAAGTCAGCCATATTGCTTGGGGGACATTGTGCTGGTTGCCATGTTGTATAGGTGACTTCCAAGTCAGCCATATTGCATGGGGGACATTGTGCTGGTGGCCATGTTCTATAGGTGACTTCCAAGTCAGCCATATTGCATGGGGGACATTGTGCTGGTTGTCTTGTATTGGTGACTTCCAAGTCAGCCATATTGCATGGGTGACATTGTGCTGGTTGTGTTGTATAGGTGACTTCCAAATCAGCCATATTGCATGGGGGACATTGTGCTGGTTGTATTGTATAGGTGACTTCCAAGTCAGCCATATTGCATGGGGGACATTGTGCTGGTGGCCATGTCCTATAGGTGACTTCCAAGTCAGCCATATTGCATGGGGGACATTGTGCTGGTTGTCTTGTATAGGTGACTTCCAAGTCAGCCATATTGCATGGGGGACATTCTGCTGGTGGCCATGTTCTATAGGTGACTTCCAAGTCAGGCATATTGCATTTGGGACATTGTGCTGGTTGTCTTGTATAGGTGATTTCCAAGTCAGCCATATTGCATGGGGGACATTGTGCTGGTTGTGTTTTATAGGTGACTTCCAAATCAGCCATATTGCATGGGGGACATTGTGCTGGTTGTATTGTATAGGTGACTTCCAAGTCAGCCATATTGCATGGGGGACATTGTGCTGGTTGTATTGTATAGGTGACTTCCAAGTCAGCCATATTGCATGGGGGACATTGTGCTGGTGGCCATGTCCTATAGGTGACTTCCAAGTCAGCCATATTGCATGGGGGACATTGTGCTGGTTGTCTTGTATAGGTGACTTCCAAGTCAGCCATATTGCTTAGGGGACATTGTGCTGGTTGTATGTTGTATAGGTGACTTCCAAGTCAGCCATATTGCATGGGGGACATTGTGCTGGTGGCCATGTTCTATAGGTGACTTCCAAGTCAGCCATATTGCATTTGGGACATTGTGCTGGTTGTCTTGTATAGGTGACTTCCAAGTCAGCCATATTGCTTGGGGGACATTGTGCTGGTTGCCATGTCCTATAGGTGACTTCCAAGTCAGCCATATTGCATGGGGGACATTGTGCTGGTTGTCTTGTATAGGTGACTTCCAAGTCAGCCATATTGCATGGGGGACATTGTGCTGGTTGCCATGTTGTATAGGTGACTTCCAAGTCAGCCATATTACATGGGGGACATTGTGCTGGTTGTATTGTATAGGTGACTTCCAAGTCAGCCATATTGCAATGGGGACATTGTGCTGGTTGTATTGTATAGGTGACTTCCAAGTCAGCCATATTGCATGCGGGACATTGTGCTGGTTGCCATGTCCTATAGGTGACTTCCAAGTCAGCCATATTGCATGGGGGACATTGTGCTGGTTGTCTTGTATAGGTGACTTCCAAGTCAGCCATATTGCTTGGGGGACATTGTGCTGGTTGCCATGTTCTATAGGTGACTTCCAAGTCAGCCATATTGCTTGGGGGACATTGTGCTGGTGGCCATGTTCTATAGGTGACTTCCAAGTCAGCCATATTGCTTGGGGGACATTGTGCTGGTTGCCATGTTGTATAGGTGACTTCCATATTGCATGGGGGACATTGTGCTGGTGGCCATGTTCTATAGGTGACTTCCAAGTCAGCCATATTGCATGGGGGACATTGTGCTGGTGGCCATGTTCTATAGGTGACTTCCAAATCAGCCATATTGCTTGGGGGACATTGTGCTGGTTGTATTGTATAGGTGACTTCCAAGTCAGCCATATTGCATGGGGGACATTGTGCTGGTGGCCATGTTGTATAGGTGACTTCCAAGTGAGCCATATTGCTTGGGGGACATTGTGCTGGTTGTGTTGTATAGGTGACTTCCAAGTCAGCCATATTGCATGGGGGACATTGTGCTGGTGGCCATGTTCTATAGGTGACTGCCAAGTCAGGCATATTGCATTTGGGACATTGTGCTGGTTGTCTTGTATAGGTGACTTCCAAGTCAGCCATATTGCATGGGGGACATTGTGCTGGTTGCCATATTGTATAGGTGACTTCCAAGTCAGCCATATTGCATGGGGGACATTGTGCTGGTTGCCATGTTGTATAGGTGACTTACAAGTCAGCCATATTGCATGGGGGACATTGTGCTGGTTGCCATGTCCTATAGGTGACTTCCAAGTCAGCCATATTGCATGGGGGAAATTGTGCTGGTTGTCATGTTGTATAGGTGACTTCCAAGTCAGCCATATTGCTTGGGGGACATTGTGCTGGTTGCCATGTTGTATAGGTGACTTCCAAGTCAGCCATATTGCATGGGGGACATTGTGCTGGTGGCCATGTTCTATAGGTGACTTCCAAGTCAGCCATATTGCATGGGGGACATTGTGCTGGTTGTCTTGTATTGGTGACTTCCAAGTCAGCCATATTGCATGGGGGACATTGTGCTGGTTGTGTTGTATAGGTGACTTCCAAATCAGCCATATTGCATGGGGGACATTGTGCTGGTTGTATTGTATAGGTGACTTCCAAGTCAGCCATATTGCATGGGGGACATTGTGCTGGTGGCCATGTTCTATAGGTGACTTCCAAGTCAGCCATATTGCATGGTGGACATTGTGCTGGTTGTCTTGTATAGGTGACTTCCAAGTCAGCCATATTGCATGGGGGACATTGTGCTGGTGGCCATGTTCTATAGGTGACCTCCAAGTCAGCCATATTGCATTTGGGACATTGTGCTGGTTGTCTTGTATAGGTGACTTCCAAGTCAGCCATATTGCATGGGGGACATTGTGCTGGTTGCCATGTCCTATAGGTGACTTCCAAGTCAGCCATATTGCATGGGGGAAATTGTGCTGGTTGTCATGTTGTATAGGTGACTTCCAAGTCAGCCATATTGCTTGGGGGACATTGTGCTGGTTGCCATGTTGTATAGGTGACTTCCAAGTCAGCCATATTGCATGGGGGACATTGTGCTGGTGGCCATGTTGTATAGGTGACTTCCAAGTGAGCCATATTGCTTGGGGGACATTGTGCTGGTTGTGTTGTATAGGTGACTTCCAAGTCAGCCATATTGCATGGGGGACATTGTGCTGGTGGCCATGTTCTATAGGTGACTGCCAAGTCAGGCATATTGCATTTGGGACATTGTGCTGGTTGTCTTGTATAGGTGACTTCCAAGTCAGCCATATTGCATGGGGGACATTGTGCTGGTTGCCATATTGTATAGGTGACTTCCAAGTCAGCCATATTGCATGGGGGACATTGTGCTGGTTGCCATGTTGTATAGGTGACTTACAAGTCAGCCATATTGCATGGGGGACATTGTGCTGGTTGCCATGTCCTATAGGTGACTTCCAAGTCAGCCATATTGCATGGGGGAAATTGTGCTGGTTGTCATGTTGTATAGGTGACTTCCAAGTCAGCCATATTGCTTGGGGGACATTGTGCTGGTTGCCATGTTGTATAGGTGACTTCCAAGTCAGCCATATTGCATGGGGGACATTGTGCTGGTGGCCATGTTCTATAGGTGACTTCCAAGTCAGCCATATTGCATGGGGGACATTGTGCTGGTTGTCTTGTATTGGTGACTTCCAAGTCAGCCATATTGCATGGGGGACATTGTGCTGGTTGTGTTGTATAGGTGACTTCCAAATCAGCCATATTGCATGGGGGACATTGTGCTGGTTGTATTGTATAGGTGACTTCCAAGTCAGCCATATTGCATGGGGGACATTGTGCTGGTGGCCATGTTCTATAGGTGACTTCCAAGTCAGCCATATTGCATGGTGGACATTGTGCTGGTTGTCTTGTATAGGTGACTTCCAAGTCAGCCATATTGCATGGGGGACATTGTGCTGGTGGCCATGTTCTATAGGTGACTTCCAAGTCAGCCATATTGCATTTGGGACATTGTGCTGGTTGTCTTGTATAGGTGACTTCCAAGTCAGCCATATTGCATGGGGGACATTGTGCTGGTTGCCATGTCCTATAGGTGACTTCCAAGTCAGACATATTGCATGGGGGAAATTGTGCTGGTTGTCATGTTGTATAGGTGACTTCCAAGTCAGCCATATTGCTTGGGGGACATTGTGCTGGTTGCCATGTTGTATAGGTGACTTCCAAGTCAGCCATATTGCATGGGGGACATTGTGCTGGTGGCCATGTTCTTTAGGTGACTTCCAAGTCAGCCATATTGCATGGGGGACATTGTGCTGGTTGTCTTGTATTGGTGACTTCCAAGTCAGCCATATTGCATGGGGGACATTGTGCTGGTTGTGTTGTATAGGTGACTTCCAAATCAGCCATATTGCATGGGGGACATTGTGCTGGTTGTATTGTATAGGTGACTTCCAAGTCAGCCATATTGCATGGGGGAAATTGTGCTGGTGGCCATGTCCTATAGGTGACTTCCAAGTCAGCCATATTGCATGGGGGACATTGTGCTGGTGGCCATGTTCTATAGGTGACTGCCAAGTCAGGCATATTGCATTTGGGACATTGTGCTGGTTGTCTTGTATAGGTGACTTCCAAGTCAGCCATATTGCATGGGGGACATTGTGCTGGTTGCCATATTGTATAGGTGACTTCCAAGTTAGCCATATTGCATTGGGGACATTGTGCTGGTTGCCATGTTGTATAGGTGACTTCCAAATCAGCCATATTGCATGGGGGACATAGTGCTGGTTGTATTGTATAGGTGACTTCCAAGTCAGCCATATTGCTTGGGGGACATTGTGCTGGTTGCCATGTTGTATAGGTGACTTCCAAGTCAGCCATATTGCATGGGGGACATTGTGCTGGTGGCCATGTTCTATAGGTGACTTCCAAGTCAGCCATATTGCATGGGGGACATTGTGCTGGTGGCCATGTTCTATAGGTGACTTCCAAGTCAGCCATATTGCATTTGGGACATTGTGCTGGTTGTCTTGTATAGGTGACTTCCAAGTCAGCCATATTGCATGGGGGACATTGTGCTGGTTGCCATGTCCTATAGGTGACTTCCAAGTCAGCCATATTGCATGGGGGAAATTGTGCTGGTTGTCATGTTGTATAGGTGACTTCCAAGTCAGCCATATTGCTTGGGGGACATTGTGCTGGTTGCCATGTTGTATAGGTGACTTCCAAGTCAGCCATATTGCATGGGGGACATTGTGCTGGTGGCCATGTTCTTTAGGTGACTTCCAAGTCAGCCATATTGCATGGGGGACATTGTGCTGGTTGTCTTGTATTGGTGACTTCCAAGTCAGCCATATTGCATGGGGGACATTGTGCTGGTTGTGTTGTATAGGTGACTTCCAAATCAGCCATATTGCATGGGGGACATTGTGCTGGTTGTATTGTATAGGTGACTTCCAAGTCAGCCATATTGCATGGGGGACATTGTGCTGGTGGCCATGTCCTATAGGTGACTTCCAAGTCAGCCATATTGCATGGTGGACATTGTGCTGGTTGTCTTGTATAGGTGACTTCCAAGTCAGCCATATTGCATGGGGGACATTGTGCTGGTTGTCTTGTATAGGTGACTTCCAAGTCAGCCATATTGCTTGGGGGACTTTGTGCTGGTTGTATGTTGTATAGGTGACTTCCAAGTCAGCCATTTTGCATGGGGGACATTGTGCTGGTGGCCATGTTCTATAGGTGACTTCCAAGTCAGCCATATTGCATTTGGGACATTGTGCTGGTTGTCTTGTATAGGTGACTTCCAAGTCAGCCATATTGCTTGGGGGACATTGTGCTGGTTGCCATGTCCTATAGGTGACATCCAAGTCAGCCATATTGCATGGGGGACATTGTGCTGGTTGTCTTGTATAGGTGACTTCCAAGTCAGGCATATTGCATGGGGGACATTGTGCTGGTTGCCATGTTGTATAGGTAACTTCCAAGTCAGCCATATTGCATGGGGGACATTGTGCTGGTTGCCATGTTGTATAGGTGACTTCCAAGTGAGCCATATTGCTTGGGGGACATTGTGCTGGTTGCCATGTTGTATAGGTGACTTCCAAGTCAGCCATATTGCATGGGGGACATTGTGCTGGTTGTCTTGTAAAGGTGACTTCCAAGTCAGCCGTGTTGCATGGGGGACATTGTGCTGGTGGCCATGTTCTATAGGTGACTTCCAAGTCAGCCATATTGCATGGGGGACATTGTGCTGGTTGCCAAGTTGTATAGGTTACTTCCAAGTCAGCCATATTGCATGGGGGACATTGTGCTGGTGGCCATGTTCTATAGGTGACTTCCAAGTCAGCCACATTGCATGGGGGACATTGTGCTTGTTTCTTGTATAGGTGACTTCCAAGTCAGCCATATTGCATGGGGGACATTGTGCTGGTTGCCATGTTGTATAGGTGACTTCCAAGTCAGCCATATTGCATGGGGGACATTGTGCTGGTTGCCATGTTGTATAGGTGACTTCCAAGTCAGCCATATTGCATGGGGGACATTGTGCTGGTTGCCATGTTGTATAGGTGACTTCCAAGTCAGCCATATTGCATGGGGGACATTGTGCTGGTTGTGTTGTATAGGTGACTTCCAAGTCAGCCATATTGCATGGGGGACATTGTGCTGGTTGTGTTGTATAGGTGACTTCCAAGTCAGCCATATTGCATGGGGGACATTGTGCTGGTTGTATTGTATAGGTGACTTCCAAGTCAGCCATATTGCATGGGGGACATTGTGCTGGTTGCCATGTCCTATAGGTGACTTCCAAGTCAGCCATATTGCATGGGGGACATTGTGCTGGTTGCCATGTTGTATAGGTGACTTCCAAGTGAGCCATATTGCTTGGGGGACATTGTGCTGGTTGTGTTGTATAGGTGACTTCCAAGTCAGCCATATTGCATGGGGGACATTGTGCTGGTTGCCATGGCCTATAGGTGACTTCCAAGTCAGCCATATTGCATGGGGGACATTGTGCTGGTTGCCATGTTGTATAGGTGACTTACAAGTCAGCCATATTGCATGGGGGACATTGTGCTGGTTGCCATGTCCTATAGGTGACTTCCAAGTCAGCCATGTTGCATGGGGGAAATTGTGCTGGTTGTCTTGTACAGGTGACTTTTAAGTCAGCCATATTGCTTGGGGGACATTGTGCTGGTTGCCATGTTCTATAGGTGACTTCCAAGTCAGCCATATTGCTTGTGGGACATTGTGCTGGTTGCCATGTTGTATAGGTCACTTCCAAGTCAGCCATATTGCTTGGGGGACATTGTGCTGGTTGCCATGTTGTATAGGTGACTTCCAAGTCAGCCATATTGCATGGGGGACATTGTGCTGGTGGCCATGTTCTATAGGTGACTTCCAAGTCAGCCATATTGCATGGGGGACATTGTGCTGGTTGTCTTGTATTGGTGACTTCCAAGTCAGCCATATTGCATGGGGGACATTGTGCTGGTTGTGTTGTATAGGTGACTTCCAAATCAGCCATATTGCATGGGGGACATTGTGCTGGTTGTATTGTATAGGTGACTTCCAAGTCAGCCATATTGCATGGGGGACATTGTGCTGGTGGCCATGTTCTATAGGTGACTTCCAAGTCAGCCATATTGCATTTGGGACATTGTGCTGGTTGTCTTGTATAGGTGACTTCCAAGTCAGCCATATTGCATGGGGGACATTGTGCTGGTTGTGTTTTATAGGTGACTTCCAAATCAGCCATATTGCATGGGGGACATTGTGCTGGTTGTATTGTATAGGTGACTTCCAAGTCAGCCATATTGCATGGGGGACATTGTGCTGGTTGTATTGTATAGGTGACTTCCAAGTCAGCCATATTGCATGGGGGACATTGTGCTGGTGGCCATGTCCTATAGGTGACTTCCAAGTCAGCCATATTGCATGGGGGACATTGTGCTGGTTGTCTTGTATAGGTGACTTCCAAGTCAGCCATATTGCTTGGGGAACATTGTGCTGGTTGTATGTTGTATAGGTGACTTCCAAGTCAGCCATATTGCATGGGGGACATTGTGCTGGTGGCCATGTTCTATAGGTGACTTCCAAGTCAGCCATATTGCATTTGGGACATTGTGCTGGTTGTCTTGTATAGGTGACTTCCAAGTCAGCCATATTGCTTGGGGGACATTGTGCTGGTTGCCATGTCCTATAGGTGACTTCCAAGTCAGCCATATTGCATGGGGGACATTGTGCTGGTTGTCTTGTATAGGTGACTTCCAAGTCAGCCATATTGCATCGGGGACATTGTGCTGGTTGCCATGTTGTATAGTTGACTTCCAAGTGAGCCATTTTGCTTGGGGGACATTGTGCTGGTTGCCATGTTGTATAGGTGACTTCCAAGTCAGCCATATTGCATGGGGGACATTGTGCTGGTTGTCTTGTATAGGTGACTTCCAAGTCAGCCGTGTTGCATAGGGGACATTGTGCTGGTGGCCATGTTCTATAGGTGACTTCCAAGTCAGCCATATTGCATGGGGGACATTGTGCTGGTTGCCATGTTGTATAGGTGACTTCCAAGTCAGCCATATTGCTTGGGGGGCATTGTGCTGGTTGCCATGTTGTATAGGTGACTTCCAAGTCAGCCATATTGCATGGGGGACATTGTGCTGGTGGCCATGTTCTATAGGTGACTTCCAAGTCTACCACATTGCATGAGGGACATTGTGCTGGTTTCTTGTATAGGTGACTTCCAAGTCAGCCATATTGCATGGGGGACATTGTGCTGGTTGCCATGTTGTATAGGTGACTTCCAAGTCAGCCATATTGCATGGGGGACATTGTGCTGGTCGCCATGTTGTATAGGTGACTTCCAAGTCAGCCATATTGCATGGGGGACATTGTGCTGGTTGTGTTGTATAGGTGACTTCCAAGTCAGCCATATTGCATGGGGGACATTGTGCTGGTTGTCTTGTATAGGTGACTTCCAAGTCAGCCATATTGCTTGGGGGACTTTGTGCTGGTTGTATGTTGTATAGGTGACTTCCAAGTCAGCCATTTTGCATGGGGGACATTGTGCTGGTTGCCATGTTGTATAGGTGACTTCCAAGTCAGCCATATTGCTTGGGGGGCATTGTGCTGGTTGCCATGTTGTATAGGTGACTTCCAAGTCAGCCATATTGCATGGGGGACATTGTGCTGGTTGCCATGTCCTATAGGTGACTTCCAAGTCAGCCACATTGCATGAGGGACATTGTGCTGGTTTCTTGTATAGGTGACTTCCAAGTCAGCCATATTGCATGGGGGACATTGTGCTGGTTGCCATGTTGTATAGGTAACTTCCAAGTCAGCCATATTGCATGGGGGACATTGTGCTGGTTGCCATGTTGTATAGGTGACTTCCAAGTGAGCCATATTGCTTGGGGGACATTGTGCTGGTTGCCATGTTGTATAGGTGACTTCCAAGTCAGCCATATTGCATGGGGGACATTGTGCTGGTTGTCTTGTAAAGGTGACTTCCAAGTCAGCCGTGTTGCATGGGGGACATTTGTGCTGGTGGCCATGTTCTATAGGTGACTTCCAAGTCAGCCATATTGCATGGGGGACATTGTGCTGGTTGCCAAGTTGTATAGGTTACTTCCAAGTCAGCCATATTGCATGGGGGACATTGTGCTGGTGGCCATGTTCTATAGGTGACTTCCAAGTCAGCCACATTGCATGGGGGACATTGTGCTTGTTTCTTGTATAGGTGACTTCCAAGTCAGCCATATTGCATGGGGGACATTGTGCTGGTTGCCATGTTGTATAGGTGACTTCCAAGTCAGCCATATTGCATGGGGGACATTGTGCTGGTTGCCATGTTGTATAGGTGACTTCCAAGTCAGCCATATTGCATGGGGGACATTGTGCTGGTTGCCATGTTGTATAGGTGACTTCCAAGTCAGCCATATTGCATGGGGGACATTGTGCTGGTTGCCATGTTGTATAGGTGACTTCCAAGTCAGCCATATTGCATGGGGGACATTGTGCTGGTTGTGTTGTATAGGTGACTTCCAAGTCAGCCATATTGCATGGGGGACATTGTGCTGGTTGTGTTGTATAGGTGACTTCCAAGTCAGCCATATTGCATGGGGGACATTGTGCTGGTTGTATTGTATAGGTGACTTCCAAGTCAGCCATATTGCATGGGGGACATTGTGCTGGTTGCCATGTCCTATAGGTGACTTCCAAGTCAGCCATATTGCATGGGGGACATTGTGCTGGTTGCCATGTTGTATAGGTGACTTCCAAGTGAGCCATATTGCTTGGGGGACATTGTGCTGGTTGTGTTGTATAGGTGACTTCCAAGTCAGCCATATTGCATGGGGGACATTGTGCTGGTTGCCATGGCCTATAGGTGACTTCCAAGTCAGCCATATTGCATGGGGGACATTGTGCTGGTTGCCATGTTGTATAGGTGACTTACAAGTCAGCCATATTGCATGGGGGACATTGTGCTGGTTGCCATGTCCTATAGGTGACTTCCAAGTCAGCGATGTTGCATGGGGGAAATTGTGCTGGTTGTCTTGTACAGGTGACTTTTAAGTCAGCCATATTGCTTGGGGGACATTGTGCTGGTTGCCATGTTCTATAGGTGACTTCCAAGTCAGCCATATTGCTTGTGGGACATTGTGCTGGTTGCCATGTTGTATAGGTGACTTCCAAGTCAGCCATATTGCTTGGGGGACATTGTGCTGGTTGCCATGTTGTATAGGTGACTTCCAAGTCAGCCATATTGCATGGGGGACATTGTGCTGGTGGCCATGTTCTATAGGTGACTTCCAAGTCAGCCATATTGCATGGGGGACATTGTGCTGGTTGTCTTGTATTGGTGACTTCCAAGTCAGCCATATTGCATGGGGGACATTGTGCTGGTTGTGTTGTATAGGTGACTTCCAAATCAGCCATATTGCATGGGGGACATTGTGCTGGTTGTATTGTATAGGTGACTTCCAAGTCAGCCATATTGCATGGGGGACATTGTGCTGGTGGCCATGTTCTATAGGTGACTTCCAAGTCAGCCATATTGCATTTGGGACATTGTGCTGGTTGTCTTGTATAGGTGACTTCCAAGTCAGCCATATTGCATGGGGGACATTGTGCTGGTTGTGTTTTATAGGTGACTTCCAAATCAGCCATATTGCATGGGGGACATTGTGCTGGTTGTATTGTATAGGTGACTTCCAAGTCAGCCATATTGCATGGGGGACATTGTGCTGGTTGTATTGTATAGGTGACTTCCAAGTCAGCCATATTGCATGGGGGACATTGTGCTGGTGGCCATGTCCTATAGGTGACTTCCAAGTCAGCCATATTGCATGGGGGACATTGTGCTGGTTGTCTTGTATAGGTGACTTCCAAGTCAGCCATATTGCTTGGGGAACATTGTGCTGGTTGTATGTTGTATAGGTGACTTCCAAGTCAGCCATATTGCATGGGGGACATTGTGCTGGTGGCCATGTTCTAAAGGTGACTTCCAAGTCAGCCATATTGCATTTGGGACATTGTGCTGGTTGTCTTGTATAAGTGACTTCCAAGTCAGCCATATTGCTTGGGGGACATTGTGCTGGTTGCCATGTCCTATAGGTGACTTCCAAGTCAGCCATATTGCATGGGGGACATTGTGCTGGTTGTCTTGTATAGGTGACTTCCAAGTCAGCCATATTGCATCGGGGACATTGTGCTGGTTGCCATGTTGTATAGTTGACTTCCAAGTGAGCCATTTTGCTTGGGGGACATTGTGCTGGTTGCCATGTTGTATAGGTGACTTCCAAGTCAGCCATATTGCATGGGGGACATTGTGCTGGTTGTCTTGTATAGGTGACTTCCAAGTCAGCCGTGTTGCATAGGGGACATTGTGCTGGTGGCCATGTTCTATAGGTGACTTCCAAGTCAGCCATATTGCATGGGGGACATTGTGCTGGTTGCCATGTTGTATAGGTGACTTCCAAGTCAGCCATATTGCTTGGGGGGCATTGTGCTGGTTGCCATGTTGTATAGGTGACTTCCAAGTCAGCCATATTGCATGGGGGACATTGTGCTGGTGGCCATGTTCTATAGGTGACTTCCAAGTCAGCCACATTGCATGAGGGACATTGTGCTGGTTTCTTGTATAGGTGACTTCCAAGTCAGCCATATTGCATGGGGGACATTGTGCTGGTTGCCATGTTGTATAGGTGACTTCCAAGTCAGCCATATTGCATGGGGGACATTGTGCTGGTCGCCATGTTGTATAGGTGACTTCCAAGTCAGCCATATTGCATGGGGGACATTGTGCTGGTTGTGTTGTATAGGTGACTTCCAAGTCAGCCATATTGCATGGGGGACATTGTGCTGGTTGTGTTGTATAGGTGACTTCCAAGTCAGCCATATTGCATGGGGGACATTGTGCTGGTTGTATTGTATAGGTGACTTCCAAGTCAGCCATATTGCATGGGGGACATTGTGCTGGTTGCCATGTTGTATAGGTGACTTCCAAGTCAGCCATATTGCATGGGGGACATTGTGCTGCTTGTCTTGTATAGGTGACTTCCAAGTCAGCCGTGTTGCATGGGGGACATTGTGCTGGTGGCCATGTTCTATAGGTGACTTCCAAGTCAGCCATATTGCATGGGGGACATTGTGCTGGTTTCCATGTTGTAGAGGTGACTTCCAAGTCAGCCATATTGCTTGGGGGACATTGTGCTGGTTGCCATGTTGTATAGGTGACTTCCAAGTCAGCCATATTGCATGGGGGACATTGTGCTTGTGGCCATGTTCTATAGGTGACTTCCAAGTCAGCCACATTGCATGGGGGACATTGTGCTGGTTTCTTGTATAGGTGACTTCCAAGTCAGCCATATTGCATGGGGGACATTGTGCTGGTTGCCATGTTGTATATGTGACTTCCAAGTCAGCCATATTGCATGGGGGACATTGTGCTGGTTGCCATGTTGTATAGGTGACTTCCAAGTCAGCCATATTGCATGGGGGACATTGTGCTGGTTGCCATGTTGTACAGGTGACTTCCAAGTCAGCCATATTGCATGGGGGACATTGTGCTGGTTGTGTTGTATAGGTGACTTCCAAGTCAGCCATATTGCATGGGGGACATTGTGCTGGTTGTGTTGTATAGGTGACTTCCAAGTCAGCCATATTGCATGGGGGACATTGTGCTGGTTGTATTGTATAGGTGACTTCCAAGTCAGCCATATTGCATGGGGGACATTGTGCTGGTTGCCATAACCTATAGGTGACTTCGAAGTCAGCCATATTGCATGAGGGACATTGTGCTGGTTGCCATGTTGTATAGGTGACTTCCAAGTGAGCCATATTGCTTGGGGGACATTGTGCTGGTTGTGTTGTATAGGTGACTTCCAAGTCAGCCATATTGCATGGGGGACATTGTGCTGGTTGCCATGGCCTATAGGTGACTTCCAAGTCAGCCATATTGCATGGGGGACATTGTGCTGGTTGCCATGTTGTATAGGTGACTTACAAGTCAGCCATATTGCATGGGGGACATTGTGCTGGTTGCCATGTCCTATAGGTGACTTCCAAGTCAGCCATATTGCATGGGGAAAATTGTGCTGGTTGTCTTGTATAGGTGACTTTTAAGTCAGCCATATTGCTTGGGGGACATTGTGCTGGTTGCCATGTTCTATAGGTGACTTCCAAGTCAGCCATATAGCTTGGGGGACATTGTGCTGGTTGCCATGTTGGATAGGTGACTTCCAAGTCAGCCATATTGCTTGGGGGACATTGTGCTAGTTGCCATGTTGTATAGGTGACTTCCAAGTCAGCCATATTGCATGGGGGACATTGTGCTGGTGGCCATGTTCTATAGGTGACTTCCAAGTCAGCCATATTGCATGGGGGACATTGTGCTGGTTGTCTTGTATTAGTGACTTCCAAATCAGCCATATTGTATGGGGGACATTGTGCTGGTTGTATTGTATAGGTGACTTCCAAGTCAGCCATATTGCATGGGGGACATTGTGCTGGTGGCCATGTCCTATAGGTGACTTCCAAGTCAGCCATATTGCATGGGGGACATTGTGCTGGTTGTCTTGTATAGGTGACTTCCAAGTCAGCCATATTGCATGGGTGACATTGTGCTGGTTGTATTGTATAGGTGACTTCCAAGTCAGCCATATTGCATGGGGGACATTGTGCTGGTTGTATTGTATAGGTGACTTCCAAGTCAGCCATATTTCATGGGGGACATTGTGCTGGTTGTGTTGTATAGGTGACTTCCAAGTCAGCCATATTGCTTGGGGGACATTGTGCTGGTTGTATTGTATAGGTGACTTCCAAGTCAGCCATATTGCATGGGGGACATTGTGCTGGTTGTATTGTATAGGTGACTTCCAAGTCAGCCATATTGCATGGGGGACATTGTGCTGGTGGCCATGTCCTATAGGTGACTTCCAAGTCAGCCATATTGCATGGGGGACATTGTGCTGGTTGTCTTGTATAGGTGACTTCCAAGTCAGCCATATTGCTTGGGGGACATTGTGCTGGTTGTATTGTATAGGTGACTTCCAAGTCAGCCATATTGCATGGGGGACATTGTGCTGGTTGCCATGTTGTATTGGTGACTTCCAAGTCAGCCATATTGCATGGGGGACATTGTGCTGGTGGCCATGTTCTATAGGTGACTTCCAAGTCAGCCATATTGCATTTGGGACATTGTGCTGGTTGTCTTGTATAGGTGACTTCCAAGTCAGCCATATTGCTTGGGGGACATTGTGCTGGTTGCCATGTCCTATAGGTGACTTCCAAGTCAGCCATATTGCATGGGGGACATTGTGCTGGTTGTCTTGTATAGGTGACTTCCAAGTCAGCCATATTGCATGGGGGACATTGTGCTGGTTGCCATGTTGTATAGGTGACTTCCAAGTCAGCCATATTGCATGGGGGACATTGTGCTGGTTGTCTTGTATAGGTGACTGCCAAGTCAGCCATATTGCATGGGGGACATTGTGCTGGTTGTATTGTATAGGTGACTTCCAAGTCAGCCATATTGCATGGGGGACATTGTGCTGGTTGCCATAACCTATAGGTGACTTCGAAGTCAGCCATATTGCATGGGGGACATTGTGCTGGTTGCCATGTTGTATAGGTGACTTCCAAGTGAGCCATATTGCTTGGGGGACATTGTGCTGGTTGTGTTGTATAGGTGACTTCCAAGTCAGCCATATTGCATGGGGGACATTGTGATGGTTGCCATGGCCTATAGGTGACTTCCAAGTCAGCCATATTGCATGGGGGACATTGTGCTGGTTGCCATGTTGTATAGGTGACTTACAAGTCAGCCATATTGCATGGGGGACATTGTGCTGGTTGCCATGTCCTATAGGTGACTTCCAAGTCAGCCATATTGCATGGGGAAAATTGTGCTGGTTGTCTTGTATAGGTGACTTTTAAGTCAGCCATATTGCTTGGGGGACATTGTGCTGGTTGCCATGTTCTATAGGTGACTTCCAAGTCAGCCATATAGCTTATGGGACATTGTGCTGGTTGCCATGTTGGATAGGTGACTTCCAAGTCAGCCATATTGCTTGGGGGACATTGTGCTGGTTGCCATGTTGTATAGGTGACTTCCAAGTCAGCCATATTGCATGGGGGACATTGTGCTGGTGGCCATGTTCTATAGGTGACTTCCAAGTCAGCCATATTGCATGGGGGACATTGTGCTGGTTGTCTTGTATTAGTGACTTCCAAGTCAGCCATATTGCAAGGGGGACATTGTGCTGGTTGTGTTGTATAGGTGACTTCCAAATCAGCCATATTGTATTGGGGACATTGTGCTGGTTGTATTGTATAGGTGACTTCCAAGTCAGCCATATTGCATGGGGGACATTGTGCTGGTGGCCATGTCCTATAGGTGACTTCCAAGTCAGCCATATTGCATGGGGGACATTGTGCTGGTTGTCTTGTATAGGTGACTTCCAAGTCAGCCATATTGCATGGGGGACATTGTGCTGGTTGTATTGTATAGGTGACTTCCAAGTCAGCCATATTGCATGGGGGACATTGTGCTGGTTGTATTGTATAGGTGACTTCCAAGTCAGCCATATTGCATGGGGGACATTGTGCTGGTTGTGTTGTATAGGTGACTTCCAAGTCAGCCATATTGCTTGGGGGACATTGTGCTTGTTGTATTGTATAGGTGACTTCCAAGTCAGCCATATTGCATGGGGGACATTGTGCTGGTTGTATTGTATAGGTGACTTCCAAGTCAGCCATATTGCATGGGGGACATTGTGCTGGTGGCCATGTCCTATAGGTGACTTCCAAGTCAGCCATATTGCATGGGGGACATTGTGCTGGTTGTCTTGTATAGGTGACTTCCAAGTCAGCCATATTGCTTGGGGGACATTGTGCTGGTTGTATTGTATAGGTGACTTCCAAGTCAGCCATATTGCATGTGGGACATTGTGCTGGTTGCCATGTTGTATTGGTGACTTCCAAGTCAGCCATATTGCATGGGGGACATTGTGCTGGTGGCCATGTTCTATAGGTGACTTCCAAGTCAGCCATATTGCATTTGGGACATTGTGCTGGTTGTCTTGTATAGGTGACTTCCAAGTCAGCCATATTGCTTGGGGGACATTGTGTTGGTTGCCATGTCCTATAGGTGACTTCCAAGTCAGCCATATTGCATGGGGGACATTGTGCTGGTTGTCTTGTATAGGTGACTTCCAAGTCAGCCATATTGCATGGGGGACATTGTGCTGGTTGCCATGTTGTATAGGTGACTTCCAAGTCAGCCATATTGCATGGGGGACATTGTGCTGGTTGTCTTGTATAGGTGACTGCCAAGTCAGCCATATTGCATGGGGGACATTGTGCTGGTGGCCATGTTCTATAGGTGACTTCCAAGTCAGCCACATTGCATGGGGGACATTGTGCTGGTTTCTTGTATAGGTGACTTCCAAGTCAGCCATATTGCATGGGGGACATTGTGCTGGTTGCCATGTTGTATAGGTGACTTCCAAGCCAGCCATATTGCATGGGGGACATTGTGCTGGTTGCCATGTTGTATAGGTGACTTCCAAGTCAGCCATATTGCATGGGGGACATTGTGCTGGTTGCCATGTTGTATAGGTGACTTACAAGTGAGCCATATTGCATGGGGGACATTGTGCTGGTTGTGTTGTATAGGTGACTTCCAAGTCAGCCATATTGCATGGGGGACATTGTGCTGGTTGTATTGTATAGGTGACTTCCAAGTGAGCCATATTGCTTGGGGGACATTGTGCTGGTGGCCATGTTCTATAGGTGACTTCCAAGTCAGCCATATTGCATGGGGGACATTGTGCTGGTTGCCATGTCCTATAGGTGACTTCCAAGTCAGCCATATTGCATGGGGGACATTGTGCTGGTTGCCAGGTCCTATAGGTGACTTCCAAGTCAGCCATATTGCATGGGGGACATTGTGCTGGTTGCCATGTTGTATAGGTGACTTCCAAGTGAGCCATATTGCTTGGGAGACATGGTGCTGGTTGTATTGTATAGGTGACTTCCAAGTCAGCCATATTGCATGGGGGACATTGTGCTGGTTGTCTTGTATAGGTGACTTCCAAGTCAGCCGTGTTGCATGGGGGACATTGTGCTGGTGGCCATGTTGTATAGGTGACTTCCAAGTCAGCCATATTGCATGGGGGACATTGTGCTGGTTGTATTGTATAGGTGACTTCCAAGTCAGCCATATTGCATGGGGGACATTGTGCTGGTTGTGTTGTATAGGTGACTTCCAAGTCAGCCATATTGCTTGGGGGACATTGTGCTGGTTGTATTGTATAGGTGACTTCCAAGTCAGCCATATTGCATGGGGGACATTGTGCTGGTTGTATTGTATAGGTGACTTTCAAGTCAGCCATATTGCATGGGGGACATTGTGCTGGTGGCCATGTCCTATAGGTGACTTCCAAGTCAGCCATATTGCATGGGGGACATTGTGCTGGTTGTCTTGTATAGGTGACTTCCAAGTCAGCCATATTGCTTGGGGGACATTGTGCTGGTTGTATTGTATAGGTGACTTCCAAGTCAGCCATATTGCATGGGGGACATTGTGCTGGTTGCCATGTTGTATTGGTGACTTCCAAGTCAGACATATTGCATGGGGGACATTGTGCTGGTGGCCATGTTCTATAGGTGACTTCCAAGTCAGCCATATTGCATTTGGGACATTGTGCTGGTTGTCTTGTATAGGTGACTTCCAAGTCAGCCATATTGCTTGGGGGACATTGTGCTGGTTGCCATGTCCTATAGGTGACTTCCAAGTCAGTCATATTGCATGGGGGACATTGTGCTGGTTGTCTTGTATAGGTGACTTCCAAGTCAGCCATATTGCATGGGGGACATTGTGCTGGTTGCCATGTTGTATAGGTGACTTCCAAGTCAGCCATATTGCATGGGGGACATTGTGCCGGTTGTATTGTATAGGTGACTTCCAAGTCAGCCATATTGCATGGGGGACATTGTGCTGGTGGCCATGTCCTATAGGTGACTTCCAAGTCAGCCATATTGCATGGTGGACATTGTGCTGGTTGTCTTGTATAGGTGACTTCCAAGTCAGCCATATTGCATGGGGGACATTGTGCTGGTGGCCATGTTCTATAGGTGACTTCCAAGTCAGCCATATTGCATTTGGGACATTGTGCTGGTTGTCTTGTATAGGTGACTTCCAAGTCAGCCATATTGCATGGGGGACATTGTGCTGGTTGTGTTTTATAGGTGACTTCCAAATCAGCCATATTGCATGGGGGACATTGTGCTGGTTGTATTGTATAGGTGACTTCCAAGTCAGCCATATTGCAAGGGGGACATTGTGCTGGTTGTATTGTATAGGTGACTTCCAAGTCAGCCATATTGCATGGGGGACATTGTGCTGGTGGCCATGTCCTATAGGTGACTTCCAAGTCAGCCATATTGCATGGGGGACATTGTGCTGGTTGTCTTGTATAGGTGACTTCCAAGTCAGCCATATTGCTTGGGGGACATTGTGCTGGTTGTATGTTGTATAGGTGACTTCCAAGTCAGCCATATTGCATGGGGGACATTGTGCTGGTGGCCATGTTCTATAGGTGACTTCCAAGTCAGCCACATTGCATTTGGGACATTGTGCTGGTTGTCTTGTATAGGTGACTTCCAAGTCAGCCATATTGCTTGGGGGACATTGTGCTGGTTGCCATGTCCTATAGGTGACTTCCAAGTCAGCCATATTGCATGGGGGACATTGTGCTGGTTGTCTTGTATAGGTGACTTCCAAGTCAGCCATATTGCATAGGGGACATTGTGCTGGTTGCCATGTTGTATAGGTGACTTCCAAGTGAGCCATTTTGCTTGGGGGACATTGTGCTGGTTGCCATGTTGTATAGGTGACTTCCAAGTCAGCCATATTGCATGGGGGACATTGTGCTGGTGGCCATGTTCTATAGGTGACTTCCAAGTCAGCCACATTGCATGGGGGACATTGTGCTGGTTGTGTTGTATAGGTGACTTCCAAGTCAGCCATATTGCATGGGGGACATTGTGCTGGTTGTATTGTAAAGGTGACTTCCAAGTCAGCCATATTGCATGGGGGACATTGTGCTGGTTGCCATGTTGTATAGGTGACTTCCAAGTCAGCCATATTGCATGGGGGACATTGTGCTGCTTGTCTTGTATAGGTGACTTCCAAGTCAGCCGTGTTGCATGGGGGACATTGTGCTGGTGGCCATGTTCTATAGGTGACTTCCAAGTCAGCCATATTGCATGGGGGACATTGTGCTGGTTTCCATGTTGTATAGGTGACTTCCAAGTCAGACATATTGCTTGGGGGACATTGTGCTGGTTGCCATGTTGTATAGGTGACTTCCAAGTCAGCCATATTGCATGGGGGACATTGTGCTGGTGGCCATGTTCTATAGGTGACTTCCAAGTCAGCCACATTGCATGGGGGACATTGTGCTGGTTTCTTGTATAGGTGACTTCCAAGTCAGCCATATTGCATGGGGGACATTGTGCTGGTTGTGTTTTATAGGTGACTTCCAAATCAGCCATATTGCATGGGGGACATTGTGCTGGTTGTATTGTATAGGTGACTTCCAAGTCAGCCATATTGCATGGGGGACATTGTGCTGGTTGTATTGTATAGGTGACTTCCAAGTCAGCCATATTGCATGGGGGACATTGTGCTGGTGGCCATGTCCTATAGGTGACTTCCAAGTCAGCCATATTGCATGGGGGACATTGTGCTGGTTGTCTTGTATAGGTGACTTCCAAGTCAGCCATATTGCTTGGGGGACATTGTGCTGGTTGTATGTTGTATAGGTGACTTCCAAGTCAGCCATATTGCATGGGGGACATTGTGCTGGTGGCCATGTTCTATAGGTGACTTCCAAGTCAGCCACATTGCATTTGGGACATTGTGCTGGTTGTCTTGTATAGGTGACTTCCAAGTCAGCCATATTGCTTGGGGGACATTGTGCTGGTTGCCATGTCCTATAGGTGACTTCCAAGTCAGCCATATTGCATGGGGGACATTGTGCTGGTTGTCTTGTATAGGTGACTTCCAAGTCAGCCATATTGCATGGGGGACATTGTGCTGGTTGCCATGTTGTATAGGTGACTTCCAAGTGAGCCATTTTGCTTGGGGGACATTGTGCTGGTTGCCATGTTGTATAGGTGACTTCCAAGTCAGCCATATTGCATGGGGGACATTGTGCTGGTGGCCATGTTCTATAGGTGACTTCCAAGTCAGCCACATTGCATGGGGGACATTGTGCTGGTTGTGTTGTATAGGTGACTTCCAAGTCAGCCATATTGCATGGGGGACATTGTGCTGGTTGTATTGTAAAGGTGACTTCCAAGTCAGCCATATTGCATGGGGGACATTGTGCTGGTTGCCATGTTGTATAGGTGACTTCCAAGTCAGCCATATTGCATGGGGGACATTGTGCTGCTTGTCTTGTATAGGTGACTTCCAAGTCAGCCGTGTTGCATGGGGGACATTGTGCTGGTGGCCATGTTCTATAGGTGACTTCCAAGTCAGCCATATTGCATGGGGGACATTGTGCTGGTTTCCATGTTGTATAGGTGACTTCCAAGTCAGACATATTGCTTGGGGGACATTGTGCTGGTTGCCATGTTGTATAGGTGACTTCCAAGTCAGCCATATTGCATGGGGGACATTGTGCTGGTGGCCATGTTCTATAGGTGACTTCCAAGTCAGCCACATTGCATGGGGGACATTGTGCTGGTTTCTTGTATAGGTGACTTCCAAGTCAGCCATATTGCATGGGGGACATTGTGCTGGTTGCCATGTTGTATAGGTGACTTCCAAGTCAGCCATATTGCATGGGGGACATTGTGCTGGTTGCCATGTTGTATAGGTGACTTCCAAGTCAGCCATATTGCATGGGGGACATTGTGCTGGTTGCCATGTTGTATAGGTGACTTCCAAGTCAGCCATATTGCATGGGGGACATTGTGCTGGTTGTGTTGTATAGGTGACTTCCAAGTCAGCCATATTGCATGGGGGACATTGTGCTGGTTGTGTTGTATAGGTGACTTCCAAGTCAGCCATAATGCATGGGGGACATTGTGCTGGTTGTATTGTATAGGTGACTTCCAAGTCAGCCATATTGCATGGGGGACATTGTGCTGGTTGCCATGTCCTATAGGTGACTTCCAAGTCAGCCATATTGCATGGGGGACATTGTGCTGGTTGCCATGTTGTATAGGTGACTTCCAAGTGAGCCATATTGCTTGGGGGACATTGTGCTGGTTGTGTTGTATAGGTGACTTCCAAGTCAGCCATATTGCATGGGGGACATTGTGCTGGTTGCCATGGCCTATAGGTGACTTCCAAGTCAGCCATATTGCATGGGGGACATTGTGCTGGTTGCCATGTTGTATAGGTGACTTACAAGTCAGCCATATTGCATGGGGGACATTGTGCTGGTTGCCATGTCCTATAGGTGACTTCCAAGTCAGCCATATTGCATGGGGAAAATTGTGCTGGTTGTCTTGTATAGGTGACTTTTAAGTCAGCCATATTGCTTGGGGGACATTGTGCTGGTTGCCATGTTCTATAGGTGACTTCCAAGTCAGCCATATAGCTTGGGGGACATTGTGCTGGTTGCCATGTTGTATAGGTGACTTCCAAGTCAGCCATATTGCTTGAGGGACATTGTGCTGGTTGCCATGTTGTATAGGTGACTTCCAAGTCAGCCATATTGCATGGGGGACATTGTGCTGGTGGCCATGTTCTATAGGTGACTTCCAAGTCAGCCATATTGCATGGGGGACATTGTGCTGGTTGTCTTGTATTAGCGACTTCCAAGTCAGCCATATTGCATGGGGGACATTGTGCTGGTTGTGTTGTATAGGTGACTTCCAAATCAGCCATATTGTATGGGGGACATTGTGCTGGTTGTATTGTATAGGTGACTTCCAAGTCAGCCATATTGCATGGGGGACATTGTGCTGGTTGTATTGTATAAGTGCCTTCCAAGTCAGCCATATTGCATAGGGGACATTGTGCTGGTGGCCATGTCCTATAGGTGACTTCCAATCAGCCATATTGCATGGGGGACATTGTGCTGGTTGTCTTTTATAGGTGACTTCCAAGTCAGCCATATTGCATGGGGGACATTGTGCTGGTTGTATTGTATAGGTGACTTCCAAGTCAGCCATATTGCATGGGGGACATTGTGCTGGTTGTATTGTATAGGTGACTTCCAAGTCAGCCATATTGCATGGGGGACATTGTGCTGGTTGTGTTGTATAGGTGACTTCCAAGTCAGCCATATTGCTTGGGGGACATTGTGCTGGTTGTATTGTATAGGTGACTTCCAAGTCAGCCATATTGCATGGGGGACATTGTGCTGGTTGTATTGTATAGGTGACTTCCAAGTCAGCCATATTGCATGGGGGACATTGTGCTGGTGGCCATGTCCTATAGGTGACTTCCAAGTCAGCCATATTGCATGGGGGACATTGTGCTGGTTGTCTTGTATAGGTGACTTCCAAGTCAGCCATATTGCTTGGGGGACATTGTGCTGGTTGTATTGTATAGGTGACTTCCAAGTCAGCCATATTGCATGGGGGACATTGTGCTGGTTGCCATGTTGTATTGGTGACTTCCAAGTCAGCCATATTGCATGGGGGACATTGTGCTGGTGGCCATGTTCTATAGGTGACTTCCAAGTCAGCCATATTGCATTTAGGACATTGTGCTGGTTGTCTTGTATAGGTGACTTCCAAGTCAGCCATATTGCTTGCGGGACATTGTGCTGGTTGCCATGTCCTATAGGTGACTTCCAAGTCAGCCATATTGCATGGGGGACATTGTGCTGGTTGTCTTGTATAGGTGACTTCCAAGTCAGCCATATTGCATGGGGGACATTGTGCTGGTTGCCATGTTGTATAGGTGACTTCCAAGTCAGCCATATTGAATGGGGGACATTGTGCTGGTTGTCTTGTATAGGTGACTGCCAAGTCAGCCATATTGCATGGGGGACATTGTGCTGGTGGCCATGTTCTATAGGTGACTTCCAAGTCAGCCACATTGCATGGGGGACATTGGGCTGGTTTCTTGTATAGGTGACTTCCAAGTCAGCCATATTGCATGGGGGACATTGTGCTGGTTGCCATGTTGTATAGGTGACTTCCAAGCCAGCCATATTGCATGGGGAACATTGTGCTGGTTGCCATGTTGTATAGGTGACTTCCAAGTCAGCCATATTGCATGGGGGACATTGTGCTGGTTGCCATGTTGTATAGGTGACTTACAAGTGAGCCATATTGCATGGGGGACATTGTGCTGGTTGTGTTGTATAGGTGACTTCCAAGTCAGCCATATTGCATGGGGGACATTGTGCTGGTTGTATTGTATAGGTGACTTCCAAGTCAGCCATATTGCATGGGGGACATTGTGCTGGTTGTATTGTATTGGTGACTTCCAAGTCAGCCATATTGCTTGGGGGACATTGTGCTGGTGGCCATGTTCTATAGGTGACTTCCAAGTCAGCCATATTGCATGGGGGACATTGTTCTGGTTGCCATGTCCTATAGGTGACTTCCAAGTCAGCCATATTGCATGGGGGACATTGTGCTCGTTGCCAGGTCCTATAGGTGACTTCCAAGTCAGCCATATTGCATGGGGGACATTGTGCTGGTTGCCATGTTGTATAGGTGACTTCCAAGTGAGCCATATTGCTTGGGGGACATGGTGCTGGTTGTGTTGTATAGGTGACTTCCAAGTCAGCCATATTGCATGGGGGACATTGTGCTGGTTGTCTTGTATAGGTGACTTCCAAGTCAGCCGTGTTGCATGGGGGACATTGTGCTGGTGGCCATGTTGTATAGGTGACTTCCAAGTCAGCCATATTGCATGGGGGACATTGTGCTGGTTGTATTGTATAGGTGACTTCCAAGTCAGCCATATTGCATGGGGGACATTGTGCTGGTTGTGTTGTATAGGTGACTTCCAAGTCAGCCATATTGCTTGGGGGACATTGTGCTGGTTGTATTGTATAGGTGACTTCCAAGTCAGCCATATTGCATGGGGGACATTGTGCTGGTTGTATTGTATAGGTGACTTCCAAGTCAGCCATATTGTATGGGGGACATTGTGCTGGTTGTATTGTATAGGTGACTTCCAAGTCAGCGATATTGCATGGGGGACATTGTGCTGGTTGTATTGTATAAGTGCCTTCCAAGTCAGCCATATTGCATAGGGGACATTGTGCTGGTGGCCATGTCCTATAGGTGACTTCCAATCAGCCATATTGCATGGGGGACATTGTGCTGGTTGTCTTGTATAGGTGACTTCCAAGTCAGCCATATTGCATGGGGGACATTGTGCTGGTTGTATTGTATAGGTGACTTCCAAGTCAGCCATATTGCATGGGGGACATTGTGCTGGTTGTATTGTATAGGTGACTTCCAAGTCAGCCATATTGCATGGGGGACATTGTGCTGGTTGTGTTGTATAGGTGACTTCCAAGTCAGCCATATTGCTTGGGGGACATTGTGCTGGTTGTATTGTA
Source organism: Petromyzon marinus (assembly GCF_048934315.1). Classification (NCBI taxonomy): domain Eukaryota; kingdom Metazoa; phylum Chordata; class Hyperoartia; order Petromyzontiformes; family Petromyzontidae; genus Petromyzon; species Petromyzon marinus. The sequence goes on along the minus strand of NW_027422884.1, from coordinate 528,798 downwards.
TAGGTGACTTCCAAGTCAGCCATATTGCATGGGGGACATTGTGCTGGTTGTATTGTATAGGTGACTTCCAAGTCAGCCATATTGCATGGGGGACATTGTGCTGGTGGCCATGTCCTATAGGTGACTTCCAAGTCAGCCATATTGCATGGGGGACATTGTGCTGGTTGTCTTGTATAGGTGACTTCCAAGTCAGCCATATTGCTTGGGGGACATTGTGCTGGTTGTATTGTATAGGTGACTTCCAAGTCAGCCATATTGCATGGGGGACATTGTGCTGGTTGCCATGTTGTATTGGTGACTTCCAAGTCAGCCATATTGCATGGGGGACATTGTGCTGGTGGCCATGTTCTATAGGTGACTTCCAAGTCAGCCATATTGCATTTGGGACATTGTGCTGGTTGTCTTGTATAGGTGACTTCCAAGTCAGCCATATTGCTTGGGGGACATTGTGCTGGTTGCCATGTCCTATAGGTGACTTCCAAGTCAGCCATATTGCATGGGGGACATTGTGCTGGTTGTCTTGTATAGGTGACTTCCAAGTCAGCCATATTGCATGGGGGACATTGTGCTGGTTGCCATGTTGTATAGGTGACTTCCAAGTCAGCCATATTGCATGGGGGACATTGTGCTGGTTGTCTTGTATAGGTGACTGCCAAGTCAGCCATATTGCATGGGGGACATTGTGCTGGTGGCCATGTTCTATAGGTGACTTCCAAGTCAGCCACATTGCATGGGGGACATTGGGCTGGTTTCTTGTATAGGTGACTTCCAAGTCAGCCATATTGCATAGGGGACATTGTGCTGGTTGCCATGTTGTATAGGTGACTTCCAAGCCAGCCATATTGCATGGGGGACATTGTGCTGGTTGCCATGTTGTATAGGTGACTTCCAAGTCAGCCATATTGCATGGGGGACATTGTGCTGGTTGCCATGTTGTATAGGTGACTTACAAGTGAGCCATATTGCATGGGGGACATTGTGCTGGTTGTGTTGTATAGGTGACTTCCAAGTCAGCCATATTGCATGGGGGACATTGTGCTGGTTGTATTGTATAGGTGACTTCCAAGTCAGCCATATTGCATGGGGGACATTGTGCTGGTTGTATTGTATTGGTGACTTCCAAGTGAGCCATATTGCTTGGGGGACATTGTGCTGGTGGCCATGTTCTATAGGTGACTTCCAAGTCAGCCATATTGCATGGGGGACATTGTGCTGGTTGCCATGTCCTATAGGTGACTTCCAAGTCAGCCATATTGCATGGGGGACATTGTGCTCGTTGCCAGGTCCTATAGGTGACTTCCAAGTCAGCCATATTGCATGGGGGACATTGTGCTGGTTGCCATGTTGTATAGGTGACTTCCAAGTGAGCCATATTGCTTGGGGGACATGGTGCTGGTTGTGTTGTATAGGTGACTTCCAAGTCAGCCATATTGCATGGGGGACATTGTGCTGGTTGTCTTGTATAGGTGACTTCCAAGTCAGCCGTGTTGCATGGGGGACATTGTGCTGGTGGCCATGTTGTAAAGGTGACTTCCAAGTCAGCCATATTGCATGGGGGACATTGTGCTGGTTGCCATGTTGTATAGGTGACTTCCAAGTCAGCCATATTGCATGGGGGACATTGTGCTGGTTGCCATGTTGTATAGGTGACTTACAAGTCAGCCATATTGCATGGGGGACATTGTGCTGGTTGCCATGTTGTATAGGTGACTTCCAAGTGAGCCATATTGCTTGGGGGACATTGTGCTGGTTGTGTTGTATAGGTGACTTCCAAGTCAGCCATATTGCATGGGGGACATTGTGCTGGTTGTCTTGTATAGGTGACTTCCAAGTCAGCCGTGTTGCATGGGGGACATTGTGCTGGTTGTATTGTATAGGTGACTTCGAAGTCAGCCATATTGCATGGGGGACATTGTGCTGGTGGCCATGTTGTAAAGGTGACTTCCAAGTCAGCCATATTGCATGGGGGACATTGTGCTGGTTGCCATGTTGTATAGGTGACTTCCAAGTCAGCCATATTGCATGGGGGACATTGTGCTGGTTGCCATGTTGTATAGGTGACTTACAAGTCAGCCATATTGCATGGGGGACATTGTGCTGGTTGCCATGTCCTATAGGTGACTTCCAAGTCAGCCACATTGCTTGGGGGACATTGTGCTGGTTGCCATGTTCTATAGGTGACTTCCAAGTCAGCCATATTGCTTGGTAGAAATTGCGCTGGTTGCCATGTTGTATAGGTGACTTCCAAGTCAGCCATATTGCTTGGGGGACATTGTGCTGGTTGCCATGTTGTATAGGTGAATTCCAAGTCAGCCATATTGCATGGGGACATTGTGCTAGTGGCCATGTTCTATAGGTGACTTCCAAGTCAGCCATATTGCATGGGGGACATTGTGCTGGTTGTCTTGTATAGGTGACTTCCAAGTCAGCCATATTGCATGGGGGACATTGTGCTGGTTGTGTTGTATAGGTGACTTCCAAATCAGCCATATTGCATGGGGGACATTGTGCTGGTTGTATTGTATAGGTGACTTCCAAGTCAGCCATATTGCATGGGGGACATTGTGCTGGTTGCCATGTTGTATAGGTGACTTCCAAGTCAGGCATATTGCATGGGGGACATTGTGCTGGTTGCCATGTTGTATAGGTGACTTACAAGTCAGCCATATTGCATGGGGGACATTGTGCTGGTTGCCATGTTGTATAGGTGACTTCCAAGTGAGCCATATTGCTTGGGTGACATTGTGCTGGTTGTGTTGTATAGGTGACTTCCAAGTCAGCCATATTGCATGGGGGACATTGTGCTGGTTGTCTTGTATAGGTGGAAGTGGTTACAACATGGCAACCAGCACAACCTATACAACATGGCAACCAGCACAATGTCCCCCATGCAATATGGCTGACTTGGAAGTCACCTATACAATACAACCAGCACAATGTCTCCCATGCAATATGGCTGACTTGGAAGTCACCTATACAATACAACCAGCACAATGTCCCAAATGCAATATGGCTGACTTGGAATTCACCTATAGAACATGGCCACCAGCACAATGTCCCCCATGCAATATGGCTGACTTGGAAGTCACCTATACAAGACAACCAGCACAATGTCCCCCATGCAATATTGCTGACTTGGAAGTCACCTATAGAACATGGCCACCAGCACAATGTCCCCCATGCAATATGGCTGACTTGGAAGTCACCTATAGAACATGGCAACCAGCACAATGTCCCCCAAGCAATATGGCTGACTTGGAAGTCACCTATACAAGACAACCAGCACAATTTCCCCCATGCAATATGGCTGACTTGGAAGTCACCTATAGGACATGGCAACCAGCACAATGTCCCCCATGCAATATGGCTGACTTGGAAGTCACCTATACAATACAACCAGCACAATGTCCCCCATGCAATTTGGCTGACTTGGAAGTCACCTATACAACATGGCAACCAGCACAATGTCCCCCATGCAATATGGCTGACTTGGAAGTCACCTATAGAACATGACCACCAGCACAATGTCCCCCATGCAATATGGCTGACTTGGAAGTCACCTATACAACATGGCAACCAGCACAATGTCCCCCAAGCAATATGGCTGACTTGGAAGTCACCTATAGAACATGGCCACCAGCACAATGTCCCCCAAGCAATATGGTTGACTTGGAAGTCACCTATAGAACATGGCAACCAGCACAATGTCCCCCAAGCAATATGGCTGACTTGGAAGTCACCTATACAAGACAACCAGCACAATGTCCCCCATGCAATATGGCTGACTTGGAAGTCACCTATAGGACATGGCAACTAGCACAATGTCCCCCATGCAATATGGCTGACTTGGAAGTCACCTATAGAACATGGCCACCAGCACAATGTCCGCCAAGCAATATGGCTCACTTGGAAGTCACCTATACAATACAACCAGCACAATGTCCCCCATGCAATATGGCTGACTTGGAAGTCACCTATACAATACAACCAGCACAATGTCCCAAATGCAATATGGCTGACTTGGAAGTCACCTATAGAACATAGCCACCAGCACAATGTCCCCCATGCAATATGGCTGACTTGGATGTCACCTATACAACATGGCAACCAGCACAATGTCCCCCATGCAATATGGCTGACTTGGAAGTCACCTATACAACATGGCAACCAGCACAATGTCCCCCATGCAATATGGCTGACTTGGAAGTCACCTATAGAACATGGCCACCAGCACAATGTCCCCCATGCAATATGGCTGACTTGGAAGTCACCTTTACAACATGGCAACCAGCACAATGTCCCCCAAGCAATATGGCTGACTTGGAAGTCACCTATAGAACATGGCCACCAGCACAATGTCCCCCAAGCAATATGGCTGACTTGGAAGTCACCTATAGAACATGGCAACCAGCACAATGTCCCCCAAGCAATATGGCTGACTTGGAAGTCACCTATACAAGACAACCAGCACAATGTCCCCCATGCAATATGGCTGACTTGGAAGTCACCTATAGGACATGGCAACCAGCACAATGTCCCCCATGCAATATGGCTGACTTGGAAGTCACCTATAGAACATGGCCACCAGCACAATGTCCGCCAAGCAATATGGCTCACTTGGAAGTCACCTATACAATACAACCAGCACAATGTCCCCCATGCAATATGGCTGACTTGGAAGTCACCTATACAATACAACCAGCACAATATCCCCCATGCAATATGGCTGACTTGGAAGTCACCTATACAAGACAACCAGCACAATGTCCCCCATGCAATATTGCTGACTTGGAAGTCACCTATAGAACATGGCCACCAGCACAATGTCCACCATGCAATATGGCTGACTTGGAAGTCACCTATAGAACATGGCAACCAGCACAATGTCCCCCAAGCAATATGGCTGACTTGGAAGTCACCTATACAAGACAACCAGCACAATTTCCCCCATGCAATATGGCTGACTTGGAAGTCACCTATAGGACATGGCAACCAGCACAATGTCCCCCATGCAATATGGCTGACTTGGAAGTCACCTATACAATACAACCAGCACAATGTCCCCCATGCAATTTGGCTGACTTGAAAGTCACCTATACAACATGGCAACCAGCACAATGTCCCCCATGCAATATGGCTGACTTAGAAGTCACCTATAGAACATGGCCACCAGCACAATGTCCCCCATGCAATATGGCTGACTTGGAAGTCACCTATACAACATGGCAACCAGCACAATGTCCCCCAAGCAATATGGCTGACTTGGAAGTCACCTATAGAACATGGCCACCAGCACAATGTCCCCCAAGCAAAATGGCTGACTTGGAAGTCACCTATAGAACATGGCAACCAGCACAATGTCCCCCAAGCAATATGGCTGACTTGGAAGTCACCTATACAAGACAACCAGCACAATGTCCCCCATGCAATATCGCTGACTTGGAAGTCACCTATAGGACATGGCAACCAGCACAATGTCCCCCATGCAATATGGCTGACTTGGAAGTCACCTATAGAACATGGCCACCAGCACAATGTCCGCCAAGCAATATGGCTCACTTGGAAGTCACCTATACAATACAACCAGCACATTGTCCCCCATGCAATATGGCTGACTTGGAAGTCACCTATACAATACAACCAGCACAATGTCCCAAATGCAATATGGCTGACTTGGAAGTCACCTATAGAACATTGCCACCAGCACAATGTCCCCCATGCAATATGGCTGACTTGGAAGTCACCTATACAACATGGCAACCAGCACAATGTCCCCCATGCAATATGGCTGACATGGAAGTCACCTATACAATACAACCAGCACAATGTCCCCCAAGCAATATGGCTGACTTGGAAGTCACCTATACAAGACAACCAGCACAATGTCCCCCATGCAATATGGCTGACTTGGAAGTCACCTATACAATACAACCAGCACAATGTCCCCCATGCAATATGGCTGATTTGGAAGTCACCTATACAACACAACCAGCACAATGTCCCCCATGCAATATGGCTGACTTGGAAGTCACCTATACAAGACAACCAGCACAATGTCCCCCATGCAATATGGCTGACTTGGAAGTCACCTATAGAACATGGCCACCAGGACAATGTCCCCCATGCAATATGGCTGACTTGGAAGTCACCTATACAACATGGCAACCAGCACAATGTCCCCTATGCAATATGGCTGACTTGGAAGTCACCTATACAATACAACCAGCACAATGTCCCCCAAGCAATATGGCTGACTTGGAAGTCACCTATTCAAGACAACCAGCACAATGTCCCCCATGCAATATGGCTGACTTGGAAGTCACCTATAGGACATGGCCACCAGCACAATGTCCCCCATGCAATATGGCTGACTTGGAAGTCACCTATACAATACAACCAGCACAATGTCCCCCATGCAATATGGCTGACTTGGAAGTCACCTATACAATACAACCAGCACAATGTCCCCCATGCAATATGGCTGATTTGGAAGTCACCTATACAACACAACCAGCACAATGTCCGCCAAGCAATATGGCTCACTTGGAAGTCACCTATACAAGACAACCAGCACAATGTCCCCCATGCAATATGGCTGACTTGTAAGTCACCTAAAGGACATGGCCACCAGCACAATGTCCCCCATGCAATATGGCTGACTTGGAAGTCACATATACAATACAACCAGCACAATGTCCCCCATGCAATATGGCTGACTTGGAAGTCACCTATACAACATGGCAACCAGCACAATGTCCCCCATGCAATATGGCTGATTTGGACGTCACCTATACAACACAACCAGCACAATGTCCCCCATGCAATATGGCTGACTTGGAAGTCACCTATACAAGACAACCAGCACAATGTCCCCCATGCAATATGGCTGACTTGGAAGTCACCTATAGAACATGGCCACCAGCACAATGTCCCCCATGCAATATGGCTGACTTGGAAGTCACCTATAGAACATGGCCACCAGCACAATGTAACCCATGCAATATGGCTGACTTGGAAGTCACCTATACAACATGGCAACCAGCACAATGTCCCCCAAGCAATATGGCTGACTTGGAAGTCACCTATAGGACATGGCAACCAGCACAATGTCCCCCATGCAATATGGCTGACTTGGAAGTCACCTATAGAACATGGCCACCAGCACAATGTCCCCCATGCAATATGGCTGACTTGGAAGTCACCTATAGAACATGGCCACCAGCACAATGTCCCCCATGCAATATGGCTGACGTGGAAGTCACCTATACAAGACAACCAGCACAATGTCCCCCATGCAATATGGCTGACTTGGAAGTCACCTATAGGACATGGCAACCAGCACAATGTCCCCCAAGCAATATGGCTGACTTGGAAGTCACCTATACAAGACAACCAGCACAATGTCCCAAATGCAATATGGCTGACTTGGAAGTCACCTATAGAACATGGCCACCAGCACAATGTTCCCCATGCAATATGGCTGACTTGGAAGTCACCTATACAACATGGCAACCAGCACAATGTCCCCCAAGCAATATGGCTGACTTGGAAGTCACCTATAGAACATGGCCACCAGCACAATGTCCCCCAAGCAATATGGCTGACTTGGAAGTCACCTACAGAACATGGCAACCAGCACAATGTCCCCCAAGCAATATGGCACACTTGGAAGTCACCTATACAACATGGCAACCAGCACAATGTCCCCCATGCAATATGGCTGAATTGGAAGTCACCTTTACAATACAACCAGCACAATGTCCCCCAAGCAATATGGCTGACTTGGAAGTCACCTATAGAACATGGCCTCCAGCACAATGTCCCCCATGCAATATGGCTGACTTGGAAGTCACCTATACAAGACAACCAGCACAATGTCCCCCATGCAATATGGCTGACTTGGAAGTCACCTATAGAACATGGCCACCAGCACAATGTCCCCCATGCAATATGGCTGACTTGGAAGTCACCTATAGAACATGGCAACCAGCACAATGTCCCCCAAGCAATATGGCTGACTTGGAAGTCACCTATACAAGACAACCAGCACAATTTCCCCCATGCAATATGGCTGACTTGGAAGTCACCTATAGGACATGGCAACCAGCACAATGTCCCCCATGCAATATGGCTGACTTGGAAGTCACCTATACAATACAACCAGCACAATGTCCCCCATGCAATATGGCTGACTTGGAAGTCACCTATACAACATGGCAACCAGCACAATGTCCCCCATGCAATATGGCTGACTTGGAAGTCACCTATAGAACATGGCCACCAGCACAATGTCCCCCAAGCAATATGGCTGACTTGGAAGTCACCTATAGAACATGGCCACCAGCACAATGTCCCCCAAGCAATATGGCTGACTTGGAAGTCACCTATAGAACATGGCAACCAGCACAATGTCCCCCAAGCAATATGGCTGACTTGGAAGTCACCTATACAAGACAACCAGCACAATGTCCCCCATGCAATATGGCTGACTTGGAAGTCACCTATAGGACATGGCAACCAGCACAATGTCCCCCATGCAATATGGCTGACTTGGAAGTCACCTATAGAACATGGCCACCCGCACAATGTCCCCCAAGCAATATGGCTCACTTGGAAGTCACCTATACAATACAACCAGCACAATGTCCCCCATGCAATATGGCTGACTTGGAAGTCACCTATACAATACAACCAGCACAATGTCCCAAATGCAATATGGCTGACTTGGAAGTCACGTATAGAACATAGCCACCAGCACAATGTCCCCCATGCAATATGGCTGACTTGGAAGTCACCTATACAACATGACAACCAGCACAATGTCCCCCATGCAATATGGCTGACTTGGAAGTCACCTATACAATACAACCAGCACAATGTCCCCCAAGCAATATGGCTGACTTGGAAGTCACCTATACAAGACAACCAGCACAATGTCCCCCATGCAATATGGCTCACTTGGAAGTCACCTATACAATACAACCAGCACAATGTCCCCCAAGCAATATGGCTGACTTGGACGTCACCTATACAAGACAACCAGCACAATGTCCCCCATGCAATATGGCTGACTTGGAAGTCACCTATACAATACAACCAGCACAATGTCCCCCATGCAATATGGCTGACTTGGAAGTCACCTATACAATACAACCAGAACAATGTCCCCCATGCAATATGGCTGATTTGGAAGTCACCTATACAACACAACCAGCACAATGTCCCCCATGCAATATGGCTGACTTGGAAGTCACCTATACAAGACAACCAGCACAATGTCCCCCATGCAATATGGCTGACTTGGAAGTCACCTATAGAACATGGCCACCAGCACAATGTCCCCCATGCAATATGGCTGACTTGGAAGTCACCTATACAACACAACCCGCACAATGTCCCCCATGCAATATGGCTGACTTGGAAGTCACCTATACAAGACAACCAGCACAATGTCCCCCATGCAATATGGCTGACTTGGAAGTCACCTATAGAACATGGCCACCAGCACAATGTCCCCCATGCAATATGGCTGACTTGGAAGTCACCTATACAACATGGCAACCAGCACAATGTCCCCCATGCAATATGGCTGACTTGGAAGTCACCTATAGAACATGGCCACCAGCACAATGTCCCCCATGCAATATGGCTGACTTGGAAGTCACCTATACAACATGGCAACCAGCACAATGTCCCCCAAGCAATATGGCTGACTTGGAAGTCACCTATAGAACATGGCCACCAGCACAATGTCCCCCAAGCAATATGGCTGACTTGGAAGTCACCTATAGAACATGGCAACCAGCACAATGTCCCCCAAGCAATATGGCTAAATTGGAAGTCACCTATACAAGAAAACCAGCACAATGTCCCCCATGCAATATGGCTGACTTGGAAGTCACCTATAGGACATGGCAACCAGCACAATGTCCCCCATGCAATATGGCTGACATGGAAGTCACCTATAGAACATGGCCACCAGCACAATGTCCCCCAAGCAATATGGCTCACTTGGAAGTCACCTATACAATACAACCAGCACAATGTCCCCCATGCAATATGGCTGACTTGGAAGTCACCTATACAATACAACCAGCACAATGTCCCCCATGCAATATGGCTGATTTGTAAGTCACCTATACAACACAACCAGCACAATGTCCCCCATGTAATATGGCTGACTTGGAAGTCACCTATACAAGACAACCAGCACAATGTCCCAAATGCAATATGACTGACTTGGAAGTCACCTATAGAACATGGCAACCAGCACAATGTCCCCCATGCAATATGGCTGACTTGGAAGTCACCTATACAACATGGCAACCAGCACAATGTCCCCCATGCAATATGGCTGACTTGGAAGTCACCTATAGAACATGGCCACCAGCACAATGTCCCCCATGCAATATGGCTGACTTGGAAGTCACCTATATAACATGGCAACCAGCACAATGTCCCCCAAGCAATATGGCTGACTTGGAAGTCACCTATAGAACATGGCCACCAGCACAATGTCCCCCAAGCAATATGGCTGACTTGGAAGTCACCTATAGGACATGGCAACCAGCACAATGTCCCCCAAGCAATATGGCTGACTTGGAAGTCACCTATACAAGACAACCAGCACAATGTCCCAAATGCAATATGGCTGACTTGGAAGTCACCTATAGAACATGGCCACCAGCACAATGTCCCCCATGCAATATGGCTGACTTGGAAGTCACCTATACAACATGGCAACCAGCACAATGTCCCCCAAGCAATATGGCTGACTTGGAAGTCACCTATAGAACATGGCCACCAGCACAATGTCCCCCATGCAATATGGCTGATTTGTAAGTCACCTATACAACACAACCAGCACAATGTCCCCCATGTAATATGGCTGACTTGGAAGTCACCTATACAAGACAACCAGCACAATGTCCCAAATGCAATATGACTGACTTGGAAGTCACCTATAGAACATGGCAACCAGCACAATGTCCCCCATGCAATATGGCTGACTTGGAAGTCACCTATACAACATGGCAACCAGCACAATGTCCCCCATGCAATATGGCTGACTTGGAAGTCACCTATAGAACATGGCCACCAGCACAATGTCCCCCATGCAATATGGCTGACTTGGAAGTCACCTATATAACATGGCAACCAGCACAATGTCCCCCAAGCAATATGGCTGACTTGGAAGTCACCTATAGAACATGGCCACCAGCACAATGTCCCCCAAGCAATATGGCTGACTTGGAAGTCACCTATAGGACATGGCAACCAGCACAATGTCCCCCAAGCAATATGGCTGACTTGGAAGTCACCTATACAAGACAACCAGCACAATGTCCCAAATGCAATATGGCTGACTTGGAAGTCACCTATAGAACATGGCCACCAGCACAATGTCCCCCATGCAATATGGCTGACTTGGAAGTCACCTATACAACATGGCAACCAGCACAATGTCCCCCAAGCAATATGGCTGACTTGGAAGTCACCTATAGAACATGGCCACCAGCACAATGTCCCCCAAGCAATATGGCTGACTTGGAAGTCACCTACAGAACATGGCAACCAGCACAATGTCCCCCAAGCAATATGGCACACTTGGAAGTCACCTATACAACATGGCAACCAGCACAATGTCCCCCATGCAATATGGCTGAATTGGAAGTCACCTTTACAATACAACCAGCACAATGTCCCCCAAGCAATATGGCTGACTTGGAAGTCACCTATAGAACATGGCCACCAGCACAATGTCCCCCATGCAATATGGCTGACTTGGAAGTCACCTATACAAGACAACCAGCACAATGTCCCCCATGCAATATGGCTGACTTGGAAGTCACCTATAGAACATGGCCACCAGCACAATGTCCCCCATGCAATATGGCTGACTTGGAAGTCACCTATAGAACATGGCAACCAGCACAATGTCCCCCAAGCAATATGGCTGACTTGGAAGTCACCTATACAAGACAACCAGCACAATTTCCCCCATGCAATATGGCTGACTTGGAAGTCCCCTATAGGACATGGCAACCAGCACAATGTCCCCCATGCAATATGGCTGAATTGGAAGTCACCTTTACAATACAACCAGCACAATGTCCCCCAAGCAATATGGCTGACTTGGAAGTCACCTATAGAACATGGCCACCAGCACAATGTCCCCCATGCAATATGGCTGACTTGGAAGTCACCTATACAAGACAACCAGCACAATGTCCCCCATGCAATATGGCTGACTTGGAAGTCACCTATAGAACATGGCCACCAGCACAATGTCCCCCATGCAATATGGCTGACTTGGAAGTCACCTATAGAACATGGCAACCAGCACAATGTCCCCCAAGCAATATGGCTGACTTGGAAGTCACCTATACAAGACAACCAGCACAATTTCCCCCATGCAATATGGCTGACTTGGAAGTCGCCTATAGGACATGGCAACCAGCACAATGTCCCCCATGCAATATGGCTGACTTGGAAGTCACCTATACAATACAACCAGCACAATGTCCCCCATGCAATATGGCTGACTTGGAAGTCACCTATACAACATGGCAACCAGCACAATGTCCCCCATGCAATATGGCTGACTTGGAAGTCACCTATAGAACATGGCCACCAGCACAATGTCCCCCATGCAATATGGCTGACTTGGAAGTCACCTATACAACATGGCAACCAGCACAATGTCCCCCAAGCAATATGGCTGACTTGGAAGTCACCTATAGAACATGGCCACCAGCACAATGTCCCCCAAGCAATATGGCTGACTTGGAAGTCACCTATAGAACATGGCAACCAGCACAATGTCCCCCAAGCAATATGGCTGACTTGGAAGTCACCTATACAAGACAACCAGCACAATGTCCCCCATGCAATATGGCTGACTTGGAAGTCACCTATAGGACATGGCAACCAGCACAATGTCCCCCATGCAATATGGCTGACTTGGAAGTCACCTATAGAACATGGCCACCCGCACAATGTCCCCCAAGCAATATGGCTCACTTGGAAGTCACCTATACAATACAACCAGCACAATGTCCCCCATGCAATATGGCTGACTTGGAAGTCACCTATACAATACAACCAGCACAATGTCCCCCATGCAATATGGCTGATTTGTAAGTCACCTATACAACACAACCAGCACAATGTCCCCCATGTAATATGGCTGACTTGGAAGTCACCTATACAAGACAACCAGCACAATGTCCCAAATGCAATATGACTGACTTGGAAGTCACCTATAGAACATGGCAACCAGCACAATGTCCCCCATGCAATATGGCTGACTTGGAAGTCACCTATACAACATGGCAACCAGCACAATGTCCCCCATGCAATATGGCTGACTTGGAAGTCACCTATAGAACATGGCCACCAGCACAATGTCCCCCATGCAATATGGCTGACTTGGAAGTCACCTATATAACATGGCAACCAGCACAATGTCCCCCAAGCAATATGGCTGACTTGGAAGTCACCTATAGAACATGGCCACCAGCACAATGTCCCCCAAGCAATATGGCTGACTTGGAAGTCACCTATAGGACATGGCAACCAGCACAATGTCCCCCAAGCAATATGGCTGACTTGGAAGTCACCTATACAAGACAACCAGCACAATGTCCCAAATGCAATATGGCTGACTTGGAAGTCACCTATAGAACATGGCCACCAGCACAATGTCCCCCATGCAATATGGCTGACTTGGAAGTCACCTATACAACATGGCAACCAGCACAATGTCCCCCAAGCAATATGGCTGACTTGGAAGTCACCTATAGAACATGGCCACCAGCACAATGTCCCCCAAGCAATATGGCTGACTTGGAAGTCACCTACAGAACATGGCAACCAGCACAATGTCCCCCAAGCAATATGGCACACTTGGAAGTCACCTATACAACATGGCAACCAGCACAATGTCCCCCATGCAATATGGCTGAATTGGAAGTCACCTTTACAATACAACCAGCACAATGTCCCCCAAGCAATATGGCTGACTTGGAAGTCACCTATAGAACATGGCCACCAGCACAATGTCCCCCATGCAATATGGCTGACTTGGAAGTCACCTATACAAGACAACCAGCACAATGTCCCCCATGCAATATGGCTGACTTGGAAGTCACCTATAGAACATGGCCACCAGCACAATGTCCCCCATGCAATATGGCTGACTTGGAAGTCACCTATAGAACATGGCAACCAGCACAATGTCCCCCAAGCAATATGGCTGACTTGGAAGTCACCTATACAAGACAACCAGCACAATTTCCCCCATGCAATATGGCTGACTTGGAAGTCCCCTATAGGACATGGCAACCAGCACAATGTCCCCCATGCAATATGGCTGAATTGGAAGTCACCTTTACAATACAACCAGCACAATGTCCCCCAAGCAATATGGCTGACTTGGAAGTCACCTATAGAACATGGCCACCAGCACAATGTCCCCCATGCAATATGGCTGACTTGGAAGTCACCTATACAAGACAACCAGCACAATGTCCCCCATGCAATATGGCTGACTTGGAAGTCACCTATAGAACATGGCCACCAGCACAATGTCCCCCATGCAATATGGCTGACTTGGAAGTCACCTATAGAACATGGCAACCAGCACAATGTCCCCCAAGCAATATGGCTGACTTGGAAGTCACCTATACAAGACAACCAGCACAATTTCCCCCATGCAATATGGCTGACTTGGAAGTCGCCTATAGGACATGGCAACCAGCACAATGTCCCCCATGCAATATGGCTGACTTGGAAGTCACCTATACAATACAACCAGCACAATGTCCCCCATGCAATATGGCTGACTTGGAAGTCACCTATACAACATGGCAACCAGCACAATGTCCCCCATGCAATATGGCTGACTTGGAAGTCACCTATAGAACATGGCCACCAGCACAATGTCCCCCATGCAATATGGCTGACTTGGAAGTCACCTATACAACATGGCAACCAGCACAATGTCCCCCAAGCAATATGGCTGACTTGGAAGTCACCTATAGAACATGGCCACCAGCACAATGTCCCCCAAGCAATATGGCTGACTTGGAAGTCACCTATAGAACATGGCAACCAGCACAATGTCCCCCAAGCAATATGGCTGACTTGGAAGTCACCTATACAAGACAACCAGCACAATGTCCCCCATGCAATATGGCTGACTTGGAAGTCACCTATAGGACATGGCAACCAGCACAATGTCCCCCATGCAATATGGCTGACTTGGAAGTCACCTATAGAACATGGCCACCCGCACAATGTCCCCCAAGCAATATGGCTCACTTGGAAGTCACCTATACAATACAACCAGCACAATGTCCCCCATGCAATATGGCTGACTTGGAAGTCACCTATACAATACAACCAGCACAATGTCCCAAATGCAATATGGCTGACTTGGAAGTCACGTATAGAACATAGCCACCAGCACAATGTCCCCCATGCAATATGGCTGACTTGGAAGTCACCTATACAACATGACAACCAGCACAATGTCCCCCATGCAATATGGCTGACTTGGAAGTCACCTATACAATACAACCAGCACAATGTCCCCCAAGCAATATGGCTGACTTGGAAGTCACCTATACAAGACAACCAGCACAATGTCCCCCATGCAATATGGCTCACTTGGAAGTCACCTATACAATACAACCAGCACAATGTCCCCCAAGCAATATGGCTGACTTGGACGTCACCTATACAAGACAACCAGCACAATGTCCCCCATGCAATATGGCTGACTTGGAAGTCACCTATAGGACATGGCCACCAGCACAATGTCCCCCATGCAATATGGCTGACTTGGAAGTCACCTATACAATACAACCAGCACAATGTCCCCCATGCAATATGGCTGACTTGGAAGTCACCTATACAATACAACCAGAACAATGTCCCCCATGCAATATGGCTGATTTGGAAGTCACCTATACAACACAACCAGCACAATGTCCCCCATGCAATATGGCTGACTTGGAAGTCACCTATACAAGACAACCAGCACAATGTCCCCCATGCAATATGGCTGACTTGGAAGTCACCTATAGAACATGGCCACCAGCACAATGTCCCCCATGCAATATGGCTGACTTGGAAGTCACCTATACAACACAACCAGCACAATGTCCCCCATGCAATATGGCTGACTTGGAAGTCACCTATACAAGACAACCAGCACAATGTCCCCCATGCAATATGGCTGACTTGGAAGTCACCTTTAGAACATGGCCACCAGCACAATGTCCCCCATGCAATATGGCTGACTTGGAAGTCACCTATACAACATGGCAACCAGCACAATGTCCCCCATGCAATATGGCTGACTTGGAAGTCACCTATAGAACATGGCCACCAGCACAATGTCCCCCATGCAATATGGCTGACTTGGAAGTCACCTATACAACATGGCAACCAGCACAATGCCCCCCAAGCAATATGGCTGACTTGGAAGTCACCTATAGAACATGGCCACCAGCACAATGTCCCCCAAGCAATATGGCTGACTTGGAAGTCACCTATAGAACATGGCAACCAGCACAATGTCCCCCAAGCAATATGGCTAAATTGGAAGTCACCTATACAAGAAAACCAGCACAATGTCCCCCATGCAATATGGCTGACTTGGAAGTCACCTATAGGACATGGCAACCAGCACAATGTCCCCCATGCAATATGGCTGACATGGAAGTCACCTATAGAACATGGCCACCAGCACAATGTCCCCCAAGCAATATGGCTCACTTGGAAGTCACCTATACAATACAACCAGCACAATGTCCCCCATGCAATATGGCTGACTTGGAAGTCACCTATACAATACAACCAGCACAATGTCCCCCATGCAATATGGCTGATTTGTAAGTCACCTATACAACACAACCAGCACAATGTCCCCCATGTAATATGGCTGACTTGGAAGTCACCTATACAAGACAACCAGCACAATGTCCCAAATGCAATATGACTGACTTGGAAGTCACCTATAGAACATGGCAACCAGCACAATGTCCCCCATGCAATATGGCTGACTTGGAAGTCACCTATACAACATGGCAACCAGCACAAAGTCCCCTATGCAATATGGCTGACTTGGAAGTCACCTATAGAACATGGCCACAAGCACAATGTCCCCCATGCAATATGGCTGACTTGGAAGTCACCTATATAACATGGCAACCAGCACAATGTCCCCCAAGCAATATGGCTGACTTGGAAGTCACCTATAGAACATGGCCACCAGCACAATGTCCCCCAAGCAATATGGCTGACTTGGAAGTCACCTATAGAACATGGCAACCAGCACAATGTCCCCCAAGCAATATGGCTGACTTGGAAGTCACCTATACAAGACAACCAGCACAATGTCCCCCATGCAATATGGCTGACTTGGAAGTCACCTATAGGACATGGCAACCAGCACAATTTCCCCCATGCAATATGGCTGACTTGGAAGTCACCTATAGAACATGGCCACCCGCACAATGTCCCCCAAGCAATACGGCTCACTTGGAAGTCACCTATACAATACAACCAGCACAATGTCCCCCATGCAATATGGCTGACTTGGAAGTCACCTATACAATACAACCAGCACAATGTCCCAAATGCAATATGGCTGACTTGGAAGTCACCTATAGAACATAGCCACCAGCACAATGTCCCCCATGCAATATGGCTGACTTGGAAGTCACCTATACAACATGGCAACCAGCACAATGTCCCCCATGCAATATGGCTGACTTGGAAGTCACCTATACAATACAACCAGCACAATGTCCCCCAAGCAATATGGCTGACTTGGAAGTCACCTATACAAGACAACTAGCACAATGTCCCCCATGCAATATGGCTCACTTGGAAGTCACCTATACAATACAACCAGCACAATGTCCCCCATGCAATATGGCTGATTTGGAAGTCACCTATACAACACAACCAGCACAATGTCCCCCATGCAATATGGCTGACTTGGAAGTCACCTATACAAGACAACCAGCACAATGTCCCAAATGCAATATGGCTGACTTGGAAGTCACCTATAGAACATGGCCACCAGCACAATGTCCCCCAGGCAATATGGCTGACTTGGAAGTCACCTATACAACATGGCAACCAGCACAATGTCCCCCATGCAATATGGCTGACTTGGAAGTCACCTATACAATACAACCAGCACAATGTCCCCCAAGCAATATGGCTGACTTGGACGTCACCTATACAAGACAACCAGCACAATGTCCCCCATGCAATATGGCTGACTTGGAAGTCACCTATAGGACATGGCCACCAGCACAATGTCCCCCATGCAATATGGCTGACTTGGAAGTCACCTATACAATACAACCAGCACAATGTCCCCCATGCAATATGGCTGACTTGGAAGTCACCTATACAATACAACCAGCACAATGTCCCCCATGCAATATGGCTGATTTGGAAGTCACCTATACAACACAACCAGCACAATGTCCCCTATGCAATATGGCTGACTTGGAAGTCACCTATACAAGACAACCAGCACAATGTCCCCCATGCAATATGGCTGACTTGGAAGTCACCTATAGAACATGGCCACCAGCACAATGTCCCCCATGCAATATGGCTGACTTGGAAGTCACCTATACAACACAACCAGGACAATGTCCCCCATGCAATATGGCTGACTTGGAAGTCACCTATACAAGACAACCAGCACAATGTCCCCCATGCAATATGGCTGACTTGGAAGTCACCTATAGAACATGGCCACCAGCACAATGTCCCCCATGCAATATGGCTGACTTGGAAGTCACCTATACAACATGGCAACCAGCACAATGTCCCCCATGCAATATGGCTGACTTGGAAGTCACCTATAGAACATGGCCACCAGCACAATGTCCCCCATGCAATATGGATGACTTGGAAGTCACCTATACAACATGGCAACCAGCACAATGTCCCCCAAGCAATATGGCTGACTTGGAAGTCACCTATAGAACATGGCCACCAGCACAATGTCCCCCAAGCAATATGGCTGACTTGGAAGTCACCTATAGAACATGGCAACCAGCACAATGTCCCCCAAGCAATATGGCTAAATTGGAAGTCACCTATACAAGAAAACCAGCACAATGTCCCCCATGCAATATGGCTGACTTGGAAGTCACCTATAGGACATGGCAACCAGCACATTGTCCCCCATGCAATATGGCTGACATGGAAGTCACCTATAGAACATGGCCACCAGCACAATGTCCCCCAAGCAATATGGCTCACTTGGAAGTCACCTATACAATACAACCAGCACAATGTCCCCCATGCAATATGGCTGACTTGGAAGTCACCTATACAATACAACCAGCACAATGTCCCCCATGCAATATGGCTGACTTGGAAGTCACCTATACAAGACAACCAGCACAATGTCCCAAATGCAATATGGCTGACTTGGAAGTCACCTATAGAACATGGCCACCAGCACAATGTCCCCCATGCAATATGGCTGACTTGGAAGTCACCTATACAACATGGCAAACAGCACAATGTCCCCCATGCAATATGGCTGACTTGGAAGTCACCTATACAATACAACCAGCACAATGTCCCCCAAGCAATATGGCTGACTTGGAAGTCACCTATACAAGACAACCAGCACAATGTCCCCAATGCAATATGGCTGACTTGGAAGTCACCTTTAGAACCTGGCAACCAGCACAATGTCCCCCAAGCAATATGGCTGACTTAAAAGTCACCTATACAAGACAACCAGCACAATTTCCCCCATGCAATATGGCTGACTTGTAAGTCACCTATACAACATGGCAACCAGCACAATGTCCCCATGCAATATGGCTGACTTGGAAGTCACCTATACAACATGGCAACCAGCACAATGTCCCCCATGCAATATGGCTGACTTGGAAGTCACCTATACAACATGGCAACCAGCACAATGTCCCCCATGCAATATGGCTGACTTGGAAGTCACCTATACAACATGGCAACCCGCACAATGTCCCCCATGCAATATGGCTGACTTGGAAGTCACCTTTACAACATGGCCACCAGCACAATGTCCCCCATGCAATATGGCTGACTTGGAAGTCACCTATACAACACAACCAGCACAATGTCCCCCATGCAACACGGCTGACTTGGAAGTCACCTATACAAGACAACCAGCACAATGTCCCCCATGCAATATGGCTGACTTGGAAGTCACCTATACAACACAACCAGCACAATGTCCCCCAAGCAATATGGCTCACTTGGAAGTCACCTATACAACATGGCAACCAGCACAATGTCCCCCATGCAATATGGCTGACTTGGAAGTCACCTATAGGACATGGCAACCAGCACAATGTCCCCCATGCAATATGGCTGACTTGGAAGTCACCTATAGAACATGGCCACCAGCACAATGTCCCCCAAACAATATGGCTCACTTGGAAGTCACCTATACAATACAACCAGCACAATGTCCCCAATGCAATATGGATGACTTGGAAGTCACCTATACAATACAACCAGCACAATGTCCCCCATGCAATATGGCTGACTTGGAAGTCACCTATACAACACAACCAGCACAATGTCCCCCATGCAATATGGCTGACTTGGAAGTCACCTATACAACACAACCAGCACAATGTCCCCCATGCAATATGGCTCACTTGGAAGTCACCTATACAACATGGCATCCAGCACAATGTCCCCCATGCAATATGGCTGACTTGGAAGTCACCTATACAACATGGCAACCAGCACAATGTCCCCCATGCAATATGGCTTACTTGGAAGTCACCTATAGAACATGGCCACCAGCACAATGTCCCCCATGCAATATGGCTGACTTGGAAGTCACCTATACAACATGGCAACCAGCACAATGTCCCCCAAGCAATATGGCTGACTTGGAAGTCACCTATAGAACATGGCCACCAGCACAATGTCCCCCAAGCAATATGGCTGACTTGGAAGTCACCTATAGAACATGGCAACCAGCACAATGTCCCCCAAGCAATATGGCTAAATTGGAAGTAACCTATACAAGAAAACCAGCACAATGTCCCCCATGCAATATGGCTGACTTGGAAGTCACCTATAGGACATGGCAACCAGCACAATGTCCCCCATGCAATATGGCTGACATGGAAGTCACCTAGAGAACATGGCCACCAGCACAATGTCCCCCAAGCAATATGGCTGACTTGGAAGTCACCTATAGAACATGGCAACCAGCACAATGTCCCCCAAGCAATATGGCTAAATTGGAAGTCACCTATACAATACAACCAGCACAATGTCCCCCATGCAATATGGCTGACTTGGAAGTCACCTATACAATACAACCAGCACAATGTCCCCCATGCAATATGGCTGATTTGTAAGTCACCTATACAACACAACCAGCACAATGTCCCCCATGCAATATGGCTGACTTGGAAGTCACCTATACAAGACAACCAGCACAATGTCCCAAATGCAATATGGCTGACTTGGAAGTCACCTATAGAACATGGCCACCAGCACAATGTCCCCCATGCAATATGGCTGACTTGGAAGTCACCTATACAACATGGCAACCAGCACAATGTCCCCCATGCAATATGGCTGATTTGTAAGTCACCTATACAACACAACCAGCACAATGTCCCCCATGCAATATGGCTGATTTGTAAGTCACCTATACAACACAACCAGCACAATGTCCCCCATGCAATATGGCTGACTTGGAAGTCACCTATACAAGACAACCAGCACAATGTCCCAAATGCAATATGGCTGACTTGGAAGTCACCTATAGAACATGGCCACCAGCACAATGTCCCCCAAGCAATATGGCTGACTTGGAAGTCACCTATAGAACATGGCAACCAGCACAATGTCCCCCAAGCAATATGGCTGACTTGGAAGTCACCTATACAAGACAACCAGCACAATGTCCCCCTTGCAATATGGCTGACTTGGAAGTCACCTATAGGACATGGCAACCAGCACAATGTCCCCCATGCAATATGGCTGACTTGGAAGTCACCTATAGAACATGGCCACCAGCACAATGTCCCCCAAGCAATATGGCTCACTTGGAAGTCACCTATGCAATACAACCAGCACAATGTCCCCCATGCAATATTGCTGACTTGGAAGTCACCTATAGAACATGGCCACCAGCACAATGTCCCCCATGCAATATGGCTGACTTGGAAGTCACCTATACAACATGGCAACCAGCGCAATGTCCCCCTTGCAATATGGCTGACTTGGAAGTCACCTATAGAACATGGCCACCAGCACAATGTCCCCCATGCAAAATGGCTGACTTGGAAGTCACCTATACAACATGGCAACCAGCACAATGTCCCCCATGCAATATGGCTGACTTGGAAGTCACCTATACAACACAACCAGCACAATGTCCCCCAAGCAATATGGCTCACTTGGAAGTCACCTATACAACATGGCAACCAGCACAATGTCCCCCATGCAATATGGCTGACTTGGAAGTCACCTATAGGACATGGCAACCAGCACAATGTCCCCCATGCAATATGGCTGACTTGGAAGTCACCTATAGAACATGGCCACCAGCACAATGTCCCCCAAACAATATGGCTCACTTGGAAGTCACCTATACAATACAACCAGCACAATGTCCCCATGCAATATGGTTGACTTGGAAGTCACCTATACAATACAACCAGCACAATGTCCCCCATGCAATATGGCTGACTTGGAAGTAACCTATACAACACAACCAGCACAATGTCCCCCATGCAATATGGCTAACTTGGAAGTCACCTATACAACACAACCAGCACAATGTCCCCCATGCAATATGGCTCACTTGGAAGTCACCTATACAACATGGCATCCAGCACAATGTCCCCCATGCAATATGGCTGACTTGGAAGTCACATATACAACATGGCAACCAGCACAATGTCCCCCATGCAATATGGCTGACTTGGAAGTCACCTATACAACATGGCAACCAGCACAATGTCCCCCATGCAATATGGCTGACTTGGAAGTCACCTATACAAGAAACCAGCACAATGTCCCCCATGCAATGTGGCTGACTTGGAAGTCACCTATAGAACATGGCCACCAGCACAATGTCCCCCATGCAATATGGCTGACTTGGAAGTCACCTATACAACATGGCAACCAGCACAATGTCCCCCATGCAATATGGCTGACTTGGAAGTCACCTATACAATACAACCAGCACAATGTCCCCCAAGCAATATGGCTGACTTGGAAGTCACCTATACAAGACAACCAGCACAATGTCCCCCATGCAATATGGCTGACTTGGAAGTCACCTATAGAACATGGCCACCAGCACAATGTCACCCATGCAATATGGCTGACTTGGAAGTCACCTATACAACATGGCAACCAGCACAATGTCCCCCGTGCAATATGGCTGACCTGGAAGTCACCTATAGAACATGGCCACCAGCACAATGTCCCCCATGCAATATGGCTGACTTGGAAGTCACCTATACAACATGGCAACCAGCACAATGTCCCCCAAGCAATATGGCTGACTTGGAAGTCACCTATAGAACATGCCCACCAGCACAATGTCCACCAAGCAATATGGCTGACTTGGAAGTCACCTATAGAACATGGCAACCAGCACAATGTCCCCCAAGCAATATGGCTGACTTGGAAGTCACCTATACAAGACAACCAGCACAATGTCCCCCTTGCAATATGGCTGACTTAGAAGTCACCTATAGGACATGGCAACCAGCACAATGTCCCCCATGCAATATGGCTGACTTGGAAGTCACCTATAGAACATGGCCACCAGCACAATGTCCCCCAAGCAATGTGGCTCACTTGGAAGTCACCTATACAATACAACCAGCACAATGTCCACCATGCAATATGGCTGACTTGGAAGTCACCTATACAACACAACCAGCACAATGTCCCAAATGCAATATGGCTGACTTGGAAGTCACCTATAGAACATGGCCACCAGCACAATGTCCCCATGCAATATGGCTGACTTGGAAGTCACCTATACAACATGGCAACCAGCACAATGTCCCCCATGCAATATGGCTGACTTGGAAGTCACCTATACAATACAACCAGCACAATGTCCCCCATGCAATATGGCTGACTTGGAAGTCACCTATACAAGACAACAAGCACAACGTCCCCCATGCAATATGGCTGACTTGGAAGTCACCTATACAATACAACCAGCACAATGTCCCCCATGCAATATGGCTGATTTGGAAGTCACCTATACAACACAACCAGCACAATGTCCCCCATGCAATATGGCTGACTTGGAAGTCACCTATACAAGACAACCAGCACAATGTCCCAAATGCAATATGGCTGACTTGGAAGTCACCTATAGAACATGGCCACCAGCACAATGTCCCCCATGCAATATGGCTGACTTGGAAGTCACCTATACAACATGGCAACCAGCACAATGTCCCCCATGCAATATGGCTGACTTGGAAGTCACCTATAGAACATGGCCACCAGCACAATGTCCCCCATGCAATATGGCTGACTTGGAAGTCACCTATACAACATGGCAACCAGCACAATGTCCCCCAAGCAATATGGCTGACTTGGAAGTCACCTATAGAACATGGCCACCAGCACAATGTCCCCCAAGCAATATGGCTGACTTGGAAGTCACCTATAGAACATGGCAACCAGCACAATGTCCCCCAAGCAATATGGCTGACTTGGAAGTCACCTATACAAGACAACCAGCACAATGTCCTCCTTGCAATATGGCTGACTTGGAAGTCACCTATAGGACATGGCAACCAGCACAATGTCCCCCATGCAATATGGCTGACTTGGAAGTCACCTATAGAACATGGCCACCAGCACAATGTCCCCCAAGCAATATGGCTCACTTGGAAGTCACCTATGCAATACAACCAGCACAATGTCCCCCATGCAATATGGCTGACTTGGAAGTCACCTATACAATACAACCAGCACAATGTCCCAAATGCAATATGGCTGACTTGGAAGTCACCTATAGAACATGGCCACCAGCACAATGTCCCCCATGCAATATGGCTGACTTGGAAGTCACCTATACAACATGGCAACCAGCACAATGTCCCCCATGCAATATGGCTGACTTGGAAGTCACCTATAGAACATGGCCACCAGCACAATGTCCCCCATGCAAAATGGCTGACTTGGAAGTCACCTATACAACATGGCAACCAGCACAATGTCCCCCAAGCAATATGGCTGACTTGGAAGTCACCTATAGAACATGGCCACCAGCACAATGTCCACCAAGCAATATGGCTGACTTGGAAGTCACCTATAGAACATGGCAACCAGCACAATGTCCCCCAAGCAATATGGCTGAATTGGAAGTCACCTATACAAGACAACCAGCACAATGTCCCCCTTGCAATATGGCTGACTTGGAAGTCACCTATAGGACATGGCAACCAGCACAATGTCCCCCATGCAATATGGCTGACTTGGAAGTCACCTATAGAACATGGCCACCAGCACAATGTCCCCCAAGCAATATGGCTCACTTGGAAGTCACCTATACAATACAACCAGCACAATGTCCCCCATGCAATATGGCTGACTTGGAAGTCACCTATACAATACAACCAGCACAATGTCCCAAATGCAATATGGCTGACTTGGAAGTCACCTATAGAACATGGCCATCAGCACAATGTCCCCCATGCAATATGGCTGACTTGGAAGTCACCTATACAACATGGCAACCAGCACAATGTCCCCCATGCAATATGGCTGACTTAGAAGTCACCTATACAATACAACCAGCACAATGTCCCCCATGCAATATGGCTGACTTGGAAGTCACCTATACAAGACAACCAGCACAATGTCCCCCATGCAATATGGCTGACTTGGAAGTCACCTATACAATACAACCAGCACAATGTCCCCCATGCAATATGGCTGATTTGGAAGTCACCTATACAACACAACCAGCACAATGTCCCCCATGCAATATGGCTGACTTGGAAGTCACCTATACAATACAACCAGCACAATGTCCCCCATGCAATATGGCTGATTTGGAAGTCACCTATACAACACAACCAGCACAATGTCCCCCATGCAATATGGCTGACTTGGAAGTCACCTATACAAGACAACCAGCACAATGTCCCAAATGCAATATGGCTGACTTGGAAGTCAACTATAGAACATGGCCACCAGCACAATGTCCCCCATACAATATGGCTGACTTGGAAGTTACCTATACAACATGGCAACCAGCACAATGTCCCCCATGCAATTTGGCTGACTTGGAAGTCACCTATAGAACATGGCCACCAGCACAATGTCCCCCATGCAATATGGCTGACTTGGAAGTCACCTATACAACATGGCAACCAGCACAATGTCCCCCAAGCAATATGGCTGACTTGGAAGTCACCTATAGAACATGGCCACCAGCACAATGTCCCCCAAGCAATATGGCTGACTTGGAAGTCACCTATAGAACATGGCAACCAGCACAATGTCCCCCAAGCAATATGGCTGACTTGGAAGTCACCTATACAAGACAACCAGCACAATGTCCCCCTTGCAATATGGCTGACTTGGAAGTCACCTATAGGACATGGCAACCAGCACAATGTCCCCCATGCAATATGGCTGACTTGGAAGTCACCTATAGAACATGGCCACCAGCACAATGTCCCCCAAGCAATATGGCTCACTTGGAAGTCACCTATACAATACAACCAGCACAATGTCCCCCATGCAATATGGCTGACTTGGAAGTCACCTATACAATACAACCAGCACAATGTCCCAAATGCAATAAGGCTGACTTGGAAGTCACCTATAGAACATGGCCACCAGCACAATGTCCCCCATGCAATATGGCTGACTTGGAAGTCACCTATACAACATGGCAACCAGCACAATGTCCCCCATGCAATATGGCTGACTTGGAAGTCACCTATACAATACAACCAGCACAATGTCCCCCATGCAATATGGCTGACTTGGAAGTCACCTATACAAGACAACCAGCACAATGTCCCCCATGCAATATGGCTGACTTGGAAGTCACCTATACAATACAACCAGCACAATGTCCCCCATGCAATATGGCTGATTTGGAAGTCACCTATACAACACAACCAGCACAATGTCCCCCATGCAATATGGCTGACTTGGAAGTCACCTATACAAGACAACCAGCACAATGTCCCAAATGGAATATGGCTGACTTGGAAGTCACCTATAGAACATGGCCACCAGCACAATGTCCCCCATGCAATATGGCTGACTTGGAAGTCACCTATAGGACATGGCCACCAGCACAATGTCCCCCATGCAATATGGCTGACTTGGAAGTCACCTATACAATACAACCAGCACAATGTCCCCCATGCAATATCGCTGACTTGGAAGTCACCTATACAATACAACCAGCACAATGTCCCCCATGCAATATGGCTGATTTGGAAGTCACCTATACAACACAACCAGCACAATGTCCCCCATGCAATATGGCTGACTTGGAAGTCACCTATACAAGACAACCAGCACAACGTCCCCCATGCAATATGGCTGACTTGGAAGTCACCTATAGAACATGGCCACCAGCACAATGTCCCCCATGCAATATGGCTGACTTGGAAGTCACCTATACAACATGGCAACCAGCACAATGTCCCCCAAGCAATATGGCTGACTTGGAAGTCACCTATACAACATGGCAACCAGCACAATGTCCCCCAAGCAATATGGCTGACTTGGAAGTCACCTATAGAACATGGCAACCAGCACAATGTCCCCCAAGCAATATGGCTGACTTAAAAGTCACCTATACAAGACAACCAGCACAATTTCCCCCATGCAATATGGCTGACTTGGAAGTCACCTATAGGACATGGCAACCAGCACAATGTCCCCCATGCAATATGG
This sequence comes from Petromyzon marinus, assembly GCF_048934315.1. NCBI lineage: Eukaryota > Metazoa > Chordata > Hyperoartia > Petromyzontiformes > Petromyzontidae > Petromyzon > Petromyzon marinus. The sequence goes on along the minus strand of NW_027422884.1, from coordinate 500,820 downwards.
CTGACTTGTAAGTCACCTATACAACATGGCAACCAGCACAATGTCCCCCATGCAATATGGCTGACTTGGAAGTCACCTATACAACATGGCAACCAGCACAATGTCCCCCATGCAATATGGCTGACTTGGAAGTCACCTTTACAACATGGCCACCAGCACAATGTCCCCCATGCAACACGGCTGACTTGGAAGTCACCTATACAAGACAACCAGCACAATGTCCCCCATGCAATATGGCTGACTTGGAAGTCACCTATACAACACAACCAGCACAATGTCCCCCAAGCAATATGGCTCACTTGGAAGTCACCTATACAACATGGCAACCAGCACAATGTCCCCCATGCAATATGGCTGACTTGGAAGTCACCTATAGAACATGGCCACCAGCACAATGTCCCCCATGCAATATGGCTGACTTGGAAGTCACCTATACAATACAACCAGCACAATGTCCCCCATGCAATATGGCTGATTTGGAAGTCACCTATACAAGACAACCAGCACAATGTCCCCCATGCAATATGGCTGACTTGGAAGTCACCTATACAATACAACCAGCACAATGTCCCCCATGCAATATGGCTGATTTGGAAGTCACCTATACAACACAACCAGCACAATGTCCCCCATGCAATATGGCTGACTTGGAAGTCACCTATACAAGACAACCAGCACAATGTCCCAAATGGAATATGGCTGACTTGGAAGTCACCTATAGAACATGGCCACCAGCACAATGTCCCCCATGCAATATGGCTGACTTGGAAGTCACCTATAGGACATGGCCACCAGCACAATGTCCCCCATGCAATATGGCTGACTTGGAAGTCACCTATACAATACAACCAGCACAATGTCCCCCATGCAATATCGCTGACTTGGAAGTCACCTATACAATACAACCAGCACAATGTCCCCCATGCAATATGGCTGATTTGGAAGTCACCTATACAACACAACCAGCACAATGTCCCCCATGCAATATGGCTGACTTGGAAGTCACCTATACAAGACAACCAGCACAACGTCCCCCATGCAATATGGCTGACTTGGAAGTCACCTATAGAACATGGCCACCAGCACAATGTCCCCCATGCAATATGGCTGACTTGGAAGTCACCTATACAACATGGCAACCAGCACAATGTCCCCCAAGCAATATGGCTGACTTGGAAGTCACCTATACAACATGGCAACCAGCACAATGTCCCCCAAGCAATATGGCTGACTTGGAAGTCACCTATAGAACATGGCAACCAGCACAATGTCCCCCAAGCAATATGGCTGACTTAAAAGTCACCTATACAAGACAACCAGCACAATTTCCCCCATGCAATATGGCTGACTTGGAAGTCACCTATAGGACATGGCAACCAGCACAATGTCCCCCATGCAATATGGCTGACTTGTAAGTCACCTATACAACATGGCAACCAGCACAATGTCCCCCATGCAATATGGCTGACTTGGAAGTCACCTATACAACATGGCAACCAGCACAATGTCCCCCATGCAATATGGCTGACTTGGAAGTCACCTTTACAACATGGCCACCAGCACAATGTCCCCCATGCAACACGGCTGACTTGGAAGTCACCTATACAAGACAACCAGCACAATGTCCCCCATGCAATATGGCTGACTTGGAAGTCACCTATACAACACAACCAGCACAATGTCCCCCAAGCAATATGGCTCACTTGGAAGTCACCTATACAACATGGCAACCAGCACAATGTCCCCCATGCAATATGGCTGACTTGGAAGTCACCTATAGGACATGGCAACCAGCACAATGTCCCCCATGCAATATGGCTGACTTGGAAGTCACCTATAGAACATGGCCACCAGCACAATGTCCCCCAAGCAATATGGCTCACGTGGAAGTCACCTATACAATACAACCAGCACAATGTCCCCCATGCAATATGGCTGACTTGGAAGTCACCTATACAATACAACCAGCACAATGTCCCCCATGCAATATGGCTGACTTGGAAGTCACCTATACAACACAACCAGCACAATGTCCCCCATGCAATATGGCTGACTTGGAAGTCACCTATACAGCACAACCAGCACAATGTCCCCCATGCAATATGGCTCACTTGGAAGTCACCTATACAACATGGCATCCAGCACAATGTCCCCCATGCAATATGGCTGACATGGAAGTCACCTATACAACATGGCAACCAGCACAATGTCCCCCATGCAATATGGCTGACTTGGAAGTCACCTATACAACATAGCAACCAGCACATTGTCCCCCATGCAATATGGCTGACTTGGAAGTCACCTATACAAGAAACCAGCACAATGTCCCCCATGCAATGTGGCTGACTTGGAAGTCACCTATAGAACATGGCCACCAGCACAATGTCAACCATGCAATATGGCTGACTTGGAAGTCACCTATACAATACAACCAGCACAATGTCCCCCATGCAATACGGCTGACTTGGAAGTCACCTATACAAGACAACCAGCACAATGTCCCCCATGCAATATGGCTGACTTCGAAGTCACCTATACAATACAACCAGCACAATGTCCCCCATGCAATATGGCTGATTTGGAAGTCACCTATACAACACAACCAGCACAATGTCCCCCATGCAATATGGCTGACTTGGAAGTCACCTATACAAGACAACCAGCACAATGTCCCAAATGCAATATGGCTGACTTGGAAGTCACCTATAGAACATGGCCACCAGCACAATGTCCCCCATGCAATATGGCTGACTTGGAAGTCACCTATACAACATGGCAACCAGCACAATGTCCCCCATGCAATATGGCTGACTTGGAAGTCACCTATACAATACAACCAGCACAATGTCCCCCAAGCAATATGGCTGACTTGGAAGTCACCTATACAAGACAACCAGCACAATGTCCCCCATGCAATATGGCTGACTTGGAAGTCACCTATAGGACATGGCCACCAGCACAATGTCCCCCATGCAATATGGCTCACTTGGAAGTCACCTATACAATACAACCAGCACAATGTCCCCCATGCAATATGGCTGACTTGGATGTCACCTATACAAGACAACCAGCACAACGTCCCCCATGCAATATGGCTGACTTGTAAGTCACCTATAGAACATGGCAACCAGCACAATGTCCCCCAAGCAATATGGCTGACTTGGAAGTCACCTATACAACATGGCAACCAGCACAATGTCCCCCAAGCAATATGGCTGACTTGGAAGTCACCTATAGAACATGGCAACCAGCACAATGTCCCCCAAGCAATATGGCTGACTTAAAAGTCACCTATACAAGACAACCAGCACAATTTCCCCCATGCAATATGGCTGACTTGGAAGTCACCTATAGGACATGGCAACCAGCACAATGTCCCCCATGCAATATGGCTGACTTGTAAGTCACCTATACAACATGGCAACCAGCACAATGTCCCCCATGCAATATGGCTGACTTGGAAGTCACCTATACAACATGGCAACCAGCACAATGTCCCCCATGCAATATGGCTGACTTGGAAGTCACCTTTACAACATGGCCACCAGCACAATGTCCCCCATGCAACACGGCTGACTTGGAAGTCACCTATACAAGACAACCAGCACAATGTCCCCCATGCAATATGGCTGACTTGGAAGTCACCTATACAACACAACCAGCACAATGTCCCCCAAGCAATATGGCTCACTTGGAAGTCACCTATACAACATGGCAACCAGCACAATGTCCCCCATGCAATATGGCTGACTTGGAAGTCACCTTTACAACATGGCCACCAGCACAATGTCCCCCATGCAACACGGCTGACTTGGAAGTCACCTATTCAAGACAACCAGCACAATGTCCCCCATGCAATATGGCTGACTTGGAAGTCACCTATACAACACAACCAGCACAATGTCCCCCAAGCAATATGGCTCACTTGGAAGTCACCTATACAACATGGCAACCAGCACAATGTCCCCCATGCAATATGGCTGACTTGGAAGTCACCTTTACAACATGGCCACCAGCACAATGTCCCCCATGCAACACGGCTGACTTGGAAGTCACCTATTCAAGACAACCAGCACAATGTCCCCCATGCAATATGGCTGACTTGGAAGTCACCTATACAACACAACCAGCACAATGTCCCCCATGCAATATGGCTCACTTGGAAGTCACCTATACAACATGGCAACCAGCACAATGTCCCCCATGCAATATGGCTGACTTGGAATTCACCTATAGGACATGGCAACCAGCACAATGTCCCCCATGCAATATGGCTGACTTGGAAGTCACCTATAGAACATGGCCACCAGCACAATGTCCCCCAAGCAATATGGCTTACTTGGAAGTCACCTATACAATACAACCAGCACAATGTCCCCCATGCAATATGGCTGACTTGGAAGTCACCTATACAATACAACCAGCACAATGTCCCCCATGCAATATGGCTGACTTGGAAGTCACCTATACAACACAACCAGCACAATGTCCCCCATGCAATATGGCTGACTTGGAAGTCACCTATACAACACAACCAGCACAATGTCCCCCATGCAATATGGCTCACTTGGAAGTCACCTATACAACATGGCATCCAGCACAATGTCCCCCATGCAATATGGCTGACTTGGAAGTCACCTATACAACATGGCAACCAGCACAATGTCCCCCATGCAATATGGCTGACTTGGAAGTCACCTATACAACATGGCAACCAGCACAATGTCCCCCATGCAATATGGCTGACTTGGAAGTCACCTATACAAGAAACCAGCACAATGTCCCCCATGCAATGTGGCTGACTTGGAAGTCACCTATAGAACATGGCCACCAGCACAATGTCCCCCATGCAATATGGCTGACTTGGAAGTCACCTATACAACATGGCAACCAGCACAATGTCCCCCAAGCAATATGGCTCACTTGGAAGTCACCTATAGAACATGGCAACCAGCACAATGTCCCCCAAGCAATATGGCTGACTTGGAAGTCACCTATACAACATGGCAACCAGCACAATGTCCCCCATGCAATATGGCTCACTTGGAAGTCACCTATAGAACATGGCCACCAGCACAATGTCCCCCATGCAACACGGCTGACTTGGAAGTCACCTATACAATACAACCAGCACAATGTCCCCCATGCAATATGGCTGATTTGGAAGTCACCTATACAACATGGCATCCAGCACAATGTCCCCCATGCAATATGGCTGACTTGGAAGTCACCTATACAACATGGCAACCAGCACAATGTCCCCCATGCAATATGGCTGACTTGGAAGTCACCTATACAACATGGCAACCAGCACAATGTCCCCCATGCAATATGGCTGACTTGGAAGTCACCTATACAAGAAACCAGCACAATGTCCCCCATGCAATGTGGCTGACTTGGAAGTCACCTATAGAACATGGCCACCAGCACAATGTCCCCCATGCAATATGGCTCACTTGGAAGTCACCTATACAACATGGCAACCAGCACAATGTCCCCCAAGCAATATGGCTCACTTGGAAGTCACCTATAGAACATGGCAACCAGCACAATGTCCCCCAAGCAATATGGCTGACTTGGAAGTCACCTATACAACATGGCAACCAGCACAATGTCCCCCATGCAATATGGCTCACTTGGAAGTCACCTATAGAACATGGCCACCAGCACAATGTCCCCCATGCAACACGGCTGACTTGGAAGTCACCTATACAAGACAACCAGCACAATGTCCCCCATGCAATATGGCTGACTTGGAAGTCACCTATACAACACAACCAGCACAATGTCCCCCAAGCAATATGGCTCACTTGGAAGTCACCTATACAACATGGCAACCAGCACAATGTCACCCATGCAATATGGCTGACTTGGAAGTCACCTATACAAGACAACCAGCACAATGTCCCAAATGCAATATGGCTGACTTGGAAGGCACCTATAGAACATGGCCAACAGCACAATGTCCCCCATGCAATATTGCTGACTTGGAAGTCACCTATACAACATGGCAACCAGCACAATGTCCCCCATGCAATATGGCTGACTTCGAAGTCACCTATACAATACCACCAGCACAATGTCCCCCAAGCAATATGGCTGATTTGGAAGTCACCTATACAAGACAACCAGCACAATGTCCCCCATGCAATATGGCTGACTTGGAAGTCACCTATAGGACATGGCCACCAGCACAATGTCCCCCATGCAATATGGCTGACTTGGAAGTCACCTATACAATACAACCAGCACAATGTCCCCCATGCAATATGGCTGACTTGGAAGTCACCTATACAATACAACCAGCACAATGTCCCCCATGCAATATGGCTGATTTGGAAGTCACGTATACAACACAACCAGCACAATGTCCCCCATGCAATATGGCTGACTTGGAAGTCACCTATACAAGACAACCAGCACAATGTCCCAAATGCAATATGGCTGACTTGGAAGTCACCTATAGAACATGGCCACCAGCACAATGTCCCCCATGCAATATGGCTGACTTGGAAGTCACCTATACAACATGGCAACCAGCACAATGTCCCCCATGCAATATGGCTGACTTGGAAGTCACCTATGCAATACAACCAGCACAATGTCCCCCATGCAATATGGCTGACTTGGAAGTCACCTATACAACACAACAAGCACAATGTCCCCCATGCAATATGGCTGACTTGGAAGTCACCTATACAACACAACCAGCACAATGTCCCCCATGCAATATGGCTGACTTGGAAGTCACCTATAGAACATGGCAACCAGCACAATGTCCCCCAAGCAATATGGCTGACTTGGAAGTCACCTATACAACATGGCCACCAGCAGAATGTCCCCCAAGCAATATGGCTCACTTGGAAGTCACCTATACAATACAACCAGCACAATGTCCCCCATGCAATATGGCTGACTTGGAAGTCACCTATACAATACAACCAGCACAATGTCCCCCATGCAATATGGCTGACTTGGAAGTCACCTATACAACACAACCAGCACAATGTCCCCCATGCAATATGGCTGACTTGGAAGTCACCTATACAACATGGCAACCAGCACAATGTCCCCCATGCAATATGGCTGACTTGGAAGTCACCTATAGAACATGGCCACCAGCACAATGTCCCCCATGCAACACGGCTGACTTGGAAGTCACCTATACAAGACAACCAGCACAATGTCCCCGATGCAATATGGCTGACTTGGAAGTCACCTATACAGCACAACCAGCACAATGTCCCCCAAGCAATATGGCTCACTTGGACGTCACCTATACAACATGGCAACCAGCACAATGTCCCCCATGCAATATGGCTGACTTGGAAGTCACCTATACAACATGGCAACCAGCACAATGTCCCCCATGCAATATGGCTGACTTGGAAGTCACCTATACAATACAACCAGCACAATGTCCCCCAGGCAATATGGCTGACTTGGAAGTCACCTATACAACATGGCAACCAGCACAATGTCCCCCATGCAATATGGCTGACTTGGAAGTCACCTATACAACATGGCAACCAGCACAATGTCCCCAATGCAATATGGCTGACTTGGAAGTCACCTATACAATACAACCAGCACAATGTCCCCCAGGCAATATGGCTGACTTGGAAGTCACCTATACAACATGGCAACCAGCACAATGTCCCCCAAGCAATATGGCTGACTTGGAAGTCACCTATACAACATGGCAACCAGCACAATGTCCCCCATGCAATATGGCTGACTTGGAAGTCACCTATACAACATGGCAACCAGCACAATGTCCCCCATGCAATATGGCTGACTTGGAAGTCACTTATACAACATGGCAACCAGCACAATGTCCCCCATGCAATATGGCTGACTTGGAAGTCACCTATACAACATGGCCACCAGCACAATGTCCCCCATGCAATATGGCTGACTTGGAAGACACCTATACAAGACAACCAGCACAATGTCCACCATGCAATATGGCTGACTTGGAAGTCACCTATAGGACATGGCAACCAGCACAATGTCCCCCAAGCAATATGGCTGACTTGGAAGTCACCTATACAAGACAACCAGCACAATGCCCCAAATGCAATATGGCTGACTTGGAAGTCACCTATAGAACATGGCCACCAGCACAATGTCCCCCATGCAATATGGCTGAGTTGGAAGTCACCTGTACAACATGGCAACCAGCACAATGTCCCCCAAGCAATATGGCTGACTTGGAAGTCACCTATAGAACATGGCCACCAGCACAATGTCCCCCAAGCAATATGGCTGACTTGGAAGTCACCTACAGAACATGGCAACGAGCACAATGTCCCCCAAGCAATATGGCTGACTTGGAAGTCACCTATACAAGACAACCAGCACAATGTCCCCCATGCAACACGGCTGACTTGGAAGTCACCTATACAAGACAACCAGCACAATGTCCCCCATGCAATATGGCTGACTTGGAAGTCACCTATACAACACAACCAGCACAATGTCCCCCAAGCAATATGGCTCACTTGGAAGTCACCTATACAACATGGCAACCAGCACAATGTCCCCCATGCAATATGGCTGACTTGGAAGTCACCTATACAATACAACCAGCACAATGTCCCCCAAGCAATATGGCTGACTTGGAAGTCACCTATAGAACATGGCCAACAGCACAATGTCCCCCATGCAATATGGCTGACTTGGAACTCACCTATACAAGACAACCAGCACAATGTCCCCCATGCAATATGGCTGACTTGGAAGTCACCTATAGAACATGGCCACCAGCACAATGTCCCCCATGCAATATGGCTGACTTGGAAGTCACCTATACAAGACAACCAGCACAATTTCCCCCATGCAATATGGCTGACTTGGAAGTCACCTATAGGACAAGGAAACCAGCACAATGTCCCCCATGCAATATGGATGACTTGGAAGTCACCTATACAATACAACCAGCACAATGTCCCCCATGCAATATGGCTGACTTGGAAGTCACCTATACAACATGGCAACCAGCACAATGTCCCCCATGCAATATGGCTGACTTGGAAGTCACCTATAGAACATGGCCACCAGCACAATGTCCCCCATGCAATATGGCTGACTTGGAAGTCACCTATACAATACAACCAGCACAATGTCCCCCAGGCAATATGGCTGACTTGGAAGTCACCTATACAACATGGCAACCAGCACAATGTCCCCCAAGCAATATGGCTGACTTGGAAGTCACCTATACAACATGGCAACCAGCACAATGTCCCCCATGCAATATGGCTGACTTGGAAGTCACCTATACAACATGGCAACCAGCACAATGTCCCCCATGCAATATGGCTGACTTGGAAGTCACTTATACAACATGGCAACCAGCACAATGTCCCCCATGCAATATGGCTGACTTGGAAGTCACCTATACAACATGGCCACCAGCACAATGTCCCCCATGCAATATGGCTGACTTGGAAGACACCTATACAAGACAACCAGCACAATGTCCACCATGCAATATGGCTGACTTGGAAGTCACCTATAGGACATGGCAACCAGCACAATGTCCCCCAAGCAATATGGCTGACTTGGAAGTCACCTATACAAGACAACCAGCACAATGCCCCAAATGCAATATGGCTGACTTGGAAGTCACCTATAGAAAATGGCCACCAGCACAATGTCCCCCATGCAATATGGCTGAGTTGGAAGTCACCTGTACAACATGGCAACCAGCACAATGTCCCCCAAGCAATATGGCTGACTTGGAAGTCACCTATAGAACATGGCCACCAGCACAATGTCCCCCAAGCAATATGGCTGACTTGGAAGTCACCTACAGAACATGGCAACGAGCACAATGTCCCCCAAGCAATATGGCTGACTTGGAAGTCACCTATACAAGACAACCAGCACAATGTCCCCCATGCAACACGGCTGACTTGGAAGTCACCTATACAAGACAACCAGCACAATGTCCCCCATGCAATATGGCTGACTTGGAAGTCACCTATACAACACAACCAGCACAATGTCCCCCAAGCAATATGGCTCACTTGGAAGTCACCTATACAACATGGCAACCAGCACAATGTCCCCCATGCAATATGGCTGACTTGGAAGTCACCTATACAATACAACCAGCACAATGTCCCCCAAGCAATATGGCTGACTTGGAAGTCACCTATAGAACATGGCCACCAGCACAATGTCCCCCATGCAATATGGCTGACTTGGAAGTCACCTATACAAGACAACCAGCACAATGTCCCCCATGCAATATGGCTGACTTGGAAGTCACCTATAGAACATGGCCACCAGCACAATGTCCCCCATGCAATATGGCTGACTTGGAAGTCACCTATACAAGACAACCAGCACAATTTCCCCCATGCAATATGGCTGACTTGGAAGTCACCTATAGGACAAGGCAACCAGCACAATGTCCCCCATGCAATATGGATGACTTGGAAGTCACCTATACAATACAACCAGCACAATGTCCCCCATGCAATATGGCTGACTTGGAAGTCACCTATACAACATGGCAACCAGCACAATGTCCCCCATGCAATATGGCTGACTTGGAAGTCACCTATAGAACATGGCCACCAGCACAATGTCCCCCATGCAATATGGCTGACTTGGAAGTCACCTATACAACATGGCAACCAGCACAATGTCCCCCAAGCAATATGGCTGACTTGGAAGTCACCTATAGAACATGGCCACCAGCACAATGTCCCCCAAGCAATATGGCTGACTTGGAAGTCACCTATAGAACATGGCAACCAGCACAATGTCCCCCAAGCAATATGGCTGACTTGGAAGTCACCTATACAAGACAACCAGCACAATGTCCCCCATGCAATATGGCTGACTTGGATGTCACCTATAGGACATGGCAACCAGCACAATGTCCCGAATGCAATATTGCTGACTTGGAAGTCACCTATAGAACATGGCCACCAGCACAATGTCCGCCAAGCAATATGGCTCACTTGGAAGTCACCTATACAATACAACCAGCACAATGTCCCCCATGCAATATGGCTGACTTGGAAGTCACCTATACAATACAACCAGCACAATGTCCCCCATGCAATATGGCTGACTTGGAAGTCACCTATACAACATGGCAACCAGCACAATGTCCCCATGCAATATGGCTGACTTGGAAGTCACCTATAGAACATGGCCACCAGCACAATGTCCCCCATGCAATATGGCTGACTTGGAAGTCACCTATACAACATGGCAACCAGCACAATGTCCCCCATGCAATATGGCTGACTTGGAAGTCACTTATACAACATGGCAACCAGCACAATGTCCCCCATGCAATATGGCTGACTTGGAAGTCACCTATACAACATGGCCACCAGCACAATGTCCCCCATGCAATATGGCTGACTTGGAAGACACCTATACAAGACAACCAGCACAATGTCCACCATGCAATATGGCTGACTTGGAAGTCACCTATAGGACATGGCAACCAGCACAATGTCCCCCAAGCAATATGGCTGACTTGGAAGTCACCTATACAAGACAACCAGCACAATGCCCCAAATGCAATATGGCTGACTTGGAAGTCACCTATAGAAAATGGCCACCAGCACAATGTCCCCCATGCAATATGGCTGAGTTGGAAGTCACCTGTACAACATGGCAACCAGCACAATGTCCCCCAAGCAATATGGCTGACTTGGAAGTCACCTATAGAACATGGCCACCAGCACAATGTCCCCCAAGCAATATGGCTGACTTGGAAGTCACCTACAGAACATGGCAACGAGCACAATGTCCCCCAAGCAATATGGCTGACTTGGAAGTCACCTATACAAGACAACCAGCACAATGTCCCCCATGCAACACGGCTGACTTGGAAGTCACCTATACAAGACAACCAGCACAATGTCCCCCATGCAATATGGCTGACTTGGAAGTCACCTATACAACACAACCAGCACAATGTCCCCCAAGCAATATGGCTCACTTGGAAGTCACCTATACAACATGGCAACCAGCACAATGTCCCCCATGCAATATGGCTGACTTGGAAGTCACCTATACAATACAACCAGCACAATGTCCCCCAAGCAATATGGCTGACTTGGAAGTCACCTATAGAACATGGCCACCAGCACAATGTCCCCCATGCAATATGGCTGACTTGGAAGTCACCTATACAAGACAACCAGCACAATGTCCCCCATGCAATATGGCTGACTTGGAAGTCACCTATAGAACATGGCCACCAGCACAATGTCCCCCATGCAATATGGCTGACTTGGAAGTCACCTATACAAGACAACCAGCACAATTTCCCCCATGCAATATGGCTGACTTGGAAGTCACCTATAGGACAAGGCAACCAGCACAATGTCCCCCATGCAATATGGATGACTTGGAAGTCACCTATACAATACAACCAGCACAATGTCCCCCATGCAATATGGCTGACTTGGAAGTCACCTATACAACATGGCAACCAGCACAATGTCCCCCATGCAATATGGCTGACTTGGAAGTCACCTATAGAACATGGCCACCAGCACAATGTCCCCCATGCAATATGGCTGACTTGGAAGTCACCTATACAACATGGCAACCAGCACAATGTCCCCCAAGCAATATGGCTGACTTGGAAGTCACCTATAGAACATGGCCACCAGCACAATGTCCCCCAAGCAATATGGCTGACTTGGAAGTCACCTATAGAACATGGCAACCAGCACAATGTCCCCCAAGCAATATGGCTGACTTGGAAGTCACCTATACAAGACAACCAGCACAATGTCCCCCATGCAATATGGCTGACTTGGATGTCACCTATAGGACATGGCAACCAGCACAATGTCCCGAATGCAATATTGCTGACTTGGAAGTCACCTATAGAACATGGCCACCAGCACAATGTCCGCCAAGCAATATGGCTCACTTGGAAGTCACCTATACAATACAACCAGCACAATGTCCCCCATGCAATATGGCTGACTTGGAAGTCACCTATACAATACAACCAGCACAATGTCCCCCATGCAATATGGCTGACTTGGAAGTCACCTATACAACATGGCAACCAGCACAATGTCCCCATGCAATATGGCTGACTTGGAAGTCACCTATAGAACATGGCCACCAGCACAATGTCCCCCATGCAATATGGCTGACTTGGAAGTCACCTATACAACATGGCAACCAGCACAATGTCCCCCAAGCAATATGGCTGACTTGGAAGTCACCTATAGAACATGGCCACCAGCACAATGTCCCCCAAGCAATATGGCTGACTTGGAAGTCACCTATAGAACATGGCAACCAGCACAATGTCCCCCAAGCAATATGGCTGACTTGGAAGTCACCTATACAAGACAACCAGCACAATGTCCCCCATGCAATATGGCTGACTTGGAAGTCACCTATAGGACATGGCAACCAGCACAATGTCCCGAATGCAATATGGCTGACTTGGAAGTCACCTATAGAACATGGCCACCAGCACAATGTCCGCCAAGCAATATGGCTCACTTGGAAGTCACCTATACAATACAACCAGCACAATGTCCCCCATGCAATATGGCTGACTTGGAAGTCACCTATACAATACAACCAGCACAATGTCCCAAATGCAATATGGCTGACTTGGGAGTCACCTATAGAACATGGCCACCAGCACAATGTCCCCCATGCAATATGGCTGACTTGGAAGTCACCTATACAACATTGCAACCAGCACAATGTCCCCCATGCAATATGGCTGACTTGGAAGTCACCTATACAATACAACCAGCACAATGTCCCCCAAGCAATATGGCTGACTTGGAAGTCACCTATACAAGACAACCAGCACAATGTCCCCCATGCAATATGGCTGACTTGGAAGTCACCTATACAATACAACCAGCACAATGTCCCCGATGCAATATGGCTGATTTGGAAGTCACCTATACAAACACAACCAGCACAATGTCCCCCATGCAATATGGCTGACTTGGAAGTCACCTATACAAGACAACCAGCACAATGTCCCAAATGCAATATGGCTGACTTGGAAGTCACCTATAGAACATGGCCACCAGCACAATGTCCCCCATGCAATATGGCTGACTTGGAAGTCACCTATACAACATGGCAACCAGCACAATGTCCCCCAAGCAATATGGCTGACTTGGAAGTCACCTATAGAACATGGCCACCAGCACAATGTCCCCCAAGCAATATGGCTGACTTGGAAGTCACCTACAGAACATGGCAACGAGCACAATGTCCCCCAAGCAATATGGCTGACTTGGAAGTCACCTATACAAGACAACCAGCACAATGTCCCCCATGCAACACGGCTGACTTGGAAGTCACCTATACAAGACAACCAGCACAATGTCCCCCATGCAATATGGCTGACTTGGAAGTCACCTATACAACACAACCAGCACAATGTCCCCCAAGCAATATGGCTCACTTGGAAGTCACCTATACAACATGGCAACCAGCACAATGTCCCCCATGCAATATGGCTGACTTGGAAGTCACCTATACAATACAACCAGCACAATGTCCCCCAAGCAATATGGCTGACTTGGAAGTCACCTATAGAACATGGCCACCAGCACAATATCCGCCAAGCAATATGGCTCACTTGGAAGTCACCTATACAATACAACCAGCACAATGTCCCCCATGCAATATGGCTGACTTGGAAGTCACCTATACAATACAACCAGCACAATGTCCCCCATGCAATATGGCTGACTTGGAAGTCACCTATACAACATGGCAACCAGCACAATGTCCCCATGCAATATGGCTGACTTGGAAGTCACCTATAGAACATGGCCACCAGCACAATGTCCCCCATGCAATATGGCTGACTTGGAAGTCACCTATACAACATGGCAACCAGCACAATGTCCCCCAAGCAATATGGCTGACTTGGAAGTCACCTATAGAACATGGCCACCAGCACAATGTCCCCCAAGCAATATGGCTGACTTGGAAGTCACCTTTAGAACATGGCAACCAGCACAATGTCCCCCAAGCAATATGGCTGACTTGGAAGTCACCTATACAAGACAACCAGCACAATGTCCCCCATGCAATATGGCTGACTTGGAAGTCACCTATAGGACATGGCAACCAGCACAATGTCCCGAATGCAATATGGCTGACTTGGAAGTCACCTATAGAACATGGCCACCAGCACAATGTCCGCCAAGCAATATGGCTCACTTGGAAGTCACCTATACAATACAACCAGCACAATGTCCCCCATGCAATATGGCTGACTTGGAAGTCACCTATACAATACAACCAGCACAATGTCCCAAATGCAATATGGCTGACTTGGAAGTCACCTATAGAACATGGCCACCAGCACAATGTCCCCCATGCAATATGGCTGACTTGGAAGTCACCTATACAACATTGCAACCAGCACAATGTCCCCCATGCAATATGGCTGACTTGGAAGTCACCTATACAATACAACCAGCACAATGTCCCCCAAGCAATATGGCTGACTTGGAAGTCACCTATACAAGACAACCAGCACAATGTCCCCCATGCAATATGGCTGACTTGGAAGTCACCTATACAATACAACCAGCACAATGTCCCCGATGCAATATGGCTGATTTGGAAGTCACCTATACAAACACAACCAGCACAATGTCCCCCATGCAATATGGCTGACTTGGAAGTCACCTATACAAGACAACCAGCACAATGTCCCAAATGCAATATGGCTGACTTGGAAGTCACCTATAGAACATGGCCACCAGCACAATGTCCCCCATGCAATATGGCTGACTTTGAAGTCACCTATACAACATGGCAACCAGCACAATGTCCCCCAAGCAATATGGCTGACTTGGAAGTCACCTATAGAACATGGCCACCAGCACAATGTCCCCCAAGCAATATGGCTGACTTGGAAGTCACCTACAGAACATGGCAACGAGCACAATGTCCCCCAAGCAATATGGCTGACTTGGAAGTCACCTATACAAGACAACCAGCACAATGTCCCCCATGCAACACGGCTGACTTGGAAGTCACCTATACAAGACAACCAGCACAATGTCCCCCATGCAATATGGCTGACTTGGAAGTCACCTATACAACACAACCAGCACAATGTCCCCCAAGCAATATGGCTCACTTGGAAGTCACCTATACAACATGGCAACCAGCACAATGTCCCCCATGCAATATGGCTGACGAGGAAGTCACCTATACAATACAACCAGCACAATGTCCCCCAAGCAATATGGCTGACTTGGAAGTCACCTATAGAACATGGCCACCAGCACAATGTCCCCCATGCAATATGGCTGACTTGGAAGTCACCTATACAAGACAACCAGCACAATGTCCCCCATGCAATATGGCTGACTTGGAAGTCACCTATAGAACATGGCCACCAGCACAATGTCCCCCATGCAATATGGCTGACTTGGAAGTCACCTATAGAACATGGCAACCAGCACAATGTCCCCCAAGCAATATGGCTGACTTGGAAGTCACCTATAGGACAAGGCAACCAGCACAATGTCCCCCATGCAATATGGATGACTTGGAAGTCACCTATACAATACAACCAGCACAATGTCCCCCATGCAATATGGCTGACTTGGAAGTCACCTATACAACATGGCAACCAGCACAATGTCCCCCATGCAATATGGCTGACTTGGAAGTCACCTATAGAACATGGCCACCAGCACAATGTCCCCCATGCAATATGGCTGACTTGGAAGTCACCTATACAACATGGCAACCAGCACAATGTCCCCCAAGCAATATGGCTGACTTGGAAGTCACCTATAGAACATGGACACCAGCACAATGTCCCCCAAGCAATATGGCTGACTTGGAAGTCACCTATAGAACATGGCAACCAGCACAATGTCCCCCAAGCAATATGGCTGACTTGGAAGTCACCTATACAAGACAACCAGCACAATGTCCCCCATGCAATATGGCTGACTTGGAAGTCACCTATAGGACATGGCAAACAGCACAATGTCCCGAATGCAATATGGCTGACTTGGAAGTCACCTATAGAACATGGCCACCAGCACAATGTCCGCCAAGCAATATGGCTCACTTGGAAGTCACCTATACAATACAACCAGCACAATGTCCCCCATGCAATATGGCTGACTTGGAAGTCACCTATACAATACAACCAGCACAATGTCCCCCATGCAATATGGCTGACTTGGAAGTCTCCTATACAACATGGCAACCAGCACAATGTCCCCATGCAATATGGCTGACTTGGAAGTCACCTATAGAACATGGCCACCAGCACAATGTCCCCCATGCAATATGGCTGACTTGGAAGTCACCTATACAACATGGCAACCAGCACAATGTCCCCCAAGCAATATGGCTGACTTGGAAGTCACCTATAGAACATGGCCACCAGCACAATGTCCCCCAAGCAATATGGCTGACTTGGAAGTCACCTATAGAACATGGCAACCAGCACAATGTCCCCCAAGCAATATGGCTGACTTGGAAGTCACCTATACAAGACAACCAGCACAATGTCCCCCATGCAATATGGCTGACTTGGAAGTCACCTATAGGACATGGCAACCAGCACAATGTCCCGAATGCAATATGGCTGACTTGGAAGTCACCTATAGAACATGGCCACCAGCACAATGTCCGCCAAGCAATATGGCTCACTTGGAAGCCATATTGCTTGGTGGACATTGTGCTGGTTGCCATTTTCTATAGGTGACTTCCAATTCAGCCATATTGCATGGGGGACATTGTGCTGGTTGTATTGTATAGGTGACTTCCAAGTCAGCCATATTGCATGGGGGACATTGTGCTGGTTGTATGTATAGGTGACTTCCAAGTCAGCCATATTGCATGGGGGACATTGTGCTGGTTGCCATGTCCTATAGGTGACTTCCAAGTCAGCCATATTGCATGGGGGACATTGTGCTGGTTGTCTTGTATAGGTGACTTCCAAGTCAGCCATATTGCTTGGGGGACATTGTGCTGGTGGCCATGTTCTATAGGTGACTTCCAAGTCAGCCATATTGCTTGGGGGACATTGTGCTGGTTGCCATGTTGTAAAGGTGACTTCCAAGTCAGCCATATTGCATGGGGGACATTGTGCTGGTGGCCATGTTCTATAGGTGACATCCAAGTCAGCCATATTGCATGGGGGACATTGTGCTGGTTGTCTTGTATAGGTGACTTCCAAGTCAGCCATATTGCATGGGGGACATTGTGCTGGTGGCCATGTTCTATAGGTGACTTCCAAGTCAGCCATATTGCTTGGGGGACATTGTGCTGGTTGTATTGTATAGGTGACTTCCAAGTCAGCCATATTGCATGGGGGACATTGTGCTGGTTGCAATGTTGTATAGGTGACTTCCAAGTGAGCCATATTGCTTGGGGGACATTGTGCTGGTTGTGTTGTATAGGTGACTTCCAAGTCAGCCATATTGCATGGGGGACATTGTGCTGGTTGTCTTGTATAGGTGACTTCCAAGTCAGCCGTGTTGCATGGGGGACATTGTGCTGGTGGCCATGTTGTATAGGTGACTTCCAAGTCAGCCATATTGCTTGGGGGACATTGTGCTGGTGGCCATGTTCTATAGGTGACTTCCAAGTCAGCCATATTGCATGGGGGACATTGTGCTGGTTGCCATGTTGTATTGGTGACTTATAAGTCAGCCATATTGCATCGGGGACATTGTGCTGGTTGCCATGTCCTATAGGTGACTTCCAAGTCAGCCATATTGCATGGGGGAAATTGTGCTGGTTGTCTTGTATAGGTGACTTTTAAGTCAGCCATATTGCTTGGGGGACATTGTGCTGGTTGCCATGTTCTATAGGTGACTTCCAAGTCAGCCATATTGCATTTGGGACATTGTGCTGGTTGTCTTGTATAGGTGACTTCCAAGTCAGCCATATTGCATGGGGGACATTGTGCTGGTTGTGTTTGTATAGGTGACTTCCAAATCAGCCATATTGCATCGGGGACATTGTGCTGGTTGTATTGTATAGGTGACTTCCAAGTCAGCCATATTGGATGGGGGACATTGTGCTGGTTGTCTTGTATAGGTGACTTCCAAGTCAGCCATATTGCTTGGGGGACATTGTGCTGGTTGTATTGTATAGGTGACTTCCAAGTCAGCCATATTGCATGGGGGACATTGTGCTGGTTGCCATGTTGTATAGGTGACTTCCAAGTCAGCCATATTGCATGGGGGACATTGTGCTGGTGGCCATGTTCTATAGGTGACTTCCAAGTCAGCCATATTGCATTTGGGACATTGTGCTGGTTGTATTGTATAGGTGACTTCCAAGTCAGCCATATTGCATGGGGGACATTGTGCTGGTTGTATTGTATAGGTGACTTCCAAGTGAGCCATATTGCTTGGCGGACATTGTGCTGGTGGCCATGTTCTATAGGTGACTTCCAAGTCAGCCATATTGCATTCGGGACATTGTGCTGGTTGCCATGTCCTATAGGTGACTTCCAAGTCAGCCATATTGCATGGGGGACATTGTGCTGGTTGTCTTGTATAGGTGACTTCCAAGTCAGCCATATTGCTTGGGGGACATTGTGCTGGTTGCCATGTTCTATAGGTGACTTCCAAGTCAGCCATATTGCTTGGGGGACATTGTGCTGGTGGCCATGTTCTATAGGTGACTTCCAAGTCAGCCATATTGCTTGGGGGACATTGTGCTGGTTGCCATGTTGTATAGGTGACTTCCAAGTCAGCCATATTGCATGGGGGACATTGTGCTGGTGGCCATGTTCTATAGGTGACTTCCAAGTCAGCCATATTGCATGGGGACATTGTGCTGGTTGCCATGTTGTATAGGAGACTTCCAAGTCAGCCATATTGCATGGGGGACATTGTGCTGGTTGTCTTGTATAGGTGACTTCCAAGTCAGCCATATTACATGGGGGACATTGTGCTGGTGGCCATGTTCTATAGGTGACTTCCAAGTCAGCCATATTGCTTGGGGGACATTGTGCTGGTTGTGTTGTATAGGTGACTTCCAAGTCAGCCATATTGCATGGGGGACATTGTGCTGGTTGTCTTGTATAGGTGACTTCCAAGTCAGCCGTGTTGCATGGGGGACATTGTGCTGGTGGCCATGTTGTATAGGTGACTTCCAAGTCAGCCATATTGCTTGGGGGACATTGTGCTGGTGGCCATGTTCTATAGGTGACTTCCAAGTCAGCCATATTGCATGGGGGACATTGTGCTGGTTGCCATGTTGTATTGGTGACTTATAAGTCAGCCATATTGCATCGGGGACATTGTGCTGGTTGCCATGTCCTATAGGTGACTTCCAAGTCAGCCATATTGCATGGGGGAAATTGTGCTGGTTGTCTTGTATAGGTGACTTTTAAGTCAGCCATATTGCTTGGGGGACATTGTGCTGGTTGCCATGTTCTATAGGTGACTTCCAAGTCAGCCATATTGCATTTGGGACATTGTGCTGGTTGTCTTGTATAGGTGACTTCCAAGTCAGCCATATTGCATGGGGGACATTGTGCTGGTTGTGTTTGTATAGGTGACTTCCAAATCAGCCATATTGCATCGGGGACATTGTGCTGGTTGTATTGTATAGGTGACTTCCAAGTCAGCCATATTGGATGGGGGACATTGTGCTGGTTGTCTTGTATAGGTGACTTCCAAGTCAGCCATATTGCTTGGGGGACATTGTGCTGGTTGTATTGTATAGGTGACTTCCAAGTCAGCCATATTGCATGGGGGACATTGTGCTGGTTGCCATGTTGTATAGGTGACTTCCAAGTCAGCCATATTGCATGGGGGACATTGTGCTGGTGGCCATGTTCTATAGGTGACTTCCAAGTCAGCCATATTGCATTTGGGACATTGTGCTGGTTGTATTGTATAGGTGACTTCCAAGTCAGCCATATTGCATGGGGGACATTGTGCTGGTTGTATTGTAACCAGCACAATGTCCCCCAAGCAATATGGCTGACTTGGAAGTCACCTATAGGACAAGGCAACCAGCACAATGTCCCCCATGCAATATGGATGACTTGGAAGTCACCTATACAATACAACCAGCACAATGTCCCCCATGCAATATGGCTGACTTGGAAGTCACCTATACAACATGGCAACCAGCACAATGTCCCCCATGCAATATGGCTGACTTGGAAGTCACCTATAGAACATGGCCACCAGCACAATGTCCCCCATGCAATATGGCTGACTTGGAAGTCACCTATACAACATGGCAACCAGCACAATGTCCCCCAAGCAATATGGCTGACTTGGAAGTCACCTATAGAACATGGACACCAGCACAATGTCCCCCAAGCAATATGGCTGACTTGGAAGTCACCTATAGAACATGGCAACCAGCACAATGTCCCCCAAGCAATATGGCTGACTTGGAAGTCACCTATACAAGACAACCAGCACAATGTCCCCCATGCAATATGGCTGACTTGGAAGTCACCTATAGGACATGGCAAACAGCACAATGTCCCGAATGCAATATGGCTGACTTGGAAGTCACCTATAGAACATGGCCACCAGCACAATGTCCGCCAAGCAATATGGCTCACTTGGAAGTCACCTATACAATACAACCAGCACAATGTCCCCCATGCAATATGGCTGACTTGGAAGTCACCTATACAATACAACCAGCACAATGTCCCCCATGCAATATGGCTGACTTGGAAGTCTCCTATACAACATGGCAACCAGCACAATGTCCCCATGCAATATGGCTGACTTGGAAGTCACCTATAGAACATGGCCACCAGCACAATGTCCCCCATGCAATATGGCTGACTTGGAAGTCACCTATACAACATGGCAACCAGCACAATGTCCCCCAAGCAATATGGCTGACTTGGAAGTCACCTATAGAACATGGCCACCAGCACAATGTCCCCCAAGCAATATGGCTGACTTGGAAGTCACCTATAGAACATGGCAACCAGCACAATGTCCCCCAAGCAATATGGCTGACTTGGAAGTCACCTATACAAGACAACCAGCACAATGTCCCCCATGCAATATGGCTGACTTGGAAGTCACCTATAGGACATGGCAACCAGCACAATGTCCCGAATGCAATATGGCTGACTTGGAAGTCACCTATAGAACATGGCCACCAGCACAATGTCCGCCAAGCAATATGGCTCACTTGGAAGCCATATTGCTTGGTGGACATTGTGCTGGTTGCCATTTTCTATAGGTGACTTCCAATTCAGCCATATTGCATGGGGGACATTGTGCTGGTTGTATTGTATAGGTGACTTCCAAGTCAGCCATATTGCATGGGGGACATTGTGCTGGTTGTATGTATAGGTGACTTCCAAGTCAGCCATATTGCATGGGGGACATTGTGCTGGTTGCCATGTCCTATAGGTGACTTCCAAGTCAGCCATATTGCATGGGGGACATTGTGCTGGTTGTCTTGTATAGGTGACTTCCAAGTCAGCCATATTGCTTGGGGGACATTGTGCTGGTGGCCATGTTCTATAGGTGACTTCCAAGTCAGCCATATTGCTTGGGGGACATTGTGCTGGTTGCCATGTTGTAAAGGTGACTTCCAAGTCAGCCATATTGCATGGGGGACATTGTGCTGGTGGCCATGTTCTATAGGTGACATCCAAGTCAGCCATATTGCATGGGGGACATTGTGCTGGTTGTCTTGTATAGGTGACTTCCAAGTCAGCCATATTGCATGGGGGACATTGTGCTGGTGGCCATGTTCTATAGGTGACTTCCAAGTCAGCCATATTGCTTGGGGGACATTGTGCTGGTTGTATTGTATAGGTGACTTCCAAGTCAGCCATATTGCATGGGGGACATTGTGCTGGTTGCAATGTTGTATAGGTGACTTCCAAGTGAGCCATATTGCTTGGGGGACATTGTGCTGGTTGTGTTGTATAGGTGACTTCCAAGTCAGCCATATTGCATGGGGGACATTGTGCTGGTTGTCTTGTATAGGTGACTTCCAAGTCAGCCGTGTTGCATGGGGGACATTGTGCTGGTGGCCATGTTGTATAGGTGACTTCCAAGTCAGCCATATTGCTTGGGGGACATTGTGCTGGTGGCCATGTTCTATAGGTGACTTCCAAGTCAGCCATATTGCATGGGGGACATTGTGCTGGTTGCCATGTTGTATTGGTGACTTATAAGTCAGCCATATTGCATCGGGGACATTGTGCTGGTTGCCATGTCCTATAGGTGACTTCCAAGTCAGCCATATTGCATGGGGGAAATTGTGCTGGTTGTCTTGTATAGGTGACTTTTAAGTCAGCCATATTGCTTGGGGGACATTGTGCTGGTTGCCATGTTCTATAGGTGACTTCCAAGTCAGCCATATTGCATTTGGGACATTGTGCTGGTTGTCTTGTATAGGTGACTTCCAAGTCAGCCATATTGCATGGGGGACATTGTGCTGGTTGTGTTTGTATAGGTGACTTCCAAATCAGCCATATTGCATCGGGGACATTGTGCTGGTTGTATTGTATAGGTGACTTCCAAGTCAGCCATATTGGATGGGGGACATTGTGCTGGTTGTCTTGTATAGGTGACTTCCAAGTCAGCCATATTGCTTGGGGGACATTGTGCTGGTTGTATTGTATAGGTGACTTCCAAGTCAGCCATATTGCATGGGGGACATTGTGCTGGTTGCCATGTTGTATAGGTGACTTCCAAGTCAGCCATATTGCATGGGGGACATTGTGCTGGTGGCCATGTTCTATAGGTGACTTCCAAGTCAGCCATATTGCATTTGGGACATTGTGCTGGTTGTATTGTATAGGTGACTTCCAAGTCAGCCATATTGCATGGGGGACATTGTGCTGGTTGTATTGTATAGGTGACTTCCAAGTGAGCCATATTGCTTGGCGGACATTGTGCTGGTGGCCATGTTCTATAGGTGACTTCCAAGTCAGCCATATTGCATTCGGGACATTGTGCTGGTTGCCATGTCCTATAGGTGACTTCCAAGTCAGCCATATTGCATGGGGGACATTGTGCTGGTTGTCTTGTATAGGTGACTTCCAAGTCAGCCATATTGCTTGGGGGACATTGTGCTGGTTGCCATGTTCTATAGGTGACTTCCAAGTCAGCCATATTGCTTGGGGGACATTGTGCTGGTGGCCATGTTCTATAGGTGACTTCCAAGTCAGCCATATTGCTTGGGGGACATTGTGCTGGTTGCCATGTTGTATAGGTGACTTCCAAGTCAGCCATATTGCATGGGGGACATTGTGCTGGTGGCCATGTTCTATAGGTGACTTCCAAGTCAGCCATATTGCATGGGGACATTGTGCTGGTTGCCATGTTGTATAGGAGACTTCCAAGTCAGCCATATTGCATGGGGGACATTGTGCTGGTTGTCTTGTATAGGTGACTTCCAAGTCAGCCATATTGCATGGGGGACATTGTGCTGGTGGCCATGTTCTATAGGTGACTTCCAAGTCAGCCATATTGCTTGGGGGACATTGTGCTGGTTGTGTTGTATAGGTGACTTCCAAGTCAGCCATATTGCATGGGGGACATTGTGCTGGTTGTCTTGTATAGGTGACTTCCAAGTCAGCCGTGTTGCATGGGGGACATTGTGCTGGTGGCCATGTTGTATAGGTGACTTCCAAGTCAGCCATATTGCTTGGGGGACATTGTGCTGGTGGCCATGTTCTATAGGTGACTTCCAAGTCAGCCATATTGCATGGGGGACATTGTGCTGGTTGCCATGTTGTATTGGTGACTTATAAGTCAGCCATATTGCATCGGGGACATTGTGCTGGTTGCCATGTCCTATAGGTGACTTCCAAGTCAGCCATATTGCATGGGGGAAATTGTGCTGGTTGTCTTGTATAGGTGACTTTTAAGTCAGCCATATTGCTTGGGGGACATTGTGCTGGTTGCCATGTTCTATAGGTGACTTCCAAGTCAGCCATATTGCATTTGGGACATTGTGCTGGTTGTCTTGTATAGGTGACTTCCAAGTCAGCCATATTGCATGGGGGACATTGTGCTGGTTGTGTTTGTATAGGTGACTTCCAAATCAGCCATATTGCATCGGGGACATTGTGCTGGTTGTATTGTATAGGTGACTTCCAAGTCAGCCATATTGGATGGGGGACATTGTGCTGGTTGTCTTGTATAGGTGACTTCCAAGTCAGCCATATTGCTTGGGGGACATTGTGCTGGTTGTATTGTATAGGTGACTTCCAAGTCAGCCATATTGCATGGGGGACATTGTGCTGGTTGCCATGTTGTATAGGTGACTTCCAAGTCAGCCATATTGCATGGGGGACATTGTGCTGGTGGCCATGTTCTATAGGTGACTTCCAAGTCAGCCATATTGCATTTGGGACATTGTGCTGGTTGTATTGTATAGGTGACTTCCAAGTCAGCCATATTGCATGGGGGACATTGTGCTGGTGGCCATGTTCTATAGGTGACTTCCAAGTCAGCCATATTGCTTGGGGGACATTGTGCTGGTTGTATTGTATAGGTGACTTCCAAGTCAGCCATATTGCATGGGGGACATTGTGCTGGTTGCCATGTTGTATAGGTGACTTCCAAGTCAGCCATATTGCATGGGGGACATTGTGCTGGTTGTCTTGTATAGGTGACTTCCAAGTCAGCCATATTGCATGGGGGACATTGTGCTGCTTGCCATGTTGTATAGGTGACTTCCAAGTCAGGCATATTGCATGGGGGACATTGTGCTGGTTGCCATGTTGTATAGGTGACTTCCAAGTGAGCCATATTGCTTGGGGGACATTGTGCTGGTTGTGTTGTATAGGTGTCTTCCAAGTCAGCCATATTGCATGGGGGACATTGTGCTGGTTGTCTTGTATAGGTGACTTCCAAGTCAGTCGTGTTGCATGGGGGACATTGTGCTGGTGGCCATGTTCTATAGGTGACTTCCAAGTCAACCATTTTGCATGGGGGACATTGTGCTGGTTGCCATGTTGTATAGGTGACTTCCAAGTGAGCCATATTGCTTGGGGGACATTGTGCTGGTTGCCATGTTGTATAGGTGACTTCCAAGTCAGCCATATTGCATGGGGGACATTGTGCTGGTGGCCATATTCTATAGGTGACTTCCAAGTCAGCCATATTGCTTGGAGGACATTGTGCTGGTTGTCTTGTATAGGTGACTTCCAAGTCAGCCATATTGCATGGGGGACATTGTGCTGGTTGTCTTGTATAGGTGACTTCCAAGTCAGCCATATTGCTTGGCGGACATTGTGCTGGTTGTCTTGTATAGGTGACTTCCAAGTCAGCCATATTACATGGGGGAAATTGTGCTGGTTGCCATGTTGTATAGGTGACTTCCAAGTCAGCCATTTTGCATGGGGGACATTGTGCTGGTTGCCATTTTGTATAGGTGACTTTCAAGTGAGCCATATTGCATGGGGGACATTGTGCTGGTTGTGTTGTATAGGTGACTTCCAAGTCAGCCATATTGCATGGGGGACATTGTGCTGGTTGTGTTGTATAGGTGACTTCCAAGTTAGCCATATTGCATGGGGGACATTGTGCTGGTTGTATTGTATAGGTGACTTCCAAGTCAGCCATATTGCATGGGGGGCATTGTGCTGGTTGTATTGTATAGGTGACTTCCAAGTGAGCCATATTGCATGGGGGACATTGTGCTGGTGGCCATGTTCTATAGGTGACTTCCAAGTCAGCCATATTGCATGGGGGACATTTGTGCTGGTTGTGTTGTTTAGGTGACTTCCAAGTCAGCCATATTGCATGGGGGACATTGTGCTGGTTGTGTTGTATAGGTGACTTCCAAGTCAGCCATATTGCATGGGGGACATTATGCTGGTTGTATTGTATAGGTGACTTCCAAGTCAGCCATATTGCATGGGGGACATTGTGCTGGTTGTATTGTATAGGTGACTTCCAAGTCAGCCATATTGCATGGGGGACATTTTGCTGGTTGTCTTGTATAGGTGACTTCCAAGTCAGCCATATTGCTTGGGGGACATTGTGCTGGTTGCCATTTTCTATAGGTGACTTCCAATTCAGCCATATTGCATGGGGGACATTGTGCTGGTGGCCATGTTCTATAGGTGACTTCCAAGTCAGCCATATTGCATTTGGGACATTGTGCTGGTTGTATTGTATAGGTGACTTCCAAGTCAGCCATATTGCATGGGGGACATTGTGCTGGTTGTATTGTATAGGTGACTTCCAAGTGAGCCATATTGCTTGGGGGACATTGTGCTGGTGGCCATGTTCTATAGGTGACTTCCAAGTCAGCCATATTGCATGGGGGACATTGTGCTGGTTGCATTGTCCTATAGGTGACTTCCAAGTCAGCCATATTGCATGGGGGACATTGTGCTGGTGGCCATGTTCTATAGTTGACTTCCAAGTCAGCCATATTGCATGGGGGACATTGTGCTGGTTGTCTTGTATAGGTGACTTCCAAGTCAGCCATATTGCATGTGGGACATTGTGCTGGTGGCCATGTTCTATAGGTGACTTCCAAGTCAGCCATATTGCTTGGGGGACATTGTGCTGGTTGTATTGTATAGGTGACTTCCAAGTCAGCCATATTGCATGGGGGACATTGTGCTGGTTGCCATGTTGTATAGGTGACTTCCAAGTCAGGCATATTGCATGGGGGACATTGTGTTGGTTGCCATGTTGTATAGGTGACTTCCAAGTGAGCCATATTGCTTGGGGGACATTGTGCTGGTTGTGTTGTATAGGTGACTTCCAAGTCAGCCATATTGCATGGGGGACATTGTGCTGGTTGTCTTGTATAGGTGACTTCCAAGTCAGCCATATTGCATGGGGGACATTGTGCTGGTTGTGTTGTATAGGTGACTTCCAAATCAGCCATATTGCATGAGGGACATTGTGCTGGTTGTATTGAATAGGTGACTTCCAAGTCAGCCATATTGCATGGGGGACATTGTGCTTGTTGTATTGTATAGGTGACTTCCAAGTCAGCCATATTGCATGGGGGACATTGTGCTGGTGGCCATGTCGTATAGGTGACTTCCAAGTCAGCCATATTGCATGGGGGACATTGTGCTGGTTGTCTTGTATAGGTGACTTCCAAGTCAGCCATATTGCTTGGGGGACGTTGTGCTGGTTGTATTGTATAGGTGACTTCCAAGTGAGCCATATTGCTTGGGGGACATTGTGCTGGTGGCCATGTTCTATAGGTGACTTCCAAGTCAGCCATATTGCATGGGGGACATTGTGCTGGTTGCATTGTCCTATAGGTGACTTCCAAGTCAGCCATATTGCATGGGGGACATTGTGCTGGTGGCCATGTTCTATAGGTGACTTCCAAGTCAGCCATATTGCATGGGGGACATTGTGCTGGTTGTCTTGTGGCTGACTTGGAAGTCACCTATACAAGACAACCAGCACAATGTCCCCCATGCAATATGGCTGACTTGGAAGTCACCTATAGAACATGGCCACCAGCACAATGTCCCCCATGCAATATGGCTGACTTGGAAGTCACATATAGGACAATGCAACCAGCACAATGTCCCCCATGCAATATGGCTGACTTGGAAGTCACCTATAGAACATGGCCACCAGCACAATGTCCCCCAAGCAATATGGCTCACTTGGAAGTCACCTATACAATACAACCAGCACAACGTCCCCCAAGCAATATGGCTGACTTGGAAGTCACCTATACAAGACAACCAGCACAATGTCCCCCATGCAATATGGCTGACTTGGAAGTCACCTATACGACATGGCCACCAGCACAATGTCCCCCATGCAATATGGCTGACTTGGAAGTCACCTATACAATACAACAAGCACAATGTCCCCCATGCAATATGGCTGACTTGGAAGTCACCTATACAATACAACCAGCACAATGTCCCTCATGCAATATGGCTGATTTGGAAGTCACCTATACAACACAACCAGCACAATGTCCCCCATGCAATATGGCTGACTTGGAAGTCACCTATACAAGACAACCAGCACAATGTCCCCCATGCAATATGGCTGACTTGGAAGTCACCTATACAACACAACCAGCACAATGTCCCCCAAGCAATATGGCTCACTTGGAAGTCACCTATACAACATGGCAACCAGCACCATGTCCCCCATGCAAAATGCCTGACTTGGAAGTCACCTATACAACATGGCAACCAGCACAATGTCCCCCATGCAATATGGCTGACTTGGAAGTCACCTATACAACACAACCAGCACAATGTCCCCCAAGCAATATGGCTCACTTGGAAGTCACCTATACAACATGGCAACCAGCACCATGTCCCCCATGCAATATGCCTGACTTGGAAGTCACCTATACAACATGGCAACCAGCACAATGTCCCCCATGCAATATGGCTGACTTGGAAGTCACCTATACAACACAACCAGCACAATGTCCCCCAAGCAATATGGCTCACTTGGAAGTCACCTATACAACATGGCAACCAGCACCATGTCCCCCATGCAATATGCCTGACTTGGAAGTCACCTATACAACATGGCAACCAGCACCATGTCCCCCATGCAATATGGCTGACTTGGAAGTCACCTATACAAGACAACCAGCACAATGTCCCCCATGCAATATGGCTGACTTGGAAGTCACCTATACAAGACAACCAGCACAATGTCCTCCAAGCAATATGGCTGACTTGGAAGTCACCTATAGAATATGGCCACCAGCACAATGTCCCCCATGCAATATGGCTGACTTGGAAGTCACCTATACAACATGGCAACCAGCACAATGTCCCCCAAGCAATATGGCTCACTTGGAAGTCACCTATACAACATGGCAACCAGCACAATGTCCCCCATGCAAAATGGTTGACTTGGAAGTCACCTATAGAACATGGCCACCAGCACAATGTCCCCCATGCAACACGACTGACTTGGAAGTCACCTATACAAGACAACCAGCACAATGTCCCCCATGCAATATGGCTGACTTGGAAGACACCTATACAACACAACCAGCACAATGTCCCCCAAGCAATATGGCTCACTTGGAAGTCACCTATACAACATGGCAACCAGCACAATGTCCCCCATGCAATATGCCTGACTTGGAAGTCACCTATACAACATGGCAAGCAGCACAATGTCCCCCATGCAATATGGCTGACTTGGAAGTCACCTATACAAGACAACCAGCACAATGTCCCCCATGCAATATGGCTGACTTGGAAGTCACCTATACAACATGGCAACCAGCACAATGTCCCCCATGCAATATGGCTGACTTGGAAGTCACCTATACAATACAACCAGCACAATGTCCCCCAAGCAATATGGCTGACTTGGAAGTCACCTATAGAACATGGCCACCAGCACAATGTCCCCCATGCAATATGGCTGACTTGGAAGTCACCTATACAAGACAACCAGCACAATGTCCCCCATGCAATATGGCTGACTTGGAAGTCACCTATAGAACATGGCCACCAGCACAATGTCCCCCATGCAATATGGCTGACTTGGAAGTCACCTATAGGACAATGCAACCAGCACAATGTCCCCCATGCAATATGGCTGACTTGGAAGTCACCTATAGAACATGGCCACCAGCACAATGTCCCCCAAGCAATATGGCTCACTTGGAAGTCACCTATACAATACAACCAGCACAACGTCCCCCAAGCAATATGGCTGACTTGGAAGTCACCTATACAAGACAACCAGCACAATGTCCCCCATGCAATATGGCTGACTTGGAAGTCACCTATACGACATGGCCACCAGCACAATGTCCCCCATGCAATATGGCTGACTTGGAAGTCACCTATACAATACAACAAGCACAATGTCCCCCATGCAATATGGCTGACTTGGAAGTCACCTATACAATACAACCAGCACAATGTCCCTCATGCAATATGGCTGATTTGGAAGTCACCTATACAACACAACCAGCACAATGTCCCCCATGCAATATGGCTGACTTGGAAGTCACCTATACAAGACAACCAGCACAATGTCCCCCATGCAATATGGCTGACTTGGAAGTCACCTATACAACACAACCAGCACAATGTCCCCCAAGCAATATGGCTCACTTGGAAGTCACCTATACAACATGGCAACCAGCACCATGTCCCCCATGCAATATGCCTGACTTGGAAGTCACCTATACAACATGGCAACCAGCACAATGTCCCCCATGCAATATGGCTGACTTGGAAGTCACCTATACAACACAACCAGCACAATGTCCCCCAAGCAATATGGCTCACTTGGAAGTCACCTATACAACATGGCAACCAGCACCATGTCCCCCATGCAATATGCCTGACTTGGAAGTCACCTATACAACATGGCAACCAGCACAATGTCCCCCATGCAATATGGCTGACTTGGAAGTCACCTATACAACACAACCAGCACAATGTCCCCCAAGCAATATGGCTCACTTGGAAGTCACCTATACAACATGGCAACCAGCACCATGTCCCCCATGCAATATGCCTGACTTGGAAGTCACCTATACAACATGGCAACCAGCACCATGTCCCCCATGCAATATGCCTGACTTGGAAGTCACCTATACAACATGGCAACCAGCACAATGTCCCCCAAGCAATATGGCTGACTTGGAAGTCACCTATAGAACATGGCCACCAGCACAATGTCCCACATGCCATATGGCTGACTTGGAAGTCACCTATACAAGACAACCAGCACAATGTCCCCCATGCAATATGGCTGACTTGGAAGTCAACTATAGAACATGGCCACCAGCACAATGTCCCCCATGCAATATGGCTGACTTGGAAGTCACCTATAGGACAATGCAACCAGCACAATGTCCCCCATGCAATATGGCTGACTTGGAAGTCACCTATAGAACATGGCCACCAGCACAATGTCCCCCAAGCAATATGGCTCACTTGGAAGTCACCTATACAATACAACCAGCACAATGTCCCCCATGCAATATGGCTGACTTGGAAGTCACCTATACAATACAACCAGCACAATGTCCCAAATGCAATATGGCTGACTTGGAAGTCACCTATAGAACATGGCCACCAGCACAATGCCCCCCATGCAATATGGCTGACTTGGAAGTCACCTATACAACATGGCAACCAGCACAATGTCCCCCAAGCAATATGGCTCACTTGGAAGTCACCTATACAACATGGCAACCAGCACAATGTCCCCCATGCAATATGGTTGACTTGGAAGTCACCTATAGAACATGGCCACCAGCACAATGTCCCCCATGCAACACGACTGACTTGGAAGTCACCTATACAAGACAACCAGCACAATGTCCCCCATGCAATATGGCTGACTTGGAAGACACCTATACAACACAACCAGCACAATGTCCCCCAAGCAATATGGCTCACTTGGAAGTCACCTATACAACATGGCAACCAGCACAATGTCCCCCATGCAATATGCCTGACTTGGAAGTCACCTATACAACATGGCAAGCAGCACAATGTCCCCCATGCAATATGGCTGACTTGGAAGTCACCTATACAATACAACCAGCACAATGTCCCCCATGCAATATGGCTGACTTGGAAGTCACCTATACAATACAACCAGCACAATGTCCCAAATGCAATATGGCTGACTTGGAAGTCACCTATAGAACATGGCCACCAGCACAATGTCCCCCATGCAATATGGCTGAATTGGAAGTCACCTATAGAAAATGGCAACCAGCACAATGTCCCCCAAGCAATATGGCTGACTTGGAAGTCACCTATACAAGACAACCAGCAAAATGTCCCCCATGCAATATGGCTGACTTGGAAGTCACCTATACAATACAACCAGCACAATGTCCCCCATGCAATATGGCTGACTTGGAAGTCACCTATACAATACAACCAGCACAATGTCCCCCATGCAATATGGCTGACTTGGAAGTCACCTATACAACACAACCAGCACAATGTCCCCCATGCAATATGGCTGACTTGGAAGTCACCTAAACAACACAACCAGCACAAATGTCCCCCATGCAATATGGCTGACTTGGAAGTCACCTATAGAACATGGCCACCAGCACAATGTCCCCCATGCAATATGGCTCACTTGGAAGTCACCTATACAATACAACCAGCACAATGTCCCCCATGCAATATGGCTGACTTGGAAGTCACCTATACAATACAACCAGCACAATGTCCCCCATGCAATATGGCTAACTTGGAAGTCACCTATACAACACAACCAGCACAATGTCCCCCATGCAATATGGCTGACTTGGAAGTCACCTATACAACACAACCAGCACAATGTCCCCCATGCAATATGGCTCACTTGAAAGTCACCTATACAAAATGGCAACCAGCACAATGTCCCCCATGCAATATGGCTGACTTGGAAGTCACCTATACAACATGGCAACCAGCACAATTTCCCCCATGTAATATGGCTGACTTGGAAGTCACCTATACAAGACAACCAGCACAATGTCCGCCAAGCAATATGGCTGACTTGGAAGTCACCTATACAAGACAACCAGCACAATGTCCCCCATGCAATATGGCTGACTTGGAAGTCACCTATACAAGACAACCAGCACAATGTCCTCCAAGCAATATGGCTGACTTGGAAGTCACCTATAGAATATGGCCACCAGCACAATGTCCCCCATGCAATATGGCTGACTTGGAAGTCACCTATACAACATGGCAACCAGCACAATGTCCCCCAAGCAATATGGCTCACTTGGAAGTCACCTATACAACATGGCAACCAGCACAATGTCCCCCATGCAAAATGGTTGACTTGGAAGTCACCTATAGAACTTGGCCACCAGCACAATGTCCCCCATGCAACACGACTGACTTGGAAGTCACCTATACAAGACAACCAGCACAATGTCCCCCATGCAATATGGCTGACTTGGAAGACACCTATACAACACAACCAGCACAATGTCCCCCAAGCAATATGGCTCACTTGGAAGTCACCTATACAACATGGCAACCAGCACAATGTCCCCCATGCAATATGCCTGACTTGGAAGTCACCTATACAACATGGCAAGCAGCACAATGTCCCCCATGCAATATGGCTGACTTGGAAGTCACCTATACAAGACAACCAGCACAATGTCCCCCATGCAATATGGCTGACTTGGAAGTCACCTATACAACATGGCAACCAGCACAATGTCCCCCATGCAATATGGCTGACTTGGAAGTCACCTATACAATACAACCAGCACAATGTCCCCCAAGCAATATGGCTGACTTGGAAGTCACCTATAGAACATGGCCACCAGCACAATGTCCCCCATGCAATATGGCTGACTTGGAAGTCACCTATACAAGACAACCAGCACAATGTCCCCCATGCAATATGGCTGACTTGGAAGTCACCTATAGAACATGGCCACCAGCACAATGTCCCCCATGCAATATGGCTGACTTGGAAGTCACCTATAGGACAATGCAACCAGCACAATGTCCCCCATGCAATATGGCTGACTTGGAAGTCACCTATAGAACATGGCCACCAGCACAATGTCCCTAAAGCAATATGGCTCACTTGGAAGTCACCTATACAATACAACCAGCACAACGTCCCCCAAGCAATATGGCTGACTTGGAAGTCACCTATACAAGACAACCAGCACAATGTCCCCCATGCAATATGGCTGACTTGGAAGTCACCTATACGACATGGCCACCAGCACAATGTCCCCCATGCAATATGGCTGACTTGGAAGTCACCTATACAATACAACAAGCACAATGTCCCCCATGCAATATGGCTGACTTGGAAGTCACCTATACAATACAACCAGCACAATGTCCCTCATGCAATATGGCTGATTTGGAAGTCACCTATACAACACAACCAGCACAATGTCCCCCATGCAATATGGCTGACTTGGAAGTCACCTATACAAGACAACCAGCACAATGTCCCCCATGCAATATGGCTGACTTGGAAGTCACCTATACAACACAACCAGCACAATGTCCCCCAAGCAATATGGCTCACTTGGAAGTCACCTATACAACATGGCAACCAGCACCATGTCCCCCATGCAATATGCCTGACTTGGAAGTCACCTATACAACATGGCAACCAGCACAATGTCCCCCATGCAATATGGCTGACTTGGAAGTCACCTATACAACACAACCAGCACAATGTCCCCCAAGCAATATGGCTCACTTGGAAGTCACCTATACAACATGGCAACCAGCACCATGTCCCCCATGCAATATGCCTGACTTGGAAGTCACCTATACAACATGGCAACCAGCACAATGTCCCCCATGCAATATGGCTGACTTGGAAGTCACCTATACAACACAACCAGCACAATGTCCCCCAAGCAATATGGCTCACTTGGAAGTCACCTATACAACATGGCAACCAGCACCATGTCCCCCATGCAATATGCCTGACTTGGAAGTCACCTATACAACATGGCAACCAGCACCATGTCCCCCATGCAATATGCCTGACTTGGAAGTCACCTATACAACATGGCAACCAGCACAATGTCCCCCAAGCAATATGGCTGACTTGGAAGTCACCTATAGAACATGGCCACCAGCACAATGTCCCACATGCAATATGGCTGACTTGGAAGTCACCTATACAAGACAACCAGCACAATGTCCCCCATGCAATATGGCTGACTTGGAAGTCAACTATAGAACATGGCCACCAGCACAATGTCCCCCATGCAATATGGCTGACTTGGAAGTCACCTATAGGACAATGCAACCAGCACAATGTCCCCCATGCAATATGGCTGACTTGGAAGTCACCTATAGAACATGGCCACCAGCACAATGTCCCCCAAGCAATATGG
Organism: Petromyzon marinus; assembly: GCF_048934315.1. Classification (NCBI taxonomy): domain Eukaryota; kingdom Metazoa; phylum Chordata; class Hyperoartia; order Petromyzontiformes; family Petromyzontidae; genus Petromyzon; species Petromyzon marinus. Next base: position 465,027 of record NW_027422884.1, on the reverse strand, counting down.
CTCACTTGGAAGTCACCTATACAATACAACCAGCACAATGTCCCCCATGCAATATGGCTGACTTGGAAGTCACCTATACAATACAACCAGCACAATGTCCCAAATGCAATATGGCTGACTTGGAAGTCACCTATAGAACATGGCCACCAGCACAATGTCCCCCATGCAATATGGCTGACTTGGAAGTCACCTATACAACATGGCAACCAGCACAATGTCCCCCAAGCAAAATGGCTCACTTGGAAGTCACCTATACAACATGGCAACCAGCACCATGTCCCCCATGCAATATGCCTGACTTGGAAGTCACCTATACAACATGGCAACCAGCACAATGTCCCCCATGCAATATGGCTGACTTGGAAGTCACCTATACAACACAACCAGCACAATGTCCCCCAAGCAATATGGCTCACTTGGAAGTCACCTATACAACATGGCAACCAGCACCATGTCCCCCATGCAATATGCCTGACTTGGAAGTCACCTATACAACATGGCAACCAGCACCATGTCCCCCATGCAATATGCCTGACTTGGAAGTCACCTATACAACATGGCAACCAGCACAATGTCCCCCAAGCAATATGGCTGACTTGGAAGTCACCTATAGAACATGGCCACCAGCACAATGTCCCACATGCAATATGGCTGACTTGGAAGTCACCTATACAAGACAACCAGCACAATGTCCCCCATGCAATATGGCTGACTTGGAAGTCAACTATAGAACATGGCCACCAGCACAATGTCCCCCATGCAATATGGCTGACTTGGAAGTCACCTATAGGACAATGCAACCAGCACAATGTCCCCCATGCAATATGGCTGACTTGGAAGTCACCTATAGAACATGGCCACCAGCACAATGTCCCCCAAGCAATATGGCTCACTTGGAAGTCACCTATACAATACAACCAGCACAATGTCCCCCATGCAATATGGCTGACTTGGAAGTCACCTATACAATACAACCAGCACAATGTCCCAAATGCAATATGGCTGACTTGGAAGTCACCTATAGAACATGGCCACCAGCACAATGTCCCCCATGCAATATGGCTGACTTGGAAGTCACCTATACAACATGGCAACCAGCACAATGTCCCCCAAGCAATATGGCTCACTTGGAAGTCACCTATACAACATGGCAACCAGCACAATGTCCCCCATGCAATATGGTTGACTTGGAAGTCACCTATAGAACATGGCCACCAGCACATTGTCCCCCATGCAACACGACTGACTTGGAAGTCACCTATACAAGACAACCAGCACAATGTCCCCCATGCAATATGGCTGACTTGGAAGACACCTATACAACACAACCAGCACAATGTCCCCCAAGCAATATGGCTCACTTGGAAGTCACCTATACAACATGGCAACCAGCACAATGTCCCCCATGCAATATGCCTGACTTGGAAGTCACCTATACAACATGGCAAGCAGCACAATGTCCCCCATGCAATATGGCTGACTTGGAAGTCACCTATACAAGACAACCAGCACAATGTCCCCCATGCAATATGGCTGACTTGGAAGTCACCTATACAACATGGCAACCAGCACAATGTCCCCCATGCAATATGGCTGACTTGGAAGTCACCTATACAATACAACCAGCACAATGTCCCCCAAGCAATATGGCTGACTTGGAAGTCACCTATAGAACATGGCCACCAGCACAATGTCCCCCATGCAATATGGCTGACTTGGAAGTCACCTATACAAGACAACCAGCACAATGTCCCCCATGCAATATGGCTGACTTGGAAGTCACCTATAGAACATGGCCACCAGCACAATGTCCCCCATGCAATATGGCTGACTTGGAAGTCACCTATAGGACAATGCAACCAGCACAATGTCCCCCATGCAATATGGCTGACTTGGAAGTCACCTATAGAACATGGCCACCAGCACAATGTCCCCCAAGCAATATGGCTCACTTGGAAGTCACCTATACAATACAACCAGCACAACGTCCCCCAAGCAATATGGCTGACTTGGAAGTCACCTATACAAGACAACCAGCACAATGTCCCCCATGCAATATGGCTGACTTGGAAGTCACCTATACGACATGGCCACCAGCACAATGTCCCCCATGCAATATGGCTGACTTGGAAGTCACCTATACAATACAACAAGCACAATGTCCCCCATGCAATATGGCTGACTTGGAAGTCACCTATACAATACAACCAGCACAATGTCCCTCATGCAATATGGCTGATTTGGAAGTCACCTATACAACACAACCAGCACAATGTCCCCCATGCAATATGGCTGACTTGGAAGTCACCTATACAAGACAACCAGCACAATGTCCCCCATGCAATATGGCTGACTTGGAAGTCACCTATACAACACAACCAGCACAATGTCCCCCAAGCAATATGGCTCACTTGGAAGTCACCTATACAACATGGCAACCAGCACAATGTCCCCCATGCAATATGCCTGACTTGGAAGTCACCTATACAACATGGCAACCAGCACAATGTCCCCCATGCAATATGGCTGACTTGGAAGTCACCTATACAATACAACCAGCACAATGTCCCCCAAGCAATATGGCTGACTTGGAAGTCAACTATAGAACATGGCCACCAGCACAATGTCCCACATGCAATATGGCTGACTTGGAAGTCACCTATAGAACATGGCCACCAGCACAATGTCCCCCATGCAACACGACTGACTTGGAAGTCACCTATACAAGACAACCAGCACAATGTCCCCCATGCAATATGGCTGACTTGGAAGACACCTATACAACACAACCAGCACAATGTCCCCCAAGCAATATGGCTCACTTGGAAGTCACCTATACAACATGGCAACCAGCACAATGTCCCCCATGCAATATGCCTGACTTGGAAGTCACCTATACAACATGGCAAGCAGCACAATGTCCCCCATGCAATATGGCTGACTTGGAAGTCACCTATACAAGACAACCAGCACAATGTCCCCCATGCAATATGGCTGACTTGGAAGTCACCTATACAACATGGCAACCAGCACAATGTCCCCCATGCAATATGGCTGACTTGGAAGTCACCTATACAATACAACCAGCACAATGTCCCCCAAGCAATATGGCTGACTTGGAAGTCACCTATAGAACATGGCCACCAGCACAATGTCCCCCATGCAATATGGCTGACTTGGAAGTCACCTATACAAGACAACCAGCACAATGTCCCCCATGCAATATGGCTGACTTGGAAGTCACCTATAGAACATGGCCACCAGCACAATGTCCCCCATGCAATATGGCTGACTTGGAAGTCACCTATAGGACAATGCAACCAGCACAATGTCCCCCATGCAATATGGCTGACTTGGAAGTCACCTATAGAACATGGCCACCAGCACAATGTCCCCCAAGCAATATGGCTCACTTGGAAGTCACCTATACAATACAACCAGCACAACGTCCCCCAAGCAATATGGCTGACTTGGAAGTCACCTATACAAGACAACCAGCACAATGTCCCCCATGCGATATGGCTGACTTGGAAGTCACCTATACGACATGGCCACCAGCACAATGTCCCCCATGCAATATGGCTGACTTGGAAGTCACCTATACAATACAACAAGCACAATGTCCCCCATGCAATATGGCTGACTTGGAAGTCACCTATACAATACAACCAGCACAATGTCCCTCATGCAATATGGCTGATTTGGAAGTCACCTATACAACACAACCAGCACAATGTCCCCCATGCAATATGGCTGACTTGGAAGTCACCTATACAAGACAACCAGCACAATGTCCCCCATGCAATATGGCTGACTTGGAAGTCACCTATACAACACAACCAGCACAATGTCCCCCAAGCAATATGGCTCACTTGGAAGTCACCTATACAACATGGCAACCAGCACAATGTCCCCCATGCAATATGCCTGACTTGGAAGTCACCTATACAACATGGCAACCAGCACAATGTCCCCCATGCAATATGGCTGACTTGGAAGTCACCTATACAATACAACCAGCACAATGTCCCCCAAGCAATATGGCTGACTTGGAAGTCACCTATAGAACATGGCCACCAGCACAATGTCCCACATGCAATATGGCTGACTTGGAAGTCACCTATACAAGACAACCAGCACAATGTCCCCCATGCAATATGGCTGACTTGGAAGTCAACTATAGAACATGGCCACCAGCACAATGTCCCCCATGCAATATGGCTGACTTGGAAGTCACCTATAGGACAATGCAACCAGCACAATGTCCCCCATGCAATATGGCTGACTTGGAAGTCACCTATAGAACATGGCCACCAGCACAATGTCCCCCAAGCAATATGGCTCACTTGGAAGTCACCTATACAATACAACCAGCACAATGTCCCCCATGCAATATGGCTGACTTGGAAGTCACCTATACAATACAACCAGCACAATGTCCCAAATGCAATATGGCTGACTTGGAAGTCACCTATAGAACATGGCCACCAGCACAATGTCCCCCATGCAATATGGCTGACTTGGAAGTCACCTATAGAACATGGCCACCAGCACAATGTCCCCCAAGCAATATGGCTGACTTGGAAGTTACCTATACAACATGGCCACCAGCACAATGTCCCCCATGCAACACGGCTGACTTGGAAGTCACCTATACAAGACAACCAGCACAATGTCCCCCATGCAATATGGCTGACTTGGAAGTCACCTATACAACACAACCAGCACAATGTCCCCCAAGCAATATGGCTCACTTGGAAGTCACCTATACAACATGGCAACCAGCACAATGTCCCCCATGCAATATGGCTGACTTGGAAGTCACCTATACAATACAACCAGCACAATGTCCCCCAAGAAATATGGCTGACTTGGAAGTCACCTATAGAACATGGCCACCAGCACAATGTCCCCCATGCAATATGGCTGACTTGGAAGTCACCTATACAAGACAAACAGCACAATGTCCCCCATGCAATATGGCTGACTTGGAAGTCACCTATAGAACATGGCCACCAGCACAATGTCCCCCATGCAATATGGCTGACTTGGAAGTCACCTATACAACATGGCAACCAGCACAATGTCCCCCAAGCAATATGGCTGACTTGGAAGTCACCTATAGAACATGGCCACCAGCACAATGTCCCCCAAGCAATATGGCTGACTTGGAAGTCACCTATAGAACATGGCAACCAGCACAATGTCCCCCAAGCAATATGGCTGACTTGGAAGTCACCTATACAAGACAACCAGCACAATGTCCCCCATGCAATATGGCTGACTTGGAAGTCACCTATAGGACATGGCAACCAGCACAATGTCCCCCATGCAATATGGCTGACTTGGAAGTCACCTATACATACAACCAGCACAATGTCCCCCATGCAATATGGCTGACTTGGAAGTCACCTATACAATACAACCAGCACATTGTCCCCCATGCAATATGGCTGAATTGGAAGTCACCTATAGAAAATGGCAACCAGCACAATGTCCCCCAAGCAATATGGCTGACTTGGAAGTCACCTATACAAGACAACCAGCACAATGTCCCCCATGCAATATGGCTGACTTGGAAGTCACCTATACAATACAACCAGCACAATGTCCCCCATGCAATATAGCTGACTTGGAAGTCACCTATACAATACAACCAGCACAATGTCCCCCATGCAATATGGCTGACTTGGAAGTCACCTATACAACACAACCAGCACAATGTCCCCCATGCAATATGGCTGACTTGGAAGTCACCTAAAGAACACAACCAGCACAATGTCCCCCATGCAATATGGCTGACTTGGAAGTCATCTATAGAACATGGCCACCAGCACAATGTCCCCCATGCAATATGGCTCACTTGGAAGTCACCTATACAATACAACCAGCACAATTTCCCCCATGCAATATGGCTGACTTGGAAGTCACCTATACAATACAACCAGCACAATGTCCCCCATGCAATATGGCTGACTTGGAAGTCACCTATACAACACAACCAGCACAATGTCCCCCATGCAATATGGCTGACTTGGAAGTCACCTATACAACACAACCAGCACAATGTCCCCCATGCAATATGGCTCACTTGAAAGTCACCTATACAACATGGCAACCAGCACAATGTCCCCCATGCAATATGGCTCACTTGGAAGTCACCTATACAATACAACCAGCACAATGTCCCCCATGCAATATGGCTGACTTGGAAGTCACCTATACAATACAACCAGCACAATGTCCCCCATGCAATATGGCTGACTTGGAAGTCACCTATACAACACAACCAGCACAATGTCCCCCATGCAATATGGCTGACTTGGAAGTCACCTATACAACACAACCAGCACAATGTCCCCCATGCAATATGGCTCACTTGAAAGTCACCTATACAACATGGCAACCAGCACAATGTCCCCCATGCAATATGGCTGACTTGGAAGTCACCTATACAACATGGCAACCAGCACAATGTCCCCCATGCAATATGGCTGACTTGGAAGTCACCTATACAACATGGCAACCAGCACAATTTCCCCCATGTAATATGGCTGACTTGGAAGTCACCTATACAAGACAACCAGCACAATGTCCGCCAAGCAATATGGCTGACTTGGAAGTCACCTATACAATACAACCAGCACATTGTCCCCCATGCAATATGGCTGAATTGGAAGTCACCTATAGAAAATGGCAACCAGCACAATGTCCCCCAAGCAATATGGCTGACTTGGAAGTCACCTATACAAGACAACCAGCACAATGTCCCCCATGCAATATGGCTGACTTGGAAGTCACCTATACAATACAACCAGCACAATGTCCCCCATGCAATATAGCTGACTTGGAAGTCACCTATACAATACAACCAGCACAATGTCCCCCATGCAATATGGCTGACTTGGAAGTCACCTATACAACACAACCAGCACAATGTCCCCCATGCAATATGGCTGACTTGGAAGTCACCTAAAGAACACAACCAGCACAATGTCCCCCATGCAATATGGCTGACTTGGAAGTCATCTATAGAACATGGCCACCAGCACAATGTCCCCCATGCAATATGGCTGACTTGGAAGTCACCTATACAACACAACCAGCACAATGTCCCCCATGCAATATGGCTGACTTGGAAGTCACCTATACAACACAACCAGCACAATGTCCCCCATGCAATATGGCTCACTTGAAAGTCACCTATACAACATGGCAACCAGCACAATGTCCCCCATGCAATATGGCTCACTTGGAAGTCACCTATACAATACAACCAGCACAATGTCCCCCATGCAATATGGCTGACTTGGAAGTCACCTATACAATACAACCAGCACAATGTCCCCCATGCAATATGGCTGACTTGGAAGTCACCTATACAACACAACCAGCACAATGTCCCCCATGCAATATGGCTGACTTGGAAGTCACCTATACAACACAACCAGCACAATGTCCCCCATGCAATATGGCTCACTTGAAAGTCACCTATACAACATGGCAACCAGCACAATGTCCCCCATGCAATATGGCTGACTTGGAAGTCACCTATACAACATGGCAACCAGCACAATGTCCCCCATGCAATATGGCTGACTTGGAAGTCACCTATACAACATGGCAACCAGCACAATTTCCCCCATGTAATATGGCTGACTTGGAAGTCACCTATACAAGACAACCAGCACAATGTCCGCCAAGCAATATGGCTGACTTGGAAGTCACCTATACAAGACAACCAGCACAATGTCCTCCATGCAATATGGCTGACTTGGAAGTCACCTATACAAGACAACCAGCACAATGTCCTCCAAGTAATATGGCTGACTTGGAAGTCACCTATAGAACATGGCCACCAGCACAATGTCCCCCAAGCAATATGGCTCACTTGGAAGTCACCTATACAACATGGCAACCAGCACAATGTCCCCCATGCAATATGGCTGACTTGGAAGTCACCTATAGAACATGGCCACCTGCACAATGTCCCCCATGCAACACGACTGACTTGGAAGTCACCTATACAAGACAACCAGCACAATGTCCCCTATGCAATATGGCTGACTTGGAAGACACCTATACAACACAACCAGCACAATGTCCCCCAAGCAATATGGCTCACTTGGAAGTCACCTATACAACATGGCAACCAGCACAATGTCCCCCATGCAATATGGCTGACTTGGAAGTCACCTATACAACATGGCAACCAGCACAATTTCCCCCATGTAATATGGCTGACTTGGAAGTCACCTATACAAGACAACCAGCACAATGTCCGCCAAGCAATATGGCTGACTTGGAAGTCACCTATACAAGACAACCAGCACAATGTCCTCCATGCAATATGGCTGACTTGGAAGTCACCTATACAAGACAACCAGCACAATGTCCTCCAAGCAATATGGCTGACTTGGAAGTCACCTATAGAACATGGCCACCAGCACAATGTCCCCCAAGCAATATGGCTCACTTGGAAGTCACCTATACAACATGGCAACCAGCACAATGTCCCCCATGCAATATGGCTGACTTGGAAGTCACCTATAGAACATGGCCACCTGCACAATGTCCCCCATGCAACACGACTGACTTGGAAGTCACCTATACAAGACAACCAGCACAATGTCCCCTATGCAATATGGCTGCCTTGGAAGACACCTATACAACACAACCAGCACAATGTCCCCCAAGCAATATGGCTCACTTGGAAGTCACCTATACAACATGGCAACCAGCACAATGTCCCCCATGCAATATGCCTTACTTGGAAGTCACCTATACAACATGGCAAGCAGCACAATGTCCCCCATGCAATATGGCTGACTTGGAAGTCACCTATACAAGACAACCAGCACAATGTCCCCCATGCAATATGGCTGACTTGGAAGTCACCTATACAACATGGCAACCAGCACAATGTCCCCCATGCAATATGGCTGACTTGGAAGTCACCTATACAATACAACCAGCACAATGTCCCCCAAGCAATATGGCTGACTTGGAAGTCACCTATAGAACATGGCCACCAGCACAATGTCCCCCATGCAATATGGCTGACTTGGAAGTCACCTATACAAGACAACCAGCACAATGTCCCCCATGCAATATGGCTGACTTGGAAGTCACCTATAGAACATGGCCACCAGCACAATGTCCCCCATGCAATATGGCTGACTTGGAAGTCACCTATAGGACAATGCAACCAGCACAATGTCCCCCATGCAATATGGCTGACTTGGAAGTCACCTATAGAACATGGCCACCAGCACAATGTCCCCCAAGCAATATGGCTCACTTGGAAGTCACCTATACAATACAACCAGCACAATGTCCCCCATGCAATATGGCTGACTTGGAAGTCACCTATACAATACAACCAGCACAATGTCCCAAATGCAATATGGCTGACTTGGAAGTCACCTATAGCACATGGCCACCAGCACAATGTCCCCCATGCAATATGGCTGACTTGGAAGTCACCTATACAACATGGCAACCAGCACAATGTCCCCCATGCAATATGGCTGACTTGGAAGTCACCTATACAAGACAACCAGCACAATGTCCCCCATGCAATATGGCTGACTTGGAAGTCACCTATACGACATGGCCACCAGCACAATGTCCCCCATGCAATATGGCTGACTTGGAAGTCACCTATACAATACAACCAGCACAATGTCCCCCATGCAATATGGCTGACTTGGAAGTCACCTATACAATACAACCAGCACAATGTCCCCCATACAATATGGCTGACTTGGAAGTCACCTATACAAGACAACCAGCACAATGTCCCAAATGCAATATGGCTGACTTGGAAGTCACCTATAGAACATGGACACCAGCACAATGTCCCCCATGCAACACGGCTGACTTGGAAGTCACCTATACAAGACAACCAGCACAATGTCCCCCATGCAATATGGCTGACTTGGAAGTCACCTATACAACACAACCAGCACAATGTCCACCAAGCAATATGGCTTACTTGGAAGTCACCTATACAACATGGCAACCAGCACAATGTCCCCCATGCAATATGCCTGACTTGGAAGTCACCTATACAACATGGCAACCAGCACAATGTCCCCCATGCAATATGGCTGACTTGGAAGTCACCTATACAAGACAACCAGCACAATGTCCCCCATGCAATATGGCTGACTTGGAAGTCACCTATACAGCATGGCAACCAGCACAATGTCCCCCATGCAATATGGCTGACTTGGAAGTCACCTATACAATACAACCAGCACAATGTCCCCCAAGCAATATGGCTGACTTGGAAGTCACCTATAGAACATGGCCACCAGCACAATGTCCCCCATGCAATATGGCTGACTTGGAAGTCACCTATAAAAGACAACCAGCACAATGTCCCCCATGCAATATGGCTGACTTGGAAGTCACCTATAGAACATGGCCACCAGCACAATGTCCCCCATGCAATATGGCTGACTTGGAAGTCACCTATAGGACAATGCAACCAGCACAATGTCCCCCATGCAATATGGCTGACTTGGAAGTCACCTATAGAACATGGCCACCAGCACAATGTCCCCCAAGCAATATGGCTCACTTGGAAGTCACCTATACAATACAACCAGCACAATGTCCCCCATGCAATATGGCTGACTTGGAAGTCACCTATACAATACAACCAGCACAATGTCCCAAATGCAATATGGCTGACTTGGAAGTCACCTATAGAACATGGCCACCAGCACAATGTCCCCCATGCAATATGGCTGACTTGGAAGTCACCTATACAACATGGCAACCAGCACAACGTCCCCCATGCAATATGGCTGACTTGGAAGTCACCTATACAATACAACCAGCACAATGTCCCCCAAGCAATATGGCTGACTTGGAAGTCACCTATACAAGACAACCAGCACAATGTCCCCCATGCAATATGGCTGACTTGGAAGTCACCTATACGACATGGCCAACAGCACAATGTCCCCCATGCAATATGGCTGACTTGGAAGTCACCTATACAATACAACCAGCACAATGTCCCCCATGCAATATGGCTGACTTGGAAGTCACCTATACAATACAACCAGCACAATGTCCCCCATGCAATATGGCTGATTTGGAAGTCACCTATACAACACAACCAGCACAATGTCCCCCATGCAATATGGCTGACTTGGAAGTCACCTATACAAGACAACCAGCACAATGTCCCCCATGCAATATGGCTGATTTGGAAGTCACCTATACAAGACAACCAGCACAATGTCCCCCATGCAATATGGCTGACTTGGAAGTCACCTATAGAACATGGCCACCAGCACAATGTCCCCCATGCAATATGGCAGACTTGGAAGTCACCTATACAACATGGCAACCAGCACAATGTCCCCCAAGCAATATGGCTGACTTGGAAGTCACCTATACAACATGGCAACCAGCACAATGTCCCCCAAGCAATATGGCTGACTTGGAAGTCACCTATAGAACATGGCAACTAGCACAATGTCCCCCAAGCAATATGGCTGACTTAAAAGTCACCTATACAAGACAACCAGCACAATTTCCCCCATGCAATATGGCTGACTTGGAAGTCACCTATAGGACATCGCAACCAGCACAATGTCCCCCATGCAATATGGCTGACTTGGAAGTCACCTATACAACATGGCAACCAGCACAATGTCCCCCATGCAATATGGCTGACTTGGAAGTCACCTATACAATACAACCAGCACAATGTCCCCCATGCAACACGGCTGACTTGGAAGTCACCTATACAATACAACCAGCACAATGTCCCCCATGCAACACGGCTGACTTGGAAGTCACCTATACAAGACAACCAGCACAATGTCCCCCATGCAATATGGCTGACTTGGAAGTCACCTATAGAACATGGCCACCAGCACAATGTCCCCCAAGCAATATGGCTGACTTGGAAGTCACCTATAGAACATGGCAACCAGCACAATGTCCCCCAAGCAATATGGCTGACTTGGAAGTCACCTATACAAGACAACCAGCACAATGTCCCCCATGCAATATGGCTGACTTGGAAGTCACCTATACAATACAACCAGCACAATGTCCCAAATGCAATATGGCTGACTTAGAAGTCACCTATGGAACATGGCCACCAGCACAATGCCCCCATGCAATATGGCTGACTTGGAAGTCACATATACAACATGGCAACCAGCACAATGTCCCCCATGCAATATGGCTGACTTGGAAGTCACCTATACAATACAACCAGCACAATGTCCCCCAAGCAATATGGCTGACTTGGAAGTCACCTATACAAGACAACCAGCACAATGTCCCCCATGCAAAATGGCTGACTTGGAAGTCACCTATACAATACAACCAGCACAAAGTCCCCCATGCAATATGGCTGATTTGGAAGTCACCTATACAACACAACCAGCACAATGTCCCCCATGCAATATGGCTGACTTGGAAGTCACCTATACAAGACAACCAGCACAATGTCCCAAATGCAATATGGCTGACTTGGAAGTCACGTATAGAACATGGCCACCAGCACAATGTCCCCCATGCAATATGGATGACTTGGAAGTCACCTATAGAACATGGCAACCAGCACAATGTCCCCCATGCAATATGGCTGACTTGGAAGTCACCTATACAATACAACCAGCACAATGTCCCCCAAGCAATATGGCTGACTTGGAAGTCACCTATACAAGACAACCAGCACAATGTCCCCCATGCAATATGGCTGACTTGGAAGTCACCTTTACAACATGGCAACCAGCACAATGTCCCCCATGCAATATGGCTGACTTGGAAGTCACCTATACAATACAACCAGCACAATGTCCCCCATGCAACACGGCTGACTTGGAAGTCACCTATACAAGACAACCAGCACAATGTCCCCCATGCAATATGGCTGACTTGGAAGTCACCTATAGAACATGGCCACCAGCACAATGTCCCCCAAGCAATATGGCTGACTTGGAAGTCACCTATAGAACATGGCAACCAGCACAATGTCCCCCAAGCAATATGGCTGACTTGGAAGTCACCTATACAAGACAACCAGCACAATGTCCCCCATGCAATATGGCTGACTTGGAAGTCACCTATACAATACAACCAGCACAATGTCCCAAATGCAATATGGCTGACTTAGAAGTCACCTATAGAACATGGCCACCAGCACAATGTCCCCCATGCAATATGGCTGACTTGGAAGTCACCTATACAACATGGCAACCAGCACAATGTCCCCCATGCAATATGGCTGACTTGGAAGTCACCTATACAAGACAACCAGCACAATGTCCCCCATGCAATATGGCTGACATGGAATTCACCTATACAATACAACCAGCACAATGTCCCCCATGCAATCTGGCTGATTTGGAAGTCACCTATACAACACAACCAGCACAATGTCCCCCATGCAATATGGCTGACTTGGAAGTCACCTATACAAGACAACCAGCACAATGTCCCAAATGCAATATGGCTGACTTGGAAGTCACGTATAGAACATGGCCACCAGCACAATGTCCCCCATGCAATATGGATGACTTGGAAGTCACCTATAGAACATGGCAACCAGCACAATGTCCCCCATGCAATATGGCTGACTTGGAAGTCACCTATACAATACAACCAGCACAATGTCCCCCAAGCAATATGGCTGACTTGGAAGTCACCTATACAAGACAACCAGCACAATGTCCCCCATGCAATATGGCTGACTTGGAAGTCACCTTTACAACATGGCAACCAGCACAATGTCCCCCATGCAATATGGCTGACTTGGAAGTCACCTATACAATACAACCAGCACAATGTCCCCCATGCAACACGGCTGACTTGGAAGTCACCTATACAAGACAACCAGCACAATGTCCCCCATGCAATATGGCTGACTTGGAAGTCACCTATAGAACATGGCAACCAGCACAATGTCCCCCAGGCAATATGGCTGACTTGGAAGTCACCTATACAAGACAACCAGCACAATGTCCCCCATGCAATATGGCTGACTTGGAAGTCACCTATACACTACAACCAGCACAATGTCCCAAATGCAATATGGCTGACTTAGACGTCACCTATAGAACATGGCCACCAGCACAATGTCCCCCATGCAATATGGCTGACTTGGAAGTCACCTATACAACATGGCAACCAGCACAATGTCCCCCATGCAATATGGCTGACTTGGAAGTCACCTATACAATACAACCAGTACAATGTCCCCCAAGCAATATGGCTGACTTGGAAGTCACCTATACAAGACAACCAGCACAATGTCCCCCATGCAATATGGCTGACTTGGAAGTCACCTATAAAATACAACCAGCACAATGTCCCCCATGCAATATGGCTGATTTGGAAGTCACCTATACAACACAACCAGCACAACGTCCCCCATGCAATATGGCTGACTTGGAAGTCACCTATACAATACAACCAGCACAATGTCCCCCAAGCAATATGGCTGACTTGGAAGTCACCTATACAAGACAACCAGCACATTGTCCCCCATGCAATATGGCTGACTTGGAAGTCACCTATACAAGACAACCAGCACATTGTCCCCCATGCAATATGGCTGACTTGGAAGTCACCTATACGACATGGCCAACAGCACAATGTCCCCCATGCAATATGGCTGATTTGGAAGTCACCTATACAACACAACCAGCACAATGTCCCCCATGCAATATGGCTGACTTGGAAGTCACCTATACAAGACAACCAGCACAATGTCCCCCATGCAATATGGCTGATTTGGAAGTCACCTATACAAGACAACCAGCACAATGTCCCCCATGCAATATGGCTGACTTGGAAGTCACCTATAGAACATGGCCACCAGCACAATGTCCCCCATGCAATATGGCAGACTTGGAAGTCACCTATACAACATGGCAACCAGCACAATGTCCCCCAAGCAATATGGCTGACTTGGAAGTCACCTATACAACATGGCAACCAGCACAATGTCCCCCAAGCAATATGGCTGACTTGGAAGTCACCTATAGAACATGGCAACTAGCACAATGTCCCCTAAGCAATATGGCTGACTTAAAAGTCACCTATACAAGACAACCAGCACAATTTCCCCCATGCAATATGGCTGACTTGGAAGTCACCTATAGGACATCGCAACCAGCACAATGTCCCCCATGCAATATGGCTGACTTGGAAGTCACCTATACAACATGGCAACCAGCACAATGTCCCCCATGCAATATGGCTGACTTGGAAGTCACCTATACAATACAACCAGCACAATGTCCCCCATGCAACACGGCTGACTTGGAAGTCACCTATACAATACAACCAGCACAATGTCCCCCATGCAACACGGCTGACTTGGAAGTCACCTATACAAGACAACCAGCACAATGTCCCCCATGCAATATGGCTGACTTGGAAGTCACCTATAGAACATGGCCACCAGCACAATGTCCCCCAAGCAATATGGCTGACTTGGAAGTCACCTATAGAACATGGCAACCAGCACAATGTCCCCCAAGCAATATGGCTGACTTGGAAGTCACCTATACAAGACAACCAGCACAATGTCCCCCATGCAATATGGCTGACTTGGAAGTCACCTATACAATACAACCAGCACAATGTCCCAAATGCAATATGGCTGACTTAGAAGTCACCTATGGAACATGGCCACCAGCACAATGTCCCCCATGCAATATGGCTGACTTGGAAGTCACATATACAACATGGCAACCAGCACAATGTCCCCCATGCAATATGGCTGACTTGGAAGTCACCTATACAATACAACCAGCACAATGTCCCCCAAGCAATATGGCTGACTTGGAAGTCACCTATACAAGACAACCAGCACAATGTCCCCCATGCAAAATGGCTGACTTGGAAGTCACCTATACAATACAACCAGCACAAAGTCCCCCATGCAATATGGCTGATTTGGAAGTCACCTATACAACACAACCAGCACAATGTCCCCCATGCAATATGGCTGACTTGGAAGTCACCTATACAAGACAACCAGCACAATGTCCCAAATGCAATATGGCTGACTTGGAAGTCACGTATAGAACATGGCCACCAGCACAATGTCCCCCATGCAATATGGATGACTTGGAAGTCACCTATAGAACATGGCAACCAGCACAATGTCCCCCATGCAATATGGCTGACTTGGAAGTCACCTATACAATACAACCAGCACAATGTCCCCCAAGCAATATGGCTGACTTGGAAGTCACCTAAACAAGACAACCAGCACAATGTCCCCCATGCAATATGGCTGACTTGGAAGTCACCTTTACAACATGGCAACCAGCACAATGTCCCCCATGCAATATGGCTGACTTGGAAGTCACCTATACAATACAACCAGCACAATGTCCCCCATGCAACACGGCTGACTTGGAAGTCACCTATACAAGACAACCAGCACAATGTCCCCCATGCAATATGGCTGACTTGGAAGTCACCTATAGAACATGGCCACCAGCACAATGTCCCCCAAGCAATATGGCTGACTTGGAAGTCACCTATAGAACATGGCAACCAGCACAATGTCCCCCAAGCAATATGGCTGACTTGGAAGTCACCTATACAAGACAACCAGCACAATGTCCCCCATGCAATATGGCTGACTTGGAAGTCACCTATACAATACAACCAGCACAATGTCCCAAATGCAATATGGCTGACTTAGAAGTCACCTATAGAACATGGCCACCAGCACAATGTCCCCCATGCAATATGGCTGACTTGGAAGTCACCTATACAACATGGCAACCAGCACAATGTCCCCCATGCAATATGGCTGACTTGGAAGTCACCTATACAAGACAACCAGCACAATGTCCCCCATGCAATATGGCTGACATGGAATTCACCTATACAATACAACCAGCACAATGTCCCCCATGCAATATGGCTGATTTGGAAGTCACCTATACAACACAACCAGCACAATGTCCCCCATGCAATATGGCTGACTTGGAAGTCACCTATACAAGACAACCAGCACAATGTCCCAAATGCAATATGGCTGACTTGGAAGTCACGTATAGAACATGGCCACCAGCACAATGTCCCCCATGCAATATGGATGACTTGGAAGTCACCTATAGAACATGGCAACCAGCACAATGTCCCCCATGCAATATGGCTGACTTGGAAGTCACCTATACAATACAACCAGCACAATGTCCCCCAAGCAATATGGCTGACTTGGAAGTCACCTATACAAGACAACCAGCACAATGTCCCCCATGCAATATGGCTGACTTGGAAGTCACCTTTACAACATGGCAACCAGCACAATGTCCCCCATGCAATATGGCTGACTTGGAAGTCACCTATACAATACAACCAGCACAATGTCCCCCATGCAACACGGCTGACTTGGAAGTCACCTATACAAGACAACCAGCACAATGTCCCCCATGCAATATGGCTGACTTGGAAGTCACCTATAGAACATGGCCACCAGCACAATGTCCCCCAAGCAATATGGCTGACTTGGAAGTCACCTATAGAACATGGCAACCAGCACAATGTCCCCCAGGCAATATGGCTGACTTGGAAGTCACCTATACAAGACAACCAGCACAATGTCCCCCATGCAATATGGCTGACTTGGAAGTCACCTATACACTACAACCAGCACAATGTCCCAAATGCAATATGGCTGACTTACACGTCACCTATAGAACATGGCCACCAGCACAATGTCCCCCATGCAATATGGCTGACTTGGAAGTCACCTATACAACATGGCAACCAGCACAATGTCCCCCATGCAATATGGCTGACTTGGAAGTCACCTATACAATACAACCAGCACAATGTCCCCCAAGCAATATGGCTGACTTGGAAGTCACCTATACAAGACAACCAGCACAATGTCCCCCATGCAATATGGCTGACTTGGAAGTCACCTATACAATACAACCAGCACAATGTCCCCCATGCAATATGGCTGATTTGGAAGTCACCTATACAACACAACCAGCACAATGTCCCCCATGCAATATGGCTGACTTGGAAGTCACCTATACAAGACAACTAGCACAATGTCCCAAATGCAATATGGCTGACTTGGAAGTCACGTATAGAACATGGCCACCAGCACAATGTCCCCCATGCAATATGGATGACTTGGAAGTCACCTATAGAACATGGCAACCAGCACAATGTCCCCCATGCAATATGGCTGACTTGGAAGTCACCTATACAATACAACCAGCACAATGTCCCCCAAGCAATATGGCTGACTTGGAAGTCACCTATACAAGACAACCAGCACAATGTCCCCCATGCAATATGGCTGACTTGGAAGTCACCTATAGGACATGGCCACCAGCACAATGTCCCCCATGCAATATGGCTGACTTGGAAGTCACCTATACAATACAACCAGCACAATGTCCCCCATGCAACACGGCTGACTTGGAAGTCACCTATACAAGACAACCAGCACAATGTCCCTCATGCAATATGGCTGACTTGGAAGTCACCTATAGAACATGGCCACCAGCACAATGTCCCCCAAGCAATATGGCTGACTTGGAAGTCACCTATAGAACATGGCAACCAGCACAATGTCCCCCAAGCAATATGGCTGACTTGGAAGTCACCTATACAAGACAACCAGCACAATGTCCCCCATGCAATATGGCTGACTTGGAAGTCACCTATACGACATGGCCACCAGCACAATGTCCCCCATGCAATATGGCTGACTTGGAAGTCACCTATACAATACAACCAGCACAATGTCCCCCATGCAATATGGCTGACTTGGAAGTCACCTATACAATACAACCAGCACAATGTCCCCCATGCAATATGGCTGATTTGGAAGTCACCTATACAACACAACCAGCACAATGTCCCCCATGCAATATGGCTGACTTGGAAGTCACCTATACAAGACAACCAGCACAATGTCCCAAATGCAATATGGCTGACTTGGAAGTCACCTATAGAACATGGCCACCAGCACAATGTCCCCCATGCAACACGGCTGACTTGGAAGTCACCTATACAAGACAACCAGCACAATGTCCCCCATGCAATATGGCTGACTTGGAAGTCACCTATACAACACAACCAGCACAATGTCCCCCAAGCAATATGGCTCACTTGGAAGTCACCTATACAACATGGCAACCAGCACAATGTCCCCCATGCAATATGCCTGACTTGGAAGTCACCTATACAACATGGCAACCAGCACAATGTCCCCCATGCAATATGGCTGACTTGGAAGTCACCTATACAAGACAACCAGCACAATGTCCCCCATGCAATATGGCTGACTTGGAAGTCACCTATACAGCATGGCAACCAGCACAATGTCCCCCATGCAATATGGCTGACTTGGAAGTCACCTATACAATACAACCAGCACAATGTCCCCCAAGCAATATGGCTGACTTGGAAGTCACCTATAGAACATGGCCACCAGCACAATGTCCCCCATGCAATATGGCTGACTTGGAAGTCACCTATACAAGACAACCAGCACAATGTCCCCCATGCAATATGGCTGACTTGGAAGTCACCTATAGAACATGGCCACCAGCACAATGTCCCCCATGCAATATGGCTGACTTGGAAGTCACCTATAGGACAATGCAACCAGCACAATGTCCCCCATGCAATATGGCTGACTTGGAAGTCACCTATAGAACATGGCCACCAGCACAATGTCCCCCAAGCAATATGGCTCACTTGGAAGTCACCTATACAATACAACCAGCACAATGTCCCCCATGCAATATGGCTGACTTGGAAGTCACCTATACAATACAACCAGCACAATGTCCCAAATGCAATATGGCTGACTTGGAAGTCACCTATAGAACATGGCCACCAGCACAATGTCCCCCATGCAATATGGCTGACTTGGAAGTCACCTATACAACATGGCAACCAGCACAATGTCCCCCATGCAATATGGCTGACTTGGAAGTCACCTATACAATACAACCAGCACAATGTCCCCCAAGCAATATGGCTGACTTGGAAGTCACCTATACAAGACAACCAGCACAATGTCCCCCATGCAATATGGCTGACTTGGAAGTCACCTATAGGACATGGCAACCAGCACAATGTCCCCCATGCAATATGGCTGACTTGGAAGTCACCTATAGAACATGGCCACCCGCACAATGTCCCCCAAGCAATATGGCTCACTTGGAAGTCACCTATACAATACAACCAGCACAATGTCCCCCATGCAATATGGCTGACTTGGAAGTCACCTATACAATACAACCAGCACAATGTCCCAAATGCAATATGGCTGACTTGGAAGTCACCTATAGAACATGGCCACCAGCACAATGTCCCCCAAGCAATATGGCTCACTTGGAAGTCACCTATAGAACATGGCCACCAGCACAATGTCCCCCATGCAATATGGCTGACTTGGAAGTCACCTATACAACATGGCAACCAGCACAATGTCCCCCATGCAATATGGCTGACTTGGAAGTCACCTATACAATACAACCAGCACAATGTCCCCCAAGCAATATGGCTGACTTGGAAGTCACCTATACAAGACAACCAGCACAATGTCCCCCATGCAATATGGCTGACTTGGAAGTCACCTATACGACATGGCCAACAGCACAATGTCCCCCATGCAATATGGCTGACTTGGAAGTCACCTATACAATACAACCAGCACAATGTCCCCCATGCAATATGGCTGATTTGGAAGTCACCTATACAACACAACCAGCACAATGTCCCCCATGCAACACGGCTGACTTGGAAGTCACCTATACAAGACAACCAGCACAATGTCCCCCATGCAATATGGCTGACTTGGAAGTCACCTATACAACACAACCAGCACAATGTCCCCCAAGCAATATGGCTCACTTGGAAGTCACCTATACAACATGGCAACCAGCACAATGTCCCCCATGCAATATGCCTGACTTGGAAGTCACCTATACAACATGGCAACCAGCACAATGTCCCCCATGCAATATGGCTGACTTGGAAGTCACCTATACAAGACAACCAGCACAATGTCCCCCATGCAATATGGCTGACTTGGAAGTCACCTATACAGCATGGCAACCAGCACAATGTCCCCCATGCAATATGGCTGACTTGGAAGTCACCTATACAATACAACCAGCACATTGTCCCCCAAGCAATATGGCTGACTTGGAAGTCACCTATAGAACATGGCCACCAGCACAATGTCCCCCATGCAATATGGCTGACTTGGAAGTCACCTATACAAGACAACCAGCACAATGTCCCCCATGCAATATGGCTGACTTGGAAGTCACCTATAGAACATGGCCACCAGCACAATGTCCCCCATGCAATATGGCTGACTTGGAAGTCACCTATAGGACAATGCAACCAGCACAATGTCCCCCATGCAATATGGCTGACTTGGAAGTCACCTATTGAACATGGCCACCAGCACAATGTCCCCCAAGCAATATGGCTCACTTGGAAGTCACCTATACAATACAACCAGCACAATGTCCCCCATGCAATATGGCTGACTTGGAAGTCACCTATACAATACAACCAGCACAATGTCCCAAATGCAATATGGCTGACTTGGAAGTCACCTATAGAACATGGCCACCAGCACAATGTCCCCCATGCAATATGGCTGACTTGGAAGTCACCTATACAACATGGCCACCAGCACAATGTCCCCCATGCAATATGGCTGACTTGGAAGTCACCTATAGGACAATGCAACCAGCACAATGTCCCCCATGCAATATGGCTGACTTGGAAGTCACCTATAGAACATGGCCACCAGCACAATGTCCCCCAAGCAATATGGCTCACTTGGAAGTCACCTATACAATACAACCAGCACAATGTCCCCCATGCAATATGGCTGACTTGGAAGTCACCTATACAATACAACCAGCACAATGTCCAAAATGCAATATGGCTGACTTGGAAGTCACCTATAGCACATGGCCACCAGCACAATGTCCCCCATGCAATATGGCTGACTTGGAAGTCACCTATACAACATGGCAACCAGCACAATGTCCCCCATGCAATATGGCTGACTTGGAAGTCACCTATACAATACAACCAGCACAATGTCCCCCAAGCAATATGGCTGACTTGGAAGTCACCTATACAAGACAACCAGCACAATGTCCCCCATGCAATATGGCTGACTTGGAAGTCACCTATACGACATGGCCACCAGCACAATGTCCCCCATGCAATATGGCTGACTTGGAAGTCACCTATACAACATGGCAACCAGCACAATGTCCCCCATGCAATATGGCTGACTTGGAAGTCACCTATACAATACAACCAGCACAATGTCCCCCAAGCAATATGGCTGACTTGGAAGTCACCTATACAAGACAACCAGCACAATGTCCCCCATGCAATATGGCTGACTTGGAAGTCACCTATACGACATGGCCAACAGCACAATGTCCCCCATGCAATATGGCTGACTTGGAAGTCACCTATACAATACAACCAGCACAATGTCCCCCATGCAATATGGCTGATTTGGAAGTCACCTATACAACACAACCAGCACAATGTCCCCCATGCAACACGGCTGACTTGGAAGTCACCTATACAAGACAACCAGCACAATGTCCCCCATGCAATATGGCTGACTTGGAAGTCACCTATACAACACAACCAGCACAATGTCCCCCAAGCAATATGGCTCACTTGGAAGTCACCTATACAACATGGCAACCAGCACAATGTCCCCCATGCAATATGCCTGACTTGGAAGTCAACTATACAACATGGCAACCAGCACAATGTCCCCCATGCAATATGGCTGACTTGGAAGTCACCTATACAAGACAACCAGCACAATGTCCCCCATGCAATATGGCTGACTTGGAAGTCACCTATACAGCATGGCAACCAGCACAATGTCCCCCATGCAATATGGCTGACTTGGAAGTCACCTATACAATACAACCAGCACATTGTCCCCCAAGCAATATGGCTGACTTGGAAGTCACCTATAGAACATGGCCACCAGCACAATGTCCCCCATGCAATATGGCTGACTTGGAAGTCACCTATACAAGACAACCAGCACAATGTCCCCCATGCAATATGGCTGACTTGGAAGTCACCTATAGAACATGGCCACCAGCACAATGTCCCCCATGCAATATGGCTGACTTGGAAGTCACCTATAGGACAATGCAACCAGCACAATGTCCCCCATGCAATATGGCTGACTTGGAAGTCACCTATTGAACATGGCCACCAGCACAATGTCCCCCAAGCAATATGGCTCACTTGGAAGTCACCTATACAATACAACCAGCACAATGTCCCCCATGCAATATGGCTGACTTGGAAGTCACCTATACAATACAACCAGCACAATGTCCCAAATGCAATATGGCTGACTTGGAAGTCACCTATAGAACATGGCCACCAGCACAATGTCCCCCATGCAATATGGCTGACTTGGAAGTCACCTATACAACATGGCCACCAGCACAATGTCCCCCATGCAATATGGCTGACTTGGAAGTCACCTATAGGACAATGCAACCAGCACAATGTCCCCCATGCAATATGGCTGACTTGGAAGTCACCTATATAACATGGCCACCAGCACAATGTCCCCCAAGCAATATGGCTCACTTGGAAGTCACCTATACAATACAACCAGCACAATGTCCCCCATGCAATATGGCTGACTTGGAAGTCACCTATACAATACAACCAGCACAATGTCCAAAATGCAATATGGCTGACTTGGAAGTCACCTATAGCACATGGCCACCAGCACAATGTCCCCCATGCAATATGGCTGACTTGGAAGTCACCTATACAACATGGCAACCAGCACAATGTCCCCCATGCAATATGGCTGACTTGGAAGTCACCTATACAATACAACCAGCACAATGTCCCCCAAGCAATATGGCTGACTTGGAAGTCACCTATACAAGACAACCAGCACAATGTCCCCCATGCAATATGGCTGACTTGGAAGTCACCTATACGACATGGCCACCAGCACAATGTCCCCCATGCAATATGGCTGACTTGGAAGTCACCTATACAATACAACCAGCACAATGTCCCCCATGCAATATGGCTGACTTGGAAGTCACCTATACAATACAACCAGCACAATGTCCCCCATGCAATATGGCTGATTTGGAAGTCACCTATACAACACAACCAGCACAATGTCCCCCATGCAATATGGCTGACTTGGAAGTCACCTATACAAGACAACCAGCACAATGTCCCAAATGCAATATGGCTGACTTGGAAGTCACCTATAGAACATGGCCACCAGCACAATGTCCCCCATGCAACACGGCTGACTTGGAAGTCACCTATACAAGACAACCAGCACAATGTCCCCCATGCAATATGGCTGACTTGGAAGTCACCTATACAACACAACCAGCACAATGTCCCCCAAGCAATATGGCTCACTTGGAAGTCACCTATACAACATGGCAACCAGCACAATGTCCCCCATGCAATATGCCTGACTTGGAAGTCACCTATACAACATGGCAACCAGCACAATGTCCCCCATGCAATATGGCTGACTTGGAAGTCACCTATACAAGACAACCAGCACAATGTCCCCCATGCAATATGGCTGACTTGGAAGTCACCTATACAGCATGGCAACCAGCACAATGTCCCCCATGCAATATGGCTGACTTGGAAGTCACCTATACAATACAACCAGCAGAATGTCCCCCAAGCAATATGGCTGACTTGGAAGTCACCTATAGAACATGGCCACTAGCACAATGTCCCCCATGCAATATGGCTGACTTGGAAGTCACCTATAGGACAATGCAACCAGCACAATGTCCCCCATGCAATATGGCTGACTTGGAAGTCACCTATAGAACATGGCCACCAGCACAATGTCCCCCAAGCAATATGGCTCACTTGGAAGTCACCTATACAATACAACCAGCACAATGTCCCCCATGCAATATGGCTGACTTGGAAGTCACCTATACAATACAACCAGCACAATGTCCCAAATGCAATATGGCTGACTTGGAAGTCACCTATAGAACATGGCCACCAGCACAATGTCCCCCATGCAATATGGCTGACTTGGAAGTCACCTATACAACATGGCAACCAGCACAATGTCCCCCATGCAATATGGCTGACTTGGAAGTCACCTATACAATACAACCAGCACAATGTCCCCCAAGCAATATGGCTGACTTGGAAGTCACCTATACAAGACAACCAGCACAATGTCCCCCATACAATATGGCTGACTTGGAAGTCACCTATACGACATGGCCAACAGCACAATGTCCCCCATGCAATATGGCTGACTTGGAAGTCACCTATACAATACAACCAGCACAATGTCCCCCATGCAATATGGCTGACTTGGAAGTCACCTATACAATACAACCAGCACAATGTCCTCCATGCAATATGGCTGATTTGGAAGTCACCTATACAACACAACCAGCACATTGTCCCCCAAGCAATATGGCTGACTTGGAAGTCACCTAGAGAACATGGCCACCAGCACAATGTCCCCCATGCAATATGGCTGACTTGGAAGTCACCTATACAAGACAACCAGCACAATGTCCCCCATGCAATATGGCTGACTTGGAAGTCACCTATAGAACATGGCCACCAGCACAATGTCCCCCATGCAATATGGCTGACTTGGAAGTCACCTATAGGACAATGCAACCAGCACAATGTCCCCCATGCAATATGGCTGACTTGGAAGTCACCTATAGAACATGGCCACCAGCACAATGTCCCCCAAGCAATATGGCTCACTTGGAAGTCACCTATACAATACAACCAGCACAATGTCCCCCATGCAATATGGCTGACTTGGAAGTCACCTATACAATACAACCAGCACAATGTCCCAAATGCAATATGGCTGACTTGGAAGTCACCTATAGAACATGGCCACCAGCACAATGTCCCCCATGCAATATGGCTGACTTGGAAGTCACCTATACAACATGGCCACCAGCACAATGTCCCTCATGCAATATGGCTGACTTGGAAGTCACCTATAGGACAATGCAACCAGCACAATGTCCCCCATGCAATATGGCTGACTTGGAAGTCACCTATAGAACATGGCCACCAGCACAATGTCCCCCAAGCAATATGGCTCACTTGGAAGTCACCTATACAATACAACCAGCACAATGTCCCCCATGCAATATGGCTGACTTGGAAGTCACCTATACAATACAACCAGCACAATGTCCAAAATGCAATATGGCTGACTTGGAAGTCACCTATAGCACATGGCCACCAGCACAATGTCCCCCATGCAATATGGCTGACTTGGAAGTCACCTATACAACATGGCAACCAGAACAATGTCCCCCATGCAATATGGCTGACTTGGAAGTCACCTATACAATACAACCAGCACAATGTCCCCCAAGCAATATGGCTGACTTGGAAGTCACCTATACAAGACAACCAGCACAATGTCCCCCATGCAATATGGCTGACTTGGAAGTCACCTATACGACATGGCCACCAGGACAATGTCCCCCATGCAATATGGCTGACTTGGAAGTCACCTATACAATACAACCAGCACAATGTCCCCCATGCAATATGGCTGACTTGGAAGTCACCTATACAATACAACCAGCACAATGTCCCCCATGCAATATGGCTGATTTGGAAGTCACCTATACAACACAACCAGCACAATGTCCCCCATGCAATATGGCTGACTTGGAAGTCACCTATACAAGACAACCAGCACAATGTCCCAAATGCAATATGGCTGACTTGGAAGTCACCTATAGAACATGGCCACCAGCACAATGTCCCCCATGCAACACGGCTGACTTGGAAGTCACCTATACAAGACAACCAGCACAATGTCCCCCATGCAATATGGCTGACTTGGAAGTCACCTATACAACACAACCAGCACAATGTCCCCCAAGCAATATGGCTCACTTGGAAGTCACCTATACAACATGGCAACCAGCACAATGTACCCCATGCAATATGCCTGACTTGGAAGTCACCTATACAACATGGCAACCAGCACAATGTCCCCCATGCAATATGGCTGACTTGGAAGTCACCTATACAAGACAACCAGCACAATGTCCCCCATGCAATATGGCTGACTTGGAAGTCACCTATACAGCATGGCAACCAGCACAATGTCCCCCATGCAATATGGCTGACTTGGAAGTCACCTATACAATACAACCAGCAGAATGTCCCCCAAGCAATATGGCTGACTTGGAAGTCACCTATAGAACATGGCCACCAGCACAATGTCCCCCATGCAATATGGCTGACTTGGAAGTCACCTATACAAGACAACCAGCACAATGTCCCCCATGCAATATGGCTGCCTTTTAAGTCACCTATAGAACATGGCCACTAGCACAATGTCCCCCATGCAATATGGCTGACTTGGAAGTCACCTATAGGACAATGCAACCAGCACAATGTCCCCCATGCAATATGGCTGACTTGGAAGTCACCTATAGAACATGGCCACCAGCACAATGTCCCCCAAGCAATATGGCTCACTTGGAAGTCACCTATACAATACAACCAGCACAATGTCCCCCATGCAATATGGCTGACTTGGAAGTCACCTATACAATACAACCAGCACAATGTCCCAAATGCAATATGGCTGACTTGGAAGTCACCTATAGAACATGGCCACCAGCACAATGTCCCCCATGCAATATGGCTGACTTGGAAGTCACCTATACAACATGGCAACCAGCACAATGTCCCCCATGCAATATGGCTGACTTGGAAGTCACCTATACAATACAACCAGCACAATGTCCCCCAAGCAATATGGCTGACTTGGAAGTCACCTATACAAGACAACCAGCACAATGTCCCCCATGCAATATGGCTGACTTGGAAGTCACCTATACGACATGGCCAACAGCACAATGTCCCCCATGCAATATGGCTGACTTGGAAGTCACCTATACAATACAACCAGCACAATGTCCCCCATGCAATATGGCTGACTTGGAAGTCACCTATACAATACAACCAGCACAATGTCCCAAATGCAATATGGCTGACTTGGAAGTCACCTATAGAACATGGCCACCAGCACAATGTCCCCCATGCAATATGGCTGACTTGGAAGTCACCTATACAACATGGCAACCAGCACAATGTCCCCCATGCAATATGGCTGACTTGGAAGTCACCTATACAATACAACCAGCACAATGTCCCCCAAGCAATATGGCTGACTTGGAAGTCACCTATACAAGACAACCAGCACAATGTCCCCCATGCAATATGGCTGACTTGGAAGTCACCTATACGACATGGCCAACAGCACAATGTCCCCCATGCAATATGGCTGACTTGGAAGTCACCTATACAATACAACCAGCACAATGTCCCCCATGCAATATGGCTGATTTGGAAGTCACCTATACAACACAACCAGCACAATGTCCCCCATGCAATATGGCTGACTTGGAAGTCACCTATACAAGACAACCAGCACAATGTCCCAAATGCAATATGGCTGACTTGGAAGTCACCTATAGAACATGGCCACCAGCACAATGTCCCCCATGCAACACGGCTGACTTGGAAGTCACCTATACAAGACAACCAGCACAATGTCCCCCATGCAATATGGCTGACTTGGAAGTCACCTATACAACACAACCAGCACAATGTCCCCCAAGCAATATGGCTCACTTGGAAGTCACCTATACAACATGGCAACCAGCACAATGTCCCCCATGCAATATGCCTGACTTGGAAGTCACCTATACAACATGGCAACCAGCACAATGTCCCCCATGCAATATGGCTGACTTGGAAGTCACCTATACAAGACAACCAGCACAATGTCCCCCATGCAATATGGCTGACTTGGAAGTCACCTATACAGCATGGCAACCAGCACAATGTCCCCCATGCAATATGGCTGACTTGGAAGTCACCTATACAATACAACCAGCACATTGTCCCCCAAGCAATATGGCTGACTTGGAAGTCACCTATAGAACATGGCCACCAGCACAATGTCCCCCATGCAATATGGCTGACTTGGAAGTCACCTATACAAGACAACCAGCACAATGTCCCCCATGCAATATGGCTGACTTGGAAGTCACCTATAGAACATGGCCACCAGCACAATGTCCCCCATGCAATATGGCTGACTTGGAAGTCACCTATAGGACAATGCAACCAGCACAATGTCCCCCATGCAATATGGCTGACTTGGAAGTCACCTATAGAACATGGCCACCAGCACAATGTCCCCCAAGCAATATGGCTCACTTGGAAGTCACCTATACAATACAACCAGCACAATGTCCCCATTGCAATATGGCTGACTTGGAAGTCACCTATACAATACAACCAGCACAATGTCCCAAATGCAATATGGCTGACTTGGAAGTCACCTATAGAACATGGCCACCAGCACAATGTCCCCCATGCAATATGGCTGACTTGGAAGTCACCTATACAACATGGCCACCAGCACAATGTCCCCCATGCAATATGGCTGACTTGGAAGTCACCTATAGGACAATGCAACCAGCACAATGTCCCCCATGCAATATGGCTGACTTGGAAGTCACCTATAGAACATGGCCACCAGCACAATGTCCCCCAAGCAATATGGCTCACTTGGAAGTCACCTATACAATACAACCAGCACAATGTCCCCCATGCAATATGGCTGACTTGGAAGTCACCTATACAATACAACCAGCACAATGTCCCAAATGCAATATGGCTGACTTGGAAGTCACCTATAGCACATGGCCACCAGCACAATGTCCCCCATGCAATATGGCTGACTTGGAAGTCACCTATACGACATGGCCACCAGCACAATGTCCCCCATGCAATATGGCTGACTTGGAAGTCACCTATACAATACAACCAGCACAATGTCCCCCATGCAATATGGCTGACTTGGAAGTCACCTATACAATACAACCAGCACAATGTCCCCCATGCAATATGGCTGATTTGGAAGTCACCTATACAACACAACCAGCACAATGTCCCCCATGCAATATGGCTGACTTGGAAGTCACCTATACAAGACAACCAGCACAATGTCCCAAATGCAATATGGCTGACTTGGAAGTCACCTATAGAACATGGCCACCAGCACAATGTCCCCCATGCAACACGGCTGACTTGGAAGTCACCTATACAAGACAACCAGCACAATGTCCCCCATGCAATATGGCTGACTTGGAAGTCACCTATACAACACAACCAGCACAATGTCCCCCAAGCAATATGGCTCACTTGGAAAGTCACCTATACAACATGGCAACCAGCACAATGTCCCCCATGCAATATGCCTGACTTGGAAGTCACCTATACAACATGGCAACCAGCACAATGTCCCCCATGCAATATGGCTGACTTGGAAGTCACCTATACAAGACAACCAGCACAATGTCCCCCATGCAATATGGCTGACTTGGAAGTCACCTATACAGCATGGCAACCAGCACAATGTCCCCCATGCAATATGGCTGACTTGGAAGTCACCTATACAATACAACCAGCACAATGTCCCCCAAGCAATATGGCTGACTTGGAAGTCACCTATAGAACATGGCCACCAGCACAATGTCCCCCATGCAAAATGGCTGACTTGGAAGTCACCTATACAAGACAACCAGCACAATGTCCCCCATGCAATATGGCTGACTTGGAAGTCACCTATAGAACATGGCCACCAGCACAATGTCCACCATGCAATATGGCTGACTTGGAAGTCACCTATAGGACAATGCAACCAGCACAATGTCCCCCATGCAATATGGCTGACTTGGAAGTCACCTATAGAACATGGCCACCAGCACAATGTCCCCCAAGCAATATGGCTCACTTGGAAGTCACTTATACAATACAACCAGCACAATGTCCCCCATGCAATATGGCTGACTTGGAAGTCACCTATACAATACAACCAGCACAATGTCCCAAATGCAATATGGCTGACTTGGAAGTCACCTATAGAACATGGCCACCAGCACAATGTCCCCCATGCAATATGGCTGACTTGGAAGTCACCTATACAACATGGCAACCAGCACAATGTCCCCCATGCAATATGGCTGACTTGGAAGTCACCTATACAATACAACCAGCACAATGTCCCCCAAGCAATATGGCTGACTTGGAAGTCACCTATACAAGACAACCAGCACAATGTCCCCCATGCAATATGGCTGACTTGGAAGTCACCTATACGACATGGCCAACAGCACAATGTCCCCCATGCAATATGGCTGACTTGGAAGTCACCTATACAATACAACCAGCACAATGTCCCCCATGCAATATGGCTGATTTGGAAGTCACCTATACAACACAACCAGCACAATGTCCCCCATGCAATATGGCTGACTTGGAAGTCACCTATACAAGACAACCAGCACAATGTCCCAAATGCAATATGGCTGACTTGGAAGTCACCTATAGAACATGGCCACCAGCACAATGTCCCCCATGCAACACGGCTGACTTGGAAGTCACCTATACAAGACAACCAGCACAATGTCCCCCATGCAATATGGCTGACTTGGAAGTCACCTATACAACACAACCAGCACAATGTCCCCCAAGCAATATGGCTCACTTGGAAGTCACCTATACAACATGGCAACCAGCACAATGTCCCCCATGCAATATGGCTGACTTGGAAGTCACCTATACAAGACAACCAGCACAATGTCCCCCATGCAATATGGCTGACTTGGAAGTCACCTATACAGCATGGCAACCAGCACAATGTCCCCCATGCAATATGGCTGAATTGGAAGTCACCTATACAATACAACCAGCACATTGTCCCCCAAGCAATATGGCTGACTTGGAAGTCACCTATAGAACATGGCCACCAGCACAATGTCCCCCATGCAATATGGCTGACTTGGAAGTCACCTATACAAGACAACCAGCACAATGTCCCCCATGCAATATGGCTGACTTGGAAGTCACCTATAGAACATGGCCACCAGCACAATGTCCCCCATGCAATATGGCTGACTTGGAAGTCACCTATAGGACAATGCAACCAGCACAATGTCCCCCATGCAATATGGCTGACTTGGAAGTCACCTATAGAACATGGCCACCAGCACAATGTCCCCCAAGCAATATGGCTCACTTGGAAGTCATCTATACAATACAACCAGCACAATGTCCCCCATGCAATATGGCTGACTTGGAAGTCACCTATACAATACAACCAGCACAATGTCCCAAATGCAATATGGCTGACTTGGAAGTCACCTATAGAACATGGCCACCAGCACAATGTCCCCCATGCAATATGGCTGACTTGGAAGTCACCTATACAACATGGCAACCAGCACAATGTCCCCCATGCAATATGGCTGACTTGTAAGTCACCTATACAATACAACCAGCACAATGTCCCCCAAGCAATATGGCTGACTTGGAAGTCACCTATACAAGACAACCAGCACAATGTCCCCCATGCAATATGGCTGACTTGGAAGTCACCTATACGACATGGCCAACAGCACAATGTCCCCCATGCAATATGGCTGACTTGGAAGTCACCTATACAATACAACCAGCACAATGTCCCCCATGCAATATGGCTGACTTGGAAGTCACCTATACAATACAACCAGCACAATGTCCCCCATGCAATATGGCTGATTTGGAAGTCACCTATACAACACAACCAGCACAATGTCCCCCATGCAATATGGCTGACTTGGAAGTCACCTATACAAGACAACCAGCACAATGTCCCAAATGCAATATGGCTGACATGGAAGTCACCTATAGAACATGGCAACCAGCACAATGTCCCCCATGCAATATGGCTGACTTGGAAGTCACCTATACAACATGGCAACCAGCACAATGTCCCCCAAGCAATATGGCTGACTTGGAAGTCACCTATACAACATGGCAACCAGCACAATGTCCCCCAAGCAATATGGCTGACTTGCAAGTCACCTATAGAACATGGCAACCAGCACAATGTCCCCCAAGCAATATTGCTGACTTAAAAGTCACCTATACAAGACAACCAGCACAATTTCCCCCATGCAATATGGCTGACTTGGAAGTCGCCTATAGGACATGGCAACCAGCACAATGTCCCCCATGCAATATGGCTGACTTGTAAGTCACCTATACAACATGGCAACCAGCACAATGTCCCCCATGCAATATGGCTGACTTGGAAGTCACCTATACAACATGGCAACCAGCACAATGTCCCCCATGCAATATGGCTGACTTGGAAGTCACCTTTACAACATGGCCACCAGCACAATGTCCCCTATGCAATATGGCTGACTTGGAAGTCACCTATAGGACATGGCAACCAGCAAAATGTCCCCCATGCAATATGGCTGACTTAGAAGTCACCTATAGAACATGGCCACCAGCACAATGTCCCCCAAGCAATATGGCTCACTTGGAAGTCACCTATACAATACAACCAGCACAATGACCCCCATGCAATATGGCTGACTTGGAAGTCACCTATACAACACAACCAGCACAATGTCCCCCATGCAATATGGCTGACTTGGAAGTCACCTATACAACACAACCAGCACAATGTCCCCCATGCAATATGGCTGACTTGGAAGTCACCTATACAACATGGCAACCAGCACAATGTCCCCCATGCAATATGGCTGACTTGGAAGTCACCTATACAACACAACCAGCACAATGTCCCCCATGCAATATGGCTGACTTGGAAGTCACCTATAGAACATGGCCACCAGCACAATGTCCCCCATGCAATATGGCTGACTTGGAAGACATCTATACAACATGGCAACCAGCACAATGTCCCTCATGCAATATGGCTGACTTGGAAGTCACCTATAGAACATGGCCACCAGCACAATGTCCCTCATGCAACACGGCTGACTTGGAAGTCACCTATACAAGACAACCAGCGCAATGTCCCCAATGCAATATGGCTGACTTGGAAGTCACCTTTACAACACAACCAGCACAATGTCCCCCAAGCAATATGGCTCACTTGGAAGTCACCTATATCACATGGCAACCAGCACAATGTCCCCCATGCAATATGGCTGACTTGGAAGTCACCTATTCAACATGGCAACCAGCACAATGTCCCCCATGCAATATGGCTGACTTGGAAGTCACCTATACAAGACAACCAGCACAATGTCCCCCATGCAATATGGCTGACTTGGAAGTCACCTATAGGACATGGCAACCAGCACAATGTCCCCCAAGCAATATGGCTGACTTGGAAGTCACCTATACAAGACAACCAGCACAATGTCCCAAATGCAATATGGCTGACTTGGAAGTCACCTATAGAACATGGCCACCAGCACAATGTCCCCCATGCAGTATGGCTGACTTGGAAGTCACCTATACAACATGGCAACCAGCACAATGTCCCCCATGCAATATGGCTGACTTGGAAGTCACCTATACAATACAACCAGCACAATGTCCCCCAAGCAATATGGCTGACTTGGAAGTCACCTATACAAGACAACCAGCACAATGTCCCCCATGCAATATGGCTGACTTGGAAGTCACCTATAGGACATGGCCACCAGCACAATGTCCCCCATGCAATATGGCTGACTTGGAAGTCACCTATACAATACAACCAGCACAATATCCCCCATGCAATATGGCTGACTTGGAAGTCACCTATACAATACAACCAGCACAATGTCCCCCATGCAATATGGCTGATTTGGAAGTCACCTATACAACACAACCAGCACAATGTCCCCCATGCAATATGGCTGACTTGGAAGTCACCTATACAAGACAACCAGCACAATGTCCCAAATGCAATATGGCTGACTTGGAAGTCACCTATAGAACATGGCCACCAGCACAATGTCCCCCATGCAATATGGCTGACTTGGAAGTCACCTATACAACATGGCAACCAGCACAAAGTCCCCCAAGCAATATGGCTGACTTGGAAGTAACCTATACAAGACAACCAGCACAATGTCCCCCATGCAATATGGCTCACTTGGAAGTCACCTATACAAGACAACCAGCACAATGTCCCAAATGCAATATGGCTGACTTGGAAGTCACCTATAGAACATGGCCACCAGCACAATGTCCCCCATGCAATATGGCTGACTTGGAAGTCACCTATACAACATGGCAACCAGCACAAAGTCCCCCAAGCAATATGACTGACTTGGAAGTAACCTATACAAGACAACCAGCACAATGTCCCCCATGCAATATGGCTCACTTGGAAGTCACCTATAGGACATGGCCACCAGCACAATGTCCCCCATGCAATATGGCTGACTTGGAAGTCACCTATACAATACAACCAGCACAATGTCCCCCATGCAATATGGCTGATTTGGAAGTCACCTATACAACACAACCAGCACAATGTCCCCCATGCAATATGGCTGACTTGCAAGTCACCTATAGGACATGGCAACCAGCACAATGTCCCCCAAGCAATATGGCTGACTTGGAAGTCACCTATACAACATGGCAACCAGCACAATGTCCCCCATGCAATATGGCTGACTTGGAAGTCACCTATAGAACATGGCCACCAGCACAATGTCCCCCATGCAATATGGCTGACTTGGAAGTCACCTATACAAGACAACCAGCACAATGTCCCCCATGCAATATGGCTGACTTGGAAGTCACCTATAGAACATGGCCACCAGCACAATGTCCCCCATGCAATATGGCTGACTTGGAAGTCACCTATACAACATGGCAACCAGCACAATGTCCCCCAAGCAATATGGCTCACTTGGAAGTCACCTATAGAACATGGCAACCAGCACAATGTCCCCCAAGCAATATGGCTGACTTGGAAGTCACCTATACAACATGGCAACCAGCACAATGTCCCTCATGCAATATGGCTGACTTGGAAGTCACCTATAGAACATGGCCACCAGCACAATGTCCCTCATGCAACACGGCTGACTTGGAAGTCACCTATACAAGACAACCAGCGCAATGTCCCCAATGCAATATGGCTGACTTGGAAGTCACCTTTACAACACAACCAGCACAATGTCCCCCAAGCAATATGGCTCACTTGGAAGTCACCTATATCACATAGCAACCAGCACAATGTCCCCCATGCAATATGGCTGACTTGGAAGTCACCTATTCAACATGGCAACCAGCACAATGTCCCCCATGCAATATGGCTGACTTGGAAGTCACCTATACAAGACAACCAGCACAATGTCCCCCATGCAATATGGCTGACTTGGAAGTCACCTATAGGACATGGCAACCAGCACAATGTCCCCCAAGCAATATGGCTGACTTGGAAGTCACCTATACAAGACAACCAGCACAATGTCCCAAATGCAATATGGCTGACTTGGAAGTCACCTATAGAACATGGCCACCAGCACAATGTCCCCCATGCAGTATGGCTGACTTGGAAGTCACCTATACAACATGGCAACCAGCACAATGTCCCCCATGCAATATGGCTGACTTGGAAGTCACCTATACAATACAACCAGCACAATGTCCCCCAAGCAATATGGCTGACTTGGAAGTCACCTATACAAGACAACCAGCACAATGTCCCCCATGCAATATGGCTGACTTGGAAGTCACCTATAGGACATGGCCACCAGCACAATGTCCCCCATGCAATATGGCTGACTTGGAAGTCACCTATACAATACAACCAGCACAATATCCCCCATGCAATATGGCTGACTTGGAAGTCACCTATACAATACAACCAGCACAATGTCCCCCATGCAATATGGCTGATTTGGAAGTCACCTATACAACACAACCAGCACAATGTCCCCCATGCAATATGGCTGACTTGGAAGTCACCTATACAAGAAAACCAGCACAATGTCCCAAATGCAATATGGCTGACTTGGAAGTCACCTATAGAACATGGCCACCAGCACAATGTCCCCCATGCAATATGGCTGACTTGGAAGTCACCTATACAACATGGCAACCAGCACAAAGTCCCCCAAGCAATATGGCTGACTTGGAAGTAACCTATACAAGACAACCAGCACAATGTCCCCCATGCAATATGGCTCACTTGGAAGTCACCTATAGGACATGGCCACCAGCACAATGTCCCCCATGCAATATGGCTGACTTGGAAGTCACCTATACAATACAACCAGCACAATGTCCCCCATGCAATATGGCTGATTTGGAAGTCACCTATACAACACAACCAGCACAATGTCCCCCATGCAATATGGCTGACTTGCAAGTCACCTATAGGACATGGCAACCAGCACAATGTCCCCCAAGCAATATGGCTGACTTGGAAGTCACCTATACAACATGGCAACCAGCACAATGTCCCCCATGCAATATGGCTGACTTGGAAGTCACCTATAGAACATGGCCACCAGCACAATGTCCCCCATGCAACACGGCTGACTTGGAAGTCACCTATACAAGACAACCAGCACAATGTCCCCCATGCAATATGGCTGACTTGTAAGTCACTTATACAACACAACCAGCACAATGTCCCCCAAGCAATATGGCTCACTTGGAAGTCACCTCTACAACATGGCAACCAGCACAATGTCCCCCATGCAATATGGCTGACTTGGAAGTCACCTATACAACATGGCAACCAGCACAATGTCCCCCATGCAATATGGCTGACTTGGAAGTCACCTATACAAGACAACCAGCACAATGTTCCCCATGCAATATGGCTGACTTGGAAGTCACCTATAGGACATGGCAACCAGCACAATGTCCCCCAAGCAATATGGCTGACTTGGAAGTCACCTATACAAGACAACCAGCACAATGTCCCAAATGCAATATGGCTGACTTGGAAGTCACCTATAGAACATGGCCACCAGCACAACGTCCCCCATGCAATATGGCTGACTTGGAAGTCACCTATACAACATGGCAACCAGCACAATGTCCCCCATGCAATATGGCTGACTTGGAAGTCACCTATACAATACAACCAGCACAATGTCCCCCAAGCAATATGGCTGACTTGGAAGTCACCTATACAAGACAACCAGCACAATGTCCCCCATGCAATATGGCTGACTTGGAAGTCACCTATAGGACATGGCCACCAGCACAATGCCCCCCATGCAATATGGCTGACTTGGAAGTCACCTATACAATACAACCAGCACAATGTCCCCCATGCAATATGGCTGACTTGGAAGTCACCTATACAATACAACCAGCACAATGTCCCCCATGCAATATGGCTGACTTGGAAGTCACCTATACAACACAACCAGCACAATATCTCCCATGCAATATGGCTGACTTGGAAGTCACCTATACAAGACAACCAGCACAATGTCCCAAATGCAATATGGCTGACTTGGAAGTCACCTATAGAACATGGCCACCAGCACAATGTCCCCCATGCAATATGGCTGACTTGGAAGTCACCTATACAACATGGCAACCAGCACAATGTCCCCCATGCAATATGGCTGACTTGGAAGTCACCTATACAATACAACCAGCACAATGTCCCGAAAGCAATATGGCTGACTTGGAAGTCACCTATACAAGACAACCAGCACAATGTCCCCCATGCAATATGGCTCACTTGGAAGTCACCTATAGGACATGGCCACCAGCACAATGTCCCCCATGCAATATGGCTGACTTGGAAGTCACCTATACAATACAACCAGCACAATGTCCCCCATGCAATATGGCTGATTTGGAAGTCACCTATACAACACAACCAGCACAATGTCCCCCATGCAATATGGCTGACTTGGAAGTCACCTATACAAGACAACCAGCACAATGTCCCCCATGCAATATGGCTGACTTGGAAGTCACCTATAGAACATGGCCACCAGCACAATGTCCCCCATGCAATATGGCTGACTTGGAAGTCACCTATACAACATGGCAACCAGCACAATGTCCTCCAAGCAATATGGCTGACTTGGAAGTCACCTATAGAACATGGCCACCAGCACAATGTCCCCCATGCAATATGGCTGACTTGGAAGTCACCTATACAACATGGCAACCAGCACAATGTCCCCCATGCAATATGGCTGACTTGGAAGTCACCTATACAATACAACCAGCACAATGTCCCCCAAGCAATATGGCTGACTTGGAAGTCACCTATACAAGACAACCAGCACAATGTCGCCCATGCAATATGGCTGACTTGGAAGTCACCTATACGACATGGCCAACAGCACAATGTCCCCCATGCAATATGGCTGACTTGGAAGTCACCTATACAATACAACCAGCACAATGTCCCCCATGCAATATGGCTGATTTGGAAGTCACCTATACAACACAACCAGCACAATGTCCCCCATGCAATATGGCTGACTTGGAAGTCACCTATACAAGACAACCAGCACAATGTCCCAAATGCAATATGGCTGACTTGGAAGTCACCTATAGAACATGGCCACCAGCACAATGTCCCCCATGCAACACGGCTGACTTGGAAGTCACCTATACAAGACAACCAGCACAATGTCCCCCATGCAATATGGCTGACTTGGAAGTCACCTATACAACACAACCAGCACAATGTCCCCCAAGCAATATGGCTCACTTGGAAGTCACCTATACAACATGGCAACCAGCACAATGTCCCCCATGCAATATGCCTGACTTGGAAGTCACCTATACAACATGGCAACCAGCACAATGTCCCCCATGCAATATGGCTGACTTGGAAGTCACCTATACAAGACAACCAGCACAATGTCCCCCATGCAATATGGCTGACTTGGAAGTCACCTATACAGCATGGCAACCAGCACAATGTCCCCCATGCAATATGGCTGAATTGGAAGTCACCTATACAATACAACCAGCACATTGTCCCCCAAGCAATATGGCTGACTTGGAAGTCACCTATAGAACATGGCCACCAGCACAATGTCCCCCATGCAATATGGCTGACTTGGAAGTCACCTATACAAGACAACCAGCACAATGTCCCCCATGCAATATGGCTGACTTGGAAGTCACCTATAGAACATGGCCACCAGCACAATGTCCCCCATGCAATATGGCTGACTTGGAAGTCACCTATAGGACAATGCAACCAGCACAATGTCCCCCATGCAATATGGCTGACTTGGAAGTCACCTATAGAACATGGCCACCAGCACAATGTCCCCCAAGCAATATGGCTCACTTGGAAGTCATCTATACAATACAACCAGCACAATGTCCCCCTTTCAATATGGCTGACTTGGAAGTCACCTATACAATACAACCAGCACAATGTCCCAAATGCAATATGGCTGACTTGGAAGTCACCTATAGAACATGGCCACCAGCACAATGTCCCCCATGCAATATGGCTGACTTGGAAGTCACCTATACAACATGGCAACCAGCACAATGTCCCCCATGCAATATGGCTGACTTGTAAGTCACCTATACAATACAACCAGCACAATGTCCCCCAAGCAATATGGCTGACTTGGAAGTCACCTATACAAGACAACCAGCACAATGTCCCCCATGCAATATGGCTGACTTGGAAGTCACCTATACGACATGGCCAACAGCACAATGTCCCCCATGCAATATGGCTGACTTGGAAGTCACCTATACAATACAACCAGCACAATGTCCCCCATGCAATATGGCTGACTTGGAAGTCACCTATACAATACAACCAGCACAATGTCCCCCATGCAATATGGCTGATTTGGAAGTCACCTATACAACACAACCAGCACAATGTCCCCCATGCAATATGGCTGACTTGGAAGTCACCTATACAAGACAACCAGCACAATGTCCCAAATGCAATATGGCTGACATGGAAGTCACCTATAGAACATGGCCACCAGCACAATGTCCCCCATGCAATATGGCTGACTTGGAAGTCACCTATACAACATGGCAACCAGCACAATGTCCCCCAAGCAATATGGCTGACTTGGAAGTCACCTATACAACATGGCAACCAGCACAATGTCCCCCAAGCAATATGGCTGACTTGCAAGTCACCTATAGAACATGGCAACCAGCACAATGTCCCCCAAGCAATATTGCTGACTTAAAAGTCACCTATACAAGACAACCAGCACAATTTCCCCCATGCAATATGGCTGACTTGGAAGTCACCTATAGGACATGGCAACCAGCACAATGTCCCCCATGCAATATGGCTGACTTGTAAGTCACCTATACAACATGGCAACCAGCACAATGTCCCCCATGCAATATGGCTGACTTGGAAGTCACCTATACAACATGGCAACCAGCACAATGTCCCCCATGCAATATGGCTGACTTGGAAGTCACCTTTACAACATGGCCACCAGCACAATGTCCCCCATGCAATATGGCTGACTTGGAAGTCACCTATAGGACATGGCAACCAGCAAAATGTCCCCCATGCAATATGGCTGACTTAGAAGTCACCTATAGAACATGGCCACCAGCACAATGTCCCCCAAGCAATATGGCTCACTTGGAAGTCACCTATACAATACAACCAGCACAATGTCCCCCATGCAATATGGCTGACTTGGAAGTCACCTATACAATACAACCAGCACAATGACCCCCATGCAATATGGCTGACTTGGAAGTCACCTATACAAGACAACCAGCACAATGTCCCAAATGCAATATGGCTGACATGGAAGTCACCTATAGAACATGGCCACCAGCACAATGTCCCCCATGCAATATGGCTGACTTGGAAGTCACCTATACAACATGGCAACCAGCACAATGTCCCCCAAGCAATATGGCTGACTTGGAAGTCACCTATACAACATGGCAACCAGCACAATGTCCCCCAAGCAATATGGCTGACTTGCAAGTCACCTATAGAACATGGCAACCAGCACAATGTCCCCCAAGCAATATTGCTGACTTAAAAGTCACCTATACAAGACAACCAGCACAATTTCCCCCATGCAATATGGCTGACTTGGAAGTCACCTATAGGACATGGCAACCAGCACAATGTCCCCCATGCAATATGGCTGACTTGTAAGTCACCTATACAACATGGCAACCAGCACAATGTCCCCCATGCAATATGGCTGACTTGGAAGTCACCTATACAACATGGCAACCAGCACAATGTCCCCCATGCAATATGGCTGACTTGGAAGTCACCTTTACAACATGGCCACCAGCACAATGTCCCCCATGCAATATGGCTGACTTGGAAGTCACCTATAGGACATGGCAACCAGCAAAATGTCCCCCATGCAATATGGCTGACTTAGAAGTCACCTATAGAACATGGCCACCAGCACAATGTCCCCCAAGCAATATGGCTCACTTGGAAGTCACCTATACAATACAACCAGCACAATGTCCCCCATGCAATATGGCTGACTTGGAAGTCACCTATACAATACAACCAGCACAATGACCCCCATGCAATATGGCTGACTTGGAAGTCACCTATACAACACAACCAGCACAATGTCCCCCATGCAATATGGCTGACTTGGAAGTCACCTATACAACACAACCAGCACAATGTCCCCCATGCAATATGGCTGACTTGGAAGTCACCTATACAACATGGCAACCAGCACAATGTCCCCCATGCAATATGGCTGACTTGGAAGTCACCTATACAAGACAACCAGCACAATGTCCCCCATGCAATATGGCTGACTTGGAAGTCACCTATAGAACATGGCCACCAGCACAATGTCCCCCATGCAATATGGCTGACTTGGAAGTCACCTATACAACATGGCAACCAGCACAATGTCCCCCAAGCAATATGGCTCACTTGAAAGTCACCTATAGAACATGGCAACCAGCACAATGTCCCCCAAGCAATATGGCTGACTTGGAAGTCACCTATACAACATGGCAACCAGCACAATGTCCCTCATGCAATATGGCTGACTTGGAAGTCACCTATAGAACATGGCCACCAGCACAATGTCCCTCATGCAACACGGCTGACTTGGAAGTCACCTATACAAGACAACCAGCGCAATGTCCCCAATGCAATATGGCTGACTTGGAAGTCACCTTTACAACACAACCAGCACAATGTCCCCCAAGCAATATGGCTCACTTGGAAGTCACCTATATCACATGGCAACCAGCACAATGTCCCCCATGCAATATGGCTGACTTGGAAGTCACCTATTCAACATGGCAACCAGCACAATGTCCCCCATGCAATATGGCTGACTTGGAAGTCACCTATACAAGACAACCAGCACAATGTCCCCCATGCAATATGGCTGACTTGGAAGTCACCTATAGGACATGGCAACCAGCACAATGTCCCCCAAGCAATATGGCTGACTTGGAAGTCACCTATACAAGACAACCAGCACAATGTCCCAAATGCAATATGGCTGACTTGGAAGTCACCTATAGAACATGGCCACCAGCACAATGTCCCCCATGCAGTATGGCTGACTTGGAAGTCACCTATACAACATGGCAACCAGCACAATGTCCCCCATGCAATATGGCTGACTTGGAAGTCACCTATACAATACAACCAGCACAATGTCCCCCAAGCAATATGGCTGACTTGGAAGTCACCTATACAAGACAACCAGCACAATGTCCCCCATGCAATATGGCTGACTTGTAAGTCACCTATAGGACATGGCCACCAGCACAATGTCCCCCATGCAATATGGCTGACTTGGAAGTCACCTATACAATACAACCAGCACAATATCCCCCATGCAATATGGCTGACTTGGAAGTCACCTATACAATACAACCAGCACAATGTCCCCCATGCAATATGGCTGATTTGGAAGTCACCTATACAACACAACCAGCACAATGTCCCCCATGCAATATGGCTGACTTGGAAGTCACCTATACAAGACAACCAGCACAATGTCCCAAATGCAATATGGCTGACTTGGAAGTCACCTATAGAACATGGCCACCAGCACAATGTCCCCCATGCAATATGGCTGACTTGGAAGTCACCTATACAACATGGCAACCAGCACAAAGTCCCCCAA
The DNA here is from genome assembly GCF_048934315.1 of Petromyzon marinus. NCBI lineage: Eukaryota > Metazoa > Chordata > Hyperoartia > Petromyzontiformes > Petromyzontidae > Petromyzon > Petromyzon marinus. Next base: position 421,018 of record NW_027422884.1, on the reverse strand, counting down.
GCAATATGGCTGACTTGGAAGTAACCTATACAAGACAACCAGCACAATGTCCCCCATGCAATATGGCTCACTTGGAAGTCACCTATAGGACATGGCCACCAGCACAATGTCCCCCATGCAATATGGCTGACTTGGAAGTCACCTATACAATACAACCAGCACAATGTCCCCCATGCAATATGGCTGATTTGGAAGTCACCTATACAACACAACCAGCACAATGTCCCCCATGCAATATGGCTGACTTGCAAGTCACCTATAGGACATGGCAACCAGCACAATGTCCCCCAAGCAATATGGCTGACTTGGAAGTCACCTATACAACATGGCAACCAGCACAATGTCCCCCATGCAATATGGCTGACTTGGAAGTCACCTATAGAACATGGCCACCAGCACAATGTCCCCCATGCAACACGGCTGACTTGGAAGTCACCTATACAAGACAACCAGCACAATGTCCCCCATGCAATATGGCTGACTTGTAAGTCACTTATACAACACAACCAGCACAATGTCCCCCAAGCAATATGGCTCACTTGGAAGTCACCTCTACAACATGGCAACCAGCACAATGTCCCCCATGCAATATGGCTGACTTGGAAGTCACCTATACAACATGGCAACCAGCACAATGTCCCCCATGCAATATGGCTGACTTGGAAGTCACCTATACAAGACAACCAGCACAATGTTCCCCATGCAATATGGCTGACTTGGAAGTCACCTATAGGACATGGCAACCAGCACAATGTCCCCCAAGCAATATGGCTGACTTGGAAGTCACCTATACAAGACAACCAGCACAATGTCCCAAATGCAATATGGCTGACTTGGAAGTCACCTATAGAACATGGCCACCAGCACAACGTCCCCCATGCAATATGGCTGACTTGGAAGTCACCTATACAACATGGCAACCAGCACAATGTCCCCCATGCAATATGGCTGACTTGGAAGTCACCTATACAATACAACCAGCACAATGTCCCCCAAGCAATATGGCTGACTTGGAAGTCACCTATACAAGACAACCAGCACAATGTCCCCCATGCAATATGGCTGACTTGGAAGTCACCTATAGGACATGGCCACCAGCACAATGTCCCCCATGCAATATGGCTGACTTGGAAGTCACCTATACAATACAACCAGCACAATGTCCCCCAAGCAATATGGCTGACTTGGAAGTCACCTATACAAGACAACCAGCACAATGTCCCAAATGCAATATGGCTGACTTGGAAGTCACCTATAGAACATGGCCACCAGCACAATGTCCCCCATGCAATATGGCTGACTTGGAAGTCACCTATACAACATGGCAACCAGCACAATGTCCCCCATGCAATATGGCTGACTTGGAAGTCACCTATACAATACAACCAGCACAATGTCCCGAAAGCAATATGGCTGACTTGGAAGTCACCTATACAAGACAACCAGCACAATGTCCCCCATGCAATATGGCTCACTTGGAAGTCACCTATAGGACATGGCCACCAGCACAATGTCCCCCATGCAATATGGCTGACTTGGAAGTCACCTATACAATACAACCAGCACAATGTCCCCCATGCAATATGGCTGATTTGGAAGTCACCTATACAACACAACCAGCACAATGTCCCCCATGCAATATGGCTGACTTGGAAGTCACCTATACAAGACAACCAGCAGAATGTCCCCCATGCAATATGGCTGACTTGGAAGTCACCTATAGAACATGGCCACCAGCACAATGTCCCCCATGCAATATGGCTGACTTGGAAGTCACCTATACAACATGGCAACCAGCACAATGTCCTCCAAGCAATATGGCTGACTTGGAAGTCACCTATACAACATGGCAACCAGCACAATGTCCCCCAAGCAATATGGCTGACTTGGAAGTCACCTATAGAACATGGCAACCAGCACAATGTCCCCCAAGCAATATGGCTGACTTAAAAGTCACCTATACAAGACAACCAGCACAATTTCCCCCATGCAATATGGCTGACTTGGAAGTCACCTATAGGACATGGCAACCAGCACAATGTCCCCGATGCAATATGGCTGACTTGTAAGTCACCAATACAACATGGCAACCAGCACAATGTCCCCCATGCAGTATGGCTGACTTGGAAGTCACCTATACAACATGGCAACCAGCACAATGTCCCCCATGCAATATGGCTGACTTGGAAGTCACCTATACAATACAACCAGCACAATGTCCCCCAAGCAATATGGCTGACTTGGAAGTCACCTATACAAGACAACCAGCACAATGTCCCCCATGCAATATGGCTGACTTGGAAGTCACCTATAGGACATGGCCACCAGCACAATGTCCCCCATGCAATATGGCTGACTTGGAAGTCACCTATACAATACAACCAGCACAATATCCCCCATGCAATATGGCTGACTTGGAAGTCACCTATACAATACAACCAGCACAATGTCCCCCATGCAATATGGCTGATTTGGAAGTCACCTATACAACACAACCAGCACAATGTCCCCCATGCAATATGGCTGACTTGGAAGTCACCTATACAAGACAACCAGCACAATGTCCCAAATGCAATATGGCTGACTTGGAAGTCACCTATAGAACATGGCCACCAGCACAATGTCCCCCATGCAATATGGCTGACTTGGAAGTCACCTATACAACATGGCAACCAGCACAAAGTCCCCCAAGCAATATGGCTGACTTGGAAGTAACCTATACAAGACAACCAGCACAATGTCCCCCATGCAATATGGCTCACTTGGAAGTCACCTATAGGACATGGCCACCAGCACAATGTCGCCCATGCAATATGGCTGACTTGGAAGTCACCTATACAATACAACCAGCACAATGTCCCCCATGCAATATGGCTGATTTGGAAGTCACCTATACAACACAACCAGCACAATGTCCCCCATGCAATATGGCTGACTTGCAAGTCACCTATAGGACATGGCAACCAGCACAATGTCCCCCAAGCAATATGGCTGACTTAGAAGTCACCTATACAACATGGCAACCAGCACAATGTCCCCCATGCAATATGGCTGACTTGGAAGTCACCTATAGAACATGGCCACCAGCACAATGTCCCCCATGCAACACGGCTGACTTGGAAGTCACCTATACAAGACAACCAGCACAATGTCCCCCATGCAATATGGCTGACTTGTAAGTCACTTATACAACACAACCAGCACAATGTCCCCCAAGCAATATGGCTCACTTGGAAGTCACCTCTACAACATGGCAACCAGCACAATGTCCCCCATGCAATATGGCTGACTTGGAAGTCACCTATACAACATGGCAACCAGCACAATGTCCCCCATGCAATATGGCTGACTTGGAAGTCACCTATACAAGACAACCAGCACAATGTTCCCCATGCAATATGGCTGACTTGGAAGTCACCTATAGGACATGGCAACCAGCACAATGTCCCCCAAGCAATATGGCTGACTTGGAAGTCACCTATACAAGACAACCAGCACAATGTCCCAAATGCAATATGGCTGACTTGGAAGTCACCTATAGAACATGGCCACCAGCACAACGTCCCCCATGCAATATGGCTGACTTGGAAGTCACCTATACAACATGGCAACCAGCACAATGTCCCCCATGCAATATGGCTGACTTGGAAGTCACCTATACAATACAACCAGCACAATGTCCCCCAAGCAATATGGCTGACTTGGAAGTCACCTATACAAGACAACCAGCACAATGTCCCCCATGCAATATGGCTGACTTGGAAGTCACCTATAGGACATGGCCACCAGCACAATGTCCCCCATGCAATATGGCTGACTTGGAAGTCACCTATACAATACAACCAGCACAATGTCCCCCATGCAATATGGCTGACTTGGAAGTCACCTATACAATACAACCAGCACAATGTCCCCCATGCAATATGGCTGACTTGGAAGTCACCTATACAACACAACCAGCACAATATCTCCCATGCAATATGGCTGACTTGGAAGTCACCTATACAAGACAACCAGCACAATGTCCCAAATGCAATATGGCTGACTTGGAAGTCACCTATAGAACATGGCCACCAGCACAATGTCCCCCATGCAATATGGCTGACTTGGAAGTCACCTATACAACATGGCAACCAGCACAATGTCCCCCATGCAATATGGCTGACTTGGAAGTCACCTATACAATACAACCAGCACAATGTCCCGAAAGCAATATGGCTGACTTGGAAGTCACCTATACAAGACAACCAGCACAATGTCCCCCATGCAATATGGCTCACTTGGAAGTCACCTATAGGACATGGCCACCAGCACAATGTCCCCCATGCAATATGGCTGACTTGGAAGTCACCTATACAATACAACCAGCACAATGTCCCCCATGCAATATGGCTGATTTGGAAGTCACCTATACAACACAACCAGCACAATGTCCCCCATGCAATATGGCTGACTTGGAAGTCACCTATACAAGACAACCAGCAGAATGTCCCCCATGCAATATGGCTGACTTGGAAGTCACCTATAGAACATGGCCACCAGCACAATGTCCCCCATGCAATATGGCTGACTTGGAAGTCACCTATACAACATGGCAACCAGCACAATGTCCTCCAAGCAATATGGCTGACTTGGAAGTCACCTATACAACATGGCAACCAGCACAATGTCCCCCAAGCAATATGGCTGACTTGGAAGTCACCTATAGAACATGGCAACCAGCACAATGTCCCCCAAGCAATATGGCTGACTTAAAAGTCACCTATACAAGACAACCAGCACAATTTCCCCCATGCAATATGGCTGACTTGGAAGTCACCTATAGGACATGGCAACCAGCACAATGTCCCCGATGCAATATGGCTGACTTGTAAGTCACCAATACAACATGGCAACCAGCACAATGTCCCCCATGCAATATGGCTGACTTGGAAGTCACCTATAGAACATGGCCACCAGCACAATGTCCCCCAAGCAATATGGCTGACTTGGAAGTCACCTATACAACATGGCCACCAGCACAATGTCCCCCATGCAACACGGCTGACTTGGAAGTCACCTATACAAGACAACCAGCACAATGTCCCCCATGCAATATGGCTGATTTGGAAGTCACCTATACAACACAACCAGCACAATGTCCCCCATGCAATATGGCTGACTTGGAAGTCACCTATACAAGACAACCAGCACAATGTCCCAAATGCAATATGGCTGACTTGGAAGTCACCTATAGAACATGGCCACCAGCACAATGTCCCCCATGCAATATGGCTGACTTGGAAGTCACCTATACAACATGGCAACCAGCACAAAGTCCCCCAAGCAATATGGCTGACTTGGAAGTAACCTATACAAGACAACCAGCACAATGTCCCCCATGCAATATGGCTCACTTGGAAGTCACCTATAGGACATGGCCACCAGCACAATGTCCCCCATGCAATATGGCTGACTTGGAAGTCACCTATACAATACAACCAGCACAATGTCCCCCATGCAATATGGCTGATTTGGAAGTCACCTATACAACACAACCAGCACAATGTCCCCCATGCAATATGGCTGACTTGCAAGTCACCTATAGGACATGGCAACCAGCACAATGTCCCCGAAGCAATATGGCTGACTTGGAAGTCACCTATACAACATGGCAACCAGCACAATGTCCCCCATGCAATATGGCTGACTTGGAAGTCACCTATAGAACATGGCCACCAGCACAATGTCCCCCATGCAACACGGCTGACTTGGAAGTCACCTATACAAGACAACCAGCACAATGTCCCCCATGCAATATGGCTGACTTGTAAGTCACTTATACAACACAACCAGCACAATGTCCCCCAAGCAATATGGCTCACTTGGAAGTCACCTCTACAACATGGCAACCAGCACAATGTCCCCCATGCAATATGGCTGACTTGGAAGTCACCTATACAACATGGCAACCAGCACAATGTCCCCCATGCAATATGGCTGACTTGGAAGTCACCTATACAAGACAACCAGCACAATGTTCCCCATGCAATATGGCTGACTTGGAAGTCACCTATAGGACATGGCAACCAGCACAATGTCCCCCAAGCAATATGGCTGACTTGGAAGTCACCTATACAAAACAACCAGCACAATGTCCCAAATGCAATATGGCTGACTTGGAAGTCACCTATAGAACATGGCCACCAGCACAACGTCCCCCATGCAATATGGCTGACTTGGAAGTCACCTATACAACATGGCAACCAGCACAATGTCCCCCATGCAATATGGCTGACTTGGAAGTCACCTATACAATACAACCAGCACAATGTCCCCCAAGCAATATGGCTGACTTGGAAGTCACCTATACAAGACAACCAGCACAATGTCCCCCATGCAATATGGCTGACTTGGAAGTCACCTATAGGACATGGCCACCAGCACAATGTCCCCCATGCAATATGGCTGACTTGGAAGTCACCTATACAATACAACCAGCACAATGTCCCCCATGCAATATGGCTGACTTGGAAGTCACCTATACAATACAACCAGCACAATGTCCCCCATGCAATATGGCTGACTTGGAAGTCACCTATACAACACAACCAGCACAATGTCCCCCATGCAATATGGCTGACTTGGAAGTCACCTAAACAACACAACCAGCACAAATGTCCCCCATGCAATATGGCTGACTTGGAAGTCACCTATAGAACATGGCCACCAGCACAATGTCCCCCATGCAATATGGCTCACTTGCAAGTCACCTATACAATACAACCAGCACAATGTCCCCCATGCAATATGGCTGACTTGGAAGTCACCTATACAATACAACCAGCACAATGTCCCCCATGCAATATGGCTAACTTGGAAGTCACCTATACAACACAACCAGCACAATGTCCCCCATGCAATATGGCTGACTTGGAAGTCACCTATACAACACAACCAGCACAATGTCCCCCATGCAATATGGCTCACTTGAAAGTCACCTATACAAAATGGCAACCAGCACAATGTCCCCCATGCAATATGGCTGACTTGGAAGTCACCTATACAACATGGCAACCAGCACAATTTCCCCCATGTAATATGGCTGACTTGGAAGTCACCTATACAAGACAACCAGCACAATGTCCGCCAAGCAATATGGCTGACTTGGAAGTCACCTATACAAGACAACCAGCACAATGTCCCCCATGCAATATGGCTGACTTGGAAGTCACCTATACAAGACAACCAGCACAATGTCCTCCAAGCAATATGGCTGACTTGGAAGTCACCTATAGAATATGGCCACCAGCACAATGTCCCCCATGCAATATGGCTGACTTGGAAGTCACCTATACAACATGGCAACCAGCACAATGTCCCCCAAGCAATATGGCTCACTTGGAAGTCACCTATACAACATGGCAACCAGCACAATGTCCCCCATGCAATATGGCTGACTTGGAAGTCACCTATAGAACATGGCCACCAGCACAATGTCCCCCATGCAACACGACTGACTTGGAAGTCACCTATACAAGACAACCAGCACAATGTCCCCCAAGCAATATGGCTGACTTGGAAGACACCTATACAACACAACCAGCACAATGTCCCCCAAGCAATATGGCTGACTTGGAAGTCACCTATAGGACATGGCAACCAGCACAATGTCCCCCATGCAATATGGCTGACTTGGAAGTCACCTATACATACAACCAGCACAATGTCCCCCATGCAATATGGCTGACTTGGAAGTCACCTATAGAAAATGGCAACCAGCACAATGTCCCCCAAGCAATATGGCTGACTTGGAAGTCACCTATACAAGACAACCAGCAAAATGTCCCCCATGCAATATGGCTGACTTGGAAGTCACCTATACAATACAACCAGCACAATGTCCCCCATGCAATATGGCTGACTTGGAAGTCACCTATACAATACAACCAGCACAATGTCCCCCATGCAATATGGCTGACTTGGAAGTCACCTATACAACACAACCAGCACAATGTCCCCCATGCAATATGGCTGACTTGGAAGTCACCTAAACAACACAACCAGCACAAATGTCCCCCATGCAATATGGCTGACTTGGAAGTCACCTATAGAACATGGCCACCAGCACAATGTCCCCCATGCAATATGGTTCACTTGGAAGTCACCTATACAATACAACCAGCACAATGTCCCCCCTGCAATATGGCTGACTTGGAAGTCACCTATACAATACAACCAGCACAATGTCCCCCATGCAATATGGCTAACTTGGAAGTCACCTATACAACACAACCAGCACAATGTCCCCCATGCAATATGGCTGACTTGGAAGTCACCTATACAACACAACCAGCACAATGTCCCCCATGCAATATGGCTCACTTGAAAGTCACCTATACAAAATGGCAACCAGCACAATGTCCCCCATGCAATATGGCTGACTTGGAAGTCACCTATACAACATGGCAACCAGCACAATTTCCCCCATGTAATATGGCTGACTTGGAAGTCACCTATACAAGACAACCAGCACAATGTCCGCCAAGCAATATGGCTGACTTGGAAGTCACCTATACAAGACAACCAGCACAATGTCCCCCATGCAATATGGCTGACTTGGAAGTCACCTATACAAGACAACCAGCACAATGTCCTCCAAGCAATATGGCTGACTTGGAAGTCACCTATAGAATATGGCCACCAGCACAATGTCCCCCATGCAATATGGCTGACTTGGAAGTCACCTATACAACATGGCAACCAGCACAATGTCCCCCAAGCAATATGGCTCACTTGGAAGTCACCTATACAACATGGCCACCAGCACAATGTCCCCCATGCAATATGGCTGACTTGGAAGTCACCTATACAACATGGCAACCAGCACAATGTCCCCCAAGCAATATGGCTGACTTGGAAGTCACCTATAGAACATGGCCACCAGCACAATGTCCCCCAAGCAATATGGCTGACTTGGAAGTCACCTATAGAACATGGCAACCAGCACAATGTCCCCCAAGCAATATGGCTGACTTGGAAGTCACCTATACAAGACAACCAGCACAATGTCCCCCATGCAATATGGCTGACTTGGAAGTCACCTATAGGACATGGCAACCAGCACAATGTCCCCCATGCAATATGGCTGACTTGGAAGTCACCTATACATACAACCAGCACAATGTCCCCCATGCAATATGGCTGACTTGGAAGTCACCTATAAAATACATCCAGCACAATGTCCCCCATGCAATTTGGCCTAATTGGAAGTCACCTATAGAAAATGGCAACCAGCACAATGTCCCCCAAGCAATATGGCTGACTTGGAAGTCACCTATACAAGACAACCAGCAAAATGTCCCCCATGCAATATGGCTGACTTGGAAGTCACCTATACAATACAACCAGCACAATGTCCCCCATGCAATATGGCTGACTTGGAAGTCACCTATACAATACAACCAGCACAATGTCCCCCATGCAATATGGCTGACTTGGAAGTCACCTATACAACACAACCAGCACAATGTCCCCCATGCAATATGGCTGACTTGGAAGTCACCTAAACAACACAACCAGCACAAATGTCCCCCATGCAATATGGCTGACTTGGAAGTCACCTATAGAACATGGCCACCAGCACAATGTCCCCCATGCAATATGGCTCACTTGCAAGTCACCTATACAATACAACCAGCACAATGTCCCCCATGCAATATGGCTGACTTGGAAGTCACCTATACAATACAACCAGCACAATGTCCCCCATGCAATATGGCTAACTTGGAAGTCACCTATACAACACAACCAGCACAATGTCCCCCATGCAATATGGCTGACTTGGAAGTCACCTATACAACACAACCAGCACAATGTCCCCCATGCAATATGGCTCACTTGAAAGTCACCTATACAAAATGGCAACCAGCACAATGTCCCCCATGCAATATGGCTGACTTGGAAGTCACCTATACAACATGGCAACCAGCACAATTTCCCCCATGTAATATGGCTGACTTGGAAGTCACCTATACAAGACAACCAGCACAATGTCCGCCAAGCAATATGGCTGACTTGGAAGTCACCTATACAAGACAACCAGCACAATGTCCCCCATGCAATATGGCTGACTTGGAAGTCACCTATACAAGACAACCAGCACAATGTCCTCCAAGCAATATGGCTGACTTGGAAGTCACCTATAGAATATGGCCACCAGCACAATGTCCCCCATGCAATATGGCTGACTTGGAAGTCACCTATACAACATGGCAACCAGCACAATGTCCCCCAAGCAATATGGCTCACTTGGAAGTCACCTATACAACATGGCAACCAGCACAATGTCCCCCATGCAATATGGCTGACTTGGAAGTCACCTATAGAACATGGCCACCAGCACAATGTCCCCCATGCAACACGACTGACTTGGAAGTCACCTATACAAGACAACCAGCACAATGTCCCCCAAGCAATATGGCTGACTTGGAAGACACCTATACAACACAACCAGCACAATGTCCCCCAAGCAATATGGCTGACTTGGAAGTCACCTATAGGACATGGCAACCAGCACAATGTCCCCCATGCAATATGGCTGACTTGGAAGTCACCTATACATACAACCAGCACAATGTCCCCCATGCAATATGGCTGACTTGGAAGTCACCTATAGAAAATGGCAACCAGCACAATGTCCCCCAAGCAATATGGCTGACTTGGAAGTCACCTATACAAGACAACCAGCAAAATGTCCCCCATGCAATATGGCTGACTTGGAAGTCACCTATACAATACAACCAGCACAATGTCCCCCATGCAATATGGCTGACTTGGAAGTCACCTATACAATACAACCAGCACAATGTCCCCCATGCAATATGGCTGACTTGGAAGTCACCTATACAACACAACCAGCACAATGTCCCCCATGCAATATGGCTGACTTGGAAGTCACCTAAACAACACAACCAGCACAAATGTCCCCCATGCAATATGGCTGACTTGGAAGTCACCTATAGAACATGGCCACCAGCACAATGTCCCCCATGCAATATGGTTCACTTGGAAGTCACCTATACAATACAACCAGCACAATGTCCCCCCTGCAATATGGCTGACTTGGAAGTCACCTATACAATACAACCAGCACAATGTCCCCCATGCAATATGGCTAACTTGGAAGTCACCTATACAACACAACCAGCACAATGTCCCCCATGCAATATGGCTGACTTGGAAGTCACCTATACAACACAACCAGCACAATGTCCCCCATGCAATATGGCTCACTTGAAAGTCACCTATACAAAATGGCAACCAGCACAATGTCCCCCATGCAATATGGCTGACTTGGAAGTCACCTATACAACATGGCAACCAGCACAATTTCCCCCATGTAATATGGCTGACTTGGAAGTCACCTATACAAGACAACCAGCACAATGTCCGCCAAGCAATATGGCTGACTTGGAAGTCACCTATACAAGACAACCAGCACAATGTCCCCCATGCAATATGGCTGACTTGGAAGTCACCTATACAAGACAACCAGCACAATGTCCTCCAAGCAATATGGCTGACTTGGAAGTCACCTATAGAATATGGCCACCAGCACAATGTCCCCCATGCAATATGGCTGACTTGGAAGTCACCTATACAACATGGCAACCAGCACAATGTCCCCCAAGCAATATGGCTCACTTGGAAGTCACCTATACAACATGGCAACCAGCACAATGTCCCCCATGCAATATGGCTGACTTGGAAGTCACCTATAGAACATGGCCACCAGCACAATGTCCCCCATGCAACACGACTGACTTGGAAGTCACCTATACAAGACAACCAGCACAATGTCCCCCAAGCAATATGGCTGACTTGGAAGACACCTATACAACACAACCAGCACAATGTCCCCCAAGCAATATGGCTCACTTGGAAGTCACCTATACAACATGGCAACCAGCACAATGTCCCCCATGCAATATGCCTGACTTGGAAGTCACCTATACAACATGGCAAGCAGCACAATGTCCCCCATGCAATATGGCTGACTTGGAAGTCACCTATACAAGACAACCAGCACAATGTCCCCCATGCAATATGGCTGACTTGGAAGTCACCTATACAACATGGCAACCAGCACAATGTCCCCCATGCAATATGGCTGACTTGGAAGTCACCTATACAATACAACCAGCACAATGTCCCCCAAGCAATATGGCTGACTTGGAAGTCACCTATAGAACATGGCCACCAGCACAATGTCCCCCATGCAATATGGCTGACTTGGAAGTCACCTATACAAGACAACCAGCACAATGTCCCCCATGCAATATGGCTGACTTGGAAGTCACCTATAGAACATGGCCACCAGCACAATGTCCCCCATGCAATATGGCTGACTTGGAAGTCACCTATAGGACAAAGCAACCAGCACAATGTCCCCCATGCAATATGGCTGACTTGGAAGTCACCTATAGAACATGGCCACCAGCACAATGTCCCCCAAGCAATATGGCTCACTTGGAAGTCACCTATACAATACAACCAGCACAACGTCCCCCAAGCAATATGGCTGACTTGGAAGTCACCTATACAAGACAACCAGCACAATGTCCCCCATGCAATATGGCTGACTTGGAAGTCACCTATACGACATGGCCACCAGCACAATGTCCCCCATGCAATATGGCTGACTTGGAAGTCACCTATACAATACAACCAGCACAATGTCCCCCATGCAATATGGCTGACTTGGAAGTCACCTATACAATACAACCAGCACAATGTCCCCCATGCAATATGGCTGATTTGGAAGTCACCTATACAACACAACCAGCACAATGTCCCCCATGCAATATGGCTGACTTGGAAGTCACCTATACAAGACAACCAGCACAATGTCCCCCATGCAATATGGCTGACTTGGAAGTCACCTATACAACACAACCAGCACAATGTCCCCCAAGCAATATGGCTCACTTGGAAGTCACCTATACAACATGGCAACCAGCACAATGTCCCCCATGCAATATGGCTGACTTGGAAGTCACCTATACAACATGGCAACCAGCACAATGTCCCCCATGCAATATGGCTGACTTGGAAGTCACCTATACAATACAACCAGCACAATGTCCCCCAAGCAATATGGCTGACTTGGAAGTCACCTATAGAACATGGCCACCAGCACAATGTCCCACATGCAATATGGCTGACTTGGAAGTCACCTATACAAGACAACCAGCACAATGTCCCCCATGCAATATGGCTGACTTGGAAGTCAACTATAGAACATGGCCACCAGCACAATGTCCCCCATGCAATATGGCTGACTTGGAAGTCACCTATAGGACAATGCAACCAGCACAATGTCCCCCATGCAATATGGCTGACTTGGAAGTCACCTATAGAACATGGCCACCAGCACAATGTCCCCCAAGCAATATGGCTCACTTGGAAGTCACCTATACAACATGGCAACCAGCACAATGTCCCCCATGCAATATGGCTGACTTGGAAGTCACCTATAGAACATGGCCACCAGCACAATGTCCCCCATGCAACACGACTGACTTGGAAGTCACCTATACAAGACAACCAGCACAATGTCCCCCATGCAATATGGCTGACTTGGAAGTCACCTATACAAGACAACCAGCACAATGTCCTCTAAGCAATATGGCTGACTTGGAAGTCACCTATAGAATATGGCCACCAGCACAATGTCCCCCATGCAATATGGCTGACTTGGAAGTCACCTATACAACATGGCAACCAGCACAATGTCCCCCAAGCAATATGGCTCACTTGGAAGTCACCTATACAACATGGCAACCAGCACAATGTCCCCCATGCAATATGGCTGACTTGGAAGTCACCTATAGAACATGGCCACCAGCACAATGTCCCCCATGCAACACGACTGACTTGGAAGTCACCTATACAAGACAACCAGCACAATGTCCCCCAAGCAATATGGCTGACTTGGAAGACACCTATACAACACAACCAGCACAATGTCCCCCAAGCAATATGGCTCACTTGGAAGTCACCTATACAACATGGCAACCAGCACAATGTCCCCCATGCAATATGCCTGACTTGGAAGTCACCTATACAACATGGCAAGCAGCACAATGTCCCCCATGCAATATGGCTGACTTGGAAGTCACCTATACAAGACAACCAGCACAATGTCCCCCATGCAATATGGCTGACTTGGAAGTCACCTATACAACATGGCAACCAGCACAATGTCCCCCATGCAATATGGCTGACTTGGAAGTCACCTATACAATACAACCAGCACAATGTCCCCCAAGCAATATGGCTGACTTGGAAGTCACCTATAGAACATGGCCACCAGCACAATGTCCCCCATGCAATATGGCTGACTTGGAAGTCACCTATACAAGACAACCAGCACAATGTCCCCCATGCAATATGGCTGACTTGGAAGTCACCTATAGAACATGGCCACCAGCACAATGTCCCCCATGCAATATGGCTGACTTGGAAGTCACCTATAGGACAAAGCAAACAGCACAATGTCCCCCATGCAATATGGCTGACTTGGAAGTCACCTATAGAACATGGCCACCAGCACAATGTCCCCCAAGCAATATGGCTCACTTGGAAGTCACCTATACAATACAACCAGCACAACGTCCCCCAAGCAATATGGCTGACTTGGAAGTCACCTATACAAGACAACCAGCACAATGTCCCCCATGCAATATGGCTGACTTGGAAGTCACCTATACGACATGGCCACCAGCACAATGTCCCCCATGCAATATGGCTGACTTGGAAGTCACCTATACAATACAACCAGCACAATGTCCCCCATGCAATATGGCTGACTTGGAAGTCACCTATACAATACAACCAGCACAATGTCCCCCATGCAATATGGCTGATTTGGAAGTCACCTATACAACACAACCAGCACAATGTCCCCCATGCAATATGGCTGACTTGGAAGTCACCTATACAAGACAACCAGCACAATGTCCCCCATGCAATATGGCTGACTTGGAAGTCACCTATACAACGCAACCAGCACAATGTCCCCCAAGCAATATGGCTCACTTGGAAGTCACCTATACAACATGGCAACCAGCACAATGTCCCCCATGCAATATGGCTGACTTGGAAGTCACCTATACAACATGGCAACCAGCACAATGTCCCCCATGCAATATGGCTGACTTGGAAGTCACCTATACAATACAACCAGCACAATGTCCCCCAAGCAATATGGCTGACTTGGAAGTCACCTATAGAACATGGCCACCAGCACAATGTCCCACATGCAATATGGCTGACTTGGAAGTCACCTATACAAGACAACCAGCACAATGTCCCCCATGCAATATGGCTGACTTGGAAGTCAACTATAGAACATGGCCACCAGCACAATGTCCCCCATGCAATATGGCTGACTTGGAAGTCACCTATAGGACAATGCAACCAGCACAATGTCCCCCATGCAATATGGCTGACTTGGAAGTCACCTATAGAACATGGCCACCAGCACAATGTCCCCCAAGCAATATGGCTCACTTGGAAGTCACCTATACAACATGGCAACCAGCACAATGTCCCCCATGCAATATGGCTGACTTGGAAGTCACCTATAGAACATGGCCACCAGCACAATGTCCCCCATGCAACACGACTGACTTGGAAGTCACCTATACAAGACAACCAGCACAATGTCCCCCAAGCAATATGGCTGACTTGGAAGACACCTATACAACACAACCAGCACAATGTCCCCCAAGCAATATGGCTGACTTGGAAGTCACCTATAGGACATGGCAACCAGCACAATGTCCCCCATGCAATATGGCTGACTTGGAAGTCACCTATACATACAACCAGCACAATGTCCCCCATGCAATATGGCTGACTTGGAAGTCACCTATAAAATACATCCAGCACAATGTCCCCCATGCAATATGGCTGAATTGGAAGTCACCTATAGAAAATGGCAACCAGCACAATGTCCCCCAAGCAATATGGCTGACTTGGAAGTCACCTATACAAGACAACCAGCAAAATGTCCCCCATGCAATATGGCTGACTTGGAAGTCACCTATACAATACAACCAGCACAATGTCCCCCATGCAATATGGCTGACTTGGAAGTCACCTATACAATACAACCAGCACAATGTCCCCCATGCAATATGGCTGACTTGGAAGTCACCTATACAACACAACCAGCACAATGTCCCCCATGCAATATGGCTGACTTGGAAGTCACCTAAACAACACAACCAGCACAAATGTCCCCCATGCAATATGGCTGACTTGGAAGTCACCTATAGAACATGGCCACCAGCACAATGTCCCCCATGCAATATGGTTCACTTGGAAGTCACCTATACAATACAACCAGCACAATGTCCCCCATGCAATATGGCTGACTTGGAAGTCACCTATACAATACAACCAGCACAATGTCCCCCATGCAATATGGCTAACTTGGAAGTCACCTATACAACACAACCAGCACAATGTCCCCCATGCAATATGGCTGACTTGGAAGTCACCTATACAACACAACCAGCACAATGTCCCCCATGCAATATGGCTCACTTGAAAGTCACCTATACAAAATGGCAACCAGCACAATGTCCCCCATGCAATATGGCTGACTTGGAAGTCACCTATACAACATGGCAACCAGCACAATTTCCCCCATGTAATATGGCTGACTTGGAAGTCACCTATACAAGACAACCAGCACAATGTCCGCCAAGCAATATGGCTGACTTGGAAGTCACCTATACAAGACAACCAGCACAATGTCCCCCATGCAATATGGCTGACTTGGAAGTCACCTATACAAGACAACCACCACAATGTCCTCCAAGCAATATGGCTGACTTGGAAGTCACCTATAGAATATGGCCACCAGCACAATGTCCCCCATGCAATATGGCTGACTTGGAAGTCACCTATACAACATGGCAACCAGCACAATGTCCCCCAAGCAATATGGCTCACTTGGAAGTCACCTATACAACATGGCAACCAGCACAATGTCCCCCATGCAATATGGCTGACTTGGAAGTCACCTATAGAACATGGCCACCAGCACAATGTCCCCCATGCAACACGACTGACTTGGAAGTCACCTATACAAGACAACCAGCACAATGTCCCCCAAGCAATATGGCTGACTTGGAAGACACCTATACAACACAACCAGCACAATGTCCCCCAAGCAATATGGCTCACTTGGAAGTCACCTATACAACATGGCAACCAGCACAATGTCCCCCATGCAATATGCCTGACTTGGAAGTCACCTATACAACATGGCAAGCAGCACAATGTCCCCCATGCAATATGGCTGACTTGGAAGTCACCTATACAAGACAACCAGCACAATGTCCCCCATGCAATATGGCTGACTTGGAAGTCACCTATACAACATGGCAACCAGCACAATGTCCCCCATGCAATATGGCTGACTTGGAAGTCACCTATACAATACAACCAGCACAATGTCCCCCAAGCAATATGGCTGACTTGGAAGTCACCTATAGAACATGGCCACCAGCACAATGTCCCCCATGCAATATGGCTGACTTGGAAGTCACCTATAGAACATGGCCACCAGCACAATGTCCCCCATGCAATATGGCTGACTTGGAAGTCACCTATAGGACAATGCAACCAGCACAATGTCCCCCATGCAATATGGCTGACTTGGAAGTCACCTATAGAACATGGCCACCAGCACAATGTCCCCCATGCAATATGGCTGACTTGGAAGTCACCTATACAACATGGCAACCAGCACAATGTCCCCCATGCAATATGGCTGACTTGGAAGTCACCTATACAAGACAACCAGCACAATGTCCCCCATGCAATATGGCTGACTTGGAAGTCACCTATAGGACATGGCAACCAGCACAATGTCCCCCATGCAATATGGCTGACTTGGAAGTCACCTATACATACAACCAGCACAATGTCCCCCATGCAATATGGCTGACTTGGAAGTCACCTATAAAATACATCCAGCACAATGTCCCCCATGCAATATGGCCTAATTGGAAGTCACCTATAGAAAATGGCAACCAGCACAATGTCCCCCAAGCAATATGGCTGACTTGGAAGTCACCTATACAAGACAACCAGCAAAATGTCCCCCATGCAATATGGCTGACTTGGAAGTCACCTATACAATACAACCAGCACAATGTCCCCCATGCAATATGGCTGACTTGGAAGTCACCTATACAATACAACCAGCACAATGTCCCCCATGCAATATGGCTGACTTGGAAGTCACCTATACAACACAACCAGCACAATGTCCCCCATGCAATATGGCTGACTTGGAAGTCACCTAAACAACACAACCAGCACAAATGTCCCCCATGCAATATGGCTGACTTGGAAGTCACCTATAGAACATGGCCACCAGCACAATGTCCCCCATGCAATATGGCTCACTTGCAAGTCACCTATACAATACAACCAGCACAATGTCCCCCATGCAATATGGCTGACTTGGAAGTCACCTATACAATACAACCAGCACAATGTCCCCCATGCAATATGGCTAACTTGGAAGTCACCTATACAACACAACCAGCACAATGTCCCCCATGCAATATGGCTGACTTGGAAGTCACCTATACAACACAACCAGCACAATGTCCCCCATGCAATATGGCTCACTTGAAAGTCACCTATACAAAATGGCAACCAGCACAATGTCCCCCATGCAATATGGCTGACTTGGAAGTCACCTATACAACATGGCAACCAGCACAATTTCCCCCATGTAATATGGCTGACTTGGAAGTCACCTATACAAGACAACCAGCACAATGTCCGCCAAGCAATATGGCTGACTTGGAAGTCACCTATACAAGACAACCAGCACAATGTCCCCCATGCAATATGGCTGACTTGGAAGTCACCTATACAAGACAACCAGCACAATGTCCTCCAAGCAATATGGCTGACTTGGAAGTCACCTATAGAATATGGCCACCAGCACAATGTCCCCCATGCAATATGGCTGACTTGGAAGTCACCTATACAACATGGCAACCAGCACAATGTCCCCCAAGCAATATGGCTCACTTGGAAGTCACCTATACAACATGGCAACCAGCACAATGTCCCCCATGCAATATGGCTGACTTGGAAGTCACCTATAGAACATGGCCACCAGCACAATGTCCCCCATGCAACACGACTGACTTGGAAGTCACCTATACAAGACAACCAGCACAATGTCCCCCAAGCAATATGGCTGACTTGGAAGACACCTATACAACACAACCAGCACAATGTCCCCCAAGCAATATGGCTGACTTGGAAGTCACCTATAGGACATGGCAACCAGCACAATGTCCCCCATGCAATATGGCTGACTTGGAAGTCACCTATACATACAACCAGCACAATGTCCCCCATGCAATATGGCTGACTTGGAAGTCACCTATAAAATACATCCAGCACAATGTCCCCCATGCAATATGGCTGAATTGGAAGTCACCTATAGAAAATGGCAACCAGCACAATGTCCCCCAAGCAATATGGCTGACTTGGAAGTCACCTATACAAGACAACCAGCAAAATGTCCCCCATGCAATATGGCTGACTTGGAAGTCACCTATACAATACAACCAGCACAATGTCCCCCATGCAATATGGCTGACTTGGAAGTCACCTATACAATACAACCAGCACAATGTCCCCCATGCAATATGGCTGACTTGGAAGTCACCTATACAATACAACCAGCACAATGTCCCCCATGCAATATGGCTGATTTGGAAGTCACCTATACAACACAACCAGCACAATGTCCCCCATGCAATATGGCTGACTTGGAAGTCACCTATACAAGACAACCAGCACAATGTCCCCCATGCAATATGGCTGACTTGGAAGTCACCTATACAACACAACCAGCACAATGTCCCCCAAGCAATATGGCTCACTTGGAAGTCACCTATACAACATGGCAACCAGCACAATGTCCCCCATGCAATATGGCTGACTTGGAAGTCACTTATACAACATGGCAACCAGCACAATGTCCCCCATGCAATATGGCTGACTTGGAAGTCACCTATACAATACAACCAGCACAATGTCCCCCAAGCAATATGGCTGACTTGGAAGTCACCTATAGAACATGGCCACCAGCACAATGTCCCCCATGCAATATGGCTGACTTGGAAGTCACCTATACAATACAACCAGCACAATGTCCCCCATGCAATATGGCTGACTTGGAAGTCACCTATACAATACAACCAGCACAATGTCCCCCATGCAATATGGCTGATTTGGAAGTCACCTATACAACACAACCAGCACAATGTCCCCCATGCAATATGGCTGACTTGGAAGTCACCTATACAAGACAACCAGCACAATGTCCCCCATGCAATATGGCTGACTTGGAAGTCACCTATACAACACAACCAGCACAATGTCCCCCATGCAATATGGCTCACTTGAAAGTCACCTATACAAAATGGCAACCAGCACAATGTCCCCCATGCAATATGGCTGACTTGGAAGTCACCTATACAACATGGCAACCAGCACAATTTCCCCCATGTAATATGGCTGACTTGGAAGTCACCTATACAAGACAACCAGCACAATGTCCGCCAAGCAATATGGCTGACTTGGAAGTCACCTATACAAGACAACCAGCACAATGTCCCCCATGCAATATGGCTGACTTGGAAGTCACCTATACAAGACAACCAGCACAATGTCCTCCAAGCAATATGGCTGACTTGGAAGTCACCTATAGAATATGGCCACCAGCACAATGTCCCCCATGCAATATGGCTGACTTGGAAGTCACCTATACAACATGGCAACCAGCACAATGTCCCCCAAGCAATATGGCTCACTTGGAAGTCACCTATACAACATGGCAACCAGCACAATGTCCCCCATGCAATATGGCTGACTTGGAAGTCACCTATAGAACATGGCCACCAGCACAATGTCCCCCATGCAACACGACTGACTTGGAAGTCACCTATACAAGACAACCAGCACAATGTCCCCCAAGCAATATGGCTGACTTGGAAGACACCTTTACAACACAACCAGCACAATGTCCCCCAAGCAATATGGCTCACTTGGAAGTCACCTATACAACATGGCAACCAGCACAATGTCCCCCATGCAATATGCCTGACTTGGAAGTCACCTATACAACATGGCAAGCAGCACAATGTCCCCCATGCAATATGGCTGACTTGGAAGTCACCTATACAAGACAACCAGCACAATGTCCCCCATGCAATATGGCTGACTTGGAAGTCACCTATACAACATGGCAACCAGCACAATGTCCCCCATGCAATATGGCTGACTTGGAAGTCACCTATACAATACAACCAGCACAATGTCCCCCAAGCAATATGGCTGACTTGGAAGTCACCTATAGAACATGGCCACCAGCACAATGTCCCCCATGCAATATGGCTGACTTGGAAGTCACCTATACAAGACAACCAGCACAATGTCCCCCATGCAATATGGCTGACTTGGAAGTCACCTATAGAACATGGCCACCAGCACAATGTCCCCCATGCAATATGGCTGACTTGGAAGTCACCTATAGGACAAAGCAAACAGCACAATGTCCCCCATGCAATATGGCTGACTTGGAAGTCACCTATAGAACATGGCCACCAGCACAATGTCCCCCAAGCAATATGGCTCACTTGGAAGTCACCTATACAATACAACCAGCACAACGTCCCCCAAGCAATATGGCTGACTTGGAAGTCACCTATACAAGACAACCAGCACAATGTCCCCCATGCAATATGGCTGACTTGGAAGTCACCTATACGACATGGCCACCAGCACAATGTCCCCCATGCAATATGGCTGACTTGGAAGTCACCTATACAATACAACCAGCACAATGTCCCCCATGCAATATGGCTGACTTGGAAGTCACCTATACAATACAACCAGCACAATGTCCCCCATGCAATATGGCTGATTTGGAAGTCACCTATACAACACAACCAGCACAATGTCCCCCATGCAATATGGCTGACTTGGAAGTCACCTATACAAGACAACCAGCACAATGTCCCCCATGCAATATGGCTGACTTGGAAGTCACCTATACAACGCAACCAGCACAATGTCCCCCAAGCAATATGGCTCACTTGGAAGTCACCTATACAACATGGCAACCAGCACAATGTCCCCCATGCAATATGGCTGACTTGGAAGTCACCTATACAACATGGCAACCAGCACAATGTCCCCCATGCAATATGGCTGACTTGGAAGTCACCTATACAATACAACCAGCACAATGTCCCCCAAGCAATATGGCTGACTTGGAAGTCACCTATAGAACATGGCCACCAGCACAATGTCCCACATGCAATATGGCTGACTTGGAAGTCACCTATACAAGACAACCAGCACAATGTCCCCCATGCAATATGGCTGACTTGGAAGTCAACTATAGAACATGGCCACCAGCACAATGTCCCCCATGCAATATGGCTGACTTGGAAGTCACCTATAGGACAATGCAACCAGCACAATGTCCCCCATGCAATATGGCTGACTTGGAAGTCACCTATAGAACATGGCCACCAGCACAATGTCCCCCAAGCAATATGGCTCACTTGGAAGTCACCTATACAACATGGCAACCAGCACAATGTCCCCCATGCAATATGGCTGACTTGGAAGTCACCTATAGAACATGGCCACCAGCACAATGTCCCCCATGCAACACGACTGACTTGGAAGTCACCTATACAAGACAACCAGCACAATGTCCCCCAAGCAATATGGCTGACTTGGAAGACACCTATACAACACAACCAGCACAATGTCCCCCAAGCAATATGGCTGACTTGGAAGTCACCTATAGGACATGGCAACCAGCACAATGTCCCCCATGCAATATGGCTGACTTGGAAGTCACCTATACATACAACCAGCACAATGTCCCCCATGCAATATGGCTGACTTGGAAGTCACCTATAAAATACATCCAGCACAATGTCCCCCATGCAATATGGCTGAATTGGAAGTCACCTATAGAAAATGGCAACCAGCACAATGTCCCCCAAGCAATATGGCTGACTTGGAAGTCACCTATACAAGACAACCAGCAAAATGTCCCCCATGCAATATGGCTGACTTGGAAGTCACCTATACAATACAACCAGCACAATGTCCCCCATGCAATATGGCTGACTTGGAAGTCACCTATACAATACAACCAGCACAATGTCCCCCATGCAATATGGCTGACTTGGAAGTCACCTATACAACACAACCAGCACAATGTCCCCCATGCAATATGGCTGACTTGGAAGTCACCTAAACAACACAACCAGCACAAATGTCCCCCATGCAATATGGCTGACTTGGAAGTCACCTATAGAACATGGCCACCAGCACAATGTCCCCCATGCAATATGGTTCACTTGGAAGTCACCTATACAATACAACCAGCACAATGTCCCCCATGCAATATGGCTGACTTGGAAGTCACCTATACAATACAACCAGCACAATGTCCCCCATGCAATATGGCTAACTTGGAAGTCACCTATACAACACAACCAGCACAATGTCCCCCATGCAATATGGCTGACTTGGAAGTCACCTATACAACACAACCAGCACAATGTCCCCCATGCAATATGGCTCACTTGAAAGTCACCTATACAAAATGGCAACCAGCACAATGTCCCCCATGCAATATGGCTGACTTGGAAGTCACCTATACAACATGGCAACCAGCACAATTTCCCCCATGTAATATGGCTGACTTGGAAGTCACCTATACAAGACAACCAGCACAATGTCCGCCAAGCAATATGGCTGACTTGGAAGTCACCTATACAAGACAACCAGCACAATGTCCCCCATGCAATATGGCTGACTTGGAAGTCACCTATACAAGACAACCAGCACAATGTCCTCCAAGCAATATGGCTGACTTGGAAGTCACCTATAGAATATGGCCACCAGCACAATGTCCCCCATGCAATATGGCTGACTTGGAAGTCACCTATACAACATGGCAACCAGCACAATGTCCCCCAAGCAATATGGCTCACTTGGAAGTCACCTATACAACATGGCAACCAGCACAATGTCCCCCATGCAATATGGCTGACTTGGAAGTCACCTATAGAACATGGCCACCAGCACAATGTCCCCCATGCAACACGACTGACTTGGAAGTCACCTATACAAGACAACCAGCACAATGTCCCCCAAGCAATATGGCTGACTTGGAAGACACCTATACAACACAACCAGCACAATGTCCCCCAAGCAATATGGCTCACTTGGAAGTCACCTATACAACATGGCAACCAGCACAATGTCCCCCATGCAATATGCCTGACTTGGAAGTCACCTATACAACATGGCAAGCAGCACAATGTCCCCCATGCAATATGGCTGACTTGGAAGTCACCTATACAAGACAACCAGCACAATGTCCCCCATGCAATATGGCTGACTTGGAAGTCACCTATACAACATGGCAACCAGCACAATGTCCCCCATGCAATATGGCTGACTTGGAAGTCACCTATACAATACAACCAGCACAATGTCCCCCAAGCAATATGGCTGACTTGGAAGTCACCTATAGAACATGGCCACCAGCACAATGTCCCCCATGCAATATGGCTGACTTGGAAGTCACCTATAGAACATGGCCACCAGCACAATGTCCCCCATGCAATATGGCTGACTTGGAAGTCACCTATAGGACAATGCAACCAGCACAATGTCCCCCATGCAATATGGCTGACTTGGAAGTCACCTATAGAACATGGCCACCAGCACAATGTCCCCCATGCAATATGGCTGACTTGGAAGTCACCTATACAACATGGCAACCAGCACAATGTCCCCCATGCAATATGGCTGACTTGGAAGTCACCTATACAAGACAACCAGCACAATGTCCCCCATGCAATATGGCTGACTTGGAAGTCACCTATAGGACATGGCAACCAGCACAATGTCCCCCATGCAATATGGCTGACTTGGAAGTCACCTATACATACAACCAGCACAATGTCCCCCATGCAATATGGCTGACTTGGAAGTCACCTATAAAATACATCCAGCACAATGTCCCCCATGCAATATGGCCTAATTGGAAGTCACCTATAGAAAATGGCAACCAGCACAATGTCCCCCAAGCAATATGGCTGACTTGGAAGTCACCTATACAAGACAACCAGCAAAATGTCCCCCATGCAATATGGCTGACTTGGAAGTCACCTATACAATACAACCAGCACAATGTCCCCCATGCAATATGGCTGACTTGGAAGTCACCTATACAATACAACCAGCACAATGTCCCCCATGCAATATGGCTGACTTGGAAGTCACCTATACAACACAACCAGCACAATGTCCCCCATGCAATATGGCTGACTTGGAAGTCACCTAAACAACACAACCAGCACAAATGTCCCCCATGCAATATGGCTGACTTGGAAGTCACCTATAGAACATGGCCACCAGCACAATGTCCCCCATGCAATATGGCTCACTTGCAAGTCACCTATACAATACAACCAGCACAATGTCCCCCATGCAATATGGCTGACTTGGAAGTCACCTATACAATACAACCAGCACAATGTCCCCCATGCAATATGGCTAACTTGGAAGTCACCTATACAACACAACCAGCACAATGTCCCCCATGCAATATGGCTGACTTGGAAGTCACCTATACAACACAACCAGCACAATGTCCCCCATGCAATATGGCTCACTTGAAAGTCACCTATACAAAATGGCAACCAGCACAATGTCCCCCATGCAATATGGCTGACTTGGAAGTCACCTATACAACATGGCAACCAGCACAATTTCCCCCATGTAATATGGCTGACTTGGAAGTCACCTATACAAGACAACCAGCACAATGTCCGCCAAGCAATATGGCTGACTTGGAAGTCACCTATACAAGACAACCAGCACAATGTCCCCCATGCAATATGGCTGACTTGGAAGTCACCTATACAAGACAACCAGCACAATGTCCTCCAAGCAATATGGCTGACTTGGAAGTCACCTATAGAATATGGCCACCAGCACAATGTCCCCCATGCAATATGGCTGACTTGGAAGTCACCTATACAACATGGCAACCAGCACAATGTCCCCCAAGCAATATGGCTCACTTGGAAGTCACCTATACAACATGGCAACCAGCACAATGTCCCCCATGCAATATGGCTGACTTGGAAGTCACCTATAGAACATGGCCACCAGCACAATGTCCCCCATGCAACACGACTGACTTGGAAGTCACCTATACAAGACAACCAGCACAATGTCCCCCAAGCAATATGGCTGACTTGGAAGACACCTATACAACACAACCAGCACAATGTCCCCCAAGCAATATGGCTGACTTGGAAGTCACCTATAGGACATGGCAACCAGCACAATGTCCCCCATGCAATATGGCTGACTTGGAAGTCACCTATACATACAACCAGCACAATGTCCCCCATGCAATATGGCTGACTTGGAAGTCACCTATAAAATACATCCAGCACAATGTCCCCCATGCAATATGGCTGAATTGGAAGTCACCTATAGAAAATGGCAACCAGCACAATGTCCCCCAAGCAATATGGCTGACTTGGAAGTCACCTATACAAGACAACCAGCAAAATGTCCCCCATGCAATATGGCTGACTTGGAAGTCACCTATACAATACAACCAGCACAATGTCCCCCATGCAATATGGCTGACTTGGAAGTCACCTATACAATACAACCAGCACAATGTCCCCCATGCAATATGGCTAACTTGGAAGTCACCTATACAACACAACCAGCACAATGTCCCCCATGCAATATGGCTGACTTGGAAGTCACCTATACAACACAACCAGCACAATGTCCCCCATGCAATATGGCTCACTTGAAAGTCACCTATACAAAATGGCAACCAGCACAATGTCCCCCATGCAATATGGCTGACTTGGAAGTCACCTATACAACATGGCAACCAGCACAATTTCCCCCATGTAATATGGCTGACTTGGAAGTCACCTATACAAGACAACCAGCACAATGTCCGCCAAGCAATATGGCTGACTTGGAAGTCACCTATACAAGACAACCAGCACAATGTCCCCCATGCAATATGGCTGACTTGGAAGTCACCTATACAAGACAACCAGCACAATGTCCTCCAAGCAATATGGCTGACTTGGAAGTCACCTATAGAATATGGCCACCAGCACAATGTCCCCCATGCAATATGGCTGACTTGGAAGTCACCTATACAACATGGCAACCAGCACAATGTCCCCCAAGCAATATGGCTCACTTGGAAGTCACCTATACAACATGGCAACCAGCACAATGTCCCCCATGCAATATGGCTGACTTGGAAGTCACCTATAGAACATGGCCACCAGCACAATGTCCCCCATGCAACACGACTGACTTGGAAGTCACCTATACAAGACAACCAGCACAATGTCCCCCAAGCAATATGGCTGACTTGGAAGACACCTATACAACACAACCAGCACAATGTCCCCCAAGCAATATGGCTCACTTGGAAGTCACCTATACAACATGGCAACCAGCACAATGTCCCCCATGCAATATGCCTGACTTGGAAGTCACCTATACAACATGGCAAGCAGCACAATGTCCCCCATGCAATATGGCTGACTTGGAAGTCACCTATACAAGACAACCAGCACAATGTCCCCCATGCAATATGGCTGACTTGGAAGTCACCTATACAACATGGCAACCAGCACAATGTCCCCCATGCAATATGGCTGACTTGGAAGTCACCTATACAATACAACCAGCACAATGTCCCCCAAGCAATATGGCTGACTTGGAAGTCACCTATAGAACATGGCCACCAGCACAATGTCCCCCATGCAATATGGCTGACTTGGAAGTCACCTATAGAACATGGCCACCAGCACAATGTCCCCCATGCAATATGGCTGACTTGGAAGTCACCTATAGGACAATGCAACCAGCACAATGTCCCCCATGCAATATGGCTGACTTGGAAGTCACCTATAGAACATGGCCACCAGCACAATGTCCCCCATGCAATATGGCTGACTTGGAAGTCACCTATACAACATGGCAACCAGCACAATGTCCCCCATGCAATATGGCTGACTTGGAAGTCACCTATACAAGACAACCAGCACAATGTCCCCCATGCAATATGGCTGACTTGGAAGTCACCTATAGGACATGGCAACCAGCACAATGTCCCCCATGCAATATGGCTGACTTGGAAGTCACCTATACATACAACCAGCACAATGTCCCCCATGCAATATGGCTGACTTGGAAGTCACCTATAAAATACATCCAGCACAATGTCCCCCATGCAATATGGCCTAATTGGAAGTCACCTATAGAAAATGGCAACCAGCACAATGTCCCCCAAGCAATATGGCTGACTTGGAAGTCACCTATACAAGACAACCAGCAAAATGTCCCCCATGCAATATGGCTGACTTGGAAGTCACCTATACAATACAACCAGCACAATGTCCCCCATGCAATATGGCTGACTTGGAAGTCACCTATACAATACAACCAGCACAATGTCCCCCATGCAATATGGCTGACTTGGAAGTCACCTATACAACACAACCAGCACAATGTCCCCCATGCAATATGGCTGACTTGGAAGTCACCTAAACAACACAACCAGCACAAATGTCCCCCATGCAATATGGCTGACTTGGAAGTCACCTATAGAACATGGCCACCAGCACAATGTCCCCCATGCAATATGGCTCACTTGCAAGTCACCTATACAATACAACCAGCACAATGTCCCCCATGCAATATGGCTGACTTGGAAGTCACCTATACAATACAACCAGCACAATGTCCCCCATGCAATATGGCTAACTTGGAAGTCACCTATACAACACAACCAGCACAATGTCCCCCATGCAATATGGCTGACTTGGAAGTCACCTATACAACACAACCAGCACAATGTCCCCCATGCAATATGGCTCACTTGAAAGTCACCTATACAAAATGGCAACCAGCACAATGTCCCCCATGCAATATGGCTGACTTGGAAGTCACCTATACAACATGGCAACCAGCACAATTTCCCCCATGTAATATGGCTGACTTGGAAGTCACCTATACAAGACAACCAGCACAATGTCCGCCAAGCAATATGGCTGACTTGGAAGTCACCTATACAAGACAACCAGCACAATGTCCCCCATGCAATATGGCTGACTTGGAAGTCACCTATACAAGACAACCAGCACAATGTCCTCCAAGCAATATGGCTGACTTGGAAGTCACCTATAGAATATGGCCACCAGCACAATGTCCCCCATGCAATATGGCTGACTTGGAAGTCACCTATACAACATGGCAACCAGCACAATGTCCCCCAAGCAATATGGCTCACTTGGAAGTCACCTATACAACATGGCAACCAGCACAATGTCCCCCATGCAATATGGCTGACTTGGAAGTCACCTATAGAACATGGCCACCAGCACAATGTCCCCCATGCAACACGACTGACTTGGAAGTCACCTATACAAGACAACCAGCACAATGTCCCCCAAGCAATATGGCTGACTTGGAAGACACCTATACAACACAACCAGCACAATGTCCCCCAAGCAATATGGCTGACTTGGAAGTCACCTATAGGACATGGCAACCAGCACAATGTCCCCCATGCAATATGGCTGACTTGGAAGTCACCTATACATACAACCAGCACAATGTCCCCCATGCAATATGGCTGACTTGGAAGTCACCTATAAAATACATCCAGCACAATGTCCCCCATGCAATATGGCTGAATTGGAAGTCACCTATAGAAAATGGCAACCAGCACAATGTCCCCCAAGCAATATGGCTGACTTGGAAGTCACCTATACAAGACAACCAGCAAAATGTCCCCCATGCAATATGGCTGACTTGGAAGTCACCTATACAATACAACCAGCACAATGTCCCCCATGCAATATGGCTGACTTGGAAGTCACCTATACAATACAACCAGCACAATGTCCCCCATGCAATATGGCTGACTTGGAAGTCACCTATACAATACAACCAGCACAATGTCCCCCATGCAATATGGCTGATTTGGAAGTCACCTATACAACACAACCAGCACAATGTCCCCCATGCAATATGGCTGACTTGGAAGTCACCTATACAAGACAACCAGCACAATGTCCCCCATGCAATATGGCTGACTTGGAAGTCACCTATACAACACAACCAGCACAATGTCCCCCAAGCAATATGGCTCACTTGGAAGTCACCTATACAACATGGCAACCAGCACAATGTCCCCCATGCAATATGGCTGACTTGGAAGTCACTTATACAACATGGCAACCAGCACAATGTCCCCCATGCAATATGGCTGACTTGGAAGTCACCTATACAATACAACCAGCACAATGTCCCCCAAGCAATATGGCTGACTTGGAAGTCACCTATAGAACATGGCCACCAGCACAATGTCCCCCATGCAATATGGCTGACTTGGAAGTCACCTATACAATACAACCAGCACAATGTCCCCCATGCAATATGGCTGACTTGGAAGTCACCTATACAATACAACCAGCACAATGTCCCCCATGCAATATGGCTGATTTGGAAGTCACCTATACAACACAACCAGCACAATGTCCCCCATGCAATATGGCTGACTTGGAAGTCACCTATACAAGACAACCAGCACAATGTCCCCCATGCAATATGGCTGACTTGGAAGTCACCTATACAACACAACCAGCACAATGTCCCCCATGCAATATGGCTCACTTGAAAGTCACCTATACAAAATGGCAACCAGCACAATGTCCCCCATGCAATATGGCTGACTTGGAAGTCACCTATACAACATGGCAACCAGCACAATTTCCCCCATGTAATATGGCTGACTTGGAAGTCACCTATACAAGACAACCAGCACAATGTCCGCCAAGCAATATGGCTGACTTGGAAGTCACCTATACAAGACAACCAGCACAATGTCCCCCATGCAATATGGCTGACTTGGAAGTCACCTATACAAGACAACCAGCACAATGTCCTCCAAGCAATATGGCTGACTTGGAAGTCACCTATAGAATATGGCCACCAGCACAATGTCCCCCATGCAATATGGCTGACTTGTAAGTCACCTATACAACATGGCAACCAGCACAATCTCCCCCAAGCAATATGGCTCACTTGGAAGTCACCTATACAACATGGCAACCAGCACAATGTCCCCCATGCAATATGGCTGACTTGGAAGTCACCTATAGAACATGGCCACCAGCACAATGTCCCCCATGCAACACGACTGACTTGGAAGTCACCTATACAAGACAACCAGCACAATGTCCCCCAAGCAATATGGCTGACTTGGAAGACACCTATACAACACAACCAGCACAATGTCCCCTAAGCAATATGGCTCACTTGGAAGTCACCTATACAACATGGCAACCAGCACAATGTCCCCCATGCAATATGCCTGACTTGGAAGTCACCTATACAACATGGCAAGCAGCACAATGTCCCCCATGCAATATGGCTGACTTGGAAGTCACCTATACAAGACAACCAGCACAATGTCCCCCATGCAATATGGCTGACTTGGAAGTCACCTATACAACATGGCAACCAGCACAATGTCCCCCATGAAATATGGCTGACTTGGAAGTCACCTATACAATACAACCAGCACAATGTCCCCCAAGCAATATGGCTGACTTGGAAGTCACCTATAGAACATGGCCACCAGCACAATGTCCCCCATGCAATATGGCTGACTTGGAAGTCACCTATACAAGACAACCAGCACAATGTCCCCCATGCAATATGGCTGACTTGGAAGTCACCTATAGAACATGGCCACCAGCACAATGTCCCCCATGCAATATGGCTGACTTGGAAGTCACCTATAGGACAATGCAACCAGCACAATGTCCCCCATGCAATATGGCTGACTTGGAAGTTACCTATAGAACATGGCCACCAGCACAATGTCCCCCAAGCAATATGGCTCACTTGGAAGTCACCTATACAATACAACCAGCACAACGTCCCCCAAGCAATATGGCTGACTTGGAAGTCACCTATACAAGACAACCAGCACAATGTCCCCCATGCAATATGGCTGACTTGGAAGTCACCTATACGACATGGCCACCAGCACAATGTCCCCCATGCAATATGGCTGACTTGGAAGTCACCTATACAATACAACCAGCACAATGTCCCCCATGCAATATGGCTGACTTGGAAGTCACCTATACAATACAACCAGCACAATGTCCCCCATGCAATATGGCTGATTTGGAAGTCACCTATACAACACAACCAGCACAATGTCCCCCATGCAATATGGCTGACTTGGAAGTCACCTATACAAGACAACCAGCACAATGTCCCCCATGCAATATGGCTGACTTGGAAGTCACCTATACAACACAACCAGCACAATGTCCCCCAAGCAATATGGCTCACTTGGAAGTCACCTATACAACATGGCAACCAGCACAATGTCCCCCATGCAATATGGCTGACTTGGAAGTCACCTATACAACATGGCAACCAGCACAATGTCCCCCATGCAATATGGCTGACTTGGAAGTCACCTATACAATACAACCAGCACAATGTCCCCCAAGCAATATGGCTGACTTGGAAGTCACCTATAGAACATGGCCACCAGCACAATGTCCCACATGCAATATGGCTGACTTGGAAGTCACCTATACAAGACAACCAGCACAATGTCCCCCATGCAATATGGCTGACTTGGAAGTCAACTATAGAACATGGCCACCAGCACAATGTCCCCCATGCAATATGGCTGACTTGGAAGTCACCTATAGGACAATGCAACCAGCACAATGTCCCCCATGCAATATGGCTGACTTGGAAGTCACCTATAGAACATGGCCACCAGCACAATGTCCCCCAAGCAATATGGCTCACTTGGAAGTCACCTATACAATACAACCAGCACAATGTCCCCCATGCAATATGGCTGAATTGGAAGTCACCTATACAATACAACCAGCACAATGTCCCAAATGCAATATGGCTGACTTGGAAGTCACCTATAGAACATGGCCACCAGCACAATGTCCCCCATGCAATATGGCTGACTTGGAAGTCACCTATACAACATGGCAACCAGCACAATGTCCCCCATGCAATATGGCTGACTTGGAAGTCACCTATAGAACATGGCCACCAGCACAATGTCCGCCAAGCAATATGGCTGACTTGGAAGTTACCTATACAACATGGCCACCAGCACAATGTCCCCCATGCAACACGGCTGACTTGGAAGTCACCTATACAAGACAACCAGCACAATGTCCCCCATGCAATATGGCTGACTTGGAAGTCACCTATAGGACAATGCAACCAGCACAATGTCCCCCATGCAATATGGCTGACTTGGAAGTCACCTATAGAACATGGCCACCAGCACAATGTCCCCCAAGCAATATGGCTCACTTGGAAGTCACCTATACAATACAACCAGCACAATGTCCCCCATGCAATATGGCTGAATTGGAAGTCACCTATACAATACAACCAGCACAATGTCCCAAATGCAATATGGCTGACTTGGAAGTCACCTATAGAACATGGCCACCAGCACAATGTCCCCCATGCAATATGGCTGACTTGGAAGTCACCTATACAACATGGCAACCAGCACAATGTCCCCCATGCAATATGGCTGACTTGGAAGTCACCTATAGAACATGGCCACCAGCACAATGTCCCCCAAGCAATATGGCTGACTTGGAAGTTACCTATACAACATGGCCACCAGCACAATGTCCCCCATGCAACACGGCTGACTTGGAAGTCACCTATACAAGACAACCAGCACAATGTCCCCCATGCAATATGGCTGACTTGGAAGTCACCTATACAACACAACCAGCACAATGTCCCCCAAGCAATATGGCTCACTTGGAAGTCACCTATACAACATGGCAACCAGCACAATGTCCCCCATGCAATATGGCTGACTTGGAAGTCACCTATACAATACAACCAGCACAATGTTCCCCAAGAAATATGGCTGACTTGGAAGTCACCTATAGAACATGGCCACCAGCACAATGTCCCCCATGCAATATGGCTGACTTGGAAGTCACCTATACAAGACAAACAGCATAATGTCCCCCATGCAATATGGCTGACTTGGAAGTCACCTATAGAACATGGCCACCAGCACAATTTCCCCCATGCAATATGGCTGACTTGGAAGTCACCTATACAACATGGCAACCAGCACAATGTCCCCCAAGCAATATGGCTGACTTGGAAGTCACCTGTAGAACATGGCCACCAGCACAATGTCCCCCAAGCAATATGGCTGACTTGGAAGTCACCTATAGAACATGGCAACCAGCACAATGTCCCCCAAGCAATATGGCTGACTTGGAAGTCACCTATACAAGACAACCAGCACAATGTCCCCCATGCAATATGGCTGACTTGGAAGTCACCTATAGGACATGGCAACCAGCACAATGTCCCCCATGCAATATGGCTGACTTGGAAGTCACCTATACATACAACCAGCACAATGTCCCCCATGCAATATGGCTGACTTGGAAGTCACCTATACAATACAACCAGCACAATGTCCCCCATGCAATATGGCTGAATTGGAAGTCACCTATAGAAAATGGCAACCAGCACAATGTCCCCCAAGCAATATGGCTGACTTGGAAGTCACCTATACAAGACAACCAGCACAATGTCCCCCATGCAATATGGCTGACTTGGAAGTCACCTATACAATACAACCAGCACAATGTCCCCCATGCAATATGGCTGACTTGGAAGTCACCTATACAATACAACCAGCACAATGTCCCCCATGCAATATGGCTGACTTGGAAGTCACCTATACAACACAACCAGCACAATGTCCCCCATGCAATATGGCTGACTTGGAAGTCACCTAAACAACACAACCAGCACAATGTCCCCCATGCAATATGGCTGACTTGGAAGTCATCTATAGAACATGGCCACCAGCACAATGTCCCCCATGCAATATGGCTCACTTGGAAGTCACCTATACAATACAACCAGCACAATGTCCCCCATGCAATATGGCTGACTTGGAAGTCACCTATACAATACAACCAGCACAATGTCCCCCATGCAATATGGCTGACTTGGAAGTCACCTATACAACACAACCAGCACAATGTCCCCCATGCAATATGGCTGACTTGGAAGTCACCTATACAAGACAACCAGCACAATGTACTCCATGCAATATGGCTGACTTGGAAGTCACCTATACAAGACAACCAGCACAATGTCCTCCAAGCAATATGGCTGACTTGGAAGTCACTTATAGAACATGGCCACCAGCACAATGGCCCCCATGCAATATGGCTGACTTGGAAGTCACCTATACAACATGGCAACCAGCACAATGTCCCCCAAGCAATATGGCTCACTTGGAAGTCACCTATAGAACATGGCCACCAGCACAATGGCCCCCATGCAATATGGCTGACTTGGAAGTCACCTATACAACATGGCAACCAGCACAATGTCCCCCATGCAATATGGTTCACTTGGAAGTCACCTATACAATACAACCAGCACAATGTCCCCCATGCAATATGGCTGACTTGGAAGTCACCTATGCAATACAACCAGCACAATGTCCCCCATGCAATATGGCTAACTTGGAAGTCACCTATACAACACAACCAGCACAATGTCCCCCATGCAATATGGCTGACTTGGAAGTCACCTATACAACACAACCAGCACAATGTCCCCCATGCAATATGGCTCACTTGAAAGTCACCTATACAAAATGGCAACCAGCACAATGTCCCCCATGCAATATGGCTGACTTGGAAGTCACCTATACAACATGGCAACCAGCACAATTTCCCCCATGTAATATGGCTGACTTGGAAGTCACCTATACAAGACAACCAGCACAATGTCCGCCAAGCAATATGGCTGACTTGGAAGTCACCTATACAAGACAACCAGCACAATGTCCCCCATGCAATATGGCTGACTTGGAAGTCACCTATACAAGACAACCAGCACAATGTCCTCCAAGCAATATGGCTGACTTGGAAGTCACCTATAGAATATGGCCACCAGCACAATGTCCCCCATGCAATATGGCTGACTTGGAAGTCACCTATACAACATGGCAACCAGCACAATGTCCCCCAAGCAATATGGCTCACTTGGAAGTCACCTATACAACATGGCAACCAGCACAATGTCCCCCATGCAATATGGCTGACTTGGAAGTCACCTATAGAACATGGCCACCAGCACAATGTCCCCCATGCAACACGACTGACTTGGAAGTCACCTATACAAGACAACCAGCACAATGTCCCCCAAGCAATATGGCTGACTTGGAAGACACCTATACAACACAACCAGCACAATGTCCCCCAAGCAATATGGCTCACTTGGAAGTCACCTATACAACATGGCAACCAGCACAATGTCCCCCATGCAATATGCCTGACTTGGAAGTCACCTATACAACATGGCAAGCAGCACAATGTCCCCCATGCAATATGGCTGACTTGGAAGTCACCTATACAAGACAACCAGCACAATGTCCCCCATGCAATATGGCTGACTTGGAAGTCACCTATACAACATGGCAACCAGCACAATGTCCCCCATGCAATATGGCTGACTTGGAAGTCACCTATACAATACAACCAGCACAATGTCCCCCAAGCAATATGGCTGACTTGGAAGTCACCTATAGAACATGGCCACCAGCACAATGTCCCCCAAGCAATATGGCTGACTTGGAAGTTACCTATACAACATGGCCACCAGCACAATGTCCCCCATACAACACGGCTGACTTGGAAGTCACCTATACAAGACAACCAGCACAATGTCCCCCATGCAATATGGCTGACTTGGAAGTCACCTATACAACACAACCAGCACAATGTCCCCCAAGCAATATGGCTCACTTGGAAGTCACCTATACAACATGGCAACCAGCACAATGTCCCCCATGCAATATGGCTGACTTGGAAGTCACCTATACAATACAACCAGCACAATGTTCCCCAAGAAATATGGCTGACTTGGAAGTCACCTATAGAACATGGCCACCAGCACAATGTCCCCCATGCAATATGGCTGACTTGGAAGTCACCTATACAAGACAAACAGCACAATGTCCCCCATGCAATATGGCTGACTTGGAAGTCACCTATAGAACATGGCCACCAGCACAATTTCCCCCATGCAATATGGCTGACTTGGAAGTCACCTATACAACATGGCAACCAGCACAATGTCCCCCAAGCAATATGGCTGACTTGGAAGTCACCTGTAGAACATGGCCACCAGCACAATGTCCCCCAAGCAATATGGCTGACTTGGAAGTCACCTATAGAACATGGCAACCAGCACAATGTCCCCCAAGCAATATGGCTGACTTGGAAGTCACCTATACAAGACAACCAGCACAATGTCCCCCATGCAATATGGCTGACTTGGAAGTCATCTATAGAACATGGCCACCAGCACAATGTCCCCCATGCAATATGGCTCACTTGGAAGTCACCTATACAATACAACCAGCACAATGTCCCCCATGCAATATGGCTGACTTGGAAGTCACCTATACAATACAACCAGCACAATGTCCCCCATGCAATATGGCTGACTTGGAAGTCACCTATACAACACAACCAGCACAATGTCCCCCATGCAATATGGCTGACTTGGAAGTCACCTATACAACACAACCAGCACAATGTCCCCCATGCAATATGGCTCACTTGAAAGTCACCTATACAACATGGCAACCAGCACAATGTCCCCCATGCAATATGGCTGACTTGGAAGTCACCTATACAACATTGCAACCAGCACAATGTCCCCCATGCAATATGGCTGACTTGGAAGTCACCTATACAACATGGCAACCAGCACAATTTCCCCCATGTAATATGGCTGACTTGGAAGTCACCTATACAAGACAACCAGCACAATGTCCGCCAAGCAATATGGCTGACTTGGAAGTCACCTATACAAGACAACCAGCACAATGTACTCCATGCAATATGGCTGACTTGGAAGTCACCTATACAAGACAACCAGCACAATGTCCTCCAAGCAATATGGCTGACTTGGAAGTCACCTATAGAACATGGCCACCAGCACAATGGCCCCCATGCAATATGGCTGACTTGGAAGTCACCTATACAACATGGCAACCAGCACAATGTCCCCCAAGCAATATGGCTCACTTGGAAGTCACCTATAGAACATGGCCACCAGCACAATGGCCCCCATGCAATATGGCTGACTTGGAAGTCACCTATACAACATGGCAACCAGCACAATGTCCCCCATGCAATATGGTTCACTTGGAAGTCACCTATACAATGCAACCAGCACAATGTCCCCCATGCAATATGGCTGACTTGGAAGTCACCTATACAATACAACCAGCACAATGTCCCCCATGCAATATGGCTAACTTGGAAGTCACCTATAAAACACAACCAGCACAATGTCCCCCATGCAATATGGCTGACTTGGAAGTCACCTATACAACACAACCAGCACAATGTCCCCCATGCAATATGGCTCACTTGAAAGTCACCTATACAAAATGGCAACCAGCACAATGTCCCCCATGCAATATGGCTGACTTGGAAGTCACCTATACAACATGGCAACCAGCACAATTTCCCCCATGTAATATGGCTGACTTGGAAGTCACCTATACAAGACAACCAGCACAATGTCCGCCAAGCAATATGGCTGACTTGGAAGTCACCTATACAAGACAACCAGCACAATGTCCCCCATGCAATATGGCTGACTTGGAAGTCACCTATACAAGACAACCAGCACAATGTCCTCCAAGCAATATGGCTGACTTGGAAGTCACCTATAGAATATGGCCACCAGCACAATGTCCCCCATGCAATATGGCTGACTTGGAAGTCACCTATACAACATGGCAACCAGCACAATGTCCCCCAAGCAATATGGCTCACTTGGAAGTCACCTATACAACATGGCAACCAGCACAATGTCCCCCATGCAATATGGCTGACTTGGAAGTCACCTATAGAACATGGCCACCAGCACAATGTCCCCCATGCAACACGACTGACTTGGAAGTCACCTATACAAGACAACCAGCACAATGTCCCCCAAGCAATATGGCTGACTTGGAAGACACCTATACAACACAACCAGCACAATGTCCCCCAAGCAATATGGCTCACTTGGAAGTCACCTAAACAACATGGCAACCAGCACAATGTCCCCCATGCAATATGCCTGACTTGGAAGTCACCTATACAACATGGCAAGCAGCACAATGTCCTCCATGCAATATGGCTGACTTGGAAGTCACCTATACAAGACAACCAGCACAATGTCCCCCATGCAATATGGCTGACTTGGAAGTCACCTATACAACATGGCAACCAGCACAATGTCCCCCATGCAATATGGCTGACTTGGAAGTCACCTATACAATACAACCAGCACAATGTCCCCCAAGCAATATGGCTGACTTGGAAGTCACCTATAGAACATGGCCACCAGCACAATGTCCCCCATGCAATATGGCTGACTTGGAAGTCACCTATACAAGACAACCAGCACAATGTCCCCCATGCAATATGGCTGACTTGGAAGTCACCTATAGAACATGGCCACCAGCACAATGTCCCCCCTGCAATATGGCTGACTTGGAAGTCACCTATAGGACAATGCAACCAGCACAATGTCCCCCATGCAATATGGCTGACTTGGAAGTCACCTATAGAACATGGCCACCAGCACAATGTCCCCCAAGCAATATGGCTCACTTGGAAGTCACCTATACAATACAACCAGCACAACGTCCCCCAAGCAATATGGCTGACTTGGAAGTCACCTATACAAGACAACCAGCACAATGTCCCCCATGCAATATGGCTGACTTGGAAGTCACCTATACGACATGGCCACCAGCACAATGTCCCCCATGCAATATGGCTGACTTGGAAGTCACCTATACAATACAACCAGCACAATGTCCCCCATGCAATATGGCTGACTTGGAAGTCACCTATACAATACAACCAGCACAATTTCCCCCATGCAATATGGCTGATTTGGAAGTCACCTATACAACACAACCAGCACAATGTCCCCCATGCAATATGGCTGACTTGGAAGTCACCTATACAAGACAACCAGCACAATGTCCCCCATGCAATATGGCTGACTTGGAAGTCACCTATACAACACAACCAGCACAATGTCCCCCAAGCAATATGGCTGACTTGGAAGTCACCTATACAACATGGCAACCAGCACAATGTCCCCCATGCAATATGGCTGACTTGGAAGTCACCTATACAACATGGCAACCAGCACAATGTCCCCCATGCAATATGGCTGACTTGGAAGTCACCTATACAATACAACCAGCACAATGTCCCCCAAGCAATATGGCTGACTTGGAAGTCACCTATAGAACATGGCCACCAGCACAATGTCCCACATGCAATATGGCTGACTTGGAAGTCACCTATACAAGACAACCAGCACAATGTCCCCCATGCAATATGGCTGACTTGGAAGTCAACTATAGAACATGGCCACCAGCACAATGTCCCCCATGCAATATGGCTGACTTGGAAGTCACCTATAGGACAATGCAACCAGCACAATGTCCCCCATGCAATATGGCTGACTTGGAAGTCACCTATAGAACATGGCCACCAGAACAATGTCCCCCAAGCAATATGGCTCACTTGGAAGTCACCTATACAATACAACCAGCACAATGTCCCCCATGCAATATGGCTGAATTGGAAGTCACCTATACAATACAACCAGCACAATGTCCCAAATGCAATATGGCTGACTTGGAAGTCACCTATAGAACATGGCCACCAGCACACTGTCCCCCATGCAATATGGCTGACTTGGAAGTCACCTATACAACATGGCAACCAGCACAATGTCCCCCATGCAATATGGCTGACTTGGAAGTCACCTATAGAACATGGCCACCAGCACAATGTCCCCCAAGCAATATGGCTGACTTGGAAGTTACCTATACACCATGGCCACCAGCACAATGTCCCCCATGCAACACGGCTGACTTGGAAGTCACCTATTCAAGACAACCAGCACAATGTCCCCCATGCAATATGGCTGACTTGGAAGTCACCTATACAACACAACCAGCACAATGTCCCCCAAGCAATATGGCTCACTTGGAAGTCACCTATACAACATGGCAACCAGCACAATGTCCCCCATGCAATATGGCTGACTTGGAAGTCACCTATACAATACAACCAGCACAATGTTCCCCAAGAAATATGGCTGACTTGGAAGTCACCTATAGAACATGGCCACCAGCACAATGTCCCCCATGCAATATGGCTGACTTGGAAGTCACCTATACAAGACAAACAGCACAATGTCCCCCATGCAATATGGCTGACTTGGAAGTCACCTATAGAACATGGCCACCAGCACAATTTCCCCCATGCAATATGGCTGACTTGGAAGTCACCTATACAACATGGCAACCAGCACAATGTCCCCCAAGCAATATGGCTGACTTGGAAGTCACCTGTAGAACATGGCCACCAGCACAATGTCCCCCAAGCAATATGGCTGACTTGGAAGTCACCTATAGAACATGGCAACCAGCACAATGTCCCCCAAGCAATATGGCTGACTTGGAAGTCACCTATACAAGACAACCAGCACAATGTCCCCCATGCAATATGGCTGACTTGGAAGTCACCTATAGGACATGGCAACCAGCACAATGTCCCCCATGCAATATGGCTGACTTGGAAGTCACCTATACATACAACCAGCACAATGTCCCCCATGCAATATGGCTGACTTGGAAGTCACCTATACAATACAACCAGCACAATGTCCCCCATGCAATATGTCTGAATTGGAAGTCACCTATAGAAAATGGCAACCAGCACAATGTCCCCCAAGCAATATGGCTGACTTGGAAGTCACCTATACAAGACAACCAGCACAATGTCCCCCATGCAATATGGCTGACTTGGAAGTCACCTATACAATACAACCAGCACAATGTCCCCCATGCAATATGGCTGACTTGGAAGTCACCTATACAATACAACCAGCACAATGTCCCCCATGCAATATGGCTGACTTGGAAGTCACCTATACAACACAACCAGCACAATGTCCCCCATGCAATATGGCTGACTTGGAAGTCACCTAAACAACACAACCAGCACAATGTCCCCCATGCAATATGGCTGACTTGGAAGTCATCTATAGAACATGGCCACCAGCACAATGTCCCCCATGCAATATGGCTCACTTGGAAGTCACCTATACAATACAACCAGCACAATGTCCCCCATGCAATATGGCTGACTTGGAAGTCACCTATACAATACAACCAGCACAATGTCCCCCATGCAATATGGCTGACTTGGAAGTCACCTATACAACACAACCAGCACAATGTCCCCCATGCAATATGGCTGACTTGGAAGTCACCTATACAACACAACCAGCACAATGTCCCCCATGCAATATGGCTCACTTGAAAGTCACCTATACAACATGGCAACCAGCACAATGTCCCCCATGCAATATGGCTGACTTGGAAGTCACCTATACAACATGGCAACCAGCACAATGTCCCCCATGCAATATGGCTGACTTGGAAGTCACCTATACAACATGGCAACCAGCACAATTTCCCCCATGTAATATGGCTGACTTGGAAGTCACCTATACAAGACAACCAGCACAATGTCCGCCAAGCAATATGGCTGACTTGGAAGTCACCTATACAAGACAACCAGCACAATGTACTCCATGCAATATGGCTGACTTGGAAGTCACCTATACAAGACAACCAGCACAATGTCCTCCAAGCAATATGGCTGACTTGGAAGTCACCTATAGAACATGGCCAACAGCACAATGGCCCCCATGCAATATGGCTGACTTGGAAGTCACCTATACAACATGGCAACCAGCACAATGTCCCCCAAGCAATATGGCTCACTTGGAAGTCACCTATACAACATGGCAACCAGCACAATGTCCCCCATGCAATATGGCTGACTTGGAAGTCACCTATAGAACATGGCCACCAGCACAATGTCCCCCATGCAACACGACTGACTTGGAAGTCACCTATACAAGACAACCAGCACAATGTCCCCTATGCAATATGGCTGACTTGGAAGACACCTATACAACACAACCAGCACAATGTCCCCCAAGCAATATGGCTCACTTGGAAGTCACCTATACAACATGGCAACCAGCACAATGTCCCCCATGCAATATGCCTGACTTGAAAGTCACCTATACAACATGGCAAGCAGCACAATGTCCCCCAAGCAATATGGCTGACTTGGAAGTCACCTATACAAGACAACCAGCACAATGTCCCCCATGCAATATGGCTGACTTGGAAGTCACCTATACAACATGGCAACCAGCACAATGTCCCCCATGCAATATGGCTGACTTGGAAGTCACCTATACAATACAACCAGCACAATGTCCCCCACGCAATATGGCTGACTTGGAAGTCACCTATAGAACATGGCCACCAGCACAATGTCCCCCATGCAATATGGCTGACTTGGAAGTCACCTATACAAGACAACCAGCACAATGTCCCCCATGCAATATGGCTGACTTGGAAGTCACCTATAGAACATGGCCACCAGCACAATGTCCCCCATGCAATATGGCTGACTTGGAAGTCACCTATAGGACAATGCAACCAGCACAATGTCCCCCATGCAATATGGCTGACTTGGAAGTCACCTATAGAACATGGCCACCAGCACAATGTCCCCCAAGCAATATGGCTCACTTGGAAGTCACCTATACAATACAACCAGCACAATGTCCCCCATGCAATATGGCTGACTTGGAAGTCACCTATACAATACAACCAGCACAATGTCCCAAATGCAATATGGCTGACTTGGAAGTCACCTATAGCACATGGCCACCAGCACAATGTCCCCCATGCAATATGGCTGACTTGGAAGTCACCTATACAACATGGCAACCAGCACAATGTCCCCCATGCAATATGGCTGACTTGGAAGTCACCTATACAAGACAACCAGCACAATGTCCCCCATGCAATATGGCTGACTTGGAAGTCACCTATACGACATGGCCACCAGCACAATGTCCCCCATGCAATATGGCTGACTTGGAAGTCACCTATACAATACAACCAGCACAATGTCCCCCATGCAATATGGCTGACTTGGAAGTCACCTATACAACACAACCAGCACAATGTCCCCCATGCAATATGGCTGACTTGGAAGTCACCTATACAAGACAACCAGCACAATGTCCCAAATGCAATATGGCTGACTTGGAAGTCACCTATAGAACATGGCCACCAGCACAATGTCCCCCATGCAACACGGCTGACTTGGAAGTCACCTATACAAGACAACCAGCACAATGTCCCCCATGCAATATGGCTGACTTGGAAGTCACCTATACAACACAACCAGCACAATGTCCCCC
Source organism: Petromyzon marinus (assembly GCF_048934315.1). Classification (NCBI taxonomy): domain Eukaryota; kingdom Metazoa; phylum Chordata; class Hyperoartia; order Petromyzontiformes; family Petromyzontidae; genus Petromyzon; species Petromyzon marinus. The sequence goes on along the minus strand of NW_027422884.1, from coordinate 376,351 downwards.
AAGCAATATGGCTCACTTGGAAGTCACCTATACAACATGGCAACCAGCACAATGTCCCCCATGCAATATGCCTGACTTGGAAGTCACCTATACAACATGGCAACCAGCACAATGTCCCCCATGCAATATGGCTGACTTGGAAGTCACCTATACAAGACAACTAGCACAATGTCCCCCATGCAATATGGCTGACTTGGAAGTCACCTATACAGCATGGCAACCAGCACAATGTCCACCATGCAATATGGCTGACTTGGAAGTCACCTATACAATACAACCAGCACAATGTCCCCCAAGCAATATGGCTGACTTGGAAGTCACCTATAGAACATGGCCACCAGCACAATGTCCCCCATGCAATATGGCTGACTTGGAAGTCACCTATACAAGACAACCAGCACAATGTCCCCCATGCAATATGGCTGACTTGGAAGTCACCTATAGAACATGGCCACCAGCACAATGTCCCACATGCAATATGGCTAACTTGGAAGTCACCTATAGGACAATGCAACCAGCACAATGTCCCCCATGCAATATGGCTGACTTGGAAGTCACCTATAGAACATGGCCACCAGCACAATGTCCCCCAAGCAATATGGCTCACTTGGAAGTCACCTATACAATACAACCAGCACAATGTCCCCCATGCAATATGGCTGACTTGGAAGTCACCTATACAATACAACCAGCACAATGTCCCAAATGCAATATGGCTGACTTGGAAGTCACCTATAGAACATGGCCACCAGCACAATGTCCCCCATGCAATATGGCTGACTTGGAAGTCACCTATACAACATGGCAACCTGCACCATGTCCCCCATGCAATATGGCTGACTTGGAAGTCACCTATACAATACAACCAGCACAATGTCCCCCAAGCAATATGGCTGACTTGGAAGTCACCTATACAAGACAACCAGCACAATGTCCCCCATGCAATATGGCTGACTTGGAAGTCACCTATACGACATGGCCAACAGCACAATGTCCCCCATGCAATATGGCTGACTTGGAAGTCACCTATACAAGACAACCAGCACAATGTCCCAAATGCAATATGGCTGACTTGGAAGTCACCTATACAAAATGGCAACCAGCACAATGTCCCCCATGCAATATGGCTGACTTGGAAGTCACCTATACAATACAACCAGCACAATGTCCCCGAAGCAATATGGCTGACTTGGAAGTCACCTATACAAGACAACCAGCACAATGTCCCCCATGCAATATGGCTGACTTGGAAGTTACCTATAGGACATGGCCACCAGCACAATGTCCCCCATGCAATATGGCTGACTTGGAAGTCACCTATACAATACAACCAGCACAATGTCCCCCATGCAATATGGCTGACTTGGAAGTCACCTATACAATACAACCAGCACAATGTCCCCCATGCAATATGGCTGATTTGGAAGTCACCTATACAAGACAACCAGCACAATGTCCCCCATGCAATATGGCTGACTTGGAAGTCACCTATAGAACATGGCCACCAGCACAATGTCCCCCATGCAATATGGCAGACTTGGAAGTCACCTATACAACATGGCAACCAGCACAATGTCCCCCAAGCAATATGGCTGACTTGGAAGTCACCTATACAACATGGCAACCAGCACAATGTCCCCCAAGCAATATGGCTGACTTGGAAGTCACCTATACAACATGGCAAGCAGCACAATGTCCCCCATGCAATATGGCTCACTTGGAAGTCACCTATACAAGACAACCAGCACAATGTCCCCCATGCAATATGGCTGACTTGGAAGTCACCTATACAACATGGCAACCAGCACAATGTCCCCCATGCAATATGGCTGACTTGGAAGTCACCTATACAATACAACCAGCACAATGTCCCCCAAGCAATATGGCTGACTTGGAAGTCACCTATAGAACATGGCCACCAGCACAATGTCCCCAATGCAATATGGCTGACTTGGAAGTCACCTATACAAGACAACCAGCACAATGTCCCCCATGCAATATGGCTGACTTGGAAGTCACCTATAGAACATGGCCACCAGCACAATGTCCCCCATGCAATATGGCTGACTTGGAAGTCACCTATAGGACAATGCAACCAGCACAATGTTCCCCATGCAATATGGCTGACTTGGAAGTCACCTATAGAACATGGCCACCAGCACAATGTCCCCCAAGCAATATGGCTCACTTGGAAGTCACCTATACAATACAACCAGCACAATGTCCCCCATGCAATATGGCTGACTTGGAAGTCACCTATACAATACAACCAGCACAATGTCCCAAATGCAATATGGCTGACTTAGAAGTCACCTATAGCACATGGCCACCAGCACAATGTCCCCCATGCAATATGGCTGACTTGGAAGTCACCTATACAACATGGCAACCAGCACAATGTCCCCCATGCAATATGGCTGACTTGGAAGTCACCTATACAAGACAACCAGCACAATGTCCCCCATGCAATATGGCTGACTTGGAAGTCACCTATACGACATGGCCACCAGCACAATGTCCCCCATGCAATATGGCTGACTTGGAAGTCACCTATACAATACAACCAGCACAATGTCCCCCATGCAATATGGCTGACTTGGAAGTCACCGATACAATACAACCAGCACAATGTCCCCCATGCAATATGGCTGATTTGGAAGTCACCTATACAACACAACCAGCACAATGTCCCCCATGCAATATGGCTGACTTGGAAGTCACCTATACAAGACAACCAGCACAATGTCCCAAATTCAATATGGCTGACTTGGAAGTCACCTATAGAACATGGCCACCAGCACAATGTCCCCCATGCAACACGGCTGACTTGGAAGTCACCTATACAAGACAACCAGCACAATGTCCCCCATGCAATATGGCTGACTTGGAAGTCACCTATACAACACAACCAGCACAATGTCCCCCAAGCAATATGGCTCACTTGGAAGTCACCTATACAACATGGCAACCAGCACAATGTCCCCCATGCAATATGCCTGACTTGGAAGTCACCTATACAACATGGCAACCAGCACAATGTCCCCCATGCAATATGGCTGACTTGGAAGTCACCTATACAAGACAACCAGCACAATGTCCCCCATGCAATATGGCTGACTTGGAAGTCACCTATACAGCATGGCAACCAGCACAATGTCCCCCATGCAATATGGCTGACTTGGAAGTCACCTATACAATACAACCAGCACAATGTCCCCCAAGCAATATGGCTGACTTGGAAGTCACCTATAGAACATGGCCACCAGCACAATGTCCCCCATGCAATATGGCTGACTTGGAAGTCACCTATACAAGACAACCAGCACAATGTCCCCCATGCAATATGGCTGACTTGGAAGTCACCTATAGAACATGGCCACCAGCACAATGTCCCCCATGCAATATGGCTGACTTGGAAGTCACCTATAGGACAATGCAACCAGCACAATGTCCCCCATGCAATATGGCTGACTTGGAAGTCACCTATAGAACATGGCCACCAGCACAATGTCCCCCAAGCAATATGGCTCACTTGGAAGTCACCTATACAATACAACCAGCACAATGTCCCCCATGCAATATGGCTGACTTGGAAGTCACCTATAGAACATGGCCACCAGCACAATGTCCCCCATGCAATATGGCTGACTTGGAAGTCACCTATACAACATGGCAACCAGCACAATGTCCCCCATGCAATATGGCTGACTTGGAAGTCACCTATACAATACAACCAGCACAATGTCCCCCAAGCAATATGGCTGACTTGGAAGTCACCTATACAAGACAACCAGCACAATGTCCCCCATGCAATATGGCTGACTTGGAAGTCACCTATACGACATGGCCAACAGCACAATGTCCCCCATGCAATATGGCTGACTTGGAAGTCACCTATACAATACAACCAGCACAATGTCCCCCATGCAATATGGCTGACTTGGAAGTCACCTATACAATACAACCAGCACAATGTCCCCCATGCAATATGGCTGATTTGGAAGTCACCTATACAACACAACCAGCACAATGTCCCCCATGCAATATGGCTGACTTGGAAGTCACCTATACAAGACAACCAGCACAATGTCCCAAATGCAATATGGCTGACATGGAAGTCACCTATAGAACATGGCCACCAGCACAATGTCCCCCATGCAATATGGCTGACTTGGAAGTCACCTATACAAAATGGCAACCAGCACAATGTCCCCCATGCAATATGGCTGACTTGGAAGTCACCTATACAATACAACCAGCACAATGTCCCCCAAGCAATATGGCTGACTTGGAAGTCACCTATACAAGACAACCAGCACAATGTCCCCCATGCAATATGGCTGACTTGGAAGTTACCTATAGGACATGGCCACCAGCACAATGTCCCCCATGCAATATGGCTGACTTGGAAGTCACCTATACAATACAACCAGCACAATGTCCCCCATGCAATATGGCTGACTTGGAAGTCACCTATACAATACAACCAGCACAATGTCCCCCATGCAATATGGCTGATTTGGAAGTCACCTATACAAGACAACCAGCACAATGTCCCCCATGCAATATGGCTGACTTGGAAGTCACCTATAGAACATGGCCACCAGCACAATGTCCCCCATGCAATATGGCAGACTTGGAAGTCACCTATACAACATGGCAACCAGCACAATGTCCCCCAAGCAATATGTCTGACTTGGAAGTCACCTATACAACATGGCAACCAGCACAATGTCCCCCAAGCAATATGGCTGACTTGGAAGTCACCTATAGAACATGGCATCTAGCACAATGTCCCCCAAGCAATATGGCTGACTTAAAAGTCACCTATACAAGACAACCAGCACAATTTCCCCCATGCAATATGGCTGACTTGGAAGTCACCTATAGGACATCGCAACCAGCACAATGTCCCCCATGCAATATGGCTGACTTTGAAGTCACCTATACAACATGGCAACCAGCACAATGTCCCCCATGCAATATGGCTGACTTGGAAGTCACCTTTACAACATGGCAACCAGCACAATGTCCCCCATGCAATATGGCTGACTTGGAAGTCACCTATACAATACAACCAGCACAATGTCCCCCATGCAACACGGCTGACTTGGAAGTCACCTATACAAGACAACCAGCACAATGTCCCCCATGCAATATGGCTGACTTGGAAGTCACCTATAGAACATGGCCACCAGCACAATGTCCCCCAAGCAATATGGCTGACTTAAAAGTCACCTATACAAGACAACCAGCACAATTTCCCCCATGCAATATGGCTGACTTGGAAGTCACCTATAGGACATCGCAACCAGCACAATGTCCCCCATGCAATATGGCTGACTTTGAAGTCACCTATACAACATGGCAACCAGCACAATGTCCCCCATGCAATATGGCTGACTTGGAAGTCACCTTTACAACATGGCCACCAGCACAATGTCCCCCATGCAATATGGCTGACTTGGAAGTCACCTATACAATACAACCAGCACAATGTCCCCCATGCAATATGGCTGACTTGGAAGTCACCTATACAATACAACCAGCACAATGTCCCCCATGCAATATGGCTGATTTGGAAGTCACCTATACAACACAACCAGCACAATGTCCCCCATGCAATATGGCTGACTTGGAAGTCACCTATACAAGACAACCAGCACAATGTCCCAAATGCAATATGGCTGACTTGGAAGTCACCTATAGAACATGGCCACCAGCACAATGTCCCCCATGCAACACGGCTGACTTGGAAGTCACCTATACAAGACAACCAGCACAATGTCCCCCATGCAATATGGCTGACTTGGAAGTCACCTATACAACACAACCAGCACAATGTCCCCCAAGCAATATGGCTCACTTGGAAGTCACCTATACAACATGGCAACCAGCACAATGTCCCCCATGCAATATGCCTGACTTGGAAGTCACGTATACAACATGGCAACCAGCACAATGTCCCCCATGCAATATGGCTGACTTGGAAGTCACCTATACAAGACAACCAGCACAATGTCCCCCATGCAATATGGCTGACTTGGAAGTCACCTATACAGCATGGCAACCAGCACAATGTCCCCCATGCAATATGGCTGACTTGGAAGTCACCTATACAATACAACCAGCACAATGTCCCCCAAGCAATATGGCTGACTTGGAAGTCACCTATAGAACATGGCCACCAGCACAATGTCCCCCATGCAATATGGCTGACTTGGAAGTCACCTATACAAGACAACCAGCACAATGTCCCCCATGCAATATGGCTGACTTGGAAGTCACCTATAGAACATGGCCACCAGCACAATGTCCCCCATGCAATATGGCTGACTTGGAAGTCACCTATAGGACAATGCAACCAGCACAATGTCCCCCATGCAATATGGCTGACTTGGAAGTCACCTATAGAACATGGCCACCAGCACAATGTCCCCCAAGCAATATGGCTCACTTGGAAGTCACCTATAGAACATGGCCACCAGCACAATGTCCCCCATGCAATATGGCTGACTTGGAAGTCACCTATACAACATGGCAACCAGCACCATGTCCCCCAAGCAATATGGCTGACTTGGAAATCACCTATACAATACAACCAGCACAATGTCCCCCAAGCAATATGGCTGACTTGGAAGTCACCTATACAAGACAACCAGCACAATGTCCCCCATGCAATATGGCTGACTTGGAAGTCACCTATACGACATGGCCAACAGCACAATGTCCCCCATGCAATATGGCTGACTTGGAAGTCACCTATACAAGACAACCAGCACAATGTCCCAAATGCAATATGGCTGACATGGAAGTCACCTATAGAACATGGCCACCAGCACAATGTCCCCCATGCAATATGGCTGACTTGGAAGTCACCTATACAAAATGGCAACCAGCACAATGTCCCCCATGCAATATGGCTGACTTGGAAGTCACCTATACAATACAACCAGCACAATGTCCCCCAAGCAATATGGCTGACTTGGAAGTCACCTATACAAGACAACCAGCACAATGTCCCCCATGCAATATGGCTGACTTGGAAGTCACCTATAGAACATGGCCACCAGCACAATGTCCCCCATGCAATATGGCAGACTTGGAAGTCACCTATACAACATGGCAACCAGCACCATGTCCCCCATGCAATATGGCTGACTTGGAAATCACCTATACAATACAACCAGCACAATGTCCCCCAAGCAATATGGCTGACTTGGAAGTCACCTATACAAGACAACCAGCACAATGTCCCCCATGCAATATGGCTGACTTGGAAGTCACCTATACGACATGGCCAACAGCACAATGTCCCCCATGCAATATGGCTGACTTGGAAGTCACCTATACAAGACAACCAGCACAATGTCCCAAATGCAATATGGCTGACATGGAAGTCACCTATAGAACATGGCCACCAGCACAATGTCCCCCATGCAATATGGCTGACTTGGAAGTCACCTATACAAAATGGCAACCAGCACAATGTCCCCCATGCAATATGGCTGACTTGGAAGTCACCTATACAATACAACCAGCACAATGTCCCCCAAGCAATATGGCTGACTTGGAAGTCACCTATACAAGACAACCAGCACAATGTCCCCCATGCAATATGGCTGACTTGGAAGTCACCTATAGAACATGGCCACCAGCACAATGTCCCCCATGCAATATGGCAGACTTGGAAGTCACCTATACAACATGGCAACCAGCACAATGTCCCCCAAGCAATATGGCTGACTTGGAAGTCACCTATACAACATGGCAACCAGCACAATGTCCCCCAAGCAATATGGCTGACTTGGAAGTCACCTATACAACATGGCAAGCAGCACAATGTCCCCCATGCAATATGGCTGACTTGGAAGTCACCTATACAAGACAACCAGCACAATGTCCCCCATGCAATATGGCTGACTTGGAAGTCACCTATACAACATGGCAACCAGCACAATGTCCCCCATGCAATATGGCTGACTTGGAAGTCACCTATACAATACAACCAGCACAATGTCCCCCAAGCAATATGGCTGACTTGGAAGTCACCTATAGAACATGGCCACCAGCACAATGTCCCCAATGCAATATGGCTGACTTGGAAGTCACCTATACAAGACAACCAGCACAATGTCCCCCATGCAATATGGCTGACTTGGAAGTCACCTATAGAACATGGCCACCAGCACAATGTCCCCCATGCAATATGGCTGACTTGGACGTCACCTATAGGACAATGCAACCAGCACAATGTCCCCCATGCAATATGGCTGACTTGGAAGTCACCTATAGAACATGGCCACCAGCACAATGTCCCCCAAGCAATATGGCTCACTTGGAAGTCACCTATACAATACAACCAGCACAATGTCCCAAATGCAATATGGCTGACTTAGAAGTAACCTATAGCACATGGCCACCAGCACAATGTCCCCCATGCAATATGGCTGACTTGGAAGTCACCTATACAACATGGCAACCAGCACAATATCCCCCATGCAATATGGCTGACTTGGAAGTCACCTATACAAGACAACCAGCACAATGTCCCCCATGCAATATGGCTGACTTGGAAGTCACCTATACGACATGGCCACCAGCACAATGTCCCCCATGCAATATGGCTGACTTGGAAGTCACCTATACAATACAACCAGCACAATGTCCCCCATGCAATATGGCTGACTTGGAAGTCACCGATACAACACAACCAGCACAATGTCCCCCATGCAATATGGCTGATTTGGAAGTCACCTATACAACACAACCAGCACAATGTCCCCCATGCAATATGGCTGACTTGGAAGTCACCTATACAAGACAACCAGCACAATGTCCCAAATTCAATATGGCTGACTTGGAAGTCACCTATAGAACATGGCCACCAGCACAATGTCCCCCATGCAACACGGCTGACTTGGAAGTCACCTATACAAGACAACCAGCACAATGTCCCCCATGCAATATGGCTGACTTGGAAGTCACCTATACAACACAACCAGCACAATGTCCCCCAAGCAATATGGCTCACTTGGAAGTCACCTATACAACATGGCAACCAGCACAATGTCCCCCATGCAATATGCCTGACTTGGAAGTCACCTATACAACATGGCAACCAGCACAATGTCCCCCATGCAATATGGCTGACTTGGAAGTCACCTATACAAGACAACCAGCACAATGTCCCCCATGCAATATGGCTGACTTGGAAGTCACCTATACAGCATGGCAACCAGCACAATGTCCCCCATGCAATATGGCTGACTTGGAAGTCACCTATACAATACAACCAGCACAATGTCCCCCAAGCAATATGGCTGACTTGGAAGTCACCTATAGAACATGGCCACCAGCACAATGTCCCCCATGCAATATGGCTGACTTGGAAGTCACCTATACAAGACAACCAGCACAATGTCCCCCATGCAATATGGCTGACTTGGAAGTCACCTATAGAACATGGCCACCAGCACAATGTCCCCCATGCAATATGGCTGACTTGGAAGTCACCTATAGGACAATGCAACCAGCACAATGTCCCCCATGCAATATGGCTGACTTGGAAGTCACCTATAGAACATGGCCACCAGCACAATGTCCCCCAAGCAATATGGCTCACTTGGAAGTCACCTATACAATACAACCAGCACAATGTCCCCCATGCAATATGGCTGACTTGGAAGTCACCTATACAATACAACCAGCACAATGTCCCAAATGCAATATGGCTGACTTGGAAGTCACCTATAGAACATGGCCACCAGCACAATGTCCCCCATGCAATATGGCTGACTTGGAAGTCACCTATACAACATGGCAACCAGCACAATGTCCCCCATGCAATATGGCTGACTTGGAAGTCACCTATACAATACAACCAGCACAATGTCCCCCAAGCAATATGGCTGACTTGGAAGTCACCTATACAAGACAACCAGCACAATGTCCCCCATGCAATATGGCTGACTTGGAAGTCACCTATACGACATGGCCAACAGCACAATGTCCCCCATGCAATATGGCTGACTTGGAAGTCACCTATACAATACAACCAGCACAATGTCCCCCATGCAATATGGCTGACTTGGAAGTCACCTATACAATACAACCAGCACAATGTCCCCCATGCAATATGGCTGATTTGGAAGTCACCTATACAACACAACCAGCACAATGTCCCCCATGCAATATGGCTGACTTGGAAGTCACCTATACAAGACAACCAGCACAATGTCCCAAATGCAATATGGCTGACATGGAAGTCACCTATAGAACATGGCCACCAGCACAATGTCCCCCATGCAATATGGCTGACTTGGAAGTCACCTATACAAAATGGCAACCAGCACAATGTCCCCCATGCAATATGGCTGACTTGGAAGTCACCTATACAATACAACCAGCACAATGTCCCCCAAGCAATATGGCTGACTTGGAAGTCACCTATACAAGACAACCAGCACAATGTCCCCCATGCAATATGGCTGACTTGGAAGTTACCTATAGGACATGGCCACCAGCACAATGTCCCCCATGCAATATGGCTGACTTGGAAGTCACCTATACAATACAACCAGCACAATGTCCCCCATGCAATATGGCTGACTTGGAAGTCACCTATACAATACAACCAGCACAATGTCCCCCATGCAATATGGCTGATTTGGAAGTCACCTATACAAGACAACCAGCACAATGTCCCCCATGCAATATGGCTGACTTGAAAGTCACCTATAGAACATGGCCACCAGCACAATGTCCCCCATGCAATATGGCAGACTTGGAAGTCACCTATACAACATGGCAACCAGCACAATGTCCCCCAAGCAATATGTCTGACTTGGAAGTCACCTATACAACATGGCAACCAGCACAATGTCCCCCAAGCAATATGGCTGACTTGGAAGTCACCTATAGAACATGGCATCTAGCACAATGTCCCCCAAGCAATATGGCTGACTTAAAAGTCACCTATACAAGACAACCAGCACAATTTCCCCCATGCAATATGGCTGACTTGGAAGTCACCTATAGGACATCGCAACCAGCACAATGTCCCCCATGCAACATGGCTGACTTTGAAGTCACCTATACAACATGGCAACCAGCACAATGTCCCCCATGCAATATGGCTGACTTGGAAGTCACCTTTACAACATGGCAACCAGCACAATGTCCCCCATGCAATATGGCTGACTTGGAAGTCACCTATACAATACAACCAGCACAATGTCCCCCATTCAACACGGCTGACTTGGAAGTCACCTATACAAGACAACCAGCACAATGTCCCCCATGCAATATGGCTGACTTGGAAGTCACCTATAGAACATGGCCACCAGCACAATGTCCCCCAAGCAATATGGCTGACTTAAAAGTCACCTATACAAGACAACCAGCACAATTTCCCCCATGCAATATGGCTGACTTGGAAGTCACCTATAGGACATCGCAACCAGCACAATGTCCCCCATGCAACATGGCTGACTTTGAAGTCACCTATACAACATGGCAACCAGCACAATGTCCCCCATGCAATATGGCTGACTTGGAAGTCACCTTTACAACATGGCAACCAGCACAATGTCCCCCATGCAATATGGCTGACTTGGAAGTCACCTATACAATACAACCAGCACAATGTCCCCCATGCAACACGGCTGACTTGGAAGTCACCTATACAAGACAACCAGCACAATGTCCCCCATGCAATATGGCTGACTTGGAAGTCACCTATAGAACATGGCCACCAGCACAATGTCCCCCAAGCAATATGGCTGACTTGGAAGTCACCTATAGAACATGGCAACCAGCACAATGTCCCCCAAGCAATATGGCTGACTTGGAAGTCACCTATACAAGACAACCAGCACAATGTCCCCCATGCAATATGGCTGACTTGGAAGTCACCTATACAATACAACCAGCACAATGTCCCCCAAGCAATATGGCTGACTTGGAAGTCACCTATACAGCATGGCAACCAGCACAATGTCCCCCATGCAATATGGCTGACTTGGAAGTCACCTATACAATACAACCAGCACAATGTCCCCCAAGCAATATGGCTGACTTGGAAGTCACCTATAGAACATGGCCACCAGCACAATGTCCCCCATGCAATATGGCTGACTTGGAAGTCACCTATACAAGACAACCAGCACAATGTCCCCCATGCAATATGGCTGACTTGGAAGTCACCTATAGAACATGGCCACCAGCACAATGTCCCCCATGCAATATGGCTGACTTGGAAGTCACCTATAGGACAATGCAACCAGCACAATGTCCCCCATGCAATATGGCTGACTTTGAAGTCACCTATAGAACATGGCCACCAGCACAATGTCCCCCAAGCAATATGGCTCACTTGGAAGTCACCTATACAATACAACCAGCACAATGTCCCCCATGCAATATGGCTGACTTGGAAGTCACCTATACAATACAACCAGCACAATGTCCCAAATGCAATATGGCTGACTTGGAAGTCACCTATAGAACATGGCCACCAGCACAATGTCCCCCATGCAATATGGCTGACTTGGAAGTCACCTATACAACATGGCAACCAGCACAATGTCCCCCATGCAATATGGCTGACTTGGAAGTCACCTATACAATACAACCAGCACAATGTCCCCCAAGCAATATGGCTGACTTGGAAGTCACCTATACAAGACAACCAGCACAATGTCCCCCATGCAATATGGCTGACTTGGAAGTCACCTATACGACATGGCCAACAGCACAATGTCCCCCATGCAATATGGCTGACTTGGAAGTCACCTATACAATACAACCAGCACAATGTCCCCCATGCAATATGGCTGACTTGGAAGTCACCTATACAATACAACCAGCACAATGTCCCCCATGCAATATGGCTGATTTGGAAGTCACCTATACAACACAACCAGCACAATGTCCCCCATGCAATATGGCTGACTTGGAAGTCACCTATACAAGACAACCAGCACAATGTCCCAAATGCAATATGGCTGACATGGAAGTCACCTATAGAACATGGCCACCAGCACAATGTCCCCCATGCAATATGGCTGACTTGGAAGTCACCTATACAAAATGGCAACCAGCACAATGTCCCCCATGCAATATGGCTGACTTGGAAGTCACCTATACAATACAACCAGCACAATGTCCCCCAAGAAATATGGCTGACTTGGAAGTCACCTATACAAGACAACCAGCACAATGTCCCCCATGCAATATGGTTGACTTGGAAGTTACCTATAGGACATGGCCACCAGCACAATGTCCCCCATGCAATATGGCTGACTTGGAAGTCACCTATACAATACAACCAGCACAATGTCCCCCATGCAATATGGCTGACTTGGAAGTCACCTATACAATACAACCAGCACAATGTCCCCCATGCAATATGGCTGATTTGGAAGTCACCTATACAAGACAACCAGCACAATGTCCCCCATGCAATATGGCTGACTTGAAAGTCACCTATAGAACATGGCCACCAGCACAATGTCCCCCATGCAATATGGCAGACTTGGAAGTCACCTATACAACATGGCAACCAGCACAATGTCCCCCAAGCAATATGTCTGACTTGGAAGTCACCTATACAACATGGCAACCAGCACAATGTCCCCCAAGCAATATGGCTGACTTGGAAGTCACCTATAGAACATGGCATCTAGCACAATGTCCCCCAAGCAATATGGCTGACTTAAAAGTCACCTATACAAGACAACCAGCACAATTTCCCCCATGCAATATGGCTGACTTGGAAGTCACCTATAGGACATCGCAACCAGCACAATGTCCCCCATGCAATATGGCTGACTTTGAAGTCACCTATACAACATGGCAACCAGCACAATGTCCCCCATGCAATATGGCTGACTTGGAAGTCACCTTTACAACATGGCAACCAGCACAATGTCCCCCATGCAATATGGCTGACTTGGAAGTCACCTATACAATACAACCAGCACAATGTCCCCCATGCAACACGGCTGACTTGGAAGTCACCTATACAAGACAACCAGCACAATGTCCCCCATGCAATATGGCTGACTTGGAAGTCACCTATAGAACATGGCCACCAGCACAATGTCCCCCAAGCAATATGGCTGACTTAAAAGTCACCTATACAAGACAACCAGCACAATTTCCCCCATGCAATATGGCTGACTTGGAAGTCACCTATAGGACATCGCAACCAGCACAATGTCCCCCATGCAACATGGCTGACTTTGAAGTCACCTATACAACATGGCAACCAGCACAATGTCCCCCATGCAATATGGCTGACTTGGAAGTCACCTTTACAACATGGCAACCAGCACAATGTCCCCCATGCAATATGGCTGACTTGGAAGTCACCTATACAATACAACCAGCACAATGTCCCCCATGCAACACGGCTGACTTGGAAGTCACCTATACAAGACAACCAGCACAATGTCCCCCATGCAATATGGCTGACTTGGAAGTCACCTATAGAACATGGCCACCAGCACAATGTCCCCCAAGCAATATGGCTGACTTGGAAGTCACCTATAGAACATGGCAACCAGCACAATGTCCCCCAAGCAATATGGCTGACTTGGAAGTCACCTATACAAGACAACCAGCACAATGTCCCCCATGCAATATGGCTGACTTGGAAGTCACCTATACAATACAACCAGCACAATGTCCCAAATGCAATATGGCTGACTTAGAAGTCACCTATAGAACATGGCCACCAGCACAATGTCCCCCATGCAATATGGCTGACTTGGAAGTCACCTATACAACATGGAAACCAGCACAATGTCCCCCATGCAATATGGCTGACTTGGAAGTCACCTATACAATACAACCAGCACAATGTCCCCCAAGCAATATGGCTGACTTGGAAGTCACCTATACAAGACAACCAGCACAATGTCCCCCATGCAATATGGCTGACTTGGAAGTCACCTATATAACATGGCCACCAGCACAATGTCCCCCATGCAATATGGCAGACTTGGAAGTCACCTATACAACATGGCAACCAGCACAATGTCCCCCAAGCAATATGGCTGACTTGGAAGTCACCTATACAACATGGCAACCAGCACAATGTCCCCCAAGCAATATGGCTGACTTGGAAGTCACCTATACAACATGGCAAGCAGCACAATGTCCCCCATGCAATATGGCTGACTTGGAAGTCACCTATACAACATGGCAACCAGCACAATGTCCCCCATGCAATATGGCTGACTTGGAAGTCACCTATACAACATGGCAACCAGCACAATGTCCCCCATGCAATATGGCTGACTTGGAAGTCACCTATACAATACAACCAGCACAATGTCCCCCAAGCAATATGGCTGACTTGGAAGTCACCTATAGAACATGGCCACCAGCACAATGTCCCCAATGCAATATGGCTGACTTGGAAGTCACCTATACAAGACAACCAGCACAATGTCCCCCATGCAATATGGCTGACTTGGAAGTCACCTATAGAACATGGCCACCAGCACAATGTCCCCCATGCAATATGGCTGACTTGGAAGTCACCTATAGGACAATGCAACCAGCACAATGTCCCCCATGCAATATGGCTGACTTGGAAGTCACCTATAGAACATGGCCACCAGCACAATGTCCCCCAAGCAATATGGCTCACTTGGAAGTCACCTATACAATACAACCAGCACAATGTCCCCCATGCAATATGGCTGACTTGGAAGTCACCTATACAATACAACCAGCACAATGTCCCAAATGCAATATGGCTGACTTAGAAGTCACCTATAGCACATGGCCACCAGCACAATGTCCCCCATGCAATATGGCTGACTTGGAAGTCACCTATACAACATGGCAACCAGCACAATGTCCCCCATGCAATATGGCTGACTTGGAAGTCACCTATACAAGACAACCAGCACAATGTCCCCCATGCAATATGGCTGACTTGGAAGTCACCTATACGACATGGCCACCAGCACAATGTCCCCCATGCAATATGGCTGACTTGGAAGTCACCTATACAATACAACCAGCACAATGTCCCCCATGCAATATGGCTGACTTGGAAGTCACCGATACAATACAACCAGCACAATGTCCCCCATGCAATATGGCTGATTTGGAAGTCACCTATACAACACAACCAGCACAATGTCCCCCATGCAATATGGCTGACTTGGAAGTCACCTATACAAGACAACCAGCACAATGTCCCAAATTCAATATGGCTGACTTGGAAGTCACCTATAGAACATGGCCAACAGCACAATGTCCCCCATGCAACACGGCTGACTTGGAAGTCACCTATACAAGACAACCTGCACAATGTCCCCCATGCAATATGGCTGACTTGGAAGTCACCTATACAACACAACCAGCACAATGTCCCCCAAGCAATATGGCTCACTTGGAAGTCACCTATACAACATGGCAACCAGCACAATGTCCCCCATGCAATATGCCTGACTTGGAAGTCACCTATACAACATGGCAACCAGCACAATGTCCCCCATGCAATATGGCTGACTTGGAAGTCACCTATACAAGACAACCAGCACAATGTCCCCCATGCAATATGGCTGACTTGAAAGTCACCTATACAGCATGGCAACCAGCACAATGTCCCCCATGCAATATGGCTGACTTGGAAGTCACCTATACAATACAACCAGCACAATGTCCCCCAAGCAATATGGCTGACTTGGAAGTCACCTATAGAACATGGCCACCAGCACAATGTCCCCCATGCAATATGGCTGACTTGGAAGTCACCTATACAAGACAACCAGCACAATGTCCCCCATGCAATATGGCTGACTTGGAAGTCACCTATAGAACATGGCCACCAGCACAATGTCCCCCATGCAATATGGCTGACTTGGAAGTCACCTATAGAACATGGCAACCAGCACAATGTCCCCCAAGCAATATGGCTGACTTGGAAGTCACCTATACAAGACAACCAGCACAATGTCCCCCATGCAATATGGCTGACTTGGAAGTCACCTATACAATACAACCAGCACAATGTCCCAAATGCAATATGGCTGACTTAGAAGTCACCTATAGAACATGGCCACCAGCACAATGTCCCCCATGCAATATGGCTGACTTGGAAGTCACCTATACAACATGGAAACCAGCACAATGTCCCCCATGCAATATGGCTGACTTGGAAGTCACCTATACAATACAACCAGCACAATGTCCCCCAAGCAATATGGCTGACTTGGAAGTCACCTATACAAGACAACCAGCACAATGTCCCCCATGCAATATGGCTGACTTGGAAGTCACCTATATAACATGGCCACCAGCACAATGTCCCCCATGCAATATGGCAGACTTGGAAGTCACCTATACAACATGGCAACCAGCACAATGTCCCCCAAGCAATATGGCTGACTTGGAAGTCACCTATACAACATGGCAACCAGCACAATGTCCCCCAAGCAATATGGCTGACTTGGAAGTCACCTATACAACATGGCAAGCAGCACAATGTCCCCCATGCAATATGGCTGACTTGGAAGTCACCTATACAACATGGCAACCAGCACAATGTCCCCCATGCAATATGGCTGACTTGGAAGTCACCTATACAACATGGCAACCAGCACAATGTCCCCCATGCAATATGGCTGACTTGGAAGTCACCTATACAATACAACCAGCACAATGTCCCCCAAGCAATATGGCTGACTTGGAAGTCACCTATAGAACATGGCCACCAGCACAATGTCCCCAATGCAATATGGCTGACTTGGAAGTCACCTATACAAGACAACCAGCACAATGTCCCCCATGCAATATGGCTGACTTGGAAGTCACCTATAGAACATGGCCACCAGCACAATGTCCCCCATGCAATATGGCTGACTTGGAAGTCACCTATAGGACAATGCAACCAGCACAATGTCCCCCATGCAATATGGCTGACTTGGAAGTCACCTATAGAACATGGCCACCAGCACAATGTCCCCCAAGCAATATGGCTCACTTGGAAGTCACCTATACAATACAACCAGCACAATGTCCCCCATGCAATATGGCTGACTTGGAAGTCACCTATACAATACAACCAGCACAATGTCCCAAATGCAATATGGCTGACTTAGAAGTCACCTATAGCACATGGCCACCAGCACAATGTCCCCCATGCAATATGGCTGACTTGGAAGTCACCTATACAACATGGCAACCAGCACAATGTCCCCCATGCAATATGGCTGACTTGGAAGTCACCTATACAAGACAACCAGCACAATGTCCCCCATGCAATATGGCTGACTTGGAAGTCACCTATACGACATGGCCACCAGCACAATGTCCCCCATGCAATATGGCTGACTTGGAAGTCACCTATACAATACAACCAGCACAATGTCCCCCATGCAATATGGCTGACTTGGAAGTCACCGATACAATACAACCAGCACAATGTCCCCCATGCAATATGGCTGATTTGGAAGTCACCTATACAACACAACCAGCACAATGTCCCCCATGCAATATGGCTGACTTGGAAGTCACCTATACAAGACAACCAGCACAATGTCCCAAATTCAATATGGCTGACTTGGAAGTCACCTATAGAACATGGCCAACAGCACAATGTCCCCCATGCAACACGGCTGACTTGGAAGTCACCTATACAAGACAACCTGCACAATGTCCCCCATGCAATATGGCTGACTTGGAAGTCACCTATACAACACAACCAGCACAATGTCCCCCAAGCAATATGGCTCACTTGGAAGTCACCTATACAACATGGCAACCAGCACAATGTCCCCCATGCAATATGCCTGACTTGGAAGTCACCTATACAACATGGCAACCAGCACAATGTCCCCCATGCAATATGGCTGACTTGGAAGTCACCTATACAAGACAACCAGCACAATGTCCCCCATGCAATATGGCTGACTTGAAAGTCACCTATACAGCATGGCAACCAGCACAATGTCCCCCATGCAATATGGCTGACTTGGAAGTCACCTATACAATACAACCAGCACAATGTCCCCCAAGCAATATGGCTGACTTGGAAGTCACCTATAGAACATGGCCACCAGCACAATGTCCCCCATGCAATATGGCTGACTTGGAAGTCACCTATACAAGACAACCAGCACAATGTCCCCCATGCAATATGGCTGACTTGGAAGTCACCTATAGAACATGGCCACCAGCACAATGTCCCCCATGCAATATGGCTGACTTGGAAGTCACCTATAGGACAATGCAACCAGCACAATGTCCCCCATGCAATATGGCTGACTTGGAAGTCACCTATAGAACATGGCCACCAGCACAATGTCCCCCAAGCAATATGGCTCACTTGGAAGTCACCTATACAATACAACCAGCACAATGTCCCCCATGCAATATGGCTGACTTGGAAGTCACCTATACAATACAACCAGCACAATGTCCCAAATGCAATATGGCTGACTTGGAAGTCACCTATAGAACATGGCCACCAGCACAATGTCCCCCATGCAATATGGCTGACTTGGAAGTCACCTATACAACATGGCAACCAGCACAATGTCCCCCATGCAATATGGCTGATTTGGAAGTCACCTATACAATACAACCAGCACAATGTCCCCCAAGCAATATGGCTGACTTGGAAGTCACCTATACAAGACAACCAGCACAATGTCCCCCATGCAATATGGCTGACTTGGAAGTCACCTATACGACATGGCCAACAGCACAATGTCCCCCATGCAATATGGCTGACTTGGAAGTCACCTATACAATACAACCAGCACAATGTCCCCCATGCAATATGGCTGACTTGGAAGTCACCTATACAATACAACCAGCACAATATCCCCCATGCAATATGGCTGATTTGGAAGTCACCTATACAACACAACCAGCACAATGTCCCCCATGCAATATGGCTGACTTGGAAGTCACCTATACAAGACAACCAGCACAATGTCCCAAATGCAATATGGCTGACATGGAAGTCACCTATAGAACATGGCCACCAGCACAATGTCCCCCATGCAATATGGCTGACTTGGAAGTCACCTATACAAAATGGCAACCAGCACAATGTCCCCCATGCAATATGGCTGACTTGGAAGTCACCTATACAATACAACCAGCACAATGTCCCCCAAGCAATATGGCTGACTTGGAAGTCACCTATACAAGACAACCAGCACAATGTCCCCCATGCAATATGGCTGACTTGGAAGTTACCTATAGGACATGGCCACCAGCACAATGTCCCCCATGCAATATGGCTGACTTGGAAGTCACCTATACAATACAACCAGCACAATGTCCCCCATGCAATATGGCTGACTTGGAAGTCACCTATACAATACAACCAGCACAATGTCCCCCATGCAATATGGCTGATTTGGAAGTCACCTATACAAGACAACCAGCACAATGTCCCCCATGCAATATGGCTGACTTGGAAGTCACCTATAGAACATGGCCACCAGCACAATGTCCCCCATGCAATATGGCAGACTTGGAAGTCACCTATACAACATGGCAACCAGCACAATGTCCCCCAAGCAATATGTCTGACTTGGAAGTCACCTATACAACATGGCAACCAGCACAATGTCCCCCAAGCAATATGGCTGACTTGGAAGTCACCTATAGAACATGGCATCTAGCACAATGTCCCCCAAGCAATATGGCTGACTTAAAAGTCACCTATACAAGACAACCAGCACAATTTCCCCCATGCAATATGGCTGACTTGGAAGTCACCTATAGGACATCGCAACCAGCACAATGTCCCCCATGCAATATGGCTGACTTTGAAGTCACCTATACAACATGGCAACCAGCACAATGTCCCCCATGCAATATGGCTGACTTGGAAGTCACCTTTACAACATGGCAACCAGCACAATGTCCCCCATGCAATATGGCTGACTTGGAAGTCACCTATACAATACAACCAGCACAATGTCCCCCATGCAACACGGCTGACTTGGAAGTCACCTATACAAGACAACCAGCACAATGTCCCCCATGCAATATGGCTGACTTGGAAGTCACCTATAGAACATGGCCACCAGCACAATGTCCCCCAA
Source organism: Petromyzon marinus (assembly GCF_048934315.1). Taxonomy (NCBI): domain Eukaryota; kingdom Metazoa; phylum Chordata; class Hyperoartia; order Petromyzontiformes; family Petromyzontidae; genus Petromyzon; species Petromyzon marinus. The sequence continues at coordinate 355,262 of NW_027422884.1, read as the reverse complement.
GCAATATGGCTGACTTAAAAGTCACCTATACAAGACAACCAGCACAATTTCCCCCATGCAATATGGCTGACTTGGAAGTCACCTATAGGACATCGCAACCAGCACAATGTCCCCCATGCAATATGGCTGACTTTGAAGTCACCTATACAACATGGCAACCAGCACAATGTCCCCCATGCAATATGGCTGACTTGGAAGTCACCTTTACAACATGGCAACCAGCACAATGTCCCCCATGCAATATGGCTGACTTGGAAGTCACCTATACAATACAACCAGCACAATGTCCCCCATGCAACACGGCTGACTTGGAAGTCACCTATACAAGACAACCAGCACAATGTCCCCCATGCAATATGGCTGACTTGGAAGTCACCTATAGAACATGGCCACCAGCACAATGTCCCCCAAGCAATATGGCTGACTTGGAAGTCACCTATAGAACATGGCAACCAGCACAATGTCCCCCAAGCAATATGGCTGACTTGGAAGTCACCTATACAAGACAACCAGCACAATGTCCCCCATGCAATATGGCTGACTTGGAAGTCACCTATACAATACAACCAGCACAATGTCCCAAATGCAATATGGCTGACTTAGAAGTCACCTATAGAACATGGCCACCAGCACAATGTCCCCCATGCAATATGGCTGACTTGGAAGTCACCTATACAACATGGCAACCAGCACAATGTCCCCCATGCAATATGGCTGACTTGGAAGTCACCTATACAATACAACCAGCACAATGTCCCCCAAGCAATATGGCTGACTTGGAAGTCACCTATACAAGACAACCAGCACAATGTCCCCCATGCAATATGGCTGACTTGGAAGTCAACTATACAATACAACCAGCACAATGTCCCCCATGCAATATGGCTGATTTGGAAGTCACCTATACAACACAACCAGCACAATGTCCCCCATGCAATATGGCTGACTTGGAAGTCACCTATACAAGACAACCAGCACAATGTCCCCCATGCAATATGGCTGACTTGGAAGTCACCTTTACAACATGGCAACCAGCACAATGTCCCCCATGCAATATGGCTGACTTGGAAGTCACCTATACAATACAACCAGCACAATGTCCCCCATGCAACACGGCTGACTTGGAAGTCACCTATACAAGACAACCAGCACAATGTCCCCCATGCAATATGGCTGACTTGGAAGTCACCTATAGAACATGGCCACCAGCACAATGTCCCCCAAGCAATATGGCTGACTTGGAAGTCACCTATAGAACATGGCAACCAGCACAATGTCCCCCAAGCAATATGGCTGACTTGGAAGTCACCTATACAAGACAACCAGCACAATGTCCCCCATGCAATATGGCTGACTTGGAAGTCACCTATACAATACAACCAGCACAATGTCCCAAATGCAATATGGCTGACTTAGAAGTCACCTATAGAACATGGCCACCAGCACAATGTCCCCCATGCAATATGGCTGACTTGGAAGTCACCTATACAACATGGCAACCAGCACAATGTCCCCCATGCAATATGGCTGACTTGGAAGTCACCTATACAATACAACCAGCACAATGTCCCCCAAGCAATATGGCTGACTTGGAAGTCACCTATACAAGACAACCAGCACAATGTCCCCCATGCAATATGGCTGACTTGGAAGTCAACTATACAATACAACCAGCACAATGTCCCCCATGCAATATGGCTGATTTGGAAGTCACCTATACAACACAACCAGCACAATGTCCCCCATGCAATATGGCTGACTTGGAAGTCACCTATAGAACATGGCCACCAGCACAATGTCCCCCATGCAACACGGCTGACTTGGAAGTCACCTATACAAGACAACCAGCACAATGTCCCCCATGCAATATGGCTGACTTGGAAGTCACCTATACAACACAACCAGCACAATGTCCCCCAAGCAATATGGCTCACTTGGAAGTCACCTATACAACATGGCAACCAGCACAATGTCCCCCATGCAATATGCCTGACTTGGAAGTCACCTATACAACATGGCAACCAGCACAATGTCCCCCATGCAATATGGCTGACTTGGAAGTCACCTATACAAGACAACCAGCACAATGCCCCCCAGGCAATATGGCTGACTTGGAAGTCACCTATAGAACATGGCCACCAGCACAATGTCCCCCAAGCAATATGGCTGACTTGGAAGTCACCTATAGAACATGGCAACCAGCACAATGTCCCCCAAGCAATATGGCTGACTTGGAAGTCACCTATACAAGACAACCAGCACAATGTCCCCCATGCAATATGGCTGACTTGGAAGTCACCTATACAATACAACCAGCACAATGTCCCAAATGCAATATGGCTGACTTAGAATTCACCTATAGAACATGGCCACCAGCACAATGTCCCCCATGCAATATGGCTGACTTGGAAGTCACCTATACAACATGGCAACCAGCACAATGTCCCCCATGCAATATGGCTGACTTGGAAGTCACCTATACAATACAACCAGCACAATGTCCCCCAAGCAATATGGCTGACTTGGAAGTCACCTATACAAGACAACCAGCACAATGTCCCCCATGCAATATGGCTGACTTGGAAGTCACCTATACAATACAACCAGCACAATGTCCCCCATGCAATATGGCTGATTTGGAAGTCACCTATACAACACAACCAGCACAATGTCCCCCATGCAATATGGCTGACTTGGAAGTCACCTATACAAGACAACCAGCACAATGTCCCAAATGCAATATGGCTGATTTGGAAGTCACGTATAGAACATGGCCACCAGCACAATGTCCCCCATGCAATATGGATGACTTGGAAGTCACCTATAGAACATGGCAACCAGCACAATGTCCCCCATTCAATATGGCTGACTTGGAAGTCACCTATACAATACAACCAGCACAATGTCCCCCAAGCAATATGGCTGACTTGGAAGTCACCTATACACTACAACCAGCACAATGTCCCAAATGCAATATGGCTGACTTAGAAGTCACCTATAGAACATGGCCACCAGCACAATGTCCCCCATGCAATATGGCTGACTTGGAAGTCACCTATACAACATGGCAACCAGCACAATGTCCCCCATGCAATATGGCTGACTTGGAAGTCACCTATACAATACAACCAGCACAATGTCCCCCAAGCAATATGGCTGACTTGGAAGTCACCTATACAAGACAACCAGCACAATGTCCCCCATGCAATATGGCTGACTTGGAAGTCACCTATACAATACAACCAGCACAATGTCCCCCATGCAATATGGCTGATTTGGAAGTCACCTATACAACACAACCAGCACAATGTCCCCCATGCAATATGGCTGACTTGGAAGTCACCTATACAAGACAACTAGCACAATGTCCCAAATGCAATATGGCTGACTTGGAAGTCACGTATAGAACATGGCCACCAGCACAATGTCCCCCATGCAATATGGATGACTTGGAAGTCACCTATAGAACATGGCAACCAGCACAATGTCCCCCATGCAATATGGCTGACTTGGAAGTCACCTATACAATACAACCAGCACAATGTCCCCCAAGCAATATGGCTGACTTGGAAGTCACCTATACAAGACAACCAGCACAATGTCCCCCATGCAATATGGCTGACTTGGAAGTCACCTATAGGACATGGCCACCAGCACAATGTCCCCCATGCAATATGGCTGACTTGGAAGTCACCTATACAATACAACCAGCACAATGTCCCCCATGCAACACGGCTGACTTGGAAGTCACCTATACAAGACAACCAGCACAATGTCCCCCATGCAATATGGCTGACTTGGAAGTCACCTATAGAACATGGCCACCAGCACAATGTCCCCCAAGCAATATGGCTGACTTGGAAGTCACCTATAGAACATGGCAACCAGCACAATGTCCCCCAAGCAATATGGCTGACTTGGAAGTCACCTATACAAGACAACCAGCACAATGTCCCCCATGCAATATGGCTGACTTGGAAGTCACCTATACAATACAACCAGCACAATGTCCCATATGCAATATGGCTGACTTAGAAGTCACCTATAGAACATGGCCACCAGCACAATGTCCCCCATGCAATATGGCTGACTTGGAAGTCACCTATACAACATGGCAACCAGCACAATGTCCCCCATGCAATATGGCTGACTTGGAAGTCACCTATACAATACAACCAGCACAATGTCCCCCAAGCAATATGGCTGACTTGGAAGTCACCTATACAAGACAACCAGCACAATGTCCCCCATGCAATATGGCTGACTTGGAAGTCACCTATACAATACAACCAGCACAATGTCCCCCATGCAATATGGCTGATTTGGAAGTCACCTATACAACACAACCAGCACAATGTCCCCCATGCAATATGGCTGACTTGGAAGTCACCTATACAAGACAACCAGCACAATGTCCCAAATGCAATATGGCTGACTTGGAAGTCACGTATAGAACATGGCCACCAGCACAATGTCCCCCATGCAATATGGATGACTTGGAAGTCACCTATAGAACATGGCAACCAGCACAATGTCCCCCATGCAATATGGCTGACTTGGAAGTCACCTATACAATACAACCATTACAATGTCCCCCAAGCAATATGGCTGACTTGGAAGTCACCTATACAAGACAACCAGCACAATGTCCCCCATGCAATATGGCTGACTTGGAAGTCACCTATAGGACATGGCCCCCAGCACAATGTCCCCCATGCAATATGGCTGACTTGGAAGTCACCTATACAACATGGCAACTAGCACAATGTCCCCCATGCAATATGGCTGACTTGGAAGTCACCTATACAACATGGCAACCAGCACAATTTCCCCCATGTAATATTGCTGACTTGGAAGTCACCTATACAAGACAACCAGCACAATGTCCGCCAAGCAATATGGCTGACTTGGAAGTCACCTATACAAGACAACCAGCACAATGTCCTCCATGCAATATGGCTGACTTGGAAGTCACCTATACAAGACAACCAGCACAATGTCCTCCAAGCAATATGGCTGACTTGGAAGTAACCTATAGAACATGGCCACCAGCACAATGTCCCCCATGCAATATGGCTGACTTGGAAGTCACCTATACAACATGGCAACCAGCACAATGTCCCCCAAGCAATATGGCTCACTTGGAAGTCACCTATACAACATGGCAACCAGCACAATGTCCCCCATGCAATATGGCTGACTTGGAAGTCACCTATAGAACATGGCCACCAGCACAATGTCCCCCATGCAACACGACTGACTTGGAAGTCACCTATACAAGACAACCAGCACAATGTCCCCTATGCAATATGGCTGACTTGGAAGACACCTATACAACACAACCAGCACAATGTCCCCCAAGCAATATGGCTTACTTGGAAGTCACCTATACAACATGGCAACCAGCACAATGTCCCCCATGCAATATGCCTGACTTGGAAGTCACCTATACAACATGGCAAGCAGCACAATGTCCACCATGCAATATGGCTGACTTGGAAGTCACCTATACAAGACAACCAGCACAATGTCCCCCATGCAATATGGCTGACTTGGAAGTCACCTTTACAACATGGCAACCAGCACAATGTCCCCCATGCAATATGGCTGACTTGGAAGTCACCTATACAATACAATCAGCACAATGTCCCCCATGCAACACGGCTGACTTGGAAGTCACCTATACAAGACAACCAGCACAATGTCCCCCATGCAATATGGCTGACTTGGAAGTCACCTATAGAACATGGCCACCAGCACAATGTCCCCCAAGCAATATGGCTGAATTGGAAGTCACCTATAGAACATGGCCACCAGCACAATGTCCCCCATGCAATATGGCTGACTTGGAAGTCACCTATAGGACAATGCAACCAGCACAATGTCCCCCATGCAATATGGCTGACTTGGAAGTCACCTATAGAACATGGCCACCAGCACAATGTCCCCCAAGCAATATGGCTCACTTGGAAGTCACCTATACAATACAACCAGCACAATGTCCCCCATGCAATATGGCTGACTTGGAAGTCACCTATACAATACAACCAGCACAATGTCCCAAATGCAATATGGCTGACTTGGAAGTCACCTATAGCACATGGCCACCAGCACAATGTCCCCCATGCAATATGGCTGACTTGGAAGTCACCTATACAACATGGCAACCAGCACAATGTCCCCCATGCAATATGGCTGACTTGGAAGTCACCTATACAATACAACCAGCACAATGTCCCCCAAGCAATATGGCTGACTTGGAAGTCACCTATACAAGACAACCAGCACAATGTCCCCCATGCAATATGGCTGACTTGGAAGTCACCTATACGACATGGCCAACAGCACAATGTCCCCCATGCAATATGGCTGACTTGGAAGTCACCTATACAATACAACCAGCACAATGTCCCCCATGCAATATGGCTGACTTGGAAGTCACCTATACAATACAACCAGCACAATGTCCCCCATCCAATATGGCTGATTTGGAAGTCACCTATACAACACAACCAGCACAATGTCCCCCATGCAATATGGCTGACTTGGAAGTCACCTATACAAGACAACCAGCACAATGTCCCAAATGCAATATGGCTGACTTGGAAGTCACCTATAGAACATGGCCACCAGCACAATGTCCCCCATGCAACACGGCTGACTTGGAAGTCACCTATACAAGACAACCAGCACAATGTCCCCCATGCAATATGGCTGACTTGGAAGTCACCTATACAACACAACCAGCACAATGTCCCCCAAGCAATATGGCTCACTTGGAAGTCACCTATACAACATGGCAACCAGCACAATGTCCCCCATGCAATATGCCTGACTTGGAAGTCACCTATACAACATGGCAACCAGCACAATGTCCCCCATGCAATATGGCTGACTTGGAAGTCACCTATACAAGACAACCAGCACAATGTCCCCCATGCAATATGGCTGACTTGGAAGTCACCTATACAGCATGGCAACCAGCACAATGTCCCCCATGCAATATGGCTGACTTGGAAGTCACCTATACAATACAACCAGCACAATGTCCCCCAAGCAATATGGCTGACTTGGAAGTCACCTATACAACATGGCAACCAGCACAATGTCCCCCATGCAATATGGCTGACTTGGAAGTCACCTATAGAACATGGCCACCAGCACAATGTCCCCCATGCAACACGACTGACTTGGAAGTCACCTATACAAGACAACCAGCACAATGTCCCCTATGCAATATGGCTGACTTGGAAGACACCTATACAACACAACCAGCACAATGTCCCCCAAGCAATATGGCTTACTTGGAAGTCACCTATACAACATGGCAACCAGCACAATGTCCCCCATGCAATATGCCTGACTTGGAAGTCACCTATACAACATGGCAAGCAGCACAATGTCCCCCATGCAATATGGCTGACTTGGAAGTCACCTATACAAGACAACCAGCACAATGTCCCCCATGCAATATGGCTGACTTGGAAGTCACCTTTACAACATGGCAACCAGCACAATGTCCCCCATGCAATATGGCTGACTTGGAAGTCACCTATACAATACAACCAGCACAATGTCCCCCATGCAACACGGCTGACTTGGAAGTCACCTATACAAGACAACCAGCACAATGTCCCCCATGCAATATGGCTGACTTGGAAGTCACCTATAGAACATGGCCACCAGCACAATGTCCCCCAAGCAATATGGCTGACTTGGAAGTCACCTATAGAACATGGCAACCAGCACAATGTCCCCCAAGCAATATGGCTGACTTGGAAGTCACCTATACAAGACAACCAGCACAATGTCCCCCATGCAATATGGCTGACTTGGAAGTCACCTATACAATACAACCAGCACAATGTCCCAAATGCAATATGGCTGACTTAGAAGTCACCTATAGAACATGGCCACCAGCACAATGTCCCCCATGCAATATGGCTGACTTGGAAGTCACCTATACAACATGGCAACCAGCACAATGTCCCCCATGCAATATGGCTGACTTGGAAGTCACCTATACAATACAACCAGCACAATGTCCCCCAAGCAATATGGCTGACTTGGAAGTCACCTATACAAGACAACCAGCACAATGTCCCCCATGCAATATGGCTGACTTGGAAGTCAACTATACAATACAACCAGCACAATGTCCCCCATGCAATATGGCTGATTTGGAAGTCACCTATACAACACAACCAGCACAATGTCCCCCATGCAATATGGCTGACTTGGAAGTCACCTATAGAACATGGCCACCAGCACAATGTCCCCCATGCAACACGGCTGACTTGGAAGTCACCTATACAAGACAACCAGCACAATGTCCCCCATGCAATATGGCTGACTTGGAAGTCACCTATACAACACAACCAGCACAATGTCCCCCAAGCAATATGGCTCACTTGGAAGTCACCTATACAACATGGCAACCAGCACAATGTCCCCCATGCAATATGCCTGACTTGGAAGTCACCTATACAACATGGCAACCAGCACAATGTCCCCCATGCAATATGGCTGACTTGGAAGTCACCTATACAAGACAACCAGCACAATGCCCCCCAGGCAATATGGCTGACTTGGAAGTCACCTATAGAACATGGCCACCAGCACAATGTCCCCCAAGCAATATGGCTGACTTGGAAGTCACCTATAGAACATGGCAACCAGCACAATGTCCCCCAAGCAATATGGCTGACTTGGAAGTCACCTATACAAGACAACCAGCACAATGTCCCCCATGCAATATGGCTGACTTGGAAGTCACCTATACAATACAACCAGCACAATGTCCCAAATGCAATATGGCTGACTTAGAATTCACCTATAGAACATGGCCACCAGCACAATGTCCCCCATGCAATATGGCTGACTTGGAAGTCACCTATACAACATGGCAACCAGCACAATGTCCCCCATGCAATATGGCTGACTTGGAAGTCACCTATACAATACAACCAGCACAATGTCCCCCAAGCAATATGGCTGACTTGGAAGTCACCTATACAAGACAACCAGCACAATGTCCCCCATGCAATATGGCTGACTTGGAAGTCACCTATACAATACAACCAGCACAATGTCCCCCATGCAATATGGCTGATTTGGAAGTCACCTATACAACACAACCAGCACAATGTCCCCCATGCAATATGGCTGACTTGGAAGTCACCTATACAAGACAACCAGCACAATGTCCCAAATGCAATATGGCTGATTTGGAAGTCACGTATAGAACATGGCCACCAGCACAATGTCCCCCATGCAATATGGATGACTTGGAAGTCACCTATAGAACATGGCAACCAGCACAATGTCCCCCATTCAATATGGCTGACTTGGAAGTCACCTATACAATACAACCAGCACAATGTCCCCCAAGCAATATGGCTGACTTGGAAGTCACCTATACACTACAACCAGCACAATGTCCCAAATGCAATATGGCTGACTTAGAAGTCACCTATAGAACATGGCCACCAGCACAATGTCCCCCATGCAATATGGCTGACTTGGAAGTCACCTATACAACATGGCAACCAGCACAATGTCCCCCATGCAATATGGCTGACTTGGAAGTCACCTATACAATACAACCAGCACAATGTCCCCCAAGCAATATGGCTGACTTGGAAGTCACCTATACAAGACAACCAGCACAATGTCCCCCATGCAATATGGCTGACTTGGAAGTCACCTATACAATACAACCAGCACAATGTCCCCCATGCAATATGGCTGATTTGGAAGTCACCTATACAACACAACCAGCACAATGTCCCCCATGCAATATGGCTGACTTGGAAGTCACCTATACAAGACAACTAGCACAATGTCCCAAATGCAATATGGCTGACTTGGAAGTCACGTATAGAACATGGCCACCAGCACAATGTCCCCCATGCAATATGGATGACTTGGAAGTCACCTATAGAACATGGCAACCAGCACAATGTCCCCCATGCAATATGGCTGACTTGGAAGTCACCTATACAATACAACCAGCACAATGTCCCCCAAGCAATATGGCTGACTTGGAAGTCACCTATACAAGACAACCAGCACAATGTCCCCCATGCAATATGGCTGACTTGGAAGTCACCTATAGGACATGGCCACCAGCACAATGTCCCCCATGCAATATGGCTGACTTGGAAGTCACCTATACAATACAACCAGCACAATGTCCCCCATGCAACACGGCTGACTTGGAAGTCACCTATACAAGACAACCAGCACAATGTCCCCCATGCAATATGGCTGACTTGGAAGTCACCTATAGAACATGGCCACCAGCACAATGTCCCCCAAGCAATATGGCTGACTTGGAAGTCACCTATAGAACATGGCAACCAGCACAATGTCCCCCAAGCAATATGGCTGACTTGGAAGTCACCTATACAAGACAACCAGCACAATGTCCCCCATGCAATATGGCTGACTTGGAAGTCACCTATACAATACAACCAGCACAATGTCCCATATGCAATATGGCTGACTTAGAAGTCACCTATAGAACATGGCCACCAGCACAATGTCCCCCATGCAATATGGCTGACTTGGAAGTCACCTATACAACATGGCAACCAGCACAATGTCCCCCATGCAATATGGCTGACTTGGAAGTCACCTATACAATACAACCAGCACAATGTCCCCCAAGCAATATGGCTGACTTGGAAGTCACCTATACAAGACAACCAGCACAATGTCCCCCATGCAATATGGCTGACTTGGAAGTCACCTATACAATACAACCAGCACAATGTCCCCCATGCAATATGGCTGATTTGGAAGTCACCTATACAACACAACCAGCACAATGTCCCCCATGCAATATGGCTGACTTGGAAGTCACCTATACAAGACAACCAGCACAATGTCCCAAATGCAATATGGCTGACTTGGAAGTCACGTATAGAACATGGCCACCAGCACAATGTCCCCCATGCAATATGGATGACTTGGAAGTCACCTATAGAACATGGCAACCAGCACAATGTCCCCCATGCAATATGGCTGACTTGGAAGTCACCTATACAATACAACCATTACAATGTCCCCCAAGCAATATGGCTGACTTGGAAGTCACCTATACAAGACAACCAGCACAATGTCCCCCATGCAATATGGCTGACTTGGAAGTCACCTATAGGACATGGCCCCCAGCACAATGTCCCCCATGCAATATGGCTGACTTGGAAGTCACCTATACAACATGGCAACTAGCACAATGTCCCCCATGCAATATGGCTGACTTGGAAGTCACCTATACAACATGGCAACCAGCACAATTTCCCCCATGTAATATTGCTGACTTGGAAGTCACCTATACAAGACAACCAGCACAATGTCCGCCAAGCAATATGGCTGACTTGGAAGTCACCTATACAAGACAACCAGCACAATGTCCTCCATGCAATATGGCTGACTTGGAAGTCACCTATACAAGACAACCAGCACAATGTCCTCCAAGCAATATGGCTGACTTGGAAGTCACCTATAGAACATGGCCACCAGCACAATGTCCCCCATGCAATATGGCTGACTTGGAAGTCACCTATACAACATGGCAACCAGCACAATGTCCCCCAAGCAATATGGCTCACTTGGAAGTCACCTATACAACATGGCAACCAGCACAATGTCCCCCATGCAATATGGCTGACTTGGAAGTCACCTATAGAACATGGCCACCAGCACAATGTCCCCCATGCAACACGACTGACTTGGAAGTCACCTATACAAGACAACCAGCACAATGTCCCCTATGCAATATGGCTGACTTGGAAGACACCTATACAACACAACCAGCACAATGTCCCCCAAGCAATATGGCTTACTTGGAAGTCACCTATACAACATGGCAACCAGCACAATGTCCCCCATGCAATATGCCTGACTTGGAAGTCACCTATACAACATGGCAAGCAGCACAATGTCCCCCATGCAATATGGCTGACTTGGAAGTCACCTATACAAGACAACCAGCACAATGTCCCCCATGCAATATGGCTGACTTGGAAGTCACCTTTACAACATGGCAACCAGCACAATGTCCCCCATGCAATATGGCTGACTTGGAAGTCACCTATACAATACAATCAGCACAATGTCCCCCATGCAACACGGCTGACTTGGAAGTCACCTATACAAGACAACCAGCACAATGTCCCCCATGCAATATGGCTGACTTGGAAGTCACCTATAGAACATGGCCACCAGCACAATGTCCCCCAAGCAATATGGCTGAATTGGAAGTCACCTATAGAACATGGCCACCAGCACAATGTCCCCCATGCAATATGGCTGACTTGGAAGTCACCTATAGGACAATGCAACCAGCACAATGTCCCCCATGCAATATGGCTGACTTGGAAGTCACCTATAGAACATGGCCACCAGCACAATGTCCCCCAAGCAATATGGCTCACTTGGAAGTCACCTATACAATACAACCAGCACAATGTCCCCCATGCAATATGGCTGACTTGGAAGTCACCTATACAATACAACCAGCACAATGTCCCAAATGCAATATGGCTGACTTGGAAGTCACCTATAGCACATGGCCACCAGCACAATGTCCCCCATGCAATATGGCTGACTTGGAAGTCACCTATACAACATGGCAACCAGCACAATGTCCCCCATGCAATATGGCTGACTTGGAAGTCACCTATACAATACAACCAGCACAATGTCCCCCAAGCAATATGGCTGACTTGGAAGTCACCTATACAAGACAACCAGCACAATGTCCCCCATGCAATATGGCTGACTTGGAAGTCACCTATACGACATGGCCAACAGCACAATGTCCCCCATGCAATATGGCTGACTTGGAAGTCACCTATACAATACAACCAGCACAATGTCCCCCATGCAATATGGCTGACTTGGAAGTCACCTATACAATACAACCAGCACAATGTCCCCCATCCAATATGGCTGATTTGGAAGTCACCTATACAACACAACCAGCACAATGTCCCCCATGCAATATGGCTGACTTGGAAGTCACCTATACAAGACAACCAGCACAATGTCCCAAATGCAATATGGCTGACTTGGAAGTCACCTATAGAACATGGCCACCAGCACAATGTCCCCCATGCAACACGGCTGACTTGGAAGTCACCTATACAAGACAACCAGCACAATGTCCCCCATGCAATATGGCTGACTTGGAAGTCACCTATACAACACAACCAGCACAATGTCCCCCAAGCAATATGGCTCACTTGGAAGTCACCTATACAACATGGCAACCAGCACAATGTCCCCCATGCAATATGCCTGACTTGGAAGTCACCTATACAACATGGCAACCAGCACAATGTCCCCCATGCAATATGGCTGACTTGGAAGTCACCTATACAAGACAACCAGCACAATGTCCCCCATGCAATATGGCTGACTTGGAAGTCACCTATACAGCATGGCAACCAGCACAATGTCCCCCATGCAATATGGCTGACTTGGAAGTCACCTATACAATACAACCAGCACAATGTCCCCCAAGCAATATGGCTGACTTGGAAGTCACCTATACAACATGGCAACCAGCACAATGTCCCCCATGCAATATGGCTGACTTGGAAGTCACCTATAGAACATGGCCACCAGCACAATGTCCCCCATGCAACACGACTGACTTGGAAGTCACCTATACAAGACAACCAGCACAATGTCCCCTATGCAATATGGCTGACTTGGAAGACACCTATACAACACAACCAGCACAATGTCCCCCAAGCAATATGGCTTACTTGGAAGTCACCTATACAACATGGCAACCAGCACAATGTCCCCCATGCAATATGCCTGACTTGGAAGTCACCTATACAACATGGCAAGCAGCACAATGTCCCCCATGCAATATGGCTGACTTGGAAGTCACCTATACAAGACAACCAGCACAATGTCCCCCATGCAATATGGCTGACTTGGAAGTCACCTTTACAACATGGCAACCAGCACAATGTCCCCCATGCAATATGGCTGACTTGGAAGTCACCTATACAATACAACCAGCACAATGTCCCCCATGCAACACGGCTGACTTGGAAGTCACCTATACAAGACAACCAGCACAATGTCCCCCATGCAATATGGCTGACTTGGAAGTCACCTATAGAACATGGCCACCAGCACAATGTCCCCCAAGCAATATGGCTGAATTGGAAGTCACCTATAGAACATGGCCACCAGCACAATGTCCCCCATGCAATATGGCTGACTTGGAAGTCACCTATAGGACAATGCAACCAGCACAATGTCCCCCATGCAATATGGCTGACTTGGAAGTCACCTATAGAACATGGCCACCAGCACAATGTCCCCCAAGCAATATGGCTCACTTGGAAGTCACCTATACAATACAACCAGCACAATGTCCCCCATGCAATATGGCTGACTTGGAAGTCACCTATACAATACAACCAGCACAATGTCCCAAATGCAATATGGCTGACTTGGAAGTCACCTATAGCACATGGCCACCAGCACAATGTCCCCCATGCAATATGGCTGACTTGGAAGTCACCTATACAACATGGCAACCAGCACAATGTCCCCCATGCAATATGGCTGACTTGGAAGTCACCTATACAATACAACCAGCACAATGTCCCCCAAGCAATATGGCTGACTTGGAAGTCACCTATACAAGACAACCAGCACAATGTCCCCCATGCAATATGGCTGACTTGGAAGTCACCTATACGACATGGCCAACAGCACAATGTCCCCCATGCAATATGGCTGACTTGGAAGTCACCTATACAATACAACCAGCACAATGTCCCCCATGCAATATGGCTGACTTGGAAGTCACCTATACAATACAACCAGCACAATGTCCCCCATCCAATATGGCTGATTTGGAAGTCACCTATACAACACAACCAGCACAATGTCCCCCATGCAATATGGCTGACTTGGAAGTCACCTATACAAGACAACCAGCACAATGTCCCAAATGCAATATGGCTGACTTGGAAGTCACCTATAGAACATGGCCACCAGCACAATGTCCCCCATGCAACACGGCTGACTTGGAAGTCACCTATACAAGACAACCAGCACAATGTCCCCCATGCAATATGGCTGACTTGGAAGTCACCTATACAACACAACCAGCACAATGTCCCCCAAGCAATATGGCTCACTTGGAAGTCACCTATACAACATGGCAACCAGCACAATGTCCCCCATGCAATATGCCTGACTTGGAAGTCACCTATACAACATGGCAACCAGCACAATGTCCCCCATGCAATATGGCTGACTTGGAAGTCACCTATACAAGACAACCAGCACAATGTCCCCCATGCAATATGGCTGACTTGGAAGTCACCTATACAGCATGGCAACCAGCACAATGTCCCCCATGCAATATGGCTGACTTGGAAGTCACCTATACAATACAACCAGCACAATGTCCCCCAAGCAATATGGCTGACTTGGAAGTCACCTATATAACATGGCCACCAGCACAATGTCCCCCATGCAATATGGCTGACTTGGAAGTCACCTATACAAGACAACCAGCACAATGTCCCCCATGCAATATGGCTGACTTGGAAGTCACCTATACAGCATGGCAACCAGCACAATGTCCCCCATGCAATATGGCTGACTTGGAAGTCACCTATACAATACAACCAGCACAATGTCCCCCAAGCAATATGGCTGACTTGGAAGTCACCTATAGAACATGGCCACCAGCACAATGTCCCCCATGCAATATGGCTCACTTGGAAGTCACCTATACAATACAACCAGCACAATATCCCCCATGCAATATGGCTGACTTGGAAGTCACCTATACAATACAACCAGCACAATGTCCCAAATGCAATATGGCTGACTTGGAAGTCACCTATAGAACATGGCCACCAGCACAATGTCCCCCATGCAATATGGCTGACTTGGAAGTCACCTATACAACATGGCAACCAGCACAATGTCCCCCATGCAATATGGCTGACTTGGAAGTCACCTATACAATACAACCAGCACAATGTCACCCCAAGCAATATGGCTGACTTGGAAGTCACCTATACAAGACAACCAGCACAATGTCCCCCATGCAATATGGCTGACTTGGAAGTCACCTATACGACATGGCCAACAGCACAATGTCCCCCATGCAACATGGCTGACTTGGAAGTCACCTATACAATACAACCAGCACAATGTCCCCCATGCAATATGGCTGACTTGGAAGTCACCTATACAATACAACCAGCACAATGTCCCCCATGCAATATGGCTGATTTGGAAGTCACCTATACAACACAACCAGCACAATGTCCCCCATGCAATATGGCTGACTTGGAAGTCACCTATACAAGACAACCAGCACAATGTCCCAAATGCAATATGGCTGACATGGAAGTCACCTATAGAACATGGCCACCAGCACAATGTCCCCCATGCAATATGGCTGACTTGGAAGTCACCTATACAAAATGGCAACCAGCACAATGTCCCCCATGCAATATGGCTGACTTGGAAGTCACCTATACAATACAACCAGCACAATGTCCCCCAAGCAATATGGCTGACTTGGAAGTCACCTATACAAGACAACCAGCACAATGTCCCCCATGCAATATGGCTGACTTGGAAGTTACCTATAGGACATGGCCACCAGCACAATGTCCCCCATGCAATATGGCTGACTTGGAAGTCACCTATACAATACAACCAGCACAATGTCCCCCATGCAATATGGCTGACTTGGAAGTCACCTATACAATACAACCAGCACAATGTCCCCCATGCAATATGGCTGATTTGGAAGTCACCTATACAAGACAACCAGCACAATGTCCCCCATGCAATATGGCTGACTTGGAAGTCACCTATAGAACATGGCCACCAGCACAATGTCCCCCATGCAATATGGCTGACTTGGAAGTCACCTATAGGACAATGCAACCAGCACAATGTCCCCCATGCAATATGGCTGACTTGGAAGTCACCTATAGAACATGGCCACCAGCACAATGTCCCCCAAGCAATATGGCTCACTTGGAAGTCACCTATACAATACAACCAGCACAATGTCCCCCATGCAATATGGCTGACTTGGAAGTCACCTATACAATACAACCAGCACAATGTCACAAATGCAATATGGCTGACTTGGAAGTCACCTATACAACATGGCAACCAGCACAATGTCCCCCATGCAATATGGCTGACTTGGAAGTCACCTATACAATACAACCAGCACAATGTCCCCCAAGCAATATGGCTGACTTGGAAGTCACCTATAGAACATGGCCACCAGCACAATTTCCCCCATGCAATATGGCTGACTTGGAAGTCACCTATACAAGACAATCAGCACAATGTCCCCCATGCAATATGGCTGACTTGGAAGTCACCTATAGAACATGGCCACCAGCACAATGTCCCCCATGCAATATGGCTGACTTGGAAGTCACCTATAGGACAATGCAACCAGCACAATGTCCCCCATGCAATATGGCTGACTTGGAAGTCACCTATAGAACATGGCCACCAGCACAATGTCCCCCAAGCAATATGGCTCACTTGGAAGTCACCTATACAATACAACCAGCACAATGTCCCCCATGCAATATGGCTGACTTGGAAGTCACCTATACAATACAACCAGCACAATGTCCCAAATGCAATATGGCT
Source organism: Petromyzon marinus (assembly GCF_048934315.1). NCBI lineage: Eukaryota > Metazoa > Chordata > Hyperoartia > Petromyzontiformes > Petromyzontidae > Petromyzon > Petromyzon marinus. The sequence goes on along the minus strand of NW_027422884.1, from coordinate 337,571 downwards.
GACTTGGAAGTCACCTATAGCACATGGCCACCAGCACAATGTCCCCCATGCAATATGGCTGACTTGGAAGTCACCTATACAACATGGCAACCAGCACAATGTCCCCCATGCAATATGGCTGACTTGGAAGTCACCTATACAATACAACCAGCACAATGTCCCCCAAGCAATATGGCTGACTTGGAAGTCACCTATACAAGACAACCAGCACAATGTCCCCCATGCAATATGGCTGACTTGGAAGTCACCTATACGACATGGCCACCAGCACAATGTCCCCCATGCAATATGGCTGACTTGGAAGTCACCTATACAATACAACCAGCACAATGTCCCCCATGCAATATGGCTGACTTGGAAGTCACCTATACAATACAACCAGCACAATGTCCCCCATGCAATATTGCTGATTTGGAAGTCACCTATACAACACAACCAGCACAATGTCCCCCATGCAATATGGCTGACTTGGAAGTCACCTATACAAGACAACCAGCACAATGTCCCAAATGCAATATGGCTGACTTGGAAGTCACCTATAGAACATGGCCACCAGCACAATGTCCCCCATGCAACACGGCTGACTTGGAAGTCACCTATACAAGACAACCAGCACAATGTCCCCCATGCAATATGGCTGACTTGGAAGTCACCTATACAACACAACCAGCACAATGTCCCCAAGCAATATGGCTCACTTGGAAGTCACCTATACAACATGGCAACCAGCACAATGTCCCCCATGCAATATGCCTGACTTGGAAGTCACCTATACAACATGGCAACCAGCACAATGTCCCCCATGCAATATGGCTGACTTGGAAGTCACCTATACAAGACAACCAGCACAATGTCCCCCATGCAATATATCTGACTTGGAAGTCACCTATAGAACATGGCCACCAGCACAATGTCCCGCATGCAATATGGCTGACTTGGAAGTCACCTATAGGACAATGCAACCAGCACAATGTCCCCCATGCAATATGGCTGACTTGGAAGTCACCTATAGAACATGGCCACCAGCACAATGTCCCCCAAGCAATATGGCTCACTTGGAAGTCACCTATACAATACAACCAGCACAATGTCCCCCATGCAATATGGCTGACTTGGAAGTCACCTATACAATACAACCAGCACAATGTCCCAAATGCAATATGGCTGACTTGGAAGTCACCTATAGCACATGGCCACCAGCACAATGTCCCCCATGCAATATGGCTAACTTGAAGTCACCTATACAACATGGCAACCAGCACAATGTCCCCCATGCAATATGGCTGACTTGGAAGTCACCTATACAATACAACCAGCACAATGTCACCCCAAGCAATATGGCTGACTTGGAAGTCACCTATACAAGACAACCAGCACAATGTCCCCCATGCAATATGGCTGACTTGGAAGTCACCTATACGACATGGCCAACAGCACAATGTCCCCCATGCAACATGGCTGACTTGGAAGTCACCTATACAATACAACCAGCACAATGTCCCCCATGCAATATGGCTGACTTGGAAGTCACCTATACAATACAACCAGCACAATGTCCCCCATGCAATATGGCTGATTTGGAAGTCACCTATACAACACAACCAGCACAATGTCCCCCATGCAATATGGCTGACTTGGAAGTCACCTATACAAGACAACCAGCACAATGTCCCAAATGCAATATGGCTGACATGGAAGTCACCTATAGAACATGGCCACCAGCACAATGTCCCCCATGCAATATGGCTGACTTGGAAGTCACCTATACAAAATGGCAACCAGCACAATGTCCCCCATGCAATATGGCTGACTTGGAAGTCACCTATACAATACAACCAGCACAATGTCCCCCAAGCAATATGGCTGACTTGGAAGTCACCTATACAAGACAACCAGCACAATGTCCCCCATGCAATATGGCTGACTTGGAAGTTACCTATAGGACATGGCCACCAGCACAATGTCCCCCATGCAATATGGCTGACTTGGAAGTCACCTATACAATACAACCAGCACAATGTCCCCCATGCAATATGGCTGACTTGGAAGTCACCTATACAATACAACCAGCACAATGTCCCCCATGCAATATGGCTGATTTGGAAGTCACCTATACAAGACAACCAGCACAATGTCCCCCATGCAATATGGCTGACTTGGAAGTCACCTATAGAACATGGCCACCAGCACAATGTCCCCCATGCAATATGGCTGACTTGGAAGTCACCTATAGGACAATGCAACCAGCACAATGTCCCCCATGCAATATGGCTGACTTGGAAGTCACCTATAGAACATGGCCACCAGCACAATGTCCCCCAAGCAATATGGCTCACTTGGAAGTCACCTATACAATACAACCAGCACAATGTCCCCCATGCAATATGGCTGACTTGGAAGTCACCTATACAATACAACCAGCACAATGTCACAAATGCAATATGGCTGACTTGGAAGTCACCTATACAACATGGCAACCAGCACAATGTCCCCCATGCAATATGGCTGACTTGGAAGTCACCTATACAATACAACCAGCACAATGTCCCCCAAGCAATATGGCTGACTTGGAAGTCACCTATAGAACATGGCCACCAGCACAATTTCCCCCATGCAATATGGCTGACTTGGAAGTCACCTATACAAGACAATCAGCACAATGTCCCCCATGCAATATGGCTGACTTGGAAGTCACCTATAGAACATGGCCACCAGCACAATGTCCCCCATGCAATATGGCTGACTTGGAAGTCACCTATAGGACAATGCAACCAGCACAATGTCCCCCATGCAATATGGCTGACTTGGAAGTCACCTATAGAACATGGCCACCAGCACAATGTCCCCCAAGCAATATGGCTCACTTGGAAGTCACCTATACAATACAACCAGCACAATGTCCCCCATGCAATATGGCTGACTTGGAAGTCACCTATACAATACAACCAGCACAATGTCCCAAATGCAATATGGCTGACTTGGAAGTCACCTATAGCACATGGCCACCAGCACAATGTCCCCCATGCAATATGGCTGACTTGGAAGTCACCTATACAACATGGCAACCAGCACAATGTCCCCCATGCAATATGGCTGACTTGGAAGTCACCTATACAATACAACCAGCACAATGTCCCCCAAGCAATATGGCTGACTTGGAAGTCACCTATACAAGACAACCAGCACAATGTCCCCCATGCAATATGGCTGACTTGGAAGTCACCTATACGACATGGCCACCAGCACAATGTCCCCCATGCAATATGGCTGACTTGGAAGTCACCTATACAATACAACCAGCACAATGTCCCCCATGCAATATGGCTGACTTGGAAGTCACCTATACAATACAACCAGCACAATGTCCCCCATGCAATATTGCTGATTTGGAAGTCACCTATACAACACAACCAGCACAATGTCCCCCATGCAATATGGCTGACTTGGAAGTCACCTATACAAGACAACCAGCACAATGTCCCAAATGCAATATGGCTGACTTGGAAGTCACCTATAGAACATGGCCACCAGCACAATGTCCCCCATGCAACACGGCTGACTTGGAAGTCACCTATACAAGACAACCAGCACAATGTCCCCCATGCAATATGGCTGACTTGGAAGTCACCTATACAACACAACCAGCACAATGTCCCCCAAGCAATATGGCTCACTTGGAAGTCACCTATACAACATGGCAACCAGCACAATGTCCCCCATGCAATATGCCTGACTTGGAAGTCACCTATACAACATGGCAACCAGCACAATGTCCCCCATGCAATATGGCTGACTTGGAAGTCACCTATACAAGACAACCAGCACAATGTCCCCCATGCAATATATCTGACTTGGAAGTCACCTATAGAACATGGCCACCAGCACAATGTCCCGCATGCAATATGGCTGACTTGGAAGTCACCTATAGGACAATGCAACCAGCACAATGTCCCCCATGCAATATGGCTGACTTGGAAGTCACCTATAGAACATGGCCACCAGCACAATGTCCCCCAAGCAATATGGCTCACTTGGAAGTCACCTATACAATACAACCAGCACAATGTCCCCCATGCAATATGGCTGACTTGGAAGTCACCTATACAATACAACCAGCACAATGTCCCAAATGCAATATGGCTGACTTGGAAGTCACCTATAGCACATGGCCACCAGCACAATGTCCCCCATGCAATATGGCTAACTTGAAGTCACCTATACAACATGGCAACCAGCACAATGTCCCCCATGCAATATGGCTGACTTGGAAGTCACCTATACAATACAACCAGCACAATGTCCCCCAAGCAATATGGCTGACTTGGAAGTCACCTATACAAGACAACCAGCACAATGTCCCCCATGCAATATGGCTGACTTGGAAGTCACCTATACGACATGGCCACCAGCACAATGTCCCCCATGCAATATGGCTGACTTGGAAGTCACCTATACAACACAACCAGCACAATGTCCCCCATGCAATATGGCTGACTTGGAAGTCACCTATACAAGACAACCAGCACAATGTCCCAAATGCAATATGGCTGACTTGAAAGTCACCTATAGAACATGGCCACCAGCACAATGTCCCCCATGCAACACGGCTGACTTGGAAGTCACCTATACAAGACAACCAGCACAATGTCCCCCATGCAATATGGCTGACTTGGAAGTCACCTATACAACACAACCAGCACAATGTCCCCCAAGCAATATGGCTCACTTGGAAGTCACCTATACAACATGGCAACCAGCACAATGTCCCCCATGCAATATGCCTGACTTGGAAGTCACCTATACAACATGGCAACCAGCACAATGTCCCCCATGCAATATGGCTGACTTGGAAGTCACCTATACAAGACAACCAGCACAATGTCCCCCATGCAATATGGCTGACTTGGAAGTCACCTATACAGCATGGCAACCAGCACAATGTCCCCCATGCAATATGGCTGACTTGGAAGTCACCTATACAATACAACCAGCACAATGTCCCCCAAGCAATATGGCTGACTTGGAAGTCACCTATAGAACATGGCCACCAGCACAATGTCCCCCAAGCAATATGGCTGACTTGGAAGTCACCTATAGAACATGGCAACCAGCACAATGTCCCCCAAGCAATATGGCTGACTTGGAAGTCACCTATACAAGACAACCAGCACAATGTCCCCCATGCAATATGGCTGACTTGGAAGTCACCTATACAATACAACCAGCACAATGTCCCATATGCAATATGGCTGACTTAGAAGTCACCTATAGAACATGGCCACCAGCACAATGTCCCCCATGCAATATGGCTGACTTGGAAGTCACCTATACAACATGGCAACCAGCACAATGTCCCCCATGCAATATGGCTGACTTGGAAGTCACCTATACAATACAACCAGCACAATGTCCCCCAAGCAATATGGCTGACTTGGAAGTCACCTATACAAGACAACCAGCACAATGTCCCCCATGCAATATGGCTGACTTGGAAGTCACCTATACAATACAACCAGCACAATGTCCCCCATGCAATATGGCTGATTTGGAAGTCACCTATACAACACAACCAGCACAATGTCCCCCATGCAATATGGCTGACTTGGAAGTCACCTATACAAGACAACCAGCACAATGTCCCAAATGCAATATGGCTGACTTGGAAGTCACGTATAGAACATGGCCACCAGCACAATGTCCCCCATGCAATATGGATGACTTGGAAGTCACCTATAGAACATGGCAACCAGCACAATGTCCCCCATGCAATATGGCTGACTTGGAAGTCACCTATACAATACAACCATTACAATGTCCCCCAAGCAATATGGCTGACTTGGAAGTCACCTATACAAGACAACCAGCACAATGTCCCCCATGCAATATGGCTGACTTGGAAGTCACCTATAGGACATGGCCCCCAGCACAATGTCCCCCATGCAATATGGCTGACTTGGAAGTCACCTATACAACATGGCAACTAGCACAATGTCCCCCATGCAATATGGCTGACTTGGAAGTCACCTATACAACATGGCAACCAGCACAATTTCCCCCATGTAATATTGCTGACTTGGAAGTCACCTATACAAGACAACCAGCACAATGTCCGCCAAGCAATATGGCTGACTTGGAAGTCACCTATACAAGACAACCAGCACAATGTCCTCCATGCAATATGGCTGACTTGGAAGTCACCTATACAAGACAACCAGCACAATGTCCTCCAAGCAATATGGCTGACTTGGAAGTCACCTATAGAACATGGCCACCAGCACAATGTCCCCATGCAATATGGCTGACTTGGAAGTCACCTATACAACATGGCAACCAGCACAATGTCCCCCAAGCAATATGGCTCACTTGGAAGTCACCTATACAACATGGCAACCAGCACAATGTCCCCCATGCAATATGGCTGACTTGGAAGTCACCTATAGAACATGGCCACCAGCACAATGTCCCCCATGCAACACGACTGACTTGGAAGTCACCTATACAAGACAACCAGCACAATGTCCCCTATGCAATATGGCTGACTTGGAAGACACCTATACAACACAACCAGCACAATGTCCCCCAAGCAATATGGCTTACTTGGAAGTCACCTATACAACATGGCAACCAGCACAATGTCCCCCATGCAATATGCCTGACTTGGAAGTCACCTATACAACATGGCAAGCAGCACAATGTCCCCCATGCAATATGGCTGACTTGGAAGTCACCTATACAAGACAACCAGCACAATGTCCCCCATGCAATATGGCTGACTTGGAAGTCACCTTTACAACATGGCAACCAGCACAATGTCCCCCATGCAATATGGCTGACTTGGAAGTCACCTATACAATACAATCAGCACAATGTCCCCCATGCAACACGGCTGACTTGGAAGTCACCTATACAAGACAACCAGCACAATGTCCCCCATGCAATATGGCTGACTTGGAAGTCACCTATAGAACATGGCCACCAGCACAATGTCCCCCAAGCAATATGGCTGAATTGGAAGTCACCTATAGAACATGGCCACCAGCACAATGTCCCCCATGCAATATGGCTGACTTGGAAGTCACCTATAGGACAATGCAACCAGCACAATGTCCCCCATGCAATATGGCTGACTTGGAAGTCACCTATAGAACATGGCCACCAGCACAATGTCCCCCAAGCAATATGGCTCACTTGGAAGTCACCTATACAATACAACCAGCACAATGTCCCCCATGCAATATGGCTGACTTGGAAGTCACCTATACAATACAACCAGCACAATGTCCCAAATGCAATATGGCTGACTTGGAAGTCACCTATAGCACATGGCCACCAGCACAATGTCCCCCATGCAATATGGCTGACTTGGAAGTCACCTATACAACATGGCAACCAGCACAATGTCCCCCATGCAATATGGCTGACTTGGAAGTCACCTATACAATACAACCAGCACAATGTCCCCCAAGCAATATGGCTGACTTGGAAGTCACCTATACAAGACAACCAGCACAATGTCCCCCATGCAATATGGCTGACTTGGAAGTCACCTATACGACATGGCCAACAGCACAATGTCCCCCATGCAATATGGCTGACTTGGAAGTCACCTATACAATACAACCAGCACAATGTCCCCCATGCAATATGGCTGACTTGGAAGTCACCTATACAATACAACCAGCACAATGTCCCCCATCCAATATGGCTGATTTGGAAGTCACCTATACAACACAACCAGCACAATGTCCCCCATGCAATATGGCTGACTTGGAAGTCACCTATACAAGACAACCAGCACAATGTCCCAAATGCAATATGGCTGACTTGGAAGTCACCTATAGAACATGGCCACCAGCACAATGTCCCCCATGCAACACGGCTGACTTGGAAGTCACCTATACAAGACAACCAGCACAATGTCCCCCATGCAATATGGCTGACTTGGAAGTCACCTATACAACACAACCAGCACAATGTCCCCCAAGCAATATGGCTCACTTGGAAGTCACCTATACAACATGGCAACCAGCACAATGTCCCCCATGCAATATGCCTGACTTGGAAGTCACCTATACAACATGGCAACCAGCACAATGTCCCCCATGCAATATGGCTGACTTGGAAGTCACCTATACAAGACAACCAGCACAATGTCCCCCATGCAATATGGCTGACTTGGAAGTCACCTATACAGCATGGCAACCAGCACAATGTCCCCCATGCAATATGGCTGACTTGGAAGTCACCTATACAATACAACCAGCACAATGTCCCCCAAGCAATATGGCTGACTTGGAAGTCACCTATACAACATGGCAACCAGCACAATGTCCCCCATGCAATATGGCTGACTTGGAAGTCACCTATAGAACATGGCCACCAGCACAATGTCCCCCATGCAACACGACTGACTTGGAAGTCACCTATACAAGACAACCAGCACAATGTCCCCTATGCAATATGGCTGACTTGGAAGACACCTATACAACACAACCAGCACAATGTCCCCCAAGCAATATGGCTTACTTGGAAGTCACCTATACAACATGGCAACCAGCACAATGTCCCCCATGCAATATGCCTGACTTGGAAGTCACCTATACAACATGGCAAGCAGCACAATGTCCCCCATGCAATATGGCTGACTTGGAAGTCACCTATACAAGACAACCAGCACAATGTCCCCCATGCAATATGGCTGACTTGGAAGTCACCTTTACAACATGGCAACCAGCACAATGTCCCCCATGCAATATGGCTGACTTGGAAGTCACCTATACAATACAACCAGCACAATGTCCCCCATGCAACACGGCTGACTTGGAAGTCACCTATACAAGACAACCAGCACAATGTCCCCCATGCAATATGGCTGACTTGGAAGTCACCTATAGAACATGGCCACCAGCACAATGTCCCCCAAGCAATATGGCTGAATTGGAAGTCACCTATAGAACATGGCCACCAGCACAATGTCCCCCATGCAATATGGCTGACTTAGAAGTCACCTATAGGACAATGCAACCAGCACAATGTCCCCCATGCAATATGGCTGACTTGGAAGTCACCTATAGAACATGGCCACCAGCACAATGTCCCCCAAGCAATATGGCTCACTTGGAAGTCACCTATACAATACAACCAGCACAATGTCCCCCATGCAATATGGCTGACTTGGAAGTCACCTATACAATACAACCAGCACAATGTCCCAAATGCAATATGGCTGACTTGGAAGTCACCTATAGCACATGGCCACCAGCACAATGTCCCCCATGCAATATGGCTGACTTGGAAGTCACCTATACAACATGGCAACCAGCACAATGTCCCCCATGCAATATGGCTGACTTGGAAGTCACCTATACAATACAACCAGCACAATGTCCCCCAAGCAATATGGCTGACTTGGAAGTCACCTATACAAGACAACCAGCACAATGTCCCCCATGCAATATGGCTGACTTGGAAGTCACCTATACGACATGGCCAACAGCACAATGTCCCCCATGCAATATGGCTGACTTGGAAGTCACCTATACAATACAACCAGCACAATGTCCCCCATGCAATATGGCTGACTTGGAAGTCACCTATACAATACAACCAGCACAATGTCCCCCATCCAATATGGCTGATTTGGAAGTCACCTATACAACACAACCAGCACAATGTCCCCCATGCAATATGGCTGACTTGGAAGTCACCTATACAAGACAACCAGCACAATGTCCCAAATGCAATATGGCTGACTTGGAAGTCACCTATAGAACATGGCCACCAGCACAATGTCCCCCATGCAACACGGCTGACTTGGAAGTCACCTATACAAGACAACCAGCACAATGTCCCCCATGCAATATGGCTGACTTGGAAGTCACCTATACAACACAACCAGCACAATGTCCCCCAAGCAATATGGCTCACTTGGAAGTCACCTATACAACATGGCAACCAGCACAATGTCCCCCATGCAATATGCCTGACTTGGAAGTCACCTATACAACATGGCAACCAGCACAATGTCCCCCATGCAATATGGCTGACTTGGAAGTCACCTATACAAGACAACCAGCACAATGTCCCCCATGCAATATGGCTGACTTGGAAGTCACCTATACAGCATGGCAACCAGCACAATGTCCCCCATGCAATATGGCTGACTTGGAAGTCACCTATACAATACAACCAGCACAATGTCCCCCAAGCAATATGGCTGACTTGGAAGTCACCTATATAACATGGCCACCAGCACAATGTCCCCCATGCAATATGGCTGACTTGGAAGTCACCTATACAAGACAACCAGCACAATGTCCCCCATGCAATATGGCTGACTTGGAAGTCACCTATACAGCATGGCAACCAGCACAATGTCCCCCATGCAATATGGCTGACTTGGAAGTCACCTATACAATACAACCAGCACAATGTCCCCCAAGCAATATGGCTGACTTGGAAGTCACCTATAGAACATGGCCACCAGCACAATGTCCCCCATGCAATATGGCTCACTTGGAAGTCACCTATACAATACAACCAGCACAATATCCCCCATGCAATATGGCTGACTTGGAAGTCACCTATACAATACAACCAGCACAATGTCCCAAATGCAATATGGCTGACTTGGAAGTCACCTATAGAACATGGCCACCAGCACAATGTCCCCCATGCAATATGGCTGACTTGGAAGTCACCTATACAACATGGCAACCAGCACAATGTCCCCCATGCAATATGGCTGACTTGGAAGTCACCTATACAATACAACCAGCACAATGTCACCCCAAGCAATATGGCTGACTTGGAAGTCACCTATACAAGACAACCAGCACAATGTCCCCCATGCAATATGGCTGACTTGGAAGTCACCTATACGACATGGCCAACAGCACAATGTCCCCCATGCAACATGGCTGACTTGGAAGTCACCTATACAATACAACCAGCACAATGTCCCCCATGCAATATGGCTGACTTGGAAGTCACCTATACAATACAACCAGCACAATGTCCCCCATGCAATATGGCTGATTTGGAAGTCACCTATACAACACAACCAGCACAATGTCCCCCATGCAATATGGCTGACTTGGAAGTCACCTATACAAGACAACCAGCACAATGTCCCAAATGCAATATGGCTGACATGGAAGTCACCTATAGAACATGGCCACCAGCACAATGTCCCCCATGCAATATGGCTGACTTGGAAGTCACCTATACAAAATGGCAACCAGCACAATGTCCCCCATGCAATATGGCTGACTTGGAAGTCACCTATACAATACAACCAGCACAATGTCCCCCAAGCAATATGGCTGACTTGGAAGTCACCTATACAAGACAACCAGCACAATGTCCCCCATGCAATATGGCTGACTTGGAAGTTACCTATAGGACATGGCCACCAGCACAATGTCCCCCATGCAATATGGCTGACTTGGAAGTCACCTATACAATACAACCAGCACAATGTCCCCCATGCAATATGGCTGACTTGGAAGTCACCTATACAATACAACCAGCACAATGTCCCCCATGCAATATGGCTGATTTGGAAGTCACCTATACAAGACAACCAGCACAATGTCCCCCATGCAATATGGCTGACTTGGAAGTCACCTATAGAACATGGCCACCAGCACAATGTCCCCCATGCAATATGGCTGACTTGGAAGTCACCTATAGGACAATGCAACCAGCACAATGTCCCCCATGCAATATGGCTGACTTGGAAGTCACCTATAGAACATGGCCACCAGCACAATGTCCCCCAAGCAATATGGCTCACTTGGAAGTCACCTATACAATACAACCAGCACAATGTCCCCCATGCAATATGGCTGACTTGGAAGTCACCTATACAATACAACCAGCACAATGTCACAAATGCAATATGGCTGACTTGGAAGTCACCTATACAACATGGCAACCAGCACAATGTCCCCCATGCAATATGGCTGACTTGGAAGTCACCTATACAATACAACCAGCACAATGTCCCCCAAGCAATATGGCTGACTTGGAAGTCACCTATAGAACATGGCCACCAGCACAATTTCCCCCATGCAATATGGCTGACTTGGAAGTCACCTATACAAGACAATCAGCACAATGTCCCCCATGCAATATGGCTGACTTGGAAGTCACCTATAGAACATGGCCACCAGCACAATGTCCCCCATGCAATATGGCTGACTTGGAAGTCACCTATAGGACAATGCAACCAGCACAATGTCCCCCATGCAATATGGCTGACTTGGAAGTCACCTATAGAACATGGCCACCAGCACAATGTCCCCCAAGCAATATGGCTCACTTGGAAGTCACCTATACAATACAACCAGCACAATGTCCCCCATGCAATATGGCTGACTTGGAAGTCACCTATACAATACAACCAGCACAATGTCCCAAATGCAATATGGCTGACTTGGAAGTCACCTATAGCACATGGCCACCAGCACAATGTCCCCCATGCAATATGGCTGACTTGGAAGTCACCTATACAACATGGCAACCAGCACAATGTCCCCCATGCAATATGGCTGACTTGGAAGTCACCTATACAATACAACCAGCACAATGTCCCCCAAGCAATATGGCTGACTTGGAAGTCACCTATACAAGACAACCAGCACAATGTCCCCCATGCAATATGGCTGACTTGGAAGTCACCTATACGACATGGCCACCAGCACAATGTCCCCCATGCAATATGGCTGACTTGGAAGTCACCTATACAATACAACCAGCACAATGTCCCCCATGCAATATGGCTGACTTGGAAGTCACCTATACAATACAACCAGCACAATGTCCCCCATGCAATATTGCTGATTTGGAAGTCACCTATACAACACAACCAGCACAATGTCCCCCATGCAATATGGCTGACTTGGAAGTCACCTATACAAGACAACCAGCACAATGTCCCAAATGCAATATGGCTGACTTGGAAGTCACCTATAGAACATGGCCACCAGCACAATGTCCCCCATGCAACACGGCTGACTTGGAAGTCACCTATACAAGACAACCAGCACAATGTCCCCCATGCAATATGGCTGACTTGGAAGTCACCTATACAACACAACCAGCACAATGTCCCCCAAGCAATATGGCTCACTTGGAAGTCACCTATACAACATGGCAACCAGCACAATGTCCCCCATGCAATATGCCTGACTTGGAAGTCACCTATACAACATGGCAACCAGCACAATGTCCCCCATGCAATATGGCTGACTTGGAAGTCACCTATACAAGACAACCAGCACAATGTCCCCCATGCAATATATCTGACTTGGAAGTCACCTATAGAACATGGCCACCAGCACAATGTCCCGCATGCAATATGGCTGACTTGGAAGTCACCTATAGGACAATGCAACCAGCACAATGTCCCCCATGCAATATGGCTGACTTGGAAGTCACCTATAGAACATGGCCACCAGCACAATGTCCCCCAAGCAATATGGCTCACTTGGAAGTCACCTATACAATACAACCAGCACAATGTCCCCCATGCAATATGGCTGACTTGGAAGTCACCTATACAATACAACCAGCACAATGTCCCAAATGCAATATGGCTGACTTGGAAGTCACCTATAGCACATGGCCACCAGCACAATGTCCCCCATGCAATATGGCTAACTTGAAGTCACCTATACAACATGGCAACCAGCACAATGTCCCCCATGCAATATGGCTGACTTGGAAGTCACCTATACAATACAACCAGCACAATGTCCCCCAAGCAATATGGCTGACTTGGAAGTCACCTATACAAGACAACCAGCACAATGTCCCCCATGCAATATGGCTGACTTGGAAGTCACCTATACGACATGGCCACCAGCACAATGTCCCCCATGCAATATGGCTGACTTGGAAGTCACCTATACAACACAACCAGCACAATGTCCCCCATGCAATATGGCTGACTTGGAAGTCACCTATACAAGACAACCAGCACAATGTCCCAAATGCAATATGGCTGACTTGAAAGTCACCTATAGAACATGGCCACCAGCACAATGTCCCCCATGCAACACGGCTGACTTGGAAGTCACCTATACAAGACAACCAGCACAATGTCCCCCATGCAATATGGCTGACTTGGAAGTCACCTATACAACACAACCAGCACAATGTCCCCCAAGCAATATGGCTCACTTGGAAGTCACCTATACAACATGGCAACCAGCACAATGTCCCCCATGCAATATGCCTGACTTGGAAGTCACCTATACAACATGGCAACCAGCACAATGTCCCCCATGCAATATGGCTGACTTGGAAGTCACCTATACAAGACAACCAGCACAATGTCCCCCATGCAATATGGCTGACTTGGAAGTCACCTATACAGCATGGCAACCAGCACAATGTCCCCCATGCAATATGGCTGACTTGGAAGTCACCTATACAATACAACCAGCACAATGTCCCCCAAGCAATATGGCTGACTTGGAAGTCACCTATAGAACATGGCCACCAGCACAATGTCCCCCATGCAATATGGCTGACTTGGAAGTCACCTATACAAGACAACCAGCACAATGTCCCCCATGCAATATGGCTGACTTGGAAGTCACCTATACAGCATGGCAACCAGCACAATGTCCCCCATGCAATATGGCTGACTTGGAAGTCACCTATACAATACAACCAGCACAATGTCCCCCAAGCAATATGGCTGACTTGGAAGTCACCTATAGAACATGGCCACCAGCACAATGTCCCCCATGCAATATGGCTCACTTGGAAGTCACCTATACAATACAACCAGCACAATGTCCCCCATGCAATATGGCTGACTTGGAAGTCACCTATACAATACAACCAGCACAATGTCCCAAATGCAATATGGCTGACTTGGAAGTCACCTATAGAACATGGCCACCAGCACAATGTCCCCCATGCAATATGGCTGACTTGGAAGTCACCTATACAACATGGCAACCAGCACAATGTCCCCCATGCAATATGGCTGACTTGGAAGTCACCTATACAATACAACCAGCACAATGTCACCCCAAGCAATATGGCTGACTTGGAAGTCACCTATACAAGACAACCAGCACAATGTCCCCCATGCAATATGGCTGACTTGGAAGTCACCTATACGACATGGCCAACAGCACAATGTCCCCCATGCAATATGGCTGACTTGGAAGTCACCTATACAATACAACCAGCACAATGTCCCCCATGCAATATGGCTGACTTGGAAGTCACCTATACAATACAACCAGCACAATGTCCCCCATGCAATATGGCTGATTTGGAAGTCAACTATACAACACAACCAGCACAATGTCCCCCATGCAATATGGCTGACTTGGAAGTCACCTATACAAGACAACCAGCAAAATGTCCCAAATGCAATATGGCTGACATGGAAGTCACCTATAGAACATGGCCACCAGCACAATGTCCCCCATGCAATATGGCTGACTTGGAAGTCACCTATACAAAATGGCAACCAGCACAATGTCCCCCATGCAATATGGCTGACTTGGAAGTCAACTATACAATACAACCAGCACAATGTCCCCCAAGCAATATGGCTGACTTGGAAGTCACCTATACAAGACAACCAGCACAATGTCCCAAATGCAATATGGCTGACATGGAAGTCACCTATAGAACATGGCCACCAGCACAATGTCCCCCATGCAATATGGCTGACTTGGAAGTCACCTATACAAAATGGCAACCAGCACAATGTCCCCCATGCAATATGGCTGACTTGGAAGTCACCTATACAATACAACCAGCACAATGTCCCCCAAGCAATATGGCTGACTTGGAAGTCACCTATACAAGACAACCAGCACAATGTCCCCCATGCAATATGGCTGACTTGGAAGTTACCTATAGGACATGGCCACCAGCACAATGTCCCCCATGCAATATGGCTGACTTGGAAGTCACCTATACAATACAACCAGCACAATGTCCCCCATGCAATATGGCTGACTTGGAAGTCACCTATACAATACAACCAGCACAATGTCCCCCATGCAATATGGCTGATTTGGAAGTCACCTATACAAGACAACCAGCACAATGTCCCCCATGCAATATGGCTGACTTGGAAGTCACCTATAGAACATGGCCACCAGCACAATGTCCCCCATGCAATATGGCTGACTTGGAAGTCACCTATAGGACAATGCAACCAGCACAATGTCCCCCATGCAATATGGCTGACTTGGAAGTCACCTATAGAACATGGCCACCAGCACAATGTCCCCCAAGCAATATGGCTCACTTGGAAGTCACCTATACAATACAACCAGCACAATGTCCCCCATGCAATATGGCTGACTTGGAAGTCACCTATACAATACAACCAGCACAATGTCACAAATGCAATATGGCTGACTTGGAAGTCACCTATACAACATGGCAACCAGCACAATGTCCCCCATGCAATATGGCTGACTTGGAAGTCACCTATACAATACAACCAGCACAATGTCCCCCAAGCAATATGGCTGACTTGGAAGTCACCTATAGAACATGGCCACCAGCACAATTTCCCCCATGCAATATGGCTGACTTGGAAGTCACCTATACAAGACAATCAGCACAATGTCCCCCATGCAATATGGCTGACTTGGAAGTCACCTATAGAACATGGCCACCAGCACAATGTCCCCCATGCAATATGGCTGACTTGGAAGTCACCTATAGGACAATGCAACCAGCACAATGTCCCCCATGCAATATGGCTGACTTGGAAGTCACCTATAGAACATGGCCACCAGCACAATGTCCCCCAAGCAATATGGCTCACTTGGAAGTCACCTATACAATACAACCAGCACAATGTCCCCCATGCAATATGGCTGACTTGGAAGTCACCTATACAATACAACCAGCACAATGTCCCAAATGCAATATGGCTGACTTGGAAGTCACCTATAGCACATGGCCACCAGCACAATGTCCCCCATGCAATATGGCTGACTTGGAAGTCACCTATACAACATGGCAACCAGCACAATGTCCCCCATGCAATATGGCTGACTTGGAAGTCACCTATACAATACAACCAGCACAATGTCCCCCAAGCAATATGGCTGACTTGGAAGTCACCTATACAAGACAACCAGCACAATGTCCCCCATGCAATATGGCTGACTTGGAAGTCACCTATACGACATGGCCACCAGAACAATGTCCCCCATGCAATATGGCTGACTTGGAAGTCACCTATACAATACAACCAGCACAATGTCCCCCATGCAATATGGCTGACTTGGAAGTCACCTATACAATACAACCAGCACAATGTCCCCCATGCAATATTGCTGATTTGGAAGTCACCTATACAACACAACCAGCACAATGTCCCCCATGCAATATGGCTGACTTGGAAGTCACCTATACAAGACAACCAGCACAATGTCCCAAATGCAATATGGCTGACTTGGAAGTCACCTATAGAACATGGCCACCAGCACAATGTCCCCCATGCAACACGGCTGACTTGGAAGTCACCTATACAAGACAACCAGCACAATGTCCCCCATGCAATATGGCTGACTTGGAAGTCACCTATACAACACAACCAGCACAATGTCCCCCAAGCAATATGGCTCACTTGGAAGTCACCTATACAACATGGCAACCAGCACAATGTCCCCCATGCAATATGCCTGACTTGGAAGTCACCTATACAACATGGCAACCAGCACAATGTCCCCCATGCAATATGGCTGACTTGGAAGTCACCTATACAAGACAACCAGCACAATGTCCCCCATGCAATATATCTGACTTGGAAGTCACCTATAGAACATGGCCACCAGCACAATGTCCCGCATGCAATATGGCTGACTTGGAAGTCACCTATAGGACAATGCAACCAGCACAATGTCCCCCATGCAATATGGCTGACTTGGAAGTCACCTATAGAACATGGCCACCAGCACAATGTCCCCCAAGCAATATGGCTCACTTGGAAGTCACCTATACAATACAACCAGCACAATGTCCCCCATGCAATATGGCTGACTTGGAAGTCACCTATACAATACAACCAGCACAATGTCCCAAATGCAATATGGCTGACTTGGAAGTCACCTATAGCACATGGCCACCAGCACAATGTCCCCCATGCAATATGGCTAACTTGAAGTCACCTATACAACATGGCAACCAGCACAATGTCCCCCATGCAATATGGCTGACTTGGAAGTCACCTATACAATACAACCAGCACAATGTCCCCCAAGCAATATGGCTGACTTGGAAGTCACCTATACAAGACAACCAGCACAATGTCCCCCATGCAATATGGCTGACTTGGAAGTCACCTATACGACATGGCCACCAGCACAATGTCCCCCATGCAATATGGCTGACTTGGAAGTCACCTATACAACACAACCAGCACAATGTCCCCCATGCAATATGGCTGACTTGGAAGTCACCTATACAAGACAACCAGCACAATGTCCCAAATGCAATATGGCTGACTTGGAAGTCACCTATAGAACATGGCCACCAGCACAATGTCCCCCATGCAACACGGCTGACTTGGAAGTCACCTATACAAGACAACCAGCACAATGTCCCCCATGCAATATGGCTGACTTGGAAGTCACCTATACAACACAACCAGCACAATGTCCCCCAAGCAATATGGCTCACTTGGAAGTCACCTATACAACATGGCAACCAGCACAATGTCCCCCATGCAATATGCCTGACTTGGAAGTCACCTATACAACATGGCAACCAGCACAATGTCCCCCATGCAATATGGCTGACTTGGAAGTCACCTATACAAGACAACCAGCACAATGTCCCCCATGCAATATGGCTGACTTGGAAGTCACCTATACAGCATGGCAACCAGCACAATGTCCCCCATGCAATATGGCTGACTTGGAAGTCACCTATACAATACAACCAGCACAATGTCCCCCAAGCAATATGGCTGACTTGGAAGTCACCTATAGAACATGGCCACCAGCACAATGTCCCCCATGCAATATGGCTGACTTGGAAGTCACCTATACAAGACAACCAGCACAATGTCCCCCATGCAATATGGCTGACTTGGAAGTCACCTATACAGCATGGCAACCAGCACAATGTCCCCCATGCAATATGGCTGACTTGGAAGTCACCTATACAATACAACCAGCACAATGTCCCCCAAGCAATATGGCTGACTTGGAAGTCACCTATAGAACATGGCCACCAGCACAATGTCCCCCATGCAATATGGCTGACTTGGAAGTCACCTATACAATACAACCAGCACAATGTCCCAAATGCAATATGGCTGACTTGGAAGTCACCTATAGAACATGGCCACCAGCACAATGTCCCCCATGCAATATGGCTGACTTGGAAGTCACCTATACAACATGGCAACCAGCACAATGTCCCCCATGCAATATGGCTGACTTGGAAGTCACCTATACAATACAACCAGCACAATGTCACCCCAAGCAATATGGCTGACTTGGAAGTCACCTATACAAGACAACCAGCACAATGTCCCCCATGCAATATGGCTGACTTGGAAGTCACCTATACGACATGGCCAACAGCACAATGTCCCCCATGCAATATGGCTGACTTGGAAGTCACCTATACAATACAACCAGCACAATGTCCCCCATGCAATATGGCTGACTTGGAAGTCACCTATACAATACAACCAGCACAATGTCCCCCATGCAATATGGCTGATTTGGAAGTCACCTATACAACACAACCAGCACAATGTCCCCCATGCAATATGGCTGACTTGGAAGTCACCTATACAAGACAACCAGCAAAATGTCCCAAATGCAATATGGCTGACATGGAAGTCACCTATAGAACATGGCCACCAGCACAATGTCCCCCATGCAATATGGCTGACTTGGAAGTCACCTATACAAAATGGCAACCAGCACAATGTCCCCCATGCAATATGGCTGACTTGGAAGTCAACTATACAATACAACCAGCACAATGTCCCCCAAGCAATATGGCTGACTTGGAAGTCACCTATACAAGACAACCAGCACAATGTCCCCCATGCAATATGGCTGACTTGGAAGTTACCTATAGGACATGGCCACCAGCACAATGTCCCCCATGCAATATGGCTGACTTGGAAGTCACCTATACAATACAACCAGCACAATGTCCCCCATGCAATATGGCTGACTTGGAAGTCACCTATACAATACAACCAGCACATGTCCCCCATGCAATATGGCTGATTTGGAAGTCACCTATACAAGACAACCAGCACAATGTCCCCCATGCAATATGGCTGACTTGGAAGTCACCTATAGAACTAGGCCACCAGCACAATGTCCCCCATGCAATATGGCTGACTTGGAAGTCACCTATAGGACAATGCAACCAGCACAATGTCCCCCATGCAATATGGCTGACTTGGAAGTCACCTATAGAACATGGCCACCAGCACAATGTCCCCCAAGCAATATGGCTCACTTGGAAGTCACCTATACAATACAACCAGCACAATGTCCCCCATGCAATATGGCTGACTTGGAAGTCACCTATACAATACAACCAGCACAATGTCCCAAATGCAATATGGCTGACTTGGAAGTCACCTATAGCACATGGCCACCAGCACAATGTCCCCCATGCAATATGGCTGACTTGGAAGTCACCTATACAACATGGCAACCAGCAAAATGTCCCCCATGCAATATGGCTGACTTGGAAGTCACCTATACAATACAACCAGCACAATGTCCCCCAAGCAATATGGCTGACTTGGAAGTCACCTATACAAGACAACCAGCACAATGTCCCCCATGCAATATGGCTGACTTGGAAGTCACCTATACGACATGGCCACCAGCACAATGTCCCCCATGCAATATGGCTGACTTGGAAGTCACCTATACAATACAACCAGCACAATGTCCCCCATGCAATATGGCTGACTTGGAAGTCACCTATACAATACAACCAGCACAATGTCCCCCATGCAATATGGCTGATTTGGAAGTCACCTATACAACACAACCAGCACAATGTCCCCCATGCAATATGGCTGACTTGGAAGTCACCTATACAAGACAACCAGCACAATGTCCCAAATGCAATATGGCTGACTTGGAAGTCACCTATAGAACATGGCCACCAGCACAATGTCCCCCATGCAACACGGCTGACTTGGAAGTCACCTATACAAGACAACCAGCACAATGTCCCCCATGCAATATGGCTGACTTGGAAGTCACCTATACAACACAACCAGCACAATGTCCCCCAAGCAATATGGCTCACTTGGAAGTCACCTATACAACATGGCAACCAGCACAATGTCCCCCATGCAATATGCCTGACTTGGAAGTCACC
Source organism: Petromyzon marinus (assembly GCF_048934315.1). Lineage (NCBI taxonomy): Eukaryota > Metazoa > Chordata > Hyperoartia > Petromyzontiformes > Petromyzontidae > Petromyzon > Petromyzon marinus. The sequence goes on along the minus strand of NW_027422884.1, from coordinate 316,196 downwards.
TTTACAACATGGCAACCAGCACAATGTCCCCCATGCAATATGGCTGACTTGGAAGTCCCTATACAAGACAACCAGCACAATGTCCCCCATGCAATATGGCTGACTTGGAAGTCACCTATACAGCATGGCAACCAGCACAATGTCCCCCATGCAATATGGCTGACTTGGAAGTCACCTATACAATACAACCAGCACAATGTCCCCCAAGCAATATGGCTGACTTGGAAGTCACCTATAGAACATGGCCACCAGCACAATGTCCCCCATGCAATATGGCTGACTTGGAAGTCACCTATACAAGACAACCAGCACAATGTCCCCCATGCAATATGGCTGACTTGGAAGTCACCTATAGAACATGGCCACCAGCACAATGTCCCCCATGCAATATGGCTGACTTGGAAGTCACCTATAGGACAATGCAACCAGCACAATGTCCCCCATGCAATATGGCTGACTTGGAAGTCACCTATAGAACATGGCCACCAGCACAATGTCCCCCAAGCAATATGGCTCACTTGGAAGTCACCTATACAATACAACCAGCACAATGTCCCCCATGCAATATGGCTGACTTGGAAGTCACCTATACAATACAACCAGCACAATGTGCCAAATGCAATATGGCTGACTTGGAAGTCACCTATAGAACATGGCCACCAGCACAATGTCCCCCATGCAATATGGCTGACTTGGAAGTCACCTATACAACATGGCAACCAGCACAATGTCCCCCATGCAATATGGCTGACTTGGAAGTCACCTATACAATACAACCAGCACAATGTCCCCCAAGCAATATGGCTGACTTGGAAGTCACCTATACAAGACAACCAGCACAATGTCCCCCATGCAATATGGCTGACTTGGAAGTCACCTATACGACATGGCCAACAGCACAATGTCCCCCATGCAATATGGCTGACTTGGAAGTCACCTATACAATACAACCAGCACAATGTCCCCCATGCAATATGGCTGACTTGGAAGTCACCTATACAATACAACCAGCACAATGTCCCCCATGCAATATGGCTGATTTGGAAGTCACCTATACAACACAACCAGCACAATGTCCCCCATGCAATATGGCTGACTTGGAAGTCACCTATACAAGACAACCAGCACAATGTCCCAAATGCAATATGGCTGACATGGAAGTCACCTATAGAACATGGCCACCAGCACAATGTCCCCCATGCAATATGGCTGACTTGGAAGTCACCTATACAAAATGGCAACCAGCACAATGTCCCCCATGGAATATGGCTGACTTGGAAGTCACCTATACAATACAACCAGCACAATGTCCCCCAAGCAATATGGCTGACTTGGAAGTCACCTATACAAGACAACCAGCACAATGTCCCCCATGCAATATGGCTGACTTGGAAGTTACCTATAGGACATGGCCACCAGCACAATGTCCCCCATGCAATATGGCTGACTTGGAAGTCACCTATACAATACAACCAGCACAATGTCCCCCATGCAATATGGCTGACTTGGAAGTCACCTATACAATACAACCAGCACAATGTCCCCCATGCAATATGGCTGATTTGGAAGTCACCTATACAAGAAAACCAGCACAATGTCCCCCATGCAATATGGCTGACTTGGAAGTCACCTATAGAACATGGCCACCAGCACAATGTCCCCCATGCAATATGGCAGACTTGGAAGTCACCTATACAACATGGCAACCAGCACAATGTCCCCCAAGCAATTTGGCTGACTTGGAAGTCACCTATACAACATGGCAACCAGCACAATGTCCCCCAAGCAATATGGATGACTTGGAAGTCACCTATAGAACATGGCAACTAGCACAATGTCCCCCAACCAATATGGCTGAGTTAAAAGTCACCTATACAAGACAACCAGCACAATTTCCCCCATGCAATATAGCTGACTTGGAAGTCACCTATAGGACATCGCAACCAGCACAATGTCCCCCATGCAATATGGCTGAATTGTAAGTCACCTATACAACATGGCAACCAGCACAATGTCCCCCATGCAATATGGCTGACTTGGAAGTCACCTTTACAACATGGCAACCAGCACAATGTCCCCCATGCAATATGGCTGACTTGGAAGTCACCTATACAATACAACCAGCACAATGTCCCCCATGCAACACGGCTGACTTGGAAGTCACCTATACAAGACAACCAGCACAATGTCCCCCATGCAATATGGCTGACTTGGAAGTCACCTATACAACACAACCAGCACAATGTCCCCCAAGCAATATGGCTCACTTGGAAGTCACCTATACAACATGGCAACCAGCACAATGTCCCCCATGCAATATGGCTGACTTGGAAGTCACCTATAGGACATGGCAACCAGCACAATGTCCCCCATGCAATATGGCTGACTTGGAAGTCACCTATAGAACATGGCCACCAGCACAATGCCCCCCAAGCAATTTGGCTCACTTGGAAGTCACCTATACAATACAACCAGCACAATGTCCCCCATGCAATATGGCTGACTTGGAAGTCACCTATACAATACAACCAGCACAATGTCCCCCATGCAATATGGCTGACTTGGAAGTCACCTATACAACACAACCAACACAATGTCCCCCATGCAATATGGCTGACTTGGAAGTCACCTATACAACACAACCAGCACAATGTCCCCCATGCAATATGGCTCACTTGGAAGTCACCTATACAACATGGCATCCAGCACAATGTCCCCCATGCAATATGGCTGACTTGGAAGTCATCTATACAACATGGCAACCAGCACAATGTCCCCCATGCAATATGGCTGACTTGGAAGTCACCTATACAACATGGTAACCAGCACAATGTCCCCCATGCAATTTGGCTGACTTGGAAGTCACCTATACAAGAAACCAGCACAATGTCCCCCATGCAATGTGGCTGACTTGGAAGTCACCTATAGAACATGGCCACCAGCACAATGTCCCCCATGCAATATGGCTGACTTGGAAGTCACCTATACAACATGGCAACCAGCACAATGTCCCCCAAGCAATATGGCTCACTTGGAAGTCACCTATAGAACGTGGCAACCGGCACAATGTCCCCCAAGCAATATGGCTGACTTGGAAGTCACCTATACAACATGGCAACCAGCACAATGTCCCCCATGCAATATGGCTGACTTGGAAGTCACCTATATAACATGGCCACCAGCACAATGTCCCCCATGCAACACGGCTGACTTGGAAGTCACCTATACAAGAAAACCAGCACAATGTCCTCCATGCAATATGGCTGACTTGGAAGTCACCTATACAACACAACCAGCACAATGTCCCCCAAGCAATATGGCTCACTTGGAAGTCACCTATACAACGTGGCAACCAGCACAATGTCCCCCATGCAATATGGCTGACTTGGAATTCACCTATACAACATGGCAACCAGCACAATGTCCCCCATGCAATATGGCTGACTTGGTAGTCACCTATACAAGACAACCAGCACAATGTCCCCCATGCAATATGGCTGACTTGGAAGTCACCTATATGACATGGCAACCAGCACAATGCCCCCCAAGCAATATGGCTGACTTTGAAATCACCTATACAAGACAACCAGCACAATGTCCCAAATGCAATATGGCTGACTTGGAAGTCACCTATAGAACATGGCCACCAGCACAATGTCCCCCATGCAATATGGCTGACTTGGAAGTCACCTATACAACATGGCAACCAGCACAATGTCCCCCATGCAATATGGCTGACTTGGAAGTCACCTATACAATACAACCAGCACAATGTCCCCCAAGAAATATGGCTGACTTGGAAGTCACCTATACAAGACAACCAGCACAATGTCCCCCATGCAATATGGCTGACTTGGAAGTCACCTACAGGACATGGCCACCAGCACAATGTCCCCCATGCAATACAACCAGCACAATGTCCCCCAAGCAATATGGCTGACTTGGAAGTCACCTATACAAGACAACCAGCACAATGTCCCCCATGCAATATGGCTGACTTGGAAGTCACCTATACAATACAACCAGCACAATGTCCCCCATGCAATATGGCTGACTTGGAAGTCACCTATACAATACAACCAGCACAATGTCCCCCATGCAATATGGCTGATTTGGAAGTCACCTATACAACACAACCAGCACAATGTCCCCCATGCAATATGGCTGACTTGGAAGTCACCTATACAAGACAACCAGCACAATGTCCCCCATGCAATATGGCTGACTTGGAAGTCACCTATAGAACATGGCCACCAGCACAATGTCCCCCATGCAATATGGCTGACTAGGAAGTCACCTATACAACATGGCAACCAGCACAATGTCCCCCAAGCAATATGGCTGACTTGGAAGTCACCTATACAACATGGCAACCAGCACAATGTCCCCCAAGCAATATGGCTGACTTGGAAGTCACCTATAGAACATGGCAACCAGCACAATGTCCCCCAAGCAATATGGCTGACTTAAAAGTCACCTATACAAGACAACCAGCACAATTTCCCCCATGCAATATGGCTGACTTGTAAGTCACCTATACAACATGGCAACCAGCACAATGTCCCCCATGCAATATGGCTGACTTGGAAGTCACCTATACAACATGGCAACCAGCACAATGTCCCCCATGCAATATGGCTAACTTGGAAGTCACCTATACAATACAACCAGCACAATGTCCCCCATGCAATATGGCTGACTTGGAAGTCACCTATACAACATGGCAACCAGCACAATGTCCCCCATGCAATATGGCTGACTTGGAAGTCACCTATACAATACAACCAGCACAATGTCCCCCAAGCAATATGGCTGACTTGGAAGTCACCTATACAAGACAACCAGCACAATGTCCCCCATGCAATATGGCTGACTTGGAAGTCACCTATAGGACATGGCCACCAGCACAATGTCCCCCATGCAATATGGCTGACTTGGAAGTCACCTATACAATACAACCAGCACAATGTCCCCCATGCAATATGGCTGACTTGGAAGTCACCTATACAATACAACCAGCACAATGTCCCCCATGCAATATGGCTGATTTGGAAGTCACCTATACAACACAACCAGCACAATGTTCCCCATGCAATATGGCTGACTTGGAAGTCACCTATACAAGACAACCATCACAATGTCCCCCATGCAATATGGCTGACTTGGAAGTCACCTATAGAACATGGCCACCAGCACAATGTCCCCCATGCAATATGGCTGACTTGGAAGTCACCTATACAACATGGCAACCAGCACAATGTCCCCCAAGCAATATGGCTGACTTGGAAGTCACCTATACAACATGGCAACCAGCACAATGTCCCCCAAGCAATATGGCTGACTTGGAAGTCACCTATAGAACATGGCAAAGAGCACAATGTCCCCCAAGCAATATGGCTGACTTAAAAGTCACCTATACAAGACAACCAGCACAATTTCCCCCATGCAATATGGCTGACTTGGAAGTCACCTATTGGACATGGCAACCAGCACAATGTCCCCCATGCAATATGGCTGACTTGTAAGTCACCTATACAACATGGCAACCAGCAGAATGTCCCCCATGCAATATGGCTGACTTGGAAGTCACCTATACAACATGGCAACCAGCACAATGTCCCCAATGCAATATGGCTTACTTGGAAGTCACCTTTACAACATGGCCACCAGCACAATGTTCCCCATGCAATATGGCTGACTTGGAAGTCACCTATACAATACAACCAGCACAATGTCCCCCATGCAACACGGCTGACTTGGAAGTCACCTATACAAGACAACCAGCACAATGTCCCCCATGCAATATGGCTGACTTGGAAGTCACCTATACAACACAACCAGCACAATGTCCCCCAAGCAATATGGCTCACTTGGAAGTCACCTATACAACATGGCAACCAGCACAATGTCCCCCATGCAATATGGCTGACTTGGAAGTCACCTATAGGACATGGCAACCAGCACAATGTCCCCCATGCAATATGGCTGACTTGGAAGTCACCTATAGAACATGGCCACCAGCACAATGTCCCCCAAGCAATATGGCTCACTTGGAAGTCACCTATACAATACAACCAGCACAATGTCCCCCATGCAATATGGCTGACTTGGAAGTCACCTATACAATACAACCAGCACAATGTCCCCCATGCAATATGGCTGACTTGGAAGTCACCTATACAACACAACCAGCACAATGTCCCCCATGCAATATGGCTCACTTGGAAGTCACCTATACAACACAACCAGCACAATGTCCCCCATGCAATGTGGCTGACTTGGAAGTCACCTATAGAACATGGCCACCAGCACAATGTCCCCCATGCAATATGGCTGACTTGGAAGTCACCTATACAACATGGCACCCAGCACAATGTCCCCCAAGCAATATGGCTCACTTGGAAGTCACCTATAGAACATGGCAACCAGCACAATGTCCCCCAAGCAATATGGCTGACTTGGAAGTCACCTATACAACATGGCAACCAGCACAATTTCCCCCATGCAATATGGCTGACTTGGAAGTCACCTATAGAACATGGCCACCAGCACAATGTCCCCCATGCAATATGGCTCACTTGGAAGTCACCTATACAACACAACCAGCACAATGTCCCCCATGCAATATGGCTCACTTGGAAGTCACCTATACAACATGGCATCCAGCACAATGTCCACCATGCAATATGGCTGACTTGGAAGTCACCTATACAACATGGCAACCAGCACAATGTCCCCCATGCAATATGGCTGACTTGGAAGTCACCTATACAACATGGCAACCAGCACAATGTCCCCCATGCAATATGGCTGACTTGGAAGTCACCTATACCTAAAACCAGCACAATGTCCCCCATGCAATGTGGCTGACTTGGAAGTCACCTATAGAACATGGCCACCAGCACAATGTCCCCCATGCAATATGGCTGACTTGGAAGTCACCTATACAACATGGCACCCAGCACAATGTCCCCCCAGCAATATGGCTCACTTGGAAGTCACCTATAGAACATGGCAACCAGCACAATGACCCCCAAGCAATATGGCTGACTTAGAAGTCACCTATACAACATGGCAACCAGCACAATTTCCCCCATGCAATATGGCTGATTTGGAAGTCACCTATACAACACAACCAGCACAATGTCCCCCATGCAATATGGCTGACTTGGAAGTCACCTATACAAGACAACCAGCACAATGTCCCCCATGCAATATGGCTGACTTGGAAGTCACCTATAGAACATGGCCACCAGCACAATGTCCCCCATGCAATATGGCTGACTTGGAAGTCACCTATACAACATGGCAACCAGCACAATGTCCCCCAAGCAATATGGCTGACTTGGAAGTCACCTATACAACATGGCAACCAGCACAATGTCCCCCAAGCAATATGGCTGACTTGGAAGTCACCTATAGAACAAAGCAACCAGCACAATGTCCCCCAAGTAATATGGCTGACTTAAAAGTCACCTATACAAGACAACCAGCACAATTTCCCCCATGCAATATGGCTGACTTGGAAGTCACCTATAGGACATGGCAACCAGCACAATGTCCCCCATGCAATATGGCTGACTTGTAAGTCACCTATACAACATGGCAACCAGCACAATGTCCCCCTTGCAATATGGCTGACTTGGAAGTCACCTATACAACATGGCAACCAGCACAATGTCCCCCATGCAATATGGCTGACTTGGAAGTCACCTTTACAACATGGCCACCAGCACAATGTCCCCCATGCAATATGTCTGACTTGGAAGTCACCTATACAATACAACCAGCACAATGTCCCCCATGCAACACGGCTGACTTGGAAGTCACCTATACAAGACAACCAGCACAATGTCCCCCATGCAATATGGCTAACTTGGAAGTCACCTATACAACACAACCAGCACAATGTCCCCCAAGCAATATGGCTCACTTGGAAGTCACCTATACAACATGGCAACCAGCACAATGTCCCCCATGCAATATGGCTGACTTGGAAGTCACCTATAGAACATGGCCACCAACACAAGGTCCCCCAAGCAATATGGCTCACTTGGAAGTCACCTATAGAACATGGCCACCAACACAAGGTCCCCCAAGCAATATGGCTCACTTGGAAGTCACCTATACAATACAACCAGCACAATGTCCCCCATGCAATATGGCTCACTTGGAAGTCACCTATACAATACAACCAGCACAATGTCCCCCATGCAATATGGCTGACTTGAAAGTCACCTATACAATACAACCAGCACAATGTCCCCCATGCAATATGGCTGACTTGGAAGTCACCTATACAACACAACCAGCACAATGTCCCCCATGCAATATGGCTCACTTGGAAGTCACCTATACAACATGGCATCCAGCACAATGTCCCCCATGCAATATGGCTGACTTGGAAGTCACCTATACAACATGGCAACCAGCACAATGTCCCCCATGCAATATGGCTGACTTGGAAGTCACCTATACAACATGGCAACCAGCACAATGTCCCCCAAGCAATATGGCTGACTTGGAAGTCACCTATACAAGAAACCAGCACAATGTCCCCCATGCAATGTGGCTGACTTGGAAGTCACCTATAGAACATGGCCACCAGCACAATGTCCCCCATGCAATATGGCTGACTTGGAAGTCACCTATACAATACAACCAGCACAATGTCCCCCATGCAATATGGCTGACTTGGAAGTCACCTATAGAACATGGCCACCAGCACAATGTCCCCCATGCAATATGGCTGACTTGGAAGTCACCTATAGGACAATGCAACCAGCACAATGTCCCCCATGCAATATGGCTGACTTGGAAGTCACCTATAGAACATGGCCACCAGCACAATGTCCCCCAAGCAATATGGCTCACTTGGAAGTCACCTATACAATACAACCAGCACAATGTCCCCCATGCAATATGGCTGACTTGGAAGTCACCTATACAATACAACCAGCACAATGTGCCAAATGCAATATGGCTGACTTGGAAGTCACCTATAGAACATGGCCACCAGCACAATGTCCCCCATGCAATATGGCTGACTTGGAAGTCACCTATACAACATGGCAACCAGCACAATGTCCCCCATGCAATATGGCTGACTTGGAAGTCACCTATACAATACAACCAGCACAATGTCCCCCAAGCAATATGGCTGACTTGGAAGTCACCTATACAAGACAACCAGCACAATGTCCCCCATGCAATATGGCTGACTTGGAAGTCACCTATACGACATGGCCAACAGCACAATGTCCCCCATGCAATATGGCTGACTTGGAAGTCACCTATACAATACAACCAGCACAATGTCCCCCATGCAATATGGCTGACTTGGAAGTCACCTATACAATACAACCAGCACAATGTCCCCCATGCAATATGGCTGATTTGGAAGTCACCTATACAACACAACCAGCACAATGTCCCCCATGCAATATGGCTGACTTGGAAGTCACCTATACAAGACAACCAGCACAATGTCCCAAATGCAATATGGCTGACATGGAAGTCACCTATAGAACATGGCCACCAGCACAATGTCCCCCATGCAATATGGCTGACTTGGAAGTCACCTATACAAAATGGCAACCAGCACAATGTCCCCCATGGAATATGGCTGACTTGGAAGTCACCTATACAATACAACCAGCACAATGTCCCCCAAGCAATATGGCTGACTTGGAAGTCACCTATACAAGACAACCAGCACAATGTCCCCCATGCAATATGGCTGACTTGGAAGTTACCTATAGGACATGGCCACCAGCACAATGTCCCCCATGCAATATGGCTGACTTGGAAGTCACCTATACAATACAACCAGCACAATGTCCCCCATGCAATATGGCTGACTTGGAAGTCACCTATACAATACAACCAGCACAATGTCCCCCATGCAATATGGCTGATTTGGAAGTCACCTATACAAGACAACCAGCACAATGTCCCCCATGCAATATGGCTGACTTGGAAGTCACCTATAGAACATGGCCACCAGCACAATGTCCCCCATGCAATATGGCAGACTTGGAAGTCACCTATACAACATGGCAACCAGCACAATGTCCCCCAAGCAATATGGCTGACTTGGAAGTCACCTATACAACATGGCAACCAGCACAATGTCCCCCAAGCAATATGGCTGACTTGGAAGTCACCTATAGAACATGGCAACTAGCACAATGCCCCCCAACCAATATGGCTGAGTTAAAAGTCACCTATACAAGACAACCAGCACAATTTCCCCCATGCAATATAGCTGACTTGGAAGTCACCTATAGGACATCGCAACCAGCACAATGTCCCCCATGCAATATGGCTCACTTGGAAGTCACCTATACAATACAACCAGCACAATGTCCCCCATGCAATATGGCTGACTTGGAAGTCACCTATACAATACAACCAGCACAATGTCCCCCATGCAATATGGCTGACTTGGAAGTCACCTATACAACACAACCAGCAGAATGTCCCCCATGCAATATGGCTCACTTGGAAGTCACCTATACAACATGGCATCCAGCACAATGTCCCCCATGCAATATGGCTGACTTGGAAGTCACCTATACAACATGGCAACCAGCACAATGTCCCCCATGCAATATGGCTGACTTGGAAGTCACCTATACAACATGGCAACCAGCACAATGTCCCCCAAGCAATATGGCTGACTTGGAAGTCACCTATACAAGAAACCAGCACAATGTCCCCCATGCAATGTGGCTGACTTGGAAGTCACCTATAGAACATGGCCACCAGCACAATGTCACCCATGCAATATGGCTGACTTGGAAGTCACCTATACAATACAACCAGCACAATGTCCCCCATGCAATATGGCTGACTTGGAAGTCACCTATAGAACATGGCCACCAGCACAATGTCCCCCATGCAATATGGCTGACTTGGAAGTCACCTATAGGACAATGCAACCAGCACAATGTCCCCCATGCAATATGGCTGACTTGGAAGTCACCTATAGAACATGGCCACCAGCACAATGTCCCCCAAGCAATATGGCTCACTTGGAAGTCACCTATACAATACAACCAGCACAATGTCCCCCATGCAATATGGCTGACTTGGAAGTCACCTATACAATACAACCAGCACAATGTGCCAAATGCAATATGGCTGACTTGGAAGTCACCTATAGAACATGGCCACCAGCACAATGTCCCCCATGCAATATGGCTGACTTGGAAGTCACCTATACAACATGGCAACCAGCACAATGTCCCCCATGCAATATGGCTGACTTGGAAGTCACCTATACAATACAACCAGCACAATGTCCCCCAAGCAATATGGCTGACTTGGAAGTCACCTATACAAGACAACCAGCACAATGTCCCCCATGCAATATGGCTGACTTGGAAGTCACCTATACGACATGGCCAACAGCACAATGTCCCCCATGCAATATGGCTGACTTGGAAGTCACCTATACAATACAACCAGCACAATGTCCCAAATGCAATATGGCTGACATGGAAGTCACCTATAGAACATGGCCACCAGCACAATGTCCCCCATGGAATATGGCTGACTTGGAAGTCACCTATACAATACAACCAGCACAATGTCCCCCAAGCAATATGGCTGACTTGGAAGTCACCTATACAAGACAACCAGCACAATGTCCCCCATGCAATATGGCTGACTTGGAAGTTACCTATAGGACATGGCCACCAGCACAATGTCCCCCATGCAATATGGCTGACTTGGAAGTCACCTATACAATACAACCAGCACAATGTCCCCCATGCAATATGGCTGACTTGGAAGTCACCTATACAATACAACCAGCACAATGTCCCCCATGCAATATGGCTGATTTGGAAGTCACCTATACAAGACAACCAGCACAATGTCCCCCATGCAATATGGCTGACTTGGAAGTCACCTATAGAACATGGCCACCAGCACAATGTCCCCCATGCAATATGGCAGACTTGGAAGTCACCTATACAACATGGCAACCAGCACAATGTCCCCCAAGCAATATGGCTGACTTGGAAGTCACCTATACAACATGGCAACCAGCACAATGTCCCCCAAGCAATATGGCTGACTTGGAAGTCACCTATAGAACATGGCAACTAGCACAATGCCCCCCAACCAATATGGCTGAGTTAAAAGTCACCTATACAAGACAACCAGCACAATTTCCCCCATGCAATATAGCTGACTTGGAAGTCACCTATAGGACATCGCAACCAGCACAATGTCCCCCATGCAATATGGCTGAATTGTAAGTCACCTATACAACATGGCAACCAGCACAATGTCCCCCATGCAATATGGCTGACTTGGAAGTCACCTTTACAACATGGCAACCAGCACAATGTCCCCCATGCAATATGGCTGACTTGGAAGTCACCTATACAATACAACCAGCACAATGTCCCCCATGCAACACGGCTGACTTGGAAGTCACCTATACAAGACAACCAGCACAATGTCCCCCATGCAATATGGCTGACTTGGAAGTCACCTATACAACACAACCAGCACAATGTCCCCCAAGCAATATGGCTCACTTGGAAGTCACCTATACAACATGGCAACCAGCACAATGTCCCCCATGCAATATGGCTGACTTGGAAGTCACCTATAGGACATGGCAACCAGCACAATGTCCCCCATGCAATATGGCTGACTTGGAAGTCACCTATAGAACATGGCCACCAGCACAATGCCCCCCAAGCAATTTGGCTCACTTGGAAGTCACCTATACAATACAACCAGCACAATGTCCCCCATGCAATATGGCTGACTTGGAAGTCACCTATACAATACAACCAGCACAATGTCCCCCATGCAATATGGCTGACTTGGAAGTCACCTATACAACACAACCAACACAATGTCCCCCATGCAATATGGCTGACTTGGAAGTCACCTATACAACACAACCAGCACAATGTCCCCCATGCAATATGGCTCACTTGGAAGTCACCTATACAACATGGCATCCAGCACAATGTCCCCCATGCAATATGGCTGACTTGGAAGTCACCTATACAACATGGCAACCAGCACAATGTCCCCCATGCAATATGGCTGACTTGGAAGTCACCTATACAACATGGTAACCAGCACAATGTCCCCCATGCAATTTGGCTGACTTGGAAGTCACCTATACAAGAAACCAGCACAATGTCCCCCATGCAATGTGGCTGACTTGGAAGTCACCTATAGAACATGGCCACCAGCACAATGTCCCCCATGCAATATGGCTGACTTGGAAGTCACCTATACAACATGGCAACCAGCACAATGTCCCCCAAGCAATATGGCTCACTTGGAAGTCACCTATAGAACGTGGCAACCGGCACAATGTCCCCCAAGCAATATGGCTGACTTGGAAGTCACCTATACAACATGGCAACCAGCACAATGTCCCCCATGCAATATGGCTGACTTGGAAGTCACCTATATAACATGGCCACCAGCACAATGTCCCCCATGCAACACGGCTGACTTGGAAGTCACCTATACAAGAAAACCAGCACAATGTCCTCCATGCAATATGGCTGACTTGGAAGTCACCTATACAACACAACCAGCACAATGTCCCCCAAGCAATATGGCTCACTTGGAAGTCACCTATACAACGTGGCAACCAGCACAATGTCCCCCATGCAATATGGCTGACTTGGAATTCACCTATACAACATGGCAACCAGCACAATGTCCCCCATGCAATATGGCTGACTTGGAAGTCACCTATACAAGACAACCAGCACAATGTCCCCCATGCAATATGGCTGACTTGGAAGTCACCTATAGGACATGGCAACCAGCACAATGTCCCCCAAGCAATATGGCTGACTTTGAAATCACCTATACAAGACAACCAGCACAATGTCCCAAATGCAATATGGCTGACTTGGAAGTCACCTATAGAACATGGCCACCAGCACAATGTCCCCCATGCAATATGGCTGACTTGGAAGTCACCTATACAACATGGCAACCAGCACAATGTCCCCCATGCAATATGGCTGACTTGGAAGTCACCTATACAATACAACCAGCACAATGTCCCCCAAGAAATATGGCTGACTTGGAAGTCACCTATACAAGACAACCAGCACAATGTCCCCCATGCAATATGGCTGACTTGGAAGTCACCTACAGAACATGGCCACCAGCACAATGTCCCCCATGCAATACAACCAGCACAATGTCCCCCAAGCAATATGGCTGACTTGGAAGTCACCTATACAAGACAACCAGCACAATGTCCCCCATGCAATATGGCTGACTTGGAAGTCACCTATACAATACAACCAGCACAATGTCCCCCATGCAATATGGCTGATTTGGAAGTCACCTATACAACACAACCAGCACAATGTCCCCCATGCAATATGGCTGACTTGGAAGTCACCTAATCAAGACAACCAGCACAATGTCCCAAATGCAATATGGCTGACTTGGAAGTCACCTATAGAACATGGCCACCAGCACAATGTCCCCCATGCAATATGGCTGACTTGGAAGTCACCTATACAACATGGCAACCAGCACAATGTCCCCCATGCAATATGGCTGACTTGGAAGTCACCTATACAATACAACCAGCACAATGTCCCCCAAGCAATATGGCTGACTTGGAAGTCACCTATACAAGACAACCATCACAATGTCCCCCATGCAATATGGCTGACTTGGAAGTCACCTATAGGACATGGCCACCAGCACAATGTCCCCCATGCAATATGGCTGACTTCGAAGTCACCTATACAATACAACCAGCACAATGTCCCCCATGCAATATGGCTGACTTGGAAGTCACCTATACAATACAACCAGCACAATGTCCCCCATGCAATATGGCTGATTTGGAAGTCACCTATACAACACAACCAGCACAATGTCCCCCATGCAATATGGCTGACTTGGAAGTCACCTATACAAGACAACCAGCACAATGTCCCCCATGCAATATGGCTGACTTGGAAGTCACCTATAGAACATGGCCACCAGCACAATGTCCCCCATGCAATATGGCTGACTAGGAAGTCACCTATACAACATGGCAACCAGCACAATGTCCCCCAAGCAATATGGCTGACTTGGAAGTCACCTATACAACATGGCAACCAGCACAATGTCCCCCAAGCAATATGGCTGACTTGGAAGTCACCTATAGAACATGGCAACCAGCACAATGTCCCCCAAGCAATATGGCTGACTTAAAAGTCACCTATACAAGACAACCAGCACAATTTCCCCCATGCAATATGGCTGACTTGTAAGTCACCTATACAACATGGCAACCAGCACAATGTCCCCCATGCAATATGGCTGACTTGGAAGTCACCTATACAACATGGCAACCAGCACAATGTCCCCCATGCAATATGGCTGACTTGGAAGTCACCTATACAATACAACCAGCACAATGTCCCCCATGCAATATGGCTGACTTGGAAGTCACCTATACAACATGGCAACCAGCACAATGTCCCCCATGCAATATGGCTGACTTGGAAGTCACCTATACAATACAACCAGCACAATGTCCCCCAAGCAATATGGCTGACTTGGAAGTCACCTATACAAGACAACCAGCACAATGTCCCCCATGCAATATGGCTGACTTGGAAGTCACCTATAGGACATGGCCACCAGCACAATGTCCCCCATGCAATATGGCTGACTTGGAAGTCACCTATACAATACAACCAGCACAATGTCCCCCATGCAATATGGCTGACTTGGAAGTCACCTATACAATACAACCAGCACAATGTCCCCCATGCAATATGGCTGATTTGGAAGTCACCTATACAACACAACCAGCACAATGTCCCCCATGCAATATGGCTGACTTGGAAGTCACTTATACAAGACAACCAGCACAATGTCCCCCATGCAACACGGCTGACTTGGAAGTCACCTATACAAGACAACCAGCACAATGTCCCCCATGCAATATGGCTGACTTGGAAGTCACCTATACAACACAACCAGCACAATGTCCCCCAAGCAATATGGCTCACTTGGAAGTCACCTATACAACATGGCAACCAGCACAATGTCCCCCATGCAATATGGCTGACTTGGAAGTCACCTATAGGACATGGCAACCAGCACAATGTCCCCCATGCAATATGGCTGACTTGGAAGTCACCTATAGAACATGGCCACCAGCACAATGCCCCCCAAGCAATTTGGCTCACTTGGAAGTCACCTATACAATACAACCAGCACAATGTCCCCCATGCAACATGGCTGACTTGGAAGTCACCTATACAATACAACCAGCACAATGTCCCCCATGCAATATGGCTGACTTGGAAGTCACCTATACAACACAACCAACACAATGTCCCCCATGCAATATGGCTGACTTGGAAGTCACCTATACAACACAACCAGCACAATGTCCCCCATGCAATATGGCTCACTTGGAAGTCACCTATACAACATGGCATCCAGCACAATGTCCCCCATGCAATATGGCTGACTTGGAAGTCACCTATACAACATGGCAACCAGCACAATGTCCCCCATGCAATATGGCTGACTTGGAAGTCACCTATACAACATGGTAACCAGCACAATGTCCCCCATGCAATTTGGCTGACTTGGAAGTCACCTATACAAGAAACCAGCACAATGTCCCCCATGCAATGTGGCTGACTTGGAAGTCACCTATAGAACATGGCCACCAGCACAATGTCCCCCATGCAATATGGCTGACTTGGAAGTCACCTATACAACATGGCAACCAGCACAATGTCCCCCAAGCAATATGGCTCACTTGGAAGTCACCTATAGAACGTGGCAACCGGCACAATGTCCCCCAAGCAATATGGCTGACTTGGAAGTCACCTATACAACATGGCAACCAGCACAATGTCCCCCATGCAATATGGCTGACTTGGAAGTCACCTATATAACATGGCCACCAGCACAATGTCCCCCATGCAACACGGCTGACTTGGAAGTCACCTATACAAGAAAACCAGCACAATGTCCTCCATGCAATATGGCTGACTTGGAAGTCACCTATACAACACAACCAGCACAATGTCCCCCAAGCAATATGGCTCACTTGGAAGTCACCTATACAACGTGGCAACCAGCACAATGTCCCCCATGCAATATGGCTGACTTGGAATTCACCTATACAACATGGCAACCAGCACAATGTCCCCCATGCAATATGGCTGACTTGGAAGTCACCTATACAAGACAACCAGCACAATGTCCCCCATGCAATATGGCTGACTTGGAAGTCACCTATAGGACATGGCAACCAGCACAATGTCCCCCAAGCAATATGGCTGACTTTGAAATCACCTATACAAGACAACCAGCACAATGTCCCAAATGCAATATGGCTGACTTGGAAGTCACCTATAGAACATGGCCACCAGCACAATGTCCCCCATGCAATATGGCTGACTTGGAAGTCACCTATACAACATGGCAACCAGCACAATGTCCCCCATGCAATATGGCTGACTTGGAAGTCACCTATACAATACAACCAGCACAATGTCCCCCAAGAAATATGGCTGACTTGGAAGTCACCTATACAAGACAACCAGCACAATGTCCCCCATGCAATATGGCTGACTTGGAAGTCACCTACAGAACATGGCCACCAGCACAATGTCCCCCATGCAATACAACCAGCACAATGTCCCCCAAGCAATATGGCTGACTTGGAAGTCACCTATACAAGACAACCAGCACAATGTCCCCCATGCAATATGGCTGACTTGGAAGTCACCTATACAATACAACCAGCACAATGTTCCCCATGCAATATGGCTGATTTGGAAGTCACCTATACAACACAACCAGCACAATGTCCCCCATGCAATATGGCTGACTTGGAAGTCACCTAATCAAGACAACCAGCACAATGTCCCAAATGCAATATGGCTGACTTGGAAGTCACCTATAGAACATGGCCACCAGCACAATGTCCCCCATGCAATATGGCTGACTTGGAAGTCACCTATACAACATGGCAACCAGCACAATGTCCCCCATGCAATATGGCTGACTTGGAAGTCACCTATACAATACAACCAGCACAATGTCCCCCAAGCAATATGGCTGACTTGGAAGTCACCTATACAAGACAACCATCACAATGTCCCCCATGCAATATGGCTGACTTGGAAGTCACCTATAGGACATGGCCACCAGCACAATGTCCCCCATGCAATATGGCTGACTTGGAAGTCACCTATACAATACAACCAGCACAATGTCCCCCATGCAATATGGCTGACTTGGAAGTCACCTATACAATACAACCAGCACAATGTCCCCCATGCAATATGGCTGATTTGGAAGTCACCTATACAACACAACCAGCACAATGTCCCCCATGCAATATGGCTGACTTGGAAGTCACCTATACAAGACAACCAGCACAATGTCCCCCATGCAATATGGCTGACTTGGAAGTCACCTATAGAACATGGCCACCAGCACAATGTCCCCCATGCAATATGGCTGACTAGGAAGTCACCTATACAACATGGCAACCAGCACAATGTCCCCCAAGCAATATGGCTGACTTGGAAGTCACCTATACAACATGGCAACCAGCACAATGTCCCCCAAGCAATATGGCTGACTTGGAAGTCACCTATAGAACATGGCAACCAGCACAATGTCCCCCAAGCAATATGGCTGACTTAAAAGTCACCTATACAAGACAACCAGCACAATTTCCCCCATGCAATATGGCTGACTTGTAAGTCACCTATACAACATGGCAACCAGCACAATGTCCCCCATGCAATATGGCTGACTTGGAAGTCACCTATACAACATGGCAACCAGCACAATGTCCCCCATGCAATATGGCTGACTTGGAAGTCACCTATACAATACAACCAGCACAATGTCCCCCATGCAATATGGCTGACTTGGAAGTCACCTATACAACATGGCAACCAGCACAATGTCCCCCATGCAATATGGCTGACTTGGAAGTCACCTATACAATACAACCAGCACAATGTCCCCCAAGCAATATGGCTGACTTGGAAGTCACCTATACAAGACAACCAGCACAATGTCCCCCATGCAATATGGCTGACTTGGAAGTCACCTATAGGACATGGCCACCAGCACAATGTCCCCCATGCAATATGGCTGACTTGGAAGTCACCTATACAATACAACCAGCACAATGTCCCCCATGCAATATGGCTGACTTGGAAGTCACCTATACAATACAACCAGCACAATGTCCCCCATGCAATATGGCTGATTTGGAAGTCACCTATACAACACAACCAGCACAATGTCCCCCATGCAATATGGCTGACTTGGAAGTCACCTATACAAGACAACCAGCACAATGTCCCCCATGCAATATGGCTGACTTGGAAGTCACCTATAGAACATGGCCACCAGCACAATGTCCCCCATGCAATATGGCTGACTTGGAAGTCACCTATACAACATGGCAACCAGCACAATGTCCCCCAAGCAATATGGCTGACTTGGAAGTCACCTATAGAACATGGCCACCAGCACAATGTCCCCCATGCAATATGGCTGACTTGGAAGTCACCTATAGAACATGGCAAAGAGCACAATGTCCCCCAAGCAATATGGCTGACTTAAAAGTCACCTATACAAGACAACCAGCACAATTTCCCCCATGCAATATGGCTGACTTGGAAGTCACCTATAGGACATGGCAACCAGCACAATGTCCCCCATGCAATATGGCTGACTTGTAAGTCACCTATACAACATGGCAACCAGCAGAATGTCCCCCATGCAATATGGCTGACTTGGAAGTCACCTATACAACATGGCAACCAGCACAATGTCCCCAAATGCAATATGGCTTACTTGGAAGTCACCTTTACAACATGGCCACCAGCACAATGTCCCCCATGCAATATGGCTGACTTGGAAGTCACCTATACAATACAACCAGCACAATGTCCCCCATGCAACACGGCTGACTTGGAAGTCACCTATACAAGAAAACCAGCACAATGTCCCCCATGCAATATGGCTGACTTGGAAGTCACCTATACAACACAACCAGCACAATGTCCCCCAAGCAATATGGCTCACTTGGAAGTCACCTATACAACATGGCAACCAGCACAATGTCCCCCATGCAATATGGCTGACTTGGAAGTCACCTATAGAACATGGCCACCAGCACAATGTCCCCCAAGCAATATGGCTCACTTGGAAGTCACCTATACAATACAACCAGCACAATGTCCCCCATGCAATATGGCTGACTTGGAAGTCACCTATACAATACAACCAGCACAATGTCCCCCATGCAATATGGCTGACTTGGAAGTCACCTATACAACACAACCAGCACAATGTCCCCCATGCAATATGGCTCACTTGGAAGTCACCTATACAACACAACCAGCACAATGTCCCCCATGCAATGTGGCTGACTTGGAAGTCACCTATAGAACATGGCCACCAGCACAATGTCCCCCATGCAAAATGGCTCACTTGGAAGTCACCTATACAACACAACCAGCACAATGTCCCCCATGCAATATGGCTCACTTGGAAGTCACCTATACAACATGGCATCCAGCACAATGTCCACCATGCAATATGGCTGACTTGGAAGTCACCTATACAACATGGCAACCAGCACAATGTCCCCCATGCAATATGGCTGACTTGGAAGTCACCTATACAACATGGCAACCAGCACAATGTCCCCCATGCAATATGGCTGACTTGGAAGTCACCTATACCTAAAACCAGCACAATGTCCCCCATGCAATGTGGCTGACTTGGAAGTCACCTATAGAACATGGCCACCAGCACAATGTCCCCCATGCAATATGGCTGACTTGGAAGTCACCTATACAACATGGCACCCAGCACAATGTCCCCCCAGCAATATGGCTCACTTGGAAGTCACCTATAGAACATGGCAACCAGCACAATGTCCCCCAAGCAATATGGCTGACTTGGAAGTCACCTATACAACATGGCAACCAGCACAATTTCCCCCATGCAATATGGCTGATTTGGAAGTCACCTATACAACACAACCAGCACAATGTCCCCCATGCAATATGGCTGACTTGGAAGTCACCTATACAAGACAACCAGCACAATGTCCCCCATGCAATATGGCTGACTTGGAAGTCACCTATAGAACATGGCCACCAGCACAATGTCCCCCATGCAATATGGCTGACTTGGAAGTCACCTATACAACATGGCAACCAGCACAATGTCCCCCAAGCAATATGGCTGACTTGGAAGTCACCTATACAAGACAACCAGCACAATGTCCCCCATGCAATATGGCTGACTTGGAAGTCACCTATAGAACATGGCCACCAGCACAATGTCCCCCATGCAATATGGCTGACTTGGAAGTCACCTATACAACATGGCAACCAGCACAATGTCCCTCAAGCAATATGGCTGACTTGGAAGTCACCTATACAACATGGCAACCAGCACAATGTCCCCCAAGCAATATGGCTGACTTGGAAGTCACCTATAGAACAAAGCAACCAGCACAATGTCCCCCAAGTAATATGGCTGACTTAAAAGTCACCTATACAAGACAACCAGCACAATTTCCCCCATGCAATATGGCTGACTTGGAAGTCACCTATAGGACATGGCAACCAGCACAATGTCCCCCATGCAATATGGCTGACTTGTAAGTCACCTATACAACATGGCAACCAGCACAATGTCCCCCTTGCAATATGGCTGACTTGGAAGTCACCTATACAACATGGCAACCAGCACAATGTCCCCCATGCAATATGGCTGACTTGGAAGTCACCTTTACAACATGGCCACCAGCACAATGTCCCCCATGCAATATGGCTGACTTGGAAGTCACCTATACAATACAACCAGCACAATGTCCCCCATGCAACACGGCTGACTTGGAAGTCACCTATACAAGACAACCAGCACAATGTCCCCCATGCAATATGGCTAACTTGGAAGTCACCTATACAACACAACCAGCACAATGTCCCCCAAGCAATATGGCTCACTTGGAAGTCACCTATACAACATGGCAACCAGCACAATGTCCCCCATGCAATATGGCTGACTTGGAAGTCACCTATAGAACATGGCCACCAACACAAGGTCCCCCAAGCAATATGGCTCACTTGGAAGTCACCTATAGAACATGGCCACCAACACAAGGTCCCCCAAGCAATATGGCTCACTTGGAAGTCACCTATACAATACAACCAGCACAATGTCCCCCATGCAATATGGCTCACTTGGAAGTCACCTATACAATACAACCAGCACAATGTCCCCCATGCAATATGGCTGACTTGGAAGTCACCTATACAATACAACCAGCACAATGTCCCCCATGCAATATGGCTGACTTGGAAGTCACCTATACAACACAACCAGCACAATGTCCCCCATGCAATATGGCTCACTTGGAAGTCACCTATACAACATGGCATCCAGCACAATGTCCCCCATGCAATATGGCTGACTTGGAAGTCACCTATACAACATGGCAACCAGCACAATGTCCCCCATGCAATATGGCTGACTTGGAAGTCACCTATACAACATGGCAACCAGCACAATGTCCCCCAAGCAATATGGCTGACTTGGAAGTCACCTATACAAGAAACCAGCACAATGTCCCCCATGCAATGTGGCTGACTTGGAAGTCACCTATAGAACATGGCCACCAGCACAATGTCCCCCATGCAATATGGCTGACTTGGAAGTCACCTATACAACATGGCAACCAGCACAATGTCCCCCAAGCAATATGGCTCACTTGGAAGTCACCTATAGAACATGGCAACCAGCACAATGTCCCCCAACTAATATGGCTGACTTGGAAGTCACCTATACACCATGGCAACCAGCACAATGTCCCCCATGCAATATGGCTGACTTGGAAGTCACCTATAGAACATGGCCACCAGCACAATGTCCCCCATGCAACACGGCTGACTTGGAAGTCACCTATACAAGACAACAAGCACAATGTCCCCCATGCAATATGGCTGACTTGGAAGTCACCTATACAACACAACCAGCACAATGTCCCCCAAGCAATATGGCTCACTTGGAAGTCACCTATACAACATGGCAACCAGCACAATGTCCCCCATGCAATATGGCTGACTTGGAAGTCACCTATACAACATGGTAACCAGCACAATGTCCCCCATGCAATATGGCTGACTTGGAAGTCACCTATACAAGACAACCAGCACAATGTCCCCCATGCAATATGGCTGACTTGGAAGTCACCTATAGGACATGGCAACCAGCACAATGTCCCCCAAGCAATATGGCTGACTTGGAAGTCACCTATACAAGACAACCAGCACAATGTCCCAAATGCAATATGGCTGACTTGGAAGTCACCTATAGAACATGGCCACCAGCACAATGTCCCCCATGCAATATGGCTGACTTGGAAGTCACCTATACAACATGGCAACCAGCACAATGTCCCCCATGCAATATGGCTGACTTGGAAGTCACCTATAGAACATGGCCACCAACACAAGGTCCCCCAAGCAATATGGCTCACTTGGAAGTCACCTATACAATACAACCAGCACAATGTCCCCCATGCAATATGGCTCACTTGGAAGTCACCTATACAATACAACCAGCACAATGTCCCCCATGCAATATGGCTGACTTGGAAGTCACCTATACAATACAACCAGCACAATGTCCCCCATGCAATATGGCTGACTTGGAAGTCACCTATACAACACAACCAGCACAATGTCCCCCATGCAATATGGCTCACTTGGAAGTCACCTATACAACATGGCATCCAGCACAATGTCCCCCATGCAATATGGCTGACTTGGAAGTCACCTATACAACATGGCAACCAGCACAATGTCCCCCATGCAATATGGCTGACTTGGAAGTCACCTATACAACATGGCAACCAGCACAATGTCCCCCAAGCAATATGGCTGACTTGGAAGTCACCTATACAAGAAACCAGCACAATGTCCCCCATGCAATGTGGCTGACTTGGAAGTCACCTATAGAACATGGCCACCAGCACAATGTCCCCCATGCAATATGGCTGACTTGGAAGTCACCTATACAACATGGCAACCAGCACAATGTCCCCCAAGCAATATGGCTCACTTGGAAGTCACCTATAGAACATGGCAACCAGCACAATGTCCCCCAACTAATATGGCTGACTTGGAAGTCACCTATACACCATGGCAACCTGCACATTGTCCCCTATGCAATATGGCTGACTTGGAAGTCACCTATAGAACATGGCCACCAGCACAATGTCCCCCATGCAACACGGCTGACTTGGAAGTCACCTATACAAGACAACAAGCACAATGTCCCCCATGCAATATGGCTGACTTGGAAGTCACCTATACAACACAACCAGCACAATGTCCCCCAAGCAATATGGCTCACTTGGAAGTCACCTATACAACATGGCAACCAGCACAATGTCCCCCATGCAATATGGCTGACTTGCAAGTCACCTATACAACATGGCAACCAGAACAATGTCCCCCATGCAATATGGCTGACTTGGAAGTCACCTATACAAGACAACCAGCACAATGTCCCCCAAGCAATATGGCTCACTTGCAAGTCACCTATACAACATGGCAACCAGCACAATGCCCCCCATGCAATATGGCTGACTTGGAAGTCACCTATACAACATGGCAACCAGCACAATGTCCCCCATGCAATATGGCTGACTTGGAAGTCACCTATACAAGACAACCAGCACAATGTCCCCCATGCAATATGGCTGACTTGGAAGTCACCTATAGGACATGGCAACCAGCACAATGTCCCCAAGCAATATGGCTGACTTGGAAGTCACCTATACAAGACAACCAGCACAATGTCCCAAATGCAATATGGCTGACTTGGAAGTCACCTATAGAACATGGCCACCAGCACAATGTCCCCCATGCAATATGGCTGACTTGGAAGTCACCTATACAACATGGCAACCAGCACAATGTCCCCCATGCAATATGGCTGACTTGGAAGTCACCTATAGAACATGGCCACCAACACAAGGTCCCCCAAGCAATATGGCTCACTTGGAAGTCACCTATACAATACAACCAGCACAATGTCCCCCATGCAATATGGCTCACTTGGAAGTCACCTATACAATACAACCAGCACAATGTCCCCCATGCAATATGGCTGACTTGGAAGTCACCTATACAATACAACCAGCACAATGTCCCCCATGCAATATGGCTGACTTGGAAGTCACCTATACAACACAACCAGCACAATGTCCCCCATGCAATATGGCTCACTTGGAAGTCACCTATACAACATGGCATCCAGCACAATGTCCCCCATGCAATATGGCTGACTTGGAAGTCACCTATACAACATGGCAACCAGCACAATGTCCCCCATGCAATATGGCTGACTTGGAAGTCACCTATACAACATGGCAACCAGCACAATGTCCCCCAAGCAATATGGCTGACTTGGAAGTCACCTATACAAGAAACCAGCACAATGTCCCCCATGCAATGTGGCTGACTTGGAAGTCACCTATAGAACATGGCCACCAGCACAATGTCCCCCATGCAATATGGCTGACTTGGAAGTCACCTATACAACATGGCAACCAGCACAATGTCCCCCAAGCAATATGGCTCACTTGGAAGTCACCTATAGAACATGGAAACCGGCACAATGTCCCCCAACTAATATGGCTGACTTGGAAGTCACCTATACACCATGGCAACCAGCACAATGTCCCCCATGCAATATGGCTGACTTGGAAGTCACCTATAGAACATGGCCACCAGCACAATGTCCCCCATGCAACACGGCTGACTTGGAAGTCACCTATACAAGACAACAAGCACAATGTCACCCATGCAATATGGCTGACTTGGAAGTCACCTATACAACACAACCAGCACAATGTCCCAAAGGAATATGGCTCACTTGGAAGTCACCTATACAACATGGCAACCAGCACAATGTCCCCCATGCAATATGGCTGACTTGGAAGTCACCTATACAACATGGCAACCAGCACAATGTCCCCCATGCAATATGGCTGACTTGGAAGTCACCTATACAAGACAACCAGCACAATGTCCCCCATGCAATATGGCTGACTTGGAAGTCACCTATAGGACATGGCAACCAGCACAATGTCCCCCAAGCAATATGGCTGACTTGGAAGTCACCTATACAAGACAACCAGCACAATGTCCCAAATGCAATATGGCTGACTTGGAAGTCACCTATAGAACATGGCCACCAGCACAATGTCCCCCATGCAATATGGCTGACTTGGAAGTCACCTATACAACATGGCAACCAGCACAATGTCCCCAATGCAATATGGGTGACTTGGAAGTCACCTATACAATACAACCAGCACAATGTCCCCCAAGCAATATGGCTGACTTGGAAGTCACCTATACAAGACAACCAGCTCAATGTCCCCCATGCAATATGGCTGACTTGGAAGTCACCTATACAATACAACCAGCACAATGTCCCCCATGCAATATGGCTGATTTGGAAGTCACCTATACAACACAACCAGCACAATGTCCCCCATGCAATATGGCTGACTTGGAAGTCACCTATACAAGACAACCAGCACAATGTCCCAAATGCAATATGGCTGACTTGGAAGTCACCTATAGAACATGGCCACCAGCACAATGTCCCCCATGCAATATGGCTGACTTGGAAGTCACCTATACAACATGGCAACCAGCACAATGTCCCCCATGCAATATGGCTGACTTGGAAGTCACCTATCCAATACAACCAGCACAATGTCCCCCATGCAATATGGCTGACTTGGAAGTCACCTATACAACACAACCAGCACAATGTCCCCCATGCAATATGGGTGACTTGGAAGTCACCTATACAACACAACCAGCACAATGTCCCCCAAGCAATATGGCTGACTTGGAAGTCACCTATAGAACATGGCAACCAGCACAATGTCCCCCAAGCAATATGGCTGACTTGGAAGTCACCTATACAACATGGCAACCTGCACATTGTCCCCTATGCAATATGGCTGACTTGGAAGTCACCTATAGAACATGGCCACCAGCACAATGTCCCCCATGCAACACGGCTGACTTGGAAGTCACCTATACAAGACAACAAGCACAATGTCCCCCATGCAATATGGCTGACTTGGAAGTCACCTATACAACACAACCAGCACAATGTCCCCCAAGCAATATGGCTCACTTGGAAGTCACCTATACAACATGGCAACCAGCACAATGTCCCCCATGCAATATGGCTGACTTGCAAGTCACCTATACAACATGGCAACCAGAACAATGTCCCCCATGCAATATGGCTGACTTGGAAGTCACCTATACAAGACAACCAGCACAATGTCCCCCAAGCAATATGGCTCACTTGGAAGTCACCTATACAACATGGCAACCAGCACAATGTCCCCCATGCAATATGGCTGACTTGGAAGTCACCTATACAACATGGCAACCAGCACAATGTCCCCCATGCAATATGGCTGACTTGGAAGTCACCTATACAAGACAACCAGCACAATGTCCCCCATGCAATATGGCTGACTTGGAAGTCACCTATAGGACATGGCAACCAGCACAATGTCCCCAAGCAATATGGCTGACTTGTAAGTCACCTATACAAGACAACCAGCACAATGTCCCAAATGCAATATGGCTGACTTGGAAGTCACCTATAGAACATGGCCACCAGCACAATGTCCCCCATGCAATATGGCTGACTTGGAAGTCACCTATACAACATGGCAACCAGCACAATGTCCCCCATGCAATATGGCTGACTTGGAAGTCACCTATAGAACATGGCCACCAACACAAGGTCCCCCAAGCAATATGGCTCACTTGGAAGTCACCTATACAATACAACCAGCACAATGTCCCCCATGCAATATGGCTCACTTGGAAGTCACCTATACAATACAACCAGCACAATGTCCCCCATGCAATATGGCTGACTTGGAAGTCACCTATACAATACAACCAGCACAATGTCCCCCATGCAATATGGCTGACTTGGAAGTCACCTATACAACACAACCAGCACAATGTCCCCCATGCAATATGGCTCACTTGGAAGTCACCTATACAACATGGCATCCAGCACAATGTCCCCCATGCAATATGGCTGACTTGGAAGTCACCTATACAACATGGCAACCAGCACAATGTCCCCCATGCAATATGGCTGACTTGGAAGTCACCTATACAACATGGCAACCAGCACAATGTCCCCCAAGCAATATGGCTGACTTGGAAGTCACCTATACAAGAAACCAGCACAATGTCCCCCATGCAATGTGGCTGACTTGGAAGTCACCTATAGAACATGGCCACCAGCACAATGTCCCCCATGCAATATGGCTGACTTGGAAGTCACCTATACAACACAACCAGCACAATGTCCCAAAGGAATATGGCTCACTTGGAAGTCACCTATACAACATGGCAACCAGCACAATGTCCCCCATGCAATATGGCTGACTTGGAAGTCACCTATACAACATGGCAACCAGCACAATGTCCCCCATGCAATATGGCTGACTTGGAAGTCACCTATACAAGACAACCAGCACAATGTCCCCCATGCAATATGGCTGACTTGGAAGTCACCTATAGGACATGGCAACCAGCACAATGTCCCCCAAGCAATATGGCTGACTTGGAAGTCACCTATACAAGACAACCAGCACAATGTCCCAAATGCAATATGGCTGACTTGGAAGTCACCTATAGAACATGGCCACCAGCACAATGTCCCCCATGCAATATGGCTGACTTGGAAGTCACCTATACAACATGGCAACCAGCACAATGTCCCCAATGCAATATGGGTGACTTGGAAGTCACCTATACAATACAACCAGCACAATGTCCCCCAAGCAATATGGCTGACTTGGAAGTCACCTATACAAGACAACCAGCTCAATGTCCCCCATGCAATATGGCTGACTTGGAAGTCACCTATACAATACAACCAGCACAATGTCCCCCATGCAATATGGCTGATTTGGAAGTCACCTATACAACACAACCAGCACAATGTCCCCCATGCAATATGGCTGACTTGGAAGTCACCTATACAAGACAACCAGCACAATGTCCCAAATGCAATATGGCTGACTTGGAAGTCACCTATAGAACATGGCCACCAGCACAATGTCCCCCATGCAATATGGCTGACTTGGAAGTCACCTATACAACATGGCAACCAGCACAATGTCCCCCATGCAATATGGCTGACTTGGAAGTCACCTATCCAATACAACCAGCACAATGTCCCCCATGCAATATGGCTGACTTGGAAGTCACCTATACAACACAACCAGCACAATGTCCCCCATGCAATATGGGTGACTTGGAAGTCACCTATACAACACAACCAGCACAATGTCCCCCAAGCAATATGGCTGACTTGGAAGTCACCTATAGAACATGGCAACCAGCACAATGTCCCCCAAGCAATATGGCTGACTTGGAAGTCACCTATACAACATGGCCACCAGCACAATGTCCCCCAAGCAATATGGCTCACTTGGAAGTCACCTATACAATACAACCAGCACAATGTCCCCCATGCAATATGGCTGACTTGGAAGTCACCTATACAACATGGCAACCAGCACAATGTCCCCCAAGCAATATGGCTGACTTGGAAGTCACCTATAGAACATGGCCACCAGCACAATGTCCCCCATGCAATATGGCTGACTTGGAAGTCACCTATACAACATGGCAACCAGCACAATGTCCCCCAAGCAATATGGCTGACTTGGAAGTCACCTATACAACATGGCAACCAGCACAATGTCCCCCAAGCAATATGGCTGACTTGGAAGTCACCTATAGAACAAAGCAACCAGCACAATGTCCCCCAAGTAATATGGCTGACTTAAAAGTCACCTATACAAGACAACCAGCACAATTTCCCCCATGCAATATGGCTGACTTGGAAGTCACCTATAGGACATGGCAACCAGCACAATGTCCCCCATGCAATATGGCTAACTTGTAAGTCACCTATACAACATGGCAACCAGCACAATGTCCCCCTTGCAATATGGCTGACTTGGAAGTCACCTATACAACATGGCAACCAGCACAATGTCCCCCATGCAATATGGCTGACTTGGAAGTCACCTTTACAACATGGCCACCAGCACAATGTCCCCCATGCAATATGGCTGACTTGGAAGTCACCTATACAATACAACCAGCACAATGTCCCCCATGCAACACGGCTGACTTGGAAGTCACCTATACAAGACAACCAGCACAATGTCCCCCATGCAATATGGCTAACTTGGAAGTCACCTATACAACACAACCAGCACAATGTCCCCCAAGCAATATGGCTCACTTGGAAGTCACCTATACAACATGGCAACCAGCACAATGTCCCCCATGCAATATGGCTGACTTGGAAGTCACCTATAGAACATGGCCACCAACACAAGGTCCCCCAAGCAATATGGCTCACTTGGAAGTCACCTATAGAACATGGCCACCAACACAAGGTCCCCCAAGCAATATGGCTCACTTGGAAGTCACCTATACAATACAACCAGCACAATGTCCCCCATGCAATATGGCTCACTTGGAAGTCACCTATACAATACAACCAGCACAATGTCCCCCATGCAATATGGCTGACTTGGAAGTCACCTATACAATACAACCAGCACAATGTCCCCCATGCAATATGGCTGACTTGGAAGTCACCTATACAACACAACCAGCACAATGTCCCCCATGCAATATGGCTCACTTGGAAGTCACCTATACAACATGGCATCCAGCACAATGTCCCCCATGCAATATGGCTGACTTGGAAGTCACCTATACAACATGGCAACCAGCACAATGTCCCCCATGCAATATGGCTGACTTTGGAAGTCACCTATACAACATGGCAACCAGCACAATGTCCCCCAAGCAATATGGCTGACTTGGAAGTCACCTATACAAGAAACCAGCACAATGTCCCCCATGCAATGTGGCTGACTTGGAAGTCACCTATAGAACATGGCCACCAGCACAATGTCCCCCATGCAATATGGCTGACTTGGAAGTCACCTATACAACATGGCAACCAGCACAATGTCCCCCAAGCAATATGGCTCACTTGGAAGTCACCTATAGAACATGGCAACCAGCACAATGTCCCCCAACTAATATGGCTGACTTGGAAGTCACCTATACACCATGGCAACCAGCACAATGTCCCCCATGCAATATGGCTGACTTGGAAGTCACCTATAGAACATGGCCACCAGCACAATGTCCCCCATGCAACACGGCTGACTTGGAAGTCACCTATACAAGACAACAAGCACAATGTCCCCCATGCAATATGGCTGACTTGGAAGTCACCTATACAACACAACCAGCACAATGTCCCCCAAGCAATATGGCTCACTTGGAAGTCACCTATACAACATGGCAACCAGCACAATGTCCCCCATGCAATATGGCTGACTTGGAAGTCACCTATACAACATGGCAACCAGCACAATGTCCCCCATGCAATATGGCTGACTTGCAAGTCACCTATACAAGACAACCAGCACAATGTCCCCCATGCAATATGGCTGACTTGGAAGTCACCTATAGGACATGGCAACCAGCACAATGTCCCCCAAGCAATATGGCTGACTTGGAAGTAACCTATACAAGACAACCAGCACAATGTCCCAAATGCAATATGGCTGACTTGGAAGTCAACTATAGAACATGGCCACCAGCACAATGTCCCCCATGCAATATGGCTGACTTGGAAGTCACCTATACAACATGGCAACCAGCACAATGTCCCCCATGCAATATGGCTGACTTGGAAGTCACCTATAGAACATGGCCACCAACACAAGGTCCCCCAAGCAATATGGCTCACTTGGAAGTCACCTATACAATACAACCAGCACAATGTCCCCCATGCAATATGGCTCACTTGGAAGTCACCTATACAATACAACCAGCACAATGTCCCCCATGCAATATGGCTGACTTGGAAGTCACCTATACAATACAACCAGCACAATATCCCCCATGCAATATGGCTGACTTGGAAGTCACCTATACAACACAACCAGCACAATGTCCCCCATGCAATATGGCTCACTTGGAAGTCACCTATACAACATGGCATCCAGCACAATGTCCCCCATGCAATATGGCTGACTTGGAAGTCACCTATACAACATGGCAACCAGCACAATGTCCCCCATGCAATATGGCTGACTTGGAAGTCACCTATACAACATGGCAACCAGCACAATGCCCCCCATGCAATATGGCTGACTTGGAAGTCACCTATACAAGAAACCAGCACAATGTCCCCCATGCAATGTGGCTGACTTGGAAGTCACCTATAGAACATGGCCACCAGCACAATGTCCCCCATGCAATATGGCTGACTTGGAAGTCACCTATACAACATGGCAACCAGCACAATGTCCCCCAAGCAATATGGCTCATTTGGAAGTCACCTATAGAACATGGCAACCAGCACAATGTCCCCCAACTAATATGGCTGATTTGGAAGTCACCTATACACCATGGCAACCAGCACAATGTCCCCCATGCAATATGGCTGACTTGGAAGTCACCTATAGAACATGGCCACCAGCACAATGTCCCACTAACAACACGGCTGACTTGGAAGTCACCTATACAAGACAACAAGCACAATGTCCCCCATGCAATATGGCTGACTTGGAAGTCACCTATACAACACAACCAGCACAATGTCCCCCAAGCAATATGGCTCACTTGGAAGTCACCTATACAACATGGCAACCAGCACAATGTCCCCCATGCAATATGGCTGACTTGGAAGTCACCTATACAACATGGCAACCAGCACAATGTCACCCATGCAATATGGCTGACTTGGAAGTCACCTATACAAGACAACCAGCACAATGTCCCCCATGCAATATGGCTGACTTGGAAGTCACCTATAGAACATGGCCACCAGCACAATGTCCCCCATGCAATATGGCTGACTTGGAAGTCACCTATACAACATGGCAACCAGCACAATGTCCCCAATGCAATATGGGTGACTTGGAAGTCACCTATACAATACAACCAGCACAATGTCCCCCAAGCAATATGGCTGACTTGGAAGTCACCTATACAAGACAACCAGCTCAATGTCCCCCATGCAATATGGCTGACTTGGAAGTCACCTATACAATACAACCAGCACAATGTCCCCCATGCAATATGGCTGATTTGGAAGTCACCTATACAACACAACCAGCACAATGTCCCCCATGCAATATGGCTCACTTGGAAGTCACCTATACAACATGGCATCCAGCACAATGTCCCCCATGCAATATGGCTGACTTGGAAGTCACCTATACAACATGGCAACCAGCACAATGTCCCCCATGCAATATGGCTGACTTGGAAGTCACCTATACAACATGGCAACCAGCACAATGCCCCCCATGCAATATGGCTGACTTGGAAGTCACCTATACAAGAAACCAGCACAATGTCCCCCATGCAATGTGGCTGACTTGGAAGTCACCTATAGAACATGGCCACCAGCACAATGTCCCCCATGCAATATGGCTGACTTGGAAGTCACCTATACAACATGGCAACCAGCACAATGTCCCCCAAGCAATATGGCTCATTTGGAAGTCACCTATAGAACATGGCAACCAGCACAATGTCCCCCAACTAATATGGCTGATTTGGAAGTCACCTATACACCATGGCAACCAGCACAATGTCCCCCATGCAATATGGCTGACTTGGAAGTCACCTATAGAACATGGCCACCAGCACAATGTCCCACTAACAACACGGCTGACTTGGAAGTCACCTATACAAGACAACAAGCACAATGTCCCCCATGCAATATGGCTGACTTGGAAGTCACCTATACAACACAACCAGCACAATGTCCCCCAAGCAATATGGCTCACTTGGAAGTCACCTATACAACATGGCAACCAGCACAATGTCCCCCATGCAATATGGCTGACTTGGAAGTCACCTATACAACATGGCAACCAGCACAATGTCACCCATGCAATATGGCTGACTTGGAAGTCACCTATACAAGACAACCAGCACAATGTCCCCCATGCAATATGGCTGACTTGGAAGTCACCTATAGAACATGGCCACCAGCACAATGTCCCCCATGCAATATGGCTGACTTGGAAGTCACCTATACAACATGGCAACCAGCACAATGTCCCCAATGCAATATGGGTGACTTGGAAGTCACCTATACAATACAACCAGCACAATGTCCCCCAAGCAATATGGCTGACTTGGAAGTCACCTATACAAGACAACCAGCTCAATGTCCCCCATGCAATATGGCTGACTTGGAAGTCACCTATACAATACAACCAGCACAATGTCCCCCATGCAATATGGCTGATTTGGAAGTCACCTATACAACACAACCAGCACAATGTCCCCCATGCAATATGGCTGACTTGGAAGTCACCTATACAAGACAACCAGCACAATGTCCCAAATGCAATATGGCTGACTTGGAAGTCACCTATAGAACATGGCCACCAGCACAATGTCCCCCATGCAATATGGCTGACTTGGAAGTCACCTATACAACATGGCAACCAGCACAATGTCCCCCATGCAATATGGCTGACTTGGAAGTCACCTATCCAATACAACCAGCACAATGTCCCCCATGCAATATGGCTGACTTGGAAGTCACCTATACAACACAACCAGCACAATGTCCCCCATGCAATATGGGTGACTTGGAAGTCACCTATACAACACAACCAGCACAATGTCCCCAAAGCAATATGGCTGACTTGGAAGTCACCTATAGAACATGGCAACCAGCACAATGTCCCCCAAGCAATATGGCTGACTTGGAAGTCACCTATACAACATGGCCACCAGCACAATGTCCCCCAAGCAATATGGCTCACTTGGAAGTCACCTATACAATACAACCAGCACAATGTCCCCCATGCAATATGGCTGACTTGGAAGTCACCTATACAACATGGCAACCAGCACAATGTCCCCCAAGCAATATGGCTGACTTGGAAGTCACCTATACAAGAAACCAGCACAATGTCCCCCATGCAATGTGGCTGACTTGGAAGTCACCTATAGAACATGGCCACCAGCACAATGTCCCCCATGCAATATGGCTGACTTGGAAGTCACCTATACAACATGGCAACCAGCACAATGTCCCCCAAGCAATATGGCTCACTTGGAAGTCACCTATAGAACATGGCAACCAGCACAATGTCCCCCAAGCAATATGGCTGACTTGGAAGGCACCTATACAACATGGCAACCAGCACAATGTCCCCCATGCAATATGGCTGACTTGGAAGTCACCTATAGAACATGGCCACCAGCACAATGTCCCCCATGCAACACGGCTGACTTGGAAGTCACCTATACAAGACAACAAGCACAATGTCCCCCATGCAATATGGCTGACTTGGAAGTCACCTATACAACACAACCAGCACAATGTCCCCCAAGCAATATGGCTCACTTGGAAGTCACCTATACAACATGGCAACCAGCACAATGTCCCCCATGCAATATGGCTGACTTGGAAGTCACCTATACAACATGGCAACCAGCACAATGTCCCCCATGCAATATGGCTGACTTGGAAGTCACCTATACAAGACAACCAGCACAATGTCCCCCATGCAAAATGGCTGACTTGGAAGTCACCTATACAACATGGCAACCAGCACAATGTCCCCCATGCAATATGGCTGACTTGGAAGTCACCTATACAAGACAACCAGCACAATGTCCCCCATGCAAAATGGCTGACTTGGAAGTCACCTATAGGACATGGCAACCAGCACAATGTCCCCCAAGCAATATGGCAGACTTGGAAGTCACCTATACAAGACAACCAGCACAATGTCCCAAATGCAATATGGCTGACTTGGAAGTCACCTATAGAACATGGCCACCAGCACAATGTCCCCCATGCAATATGGCTGACTTGGAAGTCACCTATACAACATGTCAACCAGCACAATGTCCCCAATGCAATATGGGTGACTTGGAAGTCACCTATACAATACAACCAGCACAATGTCCCCCAAGCAATATGGCTGACTTGGAAGTCACCTATACAAGACAACCAGCACAATGTCCCCCATGCAATATGGCTGACTTGGAAGTCACCTATACAATACAACCAGCACAATGTCCCCCATGCAATATGGCTGATTTGGAAGTCACCTATACAACACAACCAGCACAATGTCCCCCATGCAATATGGCTGACTTGGAAGTCACCTATACAAGACAACCAGCACAATGTCCCAAATGCAATATGGCTGACTTGGAAGTCACCTATACAACATGGCAACCAGCACAATGTCCCCCATGCAATATGGCTGACTTGGAAGTCACCTATCCAATACAACCAGCACAATGTCCCCCATGCAATATGGCTGACTTGGAAGTCACCTATACAACACAACCAGCACAATGTCCCCCATGCAATATGGGTGACTTGGAAGTCACCTATACAACACAACCAGCATAATGTCCCCCAAGCAATATGGCTGACTTGGAAGTCACCTATAGAACATGGCAACCAGCACAATGTCCCCCAAGCAATATGGCTGACTTGGAAGTCACCTATACAACATGGCCACCAGCACAATGTCCCCCAAGCAATATGGCTCACTTGGAAGTCACCTATACAATACAACCAGCACAATGTCCCCCATGCAATATGGCTGACTTGGAAGTCACCTATACAAGACAACCAGCACAATGTCCCCCATGCAATATGGCTGACTTGGAAGTCACCTATACAATACAACCAGCACAATGTCCCCCAAGCAATATGGCTGATTTGGAAGTCACCTATACAACACAACCAGCACAATGTCCCCCATGCAATATGGCTGACTTGGTAGTCACCTATACAAGACAACCAGCACAATGTCCCAAATGCAATATGGCTGACTTGGAAGTCACCTATAGAACATGGCCACCAGCACAATGTCCCCCATGCAATATGGCTGACTTGGAAGTCACCTATACAACATGGCAACCAGCACAATTTCCCCAATGCAATATGGCTGACTTGGAAGTCACCTATACAATCCAACCAGCACAATGTCCCCCAAGCAATATGGCTGACTTGGAAGTCACCTATACAAGACAACCAGCACAATGTCCCCCATGCAATATGGCTGACTTGGAAGTCACCTATAGGACATGGCCACCAGCACAATGTCCCCCATGCAATATGGCTGACTTGGAAGTCACCTATACAATACAACCAGCACAATGTCCCCCATGCAATATGGCTGACTTGGAAGTCACCTATACAATACAACCAGCACAATGTCCCCCAAGCAATATGGCTGACTTGGAAGTCACCTATAGAACATGGCCACCAGCACAATGTCCCCCAAGCAATATGGCTGACTTGGAAGTCACCTATAGAACATGGCAACCAGCACAATGTCCCCCAAGCAATATGGCTGACTTGGAAGTCACCTATACAAGACAACCAGCACAATGTCCCCCATGCAATATGGCTGACTTGGAAGTCACCTATAGGACATGGCAACCAGCACAATGTCCCCCATGCAATATGGCTGACTTGGAAGTCACCTATAGAACATGGCCACCAGCACAATGTCCCCCAAGCAATATGGCTCACTTGGAAGTCACCTATACAATACAACCAGCACAATGTCCCCCATGCAATATGGCTGACTTGGAAGTCACCTATACAATACAACCAGCACAATGTCCCAAATGCAATATGGCTGACTTGGAAGTCACCTATAGAACATGGCCACCAGCACAATGTCCCCCATGCAATATGGCTGACTTGGAAGTCACCTATACAACATGGCAACCAGCACAATCTCCCCCATGCAATATGGCTGACTTGGAAGTCACCTATACAATACAACCAGCACAATGTCCCCCAAGCAATATGGCTGACTTGGAAGTCACCTATACAAGACAACCAGCACAATGTCCCCCATGCAAAATGGCTGACTTGGAAGTCACCTATACAATACAACCAGCACAATGTCCCCCATGCAATATGGCTGATTTGGAAGTCACCTATACAACACAACCAGCACAATGTCCCCCATGCAATATGGCTGACTTGGAAGTCACCTATAGAACATGGCAACCAGCACAATGTCCCCCAAGCAATATGGCTGACTTGGAAGTCACCTATACAAGACAACCAGCACAATGTCCCCCAAGCAATATGGCTGACTTGGAAGTCACCTATACAAGACAACCAGCACAATGTCCCCCATGCAATATGGCTGACTTGGAAGTCACCTATAGGACATGGCAACCAGCACAATGTCCCCCATGCAATATGGCTGACTTGGAAGTCACCTATAGAACATGGCCACCAGCACAATGTCCCCCAAGCAATATGGCTCACTTGGAAGTCACCTATACAATACAACCAGCACAATGTCCCCCATGCAATATGGCTGACTTGGAAGTCACCTATACAATACAACCAGCACAATGTCCCAAATGCAATATGGCTGACTTGGAAGTCACCTATAGAACATGGCCACCAGCACAATGTCCCCCATGCAATATGGCTGACTTGGAAGTCACCTATACAACATGGCAACCAGCACAATGTCCCCCATGCAATATGGCTGACTTGGAAGTCACCTATACAATACAACCAGCACAATGTCCCCCAAGCAATATGGCTGACTTGGAAGTCACTTATACAAGACAACCAGCACAATGTCCCCCATGCAAAATGGCTGACTTGGAAGTCACCTATACAATACAACCAGCACAATGTCCCCCATGCAATATGGCTGATTTGGAAGTCACCTATACAACACAACCAGCACAATGTCCCCCATGCAATATGGCTGACTTGGAAGTCACCTATACAAGACAACCAGCACAATGTCCCAAATGCAATATGGCTGAATTGGAAGTCACCTATAGAACATGGCCGCCAGCACAATGTCCGCCATGCAATATGGCTGACTTGGAAGTCACCTATACAACATGGCAACCAGCACAATGTCCCCCATGCAATATGGCTGACTTGGAAGTCACCTATACAAGACAACCAGCACAATGTCCCCCATGCAATATGGCTGACTTGGAAGTCACCTATAGGACATGGCCACCAGCACAATGTCCCCCATGCAATATGGCTGACTTGGAAGTCACCTATACAATACAACCAGCACAATGTCCCCCAAGCAATATGGCTCACTTGGAAGTCACCTATACAATACAACCAGCACAATGTCCCCCATGCAATATGGCTGACTTGGAAGTCACCTATACAATACAACCAGCACAATGTCCCAAATGCAATATGGCTGACTTGGAAGTCACCTATAGAACATGGCCACCAGCACAATGTCCCCCATGCAATATGGCTGACTTGGAAGTCACCTATACAACATGGCAACCAGCACAATGTCCCCCATGCAATATGGCTGACTTGGAAGTCACCCATACAATACAACCAGCACAATGTCCCCCAAGCAATATGGCTGACTTGGAAGTCACCTATACAAGACAACCAGCACAATGTCCCCCATGCAATATGGCTGACTTGGAAGTCACCTATACAATACAACCAGCACAATGTCCCCCATGCAATATGGCTGATTTGGAAGTCACCTATACAACACAACCAGCACAATGTCCCCCATGCAATATGGCTGACTTGGAAGTCACCTATACAAGACAACCAGCACAATGTCCCAAATGCAATATGGCTGACTTGGAAGTCACCTATAGAACATGGCCGCCAGCACAATGTCCCCCATGCAATATGGCTGACTTGGAAGTCACCTATACAACATGGCAACCAGCACAATGTCCCCCATGCAATATGGCTGACTTGGAAGTCACCTATACAACACAACCAGCACAATGTCCCCCAAGCAATATGGCTCACTTGGAAGTCACCTATACAACATGGCAACCAGCACAATGTCCCCCATGCAATATGGCTGACTTGGAAGTCACCTATACAATACAACCAGCACAATGTCCCCCATGCAATATGGCTGATTTGGAAGTCACCTATACAACACAACCAGCACAATGTCCCCCATGCAATATGGCTGACTTGGAAGTCACCTATACAAGACAACCAGCACAATGTCCCAAATGCAATATGGCTGACTTGGAAGTCACCTATAGAACATGGCCGCCAGCACAATGTCCCCCATGCAATATGGCTGACTTGGAAGTCACCTATACAACATGGCAACCAGCACAATGTCCCCCATGCAATATGGCTGACTTGGAAGTCACCTATACAAGACAACCAGCACAATGTCCCCCATGCAATATGGCTGACTTGGAAGTCACCTATAGGACATGGCCACCAGCACAATGTCCCCCATGCAATATGGCTGACTTGGAAGTCACCTATATAATACAACCAGCACAATGTCCCCCAAGCAATATGGCTCACTTGGAAGTCACCTATACAATACAACCAGCACAATGTCCCCCATGCAATATGGCTGACTCTGAAATGAACCTATACAATACAACCAGCACAATGTCCCAAATGCAATATGGCTGACTTGGAAGTCACCTATAGAACATGGCCACCAGCACAATGTCCCCCATGCAATATGGCTGACTTGGAAGTCACCTATACAACATGGCAACCAGAACAATGTCCCCCATGCAATATGGCTGACTTGGAAGTCACCTATACAATACAACCAGCACAATGTCCCCCAATCAATATGGCTGACTTGGAAGTCACCTATACAAGACAACCAGCACAATGTCCCCCATGCAATATGGCTGACTTGGAAGTCACCTATACAATACAACCAGCACAATGTCCCCCATGCAATATGGCTGATTTGGAAGTCACCTATACAACACAACCAGCACAATGTCCCCCATGCAATATGGCTGACTTAGAAGTCACCTATACAAGACAACCAGCACAATGTCC
Source organism: Petromyzon marinus (assembly GCF_048934315.1). NCBI lineage: Eukaryota > Metazoa > Chordata > Hyperoartia > Petromyzontiformes > Petromyzontidae > Petromyzon > Petromyzon marinus. The sequence continues at coordinate 275,159 of NW_027422884.1, read as the reverse complement.
CAAATGCAATATGGCTGACTTGGAAGTCACCTATAGAACATGGCCGCCAGCACAATGTCCCCCATGCAATATGGCTGACTTGGAAGTCACCTATACAACATGGCAACCAGCACAATGTCCCCCATGCAATATGGCTGACTTGGAAGTCACCTATACAACACAACCAGCACAATGTCCCCCAAGCAATATGGCTCACTTGGAAGTCACCTATACAACATGGCAACCAGCACAATGTCCCCCATGCAATATGGCTGACTTGGAAGTCACCTATACAAGACAACCAGCACAATGTCCCCCATGCAATATGGCTGACTTGGAAGTCACCTATACAATACAACCAGAACAATGTCCCCCATGCAATATGGCTGACTTGGAAGTCACCTATACAATACAACCAGCACAATGTCCCAAATGCAATATGGCTGACTTGGAAGTCACCTATAGAACATGGCCACCAGCACAATGTCCCCCATGCAATATGGCTTACTTGGAAGTCACCTATACAACATGGCAACCAGCACAATGTCCCCCATGCAATATGGCTGACTTGGAAGTCACCTATACAATACAACCAGCACAATGTCCCCCAAGCAATATGGCTCACTTGGAAGTCACCTATACAATACAACCAGCACAATGTCCCCCATGCAATATGGCTGACTTGGAAGTCACCTATACAATACAACCAGCACAATGTCCCAAATGCAATATGGCTGACTTGGAAGTCACCTATAGAACATGGCCACCAGCACAATGTCCCCCATGCAATATGGCTGACTTGGAAGTCACCTATACAACATGGCAACCAGCACAATGTCCCCCATGCAATATGGCTGACTTGGAAGTCACCCATACAATACAACCAGCACAATGTCCCCCAAGCAATATGGCTGACTTGGAAGTCACCTATACAAGACAACCAGCACAATGTCCCCCATGCAATATGGCTGACTTGGAAGTCACCTATACAATACAACCAGCACAATGTCCCCCATGCAATATGGCTGATTTGGAAGTCACCTATACAACACAACCAGCACAATGTCCCCCATGCAATATGGCTGACTTGGAAGTCACCTATACAAGACAACCAGCACAATGTCCCAAATGCAATATGGCTGACTTGGAAGTCACCTATAGAACATGGCCGCCAGCACAATGTCCCCCATGCAATATGGCTGACTTGGAAGTCACCTATACAACATGGCAACCAGCACAATGTCCCCCATGCAATATGGCTGACTTGGAAGTCACCTATACAACACAACCAGCACAATGTCCCCCAAGCAATATGGCTCACTTGGAAGTCACCTATACAACATGGCAACCAGCACAATGTCCCCCATGCAATATGGCTGACTTGGAAGTCACCTATACAATACAACCAGCACAATGTCCCCCATGCAATATGGCTGATTTGGAAGTCACCTATACAACACAACCAGCACAATGTCCCCCATGCAATATGGCTGACTTGGAAGTCACCTATACAAGACAACCAGCACAATGTCCCAAATGCAATATGGCTGACTTGGAAGTCACCTATAGAACATGGCCGCCAGCACAATGTCCCCCATGCAATATGGCTGACTTGGAAGTCACCTATACAACATGGCAACCAGCACAATGTCCCCCATGCAATATGGCTGACTTGGAAGTCACCTATACAAGACAACCAGCACAATGTCCCCCATGCAATATGGCTGACTTGGAAGTCACCTATAGGACATGGCCACCAGCACAATGTCCCCCATGCAATATGGCTGACTTGGAAGTCACCTATATAATACAACCAGCACAATGTCCCCCAAGCAATATGGCTCACTTGGAAGTCACCTATACAATACAACCAGCACAATGTCCCCCATGCAATATGGCTGACTCTGAAATGAACCTATACAATACAACCAGCACAATGTCCCAAATGCAATATGGCTGACTTGGAAGTCACCTATAGAACATGGCCACCAGCACAATGTCCCCCATGCAATATGGCTGACTTGGAAGTCACCTATACAACATGGCAACCAGAACAATGTCCCCCATGCAATATGGCTGACTTGGAAGTCACCTATACAATACAACCAGCACAATGTCCCCCAATCAATATGGCTGACTTGGAAGTCACCTATACAAGACAACCAGCACAATGTCCCCCATGCAATATGGCTGACTTGGAAGTCACCTATACAATACAACCAGCACAATGTCCCCCATGCAATATGGCTGATTTGGAAGTCACCTATACAACACAACCAGCACAATGTCCCCCATGCAATATGGCTGACTTAGAAGTCACCTATACAAGACAACCAGCACAATGTCCCAAATGCAATATGGCTGACTTGGAAGTCACCTATAGAACATGGCCGCCAGCACAATGTCCCCCATGCAATATGGCTGACTTGGAAGTCACCTATACAACATGGCAACCAGCACAATGTCCCCCATGCAATATGGCTGACTTGGAAGTCACCTATACAACACAACCAGCACAATGTCCCCCAAGCAATATGGCTCACTTGGAAGTCACCTATACAACATGGCAACCAGCACAATGTCCCCCATGCAATATGGCTGACTTGGAAGTCACCTATACAAGACAACCAGCACAATGTCCCCCATGCAATATGGCTGACTTGGAAGTCACCTATACAATACAACCAGAACAATGTCCCCCATGCAATATGGCTGACTTGGAAGTCACCTATACAATACAACCAGCACAATGTCCCAAATGCAATATGGCTGACTTGGAAGTCACCTATAGAACATGGCCACCAGCACAATGTCCCCCATGCAATATGGCTTACTTGGAAGTCACCTATACAACATGGCAACCAGCACAATGTCCCCCATGCAATATGGCTGACTTGGAAGTCACCTATACAATACAACCAGCACAATGTCCCCCAAGCAATATGGCTGACTTGGAAGTCACCTATACAAGACAACCAGCACAATGTCCCCCATGCAATATGGCTGACTTGGAAGTCACCTATACAATACAACCAGCACAATGTCCCCCATGCAATATGGCTGATTTGGAAGTCACCTATACAACACAACCAGCACAATGTCCCCCATGCAATATGGCTGACTTGGAAGTCACCTATACAAGACAACCAGCACAATGTCCCAAATGCAATATGGCTGACTTGGAAGTCACCTATAGAACATGGCCGCCAGCACAATGTCCCCCATGCAATATGGCTGACTTGGAAGTCACCTATACAAGACAACCAGCACAATGTCCCCCATGCAATATGGCTGACTTGGAAGTCACCTATACAACACAACCAGCACAATGTCCCCCAAGCAATATGGCTCACTTGGAAGTCACCTATACAACATGGCAACCAGCACAATGTCCCCCATGCAATATGGCTGACTTGGAAGTCACCTATACAAGACAACCAGCACAATGTCCCCCATGCAATATGGCTGACTTGGAAATCACCTATACAAGACAACCAGCACAATGTCCCAAATGCAATATGGCTGACTTGGAAGTCACCTATAGAACATGGCCGCCAGCACAATGTCCCCCATGCAATATGGCTGACTTGGAAGTCACCTATACAACATGGCAACCAGCACAATGTCCCCCATGCAATATGGCTGACTTGGAAGTCACCTATACAAGACAACCAGCACAATGTCCCCCATGCAATATGGCTGACTTGGAAGTCACCTATAGGACATGGCCACCAGCACAATGTCCCTCATGCAATATGGCTGACTTGGAAGTCACCTATACAACATGGCAACCAGCACAATGTCCCCCATGCAATATGGCTGACTTGGAAGTCACCTATACAACATGGCAACCAGCACAATGTCCCCCATGCAATATGGCTGACTTGGAAGTCACCTTTACAACATGGCCACCAGCACAATGTCCCCCATGCAATATGGCTGACTTGGAAGTCATCTATACAATACAACCAGCACAATGTCCCCCATGCAACACGGCTGACTTGGAAGTCACCTATACAAGACAACCAGCACAATGTCCCCCATGCAATATGGCTGACTTGGAAGTCACCTATACAACACAACCAGCACAATGTCCCCCAAGCAATATGGCTCACTTGGAAGTCACCTATACAACATGGCAACCAGCACAATGTCCCCCATGCAATATGGCTGACTTGGAAGTCACCTATAGGACATGGCAACCAGCACAATGTTCCCCATGCAATATGGCTGACTTGGAAGTCACCTATACAATACAACCAGCACAATGTCCCCCAAGCAATATTGCTGACTTGGAAGTCACCTATACAAGACAACCAGCACAATGTCCCCCATGCAATATGGCTGACTTGGAAGTCACCTATACAATACAACCAGCACAATGTCCCCCATGCAATATGGCTGATTTGGTAGTCACCTATACAACACAACCAGCACAATGTCCCCCATGCAATATGGCTGACTTGGAAGTCACCTATACAAGACAACCAGCACAATGTCCCCCATGCAATATGGCTGACTTGGAAGTCACCTATAGGACATGGCCACCAGCACAATGTCCCCCATGCAATATGGCTGACTTGGAAGTCACCTATATAATACAACCAGCACAATGTCCCCCAAGCAATATGGCTCACTTGGAAGTCACCTATACAATACAACCAGCACAATGTCCCCCATGCAATATGGCTGACTCTGAAATGAACCTATACAATACAACCAGCACAATGTCCCAAATGCAATATGGCTGACTTGGAAGTCACCTATAGAACATGGCCACCAGCACAATGTCCCCCATGCAATATGGCTGACTTGGAAGTCACCTATACAACATGGCAACCAGAACAATGTCCCCCATGCAATATGGCTGACTTGGAAGTCACCTATACAATACAACCAGCACAATGTCCCCCAATCAATATGGCTGACTTGGAAGTCACCTATACAAGACAACCAGCACAATGTCCCCCATGCAATATGGCTGACTTGGAAGTCACCTATACAATACAACCAGCACAATGTCCCCCATGCAATATGGCTGATTTGGAAGTCACCTATACAACACAACCAGCACAATGTCCCCCATGCAATATGGCTGACTTAGAAGTCACCTATACAAGACAACCAGCACAATGTCCCAAATGCAATATGGCTGACTTGGAAGTCACCTATAGAACATGGCCGCCAGCACAATGTCCCCCATGCAATATGGCTGACTTGGAAGTCACCTATACAACATGGCAACCAGCACAATGTCCCCCATGCAATATGGCTGACTTGGAAGTCACCTATACAACACAACCAGCACAATGTCCCCCAAGCAATATGGCTCACTTGGAAGTCACCTATACAACATGGCAACCAGCACAATGTCCCCCATGCAATATGGCTGACTTGGAAGTCACCTATACAAGACAACCAGCACAATGTCCCCCATGCAATATGGCTGACTTGGAAGTCACCTATACAATACAACCAGAACAATGTCCCCCATGCAATATGGCTGACTTGGAAGTCACCTATACAATACAACCAGCACAATGTCCCAAATGCAATATGGCTGACTTGGAAGTCACCTATAGAACATGGCCACCAGCACAATGTCCCCCATGCAATATGGCTTACTTGGAAGTCACCTATACAACATGGCAACCAGCACAATGTCCCCCATGCAATATGGCTGACTTGGAAGTCACCTATACAATACAACCAGCACAATGTCCCCCAAGCAATATGGCTGACTTGGAAGTCACCTATACAAGACAACCAGCACAATGTCCCCCATGCAATATGGCTGACTTGGAAGTCACCTATACAATACAACCAGCACAATGTCCCCCATGCAATATGGCTGATTTGGAAGTCACCTATACAACACAACCAGCACAATGTCCCCCATGCAATATGGCTGACTTGGAAGTCACCTATACAAGACAACCAGCACAATGTCCCAAATGCAATATGGCTGACTTGGAAGTCACCTATAGAACATGGCCGCCAGCACAATGTCCCCCATGCAATATGGCTGACTTGGAAGTCACCTATACAAGACAACCAGCACAATGTCCCCCATGCAATATGGCTGACTTGGAAGTCACCTATACAACACAACCAGCACAATGTCCCCCAAGCAATATGGCTCACTTGGAAGTCACCTATACAACATGGCAACCAGCACAATGTCCCCCATGCAATATGGCTGACTTGGAAGTCACCTATACAAGACAACCAGCACAATGTCCCCCATGCAATATGGCTGACTTGGAAATCACCTATACAAGACAACCAGCACAATGTCCCAAATGCAATATGGCTGACTTGGAAGTCACCTATAGAACATGGCCGCCAGCACAATGTCCCCCATGCAATATGGCTGACTTGGAAGTCACCTATACAACATGGCAACCAGCACAATGTCCCCCATGCAATATGGCTGACTTGGAAGTCACCTATACAAGACAACCAGCACAATGTCCCCCATGCAATATGGCTGACTTGGAAGTCACCTATAGGACATGGCCACCAGCACAATGTCCCTCATGCAATATGGCTGACTTGGAAGTCACCTATACAACATGGCAACCAGCACAATGTCCCCCATGCAATATGGCTGACTTGGAAGTCACCTATACAACATGGCAACCAGCACAATGTCCCCCATGCAATATGGCTGACTTGGAAGTCACCTTTACAACATGGCCACCAGCACAATGTCCCCCATGCAATATGGCTGACTTGGAAGTCATCTATACAATACAACCAGCACAATGTCCCCCATGCAACACGGCTGACTTGGAAGTCACCTATACAAGACAACCAGCACAATGTCCCCCATGCAATATGGCTGACTTGGAAGTCACCTATACAACACAACCAGCACAATGTCCCCCAAGCAATATGGCTCACTTGGAAGTCACCTATACAACATGGCAACCAGCACAATGTCCCCCATGCAATATGGCTGACTTGGAAGTCACCTATAGGACATGGCAACCAGCACAATGTTCCCCATGCAATATGGCTGACTTGGAAGTCACCTATACAATACAACCAGCACAATGTCCCCCAAGCAATATTGCTGACTTGGAAGTCACCTATACAAGACAACCAGCACAATGTCCCCCATGCAATATGGCTGACTTGGAAGTCACCTATACAATACAACCAGCACAATGTCCCCCATGCAATATGGCTGATTTGGTAGTCACCTATACAACACAACCAGCACAATGTCCCCCATGCAATATGGCTGACTTGGAAGTCACCTATACAAGACAACCAGCACAATGTCCCAAATGCAATATGGCTGACTTGGAAGTCACCTATAGAACATGGCCGCCAGCACAATGTCCCCCATGCAATATGGCTGACTTGGAAGTCACCTATACAACATGGCAACCAGCACAATGTCCCCCATGCAATGTGGCTGACTTGGAAGTCACCTATACAAGACAACCAGCACAATGTCCCCCATGCAATATGGCTGACTTGGAAGTCACCTATAGGACATGGCCACCAGCACAATGTCCCCCATGCAATATGGCTGACTTGGAAGTCACCTATACAAGACAACCAGCACAATGTCCCCCATGCAATATGGCTGACTTGGAAGTCACCTATACAACACAACCAGCACAATGTCCCCCAAGCAATATGGCTCACTTGGAAGTCACCTATACAACATGGCAACCAGCACAATGTCCCCCATGCAATATGGCTGACTTGGAAGTCACCTATACAAGACAACCAGCACAATGTCCCCCATGCAATATGGCTGACTTGGAAGTCACCTATACAAGACAACCAGCACAATGTCCCAAATGCAATATGGCTGACTTGGAAGTCACCTATAGAACATGGCCGCCAGCACAATGTCCCCCATGCAATATGGCTGACTTGGAAGTCACCTATACAACATGGCAACCAGCACAATGTCCCCCATGCAATATGGCTGACTTGGAAGTCACCTATACAAGACAACCAGCACAATGTCCCCCATGCAATATGGCTGACTTGGAAGTCACCTATTGGACATGGCCACCAGCACAATGTCCCCCATGCAATATGGCTGACTTGGAAGTCACCTATACAAGACAACCAGCACAATGTCCCCCATGCAATATGGCTGACTTGGAAGTCACCTATACAACACAACCAGCACAATGTCCCCCAAGCAATATGGCTCACTTGGAAGTCACCTATACAACATGGCAACCAGCACAATGTCCCCCATGCAATATGGCTGACTTGGAAGTCACCTATACAAGACAACCAGCACAATGTCCCCCATGCAATATGGCTGACTTGGAAGTCACCTATACAAGACAACCAGCACAATGTCCCAAATGCAATATGGCTGACTTGGAAGTCACCTATAGAACATGGCCGCCAGCACAATGTCCCCCATGCAATATGGCTGACTTGGAAGTCACCTATACAACATGGCAACCAGCACAATGTCCCCCATGCAATATGGCTGACTTGGAAGTCACCTATACAAGACAACCAGCACAATGTCCCCCATGCAATATGGCTGACTTGGAAGTCACCTATAGGACATGGCCACCAGCACAATGTCCCCCATGCAATATGGCTGACTTGGAAGTCACCTATACAATACAACCAGCACAATGTCCCCCATGCAATATGGCTGACTTGGAAGTCACCTATACAATACAACCAGCACAATGTCCCCCAAGCAATATGGCTGACTTGGAAGTCACCTATACAAGACAACCAGCACAATGTCCCCCATGCAATATGGCTGACTTGGAAGTCACCTATACAATACAACCAGCACAATGTCCCCCATGCAATATGGCTGATTTGGAAGTCACCTATACAACACAACCAGCACAATGTCCCCCATGCAATATGGCTGACTTGGAAGTCACCTATACAAGACAACCAGCACAATGTCCCAAATGCAATATGGCTGACTTGGAAGTCACCTATAGAACATGGCCGCCAGCACAATGTCCCCCATGCAATATGGCTGACTTGGAAGTCACCTATACAACATGGCAACCAGCACAATGTCCCCCATGCAATATGGCTGACTTGGAAGTCACCTATACAAGACAACCAGCACAATGTCCCCCATGCAATATGGCTGACTTGGAAGTCACCTATAGGACATGGCCACCAGCACAATGTCCCCCATGCAATATGGCTGACTTGGAAGTCACCTATACAATACAACCAGCACAATGTCCCCCATGCAATATGGCTGACTTGGAAGTCACCTATACAATACAACCAGCACAATGTCCCCCAAGCAATATGGCTGACTTGGAAGTCACCTATACAAGACAACCAGCACAATGTCCCCCATGCAATATGGCTGACTTGGAAGTCACCTATACAATACAACCAGCACAATGTCCCCCATGCAATATGGCTGATTTGGAAGTCACCTATACAACACAACCAGCACAATGTCCCCCATGCAATATGGCTGACTTGGAAGTCACCTATACAAGACAACCAGCACAATGTCCCAAATGCAATATGGCTGACTTGGAAGTCACCTATAGAACATGGCCGCCAGCACAATGTCCCCCATGCAATATGGCTGACTTGGAAGTCACCTATACAACATGGCAACCAGCACAATGTCCCCCATGCAATATGGCTGACTTGGAAGTCACCTATACAAGACAACCAGCACAATGTCCCCCATGCAATATGGCTGACTTGGAAGTCACCTATAGGACATGGCCACCAGCACAATGTCCCCCATGCAATATGGCTGACTTGGAAGTCACCTATACAAGACAACCAGCACAATGTCCCCCATGCAATATGGCTGATTTGGAAGTCACCTATACAACACAACCAGCACAATGTCCCCCAAGCAATATGGCTCACTTGGAAGTCACCTATACAACATGGCAACCAGCACAATGTCCCCCATGCAATATGGCTGACTTGGAAGTCACCTATACAAGACAACCAGCACAATGTCCCCCATGCAATATGGCTGACTTGGAAGTCACCTATACAAGACAACCAGCACAATGTCCCAAATGCAATATGGCTGACTTGGAAGTCACCTATAGAACATGGCCGCCAGCACAATGTCCCCCATGCAATATGGCTGACTTGGAAGTCACCTATACAACATGGCAACCAGCACAATGTCCCCCATGCAATATGGCTGACTTGGAAGTTACCTATACAAGACAACCAGCACAATGTCCCCCATGCAATATGGCTGACTTGGAAGTCACCTATAGGACATGGCCACCAGCACAATGTCCCCCATGCAATATGGCTGACTTGGAAGTCACCTATACAATACAACCAGCACAATGTCCCCCATGCAATATGGCTGACTTGGAAGTCACCTATACAAGACAACCAGCACAATGTCCCCCATGCAATATGGCTGACTTCGAAGTCACCTATACAAGACAACCAGCACAATGTCCCAAATGCAATATGGCTGACTTGGAAGTCACCTATAGAACATGGCCGCCAGCACAATGTCCCCCATGCAATATGGCTGACTTGGAAGTCACCTATACAACATGGCAACCAGCACAATGTCCCCCATGCAATATGGCTGACTTGGAAGTCACCTATACAAGACAACCAGCACAATGTCCCCCATGCAATATGGCTGACTTGGAAGTCACCTATAGGACATGGCCACCAGCACAATGTCCCCCATGCAATATGGCTGACTTGGAAGTCACCTATACAATACAACCAGCACAATGTCCCCCATGCAATATGGCTGACTTGGAAGTCACCTATACAATACAACCAGAACAATGTCCCCCATGCAATATGGCTTATTTGGAAGTCACCTAAACAACACAACCAGCACAATGTCCCCCATGCAATATGGCTGACTTGGAAGTCACCTATACAAGACAACCAGCACAATGTCCCCCATGCAATATGGCTGAATTGGAAGTCACCTATAGAACATGGCCACCAGCACAATGTCCCCCATGCAATATGGCTGACTTGGAAGTCACCTATACAACATGGCAACCAGCACAATGTCCCCCAAGCAATATGGCTGACTTGGAAGTCACCTATACAACATGGCAACCAGCACAATGTCCCCCAAGCAATATGGCTGACTTGGAAGTCACCTATAGAACATGGTAACCAGCACAATGTCCCCCAAGCAATATGGCTGACTTAAAAGTCACCTATACAAGACAACCAGCATAATTTCCCCCATGCAATATGGCTGACTTGGAAGTCACCTATACAACATGGCAACCAGCACAATGTCCCCCATGCAATATGGCTGACTTGGAAGTCACCTATACAACATGGCAACCAGCACAATGTCCCCCATGCAATATGGCTGACTTGGAAGTCACCTTTACAACATGGCCACCAGCACAATGTCCCCCATGCAATATGGCTGACTTGGAAGTCACCTATACAATACAACCAGCACAATGTCCCCCATGCAACACGGCTGACTTGGAAGTCACCTATACAAGACAACCAGCACAATGTCCCCCATGCAATATGGCTGACTTGGAAGTCACCTATACAACACAACCAGCACAATGTCCCCCAAGCAATATGGCTCACTTGGAAGTCACCTATACAACATGGCAACCAGCACAATGTCCCCCATGCAATATGGCTGACTTGGAAGTCACCTATAGGACATGGCAACCAGCACAATGTTCCCCATGCAATATGGCTGACTTGGAAGTCACCTATACAATACAACCAGCACAATGTCCCCCAAGCAATATGGCTGACTTGGAAGTCACCTATACAAGACAACCAGCACAATGTCCCCCATGCAATATGGCTGACTTGGAAGTCACCTATACAATACAACCAGCACAATGTCCCCCATGCAATATGGCTGATTTGGAAGTCACCTATACAACACAACCAGCACAATGTCCCCCAAGCAATATGGCTTACTTGGAAGTCACCTATACAAGACAACCAGCACAATGTCCCAAATGCAATATGGCTGACTTGGAAGTCACCTATAGAACATGGCCGCCAGCACAATGTCCCCCATGCAATATGGCTGACTTGGAAGTCACCTATACAACATGGCAACCAGCACAATGTCCCCCATGCAATATGGCTGACTTGGAAGTCACCTATACAAGACAACCAGCACAATGTCCCCCATGCAATATGGCTGACTTGGAAGTCACCTATAGGACATGGCCACCAGCACAATGTCCCCCATGCAATATGGCTGACTTGGAAGTCACCTATACAAGACAACCAGCACAATGTCCCCCATGCAATATGGCTGACTTGGAAGTCACCTATACAACACAACCAGCACAATGTCCCCCAAGCAATATGGCTCACTTGGAAGTCACCTATACAACATGGCAACCAGCACAATGTCCCCCATGCAATATGGCTGACTTGGAAGTCACCTATAGGACATGGCAACCAGCACAATGTCCCCCATGCAATATGGCTGACTTGGAAGTCACCTATACAATACAACCAGCACAATGTCCCCCAAGCAATATGGCTGACTTGGAAGTCACCTATACAAGACAACCAGCACAATGTCCCCCATGCAATATGGCTGACTTGGAAGTCACCTATACAATACAACCAGCACAATGTCCCCCATGCAATATGGCTGATTTGGAAGTCACCTATACAACACAACCAGCACAATGTCCCCCATGCAATATGGCTGACTTGGAAGTCACCTATACAAGACAACGAGCACATTGTCCCAAATGCAATATGGCTGACTTGGAAGTCACCTATAGAACATGGCCGCCAGCACAATGTCCCCCATGCAATATGGCCGACTTGGATGTCACCTATACAACATGGCAACCAGCACAATGTCGCCCATGCAATATGGCTGACTTGGAAGTCACCTATACAAGACAACCAGCACAATGTCCCCCATGCAATATAGCTGACTTGGAAGTCACCTATAGGACATGGCCACCAGCACAATGTCCCCCATGCAATATGGCTGACTTGGAAGTCACCTATACAATACAACCAGCACAATGTCCCCCATGCAATATGGCTGACTTGGAAGTCACCTATACAATACAACCAGAACAATGTCCCCCATGCAATATGGCTGACTTGGAAGTCACCTATACAATACAACCAGCACAATGTCCCAAATGCAATATGGCTGACTTGGAAGTCACCTATAGAACATGGCCACCAGCACAATGTCCCCCATGCAATATGGCTGACTTGGAAGTCACCTATACAACATGGCAACCAGCACAATGTCCCCCATGCAATATGGCTGACTTGGAAGTCACCTATACAATACAACCAGCACAATGTCCCCCAAGCAATATGGCTGACTTGGAAGTCACCTATACAAGACAACCAGCACAATGTCCCCCATGCAATATGGCTGACTTGGAAGTCACCTATACAATACAACCAGCACAATGTCCCCCATGCAATATGGCTGATTTGGAAGTCACCTATACAAGACAACCAGCACAATGTCCCCCATGCAATATGGCTGACTTGGAAGTCACCTATACAATACAACCAGCACAATGTCCCCCATGCAATATGGCTGACTTGGAAGTCACCTATACAACACAACCAGCACAATGTCCCCCAAGCAATATGGCTCACTTGGAAGTCACCTATACAACATGGCAACCAGCACAATGTCCCCCATGCAATATGGCTGACTTGGAAGTCACCTATAGGACATGGCAACCAGCACAATGTCCCCCATGCAATATGGCTGACTTGGAAGTCACCTATACAATACAACCAGCACAATGTCCCCCAAGCAATATGGCTGACTTGGAAGTCACCTATACAAGACAACCAGCACAATGTCCCCCATGCAATATGGCTGACTTGGAAGTCACCTATACAATACAACCAGCACAATGTCCCCCATGCAATATGGCTGATTTGGAAGTCACCTATACAACACAACCAGCACAATGTCCCCCATGCAATATGGCTGACTTGGAAGTCACCTATACAAGACAACGAGCACATTGTCCCAAATGCAATATGGCTGACTTGGAAGTCACCTATAGAACATGGCCGCCAGCACAATGTCCCCCATGCAATATGGCCGACTTGGATGTCACCTATACAACATGGCAACCAGCACAATGTCGCCCATGCAATATGGCTGACTTGGAAGTCACCTATACAAGACAACCAGCACAATGTCCCCCATGCAATATAGCTGACTTGGAAGTCACCTATAGGACATGGCCACCAGCACAATGTCCCCCATGCAATATGGCTGACTTGGAAGTCACCTATACAATACAACCAGCACAATGTCCCCCATGCAATATGGCTGACTTGGAAGTCACCTATACAATACAACCAGAACAATGTCCCCCATGCAATATGGCTGACTTGGAAGTCACCTATACAATACAACCAGCACAATGTCCCAAATGCAATATGGCTGACTTGGAAGTCACCTATAGAACATGGCCACCAGCACAATGTCCCCCATGCAATATGGCTGACTTGGAAGTCACCTATACAACATGGCAACCAGCACAATGTCCCCCATGCAATATGGCTGACTTGGAAGTCACCTATACAATACAACCAGCACAATGTCCCCCAAGCAATATGGCTGACTTGGAAGTCACCTATACAAGACAACCAGCACAATGTCCCCCATGCAATATGGCTGACTTGGAAGTCACCTATACAATACAACCAGCACAATGTCCCCCATGCAATATGGCTGATTTGGAAGTCACCTATACAAGACAACCAGCACAATGTCCCCCATGCAATATGGCTGACTTGGAAGTCACCTATACAATACAACCAGCACAATGTCCCCCATGCAATATGGCTGATTTGGAAGTCACCTATACAACACAACCAGCACAATGTCCCCCAAGCAATATGGCTGACTTGGAAGTCACCTATACAAGACAACCAGCACAATGTCCCAAATGCAATATGGCTGACTTGGAAGTCACCTATAGAACATGGCCGCCAGCACAATGTCCCACATGCAATATGGCTGACTTGGAAGTCACCTATACAACATGGCAACCAGCACAATGTCCCCCATGCAATATGGCTGACTTGGAAGTCACCTATACAAGACAACCAGCACAATGTCCCCCATGCAATATGGCTGACTTGGAAGTCACCTATAGGACATGGCCACCAGCACAATGTCCCCCATGCAATATGGCTGACTTGGAAGTCACCTATACAAGACAACCAGCACAATGTCCCCCATGCAATATGGCTGACTTGGAAGTCACCTATACAACACAACCAGCACAATGTCCCCCAAGCAATATGGCTCACTTGGAAGTCACCTATACAACATGGCAACCAGCACAATGTCCCCCATGCAATATGGCTGACTTGGAAGTCACCTATAGGACATGGCAACCAGCACAATGTCCCCCATGCAATATGGCTGACTTGGAAGTCACCTATACAATACAACCAGCACAATGTCCCCCAAGCAATATGGCTGACTTGGAAGTCACCTATACAAGACAACCAGCACAATGTCCCCCATGCAATATGGCTGACTTGGAAGTCACCTATACAATACAACCAGCACAATGTCCCCCATGCAATATGGCTGATTTGGAAGTCACCTATACAACACAACCAGCACAATGTCCCCCATGCAATATGGCTGACTTGGAAGTCACCTATACAAGACAACGAGCACATTGTCCCAAATGCAATATGGCTGACTTGGAAGTCACCTATAGAACATGGCCGCCAGCACAATGTCCCCCATGCAATATGGCCGACTTGGATGTCACCTATACAACATGGCAACCAGCACAATGTCGCCCATGCAATATGGCTGACTTGGAAGTCACCTATACAAGACAACCAGCACAATGTCCCCCATGCAATATAGCTGACTTGGAAGTCACCTATAGGACATGGCCACCAGCACAATGTCCCCCATGCAATATGGCTGACTTGGAAGTCACCTATACAATACAACCAGCACAATGTCCCCCATGCAATATGGCTGACTTGGAAGTCACCTATACAATACAACCAGAACAATGTCCCCCATGCAATATGGCTGACTTGGAAGTCACCTATACAATACAACCAGCACAATGTCCCAAATGCAATATGGCTGACTTGGAAGTCACCTATAGAACATGGCCACCAGCACAATGTCCCCCATGCAATATGGCTGACTTGGAAGTCACCTATACAACATGGCAACCAGCACAATGTCCCCCATGCAATATGGCTGACTTGGAAGTCACCTATACAATACAACCAGCACAATGTCCCCCAAGCAATATGGCTGACTTGGAAGTCACCTATACAAGACAACCAGCACAATGTCCCCCATGCAATATGGCTGACTTGGAAGTCACCTATACAATACAACCAGCACAATGTCCCCCATGCAATATGGCTGATTTGGAAGTCACCTATACAACACAACCAGCACAATGTCCCCCATGCAATATGACTGACTTGGAAGTCACCTATACAAGACAACCAGCACAATGTCACAAATGCAATATGGCTGACTTGGAAGTTACCTATAGAACATGGCCGCCAGCACAATGTCCCCCATGTAATATGGCTGACTTGGAAGTCACCTATACAACATGGCAACCAGCACAATGTCCCCCATGCAATATGGCTGACTTGGAAGTCACCTATACAAGACAACCAGCACAATGTCCCCCATGCAATATGGCTGACTTGGAAGTCACCTATACAAGACAACCAGCACAATGTCCCCCATGCAACACGGCTGACTTGGAAGTCACCTATACAAGACAACCAGCACAATGTCCCCCATGCAATATGGCTGACTTGGAACTCACCTATACAACACAACCAGCACAATGTCCCCCAAGCAATATGGCTCACTTGGAAGTCACCTATACAACATGGCAACCAGCACAATGTCCCCCATGCAATATGGCTGACTTGGAAGTCACCTATAGGACATGGTAACCAGCACAATGTCCCCCATGCAATATGGCTGACTTGGAAGTCACCTATACAAGACAACCAGCACAATGTCCCCCATGCAATATAGCTGACTTGGAAGTCACCTATAGGACATGGCCACCAGCACAATGTCCCCCATGCAATATGGCTGACTTGGAAGTCACCTATACAATACAACCAGCACAATGTCCCCCATGCAATATGGCTGACTTGGAAGTCACCTATACAATACAACCAGAACAATGTCCCCCATGCAATATGGCTGACTTGGAAGTCACCTATACAATACAACCAGCACAATGTCCCAAATGCAATATGGCTGACTTGGAAGTCACCTATAGAACATGGCCACCAGCACAATGTCCCCCATGCAATATGGCTGACTTGGAAGTCACCTATACAACATGGCAACCAGCACAATGTCCCCCATGCAATATGGCTGACTTGGAAGTCACCTATACAATACAACCAGCACAATGTCCCCCAAGCAATATGGCTGACTTGGAAGTCACCTATACAAGACAACCAGCACAATGTCCCCCATGCAATATGGCTGACTTGGAAGTCACCTATACAATACAACCAGCACAATGTCCCCCATGCAATATGGCTGATTTGGAAGTCACCTATACAACACAACCAGCACAATGTCCCCCATGCAATATGGCTGACTTGGAAGTCACCTATACAAGACAACCAGCACAATGTCCCCCATGCAATATGGCTGACTTGGAAGTCACCTATACAATACAACCAGCACAATGTCCCCCATGCAATATGGCTGATTTGGAAGTCACCTATACAACACAACCAGCACAATGTCCCCCAAGCAATATGGCTGACTTGGAAGTCACCTATACAAGACAACCAGCACAATGTCCCAAATGCAATATGGCTGACTTGGAAGTCACCTATAGAACATGGCCGCCAGCACAATGTCCCCCATGCAATATGGCTGACTTGGAAGTCACCTATACAACATGGCAACCAGCACAATGTCCCCCATGCAATATGGCTGACTTGGAAGTCACCTATACAAGACAACCAGCACAATGTCCCCCATGCAATATGGCTGACTTGGAAGTCACCTATAGGACATGGCCACCAGCACAATGTCCCCCATGCAACATGGCTGACTTGGAAGTCACCTATACAAGACAACCAGCACAATGTCCCCCATGCAATATGGCTGACTTGGAAGTCACCTATACAACACAACCAGCACAATGTCCCCCAAGCAATATGGCTCACTTGGAAGTCACCTATACAACATGGCAACCAGCACAATGTCCCCCATGCAATATGGCTGACTTGGAAGTCACCTATAGGACATGGCAACCAGCACAATGTCCCCCATGCAATATGGCTGACTTGGAAGTCACCTATACAATACAACCAGCACAATGTCCCCCAAGCAATATGGCTGACTTGGAAGTCACCTATACAAGACAACCAGCACAATGTCCCCCATGCAATATGGCTGACTTGGAAGTCACCTATACAATACAACCAGCACAATGTCCCCCATGCAATATGGCTGATTTGGAAGTCACCTATACAACACAACCAGCACAATGTCCCCCATGCAATATGGCTGACTTGGAAGTCACCTATACAAGACAACGAGCACATTGTCCCAAATGCAATATGGCTGACTTGGAAGTCACCTATAGAACATGGCCGCCAGCACAATGTCCCCCATGCAATATGGCCGACTTGGATGTCACCTATACAACATGGCAACCAGCACAATGTCGCCCATGCAATATGGCTGACTTGGAAGTCACCTATACAAGACAACCAGCACAATGTCCCCCATGCAATATGGCTGACTTGGAAGTCACCTATACAAGACAACCAGCACAATGTCCCCCATGCAATATGGCTGACTTGGAAGTCACCTATACAATACAACCAGCACAATGTCCCCCATGCAATATGGCTGATTTGGAAGTCACCTATACAACACAACCAGCACAATGTCCCCCATGCAATATGACTGACTTGGAAGTCACCTATACAAGACAACCAGCACAATGTCACAAATGCAATATGGCTGACTTGGAAGTTACCTATAGAACATGGCCGCCAGCACAATGTCCCCCATGTAATATGGCTGACTTGGAAGTCACCTATACAACATGGCAACCAGCACAATGTCCCCCATGCAATATGGCTGACTTGGAAGTCACCTATACAAGACAACCAGCACAATGTCCCCCATGCAATATGGCTGACTTGGAAGTCACCTATACAAGACAACCAGCACAATGTCCCCCATGCAACACGGCTGACTTGGAAGTCACCTATACAAGACAACCAGCACAATGTCCCCCATGCAATATGGCTGACTTGGAACTCACCTATACAACACAACCAGCACAATGTCCCCCAAGCAATATGGCTCACTTGGAAGTCACCTATACAACATGGCAACCAGCACAATGTCCCCCATGCAATATGGCTGACTTGGAAGTCACCTATAGGACATGGTAACCAGCACAATGTCCCCCATGCAATATGGCTGACTTGGAAGTCACCTATACAAGACAACCAGCACAATGTCCCCCATGCAATATAGCTGACTTGGAAGTCACCTATAGGACATGGCCACCAGCACAATGTCCCCCATGCAATATGGCTGACTTGGAAGTCACCTATACAATACAACCAGCACAATGTCCCCCATGCAATATGGCTGACTTGGAAGTCACCTATACAATACAACCAGAACAATGTCCCCCATGCAATATGGCTGACTTGGAAGTCACCTATACAATACAACCAGCACAATGTCCCAAATGCAATATGGCTGACTTGGAAGTCACCTATAGAACATGGCCACCAGCACAATGTCCCCCATGCAATATGGCTGACTTGGAAGTCACCTATACAACATGGCAACCAGCACAATGTCCCCCATGCAATATGGCTGACTTGGAAGTCACCTATACAATACAACCAGCACAATGTCCCCCAAGCAATATGGCTGACTTGGAAGTCACCTATACAAGACAACCAGCACAATGTCCCCCATGCAATATGGCTGACTTGGAAGTCACCTATACAATACAACCAGCACAATGTCCCCCATGCAATATGGCTGATTTGGAAGTCACCTATACAACACAACCAGCACAATGTCCCCCATGCAATATGGCTGACTTGGAAGTCACCTATACAAGACAACCAGCACAATGTCCCCCATGCAATATGGCTGACTTGGAAGTCACCTATACAATACAACCAGCACAATGTCCCCCATGCAATATGGCTGATTTGGAAGTCACCTATACAACACAACCAGCACAATGTCCCCCAAGCAATATGGCTGACTTGGAAGTCACCTATACAAGACAACCAGCACAATGTCCCAAATGCAATATGGCTGACTTGGAAGTCACCTATAGAACATGGCCGCCAGCACAATGTCCCCCATGCAATATGGCTGACTTGGAAGTCACCTATACAACATGGCAACCAGCACAATGTCCCCCATGCAATATGGCTGACTTGGAAGTCACCTATACAAGACAACCAGCACAATGTCCCCCATGCAATATGGCTGACTTGGAAGTCACCTATAGGACATGGCCACCAGCACAATGTCCCCCATGCAACATGGCTGACTTGGAAGTCACCTATACAAGACAACCAGCACAATGTCCCCCATGCAATATGGCTGACTTGGAAGTCACCTATACAACACAACCAGCACAATGTCCCCCAAGCAATATGGCTCACTTGGAAGTCACCTATACAACATGGCAACCAGCACAATGTCCCCCATGCAATATGGCTGACTTGGAAGTCACCTATAGGACATGGCAACCAGCACAATGTCCCCCATGCAATATGGCTGACTTGGAAGTCACCTATACAATACAACCAGCACAATGTCCCCCAAGCAATATGGCTGACTTGGAAGTCACCTATACAAGACAACCAGCACAATGTCCCCCATGCAATATGGCTGACTTGGAAGTCACCTATACAATACAACCAGCACAATGTCCCCCATGCAATATGGCTGATTTGGAAGTCACCTATACAACACAACCAGCACAATGTCCCCCATGCAATATGGCTGACTTGGAAGTCACCTATACAAGACAACGAGCACATTGTCCCAAATGCAATATGGCTGACTTGGAAGTCACCTATAGAACATGGCCGCCAGCACAATGTCCCCCATGCAATATGGCCGACTTGGATGTCACCTATACAACATGGCAACCAGCACAATGTCGCCCATGCAATATGGCTGACTTGGAAGTCACCTATACAAGACAACCAGCACAATGTCCCCCATGCAATATAGCTGACTTGGAAGTCACCTATAGGACATGGCCACCAGCACAATGTCCCCCATGCAATATGGCTGACTTGGAAGTCACCTATACAATACAACCAGCACAATGTCCCCCATGCAATATGGCTGACTTGGAAGTCACCTATACAATACAACCAGAACAATGTCCCCCATGCAATATGGCTGACTTGGAAGTCACCTATACAATACAACCAGCACAATGTCCCAAATGCAATATGGCTGACTTGGAAGTCACCTATAGAACATGGCCACCAGCACAATGTCCCCCATGCAATATGGCTGACTTGGAAGTCACCTATACAACATGGCAACCAGCACAATGTCCCCCATGCAATATGGCTGACTTGGAAGTCACCTATACAATACAACCAGCACAATGTCCCCCATGCAATATGGCTGATTTGGAAGTCACCTATACAACACAACCAGCACAATGTCCCCCATGCAATATGGCTGACTTGGAAGTCACCTATACAAGACAACCAGCACAATGTCACAAATGCAATATGGCTGACTTGGAAGTTACCTATAGAACATGGCCGCCAGCACAATGTCCCCCATGTAATATGGCTGACTTGGAAGTCACCTATACAACATGGCAACCAGCACAATGTCCCCCATGCAATATGGCTGACTTGGAAGTCACCTATACAAGACAACCAGCACAATGTCCCCCATGCAATATGGCTGAATTGGAAGTCACCTATACAAGACAACCAGCACAATGTCCCCCATGCAACACGGCTGACTTGGAAGTCACCAATACAAGACAACCAGCACAATGTCCCCCATGCAATATGGCTGACTTGGAACTCACCTATACAACACAACCAGCACAATGTCCCCCAAGCAATATGGCTCACTTGGAAGTCACCTATACAACATGGCAACCAGCACAATGTCCCCCATGCAATATGGCTGACTTGGAAGTCACCTATAGGACATGGTTACCAGCACAATGTCCCCCATGCAATATGGCTGACTTGGAAGTCACCTATACAATACAACCAGCACAATGTCCCCCAAGCAATATGGCTGACTTGGAAGTCACCTATACAACATGGCCACCAGCACAATGTCCCCCAAGCAATATGGCTCACTTGGAAGTCACCTATACAATACAACCAGCACAATGTCCCCCATGCAATATGGCTGACTTGGAAGTCACCTATACAAGACAACCAGCATAATGTCCCCCATGCAATATGGCTGACTTGGAAGTCACCTATACAATACAACCAGCACAATGTCCCCCAAGCAATATGGCTGATTTGGAAGTCACCTATACAACACAACCACCACAATGTCCCCCATGCAATATGGCTGACTTGGAAGTCACCTATACAAGACAACCAGCACAATGTCCCAAATGCAATATGGCTGACTTGGAAGTCACCTATAGAACATGGCCACCAGCACAATGTCCCCCATGCAATATGGCTGACTTGGAAGTCACCTATACAACATGGCAACCAGCACAATTTCCCCAATGCAATATGGCTGACTTGGAAGTCACCTATACAATACAACCAGCACAATGTCCCCCAAGCAATATGGCTGACTTGGAAGTCACCTATACAAGACAACCAGCACAATGTCCCCCATGCAATATGGCTGACTTGGAAGTCACCTACAGGACATGGCCACCAGCACAATGTCCCCCATGCAATATGGCTGACTTGGAAGTCACCTATACAATACAACCAGCACAATGTCCCCCATGCAATATGGCTGACTTGGAAGTCACCTATACAATACAACCAGCACAATGTCCCCCAAGCAATATGGCTGACTTGGAAGTCACCTATAGAACATGGCCACCAGCACAATGTCCCCCAAGCAATTTGGCTGACTTGGAAGCCACCTATAGAACATGGCAACCAGCACAATGTCCCCCAAGCAATATGGCTGACTTGGAAGTCACCTATACAAGACAACCAGCACAATGTCCCCCATGCAATATGGCTGACTTGGAAGTCACCTATAGGACATGGCAACCAGCACAATGTCCCCCATGCAATATGGCTGACTTGGAAGTCACCTATAGAACATGGCCACCAGCACAATGTCCCCCAAGCAATATGGCTCACTTGGAAGTCACCTATACAATACAACCAGCACAATGTCCCCCATGCAATATGGCTGACTTGGAAGTCACCTATACAATACAACCAGCACAATGTCCCAAATGCAATATGGCTGACTTGGAAGTCACCTATAGAACATGGCCACCAGCACAATGTCCCCCATGCAATATGGCTGACTTGGAAGTCACCTATAGGACATGGCAACCAGCACAATGTCCCCCATGCAATATGGCTGACTTGGAAGTCACCTATAGAACATGGCCACCAGCACAATGTCCCCCAAGCAATATGGCTCACTTGGAAGTCACCTATACAATACAACCAGCACAATGTCCCCCATGCAATATGGCTGATTTGGAAGTCACCTATACAACACAACCAGCACAATGTCCCCCATGCAATATGGCTGACTTGGAAGTCACCTATACAAGACAACCAGCACAATGTCCCAAATGCAATATGGCTGACTTGGAAGTCACCTATAGAACATGGCCACCAGCACAATGTCCCCCATGCAATATGGCTGATTTGGAAGTCACCTATACAATACAACCAGCACAATGTCTCCCATGCAATATGGCTGACTTGGAAGTCACTTATACAAGACAACCAGCACAATGTCCCAAATGCAATATGGCTGACTTGGAAGTCACCTATAGAACATGGCCGCCAGCACAATGTCCCCCATGCAATATGGCTGACTTGGAAGTCACCTATACAACATGGCAACCAGCACAATGTCCCCCATGCAATATGGCTGACTTGGAAGTCACCTATACAAGACAACCAGCACAATGTCCCCCATGCAATATGGCTGACTTGGAAGTCACCTATAGGACATGGCCACCAGCACAATGTCCCGCATGCAATATGGCTGACTTGGAAGTCACCTATACAATACAACCAGCACAATGTCCCCCATGCAATATGGCTGACTTGGAAGTCACCTATACAATACAACCAGAACAATGTCCCCCATGCAATATGGCTGACTTGGAAGTCACCTATAGAACATGGCCACCAGCACAATGTCCCCCATGCAATATGGCTGACTTGGAAGTCACCTATACAACATGGCAACCAGCACAATGTCCCCCATGCAATATGGCTGACTTGGAAGTCACCTATACAATACAACCAGCACAATGTCCCCCAAGCAATATGGCTGACTTGGAAGTCACCTATACAAGACAACCAGCACAATGTCCCCCATGCAATATGGCTGACTTGGAAGTCACCTATACAATACAACCAGCACAATGTCCCCCATGCAATATGGCTGATTTGGAAGTCACCTATACAACACAACCAGCACAATGTCCCCCATGCAATATGGCTGACTTGGAAGTCACCTATACAAGACAACCAGCACAATGTCCCAAATGCAATATGGCTGACTTGGAAGTCAGCTATAGAACATGGCCGCCAGCACAATGTCCCCCATGCAATATGGCTGACTTGGAAGTCACCTATACAACATGGCAACCAGCACAATGTCCCCCATGCAATATGGCTGACTTGGAAGTCACCTATACAAGACAACCAGCACAATGTCCCCCATGCAATATGGCTGACTTGGAAGTCACCTATAGGACATGGCCACCAGCACAATGTCCCCCATGCAATATGGCTGACTTGGAAGTCACCTATACAATACAACCAGCACAATGTCCCCCATGCAATATGGCTGACTTGGAAGTCACCTATACAATACAACCAGAACAATGTCCCCCATGCAATATGGCTGATTTGGAAGTCACCTATACAACACAACCAGCACAATGTCCCCCATGCAATATGGCTGACTTGGAAGTCACCTATACAAGACAACCAGCACAATGTCCCCCATGCAATATGGCTGACTTGGAAGTCACCTATAGAACATGGCCACCAGCACAATGTCCCCCATGCAATATGGCTGACTTGGAAGTCACCTATACAACATGGCAACCAGCACAATGTCCCCCAAGCAATATGGCTGACTTGGAAGTCACCTATACAACATGGCAACCAGCACAATGTCCCCCAAGCAATATGGCTGACTTGGAAATCACCTATAGAACATGGCAACCAGCACAATGTCCTCCAAGCAATATGGCTGACTTAAAAGTCACCTATACAAGACAACCAGCACAATTTCCCCCATGCAATATGGCTGACTTGGAAATCACCTATACAACATGGCAACCAGTACAATGTCCCCCATGCAATATGGCTGACTTGGAAGTCACCTATACAACATGGCAACCAGCACAATGTCCCCCATGCAATATGGCTGACTTGGAAGTCACCTTTACAACATGGCCACCAGCACAATGTCCCCCATGCAATATGGCTAACTTGGAAGTCACCTATACAATACAACCAGCACAATGTCCCCCATGCAACACGGCTGACTTGGAAGTCACCTATACAAGACAACCAGCACAATGTCCCCCATGCAATATGGCTGACTTGGAAGTCACCTATACAACACAACCAGCACAATGTCCCCCAAGCAATATGGCTCACTTGGAAGTCACCTATACAACATGGCAACCAGCACAATGTCCCCCATGCAATATGGCTGACTTGGAAGTCACCTATAGGACATGGCAACCAGCACAATGTCCCCCATGCAATATGGCTGACTTGGAAGTCACCTATAGAACATGGCCACCAGCACAATGTCCCCCAAGCAATATGGCTCACTTGGAAGTCACCTATACAATACAACCAGCACAATGTCCCCCATGCAATATGGCTGACTTGGAAGTCACCTATACAATACAACCAGCACAATGTCCCCCATGCAATATGGCTGACTTGGAAGTCACCTATACAACACAACCAGCACAATGTCCCCCATGCAATATGGCTGACTTGGAAGTCACCTATACAACACAACCAGCACAATGTCCCCCATGCAATATGGCTCACTTGGAAGTCACCTATACAACATGGCATTTAGCACAATGTCCCCCATGCAATATGGCTGACTTGGAAGTCACCTATACAACATGGCAACCAGCACAATGTCCCCCATGCAATATGGCTGACTTGGAAGTCACCTATACAACATGGCAAC
This sequence comes from Petromyzon marinus, assembly GCF_048934315.1. NCBI lineage: Eukaryota > Metazoa > Chordata > Hyperoartia > Petromyzontiformes > Petromyzontidae > Petromyzon > Petromyzon marinus. The sequence continues at coordinate 248,764 of NW_027422884.1, read as the reverse complement.
CAGCACAATGTCCCCCATGCAATATGGCTGACTTGGAAGTCACCTATACAAGAAACCAGCACAATGTCCCCCATGCAATGTGGCTGACTTGGAAGTCACCTATAGAACATGGCCACCAGCACAATGTCCCCCATGCAATATGGCTGACTTGGAAGTCACCTATACAACATGGCAACCAGCACAATGTCCCCCAAGCAATATGGCTCACTTGGAAGTCACCTATAGAACATGGCAACCAGCACAATGTCCCCCAAGCAATATGGCTGACTTGGAAGTCACCTATACAACATGGCAACCAGCACAATGTCCCCCATGCAATATGGCTGACTTGGAAGTCACCTATAGAACATGGCCACCAGCACAATGTCCCCCATGCAACACGGCTGACTTGGAAGTCACCTATACAAGACAACCAGCACAATGTCCCCCATGCAATATGGCTGACTTGGAAGTCACCTATACAACACAACCAGCACAATGTCCCCCAAGCAATATGGCTCACTTGGAAGTCACCTATACAACATGGCAACCAGCACAATGTCCCCCATGCAATATGGCTGACTTGGAAGTCACCTATACAACATGGCAACCAGCACAATGTCCCCCATGCAATATGGCTGACTTGGAAGTCACCTATACAAGACAACCAGCACAATGTCCCCCATGCAATATGGCTGACTTGGAAGTCACCTATAGGACATGGCAACCAGCACAATGTCCCCCAAGCAATATGGCTGACTTGGAAGTCACCTATACAAGACAACCAGCACAATGTCCCAAATGCAATATGGCTGACTTGGAAGTCACCTATAGAACATGGCCACCAGCACAATGTCCCCCATGCAATATGGCTGACTTGGAAGTCACCTATACAACATGGCAACCAGCACAATGTCCCCCATGCAATATGGCTGACTTGGAAGTCACCTATACAATACAACCAGCACAATGTCCCCCAAGCATTATGGCTGACTTGGAAGTCACCTATACAAGACAACCAGCACAATGTCCCCCATGCAATATGGCTGACTTGGAAGTCACCTATACAATACAACCAGCACAATGTCCCCCATGCAATATGGCTGATTTGGAAGTCACCTATACAACACAACCAGCACAATGTCCCCCATGCAATATGGCTGACTTGGAAGTCACCTATACAAGACAACCAGCACAATGTCCCAAATGCAATATGGCTGACTTGGAAGTCACCTATAGAACATGGCCACCAGCACAATGTCCCCAATGCAATATGGCTGACTGGGAAGTCACCTATACAACATGGCAACCAGCACAATGTCCCCCATGCAATATGGCTGACTTGGAAGTCACCTATGCAATACAACCAGCACAATGTCCCCCATGCAATATGGCTGACTTGGAAGTCACCTATACAACACAACCAGCACAATGTCCCCCATGCAATATGGCTGACTTGGAAGTCACCTATACAACACAACCAGCAAAATGTCCCCCATGCAATATGGCTGACTTGGAAGTCACCTATAGAACATGGCAACCAGCACAATGTCCCCCAAGCAATATGGCTGACTTGGAAGTCACCTATACAACATGGCCACCAGCACAATGTTCCCCAAGCAATATGGCTCACTTGGAAGTCACCTATACAATACAACCAGCACAATGTCCCCCATGCAATATTGCTGACTTGGAACTCACCTATACAATACAACCAGCACAATGTCCCCCATGCAATATGGCTGACTTGAAAGTCACCTATACAACATGGCAACCAGCACAATGTCCCCCATGCAATATGGCTGACTTGGAAGTCACCTATACAACATGGCAACCAGCACAATGTCCCCCATGCAATATGGCTGACTTGGAAGTCACCTATACAATACAACCAGCACAATGTCCCCCATGCAATATGGCTGATTTGTAAGTCACCTATACAACACAACCAGCACAATGTCCCCCATGCAATATGGCTGACTTGGAAGTCACCTATAGAACATGGCCACCAGCACAATGTCCCCCATGCAATATGGCTGACTTGGAAGTCACCTATACATCATGGCAACCAGCACAATGTCCCCCATGCAATATGGCTGACTTGGAAGTCACCTATGCAATACAACCAGCACAATGTCCCCCATGCAATATGGCTGACTTGAAAGTCACCTATACAAGACAACCAGCACAATGTCCCCCATGCAATATGGCTGACTTGGAAGTCACCTATAGAACATGGCCACCAGCACAATGTCCCCCATGCAATATGGCTGACTTGGAAGTCACCTATACATCATGGCAACCAGCACAATGTCCCCCATGCAATATGGCTGACTTGGAAGTCACCTATGCAATACAACCAGCACAATGTCCCCCATGCAATATGGCTGACTTGAAAGTCACCTATACAACACAACCAGCACAATGTCCCCCATGCAATATGGCTGACTTGGAAGTCACCTATACAACACAACCAGCACAATGTCCCCCAAGCAATATGGCTCACTTGGAAGTCACTTATACAACATGGCAACCAGCACAATGTCCCCCATGCAATATGGCTGACTTGGAAGTCACCTATACAACATGGCAACCAGCACAATGTCCCCCATGCAATATGGCTGACTTGGAAGTCACCTATACAAGACAACCAGCACAATGTCCCCCATGCAATATGGCTGACTTGGAAGTCACCTATAGGACATGGCAACCAGCACAATGTCCCCCAAGCAATATGGCTGACTTGGAAGTCACCTATACAAGACAACCAGCACAATGTCCCAAATGCAATATGGCTGACTTGGAAGTCACCTATAGAACATGGCCACCAGCACAATGTCCCCCATGCAATATGGCTGACTTGGAAGTCACCTATACAACATGGCAACCAGCACAATGTCCCCCATGCAATATGGCTGACTTGGAAGTCACCTATACAATACAACCAGCACAATGTCCCCCAAGCATTATGGCTGACTTGGAAGTCACCTATACAAGACAACCAGCACAATGTCCCCCATGCAATATGGCTGACTTGGAAGTCACCTATACAATACAACCAGCACAATGTCCCCCATGCAATATGGCTGATTTGGAAGTCACCTATACAACACAACCAGCACAATGTCCCCCATGCAATATGGCTGACTTGGAAGTCACCTATACAAGACAACCAGCACAATGTCCCAAATGCAATATGGCTGACTTGGAAGTCACCTATAGAACATGGCCACCAGCACAATGTCCCCAATGCAATATGGCTGACTTGGAAGTCACCTATACAACATGGCAACCAGCACAATGTCCCCCATGCAATATGGCTGACTTGGAAGTCACCTATGCAATTCAACCAGCACAATGTCCCCCATGCAATATGGCTGACTTGGAAGTCACCTATACAACATGGCAACCAGCACAATGTCCCCCATGCAATATGGCTGACTTGGAAGTCACCTATACAATACAACCAGCACAATGTCCCCCAAGCATTATGGCTGACTTGGAAGTCACCTATACAAGACAACCAGCACAATGTCCCCCATGCAATATGGCTGACTTGGAAGTCACCTATACAATACAACCAGCACAATGTCCCCCATGCAATATGGCTGATTTGGAAGTCACCTATACAACACAACCAGCACAATGTCCCCAATGCAATATGGCTGACTTGGAACTCACCTATACAATACAACCAGCACAATGTCCCCCATGCAATATGGCTGACTTGGAAGTCACCTATACAACACAACCAGCACAATGTCCCCCATGCAATATGGCTGACTTGGAAGTCACCTATACAACATGGCAACCAGCACAATGTCCCCCATGCAATATGGCTGACTTGGAAGTCACCTATACAACATGGCAACCAGCACAATGTCCCCCATGCAATATGGCTGACTTGGAAGTCACCTATACAAGACAACCAGCACAATGTCCCCATGCAATATGGCTGACTTGGAAGTCACCTATAGAACATGGCCTCCAGCACAATGTCCCCCATGCAATATGGCTGACTTGGAAGTCACCTATACAACATGGCAACCAGCACAATGTCCCCCATGCAATATGGCTGACTTGGAAGTCACCTATAGAACATGGCCACCAGCACAATGTCCCCCATGCAACACGGCTGACTTGGAAGTCACCTATACAAGACAACCAGCACAATGTCCCCCATGCAATATGGCTGTCTTGGAAGTCACCTATACAATACAACCAGCACAATGTCCCCCATGCAATATGGCTGATTTGTAAGTCACCTATACAACACAACCAGCACAATGTCCCCCATGCAATATGGCTGACTTGAAAGTCACCTATACAAGACAACCAGCACAATGTCCCCCATGCAATATGGCTGACTTGGAAGTCACCTATAGAACATGGCCACCAGCACAATGTCCCCCATGCAATATGGCTGACTTGGAAGTCACCTATACAACATGGCAACCAGCACAATGTCCCCCATGCAATATGGCTGACTTGGAAGTCACCTATGCAATACAACCAGCACATGTCCCCCATGCAATATGGCTGACTTGGAAGTCACCTATACAACACAACCAGCACAATGTCCCCCATGCAATATGGCTGACTTGGAAGTCACCTATACAACACAACCAGCACAATGTCCCCCATGCAATATGGCTGACTTGGAAGTCACCTATAGAACATGGCAACCAGCACAATGTCCCCCAAGCAATATGGCTGACTTGGAAGTCACCTATACAACATGGCAACCAGCACAATGTCCCCCATGCAATATGGCTCACTTGGAAGTCACCTATAGAACATGGCCACCAGCACAATGTCCCCCATGCAACACGGCTGACTTGGAAGTCACCTATACAAGACAACCAGCACAATGTCCCCCATGCAATATGGCTGACTTGGAAGTCACCTATACAACACAACCAGCACAATGTCCCCCAAGCAATATGGCTCACTTGGAAGTCACCTATACAACATGGCAACCAGCACAATGTCCCCCATGCAATATGGCTGACTTGGAAGTCACCTATACCACATGGCAACCAGCACAATGTCCCCCATGCAATATGGCTGACTTGGAAATCACCTATACAAGACAACCAGCACAATGTCCCCCATGCAATATGGCTGACTTGGAAGTCACCTATAGGACATGGCAACCAGCACAATGTCCCCCAAGCAATATGGCTGACTTGGAAGTCACCTATACAAGACAACCAGCACAATGTCCCAAATGCAATATGGCTGACTTGGAAGTCACCTATAGAACGTGGCCACCAGCACAATGTCCCCCATGCAATATGGCTGACTTGGAAGTCACCTATACAACATGGCAACCAGCACAATGTCCCCCATGCAATATGGCTGACTTGGAAGTCACCTATACAATACAACCAGCACAATGTCCCCCAAGCATTATCGCTGACTTGGAAGTCACCTATACAAGACAACCAGCACAATGTCCCCCATGCAATATGGCTGACTTGGAAGTCACCTATACAATACAACCAGCACAATGTCCCCCATGCAATATGGCTGATTTGGAAGTCACCTATACAACACAACCAGCACAATGTCCCCCATGCAATATGGCTGACTTGGAAGTCACCTATACAAGACAACCAGCACAATGTCCCAAATGCAATATGGCTGACTTGGAAGTCACCTATAGAACATGGCCACCAGCACAATGTCCCCAATGCAATATGGCTGACTTGGAAGTCACCTATACAATACAACCAGCACAATGTCCCCCATGCAATATGGCTGACTTGGAACTCACCTATACAATACAACCAGCACAATGTCCCCCATGCAATATGGCTGACTTGGAAGTCACCTATACAACACAACCAGCACAATGTCCCCCATGCAATATGGCTGACTTGGAAGTCACCTATACAACATGGCAACCAGCACAATGTCCCCCATGCAATATGGCTGACTTGGAAGTCACCTATACAACATGGCAACCAGCACAATGTCCCCCATGCAATATGGCTGACTTGGAAGTCACCTATACAAGACAACCAGCACAATGTCCCCATGCAATATGGCTGACTTGGAAGTCACCTATAGAACATGGCCTCCAGCACAATGTCCCCCATGCAATATGGCTGACTTGGAAGTCACCTATACAACATGGCAACCAGCACAATGTCCCCCATGCAATATGGCTGACTTGGAAGTCACCTATAGAACATGGCCACCAGCACAATGTCCCCCATGCAACACGGCTGACTTGGAAGTCACCTATACAAGACAACCAGCACAATGTCCCCCATGCAATATGGCTGACTTGGAAGTCACCTATACAATACAACCAGCACAATGTCCCCCATGCAATATGGCTGATTTGTAAGTCACCTATACAACACAACCAGCACAATGTCCCCCATGCAATATGGCTGACTTGAAAGTCACCTATACAAGACAACCAGCACAATGTCCCCCATGCAATATGGCTGACTTGGAAGTCACCTATAGAACATGGCCACCAGCACAATGTCCCCCATGCAATATGGCTGACTTGGAAGTCACCTATACAACATGGCAACCAGCACAATGTCCCCCATGCAATATGGCTGACTTGGAAGTCACCTATGCAATACAACCAGCACAATGTCCCCCATGCAATATGGCTGACTTGAAAGTCACCTATACAACACAACCAGCACAATGTCCCCCATGCAATATGGCTGACTTGGAAGTCACCTATACAACACAACCAGCACAATGTCCCCCAAGCAATATGGCTCACTTGGAAGTCACCTATACAACATGGCAACCAGCACAATGTCCCCCATGCAATATGGCTGACTTGGAAGTCACCTATACAACATGGCAACCAGCACAATGTCCCCCATGCAATATGGCTGACTTGGAAGTCACCTATACAAGACAACCAGCACAATGACCCCCATGCAATATGGCTGACTTGGAAGTCACCTATAGGACATGGCAACCAGCACAATGTCCCCCAAGCAATATGGCTGACTTGGAAGTCACCTATACAAGACAACCAGCACAATGTCCCAAATGCAATATGGCTGACTTGGAAGTCACCTATAGAACATGGCCACCAGCACAATGTCCCCCATGCAATATGGCTGACTTGGAAGTCACCTATACAACATGGCAACCAGCACAATGTCCCCCATGCAATATGGCTGACTTGGAAGTCACCTATACAATACAACCAGCACAATGTCCCCCAAGCATTATGGCTGACTTGGAAGTCACCTATACAAGACAACCAGCACAATGTCCCCCATGCAATATGGCTGACTTGGAAGTCACCTATACAATACAACCAGCACAATGTCCCCCATGCAATATGGCTGATTTGGAAGTCACCTATACAACACAACCAGCACAATGTCCCCCATGCAATATGGCTGACTTGGAAGTCACCTATACAAGACAACCAGCACAATGTCCCAAATGCAATATGGCTGACTTGGAAGTCACCTATAGAACATGGCCACCAGCACAATGTCCCCAATGCAATATGGCTGACTTGGAAGTCACCTATAGAACATGGCCTCCAGCACAATGTCCCCCATGCAATATGGCTGACTTGGAAGTCACCTATACAACATGGCAACCAGCACAATGTCCCCCATGCAATATGGCTGACTTGGAAGTCACCTATAGAACATGGCCACCAGCACAATGTCCCCCATGCAACACGGCTGACTTGGAAGTCACCTATACAAGACAACCAGCACAATGTCCCCCATGCAATATGGCTGACTTGGAAGTCACCTATACAATACAACCAGCACAATGTCCCCCATGCAATATGGCTGATTTGTAAGTCACCTATACAACACAACCAGCACAATGTCCCCCATGCAATATGGCTGACTTGAAAGTCACCTATACAAGACAACCAGCACAATGTCCCCCATGCAATATGGCTGACTTGGAAGTCACCTATAGAACATGGCCACCAGCACAATGTCCCCCATGCAATATGGCTGACTTGGAAGTCACCTATACAACATGGCAACCAGCACAATGTCCCCCATGCAATATGGCTGACTTGGAAGTCACCTATGCAATACAACCAGCACAATGTCCCCCATGCAATATGGCTGACTTGAAAGTCACCTATACAACACAACCAGCACAATGTCCCCCATGCAATATGGCTGACTTGGAAGTCACCTATACAACACAACCAGCACAATGTCCCCCAAGCAATATGGCTCACTTGGAAGTCACCTATACAACATGGCAACCAGCACAATGTCCCCCATGCAATATGGCTGACTTGGAAGTCACCTATACAACATGGCAACCAGCACAATGTCCCCCATGCAATATGGCTGACTTGGAAGTCACCTATACAAGACAACCAGCACAATGACCCCCATGCAATATGGCTGACTTGGAAGTCACCTATAGGACATGGCAACCAGCACAATGTCCCCCAAGCAATATGGCTGACTTGGAAGTCACCTATACAAGACAACCAGCACAATGTCCCAAATGCAATATGGCTGACTTGGAAGTCACCTATAGAACATGGCCACCAGCACAATGTCCCCCATGCAATATGGCTGACTTGGAAGTCACCTATACAACATGGCAACCAGCACAATGTCCCCCATGCAATATGGCTGACTTGGAAGTCACCTATACAATACAACCAGCACAATGTCCCCCAAGCATTATGGCTGACTTGGAAGTCACCTATACAAGACAACCAGCACAATGTCCCCCATGCAATATGGCTGACTTGGAAGTCACCTATACAATACAACCAGCACAATGTCCCCCATGCAATATGGCTGATTTGGAAGTCACCTATACAACACAACCAGCACAATGTCCCCCATGCAATATGGCTGACTTGGAAGTCACCTATACAAGACAACCAGCACAATGTCCCAAATGCAATATGGCTGACTTGGAAGTCACCTATAGAACATGGCCACCAGCACAATGTCCCCAATGCAATATGGCTGACTTGGAAGTCACCTATACAACATGGCAACCAGCACAATGTCCCCCATGCAATATGGCTGACTTGGAAGTCACCTATGCAATACAACCAGCACAATGTCCCCCATGCAATATGGCTGACTTGGAAGTCACCTATACAACACAACCAGCACAATGTCCCCCATGCAATATGGCTGACTTGAAAGTCACCAATACAAGACAACCAGCACAATGTCCCCCATGCAATATGGCTGACTTGGAAGTCACCTATAGAACATGGCCACCAGCACAATGTCCCCCATGCAATATGGCTGACTTGGAAGTCACCTATAGAACATGGCCACCAGCACAATGTCCCCAATGCAATATGGCTGACTTGGAAGTCACCTATACAACATGGCAACCAGCACAATGTCCCCCATGCAATATGGCTGACTTGGAAGTCACCTATGCAATACAACCAGCACAATGTCCCCCATGAAATATGGCTGACTTGGAAGTCACCTATACAACACAACCAGCACAATGTCCCCCATGCAATATGGCTGACTTGGAAGTCACCTATACAATACAACCAGCACAATGTCCCCCATGCAATATGGCTGACTTGGAAGTCACCTATAGAACATGGCCACCAGCACAATGTCCCCCAAGCAATATGGCTGACTTGGAAGTCACCTATACAAGACAACCAGCACAATGTCCCCCATGCAATATGGCTGACTTGGAAGTCACCTATACAATACAACCAGCACAATGTCCCCATGCAATATGGCTGACTTGGAAGTCACCTATAGAACATGGCCTCCAGCACAATGTCCCCCATGCAATATGGCTGACTTGGAAGTCACCTATACAACATGGCAACCAGCACAATGTCCCCCATGCAATATGGCTGACTTGGAAGTCACCTATAGAACATGGCCACCAGCACAATGTCCCCCATGCAACACGGCTGACTTGGAAGTCACCTATACAAGACAACCAGCACAATGTCCCCCATGCAATATGGCTGACTTGGAAGTCACCTATACAACATGGCAACCAGCACAATGTCCCCCATGCAATATGGCTGACTTGGAAGTCACCTATAGAACATGGCCACCAGCACAATGTCCCCCATGCAACAAGGCTGACTTGGAAGTCACCTATACAAGACAACCAGATAAATGTCCCCCATGCAATATGGCTGACTTGGAAGTCACCAATACAATACAACCAGCACAATGTCCCCCATGCAATATGGCTGACTTGAAAGTCACCTATACAAGACAACCAGCACAATGTCCCCCATGCAATATGGCTGACCTGGAAGTCACCTATAGAACATGGCCACCAGCACAATGTCCCCCATGCAATATGGCTGACTTGGAAGTCACCTATACAACATGGCAACCAGCACAATGTCCCCCATGCAATATGGCTGACTTGGAAGTCACCTATGCAATACAACCAGCACAATGTCCCCCATGAAATATGGCTGACTTGGAAGTCACCTATACAACACAACCAGCACAATGTCCCCCATGCAATATGGCTGACTTGGAAGTCACCTATACAACACAACCAGCACAATGTCCCCCATGCAATATGGCTGACTTGGAAGTCACCTATAGAACATGGCCACCAGCACAATGTCCCCCATGCAATATGGCTGACTTGGAAGTCACCTATACAAGACAACCAGCACAATGTCCCCCATGCAATATGGCTGACTTGGAAGTCACCTATACAATACAACCAGCACAATGTCCCCCATGCAATATGGCTGATTTGGAAGTCACCTATACAACACAACCAGCACAATGTCCCCCATGCAATATGGCTGACTTGGAAGTCACCTATACAAGACAACCAGCACAATGTCCCAAATGCAATATGGCTGACTTGGAAGTCACCTATAGAACACAACCAGCACAATGTCCCCCATGCAATATGGCTGACTTGGAAGTCACCTATAGAACATGGCCACCAGCACAATGTCCCCCATGCAATATGGCTGACTTGGAAGTCACCCATACAACACAACCAGCACAATGTCCCCCATGCAATATGGCTGACTTGGAAGTCACCTATACAACACAACCAGCACAATGTCCCCCATGCAATATGGCTGACTTGGAAGTCACCTATAGAACATGGCCACCAGCACAATGTCCCCCATGCAATATGGCTGACTTGGAAGTCACCTATACAACACAACCAGCACAATGTCCCCCATGCAATATGGCTGACTTGGAAGTCACCTATAGAACATGGCCACCAGCACAATGTCCCCCATGCAATATGGCTGACTTGGAAGTCACCTATACAACACAACCAGCACAATGTCCCCCATGCAATATGGCTGACTTGGAAGTCACCTATAGAACATGGCCACCAGCACAATGTCCCCCATGCAATATGGCTGACTTGGAAGTCACCTATACAACACAACCAGCACAATGTCCCCCATGCAATATGGCTGACTTGGAAGTCACCTATAGAACATGGCCACCAGCACAATGTCCCCCATGAAATATGGCTGACTTGGAAGTCACCTATACAAGACAACCAGCACAATGTCCACCATGCAATATGGCTGACTTGGAAGTCACCTATACAATACAACCAGCACAATGTCCCCCATGCAATATGGCTGATTTGGAAGTCACCTATACAACACAACCAGCACAATGTCCCCCATGCAATATGGCTGACTTGGAAGTCACCTATACAAGACAACCAGCACAATGTTCCAAATGCAATATGGCTGACTTGGAAGTCACCTATAGAACATGGCCACCAGCACAATGTCCCCAATGCAATATGGCTGACTTGGAAGTCACCTATACAACATGGCAACCAGCACAATGTCCCCCATGCAATATGGCTGACTTGGAAGTCACCTATGCAATACAACCAGCACAATGTCCCCCATGCAATATGGCTGACTTGGAAGTCACCTATACAACACAACCAGCACAATGTCCCCCATGCAATATGGCTGACTTGGAAGTCACCTATACAACACAACCAGCACAATGTCCCCCATGCAATATGGCTGACTTGGAAGTCACCTATAGAACATGGCAACCAGCACAATGTCCCCCAAGCAATATGGCTGACTTGGAAGTCAACTATACAACATGGCCACCAGCACAATGTCCCCCAAGCAATATGGCTCACTTGGAAGTCACCTATACAATACAACCAGCACAATGTCCCCCATGCAATATGGCTGACTTGGAACTCACCTATACAATACAACCAGCACAATGTCCCCCATGCAATATGGCTGACTTGGAAGTCACCTATACAACACAACCAGCACAATGTCCCCCATGCAATATGGCTGACTTGGAAGTCACCTATACAACATGGCAACCAGCACAATGTCCCCCATGCAATATGGCTGACTTGGAAGTCACCTATACAACATGGCAACCAGCACAATGTCCCCCATGCAATATGGCTGACTTGGAAGTCACCTATACAAGACAACCAGCACAATGTCCCCATGCAATATGGCTGACTTGGAAGTCACCTATAGAACATGGCCTCCAGCACAATGTCCCCCATGCAATATGGCTGACTTGGAAGTCACCTATACAACATGGCAACCAGCACAATGTCCCCCATGCAATATGGCTGACTTGGAAGTCACCTATAGAACATGGCCACCAGCACAATGTCCCCCATGCAACACGGCTGACTTGGAAGTCACCTATACAAGACAACCAGCACAATGTCCCCCATGCAATATGGCTGACTTGGAAGTCACCTATACAATACAACCAGCACAATGTCCCCCATGCAATATGGCTGATTTGTAAGTCACCTATACAACACAACCAGCACAATGTCCCCCATGCAATATGGCTGACTTGAAAGTCACCTATACAAGACAACCAGCACAATGTCCCCCATGCAATATGGCTGACTTGGAAGTCACCTATAGAACATGGCCACCAGCACAATGTCCCCCATGCAATATGGCTGACTTGGAAGTCACCTATACAACATGGCAACCAGCACAATGTCCCCCATGCAATATGGCTGACTTGGAAGTCACCTATGCAATACAACCAGCACAATGTCCCCCATGAAATATGGCTGACTTGGAAGTCACCTATACAACACAACCAGCACAATGTCCCCCATGCAATATGGCTGACTTGGAAGTCACCTATACAACACAACCAGCACAATGTCCCCCATGCAATATGGCTGACTTGGAAGTCACCTATAGAACATGGCAACCAGCACAATGTCCCCCAAGCAATATGGCTGACTTGGAAGTCACCTATACAACATGGCCACCAGCACAATGTCCCCCAAGCAATATGGCTCACTTGGAAGTCACCTATACAATACAACCAGCACAATGTCCCCCATGCAATATGGCTGACTTGGAAGTCACCTATACAACACAACCAGCACAATGTCCCCCATGCAATATGGCTGACTTGGAAGTCACCTATACAACACAACCAGCACAATGTCCCCCAAGCAATATGGCTCACTTGGAAGTCACCTATACAACATGGCAATCAGCACAATGTCCCCCATGCAATATGGCTGACTTGGAAGTCACCTATACAACATGGCAACCAGCACAATGTCCCCCATGCAATATGGCTGACTTGGAAGTCACCTATACAAGACAACCAGCACAATGTCCCCCATGCAATATGGCTGACTTGGAAGTCACCTATAGGACATGGCAACCAGCACAATGTCCCCCAAGCAATATGGCTGACTTGGAAGTCACCTATACAAGACAACCAGCACAATGTCCCAAATGCAATATGGCTGACTTGGAAGTCACCTATAGAACATGGTCACCAGCACAATGTCCCCCATGCAATATGGCTGACTTGGAAGTCACCTATACAACATGGCAACCAGCACAATGTCCCCCATGCAATATGGCTGACTTGGAAGTCACCTATACAATACAACCAGCACAATGTCCCCCAAGCATTATGGCTGACTTGGAAGTCACCTATACAAGACAACCAGCACAATGTCCCCCATGCAATATGGCTGACTTGGAAGTCACCTATACAATACAACCAGCACAATGTCCCCCATGCAATATGGCTGATTTGGAAGTCACCTATACAACACAACCAGCACAATGTCCCCCATGCAATATGGCTGACTTGGAAGTCACCTATACAAGACAACCAGCACAATGTCCCAAATGCAATATGGCTGACTTGGAAGTCACCTATAGAACATGGCCACCAGCGCAATGTCCCCAATGCAATATGGCTGACTTGGAAGTCACCTATACAACATGGCAACCAGCACAATGTCCCCCATGCAATATGGCTGACTTGGAAGTCACCTATGCAATACAACCAGCACAATGTCCCCCATGCAATATGGCTGACTTGGAAGTCACCTATACAACACAACCAGCACAATGTCCCCCATGCAATATGGCTGACTTGGAAGTCACCTATACAAGACAACCAGCACAATGTCCCCATGCAATATGGCTGACTTGGAAGTCACCTATAGAACATGGCCTCCAGCACAATGTCCCCCATGCAATATGGCTGACTTGGAAGTCACCTATACAACATGGCAACCAGCACAATGTCCCCCATGCAATATGGCTGACTTGGAAGTCACCTATAGAACATGGCCACCAGCACAATGTCCCCCATGCAACACGGCTGACTTGGAAGTCACCTATACAAGACAACCAGCACAATGTCCCCCATGCAATATGGCTGACTTGGAAGTCACCTATACAATACAACCAGCACAATGTCCCCCATGCAATATGGCTGATTTGTAAGTCACCTATACAACACAACCAGCACAATGTCCCCCATGCAATATGGCTGACTTGAAAGTCACCTATACAAGACAACCAGCACAATGTCCCCCATGCAATATGGCTGACTTGGAAGTCACCTATAGAACATGGCCACCAGCACAATGTCCCCCATGCAATATGGCTGACTTGGAAGTCACCTATACAACATGGCAACCAGCACAATGTCCCCCATGCAATATGGCTGACTTGGAAGTCACCTATGCAATACAACCAGCACAATGTCCCCCATGAAATATGGCTGACTTGGAAGTCACCTATACAACACAACCAGCACAATGTCCCCCATGCAATATGGCTGACTTGGAAGTCACCTATACAACACAACCAGCACAATGTCCCCCATGCAATATGGCTGACTTGGAAGTCACCTATAGAACATGGCAACCAGCACAATGTCCCCCAAGCAATATGGCTGACTTGGAAGTCACCTATACAACATGGCCACCAGCACAATGTCCCCCAAGCAATATGGCTCACTTGGAAGTCACCTATACAATACAACCAGCACAATGTCCCCCATGCAATATGGCTGACTTGGAAGTCACCTATACAACACAACCAGCACAATGTCCCCCATGCAATATGGCTGACTTGGAAGTCACCTATACAACACAACCAGCACAATGTCCCCCAAGCAATATGGCTCACTTGGAAGTCACCTATACAACATGGCAATCAGCACAATGTCCCCCATGCAATATGGCTGACTTGGAAGTCACCTATACAACATGGCAACCAGCACAATGTCCCCCATGCAATATGGCTGACTTGGAAGTCACCTATACAAGACAACCAGCACAATGTCCCCCATGCAATATGGCTGACTTGGAAGTCACCTATAGGACATGGCAACCAGCACAATGTCCCCCAAGCAATATGGCTGACTTGGAAGTCACCTATACAAGACAACCAGCACAATGTCCCAAATGCAATATGGCTGACTTGGAAGTCACCTATAGAACATGGTCACCAGCACAATGTCCCCCATGCAATATGGCTGACTTGGAAGTCACCTATACAACATGGCAACCAGCACAATGTCCCCCATGCAATATGGCTGACTTGGAAGTCACCTATACAATACAACCAGCACAATGTCCCCCAAGCATTATGGCTGACTTGGAAGTCACCTATACAAGACAACCAGCACAATGTCCCCCATGCAATATGGCTGACTTGGAAGTCACCTATACAATACAACCAGCACAATGTCCCCCATGCAATATGGCTGATTTGGAAGTCACCTATACAACACAACCAGCACAATGTCCCCCATGCAATATGGCTGACTTGGAAGTCACCTATACAAGACAACCAGCACAATGTCCCAAATGCAATATGGCTGACTTGGAAGTCACCTATAGAACATGGCCACCAGCACAATGTCCCCAATGCAATATGGCTGACTTGGAAGTCACCTATACAACATGGCAACCAGCACAATGTCCCCCATGCAATATGGCTGACTTGGAAGTCACCTATGCAATACAACCAGCACAATGTCCCCCATGCAATATGGCTGACTTGGAAGTCACCTATACAACACAACCAGCACAATGTCCCCCATGCAATATGGCTGACTTGGAAGTCACCTATACAAGACAACCAGCACAATGTTCCAAATGCAATATGGCTGACTTGGAAGTCACCTATAGAACATGGCCACCAGCACAATGTCCCCAATGCAATATGGCTGACTTGGAAGTCACCTATACAACATGGCAACCAGCACAATGTCCCCCATGCAATATGGCTGACTTGGAAGTCACCTATGCAATACAACCAGCACAATGTCCCCCATGCAATATGGCTGACTTGGAAGTCACCTATACAACACAACCAGCACAATGTCCCCCATGCAATATGGCTGACTTGGAAGTCACCTATACAACACAACCAGCACAATGTCCCCCATGCAATATGGCTGACTTGGAAGTCACCTATAGAACATGGCAACCAGCACAATGTCCCCCAAGCAATATGGCTGACTTGGAAGTCAACTATACAACATGGCCACCAGCACAATGTCCCCCAAGCAATATGGCTCACTTGGAAGTCACCTATACAATACAACCAGCACAATGTCCCCCATGCAATATGGCTGACTTGGAACTCACCTATACAATACAACCAGCACAATGTCCCCCATGCAATATGGCTGACTTGGAAGTCACCTATACAACACAACCAGCACAATGTCCCCCATGCAATATGGCTGACTTGGAAGTCACCTATACAACATGGCAACCAGCACAATGTCCCCCATGCAATATGGCTGACTTGGAAGTCACCTATACAACATGGCAACCAGCACAATGTCCCCCATGCAATATGGCTGACTTGGAAGTCACCTATACAAGACAACCAGCACAATGTCCCCATGCAATATGGCTGACTTGGAAGTCACCTATAGAACATGGCCTCCAGCACAATGTCCCCCATGCAATATGGCTGACTTGGAAGTCACCTATACAACATGGCAACCAGCACAATGTCCCCCATGCAATATGGCTGACTTGGAAGTCACCTATAGAACATGGCCACCAGCACAATGTCCCCCATGCAACACGGCTGACTTGGAAGTCACCTATACAAGACAACCAGCACAATGTCCCCCATGCAATATGGCTGACTTGGAAGTCACCTATACAATACAACCAGCACAATGTCCCCCATGCAATATGGCTGATTTGCAAGTCACCTATACAACACAACCAGCACAATGTCCCCCATGCAATATGGCTGACTTGAAAGTCACCTATACAAGACAACCAGCACAATGTCCCCCATGCAATATGGCTGACTTGGAAGTCACCTATAGAACATGGCCACCAGCACAATGTCCCCCATGCAATATGGCTGACTTGGAAGTCACCTATACAACATGGCAACCAGCACAATGTCCCCCATGCAATATGGCTGACTTGGAAGTCACCTATGCAATACAACCAGCACAATGTCCCCCATGAAATATGGCTGACTTGGAAGTCACCTATACAACACAACCAGCACAATGTCCCCCATGCAATATGGCTGACTTGGAAGTCACCTATACAACACAACCAGCACAATGTCCCCCATGCAATATGGCTGACTTGGAAGTCACCTATAGAACATGGCAACCAGCACAATGTCCCCCAAGCAATATGGCTGACTTGGAAGTCACCTATACAACATGGCCACCAGCACAATGTCCCCCAAGCAATATGGCTCACTTGGAAGTCACCTATACAATACAACCAGCACAATGTCCCCCATGCAATATGGCTGACTTGGAAGTCACCTATACAACACAACCAGCACAATGTCCCCCATGCAATATGGCTGACTTGGAAGTCACCTATACAACACAACCAGCACAATGTCCCCCAAGCAATATGGCTCACTTGGAAGTCACCTATACAACATGGCAATCAGCACAATGTCCCCCATGCAATATGGCTGACTTGGAAGTCACCTATACAACATGGCAACCAGCACAATGTCCCCCATGCAATATGGCTGACTTGGAAGTCACCTATACAAGACAACCAGCACAATGTCCCCCATGCAATATGGCTGACTTGGAAGTCACCTATAGGACATGGCAACCAGCACAATGTCCCCCAAGCAATATGGCTGACTTGGAAGTCACCTATACAAGACAACCAGCACAATGTCCCAAATGCAATATGGCTGACTTGGAAGTCACCTATAGAACATGGTCACCAGCACAATGTCCCCCATGCAATATGGCTGACTTGGAAGTCACCTATACAACATGGCAACCAGCACAATGTCCCCCATGCAATATGGCTGACTTGGAAGTCACCTATACAATACAACCAGCACAATGTCCCCCAAGCATTATGGCTGACTTGGAAGTCACCTATACAAGACAACCAGCACAATGTCCCCCATGCAATATGGCTGACTTGGAAGTCACCTATACAATACAACCAGCACAATGTCCCCCATGCAATATGGCTGATTTGGAAGTCACCTATACAACACAACCAGCACAATGTCCCCCATGCAATATGGCTGACTTGGAAGTCACCTATACAAGACAACCAGCACAATGTCCCAAATGCAATATGGCTGACTTGGAAGTCACCTATAGAACATGGCCACCAGCACAATGTCCCCAATGCAATGTGGCTGACTTGGAAGTCACCTATACAACATGGCAACCAGCACAATGTCCCCCATGCAATATGGCTGACTTGGAAGTCACCTATGCAATACAACCAGCACAATGTCCCCCATGCAATATGGCTGACTTGGAAGTCACCTATACAACACAACCAGCACAATGTCCCCCATGCAATATGGCTGACTTGGAAGTCACCTATACAACACAACCAGCACAATGTCCCCCATGCAATATGGCTGACTTGGAAGTCACCTATAGAACATGGCAACCAGCACAATGTCCCCCAAGCAATATGGCTGACTTGGAAGTCACCTATACAACATGGCCACCAGCACAATGTCCCCCAAGCAATATGGCTCACTTGGAAGTCACCTATACAATACAACCAGCACAATGTCCCCCATGCAATATGGCTGACTTGGAACTCACCTATACAATACAACCAGCACAATGTCCCCCATGCAATATGGCTGACTTGGAAGTCACCTATACAACACAACCAGCACAATGTCCCCCATGCAATATGGCTGACTTGGAAGTCACCTATACAACATGGCAACCAGCACAATGTCCCCCATGCAATATGGCTGACTTGGAAGTCACCTATACAACATGGCAACCAGCACAATGTCCCCCATGCAATATGGCTGACTTGGAAGTCACCTATACAAGACAACCAGCACAATGTCCCCATGCAATATGGCTGACTTGGAAGTCACCTATAGAACATGGCCTCCAGCACAATGTCCCCCATGCAATATGGCTGACTTGGAAGTCACCTATACAACATGGCAACCAGCACAATGTCCCCCATGCAATATGGCTGACTTGGAAGTCACCTATAGAACATGGCCACCAGCACAATGTCCCCCATGCAACACGGCTGACTTGGAAGTCACCTATACAAGACAACCAGCACAATGTCCCCCATGCAATATGGCTGACTTGGAAGTCACCTATACAATACAACCAGCACAATGTCCCCCATGCAATATGGCTGATTTGTAAGTCACCTATACATCACAACCAGCACAATGTCCCCCATGCAATATGGCTGACTTGAAAGTCACCTATACAAGACAACCAGCACAATGTCCCCCATGCAATATGGCTGACTTGGAAGTCACCTATAGAACATGGCCACCAGCACAATGTCCCCCATGCAATATGGCTGACTTGGAAGTCACCTATACAACATGGCAACCAGCACAATGTCCCCCATGCAATATGGCTGACTTGGAAGTCACCTATGCAATACAACCAGCACAATGTCCCCCATGAAATATGGCTGACTTGGAAGTCACCTATACAACACAACCAGCACAATGTCCCCCATGCAATATGGCTGACTTGGAAGTCACCTATACAACACAACCAGCACAATGTCCCCCATGCAATATGGCTGACTTGGAAGTCACCTATAGAACATGGCAACCAGCACAATGTCCCCCAAGCAATATGGCTGACTTGGAAGTCACCTATACAACATGGCCACCAGCACAATGTCCCCCAAGCAATATGGCTCACTTGGAAGTCACCTATACAATACAACCAGCACAATGTCCCCCATGCAATATGGCTGACTTGGAAGTCACCTATACAATACAACCAGCACAATGTCCCCCATGCAATATGGCTGACTTGGAAGTCACCTATACAAGACAACCAGCACAATTTCCCCCATGCAATATGGCTGACTTGGAAATCACCTATACAACATGGCAACCAGTACAATGTCCCCCATGCAATATGGCTGACTTGGAAGTCACCTATACAACATGGCAACCAGCACAATGTCCCCCATGCAATATGGCTGACTTGGAAGTCACCTTTACAACATGGCCACCAGCACAATGTCCCCCATGCAATATGGCTAACTTGGAAGTCACCTATACAATACAACCAGCACAATGTCCCCCATGCAACACGGCTGACTTGGAAGTCACCTATACAAGACAACCAGCACAATGTCCCCCATGCAATATGGCTGACTTGGAAGTCACCTATACAACACAACCAGCACAATGTCCCCCAAGCAATATGGCTCACTTGGAAGTCACCTATACAACATGGCAACCAGCACAATGTCCCCCATGCAATATGGCTGACTTGGAAGTCACCTATAGGACATGGCAACCAGCACAATGTCCCCCATGCAATATGGCTGACTTGGAAGTCACCTATAGAACATGGCCACCAGCACAATGTCCCCCAAGCAATATGGCTCACTTGGAAGTCACCTATACAATACAACCAGCACAATGTCCCCCATGCAATATGGCTGACTTGGAAGTCACCTATACAATACAACCAGCACAATGTCCCCCATGCAATATGGCTCACTTGGAAGTCACCTATACAACATGGCATTTAGCACAATGTCCCCCATGCAATATGGCTGACTTGGAAGTCACCTATACAACATGGCAACCAGCACAATGTCCCCCATGCAATATGGCTGACTTGGAAGTCACCTATACAACATGGCAACCAGCACAATGTCCCCCATGCAATATGGCTGACTTGGAAGTCACCTATCCAAGAAACCAGCACAATGTCCCCCATGCAATGTGGCTGACTTGGAAGTCACCTATAGAACATGGCCACCAGCACAATGTCCCCCATGCATTATGGCTGACTTGGAAGTCACCTATACAACATGGCAACCAGCACAATGTCCCCCAAGCAATATGGCTCACTTGGAAGTCACCTATAGAACATGGCAACCAGCACAATGTCCCCCAAGCAATATGGCTGACTTGGAAGTCACCTATACAACATGGCAACCAGCACAATGTCCCCCATGCAATATGGCTGACTTGGAAGTCACCTATAGAACATGGCCACCAGCACAATGTCCCCCATGCAACACGGCTGACTTGGAAGTCACCTATACAACACAACCAGCACAATGTCCCCCATGCAATATGGCTGACTTGGAAGTCACCTATACAACATGGCAACCAGCACAATGTCCCCCATGCAATATGGCTGACTTGGAAGTCAACTATACAACATGGCAACCAGCACAATGTCCCCCATGCAATATGGCTGACTTGGAAGTCACCTATACAAGACAACCAGCACAATGTCCCCATGCAATATGGCTGACTTGGAAGTCACCTATAGAACATGACCTCCAGCACAATGTCCCCCATGCAATATGGCTGACTTGGAAGTCACCTATACAACATGGCAACCAGCACAATGTCCCCCATGCAATATGGCTGACTTGGAAGTCACCTATAGAACATGGCCACCAGCACAATGTCCCCCATGCAACACGGCTGACTTGGAAGTCACCTATACAAGACAACCAGCACAATGTCCCCCATGCAATATGGCTGACTTGGAAGTCACCTATACAATACAACCAGCACAATGTCCCCCATGCAATATGGCTGACTTGGAAGTCACCTATACAACATGGCAACCAGCACAATGTCCCCCATGCAATATGGCTGACTTGGAAGTCACCTATCCAAGAAACCAGCACAATGTCCCCCATGCAATGTGGCTGACTTGGAAGTCACCTATAGAACATGGCCACCAGCACAATGTCCCCCATGCATTATGGCTGACTTGGAAGTCACCTATACAACATGGCAACCAGCACAATGTCCCCCAAGCAATATGGCTCACTTGGAAGTCACCTATAGAACATGGCAACCAGCACAATGTCCCCCAAGCAATATGGCTGACTTGGAAGTCACCTATACAACATGGCAACCAGCACAATGTCCCCCATGCAATATGGCTGACTTGGAAGTCACCTATACAAGACAACCAGCACAATGTCCCCCATGAAATATGGCTGACTTGGAAGTCACCTATACAACACAACCAGCACAATGTCCCCCATGCAATATGGCTGACTTGGAAGTCACCTATACAACATGGCAACCAGCACAATGTCCCCCATGCAATATGGCTGACTTGGAAGTCACCTATACAACATGGCAACCAGCACAATGTCCCCCATGCAATATGGCTGACTTGGAAGTCACCTATACAAGACAACCAGCACAATGTCCCCATGCAATATGGCTGACTTGGAAGTCACCTATAGAACATGGCCTCCAGCACAATGTCCCCCATGCAATATGGCTGACTTGGAAGTCACCTATACAACATGGCAACCAGCACAATGTCCCCCATGCAATATGGCTGACTTGGAAGTCACCTATAGAACATGGCCACCAGCACAATGTCCCCCATGCAACACGGCTGACTTGGAAGTCACCTATACAAGACAACCAGCACAATGTCCCCCATGCAATATGGCTGACTTGGAAGTCACCTATACAATACAACCAGCACAATGTCCCCCATGCAATATGGCTGATTTGTAAGTCACCTATACAACACAACCAGCACAATGTCCCCCATGCAATATGGCTGACTTGAAAGTCACCTATACAAGACAACCAGCACAATGTCCCCCATGCAATATGGCTGACTTGGAAGTCACCTATAGAACATGGCCACCAGCACAATGTCCCCCATGCAATATGGCTGACTTGGAAGTCACCTATACAACATGGCAACCAGCACAATGTCCCCCATGCAATATGGCTGACTTGGAAGTCACCTATGCAATACAACCAGCACAATGTCCCCCATGAAATATGGCTGACTTGGAAGTCACCTATACAACACAACCAGCACAATGTCCCCCATGCAATATGGCTGACTTGGAAGTCACCTATACAACACAACCAGCACAATGTCCCCCATGCAATATGGCTGACTTGGAAGTCACCTATAGAACATGGCAACCAGCACAATGTCCCCCAAGCAATATGGCTGACTTGGAAGTCACCTATAAAACATGGCAACCAGCACAATGTCCCCCATGCAATATGGCTGACTTGGAAGTCACCTATACAACATGGCAACCAGCACAATGTCCCCCATGCAATATGGCTGACTTGGAAGTCACCTATACAAGACAACCAGCACAATGTCCCCCATGCAATATGGCTGACTTGGAAGTCACCTATACAACATGGCAACCAGCACAATGTCCCCCATGCAATATGGCTGACTTGGAAGTCACCTATACAAGACAACCAGCACAATGTCCCCATGCAATATGGCTGACTTGGAAGTCACCTATAGAACATGGCCTCCAGCACAATGTCCCCCATGCAATATGGCTGACTTGGAAGTCACCTATACAACATGGCAACCAGCACAATGTCCCCCATGCAATATGGCTGACTTGGAAGTCACCTATAGAACATGGCCACCAGCACAATGTCCCCCATGCAACACGGCTGACTTGGAAGTCACCTATACAAGACAACCAGCACAATGTCCCCCATGCAATATGGCTGACTTGGAAGTCACCTATACAATACAACCAGCACAATGTCCCCCATGCAATATGGCTGATTTGTAAGTCACCTATACAACACAACTAGCACAATGTCCCCCATGCAATATGGCTGACTTGAAAGTCACCTATACAAGACAACCAGCACAATGTCCCCCATGCAATATGGCTGACTTGGAAGTCACCTATAGAACATGGCCACCAGCACAATGTCCCCCATGCAATATGGCTGACTTGGAAGTCACCTATACAACATGGCAACCAGCACAATGTCCCCCATGCAATATGGCTGACTTGGAAGTCACCTATGCAATACAACCAGCACAATGTCCCCCATGAAATATGGCTGACTTGGAAGTCACCTATACAACACAACCAGCACAATGTCCCCCATGCAATATGGCTGACTTGGAAGTCACCTATACAACACAACCAGCACAATGTCCCCCATGCAATATGGCTGACTTGGAAGTCACCTATAGAACATGGCAACCAGCACAATGTCCCCCAAGCAATATGGCTGACTTGGAAGTCACCTATACAACATGGCCCCCAGCACAATGTC
Source organism: Petromyzon marinus (assembly GCF_048934315.1). Classification (NCBI taxonomy): domain Eukaryota; kingdom Metazoa; phylum Chordata; class Hyperoartia; order Petromyzontiformes; family Petromyzontidae; genus Petromyzon; species Petromyzon marinus. The sequence goes on along the minus strand of NW_027422884.1, from coordinate 223,962 downwards.
CCCCAAGCAATATGGCTCACTTGGAAGTCACCTATACAATACAACCAACACAATGTCCCCCATGCAATATGGCTGACTTGGAAGTCACCTATACAACACAACCAGCACAATGTCCCCCATGCAATATGGCTGACTTGGAAGTCACCTATACAACACAACCAGCACAATGTCCCCAAGCAATATGGCTCACTTGGAAGTCACCTATACAACATGGCAACCAGCACAATGTCCCCCATGCAATATGGCTGACTTGGAAGTCACCTATACAATACAACCAGCACAATGTCCCCCATGCAATATGGCTGATTTGTAAGTCACCTATACAACACAACTAGCACAATGTCCCCCATGCAATATGGCTGACTTGAAAGTCACCTATACAAGACAACCAGCACAATGTCCCCCATGCAATATGGCTGACTTGGAAGTCACCTATAGAACATGGCCACCAGCACAATGTCCCCCATGCAATATGGCTGACTTGGAAGTCACCTATACAACATGGCAACCAGCACAATGTCCCCCATGCAATATGGCTGACTTGGAAGTCACCTATGCAATACAACCAGCACAATGTCCCCCATGAAATATGGCTGACTTGGAAGTCACCTATACAACACAACCAGCACAATGTCCCCCATGCAATATGGCTGACTTGGAAGTCACCTATACAACACAACCAGCACAATGTCCCCCATGCAATATGGCTGACTTGGAAGTCACCTATAGAACATGGCAACCAGCACAATGTCCCCCAAGCAATATGGCTGACTTGGAAGTCACCTATACAACATGGCCCCCAGCACAATGTCCCCCAAGCAATATGGCTCACTTGGAAGTCACCTATACAATACAACCAACACAATGTCCCCCATGCAATATGGCTGACTTGGAAGTCACCTATACAACACAACCAGCACAATGTCCCCCATGCAATATGGCTGACTTGGAAGTCACCTATACAACACAACCAGCACAATGTCCCCAAGCAATATGGCTCACTTGGAAGTCACCTATACAACATGGCAACCAGCACAATGTCCCCCATGCAATATGGCTGACTTGGAAGTCACCTATACAACATGGCAACCAGCACAATGTCCCCCATGCAATATGGCTGACTTGGAAGTCACCTATACAAGACAACCAGCACAATGTCCCCCATGCAATATGGCTGACTTGGAAGTCACCTATAGGACATGGCAACCAGCACAATGTCCCCCAAGCAATATGGCTGACTTGGAAGTCACCTATACAAGACAACCAGCACAATGTCCCAAATGCAATATGGCTGACTTGGAAGTCACCTATAGAACATGGCCACCAGCACAATGTCCCCCATGCAATATGGCTGACTTGGAAGTCACCTATACAACATGGCAACCAGCACAATGTCCCCCATGCAATATGGCTGACTTGGAAGTCACCTATACAATACAACCAGCACAATGTCCCCCAAGCATTATGGCTGACTTGGAAGTCACCTATACAAGACAACCAGCACAATGTCCCCCATGCAATATGGCTGACTTGGAAGTCACCTATACAATACAACCAGCACAATGTCCCCCATGCAATATGGCTGATTTGGAAGTCACCTATACAACACAACCAGCACAATGTCCCCCATGCAATATGGCTGACTTGGAAGTCACCTATAGAACATGGCCACCAGCACAATGTCCCCCATGCAACACGGCTGACTTGGAAGTCACCTATACAAGACAACCAGCACAATGTCCCCCATGCAATATGGCTGACTTGGAAGTCACCTATACAACACAACCAGCACAATGTCCCCCATGCAATATGGCTGACTTGGAAGTCACCTATACAACATGGCAACCAGCACAATGTCCCCCATGCAATATGGCTGACTTGGAAGTCACCTATACAACATGGCAACCAGCACAATGTCCCCCATGCAATATGGCTGACTTGGAAGTCACCTATACAAGACAACCAGCACAATGTCCCCATGCAATATGGCTGACTTGGAAGTCACCTATAGAACATGGCCTCCAGCACAATGTCCCCCATGCAATATGGCTGACTTGGAAGTCACCTATACAACATGGCAACCAGCACAATGTCCCCCATGCAATATGGCTGACTTGGAAGTCACCTATAGAACATGGCCACCAGCACAATGTCCCCCATGCAACACGGCTGACTTGGAAGTCACCTATACAAGACAACCAGCACAATGTCCCCCATGCAATATGGCTGACTTGGAAGTCACCTATACAATACAACCAGCACAATGTCCCCCATGCAATATGGCTGATTTGTAAGTCACCTATACAACACAACCAGCACAATGTCCCCCATGCAATATGGCTGACTTGAAAGTCACCTATACAAGACAACCAGCACAATGTCCCCCATGCAATATGGCTGACTTGGAAGTCACCTATAGAACATGGCCACCAGCACAATGTCCCCCATGCAATATGGCTGACTTGGAAGTCACCTATACAACATGGCAACCAGCACAATGTCCCCCATGCAATATGGCTGACTTGGAAGTCACCTATGCAATACAACCAGCACAATGTCCCCCATGAAATATGGCTGACTTGGAAGTCACCTATACAACACAACCAGCACAATGTCCCCCATGCAATATGGCTGACTTGGAAGTCACCTATACAACACAACCAGCACAATGTCCCCCATGCAATATGGCTGACTTGGAAGTCACCTATAGAACATGGCAACCAGCACAATGTCCCCCAAGCAATATGGCTGACTTGGAAGTCACCTATACAACATGGCCACCAGCACAATGTCCCCCAAGCAATATGGCTCACTTGGAAGTCACCTATACAATACAACCAACACAATGTCCCCCATGCAATATGGCTGACTTGGAAGTCACCTATACAACACAACCAGCACAATGTCCCCCATGCAATATGGCTGACTTGGAAGTCACCTATACAACACAACCAGCACAATGTCCCCAAGCAATATGGCTCACTTGGAAGTCACCTATACAACATGGCAACCAGCACAATGTCCCCCATGCAATATGGCTGACTTGGAAGTCACCTATACAACATGGCAACCAGCACAATGTCCCCCATGCAATATGGCTGACTTGGAAGTCACCTATACAAGACAACCAGCACAATGTCCCCCATGCAATATGGCTGACTTGGAAGTCACCTATAGGACATGGCAACCAGCACAATGCCCCCCAAGCAATATGGCTGACTTGGAAGTCACCTATACAAGACAACCAGCACAATGTCCCAAATGCAATATGGCTGACTTGGAAGTCACCTATAGAACATGGCCACCAGCACAATGTCCCCCATGCAATATGGCTGACTTGGAAGTCACCTATACAACATGGCAACCAGCACAATGTCCCCCATGCAATATGGCTGACTTGGAAGTCACCTATACAATACAACCAGCACAATGTCCCCCAAGCATTATGGCTGACTTGGAAGTCACCTATACAAGACAACCAGCACAATGTCCCCCATGCAATATGGCTGACTTGGAAGTCACCTATACAATACAACCAGCACAATGTCCCCCATGCAATATGGCTGATTTGGAAGTCACCTATACAACACAACCAGCACAATGTCCCCCATGCAATATGGCTGACTTGGAAGTCACCTATACAAGACAACCAGCACAATGTCCCAAATGCAATATGGCTGACTTGGAAGTCACCTATAGAACATGGCCACCAGCACAATGTCCCCAATGCAATATGGCTGACTTGGAAGTCACCTATACAACATGGCAACCAGCACAATGTCCCCCATGCAATATGGCTGACTTGGAAGTCACCTATGCAATACAACCAGCACAATGTCCCCCATGCAATATGGCTGACTTGGAAGTCACCTATACAACACAACCAGCACAATGTCCCCCATGCAATATGGCTGACTTGGAAGTCACCTATACAACACAACCAGCACAATGTCCCCCATGCAATATGGCTGACTTGGAAGTCACCTATAGAACATGGCAACCAGCACAATGTCCCCCAAGCAATATGGCTGACCTGGAAGTCACCTATACAACATGGCCACCAGCACAATGTCCCCCAAGCAATATGGCTCACTTGGAAGTCACCTATACAATACAACCAGCACAATGTCCCCCATGCAATATGGCTGACTTGGAACTCACCTATACAATACAACCAGCACAATGTCCCCCATGCAATATGGCTGACTTGGAAGTCACCTATACAACACAACCAGCACAATGTCCCCCATGCAATATGGCTGACTTGGAAGTCACCTATACAACATGGCAACCAGCACAATGTCCCCCATGCAATATGGCTGACTTGGAAGTCACCTATACAACATGGCAACCAGCACAATGTCCCCCATGCAATATGGCTGACTTGGAAGTCACCTATACAAGACAACCAGCACAATGTCCCCATGCAATATGGCTGACTTGGAAGTCACCTATGGAACATGGCCTCCAGCACAATGTCCCCCATGCAATATGGCTGACTTGGAAGTCACCTATACAACATGGCAACCAGCACAATGTCCCCCATGCAATATGGCTGACTTGGAAGTCACCTATAGAACATGGCCACCAGCACAATGTCCCCCATGCAACACGGCTGACTTGGAAGTCACCTATACAAGACAACCAGCACAATGTCCCCCATGCAATATGGCTGACTTGGAAGTCACCTATACAATACAACCAGCACAATGTCCCCCATGCAATATGGCTGATTTGTAAGTCACCTATACAACACAACCAGCACAATGTCCCCCATGCAATATGGCTGACTTGAAAGTCACCTATACAAGACAACCAGCACAATGTCCCCCATGCAATATGGCTGACTTGGAAGTCACCTATAGAACATGGCCACCAGCACAATGTCCCCCATGCAATATGGCTGACTTGGAAGTCACCTATACAACATGGCAACCAGCACAATGTCCCCCATGCAATATGGCTGACTTGGAAGTCACCTATGCAATACAACCAGCACAATGTCCCCCATGAAATATGGCTGACTTGGAAGTCACCTATACAACACAACCAGCACAATGTCCCCCATGCAATATGGCTGACTTGGAAGTCACCTATACAACACAACCAGCACAATGTCCCCCATGCAATATGGCTGACTTGGAAGTCACCTATAGAACATGGCAACCAGCACAATGTCCCCCAAGCAATATGGCTGACTTGGAAGTCACCTATACAACATGGCCACCAGCACAATGTCCCCCAAGCAATATGGCTCACTTGGAAGTCACCTATACAATACAACCAGCACAATGTCCCCCATGCAATATGGCTGACTTGGAAGTCACCTATACAATACAACCAGCACAATGTCCCCCATGCAATATGGCTGACTTGGAAGTCACCTATACAAGACAACCAGCACAATTTCCCCCATGCAATATGGCTGACTTGGAAATCACCTATACAACATGTCAACCAGTACAATGTCCCCCATGCAATATGGCTGACTTGGAAGTCACCTATACAACATGGCAACCAGCACAATGTCCCCCATGCAATATGGCTGACTTGGAAGTCACCTTTACAACATGGCCACCAGCACAATGTCCCCCATGCAATATGGCTAACTTGGAAGTCACCTATACAATACAACCAGCACAATGTCCCCCATGCAACACGGCTGACTTGGAAGTCACCTATACAAGACAACCAGCACAATGTCCCCCATGCAATATGGCTGACTTGGAAGTCACCTATACAACACAACCAGCACAATGTCCCCCAAGCAATATGGCTCACTTGGAAGTCACCTATACAACATGGCAACCAGCACAATGTCCCCCATGCAATATGTCTGACTTGGAAGTCACCTATAGGACATGGCAACCAGCACAATGTCCCCCATGCAATATGGCTGACTTGGAAGTCACCTATAGAACATGGCCACCAGCACAATGTCCCCCAAGCAATATGGCTCACTTGGAAGTCACCTATACAATACAACCAGCACAATGTCCCCCATGCAATATGGCTGACTTGGAAGTCACCTATACAATACAACCAGCACAATGTCCCCCATGCAATATGGCTGACTTGGAAGTCACCTATACAACACAACCAGCACAATGTCCCCCATGCAATATGGCTGACTTGGAAGTCACCTATACAACACAACCAGCACAATGTCCCCCATGCAATATGGCTCACTTGGAAGTCACCTATACAACATGGCATTTAGCACAATGTCCCCCATGCAATATGGCTGACTTGGAAGTCACCTATACAACATGGCAACCAGCACAATGTCCCCCATGCAATATGGCTGACTTGGAAGTCACCTATACAACATGGCAACCAGCACAATGTCCCCCATGCAATATGGCTGACTTGGAAGTCACCTATCCAAGAAACCAGCACAATGTCCCCCATGCAATGTGGCTGACCTGGAAGTCACCTATAGAACATGGCCACCAGCACAATGTCCCCCATGCATTATGGCTGACTTGGAAGTCACCTATACAACATGGCAACCAGCACAATGTCCCCCAAGCAATATGGCTCACTTGGAAGTCACCTATAGAACATGGCAACCAGCACAATGTCCCCCAAGCAATATGGCTGACTTGGAAGTCACCTATACAACATGGCAACCAGCACAATGTCCCCCATGCAATATGGCTGACTTGGAAGTCACCTATAGAACATGGCCACCAGCACAATGTCACCCATGCAACACGGCTGACTTGGAAGTCACCTATACAAGACAACCAGCACAATGTCCCCCATGCAATATGGCTGACTTGGAAGTCACCTATACAACACAACCAGCACAATGTCCCCCAAGCAATATGGCTCACTTGGAAGTCACCTATACAACATGGCAACCAGCACAATGTCCCCCATGCAATATGGCTGACTTGGAAGTCACCTATACAACATGGCAACCAGCACAATGTCCCCCATGCAATATGGCTGACTTGGAAGTCACCTATACAAGACAACCAGCACAATGTCCCCCATGCAATATGGCTGACTTGGAAGTCACCTATAGAACATGGCAACCAGCACAATGTCCCCCAAGCAATATGGCTGACTTGGAAGTCACCTATACAACATGGCCACCAGCACAATGTCCCCCAAGCAATATGGCTCACTTGGAAGTCACCTATACAATACAACCAGCACAATGTCCCCCATGCAATATGGCTGACTTGGAAGTCACCTATACAATACAACCAGCACAATGTCCCCCATGCAATATGGCTGACTTGGAAGTCACCTATACAAGACAACCAGCACAATTTCCCCCATGCAATATGGCTGACTTGGAAATCACCTATACAACATGGCAACCAGTACAATGTCCCCCATGCAATATGGCTGACTTGGAAGTCACCTATACAACATGGCAACCAGCACAATGTCCCCCATGCAATATGGCTGACTTGGAAGTCACCTTTACAACATGGCCACCAGCACAATGTCCCCCATGCAATATGGCTAACTTGGAAGTCACCTATACAATACAACCAGCACAATGTCCCCCATGCAACACGGCTGACTTGGAAGTCACCTATACAAGACAACCAGCACAATGTCCCCCATGCAATATGGCTGACTTGGAAGTCACCTATACAACACAACCAGCACAATGTCCCCCAAGCAATATGGCTCACTTGGAAGTCACCTATACAACATGGCAACCAGCACAATGTCCCCCATGCAATATGGCTGACTTGGAAGTCACCTATAGGACATGGCAACCAGCACAATGTCCCCCATGCAATATGGCTGACTTGGAAGTCACCTATAGAACATGGCCACCAGCACAATGTCCCCCAAGCAATATGGCTCACTTGGAAGTCACCTATACAATACAACCAGCACAATGTCCCCCATGCAATATGGCTGACTTGGAAGTCACCTATACAATACAACCAGCACAATGTCCCCCATGCAATATGGCTGACTTGGAAGTCACCTATACAACACAACCAGCACAATGTCCCCCATGCAATATGGCTGACTTGGAAGTCACCTATACAACACAACCAGCACAATGTCCCCCATGCAATATGGCTCACTTGGAAGTCACCTATACAACATGGCATTTAGCACAATGTCCCCCATGCAATATGGCTGACTTGGAAGTCACCTATACAACATGGCAACCAGCACAATGTCCCCCATGCAATATGGCTGACTTGGAAGTCACCTATACAACATGGCAACCAGCACAATGTCCCCCATGCAATATGGCTGACTTGGAAGTCACCTATCCAAGAAACCAGCACAATGTCCCCCATGCAATGTGGCTGACTTGGAAGTCACCTATAGAACATGGCCACCAGCACAATGTCCCCCATGCATTATGGCTGACTTGGAAGTCACCTATACAACATGGCAACCAGCACAATGTCCCCCAAGCAATATGGCTCACTTGGAAGTCACCTATAGAACATGGCAACCAGCACAATGTCCCCCAAGCAATATGGCTGACTTGGAAGTCACCTATACAACATGGCAACCAGCACAATGTCCCCCATGCAATATGGCTGACTTGGAAGTCACCTATAGAACATGGCCACCAGCACAATGTCCCCCATGCAACACGGCTGACTTGGAAGTCACCTATACAAGACAACCAGCACAATGTCCCCCATGCAATATGGCTGACTTGGAAGTCACCTATACAACACAACCAGCACAATGTCCCCCAAGCAATATGGCTCACTTGGAAGTCACCTATACAACATGGCAACCAGCACAATGTCCCCCATGCAATATGGCTGACTTGGAAGTCACCTATACAACATGGCAACCAGCACAATGTCCCCCATGCAATATGGCTGACTTGGAAGTCACCTATACAAGACAACCAGCACAATGTCCCCCATGCAATATGGCTGACTTGGAAGTCACCTATAGGACATGGCAACCAGCACAATGTCCCCCAAGCAATATGGCTGACTTGGAAGTCACCTATACAAGACAACCAGCACAATGTCCCCCATGCAATATGGCTGACTTGGAAGTCACCTATACAATACAACCAGCACAATGTCCCCCAAGCATTATGGCTGACTTGGAAGTCACCTATACAAGACAACCAGCACAATGTCCCCCATGCAATATGGCTGACTTGGAAGTCACCTATACAATACAACCAGCACAATGTCCCCCATGCAATATGGCTGATTTGGAAGTCACCTATACAACACAACCAGCACAATGTCCCCCATGCAATATGGCTGACTTGGAAGTCACCTATACAAGACAACCAGCACAATGTCCCAAATGCAATATGGCTGACTTGGAAGTCACCTATAGAACATGGCCACCAGCACAATGTCCCCAATGCAATATGGCTGACTTGGAAGTCACCTATACAACATGACAACCAGCACAATGTCCCCCATGCAATATGGCTGACTTGGAAGTCACCTATGCAATACAACCAGCACAATGTCCCCCATGCAATATGGCTGACTTGGAAGTCACCTATACAACACAACCAGCACAATGTCCCCCATGCAATATGGCTGACTTGGAAGTCACCTATACAACACAACCAGCACAATGTCCCCCATGCAATATGGCTGACTTGGAAGTCACCTATACAACACAACCAGCACAATGTCCCCCATGCAATATGGCTGACTTGGAAGTCACCTATACAACATGGCAACCAGCACAATGTCCCCCATGCAATATGGCTGACTTGGAAGTCACCTATACAACATGGCAACCAGCACAATGTCCCCCATGCAATATGGCTGACTTGGAAGTCACCTATACAAGACAACCAGCACAATGTCCCCCAAGCATTATGGCTGACTTGGAAGTCACCTATACAAGACAACCAGCACAATGTCCCCCATGCAATATGGCTGACTTGGAAGTCACCTATACAATACAACCAGCACAATGTCCCCCATGCAATATGGCTGATTTGGAAGTCACCTATACAACACAACCAGCACAATGTCCCCCATGCAATATGGCTGACTTGGAAGTCACCTATACAAGACAACCAGCACAATGTCCCAAATGCAATATGGCTGACTTGGAAGTCACCTATAGAACATGGCCACCAGCACAATGTCCCCAATGCAATATGGCTGACTTGGAAGTCACCTATACAACATGGCAACCAGCACAATGTCCCCCATGCAATATGGCTGACTTGGAAGTCACCTATGCAATACAACCAGCACAATGTCCCCCATGCAATATGGCTGACTTGGAAGTCACCTATACAACACAACCAGCACAATGTCCCCCATGCAATATGGCTGACTTGGAAGTCACCTATACAACACAACCAGCACAATGTCCCCCATGCAATATGGCTGACTTGGAAGTCACCTATACAACACAACCAGCACAATGTCCCCCATGCAATATGGCTGACTTGGAAGTCACCTATACAACATGGCAACCAGCACAATGTCCCCCATGCAATATGGCTGACTTGGAAGTCACCTATACAACATGGCAACCAGCACAATGTCCCCCATGCAATATGGCTGACTTGGAAGTCACCTATACAAGACAACCAGCACAATGTCCCCATGCAATATGGCTGACTTGGAAGTCACCTATAGAACATGGCCTCCAGCACAATGTCCCCCATGCAATATGGCTGACTTGGAAGTCACCTATACAACATGGCAACCAGCACAATGTCCCCCATGCAATATGGCTGACTTGGAAGTCACCTATAGAACATGGCCACCAGGACAATGTCCCCCATGCCTAACGGCTGACTTGGAAGTCACCTATACAAGACAACCAGCACAATGTCCCCCATGCAATATGGCTGACTTGGAAGTCACCTATACAATACAACCAGCACAATGTCCCCCATGCAATATGGCTGATTTGTAAGTCACCTTTACAACACAACCAGCACAATGTCCCCCATGCAATATGGCTGACTTGGAAGTCACCTATACAAGACAACCAGCACAATGTCCCCCATGCAATATGGCTGACTTGGAAGTCACCTATAGAACATGGCCACCAGCACAATGTCCCCCATGCAATATGGCTGACTTGGAAGTCACCTATACAACATGGCAACCAGCACAATGTCCCCCATGCAATATGGCTGACTTGGAAGTCACCTATGCAATACAACCAGCACAATGTCCCCCATGCAATATGGCTGACTTGGAAGTCACCTATACAACACAACCAGCACAATGTCCCCCATGCAATATGGCTGACTTGGAAGTCACCTATACAACACAACCAGCACAATGTCCCCCATGCAATATGGCTGACTTGGAAGTCACCTATAGAACATGGCAACCAGCACAATGTCCCCCAAGCAATATGGCTGACTTGGAAGTCACCTATACAACATGGCCACCAGCACAATGTCCCCCAAGCAATATGGCTCACTTGGAAGTCACCTATACAATACAACCAGCACAATGTCCCCCATGCAATATGGCTGACTTGGAATTCACCTATACAATACAACCAGCACAATGTCCCCCATGCAATATGGCTGACTTGGAAGTCACCTATACAACACAACCAGCACAATGTCCCCCATGCAATATGGCTGACTTGGAAGTCACCTATACAACATGGCAACCAGCACAATGTCCCCCATGCAATATGGCTGACTTGGAAGTCACCTATACAACATGGCAACCAGCACAATGTCCCCCATGCAATATGGCTGACTTGGAAGTCACCTATACAAGACAACCAGCACAATGTCCCCATGCAATATGGCTGACTTGGAAGTCACCTATACAACATGGCCACCAGCACAATGTCACCCATGCAATATGGCTGAATTGGAAGTCACCTATACAACATGGCAACCAGCACAATGTCCCCCATGCAATATGGCTGACTTGGAAGTCACCTATAGAACATGGCCACCAGCACAATGTCCCCCATGCAACACGGCTGACTTGGAAGTCACCTATACAAGACAACCAGCACAATGTCCCCCATGCAATATGGCTGACTTGGAAGTCACCTATACAACACAACCAGCACAATGTCCCCCAATCAATATGGCTCACTTGGAAGTCACCTATACAACATGGCAACCAGCACAATGTCCCCCATGCAATATGGCTAACTTGGAAGTCACCTATACAACATGGCAACCAGCACAATGTCCCCCATGCAATATGGCTGACTTGGAAGTCACCTATACAATACAACCAGCAGAATGTCCCCCATGCAATATGGCTGACTTGGAAGTCACCTATACAACATGGCAACCAGCACAATGTCCCCCAAGCAATATGGCTGACTTGGAAGTCACCTATACAACATGGCAACCAGCACAATGTCCCCCATGCAATATGGCTGACTTGGAAGTCACCTATACAACATGGCAACCAGCACAATGTCCCCCATGCAATATGGCTGACTTGGAAGTCACCTATACAACATGGCAACCAGCACAATGTCCCCCATGCAATATGGCTGACTTGGAAGTCACCTATACAACATGGCCACCAGCACAATGTCCCCCATGCAATATGGCTGACGTGGAAGTCACCTATACAAGACAACCAGCACAATGTCCCCCATGCAATATGGCTGACTTGGAAGTCACCTATAGGACATGGCAACCAGCACAATGTCCCCCAAGCAATATGGCTGACTTGGAAGTCACCTGTACAAGACAACTAGCACAATGTCCCAAATGCAATATGGCTGACTTGGAAGTCACCTATAGAACATGGCCACCAGCACAATGTCCCCCATGCAATATGGCTGACTTGCAAGTCACCTATACAACATGGCAACCAGCACAATGTCCCCCAAGCAATATGGCTGACTTGGAAGTCACCTATAGAACATGGCCACCAGCACAATGTCCCCCAAGCAATATGGCTGACTTGGAAGTCACCTACAGAACATGGCAACCAGCACAATGTCCCCCAAGCAATATGGCTGACTTGGAAGTCACCTATACAAGACCACCAGCACAATGTCCCCCATGCAACACGGCTGACTTGGAAGTCACCTATACAAGACAACCAGCACAATGTCCCCCATGCAATATGGCTGACTTGGAAGTCACCTATACAACACAACCAGCACAATGTCCCCCAAGCAATATGGCTCACTTGGAAGTCACCTATACAACATGGCAACCAGCACAATGTCCCCCATGCAATATGGCTGACTTGGAAGTCACCTATACAATACAACCAGCACAATGTCCCCCAAGCAATATGGCTGACTTGGAAGTCACCTATAGAACTTGGCCACCAGCACAATGTCCCCCAAGCAATATGGCTGACTTGGAAGTCACCTATACAAGACAACTAGCACAATGACCCAAATGCAATATGGCTGACTTGGAAGTCACCTATAGAACATGGCCACCAGCACAATGTCCCCCATGCAATATGGCTGACTTGCAAGTCACCTATACAACATGGCAACCAGCACAATGTCCCCCAAGCAATATGGCTGACTTGGAAGTCACCTATACAAGACCACCAGCACAATGTCCCCCATGCAACACGGCTGACTTGGAAGTCACCTATACAAGACAACCAGCACAATGTCCCCCATGCAATATGGCTGACTTGGAAGTCACCTATACAACACAACCAGCACAATGTCCCCCAAGCAATATGGCTCACTTGGAAGTCACCTATACAACATGGCAACCAGCACAATGTCCCCCATGCAATATGGCTGACTTGGAAGTCACCTATACAATACAACCAGCACAATGTCCCCCAAGCAATATGGCTGACTTGGAAGTCACCTATAGAACTTGGCCACCAGCACAATGTCCCCCAAGCAATATGGCTGACTTGGAAGTCACCTATACAAGACAACTAGCACAATGACCCAAATGCAATATGGCTGACTTGGAAGTCACCTATAGAACATGGCCACCAGCACAATGTCCCCCATGCAATATGGCTGACTTGCAAGTCACCTATACAACATGGCAACCAGCACAATGTCCCCCAAGCAATATGGCTGACTTGGAAGTCACCTATAGAACATGGCCACCAGCACAATGTCCCCCAAGCAATATGGCTGACTTGGAAGTCACCTACAGAACATGGCAACCAGCACAATGTCCCCCAAGCAATATGGCTGACTTGGAAGTCACCTATACAAGACCACCAGCACAATGTCCCCCATGCAACACGGCTGACTTGGAAGTCACCTATACAAGACAACCAGCACAATGTCCCCCATGCAATATGGCTGACTTGGAAGTCACCTATACAACACAACCAGCACAATGTCCCCCAAGCAATATGGCTCACTTGGAAGTCACCTATACAACATGGCAACCAGCACAATGTCCCCCATGCAATATGGCTGACTTGGAAGTCACCTATACAATACAACCAGCACAATGTCCCCCAAGCAATATGGCTGACTTGGAAGTCACCTATAGAACTTGGCCACCAGCACAATGTCCCCCATGCAATATGGCTGACTTGGAAGTCACCTATACAAGACAACCAGCACAATGTCCCCCGTGCAATATGGCTGACTTGGAAGTCACCTATAGAACATGGCCACCAGCACAATGTCCCCCATGCAATATGGCTGACTTGGAAGTCACCTATACAACATGGCAACCAGCACAATGTCCCCCATGCAATATGGCTGACTTGGAAGTCACCTATACAACATGGCAACCAGCACAATGTCCCCCATGCAATATGGCTGACTTGGAAGTCACCTATCCAAGAAACCAGCACAATGTCCCCCATGCAATGTGGCTGACTTGGAAGTCACCTATAGAACATGGCCACCAGCACAATGTCCCCCATGCATTATGGCTGACTTGGAAGTCACCTATAGAACATGGCCACCAGCACAATGTCCCCCATGCAACACGGCTGACTTGGAAGTCACCTATACAAGACAACCAGCACAATGTCCCCCATGTAATATGGCTGACTTGGAAGTCACCTATACAACACAACCAGCACAATGTCCCCCAAGCAATATGGCTCACTTGGAAGTCACCTATACAACATGGCAACCAGCACAATGTCCCCCATGCAATATGGCTGACTTGGAAGTCACCTATACAACATGGCAACCAGCACAATGTCCCCCATGCAATATGGCTGACTTGGAAGTCACCTATACAAGACAACCAGCACAATGTCCCCCATGCAATATGGCTGACTTGGAAGTCACCTATAGGACATGGCAACCAGCACAATGTCCCCCAAGCAATATGGCTGACTTGGAAGTCACCTATACAACATGGCAACCAGCACAATGTCCCCCATGCAATATGGCTGACTTGGAAGTCACCTATACAACATGGCAACCAGCACAATGTCCCCCATGCAATATGGCTGACTTGGAAGTCACCTATACAAGACAACCAGCACAATGTCCCCCATGCAATATGGCTGACTTGGAAGTCACCTATAGGACATGGCAACCAGCACAATGTCCCCCAAGCAATATGGCTGACTTGGAAGTCACCTATAGAACTTGGCCACCAGCACAATGTCCCCCATGCAATATGGCTGACTTGGAAGTCACCTATACAAGACAACCAGCACAATGTCCCCCGTGCAATATGGCTGACTTGGAAGTCACCTATAGAACATGGCCACCAGCACAATGTCCCCCATGCAATATGGCTGACTTGGAAGTCACCTATACAACATGGCAACCAGCACAATGTCCCCCATGCAATATGGCTGACTTGGAAGTCACCTATACAACATGGCAACCAGCACAATGTCCCCCATGCAATATGGCTGACTTGGAAGTCACCTATCCAAGAAACCAGCACAATGTCCCCCATGCAATGTGGCTGACTTGGAAGTCACCTATAGAACATGGCCACCAGCACAATGTCCCCCATGCATTATGGCTGACTTGGAAGTCACCTATACAACATGGCAACCAGCACAATGTCCCCCAAGCAATATGGCTCACTTGGAAGTCACCTATAGAACATGGCAACCAGCACAATGTCCCCCAAGCAATATGGCTGACTTGGAAGTCACCTATACAACATGGCAACCAGCACAATGTCCCCCATGCAATATGGCTGACTTGGAAGTCACCTATAGAACATGGCCACCAGCACAATGTCCCCCATGCAACACGGCTGACTTGGAAGTCACCTATACAAGACAACCAGCACAATGTCCCCCATGCAATATGGCTGACTTGGAAGTCACCTATACAACACAACCAGCACAATGTCCCCCAAGCAATATGGCTCACTTGGAAGTCACCTATACAACATGGCAACCAGCACAATGTCCCCCATGCAATATGGCTGACTTGGAAGTCACCTATACAACATGGCAACCAGCACAATGTCCCCCATGCAATATGGCTGACTTGGAAGTCACCTATACAAGACAACCAGCACAATGTCCCCCATGCAATATGGCTGACTTGGAAGTCACCTATAGGACATGGCAACCAGCACAATGTCCCCCAAGCAATATGGCTGACTTGGAAGTCACCTATACAAGACAACCAGCACAATGTCCCCCATGCAATATGGCTGACTTGGAAGTCACCTATACAATACAACCAGCACAATGTCCCCCAAGCATTATGGCTGACTTGGAAGTCACCTATACAAGACAACCAGCACAATGTCCCCCATGCAATATGGCTGACTTGGAAGTCACCTATACAATACAACCAGCACAATGTCCCCCATGCAATATGGCTGATTTGGAAGTCACCTATACAACACAACCAGCACAATGTCCCCCATGCAATATGGCTGACTTGGAAGTCACCTATACAAGACAACCAGCACAATGTCCCAAATGCAATATGGCTGACTTGGAAGTCACCTATACAACATGGCAACCAGCACAATGTCCCCCATGCAATATGGCTGACTTGGAAGTCACCTATACAATACAACCAGCACAATGTCCCCCAAGCAATATGGCTGACTTGGAAGTCACCTATAGAACTTGGCCACCAGCACAATGTCCCCCATGCAATATGGCTGACTTGGAAGTCACCTATACAAGACAACCAGCACAATGTCCCCCGTGCAATATGGCTGACTTGGAAGTCACCTATAGAACATGGCCACCAGCACAATGTCCCCCATGCAATATGGCTGACTTGGAAGTCACCTATACAACATGGCAACCAGCACAATGTCCCCCATGCAATATGGCTGACTTGGAAGTCACCTATACAATACAACCAGCACAATGTCCCCCAAGCAATATGGCTGACTTGGAAGTCACCTATAGAACTTGGCCACCAGCACAATGTCCCCCATGCAATATGGCTGACTTGGAAGTCACCTATACAAGACAACCAGCACAATGTCCCCCGTGCAATATGGCTGACTTGGAAGTCACCTATAGAACATGGCCACCAGCACAATGTCCCCCATGCAATATGGCTGACTTGGAAGTCACCTATACAACATGGCAACCAGCACAATGTCCCCCATGCAATATGGCTGACTTGGAAGTCACCTATACAACATGGCAACCAGCACAATGTCCCCCATGCAATATGGCTGACTTGGAAGTCACCTATACAACATGGCAACCAGCACAATGTCCCCCATGCAATATGGCTGACTTGGAAGTCACCTATACAAGACAACCAGCACAATGTCCCCCATGCAATATGGCTGACTTGGAAGT
This sequence comes from Petromyzon marinus, assembly GCF_048934315.1. Classification (NCBI taxonomy): domain Eukaryota; kingdom Metazoa; phylum Chordata; class Hyperoartia; order Petromyzontiformes; family Petromyzontidae; genus Petromyzon; species Petromyzon marinus. The sequence goes on along the minus strand of NW_027422884.1, from coordinate 206,341 downwards.
CACCTATAGGACATGGCAACCAGCACAATGTCCCCCAAGCAATATGGCTGACTTGGAAGTCACCTATAGAACTTGGCCACCAGCACAATGTCCCCCATGCAATATGGCTGACTTGGAAGTCACCTATACAAGACAACCAGCACAATGTCCCCCGTGCAATATGGCTGACTTGGAAGTCACCTATAGAACATGGCCACCAGCACAATGTCCCCCATGCAATATGGCTGACTTGGAAGTCACCTATACAACATGGCAACCAGCACAATGTCCCCCATGCAATATGGCTGACTTGGAAGTCACCTATACAACATGGCAACCAGCACAATGTCCCCCATGCAATATGGCTGACTTGGAAGTCACCTATCCAAGAAACCAGCACAATGTCCCCCATGCAATGTGGCTGACTTGGAAGTCACCTATAGAACATGGCCACCAGCACAATGTCCCCCATGCATTATGGCTGACTTGGAAGTCACCTATACAACATGGCAACCAGCACAATGTCCCCCAAGCAATATGGCTCACTTGGAAGTCACCTATAGAACATGGCAACCAGCACAATGTCCCCCAAGCAATATGGCTGACTTGGAAGTCACCTATACAACATGGCAACCAGCACAATGTCCCCCATGCAATATGGCTGACTTGGAAGTCACCTATAGAACATGGCCACCAGCACAATGTCCCCCATGCAACACGGCTGACTTGGAAGTCACCTATACAAGACAACCAGCACAATGTCCCCCATGCAATATGGCTGACTTGGAAGTCACCTATACAACACAACCAGCACAATGTCCCCCAAGCAATATGGCTCACTTGGAAGTCACCTATACAACATGGCAACCAGCACAATGTCCCCCATGCAATATGGCTGACTTGGAAGTCACCTATACAACATGGCAACCAGCACAATGTCCCCCATGCAATATGGCTGACTTGGAAGTCACCTATACAAGACAACCAGCACAATGTCCCCCATGCAATATGGCTGACTTGGAAGTCACCTATAGGACATGGCAACCAGCACAATGTCCCCCAAGCAATATGGCTGACTTGGAAGTCACCTATACAAGACAACCAGCACAATGTCCCCCATGCAATATGGCTGACTTGGAAGTCACCTATACAATACAACCAGCACAATGTCCCCCAAGCATTATGGCTGACTTGGAAGTCACCTATACAAGACAACCAGCACAATGTCCCCCATGCAATATGGCTGACTTGGAAGTCACCTATACAATACAACCAGCACAATGTCCCCCATGCAATATGGCTGATTTGGAAGTCACCTATACAACACAACCAGCACAATGTCCCCCATGCAATATGGCTGACTTGGAAGTCACCTATACAAGACAACCAGCACAATGTCCCAAATGCAATATGGCTGACTTGGAAGTCACCTATACAACATGGCAACCAGCACAATGTCCCCCATGCAATATGGCTGACTTGGAAGTCACCTATACAATACAACCAGCACAATGTCCCCCAAGCAATATGGCTGACTTGGAAGTCACCTATAGAACTTGGCCACCAGCACAATGTCCCCCATGCAATATGGCTGACTTGGAAGTCACCTATACAACATGGCAACCAGCACAATGTCCCCCATGCAATATGGCTGACTTGGAAGTCACCTATACAATACAACCAGCACAATGTCCCCCAAGCAATATGGCTGACTTGGAAGTCACCTATAGAACTTGGCCACCAGCACAATGTCCCCCATGCAATATGGCTGACTTGGAAGTCACCTATACAAGACAACCAGCACAATGTCCCCCGTGCAATATGGCTGACTTGGAAGTCACCTATAGAACATGGCCACCAGCACAATGTCCCCCATGCAATATGGCTGACTTGGAAGTCACCTATACAACATGGCAACCAGCACAATGTCCCCCATGCAATATGGCTGACTTGGAAGTCACCTATACAAGACAACCAGCACAATGTCCCCCATGCAATATGGCTGACTTGGAAGTCACCTATAGGACATGGCAACCAGCACAATGTCCCCCAAGCAATATGGCTGACTTGGAAGTCACCTATAGAACTTGGCCACCAGCACAATGTCCCCCATGCAATATGGCTGACTTGGAAGTCACCTATACAAGACAACCAGCACAATGTCCCCCGTGCAATATGGCTGACTTGGAAGTCACCTATAGAACATGGCCACCAGCACAATGTCCCCCATGCAATATGGCTGACTTGGAAGTCACCTATACAACATGGCAACCAGCACAATGTCCCCCATGCAATATGGCTGACTTGGAAGTCACCTATACAACATGGCAACCAGCACAATGTCCCCCATGCAATATGGCTGACTTGGAAGTCACCTATCCAAGAAACCAGCACAATGTCCCCCATGCAATATGGCTGACTTGGAAGTCACCTATAGGACATGGCAACCAGCACAATGTCCCCCAAGCAATATGGCTGACTTGGAAGTCACCTATACAAGACAACCAGCACAATGTCCCCCATGCAATATGGCTGACTTGGAAGTCACCTATACAATACAACCAGCACAATGTCCCCCAAGCATTATGGCTGACTTGGAAGTCACCTATACAAGACAACCAGCACAATGTCCCCCATGCAATATGGCTGACTTGGAAGTCACCTATACAATACAACCAGCACAATGTCCCCCATGCAATATGGCTGATTTGGAAGTCACCTATACAACACAACCAGCACAATGTCCCCCATGCAATATGGCTGACTTGGAAGTCACCTATACAAGACAACCAGCACAATGTCCCAAATGCAATATGGCTGACTTGGAAGTCACCTATACAACATGGCAACCAGCACAATGTCCCCCATGCAATATGGCTGACTTGGAAGTCACCTATACAATACAACCAGCACAATGTCCCCCAAGCAATATGGCTGACTTGGAAGTCACCTATAGAACTTGGCCACCAGCACAATGTCCCCCATGCAATATGGCTGACTTGGAAGTCACCTATACAACATGGCAACCAGCACAATGTCCCCCATGCAATATGGCTGACTTGGAAGTCACCTATACAATACAACCAGCACAATGTCCCCCAAGCAATATGGCTGACTTGGAAGTCACCTATAGAACTTGGCCACCAGCACAATGTCCCCCATGCAATATGGCTGACTTGGAAGTCACCTATACAAGACAACCAGCACAATGTCCCCCGTGCAATATGGCTGACTTGGAAGTCACCTATAGAACATGGCCACCAGCACAATGTCCCCCATGCAATATGGCTGACTTGGAAGTCACCTATACAACATGGCAACCAGCACAATGTCCCCCATGCAATATGGCTGACTTGGAAGTCACCTATACAAGACAACCAGCACAATGTCCCCCATGCAATATGGCTGACTTGGAAGTCACCTATAGGACATGGCAACCAGCACAATGTCCCCCAAGCAATATGGCTGACTTGGAAGTCACCTATAGAACTTGGCCACCAGCACAATGTCCCCCATGCAATATGGCTGACTTGGAAGTCACCTATACAAGACAACCAGCACAATGTCCCCCGTGCAATATGGCTGACTTGGAAGTCACCTATAGAACATGGCCACCAGCACAATGTCCCCCATGCAATATGGCTGACTTGGAAGTCACCTATACAACATGGCAACCAGCACAATGTCCCCCATGCAATATGGCTGACTTGGAAGTCACCTATACAACATGGCAACCAGCACAATGTCCCCCATGCAATATGGCTGACTTGGAAGTCACCTATCCAAGAAACCAGCACAATGTCCCCCATGCAATGTGGCTGACTTGGAAGTCACCTATAGAACATGGCCACCAGCACAATGTCCCCCATGCATTATGGCTGACTTGGAAGTCACCTATACAACATGGCAACCAGCACAATGTCCCCCAAGCAATATGGCTCACTTGGAAGTCACCTATAGAACTTGGCCACCAGCACAATGTCCCCCATGCAATATGGCTGACTTGGAAGTCACCTATACAAGACAACCAGCACAATGTCCCCCGTGCAATATGGCTGACTTGGAAGTCACCTATAGAACATGGCCACCAGCACAATGTCCCCCATGCAATATGGCTGACTTGGAAGTCACCTATACAACATGGCAACCAGCACAATGTCCCCCATGCAATATGGCTGACTTGGAAGTCACCTATACAACATGGCAACCAGCACAATGTCCCCCATGCAATATGGCTGACTTGGAAGTCACCTATCCAAGAAACCAGCACAATGTCCCCCATGCAATGTGGCTGACTTGGAAGTCACCTATAGAACATGGCCACCAGCACAATGTCCCCCATGCATTATGGCTGACTTGGAAGTCACCTATACAACATGGCAACCAGCACAATGTCCCCCAAGCAATATGGCTCACTTGGAAGTCACCTATAGAACATGGCAACCAGCACAATGTCCCCCAAGCAATATGGCTGACTTGGAAGTCACCTATACAACATGGCAACCAGCACAATGTCCCCCATGCAATATGGCTGACTTGGAAGTCACCTATAGAACATGGCCACCAGCACAATGTCCCCCATGCAACACGGCTGACTTGGAAGTCACCTATACAAGACAACCAGCACAATGTCCCCCATGCAATATGGCTGACTTGGAAGTCACCTATACAACACAACCAGCACAATGTCCCCCAAGCAATATGGCTCACTTGGAAGTCACCTATACAACATGGCAACCAGCACAATGTCCCCCATGCAATATGGCTGACTTGGAAGTCACCTATACAACATGGCAACCAGCACAATGTCCCCCATGCAATATGGCTGACTTGGAAGTCACCTATACAAGACAACCAGCACAATGTCCCCCATGCAATATGGCTGACTTGGAAGTCACCTATAGGACATGGCAACCAGCACAATGTCCCCCAAGCAATATGGCTGACTTGGAAGTCACCTATACAAGACAACCAGCACAATGTCCCCCATGCAATATGGCTGACTTGGAAGTCACCTATACAATACAACCAGCACAATGTCCCCCAAGCATTATGGCTGACTTGGAAGTCACCTATACAAGACAACCAGCACAATGTCCCCCATGCAATATGGCTGACTTGGAAGTCACCTATACAATACAACCAGCACAATGTCCCCCATGCAATATGGCTGATTTGGAAGTCACCTATACAACACAACCAGCACAATGTCCCCCATGCAATATGGCTGACTTGGAAGTCACCTATACAAGACAACCAGCACAATGTCCCAAATGCAATATGGCTGACTTGGAAGTCACCTATACAACATGGCAACCAGCACAATGTCCCCCATGCAATATGGCTGACTTGGAAGTCACCTATACAATACAACCAGCACAATGTCCCCCAAGCAATATGGCTGACTTGGAAGTCACCTATAGAACTTGGCCACCAGCACAATGTCCCCCATGCAATATGGCTGACTTGGAAGTCACCTATACAACATGGCAACCAGCACAATGTCCCCCATGCAATATGGCTGACTTGGAAGTCACCTATACAATACAACCAGCACAATGTCCCCCAAGCAATATGGCTGACTTGGAAGTCACCTATAGAACTTGGCCACCAGCACAATGTCCCCCATGCAATATGGCTGACTTGGAAGTCACCTATACAAGACAACCAGCACAATGTCCCCCGTGCAATATGGCTGACTTGGAAGTCACCTATAGAACATGGCCACCAGCACAATGTCCCCCATGCAATATGGCTGACTTGGAAGTCACCTATACAACATGGCAACCAGCACAATGTCCCCCATGCAATATGGCTGACTTGGAAGTCACCTATACAAGACAACCAGCACAATGTCCCCCATGCAATATGGCTGACTTGGAAGTCACCTATAGGACATGGCAACCAGCACAATGTCCCCCAAGCAATATGGCTGACTTGGAAGTCACCTATAGAACTTGGCCACCAGCACAATGTCCCCCATGCAATATGGCTGACTTGGAAGTCACCTATACAAGACAACCAGCACAATGTCCCCCGTGCAATATGGCTGACTTGGAAGTCACCTATAGAACATGGCCACCAGCACAATGTCCCCCATGCAATATGGCTGACTTGGAAGTCACCTATACAACATGGCAACCAGCACAATGTCCCCCATGCAATATGGCTGACTTGGAAGTCACCTATACAACATGGCAACCAGCACAATGTCCCCCATGCAATATGGCTGACTTGGAAGTCACCTATCCAAGAAACCAGCACAATGTCCCCCATGCAATGTGGCTGACTTGGAAGTCACCTATAGAACATGGCCACCAGCACAATGTCCCCCATGCATTATGGCTGACTTGGAAGTCACCTATACAACATGGCAACCAGCACAATGTCCCCCAAGCAATATGGCTCACTTGGAAGTCACCTATAGAACATGGCAACCAGCACAATGTCCCCCAAGCAATATGGCTGACTTGGAAGTCACCTATACAACATGGCAACCAGCACAATGTCCCCCATGCAATATGGCTGACTTGGAAGTCACCTATAGAACATGGCCACCAGCACAATGTCCCCCATGCAACACGGCTGACTTGGAAGTCACCTATACAAGACAACCAGCACAATGTCCCCCATGCAATATGGCTGACTTGGAAGTCACCTATACAACACAACCAGCACAATGTCCCCCATGCAATATGGCTGACTTGGAAGTCACCTATACAACATGGCAACCAGCACAATGTCCCCCAAGCAATATGGCTCACTTGGAAGTCACCTATACAACATGGCAACCAGCACAATGTCCCCCAAGCAATATGGCTCACTTGGAAGTCACCTATACAACATGGCAACCAGCACAATGTCCCCCATGCAATATGGCTGACTTGGAAGTCACCTATACAATACAACCAGCACAATGTCCCCCAAGCAATATGGCTGACTTGGAAGTCACCTATAGAACTTGGCCACCAGCACAATGTCCCCCAAGCAATATGGCTGACTTGGAAGTCACCTATACAAGACAACTAGCACAATGACCCAAATGCAATATGGCTGACTTGGAAGTCACCTATAGAACATGGCCACCAGCACAATGTCCCCCATGCAATATGGCTGACTTGCAAGTCACCTATACAACATGGCAACCAGCACAATGTCCCCCAAGCAATATGGCTGACTTGGAAGTCACCTATAGAACATGGCCACCAGCACAATGTCCCCCAAGCAATATGGCTGACTTGGAAGTCACCTACAGAACATGGCAACCAGCACAATGTCCCCCAAGCAATATGGCTGACTTGGAAGTCACCTATACAAGACCACCAGCACAATGTCCCCCATGCAACACGGCTGACTTGGAAGTCACCTATACAAGACAACCAGCACAATGTCCCCCATGCAATATGGCTGACTTGGAAGTCACCTATACAACACAACCAGCACAATGTCCCCCAAGCAATATGGCTGACTTGGAAGTCACCTATACAACATGGCAACCAGCACAATGTCCCCCATGCAATATGGCTGACTTGGAAGTCACCTATACAATACAACCAGCACAATGTCCCCCAAGCAATATGGCTGACTTGGAAGTCACCTATAGAACTTGGCCACCAGCACAATGTCCCCCATGCAATATGGCTGACTTGGAAGTCACCTATACAAGACAACCAGCACAATGTCCCCCGTGCAATATGGCTGACTTGGAAGTCACCTATAGAACATGGCCACCAGCACAATGTCCCCCATGCAATATGGCTGACTTGGAAGTCACCTATACAACATGGCAACCAGCACAATGTCCCCCATGCAATATGGCTGACTTGGAAGTCACCTATACAACATGGCAACCAGCACAATGTCCCCCATGCAATATGGCTGACTTGGAAGTCACCTATCCAAGAAACCAGCACAATGTCCCCCATGCAATGTGGCTGACTTGGAAGTCACCTATAGAACATGGCCACCAGCACAATGTCCCCCATGCATTATGGCTGACTTGGAAGTCACCTATACAACATGGCAACCAGCACAATGTCCCCCAAGCAATATGGCTCACTTGGAAGTCACCTATAGAACATGGCAACCAGCACAATGTCCCCCAAGCAATATGGCTGACTTGGAAGTCACCTATACAACATGGCAACCAGCACAATGTCCCCCATGCAATATGGCTGACTTGGAAGTCACCTATAGAACATGGCCACCAGCACAATGTCCCCCATGCAACACGGCTGACTTGGAAGTCACCTATACAAGACAACCAGCACAATGTCCCCCATGCAATATGGCTGACTTGGAAGTCACCTATACAACACAACCAGCACAATGTCCCCCAAGCAATATGGCTCACTTGGAAGTCACCTATACAACATGGCAACCAGCACAATGTCCCCCATGCAATATGGCTGACTTGGAAGTCACCTATACAACATGGCAACCAGCACAATGTCCCCCATGCAATATGGCTGACTTGGAAGTCACCTATACAAGACAACCAGCACAATGTCCCCCATGCAATATGGCTGACTTGGAAGTCACCTATAGGACATGGCAACCAGCACAATGTCCCCCAAGCAATATGGCTGACTTGGAAGTCACCTATACAACATGGCAACCAGCACAATGTCCCCCATGCAATATGGCTGACTTGGAAGTCACCTATACAACATGGCAACCAGCACAATGTCCCCCATGCAATATGGCTGACTTGGAAGTCACCTATACAAGACAACCAGCACAATGTCCCCCATGCAATATGGCTGACTTGGAAGTCACCTATAGGACATGGCAACCAGCACAATGTCCCCCAAGCAATATGGCTGACTTGGAAGTCACCTATAGAACTTGGCCACCAGCACAATGTCCCCCATGCAATATGGCTGACTTGGAAGTCACCTATACAAGACAACCAGCACAATGTCCCCCGTGCAATATGGCTGACTTGGAAGTCACCTATAGAACATGGCCACCAGCACAATGTCCCCCATGCAATATGGCTGACTTGGAAGTCACCTATACAACATGGCAACCAGCACAATGTCCCCCATGCAATATGGCTGACTTGGAAGTCACCTATACAACATGGCAACCAGCACAATGTCCCCCATGCAATATGGCTGACTTGGAAGTCACCTATCCAAGAAACCAGCACAATGTCCCCCATGCAATGTGGCTGACTTGGAAGTCACCTATAGAACATGGCCACCAGCACAATGTCCCCCATGCATTATGGCTGACTTGGAAGTCACCTATACAACATGGCAACCAGCACAATGTCCCCCAAGCAATATGGCTCACTTGGAAGTCACCTATAGAACATGGCAACCAGCACAATGTCCCCCAAGCAATATGGCTGACTTGGAAGTCACCTATACAACATGGCAACCAGCACAATGTCCCCCATGCAATATGGCTGACTTGGAAGTCACCTATACAATACAACCAGCACAATGTCCCCCAAGCAATATGGCTGACTTGGAAGTCACCTATAGAACTTGGCCACCAGCACAATGTCCCCCAAGCAATATGGCTGACTTGGAAGTCACCTATACAAGACAACTAGCACAATGACCCAAATGCAATATGGCTGACTTGGAAGTCACCTATAGAACATGGCCACCAGCACAATGTCCCCCATGCAATATGGCTGACTTGCAAGTCACCTATACAACATGGCAACCAGCACAATGTCCCCCAAGCAATATGGCTGACTTGGAAGTCACCTATAGAACATGGCCACCAGCACAATGTCCCCCAAGCAATATGGCTGACTTGGAAGTCACCTACAGAACATGGCAACCAGCACAATGTCCCCCAAGCAATATGGCTGACTTGGAAGTCACCTATACAAGACCACCAGCACAATGTCCCCCATGCAACACGGCTGACTTGGAAGTCACCTATACAAGACAACCAGCACAATGTCCCCCATGCAATATGGCTGACTTGGAAGTCACCTATACAACACAACCAGCACAATGTCCCCCAAGCAATATGGCTCACTTGGAAGTCACCTATACAACATGGCAACCAGCACAATGTCCCCCATGCAATATGGCTGACTTGGAAGTCACCTATACAATACAACCAGCACAATGTCCCCCAAGCAATATGGCTGACTTGGAAGTCACCTATAGAACTTGGCCACCAGCACAATGTCCCCCATGCAATATGGCTGACTTGGAAGTCACCTATACAAGACAACCAGCACAATGTCCCCCGTGCAATATGGCTGACTTGGAAGTCACCTATAGAACATGGCCACCAGCACAATGTCCCCCATGCAATATGGCTGACTTGGAAGTCACCTATAGAACATGGCAACCAGCACAATGTCCCCCAAGCAATATGGCTGACTTGGAAGTCACCTATACAAGACAACCAGCACAATTTCCCCCATGCAATATGGCTGACTTGGAAGTCACCTATAGAACATGGCAACCAGCACAATGTTCCCCAAGCAATATGGCTGACTTGGAAGTCACCTATACAAGACAACCAGCACAATTTCCCCCATGCAATATGGCTGACTTGGAAGTCACCTATAGGACATGGCAACCAGCACAATGTCCCCCATGCAATATGGCTGACTTGGAAGTCACCTATAGAACATGGCCACCAGCACAATGTCCCCCATGCAATATGGCTGACTTGGAAGACACCTATAGAACATGGCCTCCAGCAGAATGTCCCACATGCAATATGGCTGACTTGGAAGTCACCTATACAACATGGCCTCCAGCACAATGTCCCCCATGCAATATGGCTGACTTGGAAGTCACCTATACAACACAACCAGCACAATGTCCCCCATGCAATATGGCTGACTTGGAAGTCACCTATAGAACATGGCCTCCAGCACAATGTCCCCCATGCAATATGGCTGACTTGGAAGTCACCTATAGAACATGGCCACCAGCACAATGTCCCCCATGCAATATGGCTGACTTGGAAGTCACCTATAGAACATGGCAACCAGCACAATGTCCCCCAAGCAATATGGCTGACTTGGAAGTCACCTATACAAGACAACCAGCACAATTTCCCCCATGCAATATGGCTGACTTGGAAGTCACCTATAGAACATGGCAACCAGCACAATGTTCCCCAAGCAATATGGCTGACTTGGAAGTCACCTATACAAGACAACCAGCACAATTTCCCCCATGCAATATGGCTGACTTGGAAGTCACCTATAGGACATGGCAACCAGCACAATGTCCCCCATGCAATATGGCTGACTTGGAAGTCACCTATAGAACATGGCCACCAGCTCAATGTCCCCCATGCAATATGGCTGACTTGGAAGTCACCTATAGAACATGGCCTCCAGCAGAATGTCCCACATGCAATATGGCTGACTTGGAAGTCACCTATACAACATGGCCTCCAGCACAATGTCCCCCATGCAATATGGCTGACTTGGAAGTCACCTATACAACACAACCAGCACAATGTCCCCCATGCAATATGGCTGACTTGGAAGTCACCTATAGAACATGGCCTCCAGCACAATGTCCCCCATGCAATATGGCTGACTTGGAAGTCACCTATACAACACAACCAGCACAATGTCCCCCATGCAATATGGCTGACTTGGAAGTCACCTATACAACATGGCAACCAGCACAATGTCCCCCATGCAATATGGCTGACTTGGAAGTCACCTATACAACATGGCAACCAGCACAATGTCCCCCATGCAATATGGCTGACTTGGAAGTCACCTATAGAACATGGCAACCAGCACAATGTCCCCCAAGCAATATGGCTGACTTGGAAGTCACCTATACAAGACAACCAGCACAATTTCCCCCATGCAATATGGCTGACTTGGAAGTCACCTATAGAACATGGCAACCAGCACAATGTCCCCCAAGCAATATGGCTGACTTGGAAGTCACCTATACAAGACAACCAGCACAATTTCCCCCATGCAATATGGCTGACTTGGAAGTCACCTATAGAACATGGCAACCAGCACAATGTTCCCCAAGCAATATGGCTGACTTGGAAGTCACCTATACAAGACAACCAGCACAATTTCCCCCATGCAATATGGCTGACTTGGAAGTCACCTATAGGACATGGCAACCAGCACAATGTCCCCCATGCAATATGGCTGACTTGGAAGTCACCTATAGAACATGGCCACCAGCACAATGTCCCCCATGCAATATGGCTGACTTGGAAGTCACCTATAGAACATGGCCTCCAGCAGAATGTCCCACATGCAATATGGCTGACTTGGAAGTCACCTATACAACATGGCCTCCAGCACAATGTCCCCCATGCAATATGGCTGACTTGGAAGTCACCTATACAACACAACCAGCACAATGTCCCCCATGCAATATGGCTGACTTGGAAGTCACCTATAGAACATGGCCTCCAGCACAATGTCCCCCATGCAATATGGCTGACTTGGAAGTCACCTATACAACACAACCAGCACAATGTCCCCCATGCAATATGGCTGACTTGGAAGTCACCTATACAACATGGCAACCAGCACAATGTCCCCCATGCAATATGGCTGACTTGGAAGTCACCTATACAACATGGCAACCAGCACAATGTCCCCCATGCAATATGGCTGACTTGGAAGTCACCTATACAAGACAACCAGCACAATGTCCCCATGCAATATGGCTGACTTGGAAGTCACCTATAGAACATGGCCTCCAGCACAATGTCCCCCATGCAATATGGCTGACTTGGAAGTCACCTATACAACATGGCAACCAGCACAATGTCCCCCATGCAATATGGCTGACTTGGAAGTCACCTATAGAACATGGCCACCAGGACAATGTCCCCCATGCCTAACGGCTGACTTGGAAGTCACCTATACAAGACAACCAGCACAATGTCCCCCATGCAATATGGCTGACTTGGAAGTCACCTATACAATACAACCAGCACAATGTCCCCCATGCAATATGGCTGATTTGTAAGTCACCTATACAACACAACCAGCACAATGTCCCCCATGCAATATGGCTGACTTGGAAGTCACCTATACAAGACAACCAGCACAATGTCCCCCATGCAATATGGCTGACTTGGAAGTCACCTATAGAACATGGCCACCAGCACAATGTCCCCCATGCAATATGGCTGACTTGGAAGTCACCTATACAACATTGCAACCAGCACAATGTCCCCCATGCAATATGGCTGACTTGGAAGTCACCTATGCAATACAACCAGCACAATGTCCCCCATGCAATATGGCTGACTTGGAAGTCACCTATACAACACAACCAGCACAATGTCCCCCATGCAATATGGCTGACTTGGAAGTCACCTATACAACACAACCAGCACAATGTCCCCCATGCAATATGGCTGACTTGGAAGTCACCTATAGAACATGGCAACCAGCACAATGTCCCCCAAGCAATATGGCTGACTTGGAAGTCACCTATACAACATGGCCACCAGCACAATGTCCCCCAAGCAATATGGCTCACTTGGAAGTCACCTATACAATACAACCAGCACAATGTCCCCCATGCAATATGGCTGACTTGGAATTCACCTATACAATACAACCAGCACAATGTCCCCCATGCAAAATGGCTGACTTGGAAGTCACCTATACAACACAACCAGCACAATGTCCCCCATGCAATATGGCTGACTTGGAAGTCACCTATACAACATGGCAACCAGCACAATGTCCCCCATGCAACATGGCTGACTTGGAAGTCACCTATACAACATGGCAACCAGCACAATGTCCCCCATGCAATATGGCTGACTTGGAAGTCACCTATACAAGACAACCAGCACAATGTCCCCATGCAATATGGCTGACTTGGAAGTCACCTATACAACATGGCCACCAGCACAATGTCACCCATGCAATATGGCTGACTTGGAAGTCACCTATAGAACATGGCCACCAGCACAATGTCCCCCATGCAACACGGCTGACTTGGAAGTCACCTATACAAGACAACCAGCACAATGTCCCCCATGCAATATGGCTGACTTGGAAGTCACCTATACAACACAACCAGCACAATGTCCCCCAATCAATATGGCTCACTTGGAAGTCACCTATACAACATGGCAACCAGCACAATGTCCCCCATGCAATATGGCTGACTTGGAAGTCACCTATACAACATGGCAACCAGCACAATGTCCCCCATGCAATATGGCTGACTTGGAAGTCACCTATACAATACAACCAGCAGAATGTCCCCCAGGCAATATGGCTGACTTGGAAGTCACCTATACAACATGGCAACCAGCACAATGTCCCCCAAGCAATATGGCTGACTTGGAAGTCACCTATACAACATGGCAACCAGCACAATGTCCCCCATGCAATATGGCTGACTTGGAAGTCACCTATACAACATGGCAACCAGCACAATGTCCCCCATGCAATATGGCTGACTTGGAAGTCACCTATACAACATGGCAACCAGCACAATGTCCCCCATGCAATATGGCTGACTTGGAAGTCACCTATACAACATGGCCACCAGCACAATGTCCCCCATGCAATATGGCTGACGTGGAAGTCACCTATACAAGACAACCAGCACAATGTCCCCCATGCAATATGGCTGACTTGGAAGTCACCTATAGGACATGGCAACCAGCACAATGTCCCCCAAGCAATATGGCTGACTTGGAAGTCACCTATACAAGACAACTAGCACAATGTCCCAAATGCAATATGGCTGACTTGGAAGTCACCTATAGAACATGGCCACCAGCACAATGTCCCCCATGCAATATGGCTGACTTGCAAGTCACCTATACAACATGGCAACCAGCACAATGTCCCCCAAGCAATATGGCTGACTTGGAAGTCACCTATAGAACATGGCCACCAGCACAATGTCCCCCAAGCAATATGGCTGACTTGGAAGTCACCTACAGAACATGGCAACCAGCACAATGTCCCCCAAGCAATATGGCTGACTTGGAAGTCACCTATACAAGACCACCAGCACAATGTCCCCCATGCAACACGGCTGACTTGGAAGTCACCTATACAAGACAACCAGCACAATGTCCCCCATGCAATATGGCTGACTTGGAAGTCACCTATACAACACAACCAGCACAATGTCCCCCAAGCAATATGGCTCACTTGGAAGTCACCTATACAACATGGCAACCAGCACAATGTCCCCCATGCAATATGGCTGACTTGGAAGTCACCTATACAATACAACCAGCACAATGTCCCCCAAGCAATATGGCTGACTTGGAAGTCACCTATAGAACTTGGCCACCAGCACAATGTCCCCCAAGCAATATGGCTGACTTGGAAGTCACCTATACAAGACAACTAGCAGAATGTCCCAAATGCAATATGGCTGACTTGGAAGTCACCTATAGAACATGGCCACCAGCACAATGTCCCCCATGCAATATGGCTGACTTGCAAGTCACCTATACAACATGGCAACCAGCACAATGTCCCCCAAGCAATATGGCTGACTTGGAAGTCACCTATAGAACATGGCCACCAGCACAATGTCCCCCAAGCAATATGGCTGACTTGGAAGTCACCTACAGAACATGGCAACCAGCACAATGTCCCCCAAGCAATATGGCTGACTTGGAAGTCACCTATACAAGACCACCAGCACAATGTCCCCCATGCAACACGGCTGACTTGGAAGTCACCTATACAAGACAACCAGCACAATGTCCCCCATGCAATATGGCTGACTTGGAAGTCACCTATACAACACAACCAGCACAATGTCCCCCAAGCAATATGGCTCACTTGGAAGTCACCTATACAACATGGCAACCAGCACAATGTCCCCCATGCAATATGGCTGACTTGGAAGTCACCTATACAATACAACCAGCACAATGTCCCCCAAGCAATATGGCTGACTTGGAAGTCACCTATAGAACTTGGCCACCAGCACAATGTCCCCCATGCAATATGGCTGACTTGGAAGTCACCTATACAAGACAACCAGCACAATGTCCCCCGTGCAATATGGCTGACTTGGAAGTCACCTATAGAACATGGCCACCAGCACAATGTCCCCCATGCAATATGGCTGACTTGGAAGTCACCTATAGAACATGGCAACCAGGACAATGTCCCCCAAGCAATATGGCTGACTTGGAAGTCACCTATACAAGACAACCAGCACAATTTCCCCCATGCAATATGGCTGACTTGGAAGTCACCTATAGAACATGGCAACCAGCACAATGTTCCCCAAGCAATATGGCTGACTTGGAAGTCACCTATACAAGACAACCAGCACAATTTCCCCCATGCAATATGGCTGACTTGGAAGTCACCTATAGGACATGGCAACCAGCACAATGTCCCCCATGCAATATGGCTGACTTGGAAGTCACCTATAGAACATGGCCACCAGCACAATGTCCCCCATGCAATATGGCTGACTTGGAAGTCACCTATAGAACATGGCCTCCAGCAGAATGTCCCACATGCAATATGGCTGACTTGGAAGTCACCTATACAACATGGCAACCAGCACAATGTCCCCCAAGCAATATGGCTGACTTGGAAGTCACCTATAGAACATGGCCACCAGCACAATGTCCCCCAAGCAATATGGCTGACTTGGAAGTCACCTATAGAACATGGCAACCAGCACAATGTCCCCCAAGCAATATGGCTGACTTGGAAGTCACCTATACAAGACAACCAGCACAATGTCCCCCATGCAATATGGCTGACTTGGAAGTCACCTATACAAGACAACCAGCACAATGTCCCCCATGCAATATGGCTGAATTGGAAGTCACCTATAGGACATGGCAACCAGCACAATGTCCCCCATGCAATATGGCTGACTTGGAAGTCACCTATAGAACATGGCCACCAGCACAATGTCCCCCAAGCAATATGGCTCACTTGGAAGTCACCTATACAATACAACCAGCACAATGTCCCAAATGCAATATGGTTGACTTGGAAGTCACCTATAGAACATGGCCACCAGCACAATGTCCCCCATGCAATATGGCTGACTTGGAAGTCACCTATACAACATGGCAACCAGCACAATGTTCCCCATGCAATATGGCTGACTTGGAAGTCACCTATAGAACATGGCCATCAGCACAATGTCCCCCATGCAACACGGCTGACTTGGAAGTCACCTATACAAGACAACCAGCACAATGTCCCCCATGCAATATGGCTGACTTGGAAGTCACCTATACAACACAACCAGCACAATGTCCCCCAAGCAATATGGCTCACTTGGAAGTCACCTATACAACATGGCAACCTGCACAATGTCCCCCATGCAATATGGCTGACTTGGAAGTCACCTATACAACATGGCAACCAGTACAATGTCCCCCATGCAATATGGCTGACTTGGAAGTCACCTATACAACATGGCAACCAGCACAATGTCCCCCAAGCAATATGGCTGACTTGGAAGTCACCTATAGAACATGGCCACCAGCACAATGTCCCCCAAGCAATATGGCTGACTTGGAAGTCACCTACAGAACATGGCAACCAGCACAATGTCCCCCAAGCAATATGGCTGACTTGGAAGTCACCTATACAAGACCACCAGCACAATGTCCCCCATGCAACACGGCTGACTTGGAAGTCACCTATACAAGACAACCAGCACAATGTCCCCCATGCAATATGGCTGACTTGGAAGTCACCTATACAACACAACCAGCACAATGTCCCCCAAGCAATATGGCTCACTTGGAAGTCACCTATACAACATGGCAACCAGCACAATGTCCCCCATGCAATATGGCTGACTTGGAAGTCACCTATACAATACAACCAGCACAATGTCCCCCAAGCAATATGGCTGACTTGGAAGTCACCTATAGAACTTGGCCACCAGCACAATGTCCCCCAAGCAATATGGCTGACTTGGAAGTCACCTATACAAGACAACTAGCAGAATGTCCCAAATGCAATATGGCTGACTTGGAAGTCACCTATAGAACATGGCCACCAGCACAATGTCCCCCATGCAATATGGCTGACTTGCAAGTCACCTATACAACATGGCAACCAGCACAATGTCCCCCAAGCAATATGGCTGACTTGGAAGTCACCTATAGAACATGGCCACCAGCACAATGTCCCCCAAGCAATATGGCTGACTTGGAAGTCACCTACAGAACATGGCAACCAGCACAATGTCCCCCAAGCAATATGGCTGACTTGGAAGTCACCTATACAAGACCACCAGCACAATGTCCCCCATGCAACACGGCTGACTTGGAAGTCACCTATACAAGACAACCAGCACAATGTCCCCCATGCAATATGGCTGACTTGGAAGTCACCTATACAACACAACCAGCACAATGTCCCCCAAGCAATATGGCTCACTTGGAAGTCACCTATACAACATGGCAACCAGCACAATGTCCCCCATGCAATATGGCTGACTTGGAAGTCACCTATACAATACAACCAGCACAATGTCCCCCAAGCAATATGGCTGACTTGGAAGTCACCTATAGAACTTGGCCACCAGCACAATGTCCCCCATGCAATATGGCTGACTTGGAAGTCACCTATACAAGACAACCAGCACAATGTCCCCCGTGCAATATGGCTGACTTGGAAGTCACCTATAGAACATGGCCACCAGCACAATGTCCCCCATGCAATATGGCTGACTTGGAAGTCACCTATAGAACATGGCAACCAGGACAATGTCCCCCAAGCAATATGGCTGACTTGGAAGTCACCTATACAAGACAACCAGCACAATTTCCCCCATGCAATATGGCTGACTTGGAAGTCACCTATAGAACATGGCAACCAGCACAATGTTCCCCAAGCAATATGGCTGACTTGGAAGTCACCTATACAAGACAACCAGCACAATTTCCCCCATGCAATATGGCTGACTTGGAAGTCACCTATAGGACATGGCAACCAGCACAATGTCCCCCATGCAATATGGCTGACTTGGAAGTCACCTATAGAACATGGCCACCAGCACAATGTCCCCCATGCAATATGGCTGACTTGGAAGTCACCTATAGAACATGGCCTCCAGCAGAATGTCCCACATGCAATATGGCTGACTTGGAAGTCACCTATACAACATGGCAACCAGCACAATGTCCCCCAAGCAATATGGCTGACTTGGAAGTCACCTATAGAACATGGCCACCAGCACAATGTCCCCCAAGCAATATGGCTGACTTGGAAGTCACCTATAGAACATGGCAACCAGCACAATGTCCCCCAAGCAATATGGCTGACTTGGAAGTCACCTATACAAGACAACCAGCACAATGTCCCCCATGCAATATGGCTGACTTGGAAGTCACCTATACAAGACAACCAGCACAATGTCCCCCATGCAATATGGCTGAATTGGAAGTCACCTATAGGACATGGCAACCAGCACAATGTCCCCCATGCAATATGGCTGACTTGGAAGTCACCTATAGAACATGGCCACCAGCACAATGTCCCCCAAGCAATATGGCTCACTTGGAAGTCACCTATACAATACAACCAGCACAATGTCCCAAATGCAATATGGTTGACTTGGAAGTCACCTATAGAACATGGCCACCAGCACAATGTCCCCCATGCAATATGGCTGACTTGGAAGTCACCTATACAACATGGCAACCAGCACAATGTTCCCCATGCAATATGGCTGACTTGGAAGTCACCTATAGAACATGGCCATCAGCACAATGTCCCCCATGCAACACGGCTGACTTGGAAGTCACCTATACAAGACAACCAGCACAATGTCCCCCATGCAATATGGCTGACTTGGAAGTCACCTATACAACACAACCAGCACAATGTCCCCCAAGCAATATGGCTCACTTGGAAGTCACCTATACAACATGGCAACCTGCACAATGTCCCCCATGCAATATGGCTGACTTGGAAGTCACCTATACAACATGGCAACCAGTACAATGTCCCCCATGCAATATGGCTGACTTGGAAGTCACCTATACAACACAACCAGCACAATGTCCCCCATGCAATATGGCTGACTTGGAAGTCACCTATACAACACAACCAGCACAATGTCCCCCATGCAATATGGCTGACTTGGAAGTCACCTATAGAACATGGCAACCAGCACAATGTCCCCCAAGCAATATGGCTGACTTGGAAGTCACCTATACAACATGGCCACCAGCACAATGTTCCCCAAGCAATATGGCTCACTTGGAAGTCACCTATACAATACAACCAGCACAATGTCCCCCATGCAATATGGCTGACTTGGAACTCACCTATACAATACAACCAGCACAATGTCCCCCATGCAATATGGCTGACTTGGAAGTCACCTATACAACACAACCAGCACAATGTCCCCCATGCAATATGGCTGACTTGGAAGTCACCTATACAACATGGCAACCAGCACAATGTCCCCCATGCAATATGGCTGACTTGGAAGTCACCTATACAACATGGCAACCAGCACAATGTCCCCCATGCAATATGGCTGACTTGGAAGTCACCTATACAAGACAACCAGCACAATGTCCCCATGCAATATGGCTGACTTGGAAGTCACCTATAGAACATGGCCTCCAGCACAATGTCCCCCATGCAATATGGCTGACTTGGAAGTCACCTATAGAACATGGCAACCAGCACAATGTCCCCCAAGCAATATGGCTGACTTGGAAGTCACCTATACAACATGGCCACCAGCACAATGTTCCCCAAGCAATATGGCTCACTTGGAAGTCACCTATACAATACAACCAGCACAATGTCCCCCATGCAATATGGCTGACTTGGAACTCACCTATACAATACAACCAGCACAATGTCCCCCATGCAATATGGCTGACTTGGAAGTCACCTATACAACACAACCAGCACAATGTCCCCCATGCAATATGGCTGACTTGGAAGTCACCTATACAACATGGCAACCAGCACAATGTCCCCCATGCAATATGGCTGACTTGGAAGTCACCTATACAACATGGCAACCAGCACAATGTCCCCCATGCAATATGGCTGACTTGGAAGTCACCTATACAAGACAACCAGCACAATGTCCCCATGCAATATGGCTGACTTGGAAGTCACCTATAGAACATGGCCTCCAGCACAATGTCCCCCATGCAATATGGCTGACTTGGAAGTCACCTATACAACATGGCAACCAGCACAATGTCCCCCATGCAATATGGCTGACTTGGAAGTCACCTATAGAACATGGCCTCCAGCAGAATGTCCCACATGCAATATGGCTGACTTGGAAGTCACCTATACAACATGGCAACCAGCACAATGTCCCCCAAGCAATATGGCTGACTTGGAAGTCACCTATAGAACATGGCCACCAGCACAATGTCCCCCAAGCAATATGGCTGACTTGGAAGTCACCTATAGAACATGGCAACCAGCACAATGTCCCCCAAGCAATATGGCTGACTTGGAAGTCACCTATACAAGACAACCAGCACAATGTCCCCCATGCAATATGGCTGACTTGGAAGTCACCTATACAAGACAACCAGCACAATGTCCCCCATGCAATATGGCTGAATTGGAAGTCACCTATAGGACATGGCAACCAGCACAATGTCCCCCATGCAATATGGCTGACTTGGAAGTCACCTATAGAACATGGCCACCAGCACAATGTCCCCCAAGCAATATGGCTCACTTGGAAGTCACCTATACAATACAACCAGCACAATGTCCCAAATGCAATATGGTTGACTTGGAAGTCACCTATAGAACATGGCCACCAGCACAATGTCCCCCATGCAATATGGCTGACTTGGAAGTCACCTATACAACATGGCAACCAGCACAATGTTCCCCATGCAATATGGCTGACTTGGAAGTCACCTATAGAACATGGCCATCAGCACAATGTCCCCCATGCAACACGGCTGACTTGGAAGTCACCTATACAAGACAACCAGCACAATGTCCCCCATGCAATATGGCTGACTTGGAAGTCACCTATACAACACAACCAGCACAATGTCCCCCAAGCAATATGGCTCACTTGGAAGTCACCTATACAACATGGCAACCTGCACAATGTCCCCCATGCAATATGGCTGACTTGGAAGTCACCTATACAACATGGCAACCAGTACAATGTCCCCCATGCAATATGGCTGACTTGGAAGTCACCTATACAACACAACCAGCACAATGTCCCCCATGCAATATGGCTGACTTGGAAGTCACCTATACAACACAACCAGCACAATGTCCCCCATGCAATATGGCTGACTTGGAAGTCACCTATAGAACATGGCAACCAGCACAATGTCCCCCAAGCAATATGGCTGACTTGGAAGTCACCTATACAACATGGCCACCAGCACAATGTTCCCCAAGCAATATGGCTCACTTGGAAGTCACCTATACAATACAACCAGCACAATGTCCCCCATGCAATATGGCTGACTTGGAACTCACCTATACAATACAACCAGCACAATGTCCCCCATGCAATATGGCTGACTTGGAAGTCACCTATACAACACAACCAGCACAATGTCCCCCATGCAATATGGCTGACTTGGAAGTCACCTATACAACATGGCAACCAGCACAATGTCCCCCATGCAATATGGCTGACTTGGAAGTCACCTATACAACATGGCAACCAGCACAATGTCCCCCATGCAATATGGCTGACTTGGAAGTCACCTATACAAGACAACCAGCACAATGTCCCCATGCAATATGGCTGACTTGGAAGTCACCTATAGAACATGGCCTCCAGCACAATGTCCCCCATGCAATATGGCTGACTTGGAAGTCACCTATACAACATGGCAACCAGCACAATGTCCCCCATGCAATATGGCTGACTTGGAAGTCACCTATAGAACATGGCCACCAGCACAATGTCCCCCATGCAACACGGCTGACTTGGAAGTCACCTATACAAGACAACCAGCACAATGTCCCCCATGCAATATGGCTGACTTGGAAGTCACCTATACAATACAACCAGCACAATGTCCCCCATGCAATATGGCTGATTTGTAAGTCACCTATACAACACAACCAGCACAATGTCCCCCATGCAATATGGCTGACTTGAAAGTCACCTATACAAGACAACCAGCACAATGTCCCCCATGCAATATGGCTGACTTGGAAGTCACCTATAGAACATGGCCACCAGCACAATGTCCCCCATGCAATATGGCTGACTTGGAAGTCACCTATACAACATGGCAACCAGCACAATGTCCCCCATGCAATATGGCTGACTTGGAAGTCACCTATGCAATACAACCAGCACAATGTCCCCCATGCAATATGGCTGACTTGAAAGTCACCTATACAACACAACCAGCACAATGTCCCCCATGCAATATGGCTGACTTGGAAGTCACCTATACAACACAACCAGCACAATGTCCCCCAAGCAATATGGCTCACTTGGAAGTCACCTATACAACATGGCAACCAGCACAATGTCCCCCATGCAATATGGCTGACTTGGAAGTCACCTATACAACATGGCAACCAGCACAATGTCCCCCATGCAATATAACTGACTTGGAAGTCACCTATACAAGACAACCAGCACAATGTCCCCCATGCAATATGGCTGACTTGGAAGTCACCTATAGGACATGGCAACCAGCACAATGTCCCCCAAGCAATATGGCTGACTTGGAAGTCACCTATACAAGACAACCAGCACAATGTCCCAAATGCAATATGGCTGACTTGGAAGTCACCTATAGAACATGGCCACCAGCACAATGTCCCCCATGCAATATGGCTGACTTGGAAGTCACCTATACAACATGGCAACCAGCACAATGTCCCCCATGCAATATGGCTGACTTGGAAGTCACCTATACAATACAACCAGCACAATGTCCCCCAAGCATTATGGCTGACTTGGAAGTCACCTATACAAGACAACCAGCACAATGTCCCCCATGCAATATGGCTGACTTGGAAGTCACCTATACAATACAACCAGCACAATGTCCCCCATGCAATATGGCTGATTTGGAAGTCACCTATACAACACAACCAGCACAATGTCCCCCATGCAATATGGCTGACTTGGAAGTCACCTATACAAGACAACCAGCACAATGTCCCAAATGCAATATGGCTGACTTGGAAGTCACCTATAGAACATGGCCACCAGCACAATGTCCCCAATGCAATATGGCTGACTTGGAAGTCACCTATACAACATGGCAACCAGCACAATGTCCCCCATGCAATATGGCTGACTTGGAAGTCACCTATGCAATACAACCAGCACAATGTCCCCCATGCAATATGGCTGACTTGGAAGTCACCTATACAACACAACCAGCACAATGTCCCCCATGCAATATGGCTGACTTGGAAGTCACCTATACAACACAACCAGCACAATGTCCCCCATGCAATATGGCTGACTTGGAAGTCACCTATAGAACATTGCAACCAGCACAATGTCCCCCAAGCAATATGGCTGACTTGGAAGTCACCTATACAACATGGCCACCAGCACAATGTCCCCCAAGCAATATGGCTCACTTGGAAGTCACCTATACAATACAACCAGCACAATGTCCCCCATGCAATATGGCTGACTTGGAACTCACCTATACAATACAACCAGCACAATGTCCCCCATGCAATATGGCTGACTTGGAAGTCACCTATACAACACAACCAGCACAATGTCCCCCATGCAATATGGCTGACTTGGAAGTCACCTATACAACATGGCAACCAGCACAATGTCCCCCATGCAATATGGCTGACTTGGAAGTCACCTATACAAGACAACCAGCACAATGTCCCCATGCAATATGGCTGACTTGGAAGTCACCTATAGAACATGGCCTCCAGCACAATGTCCCCCATGCAATATGGCTGACTTGGAAGTCACCTATACAACATGGCAACCAGCACAATGTCCCCCATGCAATATGGCTGACTTGGAAGTCACCTATAGAACATGGCCACCAGCACAATGTCCCCCATGCAACACGGCTGACTTGGAAGTCACCTATACAAGACAACCAGCACAATGTCCCCCGTGCAATATGGCTGACTTGGAAGTCACCTATACAATACAACCAGCACAATGTCCCCCATGCAATATGGCTGATTTGTAAGTCACCTATACAACACAACCAGCACAATGTCCCCCATGCAATATGGCTGACTTGAAAGTCACCTATACAAGACAACCAGCACAATGTCCCCCATGCAATATGGCTGACTTGGAAGTCACCTATAGAACATGGCCACCAGCACAATGTCCCCCATGCAATATGGCTGACTTGGAAGTCACCTATACAACATGGCAACCAGCACAATGTCCCCCATGCAATATGGCTGACTTGGAAGTCACCTATGCAATACAACCAGCACAATGTCCCCCATGAAATATGGCTGACTTGGAAGTCACCTATACAACACAACCAGCACAATGTCCCCCATGCAATATGGCTGACTTGGAAGTCACCTATACAACACAACCAGCACAATGTCCCCCATGCAATATGGCTGACTTGGAAGTCACCTATAGAACATGGCAACCAGTACAATGTCCCCCAAGCAATATGGCTGACTTGGAAGTCACCTATACAACATGGCCACCAGCACAATGTCCCCCAAGCAATATGGCTCACTTGGAAGTCACCTATACAATACAACCAGCACAATGTCCCCCATGCAATATGGCTGACTTGGATGTCACCTATACAATACAACCAGCACAATGTCCCCCATGCAATATGGCTGACTTGGAAGTCACCTATACAAGACAACCAGCACAATTTCCCCCATGCAATATGGCTGACTTGGAAATCACCTATACAACATGGCAACCAGTACAATGTCCCCCATGCAATATGGCTGACTTGGAAGTCACCTATACAACATGGCAACCAGCACAATGTCCCCCATGCAATATGGCTGACTTGGAAGTCACCTTTACAACATGGCCACCAGCACAATGTCCTCCCATGCAATATGGCTAACTTGGAAGTCACCTATACAATACAACCAGCACAATGTCCCCCATGCAAGACGGCTGACTTGGAAGTCACCTATACAAGACAACCAGCACAATGTCCCCCATGCAATATGGCTGACTTGGAAGTCACCTATACAACACAACCAGCACAATGTCCCCCAAGCAATATGGCTCACTTGGAAGTCACCTATACAACATGGCAACCAGCACAATGTCCCCCATGCAATATGGCTGACTTGGAAGTCACCTATAGGACATGGCAACCAGCACAATGTCCCCCATGCAATATGGCTGACTTGGAATTCACCTATAGAACATGGCCACCAGCACAATGTCCCCCAAGCAATATGGCTCACTTGGAAGTCACCTATACAATACAACCAGCACAATGTCCCCCATGCAATATGGCTGACTTGGAAGTCACCTATACAATACAACCAGCACAATGTCCCCCATGCAATATGGCTGACTTGGAAGTCACCTATACAACACAACCAGCACAATGTCCCCCATGCAATATGGCTGACTTGGAAGTCACCTATACAACACAACCAGCACAATGTCCCCCATGCAATATGGCTCACTTGGAAGTCACCTATACAACATGGCATTTAGCACAATGTCCCCCATGCAATATGGCTGACTTGGAAGTCACCTATACAACATGGCAACCAGCACAATGTCCCCCATGCAATACGGCTGACTTGGTAGTCACCTATACAATACAACCAGCACAATGTCCCCCAAGCAATATGGCTGACTTGGAAGTCACCTATACAAGACAACCAGCACAATGTCCCCCATGCAATATGGCTGACTTGGAAGTCACCTATACAATACAACCAGCACAATGTCCCCCATGCAATATGGCTGATTTGGAAGTCACCTATACAACACAACCAGCACAATGTCCCCCATGCAATATGGCTGACTTGGAAGTCACCTATACAAGACAACCAGCACAATGTCCCAAATGCAATATGGCTGACTTGGAAGTCACCTATAGAACATGGCCACCAGCACAATGTCCCCCATGCAATATGGCTGACTTGGAAGTCACCTATACAACATGGCAACCAGCAAAATTTCCCCCAGGCAATATGGCTGACTTGGAAGTCACCTATACAATACAACCAGCACAATGTCCCCCAAGCAATATGGCTGACTTGGAAGTCACCTATATAAGACAACCAGCACAATGTCACCCATGCAATATGGCTGACTTGGAAGTCACCTATAGGACATGGCCACCAGCACAATGTCCCCCATGCAATATGGCTGACTTGGAAGTCACCTATACAATACAACCAGCACAATGTCCCCCATGCAATATGGCTGACTTGGAAGTCACCTATACAATACAACCAGCACAATGTCCCCCAAGCAATATGGCTGACTTGGAAGTCACCTATAGAACATGGCCACCAGCACAATGTCCCCCAAGCAATATGGCTGACTTGGAAGTCACCTATAGAACATGGCAACCAGCACAATGTCCCCCAAGCAATATGGCTGACTTGGAAGTCACCTATACAAGACAACCAGCACAATGTCCCCCATGCAATATGGCTGACTTGGAAGTCACCTATAG
The DNA here is from genome assembly GCF_048934315.1 of Petromyzon marinus. NCBI lineage: Eukaryota > Metazoa > Chordata > Hyperoartia > Petromyzontiformes > Petromyzontidae > Petromyzon > Petromyzon marinus. The sequence goes on along the minus strand of NW_027422884.1, from coordinate 178,807 downwards.
GACATGGCAACCAGCACAATGTCCCCCATGCAATATGGCTGACTTGGAAGTCACCTATAGAACATGGCCCCCAGCACAATGTCCCCCAAGCAATATGGCTCACTTGGAAGTCACCTATACAATACAACCAGCACAATGTCCCCCATGCAATATGGCTGACTTGGAAGTCACCTATACAATACAACCAGCACAATGTCCCAAATGCAATATGGCTGACTTGGAAGTCACCTCTAGAACATGGCCACCAGCACAATGTCCCCATGCAATATGGCTGACTTGGAAGTCAACTATACAACATGGCAACCAGCACAATGTCCCCCATGCAATATGGCTGACTTGGAAGTCACCTATACAATACAACCAGCACAATGTCCCCCAAGCAATATGGCTGACTTGGAAGTCACCTATACAAGACAACCAGCACAATGTCCCCCATGCAATATGGCTGACTTGGAAGTCACGTATACAATACAACCAGCACAATGTCCCCCATGCAATATGGCTGATTTGGAAGTCACCTATACAACACAACCAGCACAATGTCCCCCATGCAATATGGCTGACTTGGAAGTCACCTATACAAGACAACCAGCACAATGTCCCAAATGCAATATGGATGACTTGGAAGTCACCTATAGAACATGGCCACCAGCACAATGTCCCCCATGCAATATGGCTGACTTGGAAGTCACCTATAGAACATGGCCACCAGCACAATGTCCCCCAAGCAATATGGCTGACTTGGAAGTCACCTATAGAACATGGCAACCAGCACAATGTCCCCCAAGCAATATGGCTGACTTGGAAGTCACCTATACAAGACAACCAGCACAATGTCCCCCATGCAATATGGCTGACTTGGAAGTCACCTATAGGACATGGCAACCAGCACAATGTCCCCCATGCAATATGGCTGACTTGGAAGTCACCTATAGAACATGGCCACCAGCACAATGTCCCCCAAGCAATTTGGCTGACTTGGAAGTCACCTATACAACATGGCAACCAGCACAATGTCCCCCATGCAATATGGCTGACTTGGAAGTCACCTATACAATACAACCAGCACAATGTCCCCCATGCAATATGGCTGACTTGGAAGTCACCTATACAATACAACCAGCACAATGTCCCCCAAGCAATATGGCTGACTTGGAAGTCACCTATAGAACATGGCCACCAGCACAATGTCCCCCAAGCAATATGGCTGACTTGGAAGTCACCTATAGAACATGGCAACCAGCACATTGTCCCCCAAGCAATATGGCTGACTTGGAAGTCACCTATACAAGACAACCAGCACAATGTCCCCCATGCAATATGGCTGACTTGGAAGTCACCTATAGGACATTGCAACCAGCACAATGTCCCCCATGCAATATGGCTGACTTGGAAGTCACCTATAGAACATGGCCCCCAGCACAATGTCCCCCAAGCAATATGGCTCACTTGGAAGTCACCTATACAATACAACCAGCACAATGTCCCCCATGCAATATGGCTGACTTGGAAGTCACCTATACAATACAACCAGCACAATGTCCCAAATGCAATATGGCTGACTTGGAAGTCACCTCTAGAACATGGCCACCAGCACAATGTCCCCCATGCAATATGGCTGACTTGGAAGTCAACTATACAACATGGCAACCAGCACAATGTCCCCCATGCAATATGGCTGACTTGGAAGTCACCTATACAATACAACCAGCACAATGTCCCCCAAGCAATATGGCTGACTTGGAAGTCACCTATACAAGACAACCAGCACAATGTCCCCCATGCAATATGGCTGACTTGGAAGTCACCTATACAAAACAACCAGCACAATGTCCCCCATGCAATATGGCTGATTTGGAAGTCACCTATACAACACAACCAGCACAATGTCCCCCATGCAATATGGCTGACTTGGAAGTCACCTATACAAGACAACCAGCACAATGTCCCAAATGCAATATGGATGACTTGGAAGTCACCTATAGAACATGGCCACCAGCACAATGTCCCCCATGCAATATGGCTGACTTGGAAGTCACCTATAGAACATGGCCACCAGCACAATGTCCCCCAAGCAATATGGCTGACTTGGAAGTCACCTATAGAACATGGCAACCAGCACAATGTCCCCCAAGCAATATGGCTGACTTGGAAGTCACCTATACAAGACAACCAGCACAATGTCCCCCATGCAATATGGCTGACTTGGAAGTCACCTATACAAGACAACCAGCACAATGTCCCAAATGCAATATGGATGACTTGGAAGTCACCTATAGAACATGGCCACCAGCACAATGTCCCCCATGCAATATGGCTGACTTGGAAGTCACCTATAGAACATGGCCACCAGCACAATGTCCCCCAAGCAATATGGCTGACTTGGAAGTCACCTATACAAGACAACCAGCACAATGTCCCAAATGCAATTTGGCTGACTTGGAAGTCACCTATAGAACATGGCCACCAGCACAATGTCCCCCATGCAATATGGCTGACTTGGAAGTCACCTATACAACATGGCAACCAGCACAATGTCCCCCATGCAATATGTCTGACTTGGAAGTCACCTATAGAACATGGCCACCAGCACAATGTCCCCCAAGCAATATGGCTGACTTGGAAGTCACCTATACAACATGGCAACCAGCACAATGTCCCCCATGCAATATGGCTGACTTGGAAGTCACCTATACAATACAACCAGCACAATGTCCCCCATGCAATATGGCTGACTTGGAAGTCACCTATACAATACAACCAGCACAATGTCCCAAATGCAATATGGCTGACTTGGAAGTCACCTATAGAACATGGCCACCAGCACAATATCCCCCATGCAATATGGCTGACTTGGAAGTCACCTATACAACATGGCAACCAGCACAATGTCCCCCATGCAATATGGCTGACTTGGAAGTCACCTATACAATACAAGCAGCACAATGTCCCCCAAGCAATATGGCTGACTTGGAAGTCACCTATACAAGACAACCAGCACAATGTCCCCCATGCAATATGGCTGACTTGGAAGTCACCTATACAATACAACCAGCACAATGTCCCCCATGCAATATGGCTGATTTGGAAGTCACCTATACAACACAACCAGCACAATGTCCGCCATGCAATATGGCTGACTTGGAAGTCACCTATACAAGACAACCAGCACAATGTCCCCCATGCAATATGGCTGACTTGGAAGTCACCTATACAAGACAACCAGCACAATGTCCCAAATGCAATATGGATGACTTGGAAGTCACCTATAGAACATGGCCACCAGCACAATGTCCCCCATGCAATATGGCTGACTTGGAAGTCACCTATAGAACATGGCCACCAGCACAATGTCCCCCAAGCAATATGGCTGACTTGGAAGTCACCTATAGAACATGGCAACCAGCACAATGTCCCCCAAGCAATATGGCTGACTTGGAAGTCACCTATACAAGACAACCAGCACAATGTCCCCAATGCAATATGGCTGACTTGGAAGTCACCTATTCAAGACAACCAGCACAATGTCCCAAATGCAATATGGATGACTTGGAAGTCACCTATAGAACATGGCCACCAGCACAATGTCCCCCATGCAATATGGCTGACTTGGAAGTCACCTATAGAACATGGCCACCAGCACAATGTCCCCCAAGCAATATGGCTGACTTGGAAGTCACCTATAGAACATGGCAACCAGCACAATGTCCCCCAAGCAATATGGCTGACTTGGAAGTCACCTATACAAGACAACCAGCACAATGTCCCCCATGCAATATGGCTGACTTGGAAGTCACCTATAGGACATGGCAACCAGCACAATGTCCCCCATGCAATATGGCTGACTTGGAAGTCACCTATAGAACATGGCCACCAGCACAATGTCCCCCAAGCAATATGGCTGACTTGGAAGTCACCTATACAACATGGCAACCAGCACAATGTCCCCCATGCAATATGGCTGACTTGGAAGTCACCTATACAATACAACCAGCACAATGTCCCCCATGCAATATGGCTGACTTGGAAGTCACCTATACAATACAACCAGCACAATGTCCCAAATGCAATATGGCTGACTTGGAAGTCACCTATAGAACATGGCCACCAGCACAATATCCCCCATGCAATATGGCTGACTTGGAAGTCACCTATACAACATGGCAACCAGCACAATGTCCCCCATGCAATATGGCTGACTTGGAAGTCACCTATACAATACAACCAGCACAATGTCCCCCAAGCAATATGGCTGACTTGGAAGTCACCTATACAAGACAACCAGCACAATGTCCCCCATGCAATATGGCTGACTTGGAAGTCACCTATACAATACAACCAGCACAATGTCCCCCATGCAATATGGCTGATTTGGAAGTCACCTATACAACACAACCAGCACAATGTCCGCCATGCAATATGGCTGACTTGGAAGTCACCTATACAAGACAACCAGCACAATGTCCCAAATGCAATATGGCTGACTTGGAAGTCACCTATAGAACATGGCCACCAGCACAATGTCCCCCATGCAATATGGCTGACTTGGAAGTCACCTATACAACATGGCAACCAGCAAAATTTCCCCCAGGCAATATGGCTGACTTGGAAGTCACCTATACAATACAACCAGCACAATGTCCCCCAAGCAATATGGCTGACTTGGAAGTCACCTATACAAGACAACCAGCATAATGTCCCCCATGCAATATGGCTGACTTGGAGGTCACCTATAGGACATGGCCACCAGCACAATGTCCCCCATGCAATATGGCTGACTTGGAAGTCACCTATACAATACAACCAGCACAATGTCCCCCATGCAATATGGCTGACTTGGAAGTCACCTATACAATACAACCAGCACAATGTCCCCCAAGCAATATGGCTGACTTGGAAGTCACCTATAGAACATGGACACCAGCACAATGTCCCCCAAGCAATATCGCTGACTTGGAAGTCACCTATAGAACATGGCAACCAGCACAATGTCCCCCAAGCAATATGGCTGACTTGGAAGTCACCTATACAAGACAACCAGCACAATGTCCCCCATGCAATATGGCTGACTTGGAAGTCACCTATAGGACATGGCAACCAGCACAATGTCCCCCATGCAATATGGCTGACTTGGAAGTCACCTATAGAACATGGCCACCAGCACAATGTCCCCCAAGCAATATGGCTCACTTGGAAGTCACCTATACAATACAACCAGCACAATGTCCCCCATGCAATATGGCTGACTTGGAAGTCACCTATACAATACAACCAGCACAATGTCCCAAATGCAATATGGCTGACTTGGAAGTCACCTATAGAATATGGCCACCAGCACAATGTCCCCCATGCAATATGGCTGACTTGGAAGTCACCTATACAACATGGCAACCAGCACAATGTCCCCCATGCAATATGGCTGACTTGGAAGTCACCTATACAATACAACCAGCACAATGTCCCCCAAGCAATATGGCTGACTTGGAAGTCACCTATACAAGACAACCAGCACAATGTCCCCCATGCAATATGGCTGACTTGGAAGTCACCTATACAATACAACCAGCACAATGTCCCCCATGCAATATGGCTGACTTGGAAGTCACCTATACAAGACAATCAGCACAATGTCCCAAATGCAATATGGCTGACTTGGAAGTCACCTATAGAACATGGCCACCAGCACAATGTCCCCCATGCAATATGGCTGACTTGGAAGTCAACTATACAACATGGCAACCAGCACAATGTCCCCCATGCAATATGGCTGACTTGGAAGTCACCTATACAAGACAACCAGCACAATGTCCGCCAAGCAATATGGCTGACTTGGAAGTCACCTATACAAGACAACCAGCACAATGTCCCCCATGCAATATGGCTGACTTGGAAGTCACCTATAAGACATGGCCACCAGCACAATGTCCCCCATGCAAAATGGCTGACTTGGAAGTCACCTATACAATACAACCAGCACAATGTCCCCCATGCAATATGGCTGACTTGGAAGTCACCTATACAATACAACCAGCACAATGTCCCCTATGCAATATGGCTGATTTGGAAGTCACCTATACAACACAACCAGCACAATGTCACCCATGCAATATGGCTGACTTGGAAGTCACCTATACAAGACAACCAGCACAATGTCCCCCATGCAATATGGCTGACTTGGAAGTCACCTATAGAACATGGCCACCAGCACAATGTCCCCCATGCAATATGGCCCGTCTTGGAAGTCACCTATACAAGACAACCAGCACAATGTCCCAAATGCAATATGGCTGACTTGGAAGTCACCTATAGAACATGGCCACCAGCACAATGTCCACCATGCAATATGGCTGACTTGGAAGTCACCTATACAACATGGCAACCAGCACAATGTCCCCCATGCAATATGGCTGACTTGGAAGTCACCTATACAATACAACCAGCACAATGTCCCCCAAGCAATATGGCTGACTTGGAAGTCACCTATACAAGACAACCAGCACAATGTCCCCCATGCAATATGGCTGACTTGGAAGTCACCTATAGGACATGGCCACCAGCACAATGTCCCCCATGCAATATGGCTGACTTGGAAGTCACCTATACAATACAACCAGCACAATGTCCCCCATGCAATATGGCTGACTTGGAAGTCACCTATACAATACAACCAGCACAATGTCCCCCATGCAATATGGCTGATTTGGAAGTCACCTATACAACACAACCAGCACAATGTCCCCCATGCAATATGGCTGACTTGGAAGTCACCTATACAAGACAACCAGCACAATGTCCCCCATGCAATATGGCTGACTTGGAAGTCACCTATAGAACATGGCCACCAGCACAATGTCCCCCATGCAATATGGCTGACTTGGAAGTCACCTATACAACATGGCAACCAGCACAATATCCCCCAAGCAATATGGCTGACTTGGAAGTCACCTATACAACATGGCAACCAGCACAATGTCTACCAAGCAATATGGCTGACTTGGAAGTCACCTATAGAACATGGCAACCAGCACAATGTCCCCCAAGCAATATGGCTGACTTAAAAGTCACCTATACAAGACAACCAGCACAATTTCCCCCATGCAATATGGCTGACTTGGAAGTCACCTATAGGACATGGCAACCAGCACAATGTCCCCCATGCAATATGGCTGACTTGGAAGTCACCTATAGAACATGGCAACCAGCACAATGTCCCCCAAGCAATATGGCTGACTTAAAAGTCACCTATACAAGACAACCAGCACAATTTCCCCCAAGCAATATGGCTGACTTGTAAGTCACCTATACAACATGGCAACCAGCACAATGTCCCCCATGCAATATGGCTGACTTGGAAGTCACCTATACAACATGGCAACCAGCACAATGTCCCCCATGCAATATGGCTGACTTGGAAGTCACCTTTACAACATGGCCACCAGCACAATGTCCCCCATGCAATATGGCTGACTTGGAAGTCACCTATACAATACAACCAGCACAATGTCCCCCATGCAACACGGCTGACTTGGAAGTCACCTATACAAGACAACCAGCACAATGTCCCCCATGCAATATGGCTGACTTGGAAGTCACCTATACAACATGGCAACCAGCACAATGTCCCCCATGCAATATGGCTGACTTGGAAGTCACCTATACAATACAACCAGCACAATGTCCCCCAAGCAATATGGCTGACTTGGAAGTCACCTATACAAGACAACCAGCACAATGTCCCCCATGCAATATGGCTGACTTGGAAGTCACCTATACAATACAACCAGCACAATGTCCCCCATGCAATATGGCTGATTTGGAAGTCACCTATACAACACGACCAGCACAATGTCCCCCATGCAATATGGCTGACTTGGAAGTCACCTATACAAGACAACCAGCACAATGTCCCAAATGCAATATGGCTGACTTGGAAGTCACCTATAGAACATGGCCACCAGCACAATGTCCCCCATGCAATATGGCTGACTTGGAAGTCAACTATACAACATGGCAACCAGCACAATGTCCCCCATGCAATATGGCTGACTTGGAAGTCACCTATACAATACAACCAGCACAATGTCCCCCAAGCAATATGGCTGACTTGGAAGTCACCTATAGGACATGGCCACCAGCACAATGTCCCCCATGCAATATGGCTGACTTGGAAGTCACCTATACAATACAACCAGCACAATGTCCCCCATGCAATATGGCTGACTTGGAAGTCACCTATACAATACAACCAGCACAATGTCCCAAATGCAATATGGCTGACTTGGAAGTCACCTATAGAACATGGCCACCAGCACAATGTCCCCCATGCAATATGGCTGACTTGGAAGTCAACTATACAACATGGCAACCAGCACAATGTCCCCCATGCAATATGGCTGACTTGGAAGTCACCTATACAAGACAACCAGCACAATGTCCCCCATGCAATATGGCTGACTTGGAAGTCACCTATAGGACATGGCCACCAGCACAATGTCCCCCATGCAATATGGCTGACTTGGAAGTCACCTATACAATACAACCAGCACAATGTCCCCCATGCAATATGGCTGACTTGGAAGTCACCTATACAATACAACCAGCACAATGTCCCCCATGCAATATGGCTGATTTGGAAGTCACCTATACAACACAACCAGCACAATGTCCCCCATGCAATATGGCTGACTTGGAAGTCACCTATACAAGACAACCAGCACAATGTCCCCCATGCAATATGGCTGACTTGGAAGTCACCTATAGAACATGGCCACCAGCACAATGTCCCCCATGCAATATGGCTGACTTGGAAGTCACCTATACAAGACAACCAGCACAATGTCCCAAATGCAATATGGCTGACTTGGAAGTCACCTATAGAACATGGCCACCAGCACAATGTCCCCCATGCAATATGGCTGACTTGGAAGTCACCTATACAACATGGCAACCAGCACAATGTCCCCCATGCAATATGGCTGATTGGAAGTCACCTATACAATACAACCAGCACAATGTCCCCCAAGCAATATGGCTGACTTGGAAGTCACCTATACAAGACAACCAGCACAATGTCCCCCATGCAATATGGCTGACTTGGAAGTCACCTATAGGACATGGCCACCAGCACAATGTCCCCCATGCAATATGGCTGACTTGGAAGTCACCTATACAATACAACCAGCACAATGTCCCCCATGCAATATGGCTGACTTGGAAGTCACCTATACAATACAACCAGCACAATGTCCCCCATGCAATATGGCTGATTTGGAAGTCACCTATACAACACAACCAGCACATTGTCCCCCATGCAATATGGCTGACTTGGAAGTCACCTATAGAACATGGCCACCAGCACAATGTCCCCCATGCAATATGGCTGACTTGGAAGTCACCTATACAACATGGCAACCAGCACAATATCCCCCAAGCAATATGGCTGACTTGGAAGTCACCTATACAACATGGCAACCAGCACAATGTCTACCAAGCAATATGGCTGACTTGGAAGTTACCTATCGGACATGGCAACCAGCACAATGTCCCCCATGCAATATGGCTGACTTGTAAGTCACCTATACAACATGGCAACCAGCACAATGTCCCCCATGCAATATGGCTGACTTGGAAGTCACCTATACAACATGGCAACCAGCACAATGTCCCCCATGCAATATGGCTGACTTGGAAGTCACCTTTACAACATGGCCACCAGCACAATGTCCCCCATGCAATATGGCTGACTTGGAAGTCACCTATACAATACAACCAGCACAATGTCCCCCATGCAACACGGCTGACTTGGAAGTCACCTATACAAGACAACCAGCACAATGTCCCCCATGCAATATGGCTGACTTGGAAGTCACCTATACAACACAACCAGCACAATGTCCCCCAAGCAATATGGCTCACTTGGAAGTCACCTATACAACATGGCAACCAGCACAATGTCTCCCATGCAATATGGCTGACTTGGAAGTCACCTATAGGACATGGCAACCAGCACAATGTCCCCCATGCAATATGGCTGACTTGGAAGTCACCTATAGAACATGGCCACCAGCACAATGTCCCCCAAGCAATATGGCTCACTTGGAAGGCACCTATACAATACAACCAGCACAATGTCCCCCATGCAATATGGCTGACTTGGAAGTCACCTATACAATACAACCAGCACAATGTCCCCCATGCAATATGGCTGACTTGGAAGTCACCTATACAACACAACCAGCACAATGTCCCCCATGCAATATGGCTGATTTGGAAGTCACCTATACAACACAACCAGCACAATGTCCCCCATGCAATATGGCTCACTTGGAAGTCACCTATACAACATGGCATCCAGCACAATGTCCCCCATGCAATATGGCTGACTTGCAAGTCACCTATACAACATGGCAACCAGCACAATGTCCCCCATGCAATATGGCTGACTTGGAAGTCACCTATACAACATGGCAACCAGCACAATGTCCCCCATGCAATATGGCTGACTTGGAAGTCACCTATACAAGAAACCAGCACAATGTCCCCCGTGCAATGTGGCTGACTTGGAAGTCACCTATAGAACATGGCCACCAGCACAATGTCCCCCATGCAATATGGCTGACTTGGAAGTCACCTATACAACATGGCAACCAGCACAATATCCCCCAAGCAATATGGCTCACTTGGAAGTCACCTATAGAATATGGCAACCAGCACAATGTCCCCCAAGCAATATGGCTGACTTGGAAGTCACCTATACAACATGGCAACCAGCACAATGTCCCCCATGCAATATGGCTGACTTGGAAGTCACCTATAGAACATGGCCACCAGCACAATGTCCCCCATGCAACACGGCTGACTTGGAAGTCACCTATACAAGACAACCAGCACAATGTCCCCCATGCAATATGGCTTACTTGGAAGTCACCTATACAACACAACCAGCACAATGTCCCCCAAGCAATATGGCTGACTTGGAAGTCACCTATACAACATGGCAACCAGCACAATGTCCCCCATGCAATATGGCTGACTTGGAAGTCACCTATACAACATGGCAACCAGCACAATGTCCCCCATGCAATATGGCTGACTTGGAAGTCACCTATACAAGACAACCAGCATAATGTCCCCCATGCAATATGGCTGACTTGGAAGTCACCTATAGGACATGGCAACCAGCACAATGTCCCCCAAGCAATATGGCTGACTTGGAAGTCACCTATACAAGACAACCAGCACAATGTCCCAAATGCAATATGGCTGACTTGGAAGTCACCTATAGAACATGGCCACCAGCACAATGTCCCCCATGCAATATGGCTGACTTGGAAGTCACCTATACAACATGGCAACCAGCACAATGTCCCCCATGCAATATGGCTGACTTGGAAGTCACCTATACAATACAACCAGCACAATGTCCCCCAAGCAATAAGGCTGACTTGGAAGTCACCTATACAAGACAACCAGCACAATGTCCCCCATGCATTATGGCTGACTTGGAAGTCACCTATACAATACAACCAGCACAATGTCCCCCATGCAATATGGCTGATTTAGAAGTCACCTAAACAACACAACCAGCACAATGTCCCCCATGCAATATGGCTGACTTGGAAGTGACCTATACAAGACAACCAGCACAATGTCCCAAATGCAATATGGCTGACTTGGAAGTCACCTATAGAACATGGCCACCAGCACAATGTCCCCCATGCAATATGGCTGACTTGGAAGTCACCTATACAACATGGCAACCAGCACAATGTCCCCCATGCAATATGGCTGACTTGGAAGTCACCTATGCAATACAACCAGCACAATGTCCCCCATGCAATATGGCTGACTTGGAAGTCACCTATACAACACAGCCAGAACAATGTCCCCCATGCAATATGGCTGACTTGGAAGTCACCTATACAACACAACCAGCACAATGTCCCCCATGCAATATGGCTGACTTGGAAGTCACCTATAGAACATGGCAACCAACACAATGTACCCCAAGCAATATGGCTGACTTGGAAGTCACCTATACAACATGGCCACCAGCACAATGTCCCCCAAGCAATATGGCTCACTTGGAAGTCACCTATACAATACAACCATCACAATGTCCCCCATGTAATATGGCTGACTTGGAAGTCACCTATACTATACAACCAGCACAATGTCCCCCATGCAATATGGCTGACTTGGAAGTCACCTATACAACACAACCAGCACAATGTCCCCCATGCATTATGGCTGACTTGGAAGTCATCTATACAACATGGCAACCAGCACAATGTCCCCCATGCAATATGGCTGACTTGGAAGTCACCTATACAACATGGCAACCAGCACAATGTCCCCCATGCAATATGGCTGACTTGGAAGGCACCTATACAAGACAACCAGCACAATGTCCCCATGCAATATGGCTGACTTGGAAGTCACCTATAGAAATGGCCACCAGCACAATGTCCCCCATGCAATATGGCTGACTTGGAAGTCACCTATACAACATGGCAACCAGCACAATGTCCCCCAAGCAATATGGCTCACTTGGAAGTCACCTATACAACATGGCAACCAGCACAATGTCCCCCATGCAATATGGCTGACTTGGAAGTCACCTATAGAACATGGCCACCAGCACAATGTCCCCCATGCAACACGGCTGACTTGGAAGTCACCTATACAAGACAACCAGCACAATGTCCCCCATGCAATATGGCTGACTTGGAAGTCAACTATACAACACAACCAGCACAATGTCCCCCAAGCAATATGGCTCACTTGGAAGTCACCTATACAACATGGCAACCAGCACAATGTCCCCCATGCAATATGGCTGACTTGGAAGTCACCTATACAACATGGCAACCAGCACAATGTTCCCCATGCAATATGGCTGACTTGGAAGTCACCTATACAATACAACCAGCACAATGTCCCACAGGCAATATGGCTGACTTGGAAGTCACCTATAGAACATGGCCACCAGCACAATGTCCCCCATGCAATATGGCTGACTTGGAAGTCACCTATACAATACAACCAGCACAATGTCCCCCAAGCAATATGGCTGACTTGGAAGTCACCTATACAAGACAACCAGCACAATGTCCCCCATGCAAAATGGCTGACTTGGAAGTCACCTATACAATACAACCAGCACAATGTCCCCCATGCAATATGGCTGATTTGGAAGTCACCTATACAACACAACCAGCACAATGTCCCCCATGCAATATGGCTGACTTGGAAGTCACCTATACAATACAACCAGCACAATGTCCCACAGGCAATATGGCTGACTTGGAAGTCACCTATACAACATGGCAACCAGCACAATGTCCCCCATGCAATATGGCTGACTTGGAAGTCACCTATACAATACAACCAGCACAATGTCCCCCAAGCAATATGGCTGACTTGGAAGTCACCTATACAAGACAACCAGCACAATGTCCCCCATGCAAAATGGCTGACTTGGAAGTCACCTATACAATACAACCAGCACAATGTCCCCCATGCAATATGGCTGATTTGGAAGTCACCTATACAACACAACCAGCACAATGTCCCCCATGCAATATGGCTGACTTGGAAGTGACCTATACAAGACAACCAGCACAATGTCCCAAATGCAATATGGCTGACTTGGAAGTCACCTATAGAACATGGCCACCAGCACAATGTCCCCCATGCAATATGGCTGACTTGGAAGTCACCTATACAACATGGCAACCAGCACAATGTCCCCCATGCAATTTGGCTAACTTGGATGTCACCTATGCAATACAACCAGCACAATGTCCCCCATGCAATATGGCTGACTTGGAAGTCATCTATACAACACAGACAGAACAATGTCCCCCATGCAATATGGCTGACTTGGAAGTCACCTATACAACACAACCAGCACAATGTCCCCCATGCAATATGGCTGACTTGGAAGTCACCTATAGAACATGGCAACCAACACAATGTCCCCCAAGCAATATGGCTGACTTGGAAGTCACCTATACAACATGGCCACCAGCACAATGTCCCCCAAGCAATATGGCTCACTTGGAAGTCACCTATACAATACAACCATCACAATGTCCCCCATGTAATATGGCTGACTTGGAAGTCACCTATACAATACAACCAGCACAATGTCCCCCATGCAATATGGCTGACTTGGAAGTCACCTATACAACACAACCAGCACAATGTCCCCCATGCAATATGGCTGACTTGGAAGTCATCTATACAACATGGCAACCAGCACAATGTCCCCCATGCAATATGGCTGACTTGGAAGTCACCTATACAACATGGCAACCAGCACAATGTCCCCCATGCAATATGGCTGACTTGGAAGGCACCTATACAAGACAACCAGCACAATGTCCCCATGCAATATGGCTGACTTGGAAGTCACCTATAGAAATGGCCACCAGCACAATGTCCCCCATGCAATATGGCTGACTTGGAAGTCACCTATACAACATGGCAACCAGCACAATGTCCGCCAAGCAATATGGCTCACTTGGAAGTCACCTATACAACATGGCAACCAGCACAATGTCCCCCATGCAATATTGCTGACTTGGAAGTCACCTATAGAACATGGCCACCAGCACAATGTCCCCCATGCAACACGGCTGACTTGGAAGTCACCTATACAAGACAACCAGCACAATGTCCCCCATGCAATATGGCTGACTTGGAAGTCACCTATACAACACAACCAGCACAATGTCCCCCAAGCAATATGGCTCACTTGGAAGTCACCTATACAACATGGCAACCAGCACAATGTCCCCCATGCAATATGGCTGACTTGGAAGTCACCTATACAACATGGCAACCAGCACAATGTCCCCCATGCAATATGGCTGACTTGGAAGTCACCTATACAATACAACCAGCACAATGTCCCACAGGCAATATGGCTGACTTGGAAGTCACCTATACAACATGGCAACCAGCATAATGTCCCCCAAGCAATATGGCTGACTTGGAAGTCACCTATACAACATGGCAACCAGCACAATGTCCCCCATGCAATATGGCTGACTTGGAAGTCACCTATACAACATGGCAACCAGCACAATGTCCCCCATGCAATATGGCTGACTTGGAAGTCACCTATACAACATGGCAACCAGCACAATGTCCCCCATGCAATATGGCTGACTTGGAAGTCACCTATACAACATGGCCACCAGCACAATGTCCCCCATGCAACACGGCTGACTTGGAAGTCACCTATACAACATGGCAACCAGCACAATATCCCCCAAGCAATATGGCTCACTTGGAAGTCACCTATAGAACATGGCAACCAGCACAATGTCCCCCAAGCAATATGGCTGACTTGGAAGTCACCTATACAACATGGCAACCAGCACAATGTCCCCCATGCAATATGGCTGACTTGGAAGTCACCTATAGAACATGGCCACCAGCACAATGTCCCCCATGCAACACGGCTGACTTGGAAGTCACCTATACAAGACAACCAGCACAATGTCCCCCATGCAATATGGCTGACTTGGAAGTCACCTATACAACACAACCAGCACAATGTCCCCCAAGCAATATGGCTGACTTGGAAGTCACCTATACAACATGGCAACCAGCACAATGTCCCCCATGCAATATGGCTGACTTGGAAGTCACCTATACAACATGGCAACCAGCACAATGTCCCCCATGCAATATGGCTGACTTGGAAGTCACCTATACAAGACAACCAGCACAATGTCCCCCATGCAATATGGCTGACTTGGAAGTCACCTATAGGACATGGCAACCAGCACAATGTCCCCCAAGCAATATGGCTGACTTGGAAGTCACCTATACAAGACAACCAGCACAATGTCCCAAATGCAATATGGCTGACTTGGAAGTCACCTATAGAACATGGCCACCAGCACAATGTCCCCCATGCAATATGGCTGACTTGGAATTCACCTATACAACATGGCAACCAGCACAATGTCCCCCATGCAATATGGCTGACTTGGAAGTCACCTATACAATACAACCATCACAATGTCCCCCAAGCAATATGGCTGACTTGGAAGTCACCTATACAAGACAACCAGCACAATGTCCCCCATGCAATATGGCTGACTTGGAAGTCACCTATACAATACAACCAGCACAATGTCCCCCATGCAATATGGCTGATTTGGAAGTCACCTATACAACACAACCAGCACAATGTCCCCCATGCAATATGGCTGACTTGGAAGTGACCTATACAAGACAACCAGCACAATGTCCCAAATGCAATATGGCTGACTTGGAAGTCACCTATAGAACATGGCCACCAGCACAATGTCCCCCATGCAATATGGCTGACTTGGAAGTCACCTATACAACATGGCAACCAGCACAATGTCCCCCATGCAATATGGCTGACTTGGAAGTCACCTATGCAATACAACCAGCACAATGTCCCCCATGCAATATGGCTGACTTGGAAGTCACCTATACAACACAGCCAGCACAATGTCCCACATGCAATATGGCTGACTTGGAAGTCACCTATACAACACAACCAGCACAATGTCCCCCATGCAATATGGCTGACTTGGAAGGCACCTATACAAGACAACCAGCACAATGTCCCCATGCAATATGGCTGATTTGGAAGTCACCTATAGAAATGGCCACCAGCACAATGTCCCCCAAGCAATATGGCTGACTTGGAAGTCACCTATACAACATGGCCACCAGCACAATGTCCCCCAAGCAATATGGCTCACTTGGACGTCACCTATACAATACAACCATCACAATGTCCCCCATGTAATATGGCTGACTTGGAAGTCACCTATACTATACAACCATCACAATGTCCCCCATGCAATATGGCTGACTTGGAAGTCACCTATACAACACAACCAGCACAATGTCCCCCATGCATTATGGCTGACTTGGAAGTCATCTATACAACATGGCAACCAGCACAATGTCCCCCATGCAATATGGCTGACTTGGAAGTCACCTATACAACATGGCAACCAGCACAATGTCCCCCATGCAAAATGGCTGACTTGGAAGGCACCTATACAAGACAACCAGCACAATGTCCCCATGCAATATGGCTGACTTGGAAGTCACCTATAGAAATGGCCACCAGCACAATGTCCCCCATGCAATATGGCTGACTTGGAAGTCACCTATACAACATGGCAACCAGCACAATGTCCCCCAAGCAATATGGCTCACTTGGAAGTCACCTATACAACATGGCAACCAGCACAATGTCCCCCATGCAATATGGCTGACTTGGAAGTCACCTATAGAACATGGCCACCAGCACAATGTCCCCCATGCAACACGGCTGACTTGGAAGTCACCTATACAAGACAACCAGAACAATGTCCCCCATGCAATATGGCTGACTTGGAAGTCACCTATACAACACAACCAGCACAATGTCCCCCAAGCAATATGGCTCACTTGGAAGTCACCTATACAACATGGCAACCAGCACAATGTCCCCCATGCAATATGGCTGACTTGGAAGTCACCTATACAACATGGCAACCAGCACAATGTTCCCCATGCAATATGGCTGACTTGGAAGTCACCTATACAATACAACCAGCACAATGTCCCACAGGCAATATGGCTGACTTGGAAGTCACCTATAGAACATGGCCACCAGCACAATGTCCCCCATGCAATATGGCTGACTTGGAAGTCACCTATACAACATGGCAACCAGCACAATGTCCCCCATGCAATATGGCTGACTTGGAAGTCACCTATACAATACAACCAGCACAATGTCCCCCAAGCAATATGGCTGACTTGGAAGTCACCTATACAAGACAACCAGCACAATGTCCCCCATGCAAAATGGCTGACTTGGAAGTCACCTATACAATACAACCAGCACAATGTCCCCCATGCAATATGGCTGATTTGGAAGTCACCTATACAACACAACCAGCACAATGTCCCCCATGCAATATGGCTGACTTGGAAGTGACCTATACAAGACAACCAGCACAATGTCCCAAATGCAATATGGCTGACTTGGAAGTCACCTATAGAACATGGCCACCAGCACAATGTCCCCCATGCAATATGGCTGACTTGGAAGTCACCTATACAACATGGCAACCAGCACAATGTCCCCCATGCAATTTTGCTAACTTGGATGTCACCTATGCAATACAACCAGCACAATGTCCCCCATGCAATATGGCTGACTTGGAAGTGACCTATACAAGACAACCAGCACAATGTCCCCCATGCAATATGGCTGACTTGGAAGTGACCTATACAAGACAACCAGCACAATGTCCCAAATGCAATATGGCCGACTTGGAAGTCACCTATAGAACATGGCAACCAACACAATGTCCCCCAAGCAATATGGCTGACTTGGAAGTCACCTATACAATACAACCAGCACAATGTCCCCCATGCAATATGGCTGACTTGGAAGTCACCTATACAACACAACCAGCACAATGTCCCCCATGCAATATGGCTGACTTGGAAGTCATCTATACAACATGGCAACCAGCACAATGTCCCCCATGCAATATGGCTGACTTGGAAGTCACCTATACAACATGGCAACCAGCACAATGTCCCCCATGCAATATGGCTGACTTGGAAGGCACCTATACAAGACAACCAGCACAATGTCCCCATGCAATATGGCTGACTTGGAAGTCACCTATAGAAATGGCCACCAGGACAATGTCCCCCATGCAATATGGCTGACTTGGAAGTCACCTATACAACATGGCAACCAGCACAATGTCCCCCAAGCAATATGGCTCACTTGGAAGTCACCTATACAACATGGCAACCAGCACAATGTCCCCCATGCAATATGGCTGACTTGGAAGTCACCTATAGAACATGGCCACCAGCACAATGTCCCCCATGCAACACGGCTGACTTGGAAGTCACCTATACAAGACAACCAGCACAATGTCCCCCATGCAATATGGCTGACTTGGAAGTCACCTATACAACACAACCAGCACAATGTCCCCCAAGCAATATGGCTCACTTGGAAGTCACCTATACAACATGGCAACCAGCACAATGTCCCCCATGCAATATGGCTGACTTGGAAGTCACCTATACAACATGGCAACCAGCACAATGTCCCCCATGCAATATGGCTGACTTGGAAGTCACCTATACAATACAACCAGCACAATGTCCCACAGGCAATATGGCTGACTTGGAAGTCACCTATACAACATGGCAACCAGCACAATGTCCCCCAAGCAATATGGCTGACTTGGAAGTCACCTATACAACATGGCAACCAGCACAATGTCCCCCATGCAATATGGCTGACTTGGAAGTCACCTATACAACATGGCAACCAGCACAATGTCCCCCATGCAATATGGCTGACTTGGAAGTCACCTATACAACATGGCAACCAGCACAATGTCCCCCATGCAATATGGCTGACTTGGAAGTCACCTATACAACATGGCCACCAGCACAATGTCCCCCATGCAACACGGCTGACTTGGAAGTCACCTATACAACATGGCAACCAGCACAATATCCCCCAAGCAATATGGCTCACTTGGAAGTCACCTATAGAACATGGCAACCAGCACAATGTCCCCCAAGCAATATGGCTGACTTGGAAGTCACCTATACAACATGGCAACCAGCACAATGTCCCCCATGCAATATGGCTGACTTGGAAGTCACCTATAGAACATGGCCACCAGCACAATGTCCCCCATGCAACACGGATGACTTGGAAGTCACCTATACAAGACAACCAGCACAATGTCCCCCATGAAATATGGCTGACTTGGAAGTCACCTATACAACACAACCAGCACAATGTCCCCCAAGCAATATGGCTGACTTGGAAGTCACCTATACAACATGGCAACCAGCACAATGTCCCCCATGCAATATGGCTGACTTGGAAGTCACCTATACAACATGGCAACCAGCACAATGTCCCCCATGCAATATGGCTGACTTGGAAGTCACCTATACAACATGGCCACCAGCACAATGTCCCCCATGCAACACGGCTGACTTGGAAGTCACCTATACAACATGGCAACCAGCACAATATCCCCCAAGCAATATGGCTCACTTGGAAGTCACCTATAGAACATGGCAACCAGCACAATGTCCCCCAAGCAATATGGCTGACTTGGAAGTCACCTATACAACATGGCAACCAGCACAATGTCCCCCATGCAATATGGCTGACTTGGAAGTCACCTATAGAACATGGCCACCAGCACAATGTCCCCCATGCAACACGGATGACTTGGAAGTCACCTATACAAGACAACCAGCACAATGTCCCCCATGAAATATGGCTGACTTGGAAGTCACCTATACAACACAACCAGCACAATGTCCCCCAAGCAATATGGCTGACTTGGAAGTCACCTATACAACATGGCAACCAGCACAATGTCCCCCATGCAATATGGCTGACTTGGAAGTCACCTATACAACATGGCAACCAGCACAATGTCCCCCATGCAATATGGCTGACTTGGAAGTCACCTATACAAGACAACCAGCACAATGTCCCCCATGCAATATGGCTGACTTGGAAGTCACCTATAGGACATGGCAACCAGCACAATGTCCCCCAAGCAATATGGCTGACTTGGAAGTCACCTATACAAGACAACCAGCACAATGTCCCAAATGCAATATGGCTGACTTGGAAGTCACCTATAGAACATGGCCACCAGCACAATGTCCCCCATGCAATATGGCTGACTTGGAATTCACCTATACAACATGGCAACCAGCACAATGTCCCCCATGCAATATGGCTGACTTGGAAGTCACCTATACAATACAACCATCACAATGTCCCCCAAGCAATATGGCTGACTTGGAAGTCACCTATACAACACAACCAGCACAATGTCCCCCAAGCAATATGGCTCACTTGGAAGTCACCTATACAACATGGCAACCAGCACAATGTCCCCCATGCAATATGGCTGATTTGGAAGTCACCTATACAACACAACCAGCACAATGTCCCCCATGCAATATGGCTGACTTGGAAGTGACCTATACAAGACAACCAGCACAATGTCCGAAATGCAATATGGCTGACTTGGAAGTCACCTATAGAACATGGCCACCAGCACAATGTCCCCCATGCAATATGGCTGACTTGGAAGTCACCTATACAACATGGCAACCAGCACAATGTCCCCCATGCAATATGGCTGACTTGGAAGTCACCTATGCAATACAACCAGCACAATGTCCCCCATGCAATATGGCTGACTTGGAAGTCACCTATACAACACAGCCAGCACAATGTCCCCCATGCAATATGGCTGACTTGGAAGTCACCTATACAACACAACCAGCACAATGTCCCCCATGCAATATGGCTGACTTGGAAGGCACCTATACAAGACAACCAGCACAATGTCCCCATGCAATATGGCTGACTTGGAAGTCACCTATAGAAATGGCCACCAGCACAATGTCCCCCATGCAATATGGCTGACTTGGAAGTCACCTATACAACATGGCAACCAGCACAATGCCCCCCAAGCAATATGGCTCACTTGGAAGTCACCTATACAACATGGCAACCAGCACAATGTCCCCCATGCAATATGGCTGACTTGGAAGTCACCTATAGAACATGGCCACCAGCACAATGTCCCCCATGCAACACGGCTGACTTGGAAGTCACCTATACAAGACAACCAGCACAATGTCCCCCATGCAATATGGCTGACTTGGAAGTCACCTATACAACACAACCAGCACAATGTCCCCCAAGCAATATGGCTCACTTGGAAGTCACCTATACAACATGGCAACCAGCACAATGTCCCCCATGCAATATGGCTGACTTGGAAATCACCTATACAACATGGCAACCAGCACAATGTCCCCCATGCAATATGGCTGACTTGGAAGTCACCTATACAAGACAACCAGCACAATGTCCCCCATGCAATATGGCTGACTTGGAAGGCACCTATACAAGACAACCAGCACAATGTCCCCATGCAATATGGCTGACTTGGAAGTCACCTATAGAAATGGCCACCAGCACAATGTCCCCCATGCAATATGGCTGACTTGGAAGTCACCTATACAACATGGCAACCAGCACAATGTCCCCCAAGCAATATGGCTCACTTGGAAGTCACCTATACAACATGGCAACCAGCACAATGTCCCCCATGCAATATGGCTGACTTGGAAGTCACCTATAGAACATGGCCACCAGCACAATGTCCCCCATGCAACACGGCTGACTTGGAAGTCACCTATACAAGACAACCAGCACAATGTCCCCCATGCAATATGGCTGACTTGGAAGTCACCTATACAACACAACCAGCACAATGTCCCCCAAGCAATATGGCTCACTTGGAAGTCACCTATACAACATGGCAACCAGCACAATGTCCCCCATGCAATATGGCTGACTTGGAAGTCACCTATAGAATACAACCAGCACAATGTCCCACAGGCAATATGGCTGACTTGGAAGTCACCTATACAACATGGCAACCAGCACAATGTCCCCCAAGCAATATGGCTGACTTGGAAGTCACCTATACAACATGGCAACCAGCACAATGTCCCCCATGCAATATGGCTGACTTGGAAGTCACCTATACAAGACAACCAGCACAATGTCCCCCATGCAATATGGCTGACTTGGAAGGCACCTATACAAGACAACCAGCACAATGTCCCCATGCAATATGGCTGACTTGGAAGTCACCTATAGAAATGGCCACCAGCACAATGTCCCCCATGCAATATGGCTGACTTGGAAGTCACCTATACAACATGGCAACCAGCACAATGTCCCCCAAGCAATATGGCTCACTTGGAAGTCACCTATACAACATGGCAACCAGCACAATGTCCCCCATGCAATATGGCTGACTTGGAAGTCACCTATAGAACATGGCCACCAGCACAATGTCCCCCATGCAACACGGCTGACTTGGAAGTCACCTATACAAGACAACCAGCACAATGTCCCCCATGCAATATGGCTGACTTGGAAGTCACCTATACAACACAGCCAGCACAATGTCCCCCAAGCAATATGGCTCACTTGGAAGTCACCTATACAACATGGCAACCAGCACAATGTCCCCCATGCAATATGGCTGACTTGGAAGTCACCTATACAACATGGCAACCAGCACAATGTCCCCCATGCAATATGGCTGACTTGGAAGTCACCTATACAACACAACCAGCACAATGTCCCCCAAGCAATATGGCTCACTTGGAAGTCACCTATACAACATGGCAACCAGCACAATGTCCCCCATGCAATATGGCTGACTTGGAAGTCACCTATACAACATGGCAACCAGCACAATGTCCCCCATGCAATATGGCTGACTTGGAAGTCACCTATACAACATGGCAACCAGCACAATGTCCCCCAAGCAATATGGCTGACTTGGAAGTCCCCTATACAACATGGCAACCAGCACAATGTCCCCCATGCAATATGGCTGACTTGGAAGTCACCTATACAACATGGCAACCAGCACAATGTCCCCCATGCAATATGGCTGACTTGGAAGTCACCTATACAACATGGCCACCAGCACAATATCCCCCAAGCAATATGGCTCACTTGGAAGTCACCTATAGAACATGGCAACCAGCACAATGTCCCCCATGCAATATGGCTGACTTGGAAGTCACCTATAGAACATGGCCACCAGCACAATGTCCCCCATGCAACACGGCTGACTTGGAAGTCACCTATACAAGACAACCAGCACAATGTCCCCCATGCAATATGGCTGACTTGGAAGTCACCTATACAACACAACCAGCACAATGTCCCCCAAGCAATATGGCTGACTTGGAAGTCACCTATACAACATGGCAACCAGCACAATGTCCCCCATGCAATATGGCTGACTTGGAAGTCACCTATACAACATGGCAACCAGCACAATGTCCCCCATGCAATATGGCTGACTTGGAAGTCACCTATACAATACAACCAGCACAATGTCCCCCAAGCAATATGGCTGACTTGGAAGTCACCTATACAAGACAACCAGCACAATGTCCCCCATGCAAAATGGCTGACTTGGAAGTCACCTATACAATACAACCAGCACAATGTCCCCCATGCAATATGGCTGATTTGGAAGTCACCTATACAACACAACCAGCACAATGTCCCCCATGCAATATGGCTGACTTGGAAGTGACCTATACAAGACAACCAGCACAATGTCCCAAATGCAATATGGCTGACTTGGAAGTCACCTATAGAACATGGCCACCAGCACAATGTCCCCCATGCAATATGGCTGACTTGGAAGTCACCTATACAACATGGCAACCAGCACAATGTCCCCCATGCAATATGGCTAACTTGGAAGTCACCTATGCAATACAACCAGCACAATGTCCCCCATGCAATATGGCTGACTTGGAAGTCACCTATACAACACAGACAGAACAATGTCCCCCATGCAATATGGCTGACTTGGAAGTCACCTATACAAAACAACCAGCACAATGTCCCCCATGCAATATGGCTGACTTGGAAGTCACCTATAGAACATGGCAACCAACACAATGTCCCCCAAGCAATATGGCTGACTTGGAAGTCACCTATACAACATGGCCACCAGCACAATGTCCCCCAAGCAATATGGCTCACTTGGAAGTCACCTATACAATACAACCATCACAATGTCCCCCATGTAATATGGCTGACTTGGAAGTCACCTATAGAACATGGCAACCAACACAATGTCCCCCAAGCAATATGGCTGACTTGGAAGTCACCTATACAACATGGCCACCAGCACAATGTCCCCCAAGCAATATGGCTCACTTGGAAGTCACCTATACAATACAACCATCACAATGTCCCCCATGTAATATGGCTGACTTGGAAGTCACCTATACAATACAACCAGCACAATGTCCCCCATGCAATATGGCTGACTTGGAAGTCACCTATACAACACAACCAGCACAATGTCCCCCATGCAATATGGCTGACTTGGAAGTCATCTATACAACATGGCAACCAGCACAATGTCCCCCATGCAATATGGCTGACTTGGAAGTCACCTATACAACATGGCAACCAGCACAATGTCCCCCATGCAATATGGCTGACTTGGAAGGCACCTATACAAGACAACCAGCACAATGTCCCCATGCAATATGGCTGACTTGGAAGTCACCTATAGAAATGGCCACCAGCACAATGTCCCCCATGCAATATGGCTGACTTGGAAGTCACCTATACAACATGGCAACCAGCACAATGTCCCCCAAGCAATATGGCTCACTTGGAAGTCACCTATACAACATGGCAACCAGCACAATGTCCCCCATGCAATATGGCTGACTTGGAAGTCACCTATAGAACATGGCCACCAGCACAATGTCCCCCATGCAACACGGCTGACTTGGAAGTCACCTATACAAGACAACCAGCACAATGTCCCCCATGCAATATGGCTGACTTGGAAGTCACCTATACAACACAACCAGCACAATGTCCCCCAAGCAATATGGCTCACTTGGAAGTCACCTATACAACATGGCAACCAGCACAATGTCCCCCATGCAATATGGCTGACTTGGAAGTCACCTATACAACATGGCAAACAGCACAATGTCCCCCATGCAATATGGCTGACTTGGAAGTCACCTATACAATACAACCAGCACAATGTCCCACAGGCAATATGGCTGACTTGGAAGTCACCTATACAACATGGCAACCAGCACAATGTCCCCCAAGCAATATGGCTGACTTGGAAGTCACCTATACAACATGGCAACCAGCACAATGTCCCCCATGCAATATGGCTGACTTGGAAGTCACCTATACAACATGGCAACCAGCACAATGTCCCCCATGCAATATGGCTGACTTGGAAGTCACCTATACAACATGGCAACCAGCACAATGTCCCCCATGCAATATGGCTGACTTGGAAGTCACCTATACAACATGGCCACCAGCACAATGTCCCCCATGCAACACGGCTGACTTGGAAGTCACCTATACAACATGGCAACCAGCACAATATCCCCCAAGCAATATGGCTCACTTGGAAGTCACCTATAGAACATGGCAACCAGCACAATGTCCCCCAAGCAATATGGCTGACTTGGAAGTCACCTATACAACATGGCAACCAGCACAATGTCCCCCATGCAATATGGCTGACTTGGAAGTCACCTATAGAACATGGCCACCAGCACAATGTCCCCCATGCAACACGGCTGACTTGGAAGTCACCTATACAAGACAACCAGCACAATGTCCCCCATGCAATATGGCTGACTTGGAAGTCACCTATACAACACAACCAGCACAATGTCCCCCAAGCAATATGGCTGACTTGGAAGTCACCTATACAACATGGCAACCAGCACAATGTCCCCCATGCAATATGGCTGACTTGGAAGTCACCTATACAACATGGCAACCAGCACAATGTCCCCCATGCAATATGGCTGACTTGGAAGTCACCTATACAAGACAACCAGCACAATGTCCCCCATGCAATATGGCTGACTTGGAAGTCACCTATAGGACATGGCAACCAGCACAATGTCCCCCAAGCAATATGGCTGACTTGGAAGTCACCTATACAAGACAACCAGCACAATGTCCCAAATGCAATATGGCTGACTTGGAAGTCACCTATAGAACATGGCCACCAGCACAATGTCCCCCATGCAATATGGCTGACTTGGAATTCACCTATACAACATGGCAACCAGCACAATGTCCCCCATGCAATATGGCTGACTTGGAAGTCACCTATACAATACAACCATCACAATGTCCCCCAACCAATATGGCTGACTTTGAAGTCACCTATACAAGACAACCAGCACAATGTCCCCCATGCAATATGGCTGACTTGGAAGTCACCTATACAATACAACCAGCACAATGTCCCCCATGCAATATGGCTGATTTGGAAGTCACCTATACAACACAACCAGCACAATGTCCCCCATGCAATATGGCTGACTTGGAAGTGACCTATACAAGACAACCAGCACAATGTCCCAAATGCAATATGGCTGACTTGGAAGTCACCTATAGAACATGGCCACCAGCACAATGTCCCCCATGCAATATGGCTGACTTGGAAGTCACCTATACAACATGGCAACCAGCACAATGTCCCCCATGCAATATGGCTGACTTGGAAGTCACCTATGCAATACAACCAGCACAATGTCCCCCATGCAATATGGCTGACTTGGAAGTCACCTATACAACACAGCCAGCACAATGTCCCTCATGCAATATGGCTGACTTGGAAGTCACCTATACAACACAACCAGCACAATGTCCCCCATGCAATATGGCTGACTTGGAAGGCACCTATACAAGACAACCAGCACAATGTCCCCATGCAATATGGCTGACTTGGAAGTCACCTATAGAAATGGCCACCAGCACAATGTCCCCCATGCAATATGGCTGACTTGGAAGTCACCTATACAACATGGCAACCAGCACAATGCCCCCCAAGCAATATGGCTCACTTGGAAGTCACCTATACAACATGGCAACCAGCACAATGTCCCCCATGCAATATGGCTGACTTGGAAGTCACCTATAGAACATGGCCACCAGCACAATGTCCCCCATGCAACACGGCTGACTTGGAAGTCACCTATACAAGACAACCAGCACAATGTCCCCCATGCAATATGGCTGACTTGGAAGTCACCTATACAACACAACCAGCACAATGTCCCCCAAGCAATATGGCTCACTTGGAAGTCACCTATACAACATGGCAACCAGCACAATGTCCCCCATGCAATATGGCTGACTTGGAAGTCACCTATACAACATGGCAACCAGCACAATGTCCCCCATGCAATATGGCTGACTTGGAAGTCACCTATACAAGACAACCAGCACAATGTCCCCCATGCAATATGGCTGACTTGGAAGGCACCTATACAAGACAACCAGCACAATGTCCCCATGCAATATGGCTGACTTGGAAGTCACCTATAGAAATGGCCACCAGCACAATGTCCCCCATGCAATATGGCTGACTTGGAAGTCACCTATACAACATGGCAACCAGCACAATGTCCCCCAAGCAATATGGCTCACTTGGAAGTCACCTATACAACATGGCAACCAGCACAATGTCCCCCATGCAATATGGCTGACTTGGAAGTCACCTATAGAACATGGCCACCAGCACAATGTCCCCCATGCAGCACGGCTGACTTGGAAGTCACCTATACAAGACAACCAGCACAATGTCCCCCATGCAATATGGCTGACTTGGAAGTCACCTATACAACACAACCAGCACAATGTCCCCCAAGCAATGTGGCTCACTTGGAAGTCACCTATACAACATGGCAACCAGCACAATGTCCCCCATGCAATATGGCTGACTTGGAAGTCACCTATACAACATTGCAACCAGCACAATGTCCCCCATGCAATATGGCTGACTTGGAAGTCACCTATACAATACAACCAGCACAATGTCCCACAGGCAATATGGCTGACTTGGAAGTCACCTATAAAACATGGCAACCAGCACAATGTCCCCCAAGCAATATGGCTGACTTGGAAGTCACCTATACAACATGGCAACCAGCACAATGTCCCCCATGCAATATGGCTGACTTGGAAGTCACCTATACAACATGGCAACCAGCACAATGTCCCCCATGCAATATGGCTGACTTGGAAGTCACCTATACAACATGGCAACCAGCACAATGTCCCCCATGCAATATGGCTGACTTGGAAGTCACCTATACAATACTAACTTGGAAGTCACCTATGCAATACAACCAGCACAATGTCCCCCATGCAATATGGCTGACTTGGAAGTCACCTATACAACACAGACAGAACAATGTCCCCCATGCAATATGGCTGACTTGGAAGTCACCTATACAACACAACCAGCACAATGTCCCCCATGCAATATGGCTGACTTGGAAGTCACCTATAGAACATGGCAACCAACACAATGTCCCCCAAGCAATATGGCTGACTTGGAAGTCACCTATACAACATGGCCACCAGCACAATGTCCCCCAAGCAATATGGCTCACTTGGAAGTCACCTATACAATACAACCATCACAATGTCCCCCATGTAATATGGCTGACTTGGAAGTCACCTATACAATACAACCAGCACAATGTCCCCCATGCAATATGGCTGACTTGGAAGTCACCTATACAACACAACCAGCACAATGTCCCCCATGCAATATGGCTGACTTGGAAGTCATCTATACAACATGGCAACCAGCACAATGTCCCCCATGCAATATGGCTGACTTGGAAGTCACCTATACAACATGGCAACCAGCACAATGTCCCCCATGCAATATGGCTGACTTGGAAGGCACCTATACAAGACAACCAGCACAATGTCCCCATGCAATATGGCTGACTTGGAAGTCACCTATAGAAATGGCCACCAGCACAATGTCCCCCATGCAATATGGCTGACTTGGAAGTCACCTATACAACATGGCAACCAGCACAATGTCCCCCAAGCAATATGGCTCACTTGGAAGTCACCTATACAACATGGCAACCAGCACAATGTCCCCCATGCAATATGGCTGACTTGGAAGTCACCTATAGAACATGGCCACCAGCACAATGTCCCCCATGCAACACGGCTGACTTGGAAGTCACCTATACAAGACAACCAGCACAATGTCCCCCATGCAATATGGCTGACTTGGAAATCACCTATACAACACAACCAGCACAATGTCCCCCAAGCAATATGGCTCACTTGGAAGTCACCTATACAACATGGCAACCAGCACAATGTCCCCCATGCAATATGGCTGACTTGGAAGTCACCTATACAACATGGCAACCAGCACAATGTCCCCCATGCAATATGGCTGACTTGGAAGTCACCTATACAATACAACCAGCACAATGTCCCCCAAGCAATATGGCTGACTTGGAAGTCACCTATACAAGACAACCAGCACAATGTCCCCCATGCAAAATGGCTGACTTGGAAGTCACCTATACAATACAACCAGCACAATGTCCCCCATGCAATATGGCTGATTTGGAAGTCACCTATACAACACAACCAGCACAATGTCCCCCATGCAATATGGCTGACTTGGAAGTGACCTATACAAGACAACCAGCACAATGTCCCAAATGCAATATGGCTGACTTGGAAGTCACCTATAGAACATGGCCACCAGCACAATGTCCCCCATGCAATATGGCTGACTTGGAAGTCACCTATACAACATGGCAACCAGCACAATGTCCCCCATGCAATATGGCTAACTTGGAAGTCACCTATGCAATACAACCAGCACAATGTCCCCCATGCAATATGGCTGACTTGGAAGTCACCTATACAACACAGACAGAACAATGTCCCCCATGCAATATGGCTGACTTGGAAGTCACCTATACAACACAACCAGCACAATGTCCCCCATGCAATATGGCTGACTTGGAAGTCACCTATAGAACATGGCAACCAACACAATGTCCCCCAAGCAATATGGCTGACTTAGAAGTCACCTATACAACATGGCCACCAGCACAATGTCCCCCAAGCAATATGGCTCACTTGGAAGTCACCTATACAATACAACCATCACAATGTCCCCCATGTAATATGGCTGACTTGGAAGTCACCTATACAATACAACCAGCACAATGTCCCCCATGCAATATGGCTGACTTGGAAGTCACCTATACAACACAACCAGCACAATGTCCCCCATGCAATATGGCTGACTTGGAAGTCATCTATACAACATGGCAACCAGCACAATGTCCCCCATGCAATATGGCTGACTTGGAAGTCACCTATACAACATGGCAACCAGCACAATGTCCCCCATGCAATATGGCTGACTTGGAAGGCACCTATACAAGACAACCAGCACAATGTCCCCATGCAATATGGCTGACTTGGAAGTCACCTATAGAAATGGCCACCAGCACAATGTCCCCCATGCAATATGGCTGACTTGGAAGTCACCTATACAACATGGCAACCAGCACAATGTCCCCCAAGCAATATGGCTCACTTGGAAGTCACCTATACAACATGGCAACCAGCACAATGTCCCCCATGCAATATGGCTGACTTCGAAGTCACCTATAGAACATGGCCACCAGCACAATGTCCCCCATGCAACACGGCTGACTTGGAAGTCACCTATACAAGACAACCAGCACAATGTCCCCCATGCAATATGGCTGACTTGGAAATCACCTATACAACACAACCAGCACAATGTCCCCCAAGCAATATGGCTCACTTGGAAGTCACCTATACAACATGGCAACCAGCACAATGTCCCCCATGCAATATGGCTGACTTGGAAGTCACCTATACAACATGGCAACCAGCACAATGTCCCCCATGCAATATGGCTGACTTGGAAGTCACCTATACAATACAACCAGCACAATGTACCACAGGCAATATGGCTGACTTGGAAGTCACCTATACAACATGGCAACCAGCACAATGTCCCCCAAGCAATATGGCTGACTTGGAAGTCACCTATACAACATGGCAACCAGCACAATGTCCCCCATGCAACACGGCTGACTTGGAAGTCACCTATACAACATGGCAACCAGCACAATATCCCCCAAGCAATATGGCTCACTTGGAAGTCACCTATAGAACATGGCAACCAGCACAATGTCCCCCACGCAATATGGCTGACTTGGAAGTCACCTATACAACATGGCAACCAGCACAATGTCCCCCATGCAATATGGCTGACTTGGAAGTCACCTATAGAACATGGCCACCAGCACAATGTCCCCCATGCAACACGGCTGACTTGGAAGTCACCTATACAAGACAACCAGCACAATGTCCCCCATGCAATATGGCTGACTTGGAAGTCACCTATACAACACAACCAGCACAATGTCCCCCAAGCAATATGGCTGACTTGGAAGTCACCTATACAACATGGCAACCAGCACAATGTCCCCCATGCAATATGGCTGACTTGGAAGTCACCTATACAACATGGCAACCAGCACAATGTCCCCCATGCAATATGGCTGACTTGGAAGTCACCTATAGGACATGGCAACCAGCACAATGTCCCCCAAGCAATATGGCTGACTTGGAAGTCACCTATACAAGACAACCAGCACAATGTCCCAAATGCAATATGGCTGACTTGGAAGTCACCTATAGAACATGGCCACCAGCACAATGTCCCCCATGCAATATGGCTGACTTGGAATTCACCTATACAACATGGCAACCAGCACAATGTCCCCCATGCAATATGGCTGACTTGGAAGTCACCTATACAATACAACCAGCACAATGTCCCCCAAGCAATATGGCTTACTTGGAAGTCACCTATACAAGACAACCAGCACAATGTCCCCCATGCAATATGGCTGACTTGGAAGTCACCTATACAATACAACCAGCACAATGTCCCCCATGCAATATGGCTGATTTGGAAGTCACCTATACAACACAACCAGCACAATGTCCCCCATGCAATATGGCTGACTTGGAAGTGACCTATACAAGACAACCAGCACAATGTCCCAAATGCAATATGGCTGACTTGGAAGTCACCTATAGAACATGGCCACCAGCACAATGTCCCCCATGCAATATGGCTGACTTGGAAGTCACCTATACAACATGGCAACCAGCACAATGTCCCCCATGCAATATGACTGACTTGGAAGTCACCTATGCAATACAACCAGCACAATGTCCCCCATGCAATATGGCTGACTTGGAAGTCACCTATACAACACAGCCAGCACAATGTCCCCCATGCAATATGGCTGACTTGGAAGTCACCTATACA
This sequence comes from Petromyzon marinus, assembly GCF_048934315.1. NCBI lineage: Eukaryota > Metazoa > Chordata > Hyperoartia > Petromyzontiformes > Petromyzontidae > Petromyzon > Petromyzon marinus. The sequence continues at coordinate 145,943 of NW_027422884.1, read as the reverse complement.
ACACAACCAGCACAATGTCCCCCATGCAATATGGCTGACTTGGAAGGCACCTATACAAGACAACCAGCACAATGTCCCCATGCAATATGGCTGACTTGGAAGTCACCTATAGAAATGGCCACCAGCACAATGTCCCCCATGCAATATGGCTGACTTGGAAGTCACCTATACAACATGGCAACCAGCACAATGTCCCCCAAGCAATATGGCTCACTTGGAAGTCACCTATACAACATGGCAACCAGCACAATGTCCCCCATGCAATATGGCTGACTTGGAAGTCACCTATAGAACATGGCCACCAGCACAATGTCCCCCATGCAACACGGCTGACTTGGAAGTCACCTATACAAGACAACCAGCACAATGTCCCCCATGCAATATGGCTGACTTGGAAGTCACCTATACAACACAACCAGCACAATGTCCCCCAAGCAATATGGCTCACTTGGAAGTCACCTATACAACATGGCAACCAGCACAATGTCCCCCATGCAATATGGCTGACTTGGAAGTCACCTATACCACATGGCAACCAGCACAATGTCCCCCATCCAATATGGCTGACTTGGAAGTCACCTATACAATACAACCAGCACAATGTCCCACAGGCAATATGGCTGACTTGGAAGTCACCTATACAACATGGCAACCAGCACAATGTCCCCCAAGCAATATGGCTGACTTGGAAGTCACCTATACAACATGGCAACCAGCACAATGTCCCCCATGCAATATGGCTGAATTGGAAGTCACCTATACAACATGGCAACCAGCACAATGTCCCCCATGCAATATGGCTGACTTGGAAGTCACCTATACAACATGGCAACCAGCACAATGTCCCCCATGCAATATGGCTGACTTGGAAGTCACCTATACAACATGGCCACCAGCACAATATCCCCCAAGCAATATGGCTCACTTGGAAGTCACCTATAGAACATGGCAACCAGCACAATGTCCCCCATGCAATATGGCTGACTTGGAAGTCACCTATAGAACATGGCCACCAGCACAATGTCCCCCATGCAACACGGCTGAAATGGAAGTCACCTATACAAGACAACCAGCACAATGTCCCCCATGCAATATGGCTGACTTGGAAGTCACCTATACAACACAACCAGCACAATGTCCCCCAAGCAATATGGCTGACTTGGAAGTCACCTATACAACATGGCAACCAGCACAATGTCCCCCATGCAATATATCTGACTTGGAAGTCACCTATACAACATGGCAACCAGCACAATGTCCCCCATGCAATATGGCTGACTTGGAAGTCACCTATACAAGACAACCAGCACAATGTCCCCCATGCAATATGGCTGACTTGGAAGTCACCTATAGGACATGGCAACCAGCACAATGTCCCCCAAGCAATATGGCTGACTTGGAAGTCACCTATACAAGACAACCAGCACAATGTCCCAAATGCAATATGGCTGACTTGGAAGTCACCTATAGAACATGGCCACCAGCACAATGTCCCCCATGCAATATGGCTGACTTGGAAGTCACCTATACAACATGGCAACCAGCACAATGTCCCCCATGCAATATGGCTGACTTGGAAGTCACCTATACAATACAACCAGCACAATGTCCCCCAAGCAATGTGGCTGACTTGGAAGTCACCTATACAAGACAACCAGCACAATGTCCCCCATGCAATATGGCTGACTTGGAAGTCACCTATACAATACAACCAGCACAATGTCCCCCATGCAATATGGCTGATTTGGAAGTCACCTATACAACACAACCAGCACAATGTCCCCCATGCAATATGGCTGACTTGGAAGTGACCTATACAAGACAACCAGCACAATGTCCCAAATGCAATATGGCTGAATTGGAAGTCACCTATAGAACATGGCCACCAGCACAATGTCCCCCATGCAATATGGCTGACTTGGAAGTCACCTATACAACATGGCAACCAGCACAATGTCCCCCATGCAATATGGCTGACTTGGAAGTCACCTATGCAATACAACCAGCACAATGTCCCCCATGCAATATGGCTGACTTGGAAGTCACCTATACAACACAGCCAGCACAATGTCCCCCATGCAATATGGCTGACTTGGAAGTCACCTATACAACACAACCAGCACAATGTCCCCCATGCAATATGGCTGATTTGGAAGTCACCTATAGAACATGGCAACCAACTCAATGTCCCCCAAGCAATATGGCTGACTTGGAAGTCACCTATACAACATGGCCACCAGCACAATGTCCCCCAAGCAATATGACTCACTTGGAAGTCACCTATACAATACAACCATCACAATGTCCCCCATGTAATATGGCTGACTTGGAAGTCACCTATACAATACAACCAGCACAATGTCCCCCATGCAATATGGCTGACTTGGAAGTCACCTATACAACACAACCAGCACAATGTCCCCCATGCCATATGGCTGACTTGGAAGTCACCTATACAACATGGCAACCAGCACAATGTCCCCCATGCAATATGGCTGACTTGGAAGTCACCTATACAACATGGCAACCAGCACAATGTCCCCCATGCAATATGGCTGACTTGGAAGGCACCTATACAAGACAACCAGCACAATGTCCCCATGCAATATGGCTGACTTGGAAGTCACCTATAGAACATGGCCACCAGCACAATGTCCCCCATGCAATATGGCTGACTTGGAAGTCACTTATACAACATGGCAACCAGCACAATGTCCCCCAAGCAATATGGCTCACTTGGAAGTCACCTATACAACATGGCAACCAGCACAATGTCCCCCATGCAATATGGCTGACTTGGAAGTCACCTATAGAACATGGCCACCAGCACAATGTCCCCCATGCAACACGGCTGACTTGGAAGTCACCTATACAAGACAACCAGCACAATGTCCCCCATGCAATATGGCTGACTTGGAAGTCACCTATACAACACAACCAGCACAATATCCCCCAAGCAATATGGCTCACTTGGAAGTCACCTATACAACATGGCAACCAGCACAATGTCCCCCATGCAATATGGCTGACTTGGAAGTCACCTATACAACATGGCAACCAGCACAATGTCCCCCATGCAATATGGCTGACTTGGAAGTCACCTATACAATACAACCAGCACAATGTCCCACAGGCAATATGGCTGACTTGGAAGTCACCTATACAACATGGCAACCAGCACAATGTCCCCCAAGCAATATGGCTGACTTGGAAGTCACCTATACAACATGGCAACCAGCACAATGTCCCCCATGCAATATGGCTGACTTGGAAGTCACCTATACAACATGGCAACCAGCACAATGTCCCCCATGCAATATGGCTGACTTGTAAGTCACCTATACAACATGGCCACCAGCACAATGTCCCCCATGCAATATGGCTGACTTGGAAGTCACCTATACAAGACAAATAGCACAATGTCCCCCATGCAATATGGCTGACTTGGAAGTCACCTATAGGACATGGCAACCAGCACAATGTCCCCCAAGCAATATGGCTGACTTGGAAGTCACCTATACAAGACAACCAGCACAATGTCCCAAATGCAATATGGCTGACTTGGAAGTCACCTATACAACATGGCAACCAGCACAATGTCCCCCAAGCAATATGGCTGACTTGGAAGTCACCTATAGAACATGGCCACCAGCACAATGTCCTCCAAGCAATATGGCTGACTTGGAAGTCACCTACAGAACATGGCAACCAGCACAATGTCCCCCAAGCAATATGGCTGACTTGGAAGTCACCTATACAAAACAACCAGCACAATGTCCCCCATGCAACACGGCTGACTTGGAAGTCACCTAAACAACATGGCAACCAGCACAATGTCCCCCATGCAATATGGCTGACTTGGAAGTCACCTATAGAACATGGCCACCAGCACAATGTCCCCCATGCAACACGGCTGACTTGGAAGTCACCTATACAAGACAACCAGCACAATGTCCCCCATGCAATATGGCTGACTTGGAAGTCACCTATACAACACAACCAGCACAATGTCCCCCAAGCAATATGGCTCACTTGGAAGTCACCTATACAACATGGCAACCAGCACAATGTCCCCCATGCAATATGGCTGACTTGGAAGTCACCTATACAACATGGCAACCAGCACAATGTCCCCCATGCAATATGGCTGACTTGGAAGTCACCTATACAATACAACCAGCACAATGTCCCACAGGCAATATGGCTGACTTGGAAGTCACCTATACAACATGGCAACCAGCACAATGTCCCCCAAGCAATATGGCTGACTTGGAAGTCACCTATACAACATGGCAACCAGCACAATGTCCCCCATGCAATATGGCTGACTTGGAAGTCACCTATACAACATGGCAACCAGCACAATGTCCCCCATGCAATATGGCTGACTTGGAAGTCACCTATACAACATGGCAACCAGCACAATGTCCCCCATGCAATATGGCTGACTTGGAAGTCACCTATACAACATGGCCACCAGCACAATGTCCCCCATGCAACACAGCTGACTTGGAAGTCACCTATACAACATGGCAACCAGCACAATATCCCCCAAGCAATATGGCTCACTTGGAAGTCACCTATAGAACATGGCAACCAGCACAATGTGCCCCAAGCAATATGGCTGACTTGGAAGTCACCTATACAACATGGCAACCAGCACAATGTCCCCCATGCAATATGGCTGACTTGGAAGTCACCTATAGAACATGGCCACCAGCACAATGTCCCCCATGCAACACGGCTGACTTGGAAGTCACCTATACAAGACAACCAGCACAATGTCCCCCATGCAATATGGCTGACTTGGAAGTCACCTATACAACACAACCAGCACAATGTCCCCCAAGCAATATGGCTGACTTGGAAGTCACCTATACAACATGGCAACCAGCACAATGTCCCCCATGCAATATGGCTGACTTGGAAGTCACCTATACAACATGGCAACCAGCACAATGTCCCCCATGCAATATGGCTGACTTGGAAGTCACCTATACAAGACAACCAGCACAATGTCCCCCATGCAATATGGCTGACTTGGAAGTCACCTATAGGACATGGCAACCAGCACAATGTCCCCCAAGCAATATGGCTGACTTGGAAGTCACCTATACAAGACAACCAGCACAATGTCCCAAATGCAATATGGCTGACTTGGAAGTCACCTATAGAACATGGCCACCAGCACAATGTCCCCCATGCAATATGGCTGACTTGGAATTCACCTATACAACATGGCAACCAGCACAATGTCCCCCATGCAATATGGCTGACTTGGAAGTCACCTATACAATACAACCAGCACAATGTCCCCCAAGCAATATGGCTGACTTGGAAGTCACCTATACAAGACAACCAGCACAATGTCCCCCATGCAATATGGCTGACTTGGAAGTCACCTATACAATACAACCAGCACAATGTCCCCCATGCAATATGGCTGATTTGGAAGTCACCTATACAACACAACCAGCACAATGTCCCCCATGCAATATGGCTGACTTGGAAGTGACCTATACAAGACAACCAGCACAATGTCCCAAATGCAATATGGCTGACTTGGAAGTCACCTATAGAACATGGCCACCAGCACAATGTCCCCCATGCAATATGGCTGACTTGGAAGTCACCTATACAACATGGCAACCAGCACAATGTCCCCCATGCAATATGGCTGACTTGGAAGTCACCTATGCAATACAACCAGCACAATGTCCCCCATGCAATATGGCTGACTTGGAAGTCACCTACACAACATGGCAACCAGCACAATGTCCCCCATGCAATATGGCTGACTTGGAAGGCACCTATACAAGACAACCAGCACAATGTCCCCATGCAATATGGCTGACTTGGAAGTCACCTATAGAACATGGCCACCAGCACAATGTCCCCCATGCAATATGGCTGACTTGGAAGTCACTTATACAACATGGCAACCAGCACAATGTCCCCCAAGCAATATGGCTCACTTGGAAGTCACCTATACAACATGGCAACCAGCACAATGTCCCCCATGCAATATGGCTGACTTGGAAGTCACCTATAGAACATGGCCACCAGCACAATGTCCCCCATGCAACACGGCTGACTTGGAAGTCACCTATACAAGACAACCAGCACAATGTCCCCCATGCAATATGGCTGACTTGGAAGTCACCTATACAACACAACCAGCACAATGTCCCCCAAGCAATATGGCTCACTTGGAAGTCACCTATACAACATGGCAACCAGCACAATGTCCCCCATGCAATATGGCTGACTTGGAAGTCACCTATACAACATGGCAACCAGCACAATGTCCCCCATGCAATATGGCTGACTTGGAAGTCACCTATACAATACAACCAGCACAATGTCCCACAGGCAATATGGCTGACTTGGAAGTCACCTATACAACATGGCAACCAGCACAATGTCCCCCAAGCAATATGGCTGACTTGGAAGTCACCTATACAACATGGCAACCAGCACAATGTCCCCCATGCAATATGGCTGACTTGGAAGTCACCTATACAACATGGCAACCAGCACAATGTCTCCCATGCAATATGGCTGACTTGGAAGTCACCTATACAACATGGCAACCAGCACAATGTCCCCCATGCAATATGGCTGACTTGGAAGTCACCTATACAACATGGCCACCAGCACAATGTCCCCCATGCAACACAGCTGACTTGGAAGTCACCTATACAACATGGCAACCAGCACAATATCCCCCAAGCAATATGGCTCACTTGGAAGTCACCTATAGAACATGGCAACCAGCACAATGTGCCCCAAGCAATATGGCTGACTTGGAAGTCACCTATACAACATGGCAACCAGCACAATGTCCCCCATGCAATATGGCTGACTTGGAAGTCACCTATAGAACATGGCCACCAGCACAATGTCCCCCATGCAACACGGCTGACTTGGAAGTCACCTATACAAGACAACCAGCACAATGTCCCCCATGCAATATGGCTGACTTGGAAGTCACCTATACAACACAACCAGCACAATGTCCCCCAAGCAATATGGCTGACTTGGAAGTCACCTATACAACATGGCAACCAGCACAATGTCCCCCATGCAATATGGCTGACTTGGAAGTCACCTATACAACATGGCAACCAGCACAATGTCCCCCATGCAATATGGCTGACTTGGAAGTCACCTATACAAGACAACCAGCACAATGTCCCCCATGCAATATGGCTGACTTGGAAGTCACCTATAGGACATGGCAACCAGCACAATGTCCCCCAAGCAATATGGCTGACTTGGAAGTCACCTATACAAGACAACCAGCACAATGTCCCAAATGCAATATGGCTGACTTGGAAGTCACCTATAGAACATGGCCACCAGCACAATGTCCCCCATGCAATATGGCTGACTTGGAATTCACCTATACAACATGGCAACCAGCACAATGTCCCCCATGCAATATGGCTGACTTGGAAGTCACCTATACAATACAACCAGCACAATGTCCCCCAAGCAATATGGCTGACTTGGAAGTCACCTATACAAGACAACCAGCACAATGTCCCCCATGCAATATGGCTGACTTGGAAGTCACCTATACAATACAACCAGCACAATGTCCCCCATGCAATATGGCTGATTTGGAAGTCACCTATACAACACAACCAGCACAATGTCCCCCATGCAATATGGCTGACTTGGAAGTGACCTATACAAGACAACCAGCACAATGTCCCAAATGCAATATGGCTGACTTGGAAGTCACCTATAGAACATGGCCACCAGCACAATGTCCCCCATGCAATATGGCTGACTTGGAAGTCACCTATACAACATGGCAACCAGCACAATGTCCCCCATGCAATATGGCTGACTTGGAAGTCACCTATGCAATACAACCAGCACAATGTCCCCCATGCAATATGGCTGACTTGGAAGTCACCTACACAACATGGCAACCAGCACAATGTCCCCCATGCAATATGGCTGACTTGGAAGGCACCTATACAAGACAACCAGCACAATGTCCCCATGCAATATGGCTGACTTGGAAGTCACCTATAGAACATGGCCACCAGCACAATGTCCCCCATGCAATATGGCTGACTTGGAAGTCACTTATACAACATGGCAACCAGCACAATGTCCCCCAAGCAATATGGCTCACTTGGAAGTCACCTATACAACATGGCAACCAGCACAATGTCCCCCATGCAATATGGCTGACTTGGAAGTCACCTATAGAACATGGCCACCAGCACAATGTCCCCCATGCAACACGGCTGACTTGGAAGTCACCTATACAAGACAACCAGCACAATGTCCCCCATGCAATATGGCTGACTTGGAAGTCACCTATACAACACAACCAGCACAATGTCCCCCAAGCAATATGGCTCACTTGGAAGTCACCTATACAACATGGCAACCAGCACAATGTCCCCCATGCAATATGGCTGACTTGGAAGTCACCTATACAACATGGCAACCAGCACAATGTCCCCCATGCAATATGGCTGACTTGGAAGTCACCTATACAATACAACCAGCACAATGTCCCACAGGCAATATGGCTGACTTGGAAGTCACCTATACAACATGGCAACCAGCACAATGTCCCCCAAGCAATATGGCTGACTTGGAAGTCACCTATACAACATGGCAACCAGCACAATGTCCCCCATGCAATATGGCTGACTTAGAAGTCACCTATACAACATGGCCACCAGCACAATGTCCCCCATGCAATATGGCTGACTTGGAAGTCACCTATACAAGACAAATAGCACAATGTCCCCCATGCAATATGGCTGACTTGGAAGTCACCTATAGGACATGGCAACCAGCACAATGTCCCCCAAGCAATATGGCTGACTTGGAAGTCACCTATACAAGACAACCAGCACAATGTCCCAAATGCAATATGGCTGACTTGGAAGTCACCTATACAACATGGCAACCAGCACAATGTCCCCCAAGCAATATGGCTGACTTGGAAGTCACCTATAGAACATGGCCACCAGCACAATGTCCTCCAAGCAATATGGCTGACTTGGAAGTCACCTACAGAACATGGCAACCAGCACAATGTCCCCCAAGCAATATGGCTGACTTGGAAGTCACCTATACAAAACAACCAGCACAATGTCCCCCATGCAACACGGCTGACTTGGAAGTCACCTATACAACATGGCAACCAGCACAATGTCCCCCATGCAATATGGCTGACTTGGAAGTCACCTATAGAACATGGCCACCAGCACAATGTCCCCCATGCAACACGGCTGACTTGGAAGTCACCTATACAAGACAACCAGCACAATGTCCCCCATGCAATATGGCTGACTTGGAAGTCACCTATACAACACAACCAGCACAATGTCCCCCAAGCAATATGGCTCACTTGGAAGTCACCTATACAACATGGCAACCAGCACAATGTCCCCCATGCAATATGGCTGACTTGGAAGTCACCTATACAACATGGCAACCAGCACAATGTCCCCCATGCAATATGGCTGACTTGGAAGTCACCTATACAATACAACCAGCACAATGTCCCACAGGCAATATGGCTGACTTGGAAGTCACCTATACAACATGGCAACCAGCACAATGTCCCCCAAGCAATATGGCTGACTTGGAAGTCACCTATACAACATGGCAACCAGCACAATGTCCCCTATGCAATATGGCTGACTTGGAAGTCACCTATACAACATGGCAACCAGCACAATGTCCCCCATGCAATATGGCTGACTTGGAAGTCACCTATACAACATGGCAACCAGCACAATGTCCCCCATGCAATATGGCTGACTTGGAAGTCACCTATACAACATGACCACCAGCACAATGTCCCCCATGCAACACGGCTGACTTGGAAGTCACCTATACAACATGGCAACCAGCACAATATCCCCCAAGCAATATGGCTCACTTGGAAGTCACCTATAGAACATGGCAACCAGCACAATGTCCCCCAAGCAATATGGCTGACTTGGAAGTCACCTATACAACATGGCAACCAGCACAATGTCCCCCATGCAATATGGCTGACTTGGACGTCACCTATAGAACATGGCCACCAGCACAATGTCCCCCATGCAACACGGCTGACTTGGAAGTCACCTATACAAGACAACCAGCACAATGTCCCCCATGCAATATGGCTGACTTGGAAGTCACCTATACAACACAACCAGCACAATGTCCCCCAAGCAATATGGCTGACTTGGAAGTCACCTATACAACATGGCAACCAGCACAATGTCCCCCATGCAATATGGCTGACTTGGAAGTCACCTATACAACATGGCAACAAGCACAATGTCCCCCATGCAATATGGCTGACTTGGAAGTCACCTATACAAGACAACCAGCACAATGTCCCCCATGCAATATGGCTGACTTGGAAGTCACCTATAGGACATGGCAACCAGCACAATGTCCCCCAAGCAATATGGCTGACTTGGAAGTCACCTATACAAGACAACCAGCACAATGTCCCAAATGCAATATGGCTGACTTGGAAGTCACCTATAGAACATGGCCACCAGCACAATGTCCCCCATGCAATATGGCTGACTTGGAATTCACCTATACAACATGGCAACCAGCACAATGTCCCCCATGCAATATGGCTGACTTGGAAGTCACCTATACAATACAACCAGCACAATGTCCCCCAAACAATATGGCTGACTTGGAAGTCACCTATACAAGAAAACCAGCACAATGTCCCCCATGCAATATGGCTGACTTGGAAGTCACCTATACAATACAACCAGCACAATGTCCCCCATGCAATATGGCTGATTTGGAAGTCACCTATACAACACAACCAGCACAATGTCCCCCATGCAATATGGCTGACTTGGAAGTGACCTATACATGACAACCAGCACAATGTCCCAAATGCAATATGGCTGACTTGGAAGTCACCTATAGAACATGGCCACCAGCACAATGTCCCCCATGCAATATGGCTGACTTGGAAGTCACCTATACAACATGGCAACCAGCACAATGTCCCCCATGCAATATGGCTGACTTGGAAGTCACCTATGCAATACAACCAGCACAATGTCCCCCATGCAATATGGCTGACTTGGAAGTCACCTATACAACACAACCAGCACAATGTCCCCCATGCAATATGGCTGACTTGGAAGGCACCTATACAAGACAACCAGCACAATGTCCCCATGCAATATGGCTGACTTGGAAGTCACCTATAGAAATGGCCACCAGCACAATGTCCCCCATGCAATATGGCTGACTTGGAAGTCACCTATACAACATGGCAACCAGCACAATGTCCCCCAAGCAATATGGCTCACTTGGAAGTCACCTATACAACATTGCAACCAGCACAATGTCCCCCATGCAATATGGCTAACTTGGAAGTCACCTATAGAACATGGCCACCAGCACAATGTCCCCCATGCAACACGGCTGACTTGGAAGTCACCTATACAAGACAACCAGCACAATGTCCCCCATGCAATATGGCTGACTTGGAAGTCACCTATACAACACAACCAGCACAATGTCCCCCAAGCAATATGGCTCACTTGGAAGTCACCTATACAACATGGCAACCAGCACAATGTCCCCCATGCAATATGGCTGACTTGGAAGTCACCTATACCACATGGCAACCAGCACAATGTCCCCCATGCAATATGGCTGACTTGGAAGTCACCTATACAATACAACCAGCACAATGTCCCACAGGAAATATGGCTGACTTGGAAGTCACCTATACAACATGGCAACCAGCACAATGTCCCCCAAGCAATATGGCTGACTTGGAAGTCACCTATACAACATGGCAACCAGCACAATGTCCCCCATGCAATATGGCTGACTTGGAAGTCACCTATACAACATGGCAACCAGCACAATGTCCCCCATGCAATATGGCTGACTTGGAAGTCACCTATAGGACATGGCAACCAGCACAATGTCCCCCAAGCAATATGGCTGACTTGGAAGTCACCTATACAAGACAACCAGGACAATGTCCCAAATGCAATATGGCTGACTTGGAAGTCACCTATAGAACATGGCCACCAGCACAATGTCCCCCATGCAATATGGCTGACTTGGAAGTCACCTATACAACATGGCAACCAGCACAATGTCCCCCATGCAATATGGCTGACTTGGAAGTCACCTATACAATACAACCAGCACAATGTCCCCCAAGCAATATGGCTGACTTGGAAGTCACCAATACAAGACAACCAGCACAATGTCCCCCATGCAATATGGCTGACTTGGAAGTCACCTATACAATACAACCAGCACAATGTCCCCCATGTAATATGGCTGATTTGGAAGTCACCTATACAACACAACCAGCACAATGTCCCCCATGCAATATGGCTGACTTGGAAGTGACCTATACAAGACAACCAGCACAATGTCCCAAATGCAATATGGCTGAATTGGAAGTCACCTATAGAACATGGCCACCAGCACAATGTCCCCCATGCAATATGGCTGACTTGGAAGTCACCTATACAACATGGCAACCAGCACAATGTCCCCCATGCAATATGGCTGACTTGGAAGTCACCTATGCAATACAACCAGCACAATGTCCCCCATGCAATATGGCTGACTTGTAGTCACCTATACAACACAGCCAGCACAATGTCCCCCATGCAATATGGCTGACTTGGAAGTCACCTATACAACACAACCAGCACAATGTCCCCCATGCAATATGGCTGACTTGGAAGTCACCTATAGAACATGGCAACCAACACAATGTCCCCCAAGCAATATGGCTGACTTGGAAGTCACCTATACAACATGGCCACCAGCACAATGTCCCCCAAGCAATATGGCTCACTTGGAAGTCACCTATACAATACAACCATCACAATGTCCCCCATGTAATATGGCTGACTTGGAAGTCACCTATACAATACAACCAGCACAATGTCCCCCATGCAATATGGCTGACTTGGAAGTCACCTATACAACACAACCAGCACAATGTCCCCCATGCAATACGGCTGACTTGGAAGTCACCTATACAACATGGCAACCAGCACAATGTCCCCCATGCAATATGGCTGACTTGGAAGGCACCTATACAAGACAACCAGCACAAAGTCCCCATGCAATATGGCTGACTTGGAAGTCACCTATAGAACATGGCCACCAGCACAATGTCCCCCATGCAATATGGCTGACTTGGAAGTCACTTATACAACATGGCAACCAGCACAATGTCCCCCAAGCAATATGGCTCACTTGGAAGTCACCTATACAACATGGCAAACCAGCACAATGTCCCCCATGCAATATGGCTGACTTGGAAGTCACCTATAGAACATGGCCACCAGCACAATGTCCCCCATGCAACACGGCTGACTTGGAAGTCACCTATACAAGACAACCAGCACAATGTCCCCCATGCAATATGGCTGACTTGGAAGTCACCTATACAACACAAGCAGCACAATGTCCCCCAAGCAATATGGCTCACTTGGAAGTCACCTATACAACATGGCAACCAGCACAATGTCCCCCATGCAATATGGCTGACTTGGAAGTCACCTATACAACATGGCAACCAGCACAATGTCCCCCATGCAATATGGCTGACTTGGAAGTCACCTATACAATACAACCAGCACAATGTCCCACAGGCAATATGGCTGACTTGGAAGTCACCTATACAACATGGCAACCAGCACAATGTCCCCCAAGCAATATGGCTGACTTGGAAGTCACCTATACAACATGGCAACCAGCACAATGTCCCCCATGCAATATGGCTGACTTGGAAGTCACCTATACAACATGGCAACCAGCACAATGTCCCCCATGCAATATGGCTGACTTGGAAGTCACCTATACAACATGGCCACCAGCACAATGTCCCCCATGCAATATGGCTGACTTGGAAGTCACCTATACAAGACAACCAGCACAATGTCCCCCATGCAATATGGCTGACTTGGAAGACACCTATAGGACATGGCAACCAGCACAATGTCCCCCAAGCAATATGGCTGACTTGGAAGTCACCTATACAAGACAACCAGCACAATGTCCCAAATGCAATATGGCTGACTTGGAAGTCACCTATACAACATGGCAACCAGCACAATGTCCCCCAAGCAATATGGCTGACTTGGAAGTCACCTATAGAACATGGCCACCAGCACAATGTCCTCCAAGCAATATGGCTGACTTGGAAGTCACCTACAGAACATGGCAACCAGCACAATGTCCCCCAAGCAATATGGCTGACTTGGAAGTCACCTATACAAGACAGCCAGCACAATGTCCCCCATGCAACACGGCTGACTTGGAAGTCACCTATACAAGACAACCAGCACAATGTCCCCCATGCAATATGGCTGACTTGGAAGTCACCTATACAACACAACCAGCACAATGTCCCCCAAGCAATATGGCTCACTTGGAAGTCACCTATACAACATGGCAACCAGCACAATGTCCCCCATGCAATATGGCTGACTTGGAATTCACCTATACAATACAACCAGCACAATGTCCCCCAAGCAATATGGCTGACTTGGAAGTCACCTATAGAACATGGCCACCAGCACAATGTCCTCCATGCAATATGGCTGACTTGGAAGTCACCTATACAAGACAACCAGCACAATGTCCCCCATGCAATATAGCTGACTTGGAAGTCACCTATAGAACATGGCAACCAGCACAATGTCCCCCAAGCAATATGGCTGACTTGGAAGTCACCTATACAAGACAACCAGCACAATTTCCCCCATGCAATATGGCTGACTTGGAAGTCACCTATAGAACATGGCCACCAGCACAATGTCCCCCATGCAATATGGCTGACTTGGAAGTCACCTATCCAACATGGCAACCAGCACAATGTCCCCCAAGCAATATGGCTGACTTGGAAGTCACCTATACAAGACAACCAGCACAATGTCCCCCATGCAATATAGCTGACTTGGAAGTCACCTATAGAACATGGCAACCAGCACAATGTCCCCCAAGCAATATGGCTGACTTGGAAGTCACCTATACAAGACAACCAGCACAATTTCCCCCATGCAATATGGCTGACTTGGAAGTCACCTATAGAACATGGCCACCAGCACAATGTCCCCCAAGCAATATGGCTCACTTGGAAGTCACCTATACAATACAACCAGCACAATGTCCCCCAAGCAATATGGCTGACTTGGAAGTCACCTATACAAGACAACCAGCACAATGTCCCCCATGCAATATGGCTGACTTGGAAGTCACCTATACAATACAACCAGCACAATGTCCCCCATGCAATATGGCTGATTTGGAAGTCACCTATACAACACAACCAGCACAATGTCCCCCATGCAATATGGCTGACTTGGAAGTCACCTATACAAGACAACCAGCACAATGTCCCAAATGCAATATGGCTGACTTGGAAGTCACCTATAGGACATGGCCACCAGCACAATGTCCCCCATGCAATATGGCGGACTTGGAAGACACCTATACAATACAACCAGCACAATGTCCCCCATGCAATATGGCTGACTTGGAAGTCACCTATACAATACAACCAGCACAATGTCCCCCATGCAATATGGCTGATTTGGAATTCACCTATACAACACAACCAGCACAATGTCCCCCATGCAATATGGCTGACTTGGAAGTCACCTATACAAGACAACCAGCACAATGTCACCCATGCAATATGGCTGACTTGGAAGTAACCTATAGAACATGGCCACCAGCACAATGTCCCCCATGCAATATGGCTGACTTGGAAGTCACCTATACAACATGGCAACCAGCACAATGTCCCCCATGCAATATGGCTGACTTGGAAGTCACCTATACAATACAACCAGCACAATGTCCCCCAAGCAATATGGCTGACTTGGAAGTCACCTATACAAGACAACCAGCACAATGTCCCCCATGCAATATGGCTGACTTGGAAGTCACCTATAGAACATGGCAACCAACACAATGTCCCCCAAGCAATATGGCTGACTTGGAAGTCACCTATACAACATGGCCACCAGCACAATGTCCCCCAAGCAATATGGCTCACTTGGAAGTCACCTATACAATACAACCATCACAATGTCCCCCATGTAATATGGCTGACTTGGAAGTCACCTATACAATACAACCAGCACAATGTCCCCCATGCAATATGGCTGACTTGGAAGTCACCTATACAACACAACCAGCACAATGTCCCCCATGCAATACGGCTGACTTGGAAGTCACCTATACAACATGGCAACCAGCACAATGTCCCCCATGCAATATGGCTGACTTGGAAGTCAACTATACAACATGGCAACCAGCACAATGTCCCCCATGCAATATGGCTGACTTGGAAGGCACCTATACAAGACAACCAGCACAATGTCCCCATGCAATATGGCTGACTTGGAAGTCACCTATAGAACATGGCCACCAGCACAATGTCCCCCATGCAATATGGCTGACTTGGAAGTCACTTATACAACATGGCAACCAGCACAATGTCCCCCAAGCAATATGGCTCACTTGGAAGTCACCTATACAACATGGCAACCAGCACAATGTCCCCCATGCAATATGGCTGACTTGGAAGTCACCTATAGAACATGGCCACCAGCACAATGTCCCCCATGCAACACGGCTGACTTGGAAGTCACCTATACAAGACAACCAGCACAATGTCCCCTATGCAATATGGCTGACTTGGAAGTCACCTATACAACACAACCAGCACAATGTCCCCCAAGCAATATGGCTCACTTGGAAGTCACCTATACAACATGGCAACCAGCACAATGTCCCCCATGCAATATGGCTGACTTGGAAGTCACCTATACAACATGGCAACCAGCACAATGTCCCCCATGCAATATGGCTGACTTGGAAGTCACCTATACAATACAACCAGCACAATGTCCCACAGGCAATATGGCTGACTTGGAAGTCACCTATACAACATGGTAACCAGCACAATGTCCCCCAAGCAATATGGCTGACTTGGAAGTCACCTATACAACATGGCAACCAGCACAATGTCCCCCATGCAATATGGCTGACTTGGAAGTCACCTATACAACATGGCAACCAGCACCATGTCCCCCATGCAATATGGCTGACTTGGAAGTCACCTATACAACATGGCCACCAGCACAATGTCCCCCATGCAATATGGCTGACTTGGAAGTCACCTATACAAGACAACCAGCACAATGTCCCCCATGCAATATGGCTGACTTGGAAGTCACCTTTAGGACATGGCAACCAGCACAATGTCCCCCAAGCAATATGGCTGACTTGGAAGTCACCTATACAAGACAACCAGCACAATGTCCCAAATGCAATATGGCTGACTTGTAAGTCACCTATACAACATGGCAACCAGCACAATGTCCCCCAAGCAATATGGCTGACTTGGAAGTCACCTATAGAACATGGCCACCAGCACAATGTCCTCCAAGCAATAGGGCTGACTTGGAAGTCACCTACAGAACATGGCAACCAGCACAATGTCCCCCAAGCAATATGGCTGACTTGGAAGTCACCTATACAAGACAACCAGCACAATGTCCCTCATGCAACACGGCTGACTTGGAAGTCACCTATACAAGACAACCAGCACAATGTCCCCCATGCAATATGGCTGACTTGGAAGTCACCTATACAACACAACCAGCACAATGTCCCCCAAGCAATATGGCTCACTTGGAAGTCACCTATACAACATGGCAACCAGCACAATGTCCCCCATGCAATATGGCTGACTTGGAATTCACCTATACAATACAACCAGCACAATGTCCCCCAAGCAATATGGCTGACTTGGAAGTCACCTATAGAACATGGCCACCAGCACAATGTCCTCCATGCAATATGGCTGACTTGGAAGTCACCTATACAAGACAACCAGCACAATGTCCCCCATGCAATATAGCTGACTTGGAAGTCACCTATAGAACATGGCAACCAGCACAATGTCCCCCAAGCAATATGGCTGACTTGGAAGTCACCTATACAAGACAACCAGCACAATTTCCCCCCTGCAATATGGCTGACTTGGAAGTCACCTATAGAACATGGCCACCAGCACAATGTCCCCCATGCAATATGGCTGACTTGGAAGTCACCTATACAACATGGCAACCAGCACAATGTCCCCCAAGCAATATGGCTGACTTGGAAGTCACCTATAGAACATGGCCACCAGCACAATGTCCCCCAAGCAATATGGCTCACTTGGAAGTCACCTATACAATACAACCAGCACAATGTCCCCCAAGCAATATGGCTGACTTGGAAGTCACCTATACAAGACAACCAGCACAATGTCCCCCATGCAATATGGCTGACTTGGAAGTCACCTATACAATACAACCAGCACAATGTCCCCCATGCAATATGGCTGATTTGGAAGTCACCTATACAACACAACCAGCACAATGTCCCCCATGCAATATGGCTGACTTGGAAGTCACCTATACAAGACAACCAGCACAATGTCCCAAATGCAATATGGCTGACTTGGAAGTCACCTATAGGACATGGCCACCAGCACAATGTCCCCCATGCAATATGGCGGACTTGGAAGTCACCTATACAATACAACCAGCACAATGTCCCCCATGCAATATGGCTGACTTGGAAGTCACCTATACAACATGGCAACCAGCACAATGTCCCCCATGCAATATGGCTGACTTGGAAGTCACCTATACAATACAACCAGCACAATGTCCCCCAAGCAATATGGCTGACTTGGAAGTCACCTATACAAGACAACCAGCACAATGTCCCCCATGCAATATGGCTGACTTGGAAGTCACCTATACAATACAACCAGCACAATGTCCCCCATGCAATATGGCTGATTTGGAAGTCACCTATACAACACAACCAGCACAATGTCCCCCATGCAATATGGCTGACTTGGAAGTCACCTATACAAGACAACCAGCACAATGTCCCAAATGCAATATGGCTGACTTGGAAGTCACCTATAGAACATGGCCACCAGCACAATGTCCCCCATGCAATATGGCTGACTTGGAAGTCACCTATACAACATGGCAACCAGCACAATGTCCCCCATGCAATATGGCTGACTTGGAAGTCACCTATACAATACAACCAGCACAATGTCCCCCAAGCAATATGGCTGACTTGGAAGTCACCTATACAAGACAACCAGCACAATGTCCCCCATGCAATATGGCTGACTTGGAAGTCACCTATAGGACATGGCCACCAGCACAATGTCCCCCATGCAATATGGCTGACTTGGAAGTCACCTATACAATACAACCAGCACAATGTCCCCCATGCAATATGGCTGACTTGGAAGTCACCTATACAATACAACCAGCACAATGTCCCCCATGCAATATGGCTGATTTGGAAGTCACCTATACAACACAACCAGCACAATGTCCCCCATGCAATATGGCTGACTTGGAAGTCACCTATACAAGACAACCAGCACAATGTCCCCCATGCAATATGGCTGACTTGGAAGTCACCTATAGAACATGGCCACCAGCACAATGTCCCCCATGCAATATGGCTGACTTGGAAGTCACCTATACAACATGGCAACCAGCACAATGTCCCCCATGCAATATGGCTGACTTGGAAGTCACCTATAGAACATGGCCACCAGCACAATGTCCCCCATGCAATATGGCTGACTTGGAAGTCACCTATACAACATGGCAACCAGCACAATGTCCCCCAAGCAATATGGCTGACTTGGAAGTCACCTATAGAACATGGCCACCAGCACAATGTCCCCCAAGCAATATGGCTGACTTGGAAGTCACCTATAGAACATGGCAACCAGCACAATGTCCCCCAAGCAATATGGCTGACTTAGAAGTCACCTATACAAGACAACCAGCACAATGTCCCCCATGCAATATGGCTGACTTGGAAGTCACCTATAGGACATGGCAACCAGCACAATGTCCCCCATGCAATATGGCTGACTTGGAAGTCACCTATAGAACATGGCCACCATCACAATGTCCCCCAAGCAATATGGCTCACTTGGAAGTCACCTATACAATACAACAAGCACAATGTCCCCCATGCAATATGGCTGACTTGGAAGTCACCTTTACAATACAACCAGCACAATGTCCCCCATGCAATATGGCTGATTTGGAAGTCACCTATACAACACAACCAGAACAATGTCCCCCATGCAATATGGCTGACTTGGAAGTCACCTATACAAGACAACCAGCACAATGTCCAAAATGTAATATGGCTGACTTGGAAGTCACCTATAGAACATGGCCACCAGCACAATGTCCCCCATGCAATATGGCTGACTTGGAAGTCACCTATACAACATGGCAACCAGCACAATGTCCCCCATGCAATATGGCTGACTTGGAAGTCACCTATACAATACAACCAGCACAATGTCCCCCAAGCAATATGGCTGACTTGGAAGTCACCTATACAAGACAACCAGCACAATGTCCCCCATGCAATATGGCTGACTTGGAAGTCACCTATAGGACATGGCCACCAGTACAACGTCCCCCATGCAATATGACTGACTTGGAAGTCACCTATACAATACAACCAGCACAATGTCCCCCATGCAATATGGCTGACTTGGAAGTCACCTATACAATACAACCAGCACAATGTCCCCCATGCAATATGGCTGATTTGGAAGTCACCTATACAACACAACCAGCACAATGTCCCCCATGCAATATGGCTGACTTGGAAGTCACCTATACAAGACAACCAGCACAATGTCCCAAATGCAATATGGCTGACTTGGAAGTCACCTATAGGACATGGCCACCAGCACAATGTCCCCCAAGCAATATGGCTGACTTGGAAGTCACCTATACAAGACAACCAGCACAATGTCCCCCATGCAATATGGCTGACTTGGAAGTCACCTATAGAACATGGCCACCAGCACAATGTCCCCGTTGCAATATGGCTGACTTGGAAGTCACCTATACAACATGGCAACCAGCACAATGTCCCCCAAGCAATATGGCTGACTTGGAATTCACCTATACAACATGGCAACCAGCACAATGTCCCACAAGCAATATGGCTGACTTGTAAGTCACCTAGAGAACATGGCAACCAGCACAATGTCCCCCAAGCAATATGGCTGACTTAAAAGTCACCTATACAAGACAACCAGCACAATTTCCCCCATGCAATATGGCTGACTTGGAAGTCACCTATAGGACATGGCAACCAGCACAATGTCCCCCATGCAATATGGCTGACTTGGAAGTCACCTATACAACATGGCAACCAGCACAATGTCCCCCATGCAATATGGCTGACTTGGAAGTCACCTATGCAATACAACCAGCACAATGTCCCCCAAGCAATATGGCTGACTTGGAAGTCACCAATAGAACATGGCCACCAGCACAATGTCCCCCATGCAATATGGCTGACTTGGAAGTCACCTATACAAGACAACCAGCACAATGTCCCCCATGCAATATGGCTGACTTGGAAGTCACCTATAGAACATGGCCACCAGCACAATGTCCCCCATGCAATAAGGCTGACTTGGAAGTCACCTATACAACATGGCAACCAGCACAATGTCCCCCAAGTAATATGGCTGACTTGGAAGTCACCTATAGAACATGGCCACCAGCACAATGTCCCCCAAGCAATATGGCCCACTTGGAAGTCACCTAATAGAACATGGCAACCAGCACAATGTCCCCGAAGCAATATGGCTGACTTGGAAGTCACCTATACAAGACAACCAGCACAATGTCCCCCATGCAATATGGCTGACTTGGAAGTCACCTATAGGACATGGCAACCAGCACAATGTCCCCCATGCAATATGGCTGACTTGGAAGTCACCTATAGAACATGGCCACCAGCACAATGTCCCCCAAGCAATATGGCTGACTTGAAAGTCACCTATACAATACAACCAGCACAATGTCCCCCATGCAATATGGCTGACTTGGAAGTCACCTATACAATACAACCAGCACAATGTCCCCCATGCAATATGGCTGACTTGGAAGTCACCTATACAACACAACCAGCACAATGTCCCTCATGCAATATGGCTGACTTGGAAGTCACCTATACAACACAACCAGACAATGTCCCCCATGCAATATGGCTCACTTGGAAGTCACCTATACAACATGGCAACCAGCACAATGTCCCCCATGCAATATGGCTGACTTGGAAGTCACCTATACAACATGGCAACCAGCACAATGTCCCCCATGCAATATGGCTGACTTGGAAGTCACCTATACAACATGGCAACCAGCACAATGTCCCCCATGCAATATGGCTGACTTGGAAGTCACCTATACAAGAAACCAGCACAATGTCCCCCATGCAATGTGGCTGACTTGGAAGTCACCTATAGAACATGGCTACCAGCACAATGTCCCCCATGCAATATGGCTGACTTGGAAGACACCTATACAACATGGCAACCAGCACAATGTCCCCCAAGCAATATGGCTCACTTGGAAGTCACCTATACAACATGGCAACCAGCACAATGTCCCCCATGCAATATGGCTGACTTGGAAGTCACCTATAGAACATGGCCACCAGCACAATGTCCCCCATGCAACACGGCTGACTTGGAAGTCACCTATACAAGACAACCAGCACAATGTCCCCCATGCAATATGGCTGACTTGGAAGTCACCTATACAACACAACCAGCACAATGTCCCCCAAGCAATATGGCTCACTTGGAAGTCACCTATACAACATGGCAACCAGCACAATGTCCCCCATGCAATATGGCTGACTTGGAAGTCACCTATACAATACAACCAGCACAATGTCCCCCAAGCAATATGGCTGACTTGGAAGTCACCTATACAAGACAACCAGCACAATGTCTCCCATGCAATATGGTTGACTTGGAAGTCACCTATAGGACATGGCCACCAGCACAATGTCCCCCATGCAATATGGCTGACTTGGAAGTCACCGATACAATACAACCAGCACAATGTCCCCCATGCAATATGGCTGACTTGGAAGTCACCTATACAATACAACCAGCACAATGTCCCCCATGCAATATGGCTGACTTGGAAGTCACCTATACAACATGGCAACCAGCACAATGTCCCCCATGCAATATGGCTGACTTGGAAGTCACCTATACAAGACAACCAGCACAATGTCCCAAATGCAATATGGCTGACTTGGAAGTCACCTATAGAACATGGCCACCAGCACAATGTCCCCCATGCAATATGGCTGACTTGGAAGTCACCTATACAACATGGCAACCAACACAATGTCCCCCATGCAATATGGCTGACTTGGAAGTCACCTATACAATACAACCAGCACAATGTCCCCCAAGCAATATGGCTGACTTGGAAGTCACCTATACAAGACAACCAGCACAATGTCCCCCATGCAATATGGCTGACTTGGAAGTCACCTATAGGACATGGCCATTAGCACAATGTCCCCCATGCAATATGGCTGACTTGGAAGTCACCTATACAATACAACCAGCACAATGTCCCCCATGCAATATGGCTGACTTGGAAGTCACCCATACAATACAACCAGCACAATGTCCCCCATGCAATATGGCTGATTTGGAAGTCACCTATACAACACAACCACCACAATGTCCCCCATGCAATATGGCTGACTTGGAAGTCACCTATACAAGACAACCAGCACAATGTCCTGCATGCAATATGGCTGACTTGGAAGTCACCTATAGAACATGGCCACCAGCACAATGTCCCCCATGCAATATGGCTGACTTGGAAGTCACGTATACAACATGGCAACCAGCACAATGTCCCCCAAGCAATATGGCTGACTTGGAAGTCACCTATACAACATGGCAACCAGCACAATGTCCCCCAAGCAATATGGCTGACTTAAAAGTCACCTATACAAGACAACCAGCACAATTTCCCCCATGCAATGTGGCTGACTTGGAAGTCACCTATAGGACATGGCAACCAGCACAATGTCCCCCATGCAATATGGCTGACTTGGAAGTCACCTATAGAACATGGCCACCAGCACAATGTCCCCCATGCAATATGGCTGACTTGGAAGTCACCTATACAACATGGCAACCAGCACAATGTCCCCCATGCAATATGGCTGACTTGGAAGTCACCTATACAATACAACCAGCACAATGTCCCCCAAGCAATATGGCTGACTTGGAAGTCACCTATACAAGACAACCAGCACAATGTCTCCCATGCAATATGGTTGACTTGGAAGTCACCTATAGGACATGGCCACCAGCACAATGTCCCCCATGCAATATGGCTGACTTGGAAGTCACCTATACAATACAACCAGCACAATGTCCCCCATGCAATATGGCTGACTTGGAAGTCACCAATACAATACAACCAGCACAATGTCCCCCATGCAATATGGCTGACTTGGAAGTCACCTATACAACATGGCAACCAGCACAATGTCCCCCATGCAATATGGCTGACTTGGAAGTCACCTATACAAGACAACCAGCACAATGTCCCAAATGCAATATGGCTGACTTGGAAGTCACCTATAGAACATGGCCACCAGCACAATGTCCCCCATGCAATATGGCTGACTTGGAAGTCACCTATACAACATGGCAACCAACACAATGTCCCCCATGCAATATGGCTGACTTGGAAGTCACCTATACAATACAACCAGCAGAATGTCCCCCAAGCAATATGGCTGACTTGGAAGTCACCTATACAAGACAACCAGCACAATGTCCCCCATGCAATATGGCTGACTTGGAAGTCACCTATAGGACATGGCCATTAGCACAATGTCCCCCATGCAATATGGCTGACTTGGAAGTCACCTATACAATACAACCAGCACAATGTCCCCCATGCAATATGGCTGACTTGGAAGTCACCTATACAATACAACCAGCACAATGTCCCCCATGCAATATGGCTGATTTGGAAGTCACCTATACAACACAACCAGCACAATGTCCCCCATGCAATATGGCTGACTTGGAAGTCAC
The DNA here is from genome assembly GCF_048934315.1 of Petromyzon marinus. Classification (NCBI taxonomy): domain Eukaryota; kingdom Metazoa; phylum Chordata; class Hyperoartia; order Petromyzontiformes; family Petromyzontidae; genus Petromyzon; species Petromyzon marinus. The sequence continues at coordinate 120,919 of NW_027422884.1, read as the reverse complement.
CTATACAAGACAACCAGCACAATGTCCTGCATGCAATATGGCTGACTTGGAAGTCACCTATAGAACATGGCCACCAGCACAATGTCCCCCATGCAATATGGCTGACTTGGAAGTCACCTATACAACATGGCAACCAGCACAATGTCCCCCAAGCAATATGGCTGACTTGGAAGTCACCTATACAATATGGCAACCAGCACAATGTCCCCCAAGCAATATGGCTGACTTAAAAGTCACCTATACAAGACAACCAGCACAATTTCCCCCATGCAATGTGGCTGACTTGGAAGTCACCTATAGGACATGGCAACCAGCACAATGTCCCCCATGCAATATGGCTGACTTGTAAGTCACCTATACAACATGGCAACCAGCACAATGTCCCCCATGCAATATGGCTGACTTGGAAGTCACCTATACAACATGGCAACCAGCACAATGTCCCCCATGCAATATGGCTGACTTGGAAGTCAGCTATACAACATGGCCACCAGCACAATGTCCCCCATGCAACACGGCTGACTTGGAAGTCACCTATACAAGACAACCAGCACAATGTCCCCCAAGCAATATGGCTGACTTGGAAGTCACCTATACAACATGGCAACCAGCACAATGTCCCCCATGCAATATGGCTGACTTGGAAGTCACCTATACAACATGGCAACCAGCACAATGTCCCCCATGCAATATGGCTGACTTGGAAGTCACCTATACAATACAACCAGCACAATGTCCCCCAAGCAATATGGCTGACTTGGAAGTCACCTATAGAACATGGCCACCAGCACAATGTCCCCCATGCAATATGGCTGACTTGGAAGGCACCTATACAAGACAACCAGCACAATGTCCCCCATGCAATATGGCTGACTTGGAAGTCACCTATAGAACATGGCCACCAGCACAATGTCCCCCATGCAATATGGCTGACTTGGAAGTCACCTATACAACATGGCAACCAGCACAATGTCCCCCAAGCAATATGGCTGACTTGGAAGTCACCTATAGAACATGGCCACCAGCACAATGTCCCCCAAGCAATATGGCTGACTTGGAAGTCACCTAATAGAACATGGCAACCAGCACAATGTCCCCGAAGCAATATGGCTGACTTGGAAGTCACCTATACAAGACAACCAGCACAATGTCCCCCATGCAATATGGCTGACTTGGAAGTCACCTATACAACATGGCAACCAACACAATGTCCCCCATGCAATATGGCTGACTTGGAAGTCACCTATACAATACAACCAGCACAATGTCCCCCAAGCAATATGGCTGACTTGGAAGTCACCTATACAAGACAACCAGCACAATGTCCCCCATGCAATATGGCTGACTTGGAAGTCACCTATAGGACATGGCCACCAGCACAATGTCCCCCATGCAATATGGCTGACTTGGAAGTCACCTATACAATACAACCAGCACAATGTCCCCCATGCAATATGGCTGACTTGGAAGTCACCTATACAATACAACCAGCACAATGTCCCCCATGCAATATGGCTGATTTGGAAGTCACCTATAAAACACAACCAGCACAATGTCCCCCATGCAATATGGCTGACTTGGAAGTCACCTATACAAGACAACCAGCACAATGTCCCGCATGCAATATGGCTGTCTTGGAAGTCACCTATAGAACATGGCCACCAGCACAATGTCCCCCATGCAATATGGCTGACTTGGAAGTCACCTATACAACATGGCAACCAGCACAATGTCCCCCAAGCAAAATATGGCTGACTTGGAAGTCACCTATACAACATGGCAACCAGCACAATGTCCCCCAAGCAATATGGCTGACTTAAAAGTCACCTATACAAGACAACCAGCACAATTTCCCCCATGCAATATGGCTGACTTGGAAGTCACCTATAGGACATGGCCATTAGCACAATGTCCCCCATGCAATATGGCTGACTTGGAAGTCACCTATACAATACAACCAGCACAATGTCCCCCATGCAATATGGCTGACTTGGAAGTCACCTATACAATACAACCAGCACAATGTCCCCCATGCAATATGGCTGATTTGGAAGTCACCTATACAACACAACCAGCACAATGTCCCCCATGCAATATGGCTGACTTGGAAGTCACCTATACAAGACAACCAGCACAATGTCCTGCATGCAATATGGCTGACTTGGAAGTCACCTATAGAACATGGCCACCAGCACAATGTCCCCCATGCAATATGGCTGACTTGGAAGTCACCTATACAACATGGCAACCAGCACAATGTCCCCCAAGCAATATGGCTGACTTGGAAGTCACCTATACAACATGGCAACCAGCACAATATCCCCCAAGCAATATGGCTGACTTAAAAGTCACCTATACAAGACAACCAGCACAATTTCCCCCATGCAATGTGGCTGACTTGGAAGTCACCTATAGGACATGGCAACCAGCACAATGTCCCCCATGCAATATGGCTGACTTGTAAGTCACCTATACAACATGGCAACCAGCACAATGTCCCCCATGCAATATGGCTGACTTGGAAGTCACCTATACAACATGGCAACCAGCACAATGTCCCCCATGCAATATGGCTGACTTGGAAGTCAGCTATACAACATGGCCACCAGCACAATGTCCCCCATGCAACACGGCTGACTTGGAAGTCACCTATACAAGACAACCAGCACAATGTCCCCCAAGCAATATGGCTGACTTGGAAGGTACCTATACAACATGGCAACCAGCACAATGTCCCCCATGCAATATGGCTGACTTGGAAGTCACCTATACAACATGGCAACCAGCACAATGTCCCCCATGCAATATGGCTGACTTGGAAGTCACCTATACAATACAACCAGCACAATGTCCCCCAAGCAATATGGCTGACTTGGAAGTCACCTATAGAACATGGCCACCAGCACAATGTCCCCCATGCAATATGGCTGACTTGGAAGGCACCTATACAAGACAACCAGCACAATGTCCCCCATGCAATATGGCTGACTTGGAAGTCACCTATAGAACATGGCCACCAGCACAATGTCCCCCATGCAATATGGCTGACTTGGAAGTCACCTATACAACATGGCAACCAGCACAATGTCCCCCAAGCAATATGGCTGACTTGGAAGTCACCTATAGAACATGGCCACCAGCACAATGTCCCCCAAGCAATATGGCTGACTTGGAAGTCACCTAATAGAACATGGCAACCAGCACAATGTCCCCGAAGCAATATGGCTGACTTGGAAGTCACCTATACAAGACAAGCAGCACAATGTCCCCCATGCAATATGGCTGACTTGGAAGTCACCTATACAACATGGCAACCAACACAATGTCCCCCATGCAATATGGCTGACTTGGAAGTCACCTATACAATACAACCAGCACAATGTCCCCCAAGCAATATGGCTGACTTGGAAGTCACCTATACAAGACAACCAGCACAATGTCCCCCATGCAATATGGCTGACTTGGAAGTCACCTATAGGACATGGCCACCAGCACAATGTCCCCCATGCAATATGGCTGACTTGGAAGTCACCTATACAATACAACCAGCACAATGTCCCCCATGCAATATGGCTGACTTGGAAGTCACCTATACAATACAACCAGCACAATGTCCCCCATGCAATATGGCTGATTTGGAAGTCACCTATAAAACACAACCAGCACAATGTCCCCCATGCAATATGGCTGACTTGGAAGTCACCTATACAACATGGCAACCAGCACAATGTCCCCCAAGCAATATGGCTGACTTGGAAGTCACCTATACAACATGGCAACCAGCACAATGTCCCCCAAGCAATATGGCTGACTTAAAAGTCACCTATACAAGACAACCAGCACAATTTCCCCCATGCAATGTGGCTGACTTGGAAGTCACCTATAGGACATGGCAACCAGCACAATGTCCCCCATGCAATATGGCTGACTTGTAAGTCACCTATACAACATGGCAACCAGCACAATGTCCCCCATGCAATATGGCTGACTTGGAAGTCACCTATACAACATGGCAACCAGCACAATGTCCCCCATGCAATATGGCTGACTTGGAAGTCACCTATACAACATGGCCACCAGCACAATGTCCCCCATGCAACACGGCTGACTTGGAAGTCACCTATACAAGACAACCAGCACAATGTCCCCCAAGCAATATGGCTGACTTGGAAGTCACCTATACAACATGGCAACCAGCACAATGTCCCCCAAGCAATATGGCTGACTTGGAAGTCACCTATAGAACATGGCAACCAGCACAATGTCCCCCAAGCAATATGGCTGACTTAAAAGTCACCTATAAAAGACAACCAGCACAATTTCCCCCATGCAATATGGCTGACTTGGAAGTCACCTATAGGACATGGCAACCAGCACAATGTCCCCCATGCAATATGGCTGACTTGGAAGTCACCTATACAACATGGCAACCAGCACAATGTCCCCCAAGCAATATGGCTGACATGGAATTCACCTATACAATACAACCAGCACAATGTCCCCCAAGCAATATGGCTGACTTGGAAGTCACCTATAGAACATGGCCACCAGCACAATGTCCCCAATGCAATATGGCTGACTTGGAAGTCACCTATACAAGACAACCAGCACAATGTCCCCCATGCAATATGGCTGACTTGGAAGTCACCTATAGAACATGGCCACCAGCACAATGTCCCCCATGCAATATGGCTGACTTGGAAGTCACCTATACAACATGGCAACCAGCACAATGTCCCCCAAGCAATATGGCTGACTTGGAAGTCACCTATAGAACATGGCCACCAGCACAATGTCCCCCAAGCAATATGGCTGACTTGGAAGTCACCTAATAGAACATGGCAACCAGCACAATGTCCCCGAAGCAATATGGCTGACTTGGAAGTCACCTATACAAGACAACCAGCACAATGTCCCCCATGCAATATGGCTGACTTGGAAGTCACCTATACAATACAACCAGCACAATGTCCCCCATGCAATATGGCTGACTTGGAAGTCACCTATACAATACAACCAGCACAATGTCCCCCATGCAATATGGCTGACTTGGAAGTCACCTATACAACACAACCAGCACAATGTCCCCCATGCAATATGGCTGACTTGGAAGTCACCTATACAACACAACCAGCACAATGTCCCCCATGCAATATGGCTCACTTGGAATTCACCTATACAACATGGCAACCAGCACAATGTCCCCCATGCAATATGGCTGACTTGGAAGTCACCTATACAACATGGCAACCAGCACAATGTCCCCCATGCAATATGGCTGACTTGAAAGTCACCTATACAACATGGCAACCAGCACAATGTCCTCCATGCAATATGGCTGACTTGGAACTCACCTATACAAGAAACCAGCACAATGTCCCCCATGCAATGTGGCTGACTTGGAAGTCACCTATAGAACATGGCTACCAGCACAATGTCCCCCATGCAATATGGCTGACTTGGAAGTCACCTATACAACATGGCAACCAGCACAATGTCCCCCAAGCAATATGGCTCACTTGGAAGTCACCTATACAACATGGCAACCAGCACAGTGTCCCCCATGCAATATGGCTGACTTGGAAGTCACCTATAGAACATGGCCACCAGCACAATGTCCCCCATGCAACACGGCTGACTTGGAAGTCACCTATACAAGACAACCAGCACAATGTCCCCCATGCAATATGGCTGACTTGGAAGTCACCTATACAACATGGCAACCAGCACAATGTCCCCCATGCAATATGGCTGACTTGGAAGTCAGCTATACAACATGGCCACCAGCACAATGTCCCCCATGCAACACGGCTGACTTGGAAGTCACCTATACAAGACAACCAGCACAATGTCCCCCAAGCAATATGGCTGACTTGGAAGGTACCTATACAACATGGCAACCAGCACAATGTCCCCCATGCAATATGGCTGACTTGGAAGTCACCTATACAACATGGCAACCAGCACAATGTCCCCCATGCAATATGGCTGACTTGGAAGTCACCTATACAATACAACCAGCACAATGTCCCCCAAGCAATATGGCTGACTTGGAAGTCACCTATAGAACATGGCCACCAGCACAATGTCCCCCATGCAATATGGCTGACTTGGAAGGCACCTATACAAGACAACCAGCACAATGTCCCCCATGCAATATGGCTGACTTGGAAGTCACCTATAGAACATGGCCACCAGCACAATGTCCCCCATGCAATATGGCTGACTTGGAAGTCACCTATACAACATGGCAACCAGCACAATGTCCCCCAAGCAATATGGCTGACTTGGAAGTCACCTATAGAACATGGCCACCAGCACAATGTCCCCCAAGCAATATGGCTGACTTGGAAGTCACCTAATAGAACATGGCAACCAGCACAATGTCCCCGAAGCAATATGGCTGACTTGGAAGTCACCTATACAAGACAAGCAGCACAATGTCCCCCATGCAATATGGCTGACTTGGAAGTCACCTATACAACATGGCAACCAACACAATGTCCCCCATGCAATATGGCTGACTTGGAAGTCACCTATACAATACAACCAGCACAATGTCCCCCAAGCAATATGGCTGACTTGGAAGTCACCTATACAAGACAACCAGCACAATGTCCCCCATGCAATATGGCTGACTTGGAAGTCACCTATAGGACATGGCCACCAGCACAATGTCCCCCATGCAATATGGCTGACTTGGAAGTCACCTATACAATACAACCAGCACAATGTCCCCCATGCAATATGGCTGACTTGGAAGTCACCTATACAATACAACCAGCACAATGTCCCCCATGCAATATGGCTGATTTGGAAGTCACCTATAAAACACAACCAGCACAATGTCCCCCATGCAATATGGCTGACTTGGAAGTCACCTATACAACATGGCAACCAGCACAATGTCCCCCAAGCAATATGGCTGACTTGGAAGTCACCTATACAACATGGCAACCAGCACAATGTCCCCCAAGCAATATGGCTGACTTAAAAGTCACCTATACAAGACAACCAGCACAATTTCCCCCATGCAATGTGGCTGACTTGGAAGTCACCTATAGGACATGGCAACCAGCACAATGTCCCCCATGCAATATGGCTGACTTGTAAGTCACCTATACAACATGGCAACCAGCAAAATGTCCCCCATGCAATATGGCTGACTTGGAAGTCACCTATACAACATGGCAACCAGCACAATGTCCCCCATGCAATATGGCTGACTTGGAAGTCACCTATACAACATGGCCACCAGCACAATGTCCCCCATGCAACACGGCTGACTTGGAAGTCACCTATACAAGACAACCAGCACAATGTCCCCCAAGCAATATGGCTGACTTGGAAGTCACCTATACAACATGGCAACCAGCACAATGTCCCCCAAGCAATATGGCTGACTTGGAAGTCACCTATAGAACATGGCAACCAGCACAATGTCCCCCAAGCAATATGGCTGACTTAAAAGTCACCTATAAAAGACAACCAGCACAATTTCCCCCATGCAATATGGCTGACTTGGAAGTCACCTATAGGACATGGCAACCAGCACAATGTCCCCCATGCAATATGGCTGACTTGGAAGTCACCTATACAACATGGCAACCAGCACAATGTCCCCCAAGCAATATGGCTGACATGGAATTCACCTATACAATACAACCAGCACAATGTCCCCCAAGCAATATGGCTGACTTGGAAGTCACCTATAGAACATGGCCACCAGCACAATGTCCCCAATGCAATATGGCTGACTTGGAAGTCACCTATACAAGACAACCAGCACAATGTCCCCCATGCAATATGGCTGACTTGGAAGTCACCTATAGAACATGGCCACCAGCACAATGTCCCCCATGCAATATGGCTGACTTGGAAGTCACCTATACAACATGGCAACCAGCACAATGTCCCCCAAGCAATATGGCTGACTTGGAAGTCACCTATAGAACATGGCCACCAGCACAATGTCCCCCAAGCAATATGGCTGACTTGGAAGTCACCTAATAGAACATGGCAACCAGCACAATGTCCCCGAAGCAATATGGCTGACTTGGAAGTCACCTATACAAGACAACCAGCACAATGTCCCCCATGCAATATGGCTGACTTGGAAGTCACCTATACAATACAACCAGCACAATGTCCCCCATGCAATATGGCTGACTTGGAAGTCACCTATACAATACAACCAGCACAATGTCCCCCATGCAATATGGCTGACTTGGAAGTCACCTATACAACACAACCAGCACAATGTCCCCCATGCAATATGGCTGACTTGGAAGTCACCTATACAACACAACCAGCACAATGTCCCCCATGCAATATGGCTCACTTGGAATTCACCTATACAACATGGCAACCAGCACAATGTCCCCCATGCAATATGGCTGACTTGGAAGTCACCTATACAACATGGCAACCAGCACAATGTCCCCCATGCAATATGGCTGACTTGAAAGTCACCTATACAACATGGCAACCAGCACAATGTCCTCCATGCAATATGGCTGACTTGGAACTCACCTATACAAGAAACCAGCACAATGTCCCCCATGCAATGTGGCTGACTTGGAAGTCACCTATAGAACATGGCTACCAGCACAATGTCCCCCATGCAATATGGCTGACTTGGAAGTCACCTATACAACATGGCAACCAGCACAATGTCCCCCAAGCAATATGGCTCACTTGGAAGTCACCTATACAACATGGCAACCAGCACAGTGTCCCCCATGCAATATGGCTGACTTGGAAGTCACCTATAGAACATGGCCACCAGCACAATGTCCCCCATGCAACACGGCTGACTTGGAAGTCACCTATACAAGACAACCAGCACAATGTCCCCCATGCAAAATGGCTGACTTGGAAGTCACCTATACAACACAACCAGCACAATGTCCCCCAAGCAATATGGCTCACTTGGAAGTCACCTATACAACATGGCAACCAGCACAATGTCCCCCATGCAATATGGCTGACTTGGAAGTCACCTATACAACATGGCAACCAGCACAATGTCCCCCATGCAATATGGCTGACTTGGAAGTCACCTATACAAGACAACCAGCTCAATGTCCCCCATGCAATATGGCTGACACAGAAGTCACCTATAGGACATGGCAACCAGCACAATGTCCCCCAAGCAATATGGCTGACTTGGAAGTCACCTATACAAGACAACCAGCACAATGTCCCAAATGCAATATGGCTGACTTAGAAGTCACCTATAGAACATGGCCACCAGCACAATGTCCCCCATGCAATATGGCTGAGTTGGAAGTCACCTATACAACATGGCAACCAGCACAATGTCCCCCATGCAATATGGCTGACTTGGAAGTCACCTATACAATACAACCAGCACAATGTCCCCCAAGCAATATGGCTGACTTGGAAGTCACCTATACAAGACAACCAGCACAATGTCCTCCATGCAATATGGTTGACTTGGAAGTCACCTATAGGACATGGCCACCAGCACAATGTCCCCCATGCAATATGGCTGACTTGGAAGTCAACAATACAATACAACCAGCACAATGTCCCCCATGCAATATGGCTGACTTGGAAGTCACCTATACAATACAACCAGCACAATGTCCCCCATGCAATATGGCTGACTTGCAAGTCACCTATACAACATGGCAACCAGCACAATGTCCCCCATGCAATATGGCTGACTTGGAAGTCACCTATACAAGACAACCAGCACAATGTCCCAAATGCAATATGGCTGACTTGGAAGTCAACTATAGAACATGGCCACCAGCACAATGTCCCCCATGCAATATGGCTGACTTGGAAGTCACCTATACAACATGGCAACCAACACAATGTCCCCCATGCAATATGGCTGACTTGGAAGTCACCTATACAATACAACCAGCACAATGTCCCCCAAGCAATATGGCTGACTTGGAAGTCACCTATACAAGACACCCAGCACAATGTCCCCCATGCAATATGGCTGACTTGGAAGTCACCTATAGGACATGGCCACCAGCACAATGTCCCCCATGCAAAATGGCTGACTTGGAAGTCACCTATACAATACAACCAGCACAATGTCCCGCATGCAATATGGCTGACTTGGAAGTCACCTATACAATACAACCAGCACAATGTCCCCCATGCAATATGGCTGATTTGGAAGTCACCTATACAACACAACCAGCACAATGTCCCCCATGCAATATGGCTGACTTGGAAGTCACCTATACAAGACAACCAGCACAATGTCCCCCATGCAATATGGCTGACTTGGAAGTCACCTATAGAACATGGCCACCAGCACAATGTCCCCCATGCAATATGGCTGACTTGGAAGTCACCTATACAACATGGCAACCAGCACAATGTCCCCCAAGCAATATGGCTGACTTGGAAGTCACCTATACAACATGGCAACCAGCACAATGTCCCCCAAGCAACATGGCTGACTTAAAAGTCACCTATACAAGACAACCAGCACAATTTCCCCCATGCAATGTGGCTGACTTGGAAGTCACCTATGGGACATGGCAACCAGCACAATGTCCCCCATGCAATATGGCTGACTTGTAAGTCACCTATACAACATGGCAACCAGCACAATGTCCCCCATGCAATATGGCTGACTTGGAAGTCACCTATACAACATGGCAACCAGCACAATGTCCCCCATGCAATATGGCTGACTTGGAAGTCACCTATACAACATGGCCACCAGCACAATGTCCCCCATGCAACACAGCTGACTTGGAAGTCACCTATACAAGACAACCAGCACAATGTCCCCCATGCAATATGGCTGACTTGGAAGTCACCTATACAACACAACCAGCACCATGTCCCCCAAGCAATATGGCTCACTTGGAAGTCACCTATACAACATGGCAACCAGCACAATGTCCCCCATGCAATATGGCTGACTTGGAAGTCACCTATAGGACCTGGCAAACAGCACAATGTCCCCCATGCAATATGGCTGACTTGGAAGTCACCTATAGGACATGGCAACCAGCACAATGTATCCCCCTTCCAATATGGCTGACTTGGAAGTCACCTATAGAACATGGCCAAGAGCACAATGTCCCCCAAGCAATATGGCTCACTTGGAAGTCACCTATACAATACAACCAGCACAATGTCCCCCATGCAATATGGCTGACTTGGAAGTCACCTATACAATACAACCAGCACAATGTCCCCCATGCAATATGGCTGACTTGGAAGTCACCTATACAACACAACCAGCACAATGTCCCCCATGCAATATGGCTCACTTGTAAGTCACCTATACAACATGGCAACCAGCACAATGTCCCCCATGCAATATGGCTGACTTGGAAGTCACCTATACAACATGGCAACCAGCACAATGTCCCCCATGCAATATGGCTGGCTTGGAAGTCACCTATACAACATGGCAACCAGCACAATGTCCCCCATGCAATATGGCTGACTTGGAAGTCACCTATACAATACAACCAGCACAATGTCCCCCATGCAATATGGCTGACTTGGAAGTCACCTATACAATACAACCAGCACAATGTCCCCCATGCAATATGGCTGACTTGGAAGTCACCTATACAACACAACCAGCACAATGTCCCCCATGCAATATGGCTCACTTGTAAGTCACCTATACAACATGGCAACCAGCACAATGTCCCCCATGCAATATGGCTGACTTGGAAGTCACCTATGCAACATGGCAACCAGCACAATGTCCCCCATGCAATATGGCTGGCTTGGAAGTCACCTATACAACATGGCAACCAGCACAATGTCCCCCATGCAATATGGCTGACTTGGAAGTCACCTATACAAGAAACCAGCACAATGTCCCCCATGCAATGTGGCTGACTTGGAAGTCACCTATAGAACATGGCAACCAGCACAATGTCCCCCATGCAATATGGCTGACTTGGAAGTCACCTATACAAGAAACCAGCACAATGTCCCCCATGCAATGTGGCTGACTTGGAAGTCACCTATAGAACATGGCCACCAGCACAATGTCCCCCATGCAATATGGCTGACTTGGCAGTCACCTATACAAGACAACCAGCACAATGTCCCCCATGCAATATGGCTGACTTGGAAGTCACCTATACAACATGGCAACCAGCACAATGTCCCCCATGCAATATGGCTGACTTGGAAGTCACCTATACAAGACAACCAGCACAATGTCCCCCATGCAATATGGCTGACTTGGAAGTCACCTATAGGACATGGCAACCAGCACAATGTCCCCCAAGCAATATGGCTGACTTGGAAGTCACCTATAGGACATGGCAACCAGCACAATGTCCCCCATGCAATATGGCTGACTTGGAAGTCACCTATACAAGACAACCAGCACAATGTCCCCCATGCAATATGGCTGACTTGGAAGTCACCTATAGAACATGGCCACCAGCACAATGTCCCCCATGCAATATGGCTGACTTGGAAGTCACCTATACAACATGGCAACCAGCACAATGTCCCCCAAGCAATATGGCTGACTTGGAAGTCACCTATACAACATGGCAACCAGCACAATGTCCCCCAAGCAACATGGCTGACTTAAAAGTCACCTATACAAGACAACCAGCACAATTTCCCCCATGCAATGTGGCTGACTTGGAAGTCACCTATGGGACATGGCAACCAGCACAATGTCCCCCATGCAATATGGCTGACTTGTAAGTCACCTATACAACATGGCAACCAGCACAATGTCCCCCATGCAATATGGCTGACTTGGAAGTCACCTATACAACATGGCAACCAGCACAATGTCCCCCATGCAATATGGCTGACTTGGAAGTCACCTATACAACATGGCCACCAGCACAATGTCCCCCATGCAACACAGCTGACTTGGAAGTCACCTATACAAGACAACCAGCACAATGTCCCCCATGCAATATGGCTGACTTGGAAGTCACCTATACAACACAACCAGCACCATGTCCCCCAAGCAATATGGCTCACTTGGAAGTCACCTATACAACATGGCAACCAGCACAATGTCCCCCATGCAATATGGCTGACTTGGAAGTCACCTATAGGACCTGGCAAACAGCACAATGTCCCCCATGCAATATGGCTGACTTGGAAGTCACCTATAGGACATGGCAACCAGCACAATGTCCCCCATGCAATATGGCTGACTTGGAAGTCACCTATAGAACATGGCCAAGAGCACAATGTCCCCCAAGCAATATGGCTCACTTGGAAGTCACCTATACAATACAACCAGCACAATGTCCCCCATGCAATATGGCTCACTTGTAAGTCACCTATACAACATGGCAACCAGCACAATGTCCCCCATGCAATATGGCTGACTTGGAAGTCACCTATACAACATGGCAACCAGCACAATGTCCCCCATGCAATATGGCTGGCTTGGAAGTCACCTATACAACATGGCAACCAGCACAATGTCCCCCATGCAATATGGCTGACTTGGAAGTCACCTATACAATACAACCAGCACAATGTCCCCCATGCAATATGGCTGACTTGGAAGTCACCTATACAATACAACCAGCACAATGTCCCCCATGCAATATGGCTGACTTGGAAGTCACCTATACAACACAACCAGCACAATGTCCCCCATGCAATATGGCTCACTTGTAAGTCACCTATACAACATGGCAACCAGCACAATGTCCCCCATGCAATATGGCTGACTTGGAAGTCACCTATGCAACATGGCAACCAGCACAATGTCCCCCATGCAATATGGCTGGCTTGGAAGTCACCTATACAACATGGCAACCAGCACAATGTCCCCCATGCAATATGGCTGACTTGGAAGTCACCTATACAAGAAACCAGCACAATGTCCCCCATGCAATGTGGCTGACTTGGAAGTCACCTATAGAACATGGCAACCAGCACAATGTCCCCCATGCAATATGGCTGACTTGGAAGTCACCTATACAAGAAACCAGCACAATGTCCCCCATGCAATGTGGCTGACTTGGAAGTCACCTTTTTGACATGGCCACCAGCACAATGTCCCCCATGCAATATGGCTGACTTGGCAGTCACCTATACAAGACAACCAGCACAATGTCCCCCATGCAATATGGCTGACTTGGAAGTCACCTATACAACATGGCAACCAGCACAATGTCCCCCATGCAATATGGCTGACTTGGAAGTCACCTATACAAGACAACCAGCACAATGTCCCCCATGCAATATGGCTGACTTGGAAGTCACCTATAGGACATGGCAACCAGCACAATGTCCCCCAAGCAATATGGCTGACTTGGAAGTCACCTATAGGACATGGCAACCAGCACAATGTCCCCCATGCAATATGGCTGACTTGGAAGTCACCTATAGAACATGGCCAAGAGCACAATGTCCCCCAAGCAATATGGCTCACTTGGAAGTCACCTATACAATACAACCAGCACAATGTCCCCCATGCAATATGGCTCACTTGTAAGTCACCTATACAACATGGCAACCAGCACAATGTCCCCCATGCAATATGGCTGACTTGGAAGTCACCTATACAACATGGCAACCAGCACAATGTCCCCCATGCAATATGGCTGGCTTGGAAGTCACCTATACAACATGGCAACCAGCACAATGTCCCCCATGCAATATGGCTGACTTGGAAGTCACCTATACAATACAACCAGCACAATGTCCCCCATGCAATATGGCTGACTTGGAAGTCACCTATACAATACAACCAGCACAATGTCCCCCATGCAATATGGCTGACTTGGAAGTCACCTATACAACACAACCAGCACAATGTCCCCCATGCAATATGGCTCACTTGTAAGTCACCTATACAACATGGCAACCAGCACAATGTCCCCCATGCAATATGGCTGACTTGGAAGTCACCTATGCAACATGGCAACCAGCACAATGTCCCCCATGCAATATGGCTGGCTTGGAAGTCACCTATACAACATGGCAACCAGCACAATGTCCCCCATGCAATATGGCTGACTTGGAAGTCACCTATACAAGAAACCAGCACAATGTCCCCCATGCAATGTGGCTGACTTGGAAGTCACCTATAGAACATGGCAACCAGCACAATGTCCCCCATGCAATATGGCTGACTTGGAAGTCACCTATACAAGAAACCAGCACAATGTCCCCCATGCAATGTGGCTGACTTGGAAGTGACCTATAGAACATGGCCACCAGCACAATGTCCCCCATGCAATATGGCTGACTTGGCAGTCACCTATACAAGACAACCAGCACAATGTCCCCCATGCAATATGGCTGACTTGGAAGTCACCTATACAACATGGCAACCAGCACAATGTCCCCCATGCAATATGGCTGACTTGGAAGTCACCTATACAAGACAACCAGCACAATGTCCCCCATGCAATATGGCTGACTTGGAAGTCACCTATAGGACATGGCAACCAGCACAATGTCCCCCAAGCAATATGGCTGACTTGGAAGTCACCTATACAAGACAACCAGCACAATGTCCCAAATGCAATATGGCTGACTTGGAAGTCACCTATAGAACATGGCCACCAGCACAATGTCCCCCATGCAATATGGCTGACTTGGAAGTCACCAATACAACATGGCAACCAGCACAATGTCCCCCATGCAATATGGCTGACTTGGAAGTCACCTATACAATACAACCAGCACAATGTCCCCCAAGCAATATGGCTGACATGGAAGTCACCTATACAAGACAACCAGCACAATGTCCCCCATGCAATATGGCTGACTTGGAAGTCACCTATAGGACATGGCCACCAGCACAATGTCCCCCATGCAATATGGCTGACTTGGAAGTCACCTATACAATACAACCAGCACAATGTCCCCCATGCAATATGGCTGACTTGGAAGTCACCTATACAATACAACCAGCACAATGTCCCCCAAGCAATATGGCTGACTTGGAAGTCACCTATACAACACAACCAGCACAATGTCCCCCATGCAATATGGCTGACTTGGAAGTCACCTATACAATACAACCAGCACAATGTCCCCCATGCAATATGGCTGACTTGGAAGTCACCTATACAACATGGCAACCAGCACAATGTCCCCCATGCAATATGGCTGACTTGGAAGTCACCTATACAACATGGCCACCAGCACAATGTCCCCCATGCAACACGGCTGACTTGGAAGTCACCTATACAAGACAACCAGCACAATGTCCCCCATGCAATATGGCTGACTTGGAAGTCACCTATACAACACAACCAGCACCATGTCCCCCAAGCAATATGGCTCACTTGGAAGTCACCTATACAACATGGCAACCAGCACAATGTCCCCCATGCAATATGGCTGACTTGGAAGTCACCTATAGGACCTGGCAAACAGCACAATGTCCCCCATGCAATATGGCTGACTTGGAAGTCACCTATAGGACATGGCAACCAGCACAATGTCCCCCATGCAATATGGCTGACTTGGAAGTCACCTATAGAACATGGCCAAGAGCACAATGTCCCCCAAGCAATATGGCTCACTTGGAAGTCACCTATACAATACAACCAGCACAATGTCCCCCATGCAATATGGCTGACTTGGAAGTCACCTATACAATACAACCAGCACAATGTCCCCCATGCAATATGGCTGACTTGGAAGTCACCTATACAACACAACCAGCACAATGTCCCCCATGCAATATGGCTCACTTGTAAGTCACCTATACAACATGGCAACCAGCACAATGTCCCCCATGCAATATGGCTGACTTGGAAGTCACCTATACAACATGGCAACCAGCACAATGTCCCCCATGCAATATGGCTGGCTTGGAAGTCACCTATACAACATGGCAACCAGCACAATGTCCCCCATGCAATATGGCTGACTTGGAAGTCACCTATACAATACAACCAGCACAATGTCCCCCATGCAATATGGCTGACTTGGAAGTCACCTATACAATACAACCAGCACAATGTCCCCCATGCAATATGGCTGACTTGGAAGTCACCTATACAACACAACCAGCACAATGTCCCCCATGCAATATGGCTCACTTGTAAGTCACCTATACAACATGGCAACCAGCACAATGTCCCCCATGCAATATGGCTGACTTGGAAGTCACCTATACAACATGGCAACCAGCACAATGTCCCCCATGCAATATGGCTGGCTTGGAAGTCACCTATACAACATGGCAACCAGCACAATGTCCCCCATGCAATATGGCTGACTTGGAAGTCACCTATACAAGAAACCAGCACAATGTCCCCCATGCAATGTGGCTGACTTGGAAGTCACCTATACAAGAAACCAGCACAATGTCCCCCATGCAATGTGGCTGACTTGGAAGTCACCTATAGAACATGGCCACCAGCACAATGTCCCCCATGCAATATGGCTGACTTGGCAGTCACCTATACAAGACAACCAGCACAATGTCCCCCATGCAATATGGCTGACTTGGAAGTCACCTATACAACATGGCAACCAGCACAATGTCCCCCATGCAATATGGCTGACTTGGAAGTCACCTATACAAGACAACCAGCACAATGTCCCCCATGCAATATGGCTGACTTGGAAGTCACCTATAGGACATGGCAACCAGCACAATGTCCCCCAAGCAATATGGCTGACTTGGAAGTCACCTATACAAGACAACCAGCACAATGTCCCAAATGCAATATGGCTGACTTGGAAGTCACCTATAGAACATGGCCACCAGCACAATGTCCCCCATGCAATATGGCTGACTTGGAAGTCACCAATACAACATGGCAACCAGCACAATGTCCCCCATGCAATATGGCTGACTTGGAAGTCACCTATACAATACAACCAGCACAATGTCCCCCAAGCAATATGGCTGACATGGAAGTCACCTATACAAGACAACCAGCACAATGTCCCCCATGCAATATGGCTGACTTGGAAGTCACCTATAGGACATGGCCACCAGCACAATGTCCCCCATGCAATATGGCTGACTTGGAAGTCACCTATACAATACAACCAGCACAATGTCCCCCATGCAATATGGCTGACTTGGAAGTCACCTATACAATACAACCAGCACAATGTCCCCCAAGCAATATGGCTGACTTGGAAGTCACCTATACAACACAACCAGCACAATGTCCCCCATGCAATATGGCTGACTTGGAAGTCACCTATACAATACAACCAGCACAATGTCCCCCATGCAATATGGCTGACTTGGAAGTCACCTATACAACATGGCAACCAGCACAATGTCCCCCATGCAATATGGCTGACTTGGAAGTCACCTATACAACATGGCCACCAGCACAATGTCCCCCATGCAACACGGCTGACTTGGAAGTCACCTATACAAGACAACCTGCACAATGTCCCCCATGCAATATGGCTGACTTGGAAGTCACCTATACAACACAACCAGCACCATGTCCCCCAAGCAATATGGCTCACTTGGAAGTCACCTATACAACATGGCAACCAGCACAATGTCCCCCATGCAATATGGCTGACTTGGAAGTCACCTATAGGACCTGGCAAACAGCACAATGTGCCCCATGCAATATGGCTGACTTGGAAGTCACCTATAGGACATGGCAACCAGCACAATGTCCCCCATGCAATATGGCTGACCTGGAAGTCACCTATAGAACATGGCCAAGAGCACAATGTCCCCCAAGCAATATGGCTCACTTGGAAGTCACCTATACAATACAACCAGCACAATGTCCCTCATGCAATATGGCTGACTTGGAAGTCACCTATACAATACAACCAGCACAATGTCCCCCATGCAATATGGCTGACTTGGAAGTCACCTATACAACACAACCAGCACAATGTCCCCCATGCAATATGGCTCACTTGTAAGTCACCTATACAACATGGCAACCAGCACAATGTCCCCCATGCAATATGGCTGACTTGGAAGTCACCTATACAACATGGCAACCAGCACAATGTCCCCCATGCAATATGGCTGGCTTGGAAGTCACCTATACAACATGGCAACCAGCACAATGTCCCCCATGCAATATGGCTGACTTGGAAGTCACCAATACAATACAACCAGCACAATGTCCCCCATGCAATATGGCTGACTTGGAAGTCACCTATACAATACAACCAGCACAATGTCCCCCATGCAATATGGCTGACTTGGAAGTCACCTATACAACACAACCAGCACAATGTCCCCCATGCAATATGGCTCACTTGTAAGTCACCTATACAACATGGCAACCAGCACAATGTCCCCCATGCAATATGGCTGACTTGGAAGTCACCTATACAACATGGCAACCAGCACAATGTCCCCCATGCAATATGGCTGGCTTGGAAGTCACCTATACAACATGGCAACCAGCACAATGTCCCCCATGCAATATGGCTGACTTGGAAGTCACCTATACAAGAAACCAGCACAATGTCCCCCATGCAATGTGGCTGACTTGGAAGTCACCTATAGAACATGGCAACCAGCACAATGTCCCCCATGCAATATGGCTGACTTGGAAGTCACCTATACAAGAAACCAGCACAATGTCCATGATGCAATGTGGCTGACTTGGAAGTCACCTATAGAACATGGCCACCAGCACAATGTCCCCCAAGCAATATGGCTCACTTGGAAGTCACCTATACAATACAACCAGCACAATGTCCCTCATGCAATATGGCTGACTTGGAAGTCACCTATACAATACAACCAGCACAATGTCCCCCATGCAATATGGCTGACTTGGAAGTCACCTATACAACACAACCAGCACAATGTCCCCCATGCAATATGGCTCACTTGTAAGTCACCTATACAACATGGCAACCAGCACAATGTCCCCCATGCAATATGGCTGACTTGGAAGTCACCTATACAACATGGCAACCAGCACAATGTCCCCCATGCAATATGGCTGGCTTGGAAGTCACCTATACAACATGGCAACCAGCACAATGTCCCCCATGCAATATGGCTGACTTGGAAGTCACCAATACAATACAACCAGCACAATGTCCCCCATGCAATATGGCTGACTTGGAAGTCACCTATACAATACAACCAGCACAATGTCCCCCATGCAATATGGCTGACTTGGAAGTCACCTATACAACACAACCAGCACAATGTCCCCCATGCAATATGGCTCACTTGTAAGTCACCTATACAACATGGCAACCAGCACAATGTCCCCCATGCAATATGGCTGACTTGGAAGTCACCTATACAACATGGCAACCAGCACAATGTCCCCCATGCAATATGGCTGGCTTGGAAGTCACCTATACAACATGGCAACCAGCACAATGTCCCCCATGCAATATGGCTGACTTGGAAGTCACCTATACAAGAAACCAGCACAATGTCCCCCATGCAATGTGGCTGACTTGGAAGTCACCTTTAGAACATGGCAACCAGCACAATGTCCCCCATGCAATATGGCTGACTTGGAAGTCACCTATACAAGAAACCAGCACAATGTCCCCGATGCAATGTGGCTGACTTGGAAGTCACCTATAGAACATGGCCACCAGCACAATGTCCCCCATGCAATATGGCTGACTTGGCAGTCACCTATACAAGACAACCAGCACAATGTCCCCCATGCAATATGGCTGACTTGGAAGTCACCTATACAACATGGCAACCAGCACAATGTCCCCCATGCAATATGGCTGACTTGGAAGTCACCTATACAAGACAACCAGCACAATGTCCCCCATGCAATATGGCTGACTTGGAAGTCACCTATAGGACATGGCAACCAGCACAATGTCCCCCAAGCAATATGGCTGACTTGGAAGTCACCTATACAAGACAACCAGCACAATGTCCCAAATGCAATATGGCTGACTTGGAAGTCACCTATAGAACATGGCCACCAGCACAATGTCCCCCATGCAATATGGCTGACTTGGAAGTCACCAATACAACATGGCAACCAGCACAATGTCCCCCATGCAATATGGCTGACTTGGAAGTCACCTATACAATACAACCAGCACAATGTCCCCCAAGCAATATGGCTGACTTGGAAGTCACCTATACAAGACAACCAGCACAATGTCCCCCATGCAATATGGCTGACTTGGAAGTCACCTATAGGACATGGCCACCAGCACAATGTCCCCCATGCAATATGGCTGACTTGGAAGTCACCTATACAATACAACCAGCACAATGTCCCCCATGCAATATGGCTGACTTGGAAGTCACCTATACAATACAACCAGCACAATGTCCCCCAAGCAATATGGCTGACTTGGAAGTCACCTATACAACACAACCAGCACAATGTCCCCCATGCAATATGGCTGACTTGGAAGTCACCTATACAATACAACCAGCACAATTTCCCCCATGCAATATGGCTGACTTGGAAGTCACCTATACAACATGGCCACCAGCACAATGTCCCCCATGCAACACGGCTGACTTGGAAGTCACCTATACAAGACAACCAGCACAATGTCCCCCATGCAATATGGCTGACTTGGAAGTCACCTATACAACACAACCAGCACCATGTCCCCCAAGCAATATGGCTCACTTGGAAGTCACCTATACAACATGGCAACCAGCACAATGTCCCCCATGCAATATGGCTGACTTGGAAGTCACCTATAGGACCTGGCAACGAGCACAATGTCCCCCATGCAATATGGCTGACTTGGAAGTCACCTATAGGACATGGCAACCAGCACAATGTCCCCCATGCAATATGGCTGACTTGGAAGTCACCTATAGAACATGGCCACCAGCACAATGTCCCCCAAGCAATATGGCTCACTTGGAAGTCACCAATACAATACAACCAGCACAATGTCCCCCATGCAATATGGCTGACTTGGAAGTCACCTATACAATACAACCAGCACAATGTCCCCCATGCAATATGGCTGACTTGGAAGTCACCTATACAACACAACCAGCACAATGTCCCCCATGCAATATGGCTCACTTGTAAGTCACCTATACAACATGGCAACCAGCACAATGTCCCCCATGCAATATGGCTGACTTGGAAGTCACCTATACAACATGGCAACCAGCACAATGTCCCCCATGCAATATGGCTGGCTTGGAAGTCACCTATACAACATGGCAACCAGCACAATGTCCCCCATGCAATATGGCTGACTTGGAAGTCACCTATACAAGAAACCAGCCCAATGTCCCCCATGCAATGTGGCTGACTTGGAAGTCACCTATAGAACATGGCCACCAGCACAATGTCCCCCATGCAATATGGCTGACTTGGCAGTCACCTATACAAGACAACCAGCACAATGTCCCCCATGCAATATGGCTGACTTGGAAGTCACCTATACAACATGGCAACCAGCACAATGTCCCCCATGCAATATGGCTGACTTGGAAGTCACCTATACAAGACAACCAGCACAATGTCCCCCATGCAATATGGCTGACTTGGAAGTCACCTATAGGACATGGCAACCAGCACAATGTCCCCCAAGCAATATGGCTGACTTGGAAGTCACCTATACAAGACAACCAGCACAATGTCCCAAATGCAATATGGCTGACTTGGAAGTCACCTATAGAACATGGCCACCAGCACAATGTCCCCCATGCAATATGGCTGACTTGGAAGTCACCAATACAACATGGCAACCAGCACAATGTCCCCCATGCAATATGGCTGACTTGGAAGTCACCTATACAATACAACCAGCACAATGTCCCCCAAGCAATATGGCTGACTTGGAAGTCACCTATACAAGACAACCAGCACAATGTCCCCCATGCAATATGGCTGACTTGGAAGTCACCTATAGGACATGGCCACCAGCACAATGTCCCCCATGCAATATGGCTGACTTGGAAGTCACCTATACAATACAACCAGCACAATGTCCCCCATGCAATATGGCTGACTTGGAAGTCACCTATACAATACAACCAGCACAATGTCCCCCAAGCAATATGGCTGACTTGGAAGTCACCTATACAACACAACCAGCACAATGTCCCCCATGCAATATGGCTGACTTGGAAGTCACCTATACAATACAACCAGCACAATGTCCCCCATGCAATATGGCTGACTTGGAAGTCACCTATACAATACAACCAGCACAATGTCCCCCATGCAATATGGCTGACTTGGAAGTCACCTATACAAGACAACCAGCACAATGTCCCCCATGCAATATGGCTGATTGGAAGTCACCTATAGGACATGGCCACCAGCACAATGTCCCCTATGCAATATGGCTGACTTGGAAGGCACTTATACAATACAACCAGCACAATGTCCCCCATGCAATATGGCTGACTTGGAAGTCACCTATACAATACAACCAGCACAATGTCCCCCATACAATATGGCTGACTTGGAAGTCACCTATACAATACAACCAGCACAATGTCCCCCATGCAATATGGCTGACTTGGAAGTCACCTATACAATACAACCAGCACAATGTCCCCCAAGCAATATGGCTGACTTGGAAGTCACCTATACAACACAACCAGCACAATGTCCCCCATGCAATATGGCTGACTTGGAAGTCACCTATACAATACAACCAGCACAATGTCCCCCATGCAATATGGCTGACTTGGAAGTCACCTATACAACATGGCCACCAGCACAATGTCCCCCATGCAACACGGCTGACTTGGAAGTCACCTATACAAGACAACCAGCACAATGTCCCCCATGCAATATGGCTGACTTGGAAGTCACCTATACAACACAACCAGCACCATGTCCCCCAAGCAATATGGCTCACTTGGAAGTCACCTATACAACATGGCAACCAGCACAATGTCCCCCATGCAATATGGCTGACTTGGAAGTCACCTATAGGACCTGGCAACGAGCACAATGTCCCCCATGCAATATGGCTGACTTGGAAGTCACCTATAGGACATGGCAACCAGCACAATGTCCCCCATGCAATATGGCTGACTTGGAAGTCACCTATAGAACATGGCCACCAGCACAATGTCCCCCAAGCAATATGGCTGACTTGGAAGTCACCAATACAATACAACCAGCACAATGTTCCCCATGCAATATGGCTGACTTGGAAGTCACCTATACAATACAACCAGCACAATGTCCCCCATGCAATATGGCTGACTTGGAAGTCACCTATACAACACAACCAGCACAATGTCCCCCATGCAATATGGCTCACTTGTAAGTCACCTATACAACATGGCAACCAGCACAATGTCCCCCATGCAATATGGCTGACTTGGAAGTCACCTATACAACATGGCAACCAGCACAATGTCCCCCATGCAATATGGCTGGCTTGGAAGTCACCTATACAACATGGCAACCAGCACAATGTCCCCCATGCAATATGGCTGACTTGGAAGTCACCTATACAAGAAACCAGCCCAATGTCCCCCATGCAATATGGCTGACTTGGAAGTCACCTATAGGACATGGCAACCAGCACAATGTCCCCCAAGCAATATGGCTGACTTGGAAGTCACCTATACAAGACAACCAGCACAATGTCCCAAATGCAATATGGCTGACTTGGAAGTCACCTATAGAACATGGCCACCAGCACAATGTCCCCAATGCAATATGGCTGACTTGGAAGTCACCAATACAACATGGCAACCAGCACAATGTCCCCCATGCAATATGGCTGACTTGGAAGTCACCTATACAATACAACCAGCACAATGTCCCCCAAGCAATATGGCTGACTTGGAAGTCACCTATACAAGACAACCAGCACAATGTCCCCCATGCAATATGGCTGACTTGGAAGTCACCTATAGGACATGGCCACCAGCACAATGTCCCCCATGCAATATGGCTGACTTGGAAGTCACCTATACAATACAACCAGCACAATGTCCCCCATGCAATATGGCTGACTTGGAAGTCACCTATACAATACAACCAGCACAATGTCCCCCAAGCAATATGGCTGACTTGGAAGTCACCTATACAACACAACCAGCACAATGTCCCCCATGCAATATGGCTGACTTGGAAGTCACCTATACAATACAACCAGCACAATGTCCCCCATGCAATATGGCTGACTTGGAAGTCACCTATACAATACAACCAGCACAATGTCCCCCATGCAATATGGCTGACTTGGAAGTCACCTATACAAGACAACCAGCACAATGTCCCCCATGCAATATGGCTGATTGGAAGTCACCTATAGGACATGGCCACCAGCACAATGTCCCCTATGCAATATGGCTGACTTGGAAGGCACTTATACAATACAACCAGCACAATGTCCCCCATGCAATATGGCTGACTTGGAAGTCACCTATACAATACAACCAGCACAATGTCCCCCATACAATATGGCTGACTTGGAAGTCACCTATACAATACAACCAGCACAATGTCCCCCATGCAATATGGCTGACTTGGAAGTCACCTATACAATACAACCAGCACAATGTCCCCCAAGCAATATGGCTGACTTGGAAGTCACCTATACAACACAACCAGCACAATGTCCCCCATGCAATATGGCTGACTTGGAAGTCACCTATACAATACAACCAGCACAATGTCCCCCATGCAATATGGCTGACTTGGAAGTCACCTATACAACATGGCCACCAGCACAATGTCCCCCATGCAACACGGCTGACTTGGAAGTCACCTATACAAGACAACCAGCACAATGTCCCCCATGCAATATGGCTGACTTGGAAGTCACCTATACAACACAACCAGCACCATGTCCCCCAAGCAATATGGCTCACTTGGAAGTCACCTATACAACATGGCAACCAGCACAATGTCCCCCATGCAATATGGCTGACTTGGAAGTCACCTATAGGACCTGGCAACGAGCACAATGTCCCCCATGCAATATGGCTGACTTGGAAGTCACCTATAGGACATGGCAACCAGCACAATGTCCCCCATGCAATATGGCTGACTTGGAAGTCACCTATAGAACATGGCCACCAGCACAATGTCCCCCAAGCAATATGGCTGACTTGGAAGTCACCAATACAATACAACCAGCACAATGTTCCCCATGCAATATGGCTGACTTGGAAGTCACCTATACAATACAACCAGCACAATGTCCCCCATGCAATATGGCTGACTTGGAAGTCACCTATACAACACAACCAGCACAATGTCCCCCATGCAATATGGCTCACTTGTAAGTCACCTATACAACATGGCAACCAGCACAATGTCCCCCATGCAATATGGCTGACTTGGAAGTCACCTATACAACATGGCAACCAGCACAATGTCCCCCATGCAATATGGCTGGCTTGGAAGTCACCTATACAACATGGCAACCAGCACAATGTCCCCCATGCAATATGGCTGACTTGGAAGTCACCTATACAAGAAACCAGCCCAATGTCCCCCATGCAATATGGCTGACTTGGAAGTCACCTATAGGACATGGCAACCAGCACAATGTCCCCCAAGCAATATGGCTGACTTGGAAGTCACCTATACAAGACAACCAGCACAATGTCCCAAATGCAATATGGCTGACTTGGAAGTCACCTATAGAACATGGCCACCAGCACAATGTCCCCCATGCAATATGGCTGACTTGGAAGTCACCAATACAACATGGCAACCAGCACAATGTCCCCCATGCAATATGGCTGACTTGGAAGTCACCTATACAATACAACCAGCACAATGTCCCCCAAGCAATATGGCTGACTTGGAAGTCACCTATACAAGACAACCAGCACAATGTCCCCCATGCAATATGGCTGACTTGGAAGTCACCTATAGGACATGGCCACCAGCACAATGTCCCCCATGCAATATGGCTGACTTGGAAGTCACCTATACAATACAACCAGCACAATGTCCCCCATGCAATATGGCTGACTTGGAAGTCACCTATACAATACAACCAGCACAATGTCCCCCAAGCAATATGGCTGACTTGGAAGTCACCTATACAACACAACCAGCACAATGTCCCCCATGCAATATGGCTGACTTGGAAGTCACCTATACAATACAACCAGCACAATGTCCCCCATGCAATATGGCTGACTTGGAAGTCACCTATACAATACAACCAGCACAATGTCCCCCATGCAATATGGCTGACTTGGAAGTCACCTATAAAAGACAACCAGCACAATGTCCCCCATGCAATATGGCTGATTGGAAGTCACCTATAGGACATGGCCACCAGCACAATGTCCCCTATGCAATATGGCTGACTTGGAAGGCACTTATACAATACAACCAGCACAATGTCCCCCATGCAATATGGCTGACTTGGAAGTCACCTATACAATACAACCAGCACAATGTCCCCCATACAATATGGCTGATTTGGAAGTCACCTATACAACACAACCAGCACAATGTCCCCCATGCAATATGTCTGACTTGGAAGTCACTAATACAAGACAACCAGCACAATGTCCCCCATGCAATATGGCTGACTTGGAAGTCACCTATAGAACATGGCCACCAGCACAATGTCCCCCATGCAATATGGCTGACTTGGAAGTCACCTATACAACATGGCAACCAGCACAATGTCCCCCAAGCAATATGGCTGACTTGGAAGTCACCTATACAACATGGCAACCAGCACAATGTCCCCCAAGCTATATGGCTGACTTGGAAGTCACCTATAGAACATGGCAACCAGCACAATGTCCCCCAAGCAATATGGCTGACTTAAAAGTCACCTATACAAGACAACCAGCACAATTTTCCCCATGCAATATGGCTGACTTGGAAGTCACCTATAGGACATGGCAACCAGCACAATGTCCCCAATGCAATATGGCTGACTTGTAAGTCACCTATACAACATGGCAACCAGCACAATGTCCCCCATGCAATATGGCTGACTTGGAAGTCACCTATAGGCCATGGCAACCAGCACAATGTCCCCCATGCAATATGGCTGACTTGGAAGTCACCTATACAACACAACCAGCACAATGTCCCCCAAGCAATATGGCTCACTTGGAAGTCACCTATACAACATGGCAACCAGCACAATGTCCCCCATGCAATATGGCTGACTTGGAAGTCACCTATAGGACATGGCAACCAGCACAATGTCCCCCATGCAATATGGCTGACTTGGAAGTCACCTATACAATACAACCAGCACAATGTCCCCCATGCATTATGGCTGACTTGGAAGTCACCTATACAACACAACCAGCACAATGTCCCCCATGCAATATGGCTGACTTGGAAGTCACCTATACAACACAACCAGCACAATGTCCCCCATGCAATATGGCTGACTTGGAAGTCACCTATACAACATGGCAACCAGCACAATGTCCCCCATGCAATATGGCTGACTTGGAAGTCACCTATACAACATGGCAACCAGCACAATGTCCCCCATGCAATATGGCTGACTTGGAAGTCACCTATACAACATGGCAACCAGCACAATGTCCCCCATGCAATATGGCTGACTTGGAAGTCACCTATACAAGAACCAGCACAATGTCCCCCATGCAATGTGGCTGACTTGGAAGTCACCTATAGAACATGGCCACCAGCACAATGTCCCCCATGCAATATGGCTGACTTGGAAGTCACCTATACAACATGGCAACCAGGACAATGTCCCCCAAGCAATATGTCTGACTTGGAAGTCACCTATACAACATGGAAACCAGCACAATGTCCCCCATGCAATATGGCTGACTTGGAAGTCACCTATAGAACATGGCCACCAGCACAATGTCCCCCATGCAACACGGCTGACTTGGAAGTCACCTATACAATACAACCAGCACAATGTCCCCCATGCAATATGGCTGACTTGGAAGTCACCTATACAACACAACCAGCACAATGTCCCCCATGCAATATGGCTCACTTGTAAGTCACCTATACAACATGGCAACCAGCACAATGTCCCCCATGCAATATGGCTGACTTGGAAGTCACCTATACAACATGGCAACCAGCACAATGTCCCCCATGCAATATGGCTGGCTTGGAAGTCACCTATACAACATGGCAACCAGCACAATGTCCCCCATGCAATATGGCTGACTTGGAAGTCACCTATAGGACATGGCAACCAGCACAATGTCCCGCATGCAATATGGCTGACTTGGAAGTCACCTATACAATACAACCAGCACAATGTCCCCATTGCAATATGGCTGACTTGGAAGTCACCTATACAATACAACCAGCACAATGTCCCCCATGTAATATGGCTGACTTGGAAGTCACCTATACAACATGGCAACCAGCACAATGTCCCCCATGCAATATGGCTGACTTGGAAGTCACCTATACAAGACAACCAGCACAATGTCCCCCATGCAATATGGCTGACTTGGAAGTCACCTATAGGACATGGCAACCAGCACAATGTCCCCCAAGCAATATGGCTGACTTGGAAGTCACCTATACAAGACAACCAGCACAATGTCCCAAATGCAATATGGCTGACTTGGAAGTCACCTATAGAACATGGCCACCAGCACAATGTCCCCCATGCAATATGGCTGACTTGGAAGTCACCTATACAACATACAACCAGCACAATGTCCCCTAAGCAATATGGCAGACTTGGAAGTCACCTATACAAGACAACCAGCACAATGTCCCCCATGCAATATGGCTGACTTGGAAGTCACCTATAGGACATGGCCACCAGCACAATGTCCCCCATGCAATATGGCTGACTTGGAAGTCACCTATACAATACAACCAGCACAATGTCCCCCATGCAATATGGCTGACTTGGAAGTCACCTATACAATACAACCAGCACAATGTCCCCCATGCAATATGGCTGATTTGGAAGTCACCTATAAAACACAACCAGCACAATGTCCCCCATGCAATATGGCTGACTTGGAAATCACCTATACAAGACAACCAGCACAATGTCCCAAATGCAATATGCCTGACTTGGAAGTCACCTATAGAACATGGCCACCAGCAGAATGTCCCCCATGCAATATGGCTGACTTGGAAGTCACCTATACAAGACAACCAGCACAATGTCCCCCATGCAATATGGCTGACTTGGAAGTCACCTATAGGACATGGCCACCAGCACAATGTCCCCCATGCAATATGGCTGACTTGGAAGTCACCTATACAATACAACCAGCACAATGTCCCCCATGCAATATGGCTGATTTGGAAGTCACCTATACAACACAACCAGCACAATGTCACCCATGCAATATGGCTGACTTGGAAGTCACCAATACAAGACAACCAGCACAATGTCCCCCATGCAATATGGCTGACTTGGAAGTCACCTATAGAACATGGCCACCAGCACAATGTCCCCCATGCAATATGGCTGACTTGGAAGTCACCTATACAACATGGCAACCAGCACAATGTCCCCCAAGCAATATGGCTGACTTGGAAGTCACCTATACAACATGACAACCAGCACAATTTCCCCCATGCAATATGGCTGACTTGGAAGTCACCTATAGGACATGGCAACCAGCACAATGTCCCCCATGCAATATGGCTGACTTGGAAGTCACCTATACAAGACAACCAGCACAATGTCCCAAATGCAATATGGCTGACTTGGAAGTCACCTATAGAACATGGCCACCAGCACAATGTCCCCCATGCAATATGGCTGACTTGGAAGTCACCTATACAAGACAACCAGCACAATGTCCACCATGCAATATGGCTGACTTGGAAGTCACCTATAGGACATGGCCACCAGCACAATGTCCCCCATGCAATATGGCTGACTTGGAAGTCACCTATACAATACAACCAGCACAATGTCCCCCATGCAATATGGCTGATTTGGAAGTCACCTATACAACACAACCAGCACAATGTCCCCCATGCAATTTGGCTGACTTGGAAGTCACCAATACAAGACAACCAGCACAATGTCCCCCATGCAATATGGCTGACTTGGAAGTCAACTATAGAACATGGCCACCAGCACAATGTCCCCCATGCAATATGGCTGACTTGGAAGTCACCTATACAACATTGCAACCAGCACAATGTCCCGCAAGCAATATGGCTGACTTGGAAGTCACCTATACAACATGACAACCAGCACAATTTCCCCCATGCAATATGGCTGACTTGGAAGTCACCTATAGGACATGGCAACCAGCACAATGTCCCCCATGCAATATGGCTGACTTGTAAGTCACCTATACAACATGGCAACCAGCACAATGTCCCCCATGCAATATGGCTGACTTGGAAGTCACCTATACAACATGGCAACCAGCACAATGTCCCCCATGCAATATGGCTGACTTGGAAGTCACCTATACAAGACAACCAGCACAATGTCCCAAATGCAATATGCCTGACTTGGCAGTCACCTATAGAACATGGCCACCAGCACAATGTCCCCCATGCAATATGGCTGACTTGGAAGTCACCTATACAACACAACCAGCACAATGTCCCCCAAGCAATATGGCTCACTTGGAAGTCACCTATACAACATGGCCACCAGCACAATGTCCCCCATGCAATATGGCTGACTTGGAAGTCACCTATACAATACAACCAGCACAATGTCCCCCAAGCAATATGGCTGATTTGGAAGTCACCTATAGAACATGGCCACCAGCACAATGTCCCCCATGCAATATGGCTGACTTGGAAGTCACCTATAGAACATGGCCACCAGCACAATGTCCCCCATGCAATATGGAAGTCACCTATACAACATGGCAACCAGCACAATGTCCCCCAAGCAATATGGCTGACTTGGAAGTCACCTAATAGAACATGGCCACCAGCACAATGTCCCCCAAGCAATATGGCTGACTTGGAAGTCACCTATAGAACATGGCAACCAGCACAATGTCCCCCAAGCAATATGGCTGACTTGGAAGTCACCTATAGGACATGGCAACCAGCACAATGTCCCGCATGCAATATGGCTGACTTGGAAGTCACCTATACAATACAACCAGCACAATGTCCCCCATGCAATATGGCTGACTTGGAAGTCACCTATACAATACAACCAGCACAATGTCCCCCATGCAATATGGCTGACTTGGAAGTCACCTATACAACATGGCAACCAGCACAATGTCCCCCATGCAATATGGCTGACTTGGAAGTCAACTATAGAACATGGCCACCAGCACAATGTCCCCCATGCAATATGGCTGACTTGGAAGTCACCTATACAATACAACCAGCACAATGTCCCCCATGCAATATGGCTGACTTGGAAGTCACCTATACAATACAACCAGCACAATGTCCCCCATGCAATATGGCTGACTTGGAAGTCACCTATACAACATGGCAACCAGCACGATGTCCCCCATGCAATATGGCTGACTTGGAAGTCACCTATACAAGACAACCAGCACAATGTCCCCCATGCAATATGGCTGACTTGGAAGTCACCTATAGGACATGGCAACCAGCACAATGTCCCCCAAGCAATATGGCTGACTTGGAAGTCACCTATACAAGACAACCAGCACAATGTCCCAAATGCAATATGGCTGACTTGGAAGTCACCTATACAACATACAACCAGCACAATGTCCCCTAAGCAATATGGCTGACTTGGAAGTCACCTATACAAGACAACCAGCACAATGTCCCCCATGCAATATGGCTGACTTGGAAGTCACCTATAGGACATGGCCACCAGCACAATGTCCCCCATGCAATATGGCTGACTTGGAAGTCACCTATACAATACAACCAGCACAATGTCCCCCATGCAATATGGCTGATTTGGAAGTCACTATAAAACACAACCAGCACAATGTCCCCCATGCAATATGGCTGACTTGGAAATCACCTATACAAGACAACCAGCACAATGTCCCAAATGCAATATGGCTGACTTGGAAGTCACCTATAGAACATGGCCACCAGCACAATGTCCCCCATGCAATATGGCTGACTTGGAAGTCACCTATACAAGACAACCAGCACAATGTCCCCCATGCAATATGGCTGACTTGGAAGTCACCTATAGGACATGGCCACCAGCACAATGTCCCCCATGCAATATGGCTGACTTGGAAGTCACCTATACAATACAACCAGCACAATGTCCCCCATGCAATATGGCTGATTTGGAAGTCACCTATACAACACAACCAGCACAATGTCACCCATGCAATATGGCTGACTTGGAAGTCACCAATACAAGACAACCAGCACAATGTCCCCCATGCAATATGGCTGACTTGGAAGTCACCTATAGAACATGGCCACCAGCACAATTTCCCCCATGCAATATGGCTGACTTGGAAGTCACCTATACAACATGGCAACCAGCACAATGTCCCCCAAGCAATATGGCTGACTTGGAAGTCACCTATACAACATGACAACCAGCACAATTTCCCCCATGCAATATGGCTGACTTGGAAGTCACCTATAGGACATGGCAACCAGCACAATGTCCCCCATGCAATATGGCTGACTTGGAAGTCACCTATACAAGACAACCATCACAATGTCCCAAATGCAATATGGCTGACTTGGAAGTCACCTATAGAACATGGCCACCAGCACAATGTCCCCCATGCAATATGGCTGACTTGGAAGTCACCTATACAAGACAACCAGCACAATGTCCACCATGCAATATGGCTGACTTGGAAGTCACCTATAGGACATGGCCACCAGCACAATGTCCCCCATGCAATATGGCTGACTTGGAAGTCACCTATACAATACAACCAGCACAATGTCCCCCATGCAATATGGCTGATTTGGAAGTCACCTATACAACACAACCAGCACAATGTCCCCCATGCAATATGGCTGACTTGGAAGTCACCAATACAAGACAACCAGCACAATGTCCCCCATGCAATATGGCTGACTTGGAAGTCAACTATAGAACATGGCCACCAGCACAATGTCCCCCATGCAATATGGCTGACTTGGAAGTCACCTATACAACATGGCAACCAGCACAATGTCCCCCAAGCAATATGGCTGACTTGGAAGTAACCTATACAACATGACAACCAGCACAATTTCCCCCATGCAATATGGCTGACTTGGAAGTCACCTATAGGACATGGCAACCAGCACAATGTCCCCCATGCAATATGGCTGACTTGTAAGTCACCTATACAACATGGCAACCAGCACAATGTCCCCCATGCAATATGGCTGACTTGGAAGTCACCTATACAACATGGCAACCAGCACAATGTCCCCCATGCAATATGGCTGACTTGGAAGTCACCTATACAAGACAACCAGCACAATGTCCCAAATGCAATATGCCTGACTTGGCAGTCACCTATAGAACATGGCCACCAGCACAATGTCCCCCATGCAATATGGCTGACTTGGAAGTCACCTATACAACACAACCAGCACAATGTCCCCCAAGCAATATGGCTCACTTGGAAGTCACCTATACAACATGGCCACCAGCACAATGTCCCCCATGCAATATGGCTGACTTGGAAGTCACCTATACAATACAACCAGCACAATGTCCCCCAAGCAATATGGCTGATTTGGAAGTCACCTATAGAACATGGCCACCAGCACAATGTCCCCCATGCAATATGGCTGACTTGGAAGTCACCTATAGAACATGGCCACCAGCACAATGTCCCCCATGCAATATGGAAGTCACCTATACAACATGGCAACCAGCACAATGTCCCCCAAGCAATATGGCTGACTTGGAAGTCACCTAATAGAACATGGCCACCAGCACAATGTCCCCCAAGCAATATGGCTGACTTGGAAGTCACCTATAGAACATGGCAACCAGCACAATGTCCCCCTAGCAATATGGCTGACTTGGAAGTCACCTATACAAGACAACCAGCACAATGTCCCCCATGCAATATGGCTGACTTGGAAGTCACCTATAGGACATGGCAACCAGCACAATGTCCCGCATGCAATATGGCTGACTTGGAAGTCACCTAAACAATACAACCAGCACAATGTCCCCCATGCAATATGGCTGACTTGGAAGTCACCTATACAACATGGCAACCAGCACAATGTCCCCCATGCAATATGGCTTACTTGGAAGTCACCTATACAAGACAACCAGCACAATGTCCCCCATGCAATATGGCTGACTTGGAAGTCACCTATAGGACATGGCAACCAGCACAATGTCCCCCAAGCAATATGGCTGACTTGGAAGTCACCTATACAAGACAACCAGCACAATGTCCCAAATGCAATATGGCTGACTTGGAAGTCACCTATAGAACATTGCCACCAGCACAATGTCCCCCATGCAATATGGCTGACTTGGAAGTCACCTATACAACATACAACCAGCACAATGTCCCCTAAGCAATATGGCTGACTTGGAAGTCACCTATACAAGACAACCAGCACAATGTCCCCCATGCAATATGGCTGACTTGGAAGTCACCTATAGGACATGGCCACCAGCACAATGTCCCCCATGCAATATGGCTGACTTGGAAGTCACCTATACAATACAACCAGCACAATGTCCCCCATGCAATATGGCTGACTTGGAAGTCACCTATACAATACAACCAGCACAATGTCCCCCATGCAATATGGCTGACTTGGAAGTCACCTATACAATACAACCAGCACAATGTCCCCCATGCAATATGGCTGATTTGGAAGTCACCTATACAACACAACCAGCACAATGTCCCCCATGCAATATGGCTGACTTGGAAGTCACCAATACAAGACAACCAGCACAATGTCCCCCATGCAATATGGCTGACTTGGAAGTCAACTACAGAACATGGCCACCAGCACAATGTCCCCCATGCAATATGGCTGACTTGGAAGTCACCTATACAACATGGCAACCAGCACAATGTCCCCCAAGCAATATGGCTGACTTGGAAGTCACCTATACAACATGACAACCAGCACAATTTCCCCCATGCAATATGGCTGACTTGGAAGTCACCTATAGGACATGGCAACCAGCACAATGTCCCCCATGCAATATGGCTGACTTGTAAGTCAGCTATACAACATGGCAACCAGCACAATGTCCCCCATGCAATATGGCTGACTTGGAAGTCACCTATACAACATGGCAACCAGCACAATGTCCACCATGCAATATGGCTGACTTGGAAGTCACCTATACAAGACAACCAGCACAATGTCCCAAATGCAATATGCCTGACTTGGCAGTCACCTATAGAACATGGCCACCAGCACAATGTCCCCCATGCAATATGGCTGACTTGGAAGTCACCTATACAACACAACCAGCACAATGTCCCCCAAGCAATATGGCTCACTTGGAAGTCACCTATACAACATGGCCACCAGCACAATGTCCCCCATGCAATATGGCTGACTTGGAAGTCACCTATACAATACAACCAGCACAATGTCCCCCAAGCAATATGGCTGATTTGGAAGTCACCTATAGAACATGGCCACCAGCACAATGTCCCCCATGCAATATGGCTGACTTGGAAGTCACCTATAGAACTTGGCCACCAGCACAATGTCCCCCATGCAATATGGAAGTCACCTATACAACATGGCAACCAGCACAATGTCCCCCAAGCAATATGGCTGACTTGGAAGTCACCTAATAGAACATGGCCACCAGCACAATGTCCCCCAAGCAATATGGCTGACTTGGAAGTCACCTATAGAACATGGCAACCAGCACAATGTCCCCCAAGCAATATGGCTGACTTGGAAGTCACCTATACAAGACAACCAGCACAATGTCCCCCATGCAATATGGCTGACTTGGAAGTCACCTATAGGACATGGCAACCAGCACAATGTCCCGCATGCAATATGGCTGACTTGGAAGTCACCTATACAATACAACCAGCACAATGTCCCCCATGCAATATGGCTGACTTGGAAGTCACCTATACAATACAACCAGCACAATGTCCCCCATGCAATATGGCTGACTTGGAAGTCACCTATACAACATGGCAACCAGCACAATGTCCCCCATGCAATATGGCTTACTTGGAAGTCACCTATACAAGACAACCAGCACAATGTCTCCATTGCAATATGGCTGACTTGGAAGTCACCTATAGGACATGGCAACCAGCACAATGTCCCCCAAGCAATATGGCTGACTTGGAAGTCACCTATACAAGACAACCAGCACAATGTCCCAAATGCAATATGGCTGACTTGGAAGTCACCTATAGAACATTGCCACCAGCACAATGTCCCCCATGCAATATGGCTGACTTGGAAGTCACCTATACAACATACAACCAGCACAATGTCCCCTAAGCAATATGGCTGACTTGGAAGTCACCTATACAAGACAACCAGCACAATGTCCCCCATGCAATATGGCTGACTTGGAAGTCACCTATAGGACATGGCCACCAGCACAATGTCCCCCATGCAATATGGCTGACTTGGAAGTCACCTATACAATACAACCAGCACAATGTCCCCCATGAAATATGGCTGACTTGGAAGTCACCTATACAATACAACCAGCACAATGTCCCCCATGCAATATGGCTGATTTGGAAGTCACCTATAAAACACAACCAGCACAATGTCCCCCATGCAATATGGCTGACTTGGAAATCACCTATACAAGACAACCAGCACAATGTCCCAAATGCAATATGGCTGACTTGGAAGTCACCTATAGAACATGGCCACCAGCACAATGTCCCCCATGCAATATGGCTGACTTGGAAGTCACCTATACAAGACAACCAGCACAATGTCCCCCATGCAATATGGCTGACTTGGAAGTCACCTATAGGACATGGCCACCAGCACAATGTCCCCCATGCAATATGGCTGACTTGGAAGTCACCTATACAATACAACCAGCACAATGTCCCCCATGCAATATGGCTGATTTGGAAGTCACCTATACAACACAACCAGCACAATGTCCCCCATGCAATATGGCTGACTTGGAAGTCACCAATACAAGACAACCAGCACAATGTCCCCCATGCAATATGGCTGACTTGGAAGTCACCTATAGAACATGGCCACCAGCACAATGTCCCCCATGCAATATGGCTGACTTGGAAGTCACCTATACAACATGGCAACCAGCACAATGTCCCACAAGCAATATGGCTGACTTGGAAGTCACCTATAGAACATGGCAACCAGCACAATGTCCCCCAAGCAATATGGCTGACTTAAAAGTCACCTATACAAGACAACCAGCACAATTTCCCCCATGCAATATGGCTGACTTGGAAGTCACCTATAGGACATGGCAACCAGCACAATGTCCCCCATGCAATATGGCTGACTTGTAAGTCACCTATACAACATGGCAACCAGCACAATGTCCCCCATGCAATATGGCTGACTTGGAAGTCACCTATACAACATGGCAACCAGCACAATGTCCCCCATGCAATATGGCTGACTTGAAAGTCACCTATACAACATGGCCACCAGCACAATGTCCCCCATGCAACACGGCTGACTTGGAAGTCACCTATACAAGACAACTAGCACAATGTCCCCCATGCAATATGGCTGACTTGGAAGTCACCTATACAACACAACCAGCACAATGTCCCCCAAGCAATATGGCTCACTTGGAAGTCACCTATACAACATGGCAACCAGCACAATGTCCCCCATGCAATATGGCTGACTTGGAAGTCACCTATACAATACAACCAGCACAATGTCCCCCAAGCAATATGGCTGACTTGGAAGTCACCTATAGAACATGGCCACCAGCACAATGTCCCCCATGCAATATGGCTGACTTGGAAGTCACCTATACAAGACAACCAGCACAATGTCCCCCATGCAATATGGCTGACTTGGAAGTCACCTATAGAACATGGCCACCAGCACAATGTCCCCCATGCAATATGGCTGACTTGGAAGTCACCTATACAACATGGCAACCAGCACAATGTCCCCCAAGCAATATGGCTGACTTGGAAGTCACCTATAGAACATGGCCACCAGCACAATGTCCCCCAAGCAATATGGCTGACTTGGAAGTCACCTATAGAACATGGCAACCAGCACAATGTCCCCCAAGCAATATGGCTGACTTGGAAGTCACCTATACAAGACAACCAGCACAATGTCCCCCATGCAATATGGCTGACTTGGAAGTCACCTATAGGACATGGCAACCAGCAAAATGTCCCGCATGCAATATGGCTGACTTGGAAGTCACCTATACAATACAACCAGCACAATGTCCCCCAAGCAATATGGCTGACTTGGAAGTCACCTATAGAACATGGCCAGCAGCACAATGTCCCCCATGCAATATGGCTGACTTGGAAGTCACCTATACAAGACAACCAGCACAATGTCCCCCATGCAATATGGCTGACTTGGAAGTCACCTATAGAACATGGCCACCAGCACAATGTCCCCCATGCAATTTGGCTGACTTGGAAGTCACCTATACAACATGGCAACCAGCACAATGTCCCCCAAGCAATATGGCTGACTTGGAAGTCACCTATAGAACATGGCCACCAGCACAATGTCCCCGAAGCAATATGGCTGACTTGGAAGTCACCTATACAAGACAACCAGCACAATGTCCCCCATGCAATATGGCTGACTTGGAAGTCACCTATAGAACATGGCCACCAGCACAATGTCCCCCATGCAATATGGCTCACTTGGAAGTCACCTATAGAACATGGCAACCAGCACAATGTCCCCCATGCAATATGGCTGACATGGAAGTCACCTATACAATACAACCAGCACAATGTCCCCCATGCAATATGGCTGATTTGGAAGTCACCTATACAACACAACCAGCACAATGTCCCCCATGCAATATGGCTGACTTGGAAGTCACCTATACAACATGGCAACCAGCACAATGTCCCCCATGCAATATGGCTGACTTGGAAGTCACCTATACAATACAACCAGCACAATGTCCCCCAAGCAATATGGCTGACTTGGAAGTTACCTATACAAGACAACCAGCACAATGTCCCCCATGCAATATGGCTGACTTGGAAGTCACCTATACAATACAACCAGCACAATGTCCCCCATGCAATATGGCTGATTTGGAAGTCACCTATACAACACAACCAGCACAATGTCCCCCATGCAATATGGCTGACTTGGAAGTCACCTATACAAGACAACCAGCACAATGTCCCAAATGCAATATGGCTGACTTGGAAGTCACCTATAGAACATGGCCACCAGCACAATGTCCCCCATGCAATATGGCTGACTTGGAAGTCACCTATACAACATGGCAACCAGCACAATTTCCCCCATGCAATATGGCTGACTTGGAAGTCACCTATACAATACAACCAGCACAATGTCCCCCAAGCAATATGGCTGACTTGGAAGTCACCTATACAAGACAACCAGCACAATGTCCCCCATGCAATATGGCTGACTTGGAAGTCACCTATACAATACAACCAGCACAATGTCCCCCATGCAATATGGCTGACTTGGAAGTCACCTATACAACATGGCAACCAGCACAATGTCCCCCATGCAATATGGCTGACTTGGAAGTCACCTATACAAGACAACCAGCACAATGTCCCCCATGCAATATGGCTGACTTGGAAGTCACCTATACAACATGGCCACCAGCACAATGTCCCCCATGCAAAATGGCTGACTTGGAAGTCACCTATACAACATGGCAACCAGCACAATGTCCCCCAAGCAATATGGCTGACTTGGAAGTCACCTATAGAACATGGCCACCAGCACAATGTCCCCCAAGCAATATGGCTGACTTGGAAGTCACCTATAGAACATGGCAACCAGCACAATGTCCCCCAAGCAATATGGCTGACTTGGAAGTCACCTATACAATACAACCAGCACAATGTCCCCCATGCAATATGGCTGATTTGGAAGTCACCTATAAAACACAACCAGCACAATGTCCCCCATGCAATATGGCTGACTTGGAAATCACCTATACAAGACAACCAGCACAATGTCCCAAATGCAATATGGCTGACTTGGAAGTCACCTATAGAACATGGCCACCAGCACAATGTCCCCCATGCAATATGGCTGACTTGGAAGTCACCTATACAAGACAACCAGCACAATGTCCCCCATGCAATATGGCTGACTTGGAAGTCACCTATAGGACATGGCCACCAGCACAATGTCCCCCATGCAATATGGCTGACTTGGAAGTCACCTATACAATACAACCAGCACAATGTCCCCCATGCAATATGGCTGATTTGGAAGTCACCTATACAACACAACCAGCACAATGTCCCCCATGCAATATGGCTGACTTGGAAGTCACCAATACAAGACAACCAGCACAATGTCCCCCATGCAATATGGCTGACTTGGAAGTCACCTATAGAACATGGCCACCAGCACAATGTCCCCCATGCAATATGGCTGACTTGGAAGTCACCTATACAACATGGCAACCAGCACAATGTCCCACAAGCAATATGGCTGACTTGGAAGTCACCTATAGAACATGGCAACCAGCACAATGTCCCCCAAGCAATATGGCTGACTTAAAAGTCACCTATACAAGACAACCAGCACAATTTCCCCCATGCAATATGGCTGACTTGGAAGTCACCTATAGGACATGGCAACCAGCACAATGTCCCCCATGCAATATGGCTGACTTGTAAGTCACCTATACAACATGGCAACCAGCACAATGTCCCCCATGCAATATGGCTGACTTGGAAGTCACCTATACAACATGGCAACCAGCACAATGTCCCCCATGCAATATGGCTGACTTGAAAGTCACCTATACAACATGGCCACCAGCACAATGTCCCCCATGCAACACGGCTGACTTGGAAGTCACCTATACAAGACAACTAGCACAATGTCCCCCATGCAATATGGCTGACTTGGAAGTCACCTATACAACACAACCAGCACAATGTCCCCCAAGCAATATGGCTCACTTGGAAGTCACCTATACAACATGGCAACCAGCACAATGTCCCCCATGCAATATGGCTGACTTGGAAGTCACCTATACAATACAACCAGCACAATGTCCCCCAAGCAATATGGCTGACTTGGAAGTCACCTATAGAACATGGCCACCAGCACAATGTCCCCCATGCAATATGGCTGACTTGGAAGTCACCTATACAAGACAACCAGCACAATGTCCCCCATGCAATATGGCTGACTTGGAAGTCACCTATAGAACATGGCCACCAGCACAATGTCCCCCATGCAATATGGCTGACTTGGAAGTCACCTATACAACATGGCAACCAGCACAATGTCCCCCAAGCAATATGGCTGACTTGGAAGTCACCTATAGAACATGGCCACCAGCACAATGTCCCCCAAGCAATATGGCTGACTTGGAAGTCACCTATAGAACATGGCAACCAGCACAATGTCCCCCAAGCAATATGGCTGACTTGGAAGTCACCTATACAAGACAACCAGCACAATGTCCCCCATGCAATATGGCTGACTTGGAAGTCACCTATAGGACATGGCAACCAGCAAAATGTCCCGCATGCAATATGGCTGACTTGGAAGTCACCTATACAATACAACCAGCACAATGTCCCCCAAGCAATATGGCTGACTTGGAAGTCACCTATAGAACATGGCCAGCAGCACAATGTCCCCCATGCAATATGGCTGACTTGGAAGTCACCTATACAAGACAACCAGCACAATGTCCCCCATGCAATATGGCTGACTTGGAAGTCACCTATAGAACATGGCCACCAGCACAATGTCCCCCATGCAATTTGGCTGACTTGGAAGTCACCTATACAACATGGCAACCAGCACAATGTCCCCCAAGCAATATGGCTGACTTGGAAGTCACCTATAGAACATGGCCACCAGCACAATGTCCCCGAAGCAATATGGCTGACTTGGAAGTCACCTATACAAGACAACCAGCACAATGTCCCCCATGCAATATGGCTGACTTGGAAGTCACCTATAGAACATGGCCACCAGCACAATGTCCCCCATGCAATATGGCTCACTTGGAAGTCACCTATAGAACATGGCAACCAGCACAATGTCCCCCAT
This sequence comes from Petromyzon marinus, assembly GCF_048934315.1. Lineage (NCBI taxonomy): Eukaryota > Metazoa > Chordata > Hyperoartia > Petromyzontiformes > Petromyzontidae > Petromyzon > Petromyzon marinus. Next base: position 78,017 of record NW_027422884.1, on the reverse strand, counting down.
GCAATATGGCTGACATGGAAGTCACCTATACAATACAACCAGCACAATGTCCCCCATGCAATATGGCTGATTTGGAAGTCACCTATACAACACAACCAGCACAATGTCCCCCATGCAATATGGCTGACTTGGAAGTCACCTATACAACATGGCAACCAGCACAATGTCCCCCATGCAATATGGCTGACTTGGAAGTCACCTATACAATACAACCAGCACAATGTCCCCCAAGCAATATGGCTGACTTGGAAGTTACCTATACAAGACAACCAGCACAATGTCCCCCATGCAATATGGCTGACTTGGAAGTCACCTATACAATACAACCAGCACAATGTCCCCCATGCAATATGGCTGATTTGGAAGTCACCTATACAACACAACCAGCACAATGTCCCCCATGCAATATGGCTGACTTGGAAGTCACCTATACAAGACAACCAGCACAATGTCCCAAATGCAATATGGCTGACTTGGAAGTCACCTATAGAACATGGCCACCAGCACAATGTCCCCCATGCAATATGGCTGACTTGGAAGTCACCTATACAACATGGCAACCAGCACAATTTCCCCCATGCAATATGGCTGACTTGGAAGTCACCTATACAATACAACCAGCACAATGTCCCCCAAGCAATATGGCTGACTTGGAAGTCACCTATACAAGACAACCAGCACAATGTCCCCCATGCAATATGGCTGACTTGGAAGTCACCTATACAATACAACCAGCACAATGTCCCCCATGCAATATGGCTGACTTGGAAGTCACCTATACAACATGGCAACCAGCACAATGTCCCCCATGCAATATGGCTGACTTGGAAGTCACCTATACAAGACAACCAGCACAATGTCCCCCATGCAATATGGCTGACTTGGAAGTCACCTATACAACATGGCCACCAGCACAATGTCCCCCATGCAAAATGGCTGACTTGGAAGTCACCTATACAACATGGCAACCAGCACAATGTCCCCCAAGCAATATGGCTGACTTGGAAGTCACCTATAGAACATGGCCACCAGCACAATGTCCCCCAAGCAATATGGCTGACTTGGAAGTCACCTATAGAACATGGCAACCAGCACAATGTCCCCCAAGCAATATGGCTGACTTGGAAGTCACCTATACAAGACAACCAGCACAATGTCCCCCATGAAATATGGCTGACTTGGAAGTCACCTATAGGACATGGCAACCAGCACAATGTCCCCCATGCAATATGGCTGACTTGGAAGTCACCTATAGAACATGGCCACCAGCACAATGTCCCCCAAGCAATATGGCTCACTTGGAAGTCACCTATACAATACAACCAGCACAATGTCCCCCATGCAATATGGCTGACTTGGAAGTCACCTATACAATACAACCAGCACAATGTCCCAAATGCAATATGGCTGACTTGGAAGTCACCTATAGAACATGGCCACCAGCACAATGTCCCCCATGCAATATGGCTGACTTGGAAGTCACCTATACAACATGGCAACCAGCACAATGTCCCCCATGCAATATTGCTGACTTGGAAGTCACCTATACAACATGGCAACCAGCACAATGTCCCCCATGCAATATGGCTGACTTGGAAGTCACCTATACAAGACAACCAGCACAATGTCCCCCATGCAATATGGCTGACTTGGAAGTCACCTATAGGACATGGCAACCAGCAAAATGTCCCGCATGCAATATGGCTGACTTGGAAGTCACCTATACAATACAACCAGCACAATGTCCCCCAAGCAATATGGCTGACTTGGAAGTCACCTATAGAACATGGCCAGCAGCACAATGTCCCCCATGCAATATGGCTGACTTGGAAGTCACCTATACAAGACAACCAGCACAATGTCCCCCATGCAATATGGCTGACTTGGAAGTCACCTATAGAACATGGCCACCAGCACAATGTTCCCCATGCAATTTGGCTGACTTGGAAGTCACCTATACAACATGGCAACCAGCACAATGTCCCCCAAGCAATATGGCTGACTTGGAAGTCACCTATAGAACATGGCCACCAGCACAATGTCCCCGAAGCAATATGGCTGACTTGGAAGTCACCTATACAAGACAACCAGCACAATGTCCCCCATGCAATATGGCTCACTTGGAAGTCACCTATAGAACATGGCAACCAGCACAATGTCCCCCATGCAATATGGCTGACATGGAAGTCACCTATACAATACAACCAGCACAATGTCCCCCATGCAATATGGCTGATTTGGAAGTCACCTATACAACACAACCAGCACAATGTCCCCCATGCAATATGGCTGACTTGGAAGTCACCTATACAACATGGCAACCAGCACAATGTCCCCCATGCAATATGGCTGACTTGGAAGTCACCTATACAATACAACCAGCACAATGTCCCCCAAGCAATATGGCTGACTTGGAAGTTACCTATACAAGACAACCAGCACAATGTCCCCCATGCAATATGGCTGACTTGGAAGTCACCTATACAATACAACCAGCACAATGTCCCCCATGCAATATGGCTGATTTGGAAGTCACCTATACAACACAACCAGCACAATGTCCCCCATGCAATATGGCTGACTTGGAAGTCACCTATACAAGACAACCAGCACAATGTCCCAAATGCAATATGGCTGACTTGGAAGTCACCTATAGAACATGGCCACCAGCACAATGTCCCCCATGCAATATGGCTGACTTGGAAGTCACCTATACAACATGGCAACCAGCACAATTTCCCCCATGCAATATGGCTGACTTGGAAGTCACCTATACAATACAACCAGCACAATGTCCCCCAAGCAATATGGCTGACTTGGAAGTCACCTATACAAGACAACCAGCACAATGTCCCCCATGCAATATGGCTGACTTGGAAGTCACCTATACAATACAACCAGCACAATGTCCCCCATGCAATATGGCTGACTTGGAAGTCACCTATACAACATGGCAACCAGCACAATGTCCCCCATGCAATATGGCTGACTTGGAAGTCACCTATACAAGACAACCAGCACAATGTCCCCCATGCAATATGGCTGACTTGGAAGTCACCTATACAACATGGCCACCAGCACAATGTCCCCCATGCAAAATGGCTGACTTGGAAGTCACCTATACAACATGGCAACCAGCACAATGTCCCCCAAGCAATATGGCTGACTTGGAAGTCACCTATAGAACATGGCCACCAGCACAATGTCCCCCAAGCAATATGGCTGACTTGGAAGTCACCTATAGAACATGGCAACCAGCACAATGTCCCCCAAGCAATATGGCTGACTTGGAAGTCACCTATACAAGACAACCAGCACAATGTCCCCCATGAAATATGGCTGACTTGGAAGTCACCTATAGGACATGGCAACCAGCACAATGTCCCCCATGCAATATGGCTGACTTGGAAGTCACCTATAGAACATGGCCACCAGCACAATGTCCCCCAAGCAATATGGCTCACTTAGAAGTCACCTATACAATACAACCAGCACAATGTCCCCCATGCAATATGGCTGACTTGGAAGTCACCTATACAATACAACCAGCACAATGTCCCAAATGCAATATGGCTGACTTGGAAGTCACCTATAGAACATGGCCACCAGCACAATGTCCCCCATGCAATATGGCTGACTTGGAAGTCACCTATACAACATGGCAACCAGCACAATGTCCCCCATGCAATATTGCTGACTTGGAAGTCACCTATACAATACAACCAGCACAATGTCCCCCAAGCAATATGGCTGACTTGGAAGTCACCTATACAAGACAACCAGCACAATGTCCCCCATGCAATATGGCTGACTTGGAAGTCACCTATACAATACAACCAGCACAATGTCCCCCATGCAATATGGCTGATTTGGAAGTCACCTATACAACACAACCAGCACAATGTCCCCCATGCAATATGGCTGACTTGGAAGTCACCTATACAAGACAACCAGCACAATGTCCCAAATGCAATATGGCTGACTTGGAAGTCACCTATAGAACATGGCCACCAGCACAATGTCCCCCATGCAATATGGCTGACTTGGAAGTCACCTATACAACATGGCAACCAGCACAATGTCCCCCATGCAATATGGCTGACTTGGAAGTCACCTATACAATACAACCAGCACAATGTCCCCCAAGCAATATGGCTGACTTGGAAGTCACCTATACAAGACAACCAGCACAATGTCCCCCATGCAATATGGCTGACTTGGAAGTCACCTATAGGACATGGCCACCAGCACAATGTCCCCTATGCAATATGGCTGACTTGGAAGTCACCTATACAATACAACCAGCACAATGTCCCCCATGCAATATGGCTGACTTGGAAGTCACCTATACAATACAACCAGCACAATGTCCCCCATGCAATATAGCTGATTTGGAAGTCACCTATACAACACAACCAGCACAATGTCCCCCATGCAATATGGCTGACTTGGAAGTCACCTATACAAGACAACCAGCACAATGTCCCCCATGCAATATGGCTGACTTGGAAGTCACCTATAGAACATGGCCACCAGCACAATGTCCCCCATGCAATATGGCTGACTTGGAAGTCACCTATAGAACATGGCCACCAGCACAATGTCCCCCAAGCAATATGGCTGACTTGGAAGTCACCTATAGAACATGGCCACCAGCACAATGTCCCCGAAGCAATATGGCTGACTTGGAAGTCACCTATACAAGACAACCAGCACAATGTCCCCCATGCAATATGGCTGACTTGGAAGTCACCTATAGAACATGGCCACCAGCACAATGTCCCCCATGCAATATGGCTCACTTGGAAGTCACCTATAGAACATGGCAACCAGCACAATGTCCCCCATGCAATATGGCTGACATGGAAGTCACCTATACAATACAACCAGCACAATGTCCCCCATGCAATATGGCTGATTTGGAAGTCACCTATACAACACAACCAGCACAATGTCCCCCATGCAATATGGCTGACTTGGAAGTCACCTATACAACATGGCAACCAGCACAATGTCCCCCATGCAATATGGCTGACTTGGAAGTCACCTATACAATACAACCAGCACAATGTCCCCCAAGCAATATGGCTGACTTGGAAGTTACCTATACAAGACAACCAGCACAATGTCCCCCATGCAATATGGCTGACTTGGAAGTCACCTATACAATACAACCAGCACAATGTCCCCCATGCAATATGGCTGATTTGGAAGTCACCTATACAACACAACCAGCACAATGTCCCCCATGCAATATGGCTGACTTGGAAGTCACCTATACAAGACAACCAGCACAATGTCCCAAATGCAATATGGCTGACTTGGAAGTCACCTATAGAACATGGCCACCAGCACAATGTCCCCCATGCAATATGGCTGACTTGGAAGTCACCTATACAACATGGCAACCAGCACAATTTCCCCCATGCAATATGGCTGACTTGGAAGTCACCTATACAATACAACCAGCACAATGTCCCCCAAGCAATATGGCTGACTTGGAAGTCACCTATACAAGACAACCAGCACAATGTCCCCCATGCAATATGGCTGACTTGGAAGTCACCTATACAATACAACCAGCACAATGTCCCCCATGCAATATGGCTGACTTGGAAGTCACCTATACAACATGGCAACCAGCACAATGTCCCCCATGCAATATGGCTGACTTGGAAGTCACCTATACAAGACAACCAGCACAATGTCCCCCATGCAATATGGCTGACTTGGAAGTCACCTATACAACATGGCCACCAGCACAATGTCCCCCATGCAAAATGGCTGACTTGGAAGTCACCTATACAACATGGCAACCAGCACAATGTCCCCCAAGCAATATGGCTGACTTGGAAGTCACCTATAGAACATGGCCACCAGCACAATGTCCCCCAAGCAATATGGCTGACTTGGACGTCACCTATAGAACATGGCAACCAGCACAATGTCCCCCACGCAATATGGCTGACTTGGAAGTCACCTATACAAGACAACCAGCACAATGTCCCCCATGAAATATGGCTGACTTGGAAGTCACCTATAGGACATGGCAACCAGCACAATGTCCCCCATGCAATATGGCTGACTTGGAAGTCACCTATAGAACATGGCCACCAGCACAATGTCCCCCAAGCAATATGGCTCACTTGGAAGTCACCTATACAATACAACCAGCACAATGTCCCCCATGCAATATGGCTGACTTGGAAGTCACCTATACAATACAACCAGCACAATGTCCCAAATGCAATATGGCTGACTTGGAAGTCACCTATAGAACATGGCCACCAGCACAATGTCCCCCATGCAATATGGCTGACTTGGAAGTCACCTATACAACATGGCAACCAGCACAATGTCCCCCATGCAATATTGCTGACTTGGAAGTCACCTATACAATACAACCAGCACAATGTCCCCGAAGCAATATGGCTGACTTGGAAGTCACCTATACAAGACAACCAGCACAATGTCCCCCATGCAATATGGCTGACTTGGAAGTCACCTATACAATACAACCAGCACAATGTCCCCCATGCAATATGGCTGATTTGGAAGTCACCTATACAACACAACCAGCACAATGTCCCCCATGCAATATGGCTGACTTGGAAGTCACCTATACAAGACAACCAGCACAATGTCCCAAATGCAATATGGCTGACTTGGAAGTCACCTATAGAACATGGCCACCAGCACAATGTCCCCCATGCAATATGGCTGACTTGGAAGTCACCTATACAACATGGCAACCAGCACAATGTCCCCCATGCAATATGGCTGACTTGGAAGTCACCTATACAATACAACCAGCACAATGTCCCCCAAGCAATATGGCTGACTTGGAAGTCACCTATACAAGACAACCAGCACAATGTCCCCCATGCAATATGGCTGACTTGGAAGTCACCTATAGGACATGGCCACCAGCACAATGTCCCCTATGCAATATGGCTGACTTGGAAGTCACCTATACAATACAACCAGCACAATGTCCCCCATGCAATATGGCTGACTTGGAAGTCACCTATACAATACAACCAGCACAATGTCCCCCATGCAATATGGCTGATTTGGAAGTCACCTATACAACACAACCAGCACAATGTCCCCCATGCAATATGGCTGACTTGGAAGTCACCTATACAAGACAACCAGCACAATGTCCCCCATGCAATATGGCTGACTTGGAAGTCACCTATAGAACATGGCCACCAGCACAATGTCCCCCATGCAATATGGCTGACTTGGAAGTCACCTATAGAACATGGCCACCAGCACAATGTCCCCCAAGCAATATGGCTGACTTGGAAGTCACCTATAGAACATGGCAACCAGCACAATGTCCCCCAAGCAATATGGCTGACTTGGAAGTCACCTATACAAGACAACCAGCACAATGTCCCCCATGCAATATGGCTGACTTGGAAGTCACCTATAGGACATGGCAACCAGCACAATGTCCCCCATGCAATATGGCTGACTTGGAAGTCACCTATAGAACATGGCCACCAGCACAATGTCCCCCAAGCAATATGGCTGACTTGGAAGTCACCTATACAATACAACCAGCACAATGTCCCCCAAGCAATATGGCTGACTTGGAAGTCACCTATACAAGACAACCAGCACAATGTCCCAAATGCAATATGGCTGACTTGGAAGTCACCTATAGAACATGGCCACCAGCACAATGTCCCCCATGCAATATGGCTGACTTGGAAGTCACCTATACAACATGGCAACCAGCACAATGTCCCCCATGCAATATGGATTACTTGGAAGTCACCTATACAATACAACCAGCACAATGTCCCCCATGCAATATGGCTGACTTGGAAGTCACCTATACAAGACAACCAGCACAATGTCCCCCATGCAATATGGCTGACTTGGATGTCACCTATAGGACATGGCAACCAGCACAATGTCCCCCAAGCAATATGGCTGACTTGGAAGTCACCTATACAAGACAACCAGCACAATGTTCCAAATGCAATATGGCTGACTTGGAAGTCACCTATAGAACATGGCCACCAGCACAATGTCCCCCATGCAATATGGCTGACTTGGAAGTCACCTATACAACATGGCAACCAGCACAATGTCCCCCATGCAATATGGATGACTTGGAAGTCACCTATACAATACAACCAGCACAATGTCCCCCATGCAATATGGCTGACTTGGAAGTCACCTATACAATACAACCAGCACAATGTCCCCCATGCAATATGGCTGACTTGGAAGTCACCTATACAATACAACCAGCACAATGTCCCAAATGCAATATGGCTGACTTGGAAGTCACCTATACAACATGGCAACCAGCACAATGTCCCCCATGCAATATGGCTGACTTGGAAGTCACCTATACAATACAACCAGCACAATGTCCCCCAAGCAATATGGCTGACTTGGAAGTCACCTATACAAGACAACCAGCACAATGTCCCCCATGCAATATGGCTGACTTGGAAGTCACCTATACAAGACAACCAGCACAATGTCCCCCATGCAATATGGCTGACTTGGAAGTCACCTATACAATACAACCAGCACAATGTCCCCCATGCAATATGGCTGATTTGGAAGTCACCTATACAACACAACCAGCACAATGTCCCCCATGCAATATGGCTGACTTGGAAGTCACCTATACAAGACAACCAGCACAATGTCCCAAATGCAATATGGCTGACTTGGAAGTCACCTATAGAACATGGCCACCAGCACATTGTCCCCCATGCAATATGGCTGACTTGGAAGTCACCTATACAACATGGCAACCAGCACAATTTCCCCCATGCAATATGGCTGACTTGGAAGTCACCTATACAAGACAACCAGCACAATGTCCCCCATGCAATATGGCTGACTTGGAAGTCACCTATAGGACATGGCCACCAGCACAATGTCCCCCATGCAATATGGCTGACTTGGAAGTCACCTATACAATACAACCAGCACAATGTCCCCCAAGCAATATGGCTGACTTGGAAGTCACCTATAGAACATGGCCACCAGCACAATGTCCCCCAAGCAATATGGCTGACTTGGAAGTCACCTATAGAACATGGCAACCAGCACAATGTCCCCCAAGCAATATGGCTGACTTGGAATTCACCTATACAAGACAACCAGCACAATGTCCCCCATGCAATATGGCTGACTTGGAAGTCACCTATAGGACATGGCAACCAGCACAATGTCCCCCATGCAATATGGCTGACTTGGAAGTCACCTATAGAACATGGCCACCAGCACAATGTCCCCCATGCAATATGGCTGACTTGGAAGTCACCTATAGAACATGGCAACCAGCACAATGTCCCCCAAGCAATATTGCTGACTTGGAAGTCACCTATACAAGACAACCAGCACAATTTCCCCCATGCAATATGGCTGACTTGGAAGTCACCTATAGGACATGGCAACCAGCACAATGTCCCCCATGCAATATGGCTGACTTGGAAGTCACCTATACAATACAACCAGCACAATGTCCGCCATGCAATATGGCTGACTTGGAAGTCACCTATACAACATGGCATCCAGCACAATGTCCCCCATGCAATATGGCTGACTTGGAAGTCACCTATAGAACATGGCCACCAGCACAATGTCCCCCATGCAATATGGCTGACTTGGAAGTCACCTATACAACATGGCAACCAGCACAATGTCCCCCAAGCAATATGGCTGACTTGGAAGTCACCTATAGAACATGGCCACCAGCACAATGTCCCCCAAGCAATATGGCTGACTTGCAAGTCACCTATAGAACATGGCAACCAGCACAATGTCCCCCAAGCAATATGGCTGACTTGGAAGTCACCTATACAAGACAACCAGCACAATGTCCCCCATGCAATATGGCTGACTTGGAAGTCACCTATAGGACATGGCAACCAGCACAATGTCCCCCATGCAATATAGCTGACTTGGAAGTCACCTATAGAACATGGCCACCAGCACAATGTCCCCCAAGCAATATGGCTGACTTGGAAGTCACCTATACAACATGGCAACCAGCACAATGTCCCCCATGCAATATGGATGACTTGTAAGTCACCTATACAATACAACCAGCACAATGTCCCCCATGCAATATGGCTGACTTGGAAGTCACCTATACAAGACAACCAGCACAATGTCCCCCATGCAATATGGCTGACTTGGAAGTCACCTATAGGACATGGCAACCAGCACAATGTCCCCCAAGCAATATGGCTGACTTGGAAGTCACCTATACAAGACAACCAGCACAATGTCCCAAATGCAATATGGCTGACTTGTAAGTCACCTATAGAACATGGCCACCAGCACAATGTCCCCCATGCAATATGGCTGACTTGGAAGTCACCTATACAATACAACCAGCACAATGTCCCCCATGCAATATGGCTGACTTGGAAGTCACCTATACAATACAACCAGCACAATGTCCCCCATGCAATATGGCTGACTTGGAAGTCACCTATACAATACAACCAGCACAATGTCCCAAATGCAATATGGCTGACTTGGAAGTCACCTATACAACATGGCAACCAGCACACTGTCCCCCATGCAATATGGCTGACTTGGAAGTCACCTATACAATACAACCAGCACAATGTCCCCCAAGCAATATGGCTGACTTGGAAGTCACCTATACAAGACAACCAGCACAATGTCCCCCATGCAATATGGCTGACTTGGAAGTCACCTATACAAGACAACCAGCACAATGTCCCCCATGCAATATGGAAGTCACCTATACAACATGGCAACCAGCACAATGTCCCCCAAGCAATATGGCTGACTTGGAAGTCACCTAATAGAACATGGCCACCAGCACAATGTCCCCCAAGCAATATGGCTGACTTGGAAGTCACCTATAGAACATGGCAACCAGCAAAATGTCCCCCTAGCAATATGGCTGACTTGGAAGTCACCTATACAAGACAACCAGCACAATGTCCCCCATGCAATATGGCTGACTTGGAAGTCACCTATAGGACATGGCAACCAGCACAATGTCCCGCATGCAATATGGCTTACTTGGAAGTCACCTATACAATACAACCAGCACAATGTCCCCCATGCAATATGGCTGACTTGGAAGTCACCTAAACAATACAACCAGCACAATGTCCCCCATGCAATATGGCTGACTTGGAAGTCACCTATACAACATGGCAACCAGCACAATGTCCCCCATGCAATATGGCTTACTTGGAAGTCACCTATACAAGACAACCAGCACAATGTCCCCCATGCAATATGGCTGACTTGGAAGTCACCTATAGGACATGGCAACCAGCACAATGTCCCCCAAGCAATATGGCTGACTTGGAAGTCACCTATACAAGACAACCAGCACAATGTCCCAAATGCAATATGGCTGACTTGGAAGTCACCTATAGAACATTGCCACCAGCACAATGTCCCCCATGCAATATGGCTGACTTGGAAGTCACCTATACAACATACAACCAGCACAATGTCCCCCATGCAATATGGCTGACTTGGAAGTCACCTATAGAACATGGCCACCAGCACAATGTCCCCCAAGCAATATGGCTGACTTGGAAGTCACCTATACAATACAACCAGCACATTGTCCCCCAAGCAATATGGCTGACTTGGAAGTCACCTATACAAGACAACCAGCACAATGTCCCAAATGCAATATGGCTGACTTGGAAGTCACCTATAGAACATTGCCACCAGCACAATGTCCCCCATGCAATATGGCTGACTTGGAAGTCACCTATACAACATGGCAACCAGCACAATGTCCCCCATGCAATATGGATTACTTGGAAGTCACCTATACAATACAACCAGCACAATGTCCCCCATGCAATATGGCTGACTTGGAAGTCACCTATACAAGACAACCAGCACAATGTCCCCCATGCAATATGGCTGACTTGGATGTCACCTATAGGAAATGGCAACCAGCACAATGTCCCCCAAGCAATATGGCTGACTTGGAAGTCACCTATACAAGACAACCAGCACAATGTTCCAAATGCAATATGGCTGACTTGGAAGTCACCTATAGAACATGGCCACCAGCACAATGTCCCCCATGCAATATGGCTGACTTGGAAGTCACCTATACAACATGGCAACGAGCACAATGTCCCCCATGCAATATGGATGACTTGGAAGTCACCTATACAATACAACCAGCACAATGTCCCCCATGCAATATGGCTGACTTGGAAGTCACCTATACAATACAACCAGCACAATGTCCCCCATGCAATATGGCTGACTTGGAAGTCACCTATACAATACAACCAGCACAATGTCCCAAATGCAATATGGCTGACTTGGAAGTCACCTATACAACATGGCAACCAGCACAATGTCCCCCATGCAATATGGCTGACTTGGAAGTCACCTATACAATACAACCAGCACAATGTCCCCCAAGCAATATGGCTGACTTGGAAGTCACCTATACAAGACAACCAGCACAATGTCCCCCATGCAATATGGCTGACTTGGAAGTCACCTATACAAGACAACCAGCACAATGTCCCCCATGCAATATGGCTGACTTGGAAGTCACCTATACAATACAACCATCACAATGTCCCCCATGCAATATGGCTGATTTGGAAGTCACCTATACAACACAACCAGCACAATGTCCCCCATGCAATATGGCTGACTTGGAAGTCACCTATACAAGACAACCAGCACAATGTCCCAAATGCAATATGGCTGACTTGGAAGTCACCTATAGAACATGGCCACCAGCACATTGTCCCCCATGCAATATGGCTGACTTGGAAGTCACCTATACAACATGGCAACCAGCACAATTTCCCCCATGCAATATGGCTGACTTGGAAGTCACCTATACAAGACAACCAGCACAATGTCCCCCATGCAATATGGCTGACTTGGAAGTCACCTATAGGACATGGCCACCAGCACAATGTCCCCCATGCAATATGGCTGACTTGGAAGTCACCTATACAATACAACCAGCACAATGTCCCCCAAGCAATATGGCTGACTTGGAAGTCACCTATAGAACATGGCCACCAGCACAATGTCCCCCAAGCAATATGGCTGACTTGGAAGTCACCTATAGAACATGGCAACCAGCACAATGTCCCCCAAGCAATATGGCTGACTTGGAATTCACCTATACAAGACAACCAGCACAATGTCCCCCATGCAATATGGCTGACTTGGAAGTCACCTATAGGACATGGCAACCAGCACAATGTCCCCCATGCAATATGGCTGACTTGGAAGTCACCTATAGAACATGGCCACCAGCACAATGTCCCCCATGCAATATGGCTGACTTGGAAGTCACCTATAGAACATGGCAACCAGCACAATGTCCCCCAAGCAATATTGCTGACTTGGAAGTCACCTATACAAGACAACCAGCACAATTTCCCCCATGCAATATGGCTGACTTGGAAGTCACCTATAGGACATGGCAACCAGCACAATGTCCCCCATGCAATATGGCTGACTTGGAAGTCACCTATACAATACAACCAGCACAATGTCCGCCATGCAATATGGCTGACTTGGAAGTCACCTATACAACATGGCATCCAGCACAATGTCCCCCATGCAATATGGCTGACTTGGAAGTCACCTATAGAACATGGCCACCAGCACAATGTCCCCCATGCAATATGGCTGACTTGGAAGTCACCTATACAACATGGCAACCAGCACAATGTCCCCCAAGCAATATGGCTGACTTGGAAGTCACCTATAGAACATGGCCACCAGCACAATGTCCCCCAAGCAATATGGCTGACTTGCAAGTCACCTATAGAACATGGCAACCAGCACAATGTCCCCCAAGCAATATGGCTTACTTGGAAGTCACCTATACAAGACAACCAGCACAATGTCCCCCATGCAATATGGCTGACTTGGAAGTCACCTATAGGACATGGCAACCAGCACAATGTCCCCCATGCAATATAGCTGACTTGGAAGTCACCTATAGAACATGGCCACCAGCACAATGTCCCCCAAGCAATATGGCTGACTTGGAAGTCACCTATACAACATGGCAACCAGCACAATGTCCCCCATGCAATATGGATGACTTGTAAGTCACCTATACAATACAACCAGCACAATGTCCCCCATGCAATATGGCTGACTTGGAAGTCACCTATACAAGACAACCAGCACAATGTCCCCCATGCAATATGGCTGACTTGGAAGTCACCTATAGGACATGGCAACCAGCACAATGTCCCCCAAGCAATATGGCTGACTTGGAAGTCACCTATACAAGACAACCAGCACAATGTCCCAAATGCAATATGGCTGACTTGTAAGTCACCTATAGAACATGGCCACCAGCACAATGTCCCCCATGCAATATGGCTGACTTGGAAGTCACCTATACAATACAACCAGCACAATGTCCCCCATGCAATATGGCTGACTTGGAAGTCACCTATACAATACAACCAGCACAATGTCCCCCATGCAATATGGCTGACTTGGAAGTCACCTATACAATACAACCAGCACAATGTCCCAAATGCAATATGGCTGACTTGGAAGTCACCTATACAACATGGCAACCAGCACAATGTCCCCCATGCAATATGGCTGACTTGGAAGTCACCTATACAATACAACCAGCACAATGTCCCACAAGCAATATGGCTGACTTGGAAGTCACCTATACAAGACAACCAGCACAATGTCCCCCATGCAATATGGCTGACTTGGAAGTCACCTATACAAGACAACCAGCACAATGTCCCCCATGCAATATGGAAGTCACCTATACAACATGGCAACCAGCACAATGTCCCCCAAGCAATATGGCTGACTTGGAAGTCACCTAATAGAACATGGCCACCAGCACAATGTCCCCCAAGCAATATGGCTGACTTGGAAGTCACCTATAGAACATGGCAACCAGCACAATGTCCCCCTAGCAATATGGCTGACTTGGAAGTCACCTATACAAGACAACCAGCACAATGTCCCCCATGCAATATGGCTGACTTGGAAGTCACCTATAGGACATGGCAACCAGCACAATGTCCCGCATGCAATATGGCTTACTTGGAAGTCACCTATACAATACAACCAGCACAATGTCCCCCATGCAATATGGCTGACTTGGAAGTCACCTAAACAATACAACCAGCACAATGTCCCCCATGCAATATGGCTGACTTGGAAGTCACCTATACAACATGGCAACCAGCACAATGTCCCCCATGCAATATGGCTTACTTGGAAGTCACCTATACAAGACAACCAGCACAATGTCCCCCATGCAATATGGCTGACTTGGAAGTCACCTATAGGATATGGCAACCAGCACAATGTCCCCCAAGCAATATGGCTGACTTGGAAGTCACCTATACAAGACAACCAGCACAATGTCCCAAATGCAATATGGCTGACTTGGAAGTCACCTATAGAACATTGCCACCAGCACAATGTCCCCCATGCAATATGGCTGACTTGGAAGTCACCTATACAACATACAACCAGCACAATGTCCCCTAAGCAATATGGCTGACTTGGAAGTCACCTATACAAGACAACCAGCACAATGTCCCCCATGCAATATGGCTGACTTGGAAGTCACCTATAGGACATGGCCACCAGCACAATGTCCCCCATGCAATATGGCTGACTTGGAAGTCACCTATACAATACAACCAGCACAATGTCCCCCATGCAATATGGCTGACTTGGAAGTCACCTATACAATACAACCAGCACAATGTCCCCCATGCAATATGGCTGACTTGGAAGTCACCTATACAATACAACCAGCACAATGTCCCCCATGCAATATGGCTGATTTGGAAGTCACCTATACAACACAACCAGCACAATGTCCCCCATGCAATATGGCTGACTTGGAAGTCACCAATACAAGACAACCAGCACAATGTCCCCCATGCAATATGGCTGAATTGGAAGTCAACTACAGAACATGGCCACCAGCACAATGTCCCCCATGCAATATGGCTGACTTGGAAGTCACCTATACAACATACAACCAGCACAATGTCCCCTAAGCAATATGGCTGACTTGGAAGTCACCTATACAAGACAACCAGCACAATGTCCCCCATGCAATATGGCTGACTTGGAAGTCACCTATAGGACATGGCCACCAGCACAATGTCCCCCATGCAATATGGCTGACTTGGAAGTCACCTATACAATACAACCAGCACAATGTCCCCCATGCAATATGGCTGACTTGGAAGTCACCTATACAATACAACCAGCACAATGTCCCCCATGCAATATGGCTGATTTGGAAGTCACCTATAAAACACAACCAGCACAATGTCCCCCATGCAATATGGCTGACTTGGAAATCACCTATACAAGACAACCAGCACAATGTCCCAAATGCAATATGGCTGACTTGGAAGTCACCTATAGAACATGGCCACCAGCACAATGTCCCCCATGCAATATGGCTGACTTGGAAGTCACCTATACAAGACAACCAGCACAATGTCCCCCATGCAATATGGCTGACTTGGAAGTCACCTATAGGACATGGCCACCAGCACAATGTCCCCCATGCAATATGGCTGACTTGGAAGTCACCTATACAATACAACCAGCACAATGTCCCCCATGCAATATGGCTGATTTGGAAGTCACCTATACAACACAACCAGCACAATGTCACCCATGCAATATGGCTGACTTGGAAGTCACCAATACAAGACAACCAGCACAATGTCCCCCATGCAATAGGGCTGACTTGGAAGTCACCTATAGAACATGGCCACCAGCACAATGTCCCCCATGCAATATGGCTGACTTGGAAGTCACCTATACAACATGGCAACCAGCACAATGTCCCCCAAGCAATATGGCTGACTTGGAAGTCACCTATACAACATGACAACCAGCACAATTTCCCCCATGCAATATGGCTGACTTGGAAGTCACCTATAGGACATGGCAACCAGCACAATGTCCCCCATGCAATATGGCTGACTTGGAAGTCACCTATACAAGACAACCAGCACAATGTCCCAAATGCAATATGGCTGACTTGGAAGTCACCTATAGAACATGGCCACCAGCACAATGTCCCCCATGCAATATGGCTGACTTGGAAGTCACCTATACAAGACAACCAGCACAATGTCCACCATGCAATATGGCTGACTTGGAAGTCACCTATAGGACATGGCCACCAGCACAATGTCCCCCATGCAATATGGCTGACTTGGAAGTCACCTATACAATACAACCAGCACAATGTCCCCCATGCAATATGGCTGATTTTGAAGTCACCTATACAACACAACCAGCACAATGTCCCCCATGCAATATGGCTGACTTGGAAGTCACCAATACAAGACAACCAGCACAATGTCCCCCATGCAATATGGCTGACTTGGAAGTCAACTATAGAACATGGCCACCAGCACAATGTCCCCCATGCAATATGGCTGACTTGGAAGTCACCTATACAACATGGCAACCAGCACAATGTCCCCCAAGCAATATGGCTGACTTGGAAGTCACCTATACAACATGACAACCAGCACAATTTCCCCCATGCAATATGGCTGACTTGGAAGTCACCTATAGGACATGGCAACCAGCACAATGTCCCCCATGCAATATGGCTGACTTGTAAGTCACCTATACAACATGGCAACCAGCACAATGTCCCCCATGCAATATGGCTGACTTGGAAGTCACCTATACAACATGGCAACCAGCACTATGTCCCCCATGCAATATGGCTGACTTGGAAGTCACCTATACAAGACAACCAGCACAATGTCCCAAATGCAATATGCCTGACTTGGCAGTCACCTATAGAACATGGCCACCAGCACAATGTCCCCCATGCAATATGGCTGACTTGGAAGTCACCTATACAACACAACCAGCACAATGTCCCCCAAGCAATATGGCTCACTTGGAAGTCACCTATACAACATGGCCACCAGCACAATGTCCCCCATGCAATATGGCTGACTTGGAAGTCACCTATACAATACAACCAGCACAATGTCCCCCAAGCAATATGGCTGACTTGGAAGTCACCTATAGAACATGGCCACCAGCACAATGTCCCCCATGCAATATGGAAGTCACCTATACAACATGGCAACCAGCACAATGTCCCCCAAGCAATATGGCTCACTTGGAAGTCACCTAATAGAACATGGCCACCAGCACAATGTCCCCCAAGCAATATGGCTGACTTGGAAGTCACCTATAGAACATGGCAACCGGCACAATGTCCCCCAAGCAATATGGCTGACTTGGAAGTCACCTATACAAGACAACCAGCACAATGTCCCCCATGCAATATGGCTGACTTGGAAGTCACCTATAGGACATGGCAACCAGCACAATGTCCCGCATGCAATATGGCTGACTTGGAAGTCACCTATACAATACAACCAGCACAATGTCCCCCATGCAATATGGCTGACTTGGAAGTCACCTATACAATACAACCAGCACAATGTCCCCCATGCAATATGGCTGACTTGGAAGTCACCTATACAACATGGCAACCAGCACAATGTCCCCCATGCAATATGGCTGACTTGGAAGTCAACTATAGAACATGGCCACCAGCACAATGTCCCCCATGCAATATGGCTGACTTGGAAGTCACCTATACAATACAACCAGCACAATGTCCCCCATGCAATATGGCTGACTTGGAAGTCACCTATACAATACAACCAGCACAATGTCCCCCATGCAATATGGCTGACTTGGAAGT
Source organism: Petromyzon marinus (assembly GCF_048934315.1). Taxonomy (NCBI): domain Eukaryota; kingdom Metazoa; phylum Chordata; class Hyperoartia; order Petromyzontiformes; family Petromyzontidae; genus Petromyzon; species Petromyzon marinus. The sequence continues at coordinate 59,260 of NW_027422884.1, read as the reverse complement.
CACCTATACAATACAACCAGCACAATGTCCCCCATGCAATATGGCTGATTTGGAAGTCACCTATACAACACAACCAGCACAATGTCCCCCATGCAATATGGCTGACTTGGAAGTCAACTATAGAACATGGCCACCAGCACAATGTCCCCCATGCAATATGGCTGACTTGGAAGTCACCTATAGAACATGGCAACCAGCACAATGTCCCCCAAGCAATATTGCTGACTTGGAAGTCACCTATACAAGACAACCAGCACAATTTCCCCCATGCAATATGGCTGACTTGGAAGTCACCTATAGGACATGGCAACCAGCACAATGTCCCCCATGCAATATGGCTGACTTGGAAGTCACCTATAGAACATGGCCACCAGCACAATGTCCCCCATGCAATATGGCTGACTTGGAAGTCACCTATAGAACATGGCAACCAGCACAATGTCCCCCAAGCAATATTGCTGACTTGGAAGTCACCTATACAAGACAACCAGCACAATTTCCCCCATGCAATATGGCTGACTTGGAAGTCACCTATAGGACATGGCAACCAGCACAATGTCCCCCATGCAATATGGCTGACTTGGAAGTCACCTATACAATACAACCAGCACAATGTCCGCCATGCAATATGGCTGACTTGGAAGTCACCTATACAACATGGCATCCAGCACAATGTCCCCCATGCAATATGGCTGACTTGGAAGTCACCTATAGAACATGGCCACCAGCACAATGTCCCCCATGCAATATGGCTGACTTGGAAGTCACCTATACAACATGGCAACCAGCACAATGTCCCCCAAGCAATATGGCTGACTTGGAAGTCACCTATAGAACATGGCCACCAGCACAATGTCCCCCAAGCAATATGGCTGACTTGCAAGTCACCTATAGAACATGGCAACCAGCACAATGTCCCCCAAGCAATATGGCTGACTTGGAAGTCACCTATACAAGACAACCAGCACAATGTCCCCCATGCAATATGGCTGACTTGGAAGTCACCTATAGGACATGGCAACCAGCACAATGTCCCCCATGCAATATAGCTGACTTGGAAGTCACCTATAGAACATGGCCACCAGCACAATGTCCCCCAAGCAATATGGCTGACTTGGAAGTCACCTATACAACATGGCAACCAGCACAATGTCCCCCATGCAATATGGATGACTTGTAAGTCACCTATACAATACAACCAGCACAATGTCCCCCATGCAATATGGCTGACTTGGAAGTCACCTATACAAGACAACCAGCACAATGTCCCCCATGCAATATGGCTGACTTGGAAGTCACCTATAGGACATGGCAACCAGCACAATGTCCCCCAAGCAATATGGCTGACTTGGAAGTCACCTATACAAGACAACCAGCACAATGTCCCAAATGCAATATGGCTGACTTGTAAGTCACCTATAGAACATGGCCACCAGCACAATGTCCCCCATGCAATATGGCTGACTTGGAAGTCACCTATACAATACAACCAGCACAATGTCCCCCATGCAATATGGCTGACTTGGAAGTCACCTATACAATACAACCAGCACAATGTCCCCCATGCAATATGGCTGACTTGGAAGTCACCTATACAATACAACCAGCACAATGTCCCAAATGCAATATGGCTGACTTGGAAGTCACCTATACAACATGGCAACCAGCACAATGTCCCCCATGCAATATGGCTGACTTGGAAGTCACCTATACAATACAACCAGCACAATGTCCCACAAGCAATATGGCTGACTTGGAAGTCACCTATACAAGACAACCAGCACAATGTCCCCCATGCAATATGGCTGACTTGGAAGTCACCTATACAAGACAACCAGCACAATGTCCCCCATGCAATATGGAAGTCACCTATACAACATGGCAACCAGCACAATGTCCCCCAAGCAATATGGCTGACTTGGAAGTCACCTAATAGAACATGGCCACCAGCACAATGTCCCCCAAGCAATATGGCTGACTTGGAAGTCACCTATAGAACATGGCAACCAGCACAATGTCCCCCTAGCAATATGGCTGACTTGGAAGTCACCTATACAAGACAACCAGCACAATGTCCCCCATGCAATATGGCTGACTTGGAAGTCACCTATAGGACATGGCAACCAGCACAATGTCCCGCATGCAATATGGCTTACTTGGAAGTCACCTATACAATACAACCAGCACAATGTCCCCCATGCAATATGGCTGACTTGGAAGTCACCTAAACAATACAACCAGCACAATGTCCCCCATGCAATATGGCTGACTTGGAAGTCACCTATACAACATGGCAACCAGCACAATGTCCCCCATGCAATATGGCTTACTTGGAAGTCACCTATACAAGACAACCAGCACAATGTCCCCCATGCAATATGGCTGACTTGGAAGTCACCTATAGGATATGGCAACCAGCACAATGTCCCCCAAGCAATATGGCTGACTTGGAAGTCACCTATACAAGACAACCAGCACAATGTCCCAAATGCAATATGGCTGACTTGGAAGTCACCTATAGAACATTGCCACCAGCACAATGTCCCCCATGCAATATGGCTGACTTGGAAGTCACCTATACAACATACAACCAGCACAATGTCCCCTAAGCAATATGGCTGACTTGGAAGTCACCTATACAAGACAACCAGCACAATGTCCCCCATGCAATATGGCTGACTTGGAAGTCACCTATAGGACATGGCCACCAGCACAATGTCCCCCATGCAATATGGCTGACTTGGAAGTCACCTATACAATACAACCAGCACAATGTCCCCCATGCAATATGGCTGACTTGGAAGTCACCTATACAATACAACCAGCACAATGTCCCCCATGCAATATGGCTGACTTGGAAGTCACCTATACAATACAACCAGCACAATGTCCCCCATGCAATATGGCTGATTTGGAAGTCACCTATACAACACAACCAGCACAATGTCCCCCATGCAATATGGCTGACTTGGAAGTCACCAATACAAGACAACCAGCACAATGTCCCCCATGCAATATGGCTGAATTGGAAGTCAACTACAGAACATGGCCACCAGCACAATGTCCCCCATGCAATATGGCTGACTTGGAAGTCACCTATACAACATACAACCAGCACAATGTCCCCTAAGCAATATGGCTGACTTGGAAGTCACCTATACAAGACAACCAGCACAATGTCCCCCATGCAATATGGCTGACTTGGAAGTCACCTATAGGACATGGCCACCAGCACAATGTCCCCCATGCAATATGGCTGACTTGGAAGTCACCTATACAATACAACCAGCACAATGTCCCCCATGCAATATGGCTGACTTGGAAGTCACCTATACAATACAACCAGCACAATGTCCCCCATGCAATATGGCTGATTTGGAAGTCACCTATAAAACACAACCAGCACAATGTCCCCCATGCAATATGGCTGACTTGGAAATCACCTATACAAGACAACCAGCACAATGTCCCAAATGCAATATGGCTGACTTGGAAGTCACCTATAGAACATGGCCACCAGCACAATGTCCCCCATGCAATATGGCTGACTTGGAAGTCACCTATACAAGACAACCAGCACAATGTCCCCCATGCAATATGGCTGACTTGGAAGTCACCTATAGGACATGGCCACCAGCACAATGTCCCCCATGCAATATGGCTGACTTGGAAGTCACCTATACAATACAACCAGCACAATGTCCCCCATGCAATATGGCTGATTTGGAAGTCACCTATACAACACAACCAGCACAATGTCACCCATGCAATATGGCTGACTTGGAAGTCACCAATACAAGACAACCAGCACAATGTCCCCCATGCAATAGGGCTGACTTGGAAGTCACCTATAGAACATGGCCACCAGCACAATGTCCCCCATGCAATATGGCTGACTTGGAAGTCACCTATACAACATGGCAACCAGCACAATGTCCCCCAAGCAATATGGCTGACTTGGAAGTCACCTATACAACATGACAACCAGCACAATTTCCCCCATGCAATATGGCTGACTTGGAAGTCACCTATAGGACATGGCAACCAGCACAATGTCCCCCATGCAATATGGCTGACTTGGAAGTCACCTATACAAGACAACCAGCACAATGTCCCAAATGCAATATGGCTGACTTGGAAGTCACCTATAGAACATGGCCACCAGCACAATGTCCCCCATGCAATATGGCTGACTTGGAAGTCACCTATACAAGACAACCAGCACAATGTCCACCATGCAATATGGCTGACTTGGAAGTCACCTATAGGACATGGCCACCAGCACAATGTCCCCCATGCAATATGGCTGACTTGGAAGTCACCTATACAATACAACCAGCACAATGTCCCCCATGCAATATGGCTGATTTTGAAGTCACCTATACAACACAACCAGCACAATGTCCCCCATGCAATATGGCTGACTTGGAAGTCACCAATACAAGACAACCAGCACAATGTCCCCCATGCAATATGGCTGACTTGGAAGTCAACTATAGAACATGGCCACCAGCACAATGTCCCCCATGCAATATGGCTGACTTGGAAGTCACCTATACAACATGGCAACCAGCACAATGTCCCCCAAGCAATATGGCTGACTTGGAAGTCACCTATACAACATGACAACCAGCACAATTTCCCCCATGCAATATGGCTGACTTGGAAGTCACCTATAGGACATGGCAACCAGCACAATGTCCCCCATGCAATATGGCTGACTTGTAAGTCACCTATACAACATGGCAACCAGCACAATGTCCCCCATGCAATATGGCTGACTTGGAAGTCACCTATACAACATGGCAACCAGCACTATGTCCCCCATGCAATATGGCTGACTTGGAAGTCACCTATACAAGACAACCAGCACAATGTCCCAAATGCAATATGCCTGACTTGGCAGTCACCTATAGAACATGGCCACCAGCACAATGTCCCCCATGCAATATGGCTGACTTGGAAGTCACCTATACAACACAACCAGCACAATGTCCCCCAAGCAATATGGCTCACTTGGAAGTCACCTATACAACATGGCCACCAGCACAATGTCCCCCATGCAATATGGCTGACTTGGAAGTCACCTATACAATACAACCAGCACAATGTCCCCCAAGCAATATGGCTGATTTGGAAGTCACCTATAGAACATGGCAAACCAGCACAATGTCCCCCATGCAATATGGCTGACTTGGAAGTCACCTATAGAACATGGCCACCAGCACAATGTCCCCCATGCAATATGGAAGTCACCTATACAACATGGCAACCAGCACAATGTCCCCCAAGCAATATGGCTCACTTGGAAGTCACCTAATAGAACATGGCCACCAGCACAATGTCCCCCAAGCAATATGGCTGACTTGGAAGTCACCTATAGAACATGGCAACCGGCACAATGTCCCCCAAGCAATATGGCTGACTTGGAAGTCACCTATACAAGACAACCAGCACAATGTCCCCCATGCAATATGGCTGACTTGGAAGTCACCTATAGGACATGGCAACCAGCACAATGTCCCGCATGCAATATGGCTGACTTGGAAGTCACCTATACAATACAACCAGCACAATGTCCCCCATGCAATATGGCTGACTTGGAAGTCACCTATACAATACAACCAGCACAATGTCCCCCATGCAATATGGCTGACTTGGAAGTCACCTATACAACATGGCAACCAGCACAATGTCCCCCATGCAATATGGCTGACTTGGAAGTCAACTATAGAACATGGCCACCAGCACAATGTCCCCCATGCAATATGGCTGACTTGGAAGTCACCTATACAATACAACCAGCACAATGTCCCCCATGCAATATGGCTGACTTGGAAGTCACCTATACAATACAACCAGCACAATGTCCCCCATGCAATATGGCTGACTTGGAAGTCACCTATACAATACAACCAGCACAATGTCCCCCATGCAATATGGCTGATTTGGAAGTCACCTATACAACACAACCAGCACAATGTCCCCCATGCAATATGGCTGACTTGGAAGTCAACTATAGAACATGGCCACCAGCACAATGTCCCCCAAGCAATATGGCTGACTTGGAAGTCACCTATACAATACAACCAGCACAATGTCCCCCATGCAATATGGCTGACTTGGAAGTCACCTATACAATACAACCAGCACAATGTCCCCCATGCAATATGGCTGACTTGGAAGTCACCTATACAATACAACCAGCACAATGTCCCCCATGCAATATGGCTGATTTGGAAGTCACCTATACAACACAACCAGCACAATGTCCCCCATGCAATATGGCTGACTTGGAAGTCACCAATACAAGACAACCAGCACAATGTCCCCCATGCAATATGGCTGAATTGGAAGTCAACTACAGAACATGGCCACCAGCACAATGTCCCCCATGCAATATGGCTGACTTGGTAGTCACCTATACAACATACAACCAGCACAATGTCCCCTAAGCAATATGGCTGACTTGGAAGTCACCTATACAAGACAACCAGCACAATGTCCCCCATGCAATATGGCTGACTTGGAAGTCACCTATAGGACATGGCCACCAGCACAATGTCCCCCATGCAATATGGCTGACTTGGAAGTCACCTATACAATACAACCAGCACAATGTCCCCCATGCAATATGGCTGACTTGGAAGTCACCTATACAATACAACCAGCACAATGTCCCCCATGCAATATGGCTGATTTGGAAGTCACCTATAAAACACAACCAGCACAATGTCCCCCATGCAATATGGCTGACTTGGAAATCACCTATACAAGACAACCAGCACAATGTCCCAAATGCAATATGGCTGACTTGGAAGTCACCTATAGAACATGGCCACCAGCACAATGTCCCCCATGCAATATGGCTGACTTGGAAGTCACCTATACAAGACAACCAGCACAATGTCCCCCATGCAATATGGCTGACTTGGAAGTCACCTATAGGACATGGCCACCAGCACAATGTCCCCCATGCAATATGGCTGACTTGGAAGTCACCTATACAATACAACCAGCACAATGTCCCCCATGCAATATGGCTGATTTGGAAGTCACCTATACAACACAACCAGCACAATGTCACCCATGCAATATGGCTGACTTGGAAGTCACCAATACAAGACAACCAGCACAATGTCCCCCATGCAATAGGGCTGACTTGGAAGTCACCTATAGAACATGGCCACCAGCACAATGTCCCCCATGCAATATGGCTGACTTGGAAGTCACCTATACAACATGGCAACCAGCACAATGTCCCCCAAGCAATATGGCTGACTTGGAAGTCACCTATACAACATGACAACCAGCACAATTTCCCCCATGCAATATGGCTGACTTGGAAGTCACCTATAGGACATGGCAACCAGCACAATGTCCCCCATGCAATATGGCTGACTTGGAAGTCACCTATACAAGACAACCAGCACAATGTCCCAAATGCAATATGGCTGACTTGGAAGTCACCTATAGAACATGGCCACCAGCACAATGTCCCCCATGCAATATGGCTGACTTGGAAGTCACCTATACAAGACAACCAGCACAATGTCCACCATGCAATATGGCTGACTTGGAAGTCACCTATAGGACATGGCCACCAGCACAATGTCCCCCATGCAATATGGCTGACTTGGAAGTCACCTATACAATACAACCAGCACAATGTCCCCCATGCAATATGGCTGATTTGGAAGTCACCTATACAACACAACCAGCACAATGTCCCCCATGCAATATGGCTGACTTGGAAGTCACCAATACAAGACAACCAGCACAATGTCCCCCATGCAATATGGCTGACTTGGAAGTCAACTATAGAACATGGCCACCAGCACAATGTCCCCCATGCAATATGGCTGACTTGGAAGTCACCTATACAACATGGCAACCAGCACAATGTCCCCCAAGCAATATGGCTGACTTGGAAGTCACCTATACAACATGACAACCAGCACAATTTCCCCCATGCAATATGGCTGACTTGGAAGTCACCTATAGGACATGGCAACCAGCACAATGTCCCCCATGCAATATGGCTGACTTGTAAGTCACCTATACAACATGGCAACCAGCACAATGTCCCCCATGCAATATGGCTGACTTGGAAGTCACCTATACAACATGGCAACCAGCACAATGTCCCCCATGCAATATGGCTGACTTGGAAGTCACCTATACAAGACAACCAGCACAATGTCCCAAATGCAATATGCCTGACTTGGCAGTCACCTATAGAACATGGCCACCAGCACAATGTCCCCCATGCAATATGGCTGACTTGGAAGTCACCTATACAACACAACCAGCACAATGTCCCCCAAGCAATATGGCTCACTTGGAAGTCACCTATACAACATGGCCACCAGCACAATGTCCCCCATGCAATATGGCTGACTTGGAAGTCACCTATACAATACAACCAGCACAATGTCCCCCAAGCAATATGGCTGATTTGGAAGTCACCTATAGAACATGGCAAACCAGCACAATGTCCCCCATGCAATATGGCTGACTTGGAAGTCACCTATAGAACATGGCCACCAGCACAATGTCCCCCATGCAATATGGAAGTCACCTATACAACATGGCAACCAGCACAATGTCCCCCAAGCAATATGGCTCACTTGGAAGTCACCTAATAGAACATGGCCACCAGCACAATGTCCCCCAAGCAATATGGCTGACTTGGAAGTCACCTATAGAACATGGCAACCGGCACAATGTCCCCCAAGCAATATGGCTGACTTGGAAGTCACCTATACAAGACAACCAGCACAATGTCCCCCATGCAATATGGCTGACTTGGAAGTCACCTATAGGACATGGCAACCAGCACAATGTCCCGCATGCAATATGGCTGACTTGGAAGTCACCTATACAATACAACCAGCACAATGTCCCCCATGCAATATGGCTGACTTGGAAGTCACCTATACAATACAACCAGCACAATGTCCCCCATGCAATATGGCTGACTTGGAAGTCACCTATACAACATGGCAACCAGCACAATGTCCCCCATGCAATATGGCTGACTTGGAAGTCAACTATAGAACATGGCCACCAGCACAATGTCCCCCATGCAATATGGCTGACTTGGAAGTCACCTATACAATACAACCAGCACAATGTCCCCCATGCAATATGGCTGACTTGGAAGTCACCTATACAATACAACCAGCACAATGTCCCCCATGCAATATGGCTGACTTGGAAGTCACCTATACAACATGGCAACCAGCACAATGTCCCCCATGCAATATGGCTGACTTGGAAGTCACCTATACAAGACAACCAGCACAATGTCCCCCATGCAATATGGCTGACTTGGAAGTCACCTATACAAGACAACCAGCACAATGTCCCAAATGCAATATGGCTGACTTGGAAGTCACCTATAGAACATGGCCACCAGCACAATGTCCCCCATGCAATATGGCTGACTTGGAAGTCACCTATACAACATACAACCAGCACAATGTCCCCTAAGCAATATGGCTGACTTGGAAGTCACCTATACAAGACAACCAGCACAATGTCCCCCATGCAATATGGCTGACTTGGAAGTCACCTATAGGACATGGCCACCAGCACAATGTCCCCCATGCAATATGGCTGACTTGGAAGTCACCTATACAATACAACCAGCACAATGTCCCCCATGCAATATGGCTGACTTGGAAGTCACCTATACAATACAACCAGCACAATGTCCCCCATGCAATATGGCTGATTTGGAAGTCACCTATAAAACACAACCAGCACAATGTCTCCCATGCAATATGGCTGACTTGGAAATCACCTATACAAGACAACCAGCACAATGTCCCAAATGCAATATGGCTGACTTGGAAGTCACCTATAGAACATGGCCACCAGCACAATGTCCCCCATGCAATATGGCTGACTTGGAAGTCACCTATACAAGACAACCAGCACAATGTCCCCCATGCAATATGGCTGACTTGGAAGTCACCTATAGGACATGGCCACCAGCACAATGTCCCCCATGCAATATGGCTGACTTGGAAGTCACCTATACAATACAACCAGCACAATGTCCCCCATGCAATATGGCTGATTTGGAAGTCACCTATACAACACAACCAGCACAATGTCACCCATGCAATATGGCTGACTTGGAAGTCACCAATACAAGACAACCAGCACAATGTCCCCCATGCAATATGGCTGACTTGGAAGTCACCTATAGAACATGGCCACCAGCACAATGTCCCCCATGCAATATGGCTGACTTGGAAGTCACCTATACAACATGGCAACCAGCACAATGTCCCCCAAGCAATATGGCTGACTTGGAAGTCACCTATACAACATGACAACCAGCACAATTTCCCCCATGCAATATGGCTGACTTGGAAGTCACCTATAGGACATGGCAACCAGCACAATGTCCCCCATGCAATATGGCTGACTTGGAAGTCACCTATACAAGACAACCAGCACAATGTCCCAAATGCAATATGGCTGACTTGGAAGTCACCTATAGAACATGGCCACCAGCACAATGTCCCCCATGCAATATGGCTGACTTGGAAGTCACCTATACAAGACAACCAGCACAATGTCCACCATGCAATATGGCTGACTTGGAAGTCACCTATAGGACATGGCCACCAGCACAATGTCCCCCATGCAATATGGCTGACTTGGAAGTCACCTATACAATACAACCAGCACAATGTCCCCCATGCAATATGGCTGATTTGGAAGTCACCTATACAACACAACCAGCACAATGTCCCCCATGCAATATGGCTGACTTGGAAGTCACCAATACAAGACAACCAGCACAATGTCCCCCATGCAATATGGCTGACTTGGAAGTCAACTATAGAACATGGCCACCAGCACAATGTCCCCCATGCAATATGGCTGACTTGGAAGTCACCTATACAACATGGCAACCAGCACAATGTCCCCCAAGCAATATGGCTGACTTGGAAGTCACCTATACAACATGACAACCAGCACAATTTCCCCCATGCAATATGGCTGACTTGGAAGTCACCTATAGGACATGGCAACCAGCACAATGTCCCCCATGCAATATGGCTGACTTGTAAGTCACCTATACAACATGGCAACCAGCACAATGTCCCCCATGCAATATGGCTGACTTGGAAGTCACCTATACAACATGGCAACCAGCACAATGTCCCCCATGCAATATGGCTGACTTGGAAGTCACCTATACAAGACAACCAGCACAATGTCCCAAATGCAATATGCCTGACTTGGCAGTCACCTATAGAACATGGCCACCAGCACAATGTCCCCCATGCAATATGGCTGACTTGGAAGTCACCTATACAACACAACCAGCACAATGTCCCCCAAGCAATATGGCTCACTTGGAAGTCACCTATACAACATGGCCACCAGCACAATGTCCCCCATGCAATATGGCTGACTTGGAAGTCACCTATACAATACAACCAGCACAATGTCCCCCAAGCAATATGGCTGATTTGGAAGTCACCTATAGAACATGGCCACCAGCACAATGTCCCCCATGCAATATGGCTGACTTGGAAGTCACCTATAGAACATGGCCACCAGCACAATGTCCCCCATGCAATATGGAAGTCACCTATACAACATGGCAACCAGCACAATGTCCCCCAAGCAATATGTCTGACTTGGAAGTCACCTAATAGAACATGGCCACCAGCACAATGTCCCCCAAGCAATATGGCTGACTTGGAAGTCACCTATAGAACATGGCAACCAGCACAATGTCCCCCTAGCAATATGGCTGACTTGGAAGTCACCTATACAAGACAACCAGCACAATGTCCCCCATGCAATATGGCTGACTTGGAAGTCACCTATAGGACATGGCAACCAGCACAATGTCCCGCATGCAATATGGCTGACTTGGAAGTCACCTATACAATACAACCAGCACAATGTCCCCCATGCAATATGGCTGACTTGGAAGTCACCTAAACAATACAACCAGCACAATGTCCCCCATGCAATATGGCTGACTTGGAAGTCACCTATACAACATGGCAACCAGCACAATGTCCCCCATGCAATATGGCTTACTTGGAAGTCACCTATACAAGACAACCAGCACAATGTCCCCCATGCAATATGGCTGACTTGGAAGTTACCTATAGGACATGGCAACCAGCACAATGTCCCCCAAGCAATATGGCTGACTTGGAAGTCACCTATACAAGACAACCAGCACAATGTCCCAAATGCAATATGGCTGACTTGGAAGTCACCTATAGAACATTGCCACCAGCACAATGTCCCCCATGCAATATGGCTGACTTGGAAGTCACCTATACAACATACAACCAGCACAATGTCCCCTAAGCAATATGGCTGACTTGGAAGTCACCTATACAAGACAACCAGCACAATGTCCCCCATGCAATATGGCTGACTTGGAAGTCACCTATAGGACATGGCCACCAGCACAATGTCCCCTATGCAATATGGCTGACTTGGAAGTCACCTATACAATACAACCAGCACAATGTCCCCCATGCAATATGGCTGACTTGGAAGTCACCTATACAATACAACCAGCACAATGTCCCCCATGCAATCTTGCTGACTTGGAAGTCACCTATACAATACAACCAGCACAATGTCCCCCATGCAATATGGCTGATTTGGAAGTCACCTATACAACACAACCAGCACAATGTCCCCCATGCAATATGGCTGACTTGGAAGTCACCAATACAAGACAACCAGCACAATGTCCCCCATGCAATATGGCTGACTTGGAAGTCAACTACAGAACATGGCCACCAGCACAATGTCCCCCATGCAATATGGCTGACTTGGAAGTCACCTATACAACATGGCAACCAGCACAATGTCCCCCAAGCAATATGGCTGACTTGGAAGTCACCTATACAACATGACAACCAGCACAATTTCCCCCATGCAATATGGCTGACTTGGAAGTCACCTATAGGACATGGCAACCAGCACAATGTCCCCCATGCAATATGGCTGACTTGTAAGTCACCTATACAACATGGCAACCAGCACAATGTCCCCCATGCAATATGGCTGACTTGGAAGTCACCTATACAACATGGCAACCAGCACAATGTCCCCCATGCAATATGGCTGACTTGGAAGTCACCTATACAAGACAACCAGCACAATGTCCCAAATGCAATATGCCTGACTTGGCAGTCACCTATAGAACATGGCCACCAGCACAATGTCCCCCATGCAATATGGCTGACTTGGAAGTCACCTATACAACACAACCAGCACAATGTCCCCCAAGCAATATGGCTCACTTGGAAGTCACCTATACAACATGGCCACCAGCACAATGTCCCCCATGCAATATGGCTGACTTGGAAGTCACCTATACAATACAACCAGCACAATGTCCCCCAAGCAATATGGCTGATTTGGAAGTCACCTATAGAACATGGCCACCAGCACAATGTCCCCCATGCAATATGGCTGACTTGGAAGTCACCTATAGAACATGGCCACCAGCACAATGTCCCCCATGCAATATGGAAGTCACCTATACAACATGGCAACCAGCACAATGTCCCCCAAGCAATATGGCTGACTTGGAAGTCACCTAATAGAACATGGCCACCAGCACAATGTCCCCCAAGCAATATGGCTGACTTGGAAGTCACCTATAGAACATGGCAACCAGCACAATGTCCCCCAAGCAATATGGCTGACTTGGAAGTCACCTATACAAGACAACCAGCACAATGTCCCCCATGCAATATGGCTGACTTGGAAGTCACCTATAGGACATGGCAACCAGCACAATGTCCCGCATGCAATATGGCTGACTTGGAAGTCACCTATACAATACAACCAGCACAATGTCCCCCATGCAATATGGCTGACTTGGAAGTCACCTATAGGACATGGCAACCAGCACAATGTCCCGCATGCAATATGGCTGACTTGGAAGTCACCTATACAATACAACCAGCACAATGTCCCCCATGCAATATGGCTGACTTGGAAGTCACCTATACAAGACAACCAGCACAATGTCCCAAATGCAATATGGCTGACTTGGAAGTCACCTATAGAACATGGCCACCAGCACAATGTCCCCCATGCAATATGGCTGACTTGGAAGTCACCTATACAAGACAACCAGCACAATGTCCACCATGCAATATGGCTGACTTGGAAGTCACCTATAGGACATGGCCACCAGCACAATGTCCCCCATGCAATATGGCTGACTTGGAAGTCACCTATACAATACAACCAGCACAATGTCCCCCATGCAATATGGCTGATTTGGAAGTCACCTATACAACACAACCAGCACAATGTCCCCCATGCAATATGGCTGACTTGGAAGTCACCAATACAAGACAACCAGCACAATGTCCCCCATGCAATATGGCTGACTTGGAAGTCAACTATAGAACATGGCCACCAGCACAATGTCCCCCATGCAATATGGCTGACTTGGAAGTCACCTATACAACATGGCAACCAGCACAATGTCCCCCAAGCAATATGGCTGACTTGGAAGTCACCTATACAACATGACAACCAGCACAATTTCCCCCATGCAATATGGCTGACTTGGAAGTCACCTATAGGACATGGCAACCAGCACAATGTCCCCCATGCAATATGGCTGACTTGTAAGTCACCTATACAACATGGCAACCAGCACAATGTCCCCCATGCAATATGGCTGACTTGGAAGTCACCTATACAACATGGCAACCAGCACAATGTCCCCCATGCAATATGGCTGACTTGGAAGTCACCTATACAAGACAACCAGCACAATGTCCCAAATGCAATATGCCTGACTTGGCAGTCACCTATAGAACATGGCCACCAGCACAATGTCCCCCATGCAATATGGCTGACTTGGAAGTCACCTATACAACACAACCAGCACAATGTCCCCCAAGCAATATGGCTCACTTGGAAGTCACCTATACAACATGGCCACCAGCACAATGTCCCCCATGCAATATGGCTGACTTGGAAGTCACCTATACAATACAACCAGCACAATGTCCCCCAAGCAATATGGCTGATTTGGAAGTCACCTATAGAACATGGCCACCAGCACAATGTCCCCCATGCAATATGGCTGACTTGGAAGTCACCTATAGAACATGGCCACAAGCACAATGTCCCCCATGCAATATGGAAGTCACCTATACAACATGGCAACCAGCACAATGTCCCCCAAGCAATATGGCTGACTTGGAAGTCACCTAATAGAACATGGCCACCAGCACAATGTCCCCCAAGCAATATGGCTGACTTGGAAGTCACCTATAGAACATGGCAACCAGCACAATGTCCCCCTAGCAATATGGCTGACTTGGAAGTCACCTATACAAGACAACCAGCACAATGTCCCCCATGCAATATGGCTGACTTGGAAGTCACCTATAGGACATGGCAACCAGCACAATGTCCCGCATGCAATATGGCTGACTTGGAAGTCACCTATACAATACAACCAGCACAATGTCCCCCATGCAATATGGCTGACTTGGAAGTCACCTAAACAATACAACCAGCACAATGTCCCCCATGCAATATGGCTGACTTGGAAGTCACCTATACAACATGGCAACCAGCACAATGTCCCCCATGCAATATGGCTTACTTGGAAGTCACCTATACAAGACAACCAGCACAATGTCCCCCATGCAATATGGCTGACTTGGAAGTCACCTATAGGACATGGCAACCAGCACAATGTCCCCCAAGCAATATGGCTGACTTGGAAGTCACCTATACAAGACAACCAGCACAATGTCCCAAATGCAATATGGCTGACTTGGAAGTCACCTATAGAACATTGCCACCAGCACAATGTCCCCCATGCAATATGGCTGACTTGGAAGTCACCTATACAACATACAACCAGCACAATGTCCCCTAAGCAATATGGCTGACTTGGAAGTCACCTATACAAGACAACCAGCACAATGTCCCCCATGCAATATGGCTGACTTGGAAGTCACCTATAGGACATGGCCACCAGCACAATGTCCCCCATGCAATATGGCTGACTTGGAAGTCACCTATACAATACAACCAGCACAATGTCCCCCATGCAATATGGCTGACTTGGAAGTCACCTATACAATACAACCAGCACAATGTCCCCCATGCAATCTGGCTGACTTGGAAGTCACCTATACAACACAACCAGCACAATGTCCCCCATGCAATATGGCTGACTTGGAAGTCACCAATACAAGACAACCAGCACAATGTCCCCCATGCAATATGGCTGACTTGGAAGTCAACTACAGAACATGGCCACCAGCACAATGTCCCCCATGCAATATGGCTGACTTGGAAGTCACCTATACAACATGGCAACCAGCACAATGTCCCCCAAGCAATATGGCTGACTTGGAAGTCACCTATACAACATGACAACCAGCACAATTTCCCCCATGCAATATGGCTGACTTGGAAGTCACCTATAGGACATGGCAACCAGCACAATGTCCCCCATGCAATTTGGCTGACTTGTAAGTCACCTATACAACATGGCAACCAGCACAATGTCCCCCATGCAATATGGCTGACTTGGAAGTCACCTATACAACATGGCAACCAGCACAATGTCCCCCATGCAATATGGCTGACTTGGAAGTCACCTATACAAGACAACCAGCACAATGTCCCAAATGCAATATGCCTGACTTGGCAGTCACCTATAGAACATGGCCACCAGCACAATGTCCCCCATGCAATATGGCTGACTTGGAAGTCACCTATACAACACAACCAGCACAATGTCCCCCAAGCAATATGGCTCACTTGGAAGTCACCTATACAACATGGCCACCAGCACAATGTCCCCCATGCAATATGGCTGACTTGGAAGTCACCTATACAATACAACCAGCACAATGTCCCCCAAGCAATATGGCTGATTTGGAAGTCACCTATAGAACATGGCCACCAGCACAATGTCCCCCATGCAATATGGCTGACTTGGAAGTCACCTATAGAACATGGCCACCAGCACAATGTCCCCCATGCAATATGGAAGTCACCTATACAACATGGCAACCAGCACAATGTCCCCCAAGCAATATGGCTGACTTGGAAGTCACCTAATAGAACATGGCCACCAGCACAATGTCCCCCAAGCAATATGGCTGACTTGGAAGTCACCTATAGAACATGGCAACCAGCACAATGTCCCCCAAGCAATATGGCTGACTTGGAAGTCACCTATACAAGACAACCAGCACAATGTCCCCCATGCAATATGGCTGACTTGGAAGTCACCTATAGGACATGGCAACCAGCACAATGTCCCGCATGCAATATGGCTGACTTGGAAGTCACCTATACAATACAACCAGCACAATGTCCCGCATGCAATATGGCTGACTTGGAAGTCACCTATACAATACAACCAGCACAATGTCCCCCATGCAATATGGCTGACTTGGAAGTCACCTATACAACATGGCAACCAGCACAATGTCCCCCATGCAATATGGCTTACTTGGAAGTCACCTATACAAGACAACCAGCACAATGTCCCCCATGCAATATGGCTGACTTGGAAGTCACCTATAGGACATGGCAACCAGCACAATGTCCCCCAAGCAATATGGCTGACTTGGAAGTCACCTATACAAGACAACCAGCACAATGTCCCAAATGCAATATGGCTGACTTGGAAGTCACCTATAGAACATTGCCACCAGCACAATGTCCCCCATGCAATATGGCTGACTTGGAAGTCACCTATACAACATACAACCAGCACAATGTCCCCTAAGCAATATGGCTGACTTGGAAGTCACCTATACAAGACAACCAGCACAATGTCCCCCATGCAATATGGCTGACTTGGAAGTCACCTATAGGACATGGCCACCAGCACAATGTCCCCCATGCAATATGGCTGACTTGGAAGTCACCTATACAATACAACCAGCACAATGTCCCCCATGCAATATGGCTGACTTGGAAGTCACCTATACAATACAACCAGCACAATGTCCCCCATGCAATATGGCTGATTTTGGAAGTCACCTATAAAACACAACCAGCACAATGTCCCCCATGCAATATGGCTGACTTGGAAATCACCTATACAAGACAACCAGCACAATGTCCCAAATGCAATATGGCTGACTTGGAAGTCACCTATAGAACATGGCCACCAGCACAATGTCCCCCATGCAATATGGCTGACTTGGAAGTCACCTATACAAGACAACCAGCACAATGTCCCCCATGCAATATGGCTGACTTGGAAGTCACCTATAGGACATGGCCACCAGCACAATGTCCCCCATGCAATATGGCTGACTTGGAAGTCACCTATACAATACAACCAGCACAATGTCCCCCATGCAATATGGCTGATTTGGAAGTCACCTATACAACACAACCAGCACAATGTCCCCCATGCAATATGGCTGACTTGGAAGTCACCAATACAAGACAACCAGCACAATGTCCCCCATGCAATATGGCTGACTTGGAAGTCACCTATAGAACATGGCCACCAGCACAATGTCCCCCATGCAATATGGCTGACTTGGAAGTCACCTATACAACATGGCAACCAGCACAATGTCCCCCAAGCAATATGGCTGACTTGGAAGTCACCTATACAACATGGCAACCAGCACAATGTCCCACAAGCAATATGGCTGACTTGGAAGTCACCTATAGAACATGGCAACCAGCACAATGTCCCCCAAGCAATATGGCTGACTTAAAAGTCACCTATACAAGACAACCAGCACAATTTCCCCCATGCAATATGGCTGACTTGGAAGTCACCTATAGGACATGGCAACCAGCACAATGTCCCCCATGCAATATGGCTGACTTGTAAGTCACCTATACAACATGGCAACCAGCACAATGTCCCCCATGCAATATGGCTGACTTGGAAGTCACCTATACAACATGGCAACCAGCACAATGTCCCCCATGCAATATGGCTGACTTGAAAGTCACCTATACAACATGGCCACCAGCACAATGTCCCCCATGCAACACGGCTGACTTGGAAGTCACCTATACAAGACAACTAGCACAATGTCCCCCATGCAATATGGCTGACTTGGAAGTCACCTATACAAGACAACCAGCACAATGTCCCCCATGCAATATGGCTGACTTGGAAGTCACCTATAGGACATGGCCACCAGCACAATGTCCCCCATGCAATATGGCTGACTTGGAAGTCACCTATACAATACAACCAGCACAATGTCCCCCATGCAATATGGCTGACTTGGAAGTCACCTATACAATACAACCAGCACAATGTCCCCCATGCAATATGGCTGATTTTGGAAGTCACCTATAAAACACAACCAGCACAATGTCCCCCATGCAATATGGCTGACTTGGAAATCACCTATACAAGACAACCAGCACAATGTCCCAAATGCAATATGGCTGACTTGGAAGTCACCTATAGAACATGGCCACCAGCACAATGTCCCCCATGCAATATGGCTGACTTGGAAGTCACCTATACAAGACAACCAGCACAATGTCCCCCATGCAATATGGCTGACTTGGAAGTCACCTATAGGACATGGCCACCAGCACAATGTCCCCCATGCAATATGGCTGACTTGGAAGTCACCTATACAATACAACCAGCACAATGTCCCCCATGCAATATGGCTGATTTGGAAGTCACCTATACAACACAACCAGCACAATGTCCCCCATGCAATATGGCTGACTTGGAAGTCACCAATACAAGACAACCAGCACAATGTCCCCCATGCAATATGGCTGACTTGGAAGTCACCTATAGAACATGGCCACCAGCACAATGTCCCCCATGCAATATGGCTGACTTGGAAGTCACCTATACAACATGGCAACCAGCACAATGTCCCCCAAGCAATATGGCTGACTTGGAAGTCACCTATACAACATGGCAACCAGCACAATGTCCCACAAGCAATATGGCTGACTTGGAAGTCACCTATAGAACATGGCAACCAGCACAATGTCCCCCAAGCAATATGGCTGACTTAAAAGTCACCTATACAAGACAACCAGCACAATTTCCCCCATGCAATATGGCTGACTTGGAAGTCACCTATAGGACATGGCAACCAGCACAATGTCCCCCATGCAATATGGCTGACTTGTAAGTCACCTATACAACATGGCAACCAGCACAATGTCCCCCATGCAATATGGCTGACTTGGAAGTCACCTATACAACATGGCAACCAGCACAATGTCCCCCATGCAATATGGCTGACTTGAAAGTCACCTATACAACATGGCCACCAGCACAATGTCCCCCATGCAACACGGCTGACTTGGAAGTCACCTATACAAGACAACTAGCACAATGTCCCCCATGCAATATGGCTGACTTGGAAGTCACCTATACAACACAACCAGCACAATGTCCCCCAAGCAATATGGCTCACTTGGAAGTCACCTATACAACATGGCAACCAGCACAATGTCCCCCATGCAATATGGCTGACTTGGAAGTCACCTATACAATACAACCAGCACAATGTCCCCCAAGCAATATGGCTGACTTGGAAGTCACCTATAGAACATGGCCACCAGCACAATGTCCCCCATGCAATATGGCTGACTTGGAAGTCACCTATACAAGACAACCAGCACAATGTCCCCCATGCAATATGGCTGACTTGGAAGTCACCTATAGAACATGGCCACCAGCACAATGTCCCCCATGCAATATGGCTGACTTGGAAGTCACCTATACAACATGGCAACCAGCACAATGTCCCCCAAGCAATATGGCTGACTTGGAAGTCACCTATAGAACATGGCCACCAGCACAATGTCCCCCAAGCAATATGGCTGACTTGGAAGTCACCTATAGAACATGGCAACCAGCACAATGTCCCCCAAGCAATATGGCTGACTTGGAAGTCACCTATACAAGACAACCAGCACAATGTCCCCCATGCAATATGGCTGACTTGGAAGTCACCTATAGGACATGGCAACCAGCAAAATGTCCCGCATGCAATATGGCTGACTTGGAAGTCACCTATACAATACAACCAGCACAATGTCCCCCAAGCAATATGGCTGACTTGGAAGTCACCTATAGAACATGGCCAGCAGCACAATGTCCCCCATGCAATATGGCTGACTTGGAAGTCACCTATACAAGACAACCAGCACAATGTCCCCCATGCAATATGGCTGACTTGGAAGTCACCTATAGAACATGGCCACCAGCACAATGTCCCCCATGCAATTTGGCTGACTTGGAAGTCACCTATACAACATGGCAACCAGCACAATGTCCCCCAAGCAATATGGCTGACTTGGAAGTCACCTATAGAACATGGCCACCAGCACAATGTCCCCGAAGCAATATGGCTGACTTGGAAGTCACCTATACAAGACAACCAGCACAATGTCCCCCATGCAATATGGCTGACTTGGAAGTCACCTATAGAACATGGCCACCAGCACAATGTCCCCCATGCAATATGGCTCACTTGGAAGTCACCTATAGAACATGGCAACCAGCACAATGTCCCCCATGCAATATGGCTGACATGGAAGTCACCTATACAATACAACCAGCACAATGTCCCCCATGCAATATGGCTGGTTTGGAAGTCACCTATACAACACAACCAGCACAATGTCCCCCATGCAATATGGCTGACTTGGAAGTCACCTATACAACATGGCAACCAGCACAATGTCCCCCATGCAATATGGCTGACTTGGAAGTCACCTATACAATACAACCAGCACAATGTCCCCCAAGCAATATGGCTGACTTGGAAGTTACCTATACAAGACAACCAGCACAATGTCCCCCATGCAATATGGCTGACTTGGAAGTCACCTATACAATACAACCAGCACAATGTCCCCCATGCAATATGGCTGATTTGGAAGTCACCTATACAACACAACCAGCACAATGTCCCCCATGCAATATGGCTGACTTGGAAGTCACCTATACAAGACAACCAGCACAATGTCCCAAATGCAATATGGCTGACTTGGAAGTCACCTATAGAACATGGCCACCAGCACAATGTCCCCCATGCAATATGGCTGACTTGGAAGTCACCTATACAACATGGCAACCAGCACAATTTCCCCCATGCAATATGGCTGACTTGGAAGTCACCTATACAATACAACCAGCACAATGTCCCCCAAGCAATATGGCTGACTTGGAAGTCACCTATACAAGACAACCAGCACAATGTCCCCCATGCAATATGGCTGACTTGGAAGTCACCTATACAACATGGCAACCAGCACAATGTCCCCCAAGCAATATGGCTGACTTGGAAGTCACCTATAGAACATGGCCACCAGCACAATGTCCCCCAAGCAATATGGCTGACTTGGAAGTCACCTATAGAACATGGCAACCAGCACAATGTCCCCCAAGCAATATGGCTGACTTGGAAGTCACCTATACAAGACAACCAGCACAATGTCCCCCATGCAATATGGCTGACTTGGAAGTCACCTATAGGACATGGCAACCAGCAAAATGTCCCGCATGCAATATGGCTGACTTGGAAGTCACCTATACAATACAACCAGCACAATGTCCCCCAAGCAATATGGCTGACTTGGAAGTCACCTATAGAACATGGCCAGCAGCACAATGTCCCCCATGCAATATGGCTGACTTGGAAGTCACCTATACAAGACAACCAGCACAATGTCCCCCATGCAATATGGCTGACTTGGAAGTCACCTATAGAACATGGCCACCAGCACAATGTCCCCCATGCAATTTGGCTGACTTGGAAGTCACCTATACAACATGGCAACCAGCACAATGTCCCCCAAGCAATATGGCTGACTTGGAAGTCACCTATAGAACATGGCCACCAGCACAATGTCCCCGAAGCAATATGGCTGACTTGGAAGTCACCTATACAAGACAACCAGCACAATGTCCCCCATGCAATATGGCTGACTTGGAAGTCACCTATAGAACATGGCCACCAGCACAATGTCCCCCATGCAATATGGCTCACTTGGAAGTCACCTATAGAACATGGCAACCAGCACAATGTCCCCCATGCAATATGGCTGACATGGAAGTCACCTATACAATACAACCAGCACAATGTCCCCCATGCAATATGGCTGATTTGGAAGTCACCTATACAACACAACCAGCACAATGTCCCCCATGCAATATGGCTGACTTGGAAGTCACCTATACAACATGGCAACCAGCACAATGTCCCCCATGCAATATGGCTGACTTGGAAGTCACCTATACAATACAACCAGCACAATGTCCCCCAAGCAATATGGCTGACTTGGAAGTTACCTATACAAGACAACCAGCACAATGTCCCCCATGCAATATGGCTGACTTGGAAGTCACCTATACAATACAACCAGCACAATGTCCCCCATGCAATATGGCTGATTTGGAAGTCACCTATACAACACAACCAGCACAATGTCCCCCATGCAATATGGCTGACTTGGAAGTCACCTATACAAGACAACCAGCACAATGTCCCAAATGCAATATGGCTGACTTGGAAGTCACCTATAGAACATGGCCACCAGCACAATGTCCCCCATGCAATATGGCTGACTTGGAAGTCACCTATACAACATGGCAACCAGCACAATTTCCCCCATGCAATATGGCTGACTTGGAAGTCACCTATACAATACAACCAGCACAATGTCCCCCAAGCAATATGGCTGACTTGGAAGTCACCTATACAAGACAACCAGCACAATGTCCCCCATGCAATATGGCTGACTTGGAAGTCACCTATACAATACAACCAGCACAATGTCCCCCATGCAATATGGCTGACTTGGAAGTCACCTATACAACATGGCAACCAGCACAATGTCCCCCATGCAATATGGCTGACTTGGAAGTCACCTATACAAGACAACCAGCACAATGTCCCCCATGCAATATGGCTGACTTGGAAGTCACCTATACAACATGGCCACCAGCACAATGTCCCCCATGCAAAATGGCTGACTTGGAAGTCACCTATACAACATGGCAACCAGCACAATGTCCCCCAAGCAATATGGCTGACTTGGAAGTCACCTATAGAACATGGCAACCAGCACAATGTCCCCCAAGCAATATGGCTGACTTGGAAGTCACCTATATAAGACAACCAGCACAATGTCCCCCATGAAATATGGCTGACTTGGAAGTCACCTATAGGACATGGCAACCAGCACAATGTCCCCCATGCAATATGGCTGACTTGGAAGTCACCTATAGAACATGGCCACCAGCACAATGTCCCCCAAGCAATATGGCTCACTTGGAAGTCACCTATACAATACAACCAGCACAATGTCCCCCATGCAATATGGCTGACTTGGAAGTCACCTATACAATACAACCAGCACAATGTCCCAAATGCAATATGGCTGACTTGGAAGTCACCTATACAAGACAACCAGCACAATGTCCCCCATGCAATATGGCTGACTTGGAAGTCACCTATACAATACAACCAGCACAATGTCCCCCATGCAATATGGCTGATTTGGAAGTCACCTATACAACACAACCAGCACAATGTCCCCCATGCAATATGGCTGACTTGGAAGTCACCTATACAAGACAACCAGCACAATGTCCCAAATGCAATATGGCTGACTTGGAAGTCACCTATAGAACATGGCCACCAGCACAATGTCCCCCATGCAATATGGCTGACTTGGAAGTCACCTATACAACATGGCAACCAGCACAATGTCCCCCAAGCAATATGGCTGACTTGGAAGTCACCTATAGAACATGGCCACCAGCACAATGTCCCCCAAGCAATATGGCTGACTTGGAAGTCACCTATAGAACATGGCAACCAGCACAATGTCCCCCAAGCAATATGGCTGACTTGGAAGTCACCTATACAAGACAACCAGCACAATGTCCCCCATGCAATATGGCTGACTTGGAAGTCACCTATAGGACATGGCAACCAGCAAAATGTCCCGCATGCAATATGGCTGACTTGGAAGTCACCTATACAATACAACCAGCACAATGTCCCCCAAGCAATATGGCTGACTTGGAAGTCACCTATAGAACATGGCCAGCAGCACAATGTCCCCCATGCAATATGGCTGACTTGGAAGTCACCTATACAAGACAACCAGCACAATGTCCCCCATGCAATATGGCTGACTTGGAAGTCACCTATAGAACATGGCCACCAGCACAATGTCCCCCATGCAATTTGGCTGACTTGGAAGTCACCTATACAACATGGCAACCAGCACAATGTCCCCCAAGCAATATGGCTGACTTGGAAGTCACCTATAGAACATGGCCACCAGCACAATGTCCCCGAAGCAATATGGCTGACTTGGAAGTCACCTATACAAGACAACCAGCACAATGTCCCCCATGCAATATGGCTGACTTGGAAGTCACCTATAGAACATGGCCACCAGCACAATGTCCCCCATGCAATATGGCTCACTTGGAAGTCACCTATAGAACATGGCAACCAGCACAATGTCCCCCATGCAATATGGCTGACATGGAAGTCACCTATACAATACAACCAGCACAATGTCCCCCATGCAATATGGCTGATTTGGAAGTCACCTATACAACACAACCAGCACAATGTCCCCCATGCAATATGGCTGACTTGGAAGTCACCTATACAACATGGCAACCAGCACAATGTCCCCCATGCAATATGGCTGACTTGGAAGTCACCTATACAATACAACCAGCACAATGTCCCCCAAGCAATATGGCTGACTTGGAAGTTACCTATACAAGACAACCAGCACAATGTCCCCCATGCAATATGGCTGACTTGGAAGTCACCTATACAATACAACCAGCACAATGTCCCCCATGCAATATGGCTGATTTGGAAGTCACCTATACAACACAACCAGCACAATGTCCCCCATGCAATATGGCTGACTTGGAAGTCACCTATACAAGACAACCAGCACAATGTCCCAAATGCAATATGGCTGACTTGGAAGTCACCTATAGAACATGGCCACCAGCACAATGTCCCCCATGCAATATGGCTGACTTGGAAGTCACCTATACAACATGGCAACCAGCACAATTTCCCCCATGCAATATGGCTGACTTGGAAGTCACCTATACAATACAACCAGCACAATGTCCCCCAAGCAATATGGCTGACTTGGAAGTCACCTATACAAGACAACCAGCACAATGTCCCCCATGCAATATGGCTGACTTGGAAGTCACCTATACAACATGGCAACCAGCACAATGTCCCCCAAGCAATATGGCTGACTTGGAAGTCACCTATAGAACATGGCCACCAGCACAATGTCCCCCAAGCAATATGGCTGACTTGGAAGTCACCTATAGAACATGGCAACCAGCACAATGTCCCCCAAGCAATATGGCTGACTTGGAAGTCACCTATACAAGACAACCAGCACAATGTCCCCCATGCAATATGGCTGACTTGGAAGTCACCTATAGGACATGGCAACCAGCAAAATGTCCCGCATGCAATATGGCTGACTTGGAAGTCACCTATACAATACAACCAGCACAATGTCCCCCAAGCAATATGGCTGACTTGGAAGTCACCTATAGAACATGGCCAGCAGCACAATGTCCCCCATGCAATATGGCTGACTTGGAAGTCACCTATACAAGACAACCAGCACAATGTCCCCCATGCAATATGGCTGACTTGGAAGTCACCTATAGAACATGGCCACCAGCACAATGTCCCCCATGCAATTTGGCTGACTTGGAAGTCACCTATACAAAATGGCAACCAGCACAATGTCCCCCAAGCAATATGGCTGACTTGGAAGTCACCTATAGAACATGGCCACCAGCACAATGTCCCCGAAGCAATATGGCTGACTTGGAAGTCACCTATACAAGACAACCAGCACAATGTCCCCCATGCAATATGGCTGACTTGGAAGTCACCTATAGAACATGGCCACCAGCACAATGTCCCCCATGCAATATGGCTCACTTGGAAGTCACCTATAGAACATGGCAACCAGCACAATGTCCCCCATGCAATATGGCTGACATGGAAGTCACCTATACAATACAACCAGCACAATGTCCCCCATGCAATATGGCTGATTTGGAAGTCACCTATACAACACAACCAGCACAATGTCCCCCATGCAATATGGCTGACTTGGAAGTCACCTATACAACATGGCAACCAGCACAATGTCCCCCATGCAATATGGCTGACTTGGAAGTCACCTATACAATACAACCAGCACAATGTCCCCCAAGCAATATGGCTGACTTGGAAGTTACCTATACAAGACAACCAGCACAATGTCCCCCATGCAATATGGCTGACTTGGAAGTCACCTATACAATACAACCAGCACAATGTCCCCCATGCAATATGGCTGATTTGGAAGTCACCTATACAACACAACCAGCACAATGTCCCCCATGCAATATGGCTGACTTGGAAGTCACCTATACAAGACAACCAGCACAATGTCCCAAATGCAATATGGCTGACTTGGAAGTCACCTATAGAACATGGCCACCAGCACAATGTCCCCCATGCAATATGGCTGACTTGGAAGTCACCTATACAACATGGCAACCAGCACAATTTCCCCCATGCAATATGGCTGACTTGGAAGTCACCTATACAATACAACCAGCACAATGTCCCCCAAGCAATATGGCTGACTTGGAAGTCACCTATACAAGACAACCAGCACAATGTCCCCCATGCAATATGGCTGACTTGGAAGTCACCTATACAATACAACCAGCACAATGTCCCCCATGCAATATGGCTGACTTGGAAGTCACCTATACAACATGGCAACCAGCACAATGTCCCCCATGCAATATGGCTGACTTGGAAGTCACCTATACAAGACAACCAGCACAATGTCCCCCATGCAATATGGCTGACTTGGAAGTCACCTATACAACATGGCCACCAGCACAATGTCCCCCATGCAAAATGGCTGACTTGGAAGTCACCTATACAACATGGCAACCAGCACAATGTCCCCCAAGCAATATGGCTGACTTGGAAGTCACCTATAGAACATGGCCACCAGCACAATGTCCCCCAAGCAATATGGCTGACTTGGAAGTCACCTATAGAACATGGCAACCAGCACAATGTCCCCCAAGCAATATGGCTGACTTGGAAGTCACCTATACAAGACAACCAGCACAATGTCCCCCATGAAATATGGCTGACTTGGAAGTCACCTATAGGACATGGCAACCAGCACAATGTCCCCCATGCAATATGGCTGACTTGGAAGTCACCTATAGAACATGGCCACCAGCACAATGTCCCCCAAGCAATATGGCTCACTTGGAAGTCACCTATACAATACAACCAGCACAATGTCCCCCATGCAATATGGCTGACTTGGAAGTCACCTATACAATACAACCAGCACAATGTCCCAAATGCAATATGGCTGACTTGGAAGTCACCTATACAAGACAACCAGCACAATGTCCCCCATGCAATATGGCTGACTTGGAAGTCACCTATACAATACAACCAGCACAATGTCCCCCATGCAATATGGCTGACTTGGAAGTCACCTATACAACATGGCAACCAGCACAATGTCCCCCATGCAATATGGCTGACTTGGAAGTCACCTATACAATACAACCAGCACAATGTCCCCCAAGCAATATGGCTGACTTGGAAGTTACCTATACAAGACAACCAGCACAATGTCCCCCATGCAATATGGCTGACTTGGAAGTCACCTATACAATACAACCAGCACAATGTCCCCCATGCAATATGGCTGATTTGGAAGTCACCTATACAACACAACCAGCACAATGTCCCCCATGCAATATGGCTGACTTGGAAGTCACCTATACAAGACAACCAGCACAATGTCCCAAATGCAATATGGCTGACTTGGAAGTCACCTATAGAACATGGCCACCAGCACAATGTCCCCCATGCAATATGGCTGACTTGGAAGTCACCTATACAACATGGCAACCAGCACAATTTCCCCCATGCAATATGGCTGACTTGGAAGTCACCTATACAATACAACCAGCACAATGTCCCCCAAGCAATATGGCTGACTTGGAAGTCACCTATACAAGACAACCAGCACAATGTCCCCCATGCAATATGGCTGACTTGGAAGTCACCTATACAACATGGCAACCAGCACAATGTCCCCCAAGCAATATGGCTGACTTGGAAGTCACCTATAGAACATGGCCACCAGCACAATGTCCCCCAAGCAATATGGCTGACTTGGAAGTCACCTATAGAACATGGCAACCAGCACAATGTCCCCCAAGCAATATGGCTGACTTGGAAGTCACCTATACAAGACAACCAGCACAATGTCCCCCATGCAATATGGCTGACTTGGAAGTCACCTATAGGACATGGCAACCAGCAAAATGTCCCGCATGCAATATGGCTGACTTGGAAGTCACCTATACAATACAACCAGCACAATGTCCCCCAAGCAATATGGCTGACTTGGAAGTCACCTATAGAACATGGCCAGCAGCACAATGTCCCCCATGCAATATGGCTGACTTGGAAGTCACCTATACAAGACAACCAGCACAATGTCCCCCATGCAATATGGCTGACTTGGAAGTCACCTATAGAACATGGCCACCAGCACAATGTCCCCCATGCAATTTGGCTGACTTGGAAGTCACCTATACAAAATGGCAACCAGCACAATGTCCCCCAAGCAATATGGCTGACTTGGAAGTCACCTATAGAACATGGCCACCAGCACAATGTCCCCGAAGCAATATGGCTGACTTGGAAGTCACCTATACAAGACAACCAGCACAATGTCCCCCATGCAATATGGCTGACTTGGAAGTCACCTATAGAACATGGCCACCAGCACAATGTCCCCCATGCAATATGGCTCACTTGGAAGTCACCTATAGAACATGGCAACCAGCACAATGTCCCCCATGCAATATGGCTGACATGGAAGTCACCTATACAATACAACCAGCACAATGTCCCCCATGCAATATGGCTGATTTGGAAGTCACCTATACAACACAACCAGCACAATGTCCCCCATGCAATATGGCTGACTTGGAAGTCACCTATACAACATGGCAACCAGCACAATGTCCCCCATGCAATATGGCTGACTTGGAAGTCACCTATACAATACAACCAGCACAATGTCCCCCAAGCAATATGGCTGACTTGGAAGTTACCTATACAAGACAACCAGCACAATGTCCCCCATGCAATATGGCTGACTTGGAAGTCACCTATACAATACAACCAGCACAATGTCCCCCATGCAATATGGCTGATTTGGAAGTCACCTATACAACACAACCAGCACAATGTCCCCCATGCAATATGGCTGACTTGGAAGTCACCTATACAAGACAACCAGCACAATGTCCCAAATGCAATATGGCTGACTTGGAAGTCACCTATAGAACATGGCCACCAGCACAATGTCCCCCATGCAATATGGCTGACTTGGAAGTCACCTATACAACATGGCAACCAGCACAATTTCCCCCATGCAATATGGCTGACTTGGAAGTCACCTATACAATACAACCAGCACAATGTCCCCCAAGCAATATGGCTGACTTGGAAGTCACCTATACAAGACAACCAGCACAATGTCCCCCATGCAATATGGCTGACTTGGAAGTCACCTATACAATACAACCAGCACAATGTCCCCCATGCAATATGGCTGACTTGGAAGTCACCTATACAACATGGCAACCAGCACAATGTCCCCCATGCAATATGGCTGACTTGGAAGTCACCTATACAAGACAACCAGCACAATGTCCCCCATGCAATATGGCTGACTTGGAAGTCACCTATACAACATGGCCACCAGCACAATGTCCCCCATGCAAAATGGCTGACTTGGAAGTCACCTATACAACATGGCAACCAGCACAATGTCCCCCAAGCAATATGGCTGACTTGGAAGTCACCTATAGAACATGGCCACCAGCACAATGTCCCCCAAGCAATATGGCTGACTTGGAAGTCACCTATAGAACATGGCAACCAGCACAATGTCCCCCAAGCAATATGGCTGACTTGGAAGTCACCTATACAAGACAACCAGCACAATGTCCCCCATGAAATATGGCTGACTTGGAAGTCACCTATAGGACATGGCAACCAGCACAATGTCCCCCATGCAATATGGCTGACTTGGAAGTCACCTATAGAACATGGCCACCAGCACAATGTCCCCCAAGCAATATGGCTCACTTGGAAGTCACCTATACAATACAACCAGCACAATGTCCCCCATGCAATATGGCTGACTTGGAAGTCACCTATACAATACAACCAGCACAATGTCCCAAATGCAATATGGCTGACTTGGAAGTCACCTATACAAGACAACCAGCACAATGTCCCCCATGCAATATGGCTGACTTGGAAGTCACCTATACAATACAACCAGCACAATGTCCCCCATGCAATATGGCTGATTTGGAAGTCACCTATACAACACAACCAGCACAATGTCCCCCATGCAATATGGCTGACTTGGAAGTCACCTATACAAGACAACCAACACAATGTCCCAAATGCAATATGGCTGACTTGGAAGTCACCTATAGAACATGGCCACCAGCACAATGTCCCCCATGCAATATGGCTGACTTGGAAGTCACCTATACAACATGGCAACCAGCACAATGTCCCCCATGCAATATGGCTGACTTGGAAGTCACCTATACAATACAACCAGCACAATGTCCACCAAGCAATATGGCTGACTTGGAAGTCACCTATACAAGACAACCAGCACAATGTCCCCCATGCAATATGGCTGACTTGGAAGTCACCTATAGGACATGGCCACCAGCACAATGTCCCCTATGCAATATGGCTGACTTGGAAGTCACCTATACAATACAACCAGCACAATGTCCCCCATGCAATATGGCTGACTTGGAAGTCACCTATACAATACAACCAGCACAATGTCCCCCATGCAATATGGCTGACTTGGAAGTCACCTATACAATACAACCAGCACAATGTCCCCCATGCAATATGGCTGATTTGGAAGTCACCTATACAACACAACC
Source organism: Petromyzon marinus (assembly GCF_048934315.1). Taxonomy (NCBI): domain Eukaryota; kingdom Metazoa; phylum Chordata; class Hyperoartia; order Petromyzontiformes; family Petromyzontidae; genus Petromyzon; species Petromyzon marinus. Next base: position 27,159 of record NW_027422884.1, on the reverse strand, counting down.
AGCACAATGTCCCCCATGCAATATGGCTGACTTGGAAGTCACCTATACAAGACAACCAGCACAATGTCCCCCATGCAATATGGCTGACTTGGAAGTCACCTATAGAACATGGCCACCAGCACAATGTCCCCCATGCAATATGGCTGACTTGGAAGTCACCTATAGAACATGGCCACCAGCACAATGTCCCCCAAGCAATATGGCTGACTTGGAAGTCACCTATAGAACATGGCAAAAAGCACAATGTCCCCCAAGCAATATGGCTGACTTGGAAGTCACCTATACAAGACAACCAGCACAATGTCCCCCATGCAATATGGCTGACTTGGAAGTCACCTATAGGACATGGCAACCAGCACAATGTCCCCCATGCAATATGGCTGACTTGGAAGTCACCTATAGAACATGGCCACCAGCACAATGTCCCCCAAGCAATATGGCTGACTTGGAAGTCACCTATACAATACAACCAGCACAATGTCCCCCAAGCAATATGGCTGACTTGGAAGTCACCTATACAAGACAACCAGCACAATGTCCCCCATGCAATATGGCTGACTTGGAAGTCACCTATACAATACAACCAGTACAATGTCCCCCATGCAATATGGCTGATTTGGAAGTCACCTATACAACACAACCGGCACAATGTCCCCCATGCAATATGGCTGACTTGGAAGTCACCTATACAAGACAACCAGCACAATGTCCCAAATGCAATATGGCTGACTTGGAAGTCACCTATAGAACATGGCCACCAGCACAATGTCCCCCATGCAATATGGCTGACTTGGAAGTCACCTATACAACATGGCAACCAGCACAATGTCCCCCATGCAATATGGATTACTTGGAAGTCACCTATACAATACAACCAGCACAATGTCCCCCATGCAATATGGCTGACTTGGAAGTCACCTATACAAGACAACCAGCACAATGTCCCCCATGCAATATGGCTGACTTGGAAGTCACCTATACAAGACAACCAGCACAATGTCCCCCATGCAATATGGCTGACTTGGAAGTCACCTATAGAACATGGCCACCAGCACAATGTCCCCCATGCAATATGGCTGACTTGGAAGTCACCTATAGAACATGGCCACCAGCACAATGTCCCCCAAGCAATATGGCTGACTTGGAAGTCACCTATAGAACATGGCAAAAAGCACAATGTCCCCCAAGCAATATGGCTGACTTGGAAGTCACCTATACAAGACAACCAGCACAATGTCCCCCATGCAATATGGCTGACTTGGAAGTCACCTATAGGACATGGCAACCAGCACAATGTCCCCCATGCAATATGGCTGACTTGGAAGTCACCTATAGAACATGGCCACCAGCACAATGTCCCCCAAGCAATATGGCTGACTTGGAAGTCACCTATACAATACAACCAGCACAATGTCCCCCAAGCAATATGGCTGACTTGGAAGTCACCTATACAAGACAACCAGCACAATGTCCCCCATGCAATATGGCTGACTTGGAAGTCACCTATACAATACAACCAGTACAATGTCCCCCATGCAATATGGCTGATTTGGAAGTCACCTATACAACACAACCGGCACAATGTCCCCCATGCAATATGGCTGACTTGGAAGTCACCTATACAAGACAACCAGCACAATGTCCCAAATGCAATATGGCTGACTTGGAAGTCACCTATAGAACATGGCCACCAGCACAATGTCCCCCATGCAATATGGCTGACTTGGAAGTCACCTATACAACATGGCAACCAGCACAATGTCCCCCATGCAATATGGATTACTTGGAAGTCACCTATACAATACAACCAGCACAATGTCCCCCATGCAATATGGCTGACTTGGAAGTCACCTATACAAGACAACCAGCACAATGTCCCCCATGCAATATGGCTGACTTGGATGTCACCTATAGGACATGGCAACCAGCACAATGTCCCTCAAGCAATATGGCTGACTTGGAAGTCACCTATACAAGACAACCAGCACAATGTTCCAAATGCAATATGGCTGACTTGGAAGTCACCTATAGAACATGGCCACCAGCACAATGTCCCCCATGCAATATGGCTGACTTGGAAGTCACCTATACAACATGTCAACCAGCACAATGTCCCCCATGCAATATGGATGACTTGGAAGTCACCTATACAATACAACCAGCACAATGTCCCCCATGCAATATGGCTGACTTGGAAGTCACCTATACAATACAACCAGCACAATGTCCCCCATGCAATATGGCTGACTTGGAAGTCACCTATACAATACAACCAGCACAATGTCCCAAATGCAATATGGCTGACTTGGAAGTCACCTATACAACATGGCAACCAGCACAATGTCCCCCATGCAATATGGCTGACTTGGAAGTCACCTATACAATACAACCAGCACAATGTCCCCCAAGCAATATGGCTGACTTGGAATTCACCTATACAAGACAACCAGCACAATGTCCCCCATGCAATATGGCTGACTTGGAAGTCACCTATACAAGACAACCAGCACAATGTCCCCCATGCAATATGGCTGACTTGGAAGTCACCTATACAATACAACCAGCACAATGTCCCCCATGCAATATGGCTGATTTGGAAGTCACCTATACAACACAACCAGCACAATGTCCCCCATGCAATATGGCTGACTTGGAAGTCACCTATACAAGACAACCAGCACAATGTCCCAAATGCAATATGGCTGACTTGGAAGTCACCTATAGAACATGGCCACCAGCACATTGTCCCCCATGCAATATGGCTGACTTGGAAGTCACCTATACAACATGGCAACCAGCACAATTTCCCCCATGCAATATGGCTGACTTAGAAGTCACCTATACAAGACAACCAGCACAATGTCCCCCATGCAATATGGCTGACTTGGAAGTCACCTATAGGACATGGCCACCAGCACAATGTCCCCCATGCAATATGGCTGACTTGGAAGTCACCTATACAATACAACCAGCACAATGTCCCCCAAGCAATATGGCTGACTTGGAAGTCACCTATAGAACATGGCCACCAGCACAATGTCCCCCAAGCAATATGGCTGACTTGGAAGTCACCTATAGAACATGGCAACCAGCACAATGTCCCCCAAGCAATATGGCTGACTTGGAAGTCACCTATACAAGACAACCAGCACAATGTCCCCCATGCAATATGGCTGACTTGGAAGTCACCTATAGGACATGGCAACCAGCACAATGTTCCCCATGCAATATGGCTGACTTGGAAGTCACCTATAGAACATGGCCACCAGCACAATGTCCCCCAAGCAATATGGCTCACTTGGAAGTCACCTATACAATACAACCAGCACAATGTCCCCCATGCAATATGGCTGACTTGGAAGTCACCTATACAATACAACCAGCACAATGTCCCAAATGCAATATGGCTGACTTGGAAGTCACCTATAGAACATGGCCACCAGCACAATATCCCCCATGCGATATGGCTGACTTGGAAGTCACCTATAGAACATGGCAACCAGCACAATGTCCCCCAAGCAATATTGCTGACTTGGAAGTCACCTATACAAGACAACCAGCACAATTTCCCCCATGCAATATGGCTGACTTGGAAGTCACCTATAGGACATGGCAACCAGCACAATGTCCCCCATGCAATATGGCTGACTTGGAAGTCACCTATACAATACAACCAGCACAATGTCCGCCATGCAATATGGCTGACTTGGAAGTCACCTATACAACATGGCATCCAGCACAATGTCCCCCATGCAATATGGCTGACTTGGAAGTCACCTATAGAACATGGCCACCAGCACAATGTCCCCCATGCAATATGGCTGACTTGGAAGTCACCTATACAACATGGCAACCAGCACAATGTCCCCCAAGCAATATGGCTGACTTGGAAGTCACCTATAGAACATGGCCACCAGCACAATGTCCCCCAAGCAATATGGCTGACTTGGAAGTCACCTATAGAACATGGCAACCAGCACAATGTCCCCCAAGCAATATGGCTGACTTGGAAGTCACCTATACAAGACAACCAGCACAATGTCCCCCATGCAATATGGCTGACTTGGAAGTCACCTATAGGACATGGCAACCAGCACAATGTCCCCCATGCAATATAGCTGACTTGGAAGTCACCTATAGAACATGGCCACCAGCACAATGTCCCCCAAGCAATATGGCTGACTTGGAAGTCACCTATACAACATGGCAACCAGCACAATGTCCCCCATGCAATATGGATGACTTGTAAGTCACCTATACAATACAACCAGCACAATGTCCCCCATGCAATATGGCTGACTTGGAAGTCACCTATACAAGACAACCAGCACAATGTCCCCCATGCAATATGGCTGACTTGGAAGTCACCTATACAAGACAACCAGCACAATGTCCCCCATGCAATATGGCTGACTTGGAAGTCACCTATAGGACATGGCAACCAGCACAATGTCCCCCAAGCAATATGGCTGACTTGTAAGTCACCTATAGAACATGGCCACCAGCACAATGTCCCCCATGCAATATGGCTGACTTGGAAGTCACCTATACAATACAACCAGCACAATGTCCCCCATGCAATATGGCTGACTTGGAAGTCACCTATACAATACAACCAGCACAATGTCCCCCATGCAATATGGCTGACTTGGAAGTCACCTATACAATACAACCAGCACAATGTCCCAAATGCAATATGGCTGACTTGGAAGTCACCTATACAACATGGCAACCAGCACAATGTCCCCCATGCAATATGGCTGACTTGGAAGTCACCTATACAATACAACCAGCACAATGTCCCCCAAGCAATATGGCTGACTTGGAAGTCACCTATACAAGACAACCAGCACAATGTCCCCCATGCAATATGGCTGACTTGGAAGTCACCTATACAAGACAACCAGCACAATGTCCCCCATGCAATATGGCTGACTTGGAAGTCACCTATACAATACAACCAGCACAATGTCCCCCATGCAATATGGCTGATTTGGAAGTCAAATATACAACACAACCAGCACAATGTCCCCCATGCAATATGGCTGACTTGGAAGTCACCTATACAAGACAACCAGCACAATGTCCCAAATGCAATATGGCTGACTTGGAAGTCACCTATAGAACATGGCCACCAGCACATTGTCCCCCATGCAATATGGCTGACTTGGAAGTCACCTATACAACATGGCAACCAGCACAATTTCCCCCATGCAATATGGCTGACTTGGAAGTCACCTATACAATACAACCAGCACAATGTCCCCCAAGCAATATGGCTGACTTGGAAGTCACCTATACAAGACAACCAGCACAATGTCCCCCATGCAATATGGCTGACTTGGAAGTCACATATAGGACATGGCCACCAGCACAATGTCCCCCATGCAATTTGGCTGACTTGGAAGTCACCTATACAATACAACCAGCACAATGTCCCGCAAGCAATATGGCTGACTTGGAAGTCACCTATAGAACATGGCCACCAGCACAATGTCCCCCATGCAATATGGCTGACTTGGAAGTCACCTATACAATACAACCAGCACAATGTCCCAAATGCAATATGGCTGACTTGGAAGTCACCTATACAACATGGCAACCAGCACAATGTCCCCCATGCAATATGGCTGACTTGGAAGTCACCTATACAATACAACCAGCACAATGTCCCCCAAGCAATATGGCTGACTTGGAAGTCACCTATACAAGACAACCAGCACAATGTCCCCCATGCAATATGGCTGACTTGGAAGTCACCTATACAAGACAACCAGCACAATGTCCCCCATGCAATATGGCTGACTTGGAAGTCACCTATACAATACAACCAGCACAATGTCCCCCATGCAATATGGCTGATTTGGAAGTCACCTATACAACACAACCAGCACAATGTCCCCCATGCAATATGGCTGACTTGGAAGTCACCTATACAAGACAACCAGCACAATGTCCCAAATGCAATATGGCTGACTTGGAAGTCACCTATAGAACATGGCCACCAGCACATTGTCCCCCATGCAATATGGCTGACTTGGAAGTCACCTATACAACATGGCAACCAGCACAATTTCCCCCATGCAATATGGCTGACTTGGAAGTCACCTATACAAGACAACCAGCACAATGTCCCCCATCCAATATGGCTGACTTGGAAGTCACCTATAGGACATGGCCACCAGAACAATGTCCCCCATGCAATATGGCTGACTTGGAAGTCACCTATACAATACAACCAGCACAATGTCCCCCAAGCAATATGGCTGACTTGGAAGTCACCTATAGAACATGGCCACCAGCACAATGTCCCCCAAGCAATATGGCTGACTTGGAAGTCACCTATAGAACATGGCAACCAGCACAATCTCCCCCAAGCAATATGGCTGACTTGGAAGTCACCTATACAAGACAACCAGCACAATGTCCCCCATGCAATATGGCTGACTTGGAAGTCACCTATAGGACATGGCAACCAGCACAATGTCCCCCATGCAATATGGCTGACTTGGAAGTCACCTATAGAACATGGCCACCAGCACAATGTCCCCCAAGCAATATGGCTCACTTGGAAGTCACCTATACAATACAACCAGCACAATGTCCCCCATGCAATATGGCTGACTTGGAAGTCACCTATACAATACAACCAGCACAATGTCCCAATGCAATATGGCTGACTTGGAAGTCACCTATAGAACATGGCCACCAGCACAATGTCCCCCATGCAATATGGCTGACTTGGAAGTCACCTATAGAACATGGCAACCAGCACAATGTCCCCCAAGCAATATGGCTGACTTGGAAGTCACCTATACAAGACAACCAGCACAATTTCCCCCATGCAATATGGCTGACTTTGAAGTCACCTATAGGACATGGCAACCAGCACAATGTCCCCCATGCAATATGGCTGACTTGGAAGTCACCTATACAATACAACCAGCACAATGTCCACCATGCAATATGGCTGACTTGGAAGTCACCTATAGGACATGGCAACCAGCACAATGTCCCCCATGCAATATAGCTGACTTGGAAGTCACCTATACAAGACAACCAGCACAATGTCCCCCATGCAATATGGCTGACTTGGAAGTCACCTATAGGACATGGCAACCAGCACAATGTCCCCCATGCAATATGGCTGACTTGGAAGTCACCTATACAAGACAACCAGCACAATGTCCCCCATGCAATATGGCTGACTTGGAAGTCACCTATAGGACATGGCAACCAGCACAATGTCCCCCATGCAATATGGCTGACTTGGAAGTCACCTATAGAACATGGCCACCAGCACAATGTCCCCCAAGCAATATGGCTCACTTGGAAGTCACCTATACAATACAACCAGCACAATGTCCCCCATGCAATATGGCTGACTTGGAAGTCACCTATACAATACAACCAGCACAATGTCCCAATGCAATATGGCTGACTTGGAAGTCACCTATAGAACATGGCCACCAGCACAATGTCCCCCATGCAATATGGCTGACTTGGAAGTCACCTATAGGACATGGCAACCAGCACAATGTCCCCCATGCAATATGGCTGACTTGGAAGTCACCTATACAATACAACCAGCACAATGTCCGCCATGCAATATGGCTGACTTGGAAGTCACCTATAGGACATGGCAACCAGCACAATGTCCCCCATGCAATATAGCTGACTTGGAAGTCACCTATACAAGACAACCAGCACAATGTCCCCCATGCAATATGGCTGACTTGGAAGTCACCTATAGGACATGGCAACCAGCACAATGTCCCCCATGCAATATGGCTGACTTGGAAGTCACCTATACAAGACAACTAGCACAATGTCCCCCATGCAATATGGCTGACTTGGAAGTCACCTATAGGACATGGCAACCAGCACAATGTCCCCCATGCAATATAGCTGACTTGGAAGTCACCTATAGAACATGGCCACCAGCACAATGTCCCCCAAGCAATATGGCTGACTTGGAAGTCACCTATACAACATGGCAACCAGCACAATGTCCCCCATGCAATATGGATGACTTGTAAGTCACCTATACAATACAACCAGCACAATGTCCCCCATGCAATATGGCTGACTTGGAAGTCACCTATACAAGACAACCAGCACAATGTCCCCCATGCAATATGGCTGACTTGGAAGTCACCTATAGGACATGGCAACCAGCACAATGTCCCCCAAGCAATATGGCTGACTTGGAAGTCACCTATACAAGACAACCAGCACAATGTCCCAAATGCAATATGGCTGACTTGGAAGTCACCTATAGAACATGGCCACCAGCACAATGTCCCCCATGCAATATGGCTGACTTGGAAGTCACCTATACAATACAACCAGCACAATGTCCCCCATGCAATATGGCTGACTTGGAAGTCACCTATACAATACAACCAGCACAATGTCCCCCATGCAATATGGCTGACTTGGAAGTCATCTATACAATACAACCAGCACAATGTCCCAAATGCAATATGGCTGACTTGGAAGTCACCTATACAACATGGCAACCAGCACAATGTCCCCCATGCAATATGGCTGACTTGGAAGTCACCTATACAATACAACCAGCACAATGTCCCCCAAGCAATATGGCTGACTTGGAAGTCACCTATACAAGACAACCAGCACAATGTCCCCCATGCAATATGGCTGACTTGGAAGTCACCTATACAAGACAACCAGCACAATGTCCCCCATGCAATATGGCTGACTTGGAAGTCACCTATACAATACAACCAGCACAATGTCCCCCATGCAATATGGCTGATTTGGAAGTCACCTATACAACACAACCAGCACAATGTCCCACATGCAATATGGCTGACTTGGAAGTCACCTATAGAACATGGCCACCAGCACATTGTCCCCCATGCAATATGGCTGACTTGGAAGTCACCTATACAACATGGCAACCAGCACAATTTCCCCCATGCAATATGGCTGACTTGGAAGTCACCTATACAATACAACCAGCACAATGTCCCCCAAGCAATATGGCTGACTTGGAAGTCACCTATACAAGACAACCAGCACAATGTCCCCCATGCAATATGGCTGACTTGGAAGTCACATATAGGACATGGCCACCAGCACAATGTCCCCCATGCAATATGGCTGACTTGGAAGTCACCTATACAATACAACCAGCACAATGTCCCCCAAGCAATATGGCTGACTTGGAAGTCACCTATAGAACATGGCCACCAGCACAATGTCCCCCATGCAATATGGCTGACTTGGAAGTCACCTATAGAACATGGCAACCAGCACAATGTCCGCCAAGCAATATGGCTGACTTGGAAGTCACCTATACAAGACAACCAGCACAATTTCCCCCATGCAATATGGCTGACTTGGAAGTCACCTATAGGACATGGCAACCAGCACAATGTCCCCCATGCAATATGGCTGACTTGGAAGTCACCTATACAATACAACCAGCACAATGTCCCCCATGCAATATGGCTGACTTGGAAGTCACCTATACAACATGGCAACCAGCACAATGTCCCCCATGCAATATGGCTGACTTGGAAGTCACCTATAGAACATGGCCACCAGCACAATGTCCCCCATGCAATATGGCTGACTTGGAAGTCACCTATACAACATGGCAACCAGCACAATGTCCCCCAAGCAATATGGCTGACTTGGAAGTCACCTATAGAACATGGCCACCAGCACAATGTCCCCCAAGCAATATGGCTGACTTGGAAGTCACCTATAGAACATGGCAACCAGCACAATGTCCCCCAAGCAATATGGCTGACTTGGAAGTCACCTATACAAGACAACCAGCACAATGTCCCCCATGCAATATGGCTGACTTGGAAGTCACCTATAGGACATGGCAACCAGCACAATGTCCCCCATGCAATATGGCTGACTTGGAAGTCACCTATAGAACATGGCCACCAGCACAATGTCCCCCAAGCAATATGGCTGACTTGGAAGTCACCTATACAACATGGCAACCAGCACAATGTCCCCCATGCAATATGGATGACTTGGAAGTCACCTATACAATACAACCAGCACAATGTCCCCCATGCAATATGGCTGACTTGGAAGTCACCTATACAATACAACCAGCACAATGTCCCCCATGCAATATGGCTGATTTGGAAGTCACCTATACAACACAACCAGCACAATGTCCCCCATGCAATATGGCTGACTTGGAAGTCACCTATACAAGACAACCAGCACAATGTCCCAAATGCAATATGGCTGACTTGGAAGTCACCTATAGAACATGGCCACCAGCACATTGTCCCCCATGCAATATGGCTGACTTGGAAGTCACCTATACAACATGGCAACCAGCACAATTTCCCCCATGCAATATGGCTGACTTGGAAGTCACCTATACAATACAACCAGCACAATGTCCCCCAAGCAATATGGCTGACTTGGAAGTCACCTATACAAGACAACCAGCACAATGTCCCCCAAGCAATATGGCTGACTTGGAAGTCACCTATACAAGACAACCAGCACAATTTCCCCCATGCAATATGGCTGACTTGGAAGTCACCTATAGGACATGGCAACCAGCACAATGTCCCCCATGCAATATGGCTGACTTGGAAGTCACCTATACAATACAACCAGCACAATGTCCCCCATGCAATATGGCTGACTTGGAAGTCACCTATACAACATGGCAACCAGCACAATGTCCCCCATGCAATATGGCTGACTTGGAAGTCACCTATAGAACATGGCCACCAGCACAATGTCCCCCATGCAATATGGCTGACTTGGAAGTCACCTATACAACATGGCAACCAGCACAATGTCCCCCAAGCAATATGGCTGACTTGGAAGTCACCTATAGAACATGGCCACCAGCACAATGTCCCCCAAGCATTATGGCTGACTTGGAAGTCACCTATAGAACATGGCAACCAGCACAATGTCCCCCAAGCAATATGGCTGACTTGGAAGTCACCTATACAAGACAACCAGCACAATGTCCCCCATGCAATATGGCTGACTTGGAAGTCACCTATAGGACATGGCAACCAGCACAATGTCCCCCATGCAATATGGCTGACTTGGAAGTCACCTATAGAACATGACCACCAGCACAATGTCCCCCAAGCAATATGGCTGACTTGGAAGTCACCTATACAACATGGCAACCAGCACAATGTCCCCCATGCAATATGGATGACTTGGAAGTCACCTATACAATACAATCAGCACAATGTCCCCCATGCAATATGGCTGACTTGGAAGTCACATATACAAGACAACCACCACAATGTCCCAAATGCAATATGGCTGACTTGGAAGTCACCTATAGAACATGGCCACCAGCACAATTTCCCCCATGCAATATGGCTGACTTGGAAGTCACCTATACAACATGGCAACCAGCACAATGTCCCCCATGCAATATGGATGACTTGGAAGTCACCTATACAATACAACCAGCACAATGTCCCCCATGCAATATGGCTGACTTGGAAGTCACCTATACAATACAACCAGCACAATGTCCCCCATGCAATATGGCTGACTTGGAAGTCACCTATACAATACAACCAGCACAATGTCCCAAATGCAATATGGCTGACTTGGAAGTCACCTATACAACATGGCAACCAGCACAATGTCCCCATGCAATATGGCTGACTTGGAAGTCACCTATACAATACAACCAGCACAATGTCCCCCAAGCAATATGGCTGACTTGGAAGTCACCTATACAAGACAACCAGCACAATGTCCCCCATGCAATATGGCTGACTTGGAAGTCACCTATACAAGACAACCAGCACAATGTCCCCCATGCAATATGGCTGACTTGGAAGTCACCTATACAATACAACCAGCACAATGTCCCCCATGCAATATGGCTGATTTGGAAGTCACCTATACAACACAACCAGCACAATGTCCCCCATGCAATATGGCTGACTTGGAAGTCACCTATACAAGACAACCAGCACAATGTCCCAAATGCAATATGGCTGACTTGGAAGTCACCTATAGAACATGGCCACCAGCACATTGTCCCCCATGCAATATGGCTGACTTGGAAGTCACCTATACAACATGGCAACCAGCACAATTTCCCCCATGCAATATGGCTGACTTGGAAGTCACCTATACAATACAACCAGCACAATGTCCCCCAAGCAATATGGCTGACTTGGAAGTCACCTATACAAGACAACCAGCACAATGTCCCCCATGCAATATGGCTGACTTGGAAGTCACCTATAGGACATGGCCACCAGCACAATGTCCCCCATGCAATATGGCTGACTTGGAAGTCACCTATACAATACAACCAGCACAATGTCCCCCAAGCAATATGGCTGACTTGGAAGTCACCTATAGAACATGGCCACCAGCACAATGTCCCCCAAGCAATATGGCTGACTTGGAAGTCACCTATAGAACATGGCAACCAGCACAATGTCCCCCAAGCAATATGGCTGACTTGGAAGTCACCTATACAAGACAACCAGCACAATGTCCCCCATGCAATATGGCTGACTTGGAAGTCACCTATAGGACATGGCAACCAGCACAATGTCCCCCATGCAATATGGCTGACTTGGAAGTCACCTATAGAACATGGCCACCAGCACAATGTCCCCCAAGCAATATGGCTCACTTGGAACTCACCTATACAATACAACCAGCACAATGTCCCCCATGCAATATGGCTGACTTGGAAGTCACCTATACAATACAACCAGCACAATGTCCCAAATGCAATATGGCTGACTTGGAAGTCACCTATAGAACATGGCCACCAGCACAATGTCCCCCATGCAATATGGCTGACTTGGAAGTCACCTATAGAACATGGCAACCAGCACAATGTCCCCCAAGCAATATGGCTGACTTGGAAGTCACCTATACAAGACAACCAGCACAATTTCCCCCATGCAATATGGCTGACTTGGAAGTCACCTATAGGACATGGCAACCAGCACAATGTCCCCCATGCAATATGGCTGACTTGGAAGTCACCTATACAATACAACCAGCACAATGTCCCCCATGCAATATGGCTGACTTGGAAGTCACCTATAGGACATGGCAACCAGCACAATGTCCCCCATGCAATATGGCTGACTTGGAAGTCACCTATACAATACAACCAGCACAATGTCCCCCATGCAATATGGCTGACTTGGAAGTCACCTATACAACATGGCAACCAGCACAATGTCCCCCCATGCAATATGGCTGACTTGGAAGTCACCTATAGAACATGGCCACCAGCACAATGTCCCCCATGCAATATGGCTGACTTGGAAGTCACCTATACAACATGGCAACCAGCACAATGTCCCCCAAGCAATATGGCTGACTTGGAAGTCACCTATAGAACATGGCAACCAGCACAATGTCCCCCAAGCAATATGGCTGACTTGGAAGTCACCTATACAAGACAACCAGCACAATGTCCCCCATGCAATATGGCTGACTTGGAAGTCACCTATAGGACATGGCAACCAGCACAATGTCCCCCATGCATTATGGCTGACTTGGAAGTCACCTATAGAACATGGCCACCAGCACAATGTCCCCCAAGCAATATGGCTGACTTGGAAGTCACCTATACAATACAACCAGCACAATGTCCCCCATGCAATATGGCTGACTTGGAAGTCACCTATACAATACAACCAGCACAATGTCCCAAATGCAATATGGCTGACTTGGAAGTCACCTATAGAACATGGCCACCAGCACAATGTCCCCCATGCAATATGGCTGACTTGGAAGTCACCTATACATCATGGCAACCAGCACAATGTTCCCCATGCAATATGGCTGACTTGGAAGTCACCTATACAATACAACCAGCACAATGTCCCCCAAGCAATATGGCTGACTTGGAAGTCACCTATACAAGACAACCAGCACAATGTCCCCCATGCAATATGGCTGACTTGGAAGTCACCTATACAATACAACCAGCACAATGTCCCCCATGCAATATGGCTGATTTGAAAGTCACCTATACAACACAACCAGCACAATGTCCCCCATGCAATATGGCTGACTTGGAAGTCACCTATACAAGACAACCAACACAATGTCCCAAATGCAATATGGCTGACTTGGAAGTCACCTATAGAACATGGCCACCAGCACAATGTCCCCCATGCAATATGGCTGACTTGGAAGTCACCTATACAACATGGCAACCAGCACAATTTCCCCCATGCAATATGGCTGACTTGGAAGTCACCTATACAATACAACCAGCACAATGTCCCCCAAGCAATATGGCTGACTTGGAAGTCACCTATACAAGACAACCAGCACAATGTCCCCCATGCAATATGGCTGACTTGGAAGTCACCTATAGGACATGGCCACCAGCACAATGTCCCCCATGCAATATGGCTGACTTGGAAGTCACCTATACAATACAACCAGCACAATGTCCCCCATGCAATATGGCTGACTTGGAAGTCACCTATACAATACAACCAGCACAATGTCCCCCAAGCAATATGGCTGACTTGAAAGTCACCTATAGAACATGGCCACCAGCACAATGTCCCCCAAGCAATATGGCTGACTTGGAAGTCACCTATAGAACATGGCAACCAGCACAATGTCCCCCAAGCAATATGGCTGACTTGGAAGTCACCTATACAAGACAACCAGCACAATGTCCCCCATGCAATATGGCTGACTTGGAAGTCACCTATAGGACATGGCAACCAGCACAATGTCCCCCATGCAATATGGCTGACTTGGAAGTCACCTATAGAACATGGCCACCAGCACAATGTCCCCCAAGCAATATGGCTCACTTGGAAGTCACCTATACAATACAACCAGCACAATGTCCCCCATGCAATATGGCTGACTTGGAAGTCACCTATTCAATACAACCAGCACAATGTCCCAAATGCAATATGGCTGACTTGGAAGTCACCTATAGAACATGGCCACCAGCACAATGTCCCCCATGCAATATGGCTGACTTGAAAGTCACCTATACAAGACAACCAGCACAATTTCCCCCATGCAATATGGCTGACTTGGAAGTCACCTATAGGACATGGCAACCAGCACAATGTCCCCCATGCAATATGGCTGACTTGGAAGTCACCTATACAATACAACCAGCACAATGTCCCCCATGCAATATGGCTGACTTGGAAGTCACCTATATAAGACAACCAGCACAATGTCCCCCATGCAATATGGCTGACTTGGAAGTCACCTATACAACATGGCCACCAGCACAATGTCCCCCATGCAATATGGCTGACTTGGAAGTCACCTATAGAACATGGCCACCAGCACATTGTCCCCCATGCAATATGGCTGACTTGGAAGTCACCTATACAACATGGCAACCAGCACAATTTCCCCCATGCAATATGGCTGACTTGGAAGTCACCTATACAAGACAACCAGCACAATGTCCCAAATGCAATATGGCTGACTTGGAAGTCACCTATAGAACATGGCCACCAGCACATTGTCCCCCATGCAATATGGCTGACTTGGAAGTCACCTATACAACATGGCAACCAGCACAATTTCCCCCATGCAATATGGCTGACTTGGAAGTCACCTATACAATACAACCAGCACAATGTCCCCCAAGCAATATGGCTGACTTGGAAGTCACCTATACAAGACAACCAGCACAATGTCCCCCATGCAATATGGCTGACTTGGAAGTCACCTATACAATACAACCAGCACAATGTCCCCCAAGCAATATGGCTGACTTGGAAGTCACCTATAGAACATGGCCACCAGCACAATGTCCCCCATGCAATATGGCTGACCTGGAAGTCACCTATAGAACATGGCAACCAGCACAATGTCCGCCAAGCAATATGGCTGACTTGGAAGTCACCTATACAAGACAACCAGCACAATTTCCCCCATGCAATATGGCTGACTTGGAAGTCACCTATAGGACATGGCAACCAGCACAATGTCCCCCATGCAATATGGCTGACTTGGAAGTCACCTATACAACATGGCAACCAGCACAATGTCCCCCAAGCAATATGGCTCACTTGGAAGTCACCTATAGAACATGGCAACCAGCACAATGTCCCCCAAGCAATATGGCTGACTTGGAAGTCACCTATACAAGACAACCAGCACAATGTCCCCCATGCAATATGGCTGACTTGGAAGTCGCCTATAGGACATGGCAACCAGCACAATGTCCCCCATGCAATATGGCTGACTTGGAAGTCACCTATAGAACATGGCCACCAGCACAATGTCCCCCAAGCAATATGGCTGACTTGGAAGTCACCTATACAACATGGCAACCAGCACAATGTCCCCCATGCAATATGGATGACTTGGAAGTCACCTATACAATACAACCAGCACAATGTCCCCCATGCAATATGGCTGACTTGGAAGTCACCTATACAATACAACCAGCACAATGTCCCCCATGCAATATGGCTGATTTGGAAGTCACCTATACAACACAACCAGCACAATGTCCCCCATGCAATATGGCTGACTTGGAAGTCACCTATACAAGACAACCAGCACAATGTCCCAAATGCAATATGGCTGACTTGGAAGTCACCTATAGAACATGGCCACCAGCACATTGTCCCCCATGCAATATGGCTGACTTGGAAGTCACCTATACAACCTGGCCACCAGCACAATTTCCCCCATGCAATATGGCTGACTTGGAAGTCACCTATACAATACAACCAGCACAATGTCCCCCAAGCAATATGGCTGACTTGGAAGTCACCTATACAAGACAACCAGCACAATGTCCCCCAAGCAATATGGCTGACTTGGAAGTCACCTATCTGGGGCGGTCCCGGGCGGTCCGGGGAGGTCCCGGGCGGTCCGGGGTGGTCCCAGGCGGTCCCGTGCGGTCCTGGGCGGTCCAGGACGGTCCGGACGGTCCCGGGCGTTCCCGGGCGGTCCCGGGCAGTTCCGGGCGGTCCCGGGCATTCCAGGGCGGTCCCGGGCGGTCCGGGGCGGTCCCTGCCAGTCCCGGGCGTTCCCGGGCGGTCCCGGGCGGTCCCGGGCGGTCCCGTGCGCTCCCGGGCGGTCCCGAGCGGTCCCGGGCGGTCCCGGGCGGTCCCGGGCGGTCACGGGCTGTCCCGGGCGGTCCGGGGCGGTCCCGGGCGGTCCGGGGCGGTCCGGGGCGGTCCCGGGCGGTCCCGGGCGGTCCGGGGCGGTCCCGGGCGGACCTGGGCGGTCCCGGGCGGTCCGGGGCGGTCCCGGTCGGTCCGGGGCGGTCGCAGGCGGTCCGGGCCGGTCCCGGCCGGTCCGGGGCGTTCCAGGGCGGTCCCGGGCGGTCCGGGGCGGTCCCGGGCGGTCCCGGGCGGTCCCGGGCGGTTCCGGGCAGTCCCGAGCAGTCCCGGGCGGTCCCGGGCGGTCCGGGGCGGTCCCGGGCGGTCCGGGGCGGTCCCGGGCGGTCCAGGGCGGTCCCAGGGGGTCCCGGGCGGTCCCGGGCGGTCCCGGGGGGTCCCGGGCGGTCCCGGGCAGTCCGGGGCGGTCCGGGGCGGTCCCGGGAGGTTCCGGGTGGTCTGGGGCGGTCCCGGGCGGTCCGGGGCGGTCCCGGGCGGTCCCGGGCGGTCCTGGGCGGACCCGGGCGGTCCCGGGCGGTCCCGGGCGGTCCCGGGCGGTCCGGGGTGGTCCCGGGCGGTACCGGGCGGTCCCGGGCGGTCCCGGGCGGTCGCGGGAGGTCCCGGGCGGTCCCGGGCGGTCCGGCGCGGTCCCGTGTGGTCCCGGGCGGTTCTGGGCGGTCCCAGGCAGTCCCGGGCGGTCCCGGGCGGTCCCGGGCGGTCCGGGGTGGTCCCAGGCGGTCCGGGGCGGTCAGGGGTGGTCCCGGGCGGTCCCGGGCGGTCCAGGGCGTTCCCGGGCGGTCCTGGGCGGTCCCGGGCGGTCCAGGGCGGTCCCGGGCGGTCCGGGGCGGTCCCGGGCGGTCCGGGGCGGTCTCGGGCGGTCCGGGGCGGTCCCGGGTGGTCCCGGGCGGTCCTGGGCGGTCCCGGGCGGTCCCGGGCGGTCCGGGGAGGTCCGGGGCGGTCCCGGGCGGTCCCGGGCGGTCCGGGGCGGTCATGGGCGGTCCGGGGCGGTCCCGGGCGGTCCGGGGCGGTCCCGGGCGGTCCGGGGCAGTCCCGGGCGGTCCCGGGTGGTCCCGGGCGATCCCGGGCGGTCCAGGGCGGTCCTGGGCGGTCCCGGGCGGTCCCGGGCGGTCCCGGGCGGTCCGGGGCGGTCCCGGGCGGTCCGGGGCAGTCCCGGGCGGTCCGGGGCGGTCCCGGGCGGTTCCGGGCGGTCCCGGGCGGTCCCGGGCGGTCCCGGGCGATCCCGGGCGGTCCTGGGCGGTCCTGGGCGGTCCCGGGCGGTCCCGGGCGGTCCCGGGCGGTTGCGGGCGGTCCCGGGCGGTCCCGGGCGGTCCGGGGCAGTTCCGGGCGGTCCCGGGCGATCCCGGGCGGTCCCGGGCGGTCCGGGGCGGTCCCGGGCGGTCCGAGGCGGTCCCGGGCGGTCCCGGGCGGTCCGGGGCGGTCCCGGGCGGTCCCGGGCGGTCCCGGGCGGTCCCGGGCGGTCCCGGGCGGTCCGGAGAGGTCCAGGGCGGTGCCGGGCGGTCCCGGGCGGTCTGGGGCGGTCATGGGCGGTCCGGGGCGGTCCCGGGCGGTCCGGGGCGGTCCCGGGCGGTCCGGGGCAGTCCCGGGCGGTCCGGGGCGGTCCTGGGCGGTCCGGGCGGTCCCGGGCGGTCTGGGGCAGTCCCGGGCGGTCCCGGGCGGTCCCGGGCGATCCCGGGCGGTCCCGGGCGGTCCCGGGCGGTCCCGGGCGGTCCTGGGTGGTCCGGGGCGGTCCTGGGCGGTCCGGGGCAGTCCCGGGCGGTCCGGGGCGGTCCCGGGCGGTTACGGGCGGTCCCGGGCGGTCCCGGGCGGTCCCGGGCAGTCCCGGGCGGTCCCGGCGGTTGCGGGCGTTCCCGGGCAGTCCCGGGCGGTCCCGGGCGGTCCCGGGCGGTCCCCGGCGATCCCGGGCAGTCCCAGGCGGTCCCAGGCGGTCCCGGGCGGTCCCGGGCGGTCCCGGGCGGTCCCGGGCGGTCTCCTGGCGGTCCGGGGTGGGCCGGGGCGGTCCCGGGCGGTCCCGGGCGGTCTGGGGTGGTCCCGGGCGGTCCCGAGCGGTCCCGGGCGGTCCCGGGCGGTCCCGGACGGTCCGGACGTTCCAGGGCGGTCCCGGGAGGTCACGGGCGGTCCCGGGCTGTCCCGGGCGGCCCGGGCGGTCCCGGCCAGTCCCGGGAGGTCCCGGGCAGTCCGGGGTGGTCCCGGGCGGTCCGGGGCGGTCCCGGGCGGTCCGGGGCGGTCCCGGGCGGTCCCGGGCGGTCCCGGGCGGTCCGGGGCGGTCCGGGGCGGTCCCGAGCGGTCCCGCGCGGTCATGGGCGGTCTCGGGCGGTCCCGGGCGGTCCCGGGCGGTCCGGGGCGGTCCCGGGCGGTCTCCTGGCGGTCCGGGGTGGGCCGGGGCGGTCCCGGGCGGTCCCGGGGGGTCTGGGGTGGTCCCGGGCGGTCCCGAGCGGTCCCGGGCGGTCCCGGGCGGTCCCGGACGGTCCGGACGGTCCCGGGCGGTCCCGGGCGGTCCCGGGCGGTCCCGGGCAGTCCCGGGCGGTCCGGGGCGTTCCAGGGCGGTCCCGGGAGGTCACGGGCGGTCCCGGGCTGTCCTGGGCGGCCGGGGCGGTCCCGGCCAGTCCCGGGCGGTCCCGGGCAGTCCGGGGTGGTCCCGGGCGGTCCGGGGCGGTCCCGGGCGGTCCGGGGCAGTCCCGGGCGGTCCCGGGCGGTCCCGGGCGGTCCGGGGCGGTCCGGGGCGGTCCCGAGCGGTCCCGCGCGGTCATGGGCGGTCTCGGGCGGTCCCGGGCGGTCCCGGGCGGTCCGGGGCGGTCCCGGGCGGTCTGGGGCGGTCCCGGGCGGTCTGGGGCGGTTCCGGGCGGTCCGGGGCGGTCCCGGGCGGTCCGGGGTGGTCCCGGGCGGTACCGTGCGTTCCTGGGCGGTCCAGGACGGTCCGGACGGTCCCGGGCGTTCCCGGGCGGTCCCCGGCGGTTCCAGGCGGTCCCGGGCGTTCCAGGGCGGTCCCGGGCGGTCCAGGGCGGTCCCTGCCGGTCCGGGGCGTTCCCGGGCGGTCCCGGGCGATCCCGGGCGGTCCCGGGCGGTCCCGTGCGCTCCCGGGCGGTCCCGAGCGGTCCCGGGCGGTCCCGGGTGGTCCTGGGCGGTCCCGGGCGGTCCCGGCCGGTCCGGGGCGGTCCGGGGCGGTCCTGGGCGGTCCCGGGCGGTCCCGGGCGGTCTCGGGCGGTCCCGGGCGGTCCCGGGCGTTCCGGGGCGGTCCCGGGCGGTCTGGGGCGGTCCCGGGCGTTCTGGGGCGGTCCCGGGCGGTCTGGGGCAAACCCGGGCGTTCCAGGGCGGTCCCGGGCGGTCCAGGGCGGTCCCTGCCGGTCCCGGGCATTCCCGGGCGGTCCCGGGCGGTCCCGGGCGGTCCCGGGCGGTCCCGTGCGCTCCCGGGCGGTCCCGAGCGGTCCTGGGCGGTCCCGGGCGGTCCTGGGCGGTCCTGGGCGGTCCCGGGCGGTCCGGGGCGGTCCCGGGCGGTCCGGGGCGGTCCGGGGCGGTCCCGGGCGGTCCCGGGCGGTCCGGGGCGGTCCTGGGCGGTCCAGGGCGGTCCCGGGCGGTCCGGGGCGGTCCCGGGCGGTCCCAGGCGGTCCCGGGCGGTCCCGGGCAGTCCCGGGCAGTCCCGGGCGGTCCGGGCCGGTCCCGGGCGGTCCGGGGCGGTCCGGGGCGGTCCCGGGCAGTCCCGGGCGGTCCGGGGCGGTCCTGGGCGGTCCAGGACGGTCCTGGGCGGTCCGAGGCGTTCCCGGGCGGTCCCGTGTGGTCCCGGGTGGTCCGGGGCAGTCCTGGGCGGTCCGGGGTGGTCCCGGGTGGTCCGGGGCGGTCCCGGGCGGTCCGGGGTGGTCCCGGGCGGTCCCGTGCGGTCCTGGGCGGTTCCGCGCGGTCCCGGGCGGACCCGAGCATTCCATGGCGGTCCCGGGCGGTCCAGGGTGGTCCCGGGTGGTCCCGGGCGGTCCCGGGTGGTCCGGGGCGGTCCCGGGCGGTCCGGGGTGGTCCCGGGCGGTCCCGTGCGGTCCTGGGCGGTCCAGGACAGTCTGGACGGTCCCGGGCGTTCCCGGGCGGTCCCGGGCGGTCCCGGGCAGTCCGGGGTGGTCCCGGGCGGTCAGGGGCGGTCCTGGGCGGTCCGGGGCAGTCCCGGGCGGTCCCGGGCGGTCCCGGGCGGTCCGAGGCGGTCCGGGGCGGTCCCGAGCGGTCCCGCGCGGTCCCGGGCGGTCTCGGGCGGTCCCGGGCGGTCCCGGGCGGTCCGGGGCGGTCCCGGGCGGTCTGGGGCGGTCCCGGGCGGTCTGGGGCGGTCCCGGGCGGTCCGGGGCGGTCCCGGGCGGTCCGGGGTGGTCCCGGGCGGTCCCGTGCGGTCCTGGGCGGTCCAGGACGGTCCGGACGGTCCTGGGCGTTCCCGGGCGGTTCCAGGCGGTCCCGGGCATTCCAGGGTGGTCCCGGGTGGTCCAGTGCGGTCCCTGCCGGTCCGGGGCGGTCCCGGGCGGTCCGGGGCGGTCCGGGGCGGTCCCGGGCGGTCCCGGGCGGTCCGGGGCGGTCCTGAGCGGTCCAGGGCGGTCCCGGGCGGTCCGGGGCAGTTCCGGGCGGTCCCGTGTGGTCCCGGGCGGTCCCGGACGGTTCGAACGGTCCCGGGCGGTCCCGGGCGGTCCCGGGCGGTCCTGGGCGGTCCCGGGCGGTCCGGGGTCCCGGTCCCGGGCGGTCCGGGGCGGTCCCGGGCGGTCCGGGGCAGTCCCGGGCGGTCCGGGGCGGTCCCGGGCAGTTCCCGGGCGGTCCCGGGCGGTCCCGGGCGGTCCCGGGCGATTCCCGGGCGGTCCTGGGCGGTCCCGGGCGGTCCCGGGCGGTCCCGGTCGGTTGCGGGCGGTCCCGGGCGGTCCGGGGCGGTCCGGGGCGGTCCCGGGCGGTCCCGGGCGGTCCGGGGCGGTCCTGAGCGGTCCAGGGCGGTCCCGGGCGGTCCGAGGCAGTTCCGGGCAGTCCCGTGTGGTCCCGGGCGGTCCCGGACGGTTCGAACGGTCCCGGGCGGTCCCGGGCGGTCCGAGGCAGTTCCGGGCGGTCCCGTGTGGTCCCGGGCGGTCCCGGATGGTTCGAACGGTCCCGGGCGGTCCCGGCCGGTCCGGGGCGTTCCAGGGCGGTCCCGGGCGGTCCGGGGCGGTCCCGGGCGGTCCCGGGCGGTCCCGGTCGGTCCCGGGCAGTCCCGAGCAGTCCCGGGCGGTCCCGGGCGGTCCGGGGCGGTCCCGGGCGGTCCGGGGCGGTCCCGGGCGGTCCAGGGCGGTCCCAGGGGGTCCCGGGCGGTCCCGGGCGGGTCCCGGGGGGTCCCGGGCGGTCCCGGGCAGTCCGGGGCGGTCCGGGGCGGTCCCGGGAGGTTCCGGGTGGTCTGGGGCGGTCCCGGGCGGTCCCGGTCGGTCCCGGGCGGTCCCGGGCGGTCCCGGGCGGTCCCGGGCGGACCCGAGCATTCCTGGCGGTCCCGGGCGGTCCAGGGTGGTCCCGGGCGGTCCCGGGCGGTCCCGGGCGGTCCCGGGCGGTCCCGGGCGGTCCGGGGCGGTCCCGGGCAGTCCCGGGCGGTCCGGGCCGGTCCTGGGCGGTCCCGGGCTGTCCCGGGCGGTCTCGGGCGGTCCCGGGCGGTCCCGGGTGGTCCGGGGCGGTCCCGTGCGGTCCGGGGCGGTCCCGGGCGGTCTGGGGCGGTCCCGGGCGGTCCGGGGAGGTCCCGGGCGGTCCGGGGTGGTCCCAGGCGGTCCCGTGCGGTCCTGGGCGGTCCAGGACGGTCCGGACGGTCCCGGGCGTTCCCGGGCGGTCCCGGGCAGTTCCGGGCGGTCCCGGGCATTCCAGGGCGGTCCCGGGCGGTCCGGGGCGGTCCCTGCCAGTCCCGGGCGTTCCCGGGCGGTCCCGGGCGGTCCCGGGCGGTCCCGTGCGCTCCCGGGCGGTCCCGAGCGGTCCCGGGCGGTCCCGGGCGGTCCCGGGCGGTCACGGGCTGTCCCGGGCGGTCCGGGGCGGTCCCGGGCGGTCCGGGGCGGTCCGGGGCGGTCCCGGGCGGTCCCGGGCGGTCCGGGGCGGTCCCGGGCGGACCTGGGCGGTCCCGGGCGGTCCGGGGCGGTCCCGGTCGGTCCGGGGCGGTCGCAGGCGGTCCGGGCCGGTCCCGGCCGGTCCGGGGCGTTCCAGGGCGGTCCCGGGGCGGGCCGGGGCGGTCCCGGGCGGTCCCGGGCGGTCCCGGGCGGTTCCGGGCAGTCCCGAGCAGTCCCGGGCGGGTCCGGGCGGTCCGGGGCGGTCCCGGGCGGTCCGGGGCGGTCCCGGGCGGTCCAGGGCGGTCCCAGGGGGTCCCGGGCGGTCCCGGGCGGTCCCGGGGGGTCCCGGGCGGTCCCGGGCAGTCCGGGGCGGTCCGGGGCGGTCCCGGGAGGTTCCGGGTGGTCTGGGGCGGTCCCGGGCGGTCCGGGGCGGTCCCGGGCGGTCCCGGGCGGTCCTGGGCGGACCCGGGCGGTCCCGGGCGGTCCCGGGCGGTCCCGGGCGGTCCGGGGGTGGTCCCGGGCGGTACCGGGCGGTCCCGGGCGGTCCCGGGCGGTCGCGGGAGGTCCCGGGCGGTCCCGGGCGGTCCGGCGCGGTCCCGTGTGGTCCCGGGCGGTTCTGGGCGGTCCCAGGCAGTCCCGGGCGGTCCCGGGCGGTCCCGGGCGGTCCGGGGTGGTCCCAGGCGGTCCGGGGCGGTCAGGGGTGGTCCCGGGCGGTCCCGGGCGGTCCAGGGCGTTCCCGGGCGGTCCTGGGCGGTCCCGGGCGGTCCAGGGCCGGGTCCCGGGCGGTCCGGGGCGGTCCCGGGCGGTCCGGGGCGGTCTCGGGCGGTCCGGGGCGGTCCCGGGTGGTCCCGGGCGGTCCCGGGCGGTCCCGGGCGGTCCCGGGCGGTCCGGGGAGGTCCGGGGCGGTCCCGGGCGGTCCCGGGCGGTCCGGGGCGGTCATGGGCGGTCCGGGGCGGTCCCCGGGCGGTCGGGGCGGTCCCGGGCGGTCCGGGGCAGTCCCGGGCGGTCCCGGGTGGTCCCGGGCGATCCCGGGCGGTCCAGGGCGGTCCTGGGCGGTCCCGGGCGGTCCCGGGCGGTCCCGGGCGGTCCGGGGCGGTCCCGGGCGGTCCGGGGCAGTCCCGGGCGGTCCGGGGCGGTCCCGGGCGGTTCCGGGCGGTCCCGGGCGGTCCCGGGCGGTCCCGGGCGATCCCGGGCGGTCCTGGGCGGTCCTGGGCGGTCCCGGGCGGTCCCGGGCGGTCCCCGGGCGGTTGCGGGCGGTCCCGGGCGGTCCCGGGCGGTCCGGGGCAGTTCCGGGCGGTCCCGGGCGATCCCGGGCGGTCCCGGGCGGTCCGGGGCGGTCCCGGGCGGTCCGAGGCGGTCCCGGGCGTCCCGGGCGGTCCGGGGCGGTCCCGGGCGGTCCCGGGCGGTCCCGGGCGGTCCCGGGCGGTCCCGGGCGGTCCGGAGAGGTCCAGGGCGGTGCCGGGCGGTCCCGGGCGGTCTGGGGCGGTCATGGGCGGTCCGGGGCGGTCCCGGGCGGTCCGGGGCGGTCCCGGGCGGTCCGGGGCAGTCCCGGGCGGTCCGGGGCGGTCCTGGGCGGTCCGGGCGGTCCCGGGCGGTCTGGGGCAGTCCCGGGCGGTCCCGGGCGGTCCCGGGCGATCCCGGGCGGTCCCGGGCGGTCCCGGGCGGTCCCCGGGCGGTCCTGGGCGGTCCGGGGCGGTCCTGGGCGGTCCGGGGCAGTCCCGGGCGGTCCGGGGCGGTCCCGGGCGGTTACGGGCGGTCCCGGGCGGTCCCGGGCGGTCCCGGGCAGTCCCGGGCGGTCCCGGCGGTTGCGGGCGTTCCCGGGCAGTCCCGGGCGGTCCCGGGCGGTCCCGGGCGGTCCCCGGCGATCCCGGGCAGTCCCAGGCGGTCCCAGGCGGTCCCGGGCGGTCCCGGGCGGTCCCGGGCGGTCCCCGGGCGGTCTCCTGGCGGTCCGGGGTGGGCCGGGGCGGTCCCGGGCGGTCCCGGGCGGTCTGGGGTGGTCCCGGGCGGTCCCGAGCGGTCCCGGGCGGTCCCGGGCGGTCCCGGACGGTCCGGACGTTCCAGGGCGGTCCCGGGAGGTCACGGGCGGTCCCGGGCTGTCCCGGGCGGCCCGGGCGGTCCCGGCCAGTCCCGGGAGGTCCCGGGCAGTCCGGGGTGGTCCCGGGCGGTCCGGGGCGGTCCCGGGCGGTCCGGGGCGGTCCCGGGCGGTCCCGGGCGGTCCCGGGCGGTCCGGGGCGGTCCGGGGCGGTCCCGAGCGGTCCCGCGCGGTCATGGGCGGTCTCGGGCGGTCCCGGGCGGTCCCGGGCGGTCCGGGGCGGTCCCGGGCGGTCTCCTGGCGGTCCGGGGTGGGCCGGGGCGGTCCCGGGCGGTCCCGGGGGGTCTGGGGTGGTCCCGGGCGGTCCCGAGCGGTCCCGGGCGGTCCCGGGCGGTCCCGGACGGTCCGGACGGTCCCGGGCGGTCCCGGGCGGTCCCGGGCGGTCCCGGGCAGTCCCGGGCGGTCCGGGGCGTTCCAGGGCGGTCCCGGGAGGTCACGGGCGGTCCCGGGCTGTCCTGGGCGGCCGGGGCGGTCCCGGCCAGTCCCGGGCGGTCCCGGGCAGTCGGGGTGGTCCCGGGCGGTCCGGGGCGGTCCCGGGCGGTCCGGGGCAGTCCCGGGCGGTCCCGGGCGGTCCCGGGCGGTCCGGGGCGGTCCGGGGCGGTCCCGAGCGGTCCCGCGCGGTCATGGGCGGTCTCGGGCGGTCCCGGGCGGTCCCGGGCGGTCCGGGGCGGTCCCGGGCGGTCTGGGGCGGTCCCGGGCGGTCTGGGGCGGTTCCGGGCGGTCCGGGGCGGTCCCGGGCGGTCCGGGGTGGTCCCGGGCGGTACCGTGCGTTCCTGGGCGGTCCAGGACGGTCCGGACGGTCCCGGGCGTTCCCGGGCGGTCCCCGGCGGTTCCCAGGCGGTCCCCGGGCGTTCCAGGGCGGTCCCGGGCGGTCCAGGGCGGTCCCTGCCGGTCCGGGGCGTTCCCGGGCGGTCCCGGGCGATCCCGGGCGGTCCCGGGCGGTCCCGTGCGCTCCCGGGCGGTCCCGAGCGGTCCCGGGCGGTCCCGGGTGGTCCTGGGCGGTCCCGGGCGGTCCCGGCCGGTCCGGGGCGGTCCGGGGCGGTCCTGGGCGGTCCCGGGCGGTCCCGGGCGGTCTCGGGCGGTCCCGGGCGGTCCCGGGCGTTCCGGGGCGGTCCCGGGCGGTCTGGGGCGGTCCCGGGCGTTCTGGGGCGGTCCCGGGCGGTCTGGGGCAAACCCGGGCGTTCCAGGGCGGTCCCGGGCGGTCCAGGGCGGTCCCTGCCGGTCCCGGGCATTCCCGGGCGGTCCCGGGCGGTCCCGGGCGGTCCCGGGCGGTCCCGTGCGCTCCCGGGCGGTCCCGAGCGGTCCTGGGCGGTCCCGGGCGGTCCTGGGCGGTCCTGGGCGGTCCCGGGCGGTCCGGGGCGGTCCCGGGCGGTCCGGGGCGGTCCGGGGCGGTCCCGGGCGGTCCCGGGCGGTCCGGGGCGGTCCTGGGCGGTCCAGGGCGGTCCCGGGCGGTCCGGGGCGGTCCCGGGCGGTCCCAGGCGGTCCCGGGCGGTCCCGGGCAGTCCCGGGCAGTCCCGGGCGGTCCGGGCCGGTCCCGGGCGGTCCGGGGCGGTCCGGGGCGGTCCCGGGCAGTCCCGGGCGGTCCGGGGCGGTCCTGGGCGGTCCAGGACGGTCCCGGGCGGTCCGAGGCGTTCCCGGGCGGTCCCGTGTGGTCCCGGGTGGTCCGGGGCAGTCCTGGGCGGTCCGGGGTGGTCCCGGGTGGTCCGGGGCGGTCCCGGCGGTCCGGGGTGGTCCCGGGCGGTCCCGTGCGGTCCTGGGCGGTTCCGCGCGGTCCCGGGCGGACCCGAGCATTCCATGGCGGTCCCGGGCGGTCCAGGGTGGTCCCGGGTGGTCCCGGGCGGTCCCGGGTGGTCCGGGGCGGTCCCCGGGCGGTCCGGGGTGGTCCCGGGCGGTCCCGTGCGGTCCTGGGGCGGTCCAGGACAGTCTGGACGGTCCCGGGCGTTCCCGGGCGGTCCCG